>NC_138779.1:111381338-113896338 GCF_965119305.1 Pelophylax lessonae
ACAAGATGCCAACAATAACCATCCTCCCGGTTATGTTGGGATTTAGAGACGGAAGCAGTTATGAATCCTATGTTTTTGCTGGTAAGCATAAGTAAGAGGAATGTTTATTTTCAGTGTTGTTATAATGATCATAACCTTTACTTAATGAATATTATTTGCGGAAAATTGTGTTGATCCGTACAAATTACGTGAAATAAAGAATTATGAATTGATTCTTAGTATAGCGGGTCAGCATGACATCCAAGACAACTAGGCTGCATATAGTGTGGCCAGTCATCTGAATATTAGGTTTAAGGGAATCTGGCAGGATAGATATATAGAGGTTGCTATTCCTTGCTTGTTTTTGAAGGTACAGGCTTCAAGGTTATCATCCTGATCCTGGTTTCACAACATAGTGTCTCACTTATCCAAAAGCAAAATGCAGCCAACAAAGTGTTGGGCACACTACATGCAACAAGATTGCATGTTCTCTCTGTGCACATGTGGGTTTACTTCGGGTACTCCGGTTTCCTCTAACACAAGCTTTTAGATTAACAGGATCCTGTCTAAATTGTCTCTAGTATGTGTATGTAGGTGCTAGTTTGGTAATATGTCTTAGTAATGCTTCCGGGGTAAGCGGCGTCTTGCATGACGTGATGTTTCAGGCAACTAAAGCCTCGTACACACGCAATGAATTTCCGCGGACCGGTCGGCCGTCTTTTGTCCACAGTGGTGTCTGTTGGTTGGAATGTGCTCTAGACTGCACACGAATTTTCCCGCACGACAGAATTCTACTTCAGAAGTGATGTCATCTGTTGTTTTGCTTTCTTTGTGTTCTTTCATCTCTGAACATGCCTAGTCTTGCTCTTAAGATTTTTCCCCATCGAAATCTGTACTAATGAGACGAAAATCGGACGTGTTTTGACGGTCGACAAAAATTATATAGCCTGCACACCAGGATTTTTTCGGCCGAAAAGTCGGAGTCGGTTGTCGGAAGCACCATACTAACAAGCCGAAAATCGACAGATCGGTCGTCGGATGAAATTTCTACTCGTGTGTACGGGGCTTTAGCTTCACACAACACGTTAGGCATCATACTGCAGGATGAATGTATTTATTGTATGATTGGAACTGAATTTTAATGTAGTGTATTTATGCGCTGTGTCGCAGTATAGAGTGGAATGTACCCGATAAGTATTTTGTAAGTGAGACTAGAACTTTATAGATTGTAGGCTTCTTGAGGGCCGGGACTATAAGATTGTAAGCCCTTATGAGTAGGGCTCCCTAAACCCTCTTGTATTTTATTTTCTTGTATTGTCTCCCTTTATATTGTAAAGTGCTGCACAAACTGTTGGTGCTATAAAAATACTGAATAATAATAATGATGTACAATATGCAAAGTGCTCTGTAAATTGCGGATGCTATGTAAATACCTGTAATAAATATAACAGTCAACAATGGCAGCTCAATCGTTTTTATCGTGCCAAATTAAATTTAAAGACAGTCAGACAAAACACGTTTATAAGAAGACTTTGATGGAAGTGTAATTGCCAGGTTTCCAAGCAGCTGGGCAAACATCTTACATTGCTACTATGATGACCAAGATCGGTGCCCTCCTAGAAAGTAATGACTTACATGCACCAGCTTCGGCAGAATCTATCTTTACTGATGCAGCATGCCTCTTAGGAGGAGAAACAATGATGGAATAGTGTACATTTTTCACCTATACACAGCTTTCCAACAATGCAAGTTCTTTCTAGGATAACTGTGTGGACTTCTCTAGTGTCTATCTCCATCATAACAGTCCTTAAAGTGGAACATTACCCATAACAACTTTAAAAACAATAATTTTCTTTAGCAAGGAACATACAGTATCTCAGAAAAGTGAGTACACCCCTCACATTTTTGTAAATATTTTAATATATCTTTTCATGTGACAACCAGTGGCGGTTCTACATTAAATTGCTCCCCGGGCAAGACTCCCTCCCGGCGCCCCCCCCCCAAAAAAAAAAAAAAAATGACAACATAAATGCAGAGTGCCACAGCACTGTTGCCCCCAATAAATGCAGAGTGCCACAGCACTGTTGCCCCCAATAAATGCAGAGTGCCACAGCATTGTTGCCCCCAATAAATGCAGAGTGCCACAGCATTGCCCCTTTTCAGTGCAGAGCGCCACAGCAATGCCCCCTTTAATGCAGAGCGCCACAGCAATGCCCCCTTTAATGCAGAGCGCCACAGCATTGCCCCCTTTCAGTGCAGAGCGCCACAGCAATGCCCCCTTTAATGCAGAGCGCCACAGCAATGCCCCCTTTAATGCAGAGCGCCACAGCATTGCCCCCTTTCAGTGCAGAGCGCCACAGCAATGCCCCCTTTAATGCAGAGCGCCACAGCAATGCCCCCTTTAATGCAGAGCGCCACAGAAATGCCCCCTTTAATGCAGAGTGCCACAGCATTGCCCCCTTTCAATGAAGAGATAGCATGCCAGAGTGCCACTTTTCAATGCAGAGCGCCAGCGTTCCCCCCGACCCGTCCGTGCACTTACCTCATAGTCACTTCTCTTCAGTCCTCCCGCAGCGCCTCCTCCTCGGCCAATGGCGTGGGGTTTGCCTTTCGGCCAATCAGGAAGCGGGAGGACCCGCTCCCTGAATGGCCAGGAGGAGGATCAGTGTGACAATAGCGAATTTTCATTCGCTATTGTCACACAATGGGCGGGCTCGGGGGGGGAGCAATGCTCTGCTCCTCGGCTCGGCTCGGCTGCGGCGATTTTAGGCATGGGCGAACGGGGCTCGGGCGGTCCGGTACCATTTGATCCACAGACCGGTACCGGTCCGCGGCCCGGGCATGCCGCCCCCCACGTGGTATGAAAAAATTCAGCTCCGGGCGACAACAACCGCCACTGGTGACAACACTTAAGAAATTACACTTTGCTACAATGTAAAGTAGTGAGTGTACAGCTTGTATAACAGTGTACATTTGCTGTTCCCTCAAAATAACTCAAGACACAGCCATTAATGTCTAAGCTGCTGGCAACAAAAGTGAGTACGCCCCTAAGTGAAAATTTTCAAATTGGGCCCAATTAGCAATTTTCCCTCCCTGGTGTCATGTGACTCATTAGTGTTATAAGGTATCAGGTGTAAATGGGGAGCAGGTGTGTTAAATTTAAATTTTCCCTCTCACTCTCTCATACTAGTCACTGGAAGTTCAACATGGCACCTCATGGCAAAGAACTCTCTGAGGATCTGAAAAAAAAGAATTGTTGGTCTACATAAAGATGGCCTAGGCCAGTGATGGTGAACCTTGGCACCCCAGATGTTTTTGCTAAAGAACATTATTGTTTATCAAGTTGCTATGGGTAATGTTCCAATTTAAGGACTGTTATAATGGAGATAGACACTAGAGCAGTCCACACAGTTATCCTGGATTTAAAAGTTTCAAAAAACAGTTAAGGTGATTGTAAAGAGATGGGGACATAGATGGGGCTCAGGTAAGTATTAGGGGTTGCTAGGGAGGCTGCTGCACACAGCAGACTTTTTAACCTAATGCATAGAATGCATTAAGATAAAAAACCTTCTGACTTTTTAACCCCTTTAAATTCCTGGAATTCTGGTATTGCTAACTGTCACATTTGCTCGTGTCCTCATACAAACTATCAAACCATCAAATGGCTGGTGTCATAACAGATCATATGCAGCACCATGGCAGTTGCAGCTCAAACAGAAGCAGCTTCCTTAGCCGTAAAGAAGAGGAGAGTTTAATTTTGTTTCAAGGCTGTTAGCAGATCGGCCTCTACAATCTTGCCAGTGCTTAAAAATGCCTAAAAATGGAGAACAACTGAGCATATGTAGAGCAGAGTGAGACAGTGTAATACTGGATTTTAAACAATATAGACACTTATTTTTAATGTTTTACATAGCTATACCTGTAAAAGGGGCCAGCCTAAAGTGTCCTACCTTCATTTTCTGACTAAAGTTCCACTTTATACTATAGGGCATGATTATCCAGCAAAAAAAAATTCTTAAACACGGCTTAGTACTTAGTACGGCTGGAGAATGAATGCTGTAAAGTGCTTTTTGTATTTACAGGTATTTCTCAATGAAGATGGATCCAGTCACTAATGTCACTGGAAACCTGCCATATCACAACTCTTGATGACCCTCTAGCTAATCCAAAGAGGCACACCACTGTACCTGTAATTCTCCTCTCTATGACCACCACAGTAAAGTCCCTATGGGTACATCCACATTTTTATTGGGCAATAGAAACTGTTCTTATTTGAAATACTATCATGTAGGCGGGTTATAACTTTATTTTCAGGGTTCCACTGAGCTAAATGTCACTATGGAGAGAGGAGTGGTGGCTCAGGCAGTAGGATCTGATGCTGGTTTATTAACAAGATAAACAATAGGCTTTCCAGCCTACCAATCAGTTGGTATGAAAGTTGTCTTTCGGTGGTTGTTTTGATTTCCCCAAGACACTATAGTCACTAGATCTTGCCAAAAACGACTAATGCCTCACGCATCATCTCTATCTTTAGTTCTAAAATGTTTTTTTTATCAAGCCAGGTCAATAGTCAGTCACCTCTATAGAAGCTTCAAAGATATAAGACACCAACAAAACCTGCCTTATTCCATAAGAAATGCAAATAGGTTCTTTTAATTGTTGATGTCTATTCAAGTTGTTCCCAGCTCATGTAGAGAAAAAAAAACACCTTGATCAGTACATTCAGGTTACCAATTTACATATACCAATGATCCACAAAGGCAGTCTATTAGAGATCAAATGTGTAGGACAAACAAAAGTCCTGTTAACTGTATGATAGTATGAGCTTGAAAGAGTATTGGGTTTCAACAATTTACATGAGTTTACAAGTCTAGCACCTGAATTCTAATGCACTCAACCACCAATACAATGGAGCAACTGTGCAGCCTGGCAATGCAGTTTTGTCAAGTATTTTTTATTTTTAATGATTACTGTAGCAAGACTTTCCATAGACAGGCAGATATTGTAGGAGAGGTGAATTGACCATGCTCCAAACCAAGATGCTGCTGCAAAATTCATTGCCGGCGCAAGCAACATTGCACTCTGTGCGTCTGGAACAAAAAGATGGGTTTTTCTTATGATGGAAAAATTTTTCCAGAATAACTGGCTGTAGGGATTATCTTCTTTAATTGGGTCCCCAACCTCAGCTATATTGCCCAATTATACAGTCAATTTTTGTGATAGAAGTGAAATGCCAATATCAAAAAGGGACATGGTCAGCTTTGTTAGTTCTAATCTCTCTGAAGCATTTTTTTTCTTAGCAATACTGGATCCTTACTGGACTGGAAAGCACATACGTGGATTTTATTGTTATAATTTATTTATAAAGCATCAACATATTTTTCTGCCCTAGACAAAAAAATATACTCCGGGAAAAAAATACCTACAAAAAAATACAGGAAAATGTTTCATGTTTTAGTGCTTCCTTCTACCTGCCGAGTTTATACATTTCCTTTAATTTACTAATGCTATTACTTTATCTACAACAAATAATAAACGGTTTGGTTTAAAGCCACTTCATTTGCCCTCCCCAGCAGCGCATGCTCACCTCCTCTTCATTCCCCTGACACTCCAATTGGCTGCTGTGATCAAAGGGAAAAACCCCATACATCTGGGTATGGGGAGAATGTTGTTCATCCCATTCCTGTTTTAGTTCATAAACATGGATAGTGGGGAAATAAAACCACACATATTTATATGCAATTATCAGAAAAAATGGTAATTAGGTAGTGAAGGGGCATGGCATGTGCCCCGCCCTTTTGTATGGCATGTGCCCAGCCATTTTGTAACATCACTGAATCCATTTTGTGAACATACTCTGCTAAGTTGCTTTAACTTCAGTTAGGACAGATAATATTGCACGTATTTTACAGTTAACACATTTTCTAAATATACACATATGTTTCCTGTAGATACTGCCACCTTTAGTTCCTCTTTTCTTTTAAGTATGAAAACAGTATTGCTTAACTTTCTTGTTTTAACCGATAGACTTAGTGGCCACCATATAAGGCCTAAGAAGTATTTAAACTAACTAACCAATTATAATCTTACAAGTAACCTACCCTAGACCAACGCCCCTTTACTGTTTACCCTGTGTATTTTGTATAAGATCTATTGAAATGTAATAAACGGATGAGAAGTCCTTTGATCCACACGCAGACTACTTGGTTTTATTTCAGTGGCAAAGGACTCTCCTGGAGACTCCGCCCTTACACAGAACCAATTAGACTATTTAGTGGTCCGGGACTACTTGAGACAAATCACCTACAGTTAGTAGGATAATGCTCTTACATTCAGCCAACATCAGTTACCTAAAACTAGCTTTAGAGGTCAACATCATTGGTATGAGGGGCATGTGACTCTCTCCTTTTCCTATGACAGTCACTAGTTCAATGAGTTCCAACAGACACTCCTATACAATTTTCTTCAAGATATAGTTTGTTTATATTCTCTGATTCCTCTTGTATTGTTGTATTATATTATTGTATTGTAAATGTACTGTCTGCCCTCATGTTGTAAAGCGTTGTGCAAATTGTTGATGCTTTATAAATCCTGTATAATATTAATATTAATAGCAGTATCCAAAAAAATTTCAGACAATTGCTATTATTTGCCTATTATAAGTTTTGTTTTGGGTGTGTTTGCATAAATGTGAATAAATCTGGATAGCATAGAAATACATCAGCAAACATTTATATAAAATTTGTAATAATTGTAATTTGGCATTAAGATCACACTCAACCAACTTCTATTGTTTATGACCAGCTTTAGAGGTCAACATCATACCAATTAATGAAGTGGTATCTGGCAGAAAAAGGGGAGTGATCACAACACCCATGTCACATGTTGCATCCTTAGATGTCCCTTTAGAAGGTTTTTTTTTTTTTTTTTTAATGTCCTTGAAATTAATAGCAAAAAATATATATATTTACACGTATTATTGTTAGTAAACAGTTAAGGTGTCAGTTTTGCTTTTGTATTGGAGCATTCCTCTCTTTCTTACACCTTTACAGATGGTGACCTTCAGTGATCAAGGTCATGGGTGTGATATTTAGACAACGTCCTCTATCATCCACAGTGTGCTGAGTTGTCCTTAGTTATCTATCTGACCACACACAGTTAGGTCTGATTGTTTTCTGAACAGCCATATTGGTCAATCAACTACAAAAATCAAATAGTTAAAATAGCTGCAATATTGTATTAACATAATTCAAATGTTTCAACAATCTGACCCTGGGATATGATTATTGGTTTTAAAACAACTATATCCTTGAAAATCATTTATTTATTTATTCAGCATGCACATCCGACAGTGCACGTTGGGTTATGACCGAACTGAATATCGAGCTGTGAATATATTGAATGGCATGAATATATAAAGTACATGTATATTTGTAGAAATAAACCCAGGCAATTATAAATTAATAAAGCACAATTGGTTGCTTTCCTGAACTTCATGTTTCTCTGCAGACCAGGTAGATATGCATATCATTTTAGTCAAAAGTTTCAAAATCTGTTATTCTCCTGATTTTACCGTCACCACTTTACTGCTCTATGCGGAGAATTCCAAACCCATGTAATAATAATAAAAAAGAGAAGGCTGTGTGTATTATTGATGTTTATGATACTGAATCTTTGTCAATGTTGTATTAATGTATGTTGGCTGCTATGGACACCATGTTTCCCCGCGAGGCTACTTATTTATTTCCTTTCTTTGTTATTCATTTTTCTCTCCGCAGTTGCGGCCCCCTTGTATTAAATCTCTCAATAAAATTACACTGAAACTGAAATATTATAAAAAAAAAAAAAAAGAGAAGGCTCGTTTTGGGGTCTGCTCATTAAGTATTAATCAAACATATCTCTTTTTGTTTGCTCAACTTTACCATTGCTAAGTTTAGTACACACGATCAGAAAATCAAGGGAAAAATACCGCTTTTTGAAGCAATCGTACGATACTCTGACTGCTAGTACACAGCTTTTCGAAAGGCGATCGCAACAGTTCAGCCAAAATTGTCCGAAGGCACAAATACGAAAATGTTACTTGTATGATACCAGATAATACAATTTTTGTTTAATCAGTACAGCATTTGTCCGAAATAAAATCAGAGGAGCAAGACAACGCGTGCTAGGAAATGATAGGATGCATTGAAATATAATACAACACATTACATCTCTTCCAAAGTAGTTGTATTCTGTTGTACGAGAATTTTCGTAAGTTTAGTAACCTCTTTATTTTCGATTGAGACTAGCATTAAAAAAAAAAAAGGATAATTCCTCCGATATTCTCATTGAGTGTACAAGGCTTTAGAAGTCTGATGCAGGAGTCCATCTTTATTTTAAAGTTGAGAAGTCCTTAAAAAATATAATTATGGTTGGGTGACATTACATAGTGCTCTTCATGAGTGAATTACCAAGCCTATCTGAGCAACCCGTTTCAGTTTTCAGCACAAGCCGATGAATTGAGCACTGCTAGAATAAAAAAACGAAGCTAGAAGAGGAAGGTAGATTTTCCTATAATCCCCTTAGCAGTTCAAACTTTCCTTCTGGTTTAACCTCCCCTCCCCACGCATATTTATCCCTTTCTCACTTCAAACAGCCCCTTCTGTCTCATTGTTTGCACCTTAGAGATTTTTCTTTTTTTCCCTTCATATCACACAGTTTTTTGTTGACAAAGCTTTCCCCTCTCAGGGGGGGATGGAAGAGGAAAGGCAATTGGTGAAAGAGATTTGGAAGGCTTCTCTTTTATCCTCTGAACACCTCCCTCCCCCATCTTCCCCCATTCCTGCATATGTATATCACCTCATCTCTTTGTCACTAATTTAAGGTCACATTACACCCTCACTGTATGAGCTATCAGCATGGAAGACTTGCAAGTGATACGTGACACTGTGTGCCACCCAAGGCTATCCCAGCAGTTGAATTCCACAATGAAAGACCCACTCAATCATGTACCTTTTAATCACAAAACCTTACATTTCTGCCAGAATAACAAAACTGTTTACAACTATTTACTCTACAACAGTACAAAAAACAAAAAAAGCTGCAGCAAATAAATAACCATTTGTAGGTCGGAACATAGTTGGAATCCCATTATGTTTCTCGAGGCAGAAATAGAGTCTGTATATAGACCTACAGGGGAGGTCAGATGTGCACGCACAATGTGACCACTTTTAGACATCGGAATCAGGCTTCATTTTCATGAACGGGAACTTTTCGCTCATTTGTGCATTTCTGTTTATGTCAGTGTCATAGAGAGTAGATGAGTGGCGTTGATGGATCATATTGTTGCTTATTTCTAAAAGATACCAAACTGCCCAGTTATTTGTTCCATTAGACCAGCCTTTCCCCACCTTTTTAATATAGAGGAACCCTTGAAATAACTTTAATAATGATTATATCTACAGCTCACTACACATTACCATGATGGTCACTAGGAAGACTGCTCCTTATATTTGTGTCCCCCCTCCCCACCCCCATTACAGATAGTTAAAAAGATCCTAGTTGTCAGTGGTTACTTATCCAAAGCCCTGTACACACAGGCCAAATGTCGAGAGAATGTCGAGAGACAACGGCAGGTTTAAAAGAAACGGACGACATTTGGCCCCTGTGTATGTCAGTCTGTTGGCTTCTGTCGGATGTGCATCCTAGAAAACAAGCCGCCGACCGACTCCCGATCAGCGTTCTCAGCCTATGGCAGAGAGCGCTGATTGGAGTGTTTTGGCGAGGGGGCCATCCCCCTGTCAGAACACAATATCTCATCGGGGGGAGTTTGCTGATAGTTTTTTTTTCAAGACAGACATTGCTCATTGTACAAGGAACCACCTAACAACCTCTGGAAGAACCCTGGTTGAGAAAGGCTGCCCTAAATAGTGGTTAGCTGTCCTAGTCACGGGCCTCCCACACTAAATCCCCGTACACGCTGGGCAGATGCAGGGAAACATTGACTGGTTCAATAAAAACCGACTGACTTTCGGCCCGTGTGTATGCCAGCCGGTCCGACAAAAGCCGACTGTTTGGCCAGTTTCTGGAAAACCAGCAGCCAACCGACTCCCGATCAGTGCTGTCAGCCAATGGCTGACAGCACTGACTGGAGTGTTCTAGGGGGAGAGGGGGGCTGTCCCCCTGTCAGAACACAACAGCTCAGCAAGGGAGATCATTGTACTAAAGTTTGATCGTTAATATAGTGGGCTCTGATTGGAGCTGACAGTTTTATTTTGTTCAACCAAGAAAAAAACTCATAGTGTGTACCAGGCTATACAGTTGGATTGGTTGACTGTCATTTCATGCATTTACTCCTAAAGGCAGGCCATAGATGGGCATCAAGATTGATGGAAGGTGAAACACTTGTCCATTTCTATTCATTTAGCTTTACCATTAGTTTTCACTGTGATCTTTCCCGCTTTTCTAGTGTATAAATATGACATACATAGGATAATAAGGACATGGTTCAAACTTGCTCAAGCAATTTTGTATGTGACAGTGAGTGCTGCTGAAACTTAGAAGTGCTCATTACTGCCCTCTAGTGAACTTCCACACTGCCCAATACTCGATGATGGTGATGCTCAAAATGGTTATTGGCCATGCTAATGCTGATTATTTATATTCCGATATTTGCAAGCAACACAATTGATTTGATCATGCCTTGAGATTCTGTAGAAGTCATATATGGTACTTCTGTGGCTGAAAATAGTAACTTGAGATAAAACCTTTAATAGCAAAGATATATTTAATCATTCAAAATCCCTATTCAACATTGTGGTTTAAAGCCTAGTACACACAGGCCTAATGTCGGGCGGCATCGGCTGGTTCAATAGAAACCGTCTGACATTTGGCCCGTTTGTACGGCAGCTGGTCCGACTGCGAAAGGGTCATGATTGAAAAAGGTCTGCCGACCAGCTCCAGCTCAGTGGTTGAGAGAGATGACCGGAGTGTTCTGGCAAGGTGGCCACCCCCCTGTCAGAACACAATAGCGCTGCAGGGGAGATCGCTGTACTAACATTGGATTGTTAATACAGTGGCTCCGACCTGAGCTGCCAGTAGTGGTGTATACAAGGCTTAAGTCACTTACAGTAAATTACAAACAAGGGATAACTATTTTTGGCCATTTTCAGTGATCTATTATATCTATGATTCCTTCGCCATATTGCCAAACAACTGATCTTGGGATGACCAATTGATTAGACAGATTGGAAAACCTTTTTTGAACTCTACTGCCCCCTCTTCCCCAAGAGAGGTACTTGCTGAAACATCAACTAACATTTCTCAGTTCCTCCACCTACCCACTTCATAAATAATCATGGCACTTAATAAAGCCAAGCTGTCATGTCTGTGCATGCACCAAGTAATGGTGGCACCTAAAAGCAGTCTGTTTATGTATGCCCACCTAAGCACCTTAGAACATCTATGGACATCCTACTCCTCCTGAGTGATAATGATAATCAAATCCAGAGTTGCTTTTTATCCCTGAAATATTTTGCAACCTCTTAGTGAATGTCTGATAATTTCCTTTTCTACATAAAAAAAGTTACGTTCCCTATATCTCACTACACTGCAAATTGGCAAAATTGGTGTAAACTCTCATAGCAGGTCTCTTGTGAAATTGCAGAAACACAACCTAATGCAGACTGATCTCCAACTACCTATTGGTCCTGGGGAGATTGCTTCTGTTTTTTCAAAGTAAAAGTAAACCTTTCAATTTTGGTATTGCTTGTAATAACTGGATCACACAAAGGGCTGCTCATGCAAACTCTAATGAGTACATGCATGAGTGTTAAGAATGTGTATTTTTATTAGCAGTGAATTTACAACATGTTGGAAGATATCGGCAGCAGATAAGTTTCTATTCAGTCTTTCATCTTGCATTGTTATTGACAAGAGATCTACTTAAATATGATGACTTTGAATATGTTTGTTGACTTTAACATGATTCCCCCCCTTGATTGTTATGTATTCTTACTATAATGGCTTTCTGATCGCATGCTGGTGGGATTGAGCTGCAGCCCCACTTCAAAGGCGTCTTTGTCTTGGAGGCGGACCTAGTGTTTCCGTTTTCATTCCAGTCATGTGTTCTTCTGCCAAGTTTTACATCACAAAGAAATACTGCTGTAAGATACATTTCATTTAAAGGTATATTGTATTTCAAATGAGCACATATTTAAAGTTGTTATTGCAATATTTGCCTAAACATAATATACAGTTTTACATGGTGAGGACACACATGGGATCCTAATGCTCATGACAACTCATAGGCAACAAGATCACTTTACAGAGTAAAAATTTACTCACCTGCTGCCACACTGTTGCTCCTTCAATACCCAGGTGAGCTAATCATTTCACCATTGCTGGCAAGTGACATTCTGCAAGTTTTCAGTTAGCTCATTCAGCCAGCAAGGGTGGAAGAAGGCATTTTTTCTACACTTTTAATGATTCTGCTGCTGGCATGTTGTTGCCAGTGAGAGTACTGGAAGTGTGCCACAGATATATGTGAAACATTACATTGAAAAACAAGCGATCACATATACTCGGTTCTCAGCTGTATAGGGGCTTGGAGAGGTGAGGGTGGAGAAGCAGCAATACACTGATCTTCCCAGTGAATGGATGGACAGGGGGAGGGGCGTGTCAGCACAAGTCTGATCATTGGAAGACAGGCAGGCTGTTCTCTCATGCCTAGCATGGTTAGTTTGAAATAGGAAAGCAGTAGGACTGGCAGGAACACCAGGTATTTCACACAACCTGTCAAGGTCTTGCACTTTGGCACTACCCAGCACTTCTCCACTTCCCCTTTCCCCACTCTATTTTTCTTTGTTGTGTGTTCATGTTTGTCCCTTTTTTGTTGAATCACTGGCACGACTAGTATGGTGTAGGTCCTCGGGCCTGCCCTGAAAGTCTTGGGAGGGGGTGGATATGACCTTCTGGCTTAGTTTGCCCTCTCTCATGGGGTCTCCCTGCGGGGGAGCCCCAGCAAGTACTTGGGGTGGGCTGTTTCGGCAGTCCCCCTGGAGAACGGGGTCTGCCTGGCTTCGGCTGGGCGGACCAAAGTGAGTACCTCAGTCCCCGTCAGGAGCTTCCCGCCCCGGGGATCAGGGTCAGGGCCCTTCCTCTTCGGAGGAGGGCTATGTGTACGCCTTGTGCACTTTTTGTGTGTCTCACGTTTGCGTGTGTGCACTTTTTTATGCACCGGGTGTAAGTCTTTTGAGTGTGTTTCACACACCACGGGCTTTAAAAAAAAGAAAAAAAAAAAAAAGGTATTTCACACAAAGGAAGAAATACAAAGAAAACTGGATACTTTATGGATATAACTAAATGATATAACATGGTATACCAGGAACATATCAGGAATATAAAATGTTCTTTAAGCTGGGCATACATGGCTCAAATTTTGATAGATTCTGACTAAATTGGTCAAAGCCCAAGCTATAAACTGCGTTATCAAGACCAACCAGCTCCACAAAAGCCAGCTGAAAAACTGAGCTTCGCCCCTTCCCTCTTCCCTTTCACACCAGTGTTTTTATCCTCACTCACAATTCTACCTTACACAGGGAAGGTCTGGAAAAGGATGGGAGCTACCCAACTTTTCTTGTTAACAAACTGCTGAATGGTTGCTAGGACCACCAAGCGTCTCGGCAACGAATCACCCACTTGCAGCTCCTACCCTTTCCATGCAGACCACTCAACCTGTCTGCTGTGAGGATGACAGAGCGGTGGCTGTGGGGAAAGAAGCAGGAGAGGAACCTACAGGGTGTCTAAGTCAGAAGAGAAAGAGCGACCAGTCTCCTAAGTAGCAAAATTGCAGCAATCCTGCATGGTAAGTCTGGGACTCACACTTGGTATAGATTCAGGACCGTGGTCTGCCATTTAGTGATGCCTGCTCTAAAGTCTATGAACAGCCTTAGACCTGAACTGTTGCCAAACCCAGCCTTTTTTACTGCACACTGAGCATTCCTGATCTACACTTAAATCAGCTTACATACAGTACATTTGTCAGCATCCAGTCATGCATGCACAGCCCATCCACCAAGTGGTCTTTCTAAAAAAGATCTTTGAACTAGCTGCTGAAAAGCATAAGCCTAAAACCACAAGCATATGTACTGTAATACATAACCTTGCTCAAAGATGATACAGAGACTGATTAGGTTGGAAAGGGCAAGACCACATCTTTATTGAAAAATGTTAACATAAGAACTTACAGTTATACTGTGAGCACATGTGAACAGTAACCTGACATAGTCCAAATGACCCCTCCTTACCATCAGTACCAGAGAGGTATTAGACTGACCCAAAATTCCACTTGAATTTAATATCTTTATAAATGATATAGGGTCTGGGATTAAAAGTAGCATTTCAGTCTTTGCAGATGACACCAAGCTTTGCAGTGGAATAACTTCTTTACAGGATGTCTCCAACTTACAAGCTGACCTCAATGCACTGTTTCATTGGGCAACTATGTGGCAAATAAGGTTTAATGTTGATAAATGTAAAGTTATGCACTTGGGGGCTAAGAATATGCATGCATCATACATACTAGGTGGAGTAGAACTGGTGGAATCCATAGCGGAGAAGGATCTGGGTGTTCTGGTAGATCATAAGCTTAATAATAGCATGCAATGCCAAGCTGCTGTTTCCAAAGCAAGCAAAGTCCTTTCTTGTATAAACAGAGACATGGACTCCAGAGAGAGAGATATCATTTTGCCCCTGTACAAATCATTAGTAAGACCTCATCTGGAATATGCAGTTCAGTTTTGAGCACCAGTTCTTAAAAAGGATATTGGGGAACTGGAGAAAGTGCAGAGAAGGGCAACCAAACTGATAAGAGGCATGGAGGACCTCGGCTATGAGAAAAGATTAGAGGAACTGATTTTATTCTCTCTTGAGAAGAGGAGATTAAGGGGGGATATGATCAACATGTATAAATACATAAGGGGACCATATAGTGAACTTGGTGTTGAGTTGTTCACTTTAAGGTCAACACAGAGGACAAGGGGGCACTCTTTACGTCTAGAGGAAAACAGATTTCATCTCCAAATACAGAAACGTTTCTTCACAGTAAGAGCTGTGAAAATGTGGAATAGACTTCCTCCAGAGGTGGTTCTGGCCAGCTCAGTAGATTGCTTTAAAAAAGGTCTGGATTCTTTCCTAGGTGTACATAATATAAATGGGTATTACATTTTTTTTTAGGTAAAGTTGATCCAGGGAATATCCGATTGCCTCTTGGGGGATCAGGAAGGAATTTTCATTCCCCTGCTTTAGCAAATTTAATCATGCTTTGCTGGGGTTTATTTTCGCCTTCCTCTTGATCAACAACGGGTATAGGATTGTGTATATGGGATTGTATGGTTGGGTTTTCAATATTGTTTTTTGTTTTTTTTTTGTTCAACCCGATGGACTTGTGTCTTTTTTCAACCTGATTAACTATGTAACTATGTAACTGGGGACATAATCCATTAAAGCAATATTATTCACTTCCATGGTCAAACCAACAATAAAGCTGGATTGAACATCCTCAAAATGGACATGTGGGTGGGCAACTCTTCTGAAGGCTGACGTTCTTCAGGTCAGTAGTGCATGCCTCATTGTAGCCTTTACTGGAGTTAATGCCTGACCCTATCCCCCTTGTCTTGGTAGCCAATCACAGTGGAGCTACTTTAACCTTTCTGCGTTATGTTAACACCCACTTACTGAGCCATGCTTTCATCAGTCAAGGCTCCCTTTCACTAGGAGCTCAAGAGGCCTTCATTACATCAACCAAACTTGCAAGTTGGTGCCTATGGAGGAGAGAAGGAGGAGTGTGGAGAAAGGGAGGGGGTCATTGGCTGTCTCCGGGAAAACAATAGTGGTTGCTTTGAAAAATCTGTCAAAGCCAATTAACTTTCTTGTAAGCAGGCCTGACTAGAAAGCATTAGACAGGGTAATAGATGGGCCTAAAAACTTTTAAATGTTCCCCGATCTGAACATAAACCGCCAGATCAGGCAAACATTCTCTAATGTCTGTAGGCACCGTAAGGCTCTAATACAATCAACTGAAAGTGCTTGATCCACTTCTTAATATATGTTCTTGTTTTTCACTGTGCATAATATGACAGCTGGGTGCTATATTTGAAAAGGGAAGGAACACTTGAATGAATCCATGTAATGGCTATAATCTAAACACATTTTGTTGCAAGGATTACATACTTGCCAGGGAGGGGTGACCCAGTGATAAAGAAACTGCTTTGAAATGCGAGAATGTGAGTCAAGCTTTATATCTTCATAGCTTGGCTTCCCGTGCCTGAGGCACCAAACTGTATTGTAAAGATCTTCAGGTCAATGATTTATGCTGCCTAGACCACAGAGTGAATAAACAAATCAGTGGTTGTCTTTGTATATATCCAGAGGAACAAAAGCGACTGTACACTGTTGAATTATAGAATAGTGGAAAATAACTGGCTGTAAAGGCTGTTCTTCCTATTAAAGTATTAAAGTGCTACTTTTTTTTTTTTTTTTTTAAGAAGGTTTGTGGATTGCCAAAAGGGAGCACCCAGATAGTTCTTAAAATGCACTTGTCAGCATTACAGGTCCAAAAGTTGTAGTTAAATGGTATGGTTCCGTATACATGACTCTTCTGCAAAGTTCTAGCAACATCTAAAAACGTTTGGGACTCACATTTGCTATTTCTGAGATTTACCCTGGAGATCCTGATAATCTCTCCATCATAAAGTGGCGGGCCTCGATGCTCACTTGTAACAGATCAAAAAAGTTAGGATGGACCATAGAAGCACATCAAGAGTACTAATAGCATACTACTCTTCCTATTGTCAAAAAAACAGAAGGTAAAAAACACCTCTAAATGATCCAACTAGGGACCATTTCTTGTGTAATGCGCATGCTTTTTTCAGGCATTGAGACCAAATGCCTTGAGAAAGCATGTGGGTTGCACGAGAAAGGTCATTGTCCGGATATTTTTTTTTTTAACTTGTTTTTTTATTGAAAACAACAAAAACATTTATGCTGTGAGTGCCTTTGAGGCGCTTCTACTGTATGGACTGTACTTCTCTGCACAGGGTTTGCTTTGTGCTATATCTGTAAATCTATGGGCAGCACAGTGGTGTAGTGGTTAGCACTTTCACCTAGCAGCAAGAGGGTCGCTGGTTCAAATCCCAACCATAACACTACCTGCCTGGAGTTTGCATGTTCTCCCTGTGCCTGCGTGGGTCTCCTCCGGGTACTCCGGTTTCCTCCCACACTCCTAAAGGGCCGTACACACTTGACGAAAATCGGACAAAATACCCTCCGATTTTTCTCTCTCTTGCTCAGCGTTCATAACCGTTTTTAGTTGACAATGCATAAATGTTCACGAAATTTCTGGTCCGATTTTATTTTTTGGGACATTTGTTCCTAGACTTCCGGGTTGTCAGCAACTTCTGATCATGCGCTGTCTTTCGTATCCGATTTTTCAAGGATGTACTGCCTACACATTAAACGAAAATTGGTGGTCTGGGGACGGACGATAAAAATTTTGGTGTTTGTCCCTCCGTTTTTTTTTTCGTTGAAAATTTCGGCATCGGCTGCTGAAAGTTGTGTACACACTAGGCGAAAATCGTACGATTTTACCTCGGACGGGAATTTTCGGCAGATTTTCTACTAGTGTGTACCCCACTTAAGACTTGCTGGTAGGTTAATTGGATCCTGTATAAAAAAAAAAATACGGTATGTATGAATGTGAGTTAGGGACCTTAGATTGTAAGCTCCTTGAGGGCAGGGACTGATGTGAATGTGCAATGTATATGTAAAGCGCTGCGTAAATTGACAGCGCTATATAAGAACCTGTAATAAATACATAAAATAAATAACCACTTAACGTCTAGCCACGTAGACCTACGTCGGCTGACTTTAAGGGGTTATACCGGGATGATGCCTCTAGCTAGAGACACCATCCCGGTACCGTTGTTTGAAGCCGACGGTCGGCTTTCCGTCGGTAACGACCGATGCGGCTCGGGAGCCGCTCGATCGTTACCCGGGGGGCGGGAGAGGAGGACCCCCCCCTCCCGCCGCCTTCCGTGGCTTTGCTCGGGGCTCCCGTCCCACCGGACGTCCGCCGGCTGGATGGAGTCCCGATGAATGCCGGAAACGGCATCGATCGGGTCTCCGATGACGTAACCCGGAGGCGGCGTCCATGACGTCACTTCCGGGTTACTGTGCTGCAAAAGGCGGCACATTTGAAAAACGGCTGTATGCAAAAATGCAGTTTTTGGCGTTTTGCATACAGGGAAGTGTAGTGGAGCGGTCTAGGGTCTTTTAGACCCTCGATCCCTCCATAAAGTGTACCTGTCACTACATATTGGTGTCACAAGGGATGTTTACATTGCTTGTGACAGCAATAAAAGTGATCAGATTTTTTTTTTTTTTAAAAAAACCTGTAATAAAGTAAAAAAAAAGAAAAAATAAATAGGAAAAAAAAAAATAAAAAATTTAGCCGTCCCCGTCACCGTTAGCTCACGCACAAAAAAAAAGTATACGCAAGTCGAGCCGCGAATGAAATCGCTGTTCAAACCACACATGTGAGGTATCGCCGCGATCGACAGAGCGTGGGCAATAATTTAAAAAAAATAGCTACACTCTAACTCTAAACTGGTAACCGTTAAATAAATTTTAAGCGTCGCAGATTGAGATCTCTATTGACCGTAGTTTGTCGCCATCCCACGGGGGGGCGCAATTTTAAACCATAACATGTTGGGTATCTGTTTACTCGGTGTGACATCATCTTTCACAATATACAAAAAAAATGGGCTAACTTTACTGTTTAGTATTTTTTAAATGCAGTGAAATGTGATTTTTCAAATTTTTTCCAAAAAAATGGCGTTTTAAAGACCGCTGCGCAAATACCGCGTGACAAAAATTTTTGCAATGACCGACATTTTATTCTCCAGTGTCTTTGCTAAAAAAATATATATAATGTTTGGGGGTTTTAAGTAGTTTTCTAGCAAAAAATACTGTTTTTAACTTGTGAACAAAAAATGTCAAAAATAGGCTTAGTGGTAAAGTGGTTAAAGAACATAGCTTTGAAGCAGTAGGCGTGAAAAAACCTAACAAAACACTTTTTACATTAAGGAGCCATCTAAGTACATATAAGCCCATTCATCAAAATCTCACATAAACTTTAATTTCAAAAGTAATTTTCAATATTTTTAAATCTACAGTTTTCATTACAATAATACGTGGTTTTCCAACCGTGATGGTCCTTGTTCATGCACTTCCTGTTATTCATTATAGTTTTCCTGGTCTCTGTGCCACCGATGGAGATTGTCTTTGATTTCCTGTTGCAGTGATAACATAGTCTCCAGAACAGGAAGTAAAAGGAATTTCTCCAACAGGACACAAACTGCAAAAAAAAAAAAAATGTCTGGTGTTTAAGAGTCCCTTCCTCTACCCAAAGCTAAAATAGTGTGTTACTGACAAGATCACCAGGTGTAAAATCAAGGGAAAAGTGTCTGAAAAATAGAAAACTGATACAGATGCCACATCTAAAGACTTATAAACTGCAATATATACAGTACATTTTTGTTGTTAGATTTAGATACGATTTAAAGCGGTAGTAAACCACATTTGTTTTTTAAGACCCTGCAAGAAAATGGCATAATGTACAGTACTAATATGCATTGCAACACTAGTACATTATGAAATACTTACCTTAGAATATAGCCCCCCAGCAGCCTGCTGTCACCACTGACAAGGCTTCCATCTTCGGCCAGTCTTCTTTCTGGGTTTGCGTACTCCAGGCGTCTGATTGGTCACGCCGCGATAATGTCACTCCCACACATGCGCGTGGGCGTCACGGACCGCGGGACAGAGCTCTGAAGGGATGGCACAGGTATGCTGTCCCTTCAGAGCGCATGCATCGGTGACATCACTGGCTGCATCCATGTTGAATATCTCTTAAACAGTTTAGGAGATATTCACTGTACCTACAGGTAAGCCTTATTATAGGATAACCTGTAGGTACAAGTTAACAAAAAGAGTTTACTACCCCTATAATCTGGAATCTGGTCAGAGCGTTGGTGTTCAAATAGGGAACAGAATCTGAATGTAAGCTTTCCAAAAGGGAAAAAAACTCAGTTGGTTTAATCAACTTAACCAGGATGACTTCCAGATCTAGAAGAAGATGCATTTCCTGGCAGTACAATGGCTCCCCAACAGGACAACTATTTCTTTTCCAAACCTATTTTCAGATTATTTATTAGGCCAGACCAAACTATTACAAGGAATAATAATCCAGCAACTCCTCCTTACAGAAGTACACAGAAGAATGTGTCTGTATTAAAATGAAAGATTAGATACTAAAAAAAAATAGCTAATCATTTGAATGTTCAGAAAATGAATAACTGTAACTTGCAGTTTGCTTAACAGGTGCAATGGTAGAAGCATTTACGGAAAACAGGTTCAGGATGGCAAAACATTCATACACTGCAGAATAATAAAAAATAGGTTGATGATGGTAACATGGAACATACTGTATGCACTGTACATTGCAAGGCCTGATTATGAAAGCACCACAAACATGGACTCTTCACAGCAATGTCTCTTTGGCTCAGTCAGGGTAACATGTGGCTTCACAGCACAGTCTCCATAACACTCTATAACAACAAAGAGTCCATCTGGAAATCACTACTTCAGTATAAAAAGTTCAGACTGCATCGATCTGCTTTTATTCTCATAAACAGCATCTATCCCAGTGAAGCTCTGGGTAGCTCTGGTAACAGCTGGGGAGATCCAGAAACAAAAGGCCACCCCAATGGAACTAGAGTACTCTGGTAAAAAAGGTAAACAGCTGGAGGGATCCAAAGCCTGAAGGCATGGGGGCACTCCATTGGAACTGCAGTATTCTGGTAGCAGTCAGGAAGGGGTTCCCCAGAGTAGCTGGGTCTACCTAAGAAGCTGCATGCTAATAGGTTCCTGTTGCCTGCACACTAATTCTGACCGCAGAGGGCCTCTTACCTGACTGTAGATCATTTGCCAAGCTAACCCATCAGGTGTGGCCTTTCTAGCTGCTTAGGAAGAGAAGCTAAGGCATTTATGCTCGTTGGGCATATCCAGGAACCCCAGGGGTTGTGGGAAAATAATTAGCGTGGCCTGTGTCTGCATTATGAGTACTGCTCAAGAACAATCTTCCATTTACTAGACATGTCAATAGTACCTAGACCCCTTTACAGTCTATCTTTATTCATCTCTTCTTTATCAACATATATGAACAAAATGGCACACGAAGAAAAGTTCACCCACTTGTTTGCATCTTTGAAAACAGTGTTGCAAATTGTGTGTGCGTAATATAAGTAAGAATTGACTCTTGATTGTCCAGTCACCCAGTAATCTCATGTTAGTTTTAGACACCTCTACAAGTGGGGTGATCAGAAGCACAGAGATACATGTAAGTTACAAATACCACTCCACTCCATGGAAATATCTACATGCCCTCTCTATTTAACAACATATGCATTTGAATTATACGTCACTCACCACTTTTTCTCATAAAAGGAATGTATAAAGATTTTTCAACAATGCAAGCACACTTTGAAATCAAAAGAATAGGCAGTACCAACTGGATGAGTATGCTATAATTAAACAAGCATCAGTCATAATGAGTATAAACCTTGATGTAGTGAGAAAACACACCCTACTCCCACTATATTAACATGCTATTAGTTATATTTAAATAAATTAGGAATTACTCTAATTAAATCCAGGAAGATGAAGAAACAGGTTAAGCAGTAAAGTGATTCATGAAAAAAGGGATAGGTTTAAAGATATAAAAATATGTTTGTACTGCACTGGATCCAGGAGATCATATTAACCAGCCTTGGAAAAGGATGCCGAAGCCCCATTCTGAAGGAATACTAATAAATATTATATTATATTATATTATATTATATTATATTATATTATATTATAATAAATAAGGTATTAGGAGATGGAAATGTTGGCAGGCCAGCAGATGTTGCAGTGCCTGGTAATGGAGAAAGTCCAAATTAGGTGGCAGGAGCTGGTAAAGGTGGCAGAGACAGGCCAGGAGATTTGGCAGGAGCTAGTAAAGGTGGTAGCAGCCGACCAGCACAGGTGGCATAATCTGGTTATAATTTCAGTCCAGGAGAGGTGGCGGGGGCTGGTAATGATGGTGGTCCAGCAGAGATGGTAGAAGCTGGTAATAGTGGCAAACCAGCAAGGATGGCAGAAATTGGCAATGTTGGCAGTGGCAGGTCAGAAGAGGTGGCTGGATTTGATAATGTGGCAGGTCATCAGAAATGGCAGGAGCTTATAATGGTAGCAGTCCAAAGAAAGTGTCAGGAGCTGATAAAGAGCTGATAATGGCAGAGGTGGCAGGCCAGGAGAGATGGCAGAGGCTAGTGATGGAGGCAGGCCAGCAGAGTTATGGGAGCTGGTAATGGTGACAACAGGGAGCAGGATAAGCATCAGTTGCTAGTAATAGTGGCAGGCCAACAGAGATGGCAGGTGCTATGTAATGGTGACAGTCCAGAAGAGGTGGCAGGGTCTGGTACTGGAGGCAGGCCAGCATGAGGCCGTATGAGCTTGCTATGGTGGCAGGCCAGCAGAGTTGGCAGGATCTGGTAATGGTGGTAGCCCAACAGGGGTGGCAAAAGATAGAATTAGTGGCAATGGCAGGCCAGCAAAAGTGGCAGGATCTGGTAATGGTTGCAAGCCAGCAGAAATGTCAGCATCTGGTAAAGGCAGCAATTCAGGAGAAGTGGAAGGAGCTGGCAATAGTGTCAGTCCAGGAGGTGGCAAGAGCTGGTAATGGTGGCAGTCCAGAGAAGGTGGCAGAATATGGTAATCGTGGTAACCTAGAAGAGTTGTTATCTAGCCACTACCGCCAGTACAGACACTACTATCTAGTTGGACCTGGTAGTGATGTTAGCGGCAGGCCTTGGACCTGGGTTGGCAGGAGCTGGTATTGGTGGCAGGTCAGCAGAGGTGATAGGAGCTGGTAATGGTGGCAATCACAGGTCAGGAAAGGTGGCAGGAGCTTATGATGGAGGCAGGTCAGCAGAGACAGTAGGTGTTGGTAATCAATTCCTATGTGTATTCTTGTGGTGTATTTATTGAGCCTTTTGTGCTTTTTTTGCATTTTTGATCAAGGTAGCTTAGCTCTTTTCACTGGTACAGTGTATACAGTATACCTATGCTTTGGTCCACATGCTCTAACATTTTCTATAGGGTAGTGGTTGCTGTAGAATTATGGTGTAACATGCTATTGTAGCAGGAACGGGAATCGTCCAACTGATAAGGCAGGGGGTAGTTTTAACTTGAACTTTACTAAACAGGTGCACAGAAGGTCTAGCAATGCAAACAGGGTCAAAATAACAAAAGAGTGTGCATATAGTACAGAACATTGGTAATCCAATTAGGAAACAAAGCCATACATGTCCCCCATTCCTATGGCATGACTAAAAGCTGGGGCTAAGACCCTTGTCACACCTGAGCATGTTATAAATTGAAGCTACAAAATACTCAATACTAAAAACCCATACGTTTAAATCATGGGTGCTCAACCTGTGGTCCGCTAGCTGTTGTGGGACTACAAGTCCCATGAGGCATTGCAAGGCTGACAGTTACACGCATGACTCTCAAAGACTGAGGCACGATGGGACTTGTAGTTTCGCAACAGCTGGAGGGTAACAGGTTGAGCAGCCATGATGCCTGCTCCCACCTGAGTGAGCAGGCATCTATTAGATTGTAAGCTCTTCTGAGCAGGAATCTCTTAACCCTCTTCTATTTTATTGCATTGTAACCATACTGTCTCCCTTTAATATTGTAAAGCGCTGTGTAACCTGTTGGTACTATACAAATCCTGTATAATAATAATGATCTGTCAGGTGACTGTCACTCAAAAAAGTACAGGAGGTTCTTTTCAGGCAGATTTGGGTGTATTTGGCCCAGTAGACTCCTATGGGAGCACCTAAAAAAAAAAAAAAAAAACAAGCTAAAGCACATGTTACACATGCTTTCCATGTGCCCTCATAATAAAAGCATATACGGCCAGAAATGCACTACCCTGCCTGACCTCATCTGCAATATGCAGTACAGTTTTGAGCACCAGTTCTCAAAAAGGATATTGGGGAAGTGGAGAAAGTGCAGAGAAGGGCAACCAAACTGATAAGAGGCATAGAGGAGCTCAGCTATGAGGATAGAGTGGAGGATTCCAAATTTATTTTCTCTTGAAAAGTGGAGATTAATGGGCCATACACACTATAAGATTTTCTGATGACTTTTTCCTTTAGATTTACCAAAACCATATAATATGAGGTCAAACCTAAACACTTTCAATTTGTATGCAATCAGGCAGGCCCTTGCACTACATAGAAAAGGTAAATCTGAAGGAAATCTAACCACAAAAGTTGGATAGTGTATTTCCAGCTTAAGGGGGGATATGATCAACATGTATAAATACATAAGGGGTCCATATAGTGAACTTGGTGTTGAGGTATTAAGGTTATCACAGGGGACAAGGGGGCACTCTTTACAACTAGAGGAAAAGAGATTTAATCTCCAAATATGGAAAGATTTATTCACAGTAAGAACTGTGAGAATGTGGAATAGACTCAATCAAGAGCTGGTTCTGGCCAGCTCAGTAAATTGCATTAAAAAAGGCCTGGATTCTTTCCTAAATGTACATAAAATACACTAACATTTATAGGTAACATTAATCCAGGGAATTTCCGATTGCCTCTCGGGAGATCAATAAGGAATTTCTTCCCCTGCTGGAGCAAATTGGATCATGCTTTATTGGGGTTTTTTTGCCTTTCTCTGGATGAACTGTGGGTATAGGATTGTGTATATGGGTTTGTATGGTTATTTGTTTGTTCTTTCCTTTTATTGGTTGAATTATATGGACTTGTGTTTCTTTTTATCCTGAGTATGTAACTATGTAAAAGAAGCCCATGTACAACACAGAAAAATGTGCAAAAATTCATTTTAAATCATTTAAATGTGCTATGCTCAAGAGTGGATATAGCCTAAGAGCAAGCCTAGAAGAGCAAGTTCATAGGTGCAAGTTTCACAAATTTTGATTTGAATTACATTTGTTTTGAGTTTTGAATTACCTTTCATGATAGGGTGAAGAAGGTACAAGATGGGAGAGCCTCTAATTTAGAGGGTACAGTTAAAATTGATTGAGTATCCTATATGGATATACAGTGGGAGGCTTCCCGAGCAACTGAACCAGTCTTGTTCAAATGGAAAAAGTAGTAGTCCTAGGACTCCCTGTTGGAATATCGATAATATATATTTAGTAAGATGAAGATCATTCTCTTCACTGCTCAACACATTTTATAGATAAGTCTAGGGTAAGCTGTAAAACTTGACACAAAAATAGTGGGAAACTGTATTTGATAGCAGCCCTGAAAATATATTACTTTATGCAGCCTTACAGAATTATCATCAAGGTAAAATAGTCTATTAAAGGAAACCTGTACTGAGATAAATTATGTCCATTGTCACTTTTTTGATGGGTGGCCCTTGTCAATGGGACTGAAAATGAAGGAAACTCCAAAATTTTGAGTTGTCACCAGAACTTGAATAGAAGGGAAATCTTCCAGTGGGTACGTATGTTCCAGTGACAGTTCTGTAAGAGAGAACTAAACAAGCCATTCAATTTACACTCACTGGCCACTTTATTAGGTACACCTGTCTAATTGCTTGGTAACACAAATTGCTAATCAGCCAATCACATGGCAGCAACTCAATGCATTTAGGTATCTAGATGTGGTGAAGAGGACTTGCTGAAGTTCAAGCCGAGCATCAGAATGGGGAAGAAAGGGGATTTAAGTGACTTTGATTGTGGCATGGTTGTTGGTGCTAGACGAGCTGGTCTGAGAATTTCAAAAACTGCTGATCTACTGGGATTTTCAGGCACAGCCATCTCTCGGGTTTACAATGAATGGTCCGAAAAATAGAAAATATCCAGTGAGCGGCAGTTGTGTGGAGGAAAATGTCTTGTTGATGTCAGAGGAGAATGGGCAGAATGGTTTGAGAGGAGAAAAAGAAACAGTAACTCAAATAACCACTCACTACAACCAGGGTATGCAGAATACTCTGAATTCTCTGAATGCACAACACATCGAATCTTAAAGCAGAAGGGCTACAGCAGCAGAAGACCGCACTGGGTGCCACTACTGTTCGCTAAGAACAGGAAACTGAGGCTACAATTCACACAGGCTCACCAAAATTGGACAATAGAAGATTGGAAAAATGTTGCCTGGTCTGATGAGTCTCGATTTTAGCTGCGACATTCAAATGGCGAGTCTTGATTTCAGCTGCGACATTCAAATGGTAAGGTCAGAATTTAGCAAAAAAAACCATAAAAGCATGGATCCATCCTGCCTTATATTAATGGTTCAGGCTGGTGGTGGTGGTGTAAAGGTTTGGGGGATATTTTCTTGACACACTTTAGACCCCTTCATACCAATTGAGCATTATTTAAACACCACGGCCTACCTCAGCAATATTGCTGACCATGTCCATCCCTTTAGGACTTCAGTGTACCCATCTTCTGATGGCTCCTTCCAGCAGGATAATGCCCCATGTCACAAAGCTCAAATCATCTCACTACTGGTTTTTTGAACATGACAATGAGTACTGTACCCCAATGGCCTCCACAGTCACCAGATCTCATTCTAATAGAGCACCTTTGGGATATGGTGGGATGGGAGAGTCGCTGTTAGGAACCTGTCAGGAAGGCTCTGGCAGTGGATGTGTTAAGACTCACAGGCTATTCCGGCTCCACCCCTCTCATCTAGAAAGAGCTCTATTTAAGCTGGATCAGCACACAGGTTCAGTGCTGTCTTGTCTTCAGCTCCTGCCATTGTTCCTGAACCTGTGACCTGTTTGCTGCTGATTTCCTGTTGACCTTTTGGCTTGTTCCTGACTCCGCTCGTCTGCTGCCCGTCCTGACCCCGGCTTGTTTGACCATTCTCTCGGATCTCCCTTGTCTGTTTACCCGCCTTCGGACCTTGATCGGTTCACCCCTGGTGGGGCGACCCTGAGGACCACGACCTGGTATCCACACGCAGCGACCCGTGACCCAAGAAACCCTTCCTTTTCCAATGGTCTCTCCATCTGGCCATAAGGAATTGATACGTTTGGATGTCATCACATCTCCCTTATTTCCCATTATCCTGGGATTGCCATGGTTGCAGGCACACAACCCGCAAATCAACTGGATCACAGGAGCCGTCCAGTTCCCGTCTCCTTACTGCAGGAACTCCTGTCTACCCGCTCCATCCAAGTCCCCCCAAACTCTGTTCTGTCTCGAATCTGAGCCTGATTTATGTTCTGTTGTACCCAAGGCATATCACGACTTCCTGGATGTTTTCAGTAAGCGGGGAGCTGAGACCTTACCTCCTCACCGTTCATATGATTGCCCCATCGACTTGCTCCCGGGAGCCGAGATCCCATTTGGCCGAATTTACCCACTATCTGAACGTGAGCTGGACGTTTTAAAGGACTATGTGAAAGAAAGTCTGAAGAAGGGGTTTATCCGTCCTTCCACCTCTCCGGCAGGGGCAGGTATCTTTTTTGTAGAAAAGAAGGATCACTCCCTTCGACCTTGTATCGATTACAGAGACTTGAATAAAGTTACCATTAAGAACCGCTACCCTCTCCCTCTGGTTCCCGAGCTATTTCAGCGGCTCAGATCTGCTGTCCTGTTCACTAAGTTGGATCTCCGCGGGGCCTACAACTTAGTCCGTATTAGAGAAGGCGATGAGTGGAAGACAGCTTTTCGTACCAGGTTCAGGCATTTCGAATATCTTGTGATGCCTTTTGGCCTCTGCAACGCCCCAGCTACGTTCCAACACTTTGTGAACGATATTTTCCGGGATTGGCTGGATATCTTTGTCATAGTTTACCTAGATGACATCCTAATCTTCTCTACATCCCTGGAGCAACATCGCGAGCATGTTCGAAATGTCCTCGGCCGCCTTCATCAGCATGGTCTCTATGTTAAGGCCGAGAAGTGTTAATTCGAGCGGAGCAGCATCCCGTTTCTGGGGTTAATAATTTCTACAGAGGGTATAGAGATGGATCCCCAGAAAGTCTCTGCCATCCTGGATTGGCCACCTCCATCTGACAAAAAGGGAGTGCAGCGATTCGTTGGCTTCGCCAACTTCTATAGAAAGTTCATTAAGGGTTTCTCTCATATCATCACTCCCATTACTCAGCTCACCAAGAAGAGTGTTCGCTTTCAATGGACCCCCGAAGCCCAGTCCGCCTTCTTGGTCCTTAAGAAGCTCTTCACGTCAGCCCCTGTGTTGAGTCACCCGGATCCCACCTTACCCTACCTCCTCGAGGTTGACGCTTCTGAAGTTGCTGTCGGGGCAGTCCTCTCCCAAAGACAGGGAACCAAGGACTTGATACACCCGATAGCCTTCTTTTCCCAGAAACTCTCCTCTGCAGAGAGGAATTATGATGTTGGGGACCGGGAACTTCTGGCGATCAAAGCCGCACTTGAAGAGTGGCGGTATTTGCTTGAGGGGGCTGTACACCCTATTCTTATTTTTACGGATGACAAAAACCTTGAGTATCTGAGATCTGCAAAACGTTTGAGACCCCGTCAGGCACGGTGGGCACTTTTTTTTTTAAGGTTTTCATTTCATATCACCTATCGGCCTGGGTCTAAAAATGTTAAACCGGATGCCCTGTCCCGGATGTTTGATAGCCCGAAGGAAACTTCAGTACCTGACACCATCCTATCCGAAAAGAACTTCCTACTTTTATTCACAAATCTGAAGGCCCGTCTTGAGCAAGCCTCTGCCCACATTCCTGGTCCACCCGGAATACCCCTGGTGCACAAAAATGGCTTGTTATGGGTTAAAGACAAGATCTTCGTCCCAGAATAGGTCAGAACAGCAATTCTGGCTGCCTGTCATGATCACCCTCTGGCCGGTCATTTTGGCGTCCATAGAACCCTTGACCTCCTGCAGCGTTCTTTTTGGTGGCCTGACATGGAAGAGAGCTGCAGGACTTATGTACTCTCCTGTACCACCTGTTCCCGGTGTAAAACCGCCAGAAGTAAGGCATGGGGCCTTCTCAGACCTCTTCCCATCCCTGATCGGCCCTGGAAAACAATTGCCATGGATTTTATCGTGGAACTTCCACCTTCTGCAGGGTGCTCTGCCATTTTTGTGGTGGTCGATCGACTCTCTAAAATGGCCCATTTTTTGCCCCTCAAGGGTACTCCCTCTGCAAGGGAAACTGCAGAGATCTTCTTCAGGGAGATCATAAGACTCCATGGGATTCCCAGGAACATCATCTCTGACAGAGGGGTACAATTTACGTCCAGCTTCTGGAAGGCTTTATGTAAACTGTTAAAGATCGAGCTGTCTATGTCCTCAGCCTACCACCCACAGACCAACGGACAAACTGAGAGGACAAACCAAACCCTGGAGCAGTACCTGCGGTGCTTTACCACCTTTGTCCAGGACGACTGTGTAGCCCTGTTACCATTTGCAGAATTCTCCTACAACAATTCCAAGCACTCTGTTACTGGCCAATCTCCCTTCTTCGCTAATTACGGATTTCATTACTCCTTCTTACCAGATATTCCATGTGAATCCGCAGTTCCTGCAGTCCAAGACACTGTCAACTTCTTTTCCCGGAATAATAACCTTCTGCGGGAGACCTTAGCCAAGGCCCAAACTGCGTCCAAAAGGATCTTTGACAAGAGAAAGAAGGGAGAGTTGATTCTTCAACCTGACGATCGGGTCTGGCTTTCCACGGCTAATCTCCGCCTAGCCTGTCCGTCCAAGAAACTGGCTCCCAGATTTATTGGTCCATTTCCAGTTAAAAGGAAACTAAATGATGTGTCCTATGAACTATCCCTACCCGATACCCTTCGGATCCATCCCATATTTCCAGACTTGTATAAAGTACTCAAAATTTCTACTTGAGTAAAAGTACAAGTGCTCGATCAAAAAATTACTTGAGTAGAAGTGGAAGTGCTCGCAGAAAAAGTTACTTAAGTAGAAGTACTAAAGTATTCAACATTTTTTTTACTTAAGTATTGCAAGTAGTTTTTTCAAAAAATTTGCTACTTAAGTACTAAAAGTAAAAAGTACCAGTAGTTTTGAAAAAAAATTTCTACTCAAGTACTGAAAGTAGAAGTACAAGTACTGTTATGTAGTTATTAAAGAAAGAAGTCAAAAGTATGAACATCATATTGTTTTTATTATTTCAAATGATTTATTCAAATGATTAACCTGTGTTTGTTAGTAGTTTCTTGATGCACTTTAAGCGCTGTAGCACCATTTATTTGTTTTTCATATTTTCTTTATATTGGAAAGATTTGGTATAGCAGCTTTTATTATACACAGCCTTTATTTTCGTATGCGCTGATTTACAAATGACATTATACACATTTTTTTTAGCTTTATGCAACCTGCCATCTACTGTTCTGGCAGTGGTAATTTTTTTAAAAGTAACGAGTAACTATGCAGCACAAAAAAAAAAATACTTGAGTAGAAGTATCGAAATCATCGAAAAAATGTAGTGAAGTAAAAGTAGAAGTAGGAGAAAAAAATTCTACTCTAGGAAAGTACAGATACTGCATTTCGGTACTTAAGTACAGTACTTAAGTAGTTCTACTTCGTTACTATACATCTCTGCATATTTCATGTTTCCTTACTGAAGCCCGTGATCCCCGATAACTTCCCTGGTAGAAGTTCAGGTACCCCAGAACCTGTGTTCGTGGATGGAGATGTGGAGTATGAGGTTGAGGCAGTGGTGGACTGTCGAAAGAGAGGCAACCAGCTACAGTTTCTCATCAAATGGAAGGGTTATGGTCCGGAAGAGAACTCCTGGGAGCCTGAACGGAACGTCCATGCTGCGGACCTAATCCAAGCATTTTTTCGTGCTCATCCACAAAAAAGGAGCTTGTTGGGCACCCGGAGGTTGCCCTTAAGGGGGGGGCAATGTTAGGAACCTGTCAGGAAGGCTCTGGCAGTGGATGAGTTAAGACTCACAGGCTATTCCGGCTCCACCCCTCTCATCTAGAAAGAGCTCTATTTAAGCTGGATCAGCACACAGGTTCAGTGCTGTCTTGTCTTCAGCTCCTGCCGTTGTTCCTGAACCTGTGACCATTCTCTCGGATCTCCCTTGTCTGTTTACCCGCCTTCGGACCTTGATCGGTTCACCCCTGGTGGGGCGACCCTGAGGACCACGACCTGGTATCCACACGCAGCGAACTCCATCCTCACCACTAGAGGCTCTGGCGAAAACTGGTGGATACTTAGACTCTGCACCTCAGGCTAGCCTGTGTCACTTACCTTGGGGGTTCCGTCCAAGCTCTGCCCTCTAGCGGACATCGGGGCCTATCTCTGTCGCCAGGTTACCACCAGCACCCTAACAGTCGCATCATGGATGTGATAATCCATCCACCTCACAGGTGTGGCACATCAAGATGCTGATTAGACCACATGATTATTACACAGGTGTGCCTTAGGAAGGCCACAATAAAAGGCCACTCTAAAATGTGCAGTTTTATCACACAGCAATATGCCACAGATGTCGCAAGTTTTGAGGGAGCGTGCAATTGGCATGCTGACTGCAGGAATGTCCACAAGAGCTGTTGCCCATAAATTGAATGTTAATTTCTCTACCATAAGCCGTCTCCAAAGGCATTTCAGAGAATTTGGCAGTGCATCCAACCGGCCTCACAGCCACAGACCACGTGTAACCACACCAGCCCAGGGCCTCCACATCCAGCATCTTCACCTCCAAGATTGTCTGAGACCAGCCACCCGGACAGCTGCTGCTAAAAGCAGTTTGCATAACCAAAGAATTTCTGCACAAACTGTCAGAAACCATCTCAGGGAAGCTCATCTGCATGCTCATCATCCTCATCGGGGTCTTGAACTGACTGCAGTTCATCGTCATAACTGACTTGAGTGGGCAAATGCTCGCCTTCAATGGCGTTTGGCACTTTGGAGAGGTGTTCTCTTCACGGATGAATCTCGGGTTTCTTAGATCTTTGAGGTCAGCTCATGGGGGCAAAAACCAGTGTTGCGTTTATAATTTTGTTCAGTATAATATTTATTTTTGGATCATTCTCCTTTAAGAGGGCATGGTAGGTGGTGTGTCCTTTGCCTACATACTTTTGCTAATGGGTGTCCCTCATTCCCATCTCAAAAAGTTGGGAGGTATGCATACTTATAGCAGCTTTCACTGCCCACTCTATGGCGGGCTGTTCTGAGTAAGAAAAGCTTCAGCACTTTTGAGTGAGTTTGTTGTGCATTACTATTGGCTATTGAGGCAGCCTATCATAGTGATTGTTCATATGTGGGGAGATTCAAGGTTTCTCAGAGTGTTCCCCAATAACAGCCTAGTATTTCAGCACAAAGTAAGCTACTGCAGATATAAGTAGGTACCTTCAGGTGTCCGAACTTATACCTACAGAACCAGATGAATTTTGATACATTTATGACAGATTTAGCAATAGGATCACCTTACGTAGTGAGGCCAAGATCAATAGTAAGGCCCCAGGCCTGTGCCCTTTAAAAACAAGCTTTGATGGAGGCTTCCAATATGCAATATGTAATAAAGACGAAAAAACTTGATTGATTGAAAAACAATGGTAATAACAAGTGATAAATAAAAAAAAAGTAATCCAAAAGAAAAAAAAGGAAATAAATCACAAAGTTCACCAATAAAGTCCACCATAGATAGAAAGGAAAATCTCCATCAAACTTGGTGGTAAAAAGTGCAAAATCAGTCATGTTTAGTAAAATCAGATAATGTGCAGTGATCCCCGACTGAAGAGTGTATTGCAGCTGCTTACTGGAGAATATTCACCACTGTGTAAAAGATGGTCGAATAGTGCATAGGAGATTACATTCTCTCTTCGACCTTTCCGTATCTAAGTGGCTCCAAAAAATGCTCAGAAGTAAAATAAAGAAAGTGCTCTCATAGTGTATTTATAATGAATAATTTTGAGTATTGAGTATGTGAGTATTATAAACTTTAATATAGGAGTTAAAATATTGCACTCACATAATAGCAGAATAAAAGCGGCTTGAGAATCATGCAAGATGCTAAATGGCGTTCCTACGTGCTTGTTATTACCATTGTTTTTCAATCACTCAGGTTCATTTTATTGTCTTTATTCACTGAGTTTGTAGCGCTGCACTTTCTTTGTACATTTATATTTGAGTTGTTGTATCTGGACTCTTAGTGCTAGCAGCTTTGTATAATTTTTTTTTTCTGAGTGTTTTTTCCTTTATATTATGCAATATATAATGACATCATGAGGATGCAAGAGTTCATAGCAACAAACATGTCCATGGTTCTGGAAATATAGATAGAAGAAAAATACTGCTATAATGTGCATGTTCCCTTATGTGAACATTTTTAATATATTGATGGAGATTTAGGCTCCTTTCCCACTTATGCGACCTAAAAGTAGAGCAATTTGAAGCTGTCACACGAGCTTCTAATGGTGACAACAGGTATCCTAACACAGAGAGGGTGATTTACTAAAGGCAAATATACTGTGCAATTCAAATGCATTTGCTATAGACCTGAGGGGAATCTCTCCTTGCGTGTGATTGGATATTCTTTGCAAAATTAAACTTTACCTCATTTAACCACTTCACTCAAAATCGCGTACCTGTACGTCATTTTGCTGAAGTGGTTGTTCCCAGGGTGATGCCTGCAGCTAGAGGCATCTCCCCGGTAGCGTTTTTTAGAGCTGACGGACGGCTTTCTAGTAATCACAACCGATGCGGCTAAGCATCCACTTAGCTATTATTACATGGAGCAGTAGGGGATGTTCCCCTTACCCTCCCGCCACTCCGCCCGGGTCTCCCATCCCACCGAGAGAGCTGAGCGACCAACCCATACATCTGCAGGCTGGCCAGACTCCCGAAAAAAGCCGAATTCAGCTCTCTTAGATTGTGTCTCTGATGTAAAACCCCAGAAGCAACGTCATGGTTTACTCGGCAGCCAACGCCACCAGTTTAACAAAAAAATACAGTATTAAAAAAACTCAGATCTTGGCATTTTGAATACTTTTAAGTGCAGAGGAGGGACTTGTGACAGCAATAAAAGTGATCAGAAAAAAAAAAAAAAATTTTATAGCGCCCCATCCCATCCCTCCGTGCTCGTGCGCCAAAGAAAATGCATACTTAAGTTGCGCCTGCAAATGTAAACAGTGTTCAAATCACACATGTGAGGTATCGTCGCAATCATTAGAGTGCAATAATTCTAGTGCAAGACCTCCTCTGTAAATCTAAACAGGTAACCCTTGAATAAGCGTCGCCTATAGAAATTTTTAAGTACCGTAGTTTGACGTCATTCCACTAGCATGTGCAATTTTAAGGCGTGACATGATAGGTATGTATTTACTCAGTGTAACATCATCTTTCACATTATACAAATAAAATTGGGCTAACTTTAATGTTTCATTTTTTTTTTTTAATTCTTTGAAATGTATTTTCAATTTAAAGACCGTTGCGCAAATACATTGTGACATAAAATATTGCACCAACCGCCATTTCTTTCTCTGGGGGGTCTTTGCTAAATATATATATATATATATATATATATATATATATATATATATAATGTTTTGTGGTTCTAAGTAATTTTTCAGCAAAAATACTGAGGCCTGGTCTTGAAGTTGTTAATAAGCTCTGGAGCAAATGCACTTGCAGTGCACAATATATATATATATATATATATATATATATATATATATATATATATATATATATATGATAGAAAAATAGCCTAGGCTATATACAGCGCTTGCCGCAGAAAAACAATTAACTTAATGTATGTGAACAATGTTGAAAACTTATCTTTACAGTATAAGTGAAAATACAAATCAATTAAACACATGAAAATTAATAAAAAGTTCCAAGGAATTGATAAATAGATAAATAAGTCTTTTCCAGTGGTGATCAATATATGTGACTAAAATAAATGTAAAATTCAATAAATAAAGTCTTTTCAAGTGGTGATCAGGTGCAAAGTGCTTCGTGCTCAATAAATAAAAGTTTGTGACTTTCGTGACGTGGATTCCTCTTTTCCTGTGGCTTGTGGTAGAAATAAATGACTTACCAGAATTGTTGAGTCCTATGTGCTGTATAGCACTAGGACCTAGAGCGCTTGGAGGCCGTTCAGGCCAGATTGGGGATCCCCTTTGTGGATGATCCTGGTGGGATACAGGTTAGGTTCCTCCTTACCCGATCTCGATCCTCAGGATATGGGGTTAAAATAAAGGCTCCAGATAGTGTATTATTGTTTTAAAAGTTTATTCATCAAATATTCATAAAAATCGTAGCGAAGAAAGACTCAAACTCCAAGTTTGCAGGCAAAGAAACCGCTTACAAACACCTCCTAGCAGAGTGGCGAGCGGAGTGTTCCGGCTTGCGTTCCACGTGGTGAGTAGCGTGCTGACGTTCATTCCACAAACTTGACGCGTTTCGTCACTTTCTGTGATGTTTTCATTTATTTCTACCACAAGCCACAGGAAAAGAGGAATCCACGTCACGAAAGTCACAAACTTTTATTTATTGAGCACGACGCACTTTGCACCTGATCACCACTTGAAAAGACTTTATTTATTGAATTTTACATTTATTTTATTCACATATATTGATCACCACTGGAAAAGACTTATTTATCTATTTATCAATTCCTTGGAACTTTTTATTAATTTTCATGTGTTTAATTGATTTGTATTTTCACTTATACAGTAAAGATACGTTTTCAACATTGTTCACATACATTAAATTAATTGTTTTTCTGTGGCAAGCGCTGTATATAGCCTAGGCTATTTTTCTATCATCCATTTTAAATCTACAGCTGCTGCCACACAATATATATTTTTATATTTATATCTCACTAATTACACACATTTTTATATTTTTATCTTATATTTAAACAAAACCTTTTCTGAGGCGCGGGGAGATACACTAGTATAGTGTTATCTTTTTTCTATCTTCATATATATATATATATATATATATTTCATTTTTTTTTCCTTAAAGCGGAGTTCCGGGCACAAAAACATTTTTTCAATGAACATACTACCCCCGGGACAGTCAGGGCTAGTACATTCCACAATGGCTAGCCTCTGATCTGTCCCGGTTCGCACTTACCTGCAAGAAGAAATACTCACTTATAAAATTTCTTCTACAGCGTTGCCATCTCTGTTGTGGGCAGCTGAAGCCAGCGCGATCCTCTTCTGCATCCTCTTCCGTGTCTTCTTCTCCCAGAATGCGTCTGCACTGGCCCCTCTTGTCACTTCCGGTGCGGCGCCACATTCCTACACAGCTTCTGGGCATGCCCAGAAGCTGTTTAGCAGGGAATGCGGTGTCGCACCGGAAGTGACGAGCGGGGCCGGTGCCGTCGCATTGATTCCTGGGAGCGATGACGTTCAGCTCCCAGGAATCATTGCAAACCGGAAGTGATGGCGCGGGCCGCGGCCACAGAGGGAGGAAGTGGAAAATAGGTGAGTATTTCTTTCTACAATTACAAGGTAAGTAAAAAAATAAAATAATCCTAACTATCCAATTCCTTTTCAGGTGAAGAAGAGCAAGCGGATGGCAACAAAATCGATTAGGTCGGTTTTGTGCCCCGAACTCCGCTTTAACCACTTTACCGCTGAGTACTGGAATAGTACTGCGGCAAAGTGGCTCGTTCCCGTCTGACGACGTAGACCTACGTCGCCAGACTCCTCCCCTGTAGGCGGCGCTCGCACGCCGCCAGAGGCGCGCTCCCGCGCCGCCGGAGGCGCGCTCCGCTGTTTTCATTCACAGCTGGAGTCGGGCCAGGGGAGGAGCAGCGGCGATCGCCGCTGCTCTGCCCTGATCGTCGGGGATCTAGTGTGGAGATCCGCCCGCCTGTGTAAACACAAGCGGGTGGATCTCCTCAGTGACAGGGAGTGACAGATCGGAGTGTTCAGCATAGCTGGACATCCGATCTGTCCCTGTCTCACACAGTCACCTCCCCCCCCCCACACGTCAGTAAGCACCAGGCATACATTAACCCCTCCCTCTCCAATAAAGTTAACCCCTTCCCTGCCAGTGTTATTTTTACAGTAACAGTGCATATTTATAGCACTGATTACTGCAGTAATGTCACTGGTACCCCCAAAAGTGTCAAAAATGTCAGTCAAGGGTCCGATCTGTCTGCCGCAATGTCGCAGTCCCGCAAAAAAAATCGCAGATCGCCGCCATTACTCGTTAAAAAAAAAAACACCAAAAATGACATAAATCTTTCCCTTTGTTAGTAAACGCAATAACTTTTGCGCAAACCAATCAAAATACGCTTATTGCGATTTTTTTTTACCAAACATGGGTAGCAGAAAACAAATTGGCCAAAAATTTAAAAAAAAATTGGTTTTTACATCTTTTTTGGGGGGAATTTCATATAAAAAAATGTGAAAAATATTGTTATTTTTTCAAAATAAACGCTCTTTTTTTGTTTATAGCGCAAAAAGTAAAAATCGCACAGGTGATCAAATACCACCAAAAGAAAGCTCTGTTTGTGGGAAAAAAAGGACGTCAATTTCGTTTGGGTACGGCGTCGCACGACCGCGCAATTGTCAGTTAAAGTCGCACAGCGCCGAATCGCAAAAAGTGGCCCAGACGTAAGACAGCAAAATGCTCTAGTGGTAAAGTGGTTAACGATCTTTTCCAGAATAGTTTATATAGATTGGTATTACATGGTTGGAATGCATGATATTTTAGATATATACAAAAGTGGGGTTTTCTCACTATAACAATGTACATATATATTTAGTTATATGTATTTTGCATGTATTCCACCGTGACATATCTTTTCTATTGGTTTAAGATTGTTTGTTTGATGTTCCTATATATTCCAGTATTCTATAAATATGCATCTTTTCTTTTTTATAGGTTTAAATATTTGGCATATATATTGGAAATCTTTGATATTTCAGTACAGTTCTTGTGTTTTTATTGTTTATCCACAATGCGCAGGTGAGGAGTTATATACTGAATGATTTTCTTGAATGTGTCTATATTACACCTGCTATGGAGTGGATAAATTGAATATACGAGTACCTTTTGCTATGTATATATATATATATATATATATCTATACATATATATATATATATATATATATATATATATATATATATATATATATATATATATATATATATATATATATATTGCTTATGGTGTACATATGCATAATGTTTTTTAACTTGTGTGATATTTTATATATATATATATATATATATACTACAATGTTTTGTATGTTGAGTGAATGGTTTTGTATAGAGCGTGTTCATCTAGCACCTTATTCTGTACAGCTGATTTAGGGCTATTTATGAGATAACATCATTAGGGTTAGCAGGTTATGATTAAGCAATTAGATTTACGAAACATGTTAACCATGCTCTTCCGATAAGTGTCATGAATTTTCTTTGATTTTCTTTCGTTGAATGATTTTATTGCAATAAAGATCTCTCAGCATTTGGAAGTGTGGTCACTCCTTTCTTTATCACAGTATATTTGCCTTTAGTAAATCAAGCTCAGATAGTGCAGGCAGGTTGTTATTATCAGGAAACCCTACCTAACAAATGGCACACAGTCATCCTTAGATTGTATGCATATAAACAAGAAGTGACTGCAACAAAGGAAGAAAGATGAAAGCATTTTATTTTGTGTTTTTCTATATTTTTATGTAGTTATTTTTGTAATAACAATAGTTTACACAATAGTTTAGCAAATATCATTCGTTTGGGGTTTACATCTACTTTGAATTAGTCTAGACAAGTCATCAAAGGAAAAGATGAAAACTGCTTAATTGCTTTGAGTTATTCCCCTTATTATATAAGGCTGTTGGTCTAATAATAATTTATTCAAGATGGCTAAAATGTTGATAATAATATTCTAAAACACTGAAACAACACAGAGCTCCAAAGCTGACTCTATAAAAAAACATAAAAGAAAGTTCATACTTTAATGACATAGCACGGCCATGTTTCTGTTTGAGGAAAATACTTGCTGACTGCTATTAACCTTTGAACGCATGTACGTCACTGAAAATCTAACAAGCCATATAAAAAAGATCACAAAGCTACTGATATCACTCCACTTATATAAAGTTTATCAAAAATTGGGTACAAGATCTGGATTAGATTAGTATAGGAGAGACAAGAAATAAGAATTATATATTAACACATCAATCATCCATTATTACATGCCATAAAGAAATTAATTATGAAATATTAATACGATTATATTTCAGGATGAACTTGTGCACCGGAATATCCAAACAATTTTGAATGATTGCCCTTTATAAAGTAATTTATGGAAGGCCGTGGTAAGAAAGAACTGAAAAAAAAATGATAGTGAAGGATAAACAATAATGGTTTGGGGTCAACATTTTGTTGAAAGTTTATACAACTTAACACAGTTTTAAAACTTTTTTAAAGTTTTTAAACTGATTATGGATATCTTTTTTTTTTTACTATATGTATAGAGTTTTTTTTTTTTTTACAAATAAACTTTTAATGCTTGCCAAAGAGGTATTTCTGGGGAGCTGTTTTTTCCCCCCTAAAAACAGCATATTCTTTATGCTTTCGGTGTCTGTTATTGAAACTTAGAACAATTATCCTTTGGGGCCCATTCACACTATGCACTGTGTTAATGCACATGTCTTAAGGTCTGTGTTTTCATGCATTGATGAAGGCTGCGTTAAAGCAGCCCATTCATTTTGAAAAATGTAACTGCACCATTTTTAATACAGTGCATCACACTGCATAAATGGCGAGTGTTGCAGTGCGCTATAGTGTGGGTGGGTGTTTCCATACTGTAAATGTGCATTGGGATTTTATTTATTCTGAAAGGTAACAAAGCGCAATGTACAGTATTGTGTTTCTCCCAAAATAAGACCGGTCTTATATTAATTTTGGCTACAAAAAACACACTAGGGCTTATTTTCAGGGGATATCTTATTTATTTACGGTATGTACAATAATTTACATTTATTCAAAAACAGTCATGTCATCATGACGATCTTAAAGTGGCTGTAACCCTAAAAAAAAAAATCCTGATATTTTAAAGCATGATAGAAAGCACAGTGCTTGTACTGTGTCATTTACCCCTCTCCTTGTTCTAAAAAACCTGGAATAAAACAATGAAAAAATTTTTTAAAAGTTCCTGTGTCCCCTGTCTTCTCTCCCCCTGTCAGCGTAGGAGTCAGCATTAGAACATTCTGTAATCCCAAAATTTACCCTTGATTAAAGGCATTATAAAAAATTATGTAATCAGTTTTGTAAAAAGATTATAGAATGTGCAGTGTGTCTCTTTTTGTAACTTTATAGTGAAAAATACCTTATTTACAGCACCGTTAGGTGCTCACATGACCCACCGGGGCTCTTCTTCCCCGCTTTGAGCACTGCAGAGTGAGGGGCCACTGACGTCAACCGGGAGGAGAGGAGAATATCTACCTTGGGTCATGTGAGCATCCAGCGGCACTGTAAATTAGGTATTTTCCACAATGAACTTACAAAAGGAGACACACTGCACATTATATAATCTTTTTTCAAAACAGATTACATGTTTTTACAACAACTTTAACTAGGGCTTATTTTCGGGGTAGGGCTTATATTGCAGCCATCCCCAAAATTAATGCTAAGTCTTATTTTCAGGGTAGGGCTTATTTTTAGGGAAACAGGGTATATACATACTAGGGATCGACCGATTATCGACAACACCGATATATCGGGGGCCGATATGCACTTTCCCTGATATATCAGAATCGGCCCCTGAGGTTACCGATATTGCCGATATTTATGGGAAGTGCTTGTACCAGAGTGATGCCTGCAGCTGTGAACCCATGCTCTACCTACACCCCAAAGCTCATCCCTGCTTATTATTATTATTATTAATATTATACAGGATTTATATAGCACCAACAGTTTGCGCAGAGCTTTACAACGTGAGTGCAGACAGTACAGTTACAATACAATTCACTACAGGAGGAATCATTATCAATTTTGATTGAGAAGATTAGGAAAAAGTGTATACTACATTTTGTGAATAGGGACAAACCCCAGATCAGCAAATACTACAATTCTGATAGATTTTGAAAGAGGCTTCTTTCTATTAAGGTGTAAATTCTCACACATATATGTTTTAAGGATAGATACAAAATGAACCTTAAATATTTAGGCTCAATAAAGCTGATCATAGACAGTTCTTTTTTTTTTTTTCCTCCATCCACACAAACCAGTTGAATAGAGGCCGGAACATAGTATTCTGACAGTGACTTCTACTGCTGTCACAATACACTGATCAGCAGCTGCAGCCAATTCGCTGCAGCCCTTGATCAATAAAAGTTTCCAGCATGTCCCCTTGACAAAAGTCAATCAAACAATCGATTTCTGTCTAGCAGGAAAAGCCACACACCGATTGAAATGCAGCCGATCTCTGCTGAACAGGCTGAATTTCATTCCTTTTATGGCCAGCTTTAATCCTCTGCATGAAGCAAGACATGAAATTGCTGAATACTCTCTGCCCTTTAGGATAGCAATTGTTACCTGACTGTTTAGCTTGATTTTGGTGGAATTTGGTTATCCATAGAAAGGGAACTAGGTAGCCTCAGTCTGAAACAGACAAATACATTGTCTAACCAATCAGTAATGATATACAGTCAGTCTGCATTCAACTCTGAGGAGGGCAGCACATTGTTGTGTCACCATGATCACTTCTCACCTAATTATCAGGGTTGGCTATTAGCATTATCATGCGGGTGTCAAGGTTGCTCAAATAATGTAAACAACTTCATGTCAGTTTACTGTAGGGTCGCAGTCCGGACTTTTTGTTTCTTGTGTACATTTTATGAGCACTATAGTGTCTTCCTAGGCTCCCACGGTCCCAAATATGGGAATGGTAGGCAGGATGTTCCCTTCTTTAAATAAGATAAAACCAATTTGCCTAATAAATAAATAATAACCACTCTACAGTTCAGCATAAGCTCTATACATTATAACTATAAGTATTTATATTTTTTTTTTTTTTTTTTTTTTTTTTATTAAAAATAGACCACACAATGTTGGTTTGGACATAAAAAGGCCGTGGCTTGTTTTATTATTAGCTTTAACATACAATAAATACTTTCAACTGTATTTACACTTACAAAATAGATTTACATCAAACAACCTAGCCAGACGGCTCAGGTTGCCAAACATCACTTATAACTTTTCACCAACATTATCCAACAGCACCTACTTTACTGCAGAGAAACAGGAAATCCACCCAAGTATAACCAACTTGGGCGACAGTACATAGCCAATAATAATAACTATGAGCCGCGACAAAAGGGGTGGGAGGGAGGGGAACGCCTTTGTTAATCCTGACAGGGTGAAGTGACCCGGAGCCCCGCGGCCGCCTCTTAAATAGCCCCCTTTGGGAACCAGTTTGAGCTGGAACAGCTGTGTGAGCCTGGGATACCTGAGTGGGAAAACAGCTCCCCACTCAAATCTGCCCAGAGACAGCCAATAAACGGGCGGGAAAGCTGAACACCAGCTGAAATTCCCCTGGATACTGTCCAGATAGCGGGAAAGACAAAAGACCCTGACCTGACCTGGGTCAAAAGTTCAACCTACTGTACCACATCTATAGCTGACATGTTACTATTCCCCTGCCACCATCCCATAAAGAAAGGGGGGCTATAAAAGCACCCCTTTCTTTTTATGGGAATGGTAGGCAGGATGTTCCCTTCTTTAAATAAGATAAAACCAATTTGCCTAATAAATAAATAATAACCACTCTACAGTTCAGCATAAGCTCTATACATTATAACTATAAGTATTTATATTTTTTTTTTTTTTTTTTTTTTTTTTATTAAAAATAGACCACACAATGTTGGTTTGGACATAAAAAGGCCGCGGCTTGTTTTATTATTAGCTTTAACATACAATAAATACTTTCAACTGTATTTACACTTACAAAATAGATTTACATCAAACAACCTAGCCAGACGGCTCAGGTTGCCAAACATCACTTATAACTTTTCACCAACATTATCCACCAGACAGGCGGAAACATTCCGCCTGTCCCCACCAACCCAGCACGCGGCCATTTCTATACTGGTGCCTAAATTAGAATTCAGGATGTCCAAACCAACATCTGAAAGATGGACACCATCTTTCCAATAAAGCCCTACCAGCCCACCTTCCAACTCAATGTGCCTATAGGATAGGATTCCTAAACCCCCCAGCAATTTGGCCAAACCTCTATTCAAACGTTTTCTCATCCGCTCGATAGGTTTAAAACCGTGATAGCGAAAAGAAACCAAGCGTGGTATTACTTCCGAAAAAATTAAACGCAACCTAGGAAAAATGGATTGGATAAAAGCTAAATCATCCCGAATGGTGAATAGCAACTCTAAGGTCTTAAACCTCCCAAGATCGTTCCCGCCTAAATGTATAACTAAAATATCCGGAGGGGGGGCCGATCTTGTAAGCCTCAATACCGTTGGAATGAGCTCAGACCACACCATACCGCGTTTACCAAACCAAAACACTTGAAACTTGTTCCTGTCCAATCCTAAGTTCTCGGAGTATACTCTCTTCTTTGCTCGTTGATGAGCCCAGTGGATATAGGAATGGCCCAGGATCCAAACTGTAAACTTGCTCCCTGAAATTAAACAAAAGTGTTAGGGCGGATGTATGATTTGTAGCAATCCGAAGCCCATCTACCAATTCTTTTAACCGATTCCACTCCCAGCCCTAACCTAGTTGCTTCCGTCGCAGCTCCTATGCGGAAGGAGTGTGATGTGATTTTTAAATCAGATAGGTTCAAGAATTTTAAACACATACGCAAAACCGCCGAAAACTGGTGACGAGAAAGAGGAGTACCCGATAAATGAACAAATAAAACGTCGCTGTTATTGGGTCTTAGCAAAATGAACTCTTTTAATAGCGACACTGGGCAAATGGAAGAATTCCTGTACTCATAAAGCGTTATATTTTTACCGACGCCCATTTGGTCCGTTTTTGAATGAGCCAGAAAAATAACAACACAGGCTGGATGAAAAGAAATGTCCTGAATTCTCAGGCCTTTAAATCCCAATTTTCTATCCGGAACTAATTCCGAGATCCTGAGCGCCGCAAAAAACATCACGACAAATGCCGCCCGAAATAATTTTGCTTCGTAATCAGAGAAACAAACCTTATCTAAGGCTGCACAAAGGTCAAATAATAAATCTAAAGAAATTGGCTTCCTGTCGTCTATTTTAAAATGATGTTTTTTGTAACCTTTTAGAGCCTGCCTTATGGAGAAAAAGGAAAGGCAAGCTGGCCTGTTATGAAGCTTATGAAAAAAAGATATCCCCGCAAGAATCTTGTGTATGTGTGACCAAGAAACTTTTTTCAGAAAGAGCGAATTCAAAAAGGACAAGAGCAGGAACTCGGAAAAATCATCCGATGGTACATTAGCAGACTGAAGATGCTGTAGCCACAGCAACCAAGCCGATCGATATCCGGCGAGCGTTGATGGAGCTAGAGATAATTCAATATTTTTCATAACACTGTCTAGACCAGATTCCATAGGTGCCCCGGGCAGGACTGTCCAGTTAAATCTGCCGTCGGCAGCAGATGAAAGAAACGCTCCATCTGAAAACGGGACAGACAGTCCGCCAAAACGTTATCCTTACCCGGTACAAAAGATGCTTTTAACCAAATATTGAATTTTAAACACTGTGCTACCAAGTATCTCAACATTATGGTAACCGGAGGTGATTTAGAAGATAGGCAATTGATTGCGAATAATACACCCTTGTTGTCCGTTCTAACCAAAATTCTTCTGTTCCGAAAACACTGGCCCCATAATTCTAAGGCCACTATGATCGGAAACAGTTCTAGTAGAACAATGTTGCGAGTGAAACCAAGATTTCTCCATCTGGGGCACCATGGTGCAGCGCACCAATGGTTGCGCCAGATGGCGGCGAAACCCCTGGATCCTGCCGAGTCCGTGAAGAGCAAAAATTCCTTGTCCACTACAAAAGGTTCTTGCCAAACTGTGGCTCCATTAAAAAACAATAAAAATTGTATCCACACTAAAAAGTCTTCCTTCATCTCACTCGAAATTCTCACATGAGATGAAGGAGACTTCAAGCCGGAGATTGCAGAGTAAATACGTCTAGAGAAAATTTTTCCCACTGGTATCACCCTAGAGGCAAAGGCTAGCAGCCCCAGCAGGGACTGCAGCTCTTTTAGACAAACCTTTTTTCTTCTGATCATCAGTAATAAGGAACAGCGGAGTTTCTCAACCTTCTCTTCAGGCAGTCTAAACTCCATCCTGGCGGTGTCGATCGTGATACCTAAAAACACTAGGCAATTGCAAGGAAGAAAAGTTTTTTCCGGGGCCAGGGGAACCCCAAAATGATTGCAAACCTGTAAAAATGTGTTCAACAAAACACTACATGTGTCAGAGGAAGGAGAACCTATAAAAAGAAAGTCATCAAGATAGTGTACTATGAGGTGCGACCCTGATACCTGACTAACTACCCATTCCAGAAAAGTGGAAAAACTCTCAAAATAAAAACACGATAACGAACAACCCATTGGGAGGCACTTGTCAAAATAAAATTGGTCCTGAAAGTGGAATCCCAATGAGTTGAAACTGTTAGGGTGAATGGGTAGTAGGCGGAAAGCCGATTTGATATCAGCCTTAGCCAACAGAGCCCCCTTACCTGCGAACCGGAGTCTCTCCAGGGCATCTTCAAATGTCGCGTATTGCACCGAAACCAACTCCTCACTAATATCATCATTTAGTGAGTCATTTTTTGGATATGACAGATGGTGAATTAACCTATATGAATTCGGTTCTTTTTTTGGAACTATCCCTAACGGAGAGACCCTAAAGTCCAGGAAAGGGGGCTCAGTGAAAGGACCCTCAAACCTGCCTTCCTTCAATTCCATAGCAATTTTATCGGCCACAATGTTTTGCAGGCCGGTCACCGACTTTAGGTTTTTGTGAATTAAACAACCCTTGCCCTTAAATGAAGGTAAAACAAAACCAAATGTGAAACCCTCAATTAACAGATCCGCTTTCTCCCGATCTGGGTAGCTGAGGAGCCAGGGTAGCATTTCTGGCAACCTCACTGGGGAGTTGGCCTTTTTGAACTCCTGGTTGCTGTGCGTTTGCCATCCGTTTAAAACATTTAAAAACTGGATGCGGCCCGGCGCAAAACGCACACTCGTGCTTGAACTTGCAGGAGCCAGGCCACCTGCACTGTGCTTCATTAAAATTGAAGCAGAGGCCTTTTTTAAATGACTGCAGACCTGTCTGTTGGGGGTTGACGGTTGGTTTTTGGGGAAAGGACCGCTGAGGAACAAAAAGGTCCAACCACAGACCCACGTCCTTAACGCCCCATTTCAAGGACGGCTGCACTGACAATTTTTGCCTGAACGCTACATCATAGCTAAACCAGGCAAAACCTCCAAAATTCTTGTAAGCCTCTAAAATTATTTCTATGTGTTGAAATAAGCCTAAACTTCTGTTAGGAAACCTTTCACATAGTACACTTGAAAAAATCAGGAAGGCTTGCAGCCAATTGTTAAAAGACTTTGTAACAGGTCTTTTTCTTTCTTCTTCTTCTTTTTTGCTAGCAAAGAAATCCTTAGCAGATGGCAACAAGGATAACAGGTCAATATAAGCACCTTGCCAAATCTTTTCTTTTACAGATTCGGAAAGGTGAAAACCAAGAGGCGAAATTTCGCAAGTTAGAGGCTCCCTTAAACAAATTTCGGGTAAGTTTTGAATCTGAGCCAACTCAAAGGAAGAAGAAGGCTGACTTACAGTATTTTCTCCACTAGATGGCGCTAGCCAGACGGCACTAGCATTATTGGGAACCTCCTGACTGCTTTTAAACCTGTCGGTAAAACATTTAAATTCTGACAACAGCTGGGACATCAGAGATGTCATTGATTCAGGGGCAGAGGACTCACCCGAAGCAGGCGGAGCCGACGCTCTAGCCTGGGATGAAGGTAGGTCTCCGCTGATGGCCGAAGGGGGGGCTCCCCCTGATGTACCGGTCGCCGCTCCGTCCTCCGACACCCTGCGTCCTGGGGGGTACTGCCTCCGCGATGAGTCGACCGATGCTGTGCGGGCCTGGCGCTGACCTCTTCTTCCGTGCGGGGAGCTTCTCCTAGACGGACCGGGTTCTTCCCTTCCGGTCGGCGGCGAATAGCTCTTCCGGGGCATCCTCCTTCTCTTGGATGGACCGGCTTCCGTCCCGGAATTGACCGCCGATATACTACTGCGCATGCGCGCAACCCCGGATGCCGTTCTCCCGACCTCCGCTGGACGAGATGTGTCTTCCGTTGCCGCATCTCCTACAGGAGCTCCGCTACCGCTGGCGATGGGGACCTGGCTGACGGCTGACCCAGAAGGAGCTGACGCTGGCTGCACTGAAGACAAAGGTAACTCCAAGCAGCGGCGAAGCCAGTCCTCACTGCCAGCTTCTCCAGCCTTCTCGATAAGTTGCCTAAGTAAACTCATGCTGTCAGTCAGTCAGATAACCCGAGAGCAAGAGCGCAGGAACGCCTTTGTTAATCCTGACAGGGTGAAGTGACCCGGAGCCCCGCGGCCGCCTCTTAAATAGCCCCCTTTGGGAACCAGTTTGAGCTGGAACAGCTGTGTGAGCCTGGGATACCTGAGCGGGAAAACAGCTCCCCACTCAAATCTGCCCAGAGACAGCCAATAAACGGGCGGGAAAGCTGAACACCAGCTGAAATTCCCCTGGATACTGTCCAGATAGCGGGAAAGACAAAAGACCCTGACCTGACCTGGGTCAAAAGTTCAACCTACTGTACCACATCTATAGCTGACATGTTACTATTCCCCTGCCACCATCCCATAAAGAAAGGGGGGCTATAAAAGCACCCCTTTCTTTTTATTCTTGTAATTTAACTGGTTTTCTACCTAAACTGGCGGTACAGTATGTGTAATTGCTTGTGCTGCCCATAGACATGTAGATAAATCTACCCAACTTATTCTCAGGTGTGAGAAACTAATTTGCTATGAGATTCTGTGTGTAATTAACATGTATATTAACCAGTTCTGGGCCAAAAGGATTTGCCCCCTTAATGACCAGGCCATTTTTTGCGATTTGGCACTGCGTTACTTTAACGGAAAATTGCGCAGTCGTGTGACACTGTACCGAACTAAAATGTATGTCCTTTCTTTCCCAGTAATAGAGCTTTCTTTTGGTGGTATTTGATCACCTGTGCGATTTTTTTTTTTGCACTATATACAAAAAAATGAGCGACAATTCTGAAAAAAAAAAATAAATAAAAAATTTTTACTTTCTGCTATATAACATCCCCCCCCCCCCCCCAAAAATGTAAAAATCTATTTTTTTTCATCATTTTAGGCCAAATTGTATTCTTCTGCATATTTTTGGTAAAAAAAAGCGCAAGAACCGTATTTTGATTGGTTTGGGCAAAAGTTATTGCGTCTACAAACTAGGGGAAAGATTTACGTCATTTTTATTTATTTATTCATTTTTTTTACTAGTAATGTCAGCGATTTGCGATTTTTAGCGGGACTGCGACATTGCGGTGCACAAATCGGACCCCTAACTGACATTTTTAAACCCTTTTGGGGGGACCAGTGACATTACTACAGTAATCAGTGTGAAAAGTATGCACTGTTACTGTAATAATGACACTGGAAGGGAAGGGGTTAACCTAGGGGGTGATCAAAGGGTTAATTGTGAGCCTAGGGGAGTGTTTTCTAACTGTGGGGGGATAGACTTGTGAAATGATCATAGAGACCTGTAATCCTAGAAGGATCACAGGCGCTCTGTGATCATTTCAGAGAGAACAACAGTCTGGTGTGTTTACAACAGCTGACTGCCCTTCTTTCACAGCGGGGAGCAATCATGGCAACCGGTCACATGGATCGGCATCCCTGCTGCCTAGTGAGGGTGGGAGAACAGCACCCGTGGGGCACACTCGCCCCCCCAGCACCACTCCCGCGACCAACGTATCCCTATAGTGTATCTCTTGATATGTAGACGTGAAACAGGATTTACCCTGTAGCAAACAATTGAAATTTGTCAGCTGAGGTCCAGCTGCGAAAACAATGTGTGGTGCTTTAAAGCATATATCCACTTTTGCAGTCAAATTTGAGAAAACCCCAATATGTATGTAGAGCTGCACAGGAAAGCTGCTCGGAGTCCTGTTGTAGCGTGCTATTCGCTGCTGGCTCCTCCTCCCCTCCTGTCCATCCCAGGTGCTTGTATGTAACATCACATGGGATGGAAGAAAAAGGTGGAGGATCCGATGGGACACAGTGCACTACAACAGGACTCCCAACAGCTTCTTGGCACACCTCTGCATGATAACTAAACCACACATTTTAACACTGGTGGCCTGAATTACATGCAGAGTTCTTGCATCTCGCTTGCAACTTCATTACAGCCTCACTCCTCTCAATACTGTATATTCTTAGTAATGTACAATGAATTCAAATTTAGCAGAGAGAGACCTCATAGGAGGTAAGTACATCTTTGTGCCAAGGTCCTAATTTCACTATTCAGTATACTGCTGTCTCCCCCTACTGTGCCTGGCTGCTGCTGCTTCCCATGTAACATGCCCAGCTGCCACCCCCCATGTAACATTCCCTCCTGGTACCCCCCATTTAACTTGACCTGCTGCTGCCTTAATGTAACTTATCCTGCTGCTCCCATGTAATGTGCCTTGCAGCTGCCGCCTATGTGACGTTCCCTGCTGCCCCCATGTAATATGCCCTGCTGTCTCCCATGTAATGTGCCTTGTTGCCCCCCTATGTAATGTGCCCGGATGCCCCGATTTAATGTGCCCTGCTGCCTCTCATATAATGTGCCCTGCTGCCCCTGCATGTAAATGTGACCTGCTGACCCCCTTTGCTCTGCCCTGCTGCCCTGTGCTCTGCTGCATTTCCCTCCTGTGTTCTGCCCCACTGAACCCCTCTGCTCTGTCCTGCCGACTCCCTGTGCTCTACCTTGCTGATTTCCTGTGATCTGCCCTGCTGACTACCTGTATTCTGCCCTGCTGACCCCCTGTATGCTGCTTATCTCAAGTTCGACCCAGAACTAACCATCTGTGCAGGAAAAAAGCAAACACAAGTTTCACATTAAACAAGTGAGTTTTAATATTTACTGCTTTCCATTTACACCAATATTCCGTGAGCTGTAGATATGAACATTATTTCAGGGGTTCTCTGAGATCTCAATTTTTTTTTCAATGGTTCCTCCAAGGTAAAAAGGTTAAGAAACCCTATTTTAGATATTTCGGGAGAAGAGGTGTCATGGCTGACTGGAAGGTTTTTGAACAATGTAAGAAAGAGACTGCCCCAAGTCTGTTCTCATTAACATACAATGCAAGAAGCCCAGCCTGTACATCTTTAACCCTTTGTTAGGACAGACAGTTCCAATTTATTTACAATTGATAATGAATATCTGCCTACACAGTACAGACAGGGTAATTATGGGATTATGGAGAACTACCTAGGATTTTTTCTTTCTGGAAGCTTCAGAACAGAACATCTAAAAAGTTAAGCTGCCATTTTTATTTTTTTAAGTTATGCTTTGTGAATGCGGACATCATGTTCATGTTACAAATATAAAGTAGGAATTATCCCAATACGGCTGCAAAAGTGGACACTTTCAGCTCAGGAGTAGGGATGATCGAACTTTTCAAAAGTTCGGTTTGGCCAGAACATCCGAACTTCCCAAAAGTTCGGCCCGGATTTCAGAATCCCATTGAAATCAATGGGACCGGAACTTCGGTATTCAAAAAACACAATTTTGAAGCCCCAAAACACAATAAATGCCCCTAAAAAGTGCCCAGGGTTCTCGGTCATGCCCCAGGGACTATTAATCACACAAAAAAAGTTCTTAAAAATTGTAATTTTTGATAGAGCCAATTATTGAAAAAAAAAAAAAAAAAATTTGGATATCTGGGGGGTCTAAAAAGTGTACCTGTGAAGTTTCAGCTCTGTAGCATGTCCAGAACCATAAAAAAAAAGATTGTTTGTATTTTGTCACTTAGAACACAGGTTGTTGGCTTCTCGTTTTTCAAACATTGCGGGTTTAATAGCAGGCGTTTTTTTGGGCATTTTTTTGGGTTCTTTTGAGGCAGGAAAAACATCTGAACTTGTGTATACGGGTATATATACCACTATTCACAAGTTCAGATGTTTTGCCTGCCTCTAAAGAACCCCAAAAAATGCCCAAAAAAACGCCTGCTACTATACCGGCAAGGTGTGAAAAGAGCGAAGCCATATTACAGATCTATAATTGCACTAATACAAATGATCTTTTTTTTATGGTTCTTGACATGCTACAGAGCTGAAACTTCACAGGTACACTTTTTAGACCCCCCCCCCCAGACACAAAATCACACAAAAAAAGTTCTTAAAAATTGTCATTTTTGATAGAGAGCCAATTATTGAAAAACTTAAAAAAAAAATTAAAGAAAAATGTCTTTGGATTTAGTGTCTGGGGGGTCTAAAAAGTGTACCTGTGAAGTTTCAGCTCTGTAGCATGTCCAGAACCAGAAAAAAAGATCATTTTTCAGTAGAGCAGGGATGGTGGGACCCTCCTTTTACACCTATATGATCTTTTTTTGGGGGTTCTGGACATGCTACAGAGCTGAAACTTCACAGGTACACCCTTTAGACCCCCCAGACACAAAATCACACAAAAAAGTTCTTAAAAATTGTAATTTTTGATAGATTTTTGATAGAGAGCCAATTATTGAAAAAATAAAATAAAAAACAAATAAAAGTAAAAAAAAAAAATGTCTTTGGATTTAGTATCTGGGGGGTCTAAAAAGTGTACCTGTGAAGTTTTAGCTCTGTAGCATGTCCAGAACCATAAAAAAAAAGATAGTTTGTATTAGTGCAATTATAGATCTGTAATATGGCTTCGCTCTTTTCACACCTTGCCGGTTTAGTAGCAAGTGTTTTTTGGGCATTTTTTGGGTTCTTTGGAGTCAGGAAAAACATCTGAACTTGTGTATAGTGGTATATATACCACTATACACAAGTTCAGATGTTTTGCCTGCCTCCAAAGAACCCAAAAAAAAATGCCCAAAAAAACTTTAGCGTCAAAAAATACATATAAGTATGTGTGTGTGTACACAAGTTAAGATGTTTTGCCTGCCTCCAAAAACCCCAAAAAAATGCCTGCAACAACACACCTGGGCGGTTTTTTTTTGACGCTAGGGTTTTTTTGGGGATTTTTTTGGGTTCTTTGGAGGCAGGCAAAACATCTGAACTTGTGTATAGTGGTATATATACCACTATACACAAGTTCAGATGTTTTTCCTGACTCCAAATAACCCAATAAATGCCCACAAAAACGCTTGCTACTAAACCGGCAATGTGTGAAAAGCGAGAAGCCAACAACCTGTGTTCTAAGTGACAAAATACAAACAATCTTTTTTTTTATGGTTCTGGACATGCTAAAGAGCTGAGACTTCACAGGTACAATTTTTAGACCCTCCAGATACTAAATCCAAATTTTTTTTGTTTTATTTTTTCAATAATTGGCTCTCTATCAAAAATGACAATTTGTAAGAACTTTTTTTGTGTGATTTTGTGTCTAAGGGGTCTAAAAGGTGTACCTGTGAAGTTTCAGCTCTGTAGCATGTCCAGAACCCCCCAAAAAAGATCATATAGGTGTAAAAGGGGGGTCCCACCATCCCTGCTCTACTGAAAAATGATATTTTTTATGGTTCTGGACATGCTACAGAGCTGAAACTTCACAGGTACACTTTTTAGACCCCCCCCCCCCGATACTAAATCCAAAGAAAAATTTTTTTTTAATTTTTTTTTATTTTTTTATTTTTTATTTTTTCAATAATTGGCTCTCTATCAAAAATCTATCAAAAATGACAATTTTTAAGAACTTTTTTTGTGTGATTTTGTGTCTGGGGGGTCTAAAAAGTGTACCTGTGAAGTTTCAGCTCTGTAGCATGTCCAGAACCATAAAAAAAGATCATTTGTATTAGTGCAATTATAGATCTGTAATATGGCTTCGCTCTTTTCACACCTTGCCGGTTTAGTAGTAGGCGTTTTTTTGGGCATTTTTTGGGGTTCTTTAGAGGCAGGCAAAATATCTGAACTTGTGTATAGTGGTATTTATACCCGTATACACAAGTTCAGATGTTTTGCCTGCCTCAAAAACCCCCAAAAAATGCCTGCAACAACACACCTGGGCGTTTTTTTTTTTGACGCTCGCGTTTTTTTTGGGCATTTTTTTGGGTTCTTTGGAGGCAGGCAAAACATCTGAACTTGTGTATAGTGGTGTATATACACACATACTTATATGTATATACACACCTAGACATATATAGGTGTGATAGGAGCGTAACTATATTGGTGTTAATTATTTCATTAGCGCAAGTAGTTTTTTCTGCTCCTTTCACACCTATATATGTCTAGGTGTATATATACAGACATGGGTGTGTATATATACCCCCTATACACATGTTCAGATGTCATGTCTGACTCCAAACATGTGCTCAAAAAAGCACTAGCAACGCCTGCAGCCAAAAATAATGCTGGCGGCGGCGAAGCCATATTACAGAAACGAAAGTGACTTGAAAGAAACTAGCTTTTCTCTATAGCGGTCACCCTGCTATGGAAGGGTTTGGTCACCCTGCCATAGCAGTCACTGTCAGTTCACCCTACACTACATTACGGTCACCCTGACACTTCACACTTTCCCTACAGAAACTAAATTTTTGAAGTTAACTAAAGTGTAAAGGAGCACTCTAACTACACTAGATATCCCTTTCCTCACACTAATAAATGCTAAATGACACTTTTAAAGTAAAATTAACAGAACTGCTTCCACTCTCTTCCATGTCCTGTATAACAATGCTAGGAATTTGGCAGGGGCTATCTTATATACTGGGGGGCGTATTCACTAATGATTGGCCTAGGGACCCCCTAGTCACTCCAATCACATTCCTAGCATTCTCCTGCCCCCTCAATTGGCTTTTGCTAATGGTTCTGGTCCAATCACAGGCTTTTAAAGCCCATTTCCTGAACCATTGCATTTTGGTTGGTTCTGGTTGCTGAATTCCGAACTTTTTGGGCAAAAAGTTCTAAATTCGGTCGAACCTCGAACACCCAATGTTCAGGCCGAACCGATGGTCGACCCGAACCGTTCGATCATCCCTACTCAGGAGCACTAGGATAGGCTGAAAACTTGCAGGATTTACCCTGTAGCAAACAGAAATTTGTCAGCTGTGGTCCAGCTACAGAAATAATGTGTGGCATTCCTACAGTGCTGGAGTATCAGAATAGGCACAAAACTTTGAGTTGCAACACACAATTTACCCTGCAGCAGACATTGGAAATTATGCAGCTGAAGTATCCCTGGGAAATGTTATATGTGCCACCTTTACAGTGCTGGTGGACCACAATAGGCTCCCAACTTTGTGGTGCCAAGCTGGTTTTACCCTGCAACAGACTTTGCAATATTGGAGCTGAGGCCAGCTGGGAAAACGTGTTTCACCTGTACAATGCCAGAGAACCAGAATGAGCAAGAAGAGGTGGCAGTAGCTGGTAAATGTCACAGGCCAGGAGAAGTGGCAGTAACTAGCAATAAGCAAAACAAAAAAGTCCAAAAAAAGTGCATGTGTCACAGTCCTTCACCAATATCAAAATTGTGTGTAATCTACTAAAATCTTCCAGTGCTTCTTTAATATCTAAGCAAGCTATGTGCTCACCTCCCTCAGTAGACCTTAATTTTCATCAAGGTCATAAGCCCATGTGTTAATATGACCACAAGGGAACTTTCACCACACTTGATGTGTCTTCTCGTCCTCCTCTTATCACAATTTCCCTCTCTCCAAAGTGGGTACATGCAAAAAAATGAACATACATCTAGTGCTCTCTGTATATAGGGAGATGATGGGTGACCAAATTTAATGAACTCACAATATATTATAATTTATAATCAGCCCGAACAAGATCTCTCATCAATATGCTGGTATGGTATATCCTAGCTGCTTATCTCCTTAAGTGAACCCTAATAAATATATCAAGGTCATACCTACTTTCAGTCAGTGTCCTCTTAATTCTTTTGGTACACTTCGACCTACTGAGGAAGCGATTGGGCATTATGCGTATAGGGGCAGAGCCACACTGCAAGGAGTCAGTAGATATACATATCCTGGTGATTAACAAAAGATGTTTGGTTTTATCAATATGATTTGTTTATGAGCATAATATAGCACTGTGGGTGCTCTTTTAATGCGAGTGGAATATCTTAGAATTTTTAACATAGTATCGGTGAGTGGTATACACTATTGGTCCCATTTCTATTTTCATGTGGCTGGATATATGGTTGCCGAGCTGAGGAGGAAAGGAAGTGTACCAAAGGAATGAAGGGGACACTGATTGAGCCCCAACAGTCTGTATGCCCTTGATATATTGGGGTCCACTTAAGGAGGTGAGCAGCTAGGTAAAACAGTACCAGTATATTGATGAGAGATCTTGTTTGGGCTGCTTATAAGCAGAACTACTACAAGCGAGGCTTCTAAAGAGAGGATACAGTAAGAAAAAATACCTAAGAGAGCAGGGCCTATGGAAAGCCTAAGGAATCCATTCTATATGAAACAACCAAATGAAAACCTTCTACTAATAACACAAGGATCATTCTAAGGTACTTACAACAACATCTACAATAAGACACATTTTACAAAATCATTGGCATCTTCTCACCAGTGACCCTTTAGTGGGAAGATTTATGGGTCTCACACCAGAAATTAGTTTCAGAAATGCTAAATCCATCAAGGATCGAGTCTCATGTAGCCATTTTAGGGTAGAAAGTGAAATAAATCTGAACCAGGGTTTAAAGAAAGGCACTTTTGCTTATGGATCTTGCTTCCACTGCCCTTGGATTCAGGAAGGTAGATATATTATACTATCTAACCAACAGAAATGGTTCCCCTGTTATCAGATTGATTGTCTTGTCTAATGGTGGAGGTGGTTTACCTAATGATTTTCCAATGTCTTGCTATCTATGTGGACGAAACCAAACCTATATTTAATCTCCAATGGGAAGATAAATTCACCCATTAGTCAGCATGTGGCCTTCTACCATTGTTATGACCCTAACTATATTTGTTTCTATGCTTTGGAACATGCCCCCCAATATTAGAGGAAGGAATATTGACAGAAGGTTGCTCCAGTTATAAACCTGCTGGATTCAGGTTTTAGGGGCCACTACCAGACCTGAGCTCAATGAAATACTAAGCTTTAAATCCTTTTTGTAAGCAGTTTTGGAATGGACTGTGAAAGTCCAAAGAATAGATATGAGGGACCCCCGCCAGCCTAACCAGCCTAACCAAATGAAGTCTGTAAGAGGTTAGGTTTTATTCTTTTTTGTTTAGCAGCAATACACAATGGTAAAACTATTTGAAGTTTGTTTAAAATGGGGTTTTTGCCACATTGATCTTGGTCATTTGATTGCTTTCTTTGGGTGCTGTTATTGTTATAGTTTTTTTTTTTTTTTCTATTTATTTTTTGTTTCAATAAATGTCAGTTTTCTATCAGATTGCTGAATTGCACATGAGCTAAAGACCAGATTGGACACACTGCATCTGCCTGTGGGTTGTGTGGATGTGTGCATGGGGTATGGGACTCCAGTATTTAGTGCTATAAACGCAACTTGAATTAACATGCTTTTGTTTTCTGTGTTTTGGCACTTGTATTTTGTTTTCCATTCTCCCCCTCTTTTTTTTTTTTGGTGAAAAGCACCTGGTTGCTTTGCTCAATGTCCCCTGTGCAGAGAGGGACTTCTGGGGCACTTGGCATGCTGGATGAGCTCCCGGGGCAGTTTTCTCGGGTCCTCCTGCATCTCCTTATTGGCGGCTGTTTTTGCGCATGTGCACAAAACACAGGTTCCCCCGTAACTATCTTGGATTTTGGCAGATGGGTGGATTTACATGCAGGCATGCACAGTACCATCTTTAAAGTGGTGCCAGTGGCATGCTGACTAAAACGACATCTATTTTGGATTCTCCCCTGTATGGGGAGGGATGGCATCGGGGGGCATGTAGATTGTGGGATGACCCCATTTTAAAACTCAACTCAAAAAAGAGCCACTGTCACTGCTTGGGTTATGCCACAGGACACCTCCAGTATTTCATGCTGCCACAGGTACAGATGGCATACTTTGGATTTTATACATGGCACTTACTCTGTCTGATTTACCAATACATGTGGTCTTCCATATTTTCTTGTAATTGTTTTGTTCCTTCATTTTTTCAGACAACCTGGGGCAGTTGTGATTTCCAAAATACAGAAATTTTACTCATCAAATCATAACTAACTGTGGCAATTTTACACTTGATCTCATGCAACTTGGATTCTGTGCCTCTCCACTCTTCCTCCAGACTCTGGGACCTTGATTTTCCAATGAAATGCAACATTTTTCACAGTTAGTGATGAGTTGGAGAGCCATGTCATCTGCTGGTGTTGGTCCACTGTTTTATATTTTTTTCCTTTAATCACTTATATACACTATCACTTTTAAGAGGAAGTAAACCCTCCTCTGACACTTTTACCTATAGGTAAGCCTATGATAAGGCTTACCTATAGGTACTGTAAATATCTCCTAAACATGTACCGTTTAGGAGATATTTACCTTACATGCAGCCAGTGAGGTCACTGGCGCATGCGCTCTGAAGGAACGGCCGCTGGTGCCGTTTCTTCAGAGCCCCGTGCCGTGAATGTCGGCTCCCACGCGTGCGCGGGAGTGACGTCACCGCGGCTCTGAACAATCAGGTGGCTGGATGCCGCGATCCCGGAAGACGGGCGACTGGACATGTCGCCCGTTATACAGGTGAGCGGGCGGCACGGCGGGGGCTCGTTCTAAGGTAAGTATTTCATAATGAGCTAGTATGCGATGCATACTAGCTCATTATGTGTTTCTCTTACAGGTTTAAAAAAAAAAAAAAAAAGTAATATGGGTTTACAACCTCTTTAATATACAAGTCACATACTGAGACAGACTGGTGATCAGGTGCAGACATCCCAAGTTTCCGCGAGGTGCAGGAGTCTCCCGCATCTGACACCTGCAAGTGCCGTTATATCCCGGCTGTCAGCCATCAGAACAGGGCCGATGCTTCCTGTATAGTTCCGGCTCCATCCTGTAACAAGGCGGAGTAATATCAAATGCACTCCGCCTGTGAGAGGAGAAATGCAAGAAGCATCGGCTCTGCATGCTTCCTCCAGTGCCGCTCCACACACTCCATTGATCATGTGTCTCAGAGGAGCCAGCATTTCCCACCAGCAGTGCCAGCAAGCAGTACCCACCATCAGTACCAGCCAACAGTAACCACCAGTATTACCAGCCAGTAGTACCCATTAGCAGTACCAGCCAGCAGTACCCACCAGCACTACCAGCCAGCAGTACCCACCAGCACTACCAGCCAGCAGTAACCACCAGCAGTACCCACCAGCAGTACCAGCCAGCAGTAACCACCAGCAGTACCAGCCAGCAGTAACCACCAGCAGTACCTGCCAGCAGTACCCACCAGCAGTACCCACCAGCAGTAGCAGCCAGCTGTACCTACCAGCAGTATCCACCAGCAGTTCCTGCCAGCAGTACCCACCAGCAGTACCAGCCAGCTGTACCCACCAGCAGTACCAACCAGCAGTATCCGTCAGCAGTACTCACCAGCAGTACCAGCCAGTGGTACCTGCCAGTAGTACCCACCAGCAGTACCAGCCAGCAGTACCCACCAGCAGTACCCACCAACAGTACCAGCCAGTAGTAACTGCCAGCAGTACCTGCCAACAGTACCCACCAACAGTACCCACCAGCAGTACCAGCAAGCAGTAACCACCAGCAGTACCCACCAGCAGTACCCGCTAGCTGTACCCACCAGCAGTACCAGCCAGCAGTACCCACCATCAGTACCTGCCAACAGTACCCACCATCAGTACCCACCATCAGTACCTACCAACAGTACTCGGCAGCAGTACCAGCCTGCAGTAAAGAATATTTGTACGTATCCCATGTGCAGTGTTTCTGACTCTTACCACCATGACCACTGACGTGGTCATGGTGGTTAGAGTGTTCCTTTAATATCTCTCAGGAAAATTAAACCTCTGTATACTCTTGTTGTGGAAAATTGGTGGGGAGGAGGGGCACAGAGTGCCACCTCCCTAAAATGAGTTTGTCACCTCCCTGAAATGAGTTTGCCAACTACCTGAAATGAGTTTTGCAGGTTGGGATGTCTGCAAGTGCATAGGATGGGATAGTCATGAAAGCGTTAAAAAAACATCCCAATATCAGTGAAATTAAATGAAGCAGCTGCTGCAACAGATTCATTTATTTTATATTCATACTTTACTATGATTCCCCTCCATCTCTGGTAGAGCTGGTAAAGGAAGGGGGGGGGATCTTCAATGTAAATATCACAGCATGAGCTTGCTGTGATTGGCTATCAAAGTGATCATATGGCACTAAGTCACTCAGAAAGGCTCGCTACACTGTCTGTATTACAAACTGTCTAAAGCTGGGTACACACTATTATTTTTTTTTTTTCCGCTCAACCCGGCTTTTTTAAACGCGTTTCGATTAATAAACCATCATCATCAGCGGAGGTAGAAGAACTGTTCCTGCATTAAAGAAAGATTGGAAAAACATTTGTAGCACCCTTCTAGGTAGGTGCTAGAAGAGAGAGTATAGTTTTTGGGTCTTTCTGCTTACCTGAGAGATTGCAAGGTGGGTTTTGTTGCTCTCTGCCTGCTAGGGAACAAGATTTGCTGGTGAGGTCTGCTCATGGTGCTCAGGTGCAGCTCAGTTTGTCTGAAATGTTTTACACTGGCCCAATAGGGAGGCATATTGGACAGTGGGAGGAAATCTGAAAAATGAGTGCACAGGCATTTAGTACAGCCTTGGTGATTGGCAGAGGAAAGTGACTTGGTGCATGCTGGGATACTGTGGCATATATAAATGCCAAGGGCACATGCGCTCTGGGTCTTTCAGCTGAAAAGCTGGGTTTCGATGGAGGTGGGCGGCTACCCCTCCTCTATAGAAGCTGCCATGGGGCCTCAGGTGGTTGACCTGAGGGCCGGAGAGTCAGAGAGGAGCTGAATTCAGATATTCTGCAGAGCTTGATTAGTTCATGACACTTTATTTAGGAAGCTTTGGGAATTTATGTTATACTTGATATGAATTGTGCCATGATACTGAGCACTTTAATAGTATTATGATGGTAGGGTATATGCACAGAAAATAGTTTTAATTGTATTGCGCAGTATACTAGATATTTTATTCATGTTTTTGACCCCAAAGGAGTCTAAAACAGCAGTTTGCATGTCATTAAAAGTAGATTAAGTGCAGGTAGATAATTATTGTTTATTGCCCCGAAAATCTGCTTGAATTTCTTGCCCAGTGTTGCTCCTTTTCCCTAGGCATACCAACTGCAAATCAGTATTTTTACCTGAGCTTTTTCAGAGGCTTTAGGATGCTACCACTGGTGAGAAGAGGGTACAGGTGACTGCACTATCACCAAAACCAAAATACGAGGTGGTATCACGAGCTTCAGCAGTATGTCCTAGCCTATATCCTTCCCACTGGCAAATATATTCAATGTGCCATGAAGGATATGTAGTGTCCCTGCCCATGCTTTCTGGACCACATGTCCACAGTCATGTGTACATTGCCATTGACATTGTGGCCCAGTGATACAGACAGATTAAAACATATTAAACACATTACATTTCACATGCAGGTGGGAGGCAGAGATGATCTTTAGAGCAAGCTAAGAGCTACTGTGTGCCTGTCACTGGGATGAAGCACAGGCCATAAATAAAAGGGTGCCAATTCCATGAGCTAGTATGGGACCAGCTGTAAAGCCAGTAGTTTTGACAACCTGGGACTGAGATGCTGGGCATGAGGCTGATATTTGTTTCTTCCATTCCAGCAGCTGTGGAAGAGAATTCTGACTGGACAAGGATGCTGCTGGAAATGACAGGATGGGTTTAGGTGACCTATTGGCAAGGTTCAAGTCTACGCTTGGCCCTACTCATCATGGCCCCATGCTGACCTTCTTCCCACTTTATGTACTTTAAGATATGTCTCTGAGACCCCTTGTGAGACTTCCTTCCATATTGATTAGTGCTGCAGTTGTTGCAGTGGATGCAGATGGAAAAATGTTTGGAGTGTGTGCCTTTAGCTGCTAACCAGTATCATTAAGGTACTACTGCCACTGAGCTTTGTGGTGCAGATAATTGCACATGGTAACCAAATGACTGGTAGACATGGTAACCAAATGACTGCAGGAAGAGGCTGCTGACTACAACAATGCTATTTGCAGCAGATGTGTGAAAAATGGCCCAAACTGCATAGCTCCGTGGACCAGCCCTGAAGACAGCATTGGCCTGTACTCATGAAGCAGTGTATTTTTTTGGAAAAGGGTACACCCTCCAGTCCACTGCAAGCTGCCCAATCCCTGGACAAAATACTGCCTCAGTGCTCTTCCGCCTCTCCCTCACTTTCCTCCTCTCCAATCTCTGGCACCCACATACAGTCTGCCACCCTGTCGCCCCCAACCTCCTCATCCCTGGAGCCCACTTGGCAGTAGGCTGTAGATGCAGGAACATTACTGTCTCTTGATGCTCCATGCCTGATATCCCTTCCTTCCATGTTTCTAGCGCACTCTTCCTCAACATCTAATGCAAAGATTTCTTGTACTCCTTCCTGCAGCAAGTGACTGATGGTGTTTTCTGAAATACTTCCACCAAATACTCTATGCCAGTTTGTGTGGGCATGCTGGGATAAGCAGAAGAGGAGGAGGAAAGCGAGGGCGCATTTGCAGCCCTGACATTTTGAATACAGAGAATTGCCTAACTTTAAAGGATAAGTTCAACTTTTAGCACATGTTACATGCTACACCTGTATTTGGAGAGTAACATGTAATATGCTTTACTTGCAACCCTCTCCTCCTCAGTGCCCCTCCTCAGTGTGATAGCGGTTGCTGTAACATTTTGAAACCAGTGTGGTTGTGTGGCGCTCTGCTCACACAGCCACGTCATTCATTCACAGAAATCTGTGAATGTAGAAACTACAAGCCCTGTCTTCCACTGAAGCGGACTGACATGTAGCATAAATAAACTGGGAGCGAAGGGATTAGCATATCCATAGTTCATGCACACTGCCTACAGCTCTGAAAATGACAACCCATACTGAGATACGGGCACAGAGATGTAGACAACGTATGCAGGAGCCTGACATTGCCCTATGTAAGAAAAATACTAAATGCACATTTTTTACCTACAAAAATATGTGCATTTATTATTAATTAAAGGTGAGCTTAACTTTTTTTTCTCCCTCATTTTGGTCTGATCTATAGAGTTGTATATAAAATGCACTATTTATCTTTCAAAAAGTGTTTCCCAGTACTAAACCTTTCATCCAATTTCCAAATTGCTGCATTTGTAAATTCCAAAAGTCAGTATAAAGGAATAGTAGTTGTAAAAAAAAAAAAGCACTTGTGGGTTTAACCACTTCTGGACTGGAAGGACTTGCCCCTTAATCACCAGGCCATTTTTTGCGTTTTGACACTGTGTTAATTTAATGGTTAATTGTGCAGTCATGCGACACTGTACCCAATAAAATTGATGTGCTTTTTTTCCCCACAAATAGAGCTTTCTTTTGGTGGTATTTGATCACCTTTGCGATTTTTATTTTTTGCTCTATAAACAAAAAAAGAGCGACAATTCTAGGAAAAAAAAAAACAATATTTCTCACATTCTGCTATATAACATTCCCCCCCAAAAAAATTTTAAAATAATTTTTTTTTTACATTTCTAGGCCAATTTGTTTTCTGCTACATATTTTTGGTAAAAAAAATTAGCAATAGGCGTATTTTGATTGGTTTGCGCAAAAGCTATCATGTCTACACACTACGGGATAGATTTTTGGACTTTTTATTTAATTATTTTTTTTAGTAATGGCAGCGATCTGTGATTTTTAGCAGGACTGCGACATTGCGGCGGACAGATCAAACCCCTAACTGACATTTTTGACACTTTTGGGGGGACCAGTGACAGTACTACAGTAATCAGTGCTAAAAATATGCACTGTTACTGTAATAATGACACTGGCAGGGAAGGGGTTAACACAGTGGGTGATCAAGGGGTTAATTGTAAGCCTAATGGAGTGTTTTGAACTGTGGGGGGGAGGGACTTGTGAAATGATCATAGAGACCTGTGATCCTATATAGAAGAATCACAGGGGCTCTGTGATCATTCCAGAGAGAAGAACGGTCAGCTGTGTTTACAACAGCTGCCCGTCCTTCTCTCTCAGCAGGGAGGGATTGCGGGTGCGCGACGGCAATTGGAGCCGCCAACCCCAAGCATCGGAGTCCCTGCTGCCAAGTGGGGGCGGGAGCACGCCGCCAGCGGCCCGTGCTTGCCCCCTAGCAGCAGGCGCAACTGACGTAGGGCTACCTCGGTTCACGCAGGAGGGGCTGCCTGCCACAGTATATCTGCGGCGGGCGGTACGGAAGAAGTTATAGTGGTTGTAAAGTCAAAAGTTTTTTTTTATCTTAATACATTCTATTAATTAGGATAAAAAAACCTTCTGTGTGCAGCAGCCCCCCCCCCCCCCGCAGCCCCCTAATACTTACCTGAGCCCCATCTCGATCCAGGAGAAACTCAGCTGCTGAGGACTCTCCCTCCTCATTGGCTGAGATGGCAGAGTGGCGTCATTGGCTCCTTCTGCTATCAATCAAAATCGGTGAGCCAATGAAGAGAGAGAGGGGGCGGGCCAAACTGCAGCTCTATGTTGGAATGAACACACAGAGCACGGTTTGGGTGCCCCCATAGCAAGCTGCTTGCTGCTGGGGCAATCGGCAAGGGGGTGGGGCCAGAAGCACCAGAGAGGGACCTGAGAAGAGCGGGATCTGGGCTGCTTTTCGCAAAACCACTTCACAGAGCAGGTAAGTATAAAATGTTTGTTATCTTTAAAGAAAAAAAAAACTGAGTATCACTTTAACTAATCTTTATTTTGTATCATTCTCCTTTAAGGGGGCGTGACAGGGGGTGAGTCCTATGCCTACATACGTTTGCAAATAGGTGTCCCTTGTTTCCATCTCAGAAAGTTGGGACGCCTATAGACCAATCATCAAAACCTGACATCCAGGGACATTTGATAACAGTTCTAAATGTGTCTAAAATCATACAATGCTGTATAAAATACTACCATATGTGTGTACAGATAACGCTTATTTCCATGTGTTAAAGAATATCCCTTACAAACCATTTAAGCAAATAAATTCAAAGGCTATTTTTCCTTTGTCAGGGTTTATCTCCCTTCAAGCTTCTCTTCAAAGATAAATCAATACATAAATAATTAATTTGATGAACAAAAACAAAGTGAGTAAGTAACCATGTTGAGGGGAGGGTGTTAAATTTTACGCATTGACGATGAAAGCGGAGACCCTGCTGCCTGAACAACAAAAGATTGTAAGAACTCCGAGCACTGATCAAGCAGGTCTGCTTTCTTCTGGCACAGCTTTATTTGATTTCAGAACAAAGCAAGATTTTTGATGAGTTTGAGGGAAAAACACAGAGCCTATTCCACAGCAGTTTCACTTAGACATTTAGAAACAAGATGAGCTTTATAAAATGCAATAAGCACCATACAAAGTAAAGGAACAAACTGATTTGCTTTGAAAGTGAAAAAAAAAAAAGTTATAAATAACTTTAAAAGGCAAAATATAGTAGTTGTGCATGTATTTTCTTTCTATATAACGGAAAAGACAAAAAGAAAACAGTTGTGAGGGCCCCTTTACACTTATGAGCATGTTAGTAAATTCCATCATGCTTTGCATTGAGCTTGCCTATTCATTTACAATAGGCCCTAAGTGCATGTTGACGGGCCAACAAACATACCTCCTTTGCACCATGCAGGTCTTTGTGTTTAAAACTTAAACAATTACAAAAAAATATGCGCGTTGAGAAAAAAAATATTTTCCCTTTAACCACTTAAGCCCCGGAAGATTTTACCCCCTTCCTGACCAGGGCCTATTTTGCGATTCGGCACTGCGTGACTTTAACGGACAATTGCGCGGTCGTGCGACGCTGTACCTAAACAAATTTGACGTCCTTTTTTTCCCACAAACAGAGCTTTCTTTTGGTGGTATTTGATCACCTGTGCGATTTTTACTTTTTGCGCTATAAACAAAAAAACAGCGTCAATTTTGCAAAAATAATATTTTTCACATTTTTTTTACATGAAATTCCCCCCCCAAAAAAAGTAAAAATCAAAAATTTTAAACATTTTGGACCAATTTTTTTTTTACCATATGTTTGGTAAAAAAAAATCGCAAAAAGCGTATTTTGATTGGTTTGCACAAAAGTTATTGCGTTTACTAACAAAGGGAAAGATTTTTGTAATTTTTTTTTTTTTAACGCGCAATGGCGGCGATCTGCGATTTTTTTTGCGGGACTGCGACATTGCGGCGGACAGATCGGACCCTTGACTGACATTTTTTACACTTTGGGGGTTACCAGTGACATTTCTACAGTAATCAGTGCTATACATATGCACTGTTACTGTAAAATTACACTGGCAGTAAAGGGGTTAACTTTTTTGAGAGGGAGGGGTGATGTGTGTCCCTAGGGGCGTGATTCTAACTGTGATTGGCTGTGGCTTGAGGTGTAGGAACAGTGATCAACGGTCCTACATAGTAGAACCGTATGATCACCATTCCTACACAGGGGAGAATGATAGGCGGCTTGTTTACATCAGCCGCCTGCCTTTCTCCCTCTGCACCGACGATAGCCGAGTGACCGGCGGACATCGGGTCTGCCGGTCACACGTGCAAGGGGGTCCATGACCACGCGGGAGCGGGAGCGGGAGCGTGCCTCCGGCGGCGCGCGCTCGCTCCCTAGACCCTCACAGGCTAGCGACGTAGCCCTACGTCGCTCTGCCTGTGAGGGGCTGACAGCCGATGTAAATAGTCGTGCGGCGGTCGGCAAGTGGTTAAAGTTGACCTAACATTTACCACTTGACCTCTGGAAGATTTAACCCCCTTCATGACCAGGCCATTTTTTGCGATACGGCACTGCGTTGCTTTAATTGACAATTGCTCTATCGTGTGACGCTGTACCCATATAAAATGTATGTTCTTTCCCCACCCCCACAAATAGAGCTTTCTTTTGGTGGTATTTGATCACCTCTGGGTTTTTTTTTTCTTTTTTTTTTTTGCGCTATAGGCAGAAAAATACTGACCATTTTGAAAAAAAAATAAAAAATCAATGTTTTTTACTTTCTGCTATAAAACATATCCAATAAACAAATTTAAAAATCAAATTTCTTTATAAATATAGGCCAATATGTATTCTGCTGCATATTTCTGGTAAAAAAAAATCCCAATAAGTGTATATTGACTGGTTTGTGCCAAAGTAATAGCATCTACAAACTATGCGATATGTTTTTATTTTTTTACTAGTAATGGAAGTGATCAGCGACTTATAGCGGGACTGCAATATTGCAGCGGACATTCTGACGCTAACTGACCCTTTTTGCGGACCAGTGACACCAATACAGTGATCAGTGCTAAAAATATGCACTTCCTTCTCACAATTTTATAAAATGCGGTCATGTGGGACTCCCGGCCATTCATTCACAGTATTCTGTGAACATGAAAACTACAAGTACCGATATCCTTTGCGGCTGTTGGCTTGTAGTTCTCAATGAATTACAAGGGCGCTGTTGAGAGCTCTAGGTTAGGGGTGTCCAAACTATGGCCCTCCAGCTGTTCAGGAACTACAATTCCCATGAGGCATTGTAAATCTCTGACATTCAGAGACATAACTAGGCATGATGGGAATTGTAGTTTCTGAACAGCTGGAGGGCCATAGTTTGGACATAGCTCATTGAGTCTTCCTATCGAGTGTAATTGCCTGCTTGTATGAGGTACGAGCAGACAGCTCACACAGACTCAATAAACAAATACAGCAAACGCTCAGGGGAATCAGGTATAGATCTGGTGATGGATATTACTAAGCAGAGAAAAAGTCCATGAACGGTTAATAAAACGTCTATTAAAGACTAAATTGTCCGCTGGTGGTGGCGAAATATATAATACTAGATGGGGGCAGCTCTTCTCAGAAGTAAGGCAAACTCTGGAAAGGGTATATAAGAAACAGAAAAGCGCCTCTAAGTGTATAACTTTATTTCCAAGACACAGCAATGATAATTAGCAACTCACAAGTGATGGTAAAATCAGGCTCATCAATAGACAGAACAGATCTCCTCCAGGTGGAAAGTCCATGCATGACAATCCGACATACAGAGACCACGGTCTGGTAGGAAGAGATGCCGGCAGCCTCGCATGCTCAGAAACGCGTAGTGTCTAGATCCCCGATGACATCACATGCCTCTACCCATGGTGCGTTCCATCCTGCGGCTCAACCTGGGACCCAGGGTGAATGGGAGGCTGCCGGCATCTCTTCCTTCGAGACCGTGGTCTCTGTATGTCGGATTGGCATGCATGGACATTCCACCTTAAAGCGGAGTTCCAGCCATTTACTCACCTGTCCAACGGTCCAGCGATGCGGCCGCCGGAAGCCTCGATCCTCTCCCTTGGCGCCGGCATCACTGCTGTGGGCACCCGGCTGTTACAGTTTGCGGCTTCACAGCCGGGTACCCACTGCGCATGCGTGAGTCGTGCTGCGCGCCGTGATTGGCGGGCAATCTTCTGGGACCTCTGACGTGTCCCAGAAGATTGCAGGGAGGGAGGGGGAGAGGAGAACTTCCGCTCAGGGCGCCGCGGCGCTCCGAGCGGAAGTGGGAGCGGGTACCTGTCAAAACTAGGTACCCGCTCCCCCCCCCAAAAAATGACATGCCAAATGTGGCATGTCGGGGGGTCAGGACTCCCTAAAGCGGAAGTTCCACTTTTGGTTGGAACTCCGCTTTAAGGAGATCTGTTCTGTCTATTGATGAGCCTGATTTTACCATCCCTTGTGAGTTGCTAATTATTATTGCTGTGTCTTGGAAACAAAGTTATACACTTAGAGGTGCTTTTCTGTTTCTATCTAACACAGACTGTCTGCAAGAACCCTGCATTGCACCATGATCTGCTGATTGTGGGTACAATGCTTTGCAGGCTCCTATTAAAAAAAATATGAATTCACATTTTTTTACCTGCAAAAAGATGTGCATTTATTTTATTTTTTTTACAAAGGTGAACTTATCCTTCAGGGCCGGGTTACACTTGTGCGATGCGGGAAGGCTGCGAATTCGCAGCCTGTTTCCGCATCGCAAACGCACATCTAGCAGTTCACACTGCCATATGCGATACGCAGGGGGTGTCAATGAAATGTTAACGACACCCCCAGTTTGATCGCATATCGCAGTGCGATCTGACAGTTCACACAGGATCGGATCTCACAAGTGTGAACCACTGTCTGATCCGATCCTAATGCGGGGGAAAAAATGCCTCATGTGCGACTTTTGTGCGGGTGCAGTGCGAATTTAGCCATACAAAGTGTATGGATGAATTTGCACTGCACATCCGATCGCATGTAATGAAGAAGCAGTGCGCTCCGATATTACATGCGATCGCCGCACACGCGGAAGTGTGAACCGGCACTTAACCACTTGTTCATATCCCTGATACTGCTCTAAAGTCTCTCTCCTTCTGGCCTCAGGTCTCAGCAACCTCTTGGTTCCATAACTTCCCCATACATGTGCATAAAATAGAAGTGAATCCACACATTACTGATTCCCTATGTACAAAACTGTATTCTTTCACCAGGACAGAGAAATCCCATCAATGTGGAAAGTTATCAGAGAGGGAACATTGGTGGAGCCCCTCTGTCACTGCTGGAGGAATAAAGTTTTGTATTCAAGGGATTAGCACTATGGTACTACAGTACTTTTCTCTATAGACCTATCATTCATATGTCACATATCACACTTTATTGTACATCAATTGACTATATGTCAGCAACAATAAACAATACTATATAAAACAAAATAGTCTGCGCTAGGTTCAAAGTAAATAACAAAATACAGTAGCTGCTAGCACATATAAGGTGGAATAACAACATAAGGAACAACAAAAATTATAACAAAGGTGCAGCATTTAAAAATAAGATTGTTAGTCCATTTTGCATAATCATAGTTAGTCCACATAAGAACGCTGAGTACTGGTGATTATTAGGACAAAAAAGGAAAGGAGTACCCAGAGAGGAGCCGTCACCAACACCCATTCACACTGCCTTTTACCCCTCAATGTGGACCCCCGCCAAGGAAGGCCAATTAAGCCTGTTCAAAGTAATCCTGGGATGGTGTCACTGGAGTGTGTCCCCGACTTCTCCTTAATAGGATGTTCCTCCACTGTCCACAGAGTCTTAGCCAATCTCACCAGATGTAAGGGGATAAAAGGGGCATATCATAGTGTAGTATATTTCAAAAATGTATCGAGTTTTAAAAGAGTAACACTCTCTTGGTAAAAAAAGTCTATACAGGCATCAATACAGAGAAACTGATTGTTTCTAACCAACAAGATGGCTGCTGCATCACAATACGTCACACGTCATGACTCCTCCCTACGCCCTGGCTGAGGGAAGGAGGCTCTCAAAAATTTGACATTACATGGCCCCTGTCCCATCGTTCCTTTGATGCAGTGAAGTTGTCCTGTCCCTTAGCAGAAAAATACCCCCAAAGCATAATGTTTTCACCTCCATGTTTGACGGTGGGGATGGTGTTCTTGGGGTCATAGGCAGCATTCCTCGGTGAGTTGAATTGATGCCAAAGAGCTCGATTTTGGTCTCATCTGACCACAACACTTTAACCCAGTTGTCCTCTGAATCTTTCAGATGTTCATTAGCGAACTCCAGAGGGTCCTGTACATGTGCTTTCTTGAGCAGGGGAACCTTGCAGGCACTTCAGAATTTCAGTCCTTCACGGCGTAGTGTATTACCAATTATTTTCTTGGTGACTATGGTCCCAGCTGCTATGAGATCATTGACAAGATTCTCCCATGTAGTTCTGGGCTGATTCTTCACCATTCTCTTGATCAATGAAACTCCACGAGGTGAGATCTTGCATGGAGCGAGATTGACAGTTATTTTGTGTTTCTTCCATTTGCGAATAATCACACTAACGGTTGTCACCCTCTCACCAAGCTGCTTGGCGATGGTCTTGTAGCCCATTCCGTCCTTGGTAGGTCTATCATCTTGTCCCTGACATCCTTGGACAGCTCTTTGGTCTTGGCCATGGTGGAGAGATTGTAATCTGATGGATTGATTGCTTCGGTGGACAGGTGTCTTTTATACAGGTAACAAGCTGAGATTGTGAGCACTCCCTTTAAGCACTTGCCGACTGCCCACAGCATATTTACTGCGGCAGTCAGCCCCGTACAGGCAAAGTGATGTAGTATTACGGGGGCGGGCGCGCGCCGCCGGAGGCACACTCCCGCCCCCGCTCGTTCCCTAACATGTCCACGCGTGTGACCGGCGGAGCCGATGTCCGCCGGTCACTCGCGATCTCCCGGTGCAGAGGGAGAAAGGCAGGCGGCTGATGTAAACAAAGCCACCTGTCATTCTCCCTGATGTAAGAACAGAGATCATATGATACTGCTATGTAGGATCATATGTCTCTGGTTACAGCACTAGCCACACCCCTTTACAGTTAGAAGCACGCCCCTAGGGACACACTTAACCCCTGCATCATCAATAAAGTTAACCCCTTCCCTGCCAGTGTAATTTTTACAGTAACAGTGCATATGTATAGCACTGATTACTGTAGTAATGTTACTGGTACCCCCAAAAGTGTCAAAAAGGTCAGTCAAGGGTCCGATCTGTCCGCCGCAATGTCGCAGTCCCGCAAAAAAAAAAAAAGCGCAGATCACCGCCATTACTCGTTAAAAAAAAAAAAAAAAAAAAACAATAAAAATTACAAAAATCTTTCGCTTAGTTAGTAAACGCAATAACTTTTGCGCAAACCAATCAAAATACGCTTATTGCAATTTTTTTTTACCAAACATATGTAGCAGAAAACAAATTGGCCTAAAATGTTAAAAAAAAATTTTTGGGGGGGAAATTTCATATAAAAAAATGTGAAAAATATTGTTATTTTTTCCAAATTGTCGCTCTTTTTTTGTTTATAGCGCAAAAAGTAAAAATCGCACAGGTGATCAAATACCACCAAAAGAAAGATCTGTTTGTGGGAAAAAAAAAGGACGTCAATTTCATTTGGGTACAGCATCGCACGACCGCGCAATTGTCCATTAAAATCACGCAGTGCCGAATCGCAAAATAGGGCCTGGTCTTTGGGCAGCCAAATCCTCCGGGGCTTAAGTGGTTAAGAAAGTGCTCCTTCTCTGAGCTGGTTTCCTGTATAGAAAATTCTGCTGATTAATAGGTGATCAAATACTTTTTTCAAGCATTAAAATGCAAATCAGTTAATAACTTTTTTTAAATGTGGATTTTTTAAATTTCTGGATTTTTTTTGTTGGTATTCTGTCTCTCACTGTTAAAATAAACCTATTATTAAAATTATAGACTGATCATTTTTTGTCAGTGGGCAAACGTACAAAATCAGCAGGGGATCAAATACTTTTTTCCCTCACTGTATGGAGGGGTTTGATCATCTGGACCAATTAGGCCCTCAGATAAACCTTTCTTGACCACATACTTAGCCATTATTCATCACTACACTTATGCAATGCCAGTTTATTTCCAATTATCGGCAGAGCTAAATAATACTCCATAGGGAAAATTCCAACTTTTCAATCTCTTGCAACGCCTGTCTCCCACAGTCCATTGGTACAATAGTATGTGCTTCATACTCGGTACATGATTTCACAAAAAACATTCTCATCATGTGATGATCTTAGTTTGGTTATGGCCATCTCAAGACACAAAGGATCCTCGGTTGTGAATGCTTTAAAGGTTATAATTATCATAATTCACAAACCCTTCAAATCAGATTTGTTTGGAGTAAATGAAAAGAATTCCATGCAATTGTTTAGCAGACACTGCAGGATCTGCTTTGAGACACTTAGAACCCACCCTTCCCTGAACAAGAAAGTATGAGGGGGCCTCTTTGAGGAGACTAAAGTAGATTAAACATGACAAGTAATGACATCATGCAAAATGAGGTGGGTATCAGTCATTGCTAGTTCCAGCTTACAAATTAATACTGCAAACAATCCCAGTATACCAATAGGTGTTATATTTAAGTATCTATTAAGAAAATGAATCTAATTGTATTTTTAGGAATGTTAGCGTATCATAAACATTTGTGTCATACCTGGAAAGGGCTTAGAAGCACACGTCTTGATGGGAACCACCTTTATTCCACAATTGACATAATTTCCTTAGGGCAGGGTGTGTTTTCTTACATAGTGCCAGCAATGTTCTTAGCATTTTGCTTTTGCAGATAATTCAAAGAAAAGAAAAGAGGAAATCCTTTCTCATTGGGGTCTAAGGGATGAATTAAAAACTTATCATGCAACACTGAAAGGCTTTCAAAGAGAAAGTGCAAGGCTGGTCGTAAAAAGGATAAAGGCGGGTAATGATCATAATTTTGAGGATTGCTCAAAAATGGTTGGGCTAATCTACTCTCAATTCTCAACACTACTTGACCTGACAATGCATTTAAGCATATCGAAACTCAATAACAAATGTTTAATGTATAACATCATACCAGTCCTTAAATTTGGTAACTGGATTTTTTTTTTCACTTCCACCTGCCAGTAAGTCTGTTGTTTTTAAACTCTTTTTACAGACCAACCTGTCCAGACAAAGTAGCAGTTGGAGGTTCTTTTTATAAACCTTTTAACCACTTGCCGGCGGCTCACGTTGAGGGTACTGCAGCAAAGTGGCTCGTTATCGTCCAGCGACGTAGACCTACGTCGCTGGACAACGCCCCTCTCGGCGGCGCACGCGCTCCGCCGGAGGCTCGCTCCCGCTGTATTCAGACACAGCGGGTGTCAGGCCAGGGGAGGAGAGGCGGTGATCACCGCCGCTCTTCCTCGATCGTTGGGGATCGAGTGTGGAAATCCGCCCACTTGGGTAAACAAAGTGGGCGGATCTCCTATGTGACAGACAGTCACACATTACAGGATTCAGCATAGCTGAACCTGCGATCTGTGTCTGTGTCACACAATACCCTCCACCCACACACGTCAGTAAGCATGAGGCATACATGTAACCCCTTGATCACCAATAAAGTTAGACCCTTCCCTGCCAGTGTCATTATTACATTATTACAGTAACAGTGCATATTTATAGCAGTGATTACTGTAGTAATGTCACTGGTACCCCCAAAAGTGTAAAAAATGTCAGTTAGGGGTCTGATCTGTCCGCCGCAATGCCGCAGTCCCGCAAAAAAAATCACAGATCGCCGCCATTACTAGTAAAAAAATTAACAATAAAAATGACAAATCTTTCCCGTAGTTAGTAAACACGATACCTTTTGCGCAAACCAATCAAAATACGCTTATTGTGATTTTTTTTACCAAAAATATGTAGCAGAAAACAAATTGGCCTAAAATGTTAAAAAATGTTCATTTTTAATTTTTTTTTTTTTGGGAATGTTATACAGTATATCAGAATGTATAATATATTGTTTTTTTTTTTCAAAAGTGTCGCTCTTTTTTTTTTTAAATTAAAAATCACACAGGTGATCAAATACCACCAAAAGAAAGCTCTTTTTGTGGGGAAAAAAAAGACATAAATTTAATTTGGGTACAGCGTCGCATGACCGCGCAATCATCCGTTAAAATAACGCAGTGCCGAATCGCAAAATATAGCCTGGTCAGGAATGGGGTAAAAACTTCCGGTCTTAAAGCGGTTAAAAATACGCTCATTGAGGGTTTTTTTGTCAAAGACATGTAGCTAAATACATTTTGGCCTAAATATATGACAAAAATTGAATATATTGGATATTTTTTAACTGTCAAAGTAGAAAATGTCAATTTTTTCAAAAACATTTTCGCTCTTTTTTTATTAATATTGCAAAAAATGAAAAGCGCAGAGGTGATCAAATACCACCAAAAGGAAGCTCTGTTTGTGGGGAAAAAAAGGACATAAATTTTGTTTGGGTACAGGGTTGCATGACCACGCAATTGTCAGTTAAAGTCGTGCAGTGCCAAGTTGCAAAAAAGTGGCCTGGATGTAAAGCAGGAAAATCCTCCGGTGTTAAAGTGGTAAACCACCTGACAGAAGTACATACAATGGTCTACTTTTATTCATTTAGTTAACACCTACTCTATATCCCAAAAGGAAATTATAATAATGTTTCTGAAACTGCCTTCTGCCTTAAAACGTGTTATCTGTAGTTAGGATTTAATTTGTTGGCCACTTATTGTTACCATCCTTCTAAAGCTAGACATAGATGGATCAAAAGTTCAGCAGGGGCTGGCCACAATTTGATGAGTATGTGGCTGTTGGATTGATTTCTGTCAATAAGTTGGAAAACTTTTGTTGATAAACAAGATCAATCAGTTTATACTGACGGCACCAAATTCAACTGTCAGATTATTATATACAGGCAGAGGGATTCCTCTATCCATGTTATTTCTGTGGATGAACCTGCTCATCTACACTATATTGCCAAAAGTATTGAGACACCTGCCTTTACATGCACATGAACTTTAATGGCATCCCAGTCTTAGTCCGTAGGGTTCAATATTGAGTTGGCCCGCCCTTTGCAGCTATAACAGCTTCAACTCTTCTGGGAAGGCTGTCCACAAGGTTTAGGAGTGTGTCTATGGGAATGTTTGTCAATTCTTCCAGAAATGCATTTGTGAGGTCAGGCACTAATGTGAACGAGAAGACCCGGCTTACAGTCCCTGCTCAAATTCATCCCAATGGTGTTCTATTGGGTTGAGGTCAGGACTCTGTGCAGGCCAGTTAAACTCCTCCACCTCAAACTCGTTAATCCATGTCTTTATGGACCTTGCTTTGTGCACTGGTGCGCAATCATGTTGGAACAAGAAGGGGCCATCCCCAAACTGTTCCCACAAAGTTGAAAGCATAAAATTATCCCAAATGTCTTGGTGTGCTGACGCTTTAAGAGTTCCCTTCACTGGAACTAAGGGACCAAGCCCAACCCCTGAAAAGCAACCCCACCACCATAATCTCCCCTCCACCAAATGATTTGGACCAGTGCACAAAGCAAGGTCCATAAATACATGGATGTAAACAAGGCAGATCGCCATTCTGTGACAAGCTAAGACAGAGATCCTGTGTTTCTGCTAATCAAGAACACGGATCTCTGCCTTCCCACAGTACAAGCACCCCCCACACAGTTAGAAAGAACTCGCTGGGGACACATTTAACTCTTTTATGGCCCCTGATGTTAACCTTTTTCCGTGCCAGTGTCATTAGTACAGTGACAGTGACAGTGCATATTTTTTTAGCACTGACCACTGTATTGGTGTCACTAGTCCCCAAAAAGTGTCACTTAGTGTCTGATTTGTCCGCCGCACTATTGCAGTCGCGCTATATGTCTCTGATCACCACCATTACTAGTAAAAAAAATAAACAAAATAATAATTCCATAAAAATATCCCATAGTTTGTAGACGCTAAAACTTTTTGCGCAAACCAATCAGTATACAGTTATTGGGGTTTTCTTTAACAAAAACATGTAGCAGAATACATATTGGTCTAAAAACTGACGAAGAAATTAAATTTTTACATTTTGTTTTATAGCAGAAAGTAAAAAATATTGTTTTTTGTTCAAAATTGTCAGTCTTTTTTTGTTTATAGCGCAAAAAATAAAAACCTCAGAGGTAAACAAATACCACCAATTGAAAGCACTATTTATGGGGAAAAAAGGACATCGATTCTATTTGGGTATAGCGTTGCATGGCCGCGCAATTGTCAGTTAAAGTAACCCAGTACCATAGTGCAAAAAATGACCTGGTCATTAAGGGGGTAAAACCTTCCGGAGCTAAAGTGGTTAAAGTCTATGTAAACCCAAAATCTATTTTTCAGTATGTTTGGTATTATGCCTTACTATATATAGTTTTCTTATTCATCTGTTATTTGTGAATCTATTGCGATGTTTCTTACCCGGAGACTCTGCCAGTAATAGCCCTTCCGGTTTCAACACCTCTACTAATTTCAAGGCAATGGCTTATCAATGTCAGCCTGCTGTGCACACTCCTTTAAGGCCCATACACATGGACCGAATATTGGGTGGTATTGGTCAGTTCAATAGAAACCGGCTGACATTCGGTCTTGGTGTACGGCAGCCGGTCCTACAGAAGCTGGCCTTTGCTGCCAAAAGGGTATGACCAAAAAAAAAGTCTGCCAATCGGCATCCAATGCCAGCCCACAGATTGATAGACAGCCCAACTGCCAACTCAAGGAGTGTGCATAGCAGGCTGACAACACCGCTTCTAATTGAGAGGCAGGAGCTTACTGTTGTCAGCATGGTATAGGAAGTATTTTGACTCTCAGGATCCCCAAGTTTGAAACTTTGCAACTGATTCACAAAAAAATATTTGCTAAAGGGTTCGTTCACTTTTTCTGCACTCCAAAAATTCTTCATGCCTTCCATCACCCCCAGCACATTGCAAAGCACTATTAAGATTTGAATAGGCAGCCCCTTTCCCATGGTATACCTCTTTGTCCTGCACAGCCAGAGATGTGTAGTAACTAAGTAGAACTACTTCACTACTGTACTTAAGTACCAAAAGGCGGTATCTGTACTTTCCTAGAATTTTTTTCTCCTACTTCCACTTTTACTTCACTACATTTTTTCGATGATTTCAATACTTCTACTCCGATATTTATTTATTTTTTGTGCTGCGTAGTTACTTGTTACTATTATAAAATTTACCACTGCCAGAACAGTAGATGGCAGGTTTCATGAAGCTCAAAACATGTGTATTATCAGCGCATACGAAAATAAATGCTACTGTATGTATAAATAAAAGCTGCATTTGAAATATTAAAAAACAATATGATGTTCAAACTTTTGACTTCTTTCTTTAATAACTACATAACACAGTACTTGTACTTTTACTTTCAGTACTTGAGTAGCATTTTTTTTTTCAAAACTACTGGTACTTTTACTTTCAGTACTTGAGTAGCAACATTTTTTAAAAAACTACTTGCAATACTTAAGTACAAAAAATGTTGAATACTTTAGTACTTCTACTCAAGTCACTTTTTGATCGAGCACTTCCACTTCTACTTAAGTCACTTTTTGATTGAGCACTTGTACTTTTACTCAAGTGTGGGTTTCGCATACTTAATACAACTCTGTGCACAGCCTACCCACAAAAAGCACTAGGTGGTCGACCTCCCTTTACACTTTAAACCTATGTGTCAACTTGAGTGGTTATTGGTTCTATAGTGAACTTTTGCATTTATCATTTTGCTTCATTCTTCTTTTTCAATTTCCACAGAATCTTCCTCAAATAACTTAAAATATTATAACAGATCAGGTTTTGCAGCGTGATGGATTACCTAAAAAAATAAATTCACCTTTGATTGGGAACACAGCAGGATTTTATATACTCCATAAATTCCATATAACCATAACTGTTACCTACGGCAGATAAAAAGGTTCGACCTCTGCAATAAAGCTTTGAAGTCCAGCCAGCACTAAGCAGTTTCAAAGGACAGCCAGAGATCAAATAAAAAGTCACACTGGGCTGTCACAGGTGTCTGGGGAAGTTTAACTATCTTCCCTAATCTTGTTAAAGACAAAAACCATTGTTTGCACAGCAGAGTTCATACACTGCTAGAAAGTGTATCTCTTTGTACTTTCTCCTGCAAAGATCCATACTTCCTTGTGAAAGTAAAAAAAAAAAAAATACCTTTCTGTTGATCTATGAACATTTTCAAAATACAGAATTTTAGAATGGTTGATGCAACAATATAAGCAAAAATCCTGTTTTAGAAATAATTGAGAATTATGTAAATTGCTGCTTTGAAATTCTTTATTTTCCTCCCTTAAAATGCATTGAAGTGGTTCTAAAGCCTGGACATTTTTTTTTTTTACCTTAACCACTTCTGGACCGGAAAGTTTTACCCCCTTAATGACCAGGCCATTTTTTCTATACGGCACTGCGTTACTTTAACCACTTGCCGACCGCCGCAAGTACATATACTGCGGCGGTCAGCCCCGGCCAGGCAAAGTGACGTACCGGTACGTCACTAGCCTGTCACTGGCTTGTGAGCCAATAGCGGGCGAGCGCGCACCCGCTGAGGCGCGGGGCCCGCCCTGGGTCGTTCCCTAACAAGTCAGTGCGTGTGACCGGCGGACCCGATGTCCGTCGGTCACTCGCGATCGTTCGCCGGGAAGGGAGAAAGGCAGGCGGCTAATGTAAACAAGCCGCCTGTCATTCTCCCCTGTGTAAAAATGGAGATCAGACGGTTCTACTATGTAGGCCCGTTGATCTCTGTTTTTACACTAGTAGCCATGTCCAATCACAGTTAGAAACACGCCCCTAGGACACACTTAACCCCTCCCTCTCCAATACAGTTAACCCCTTCCCTGCCAGTGTCATTTTTACAGTAACAGTGCATATGTATAGCACTGATTACTGCAGTAATGTCACTGGTAACCCCAAAAGTGTCAAAAATGTCAGTCAAGGGTCCGATCTGTCCACCGCAATGTCGCAGTCCCGCAAAAAAATCGCAGATCGCCGCCATTACGCGTTAAAAAAAATACACCAAAAATGACAAAAATCTTTCCCTTTGTTAGTAAACACAATAACTTTTGCGCGATAACTAATCAAAATACGCTTTTTGCGATTTTTTTTACCAAACATATGTAGCATAAAACAAATTGGCCGAAAATGTTAAAAAATTTAGATTTTTACATTTTTTTGGGGAATTTCATATAAAAAATGTGAAAAATATTGTTATCTTTGCAAAATTGACACTCTTTTTTTGTTTATAGCGCATGATCAAAAAATCGCACAGGTGATCAAATACCACCAAAAGAAAGCTCTGTTTGTGGGAAAAAAGGACGGCAAATTCGTTTAGCTACAGCGTCGCACGACCGCGCAATTGTCCATTAAAGTCACGCAGTAAAAAATCACAAAAAAAACCCTGGTCAGGAAGGGGGTAAAATCTTTCGGGGCTTAAGTGGTTAATTGACAATTGCACACGCTGTACCCAAATAAAATTGATGCCTTTTTTTCCCCACAAATAAAGCTTTCTTTTGGTGGTATTTGATCACCTGTGTGATTTTTATTTTTTGCGCTATAAACAAAAATAACGACAATTCTGAAAAAAACTATGTTTTTTACTTTCTGTTATATAACATTCCCAATAAATAAAATTAAAAAATCAAATGTTTTCATCATTTTAGGCCAATTTGTATTCTGCTACATATTTTTAGTGAAAAAAAATCCCAATAAGTGTATATTGATTGGTTTGTGTAAAAGTTATCATGTCTACAAACTAGGGGAAAGATTTATGTCATTTTTATTTATTTTTATTTTTTTCACTAGTGATGGCAGCGATCAGGGATTTTTAGTGGGACTGGGGCGTTGCGGCGGACAGATCGGACACCTAACTGGCATTTTTGACACTTTTGGGGGGACCAGTGACATTACTACAGTAATCAGTGACATATATATGCACTGTTACTGTAATAATGACACTGGCAAGGAATGGGGTTAACACCAGGGTGCGATCAAAGGGTTAAATGTGTCTCTAGCTGTGTGAGGGATGGGCTTGCTGAATGAACACAGATACCTGTGTTCCTAAATAGGAGGATTTCCCTGGGATTCATTACTGATGGATCAGCAGTCTGCCGTGTTTACAACGGCAGACCACCGTTCTGTCTCCACAGGGAGAGATCGTGGGTGCCCGGCGGACATCGCGGCCACCAGACCCGTTGACTGGCTCCCCCTGTGCCCCCACTAGCGGTCCCGTGAAGTGACATACAGGTATGTCATTTCACGGGACAGACCCGACCTGCTGCTGTAAAACTACGGCGGCTGGTCGGCAAGCATTGTCCAGAATCCCCCCCCCCAGCGCTCACTCCCCCTTATACTTACCTGAGCCCATTTTCGATCCAGTGTTGTGCCCACAAGGAGTGGCTTTCTCCCTCCTCACAGGGCAGATTGATAGCAGTGAGAGCCATTGGCTCTTGCTGCTGTCAATCAAATCCTATGATGAGGGAGAGGGAGCAGGGGGGCTGCCATGTCTGTGTCTATAGAAGCAGGTAGCAGAGCTAGGGATCAAGCCCACATGAGTGTCCCCCATAGTAAGCTGCTTCATATGGTGGTCATTCACTGAATAGGAGGATGTGAGACTCCAGAAGAAGAGAATTGAGGCTGCTCTGTGCAAAACCATTGGACAAAGTAGGTGATTATACCTATTTATTATGTAAAAAGGCTCGGTTCACACTTATGCGATGCGGGAAGGCTGCAAATTCACAGCCTGTTCCCGCATCGCAAACGCACCCTTGGCAGTTCACACTGCCATATGCGATACGCTGGGGGTGTCAATGTAATCTTAACGACACCCTCAGTTTGATCGCATATCGCAGTGCGATCTTACAGTTCGCACAGGATCGGATCGCACAAGTGTGAACCACTGTGCAATCCGATCCTGATGCGGCTCAAAAAAAGGGTCATGTGCGACTTTACTGCGGGTGCATTGCGAATTTAGCCATACAGAGTGTATGGCTGAATTCGCACCGCACACCCGATCGCATATAATGAAGGAGCAGTGCGCTCCGATATTATATGCGATCGCCGCAGCCGCACATATGTGAACCGGCACTGAAGGACATGTTACCCTAAATATTTATTATTTTCCTATGTGTTTTTTTTTTTTGTTTAAGAAATATTTATTAAAAGAGAAGTTTGGGATTCATTAAAAAAAAAAAATAATAATAATTATAATCACCTAGGTGGATGCAGCATTGGTCCAATGCTGCATGTGTCCCCTGCTGGCTCTAAGACTGAGAACTGAGCAATCAAACATCACTGATCGCTCAGCTTTCAGTCTGTTAGTCACCAACTCTCTGCTCTGCCCCTCTAGCACACGCGGAAGCACTGGGCTGTGGAGGGGGTGGAAGCAGCTTGCTCAGGCTCTTAGCATCTCGCTGAGAGGCTGAACCAGCTGCCAGTCCAGGCATCTGGGTGGATCCTGACTATATGGTTGGATCTTTTCAGAGCCTGGACTGGCTCTGTGACATCAGCCGACAGCAGGCTCTACCCCATTATAGGGTGCAAATGGGTCACAGGAGTGCAGAACAAACAGTAGTCCTGTGATCCATAGAAGAAGGGCCAAAATAACTTTGGCCCTACATCTCCGTTAACGTTTTTTTAACAGTTTCATAAAAGGGTAAAGAGAAATAATAAAGAAAAAAGTCAAGATTGTTGCCTTTAAGGATTCACTGCTTGCAGGCAGCAAGGTACCATGGGATATGTAGTCCTTAGAAATTTAAATTAAACAGCAAAGGAGAAGTAGGGAATCCTGGAAGTTATGGAAAGAGATAGCAGACAGGCAGCACTCACATCATGAAAGATTTCTCAAGTCAGCCTTTATTGGATTGTCAAATACAGTTAAACCTTGGATTACAAGCATGATTCATTCAGAAACATGCTTGTAATCCAAAGCACTCATATATTAAAGCAAATTTCACCATAATAAATCATGTAAACTCAGATGATTCATTCCACAACCATTTATTCATAAGTCCTTCAGTTTATAGTCCATATAAAAAGATTATAGCAATGTGAAAGGTTGTGTAACCATAAAATGTCCATCCACAAATGGCGCCTCCACAAGGGAATTAGAAGCAAAATCCAGCAGGAGCTACAGATAAAATACAGATATAAAAGAGAAGAGAGGCGCCTCTAAGTGTAGCAATATGGTTACATTTAATGAAGGTACAACATTTAGCAACTCACATGGTTGATGAATTAAAGAGGCACATCTAAGAATGCAGGTATCTGGGGTAAAGCTGTCCACATAGACCGTCCTCCGCACCGACGTCTCTTACTGCCGTCAGTCTGCAATCGTGACCGGGAAGACTACCCTGCAGTGGAGCGATCTGAAAGTGAGGCTTGAAGCGCTCGTGGAGCGCAGCATAGGAGGATGGTCTATGACAGGGGTGTCCAAACTTTTTTCAAAGAGGGCCAGATTTGATGAAGTGAACATGCATGAGGGCTGACTATTTTGCCTGACATTCTTTGGACCAATAAAATTAAATGCAAATGAACTATTTTATGCCAAGTTTATTGCAAACGTCATACTTTTCATTTCGTCACATGCATGACAAATCTAAACAGGTGTTAAATCACTCTGCCTTTCATATCTGAAGGCCAGATGAAAAAAAAATCCAGGAAGCTGAAATAAATGTCATGAACATTGTAAAGTACATTACATATTATCCTATATAATAAAGTGAAAGTGTCTCTGCGTCCAGTCCCTGTGTCCGTGGGATTGCGCTACTGCGCATGTGCCCCACGGACTGCCGTTGTGGGGCAGGGTTACTCTGCTGCGTTCCTTATGGAGGAGTTTCTGAGGTGAAGGGGGCTGTGTTCGTTATGGGGGGGGGAGTCCTGGGGACTCTTCTGCATTCGTTATAGAGGAGTTTCTGAGGTGAAGACAGTGGAAGAAGATGAAGAGGATTCGATGAGTAAAGTGGTAAGGGGCGGGGATTGAAGTTGCAGGGGGGTGTCTGTCTGGAGGGGCAGGGCCCGGGGAAGATGGCGGCGCTGTGACTGACATTCTGAGCCAGGCCCGGCTAGAGAGGTCGGGGACACCGGGCAGTGAGTGGCGGCCGGGATTCTCAGGCAAGGCCGGGGCTGCTTCTCTGGTTGCGCCGTCCAGGCTGCGGTAGTGTCGGGCGAGGCTGGGGGGGTTCGGGGCCTATGCGGCCTGCTGTGGAGACTGCCACCCCCGGAGTGCGAAGACTGCGGCCGGCCCGGGGCCTTCAGGAGAGCCCGGGGATCGGGCCTGCTCGGGGCGCCCAGGATGACGGACACCCTACGGCGGGTGAAGGTCTACACTCTGAACGAGAACCGGCAGTGGGATAACCGGGGCACCGGACACGTCTCCTCCAGATATGTGGACCGCCTGAAGGGCATGTCTCTGCTGGTGAGGGCCAAGAGTGACGGTAAGTGACCGGAGGAGGGGGGAGGAGCAATACCGACACCACACTGAGGGGGGCGCTACAGGGAGACTACACCGAGGATCAGCCACAGAGAGAATGGGGATCACCCTAAGAGAGCAGAGAGGAATCACCCAGAGAGAGAAGGGATCATCTAAAAGAGCAGAGAGACAGAGTTAAGAGGGATCACGCAGAGAGGGATCACCCAGAGAGAGAGAGAGAGGGATCACTCAGAGAGTAGTGATCAAACCAATAGGGACTAGGGATCATCTGGAAGAGTACAGTGAGATCAGAGAGACAGAGTTAAGAGGGATCACCCTGAGATAAAAACTGACTTTAGTAGCAAAGTACGCCTACAGAAAATCTGCGAGTGTGATTGCGAAACCTTACAAAAAAAAAGGAAGGTAAAGACACGTTTTGAACGGGACATTTGCAAATAGAAAGACTGCAGACGCAAAACACACCTGAATGAAATCTGCGACTGTAGGTGCATTACTGTAAAAAAAAAAAAATCGCAGAACATAGACATGCTATTAACCACTTTACCACCGGAGGATTTTGCTGTCTTACGTCCAGGCCACTTTTTGCGATTCGCCACTGTGCGACTTTAACTGACAATTGCGCGGTCGTGCGACGCCGTACCCAAACAAAATTTACGTCCTTTTTTTCCCACAAACAGAGCTTTCTTTTGGTGGTATTTGATCACCTGTGCGATTTTTACTTTTTGCGCTATAAACAAAAAAAGAGCGTAAATTTTGAAAAAATAACAATATTTTTAACATTTTTTTATATGAAATTCCCCCCAAAAAATGTAAAAATCTAATTTTTTTAAAATTTTTGGCCAATTTGTTTTCTGATACCTATGATAAAAAAAATCACAATAAGCGTATTTTGATTGGTTTGCGCAAAAGTTATTGCATTTACTAACTAAGGGAAAGATTTCTGTCATTTTTGGTGTTTTTTTTTTTAACGAGTAATGGCGGCCATCTGCGATTTTTTTTGCGGGACTGCGACATTGCGGTGGACAGATTGGACCCTTGACTGACATTTTTGACACTTTTGGGGGTACCAGTGACATTACTACAGTAATCAGTGCTATACATATGCACTGTTACTGTAAAAATGACACTGGCAGGGAAGGGGTTAATTTTATTGGAGAGGGAGGGGTTAATGTATGCCTGGTGCTTACTAACGTGTGTGGGGGGAGGTGACTGTGTGACACAGGGACAGATCGCAGGTTCAGCTATGCTGAACACTCCGATCTGTGACTCCCTGTCACTTAGGAGATCCGCCCGCTCTGTTTACACAGGCGGGCGGATCTCCAAACTCGATTCCCCGACGATCGGGGGGGAAGAGCGGCGGTGATAACCGCCGCTCCTCCCCTGGCCCGACTCCCGCTGTGAATGAATACAGCTGGAGCGAGCCTACGGCAGCGCGTGTGCGCCGCCCACAAGGGGAGGAGTCCAGCGACGTAGGTCTACGTCGCTGGACGGGAACGAGCCACCTAGCCGCAGTACCAGCTCAGTGAGCGGTCAGCAAGTGGTTAAAGGGACATTTTTTAAGCAAACTGACTTTAGTAGCAAAGTACGCCTTACTGGAAGAAGTCTGTTTTTACAATTGTTTGACCACATATGTTCTAGCGCCCGTTAATTTAACCGGCTTAATGTCTAGTTGGTAATAAAGGTTGTCTGTCAACTGTTAAAATATGAACAGGAACATAACACCAAGTATTCATGTTGTGTCCAAATATATTTATAACTGATTTAGACCAACTGAAATTAACTGAGATTTTACAATGTATTCATCTAAGTTTGTAGCAAGCGTCAGACTCTGGGGGGAAGGAGGACCAAAAAAACGCTATATAGCCGATGGTGGTGAGCGGCATGTGCGGCGACCCAATGCACAGAAGCCAGGGGAGCGTGAGGAGTGCCTGCTTCTCATATGGTTGTCCTGACAACTTTTCAATGTTCTATGTATTACATTGGCATCATTCATGATTATTTTTGCTGCCATCATCGGTGGGTTCATATAGAGCTTATATGTGGTTAACCCTTGTGTGACTGACACTTTTGAACATCCCTCCTGGTGTGTTTTGTTCCCACACAGCTGCTACTTGACCCCCCAGGTGTTATGTCAATTATCATGGAGAGGGCGCTGGTCCTGAGATCCCAGCTGTCTTGAGCGGCGCTCGGGGATTCACAGGGGCCACAACAATAGATTTTTCCAAATTACCTGTGGGGCCGTATTAAAGCAGCCTGAGGGCCAGACTTTGGACATGCCTGGTCTATGTGGACAGCTTTACCCCAGATGCCTGCATACTTAGATGTGCCTCTTTTATTCATCAACCATGTGAGTTGCTAAATGTTGTACCTTCATTAAATGTAACCATATTGCTACACTTAGAGGCGCCTCTCTTCTCTTTTATACTCTGTTGTGACATGATACTTGTATATTAAGGCCCCGTTCACACAGGGGCGATCCGACTTCCAGGGGCGACCTCCGAGATCACGGTGCGAGCAGTGCCCCGCGACCTCGGAGCGGCCGGCACGGACTTCATAACATTGAAGTCTATGACGGTCGCTCCGGGTCGCCCCAAAGAAGCTCCGGACCCTTTTTCTAAGTGGGAGCGACTTGTGTCGCTCCTATTAGAATGGGTCCACAGCTTCCCTATGGAAGGCGACCTACGGCGACCTGTGAGGCGACCAGGTCGCCTCACAGGTCGCCCCAGTGTGAACGGGGACTTAGACATCGATTGTTTAACAAAAGTTATACAAAAAATTTTGCTTGTCTTGCAAAACACTATGGAACCAAGTTACTCTCAATCCAAAGTTTTACTGTAGAACTATTGGTTGTATTGTTATAACACTGATGTTGTAAAATTAAAGTGTATGATGTGACCATAAATCTCTTGTAATTTCTGCCTCTCAGAGAAGAAACCATAAACCAATGACCTTTACTATCTGGGGGGGGGTCCTTCCTAGTAAATACAAATGTAAGCAGCTTTCTTCCCGCTGCTCAATCACACTGATGTACCTTGATCAGTAGATATAGTATTTATTATTGGGGTTTCCCTGAAACCAGAAAAGTACTTCAAGGGTCCCTCTGTGTAATATTTGTTCAGAAAGGGTTCTGAATCTGCTGGGACTGCTGACCACATCCTTAACCACTTTAAGACTGGAAGATTTTGCTGCTTAATGACCAGGCCCTATTGGCCCTGCGTTTAACGGACAATTGCATGGTCGTGCGATTCTGTACCCAAACAAAATTGACGTCTTTTTTTCCCCACTAATAGAGCTTTCTTTTAGTGGTATTGGATCACCTCTGCAAATTTTATTTTTTGCGCTATAAACAAAAAAAGTGACAATTTTGAAAAAAAAAAAAAAACAATATTTTTCACATTCTGCTATATGACATTCCCAAAAAAAAAAAAGTAAAACTCAAAATTATTTAACATTTTAGGCCAATTTGCTTTCTGCTACATATTTTTGGTAAAATAAATTGCAATAAGCGTATTTTGTTTGGTTTGCGCAAAAGTTATTGCGTTTACTCACTACGGGAAAGATTTATGTCATTTTTATATATTTTTTTTTCTTCTACTAGCAATGGTGGCAATCTGCGATTTTTAGCGGGACTGCGACATTGCAGCGGACAGATGAGACCCCTAACTTACATTTTTTACACTTTTGGGAGGACCAGTGACATTACTACAGTAATCAGTGCTAAAAATATGCACTGTTACTGTAATAATGATACTGGCACGGAAGGGGTTTACCCTGTGGGTGATCAAGGGGTTAAATCTAAGTCTAGGGGAGTGGTTCTAACTGTGGGGGGGTTGGGCTCGTGAGATGACCATAGAGACCTGTGTTCCTATATAGCAGGATCGCATTGTCTCTGTGATCATCTCAGGGAGAAGGACAGACGGCTGTGTTTACATCAGCCGTCCGTCCTTCTCTGTCAGCGGTGAGAGATCGCGAGTGGCCGGCGGCAATCGGAGCCTGACAATCGCACCAGCTTCCCCGCTTCGGGCGGGAGCGTGCCGTCGGCGGCCCGCGCTCGCCCCCTAGTTCCTCCCAGGCGATCGCTGGACATGTACGGGACTTTGCCTGGGAGAGCCAGCCTGCCGCAGTACATATACTGCGGCGGCTGGACGTAAAGTGGTTAAGATGGTGGCGCCCAGCATCAGTTTTAAGACTTCTGGATGTCTAAATAAAGGGGGCGGTTACAGGTAAATAAAATGCCTAAAATATGTTGAATGCAAATATAAACCTGAGAAGATTGTTGTTAAAACAATGTATATTAATACATTTTCTGCCAAAATGATCTCTTCTTAAAGGGATTGTAAAGGCAGAAGGATTTTTATCTTAATGCATTCTATACATTAATCACTTATGGACCGCCTGCTGCAGTCTTACGTCGGTACTTTGACGTTAATCACCGGGGTTATGGCAGCAGATAGCTGCCATAACCCCATAACCCTGGTATTTTTTCAAATGGCGGGCGGTCCTCTTTCACATAAAAGTGGTCCCAGGATCAACTTTATGGGTGGCTGGAGAGGTGCCCCCCCCCCCCCCGTGCTGCCTCCTGGTCGTTAAAATGATCCGGTCCACTGTCCTCTTAGGCAGAAAGTCGAGTGAGGGCAAGATGGCCCTCACTCGACTCTATGGCCTTGGAGGACCAGAGCGATGCCATACGTCGCTTCCTAGCAACGGCCTTAAAGGTCCTACTTTTTTCATCATGAAAAAAAAAGACTTTTTTTTGTTTTGCTTTTTAGTGTAGATGTGAGATCTGAGGTCTTTTTTGACCCCAGATCGCACATTAAAGTGGCCCTGTCCTGCTTATTTCTATTACATGGGATGTTTACATTCCTTCTAATAGGAATAAAAGTGATCAACATTTTTTTTAAAAAAAAAAACAATGTAAAAAAAAAATAAATAAAAGATAAAATAAATAGCAAAAAAAAAATTAAAGCACTCCGTCCCCGTTGGCTCATGCGCAGTAGCGAAAGCATTTGCAAGTCGCGCCCACATATGTAAATGGTGTTCAAACCACACATGAGGTATCACTGCGATCTTAGGAGTGAGAGAAATATTTTGAGCCCTAGACCTCCTCTGTAACTTTAAACTGATAATCTGTAAAAAATGTTTAAAATGTCGCCTATGGGGAATTTTTAAGTACCAATGTTTGTCGCCATTCCCCGAGCCTACGTAATTTTGAAGCATGACATGTTGGGTATCTATTTACTCGGCATTACATTATCTTTTACATTATAGAAAAAAGTGGGTTAAATTTACTGTTTTCTTATTTTTTAATTCAGAAAAGTTTACTTTTCCAATAAAATTGCGCTTGTAAGAACGCTGCGCAAATACGGTGTAATAAAAAATATTACAATGATCTCCATTTTATTCTCTAGGGTCTGTGGTAAAAAAAGGTATATAATGTTTGGGGGTTCTAAGTAATTTTCTAGTAATTTTCTAGTGAAATAAAATGATTTTAACTTGTAAACAACAATTGTCAGAAAAAGGCCTAGTCGTAAAGTAGTTAAGACAAAAAAAACCTATGTACAGCAGCCCCCCTAATACTTACCTGAGCCCATCTTTATCTAGCAATGTTGCAGAAGTTTCTCAGCTCCTCTCGACTCCCCACCTCATTGGCTGAGACAGCAGCACAGCACAGTTGGCTCCCGCTGCTGTCAATCAAAGTCAGTCAGCCAATCAGGAGACAGATGGGGCTGGGCCTGGGCGCGGCTCAGTGTCTGAATGGACACAGGGAGCTGTGACTTGGCTCAGGTGGCCCATAGCAAGCTGCTTGCTGTGGGGGCACTCAACCGAAAAGAAACCAGAGAAGAGGAGGATCCATGCTGCTCTGTGCAAAGCCAACTGCACAAGGGAGGTAAGTATAACATGTTTGTTATTTTATTTATTTATTTATTTTTTTAAACAAGACTTAATAATCACTTTATTGCCAGGGGTGCTTAACCTTTTAAAGAGCGAGGATCACCTAAGTGATTTGATAACCGGTCATGGACCACAATGAACTCAGGGCTTTTAACGCCCCCCAAACGACAAATGTAAATGAGCTCCTTATAAAGCTGCTTTCACACTGATGGGCTGCAGTTTACCACCACTCCTGACTCTGCCTGCAAGTTACTGACTCTGCCTGCAGGTCACTGACTCTGTCTGCAAGTTACTGGCTCTGCCTGCAAGTTAATCACTCTGTCTACAAGTTACTGACTCTGCCTGCAGGTCACTGACTCTGTCTGCAAGTTACTGGCTCGGCCTGCAAGTTAATGACTCTGTCTACAAGTTACTCACTCCGCCTGCAAGTCACTGACTCTGCCTACAAGTTACTGACTCTGTCTGCCAGTTAATGACTCTGCCTACAAGTTACTGACTCTGCCTGCAAGTTACTGACTCTGTCTACAAGTTAATGACTGTGCCTGCAAGTTACTGACTCTGTCTACAAATTACTGACCCTGCCTACAAGTTACTGAATCTGCCTGCAATTTACTGACTTTGTCTGCCAGTTAATGACTCTGCCTACAAGTTACTGACTCTGCCAACAAGTTACTGACCCTGTCTACAAGTTACTGACTGCCTGCAAGTTACTGACTCTGTCTACAAATTACTGACCCTGCCTACAAGTTACTGACCCTGCCTACAAGTTACTGAATCTGCCTGCAAGTTACTGACTCTGTCTGCCATTTAATGTCTCTGCCTACAAGTTACTGACTCTGTCTACAAGTTAATAACTCTGCCTGCAAGTTAATGACTCTGCCTGCATTTTACTGACTCTGCCTGCAAGTTAATGACTCTGTCTACAAGTTACTGACTCTGCCTGCAGGTCACTGACTCTGTCTGCAAGTTACTGGCTCTGCCTGCAAGTTAATGACTCTGTCTACAAGTTACTCACTCTGCCTGCAAGTCACTGACTCTGCCTACAAGTTACTGACTCTGTCTGCCAGTTAATGACTCTGCCTACAAGTTACTGACTCTGCCTGCAAGTTACTGACTCTGTCTACAAGTTAATGACTGTGCCTGCAAATTACTGACCCTGTCTACAAGTTACTGACTCTGCCTGCAAGTTACTGACTCTGTCTACAAATTACTGACCCTGCCTACAAGTTACTGAATCTGCCTGCAATTTACTGACTCTGTCTGCCAGTTAATGACTCTGCCTACAAGTTACTGACTCTGCCTACGAGTTACTGACCCTGTCTACAAGTTACTGACTGCCTGCAAGTTACTGACTCTGTCTACAAATTACTGACCCTGCCTACAAGTTACGGAATCTGCCTGCAAGTTACTGACTCTGTCTGCCATTTAATGACTCTGCCTACAAGTTACTGACTCTGCCTGCAAGTTACTGACTCTGCCTGCATTTTACTGACTCTGCCTACAAGTTACTGACTCATGCCTGCAAGTTAATGACTCTGCCTGCAAGTTACTGACTCTGCCTACAAGTTACTGACTCTGCCTGTAAGTTACTGACTCTGCCTACAAGTTACTGACTCTGCCTGAAAGTTACTGGCTTTGTCTTTACCTGCTTATTTAGTATCACCTTGTCTGCCTGTTGTTGACCCTATATTGTTCCTGATCACTTCCTAGTGACTTAATACTCCCTATTTTTCCAAACCAATTGACAACACTGCTCTCAAGCTGCAGTGATGCAAAAATCACCAGTCAGCACTCATGCCACTCTTTAATGCCTACATATTGGTGTTAATTTACTAAAACTAAAGAGTGCAAAATCTGGTGCAGCTCTGCATACAAACCAATCAACTTCCAGGTTTTATTGTCAAAGCCTAATTAAACAAGCTGATGTTAGAAGCTGATTAGCTACCATGCAGAGATGCACCAAATTCTGAGTGCACCAGTTTTAGTAAACCTACCCGACTCTTTCTACTTACCAAGGGCTGTTTGGACTGGAGCATTAAAAGTCAATGCCCTCATCATCTCAGGCTCCTTACCCAGGTACATGTGACTCATTTAATCATCTTCTAATGCCTATGGCCATCTTTAGAAATCTTTTCAGACCAACAGATAATATATGTAGTCTGATGCTCTGTTTTTGCTAACTAATTCTATTTTACAAGGAACCTTGCTGTGTTACAACACCCAGGACTTCTTCCAAGTACAGAGAGAATTGTTTTTAATTTTTCAAGACTGTACATCAGAAATTAATGTGTTAGTGTGCATTGTATTGCATTAAGGATGTCATCTGTTGACTTGAATTTCAAAATAACAAACAAACACAAGGGCGCACCGGCCTAGTGCATTATCCTTTGAGCAGGTTTATTAAAAGAAATAGATTAAAAATACTCACAAACGAGTTCTTGATAAAAGCAAATCAAACAAAGTGTAAAATCCTCAGCAGCAAGGTCAGGAACCGATCGTCCCCCGACGAAACGCTTACGCGTTTCGAGGCTGCTCCTCTTCCTTTTATCAAGAACTCGTTTGTGAGTATTTTTTATCTATTTCTTTTAATAAACCTGCTCAAAGGATAATGCACTAGGCCGGTGCGCCCTTGTGTTTGTCTGTTATTTTAGAGTTTCCAGACCTCCCTGGTCTTGTAAAGGGGCTGCAAGGCTGAAGCATTCCAGAGTTGCCGTGTCTATAGTTTTCGACATCTGCAAGATTATAGCTAAGTTGGATAGAGGATTGCACCACTCAGAGCACAGGGGGCAGGTGTTTTGCACCAACGGTTTACTTGATTGTTTTTGAATTTCAAAATGCAGGTATTAAAAACTACAGCATGAAGGACTGTCTTTAAAACCTATTGCTATGTCACACACGAGAGTAAAAGGTCTTAATGAAAACATTTTCCAGATATCCATGCATTCGGCTGCATAAAAATTCAGCTCTTTTCATAGCAATTCTACATTAACAAGCCCACAATGTTTCAAACAATTATTGAGCACTTATTAGGCCCCCTGCAGACAGGGCGTCAGAAAAAACGAGCTGCAGAGCCACTTCTAACGCCAGGAAAAAGCAACTGTAAAAACGTGCTTTTAGTAGCTTTTTCCATTGGCGTTATTGCACGTTTAGCCATGTCGGCCTTTCACAGCGTTTTTTTCTGCCTCCATTCAAAATCAATGGTTGCCTAGGAGCCGCCATTGATACGGCTTTCAGGCCATTGATTTGAATGGAAGTCGCATCACAAGTCAGATCAGGATGATCCGACTTGTGGTGCGACTTGCGCTCTGAGAATCTTAAGGGGGAACTCCACGCCAAAATGGGGAAAGAAACAGCGCAAACCCCCCCCACAAAAAAAGCGCAAAAAAACACAAAAAAAATGTCTCCTGTCATTATTTACGTACACTGCCTTTTATGGGGTGAATGGGTAGGGGTACAATGTACCCCTACCCATTCACATAGGGAGGGGGTCTTGGATCTGGGGGGCCCCCTTGATAAAGGGGTCTTCCATATTCCGATATGCCCCCTGCCCGCAGACCCCCACAACCACCGCCTAGGGTTGTCAGGAAGAGGCCCTTGTCCTCATCAACATGGGGGCAAGATGCTTTGGGGTGGGGGGTGCAGAGCTCGCTCCTCCCCTCCCATTTTCTGGCCTCCTGGGCTGCATGCTTGAATAAGGGTCTGGTATGGATTTTGGGGGGCCTCACACAGTTTTTTCGGCATGGGGCTCCCCTCAAAATCCATACCAGACCCGAAGGGCCTGGTTTGGAACCTGGGAGGGACCCCCATGCCGTTTTTTTCCCCCATTTTGGCGTGGAGTTCCCCCTCAAGATTCTCAGAGCACAAGTCGCACCACAAGTCGGATCATCCTGATCCGACTTGTGATGCGACTTCCATTCAAATCAATGGCCTGAAAGCCGTATCAATGGCGGCTCAAATCAATGGGCTCCCATAGAGAACCATTGATTTTTAAATAAAAAAAAAAACGCATAACGTGGCTTAACACTGTATAAGCAACGTTAAGCAACGTTAAGCAACATTAATCAGCCTTTAGCAGCAGAGCGGAGGAAGAAGAAGACCAGAGGGGAGAAGAGCGGATGGGAGAAGACCAGAGCGGAGGGGAGAAGACCAGAGCGGAGAGCAAAAGTGCAGAGAAGACCAGATGAAGATTTTAAATAAACTTCTTAAAACGTCTTGTGTCATTATTTACATACACTGCCTTTTATAGGGTGTATGGGTAGGGGTACAATGTACATATTGTACCATTTACATAGGGAGGGGGTCCGAGATCTGGGGGCCCCCTTGTTAAATGGGGCTTCCAGATTCCGATAAGCCCCCTGCCCGCAGACCCCCACAACCACCACCCAGGGTTGTCGGGAAGAGGCCCTTGTCCTCATCAACATGGGGGCAAGGTGCTTTGGGGTGGGGAGTGCAGATCTCACTCATCCCCTCCCCTTTCCTGGCCTGCCGGGCTGCATGCTCGGATAAGGGTCTGGTATGGATTTTTTGGGGGGGACCTCATGCCGTTTTTTCGGCATGGGGCTCCCCTCAAAGTTGATACCAGACCTGAAGGGCCTGGTTTGGAACCTCGGGGAATCCCCACACCGTTTTTTTCCCCATTTTGGCGTGGAGTTCCCCCTCAAAATTCTCAGAGCGCAAGTCGCACCACAAGTTGGATCGTCCTGATCCGACTTGCGATGCGACTTCCACTTAAATCTTCTGGGAAGGCTTAGGATTGTGTCTATGGGAATGTCTGACCATTCTTCCAAAAGCGCTTTAGTGAGGCCAGGCACTGATGTAGGATGAGAAGGCCTGGCTTGCAGTTTCTGCTCTAATTCATCTCAAAGGTATTCTATAAGTTTCAGGTAAGGGCTCTGTGCAGGCCAGTCAAGTTCCTCCACCCCAAACTTGCTCATCCAAATTGTAATTTTTGATATATACATATATATATATATATATATATATATATATATATGTACATATGTATACCCCTAACCCAGAATCTGCATAGTGGGATCACCCTGACATGACAGAGTTCGGTCATCCTGACATGGCAGAGTCAGTTCACCCTAAACTACACTACGGTCACCCTGACATGGCAGAGTCAGTTCACCCTAAACTACACTACAATCACCGTGACATGGCAGAGTTCGGTCACCCTGACATGGCAGTCAGTTCACCCTAAACTACACTACGGTCACCCTGACATGGCAGAGACAGTTCACCCTAAACTACACTACGGTCACCCTGACATGGCAGAGTCAGTTCACCCTAAACTACACTACGGTCACCCTGACATGGCAGAGTCAGTTTATTTATTTATTATTATTATTTTATTTTAGGTACTTATATAGCGCTGTCAATTTACGCAGCGCTTTACATATACTTTACACATTCACATCAGTTCACCCTGAACTACACTACGGTCACCCTGACATGGCAGAGTCAGTTCACCCTAAACTACACTACGGTCACCCTGACATGGCAGAGTCAGGTCACTCTAAACTACACTACGGTCACCCTGACACTTAAAGCTATCCCTACAAAAACTAGATTTTTGAATCTAACTATAGTGGTATATAGTACCCTAACTACACTGCATATCCCTTTCCTTACACTAATAATTGCAAAATGACACTGGAGCTTTACAAGCAGCAGTAGAAACACAAATGCTTCCACTCTCTTCCACAGCCTCTGTATTACAGTGCTAGAGTTTTGGCGGGGCTATGTTATATAATGGGGGGGCGTATTCACTCCTGACTGGGCTCTGGACCCCGTAGTCACTCCAATCACATTTTACTGATGTTTCTGGGCCAATCATGGGCTTTTAAAGCCCAGTTCCTGTCCCATTGCATTTTGGGCAGTTCTGGTGGCCGAATTCCGAACTTTTACCACAAAGAGTTTGGAATTCGGCCGAATTTCGAACACCCAATGTTTGGGTCGAACTAATGGTCGACCCAAACCGTACGATCATCCCTACCGATGAGCTCAGCAACACCAAAAGACCCGGAAGACCACGGAAAACAACTGTGGTGGATGACCGAAGAATTCTTTCCCTGGTGAAGAAAACACCCTTCACAACAGTTGGCCAGATCAAGAACACTCTCCAGGAGGTAGGTGTATGTGTGTCAAAGTCAACAATCAATAGAAGACTTCACCAGAGTGAATACAGAGGGTTCACCACAAGATGTAAACCATTGGCGAGCCTCAAAAACAGGAAGGCCAGATTAGAGTTTGCCAAACAACATCTAAAAAAGCCTTCACAGTTCTAGAACAACATCCTATGGACAGATGAGACCAAGATCAACTTGTACCAGAGTGATGGAAAGAGAAGAGTATGGAGAAGGAAAGGAACTGCTCATGATCCAAAGCATACCACCTCATCAGTGAAGCATGGTGGTGGTAGTATCATGGCGTGGGCATGTATGGCTGCCAATGGAACTGGTTCTCTTGTATTTATTGATGATATGACTGCTGACAAAAGCAGCAGGATGAATTCTGAAGTGTTTCTGGCAATAATATCTGCTCATATTAAGCCAAATGCTTCAGAACTCATTGGACTGCGCTTCACAGTGCAGATGGACAATGACCCGAAGCATACTGCGAAAGCAACCAAAGAATTTTTTAAGGGAAAGAAGTGGACTGTTATGCAATGGCTAAGTCAATCACCTGACCTGAATCCGATTGAGCATGCATTTCACTTGCTGAAGACAAAACTGAAGGGAAAATGCCCCAAGAACAAGCAGGAACTGAAGACAGTTGCAGTAATGGCCTGGCAGAGCATCACCGGGGATGAAACCCAGCGTCTGGTGATGTCTATCCGTTCCAGACTTCAGGCTGTAATTGACTGCAAAGGATTTGCAACCAAGTATTAAAAAGTGAAAGTTTGATTTATGATTGTTAATCTGTCCCATTACTTTTGGTCCCTTAAAAAGTGGGAGGCACATATACAAACTGTTGTAATTCCTACACTGTTCACCTGATTTGGATGTAGATACCCTCAAATTAAAGCTGAAAATCTGCAGTTAAAGCACATCTTGTTTGTTTCATTTCAAATCTATTGTGGTGGTGTATAGAGGCAAAAATATTAGAATTGTGTCGATGTCCCAATATTTATGGACCTGACTGTATATATATATATATATGAGAGAGAGGGAGATAAACACTATATATATATATATATATAAGAGAGAGGAGGGAGAGTAATTATTAGAATCATTTGGTCCACCCAAACGTTGAGAGAAAGTGGTCCATGTGGGGGATTTTGTGTACTGGCATCCATAGATACTAGATGATAATCATTACACTGTATGGTCAGAATTGGCAGGATCATGCAATGACTCAATCTACTGTATGGTCGACATGTCTAATTATCTAACTATCTTCTGCTGTCTGTAGGTAGATCTGTGTTTATTTTAGGCATATTGCATTACTGTTGATCTTCGAACACTGATGATCTTACGGTGTGATAAACACATTTACAAGCATAAAGATTCATAGTACTTTTATGTTTGTTTCTTAGCACAGCTTGGGTCCTGGGCTCACTTCTCACATGATGGTAATATCTTTTGAAAGTATATTCTCTTTAAGCTTCTAGCACGTGGGTGTAATAATTTACTGATGTTTATAGGCAGGATCTTGCTGGCAGAAAAATCCTGAGTAAAAAATGCAAGTTTTTTTCTGTAGATACCGCGCTTACGCACTCATAACGGTGCATAAATGTGCATATACATATACTAATATAAAATTCCTCTTCATCTTCTTCTAGCTTCCAGTGTTTCAACTTATACATATACACTCACTTGTGTATACATGCATTCAAATATAAAATTTTCTACTTTTTTTAATGGCTCTGAAGCATTCCTGCATTATGGTTTTTTATGCAGCTGTGTATATTGCCTTATAGACAACAATGCACCTTCGTTCAGAGCCTCAAGAAAAAGAGCTACGTGGGTACAAATGTGGTGTTTCTTTAGCACATTTTGAAAATGCCTAATTGGTTTCCTTCAGACAGAATTAAAAAAAAACAATTATTAGATTATCTTATCCCTAAGAGTGGATGTGTCAATATGGTTGTGATAGGGGAACTACACGGTAAACTTCTTTGAAGAAGGAGCCATTGTTGCCAACCTCCCATAGCATTTTCTTACTGACACAACATGAAAATTTACTGATGGAGCACTTTTTTGACCGACAACCTGAAAAATTACAGAACTCCTATTAAAAGCTAAATCAATTGATATTTACACATTATGAACACAATATGTAAACACTGACACTACCCATAACCCAAACCTTGTCTGGTTTATACTTAAAAAGTCAACACAGCACAACAAATTATCAGTCCCTGAAATTTACAGACAGTTGTAAAAATCACTGATTTTTTACAATCTGTCTTTAAATTTTCTGACGGTTGGCAACCCTGGAAGGGGGCTGGTGTAAATGGCTGTCTGCTCTGTGAAGTCCTGCTTAATATGTTGGTGCAATGTATTTAACCGCTTGCCGACCGCCGCAAGTACATATACTGCGGCGGTCGGCCCCGGCCAGGCAAAGTGACGTACCGGTATGTCACTAGCCTTTGAGCCAATAGGGGGCGAGCGCGCACCGCCGGGGGCGCGCTCCCGCCCCGGCTCGTTCACGGACACCTCCGTGCGTGTGACCGGCGGACCTGATGTCTGCCGGTCACTCGCGATCGTCCGCTGTGAAGGGAGAAAGGCAGGCGGCTGATGTAAACAAAGCCGCCTGTCATTCTTCCCTGTGTAAAAGCACTGATCTAACGGTCCTGCTATGTAGGACCGTTGATCTGTGTTGTTACACACACAGCCACATCCCTGCACAGTTAGAAGCACGCCCCTAGGGACACGCTTAACCCCCCCCTCTCCAATAAAGTTAACCCCTTCCCTGCCAGTGTCATTTTTACAGTAACAGTGCATATGTATAGCACTGATTACTGTAGTAATGTTACTGGTACCCCCAAAAGTGTCAAAAATGTCAGTCAAGGGTCCGATCTGTCCGTCGCAATGTCGTAGTCCCGCAAAAAAAATCGCAGATCGCCGTCGTTAAAAAAAAAACAACCAAAATATTTCCCTTAGTTAGTAAACGCAATAACTTTTGTGCAAAAGTTATACCAAACATATGTAGCAGAAAACAAATTGGCCAAAAATGTTAAAAAATTTTGATTTTTACATTTTTTTGGGGGGAATTTCATATAAAAAATATTGTTATTTTTGCAAAATTGTCACTCTTTTTTTGTTTATAGCGCATGATCAAAAAAATCGCACAGGTGATCAAATACCACCAAAAGAAAGCTCTGTTTGTGGGAAAAAAAGGACGTCAAATTTGTTTAGGTACAGCATCGCACGACCGCGCAATTGTCCGTTAAAGTCACGCAGTGCCGAATCGCAAAATAGGTCCTGGTCAGGAAGGGGGTAAAATCTTCCGGGGCTTAAGTGGTTAAAGGGGAGTTCCACCCAAAAGTGGAACTTACGCTTATCTGATTCCTCAATTGGCACCTTTTGGGGCGGGAGTGGTTATCTCTTTTTGACAGGTACCCTGTCCCTACTTCCGTCTGACCTCTCCGCGGCGCGGTGAGGTGCGGCGCGGTACGCCAGCAGTTCGGCCCCCCCCTCCTCCTCCCTCTTCCTTCCCCTGCTTCAGGGCCAGTAAGAGAGTGCAGTGCGCTTCACACATGTGCAGTAGGGAGGCGGCTGTGAAGCCGCAAGGCTTCACTGCCGGGTTCCCTTATCGGCAATGGTGGTGGCAGCACCCGATAGTCGATGGAAGCATCGTCTGGGGTGCCGATGACGCTGGATTCCAGGACAGGTAAGTGTCCTAATTCTAAAAGTCAGCAGCTACAGTATGTGCAGCTGCTGACTTTTAATTTTTGAAAGGGGGTGGGGGGGGCAGAACTCCCCTTTAAATCATTGAACTCTGATGAACAGGGCACAGCCCTTGAAAGTGTAAGCTACGCCCTTGTGGATGCCCACGATTCCAGTGTTGGGACTGGACTGGATTGTGCTACATGCACTTTATCCTGTACTTTTGTGAGAATATTGCAATTTGTGCTCCTTCCTCTTTTTAGTTTGGTTCTCCCCAATCTGAAGTGGGCAGCAATGCTGAAGTGGTGTTTAGGCTCCCTGTGGTGAATGTCATATCAATGGTCCCACAAAAGAGAAGAGGAGCTGTTTATGGGACATCATTTGGATTTGCAGCATTGAGGATCCTTCCACCTGTAGCGCTGACAGAAGTAATTGCAGTTTATGTATAAGGCCCCTTTCACACGGGCCGACCGATCGGGTCAGATTTTTAGGTGGACCCGATCCAACCCTCCATTAATCTCTACGGAGTGGCAGATGTACTGTAAATGGATAGATGGGGATCCTTTCCCCAACCATCTAACAGATCAGAGCAGATGGCAAATTGACCCTGTCTAACAATTAAAAACAGAGGTTTTAGTTGCACACATTTACAAATACAGTATATGTGGAGGCCGCAGTGCCTACGTCAAGGCTCCTTTGTATACTGCCGCCCTAACTCTATATTTTTGAGAGTCACCAAGTTGGAGCACAATAGCAGCTTCCACAAGCCAGGCACAGGCAAGTTCAAAAGCTGCACATTACCTATTGAAACAATTCACTCAGCAATAGGTTACTCCCGTCCTTCTCCTGCCTCAAACCTTTTTATAAGGACCCTTTAATTAAAAGAGGTAAAAGACATGCCAGCTTTACGCAAACCTCAAAGAAAAGGCTGGATGGAGTCGTGATACTGGTCAGACAGGCTTACAACAGGATAGATAGATAGATAGATAGATAGATAGATAGATAGATAGATAGATAGATAGATAGATAGATAGATAGATAGATAGATAGATAGATAGATAGATAGATAGATAGATAGATAGATAGATAGATAGATAGATAGATAGATAGATAGATAGATAGATAGATAGATAGATACTTATTTAATGAAGGTTAACAGGCTGAAATAGGGTGACATTTCACATTGCAAAGAATACACAATCACATGCAAGGAAAATATACAAAACCTTTATTGCTTGCACATGATTGAATGATGGAAGTCAGAAGAGCTTCCCCTCATTTACTAAGGTAAAGGAACATTCCCTTGCAATGTGCAACATCCTTTGCAAAGTAAACAGCCTATTTGCCTTTAATAAATCAACCCCATAGTGTAGATAGCTAGACATAGTAAATTAAACAGATATAGATAAACAATAGATAGATGTACTGACAGTCCTCAAATTTTGTTAAAGAATAGAATAACTTCTAGCACAGTGGTCTCCAAACTTTTCAAATAAGGGGCCAGTTCACTGTCCTTCAGACTTTTGGGGGGCCTGATTGTGGCCAGTGGGAGAAGAAAATGTCCCATTGCTGGCATCAGTGAGAGTAAAAAAGGGTGTGGCGTTCAGTTGCATAGTGCCTGTGATCTGTGGGAGGAGGAATAGTACCCCTGTCATTGGTAATAGTGCGAGGAATAGTGCCCCATCGTTGGTGTCAGTGGGGAAATAGTGCTTCATTGTTGGTGTCAGTAGGAGGAATGGTGCCCCATCGATGGTGTCAGTGCCTCAAGGGCCAGATAAAGGTTAGCAAGGGCCGCAACTGGCCCTTATGTTTGGAGACCACTGCTCTAGCATATGTAGCACTACTCCCTTGGGAGCTGCAGATTATGGATTCCCCTAGGTTACCATTAGCAACAACATGAGAGTTTGACATTTTTCCCAAGTGTTTTAGCTCAGTCAGGAAACAGTCCAGTAGCTTTGGTTTTTGTGTTTTTACTTGGAACTTGGATAGGAGTAGGGAATGAGTTGGATACTCCAACTTTATACAACTATGGCTGGGACAACTTGAAAATGCTAAATAACGCTGAGTAACACTAGTCACGGCTAGGCCACTGCTTTACTTTGCCCTTAGCTGAGAAGTATAAGTGAATGAGCTTTCTGAGGTAATCTGTACTGTACTGCTGTACAACTTCAGGGCCCTTCCTGGCACCCCCTTTGTTCCTATTCTTCTGGGTCAACTAAACAGCACCCCCTTTACTGATAAACTCCCTGTGTGAGCTAGCTCCTTGATCCCCTGACTTCTCTGGAGTGGTCCCCTCTCTTAGGCAGACCCTTAGGCAGAACTCCTGGCACTCACAACACTGTTTTTCCCAACAGTCTCTGCCAGCAGCTCCACTTGTCAGCGCTCTGGATCCTCTGCAGCTCAGCTCCACACACCTGGTTCACTAGGCCGACCGCCTAAACCACCTTCCTCACACCTGCAGGAGGAGAGACCAGCCATCCAATCCACCTCCTCCTGGGACTTTGCTACAAAAGACCACCCTGCCTCATGCGCTCCCTGCTTTTATCACCAATCTCATGATGCACCTCTCCAGGTGCCAACCCACTGGGACAGTTACAAGAGCTTGTGTATCATTGGCCAGGTTTCCTCCACTGTCCAACAGGCCTCTCCATTGGACACAGTGGGGACACTCCCTCAGACCAGATGAATACACACTGAGCACAGAGAGCAGGCCTAACTAAATACCAGGCTCCCCTGATAAGCAGCAATAGGATTAGATGCCTTTACCTAGCACCTATCTAGGAGGTTGCTACACATATCCCTATTAATATTTCCTGATGAGAGAAATGGGAGTCAGCTGGGATGGATTTGTTAGCTTTGTAGAATATTGTTGCTCTGAGCTATCAGTCATACTGAGGGGTACCAACTTCAACAAACATCATGGTTCATTTGATTTGTTAACCCCCTGGCGATCCCCACAGACTATGTATTTACATCCAAATTGATTAGGACTTTTTCCAAAATACTTTAATTGAAGGATGAACTCCAGGGAAACAAAGGAACGCAAAGGTAGGAGCTGTTCCACCTGCCAAAGTATTTGTACTTCTGTTCAGGTTCTGGTTCAGATTTTGGCAGCCCTGCCAGGCAAATCAGCCATGTTCTCAAACAAGAATAAAGTGTACATCACATAAAGAGTTAAACAACTCTTTATGTACAAAAATGTACATAAAGTGAACTCCAGTGACAAGGTGCCAACTACTTCAATCTCAAACCTCCAGGTGTACACACTTCTTGCCAAAAAAAATTGACCTTTATGTTATAGGAGGTCATAAGCTCTTGTCTGAAAAGGGATCCATGCAGCTTCAACCAGTTAAGTCAGCATCTGACCATAATAATGGTAAACATCTTATCCAAATGTTCATATGTCCCCATTAAACAAGGAAGACAAGGAAGAGGCCAAATAGTGCAGTATCATTAAAAACAATGAAATTGTCTTCAGTAAATGGACTTACATAAGGAAGTTAAGAGAACAGCCTGTAAGTCTCGCTGTGCTCAGCCCGTGGGCGTGATGATGTCATCACTAGCTCCATTCAACGCACTTCGTCGTAAGAGACCTTGATCCAGTCCTCCGATGATGTCTGATTTGCACCTTTTCCTTGTTTGAGATTTGATGATTGTATTGCACGTACATGCCACAATGTTTTACACTTATTTGAAGCTGTAATCTATAAATATATAAATAAATATATATATTATATATACATATAATTCTTAAAGGGGGTTGCGTACCTTGTTTTTTATTAAGCACTTTGTCTAGTATTCTAGTGTTGGAATGCTGCTGTTGAATAAATTGTTAATTATGTAGTCACACTGATTGCAAGGTTTTTTTTTTTTTTTTAGCTCAGCCAACTTGATGACCTAAGATTTCTCTGAATCAGCTCAAGCCATACACAGACTGAATTTCGGCTGATTCCAGCTGAATTGGCAGTAGTTTATTCCATGGGTGGCCCTGTCGGCACCACCCAGCTTGTCAAAAGCTGATTTTCCAATTAACCTTTTTTGAAGAAGCTGGACAGAAAATTATTGGCAACTAGATGCAGCCACAGTTCAGGTGTTCTGACAGCCGTGGGTGCCAGCTGTCAGAATACAATGCAAATTCAACACTGCAAATTCATCCATACATGCTGTTTCGCCTAAATGAGGGAATCAATCGATTTCTCTCATTCAGCCTGTTCGGAAAGCACATTTCTTACCACCCCTGTCTGCTAGTCCACACCAATGCATTATAATTAGTGATGAGCCAAACACCCCCCTGTTCGGTTTGCACCAGAACATCTCGAACTGGGGAAATGTTCTAGCGAACATGCGAACTCCATTAAAGTTAATGAGACACGAACATGAAAAATTAAAAGTCCTAATTTTAAAGGCTTAAATGCAAGTTATTGGCCCAAAAAAAAAAAAAACAATCGTTTTTACAGGAGCAGTGATTTTAACCACTTTAATACAGGGCACTTCCCTCCCTTCCCGCCCAGGCCAATTTTCCCCTTTTAGCGCTGTTGCATTTTGAATGACAATTGCGCGGTCATGCAACACTGTACTTACACCAAATTTATATCATTTTCCCCCCACAAATAGAGCTTTCTTTTGGTGGTATTTGATCACCTGTGCGATTTTTACTTTTTGCTAAACAAATAAAAAAAGACAGAAAAGTTTGAAAAAAAAAAAAGTTTTTTTGTTTATGTTATACAATTTTGTAAATAAATAAGTTTTTTCCTGCACTGATGAGCACTGACAGGCACTGATGAGGAGGCAATGATGGGGTGGCACTGATGGGGTGGCACTGATGGGGTGGCACTGATAGGCGGCACTGATAGACGGCACTGATAGGCGGCACTGATAGGCACTGATATGTGGCACTGATAGGTAGCACTGATATGCAGCATTGGTGGGCACTGATAGGCGGCACTGCTGGGCACTGATAGGCGGCATTGATGGGCACTGATAGGCGGCACTGATGGGCACTGATAGGTGGCACTGACGGGCACTAATGGGCACTGATAGGCAGAACTGGTGGGCACTGATGGGCACTGATGGGCGGCACTGATCGCCACTGACGGGCGGCACTAATGGGCACTAATGGGCACTGATAGGCTGCACTGGTGGGCAATAATGGGCACTGGTGGGCGACACTAAAGGATGGCAATGATGGGCACTTGTGGGCAGCACTGATAGGGAGGACACTGGTGGGCATCACTGATGGGGAGGGCAATGGGGGGCTCCCTGAGCCCTGATTGCCATCCCTGGTGGCCATAGTGGGCATCCCTGGGGTCATAGTGGGCATCCCTGGGGTCATAGTGGGCATCCCTGGTGGTTCTAGTGGCATCCCCCCCCCGAGGGTCTGCACTGGTAATCAATGATCTGATTACCAGTGCCGACCCCCCCCCCCCGTCAGGGGAGCCGCCGATCGGCGCTCCTTTACTCGTGCCTGTCAGGCACGAACTAAGGAAAGCCGATCAACGGCTGTTCCTGTTTTACTATGTGACCAGCCGTGATTGGACACGGCTGATCACATGGTAAAGAGCCTCCGTCAGAGGCTCTTTACCGAGATCGGAGGTGCAGGGTGTCCCAGAGCGGTGTTATCCTGCCGCCGTCATATGACGTCCGGTCAGGATAACTCAACCACATTCCCGCCGTCATTTTGTAATAGGGCGGGCGGGAAGTGGTTAATAATGCTTAAAGTGAAACAATATAAATGAAAAATTCCTTTAAATATCATGCCTGGGGGCCCTCTTAATGTGCATGTAAAGTGGCGCATTTGTGCGATGTATGTAGCCTGCTGCAGCAATACTGACATTTCTAAAGGAAAAAATTTAATTTAAACTTGCTCGCAGTTTTAATGTATTGTCAGCTTCTGGCAATACAGATAAAAAAATGAAAAAAAAAAAAAAAACGGCGTGGGGGCCCCCCCCACAATCCATACCAGACCCCTCGGGTCTGGTATGGGTTTTAAGGGGAACCCTGCGCCAAAATTAAAAGAAAAAAGCGGCTTGGGGTTCCCCACTAACATCCATACCAGACCCTTATCTGGATTTAAGTGAGCTGTCAAAATCAAAACAGCTCAGAGCACGGGAAGCGTCCGTAGAAGCGGGAGCTTCTTTTTTTTTTTTTGGCAGGCGGGCGACTGATCATTGGGGACACTATTTTTTATTTTTTATTAAAGAACTTTTCCAAAACTGTCTTTTTGTCTTTATTTTTTTCGTACACTTTTTTGGTGAATGAGTAGGGGTACGATGTACCTGATATCCATTCACATAGGGGGGGCCAGGATCTGGGGGCCCCCTTGTTAAAGAGGGCTTCCAGATTCCGATAAGCCTCCCCCGCAGACCCCCACAACCACAGCCCATGGTTGTCGGGAAGAGGCCCCTGGGGGCAAGGTGCTTTGGGGTGGGGGGGGCAGAGCACCCACTCCCCCATGTTGAGGGCATGTGGCCTGGTATGGTTCAGGAGGGGGGGGCGCTCGCTTGCCCCCACCCCCATCCTGGCCAGCTAGGCAGTGTGCTCCGATAAGGGTCTGGTATGTATTTTAGAGGGAACCCCACTGTGTTTTTTTTTTTACATTTTGGCGCAGGGTTCCCCTTAAAATCTATACCAGACCTGAGGGGTCTGGTATGGACTGGGGGGGGGGCCCACACAGTTTTTATTTTAAATACTGACATAAACAGATATACAGTAAACCAAAGTGCCTATATATATATATATATATATATATATATATATATATATATATATATATATATATATAAAACTTTGTGGTATGCACTGCACTGATCTCAACAAACTTTAAAAAACAAAAATCTCTCTCCTTTCCAGCAATGAATTATTAACTATAGAATTCCACTTATAAATCACCCGCTGCCCAAGGGATTCAAATCCACAACCTCGCAAATTGCAGGCCTGGTATTCTCACCAAAAATTGCATTTTTGTTGCAGGGGATGCCTGAAATCTGACTTGTGTCTTAGGCAGACTTCTGGGAAAATTGGTGAGCCAATCACACAAGCAGGAAATGATGTTTCTGGGGTGTGGTCAGTACACATTATGGGTACAGAACAGCTCCAGGTAGCCATATTGCATTGCATTTTCAGAAAATTACAACAGCTTCAGATTAAAAAGGAAAGGTAATTTTAAATAACATTTAATTACAATATGATTTGTGTTGCAATTGTATATGCTATATTGTTTTTTCTTTATTTGCTATTTTCTTCCCCCACGAAAGTGAAGTTACCCTTTAAAGTTAATATACCTAGAATCTACCATCTCAAGAAACACTGAAAAACTGTACAAGGTGCCCTGGGTAAAACAAAGCAAAGCAGGGAATACACTAGTATATTTTCTTATGAACATGTGTACAACAATTCTGAGCTGACCTCATTAATGATTAGAAAATAAAACTAAAAATTGTGAACAAATTTCTATCAGTGTATTGGCCAGCTTTACTTTCAAAATTGAAATGTAAAATGAGTCCACAAGTGTAACTAAAAATAGAAAAAAGAGATTACAAGTGTTTTCAGGCATTGCAAATTAATCTCAATTTCCTGTACATAAGACACATATTTGGAGTGCATGCACTTAGGAAACTATGCAAACAATATTGGAGTAAATTTCTTGAGCTGCGCTTTTTTGATGAGAATAAATAAATTAAAGAAGATAGATAGATAGATAGATAGATAGATAGATAGATAGATAGATAGATAGATAGATAGATAGATAGATAGATAGAAAGATAATTTATTGGTGTGATTTCCATTGGCTGCGCTTATTGAAAGAGAACAACTATATCAAATAAAAAGGTAGATAGATAGATAGATAGATAGATAGATAGATAGATAGATAGATAGATAGATAGATAGATAGATAGATAGATAGATAGATAGATAGATAGATAGATAGATAGATAGATAGATAGATAGATAGATAGATAGATAGATAGATAGATTTTATTTTGTTGATGGACAATTTCAATACAATACACCATCTGCTCCATCTACATGATGACTTCACAGATGAATTTGTGTAGTGACAACATAAGCAAAAATGTTGGCGAAGACAGCTCATACAAATCCTAATCACAGTCACGGTCAAAGTCTATAAATCCCATCTGCACACCAGCCTCATGGGAACACATCACAGGCATTATTTAAGTGAGCTATTCATCTTCATTTCAGCTGGGACTAACACTGTAGATAATCCAGTTTAACCACTGATGATATTTTGGTTTCTTACTTAAATTGTGGTATGCCTGCAGTTTTTAACAGAAAAAAATAACTTTGCCACAGGATTGTATTTGCTGTAGGGCTACAGTGTCAGCAATGTGGTTAGCTCTCTTGTCTTGTAGTGCTGGGGTCTTACATTATTTCACTACGGTATATATTTATACCGGTTGAGTGAGCCCAGGCACACTTACCTGCCTCCATTAGCCATTTTTAATAATAATGTTAGCCTACAAAGGTTGCAGAGGGCAAATGCAAATAAAGATACAAGGTGATGGTGCAGAAATCGTAATCCTAGGCACGAAGGGCAGAGCTGGTATCCATAGCATTTTTCACTTTTTACAGTAATGGTTACAAAAAGCAGAGAAAGGCAAGACCAAATCCAAATGCCGGCAATCTCTTGTAACAGGGTAAATGTGTTAGCAAATTACAGTGATTTCTGTATAAATCATTTAAAGGGTTCTTTGGCTCGATTGATTGTTCTTCCCCTTGACAGTGGCTGTTTGGCAAATTTGAGGAGCCGTACACAGGCATAACATTGGTGCCCACGTCATCTGTTATCCTTGTCATCCAATATCTCATTGAAGAACTGGAACATGAAATGCTGGACCCCAAAGTGATCTGTATTCCAATCGTGCTCTTATGAGGTAGAACCAAGATGAGACCTAAAATGGACCTTGAGGAAGGGACTTCAAGGATGTGAGGACAAGGGGTGGGCTGTCCCCAAAAGTGAAGTTGAGCTATAATTAATTCAGTCTGATCTATTCCCCCCATCTACCTAAAGCTAGCTACAAATCTCAGATTGTGACTGACAAAAGATTTTCCTACAGTAGACCCTTCCATAAATAATAAGATCAATTGAACATGCAGGAGAAGTTGGTTAGGGCATTTTTAGAGGAACGGTGGGGTATGTAGAGACATATGATAATTCCCTTAACTGTTAATGGCTAAATTGGATGCAGGTATATAAACAAGTCCATTTTAGTAATAGCGTTGTCAGTGGAGATCACCATAGACTGTGTAATGATGAGCAAACATACTCTCCTTGGTAGTCCACTTGGCTGCTGATTCGATGCTTACACTCTCGTCTGATTTTTGTGCATAGGCATGCACACACACACAAAAACTCACAGTCATGTAGTCATTTACAGCAGATCGTAACCTGTGTTCCTGTCCATCTAATTTTGTAGTGCTCATAGGATGAGATTGCTGAAATAGTCAGTTACAGTTATTGTTTTCTTCCTTTTTAGCCAAAGTGGCCATAAAGCATTTTGTTCTAAAGAATTGTATTTATATGTAATACTTCCTCTTTAGTGACCACCATCAGATATATGGACATGGAAGCCATAAAGGATCCAGATGTCTTTTGATAATTAGAAGAGTTCCACCCAGGCCAGGTGCACACTTTCACATTTAATTATCTGAGACCAAATTCAAGGGATGATTTGTGACTTTGCTGTTAGGGAGGCCCTGACTGAGTAAACCACTATTGAAGGTCCTGAGAAATGTTAAGAATCACAATAAACTTTAGACCCTTACTGTGTTGTGTTAGGAAAAATAGACTTTTCTTTATACTTTTATGTATGCTCGGTCCACAAATCCAAAAAAGACATTTCTAGTGAATTCATAACAAACCTTGGTGTGCTGAGACAACTTTTTTCTAGTACCTATTGGTAGTCACTGCGAGTGATTTTGGTAAAATTGATTTCCCAGTGAAATTACAGATTTCAGCTCCAGCAAAATTTCTCAGGAGTAGAAAATTTCTCATTGAACTGCTTAAGTGAAATTTTTCTTTTTCAATAATTTTTATTACTTTTTGTAAAGGAAGGTATGCATACAAATGATGGCATGCAAAATCCCATACATTTCTTATATTAGGCGTGTGCTAAGTGAAAATCTTTTTTTAAGCGTTTTACTCATTTTTTTTTTAAAGCGAGGATAGTGTTTTTTGGAGTATATTTTTATTTATTTATTTTTATATTTGTGTTTTTTTCCCTTTTTTTTATCTTTAGTTGTATGCTTGCCCTTTAAATGTTTATTTTACATTTTTCTGTCTGTTTTTCTTCCTGTAAAAATAAATGATTAAATAAATAAATAAATAAATAAATAAATAAAATAATGAAGCTAATGAGGGGCCCTTTTAGCACAGGATCCATGGTCTAAGATAGTTGAAAGGAGCTTCTGTAAAACCTAGTACACCCTGCTAGGTTTTTTACGTTAAACGCGCCAGAACACTACGGTCAGCACTCTCATTGACTGAGAACACTGACTGGGAGCCGGTTGGCAGACCCTAGTGGCCGGCTTCTGTCAGAACGGCTGCAGGCCACACAGGCCGAATATCATCCGGTTTCTATTGAACCGGCTGATACCGCCCGACATTCGGCCCGTGTGTATGGGGCTTAATGCTCAGAAGATAATTAACCCTTTTACTGCTGTTGCACTAATTAAGTAAGCAGGCAGCTTTATTTTTTTTTTTTATAAATGTATTTATTGTTTTCAAAATACAAAAAAATTACAAATTCTTTCAAATATAAAACAGTATATCAACCGGTTTTATTTCCACCCCTCCCCATTTTACCCTTTACATCTCCCCCAACTAGTCCCTCAGATCTCTTTTCTTGTTGCTTATTCCTTGTTCAACTTGGTATATCCCTTTGTTTTCTTAAAGTCTATCCAATCCTCCCAGATATCTTCCCACTCTATAGTCTCATCTTCCTCCCACTCATATAGATATTCCAATATTCTTATTTTTTCTACTCTTTTTATCCAATCGCCTAATGTCGGCGCTTCGTTTTTCTGCCAAAATAATGGGATCAGACCCTTTGCAGCATTCATCAAGTGGGGGATTAATGTCACTTTGTATTGTTCTATTGAACTTTTTGTACCGTGGAAAAGACAGAGCTAAGGATCTTCTTTTATCTCTATGTTCGTAATTTCTTTAATTTGAGCTAGAACCTCCTTCCAAAATTTTTAAATTTTTGGGCATTCCCACCATAGGTGGGCCATTGTGCTAACTTCTAAACAACCCCTCCAACAATATTTTAATTTCTCTTTTTGATAGTTATGAATTCTATCTGGGGTATTGTACCATCTTGCGATACATTTATAATTCATCTCCGCTGTGTTCACATCTACTGAAGAACTGTGTATTAGTCTAAAACTTTTTCCTAAATTATAATCTTTATTTCGTGCTCCTATTTCCTTTTCCCGTTTTTCAATGTATGGCTGTACCGTCGGACCCATCAAGTCCACCAGTATTTTATAAATATTTGAGATACTAGTTACATAGTTACATAGTAGGCGAGGTTGAATAAAGACAATAGTCCATCCAGTTCAACCTGTGTAGGTGTGTGTGACTGTAATCATCTAACATAGCCCTCAATCTCCTGATCCTTGAGATGTAAGTCTAAGAGTCTTTTGAAAGTCACCATACTACCCGCAGAAACCACCTCTTGTGGTAGACAATTCCACAATCTTGTAGCCCTAACAGTAAAGAACCCCCCACGTTGCCTGAGGTTAAAACGCTTCTCCTCTAATCGCATTGTATGTCCTCGAGTCCTCATGCAATTCCTTCGAATGAACAGCTTTTCTTCTAAGCTGAGATCCCCATTAAGATATTTATAAATTGCTATCATGTCCCCTCTCAGACGTCTTTTCTCCAGGGAAAATAAATCGAGCGATTGCAGCCGCTCTTCATAGGTAAGGTCCTCCAACCCCCTAATCAGTTTAGTTGCCCTTCTCTGGACTTTCTCCAGCTCCAACACATCCCTCCTGAGGACTGGCGACCAGAACTGGACAGAATACTCCAGATGCGGTCGGACCAGAGTTTTATAAAGTGGAAGGATTATAGTCTTATCTCTGGAATACATCCCTTTCTTTATGCATGCTAATATTCTGTTGGCTTTGGAAGCTGCCGCTTGGCATTGCATGCTGTTGCCTAATCTATCATCAACTAAGACTCCCAAATCTTTCTCCATTTTTGATTCCCCCAAGGGTTCCCCTCCTAACGTGTATTGTGTTTTTATGTTTTTGGTCCCCAAGTGCAAAACCTTACACTTCTCCACATTAAACCTCATTTGCCATGTCGTTGCCCACTCCGTAATTTTGTCCAGGTCATTCTGTAGGATATCTGCTTCATGCTGTGCAGTTATTGCCCTGGCCAATTTTGTGTCATCTGCAAAAACTGATAACGAACTACTGATCCCTTCCTCAATGCTGTTTATGAATAAATTGAACAAGGTTGGTCCCAGGACTGAGCCCTGGGGCACCCCGCTTACTACCTCAGACCAGTCTGAGTATGCGCTGTTTATTACTACCCTTTGGACACGGCCTTTTAGCCAATTCCGTATCCAAGAGCAAACCCTGCTGTCGATACCTGCAGACCTTATTTTATAAATTAAGCGCTTGTGGGGAACTGTATCAAACGCCTTAGCGAAATCCAAGTACACCACATCCACTGGTCTCCCCCTATCTAGCTCACAGCTCACTTCCTCGTAGAATGCTAAGAGATTGGTTTGACAAGAACGCCCATTTGTAAACCCGTGCTGGTTACTACTGATGATGTTGTTGTCTTTAGCATACTCTACGATATAGTCCCTTATCATCCCCTCCAAAAGTTTACATATTATTGATGTCAGACTGACAGGCCTATAATTTCCCGGGATATGTCTCTGGCCCTTTTTGAATATCGGAATCACGTTAGCCTTCCTCCAATCCCCTGGTACATCTCCTGTCCTAATACTGTCAGCAAAGATCAGGAACAGTGGTCTAGATATAACCATACTGAGTTCCTTGAGCACTCTCAGATGTACGCCATCCGGGCCTGGTGATTTGTTTGTGTTAAGTTTATCCAGTCTTTCCCTGATTTCCCCCTCTGTTAGCCATAGTGGCAAGTCCTGTGTATTACTACTAACCATACAGTCATGGTCAGTGTACCCTTCCTTTTCCTGCGTAAAGACTGACGAGAAAAAAGAATTCAGCACGGTTGCTTTTTCAGTGTCCTCTGTAACCATCCTCCCATCATCGTTAATTATGTGTGCAATATGCTCTGCCCTAGTTTTTTTGCTGTTGATATATTTAAAGAATTTCTTTGGGTTTTTTTTACTATCCTCCGCTATTTGTCTCTCAAAGTTGATTTTAGCCATCTTGATTTCGTGTTTACACTTCTTATTTTCCTCCTTGTATTGCTGGAAGGCCGATACTGTGCCCTCTGATTTATATTTCTTGAAGGCCAATTTTTTTCCCCTAATAAGTTTTTTAACGCTACGGTTTAGCCAGCCAGGTTTGGCTTTGTCTCTTCTAAATTTATTCCCCATAGGAATGCACTGCAAGATGCCTTTGCTTAATATTGTTCTAAAGCATTCCCATTTTTCCTCTGTGGTCAGTGATCCCAGGGTTTGGTCCCAGTTTACCCTTTCCATCAATGAGTACAATTTTGGAAAGTCTGCCCTTCTGAAGTTTAGGGTTCTTATGTTCCCCACTTGCCTTTTTATATTGTTATTTATACTAAATGTGATCATCCTGTGATCGCTAGAGCCCAGGTTGTCCTGGACTCCTACCTCCGAGATTATGTCTGGGTCATTAGTGATCAATAGATCCAGGATAGCATTCTCTCTAGTAGGGGAATCCACAAACTGCGACATGTAGTTATCCTGTAAGGTTTCCGTGAATAGCCGGGCCTTATGCGAGTGTGCAGTCCCCTCTTCCCAGTCAATGTCGGGATAATTGAAGTCCCCCAATATGATGACTGATCCTAGTTTTGCCGCTTTACCTATTAGTGCTAAAAATTCCAGCTCTACCTCCTCCCCTTGGTTAGGTGGCCTATAGCAAACCCCCACAACTACTTTTCCCTTATCTTCTTCCCTATCGAGTTCAACCCACACAGATTCTAAATCCATGCTCATCCCATCCGTAATGTCACTCCTTTCTAGCACCTTTATATTGTTCTTGACATAGAGACATACCCCTCCCCCTCTTTTACCAACCCTGTCCTTCCGGTACACCGAATACCCTTGGATATTGGCCAGCCAGTCATGTGAGGGGTCGAACCAAGTCTCCGCTATTCCCACAAGGTCTATGTCTTCCTCATGTACTAACATTTCCAACTCATCCATCTTATTAGCTAGGCTCCTGGCATTAGCATATACCCCTCTTAGTTTTACGGAAGTTAAACGTGATTGGCGGTTTTGTTTATTTCTGTTTGGTCTGCTGTTCTCCCGCACAGACCCGCCAATTGATGTTGTTGACCTACTGTCGCTGTTGACCCTACAACTGCCTTCAGTCCTCTGCTCCCTCCTGACTGATTCTACTTCTGAGCCCTCCCCCCCGTCTCCTAGTTTAAAAGCCCCTCCAACTCGGTGGCCATCTTTCTCCCCAAAAGAGCTGTACCGTCCCCATTAAGGTGCAGCCCATCCTTACTAAAGAGCCGGTAGCCGACTGAGAAGTCAGCCCAGTTCTCCAGGAACCCAAACCCCTCCTTCCTACACCAATTCCTCAGCCACTTGTTAACTTCCCTAAGCTCCTTCTGCCTCTCCTGTGTGGCTCGAGGTACAGGCAGTATTTCAGAGAAAACCACCTTGGAGGTCCTTTTCCTCAATCTATTACCTAAGTCCCTGAAATCGTTCTTAAGGATCCTCCACCTACCTTTAACTTTGTCATTAGTGCCCACATGCACCATGACCGCTGGGTCATCCCCAGCCCCGCCCAACAATCTGTCTGCCAGATCTGCGATGTGCCGAACTCGGGCGCCCGGTAAACAACAAACTGTTCGGTTCACGAGATCTTTTTTACAGATTTCCCTCTCTGTCCTCTTGATAATTGAGTCCCCAACTACCACAACCTGTCTAACCTTTCCTGCGTTACGGCCCCCCTTCTTCCTGGAGCCGTCCCTCCCCTGGCAGCTGGGGGAGGGCGCATGCTCCAGCTCTGCCACCCCTGAGTTGATATCCCCCTCAACCTGCAACTCAGCAAACATGTTAGGGTGTACCAACTCAGGACTGGCCTCCCTGACTCTCCTCCCCCTAACATTCCTAACAGTCACCCAGCTGCGTACCTCTGCTGCTTGCGTCTCCTCTATTCCTCCCTCCTCTATGCTGACCCCTGCCAGCGCCTGCTGGGTAATGTCCAAGCTCCTTTTCAGGTTGTAGATGCCACGCAGTCTTGTCACTGTGTTCTCTAGATCCACAATGTGGGCTTCCAGAGCAACAAGTCGCTCACATCTTGCACAGCAGTATTCGTCCTCGATTGTTTCATCAAGGAACGCATACATGCCGCAAGAAGTGCACTGAGTGGCATCCCCAATCCTGTCGGACATTATTACCCACTACTCTATGGGGATAATATTAACGACCTGCTCTTCCTTACCTACACTACCTCTAACTTCCCTGGTACAAAACCTGGGGTACCCACCAGTCGCTAATACCCTCACCAGTCACTAGATACTCACCAGTCGCAAGGATCCTCACCAGTCGCAAGGATCCTCACCAGTCGCAAGATACTCACCAGTCGCAAGATACTCACCAGTCGCAAGATACTCACCAGTCGCAAGGATACTCACCAGTCGCAAAGATACTCACCAGTCGCAAAGATACTCACCAGTCGCAAGCTACTTCACCAGTCGCAAGGGTACTCACCAGTCGCAAGGATACTCACCAGTCGCAAGGATACTCACCAGTCGCAAGGATACTCACCAGTCGCAAGGATACTCACCAGTCGCAAGGATACTCACCAGTCGCAAGATACTCACCCGTCGCAAAGATACTCACCAGTCGCAAAGATACTCACCAGTCGCAAAGATACTCACCAGTCGCAAAGATACTCACCAGTCGCAAGGACACTCACCAGTCGCAAAGATACTTCCAGTCGCAAAGCTACTCACCAGTCGCAATGATACTCACCAGTCGCAAAGATACTCACCAGTCGCAAAGATACTCACCAGTCGCAAAGATACTCACCAGTCGCAAGGATACTCACCAGTCGCAAGGATACTCACCAGTCGCAAGGATACTCACCAGTCGCAAGGACACTCACCAGTCGCAAAGATACTCACCAGTCGCAAAGATACTCACCAGTCGCAAAGATACTCACCAGTCGCAAGTTACTTCACCAGTCGCAAGGATACTCACCAGTGCAAGGATATTCACCAGTTGCAAGGATACTCACCAGTTGCACGGATACTCACCCGTCACAAGGTACTCACCAGTCGCAAGGATACTCACCAGTCGCAAGGATACTCACCAGTCGCAAGGATACTCACCAGTCGCAAAGATACTCACCAGTCGCAAAGATACTCACCAGTCGCAAGGACACTCACCAGTCGCAAAGCTACTCACCAGTCGCAAAGCTACTCACCAGTCGCAAAGCTACTCACCAGTCGCAAAGCTACTCACCAGTCGCAGGGATACTCACCAGTCGCAAGGATGCTCACCAGTCGCAAGGATACTCACCAGTCGCAAGGACACTCACCAGTCGCAAAGATACTCACCAGTCGCAAAGATACTCACCAGTCGCAAGGATACTCACCAGTCGCAAGGATACTCACCTGTCGCAAGGATACTCACCAGTCGCAAGGACACTCACCAGTCGCAAAGATACTCACCAGTCGCAAGGACACTCACCAGTCGCAAAGATACTCACCAGTCGCAAGGACACTCACCAGTCGCAAAGATACTCACCAGTCGCAAGGACACTCACCAGTCGCAAGGATACTCACCAGTCGCAAGGATACTCACCAGTCGCAAGGATACTCACCAGTCGCAAGGATACTCCCCAGTCGCAATGATACTCACCAGTCGCAAAGATACTCACCAGTCGCAAGGACACTCACCAGTCGCAAAGATACTCACCAGTCGCAAAGCTACTCACCAGTCGCAATGATACTCACCAGTCGCAAAGATACTCACCAGTCGCAGGGATACTCACCAGTCGCAAGGATACTCACCAGTCGCAAGGATACTCACCAGTCGCAAGGACACTCACCAGTCGCAAAGATACTCACCAGTCGCAAGATACTCACCAGTCGCAAGGATACTCACCTGTCGCAAGGATACTCACCAGTCGCAAGGACACTCACCAGTCGCAAAGATACTCACCAGTCGCAAGGACACTCACCAGTCGCAAAGATACTCACCAGTCGCAAGGACACTCACCAGTCGCAAAGATACTCACCAGTCGCAAGGACACTCACCAGTCGCAAGGATACTCACCAGTCGCAAGGATACTCACCAGTCGCAAGGACACTCACCAGTCGCAAGATACTCACCAGTCGCAAGGATACTCACCAGTCGCAAGGATACTCACCAGTCGCAGGGACACTCACCAGTCGCAAGATACTCACCAGTCGCAAGGATACTTACCAGTCGCAAGGATACTTACCAGGTACTCAGTTGCAGAGACAGTCACACAGCAGTCAGTCGCAGTACAGACAAACAGCTATTGATTTCTTACAGAGTACAGTCACACAGCTTTCCCCCTGTTTGCAGCTGCTGCTCTACTCACAGCTGCTGACACACACACACACACACTGGGACGGATGTCTCCTCCTCCTCACTGGGCACGGACGGTCCTCCTCCTCTTCTTCCAGGCACTAAGGAAGGCGGGTTCTGACCGCCGCCGCCGCTCTCTGCCTCGGCTCCCGTCCTCCACCTCCGCTCAGTTGCTGGTCCCTGCACGGTGCACCCGCACCCCTTGTGCGGCTTCCCCCGCACGTGTCCCCGCAGCTCCTCTTCCTTCCTCCTCTCTCCCTTGCCGCACGAACCGCACGAACCCTCACTTCCGGCTCCGGTTCTTGTATTTTTCGGAAGAACAGATTTGCTCGAAAGGGAGCAATTTGTCTCGATGCAGCTTTATAAGCAACCAGATTACCTCTACTATAAAAGGTCTAACTTATAAAAAGCCAGCAATTTCAGTTAAAAACAAGCCCATGGCTGCTTTTGCCGGTTGCAGCTATAAAAAAGTGATAAAGTCCAATTAACCATTAGAAACTCCCAAAATTACACCAATTTCATTTGTCCCACATTTGACTCCAATGAATTTCACGAAAATGGTAAAATTGAGATTTTATCTGAAATTTAAGTAAAAATTTTCAGTTTTACTTATGTCTAGTCACCATTAGGCCTTTAACGCTTAAAGCATAAGTTCACCATTCATAACATATTACATGTTACACTCATATTCGGGGTGTAACATGTAACATGTTATGAATGCACCTCCCGCTCCTCGCTGTGACAGCTAGCGGGGAATATTCTCCCCCCCCGCTGGCTGTCAAAATTTAAAAAACTCGGCCACACCACTCATTCACAGCTCTCTGTGAATAGAAAACTACAAGGTCTGGTGTTCTATCACAATACCGCTACCTATCAGATTCTGCAACCCGAAGTGACGTACGGACTAGAACAACTTACTGTGCCATTGCCATGCGTTGCAACATGGCTGCTATGCGTTCCAATCGTTTTCCTAATGTGACAGAACACAAAGTAGAGGCAGACATCTTCCTACACTCATGCAAGTCTTGAATTTTACATTCCTTTTAGCTGTAAACTCACCCTATTTACTGAAATAGACTATTTCACCGCGACCAAGTGAAATAGTCTATTTCACTATTTAATCAGTTTGTCACTGAGCAGCGCGAGGTGTACCAAGATGGCTGTCGTCACCTTCTACCTGCAGGTTTCTCGCTATACTTACTAGAATACAATAATAATACAAATGTAATACTGTGAATCATTATATAAGGTGAGTTTAATGCTAAAATAAATGTAAAATTTAAATCTTGCATGGGTGTAAGAAGATGTCCGCCTCTGCTTCGTGTTCTGTCACAAACAACCCATTCAGTTTAAAATAGAAATGAAAGGCAAAACATTTTTTAATAGATATAAAATAAATTATAAATATCTTTTTTTCCCTTCTTATAGGTGATAACATTCCCTCTGTTCTCAGTTACTTATGAGCTAGGGGAGGAGAATCAGCAGCACGCTGAGCTTCCCAGTGAATGGCTGTGCAGTGAGGGCGTCTCAGGACAAGTGTGATCATTGGAGGAACTTATCATGGTGTACTCTCCTGCTTAGTGCGGTTTTCAATAGGTAAGGGGACTAGCAGGAACACCAGGGATTTCACATAAAGGAAGCAATACAATGAGTACAAGTACATGGTACAGCAGACACATATCAGGAATATGAAGTGTTGGGGTAACAAATGCTGTAAGCACAGTGGCCTAACATAGATGTGATTCTTAAATGATAAACATCAGAATATATGTGTCATCTGTTCTGAAATGTAAAAAGGAAAAGTGAATATAAACTGTAGAAGTATGAAAAGCCAGTTTTTTTTTTGTTTTTTTTTTACGTGTTAGTAGTGGAATGAAACAATAGAGACAATTTGCAATTAAATAAAATGTTTGCAGAAGCCTGTGTTCTGACTTTAACTTGCTCTATAAAAAGCCCCTGCAGAGTCTCTATTCTGCTGCAAAAAAATTTCAATGCGCTTAGCAACCACAAATTTCACTGCAGCTAGGCCAACAAGGACAGAAAAAAAGCACAGAAAAGAGCCAAAACTTTACCACGTGTGTTCAGCCATAGAGCTCAATGCAATCTAAATGAAAAATAAATTTTTGCTTCCAGGCTGTCATTCTTATCCTATGGCTTCAATATGTTCTGAGTATCTGACACCAGAACAAGCATGCAGGTTAGAAAAGGCAGAGCTCTTGATATGTATACTTGTTCTGGGTCAGTGACTTCAAAATATTGAAAACATTTTTTCAACATTACATACAAGCAATTCAAATTTTCCTGAAATGTCAACTTGTCCAGCTGGAGAAAACTGCATTCTTATATCACACTGGCTAATGAGGTCCATAGAATGTTTGAATCTCGGCCGGTTCAAAAGGGTGTTGCAGGAAAGAAAAATGCTCCGTCTATGGCCGGCTTATGTGGTTAGCACTTTTGTCTGGCAGCCCTAGGGTCATCGGTTTGAATCCCAACCACAGCACTACCTTCCTGAAGTTTGTATGTTCTCCCTGTGCCTGTGTGGGCTTCCTCCGGGTACTCCGGTTTCCTCCCACACTACAAAGACATGCTGGTAGGTTAACTGGATCCTGTCTAAATTGGCCTTACCAAGTATGAATGTAAGTTAGGGACCTAAGATTGTAAGCCTTGAGGGCAGGGTCTGATGAGAATATACAAAATACTGTATATAGGGTTAAGGCAGTGCTGGAAAATAATGGTGGCCACACAAAGTATTGACACTTTGGGCCCAATTTGGACATTTGCACTTAAGGGTGTACTCAATTTTGTTGGTGATTTAGACATTAATGGCTGTGTGTTGAGTTATTTTGAGGGGACAGCAAATTTACACTGTTATACAAGCTGTATACTCACTACTTTACATTGTAGGAAAGTGTCATTTCTTCAGTGTTGTCACATGAAAAGATATAATAAAATATTTCCAAAAATGTGAGGGGTGTACTCACTTTTGTGAGATACTGTATATATATATATATATATATATATATATATATATATATACAGGGCTTTTTTTCAGGGGGAACATGGGGGAACGCAGTTCCGGCACCACCTGAACTGAATGTATGTAATGACAAAGGGGTGCAGGGGTGTGCTACAGTGTCTATTGATGCTGGCTGCTGGGGGATCTATTTTGCTAGAGGGGATATATTTTTGTAGGGAGGTTATTGTTGCTACTGGGGGACCTATTCTTTCTGGAAGGGATCTATTTTTGCAGGGGGTGATCTATTTTTGCTGGTGGGGGATCTATTGTTGCTTGGGATGGTCTTATGTTGTGGGGGGGGTCAGTTGTTGCTGGGAGGGATCTACTGTTGAGGGAGAGCTCTATTAATGCTGTCTGTGGAGAGATCTGTTGTTGCTGCTTGGGGTCTATTGTTGCTGGGGATATTTTGTTGCGGGTGACCCATTGTTGCTAGGGAGATCTATTGTTGCTTGGGGTGGGGTCTATTGTTGTTGGCTACAGGGGATCTATTTTACTGCTTTTATAGTTATCATTAACAATTTCCATACAAATAACTTGGTAACATAAATGTTACTTGGTTCTGTATTCTCTAAGAGGTGGGCAGGGGCTGGAACCAACGAACGGTAGTCGGAGACTGAGTTAGGTAGGAGCAGAGACAAAGGGTAACTCTGAAAAGGGGAGTTCCTGCACCTATTCTCTGAGAAAAAAGCCCTGTATATATATATATATATATATATATATACACTATATATATATATTAGATTATATTATATTACACTATTGTGAAAAAGCCCATTTACAGAGCTCAATAGCTGAAGCTGATGTTTGGGGTGTACTCACTTTTGTGAGATACTGTGTGTGTGTGTATATATATATATATATATATATATTAGACCATTGTTAAAAAAAAAAAGTTCATTTACAGAGCTCAATAGCTGAAGCTGATTTACAAATATTCTGTAAGTGAAGGATTAAGAACAGCGGCTTGTCCCTTATTTCACAGCTTAGTCCAAGGTTTCAGTTGGACAAAGTGAGGCGAGTGAGGCAGCTTGTGCTGTGCTGTCTTCCTAGATAACACAGAGTGCTTTGTGAATCTTTTGTTGTTTATTGAGCTTTGTAAAGCTGTTGATTATATGTTTTTAATCATGCGGAAATATTGGTGTTCTATTAATTAAAAAAAAAAAACTTCATAAGCTTAGGAAGAAATCCAAGTGGTTCTGAATGTGCCATCGGCCTAGCAGATCGTTAAAAAAACAGGCAAGAAGCATCCAAAAATATCCAAAATGAGCTATTTAATACATTTTGAAATGTCATACTCCTTTGTGTCATGTCACTGGGAATCAATAAACTGGAAGTTTAGTGGCCCACTCATTACTAAAGAGGATCCCTAGCAATAAGCACCACTCACAAATTAAAGGAGTTTTCTACTATTTAGATAAAAGCTCAAAACCTGTCATCTTGGATTTGATTTTAATTATTTGATTCAGGCAAGAGTTCCATCAAAGAACAAAATGTTGGCTGAGCCGGTTTATGGAGGAGACAGAAAGACTGACAGATGGTGTGATAGCATTAAGTTTTACTACCTTTGACAAAACCTGTTTAAAGCTAAAGATTACATTGTTTTTGGCTTTGTCATTGGACAGCATGGCTCCATGTAAACCCAAAATATTTTTTCTCTATGATTTTTCTGTAAGACATTCCTGATAAGCTTGGTCATTAAGATCACATACAATTTAAGAGGCCATTTATAGTTGTCTGTAATTTCCATTGATGTATAACACAACAATGTTTGGTACAGATAAAGTGTGACAGACAGACAGAACTATGTTAATAGGTAAGAATGACTTCCCTGCATTGCTGTTTGCAGCCCAGCCACACTTGGTTTGAAAATTGTCTGCAACTTCCTGCAGAGTCTTTGAAGTTACAATCTTAGAAGCTTCTGATCAATAGACCTTTGAATGAACTGGAAAGGCTCAGGTTACAGACAACTGGATAGGTTGTAAACAGAGGATAATAGGAACCATTTAAAACCTATAATTTGCGTTTGAAGCTTTGTTCATTTCTCTAAATATTTAATTTCATTACTTCTGATGGTTTTTGATACTGTTTATGCGATATTAGTTGTACATTGTACACAGCTTCCAACTGCCCCTTATTTGAAGAGACTGTCACTTTTTTGGAACCCAAGCTCTCTGTCTCTTGTTAGCTCTTCAGCTGTTTCTCTTTTTAATCAGATGTACAGATTTCTATAAAATATAAACTATTGAGGAAATTTTGAATAAAAATGTGTTGAAATGGAAAAAAATACTGTTCAGGTACCAAAGGTGTTTTACAGCACTAAAGCTTTCATCCAGCCTCTAAATCGTTGTATTTATTTTAAAAAGCTAGCATAAAGCAAAGGTCGTGAAAAAAAAAAAAACTTGTGGGTTTAAGAAATATTTTTTTGTCTTAACCACTTCAATACCGGACACTTTCACTCCATTCTATCCAGGCCAATTTTTAGTTTTCAGCACTGTCATGCTTTGAATGCCTATTACTCGGTCATGCAACACTGTACCCAAAATAACATTTTATCATTTTTTTTTTTTTTAGACAAATAGTGCTTTCTTTTGGTGGTATTTAATCACCATTGGTTTTTTATTTTTTTTTTTATACACATATATATATATATTTTAGCAAATAAATAATATTTCTTCAAAAATTTAGGACAAAATGTATTCTGCTACATTCCATTGGTAAAAAAAAAAAAAATAACCCAATATATCTTACTTAGTCTGTGAGAAAGAGTCTACAAACTATCGTATATATATATATATATATATATATATATATATATATATATATATATATATATATATATATATAAATTGACCACTTCTGATGTACTGATGGCATATCTCATTTCTTGAGGCCCTAAAATTCCAAGATAGTAAAAATATTATTTTTCAATTTTGTTAACTTTTTAGAAAATCTTTCACAAATCTATCTATCTATCTATCTATCTATCTATCTATCTATCTATCTATCTATCTATCTATCTATCTATCTATCTATCTATCTATCTATCTATCTATCTATCTATCTATCTATCTATCTATCTATCTATCTATCTATCTATCTATCTATCTATCTATCTATCTATCTATCTATCTATATACAGTGGGTACGGAAAGTATTCAGACCCCCTTAAATTTTTCACTCTTTGTTATATTGCAGCCATTTGCTAAAATCATTTAAGTTCATTCTTCTTCCTCATGAATGTACACATAGCACCCCATACTGACAGAAAAACACAGAATTGTTGACATTGTTGCAGATTTATTAAAAAAGAAAAACTGAAATATCACATAGTCCTAAGTATTCAGACCCTTTGCTGTGACACTCATATATTTAACTCAGGTGCTTTCCATTTCTTCTGATCATCCTTGAGATGGTTCTACACCTTCATTTGAGTCCAGCTGTGTTTGATTATACTGATTGGACTTGATTAGGAAAGCCACACACCTGTCTATATAAGACCTTCCAGATCACAATGCATGTCAGAGCAAATGAGAATCATGAGGTCAAAGGAACTGCCTGAAGTGCTCAGAGACAGAATTGTGGCAAGGCACAGATCTGGCCAAGGTTACAAAAAGATTTCTGCTGCACTTAAGGTTCCTAAAAGCAGAGTGGCCTCCATAATCCTCAAATGGAAGACGTTTGGGACGACCAGAACCCTTCCTAGAGCTGGCCGTCCGGCCAAACTGAGCTATCGGGGGAGAAGAGCCTTGGTGAGAGAGGTAAAGAAGAACCCAAAGATCACTGTGGCTGAGCTCCAGAGATGCAGTCAGGAGATGGGAGAAAGTTGTAGAAAGTCAACCATCACTGCAGCCCTCCACCAGTCGGGGCTTTATGGCAGAGTGGCCAGACGGAAGCCTCTCCTCAGTGTAAGACACATGAAAGCCCGCATGGAGTTTGCTAAAAAACACCTGAAGGACTCCAAGATGGTGAGAAATAAGATTCTCTGGTCTGATGAGACCAAAATAGAACTTTTTGGCCTTAATTCTAAGCGGTATGTGTGGAGAAAACCAGGCACTGCTCATCACCTGTCCAATACAGTCCCAACAGTGAAGCATGGTGGTGGCAGCATCATGCTGTGGGGGTGTTTTTCAGCTGCAGGGACAGGACGACAGTTGCAATCGAGGGAAAGATGAATGCGGCCAAGTACAGGGATATCCTGGACAAAAACCTTCTCCAGAGTGCTCTGGACCTCAGACTGGGCCGAAGGTTTACCTTCCAACAAGACAATGACCCTAAGCACACAGCTAAAATAACGAAGGAGTGGCTTCACAACAACTCCGTGACTGTTCTTGAATGGCCCAGCCAGAGCCATGACTTAAACCCAATTGAGCATCTCTGGAGAGACCTAAAAATGGCTGTCCACCAACGTTTACCATCCAACCTGACAGAACTGGAGAGGATCTGCAAGGAGGAATGGCAGAGGATCCCCAAATCCAGGTGTGAAAGACTTGTTGCATCTTTCCCAAAAAGACTCCTGGCTGTATTAGATCAAAAGGGGGCTTCTACTAAATACTGAGCAAAGGGTCTGAATACTTAGGACCATGTGATATTTCAGTTTTTCTTTTTTAATAAATCTGCAACAATGTCAAAAATTCTGTGTTTTTCTGTCAGTATGGGGTGCTATGTGTACATTCATGAGGAAGAAGAATGAACTTAAATGATTTTAGCAAATGGCTGCAATATAACAAAGAGTGAAAAATTTAAGGGGGTCTGAATACTTTCCGTACCCACTGTATATATATATATAAAATTTGTATATATATATATATTTGTTACATACTGTGACCAGGGTAGTGCATTGTTACCATAGTGGCACTATACGATTCTGGGGAGGTGATCAGGCTTTTTTAACACTATGATTGCTTACAATGGTGTTATAAGCAATCATTTTTATGAATTGAATCCATTGATTGCCATTATGTACTATTGGGATAGCTGTGATTGGCCACAGCTATTACATGGTACAATGCACTGTGATGGTCCCTGTCACAGAGATCACAATTATACACAATGAATGGCTATGAATGAAAGCCATTGATTATGTATAACGGTCATGTGATCACTATGATTGGTCACAGCAATCACATGATACCGGGTCCAGCCCAGTACACTTATCTCTCATCTGCTGGTGGACACAGTGTGTGACAGATTGAGCCACAGCGAGACTGCCAGAGTGTGCAGGAGGCGCGTATCTAGGGGGGGGGGGGGTCGGGGGGGTTAGGTTCTATCACTATAGGCTGAATGGGAAGTGATAAAACTAAAATGTTAGGTCCTCTTTTTTTCATACTGCCCCCTCCCAAAAGAAACTCTACTGAATTACTGTAAGAGACTTGCCTTCCACCAATCTTCTGTGCACAGCACCTAGGTGAGGGCGGTTTGATGGTCCTTCTGAGAAAGTCCTGGTAATGCACATGCAGGAACATCTGCGAATTTTGGATAATCTTGGGATGTTACCGGTAGGACAGTGATGTCATCCTTTCCAATGCAGAATCCAGATGTATGGGAAGAATACAGTATATTCATTGTTCTAAAGAGCCAGTAGGGTTTACAGTTTATGGGAAAATTTGAAAGTTGCACGCAATTGTAACTTCCTGGATACCTGGATCTGTATATCACTACAGCATACACTTTATTGTTAAACTTTGCCAAGGGCCATAACAGGCCTATTTTAAAGCTGAACTCCAGCCTTATCTATTTTCCATTCTTGAAGCAAGTCTTTGAGTGTGCTGAAAATTATTACTCTCAATTCTCTGCAAACTTCCATCCCCACAATATAATCCCTCGAAGCTGGAGCAGCAATACTCAGTCCTTTTGATTTCCTGTCTGAACATCAATCATCATCAACCCCCTCTCCTCCTAATCTCTTCTGTCTTTGGCCCCTCTCTCACAGCTATTGGCCTTCTCTTCCATCAGTCATTTTGGTTCTTCATGTGTGGCCATAATCATGGCCACACATATGCATTATAGCATTATATGAAAGAAAATATCCCTGACATGATCATAGATGCGCATCCCTACTGTCCACTGAGTGCTGAGCAAAAAATATTACATGTCCAAGGGAATCCCCTTTGGGCCCCCCAGGTCACCTGTACTAGTATCACTATTGAAAGATTTTCCCTCTAAAACTTTTTTGGGGTCAACCCAAAATTTGGGAATTTCTTTAACTTTTGCTTTTGATAGTAAGAGTAAACAGAACAAAAGAGAAAGTGAATCTCCCTGATGGGGGCACAGATAGCAATAAAAATTGACAGGTGTTCCAATCCCTCTCCAGGGTTTAGGTCTGGAGACATGCTTGGCCAGTCCATCACTTTTACCCTCAGATTCATTAGCAAGGCAGTGGTCAAACCTGTGAAGCCTTCCACCCATCTTCTGTGCACAGCACAGGTAGATCCAAGACAAAAAAAAAGTTTTGCCTTTAGCTATACTTTAACCCCTTGGCTCGGGCTTCCACTTGCCCTTTAAGGGGTTTGCTATGCCGGGAGGTGGCACGGGGCTTATGGACATGTGACTGTAGTGATTTGCTGTCACGGGCGGCGGTCACATGATGGGAAAACGCCAGATCGCAAGGAGCGATCAGTAGTTTTCCGTAAACTGCCGGTCAATGTGCGCAGTTGGCGCTACTGCACGCAAATATACAGCTGCTTGGTGCCCGGCCACCAAAAGGCCGCATTTTTGCATGCACTCGGCGCCAAGAGGTTTTTAACATGTCTGCCTTTCTTCATCTCTTTTACATGGGAGGTGGGAGATTTGTAGTTTACAGAAGAAAGATAGCAGTGTTTGTGGTTTCAGTTCAGCTCACAGAAAGGGACAAGGATACCTGCATTTCTGGCAGGATCAGTGGGTATGTTCTTTATTTTTCACCTGAAAAATAAAAAGTAATGCGGCCACCACATTTTAAGACTAGTAAATGCAATATATTACATTTTTGCAAAGGAAAATGATGGTAAGTATTAATAACTTTTTCCTTTTCTTGGCACCTGTATGGCAACATGATGCCATTGTTTACCATTTGTTTGCTTCCATAGATATGTACCAGAAAAAAATAGCTAGGGTAAGTATTGATACAATATTCCTGTTTTATTGCACTGATCCATTTTATCGAGGTTATGGTACAGTAACCAATTTATGACTCTTAGGCCATACATGGATCGAAATTCAGCCAGTTCAGTAGTTGCCCTGTTGGATTTTCCCCGCTCGATCAGCGCTGCAAGAAGTCTCCCCGCTGTCAGCATACAATAGCTTAGCAGGGAGTATTTCCCCATCCACATCAGCCGGTTCAGCAGTAGCCCTGTTGGAATTTCCCTGCTCGATCAGCGCTGCAAGAAGTCTCCCCGCTGTCAGATTACAATAGCTGAGCGGGGAGTATTCCCCCATCCACATCAAGTCGCTGGTTGATTAAAAAAAATGACTAATCTATGGGCTGCTTTAAAAAGAAATTATAATTTTATTTCAACAGCTAAAACGGTAGTAAAATGCATAAAAGAAAAATTAAAATCGGGCCCCAGGCAGTTTAAATCATAAAGTCCTGGTATGCATTGTGTACTAGCACATTATGACAGATTTGCCCTGAAAACGAAGCCCTCCAGCGTTGCGCTGTCACAGCTGAAGGCACTTCCTTCTTTACCCAGTCCTCTTTCCAGGTTCACGGCTTTTGGCTATCTGATTTGCCTAGCCGGTGATGACGTCACTTCCCTGTTTACAGCATACCCGTGGCGTTCCTTCAGAGCACATGCGACGGTGACGTCACCCACTGCAACTAAAGTAAATATCTCCCAAACTGTGCAAAGGTTTAGGAGATATTTACAGTCAGGGTCGCTGATAAGGCAGTACAGCCAGCCCTCCTGTGCTGGACCCGAGCCCTATCAGTTCCAGAGGGGGCCCAGGCATCTGCTGAGCCGGAGGATTGGCTGTACTACCTTATTGCTGACACTTGTGGATCTCCCTGCAGGTTCACATTGTGAGAACACTCACAATTTTGCCTAAGAACACAACAAGAATAAAGAATGGTACAAAAACACAAACCGCTCTCCACGCTACAGACATCCATCATAGGGATTGCACAGCATTATTTTTAATGTAAATGTACTTTTTGGCACAATAAATCCGTTGTAAACGATACGGCACTATCTGGAGCCTCCTTCTTATTTCCCCATACACCACTGGAGGAACCGCACGGAGCCCGCATATCCCGCCTGGGGGATCCTGGTTAAAGAGGGAAAGGAGCCCAGCAGTTGCTGCCATCCAGACCTGGAGGGTCACACAAAGCTCTGATGGTCTCTTTACCGTAAGGTAGTAGAGACCCAACCTATCTGGTGAGTGTACATCTTCCCTCAGTGTCTGCATGAATGAACACTTTATCTCATTGGAGGAATTAACACCAAGCACCAGCACTTTTTCTCATTTTTTCATTTTTTTGGCCCTTTGTTCTTTTGAGAAACTACAAATGGGCCACCTATGAACTATATTATATATCACTTTGCATTTTGATATTATATTGTATTTTGGACTTGATTATTGGTACATTCACTATTTATTTATTTATATATGTATTGTATAGGGGTTAGCCCAATTTTACTGTTCTTAGTCATGCAATTTTAATTTTACATACAATTAATCCGCTAGTTCCTGCACATATCAGCAAGCGCTATATCGTTTCTCAATTAGTTGGGAACTACCTACACATAAATGGGTATTTATCAATGAGGGTATTGTTTATATCATGGCTGCGAAGCATAGCATCGCAGCCATGGCATCTTAGCAAAAATATCATTTAATATTTTTGGGAATGGAGGGCCCAGTTGGCAAGGCCCCGTGATTTCTAACAGCTGCCCTGTTTACAGTACCTAGAGGTAAGTCTTATTATGGGCTTACCTATAGGTAATAATCATACAAGGGAGTTTACTCCCACTTTAATACTGTTAATGTCAACAGCACCTTATTCTCTGCTATTAACCTCAATACACCAACTTCTTTTTAAACACTGTCATTAAAGAGTTACAATCCCCACTATTGTGGTAGCATCCTGTACAGACTGTACAGATATAGACAAACCTGAGTATTCTTAGATGCTTTGTGAGGCACAGTTGTCCAGGACCACATGCTGAATGTGTTCAATCAAGCAAGCCAGCCATATATCACAGCATGAGGGCATGCCTTTTTGTGGGTAATCCATCTTATAATAATGTGTTAGAAGGTCTGAAAGGGAAGTCCGCTTGTTCACTGTGATAAGAAAACACTGAACTAATAGGTTTTTTGGCTTTTTAAAATTTATATTTATCAGCACCATAACCATAGTTACCAAGGACTTTATCCCTGAAAATGGATGCTCCCTTGAATATTTTTTCCACTTTACATTAAGTCTATCCCTGTTTTAGTAATTTAACATTCAATTACTATTTTCTAATTTTCTTGGCTTTTAAATAATTTAAGGCGTTTTTCAAATATTTGAATCCATGTTTGTTGATATGTGGTAATGACATTAAAGTGATCTGAGGTCTTCAGAGACATTATTACATGTTTTGCTGACTATTTTATATTTCTCGGCTTTATTTTAATGTTAGATTTTAATTTTTTATTTATTTATTTTGCATTTTTAATGATTGATATGGCAACAAAATATGTAATCCATTACAGAGTACATAAATCATTACAGATCACATTGGTCCCTGCTTTAACCACTTGCCGCAAGTAGATTTACTGCGGCGGTCAGCCCCTCACAGGCAAAGTGACGTAAATATACGTCACTAGCCTGTGAGGCTCTGGGGAGCGAGCGCCCGCCGCCGGCGGCGCGCTCCCGCGCGGTCACGGACCCCCCCGCGCGTGTGACCGGCGGACACGATGTCCGCCGCTCATTCTGCGATCGGCGGGGGAGAGGGAGAAGGTCAGGCAGATTGTGTAAACAAGCTGCCTGTCATTCTCCCCTGTGTAGAGACACCGATCATACGGTTCTACTATGTAGGACCGTTGATCAGTGTAACTACAGCTCAACAGACAGCCAATCACAGTTAGAATCACGCCCCTAGGGACACCCCCCTAGGGACACACACAGCCCTCTCCCCTTCACTGCCAGTGTATTTTTACAGTAACAGTGCATACATATAGCACTGATTACTGTAGAAATGTCACTGGTAACCCCAAAAGTGTCAAAAATGTCAGTCAAGGGTCCGATCTGTCTGCCGCAATGTCGCAGTACTGCAAAAAAAATCGCAGATCGCCGCCATTACGCGTTAAAAAAAAAACAACAAAAATGACAAAAATCTTTCCCTTTGTTAGTAAACTCAATAACTTTTGCGCAAACCAATCAAAATACGCTTTTTGCAATTTTTTTTACCAAACATAAGTAGCATAAAACAAATTGGCCAAAAATGTTAAAAAATTTTGATTTTTACTTTTTTTTTTGGGGAATTTCATATAAAAAAATGTGAAAAATATTGTTATTTTTGCAAAATTGACGCTATTTTTTTGTTTATAGCGCGTGATCAAAAAATCGCACAGGTGATCAAATACCACCAAAAGAAAGCTCTGTTTGTGGGAAAAAAAGGACGTCAAATTAGTTTAGGTACAGCGTCCCACGACCGCGCAATTGTCCGTTAAAGTCACGCAGTGCCGAATCGCATAATACCCCCTGGTATTATGCTATTGAACCACCTGATTCCGTCAGACATTCGGCCCATGTGTACGGGGCTTAACCCAGAGCCTGCTCAGCCAGAAAGCCACTTCCATGGTCACAGAGATGTCTATCAGCATATGAATGTTCCCCAAATTTGACTATAAACAACCAGAGTGGGTGTTTATTCGCTAAAGTCTGTGGGCACCTTTAGTCCCATCCTCTCTCTGCAGCTTCTTTCCACAATAATACCCTCCCAACAACAGCTACTGTAGCATGAATAGCATAATAATTCTTCCCAGCCAATTCATTCCAATAGCAATGGGAACTTTCTGGGCCAGTGGACTGGAAAGGATTAGATGTTTCTTTTTTCAGGCTAAGATTATTTTGCAGCAAGTACAGAAAATACCTGTTGATCTTGCCAGAAATGCTGGGTCCTTGTCACTTCCTGTGAGCTGACCCAGAAGAATAAAACAATAAAACAATGTTATATTCCTTCTGTAAACTACTAATCTCCCTTCATGTAATAAAGGTGAAGATAGAAAGACATGTTTGAAGGCCAGCCTTGATGACAACCCCAAGACTCCCTCTATAGATGCAGGGACAGAGTAAGCATAGCCACCCAGGGACAGGAAGTGGTGAATTTGCAGGATTGACAGGTAAAAATTAGGGAAAAAAAATTAAAAAAAACAACCCCCTCATCTAGGGACTGTTAAGCTGCAAAGACTATATATTTTTGTTTTTTAATTTAAAGTGGTTGTAAAGCCTTAATGATTTTCCCCTTCTTTTTCTTTGTATACAAGGAGGAGTGGAAAGTGCCGCCAACTAAATACAATTAGTCTAAAAACAATTGAAGCCAGAGATAAATGAAAGGTGCCAATCACATTTGGTGAAATTGTAAAAACATGTATCCTTGTCGAAACTTTGCACTGTAGAGCTCGGCAGGGTGCAGCTGGGTCTCTGCGATGAGGCTGTAGGAGCCGCTGGGAGAGGACATCCGTTTGGCTGAGAAGGTGCTGTGGATGGCGGCAGGTCAGCTGCAAGATGGAGACAGCAGGAGACTGTGGAGATCAGCTGAGGGGATTTACCGAAGGGGTGGAAGTCTGGTCGGCAGGCTGTGGTGACTCCGCTGATGGAGATTCTTAGAATGGCGACTGATCAGCTGTGGCAGTGTTGGCAGGAGTCTGTAGCGATCAGCTAGATGGGTGCAGTGCAGTGATGGTAGTCCTGTCAGCAGGCTGGGATGGTAGAGCCGATGCCTGAGAGTAAACCATTGCTAGAGCCAGAGTGGCGAGGTGGCAGTGTTCCAAGACTCACAAGTTCCAAGAGGAGGCCGTGGGTGGTGTGGAGGCATTGCCACGCGTTTTAGGGCAACAAGGACCTCCCCTTTGTTAAACCATACAGACCAATGGTCTTGAGTGCTTATAAAGGCAAAAGGGGAAGGGGCTGGGCAGAGATATGCACAAAAAAAAGAGGAGAACTGTGTAATCCAATTTAAACGTGAAGAAAAAAAAATGCAAGAGACAAAAATCTTTTCTTGAGACAGCTGCAGCCTGAATCTTAGTGTTTTTATGTTACTGTATCCCAAAACATTGTTGTTGCTTTTTAATTTATTTTCCCAAATTAACAAGTATATCCCCCCATTCCCACCACCCCACTCTACTTTGCGCCATATTTTACTTGCTTTTTTTTTTGCATTTTTACCCCTTCTTCTTCTCACCTGAGCCCGATTCGATCCAGTGATGTGCACAAGTGCAGCCGATGGCTCCCACTGCTTCCAATCAAATTCTGTGACACAGGAGTGGGGGCTGGGGCCGAGTCCCGCTGTCTGTGTCAATGGAAATGGAAAGTGGCTGTGGGGGCACCTGACAAAAAGGAGCCTGGAGCGCTGACAAGGGACCCCAGAAGAAGAGGATCAGGGCTGCTCTGTGCAAAACCATTACACAGAGCAGGTAAGTATAACATGTTTGTTACTTTAATACAAAAAAAAAAGTCTTCAACATCTTTTTACATAATTGGCTGACTGGAATTAGGATCTGGTCATCTGGGTTTAGGGGACACTGTAATAATGGAGTTTTTCTTCCGGAATTTCAGGAACTTCATTGGTGCTATCTTATATATATATATATATATATATATATATATATATATATATATATATATACAGTATATACAGTATCTCACAAAAGTGAGTACACCCCTCAAATTTTTGTAAATATTTTATTATATCTTTACATGTGACAACACTGAAGAAATGACACTGGGGCTGCATGAGTGCTGCCAGCACTGGGGAGCTACAGTTCAATGAGGGAACCATGAAAGCCAACATGTACTGTGACATACTGAGCAGAGCATGATTCCCCTCCCTTCAGAGACTGGGCCACAGGGCAGTATTCCAACATGATAACGACCCCAAACACAACTCCAAGGTGACCACTACCTTGCTAAAGAAGCTGAGGGTAAAGGTGATGGACTGGCCAAGCATGTCTCCAGACGTAGACCCTATTGAGCATCTGTGAGGCATCCTCAAACGGAAGGTGGAGGAGCACAAGGTCTCTAACATCCACCAGCTCTGTGATGTCGTCATGGAGGAGTGAAAGAGGACTCCAGAGGCAACCTGTGAAGCTCTGGTGAACTCCATACCCAAGAAGGTTAAGGAAGTGCTGGAAAATAATGGTGGCCATACAAAATATTGACACCCTGGGCCCAATTTGGACATTTAAACTTAGGGGTGTACTCACTTTTGTTCCAAGCGGTTTAGACATTAATGGCTGTGTGTTGAGTTTTTTTGAGGGAACAGCAAATTTACACTGTTATACAAGCTGTACACTCACTACTTTACATTGTAGCAAAGTGTCATTTCTTCAGTGTTGTCAGATAAAAAGGTATAATGAAATATATACAAAAATGTGAGGGGTCTACTCACTTTTGTGAGTTACTGTATATATAAAATAATTTTGCAATAATATAATGTTATATTTAGAAAAAATACAAAGTACAAAATAGAAATCAGACAATCATTTTTGCCGTGAGCCATGAGGGCATTCTATACATTTATTTGAGTCATTCAGGTTTATTTGATTCATAGCATGCAATGCCAAGCTGCAGTTTCCAAAGCAAGCAAAGTCCTTTCTTGTACTAACAGAGGCATGGACTCCAGAGAGAGAGATATCATTTTGCCCCTGTACAAATCATTAGTAAGACCTCATCTGGAATATTCAGTTCAATTTTGGCACCAGTTCATAAAAAGGATATTGGGGAACTGGAGAAAATGCAGAGAAGGACAACCAAACTGATAAGAGGCATGGAGGAGCTCAGCTATGAGAAAAGATTAGAGGAACTGAATTTATTCTCTCCTGAGAAGAGAATATTAAGGGGGCATATGATAAACATGTATAAATACATAAGGGGTCCATATAGGGAACTTGGTGTTGGGTTATTCACTTTAAGGTCATTACAGAGGACAAGGGGGCACTCGTTATGTCTGGAGGAAAAGAGATTTAATGTCCAAATATGGAAAGGCTTCTTTACAGTAAGAGCTGTGAAAATGTGGAACAGACTCCCTTAAGAGCTGGTTCTGGCCAGCTCAGTGGATTGTTTTAAGAAAGGCTTGGATTCTTTCCTAGAGACACATATTATAACTGGGTACTAATATTTATTGGTAAAGTTGATCCAGGGAATATCTGATTGCCTCTCAGGGGTTAAGGAAGGAATTTTCTCTCCTGCTGGAGCAAACTGGATCATGCTTTATTGTTTTTTTTTTTTTTTTTTTGCCTTCCACTGGATCAACTGTGGGTATAGGATTGTGGATATATAGGATTTTATGTGTATATATATAAAGTATATATATATAACTTTTCTGGTGCATTTTAAGCATTTTTAGGCCAGCTATAACGAATAGGCTTCCTCCATGCATTGTTGTAAATTGTAATGCTGTAATCACATACTGTATCCATAAAACCAGAACAAACAATAGACACATTTTTATTACTGTTTTCCTTCCGTTAACTTTTTCATCCACTTATGGTTGCTACAAATACCCAATACAATCATACCTATTCCATTGTTGCATACTAATGTATAAACTGCATACAGAACTGCATACAGTGCAAGTATCCCCCTGGATGTATGGCCACCCTACAGACCACTATAAAAACATATATCCTGTTCTGGATTTACCATTATACATGGGTTGGTTTAAGGTGGTTCTGGATCAGAAGCTGCATGGACTGGATGGATTTCTATGTTTTAGCTCTAAACTTTTTAACCATAAAATTGTTAGGAAGTTGAGTTTTTGGGGTAGATAACACATGCAAGTCTAAATACATATTCTTCTTTTCACTGGCATTTTTTTTTTGTTGTGTGTACACTCAACAGGGAAGTTTACACTCCCTGGATGGTGCTGGGCCCTAAATAACTTCAGTGCATGTACCCAAGATTCACATAATCAGCGATCACCCAACAGCCAAAGCGGAGGGGCACAGGACTTGGAAGAATTGGTGGAAAACAACAGAGCAGGGCTGAAAGGGGGCACTGTAGTAGGTATGTGTGCCAAAATGTGCATGTAGTCAATGTATTTTTGTACATTATAGAAAGAGCCACTCACACCCTGTAGACTTTAGTTTTACTTTTAGGAGACCCTGTCACTTTGTTAAATCAGGGTAAAATCGGAGGCTCTCCTAAAACCACTAACCCCCACCCAAACTCACCTTCCCTGCTAATCTGCCCCTCCATCATAGCTGGAAGTTTAAAACCTGTGCAAGATTTATTGTGGATGTTGTCTGAGCTTACACAGGGCTGGGGCCTGTGTTTAATAAAGGCAAATAGGCTACATCACTAACCTAGTCTCAAAATACCAACCTAATCATTCTCTTTGTTCCTCCTGCTCTCTAGCTTCTTTGTCATCCCCTCCCATGCTTGCTTCCAGGACTTCTCCTGAGCCTTTACCTTCCTCTGGCACTCTCTACCCCAATCTGTCTGACTATCTCTTATTCTGTTCACTTTTAGATGATCCCTGAAAACCCTTTTCTTCCCCCCTCCACCTAACAGCTGTACTTTTATTTTCTACATCAGCTCATCCCAGAGTTATTACCTTTTATAGCTCTTGACCCTCCCTCTTAGATTGTAAGTGCTAGCGAGCAGGGCTCTCTGATTCCTACTTTTATTTATTCCTATACTTATATTGTAAATTGCAGCTTAAACTGTTTGAGCTAAATAATCCCATATTATAATAATAATTAATAATAAGAAGAAGAATAATAATTATAATATTCACTTTGCAAGTGAGGCTGCACTTTCCAAGAGACATTGCACCTTGCAGAGTGAAATCTAGCTGTGGATGTTTTTTATATCTATTAAGCATCTCTGATTTTCTGTTATAGTGTTGGGTTTTGAAAATGTGTTCTTACTACTTTAGGTGGTTTTAACTTCTTTTAAAAAACAATTAGCCTCCGTTCACATTAGGTCGCTCCGACTTAGGGGGCGACCTGTGAAGTTGCGTGCAGCGCGACTTTGGCACAACTTTCACGGACTTCACATAATGGAAGTCAATGCAAGTCACCTCCGGGTCGCCCCGAAGTAGTACAGGACCCTTTTTCTAAGTCGGAGCAACTTGTGTCGCTCCTATTAGAATGGCTCCTGTACTACACAATGGGAGCGTGAGGACCGCGACTTGTCAGGCTGACAAGTCGCGGTCCAAGTCGTACCAGTGTGAATGCGGTCTTAAACATAGCACATTGTCTCAGAATGTTACATTTGGTTACTAATATTTATAAAAGTGCAGCATTTGAAATGAGAAAATGTATCTACATTCCAGGTAATTAAACCACATAATTTGTGGCTCTCTGAGATCAAACTGTTTGTGATACACATAGATTCACTTTTTGAGCAGCAACACCAATCTGCAAATTATTTTACATGTTGGCACGAATGATATTTACTACAAGATTGTTAAAGAGGAACTTTACCCCTACCTAGCAATTTTTAGAGATACAATAATCTGGGATTTTAACCCTTTAAAGAATAATTGTTCATGGGATTGTACCACTAGGTATGAGTGGCGGGTTAAACTGAATTTGATTTTTCAGCAAAATGACCAGTTTTGGCTTTGCTGAAAATACTTTCTGGTAATTAATGAAATTGTTGACATGGTGATCATCACATGGCTTAGTTTATAAAGAAAAAAAAAGGATTAGGTTATTGTTAGGGTTAGTATTAGGTTTAAAGCTAGCATTAGGGTTACCATTAGGTCTAGGGCTTCTGGCACAAGAATAGGTCAAGTATTGTTAAAAAGAGCTTTGGTAAACCTTATGACAATTTAAAATCCATTACAAACCACCAAAGGTCACCCTAAAAATGTAAACCGAAGAACAAAAACGTAATATATTGCATCTACAAGTCCTTAGATGCCGTGGCTTTACTTGCTTTCTTTTTTTTTTAATGCTAAGTACATTTTCTGGGAGTACACAAAAATCCCTGTTGATCCTGTCGGAAATCTCGTGTCCTTGAAACTTCTTGTGGACTGAACTGAAATCTAAAACAAAGTTATCAGCTTTCTTAGCTGAACCTAAAGTGGTAGTAAACTCCTAAATGTGATTTTTACCTACAGTTAAGCTTATAATTATTATTATACAGGATTTATGTAGCGCCAACAGTTAGCGCAGCACTTTACAACATGACGGCATACAATACAGTTACAATACAAGTCAATACAAGAGGAATCAGAGGGCCTTGCTCGTTAGAGCTTACAATTTAGGAGGAAGGGTCAAGAGCTACAAAAGTTATTAATTGTGAGGAATCATCTGATGGTAAAAATAAAAGTACAGTTGTTATGAAGAGGCAGAATAGGCTTCTCTGAAGAGGAGGGTTTTCAGGGATCGTCTAAAAGCAAACAGAGTAGGAGATAGTTGAACAGATTGGGGTAGGTAGTTAAAAAGGATAGGAGAGGCTCATTAAAAGTCCTGGAGGCGAGTATGTGAGGAGGTGACAAGGGCGCTAGAGAGCAGGAAGTCTTGGGAGGAACGAAGAGAACAATTTGGTTGGTATTTTGAGACTAGGTTAGTGATGTAACTGGGGGAGTTGTGGATGGCTGTGTAAGCTGTTGTTAGTATTTTTAATTTAATTTGTAAGTGGTAAGTGGAAGCCAATGGAGGGATTGATAGAGAGGAGTAGCACACACTAAATGGTTGGTAAGGTGGACGAGCCTGGCAGCAGCATTCATGATGGACTGAAGGGAAGATAGCCTATGTAGAGGTAATCCAATGAGGAGGGAGTTGCAGTTGTTGAGGGGAGAGATGTTCAGGGAGTGAACTAGGAGCTATGTGGTGTCATTGGTTAGGAAGGGGTGTTTTTACCTGTAGGAAAAATGTATATCTCCGAAATGTGCACTATTTAAGAGATATTCCAGGAAGCAGCAACCAGTGATATTTCCTTCAGAGCTGTGTGCCCAGGCTGAGACTCCTGTGACGTCATCGCGGCTCGGCCATACAAGCAGCTGCAGCCTGTGAACCCGGAAGGAAGACCAGGTGAAGATGGAAGCCTCAGCAGCAATGACAGAACGAAGCCCCGACACGGTCGCCCGGAAACCGCTGAGGCAGCCGACATCTTCTCTCGGTGTCTCTTCCGGGTTCGGTGGCTGAATGGCCAGAGATGCGATGACGTCACTCCCGCACATGGCAAGGAGCTCTGAAGGTCCACCGGAACTTCAGAGCGCATGCGCGGCTGGTGTCAGCCGCTGCATGCAGGGAAAATATCTCCTAAACCGTGAAGGTTTAGGAGATATTAATTTTACCTACAGGTAAGCCTTATCATAGGCTTACCTGTAGGTAAAAGTTAAAAAGCGGAGTATACTGCCGCTTTAACTATATGTACAATCAGTAGAGGGATGTTTACAACCACTTTAATATTTCCTCCCCCTTAGACATGACGTAATGTCCTAATTTTTTTATACGAAATCTGTTGCAAAATGGAAATACCCAATTTTACTCATCCCTAAGTTTCCACATATGCAACTGCAGCAAAAAGCCTCTAGACATTGAATTTAGTTGACAACTATAAAATACTCATAGAGAAGTTTCTAGGCAGCTCCTAGAAGTAATCCTCTGACAGAAGCTGCCTATTAACTGTTCAGTATAATAAATTAAAAGAGCGCTCCCCATCTGTGCTCTCAGTTGTCTGCATATCCATCTTCCACTGCCGAGGTCTCCCCCTCCTCTAGACATCTACATGAAAGCATAGAGGACCTCTGTGTGAAGTTCAGGCAAGCAGCAGCTATCTGCTTTTTTTAATCACATCCCAGAGGTCAATGACTGGGTAAATTAGAGGATGGGATGAAAAGATGGGGCTGAGTATCATCTGCCATACACTCTCCGCCCCTAGACATATCTTACCCCACACTTGCTACCCTGAACAGCAGTGGATGCAGCTCCATGGGTTTTTTGCCTAATGAATGATTGTCTGAGGGACAATAGCCTGGGTTACTGGAGAGGTAGTGTGATGGCTGCAGCCTTTTGTAGTGATTATGTAAACACTGACTATTCAAGTGCAGGAACTCCTTTGATCTTAGAATAAAAAGCTATGACCTCTCTTCCCTCTCTCTTCTGCTATCCTGCATTGATTAACAGCTGCAAGACACAGAGAAGAAGGAATCCACTGGATCTGATATTGGGCTCTTCACTTCCAGCCTCGGAGGGCCTCATAACAAGCATAAAACACTTTGTTTATTGTCAACAATACAGTGACTCAAGATCAAAGAATGACTGTACATGGACTTTTTTTTTTGTAATTCATCTGAACAATGTGATGCCTTTGTGGTGGGCGTTTGATAATGCTGTATGTGTTGTAATTGTTTGTGCAATTTTAGATAAAACAGTTCATTTATTTTGATCACAGCCAAAAGTGCTCATCAGATAAACATGAGATCTTTCCTACGCTTGATAGTACTATAAACAGTAAAGCTCTTTCCTTATGCTAGAATTGTATGTTTGCAAAAATACCATGCAGTGGTACCAGATAACATAGAAACAAGGCTTCCATGTACAGGAAATGCTTATCCATACAACTGTTAGATCTTCAGAAGGAAAAAAAGACTGATTGTCCAATAAAAAAAAAATACATAAAATTTCAGGTGAGAGTTATCTGAGAAATGTCTTTTGCATAAACCATTTTATCAGTTAAATGTAGGGATGAGAAGGCTTAGAAAAAAAACCGAAAAATTAGGGGAAAGAAATGTTTTTTTCAAAGCCGTTTTTTACCTTTTTCCGGAAAAATTTGAAAAAAGAAAGAAGTGTGTAATACATGGGTGTCCAACCTTTTGGCTTCTCTGGGCCACATTGAGTGTAGAGAAATTTTCTCGGGCCGCATAAAAAAAATAAAAATAAAAATACTATAGTTAAAAGGTATATAAGTAATAAAACAGCGCTTGGCCCTTCCCGAGCTGCTGCGCCCCCCCAGCACTAATTTAACAGAACCAGTGGATGATCCCCTCTGAGGCAGCCTCTGCCTACACTTAGTTGGAAGCCGCCGTGGCCGTGCCCCTGACTCAACTTCCTTCCTCCCCAGCAAAAAAATAAATAATTGTCAGGGGGCAGTGGGCCGCATTGCCTGTGGTTCCGGGCTGAATGCGGCCCCCGGGCCGCAGCTTGGCAATGCCTGGTGTAATATGTTCTTTTACAATGATAAATATTATATCTATGACATGATATTCAAGCTATATAACACGAAGACCTTTCAGAGGCTTTATATAAAGTCATAAATTATTGCAAATTCTCTCAGTCGAAGACAAGCAAATCCTGGAATACAATTCAAGTAACACTGTATTTCTATATGCAGTTCTCCAACAAGAGAAATATGCATATCTGCCACTAGGGGGCATTGCAGGGGAAAGGCTCTAGTTTATTTTGCTTGTGGGCTTCATCTTGTACCTCCTACAGTTGCATAGCTCCTAACTGTCCCCAATTTCAAGGGATTGTTCCTGATTTGGAACAAAGCCCCTCTGCCCCTCTTTCATCCTCATTTGTCTCTCATTTTGGTCTGATCAATATAACTGTACATAAAATGCACTTTTTATCTTTCAAAAAGTGTTTCCCAGTGCTAAACCTTTCATCTAATTTCTAAACTGCTACATTTATAAATTTCAAAAGCCAGTACAAAGGAGTAGTGGTGGTAATAAAAAGCACTTGTGGGTTTATTAACTAATAATTTTTATTTGCATAAATCTCTTTCAAGGGGCTTAGCAAGGGGTGTGTCCTATACCTACACACAAAAGTTGGGAGGTATGAAGTTGGGTGATTGTTGGGATACAGTAGATAATAGTTTCTGTCCTATCAGGCCTTAATTGACATGTAAGAAGGGGAATTTGTCTGACAAATTTGTTTATCTTTATAATCTTTAAATTATTCATATTAATGTTCTCCACCACCACAGCATAGTGTTTACCTATAGACTGCTCATTAAATTGTTTTTTCTTTTCCTCCTCTCAGTAAAATTGTCCAACATCTAGAGTCTGGAAACATTTCCCCGGTGCAATTTCTGCTGAGAGCAAAGCTGAAATTTGCAGAAATTATGAGAAGTATTCTTTTCCAAATGCTACAAGAATTTACCCGTCTTCTTTACGGGTCTGCGGACTCCAGGTGTGCTACTGGCCGGCGCCACGTGACGTCTCTCCCATGCATGCATGTGGGAGCCACCAGTCATGGCACAGGGCTCTGAAGAAATGGCACGTGCAGCCGTTCTTTCAGAGCGCATGCGCCGATGACGTCATCGGCGTAGTATACAGTAAATATCTCCTAAACGGTTCAAGTTTAGGAGATATTTACAGTACCTATAAGTAAGCCTTTTTATAGGCTTACCTATAAGTACAAACATTATACGGAAGTTTACAACACTTTAATATTCCATTTGTAATAAAAAATAAAAATTTAAAAGCAAGTTTAGTTTATTTACTGAATAAGATGTACTTTTATTTCAAGCATAATACTTTTATATATAGTAAACAGCATTTCCCCTTCCCAGTGCTACAAAATGACTATCAATTTGTAAAACTACCCAACACTGAATTTTTTTCAAATTTACCAAACTTTCCATTTTTTCCAGAAAAAAAACCCGGGAGAAAATGTTTTTTCCCCCAAAGCTTCACAATTTCCAAACATTTTACATCTCTAGTTAAATGATCGACTGCTCCAAATCATCCAGTTATATATTTCTTAAGTCAATAAATAGAATTATATTTAAAGCGGAGCAGATTATAGATCCCGATCCTCACACCATAGATCTGGAAGGTCAAGATCAAGGAGGCAGGACTATTCCCCATCTTCCCCTCCTCATAATTCCAGGAAGAAATGTTGGGCTTGTGGCGCAACTCCCCTCCCAGATAAATTAGTATGCAAGGATTGCCTGAGGGATTATGCGGCCAATCGGGAGCAAGAAAGCAAACAAATGGTCGATTTGCTCAAGCAAACAGTTAAAGATTCCATCTCAGAACTGGCAGCTTTGGTTCCGGCCCAATCTGATCACCACTCATCTCCTGCTTATGTTCCAGATCCTGAAAGGCCCGGTCCTTCTGCAACAGTTACTCCGCTGCCTCCGGCAGAGCATCCAGCCAGGGAATCGGACTCTGAAGGATCTTCGGATGAGGGGGATCCATCTGGGTTCCAGTATTCCCTAGTTCAGCCCTTCATTCAGGCGGTTAAAGAAGCCATTGCCTGGGAGGAAGTGGAAGATCCCGCCCCCCAAACATCCAAGTCCTACTTTCCATTCCTTAAAAGGAAGCAGATCTATTTCCCTTTAATGGGAGAAATTAAGGAGGTTATTGAGAACGAATGGCGAAAGACGGATAAAAAATTGTCGGTGGGTCGTCTCAATAAGCTGTACCCTTTGGCTGAACAAGATATGCATTCCTTATCCTCTATGCCGGTAGTAGATGCGGCAGTGGTCCGCCTGGCAAAAAATGTCACCCTGCCCATGGAGGACTCAACTTCCTTCAAGGACCCCTTAGACAGAAGGATTGACTCTGATCTGCGAAAAGGCTATCTGGCGGCGGGCGCAGCTTGCAGACCAGCAATTGCCCTCAACTCGGTATCTACCGCTATTAGGTCTTGGACAGTAAATATCGAGACCGCTTTACGTCAGGACGTTCCGAAGGAGGACATAATCAAAGCCCTTGAAGAGCTCAAAATTTCTGCAGATTTTGTAGGAGAAGCGGCGATTGATTCCATCCGCTGCTCAGTCAGATCTATGCTCCGTGATGGCAAAAAGAGCTTTATGGCATAAACCTAGGGTAGCCGATCTTGCATCCAAGCAAAACTGGTGCAAGATCCCATTCGACGGAAAGGCTTTGTTTGGAGAAAAACTGGATACGGCTATCTCTAGAGTGACGGGCATGCTTCCACAGGACAGAAGATCTCGCAAGTCAAGGCCATTCACAGCAAGATTCCGTCCATCTAATACACGGGACTACAGACAGTCTAAACAGACCAGAGAGGGCAGGAGGCCCTGGAGGGGCACTCAAGCTTCTTTCCTAAACCCCAGAAAAAATAAAGTCCTTACCACTCCCCAAGAGGCGTCAAAAAGGTTTGACGCCAAGTTAACCCTGTCCCCCCAGTAGGGGCCAGGCTAAGACTTTTTTTTCCAATCTGGGCCGCCCGCTGCCAGGATCCTTGGGTTCTGTCAAAGATTCGTTGGGGCCACTTTTGGAGTTTTTCAGGTCATCCTCCTCAAGATTGGTTCCAACAAACAAGGTGGCCGGCCTCCCAACAAAAGGCGCAAACATTATCTAATTTCCTGACATCTCTCCAGCTCCAGAAAGCAGCCATTCCTGTTCCCCTGGAAGAGCACTTCAAAGGATTCTATTCTACCCTTTTTCTAGTCCCAAAGAAAACAGGCGGTTGGAGACCTGTTATAGAACTGAAGAGATTAAACCGATACATTCTTCTCGAAAAGTTCAAAATGGAGTCCCTGCAAACGATTATCTAGGCCGTTCAGCCAGGGGATTGGATGATCTCTATCGATCTGCAGGACGCCTATCTGCATGTCCCGGTTCTCCCCTCTTTCCAAAAATACCTGAGGGTCGCAGTGGGACAACTGCATCTCCAATTCCAAGCCCTTCCCTTCGGTTTATCCACCTCCCCACGGGCTTTTACAAAGATCCTGATCTCATCCTTAGCCCCACTTCGAGAAAGAGGTCTAAGAGTTTACCACTATTTAGACGACATTTTGCTTCTGGCCTCCAACCCAAACCAGCTCATTGCCCACAAAGAAACTTTACTGCAGGCACTAGCGGAAATGGGAAGGTTGATAAACTTAGAGAAGAGCCAGATACTACCTACTCAAGAGATGATATATCTGGGCGCCTTATTCAACACCAAACAGAGATCGGTTTCTTTACCTCCCCAGAAGATGGAAGCCATTATACAGAAAATGATCCGATTTCGGCAGTGTTCCTTTCTGACAGCCTCTCAGTGTCTAAGTCTAATAGGCACAATGTCGGCCTGCATCCCTTTAGTCTCCTGGGCTCATTGGCATCTGAGGTATTTTCAAGTAGCCTTTCTGGCCCAATGGAAGAGACTACATCTATCTCAAAAAAACATTCTGTCCGCATCAACGATCAGAAGTCTACACTGGTGGACAGATCCAACAAATCTTTCCAAGTCACATCACCCAGACTCTCCCTCATGGATCACAATTACGTCCGATGCCAGCGGACGGGGCTGGGGAGCCCATTGCGGGAAGATAAGGGTACAGGGAAGGTGGCTTTTCCCTACCAGCGGGATTGTGTCCAATATCCTGGAAATCAGAGCGGCTTTTCAAGCATTGTTAGCCCTGACTTCCATCATCAAAGGTCAGAGGGTGTTGCTGTGTCTAGACAACAGAGCGGCAGTGTCTTATCTTCAGAGACAAGGGGGCACACACAGCAGATCCCTTCTCAGGGAGGTGGAGCCAATAGTCTTATGGGCAGAGAAGAATCTCCTCTGCTTAAAAGCTGTGTATCTTCCGGGCAGTTTAAATACGGAAGCAGATATGCTGTCTAGGAATTTCACGGACAGCAACGAGTGGTCTCTACACCCCCACATCTTCCAGCAGATAGTCAATCTCTGGGACTATCCTCAGGTGGATTTGTTTGCCTCTCCGAACAACAACAAGCTGCTCCGTTTCTTCTCCCGCTTTCCGCACCCATTGGCCGAAGCAGTGGACGCTCTGGTATGCCCATGGGTCTTCAATACGGCTTATGCTTTCCCACCTCGCCAACTAATTTTGAGTTTTCTATCGAGGCTTTTGAGGGAAGAAGTTCAAATTTTAGCGATACTACCCTATTGGTCGAAGAGACCATGGTTCCCTCTAGCCATGTATCTCAGCTTGGAACCGCCAACGAGGATCCCCTCCTTTCCTCACCTGTTATCCCAGGGCAGGATGTTTCACCCGAGCCCCCACAAGCTGGACCTTTGGGTTTGGAAGCTGAGAGGCAGAGGTTTGAGACTTTAGGCTGCTCTACCCTTCTAAAGGCCAGAAAGCCTTCCACAAATGCAGTTTACTCCAAGATCTGGAGCAAGTTTCAAGCCTTTGCTTCCGGAAAAGGTTTCATCCCGATCTTTCCTTCTACGACCGACGTCCTCAGTTTTCTACAAACGGGTCTAGACTTGGGTCTCGGTCTGAGCTCCCTAAAAGTCCAGGTAGCAGCAATATCGTCCGCATCCAATAGAAGATAGGCAGAAGACCCCTTAGTAGTTACCTTCCTGAGAGGAGTTTTAAAGATCCGCCCTCCGGCCAGGCGCTCCTTTCCTAAATGGGATCTTTCATTTGTTTTGGAGGTCCTTTCAAATCAGCCGTTTGCCCCAGTAGAACAAATTTCAATTTGGAATCTTACCTTAAAGACAGTCTTTCTCTTAGCCATCACATCTGGGAAGAGAATTTCGGAACTTCACTCATTAGGAATTGGTGAGGACCACATTTCCTTTTTTCCGGATAGGGTGAAACTCCGTCCGATTCATGGCTTTATCCCCAAGGTGGCGTCATCAGTCTTCCTAAGAGAACCCTGGGCATTGCCAGTTTTTACTGACATGGATTCCGATACTTGCCACGAATTAGACATCGCCAGAGTTCTGAAAGCCTACTTGGGAGCCACCGAATCTTTTAGGATATCGGAAAGACTGTTCAGTCGGGAAGAATAGAGGGAAAGATGCCACCAGCAGAACTCTAGCCTCCCGGGTAGTAAAAACTAATTAAAAAGGCGTACATATCCAAGAGTTTGGTGCCTCCAACACAGGTGAAGGCTCATTCCACAAGGGCCGTAGCAGCATCTTGGGCAGCAAGGGCCAACGTCTCCTTGGAGACGTTATGCAGGGCAGCATCCTGGTCTTCTAGCCATACTTTCATCAGGCATTACAGAATTGACCCAGGATCCCTTACAACCGTAAATTTTGGAAGGAGGGCAGTAAACTCGGCCATGTCCTCTTTCTGAATAAAATTCCTTTTTTGTTTGCATTATCCCACCCGTGTCAGCTATTTATTTATCATTGGTATTCTGCCATGGAGGCACCAGGAAAACGGAAAATTGTATCATACTTACCGTAATTTTCCTTTCCTGGTGCCTATCCATGGCAGCATACGCTCCCACCCTCGGTATTCTAAATTACTGGAGAATGTTGGGGGGGGCCTTCTTGTCTTTTATGCTATGCACTAGTCCTGAGGGAGGAGTCGAGGCGGAGCTCTATCATTGGTATGCTGCCATGGATAGGCATCAGAAAAGGAAAATTACGGTAAGTATGATACAATTTTCCGTTTTTTTAATTTTGGATAGTGCAATGGATATGAGATTTTTTTTCCCACCATCTGTGCCCCATTGTGGAGATTTCCCTTCACTTCCTGTCCAAAAGCTAAACAGGAAGTGAGAGGAAATCCCGGCAAAAAAGGGAATTCCTTTGGGAACCCCAGGTCACCAGAACTAGTGTCTCTATTGAAAGATTTCCCCTCTAATACTTTTCTGGGGACCACCCAAAATGTGAGATTTTCTTTTACTATCCCTTTCAATGATAATAGTAAACAGGACAAATAGAGAGGATGAATCTCCCTAACGGGGGCACAGACAACAATGAAAACTGACATGGGTTCTAATCTCTTGCCCCTCTATCCAAAACAAAAAAAAAGTTTTGCCTTTAGCTAGAAAAGAGCACAACATTTTTCATGTGATGAAAGTTTTCGTGCCCACCAATAAGACGACAAGTCATACACACTGATACAGTGTGTGGACAAACACTTCTTTCCCATGCAATGGAACCTTAGATTGTAAGCTCCTTGAGGGCAGGGACTGATGTGAATGTGCAATGTATATGTAAAGCGCTGCGTAAATTGACAGCGCTATATAAGTACCTGAAATAAAATGGAAAAGGCGGTGTGAAAGGACCCTCAAGCTACATTTCTTGGTACCATTGGTAGTGTGTACCTGACTTGTTCTGCCCACATTAATATCCTGAAAAATCATGAACACCATAAAATGCGTGAATTCTTGTTAAGGACTTTTCAACAGATTGCAGGTAATGTATAGGATGCACGCAATTTATGACAGAATGCACAGTATAAGGGCTTAGTGTATCATTATATCCTAACAATTTTCGTTTTTTCCAATCAATCAATAATCAGATTCCAACTGACCCTAAAAGTGTAAATCTGACTGGTGGCGGTAACAAAATAATTTCAGCATTTAGCAAGAAAATGTTAATATATCAGACCTAATGGGGTAAGTAGTTTTGCTTAAAAGATTGCATATGCCGTTTTTCATATATATATATATATATATATATATATATATATATAAATATAAACATATATATATATCTTATTTGGTCTCCAGCATAATTACCTGCTGATATTATTTCATCATTCTTATTAACTTTCTTATATATGGAATGTGACACCACTTTCTTTTTCAGACTTGAGAGCACTAAAGTTGCATCACACAAGAACTCTCTGACTGCACACAAAGCGCCATCTATCTGTGTTATCAGGTATATACATAGTACAGATAATCAGCTGAATGTATAGTCAGATAGGAACCACATTAGTAACAACACCCAATCCTTAGACATACTCTAATGCCCCATACACACGTGCAGATTATCTGCAGACTTTTGTATGCAGACTTACCAAAACCATATAATATGAGGTCAAACCTAAACAATTTGTATGCAATCCGGCAGGCCCTAGCACTACATAGAAAAGGTAAGTCTGCAGACAAAAGTCTGCAGATAATCTGCACGTGTGTATGGGGCATAAGTAAAATAGCATAAAATAAGCATACTAAAAACACTAAGACATTTTAAAAGGCAAATTAATTAAACACATTGTCAACAACTCATAGCAAGGATGACATAACTGAATTTATACATCATTCTCCCATTCTTTACTTTTGTTGTGTTTTTTTTTTTTTTTTTTAAGAACTTTCAAATTTTTTCAGTTCAAGTCTAAGACCTGGTTTACACCTGTGTGCTTTTATGTGCGTTTTGCAGTGCATATAAATGTACAGTATGTGTCATGGAAATACATTGTTCTAACAAGGTCGTACACATCTGCATACTGCATTGTAAAAAAGAAAAAAGAGGCATGTCTGATGTTTTTTTACATTTACCTGCATTTTTCTGCTCTATTGAAATCTATCAAAGTGCATGAAATGCATGTAAAATGCACGAAAACGCAGGAGAAAAAAAAGTGTACAATGCACTAAAAGCACATAATAAAGAACATAAAAAAACACAAGGAAACATTTGTAACAGCAGAAGCTGAGAGATGTGAACCCAGCTTTATAAGGGTTGTAAATCCTTACATATACTCAGTGAAGTGACTAGTCTCAGGTGATACACAGAGATAAAACAAATCCTCCTACATAAGTTGTACCTGTTTATCTGCAGTCCGTTCTTCCCTACAGCTGTTCAAAGTGAAGAATTTATATAGAATGTCTGAGCTTTTTGAAAGCACTGGTCAGGGAGCTGAAGTTACACTCAGTGAGGAGGGGTGAGAGCTGATTGTAGGAAAGGGGCACACCCCCTTCAAACAGCACACAGGAACAAAGCTGAGGCTGTCAATCACAAGCTGTGTACTGGAGCTCCCTCCCTTATCACCTTTTTACCTCTTGGTGTCAGGAAAACTTGTCAGATGTGACTTAAGCCCCGTACACACGTACCGATGGTCGGCATACAAATGTTCCTCTTTTCTCCCCGGGATGTCGGTGTCTGCTGAAAAGTGCAAAGACAGCACAAGGACAGCACAAGAATTTTGTCCGCCGACTGCAGAAGTGATGTCATGTAATGGTTAACTTTCCCTGTGTTTTCTATTTTCTGAGCATGCCCAGTCTTGCAAATCTGCGGTCTGTCGGCCGAATTGTGTACTGACAGGCGAACAATCGTCCGTTCTGGTGTCGGCATACAAAAATTTTCATGTTTGCAAGAAAGACTTTTGTCCGCGGATTGTGCGCAGACATCTGTCGGAGGCACCATACTAACACGCGTACAATCGGCAGATCCTTCGTCCACCGACGTTTGTATGCCGACGATCGGTACGTGTGTACGGGCCTTTATGCTGATAGCAGAGGAACAAGTCAGCAGACAGAAATTACAATTAGTGCTCTAGATCGAGACAAGGACACACTATAGATGCATATGCTTTGTTTATATTTCATGTCAGAGGTGTACAATCACTTTAGAGCCTAATGCCCCATACACACGTGCAGATTATCTGCAGACTTTTGTCTGCAGACTTACCAAAACCATATAATATGAGGTCAAACCTAAACACTTTCAATTTGTATGCAATCCGGCAGGCCCTTGCACTACATAGAAAAGGTAAGTCTGCAGACAAAAGTCTACAGATAATCTGCACGTGTGTATGGGGCATTAGTCTAAGGCTCCATGTACACGGGACGTTGTTAAAAGTCCCTTTGAATGCTGGAATTTTTAGGACTTTTGAAACGTCAGTTCGGTCGCGTTTGTACCCGCGTTTAGCGGGCGTTTAGCGGCATTTGCGGGCGTTTGCGTTTAGAACCGTTCCTAGAGGTCAAAAAAATTATTCCCCTTTAAAATGGAAAAACGCGAACGCTAAACGCGGGTCATCGTGTTCAGACGCATTCGGACGCGTTTGTGCGCTTGAAACGCCGGGAAACACACGTTCGAACGCAAATAATTGCGTTCTAAAAAAAGTCCCTGAACGCAACTGCCTGCAAATGACTGTAAACGACCTGGTGTACATGGACAGATAAGATAAAATGTAGATGGGTTCAGGGGCTTCTGAAAAAAACGCCCAACTGCTCCTAAACGGCCATTTCCAGCGTCCCGTGTACATGGACCCTAAGTGTAGCTAAAATTAAAAACAGAAAGATCAGCATAAGGGATATAACTTGTCATTTGACAAGGGACTTAACAGTTAGTATAAGGTGTCCCTCCCTTGTGCTGATTCATCATCTTTTAATTGAAAGCTTTGTTCCTGCCCTCCCACCCTGCCGCCATAATCCTCCTGTGTGGGCAGGCTTAATGCAACTAGGGGGCTGTCACAGGCTCTCATTAAGAGAGCCTGATTATGCCTGCCCTTTCCACCCAGCTGCGCGATTAATAGAAGTCATACTACAGCTTCTATGAATGAAACACGATCTATGAATAGAGGATGAGTGATAGCCCCGCCCCCGCCCCCGCCCCCGCCCCCTATATTCATAGATCCTGTTCTATTCATGGAAGCTGTAGTACCTCTTTTATGAATGGCATAGCTGGGTGGAATAGATAGGCATAGTTGGGCTCTCTTGATAAGAGCCTGTGGCAGCCCCTTAGTTGTAATAACCTCTGCCCGCACATGACTAGGGCAGCTCAAATCTAACCCCTTTATAAAACTTCACCCCCCCTTTTACCAGCCATTAAAACACTTGACACAAGGTGGAGTTAAATGGCCATCAGGCCTTTTATTAACAAACAAGTAATAAACAACAAATACGTAACAATAACATTATCCAAAGATAGATGTCCCCAGCCGCAAAACACTGACTCGGGGGACATTAACACTTGCCCACAGACCTTACAGGTCTACCATTACCTGGTCCGTCTTATTGGACCACACCCAACCTGAGGATACCATACCAACGATGTTTCCCCACTTGTATCACCACCAACAGCTTTTAACCCCATCCAAGGGATCTCAACCACCATCTCAACACCTTCATCCTCCAACCAACTCACCTTAACTCAGGGAGGGAGGGCGGGAAGTTTATCCAGTGGCTTTCCAACTCCGATTGTTAATGTCCCACCCCTTCCTACAGTCTACTCTCCTAGCTCCTATCCATCACCCCATCTACTCCACCAATCATGTAAGTAAACCTCTTCTCTTAAACATGTCAACTCTATGCTGTCTGGTTCCCCTTCCAACCTGTCATGCCAGCCCTACGCTTACTCATTCCTCATAGCTCTGTGCCTTCCTCAAAGATTATTTTTAAGGTGGGGGCAGGGAAGGAAGAGGATTTCACCTAAAAGAAGAGGAATTAGCACAGGAAACACATCCTGCTGACTGCAAGTTATGTCCCTGATTCCTATGTTTTTAATTTTGGCTACACTTAGGCAGGTTATGTAGCAGGTTGTAATGTTATAATTATAAGTGCCGGTTCACATTTGTGTGATCACAGAGATCGCATGTAATTCGGATCGCTCTGCTCCTAAAATTACATGCAGGATGGAGTCTTCACTGAAAAAAATAAAAGCCCCTATCCTGCACATTAACCGCTTCCCATCCGCGCTACAGCCTATATACGGCTGCAGCGCGGACTTGAATTTTCGGGAGGCCATTTTTATACGGCCTCCCAGAAAGAGTCTCCCCGCGCGCTCCCGCGAGCGCGCATCGGGGAAAATCTGTGTCGGCCGTGTCCCTTGGACACAGCGGATCACAGATGGTGGTGAATGGCCAATCACAGCGGCCATTCACCACGTGATCGGACCGTCCAATGAGAGATGATCTCATATGTAAACATATGAGATCATCTCTCATCGCCAGCGCGCCTTCCTCACACGGAGCCTGCAGTGTGAGGAAGGAGGGAGAGCCGTCAGCCGCCGGGGACACACAGGAATGTAATCAGGGCACTGATCACCAGTGCCCTGATTACTAAAGGTAAAAAAACATACACAAATTGCCCCCCATCAGTGCCCACAGTGCCCGCCATCAGTGCCCCCCATCAATGCCCACAATCAGTGCCCATAGTGCTGCCAGTCAGTGCCCATCAGTGCCTGCTCATCTAGGCACTGATGAGCACTGACTGGCAGCACTATGAGCACTGAGTGTGGGCACTGATGGTGCTGCCCATCAGTGCTCATCAGTGCCGCCCATCAGTGCTCATCAGTGCCACCCGTCAGTGTCCATCAGTGCCATCCGCCAGTGCCCATCAGTGCCGCCTATCAGTGCCCATCAGTGCCGCCCGTCAGTGCCGCCTCTCAGTGCCCAGCAGTGCCACCTCTCAGTGCCACCTCTCAGTGCCCAGCAGTGCCACCTCTCAGTGCCCAGCAGTGCCGCCTATCAGTGCTCATCAGTGCCGCCTATCAGTGCCGCCTATCAGTGCTCATCAGTGCGGCGTATTAGTACCTCCTCATCAGTGCCCATAAGTGCCACCTCATCAGTGCCCATCAGTGCAGCCTATCAGTGCCACCTCATCAGCGCACATCAGTGAAGGAGAAAAATTTATTTTCAAAATTTACTCGCAGAAAATAAGAAAAACGTTTTTTTTTTCAAAATTTTCTGTCTTTTTTCTTTTTTTTTGTAAAAAATAAAAAACCCAGAGGTGATTACATACCACCAAAAGAAAGCTCTATTTGTGTGAAAAAAATTATAAAAATTTCATATGGGTACAGTGTAGCATGACCGCGCAATTGTCAGTCAAAGTGTGAGAGCGCTGAAAGCTAAAAAATTGGTCTGGATGGGAAGGGGGTTCAAGTGCACAGTAGGCAAGTGGTTAATGCTGCCACCTTCTGACTGCAGTGTGTATTTGCAGTGCCATATGTTGAAGGGCTCATTCACATGGTCGCTGAACCCCATGCTGTGTGACGTTTGTGCACTTTGTGCTGCATTGGGCTGAGCACCCATGAGGATGAGCCCAAAACCTGAGCTTGAGGGAAAATAGAAACTACCCTTGCAGTGGGTTTCTCCACTCACTGGAAGAGTTAGGTGCTAATCTTTGTCTAGGACAATTTTAAAAACAGCTATACTTACCTTATCCCTAGCTCCCCCAGCAGCCAGTGTTCCCCTTCTTTCCTTCGATGCTGTGGGTTGTAGGTGGGCCCTTGGCATTCTTACTTACAATGTAGGATTGCTGGTCCAGGGACCCCGTCCGCTCATGGATTTCTTCATGTAGCCACGCCAGCACACATTCTAAGATGGCACCAAGTGGGATGGCCGCTCACAGACCCCGTATGGCTCTTATGTTTTGGGCTGATACCTTCTATTCAGTTACATGTCCCAGGGTATGGGGGAGTGGAACTTTGAGTGTTGTTTCACTTCACCCTGGTTTACGGTGTGCTATGAACACTATTGTTTCTGATATGTTTGATGTTTGTTTGCGTCTATTCATTTCACTTATATGTTTCGTTATTTCACTAACTGACTGTGGTATTTTTATCAATGACATTCATTAGTATTGTCAAATGACCTTTACTCTTGGTATCTATAACACTGCTGCAATGATGGGTATCTATAACACTGCTGCAATGATGGGTATCTATAACACTGCTGCAATGATGGGTAGAATAATCTTCGGAAACAAATTAGCACTCCTCATTTCCCCTTTTCCATGATCCCTAAAATTACCTCTAAAGGCCTCAATAGCCCTTTCAACAGTCACATTTGTGGAGGGAAGCACTTTCTTTACGCTCAGATATACTGTACTTTGTGTTCAGAAAATACATTTTATTAAACAAGGATCCTCAGTGCTCACACAAATTTTTCCTTTATTGCTTCTATGCCAATTCTGACAAAAAAATTAAAAGATCCCTCTGGCAGGTAACTCATTCTCTCTGCATCCTTTAACAAAAATCGACTGGTGATCGTAAATCTTTATGTTCCTAATACATAGCAAAAGTCCTTTTATAAAACTATCTTAAGTAAAATACAGCCTACCTTCCAGATCAAGTTATTATTTTGGGAAGGGGGGGGGGGTAATAATATAATTGATCACTTTCTTAACTCTTCCAATGCCCACAGAAAACGCTCTAGTTTCCTCCTTACTTACCATAGTTGATTTTTATAATCCCTGGAGACAAATGCATGGCACAGAACAGGATTGTACTTACTAATTGTCCACTCAAAAGTCATATTCCAGACATTTGTTACAAGATGTTACTTCAGCCTCTATAGGCCTTATCACATGGTCTGACCTTGCACTGGTATCCATCATGATTAAAGAGGCTTCCTCTTCCAAAGCTTACACCATTTGGAGGATGAGTACTTCGTACCTTACCCATTCTACATACCGTGAGCAGATCAGGTCTGAAGTTTAATCTTATTTCATATACTTTATATTATGGGCTACATTGATAACGCTACCATTTGGTGGAATTTTCATAAAGCAGTTGTCAGAGGTATATTCTTTAAGTTGGGTGCCCATAAAGAGCAGCCTAGATATGATCCAAATTCTTGAAAGCAGCAATAAAGTAGCCCCTAGTGCTCATATTGCAGATGAACTCCATCAACTTCGGTCAGATCTTAGCCTTTTCCTTTATAAAGGATATGACTTTCATGTCAAACTCCTGTGACTCAATTGGTCCTCCCAAGGCAATAAGCCAGGCAAGCTCTTAACTAAGCAGTATAAGCGTAAAGTTTCCCAGTCTAAAATTCCTTATTTGACTGATTCTGAAGGTAAATGTGTAAATCTCTCAGAAATTGCTAATTGTTTTAGTGAATTTTATTCAAAACTCTATATTCTTATATCCTCTATATTGGGTCATTTTCCCATGGAACATACTATTCAATCCTTTTTGTCTTGGTGCAGTTTCCGCCAGTGACCGCTGAAAAGCTTTCTGAGCTATCCCAACCTTTCACAGAGGAAGAACTGAAATCAGCTATTAGTGCTCTACCTCTTCACAAAGCCCCTGGCCCTGATGGATTTTGAAACGAATAATAACAGAAATTCCCTGGCCTACTTCACTTTGTGCCTCCCTTAATAAATTTGTTTCTATGGGTGATATTCCTAAAGAATCCCTAGAAGCACTTGTTACAATTGAAAAACCTGGTAAATCATTTGATAATCCTGCTAATTATCGCCCTATCTCCCTTGCAAATTTGGACTAAAAAATGATACACTAAATGTTTAGCATCTTTCCTAGCAAAATTTATCCTCAATCTTATACATCCTGACCAGGCTGAGTTTATCCCTAATAGAAACAAGCATCAAGGTGGTACCAGGTGGTACCATAAGATTTGTGGATCTTATCCAGTGGGCTGAGCATTATGGAATGACTTCTCTGCATATCTTCTTAGATGCAGAGAAGGCGTTGGAAATATCTTGAAGCTATCCTAATTAAATTTGGAAACCTTCTTAAGAGCAATTTTGGGCTTGTATTCAATCCCTAGTGCTCGGGTTTTGATGTCAGACCTCTTATTGAAATCTTTCCCCATCACTTATGGCACCCGCCAAGGCTGTACACTGTCTCTCTCCATTTTTTCCCTGGTCATTGAACCTCTCATTGCAGCCATGAAAACTAATTCCATTATCTCAGGCATCACAGTTAGACAAAGTTATTCATAAAATGGGTCTATACGCAGATGACATAATTGTATCACTCCCTGACCCTAGAGAGTTACACTCCCTGTCCTTTAGCACCTTTTAGGCACCTTTAGAGCCATATCTTTATATAAGCTTAACTATTTCAAATCCTTTTTTGTTGGGCATTCACTTTACTTCACTCATTAAAGATAAAAATATCTTGGTTGACGTCTTTCTCATGGGCACCAAACTCTACAATGGCTTACTTGAGAATACGAAAAACAAACACAGAAAAAGTTGCAAATGATTGCGTCAAACACAGGTATTGAAAAATTGAAAAATAGTACTTTATTGAAGGACAATAAAAATAATGCATAAATTGCAATTCAAAAACAAAGTACAAAACCAAATTGAAAAAAACATGTTCATGGGCCCATGAGCTGCAAAACAATGATAAAAGTGTCCCGACTCTTCAACACACACTGGTAATACCTCACTGGCCCCGCCCCCCAGCCTCCAGCCTCAAAGGCATAGCATCCGTCTTCCTCTTTCACATTGGGGCATCATCTTTACTCCAGATATCCTGCATCGTTGGTGACACCTGGATCAAGTTTTAGTGAGTTATGCTGAGACACTCTGAAGTGGCTTAAATTGCAAAAGCTGAGACTGTGCTTTAATGCTTCAATTTGCTCTTTATGCTATCTACGCTTTATGTGCAATTGCTGTCTGACCTCCTCCTCATCACCTCTCCATCTGGCTAAGGACTTTAAGCCTCCACTCCAATATGAGCTCATGAGGAATGCAGCCTCCAAAGTTAGTTATCTATCTGGACTCTGTTTATACCCTTTTGCTTTCAAATGGATTCCCGAATCCTTCATTCATAATGCCAGATTTAGGTGATGAGTAGAGTTTGAGGTCATGTCACTGCTGTGCTTGCATGCTTTTTGCTTAAGCCTGAAGATTCATATGTGTTGTCTCTTTCAAGTCTCACTAACATCACCAGATGCTATCTGATGATATCAATATTATAATTTTCCCCAAGTGCTGAGAGATATTACAGATGAATTCGGAGCCTAGGTGTGTTCAAATACAGTGCCTTGCGAAAGTATTCGGCCCCCTTGAACTTTGCGACCTTTTGCCACATTTCAGGCTTCAAACATAAAGATATAAAACTGTAATTTTTTGTGAAGAATCAACAACAAGTGGGACACAATCATGAAGTGGAACGAAATTTATTGGATATTTCAAACTTTGTTAACAAATAAAAAACTGAAAAATTGGGCGTGCAAAATTATTCAGCCCCTTTACTTTCAGTGCAGCAAACTCTCTCCAGAAGTTTAGTGAGGATCTCTGAATGATCTAATGTTGACCTAAATGACTAATGATGATAAATAGAATCCACCTGTGTGTAATCAAGTCTCCGTATAAATGCAATCCGTTTAAAGCGCAGGGAGCATCATTAAGAACAAGGAACGCACCAGACAGGTCCGAGATACTGTTGAGGAGAAGTTTAAAGCCGGATTTGGATACAAATAGATTTCCCAAGCTTTAAACATCCCAAGGAGCACTGTGCAAGCGATAATATTGAAATGGAAGGAGTATCAAACCACTGAAAATCTACGAAGACCTGGCCGTCCCTCTAAACTTTCAGCTCATACAAGGAGAAAACTAATGCTTTTCTTCAGCAGGGAAAGGGAAGATGGTTACAATTGATGGGAATATGGATGGAGCCAAATACAGGACCATTCTGGAAGAAAACCTGATGGAGTCTGCAAAAGACCTGAGACTGGGACGGAGATTTGTCTTCCAACAAGACAATGATCCAAAACATAAAGCAAAATCTAAAATGGAATGGTTCACAAATAAACATATCCAGGTGTTAGAATGGCCAAGTCAAAGTCCAGACCTGAATCATATCGAGAATCTGTGGAAAGAACTGAAAACTGCTGTTCACAAACGCTCTCCATCCAACCTCACTGAGCTCGAGCTGTTTTGCAAGGAGGAATGGGCAAAAATTTCAGTCTCTCAATGTGCAAAACTGATAGAGACATACCCCAAGTGACTTACAGCTGTAATCGCAGCAAAAGTTGGTGCTACAAAGTATTAACTTAAGGGGGCTGAATAATTTTGCACGCCTAATTTTTCAGTTTTTTATTTGTTAAAAAGTTTGAAATATCCAATAAATTTAGTTACACTTCATGATCTTGTCCCACTTGTTGTTGATTCTTCACAAAAAATTACAGATTTATATCTTTATGTTTGAAGCCTGAAATGTGGCAAAAGGTCGAAAAGCTCAAGGGGGCCGAATACTTTCGCAAGGCACTGTACTTGGATATTAAGATCGACTGACGGCTTCAGATTTCTTCAGCTTCCTGAATTTTCCTGTTTGTATTATTTGTTATTTTGGAACAATTCCTCTTCAATTAGAGGCATCATACCACCCTTACTCTCTTTGATAATTGTAAAAAATGGAAAGGCCACATACATACATCTGGTGATGTCTTCAGAGCTAAGCACAAGCTCTGAAGACGTCGCCGGATGTGACGAAACGCATCAGCTTTGACCGCATAGCGTCATCACGCTACCCTGAGTGGAACGCAAGCCGGAAGTAAGCCCGTTGATTCCGCGAGGAGGACGCGCAGCCCGCACCGCTGACCACCAGGGAGTGTTTTTTACTTTGTCTTCAATGTCGGAACCCTAAATATGGGTAATAAACTTTAATTTAGACTTTATTACGCTATTGGGAGCTTTCTTTCTTCTCCTCCTTATTTGCACTGGGTTGCTGCACCCCGGAGTCCATAGGAGCATACCATTCCATAGTGGAAAAGAATCCGCGCTTAGGATAATATCGAAGGGAGGGGGTAGAAAAAAGCGATTGGCTGCAGCCCACTTCAGAATATAACCCACTAGAGATTATATTAGATATATAGAGGAAAAAGGAGAAGTGCTTGGCGCTGCCAATATATGCGTTTAGAAGTGTGGAAGGTAGAAGCTAGTATAGACAACACAGATGTCACAAATATTATAACTATTATGCACGTTTGAAAAAATGAATATTAAATAAATAAGTGAGGTTTTAAATGAGGTAAAAACAGGAATAAAGTGTAAGAGCATAAAACCTAGAGCCCAATATTTAAATGTATAAAAGTAAATAGGTATGCAAAAAAAGAAGAAGGTGACATATACATCCACAATATACTCTAATAAATGATATATATATATATATAGTGCCCTTCAAGTGAGGGTGAAGTAGTGGTGTATAAGTAATAATAAAAAGGTAGAGTAGAAAAAATTAATATATATAAATAATTTTACAGTGACTTGAGTGACCATAAAGTGACATGTGCAAAAAAGGAAAAGAGACCTCAATCCCAAGCCTGGGAAGAGAGAGTGCCCAATGTGGTTCCCCAAAAATGACAATGGGGTGGGCCACAGATGGAGGAAAATAAATCCAAAAAATAAATAATAAAAAAAAATGCTGAAAAAAATATATATATATAATAGTGGCTAAGTGATTGATACACAGAATATCTTAAAATCAATAGTGTGCTAGTGAAAAAATGCGCAAAGAAAGTGGTCAAAAATGCATAAGAAAAAACATCCACTGAGTCCTTAAGAAGCGCATAGAGGTATATCAGTCCAAAATAGTGGTGAGGTGCCAAAATCACAGGTGCGACCGGTTGGATGATTCTTAGAGTGAAGACTAAGGTGCTCCCCTATTCAGTGGGTCCGGTGCTCCCCTTTCTAGTAAATACCGAGCTTACCAGAAAGTACTACCCCTACAGGGGTAGGGCGCAGGTCGATAATTGTAGGGATCGCTCCCAAAGCAGAGGGGTCCGGTCACCTGGTCCACTTCTAATATTCCAATTGCCCGAGTCACAACTAATTGGCGTGTTAGTAGGGGTGTTCCAACATTAATGCTCCAACCAAGCCATTCCAGGACATGTATATAAATAAAGAAAGATGCCTCCAAATGGTGAAATACCGCTAGACTTTTATTAAAAACATCCAAGATAAAAGCAGGTACTCACATAAAAAACAGTGCTAACGTTCCCTCAGGACTTAGGAGCCGCAAGGTCCTCTCTGGCGGTGGGGTGATGAACGGTAAGCGTTCTCCCGACCGGAGCTGCGTCCCAAGCCGATCAATACAATGCAAGCGGAAGTGATGCGGTGCGCACTCTACATGTTTCGTCGTATGACGTCATCAGGAGTAGCCTAGCCTACAGCACCTGGTATTCCCAGGCGGTCTCCCATCCAGGTACTAACCAGGCCCGACCCTGCTTAGCTTCCGAGATCAGACGAGATCGGGCGTGTTCAGGGTGATGTGGCCGTAGGCTAGCCTACAGCACCTGGTACTCCTGATGACGTCATACGACGAAACATGTAGAGTGCGCACCGCATCACTTCCGCTTGCATTGTATTGATCGGCTTGGGACGCAGCTCCGGTCGGGAGAACGCTTACCGTTCATCACCCCACCGCCAGAGAGGACCTTGCGGCTCCTAAGTCCTGAGGGAACGTTAGCACTGTTTTTTATGTGAGTACCTGCTTTTATCTTGGATGTTTTTAATAAAAGTCTAGCGGTATTTCACCATTTGGAGGCATCTTTCTTTATTTATATACATGTCCTGGAATGGCTTGGTTGGAGCATTAATGTTGGAACACCCCTACTAACACGCCAATTAGTTGTGACTCGGGCAATTGGAATATTAGAAGTGGACCAGGTGACCGGACCCCTCTGCTTTGGGAGCGATCCCTACAATTATCGACCTGCGCCCTACCCCTGTAGGGGTAGTACTTTCTGGTAAGCTCGGTATTTACTAGAAAGGGGAGCACCGGACCCACTGAATAGGGGAGCACCTTAGTCTTCACTCTAAGAATCATCCAACCGGTCGCACCTGTGATTTTGGCACCTCACCACTATTTTGGACTGATATACCTCTATGCGCTTCTTAAGGACTCAGTGGATGTTTTTTCTTATGCATTTTTGACCACTTTCTTTGCGCATTTTTTCACTAGCACACTATTGATTTTAAGATATTCTGTGTATCAATCACTTAGCCACTATTATATATATATATTTTTTTCAGCATTTTTTTTATTATTTATTTTTTGGATTTATTTTCCTCCATCTGTGGCCCACCCCATTGTCATTTTTGGGGAACCACATTGGGCACTCTCTCTTCCCAGGCTTGGGATTGAGGTCTCTTTTCCTTTTTTGCACATGTCACTTTATGGTCACTCAAGTCACTGTAAAATTATTTATATATATTAATTTTTTCTACTCTACCTTTTTATTATTACTTATACACCACTACTTCACCCTCACTTGAAGGGCACTATATATATATATATATCATTTATTAGAGTATATTGTGGATGTATATGTCACCTTCTTTTTTTGCATACCTATTTACTTTTATACATTTAAATATTGGGCTCTAGGTTTTATGCTCTTACACTTTATTCCTGTTTTTACCTCATTTAAAACCTCACTTATTTATTTAATATTCATTTTTTCAAACGTGCATAATAGTTATAATATTTGTGACATCTGTGTTGTCTATACTAGCTTCTACCTTCCACACTTCTAAACGCATATATTGGCAGCGCCAAGCACTTCTCCTTTTTCCTCTATATACCATTCCATAGGACCACCTAAAGGGGAACCCTTTTTGGCGCAGGAGGCCACCCCAGCGCGAAAGGTCTTAATTAGTGTTGAGCGAACACGGACTGTATTATTCGTGTTCGTACCGAATAATTGGATTATTGTTACCCGAACACGAACATGGACACTTTACTGTATATTCGGGTAAAAATCCGTGTTCGGTCGTTTTATTTCCGGGTTTTGCATGCTTTGGCGCTCTTTTCATGGCGGGCTTTCAACAGCCAATCAACAATCGTTTAACTGGTGTGCCTTAAGCCATCCCAGCCATGCCCGCAATGCGTCGCCGTTCTACGCACCAGCATCCCCAGGAAGTGATGTCATAGCCCTCCGACCCAAGGACCCACGCTGCTACACCACCGCCGAAAGGATCTGCACGTCCCCTGCCTCACAACAGGAGATCGCCGCTCATCCCCCACAGCGCCAGCTCCACAAGGGATCCGGAATGACACCCTGGATGAATAGCGCCCAGATGCCCTGGACTATTTGAGATGCCTGTTTTTAACGCACGTTTGTGAGTAATACTCTTTTAATTGCTAATAAATCAACTGCATTGCTACACTTAGATTGGCGCTTGGTCTTCTCTCTCTTTTTGTCTTGGATCCATACAGGGTTGCTTCACCCTACAAAGCCTGCAGCCATCAAAGTGTCTAGCAATTCCACTGGACTCAATCATCTGCATTTTTGCCCATATCTAGATTATCGCAGCAGCTCGTGTAATCCGATTGCGCCAATCTCCCCCCTTTTTTTCATGCCTGCAAATGTCTCAGTAGCTGTGATTGGCCGTCTGAAGCATGTGACCAAGTCTTTATAAGTTCGAGGCAGCCGCAGCGGCGTCATTATGCTGCTTAGATCAGGGACAGAGCACACATCAACGTGCTGGCTGCTGATTAGGGAAAGGTAGGCAGGAAAAAACCATTTGTGTCCGGATAGAATTGAGGGACAGGTCGGAGTGTTTAGGCAGGGCGAGTTGTAGGCATTTTAGGGATAGAGTCTGCTGAATTATAGGGTCAGTGTGTTCTACAAACTACAATCGATATTGCTGTGTGGGGTGGGGTCTGCACTTAGTTCTCCTGATCTACGATCTCTTCTCAATCCTGTTAGGGACAGAGTCTGCTGAATTTTAGGGAAAGTGTGTTCTACAAACTACAATCGATATTGCTGTGTGGTGTGGGATAGGAGATAGGCAGGTGTCAGTGATCCACATCCATTTTTCTGTGTGTGGGCTGCAGTGAACACAATCTTTTTGGGGTGCAGTGAACACAATCCTTTTGGAGTGCAGTGAACAAAATCTTTGGGGGGTACAGTGAACACAATCTTTGTGGGGTGCAGTGAACAAAACCTTTGTGGGGGTACAGTGAACACAATCTTTGTGGGGTGCAGTGAAGACAATCCTTGTGGGGTGCAGTGAAGACAATCCTTGTGGGGTGCAGTGAACAAAATCTTTGGGGGGTACAGTGAACACAATCTTTGTGGGGTGCAGAGAAGACAATCCTTGTGGGGTGCAGTGAACAAAATCTTTGGGGGGGGGGGGTACAGTGAACACAATCTTTGTGGGGTGCAGTGAACAAAACCTTTGTGGGGTGCAGTGAACACAATATTTGTGGGGTGCAGTGAAGACAATCCTTGTGGGGTGCAGTGAAGACAATCCTTGTGGGGTGCAGTGAACAAAATCTTTGGGGGGTACAGTGAACACAATCTTTGTGGGGTGCAGTGAACAAAACCTTTGTGGGGTACAGTGAACACAATCTTTGTGGGGTGCAGTGAACAAAACATTTGTGGGGTACAGTGAACACAATCTTTGTGGGGTGCAGTGAAGACAATCCTTTTGGAGTGCAGTGAACACAATCTTTGTGGGGTACAGTGAACACAATCTTTGTGGGGTGCAGTGAACAAAACCTTTGTAGGGTACAGTGAACACAATCTTTGTGGGGTGCAGTGAACACAATCTTTGTGGGGTGCAGTGAACAAAACCTTTGTGGGGTGCAGTGAACACAACCTTTGTGGGGTACAGTGAACACAATCTTTGTGGGGTGCAGTGAACAAAACCTTTGTGGGGTACAGTGAACACAATCTTTGTGGGGTACAGTGAACACAATCTTTGTGGGGTGCAGTGAACAAAACCTTTGTGGGGTACAGTGAACACAATCTTTGTGGGGTGCAGTGAACAAAACCTTTGTGGGGTACAGTGAACACAATCTTTGTGGGGTGCAGTGAAGACAATCCTTTTGGGGTGCAGTGAACAAAATCTTTGTGGGGTACAGTGAACACAATCTTTGTGGGGTGCAGTGAACAAAATCTTTGTGGGGTACAGTGAACACAATCTTTGTGGGGTGCAGTGAAGACAATCCTTGTGGGGTGCAGTGAAGACAATCCTTGTGGGGTGAAGTGAAGACAATCCTTGTGGGGTGCAGTGAACAAAATCTTTGGGGGGTACAGTGAACACAATCTTTGTGGGGTGCAGTGAACAAAACCTTTGTGGGGTACAGTGAACACAATCTTTGTGGGGTGCAGTGAACAAAACCTTTGTGGGGTACAGTGAACACAATCTTTGTGGGGTGCAGTGAAGACAATCCTTTTGGAGTGCAGTGAACACAATCTTTGTGGGGTACAGTGAACACAATCTTTGTGGGGTGCAGTTAACAAAACCTTTGTGGGGTACAGTGAACACAATCTTTGTGGGGTGCAGTGAACACAATCTTTGTGGGGTGCAGTGAACAAAACCTTTGTGGGGTGCAGTGAACACAATCTTTGTGGGGTGCAGTGAAGACAATCCTTGTGGGGTGCAGTGAAGACAATCCTTGTGGGGTGCAGTGAACAAAATCTTTGGGGGGTACAGTGAACACAATCTTTGTGGGGTGCAGTGAACAAAACCTTTGTGGGGTACAGTGAACACAATCTTTGTGGGGTGCAGTGAAGACAATCCTTTTGGAGTGCAGTGAACAAAATCTTTGTGGGGTACAGTGAACACAATCTTTGTGGGGTGCAGTGAACAAAATCTTTGTGGGGTACAGTGAACACAATCTTTGTGGGGTGCAGTGAAGACAATCCTTGTGGGGTGCAGTGAAGACAATCCTTGTGGGGTGCAGTGAACAAAATCTTTGGGGGGTACAGTGAACACAATCTTTGTGGGGTGCAGTGAACAAAACCTTTGGGGGTACAGTGAACACAATCTTTGTGGGGTGCAGTGAACAAAACCTTTGTGGGGTACAGTGAACACAATCTTTGTGGGGTGCAGTGAAGACAATCCTTTTGGAGTGCAGTGAACACAATCTTTGTGGGGTACAGTGAACACAATCTTTGTGGGGTGCAGTGAACAAAACCTTTGTGGGGTACAGTGAACACAATCTTTGTGGGGTGCAGTGAACACAATCTTTGTGGGGTGCAGTGAACAAAACCTTTGTGGGGTACAGTGAACACAATCTTTGTGGGGTGCAGAGAAGACAATCCTTTTGGGGTGCAGTGAACACAATCTTTGTGGGGTACAGTGAACACAATCTTTGTGGGGTGCAGTGAACAAAACCTTTGTGGGGTACAGTGAACACAATCTCTGTGGGGTGCAGTGAACAAAACCTTTGTGGGGTACAGTGAACACAATCTTTGTGGGGTACAGTGAACACAATCTTTGTGGGGTGCAGTGAACAAAACCTTTGTGGGGTACAGTGAACACAATCTTTGTGGGGTGCAGTGAACACAATCTTTGTGGGGTACAGTGAACACAATCTTTGTGGGGTGCAGTGAACAAAACCTTTGTAGGGTACAGTGAACACAATCTTTGTGGGGTGCAGTGAACACAATCTTTGTGGGGTGCAGTGAACAAAACCTTTGTGGGGTGCAGTGAACACAACCTTTGTGGGGTACAGTGAACACAATCTTTGTGGGGTGCAGTGAACAAAACCTTTGTGGGGTACAGTGAACACAATCTTTGTGGGGTACAGTGAACACAATCTTTGTGGGGTGCAGTGAACAAAACCTTTGTGGGGTACAGTGAACACAATCTTTGTGGGGTGCAGTGAACAAAACCTTTGTGGGGTACAGTGAACACAATCTTTGTGGGGTGCAGTGAAGACAATCCTTTTGGGGTGCAGTGAACAAAATCTTTGTGGGGTACAGTGAACACAATCTTTGTGGGGTGCAGTGAACAAAATCTTTGTGGGGTACAGTGAACACAATCTTTGTGGGGTGCAGTGAAGACAATCCTTGTGGGGTGCAGTGAAGACAATCCTTGTGGGGTGAAGTGAAGACAATCCTTGTGGGGTGCAGTGAACAAAATCTTTGGGGGGTACAGTGAACACAATCTTTGTGGGGTGCAGTGAACAAAACCTTTGTGGGGTACAGTGAACACAATCTTTGTGGGGTGCAGTGAACAAAACCTTTGTGGGGTACAGTGAACACAATCTTTGTGGGGTGCAGTGAAGACAATCCTTTTGGAGTGCAGTGAACACAATCTTTGTGGGGTACAGTGAACACAATCTTTGTGGGGTGCAGTTAACAAAACCTTTGTGGGGTACAGTGAACACAATCTTTGTGGGGTGCAGTGAACACAATCTTTGTGGGGTGCAGTGAACAAAACCTTTGTGGGGTGCAGTGAACACAATCTTTGTGGGGTGCAGTGAAGACAATCCTTGTGGGGTGCAGTGAAGACAATCCTTGTGGGGTGCAGTGAACAAAATCTTTGGGGGGTACAGTGAACACAATCTTTGTGGGGTGCAGTGAACAAAACCTTTGTGGGGTACAGTGAACACAATCTTTGTGGGGTGCAGTGAAGACAATCCTTTTGGAGTGCAGTGAACAAAATCTTTGTGGGGTACAGTGAACACAATCTTTGTGGGGTGCAGTGAACAAAATCTTTGTGGGGTACAGTGAACACAATCTTTGTGGGGTGCAGTGAAGACAATCCTTGTGGGGTGCAGTGAAGACAATCCTTGTGGGGTGCAGTGAACAAAATCTTTGGGGGGTACAGTGAACACAATCTTTGTGGGGTGCAGTGAACAAAACCTTTGGGGGTACAGTGAACACAATCTTTGTGGGGTGCAGTGAACAAAACCTTTGTGGGGTACAGTGAACACAATCTTTGTGGGGTGCAGTGAAGACAATCCTTTTGGAGTGCAGTGAACACAATCTTTGTGGGGTACAGTGAACACAATCTTTGTGGGGTGCAGTGAACAAAACCTTTGTGGGGTACAGTGAACACAATCTTTGTGGGGTGCAGTGAACACAATCTTTGTGGGGTGCAGTGAACAAAACCTTTGTGGGGTACAGTGAACACAATCTTTGTGGGGTGCAGAGAAGACAATCCTTTTGGGGTGCAGTGAACACAATCTTTGTGGGGTACAGTGAACACAATCTTTGTGGGGTGCAGTGAACAAAACCTTTGTGGGGTACAGTGAACACAATCTCTGTGGGGTGCAGTGAACAAAACCTTTGTGGGGTACAGTGAACACAATCTTTGTGGGGTACAGTGAACACAATCTTTGTGGGGTGCAGTGAACAAAACCTTTGTGGGGTACAGTGAACACAATCTTTGTGGGGTGCAGTGAACACAATCTTTGTGGGGTGCAGTGAACAAAACCTTTGTGGGGTGCAGTGAACACAACCTTTGTGGGGTACAGTGAACACAATCTTTGTGGGGTGCAGTGAACAAAACCTTTGTGGGGTACAGTGAACACAATCTTTGTAGGGTACAGTGAACACAATCTTTGTGGGGTGCAGTGAACAAAACCTTTGTGGGGTACAGTGAACACAATCTTTGTGGGGTGCAGTGAACAAAACCTTTGTGGGGTACAGTGAACACAATCTTTGTGGGGTGCAGTGAAGACAATCCTTTTGGAGTGCAGTGAACAAAATCTTTGTGGGGTACAGTGAACACAATCTTTGTGGGGTGCAGTGAACAAAATCTTTGTGGGGTACAGTGAACACAATCTTTGTGGGGTGCAGTGAAGACAATCCTTGTGGGGTGCAGTGAAGACAATCCTTGTGGGGTGCAGTGAAGACAATCCTTGTGGGGTGCAGTGAACAAAATCTTTGGGGGGTACAGTGAACACAATCTTTGTGGGGTGCAGTGAACAAAACCTTTGTGGGGTACAGTGAACACAATCTTTGTGGGGTGCAGTGAACAAAACCTTTGTGGGGTACAGTGAACACAATCTTTGTGGGGTGCAGTGAAGACAATCCTTTTGGAGTGCAGTGAACACAATCTTTGTGGGGTACAGTGAACACAATCTTTGTGGGGTGCAGTGAACAAAACCTTTGTGGGGTACAGTGAACACAATCTTTGTGGGGTGCAGTGAACACAATCTTTGTGGGGTGCAGTGAACAAAACCTTTGTGGGGTGCAGTGAACACAATCTTTGTGGGGTGCAGTGAAGACAATCCTTGTGGGGTGCAGTGAAGACAATCCTTGTGGGGTGCAGTGAACAAAATCTTTGGGGGGTACAGTGAACACAATCTTTGTGGGGTGCAGTGAACAAAACCTTTGTGGGGTACAGTGAACACAATCTTTGTGGGGTGCAGTGAACACAATCCTTTTGAAGTGCAGTGAACAAAATCTTTGTGGGGTACAGTGAACACAATCTTTGTGGGGTGCAGTGAACAAAATCTTTGTGGGGTACAGTGAACACAATCTTTGTGGGGTGCAGTGAAGACAATCCTTGTGGGGTGCAGTGAAGACAATCCTTGTGGGGTGCAGTGAAGACAATCCTTGTGGGGTGCAGTGAACAAAATCTTTGGGGGGTACAGTGAACACAATCTTTGTGGGGTGCAGTGAACAAAACCTTTGTGGGGTACAGTGAACACAATCTTTGTGGGGTGCAGTGAACAAAACCTTTGTGGGGTACAGTGAACACAATCTTTGTGGGGTGCAGTGAAGACAATCCTTTTGGAGTGCAGTGAACACAATCTTTGTGGGGTACAGTGAACACAATCTTTGTGGGGTGCAGTGAACAAAACCTTTGTGGGGTACAGTGAACACAATCTTTGTGGGGTGCAGTGAACACAATCTTTGTGGGGTGCAGTGAACAAAACCTTTGTGGGGTACAGTGAACACAATCTTTGTGGGGTGCAGAGAAGACAATCCTTTTGGGGTGCAGTGAACACAATCTTTGTGGGGTACAGTGAACACAATCTTTGTGGGGTGCAGTGAACAAAACCTTTGTGGGGTACAGTGAACACAATCTTTGTGGGGTGCAGTGAACAAAACCTTTGTGGGGTACAGTGAACACAATCTTTGTGGAGTACAGTGAACACAATCTTTGTGGGGTACAGTGAACACAATCTCATACTTCTGAAGCTTTGAGGGTGCTGCCTGTTCTATACTCCTCCTCCTCCTCCTCATCCATCCTTTTAGGTGTACAAACAATAGTAATTGGGGCCTAGTGTGCTTCTGTACGTGTGAAAAACATACACTTTTTTTTGATCATATTTCCTATTCCGCTATTCAATAAAAACCTTTGGGGCTCAATTAAATTGCAGAATAGTCTGTGTCGGTACCTGTGAGATCCACCTTTCCAAGTTTTTGGGGTTCATCTCATACTTCTGAAGCTTTGAGGGTGCTGCCTGTTCTATACTCCTCCTCCTCCTCCTCCTCATCCATCCTTTTAGGTGTACAAACAATAGTAATTGGGGCCTAGTGTGCTTCTGTACGTGTGAAAAACATACACTTTTTTTTGATCATATTTCCTATTCCGCTATTCAATAAAAACCTTTGGGGCTCAATTAAATTGCGGAATAGTCTGTGTCGGTACGTGTGAGATCCACCTTTCCAAGTTTTTGGGGTTCATCTCATACTTCTGAAGCTTTGAGGGTGCTGCCTGTTCTATACTCCTCCTCCTCCTCTTCCTCATCCATCCTTTTAGGTGTACAAACAATAGTAATTGGGGCCTAGTGTGCTTCTGTACGTGTGAAAAACATACACTTTTTTTTGATCATATTTCCTATTCCGCTATTCAATAAAAACCTTTGGGGCTCAATTAAATTGCGGAATAGTCTGTGTCGGTACGTGTGAGATCCACCTTTCCAAGTTTTTGGGGTTCATCTCATACTTCTGAAGCTTTGAGGGTGCTGCCTGTTCTATACTCCTCCTCCTCCTCCTCATCCATCCTTTTAGGTGTACAAACAATAGTAATTGGGGCCTAGTGTGCTTCTGTACGTGTGAAAAACATACACTTTTTTTGATCATATTTCCTATTCCGTTATTCAATAAAAACCTTTGGGGCTCAATTAAATTGCGGAATAGTCTGTGTCGGTACGTGTGAGATCCACCTTTCCAAGTTTTTGGGGTTCATCTCATACTTCTGAAGCTTTGAGGGTGCTGCCTGTTCTATACTCCTCCTCCTCCTCCTCCTCCTCATCCATCCTTTTAGGTGTACAAACAATAGTAATTGGGGCCTAGTGTGCTTCTGTACGTGTGAAAAACATACACTTTTTTTTGATCATATTTCCTATTCCGCTATTCAATAAAAACCTTTGGGGCTCAATTAAATTGCGGAATAGTCTGTGTCGGTACGTGTGAGATCCACCTTTCCAAGTTTTTGGGGTTCATCTCATACTTCTGAAGCTTTGAGGGTGCTGCCTGTTCTATACTCCTCCTCCTCCTCCTCCTCATCCATCCTTTTAGGTGTACAAACAATAGTAATTGGGGCCTAGTGTGCTTCTGTACGTGTGAAAAACATACACTTTTTTTGATCATATTTCCTATTCCGCTATTCAATAAAAACCTTTGGGGCTCAATTAAATTGCGGAATAGTCTGTGTCGGTACGTGTGAGATCCACCTTTCCAAGTTTTTGGGGTTCATCTCATACTTCTGAAGCTTTGAGGGTGCTGCCTGTTCTATACTCCTCCTCCTCCTCTTCCTCATCCATCCTTTTAGGTGTACAAACAATAGTAATTGGGGCCTAGTGTGCTTCTGTACGTGTGAAAAACATACACTTTTTTTGATCATATTTCCTATTTCGCTATTCAATAAAAACCTTTGGGGCTCAATTAAATTGCGGAATAGTCTGTGTCGGTACGTGTGAGATCCACCTTTCCAAGTTTTTGGGGGTTCATCTCATACTTCTGAAGATTTGAGGGTGCTGCCTGTTCCATACTCCTCTTCCTCATCCTCCCTTTAGGGTAGGAAAAAATTTAATCGGGCCTAGTCTGTGTTTGTACGTGTGAGATACACAGTTTTTTATCCTATTCCGCTATTCAATACACACCCTTTTGGTGTAAAAAACATTAAATTGCGGCATAGTTTGCATATTTGACATTTGCATATATTTTGCCTTGTTGCGCTGTTTTGAGTACTCCACCAACATGGCCAGTGGCAATGACGCCGTTCTCAGCTTAACTATCCCACTTCTATGCCTCCTTGAAAAAACAATTCGGGCGATGATGGAAGAGGATGTGGCACAGGATGAGGAGGAGGAGGAGGATGAAGAGGTAACATTTCAAAGGCTTTCAGGGCAGTCATTCGCAAGGGGCTCCGAGGGTGGGTTCCTGCACACACAAACGCCAGGGACACAATTGTCCAGCAGGGGCACAGTTCTGGAGGATGAGGAGGATGAGGAGGAGGAGGAGCTGGAGGAGGAGATGGAACCATGTTCACAGCAGGGTGGCACCCAGGCCAGCTCATGGCCATCACTGGTGCGTGGCTGGGGGGATACAGAGGACACGGACGATACACCTCCCACAGAGGACAGCCTTTCGTCGCCTCTGGGCAGCCTGGCACACATGAGCGATTACATGCTGCAGTGTCTCCACAACGACTGCCGAGTTGCCCACATTCTAACTTGTGCTGATTACTGGGTGGCCACGCTGCTGGATCCCCGTTACAAGGACAACGTACCGTCCTTAATTCACTCACTGGAGCGCGATCGCAAGATGCGCGAGTACAAGCGCACGCTGGTAGACGCGATGCTGCTGGCATTCCCATCTGACAGCGGGGCCACAGTGGAAGCACAAGGCAGAGGAGGAGGGAGGAGGAGGTCGCCAACTCAACCAGGGCACCGCCAGCACCTCAGAAGGCAGGGTTAGCATGGCCGAAATGTGGAAAAGCTTTGTCAGCACGCCACAACAAACAGCAGCACCAGCAGCTCATATGGAACGTCTTAGCAGGAGGCAGCATTTTACCAACATGGTGGAGCAGTATGTGTGCACACGCCTACATGTAGTGAATGAGGGGTCTGCCCCCTTCAACTTCTGGGTCTCCAAATTGGGCACATGGCCTGAGCTTGCCCTTTACGCCTTGGAGGTGCTGGCGTGCCCTGCAGCCAGTGTATTATCTGAACGGGTATTTAGCACGGCTGGGGGTGTTATAACAGACAAGCGCAGCCGCCTGTCCAGAGACAATGTGGACAAGCTCACGTTCATTAAAATGAACCAGGCATGGATCCCACGGGACTTTTCCGTACCTTGTGCAGAATAGCAATGGATACCGACCTTACCCAGCCATTGTTCCATTTTTGCTCTTTCTCACTCTTTTGGGGTGTACCCTCATTTAAAATTTGTGAAAAGAAGCAGTGTTGGCTACCTCATCCTCCTCCTCAGGGCCAGATTAACGTAGGGGCTATTGGAGCTGCAGCTCCATGCAGGCCCCTACCTTTTATATAGGCCCCGGGTTGGCCATATTCACTGTGACCGCTCTTCTGTCACTTGTAAACACAGAAGTCTGGCTTCTATGCTCGCTTCCCCAGGCAGCACCCTCAGAACCTCCCCACACAGCGCGAAGGCCGGACAAGGAGGGACAGTTGCCGATGCATGGATGTGTTTATGGGCTTCAGAGACAGCATCCCATGTTGAATTAGGCATGCATGGCTGCACCCTTCCTCCTCTGGGTGCATGCCAAGGCACGGCCCTTAAGGCCCTTCAAAATCCTCAGCACCAAGACCATGATGCTCTTAATCCGGCCCTGGTCCTCCTCCACCGCCGCTTCCACCTACACCGCCCATAGGTGTGCGCAGCCTATTGCATTAGGGTGTGCACCCCAAAGTTGAAATACACATGCATGTGTTTGCCTACATGTACATGGCCCCGATACATTGCTCTCCCTGCTGGCAAAGAGAAATAGAGCAGAGCAGGTGCGAGGGAGATCTTTCCCATCTCCTCACTGGCAAACAGAGCGATAATGCTATGTGCCCTAGGTGATTAGGGTGTGCCCAGGTACACCAGGCACACCCTGTGCGCACGCCTATGACACCGCCACATCCACCACCACCTCAACCTCCCTCCTACTCCATATGGGCCTCGTCCTTCAGAGATGAAGAACATTGTTTTATTTTTCTGTTTTTTTTTTGTTGTTTTAAGTTATTTCCCTATCCACATTTGTTTGCAGAGCACTTGCCATGCTCTTAACTACGTTTTGCTGCCATTTGCAGCACTCTAGCCCTTTCCATTGGTGTTTTAGAGCCATTTTAGTGCCTTAAAGTTCGGGTCCCCATTGACTTCAATGGGGTTCGGTGTCCGGGAAAAGTTCGGTAAAAGTCCGGGACACGGACCCGGACTTTTTTTTAAAGTTCGGCCGAACCCGTCGAACACGGACATCTAGGTGTCCGCTCAACCCTAGTCTTAATGTCATATGGCATATGAGACCCACTACATTCGGTAAGTGATCCAATTCTCACATTCACTTGGGAGAAGGAATCGACACCGTAGTCAACCAAATCACAGCAGTTTGCACCTTCCAATCGTGAAGAACCACTCTCACTAAGGACAATATTTATTCCTGAGCACTAAGTCACTATTTAACCTTGGACTGTGTTACTTCAATTAATTTTGTACTGCAATAGTACGTATACTGCACATGCAAATATTTATTGTTTGATATATTTATATTTATGTCACACCTGCACAAAAGGATATAATTTGACGATATAACATCGTCACTTTGTCATGATATATAATTTTTATTAATTTTTATTGGTTCTGCTGTGGATTTTATATTTATCTGGTATCTTTTTATTGAGTCATTTATGTATTTGGTTTCACTAATATTGGACATCATCACTTATTTATTTATTTAACCTATAGTTAGTAAGCGCTGTATGTGGTCTTTCCTTTAAAGTCCAATTTTTACATACATCTTTTTATTGTACAGCAGCTGCTTTTCTCTTAATTTCTGCTAATACATTCATCTGGTAATTTATTTATCCATCTGGAACCCTACTTTTGGCGCGTGGTATATACTTTGTATATATTTTTTTTTCTCTCTTTGATAATTGCCCATGAGAGCTACTGATTGATTGCAAGCAGGTATTCGGGGTGTTTGGTGGGGTGGGTTTGAGGTTGGGGGCGGGGCCAGTGAGGCATTACCAGCGTGTGTTGAAGAGTCGCGGCACTTTTATCATTGTTTTGCAGCTCATGGGCCCGTGAACATGTTTTTTTAAATTTGGTTTTGTCCTTTGTTTTTGAACTGCAATTTATGCATTATTTTTATTGTCCTTCAATAAAGTACTATTTTTCAATTTTTCAATACCTGTGTTTGAGCCAATCATTTGCAACTTTTTCTGTGTTTGTTTTTCATATTCTGCTCCAGTTGCTTGGCTCACCGTTTATATTCTGTAAGGTATTCTTCAATGGTGTCTTTTCCCTGCCCATCCCCACTGTGCGGGCGGTGGAAATATATCCCTGGGGTTCATCATCCATTTTCCCTTTTCCCCTTGATTTAGTTACTTGAGAATACAACTGGTTATTCCATCCTCTGATCTTTTTCATGTAACTTCAACATTCTAGTCAAAAGCTTCAAGAAAAAAGCTTCGCTTTGCACACTGCCAAAGCCTCTTGGGCAGGATGTATAGCCTTGACTAAGATTAAACTAAATAAAAATATTTTTTGTGAACTAATTGGTGCTAATTCCAAAGTAAATAATATATGGCTCAATAAATGATAATCCAATCAGTATATGTCAAATTTATAATCATATAATCAATAAACTGTGCAAAATTAACAAATAATAAGGAGCCTGAAGGCAATCAATATCCTAATTCAAAAAAAGTCCATATATAAGTGCAAGTGCAAAAAATATTGAATAAATATGAGGCTATGGAACAATAAATATACAGTACAAATTCATGGAAAGTCCATGTGCAGGTGCAAGGAAATATAAAACAATGGTGATCCGAAACCGTGATAAAAACTTCAATCCAAACGTGTTACCGATGTGAACAATCCCAAACCAAGGTATCTGACATTGAGTGCAATGGCTGCTCACCACAAGAATGAATAAATCAAACGTTGTTCATAGATAACAAACTTTTCCGTATAGCTTCAGTGATAGCAATATGACAGCTGATAAGTAGTGATGTCGCGAACCTAAAATTCGCCGTTCGCGAACGGCGAACGCGAACATCGGCAAATGTTCGCGAACCGGCGAACCGGGCGAACCGCCATAGACATCAATAGGCAGGCGAATTTTAAAACACACAGGGACTCTTTCTGGCCACAATAGTGATGGAAAAGTTGTTTCAAGGGGACTAACACCTGGACTGTGGCATGCCGGAGAGGGATCACGCAAAAAAAAGTTCTTAAAAATTATAATTTTTTGATAGAGAGCCAATTATTGGAAAAATTAAAAAAAAATAAAAATAAAAAATTTCTTTGGATTTAGCATCTGGGGGGTCTAAAAAGTGTACCTGCGAAGTTTCAGCTCTGTAGCATGTCCAGAACCCCTAAAAAACAGCATTTGTCTTATATTTTCAGGAATATGGCTTCTCTGCGGCTGGCTTTTTCTCTTGCAGGCATTTATCGGGCATTTTTTTAGGCAGGCATGTCATTTTTTGTATTTAGTGTCTGGGGGGTCTAAAAAGTGTACCTGTCAAGTTTCAGCTCTGTAGCATGTCCAGAACCCCTAAAAAACAGCATTTTTCTTATATTTTCAGGAATATGGCTTCTCTGCGGCTGGCTTTTTCTCTTGCAGGCATTTATCGGGCATTTTTTTAGGCAGGCATGTCATTTTTTGTATTTAGTGTCTGGGGGGTCTAAAAAGTGTACCTGTCAAGTTTCAGCTCTGTAGCATGTCCAGAACCCCTAAAAAACAGCATTTTTCTTATATTTTCAGGAATTTGGCTTCTCTGCGGCTGGCTTTTTCTCTTGCAGGCATTTAGCGGGCATTTTTTTAGGCAGGCATGTCATTTTTTGTATTTAGTGTCTGGGGGGTCTAAAAAGTGTACCTGTCAAGTTTCAGCTCTGTAGCATGTCCAGAACCCCTAAAAAACAGCATTTTTCTTATATTTTCAGGAATACGGCTTCTCTGCGGCTGTCTTTTTCTCTTGCAGGCATTTATCGGGCATTTTTTTAGGCAGGCATGTCATTTTTTGTATTTAGTGTCTGGGGGGGTCTAAAAAGTGTACCTGTCAAGTTTCAGCTCTGTAGCATGTCCAGAACCCCTAAAAAACAGCATTTTTCTTATATTTTCAGGAATACGGCTTCTCTGCGGCTGTCTTTTTCTCTTGCAGGCATTTATCGGGCATTTTTTTAGGCAGGCATGTCATTTTTTGTATTTAGTGTCTGGGGGGTCTAAAAAGTGTACCTGTCAAGTTTCAGCTCTGTAGTATGTCCACAACCCAAAAAAAACAGCATTTTTCTTATATTTTCAGGAATATGGCTTCTCTGCGGCTGGCTTTTTCTCTTGCAGGCATTTAGCGGGCATTTTTTTAGGCAGGCATGTCATTTTTTGTATTTAGTGTCTGGGGGGTCTAAAAAGTGTACCTGTCAAGTTTCAGCTCTGTAGCATGTCCAGAACCCCTAAAAAACAGCATTTTTCTTATATTTTCAGGAATACAGCTTCTCTGCGGCTGTCTTTTTCTCTTGCAGGCAGTTATCGGGCATTTTTTTAGGCAGGCATGTCATTTTTTGTATTTAGTGTCTGGGGGGTCTAAAAAGTGTACCTGTCAAGTTTCAGCTCTGTAGCATGTCCAGAACCCCTAAAAAACAGCATTTTTCTTATATTTTCAGTAATACGGCTTCTCTGCGGCTGGCTTTTTCTCTTGCAGGCATTTATCGGGCATTTTTTTAGGCAGGCATGTCATTTTTTGTATTTAGTGTCTGGGGGGTCTAAAAAGTGTACCTGTCAAGTTTCAGCTCTGTAGCATGTCCAGAACCCCTAAAAAACAGCATTTTTCTTATATTTTCAGTAATACGGCTTCTCTGCGGCTGTCTTTTTCTCTTGCAGGCATTTATCGGGCATTTTTTTAGGCAGGCATGTCATTTTTTGTATTTAGTGTCTGGGGGGTCTAAAAAGTGTACCTGTCAAGTTTCAGCTCTGTAGTATGTCCACAACCCAAAAAAAACAGCATTTTTCTTATGATTTTTAGTAGAAAACTAATGCAGTGTCTTTCCAGCTGTCTTTTTTTCTTTCTGGCAAGCTGAAATATGATATGCCAAGGCAAACATGCCTATCAGTTGAGCTATGACACAGACAACACTGCACACATGGGGAAATATGTAAAACAAAAAACAGGAAAAGGAAATTAGGTGACGGTCACAAAACATGATATTGTGATTGGCCAAATAAAAAGTCACCTCGCGATGAGGTCGCGCCAAAGTCGCGCTAAGTCGCGCCAAAGTCGCACTGGAAGCGACGCTACTTTAGTGGTAGCGGCAGTGTAAACCAGCACTAAAACATCCAGTGTGTGAATACGATCAGGTATGATGTTTTATCGGTCAAGTAGTGTAAGGGTTACGCCCGTCGCCCGCTTCACAGTGACAGACCAAACTCTGACAGACCAAACTCCCCGTTTAACAGTCAGTCAGTCCATTTGCACAACCGCAAACTCCCAATTTGCACAAGGTTGGATACCAAGCTAGCCATGTCCCGTTCCTTGTCCTCACTGACATCATTGAAGGTCTCTTCCTCCACCCAGCCACATACAACACCAAGGGTCCCCGAAAGGTGAGAACAAGCCCCCTGGGACGCCTGCTGTGGCTGGTATTCCACCTCCTCAAAGCCACCTTCCTCCTCTGACTTCTCTTCTTCAGACTCCTCTCTCTGCGTTGCCACAGGTCCAGCAATTGACAACGACAAGGCTGCTTCTGGTGGTGATGAGGACCACAACTCTTCCTCTTCATGCTCATCTACAGCCTGATCCAGTACTCTTCGCAGGGCACGCTCCAGAAAAAACGCATATGGGATGAGGTCGATGATGTTGCCTTGGGTTCGACTGACCACCAGGGTTGTCATCTCCGCAAAAGGACGCATGAGCCTACAGCCATTGTTCATGAGCATTCAGTAACGCGGCCAAAAAATACCCAGCTCCGCAGAAAGAATGAAAGAATATGAATGTTTTTTTTTTATGAAAAATTATCCTGCGGATCGCTTTTGGTCTGTACACAATGAAGCAACGACCTTATCATCTGGGGTGTGCCAACACAATCCTAGAGGTGATCGCTTCATTGTGATACGCAAGCCCCTTCACCACGACAAGGTAACGATCACGAAGGGGAATTGACACATGTATGTGCCTTTTTTTTTGTTTTTTGTTTTTTTGCAGCCACAGTGTAGCACCAGAGGCCAGAAAAATTAGGCATGTACACATGCATGAAAAAGTAGGTATTGTTGCAGCCGCTGCTGTAGCAGCGGCCTGAAAAATTGAGGTTTTAAGGCAGAAAGTGCACTAAAACATTGCGGCTTGAACCGTAGCTGGTGGCGGAGACGTCACGTAAGTCATCCGGCATGCAGAGAATGATTATATACAGCAGCGTGTGGACCATTTTTAGGCCAAGGCATCTCAGTCATCACCAGGCCTTTTTTAGTCAAATGCATCCCCCACTGTCAGTCCCTTCGGGATCCATGCCTCATTCATCTTAATAAACGTGAGGTAATCAAGACTTTTTTGACCTAGGCGACTTCTCTTCTCAGTGACAATACCTCCTGCTGCGCTGAAGGTCCTTTCTGACAGCACACTTGAAGCGGGGCAGGCCAGAAGTTCAATGGCAAACTGGGATAGCTCAGGCCACAGGTCAAGCCTGCACACCCAGTAGTCAAGGGGTTCATCGCTCCTCAGAGTGTCGATATCTGCAGTTAAGGCAAGGTAGTCTGCTACCTGTCGGTCGAGTCATTCTCTGAGGGTGGACCCCGAAGGGCTGTGGCGATGCATAGGACTAAAAAAGCTCCGCATGTCCTCCATCAACAAGACGTCTGTAAAGCGTCCTGTCCTTGCCGGCGTGGTTGTGGTGGTAGGAGGAGGATTACTTTCACCTCTTCCCCTGTTGGATTCCCGTTGTGCTGTGACATCACCCTTATACGCTGTGTAAAGCATTGTTTTTAACTTATTTTGTAGCTGCTGCATCCTTTGCGACTGCCGGTAATTGGGTAACATATCACAGACTTTCTGCTTATACCGGGGGTCTAGTAGCGTGGCCACCCAGTACAGGTCGTTCTCCTTCAGCCTTTTTATACGAGGGTCTCTCAACAGGCATGACAGCATGAAAGACCCCATTTGCACAAGGTTGGATGCCGAGCTACTCATGTCCAATTCCTCGTCCTCACTGATGTCATTGAAGGTGTGTTCTTCCCCCCAGCCACGTACAACACCACGGGTACCAGATAGGTGACAACGAGCACCCTGGGATGCCTGCTGTGGTTGGTGTTCCTCCTCCTCAAAGCCACATTCCTCCTCTGACTCCTCTTCCTCACACTCCTCTTCCAGTGTTGCCGCAGGTCCAGCAATCGATGGTAAGGCTGTTTCTGGTGGTGGTGATGGTGACCACAACTCTTCCTCTTCCTCTTCACGCTCATCTACGGCCTGATCCAGCACTCTTCGCAGGGCACGCTCCAGGAAAAAAACATATGGGATGATGTCGCTGATGGTGCCTTCAGTGCGACTCACTAGGTTTGTCACCTCCTCAAAAGGACGCATGAGCCTACAGGCATTGCGCATGAGCGTCCAGTAGCGTGGCAAAAAAATACCCAGCTCCGCAGAGGCTGTCCTAGCACCCCGGTCATACAAATACTCGTTGACCGCTTTTTCTTGTTGGAGCAGGCGGTCGAACATTAGCAGTGTTGAATTCCAACGTGTCGGGCTGTCGCAAATCAAGCGCCTCACTGGCATGTTGTTTCGCCGCTGAATATCTGCAAAGTGCGCCATGGCCGTGTAGGAACGCCTGAAATGGCCACACACCTTCCTGGCCTGCTTGAGGACGTCCTGTAAGCCTGGGTACTTCTGCACAAAACGTTGCACAATCAGATTCAACACATGTGCCATGCACGGCACATGTGTCAACTTGCCCAAATTCAATGCCGCCAACAAATTGCTCCCGTTGTCACACACCACTTTGCCGATCTCCAGTTGGTGCGGGGTCAGCCACTGATCCACCTGTGCATTCAGGGCGGACAGTAGTGCTGGTCCGGTGTGACTCTCTGCTTTCAGGCAAGTCAACCCCAAGACAGCGTGACACTGTCGTATCCGGCATGTGGAATAGCCCCTGGGGAGCTGGGGGGGTGCAGTTGGTGTGGAGCAAGACGCAACAGCAGAAGAGGACTCAGCCGAGGAGGTTAGCAAAGAGGATGGAGTAGGAGGAGTAGAGGAGGTGGCAGCAGGCCTGCCTGCAAGTCGTGGCGGTGTCACCAACTCCTCTGCAGCAGAGCCACGCATTCCATGCTTGGCAGCCGCCAGCAGGTTTACCCAATGCGCAGTGTACGTTATATACCTGACCTGACCGTGCTTTGCAGACCAGCTATCAGTGGTCAGATGGACCCTTGCCCCAACACTGTGTGCCAGACGTGACATGATTTCCTTTTCCACAATAGAGTACAGGTTGGGGATTGCCTTTTGTGAAAAATAATTTTGGCCGGGTACCTTCCACTGCGGTGTCCCAATAGCGACAAATTTTTTGAAGGCCTCAGACTCCACCAGCTTGTATGGTAAAAGCTGGCGGGCTAAGAGTTCCGACAAGCCAGCTGTCAGACGCCGGGCAAGGGGGTGACTCTGCGAGATTGGCTTTTTACGCTCGAACATTTCCTTCACAGACACCTGACTGTGGGCAGGTGACGAGCAGGAACTGTTGAAGGTGAGAGGCGGAGGGGCGGGTTTCAGTTTGTGTGCTGCTTTTACTCATGTGTTGATCCCATAGGCGTTTGTGATGTGAGATCATGTGCCTTCGCAAAGCAGTTGTACCTAGGTGGGTGTTGGACTTCCCACGACTCAGTTTCTTTTGGCACAGGTTACAAATGGCATCGCTGATATCAGAGACAGACACACAAAAAAAATGCCACACTGCTGAGCTTTGCAAGGACGGCATTCTGGTGGTGGCAACAGCTTGCGTTGATTGGCGTGCTGTCTGGCTGACCCCGGGTGCCGAATCTACATGCTGTCTGACTGCGCCACTAGCTCCTTGCGATGACCTCCTCCCCCTGCTTCCAACTCGTCTCCTCCTCCTCTCTGTCTCCCCATCTGAACTTTCCCCCTCTTCTTCTGCTCTTCGAGCAGGCACCCAGGTGACATCCACAGACACATCGTCATCATCAGCCGCTTCACTTGACAACTCAGCAAAGGCAGCAGCAGCAGGTACAACATCATCATCATCACAATGTACGTCCATGTGTATAATGCTGCCTGACTGAGACATATCCCCGTTATCTACATCCTCTGGCACTAATAGTTGCGCATCACTTATTTCTTCAAACTGATGTGAAAATAACTCCTCTGACGGATCAAGTGAAGCGGCTGTGGTGCTAGTGTTGGTGGTGGTGCCGGCGGGCTGGCGAGTGGTAAATTGAGAGGTGCCCGAAGCTGAGCTGGAGGAGGATGGTGCATTAGGGTTCCGAGCGGAAGCTGTAGACGATTGGGTGTCTTGTGTAAGCCAGTCAACTATGGCCTCAGAATTTTTTGAGTTCAGGGTCTGTGGTGGCCTCTGAACACTGGGCATTATTCTAGGGCCTAAGGAAATCACAGCACCACGACCACGACGGCCCTTGAGGGGTGGCCTGCCTCTGCCTGTCATTTTCTTTTTTAATGTGTTGTTACTGTTGTACTATGAGTGCAAGCTGCTGTGCCACCTTATATATCAGTGGTGGGTGGGCAGTGGCACAGTACACTCTCTGTGGACCTGACAGCAGTCACTGGCACCCAGGCAACTGCAATTTAAAAAATATATATATTTTTTTTTACTTTGCAAGCTGCTGTGCCACCTTATATATCAGTGGTGGGTGGGCAGTGGCACAGTACACTCTCTGTGGACCTGACAGCAGTCACTGGCACCCAGACAACTGCAATTTAAAAAATATATATATATTTTTTTACTTTGCAAGCTGCTGTGCCACCTTATATATCAGTGGTGGGTGTGCAGTGGCACAGTACACTCTCTGTGGACCTGACAGCAGTCACTGGCACCCAGGCAACTGCAATTTAAAAAAATATATATATTTTTTTTACTTTGCAAGCTGCTGTGCCACCTTATATGTCAGTGGTGGGTGGGCAGTGGCACAGTACACTCTCTGTGGACCTGACAGCAGTCACTGGCACCCAGGCAACTGCAATTTAAAAAAATATATATTTTTTTTTACTTTGCAAGCTGCTGTGCCACCTTATATATCAGTGGTGGGTGGGCACACAGTGGCACTGCAGTGGGCACAGTACACTCTGTGGACCTGACAGTCACTGGCAGCCCAGGCAACTGCAATAATAAAAAATATTTTTTTTCTCAATTTATTGCAACAAGATGCTGTGCCAACGTATATATATCAGTGGTGGGCAGTGCACTGCAGTGGGTACAGTGCACTCTGTGGACCTGACACAGCACTCACTGCAATTATGACAGAGGAAAAAAAAATATTTTTTAAAATGCCAGGTACTGTGCCTGTGCCACCCGAAATGAGTGTGGTGTGCACACAGTACAGTCTGTGGTAGGTCTGTGGCCTCTCACACACAGCGGGCAGGCAACTGCAGTGTACAATAGATATATATATATATATATATATATATATATATATATATATATATATAAGAAAAAAATCTATTACCTTACCAGCCCTTAAAAGGGCTTTTGGGGACACTATATATATATATATATATATATATATATATATATATATGTATATATATAAATAAAAAAATCCTCAATTACCAGCCCTTAAAAGGGCTTTTGGGGACACTAGATAGATATAGATATATATATATATGAAGAAACAACTCAATTACCAGCCCTTAAAAGGGCTTTTGGGGACGCTAGGTATATATATATATATATATATATATATATATATATATATATAAAAAAAAAAAACACAAATACCAGCCCTTAGAAGGGCTTTTTGGGGTGCTGATATTACAGCAGTAGTGGACCAAGAACACTGCAAGACCAGGAACACTGATTAACTGTCCCTAGCTTAACAGCAGCAGCAGCAGCAGCAGCTCTCCCTACTCTCACTACACACACTGCTTCAGAATGATCTAAGATGGATGCTGCCCTTGCTTATTTATAGGAGGTGGGAGGGTGTGGGAGGGAGGTACGCTGATTGGCTGGAAATGTGTCTGCTGACTGTAAAGTTCAGGGTCAAAGTTTGCCTCAATGATGTCTTATGGGGGGCGGACCGAACATCGCATATGTTCGCCGGCAGCGGCGAACGCGAACATGCTAAGTTCGCCGGGAACTGTTCGCCGGCGAACAGTTCTATACATCTCTACTGATAAGATGTGGTAAATCACTATGCCAAAGTGTATAGATGAAGGATCTTCCTTGATAATTCCCTCATGTAAGGATATAATAGAAAAAGGGCTTCATGGTGCAGTATAACAGATATGTTTATTGAAGACAATAGTAAACACTTACAATCAAGTTGCAGGTAGGATGTATAACAGCGAACTACTCGGTCCCACAGTAGCGGTGTCGAAAATCTGAACGTCCGATCATGGCTGTAGACAGGAAGTGACGTCACCTGACTGCTCCTGAAGCATTGCGTCACTAAAATACGTGACTTTCTCAAGGGTAAAAGTGCAAAGTGATGCTCACTGGGATAAATAGGAGAAAACGTTTGCCATAGGAACTGTACACAATGCATCTGATGCTTATTTAACCATTTAAACACTGATAGAAAAAACTGGTAATGTGCTAGTCCCAAGTGTACAGATATATATTAAGATGTAATCATTCTAAATGGCAAGGTGCAAGTATTAATTCACATTGATCCATTTCCTGGGCATTCACCTTACTTCACTCATTAAAGATAAAAATATCTTGGTTGACGTCTTTCTCATGGGCACCAAACTCTACAATGACTTACTTGAGAATACAACTGGTTACTCCATCCTCTGATCTTTTTCATGTTAACTTCAACATTCTAGTCAAAAGCTTCAAGAAAAAAGTTTAGCTTTGCACACTGCCAAAGCCTCTTGGGCAGGATGTATATCATTGACTAAAATGTTCCTTCTTCCACATGTTCTCTACTTGTTCAGGACCCTCCCTATACCAATTTTACCCTGCTATCTGTCAAAATGTCAAAGTCTTCCCAGCACATTCATAAGGAACTCTAAGGGCCTCTGCTTAAAACAATTTATGCTGTGCCTACTCTCCACTTTTGCAGGGCTGTGAGCCCCTGATGTTGGATTATATTACAGAGCCGCCTAACTTGGCCAAACAAAACACTGGTAGCCTTCCCCGATGCAACCTCTCTGGCTACAAATTGAGAAATCAGTGCTACCTTTTGATGTCAAAGTATTGCTAAGTGTGGTGTGGCTTCGATTTCACCCTCCTTGTTCTGTCTTGGCCATGGTAAATGCAACTATGAATGCTTGGCGCTCTATTCTCCAAGAGGCTAAAGGTATCTCATATCAGACTTTGAATAACCTTCTACTCACTCCCTTGGAACTTATTTCCTATAACTCACCCTGGTAATGCAACCCTTGCAATGGTCATCTGCAGGCGTACACTATCTTGAAGACCTTTTCAATCATCAGGATCTCATTTCAACACTTACCCAATACTTGCAACATTTTGATTAAAGACTTTTACATCTATCTACACATCTGTCATATTCTCACCACAATATCCTGGACACCTCAACTACATCCTGGAAACTTATCAGGTTTTTTTGACTTCCCTAACCTGAAACCTAAAGGTCTCTCTCTCGTGTGTAAGCTACTCAACTGTCCTCAAAGTTGATACCAAATCTACCTCTATAGAATTTTGGGAGGAAACCTTCCAATTCTCACTAACTCCATCCATATCGTACCAAGCCCTGAAGGTCCTGAGCTCTTTATCTAGAAATGTGATGCATTGGGAAACAGTCATGTAAATATTGCACAGAGGGAACTAGAGTGGCATCCATACATCCTAGTTCTTCTCCTAAATTTTGGAGATCCTGTAGACATAAGGGAACTTTACCGTATACCTGGTGGTCTTGCCCCACCCAATGCATGTTCTGGACTGCTTTTGCAGATCTCCTTAACCTACACACTGATGCTAATTTTGCTCTTGCTCCCCTAACGGCACTTTTGGGGCTAGGAATGGAGGTATTGCCTATTGGAGTTTAACTCCTAGTTACTCATATCCTAAATGCCTCCCGTCTTTCTATAGCTTCCAACTAGAAGAACAATAATCCCCCCTCAATATCGCAAGTGATAAAGATTCTTAACGACCATTGTCTTATCGAATTTCAGTTTGCTAAGGCTCATTTTACAACTACTAGAATTTTTTAACATTGGAGCTATTGGCTCGCAGACTCTAAAAGCATATCCCTCCAATAATAATTTTGTGATTTTCTCCTCCATATCTCCTTCTGGCTGAACTGCTCCCACCCTTTACAACTTTTTCTAGACGGAAGGCCTTGTATCTATAAAGCATGTTTATTTCTAAGGTTTTCTACCCGCTGACAATTTTCTTGAGCCTCCATTCAGCATGTGTGCTAGTACTCTACACACATCCTCCTCGCCTTCCTTTATTTTTGTTGACTTGCCTCCAAGCTGTGATCAACGCTCTTTTCTCTGTATTGTAGTTGACTGCCTATTAAATGGGTAGTTACTGTTCAATGTGTCATTTTTGGAATATATTGCCTTTTATGCTATTATCATACTTTGATATAGAACTATGTCTTTCTATCAGATACATGACACTGCTGAATGTATCCTTTAAACATATATATATATATATATATATATATATATATATATATTTTTTTTTTTTTTATTATGCTCTTTCTCTGCTAGAGTTGACAATCTCTTAATAAAACTTTGGTAAAAAATGTCTCAGTAGTTGTATCGTCCCCTCACCTCCTTATATACTTGAGTCCTATGTCGATTCAGCCTTGTTCCCATCTGCAGCGGCACTTGCCGGTGTTCCTTTCTTTTCAAGACACAAAGGCAGTAGCGGGAGCCATTGGCTCCTCTCAATCTCAGTCGCAATTTCAATCACATCCTGTGAGGAGAGAACTGGGATGGGTCCAAGCTGTGATGTGTGTGTCTATGGATGTGTACAGTCCAGATTGGGAGTGAGCCCGCACATCTGCCCCCACCAAAAATGTCTTGCTATAGTGGAAGACATTGCACAGAGGAGGTAAGTACTGTATAACATGCTTGTTATTTTAATTTAAAAAATATATACTTTACAACCGCTACTATGGCTCAGGAAAGGCAGAAAACACCCGTGCAATAAGCGTTGCATGTAAAAGTGTGGCAATACAGGAGAACAATTGGGAGACAGGGACATAACATTTTCACCCCATAATTGAAACTGCCTGAACATGAACCTTCATGGCAGAAAAAAGAAGGTATTATTTTAAAGAAAGATTTATATTAAAAAGATTAAAGATGGATTTTAAAATTACATTACCAGGTTACAGATTATATGAGAATTTAGCAATTGGGTTTATATCTACTTTAATATCAAAAGGCAAGCGTGGACTTCATCATACCATACCAGCATGAGCTTCAAATGTTATTCAGTAAAAGACTTTACAAAGTTGTATTCAGCTTTTGTAGCATCAAACTGCACAGTTCTGTTCCTTGTTCTTTTAGCCTATACCTTAGATAATATAACAAAGGTTTGCCTGCCTCTCATCCTCTCAGCAGGATATGAAATAGGAAAAGCTTTATTAATCTGCTAATGACACGCTTTGTGACACCCTAGTCCCTACTGAAGTCTGTGCAGAACATACATTATGAATCAGACTGGGGATCAATTGTCAGTAACATCAAAATCCAAATACAATGGTCCCGAGTTACATAAAAAAAAAAAAGATTTTTTTGTCTGCTTACAAATAAAACGTGAAGCAAAACATATAACAAATGACAAACTCAATTCGTATAAAGAGGCACAAGAAAATTTGCCAATACAATGTTATTACTATCCATTTTACATCAAATATGAAAAAAAGATGTTATTATCTGGGAATTAGGGAAGGACAGAAAACGTTCACACCTAAAAATAATACACTTCAATCTATTTATTTTCATGCCACGAGGTGTGTGGAATTAGGTAGCTTATTCATTTTAATTAGGCTGTGAAATGAACCTTAATGCAAGAGAAAATAATTCCAGCGCTTTTTTTTAATTTTTTAATTATTTTTTTATAAAATGCATCACTTGGCAATGCACAGGGCATTTGCATCTGTTTACTGTGGTACACTATAGCATAGATATACTGCAGTGTGCAGTATAATTGCATTTGGGAGCAAATAAAATTCAATCGCAAAGCACCACAACACACATAATAGGGGGAGTACTACCGGGGGAATCAATGGTGGAGAAGGATCTGGGTGTTCTGGTAGATCATAAGCCTAATAATAGCATGCAATGCCAAGCTGCGGTTTCCAAAATGAGTAAAGTCCTTTCTTGTATTGCGATAAATATATGAAGCAGCACTAAAAAAAATTAAACTTAATTTTGTGAAAACACAAAAATAAATCAATATAATGACATCGAACTTATTAGATGAAAATTGTGTATACATACCAAATATATAAATAGTGTCCATAAGAGCCAATGCACAAGGACTAAAAAAAGAAAAATATATGTAAAACTAGAAAATCCAAAGGAAACAAATCATTCAGGATTCACTTGTTCCACTAGTGTCCCCACAATCACAATTCGTAGTGCTTCCATCACCAGGTGACACCAAGTATTAAAGCCTCTTACCGAATCCTGTGGATCATGATATAGTATGGTCAAATGTTCATGTTACATCTCCTTACGAAGGGAAACTCCAAAGCGCCAAACCTGATCCAGTCAGGGTTGGCTCATCACTAGGATGAAAGATAAAAAGCATGTGCGCCCATAGCAGAAGCCCTTAAAAAACATTTATTCAAAAAAAACAAAAAAACAAGTGAACCTTGCGAAGGGAATCATACTAAGCAAATCCTTGTGCAATAGGTTTTAAAAGACTTGCATATGGAAACAAAAACAGGTACAATTGCTCTCCAAAAAAGCAGCAGGCTGTTTGGCTGCTCCGGACTTTTCTGCCGTGATGACGAAACGCCATATTAGGAGAAGTATAGACTCCAGAGACAGAGATATAATTTTTCCCCTGTACAAATCATTAGTAAGACCTCATCTGGAATATGCAGCTTAGTTTTGGACACCAGTTCACAAAAAGGATATCGGGGAACTGGAGAAAGTGCAGAGAAGGGCAACCAAACTGATAAGAGGCATGGAGGAGCTCAGCTATGAGGAAAGATTAGAGGAACTGAATTTATTCTCTCTTGAGAAGAGGAGATTAGGGGGGGATATGATCATACATAAGGGGTCCATATAATGAACTTGGTGTTAACCACTTAAGCCCCGGAAGATTTTACCCCCTTTCTGACCAGGGCCTATTTTGCGATTCGGCACTGCGCGACTTTAACGGACAATTGCGCGGGCGTGTGACGCTGTACCTAAATGAATTTGACGTCCTTTTTTTCCCACAAACGGAGCTTTCTTTTGGTGGTATTTGATTACCTGTGCGATTTTTTGATCATGCGCTATAAACAAAAAAAGAGCGTCCGGGGGGTCCGCGAGCGGGAGCGCGCCTCCGGTGGCGTGCGCTCGCTCCCTAGAGCCTTACAGGCTAGCGACGTAGACCTATGTCGCTTTGCCTGTGAGGGGCTGACTGCCGACGTAAATCGTCGTTAGGCAGTCGGCAAGTGGTTAAGTTATTCACTTTAAGGCAATCACAGAGAACACGGGGGCACTTTTTACGACTAGAGGAAAAAATATTTGATCTCCAAATACAGAAAGGTTTTTTCACTGTAAGAGCTGTGAAAATGTGGAATAGACTCCCTCAAGAGCTGGTTCTGGGTTTAAAAAAGACTTTGATTCTTTCCTAGATACACAAAATGTAATTGGATACCATTATTTTATAGGTATAGTAGATCCAGGGAATATCCAATAGCCTTTTGGGGGGTTGAGGACAGAATTTTGTTCCCCTGCTGGAGCAAATAGGATCACGCTTTGCTGGGGGTTTTTTTGGCGTACCAACTGTGGGTAAAGGATTGTATATATATGGGGTTTTTTGATTTTTGTTTTCCTTTTATTGGTTGAAGTAGATGGACTTGTGACTTTTTTTCATCCTGATTAACTATGTAACAATGTAACATACTGTATATAGTACATTACTGTGCAGTAGTGTAATGCCTGCCATAACACACATTGTGGTGTGAATGATCTCTTACAAGGAAAAAATGGGAATAAATGAGCGGTGCAGCTTAAGACTGGCCATACATTATACAATTTTTCTTTAGGTTTGCCAAAACCATAAAATATGAGGTCAAACCTAAACACTTTCAATTTAAATGTCTTTGTTGTAAACACAGTTGATACCACTTTTATGTTGTCCTGAATGTCTGAGGGTTTTTCAATCCCAACACATTTCACTGAGTGCTCCTTCTGGAGCAAAAGATAGAAGACAAAAAGTATATATAATCTCACATATTAACAGTTTTATATAACACATATAGTATAACTGGTCAATAGGACACACTTGAAACCATGATATGGAACACCATTGTATATGTAGGACAAAAGAAATCTAACATAGATCCATGTTAACATTTTGCAAAGCGCCCACAGTACATATACTGCGGGTGGGTGGCACAGGGAGGCTGGACCATGTACATGGACACCTGGGGTGCGCGGCCTATGTGTCCATCAGACACAGCGAATTGCAGCTCCTGGTACCAGCCACTTTGAACGGCCCTGGGATCATGTGATTGCTATATGATTATATGAACACAATGTCAACAAAGCTGTTGACAATAAACAACTCTGATGAAAGTATGTAAACAAATGGTAAAAAAAATGTTAAAAAAACTTTAAAAAATGTTTTAAAAGATTCATTAAAAAATGATTTCCCTAATTACCACCACATCAGATATATGGTGACACTGTACTGCATGGGTGACAGTATGTAATAAAATTGTGGAAAAAAAAACACATTTTATGTAATTTCTTAAATTTCCAAAAATTGTGACAAAACATTACAACTTAAAAAAAACTTCCCCCGCCTCTTACTGAATACCTAAGATTATAGCAAAATTAGCTCGTTGGATTGATATATTAGAGCCTAAGGTACCTCATCCCTAGTCAGAATAGAGAGAGTATCGAACATTGGGGCAAGGGTTGGGATTTTAAAGGGTACCGTTTTACAACCAATACAACACAAGAAATGTGTGATCTACAATTTATCTAAAAAGTTTTACTTTATTGTTTACATAGGTTTCCCAACAACGGGACAGACAAAGATAAACAAAACGAAAATGTTACAGGACAGTATAAAAATACCATAATAGCAAACATTAATACAATGTCATCATAAGGTCAGATCCTTGACTATGTGGGCGGACTCATCAGAGGTCACAACCAGCTTGGATGACCAGAGCCAGTGTGTAGCCCTCTAATGGATCCAGGCTCCATTAGAGGGCTACACGCTGGCTCTGGTCATCCAAGCTGGTTGTGACCTCTGATGAGTCCGCCCACATAGTCAAGGATCTGACCTTATGATGACATTGTATTAATGTTTGCTATTATGGTATTTTTATACTGTCCTGTAACATTTTTGTTTTTTTTATCTTTGTCTGTCCCGTTGTTGGGAAACCTATGTAAACAATAAAGTAAAACTTTTTAGATAAATTGTAGATCACACATTTCTTGTGTTGTATTGGTTGTAAAACGGTACCCTTTAAAATCCCAACCTATGCCCCAATGTTCGAAACTCTCGAATACCTAAGATTGTCTACTTTCCAAAAAGGGTTCGTTTGGGGGTATTTGTACTGTCCTGGCATTTTAAGGGCTTCAAAAAACATCAGAAATGATCAATTTTTAAATATGTATACTATAGTTTGTAGACACTATAACCTTCACAAAAGGCAATTAACATACACTCATTGGGATTTTTTTTTCTTTTTTAGCAGAATACAATGTCACATATGAAGAATTGTTTTATAACACACAATACAGTATAACTATATGCATAGGACACTATATCCACAACCACAAAACCATCTGTAAAGCACCATTGTATGTGTAAGACAAAAACTTACGCCTCCCATTGTGTTTTCCCTGTATCTGGGGTGGGATGGCATAAGGGGAAGGGGGGGGGGGGAACCTTCTCAGGCTTAATATTTATTTTTTCATATTTAAACTCAGTGTATTTTGGAGGAGCTCTATGATTACTCCTGCTGGGGACCCATGGCATCATTATACATTTTTTCTTTTACCATGTTTTTATTGAAGATTTTCAAATGAAAATACAAACATCCAGATAGGACATCATCCATTCTCTGTCAATATATGGATAAGTACACTGGTGCATGCGAACAATACAGGAAAAGTAAAAAAGAACGATAAAAATATTGAGTATGATGAGTTCTGTAACATACTGGCAATGTTGGTCATGCCCCCAGGACATCCAGACACCCCTATTGGGAGCTAACTGTGTTTGGATGAGGACAAGACCAGTCATCTCTCTCAAATATTAATGAGTTGGCTTTTACTTGAATGTTACTTTTAGTAATGACAAGAACAAGAGACATTTGCATAGCCAAGAGTACTATGTGAAAAATATGAACAAGTGCAGGAGTTTCTCTCTGCCGATACGTAACATTAAACAATGATATAAAAATGAAGGACCATTGGTCCCAAGCAATAACATATCCTTAGATAATCAATTGTCAGAGCCCTGCCTTGAGATGCGATGTGCCTTGTTTTGATAAAAAAGCCTTTCGGCTAGGGCTCTTGAGCTAGCAAGAGCAGTACAGTCGTCCATAAGACTAAAGAACAGGGTACTGCTCCTGCTCAAGGGCATATAAAAAAAAAAAAGGGAAACCAATGCTTAGGCGGAGCGTGGAAAAAGAGAGAGAAAAAAGTAAGAGGAAAAGGGAGAAGAGAAAGAAGAAGAGGGAAAGAGAGGAGGAGGCCATCTCTGTCCCGGAGGTTCATTATGGATATATTGACCCATAGTGTTGGTTTACAGTTCTAGAAAGCGCGTAGGTGGTTGCACTAGTGGGAAATAATCTAGCTAAGGCTGCCAAGTGTGTAAAAATGTATTGTGTGTATCAGTTAAAATTTCCGTCAGTTTCTCATTCATCAGGGTACCCGTGCACCCGACTTTTTACCTCGTCCAAGTTGAGAATGAGCGCCCTCCACGCTTTTGCAATCGTCTGCTTCGTGGCTGAAAATAGATGGGTCACTAGAGTGCGTTTTGTGTAAGAGCCCCTCTCAGAGGTTTTTTTGTAGGTTTTTATTTATTATAAATTTTTTTCAGGTATGACCTATTTATTGGCACTGTATAAAATATAGGGATTTTACTTACATGCTGCCAGTATCTGATTTGGTCTTCTTTATTGCAGAAACACTCCATTGAACATCTGCAATAGTCATGGGTTTTCATCTAAGAGCCTGTTTGTTTCCCTAATAAAACATCTCCCTACCTTGGGGTAAGGTAAATACTCCTACGTTTTTGTTCCATTATTAGGGGGCTTGCACTTTCTAATCCCCCATTATTGCATGCAATAACTGCATTACTATTATGAACAAAGTGATGACATTTTATAATATCTCTTTTGAAGATTCGATTTTATGCCGGCTCTACTGCCTTGTTTTCCTCTGTTGCACACAGTGCATTGTCTCTGAACTCCTTATGGTCCCTACAGAGTGACCACTTTGATATTTTCTTGCTGGTAAATATTTACACAATCCTTTTTTAACCACTCAAGCTCAGGAAGATTTTACCCCCTTCATGACCAGAGCATTTTTTGCTATTTGGCACTGCACTACTTTAATTGGTAATTGTGTGGACATGCAACTCTGTTTGCAAATTAAATTTCTATCATTTTTTTTCACACAAATAGAGCTTTCCTTTGGTGGTATTTGATCACCACTGTTTTTTTTATTTTTTTATTATATAAACAAAAAAAGACGCACATTTTTGCAAAAAACATATCAAATAAAAGAAAAATCTAATTTCTTCATAAATTTGGGCTAAAATAAATTCTGCTACATGTCTTAAAAAAATCCCAATAAGTGTATATTACTTGTTTTTTTGTGAAAGTCATAGCGTCTACAACCTATACATTATGCTTGAAAATTGGTAAATTCTGATAGTACTGACAGTCAATCAAATTTCTTAAAGCCCTTAAAATGCAAGGACAGTACAAATACCCCCAAAATGACCCCTTTTTGGAAAGTAGACAATCTAAAATATTTAGTAAATGGTGTGGCAAGTTTTTTTTTAATTGTAATTTTTTTGTCACAATTTTTTGGAAAAATAAAGAAATTACATAACATTAAAATATTTTTTGATATCTTTTTTAAAACATCCTGTAAACTTTTTTTTACACATACTCTCATCAGAGTGGTTCATTGTCCCCATAGTACCATTGGGCTACTCTGGGGGGTTGATCAGAGATTTTGTATTTTTAGCAGAATACAATGTCACATGTGAACAATAATGATCATTGTAACAGCAATGTTTTGAACTGTCATGAATGGGTTACATTTATAACAGCTGTGATAACTAGTGATCTGTGATTGGCTACAGCTAGTCACATGGTACAGGGTGCTGTGATTAGTCCAGGTACCATGTGAGAGTTGTGGGCCATGCACAGCACCACTGTTTAGGAAGCACAGCTGTTATGAAGGACATTCATTGATAAAAGCTTGGTTGACATTGTGATCATGTGTTCGTATAGCAACCACATGATCCCCAGCCCGTTTAAAGCGGCTGGGTACCGGGAGCCGCAATCCGCTGTGTCTGATGGACACAGAGGTTGCAGGAGCGGAGCCCTGCGCATCCCAGGCTGGATGATTTACATGTATGTGAAAAAGCCTGACTGTGCTGCCCGCCAGCAGTATATGTACTGTGGGCGGTCGGCAAGAGGTTAACATGCATCTATGTTAGTTTTCTTTTGTCTTATATATACAAAATTGTTCCACATCATGGCTGCAAGTGTGTCCTATAGACCAGTTAGACCAGCTATGTGCTATATAAAATTGGTAATATGTGACATTATATATACTTTTTATCTTCTACCTTTTGCTCCAGAAAATCCTCTCCTGAAGAAGCACTTAGCAAAACGCGTTGAGATATAAGAACCCTACCACAGCCTTCTTTTTCATTTATTATAGAACATATAGTGTATGCACAGATCTTGAATTTGTACAATTATAATAATGTCCAATTTCAGGCTGAATTAATAAGACTAATATTATGCTGTGGTTGGGGGTTCATACTCATGGGGTTCTGTTCCCAAAGATGAGATGTCATGTATGTTTTATCTTTCTTCCTTTTTAGTATAACTAACCCTATGTTAGGGTGATTTGTGACAATAAACTTTGGATTTTAACACATCTTTTATACACTGGTTCTTTGAGAGATGATACAGCTTAAAATCCCATACAGTTATTGATGTTTATGATTGTCGGAATGTGGTGACAGCCAGCTCCATCTACACCCTTGGCACTAATATATTTTTCCTGAATGTGATAAGGCTCAATGTACACCCTTGGCACTAATATATTTTTCCTGAATGTGATAAGGCTCAATGTACACTCTTGGCACTAATATATTTTTCCTGAATGTGATAAGGCTCAATGGGTTAGGGCCCTTTCACACCAAACGCAGTTGGATGCAGTTTGCTGCCGTTGGATGCATTTTGAACTGCATTCCAACTGCGAAGACAGCATAAAATCAAGGTAATCCTATGGGCATAGTTCACACTATTTCAGTGCGGTTCAGCGCAGTTAAAAAAAAGTAGAGCATGCTATATTTTTCTGCACCGCAAATGCAGGGAATACGCTACAAATGCATTACAAATACGCTGCGCTACAAATGTGCTGCGCCCCTTATAACCTGTCCATCCTACCTATGTCCTGTCCCTCCCATTAACTTTCTGGCTCTGTGCATGTGGTGTGTGTGGAGAGCAGAGCACAGCCAAAATAGCGTACAGGTCACCAATAGATGCAGAGGAATTCATTACTATAATCTAGGAGTACCCTGTGCTCTATGACCCCAGAGATCAGCATTATGAAGACAGCAAAAGAAAAGGGAGGATCTGGGAGAGAATTACAGTAAAAATTTACTTAATTATGAAGAAATGGACATAGACAGAAAGGAGATCACTGGTAAGTTGCTTACTGCATTGGGGAGGTCATATTCTGTCACTTGGGATGGGCTTTAAGGCCTACACCAAAGGCCAATACATATCCAGTATTGCTGTCATCAATTTAGACTTAAACTCCGCCACCCGCTCTTTACAGGAGTCGGTGTCAGAACGCACAGATGCATATAATGTAGATCCTAGTGACACTAACTTTATTCATTTACAGGCCTCCCAAAGGGAGCTTAATCTACACTTAACTGAACTCACCCGCCTTGCTCAAGATCACTTCAAACAAAACTTTTTCAAACAGGGAGATAAAATGATCGTTTATTGGTGTTGCTGGCACAACATGACCAGCCTACCACCTCTATCTCCAAAATAAGACTCCATACTGGGAATACGGTCTCGGCTCATGAGGACATTTTGGAGGAGTTCCATAATTATTACAGTAATTTGTATACCTCCACACTTCCCACCAATTTTTGCCCACGCTCCCTGGCTCCCGTACTAGACCAAGTGGCTCTGGTATGGCTCTCAAACTTGGAGTGGTCAATCTTAGAGGCTCACTTCATGGCAGATGAGGTGGCAGTCACCATCTCCTCTTTCCCATCGGGTTGGGCTCCCCATAGATTTTTATAAAGAACATGTTGAGATGCTGGCTCCTATTTTAGCCTCTTTATATTCCAATTGTCTCAATGATGGTGCATTACCTGATTCTATGAGTCATGCCCACATTGTTCTAATTTATAAGCCCCCTAAGGATCCGAGTATGTGTGCCTCGTACAAACCCATTGCTTTACTAAATAATGATGTTAAGATTTTAACTAAACTCCTTACTTTACGGCTGTAGGGTCTGCTCCCTACAGTAATCGACTCAGACCAAACTGGATTAACGACGCACAAGTCTGCGGACATAAATCTCTGTAGACTGTTCACAAACATCTATGCACCGCATACCAATCGGGGCTCTAGGGTGGTGGTATCTCTGGACATAGAGAAGGCCTTCGACACGGTTGAGTGGCCTTTTCTGTGGGATGTCCTTAGGAGGATGTGTTTCCCCTTACGATTCATTGATTGGCTTAAAACTTTATATAATAATTCAATGGCCTCAGTTAGGCTAGGCGGCATCTTTCACCCTCATTTCCCTTGGAGAGAGGTACGAGTCACGGCTGCCCACTCTCTGGCCTTATTTGCAATTGTGAAAGAGCCAGTGGCAAAGGTGCTTCGCACTTCACACATTTAGGGCCTTCGTGTGGGCTGGCTGGAGGAGAGGGTAGCCCTGTACGCTGAGGACTTATTGCTGTTCTTGAATGATGCAGGGCTCTTCCTACAGGGAACATTACAAATATTAAACGCTTATTCTGCGTTCACAGGGCTCAAGGTCAACTGAACCAAGTCATTAGTATGTCCCATTGATCCTGAGTCCCGGGCCTTTGCTCCATCAAATCTCCCACTTCAGTGGGTGGAGCACTTTAGGCATTTTGAAGTATGGGTTTCTCGAAAGGCCTCGGATTATATCTCCTTAAAACTAGCTTAGTTATTCAGGATACCTGGCGTCAAAAGATGGTGTGGGAATCGCTGCCACATTCTCTTCTGGGGAGGATTAATTTACTCGATATGAAAATCCTACCCAAATACACTTACCTTTTCTGTCACTCCCCTTCTTGGATCCTTCAATCATTTTTTACCCGTCTGAATCAAATTTTCTCTACTTTTCTATGGGGCCCTCACCTGCTTATCCAGAATCAACATCTCTATACTACTTGGACAATCTCCTGGTGGAGTGTAGCACACGAAAAAAATGATTCCAACTTTTTTAGCAAGTTGCTGTATAATTTAAGTGTTGTCTTGGCTTGTTTACCTGACCACACGTCCTGCAGGTACTCATTTTGCACGGCTTGTTTTTATATGCATTATTCTTTACTTAGTTTATGCCGAAATATCTCTGTCTGCTAGCCACTGTCTAAAAAATGTATCTATGGTCAAAATTAAAATCATATATTTACTTCCACATATATTTCATTTATTTCCAGCTTACTCCTATTAGTCTAAACAATATTGACACGTTTACTTCCTTGATTTCTGTGACACTTATTCACTATGCCCTGTTGATAGGCAGTGTCACAGAATTCACAGAGTCTGCTTACTGAAGCACATAGGTGCTGAGAGGAGGACTTTCAGGAAGCGGAGTCAGTTCAGAAATCACTCCTTGCAGGTATTAAAGTACCATGGGATATGTAGTCCTTAGAAATTAAAAGTAATCATCAGAAGAGAAGCTGCAAAGCATGCATGAAATCTAGGAAGTTGTGGAAAGAGATGTTGGTAAATGATAGTGTACAGTATATAGGCTTGTATAATTTTTTTCTTATTTATTGGTTGAGCTAGATTGACTATTGTCTTTTTTCAACCAGACTATGTAACTATGTAACTTGGAGATAGTCAGTAGACAGGCAGAACTTACAACATGAAAAGGTGATATTTCATGATAAGCTTATATTGAATTGTCAAATTTAACCATTGTTTGTATTGCTATTACATTACTGATGATAGCAATTGAAAGTGGATTCTGTGAGTATTTCTCTTTGGTTACTCATTGTTCAATTGTCTATTGCCTAATTCAGCCTAATTCAGCCATTCAGCCTTCAGCCTCAAACTTCTGACATCTGACACAAAATATAACAGGACTTAAAGCATATCTAAACCCAAAAGCAAAAAATGTAACATATTGCAGTTTACCAGTCCTTATAGGTAGTGGCTGCATTTTTTCTTTTTTCAGGCTAAAAACATTTTCAGCAAACACATAGAATACTTGTTGAACTATCCGAAATTTCACTTTTCTAGTTACTTCCAGTGAGCTGAACTGGAAGCAAAACAAAATGTTATTTTATAATAATTAATATTTTTGTAAACTACTGAACCCATCACACTACATCTAATGGAGATAAAAGAAGGCAGACGTGTGACAACCATGGATGACTCTATAGATACAATGGAGAAGTGAGTGTAGTCACAGAGGGATAGGAACTGAGTTATTCACAGGGTTACCAAGTGAAAATATCTAAGAACTGTTAAGGTAATTCAACTTGTGTTGTTTGATTGACATAGTCTTTAACAAAAAAACAGCGTCTGAACATATGACCTTGTGTACTGACTCTCATGCAGGAGTGCCTGGTCAGTATAGCCTATATAGAACTATTCAGATCAGACCCTGACCTCAAAGGAGCTTACAGACTAATATCCCTATCGTAAATTAAGATACATATATACAATATAAAAACACAAACATACATTCCAATTAACCTTTCACTATAGCTGTAAAAACACATGCAATCAATAGGAGAACAATAGGCTTTACGCATATATGGTAGAGTGTGCCTTGACTTAAAGAAGGTGAAACGGACAGACTAACTCAGAACCTTCTATGATGGGAAAGAGGGATACCATTTAGCACATATTATTTAAGCAAAGAACACAGCACTGCTCCCCCCATCACATGGACCTTTACTAATGAAACCACCAGAATGATCACTCAAACCCATATTTCTTTTGCTTTTAAAATTAATACAATTATCATAAAAATGTTTGAAAACTTTGGTGCAATTTAAACCACTATGACAGATAAATAGTACATTGTACACAGGTCTCTATTTCCGAGCAACTGTACAATAAGGACATTTGGAGAGGCATCCTCCAAGGGATGGAGGAGTTTAGTTTCCAAAAGATGTAAAGTCCCGTCAAAAGAGGGACAGTTAGAAGGGAAGGGTGAGTACAGTTGGTCATAGATGACTGGAACCCTATCAGATGCGGTAACTGTTTGGCAGTCCCATTGTGTTCAATCAAATACCATAGCAGGCAGTGAAGAATCCTCCATCCATGCTGTTTACCAGAGATTGGCGAATTGATTATTTTCCCGTGGTCTGAATGAGAGAAAATCAAGCTGTTCATGGCTAGCTTAAGTAGTTAGTATTTTACATTCACATACACTAGAGATACTGTTTTCATTAGCTTACAGAAATTCTGGCCTGAAACACTTACTGCTAAAACCTGGTAAAAAAATTCCAAGTGTATACACTGTATAGATGTACTCCCCACAAGCTTTATATTAGATATGGGCTGATATTCTCTTAGCCAAGACAATTATGAACTTAGACACTGAGATGAAAAAAGCAGCTATGAAACGTACTACTTTACATTATTCTTCTGTAGTCTGCAGTCATTTTTCTTCCAGCTTTTACATTTTAAGTGAAACTCTGTAGAATAAGCCAGTACTTTGCAAGCTACTGTGCAGTACAATAGTCTGCTTCATAAATCAATCCTCCTGCCCTGGGGCCAGTAGCCAGGTGGCTGCCAACCCCTGTGCACTTGTGGTTGGGACAGCAGGAGGTGCCTCAGAAGTTCTGGAACAAAACACAGGTTGCCGTGGGCTGATTAACTTAAAACAGTCGACTTCTAATATTTGAGTCAAACCTTAACCCTTTCCTAGTTTCAAATCAGCAGCCCTAAAATACTAAAAGTTAATGTTTCAATTGATCCATAAGTACAGTTTAACTTAAGGTGAACTCTTCTGCCTCTTAGTCTTTTTCTCTGTTATATTTCAATTAAAATAAATGACTAGGTGTGTATTTTCTGCTTTTGTCATTTATCCTCTTCCTTCTTTTACTATTCCCCTTGCTTTCATCATTTTGAGACAACACTCTTATTTCATATTGTGCTGCCTGAAATGGGAATTCATATTTGTTAATGCATGATTATGGACAGGGGCATTTTCAGGGTAAGAAAATGTTATGTAAGAATATTTAGCTGCTTTAAGTAGCAACATCACTTATGTATAGTATATTATAGACGTTGTAACAGCATTCAGTGCTAATCTGCAGCTTCTAAATTGATCAAGACACCCTCTAGTACTAAAACAGAGAGAAACATAATCTTCCCTCTGTAAGACCCTACCTTGAATCTGCAGTTCAGTTATGAGCACCAGTTCAAAAACAGTTGCAGAACTGGAGAGAATACAGAAAAGGGTAACTAAAGGAAGAGGGGCATGGATGGAAGGGTAACCACCCAAATTCATTCTTCCTTTAAAAAGAGGGTATTAATAAAGATATGATCACCTAATATAAATACATAAATGATTTATATAGTAAACATAGTGCAAGTCCAGGCACAACACTCATTAGCAACTCACCCATTAATTAGTGAGGTTATTTCAGATAGGAATAAAAGCGGCATGATTTCCAAGATCTATTCCATGCTCATTTCAACCAGACAAGACATAACCCAGCTGCCTTGAAGTCATAGATGGGAGCAGGATCTAGGTGATTTTGGGCAAGGAACCTGGTATTCATGTTTACAATCAATTAGCTCAGTTTCACCATCACAACTATTTTGTTACATAGGGCCTATCGTATATCACTGCAACTTTTTAGATAGGGTAGACGTGATTCTCGTTTATGCCCAAAGTGTTGTAGGGACAAGGGCGATTTATTGCACTTGCTGTGGAAATGCCCAGAACAATTTCGCTATTTGGAAAGAAGTTACTGACACTATTTCTGAAGTGTTTCAGATTAAAGTTCTGTTGGATCCAATAGTATGCCTACTAGGAGTGGTTGATGAGGAACTTGTTCCTTCTCCATTACATGCTGTATATCGATTATCTGTCTTCTATATATAGCTTGCAAACAAATAGCCCTATTTTGGCTATCTCCACATGTCCCCACCAGGAAGCACTGGGCGCATCTGGTCAATTCAACTATGATCCAGGAAAAATGAACCCATCAACGTAGAAATGCCCACCATAGATTCTTTTCACTTTGGCAAGCCTGGCTGGAAAAACCAGGGCTGGCCCCTTCACAATTAGTTTTGGATCAGTTATTGCAGGTGTGATGGATTGCTTAGTCCCCTATGCACGCTTGTTTTTCTACTAGTAATGTAAGCTGGGATACAGACTGGGACGATCCTTTTGAGGTTTGCTTAACATGGCCTTGAATTGGTATATGTTTTTGGATAGCAGCATATTTAATATGAGACCACTCTGTTGGCGGTCTTTTAAGGGTAGTTTTGATTATATGTTATTGTTTTTTTTTTCTTTTTTGTTTTTTTTTATTATTTATGTGCCACCTTCATTACTATTATATATATTAATTATATATATATTCTGCCCTGCATCACATAGAATAAAAAAGGCCCTTAAGAATGAAAAAATTCAATTGCGATAGAGGAAGGCAGCTGTACGCAGGTATGTGCAACTACTTGGATATAATGGTATGTAGCACCCTCCTAGGTAGGTGCTAGGTAGCTAAAGCCTAGTAGCTCCTTCTGCTTATCAGGGGAGCCTGATCATTAGTTAGGTCTGTTCATGTGTTCCATGTGTGATTCGTTTGGGCTGAGGGAGTGTCCCACTGCATCCAATGGAGAGATACATTGGACAGTGGAGGAAACCCAGGCAATGACACACAGGCTTAGATACCATCCCATGGGTTTGGCAGAGAGTGTGGTGCATCATGGGATAGGCTATAAAAGCCAGGAGCACATGAAGCAGGGGGTCTTTGGGTGGGAAGCCAATTCCCAGAAGGAGGGTGACGGCTGTTTCCTCTTCTGCAGCTGTGAGGGTGGTCGTAGGCAGTCAGCTTAGTGAACCAGCGGTGTGGCTAAACCCAGAGGTCCAGTGAAGCTGACTCTGGAGGTGAAGGCAGAGCAACTCTGGAAAAACAGTGTTCGTGAGTAAAGAGAAGTGTCGGCAATGGGTCTGCCTAGGAAGGGGACCAGTCCAGTGGCTAGAGTCAGCGGACGGGTGTCAGCACACAGGCAGTGATAGTGAAGGGAGGTGTCAAGTTGTTAACCCTGAAGAGAATATTCAATACGGGAACAGAAATATTATCTTCACTTCAAGGCGAAGCAGCAGCCTTGCTGCATTCTACAGTCAGTTGTCCTCAGATTTGTGCATAGTTACTAGTCTGAGTATCCCACTCATCCCGTCTCCCATCCCACTTCTAAATGAAACACAAAAAAACAAATCCCCTGGACTGAATATTGTCTGAGCCAAGAACTTTTAATGCCGTGTGTCTGCTGTCAGTTGCTAATAGTAACCCAGGGGAACCCAAGAAGTGTAATTCTCAGCAGCTCCTTAGGAGGCAGTGCTACAGGTAGATTTCTATAGATGTACAGTTTTGTAAACATGGACCACTTTACACAAATAGTGGGATATGCCTGCAAACATCTGCCTACTCATGTCTATGAGTGGCTATATGCAGCTACAGGAGCTCCTGGACACCAAAATATGTGTTTATGCTCTAAGAAGGTGTGTATGAGCCCTACATGTATTCGATCAGTAATTTAAAACCTAGTGGGAGAGAGCACTAGTGAAAAAGGGTTCAAGGGTAGAGCAGGCAGTAGCTTAGTAGTACAGCCTTTTATGGGAATGCTCCACAGATTAAGCCATAAATCTACTGCTATAAAATCTACTATAAATCTATCTAAAGTTGTGATACCTCTGTTAACACACTTCTAACTTCAGAAAACATAGCAGAATTTTGCAAACCTTCCCAGAGGGCAGCTGTCGGGTTTGCATTTTGGTCCCCTAGAGGAATTTTGCACTCTCCCATGTTCTTGGCATAGATGCTCTGTCTGTGTCAATGATAACTTTGATTTTAAAAAGAGATATTCTAAATACAATTTTGCAACTTTGATATGTATTAGCATATCATCGCAACTATTTTGTGTATCTATTATATTTTTTGTAAGACAAATTGGGCTTTTCTTTGGTGGTAAATGGGAATGGATTTTTTTCTATTACCAAAGAAATATTGGCCCAAAATAGTATTATTATTTTTTTTTTAAATTTAGCTGTATATATCTTGCTATTACCATAAATTATCACCAAAGAACAAACCAAAATAAATTCTGTTACTCCTGACAATCACAGCAATACCTCATATGTGTATGTTAGTTGTTGTTTGTACCTGTAGTACATCCCAGAAACCATAGTGAGCCTTTTGGTTTTTTTTAACCTACCTAAAACACACTGACACTGACACAAATACATTTTTTTTCACCAAAATATACTAATCATGACCTTTGCCACTGATATTTGATCCTGACATTGATCTTTGACCCTTACATTTGTTTCTAACACTGACCTAGATCAAATTTTTTTTTTTTATACACAAGGAGAGAAAGGTGCAATGGGGTTGTATTACTAAAGGCAAATCCAATGTGCACTGCAAGTGCACTTGGTAGTGCACTTGAAAGTGCAATCGCTGCAGATCTGAGGGGAAGACCTGAAATGAGGGAAAGCTCTGCTGATTTCTATCATCCAATCATGTGCAAGCAAAAATGCTGTTTTTTATTTTCCTTGCATGTTCCCCATGATCTACAGCAACTGCACTTTCAAGTGCACTTGTAGTGCACAGTGGATTTAGTAAATCAACTCCAATGCTTCTTTCTCCCCATTGGGAAGAGAAAACTTATGGATGGGCTGCACAGTGACTGATCACTGTGATAGCCAATCAGAGGAACTGATTCTTAGTATGAGACCTGGGGTTCTTGGTGAGAGCCCAGCCTCTGTGCTGGAAGCGCGCTCCAAGCACAAAGAAAGGTATCCATGTGTGCGTCTCCAAAGATAAAGACCACTCATGAATAGTAGCAGATGACTCTTGGGATATGTGGCGTGCATATCCTAAGAGGCTCTAGGAGCTCAGTACTTCATTTTGGCCTAGGTCAAAATGGAGGAGAGGAGCTGGCTGGAAGGTGAACAATAAAAAAAAAAAAAGTAAGTAAACATCCCACCCACAAAAAATAAGTGAATTTTCATGCAGCAGAGGGTTGGAGGGGAAGTAAGTCAAATTTTTTAGTTAAGCTTCGCTTTAGCCACTTACCGCAAATCCCCATAGCTTTACGTTGGCTGCAAGAAGTGGCTGTACCAGGGTGATGCCTGCAGCTAGAGGCATCATCCCGATACCATTTTTTAGAGCCGGTGGTCGGCTTTCAGGCAGTAATGACCGATGCGGCTCGGGAGCCGCTCGATCACTCCCGCCGCCTTCCGCGGCTCTGCCCAAGTCTCCCGTTCCACCGGGAGACCCGAGCAACCAGCTTGCAGACGCTGGGTCCCCGACGATCGGGTCTCCGATGACGTAACCCGGAGGCGGCATCCATGACGTCACATCTAGGTTACTCGGCTGCTAAAGGCACCGAATTTAAAAAGTGACTATATTCAAAAATGCCATTTTTGGCATTTTGAATACATGGAAGTGTAGTGGAGGGGTCTGGGGTCTTTTAGACCACAGATTTCTCCATAAAGAGTACCTGTCACTGCCTATTGCTGTTTACATTGCTTGTGACAGCAATAAATCAGATCAAATGATCAGATTTTTATTTTTTTTTTAAAAAACCTGTGCTAAAATGTAAAAAATAAATAGGAAAAAAAATTTTTTTAACTGCCCCCGTGAGCTTGTGCACAAAAGAAAACATATATACGGAAGTCGCGCCCGCAAATGAAATCGCTGTTCAAACCACACATGTGAGGTATCGCTGCAATCGCCAGAGCGAGAGCAATAATTAAAAAAAAAAAAGAACTACTCTGTAACTCTAAGTTGGTAACCGTTAAACATTTTTAATGTGTCGCCAATGGAGATTTTTATTGACCATAGTTTGTCGCCATTCCGCGGGTGTGCGCAATTTTAAACCGTAGCATGTTGGGTATCTTTTTACTCGGCGTGACATCATCTTTCACAATATACAAAAAAATGGGCTAACTTTACTGTTTAGTTTTTTTTTAAATGCAGTGAAATGAAATTTTTCTAAAAAAATGGCGTTTGAAAGACCGCTGTGCAAATACCACATGACAAAAATATTGCAATGACAGCCATTTTATTCTCCAGAGTCTTTGCTAAAAAATACATATATATAATGTTTGGGGGTTCTAAGTAATTATAAAAAAATACTGATTTTAACTTGTAAACAACATGTGTCAGAAATGGGCTCATTCCTTAAGGGTTAAGCAACAGTAAAAATTTTGCCTGGTGTTTGATGCAAAATCCTATTTACTTTAGAGTAAGTCTGATTCTGACAAAGCTACTGGCACTCAGAAATGACTCATAGCATGCTGGAATTATTCTGGTGGAAAACGAGAGCCATGGCTGTCATTTGCAAAAGCTTTTTGTTGACCCTCTAAAGCAGGGATATGCAAACTGTGGCCCTCCAGATAAAGCAGGGATATGCAAACTGTGGCCCTCCAGATAAAGCAGGGATATGCAAACTGTGGCCCTCCAGTTGCTGCAGAACTACAAGTCCCATTAAGGCATATCAAGACTCTGACAGCCACAGGCATGACACCAAGAGGCAGAGGCATGATGGGACTTGTAGTTTTGCAACAGCTGGAAGGCCACAGCTTGCATATCCCTGCTCTAAAGGGTATCGCTGAACCAACCCCCACACATTCAAAAGAGCTTGGGGGTGTGATGCATGGGACTGCAGACTGCCATGTTGTCATTTAGACAATTAAATATTATGAAAATACCTTCTTACCATAGATTAAACAAGACCACTCAATAATTAACAGACCACTCATAGATGGATAAAAATTGGCCGCGGCACATTTATTGGTTTCTTTAAATTATTGCAAACAACTTTTAATAATCATCAAATAAATAATAATAAATATTAATAAATATAAATAAATAAATAATCCATAAATAGTAAAAAATTCAAATCCAGCAAAACCAAATCACTCAGCCGTAGGACTCGAGTGATGACCAGTCAAAATATATATTTAAAACTTCAAATAAGTCCCCCCTTGATCCAAGGGTGACAGACCACATAAACGTGCCACGACAGGGTGGGGGGGTGGGGAGCTCGCCAAGCCGCTCAGAGACACTGAGGAGACTGAAGCCGCGCAGCCCTTTATATAGGTCTATGCCTATGACGTAGCCGCACGTGACTCACGTGTTTTCCGCCCGGCTGACGCGTGACTTTCCCGCCTCGCTTGAATTGGAATTAACCAATCCAAGCGCTTCCCGCCGAAAAAGCCCATTCAAAAAGCCGCTATTCAAAACAAGTAGCGGCGATTACGCTGAAACTAATCAAATTAAACGAACTAATCCAAAAGTGTCTGCAGCCACATTCCCATGCCGTTTAGGCATATATTATGCCCAACTGACATGGGACTGCAGACTGCCATGTTGTCATTTAGACAATTAAATATTATGAAAATACCTTCTTACCATAGATTAAACAAGACCACTCAATAATTAACAGACCACTCATAGATGGATAAAAAATTGGCCGCGGCACATTTATTGGTTTCTTTAAATTATTGCAAACAACTTTTAATAATCATCAAATAAATAATAATAAATATTAATAAATATAAATAAATAAATAATCCATAAATAGTAATAAATTCAAATCCAGCAAAACCAAATCACTCAGCCGTAGGACTCGAGTGATGACCATTCAAAATATATATTTAAAACTTCAAATAAGTCCCCCAAAAGCCGGTTGCTGAAAGCTACCGGCCCGCCCAACAGCCGCGGATATCTCTATCATAGTCTGCAGGTCTAGATTAAAAATATCTAGACCCACATCTGATAGATGTATCCCATCTTGTCTATAGAGACCAGGGAGCCCTCCCTCCAGCTCAACATGTCGGAAAGAGAACCCCCCGATGAGTGGCATAAATTTTTCCAAAGACCTGTTCAACCTCCGCTTGATCCTTTCCAAAGGCTTACCTTCCTTGGAGGATGTCCAGATAAACCGAGAGATTATTTCTGAAAAAAATAACTGTGTCTCTGGAAGAATATCACTCAATTCTTTCAGATCATATTTAATATTAAGCAATAAATCTAAGGTCTTGCGCCTACCCACATCATTTCCACCTAGATGAACAATTAGAACTGAAGGAATTGGCCAAATATTTAACAAACGCAAGATGTGGTGAATTAGGTTCTCCCATTGAAGCCCTCTAATGCCTCTCCATAAAACTTGAACCTCATCTGTATCAAATAATAAATTTGTAGTGTACACTCTGCGTTCCGCCCGTTTCCGAGCCCAGTATACATAAGAATGTCCAAGTATCCAAATGTATGATCTGCAAACTGAATCAGAGAGATAGGTTAGGGCGAACATAAAGTTTAAACCTGTCAGACTCCCATCTACCCAATTTTTTAATGATTTCCACATCCAGGCCCAGTTTAGCAGCTTCCGTGGCAGCTCCTATACGGAAAGAATGGTGGGAAAATTTAAAGGCAGCTAAACCTAGAAAAGAGATACATCTCTTGAAAACGGAAGAAAATTGGAATTTAGTAAGAGCAGAACCATCCAAATGAATTAAGAAATTGCCAGTAAGTGGAGGCCTGACAGCTAGAAACCTGTTAATGGACAAGAAAGGACAAATAGTGGAGTCGCCACAAGCGTTTAAAGTGAGCCAGTGACCCAGACCTAATTGGTCCGTTTTAGACCTTCTAATAAATACCAACACCTTCCCATTAGAAACAACAACTTCATTATATTGTAAACCAGAACAACTTTGCTTATTAGGGGGCAGTAATTCCGATATACAAAGCGCTGCAAAAAAAACTTAACACAAAAGCTGCATGGAATAACAACGCTTCGTAATCCGAATAACAAATAACCCTTCTGGCTGAGCATAACCTGGACAGAACATCTGGTGAAATGGGTCTGCGATCGTCCGGAATAAAATTTACTTTTTTTAAGCCTTTTAGAGCCTGTTTGACCCAAAAATAACTATTGCATGCAGGTAAATTATGCAGTTTGAAGAAAAAGGATACGCCCGCTAGCGTTTTATTAATGTGACTATAAGAAAATTGTTTATGCATGAGCGCGCATAAAAAGGCTAATATTGACTGCTCGCATGGCGAATATGGTAAAAAAGCTTGAACTGAAATCTAGCCACCCTTGCCATGCGGCCATGTAATCTGCCCATGTTTTGGGAGCCAATGAATTCTTTACAGCTGATGACAGCAACTTTAAATCAATTCCCAGAGATGACCCGGACACTGGAAACCAATCTCGTCAGCCTCCGGCAACAACCTCCTGAACCGTTCCATCTGGAAGCGAGACAATGCGTCAGCGATATTGTTTTGCTTCCCTGGGACAAAAATCGCCTTAACCCAGATGTTCAATCTCAGACACAGAAGCACTAGGTGACGTAATAATTTAATGACAAAATGAGATTTTGAGGAGAGACAGTTTACTGCATATATCACCCCTTTATTGTCAGTATGAATGATTATCCTTTTATTAGAGAATTGCTCTCCCCAAAGCTCTAATGCCACTACTACAGGAAAGAGTTCCAATAAAACGATATTTTTTGTTGCTTCTTTTGCCACCCAATTTAGAGGCCATGACCCGCAGCACCAATGGGTTTTAAAAATGGCTGCAAAACCTAATGACCCCGCTGCATCCGTGTATAAGTGCAAATCCGAAGCTAATGAAAAATCTTCCTGGAAGAAAGACTTTCCATTATAGTCTTCCAGAAACCGCCTCCATCCTCGATCTGCCCCGCTCCGCTGGAAGGCTCCAACGAGGCTTCCGCTGTGTTCTTCTGGGTGTAGGCGGCGGCAGGAACTCCGGCGACGGCTGGACCCTCCACATCGGCTTGCCTCTCGACGGAAGACGAAACTCCGATGATGCCTGCGGCTCCGGCGGCATTTGGACCCTTGCCGGCGGCTTGACTCTCGGCGGTGGCTGGACCTCCGGCTGTGGCGACTGCGGCCGGAACTCCGGCGCTGAACGGGACTCCGGCGCCAGCTCCTCTTCTTCATCTGGAGGCATCTCTTCAGCCACTCTTCTCCGCCTTCGGAAGCCGCTCTCTCCAGGAGTATTCGCACGAGGGTCTTCATGTCCTACCACGGCTGGCGAGCTCTGTATTATAGCTCAGAGTATTATAGCTCCGAGCTCGCCAAGCCGCTCAGAGACACTGAGGAGACTGAAGCCGCGCAGCCCTTTATATAGGCCTATGCCTATGACGTAGCTGCACGTAACTCACGTGTTTTCCGCCCGGCTGACGCGTGACTTTCCCGCCTCCCTTGAATTGGAATTAACCAATCCAAGCGCTTCCCACCGAAAAAGCCCATTCAAAAAGCCGCATACAAAACAAGTAGCAGCGATTACGCTGAAACTAATAAAATTAAACAAACTAATCCAAAAGTGTCTGCAGCCACATTCCCATGCCGTTTAGGCATATATTATGCCCAACTGACAGGAGTGCTAAATTGTTTATGAGACTTCAACAGACACTGTCAATTATTTAGATGCCAATTATTCAAAGCACATCTATATTTCCAGATGATTATGTTTTATAGTCTGAACACCAATATGTTATTGAACAGAAAGAAACTATGATTTGTCCGACACAAAACATGCTATTGATCTTTTGCCTATTCTCCTGAAAAGATGTAACGTGCTGGAAATCTTAACTACAGCTGGCCATAAATGGGTAGAATTTTAAACTAAATTTCTTAAGAAACGTTTTAGAAATTTTTTGTGAAAACTCCCAGAACATCTGTTTGTTGTTCGAAAGATTACATTTGCTTTTAACATTTGATTTTGGAATGAATGGTCTTTACTGAAGGAAAACCAAATACACTTAGAAATTTGTTAGTTGGAGAAAATGTTTTTCGACCTGCTCCTTCCAATTTTCTTCTTTTCTATTTACTACACTAACAGATGCAGTGTGCGCTGTACAAACTGTATGTAGACTTAGCTATGTACAGTATACCATTCTTTGTGTTTCAACAACAGGATGTGATTTTCCTTTCCCACTCCTGAAACAAATTCAAATCAGGCTGAGCACTGCTCAGCCATTCACAGGGAGCTTTGTCTTTTTTGAAAGAATACAAAGCATTCTCTGATTGGCTGAGTCAGAGATCATGATGTCATCTGCCCGCCTCTTTGCTTCAGCCAATCTAATCAGAGGAAGCTTTGTATTTATTCATGTGTCAGCGCTCAGCCTGACACAGTTTTGCTTCTGGAGTTGGATGGGAAGTTCGCAGCTTGCTGTCAGAACACAGCTCTGTATAGTGTATATAGCTAAGCCTACATACAGTTCATTAGTGCATACAACCACTGAATATGTTACTGAAGTAAATAGATTGTTTGAACCAGCTTGGCCCAAACAAACTATTTCAACTTAATTTAAAGCTGGAGATCAACTTTAAATAGCCATCTATAGTGTAAGGGGAGGTACTAGAGAAGAAGAGGAGTAAAAGTGAGATGTGGATGGGATGCAGATCTAAGCAGCTGTGGAAGAAGGCTGAACTCTGCACTCTCTTTGTAGCGCACCCCTGAACTCTGCACTCTGTGTGTAGTGCACCCCTGAACTCTGCACTGTATACACAGCACACTCCCAAACTCTGCACGTAGCACACCCCTGAACTCTGCACTCTGTGTGTAGCGCACCCCTGAACTCAGCACTGTATACGTAGCACACTCCCAAACTTTGCACGTAGCACACCCCTGAACTCAGCACTGTATACGTAGCACACTCCCAAACTCTGCACGTAGCACACCCCTGAACTCTGCACTCTGTGTTTCACCTCACCGAACTCTGCACTCTGTACATAATGCACTCCTGGTATTTGATGCCCCTTTAAGACCCTCCCACTGTTAGTGAAATTTTAAACAGTTTGGGGAGGGGGTTTTGGATAGGGGGGTCGTGGTTGAGTTCCTGCACCTTTTTTCTGAGAAAAAAAGCCCTGCTAATGCATATAAACTGGTATCCTTATAGTGAGATGGGCCTCCTGTAATGTTTATGCCCAGCAGTATCCCTTCAGCATGAGATATTATTTTACCAAGAAAGCAGGCAACACTAGGGTAATTATCTCCAGAGCTTAGCTCATACGGTGAAATTTCACTTTGCAAAGAATATTTAATCAAATGCCAGGTAAATAAAAAACAAAAAGCAATTTTGCCTGAATGTGATTGGACAATACAAGTCAACACAGCTTCACCTCATTCACTAAGCTCTGGGGAAAATTTCCTTGCAAAGTGAGCAGGCTATCAGCCTTTAGTAAATCAATCCCATTGTGTCCAAAATTGCCTGACAACCTTTCCTGACTCTATTATGTCACCTCCAGCCATGATTTTTCATTGATGTGTTTGAAATGCTATTAAAGCACCATTCACCAGGCACAATTCAGAGACCAATTGCTGTCCAATTCGAGAGGAAAGGCATACAGAAAACCTGTATTTTCTGCTTAAATTATATTGCAGTTTAATATATTGACTGTATGTAAGAAAAGAGGCATATAGCACATCAAGGCTGTAGGGATCATATTCTGCTGGTCACCGGGCCATGGGCTGCTAACAGTTACATTTTGCAAACATGTAGTGTGAATTTATTAATGTCTTGAATCTGTTACAGGATAATATAAAGGCCAGGAGATGCCTAAAGCATGTCTAGTTTGCACGAAATGTATTGTTGTGCAAGCCACCTTCCCACAGGCAGTTCAAATATTAAGTTTTGCAACAAATACCCTAAATATAGTTATCTCTTTCACACTGTTGCAGCATATTAAACTGACAAGGGGGTGCTTAATTTCTGTCTTGGTTACACACAATTAGCTGCATTGTTTACCTTCTCACAGGTAGCCAACAATTTGTTTTTTTTAAACAATAACATATGCCCTATATTGCCAAAAGTATTGGGACACCTGCCTTTACACACACACATGAACTTTAATGGCATCCCAGTCTTAGTCTGTAGGGTTCAATATTGAGTTGGCCCACCCTTTGCAGCTATAACAGCTTCAACTCTTCTAGGAAGGGTGTCCGCAAGGTTTAGGAGTGTGTCTATAACCACATCTGTGGTTAGTAGTTCTCCAAGATGGTTGGAACAACCTACCCGCTGAGTTTTTTCAAAATCTGTGTGCAAGTGTACCTTAAAGAATTAAAAAATTGATGAGTGTGGGCACGCCCAATATTGAATTGATTTGGATTTTTCTTATTTTTATTTACTATCAGTTTTGTAAATTGATAAAAATAAACTATTAACACTTGCATTTCTAAAAATATTCCTAATTTACAGCATTTTATCACACCTGCCTAAGCCTTTTGCACAGTAATGTGTGTGTGTGTGTATATATACACTGCTCAAAAAAATTAAAGGAAAACTTTTTAATCAGAGTACAGCATCAAGTCAATTAATCTCCTGGGATATTGATCTGATCAGTTAAGTAGCAGAGGGGGTTGTTAATAAGTTTCAACTGCTTTGGTGTTAATGAAATTAGCAGCATGTGAATTAGATGGGCAACAATGAGACAACCTCCAAAACAGGAATAGTTTTAAGGGAGGAGGGTACTGACATTTTTTTCCCTAGTCATCTTTTCACTAGTTTTGCATTTGGCTAGGGTCAGTGTCACTACTGGTAGCATGAGGCGATACTTGGACCCTATAGAGGTTGCACAGGCAATCCAACTCCTCCAGGATGGCACATTAATATGTGCCATTGCCAGAAAGTTTGTTGTGTCTCCCAGCATAGTCTCAAGAGCATGGAGAAGATTCCAGGAGACAGGCAGTTACTCTAGGAGAGCTGGACAGGGCCGTAGAAGGTCCTTGACCCATCAGTAGGACCGGCATCTGCTCCTTTGTGTAGGGAGGAACAGTATGAGCACTGCCAGAGCCCTACAAAATTACCTCCAGGAGGCCACTGGTGAGGATGTCTCTGACCAAATAATCAGAAAAAGAGTTGATGAGAGTGTCCTCTAGTGGGTCCTGTGCTCACTGCCTGGCACCATGGAGCTCCATTAGCATTTGTCTTGGAACACCAGAATTGGCAATTCTGCCACTGACACCCTGTGCGTTTCACAGATGAGAGCAGGTTCATGCTGAGCATATGTGAAAGACGTATAAATTATAAAAAAGAAAATTTCCGCGCTAGTGTGACAACAAAGTGAGTGACTATGAATGAAATACAAGCAGCTGGCACAAAATCAACTAACAGTGATCCATAAATACAATATATCCAAAAAGTGCAGCGATAGAAATAAGTGAAAAAATATAAATGGTAATAGAACTCCAAAATCATAAAGGAGAAAGGGTAGTGTCCAAATTAATGAATACAGTCCCAAAAACTGGTGAAAATAGTATAAATCCGCATGCAGGATATTCAAAGAAAACTCTTTCCGGTGACACCAAGGAAAAGTGTGAGAAGGGGACACCTCTGTGTACGGGTATGGCAAGCAGCTTACCAGAACTCCGTGGCTACTCAATTCAATGAGACAGCCTCTCCCAGCTAGTAGTTAAACCAGTGTGGTCAGTGGATGTCAAACTCAGGCACTTCAGAAATTCATGGCTACTCTCAATAGGACAGCCTCTCCCGGCGAGTTGTTATACCGATATGGCTAATAGATGTCAGGCTTGGGCGCTTCTCAATTACTCCATCAAGCATAAATGAATATGTATGATTTCAAGGTGTGTTCCCGCTGTGTTCCTCAGGGTGAGTGCCACATCCCAATAATTTTAGAACAATTTGTGGGGATCCCCTGAGGGTGGGACTTTATAGGCAACTCGAAAGATAGATACATTTTTAAAATATAAATGAATTTTATGAGAGTATATAAAGAAGAACAATCAAAAAATATCATAAATATACAATAAAAGTTGGCAAAACTGGTGGTTACAAAATATGCATATACACTCAACCAACTATTCCAGGTTTGATCCAACGTTTCGAGGTGGAAACCTCTTCCTCAGGGATTACACTGGAATTTACTTGTTATTTGTACAGAACAGCCAAGTGGTAACACACTACTTATCACATTATATATATATATATATATTTTTTACAGCAAGATGTGATTGGCCTCTGCCCGACTGGCTAGGCATTCATTGGACTCCAGTTGAGACACTTGTCTCTGGGACGCACAATTCCCCTGCGCCATCTCTTCTGGCACTGATTTCGGTTCCATACCCCTACAAACCTTCTCTACAAAACTACTATCCTCTGTGGGTGTCATACAGAGACTCCTTGTTTTTATCTGACGGCAAAACCACCATATATGTTCATATGCCAAACAATCATGTAAGTTTACTTGTGTTTTCCACAAATTGTTCTATTGCCATGACTAGAATATGCCTACACAAAAAAAATCTGTTATTCTCTTTTTTGTCTGGTAAATTGTTTGTTGTCTCATATGACACATATGTTTCTCTCAATATTCACAGAAATAACTATCTCCAGTGTAATCCCTGAGGAAGAGGTTTCCACCTCGAAACGTTGGATCAAACCTGGAATAGTTGGTTGAGTGTATATGCATATTTTGTAACCACCAGTTTTGCCAAATTTTATTGTATATTTATGATATTTTTTGATTGTTCTTCTTTATATACTCTAATAAAATTCATTTATATTTTAAAAATTTATCTATCTTTCGAGTTGCCTATAAAGTCCCACCCTCAGGGGATCCCCACAAATTGTTCTAAATGAATATGTAGAAAGAAATAGAGGCCCATAGCGTAATCCCGTAATGTATAGGCAATATTTATTTAAAATAACTACTTACAAATTGAAGATGTATAACAGGCATGAAAATTGGGCTGATCATGGATGAAATTGCGGCGTCCCGCAAGTCTCCAAAACAGCGTGGAACAATCAAAACAGCTGGCTCCGTAAGGGGGCGTGTGGACATTGCGTCTGGAGTCGCCAACGTTTCGTCATCAAAAGACATTGTCTTTTTCATGCCTGTTATACATCTTCAATTTGTAAGTAGTTCTTTTAAATAAATATTGCCTATACATTACGGGATTACGCTATGGGCCTCTATTTCTTTCTACATATTCATTTACAGTATGCTTGATGGAGTAATTGAGAAGCGCCCAAGCCTGACATCTATTAGCCATATCGGTATAACAACTCGCCGGGAGAGGCTGTCCTATTGAGAGTAGCCACGAACTTCTGAAGTGCCTGAGTTTGACATCCACTGACCACTCTGGTTTAACTACTAGCTGGGAGAGGCTGTCTCATTGAATTGAGTAGCCAATACCCGTACACAGAGGTGTCCCCTTCTCACACTTTTCCTTGGTGTCACCAGAAAGAGTTTTCTTTGAATATCCTGCATGCGGAATTATACTATTTTCACCAGTTTTTGGGACTGTATTCATTAATTTGGACACTACCCTTTCTCCTTTATGATTTTGGAGTTCTATTACCATTTATATTTTTTCACTTATTTCTAGCGCTGCACTTTTTGGATATATTATGTGAAAGACGTAAAAGGGTCTGCAGCAGCCGTGAAGAATGTATTGCTGCCCCTAAGATCATTTAGCATGAGGTAAATCCATGGAGGGACGCACAAACCTCTACAGGCTAGACAATGGCACCCTAAGTGCCATTAGGTATTGGGATGAAATCGTTGGACCCTTTGTCAGACCCTATGCTGGTGCAGTGGGTCCTGGGTTCCTCCTGGTGCATGAAAATGCCCAGCCGCATGTGACAAGAGTATGCAGCCAGTTCCTGGAGGATAAAAAAAATTCATACCATTGAATGGCCCCCACGCTCGTCTGACTTAAATCCAATAGAACACCTCTGGTCCATCCAACCCCACCAGCTTGCACCTCATTCTATTCAGGAGCTAACTGATGCCCTGGTCCAGATCTGGGAAGAATTGCCCTGATGTTGTCAGACAAGCAGACAGGCACATGGGGGCCATACAAACTACTGAGTACTATTTTGAGTTGCTGCAATGAAAGGTCAGCAAAATGGACTTGCCTGCTGCATCATTTTTTCACTTAGATTTTTTTTTTGGGGGGGGGGGGTGGGCTTTGAATTCAGCCCTCTGTAGGTTGATTGCCCAGTCCATATCAGTATAGATATCCAGCATGATAATTTTCCCCATTGAGATCTAATGTTAGAAACATAGTTACATAATAGTTGAGGTTGAATAAAGACAATAGTCCATCCAGTTCAACCTGTGTAGGTGTGTGTGGACGTATTCAAATCCCATACCCCTGAATGTTTTGGTCTTGGAGATGTATGTCCAAGAGTCTTTTAAAAGTAGCCATACTCCCCGGAGTTACTACCATTTGTGGAAGAGAGAAACCCCTGCGTAGCCTGAGGTTAAATCGCTTCTCCTCTAATCGCATTGTATGGCCTTGTGTCCTTTTACACTCCTTGCCATTGAATCGTTTTTTTCAATGCTGAGATCACCGTTGAGGTATTTGTAATGTGTTTTCAAAGTGTTCCTTTAATTTTTTTTGAGCAGTGTACATACCACTCTAAAAAAACTACATTTTGTAAACTTCAGCTCTGTCCTATTCACCCATAAAAACATTAGTACAGTTAGAAAAAGTAATTTCCCCCCTTTTGTAGAGATGGACCTGAAAGATTACAGGTTTCAGGGTGTTTGTTTGTGTTGTAAAAAAAAAGTATTTTAATTTTTTTTTAATTAAGTCAATCCGTTAGGCTAATTTATTGCAAAAAAAGTCTTAATATTATAAACACAGTCACAAAAAAATGTTCCCTTAGCTAAAACCTTGCTGTATTATAGGCTGTTTCAGCAAATAAGTCAGTAAGACAGCCAATCACTGAAGGTTAAGAAGAGAGGTTCTGACATTTGTACTATGGAAATGGTTATCGAGAGACAGCATGTTCTTTTGTAACACAACTTAGCTGGGAGCAACAGAAATACTGGAAACCATTTAGAGAATAAAAAAGGAATACAGAAAAGTTGTTGGAGAGAAGCTATGATTATCATGTATTATTTAACTCAAAGGTCATATAGAGAACTGCAAAAAAAAATTGTTCAAAGTGTGTGTAAGACCATTAAAGTCAGGATTTATAGGAAAGCTTTCATAAAAGTTTGGTTTCAGTTCAGAAATTCAGCTTTCATAAGACCTAAAATGAGTCCTGGTGTTTAAAACTTCCACTAGATTCCAATACTTGTAAAAAGAAACACGTGTAGCCATGGCATTCCAATAAATCTCAATTCAGATGCAAAAAAGTGTCCATGCTTATAAATCAGTCCAACGACTATAAAGTGCACAATAACAGCTGCGCCTGGGATGGAAAAACGTATTCACTCATAACAGAATAATGACATTCTCATGCTGTAGGCACCTTACTTATCAGTTGCAGTCTCTGTATTGGCATGATTTTAGAATATAGGCATAGCATTCCATAGCACATAGAACAGCGGTGTGTACTGACAAGAGTAGCGTTGATTAGAGGAAACCAGGAGGCACATTTCCCATCACTCGGGACATTCCATCTTCACAAACAGGCTGATTCTCAGAAGTTCAGAGGGATGTTTCATATACTTACCAGCTTTTTGAGATGGAAAACATTTTTAGTTAAAATATAAACTCACCCACATCAAACTATAACTTTGAGAATTTTGCAAAGCAATTACAATGTGTAAAAACCTTGTCAATGTTAAAGCGGAGTTCCACCCTAAAAATGAATTAAGTTCCCACCGTCCGTTAGCTTAAAAAAACCTGAAAAAGAGTTGGATAATTAAACATTTTTTTTGTTTCACCCACCTTGTTTTTAATAAAAATAAACTTACCTTCCTTCCTCTTCCTCCCTCTGCAGCCGTGGCCCCCAACGTCACTTCCTCCTTTGCATCGACTCCTGGGAGACGAGAGCGTCATCAATCCCAGGAGTCAATGCGCCTGCACCAGTGCAGGCACTTCATCCCCTGCTGAACAGCTTCTGGGCATGCGCAGAACCAGCTGCGGGATGACAAGTCAGCCCCGGAGGTGACGAGCAGGGCATTCTGGGACTCCAGACATCACCAAAGAGGACCCGAAGAGGGACGCTCCGGCTTCAGCTGCCCACACCTGAGATGGCAGTGCTGGACAAGACATTTTCAAGGTAAGTATTTCTTCTTACAGGTAAGTTAAACAGGGGACAGTTCAGAGGCTATCGTTGCTTAAATGCACTAGCCCTGACTGTCCCAGCCTGGAACTCCGCTTTAAGAATCTGTTGTGAAGAACCCTTTATTTTTCTAAATGCAAATCAGCAAAAACCTTTGCGCTAATTATTATTATTATACAGGATTTATATAGCGCCAACATTTTGCACAGCGCTTAACAATATGAGGGCAGGCAGTACAGTTCCAATAAAATTCAATACAGGAGTAATCAGAGGGCCTTGCAAGTTAGAGCTTACAATCTAGGAGCTAGAAAGGCTCTGAGCTCTGAGCTCTACTTTGCTGTTTGTCTTTCCTAAAGTAAGAGTCAACAAAATCTTAAGGAAATTAAGCTTTGGAAAGGCCCATTTGCTAAAACTTCACTCTGTAGCAGTGCTCCTGGCACTGATCCAATCTGACTCCCCAAGCTGGTCATTATTATTATTATTATACAGGATTTATATAACACCAACAGTTTGCCCAGTGCTTTGCAACATGAGGGCAGACAGTACAGTTACAATACAATTCAATACAGGAGGAATCAAAGGGCCCTGCTCATTACAGCTTACAATCTAGGAGGACGGGTTAAGTGATAGAAAAGACAATAATGATCTAATGGAGAAAATAAAAGTACAGTTGTTAGGTAGGGGCAGAATAGGCTTCTCTGAATAGGAGGGTTTTCAGCGATTGTCAAAAAGCTAACAGAGTTGGGAATAGTCAGACAGATTGGGGTAGGGGATGCCCTGATGACGTCAGACAACGTACTGACGAAACGCGTCGGGACGTAAGGACCTGTGACTGCGCCAACAAACTTCCGGCTCCTGGGGACAAGCAAATGGAACGCGGAAGGCGTCCGTGAACCGGAGATAATCTCTTATGCCCTGTTTTTATCTGCTAAATGTAAGTGCATCCATCTCTGAATAAACTTTACTTGGTTTAAATGTACTTCACTATTGAGACCCTTCTGTTTTTCCTGGTTGTATTGTATGGGAGCCCCATCCCCAGGTTATCTGAGTGGAATCATCTTGGAATACGTGGAGACGGTGCCTTATTTTGATGCCTGGTGTCTGTGATTATATCTGCTCTATCTGCTCTATTGACCCCCTGTAATTGAAGGGGTCGACGGCTTCCGGTAAGCACATATACACTCTGGGTGATCTGGTGGAGGTGTATATTGCTACCTACTGCATTTACCAAGTATCCCATATTTTTGGATATCCTTTATGGACTCATTTATTATTTAAATGTTGCTATGGACACTTTGTTACAAGGTTTCTCACTCTAATATATGGTTAATTGTCCTGCACCATTTGCACTTATTGCATTTTGCATCTTATTTTTTATTATTTGCACTTTATTGATCACATTAGTGCTTTAGTTTAGCGCAATCTTTTATTTTGTAATAAGTATTCATTTGTCATAGGATAGGAGAGGCTAGGTAAAAGTCCTGGAGGCAAGCATGGGAGGAGGTGATGAGGGAGCTAGAGAGCAGGAGGTCTTGGGAGGAATGAAAGGAACAAGTAGGTTGGTATTTTGAGACTAAGTTAGTGAGGAAGCTGGGGGAAGAGTTGTGAATAGCTTTGCAAGTTTAATTTGTTGGGTGAGCTGAAACCAGTGGAGGGATTGACAGAGATGGGTAGCAGACACGCAACGGTTAGTAAGGTGGATGAGCCTGGGAGCAGCATTCATGATGAACTGAAGGGGAGCCAATGTAAAGTTAATCCTGTGAGCAGAGAGTTGCAGTAGCCGAGGCGGGAGATGACCAGGAAGTGAGCTAGGAGCTTTGTAGTGTCATTGGTTAGGAAGGGTGTATTTTGGAGATGTTGCCAAGGTTGAGGTGGCAAGATCTGGACAGTGATTGGACATGGGGCCGAAAGGATAGTTCAGAGTCCAGGATTTCACCTAGAAGCTTGGCATGTGGGGATAGGCTGATAGTAGTGCTAAGTAGTTGCCGCCATTACTAGTAGAAACAAAAAAAAAAATAAAAAGTCTACAAATCTATCCCATAGTTTGTAGATGCTATAACCTTTCGCAAACCAATCAATATACACTTATTGTGATCCTTTTTTTTACCAAAAACATATTGGCCTAAATTGATAAATTAGATTTTTTTATTTTTTTCATTGGGTATGTTTTATAGCAGAAAGTAAAAAAAAAAAAAAAAAAATATATATATATATATATATATATATATATATATATATATATATATATATTATTTTTTTTCAAAATTTGTGGTTCCTTTTTTGTTTATAGTGCAAAATATAAAAACTTCAAAGGTGATCAAATACCACCAAAGAAAGCTCTATTTGTGGGGGAAAAAAATATATATTTATCTAGGTACAGTGTCGTACGACCGCCCAATTGTTAGTTAAAGCAACCAAGTGCCGTATCACAAAAAATGGCCTGGGCAGGAAGGGGTTGAAAACTTGCAGAGCTGAAGTGATTAATAGGAAAGCAGAGGGACTAGCAGGAACTCCGGAGATTTCACATAAAGGAAGCAATACAAAGAGAACAGGAGACTTTCTCATACAAGTACATGGTACAGCAGGCACATATCAGGAATATGAAGTGTTGGGGTAACTAACGCTTTAACCACTTGCCGACTGCCCGTTGCATATATACTGCGGCAGGCTGGCTCGGCTGCGCGAATCGCAGCACCTGTGATCCTCCTATATAGGATCACAGCTCTCTATGATCATTTCACAAGTCCCTCCCCCCACAGTTAGAAAACACTCCCCTAGGCTCAAACTTAACCCTTTGATCATCCCTAGGTTAACCCCTTCCCTGCCAATGTAATTATTACAGTAACAGTGAATATTTTTAGCACTGATTACTGTAGTAATGTCACTGGTCCCCCCAAAAAAGTATCAAAAATGTCAGTTAGGGGTCTGATCTGTCCGCCACAATGTCGCAGTCCTGCTAAAAATTGCAGATCACCACCATTACTGGTAAAATAAATAAATAAAAATTATATAAATCTTTCACCTAGTTTGTAGACACGATAACTTTTGTGCAAATTAATCAAAATACGCTTATTGGGTTTTTTTTTTACTAAGTATGGAGCAGAATATAAATTGGCCTAAAAGGATGAAAAATGTTGATTTTTAAAAATATATATATTTTTTTTTCAGAATTGTTACTCTTTTTTTGTTTATAACGCAAAAAAAATAAAAATCGCACAGGTGATCAAATACCACCAAAAGAAATCTCTATTTGTGGGTGGGGGGGGGGGGGGGGAAGACATCAATTTTATTTGGGTACAGCGTTGCAGGACCACGCAATTGTTTGTTAAAGCAAAGCAGTGTTGAATGGCAAAAAATGGCCTGGTCATTAAGGGGGCAAATCTTTTCAGTCCAGAAGTGGTTAGGGTATCAGAAACTGGAATCATACTGACTTGTAAGTCACTACAGTGTCACATTTTCATAGGTGTGGCTTCATCTTTAGTAACATAACGGGGGCAGATGTAGATTGTTTTTCATGATTATTCCCAAAGGGCTTGTCATCTGACGGTTCCTTATCTCCCATATCTGTACTGATAGAAAAAGTTCCAAATTCAGTGGCATACAGCAATTTGAAGTGTTCCTGATTGGGGACAGATAATCTCTGTCTGTGTCAGTGAAAAATGGAAATCTGGTTTCTTGTCTTGCAGAAATATTAAATAAGGGATTTCCAGTCTAGCAGAATAATAGCACCAAGACTTTATTTGGAGGCCTGATCAAGAAAGTCACTTCTTACTGATATGTCATAGGCGGCTAATGTTCCAGAATTAGCAATGAGTTGTTTCATTTTGTCAAATTTATTAATCTGTTGAGATTTCCATTGCGGGTCAGAGCATTTCTTTAATAGTCCCCTTAGAAGCAATAAAACATCAGCAAGATGTGAAGTGAATTTTGCCAGGTAGCAAAAACTCTTTCCAGCTCTGAACGATTTTCAGATGGTCTAATGTGAGAGGTTCATGCAATTTTATCTGGACCGGTTTTAGGTCTTTTGATGACAAAACGTGGCCAAAATACTTGACTTCTCTTGCTCATAGTATGCATTCTTCTGCCTTGAGATTCAGTTATTTTTTCCTGGAACTTTTTATCATAACTTTCAAATTGAATCATGTTCCTCAGTAGTGCTGCCAAAACGCTAAAAGATTATTCACATAGCAGACTACCCCTTTGAGTCCTGCATATGCTTCACCTGCTTTCCTATGGAACACTTTCTATGCTTATCAAATGCAAAATGGTAAGCAGGCACCCTAGTACTTTCTTATTTTGTTTTAAATGCTGTAAGGATGGAACCATGTTGATCTAGTTTTATCTGCCAGTCAGCTTGCTGGTTTTAACAGTGAAAGCATTTTGGTTGCTCCTGTTTTGCAATCTTCAAGGGTATGTATGAGGGTTCTTCAAAAATGTCTGCACTTTTTTTTAAATCTATTAACCACTTAAAGGGCAACTCCACTTTCGTGGGGAAAAATCAGCAAATAAAGAAAAAACAATATAGCGTATACAAATATGACTAAAATCATATTGTAATTGAATGTTATTAAATTTCCTTTTCAATCTACAGTTGTTGTAATTTTCTGAAAATGCAATCCAATCTGGCTACCTGGAGCTGTTCTGTACATAGAATGTGTACTGACCACACCCCAGAAACATAATTTCCTGCTTGTGTGATTGGCTCACCAATTTTCCCAGATCTGTTCTGTACATAGAATGTGTACTGACCACGCCCCAGAAACATAATTTCCTGCTTGTGTGATTGGCTCACCAATTTTCCCAGATCTGTTCTGTACATAGAATGTGTACTGACCACGCCCCAGAAACATCATTTCCTGCTTGTGTGATTGGCTCACCAATTTTCCCAGATCTGTTCTGTACACAGAATGTGTACTGACCACGCCCCAGAAACATCATTTCCTGTTTGTGTGATTGGCTCACCAATTTTCCGAGATCTGTCCTGTACACAGAATGTGTACTGACCACGCCCCAGAAACATAATATCCTGCTTGTGTGATTGGCTCACCAATTTTCCCAGATCTCTTCTGTACACAGAATGTGTACTGACCACGCCCCAGAAACATAATATCCTGCTTGTGTGATTGGCTCACCAATTTTCCCAGATCTGTTCTGTACATAGAATGTGTACTGACCACACCCCAGAAACATAATTTCCTGCTTGTGTGATTGGCTCACCAATTTTCCCAATTTTAGAAGTCTGTCTAAGATACAAGTCAGATTTCTGGCATCCCCTGCAACAAAAAAGTCATTTTTGGTGAAATACTCCCAATAGGAACATGTCTAAAGGGATGCAGGCCCAGCAGATTTCCTCATTAGAGCCCTGCAGCTTCCACATCTAATAGATAATTATGAAACCACTTTAATTAAACCCACTCAGCACAGAGGAACAAACAATGATTTCTTCAAAATAACAAAAGGTAGAAATCTACAACAAGGTTTGTTAAAATCCCTACAATGTATAGAGATCACCCAGAGGGGAATGTTTTTTTTCCTCAACAAAAGTGGAGTTACGCTTTAAATGCTGTAAGGATAGAACAAGGTTGATCTAGTTTTATCTGCCAGTCAGCTTGCTGGTTTTGACAGTGAAGGCATTTTGGTTGCTCCTGTTTTGCAATCTTTACGGTATGTACGAGGGTTCTTCAAAAATGTCTGCACTTTTTTTAACTCTATTAACTACTTAAGGAGCAGGCCTATTGCTGACACTTGTTGTTTACACGTTAAAATCAGTATATTTTGCTAAAAAAATTACTTAGAACCCCAATATATATATATATATATATTTTTTTTTTTTTTTTTGCAAAGACTCTGGAGAATAAAATGACGGTCGTTGCAATATTTTTTGTCATGCAGTACTTGTGCAGCAGTCTTTCAAAAGCAATTTTTTAAAAAAAAATACATTTCACTGCATTTAAAAAAAAAAAAAAACTAAACAGTAAAGTTAGCCCAGTTGTTTTCTATAATGTGAAAGATAATGTTACGCTGAGTAAACAGATACCCAGCATGTCATGCGACAAACATTGGTACCTAAAAATCTCCAAAGGCGGGGCTTTAAAAATGTCTACAGGTTACCAGTTTAGAGGTACAGAGGAGGTCTAAGGCTAAAACTATTCCTCTCGCTCTAACGATCATGGTGTCACCTCACATGTGTGGTTTGAACACCATTTACATATGTGGGCGCGACTTGCGTATACGTTCGCATCTGCGTGCGAACTTGGAGGGCCGGGGCGCTTTCAATTTTTTTGTTTTAATTATTTATTTTACCTTTTATTTTTAATTTTTACACTGTCCCTTTATTCCTAGTGCAAGAAATGTAACCATTCCTTGTAATAGAAATAGGCAGGACAGGCCCTCTTTTTAATGTGAGATCTGGGGTCAAAAAGACCTCAGATCTCACATCTACACTAAAAAGCAAAAAAAAAAAAAAAATGTAATTTTTTTACATCATGAAAGAAATGGGCCCTTTTGGGAGAAAGATATGTATGACGGCACCCTGGTCCTCCAAGGCAATAGAATCAAGTGGGGGCCAGCTTGCCGTCACTCGACTTCCTGCCTAGAAGGGGAGAGGACCGGATTGTTTTCCCTGCTACCGACGGCTCCGGTAAGCAGGGAAAACGACCGGGAAGCGGCGGGAGGGGGGGGGGTGCACCTATCTCGCTGCCTGTAAAAGTCATCCTGGGACCACTTTTATGAGAAAGAGGACCGCCTGCCCAGTAAATAAATACTGGGTTTATGGCAGCTACCGGTATTTAACGTCAAGGTAGTGACATATAACGGCGGGCGTTACAGAAGGGGTTAAATATTAAAAATGCTGAAACTTTTTGAAGACCCCTCGTATATGCAATTTTTAGAAAATTTGGTCAGAATAGGAAATAGTTAAAACTCCTGTCAAGGTATTTTTTGCTGTCTGTGTCCTGTTAGGGTTCCTTTCCAAGAAACACAACAGGAAGTGAGAGGAAATCATTATAAATTGAAGGGAATTCCCTCACAAAAACAGCTGTTCGCTTTGAAAGATTGCCCTTCACCTTTAGTTCTGGTGAAAACTGCACATTTTTTTAATTTCCCGTCACTATCTGTCTTAGTGACAATGGACACCAGGAAAAATATGGTGGGCAAATTCAGTAATAAAAACCTGGCAAGGGTTCCATTCCTTCCACGTTCCAACAAAAACAAAACAAAAATGTCCTCTAAACATATACCTTTTGAGTCCAAGCAAATCCACAGTTCACTTGTGTATAGTTTTCCAACTACTGACTGATTGAGTTTATTCATCTGGGGGCTCACCAGCTTTAATACTCATGCCTAGTTTTTACATTCTTTGAAGATCAAGTCTTACTTTTAAGCTGGCCATGGATCATACGATTTTCTTGCAGGAAAGAAAAATTCTCGATTCCAGTCTGTGTTCATGGGGGAATCCCTCCCGTGGAACTATTGTGTTCTCCCGGCAGGAGGGCACGAGGAGCTGTCCCAGCCAGAAGAACACACTGATTATTGCTAGAGGCTATAGCTGCTGGCAATAATTGCATCCTACATGCTGGTTGTATCCAAGTTGATCAATGGATTGACTTAGGTACAATCAGCCTGCCCATACATGGTTCAAATCTTGGATGGTCCTTGCTGAACTCACCAAGATTTAAACCATCTATGGCCTGCATTAGTTCTGTGAGGAGTTTGCATTATTGGGCTAATTGTTTTATCCACCTAGATTTTGTATTCTCAGGAAATCATCTTAAACATGAAAGGCATCCTTGTACACAATAATTGCGCATGAATAGTTACTGATATTACAGAAAATACCAATTTATATTAGTACATATAGGTTTTAAACCCTGAACTGAGTTAGCCTTGATAATAACCATATTCATTTTTAATTTTGTCTGTTGTATTTGTAGGTACCAGTGAAAGTGCATATGACTTATTATGTTTTTAATGTTGTTTTTTATACTGTATTTTGTCCCACCAAATTTTCTACAAGCATCGACCAAGCTAAAAAATCGAATATGTTCTCCTTATCCATACTTTTACATATGTATACTGAAAAACCTCTGTGAACTAATAGATACACTATATTATCAAAAGTATTGGGACACCTGCCTTTACACACTCATAAACTTTAACCTTCTTAGCGGTATTCCCGAGCGTGGCTCGGGGTTAAATTTCAGAGCCAAAAGCGGTAACCCCGAGCCACATTCGGGGTACCGCCAGAAGCATCGCTGGATCCTGTAAAAGAGGTTACTTACCTTGTCACCGGGATCCAGCGAAGACTGCGAGCGGTATGCGGCGGCGGATCTTCCTCCCGATCCTCTCCGTGCCCCGGCTTCCGTCTCCTGCGACGTGACGTTCGCAGGGGGGTGGAACCGGTGGCAAATTCAAATGTAAAACACACCAAACACACTGATACCATTCAAAATAAAATAAATTCACATTACATTGCCCCCCAGTGCCCTTTCCTGCAGTTTTACTGTACTTTTTATGTGTGTATATATATATATATATGTGCAGTACATACTTTAACTTATTTATAGTTTTTTATTATATTATAATTTATGATTTTGTGTTTCAAACTTTATCATACCCAAGATGTTATAAAGAAGAACGCACAGTAAAAAAAAAAAAAAAAAAAAAAAATGTAAATAGTTGGTTTGGGCTGCTCATTCTCAAGAATTACATGCAAAATAATGGTACCGCTTTCAGCACCTAAAATCCGAAAGAATCATACCGCCAGGGAGGTTAATGGCATCCCAGTCTTAGTCTATAGGATTCAATATTCAGTTGGCCCACCCTTTGCAGCTATAACAGCTTCAACTCTTCTGGGAAGGCTTTCCACAAGGTTTAGGAGTGTGTCTATGGGAATGTTTGACCATTGTTCCAGAAGCGCCTTTGTGAGGCCAGGCACCGATGTTGGACATGAAGGCCTGGTTCGCAGTCTCCGCTCTAATTCATCCCAGAGGTGTTCTATCGAGTTGAGATCAGGACGCTTTATGGACCTTGCTTTGTGCACTGGTCCAAATCATTTGGTGGAGGGGGGATTATGGTGTGGGGTTGTTTTTCAGAGATTGGGCTTGGCCCCTTAGTTCTAGTGAAAGGAACTCTTAAGGTGTCAGCATACCAAGACATTTTGGACACTTTCCTGCTCCCAAGTTTGTGGGAACAGTTTGGTGATAGCCCCTTCCTGTTCGAACATGACTGCGATCTAGAACGGTGCACAAAGCAAAGTCCATAAAGACATGGATGAGCGAGTTTGGGGTGGAGGAACTTGACTGGCCTGCACATCTAAACCTGATAGAATACATTTAGGATGAATTAGAAGGGAGACTGCGAGCCAGGCCTTTATTATCCAACATCAGTGCCTGACCTCACAAATTCGCTTCTGGAAGAATGGTCAAACATTTCCAAAGACACAGCCCTAAATCTTGTGGACAGCCTTCCCAGAAGAGTGGAAGCTGGTATAGCTGCAAAGGGATGGTCAACTCAATGTTGAACCCTACAGACTAAGACTGGGATGTCATTAAAGTTCATTCGTGTGTGTAAAGACAGGTGCCCCAATAATTTTGACAATATAGTGTATATAAACAATACTTAATAATGCATATACATTTTTGTTTATATACTGTATATATAAAATCATGACTTGCATATTAAATCCAAATATACTGTATGCTAACTCATAATGCATTCATGAGCATAAACTATTCTCCATATGAAAAGTATAAATAGCTTTTAAAACTGGTTGCTTACTGGCATATCAATAAATCTTGCGATTTGTAGAAATAAGTTGCTCCAAAACGTTTTTCTACTGAAACACATTCAGAAGTATCAAATTCACTTTAATTTGATGTGCTTTATATATAAAAATTGTTTCCCTGCTGCAGTTTTACTTAAAAAGCATATTTCATATTACATTCATTTTTAGGGTGTAACATGAAACATGGTCACATTTGCAAGCCACCCGCACCCTGAAACCACATCACACTGAATTGTAGGGTTTTTCTCCCTGAATTTGCGTGCTGTGTGGGCAGAGCCAGCAAGGCTGCATCATCCACAGATATAGGGATCCATTCACAAAAAGACTACAAGTTCCATGTGCCACAGAGGCACTTGTGGATCTCAACTGAGCACAAGTGTGGTGATGTTGCTGCCCTTGAAGTCCATGGTTTTCTTAACCCAGCCACATAGAAGACGAAGGTCTGTACACATGAACTTTGAGGGAACAGTTGGCAGGAGCCTTTGCATTGCACCTGTGTTGCACCTATTGGTTGCAATGCTCTGAAGGTTTTGATGTAATAAACACACACATTTTAATTTATAAATGTTGTTGCATTTATTTATTTTATAAATGGTAGAATATGCCTCTAAATATATTCAAGTAGCCCATTTCTCTGCTACCCATAGATCAGGGTCTTGGATTGATTTGGCGTTCTGCTCCCGGGCAGCTCTGGGTCTGGTGCAATCGGTGAATTACCTGCCGGCCGGCATTTCTGATCATGCCCCGCTGGAGCAGAACGTTGATATTGGGGGTCAGAGAAATGCAGGATTCTGGCGATTGGACGCCAAATGGCTGCTGAATAATAAAGTGCAAAAATTGGTGGCTGACAGTGGTGCCCAGTATTGGGAAATAAATGAAGCTTCTGCCTCCAGGGCTGGGATGCCTTCAGGGCTCATACACGTGGTCAGTATGTGAACACTATTAAGACAGTGCAGGAAGATTATAAGGCACAAGCGGTTAGATTGGAACAAATTGAAACTGCAACTGCCCAGGCGTTTGCCAACTCTCCATTGGGGGATAAATTCTCAGAATTAGCTCCTCATTAGCTATCTCTTCATTACCCCACACTCACCCATTCTGATAATGCAACCTAGGCTGGTAAGGTATTTGAGGCCAGGGACAAAAATGGCAAATTGTTGGCGAATTTGGTGGCTGACTCATATCAACAGACAGTAATTTCAGCAGTAACCTCCAGCTCAGGGACTCGAATATCTGACCCCCTCCCTGATTTTACGGGAATTTCAACTGTATTTTACCTCCTTGTATAGCCCTATGTCTTCCTCCCCTCGCCCTATCCTGCGAGATACTTTGCAGAGGCTCTCCCTCCCAGGCATTTTGGCTGACGAAGCCCTAAAACTGGATAAAACCCTTTCTATCCCTGAAATGGAACAGGTCATCCAGGATCTTCCTCCCAACAAAACATCTGGACCTGACTGGGTACCGGTTGATTGGTACAAACTTTGTGTTAAAGAATTAGCACCCAGACTTCACAATGTGTTTAAGGAATGTTTTGACACGTAATCCTTACCTCCCTCCTTCTCTCAAACGCATATAGTGCTTATACCAAAACCTGGTAAAGACCTTACATTGTGCGCTTCCTATAGACCAATATCCCTCCTTAAATATGACATCAAGGTATTAGCTACCAGGTTGGTTACTATCCTTTCTGGTCTGGTTAGTATAGACCAAACTGGGTTCATAGAGAAGGCCTTTGACTCTATGGACTGGACCTATATGGCAACAGTTTTGGAAGTTCTGAGTTTAGGTCCAAACTTTCGCAACTGGGTTAAAATACTGCACCAGGCCCCTTCTGTACAAATTAAACTGGAAGGGGATTTCTCCAAACCCCACTCCATAGGCAAGGGAATGAGGCCGGGCTGCCCCCTATCTCTGTCCTTCTTTGCACTCATGATGGAGCCTATAGCCCAAGCCATACGAAACTCCATTGATGTTAAAGCTATTTGAGTCGGGTTAATAATTGAAAGTGTGTCCTGACGCCGATGACTTGGTTTTATTTTTAAATTACCCTGGTCCCTCCCTTAAAGCTGCCCTAGATTTAATTACATAATTTCATTAGCTCCCTGGTTTAAAAGTTAACTGGGAAAAATCCCCTATCCTTCCCATTGATGAGCATGCACAAGTAGCTGCGGATCCTTCTCTACCCTTCAAATGGACCTCTGCTACAAAATACTTGGGCATAGTGATATCACCTAAGGTTAACAAATACTGCAATCTGAATGTTGTCCCCTTAATACAATCAGCAAAACAAAGATTGAAAACATGGAATAATATCCCTCTGTCATTTGTAGGAAAAATCTATTTTATAAAGATGAAACTTCTCCCCTCCTTTTTATATGTCCTCCAGTTTGGATACCCCAGAAATATTTTACACAATTTGACTCAGCTATGCTCTCCCTTCTGTGGGGCTCCTCCCAACCTAGATTTAAATTTAAGGTGCTCCAGAGACCCTGGACCCAAGGGGGTCTATCTTGTCCAGACCGCCATACATACTATGTTGCTGCCCTACCCAACCATGCCCATAACTGGCTCACAGGGGACAAAACAAATGCTGCTGTTGTGCTGGAAGTGGCGTTTCTAGGGTCTTACGAAGCGCTTAGCAACTTGTTACACCGGGGAACCTCAGTGCCTCTTTACATTACCCAAATAATGAAGTCACTTATTAAAGCCTGGCACCTTCTAAATCCTAGAACTGCACACCAGTGGTCCCCTCACACCCCTTTATGGTAAAATCCCTTGTTGCCTTAATTTCTTAGCTTTCAGGACCCTGTGGTTTGGACTAGCAAGGGGATCAAGAACCTTAATTTACATTTGTGAGAATAGAACTCTCAAGACGTTTGATTCTCCTAAGGTTCAATTTTCTCTACCCAACTCCTATCTATTCCATTACCTCCAATTGCGCCACGCATTTCAAACGCAATTTCAAGGCCATCCGCCTACCTTTGGGAATCTGGATTGGAGAGTATTCTGCAAGATGACACCATGGAAAAACCTCTATCCACCATATACAAAGCCCTCCTTCCTTCTATTCACGATGGCCTTGACAAATTGCTGGCCAGCAGGCATGTGGATGCTACGGATATGGACTCAGAGGATTCGGAGTATGTCTGGGAATATCCTATGCAAAAGCTTGTCTCAGCAAGAGACCGACTAATCCAATTTAAAATACTCCACAGGGTATATATTACCCCCCAAAAACTGCATTGGATTTACCCAAACATTTCTGCTAAATTCTGGCATTGCCCAGAAATGTTTATACATGTACTCTGGTTATGCCCAATGGTCCAATCTTTTTTTGAAAAATGTTACTAAGTGCATTAAAAATTGCACTATGATCTCGGTACCACAGACAGTTGATGTTTGTATACTTGGTCAGGTTCACTTACTGGCCATGTCCAGAGCGTTGAGAACACTGATAGAATTGCTATTGTTTTACGCCTGCAAGGCCATACTGCTCAAATGGAAATCCCCATTGGCACCTACATTTTTGGAAAGCTCTTGTTAACTTAGCAATACCACTGTCTAAATTCACTCATGAGTCCAGGGGTTGTCCTGGGAAATTCCCCAAAACAAGGGATATCTGGGTTACCTCCATGGGATTCCCCCCTTCTGGGGATGCCCCCACATGATCCACCCCCCTCTCTGATTTAATTCTACGGTCCTATTGAGGGAATCTGTAGGGTAATGCAGATTAGGTGGTTGCCTTTTTTGTTTACGCCTAAACCAATGAGCTGTATTTAAATCTGACATCTTGGTTTCCAAGTGAATAGTTGATAGTTTTGTTTTTTGTTTTTTTATGTTCTTTTGTTTTACCTTATATTCCTGAGTATGCCCAATAGGCTTTGTTTTGTACCTTAAAGTGGAGTTCCACACTAATTTTACACTTCACATCATGCATACCTATTTCCCTTTCTAAACTCAACTTGGCTTTTTTTTTTTTTATGTTCCCTTACCTTATTTTTAATGAAGAATAACTTCACTTCCTCCCACTTCCTCCTCATGCGGCCGCAGCCACCGACGTAATTTCCTGCTTTGCATTGACTCCTGGGAGATGAGCATCATCAATCCCAGGAGTCAATGTGCCTGCACCGTTGTCCCTCGTCACTTTCGGTGCAGGCATGTCATTCTTTGAATTTGGATGGAGAACAGCTTCTAGGCCTGCGCAGGAAGCTGTGGGATGACGCGCCTGCCCCGGAAGTGACGAGGGTATAGCATTCTGGGACTCGTAAAATCCAGGAAGAGGGACACTGTAGCTTCAGCTGCCCACACCACAGATAGCTGCGCTGGACAAGAACTTCACAAGGTAAGTAATTCATGCTGCATTTAAACTAAACAGGGAACAGTTTAGAGGATATTGTTGTTTAAATGTACTAGCCCTTGCTAAATAAAAAAAAATTTGTCCGGAACTCCGCTCTAACTTCAAAATACATAATAAAGAGCATCTTTAAGAAAAAAAAAAAAAAAAATATATATATATATATATATATATATATATATATACAGTATCTCACAAAGGTGAGTACACCCCTCACATTTTTGTAAATATTTTATTATATCTTTTCATGTGACAACACTGAAGAAATTACACTTTTCTACAATGTAAAGTAGCAAGTGTGCAGCTTGTATAACAGTGTAAATTTGCTGTCCCCTCAAAATAACTCAACACACAGCCATTTATGTCTAAACCACTGGCAACAAAAGGGAGTACACCCCTAAGGGAAAATGTCCCAATTGGTCCCAATTAGCCATTTTCCCTCCCTGGTGTCATGTGACTCACTAGTGTTACAAGGTCTCAGGTGTGAATGGGGAGCAGGTGTGTTAAATTTGGTGTTATCGCTCTCACTTTCTCATACTGGTCACTGGAAGTTCAACATGGCACCTCATGGCAAATAACTCTCTGAGGATTTTGAAAAAAAGAATTGTTGCTCTACACAAATATGGCCTAGGCAATGAGAAGATTGCCAAGACCCTGAAACTAAATAGCATGGTGGTCAAAACCATACAGCAGTTTAACAGGACAGGTTCCACTCAGAACAGGCTTCCCCATGGTCGACCAAAGAAGTTGAGTGCACATGCTCAGTGTCATATCCAGAGGTTGTCTTTGGGAAATAGATGTATGAGTGCTGCCAGCTTTGCTGCAAAGGTTGAAGGGGTTGAGGGTCAGCCTGTCAGTGCTCAGACCATACGCCGCACACTGTATCAAATTAGTCTGCATGGCTGTCGTCCCAGAAGGAAGCCTCCTCTAAAGATGATGCAAAAGAAAGCCTGCAAATAGTTTGCTGAAGACAAGCAGACTAAGGACATTGATTAGTGGAACCATGTCCTGTGGTCTCATGAGACCCAAATAAACGTATTTAGTTCAGATGGTTTCAAGCCTGTGTGGTGGCAACCAGGTGAGGAGTACAAAGACAAGTGTGTATTGCCTACAGACAGTCAAGCATGGTGGTGAGAGTGTCATGGTCTGGGGCTGCATGAGTGCTGTTGGCACTGGGGAGCTACAGGTTATTGAGGGAACTATGAATGCCAACATGTACTGAGACATTCTGAAGCAGAGCATGATCCCCTCCCTTCAGGGACTGGGCCACAGGGCAATATTAACTACATGCCGCCCGCCCGCTGTCAATTGACGGCGGAGCGGTGCGACCATTATCCTGGGCCGCCGTCATATGACGGCGGCACTTTAAGCAGGGCAGGCGCGCGATCGCGCCGCCCTGCACTGCCGGTGTCGGGGTGTCCCCGGGACACCCCCCGTCACCGGCAGGGGGGGAACAGCCAATGGGCGTGGCTGTTTCCCACGTGATCGGCTGTGTTCCAATGACACAGCCGATCACAATGAAGGCGCCCGGGAGATGACCGCGCATGCGCGATCGGGAGCGCGCAGCGCGGTCATGTCGGTGGCACTGTGTTCCGTAGGAACACAGCTGTCACCGGCAGTAGTAAACAGTCACTGACAGTGACTGTTTACTATGTGATCGGCTGTGAATCCATTCACAGCCGATCACAAAATGTAAACAAAGAGCAGTAACTGACTGTTACTAGCTCTTCTCCCCTCATACAGTTTCCAGTGTGAGGGGAGAAGAGCTAGAGACAGTGAGTTACTGCTCTGTACACCTGTAAAAAGTAAAAATCACACTAAAATCACACTAATAAAGGTCCCCACACAGTCCTCAGCCCCCCCCCAATGTCACCTGTCACCCAACAGTCACCTCATCAGTGCCCAGAAATTGACACCCATAACGTTCACATGTGAGCGTAGCGATCGCTGGCAGAATCACAGCGATTCTGCCCGCGATCCGGAAATCATTGCATATTGCGGGATGCCTGTGCGTTGCCCGTTTTTTGCAATAGCACCCCAAACGCTGTGCGATGTTGCCGTCATTTCCGCCTGCCGAATCACGGTAACATCGCGCAAACAACGCATGACGCCCAAAAAAGGTACAAGAGCTTCTTTGGGGCGTCATGCGTTGTTTGCGTGATGTTACCTCGATTCGGCAGGCGGAAATCACAGCAACATCGCACAGCGTTTGGGGTGCTATTGCAAATCACGGGCAACGCACAGGCGCCCCGCAATTTGCAATGATTTCTGGATCGCGGGCAGAATCACTGCTCACATGTGAACGTAGCCTAAAGTTCACCGGTCACCAGAGACTGCCATCAGTACCGCCGTGCACCATCGCCCGTCACCTGTCACCCATCAGTGACCATTGCCCGTCACCTGTCACCCCATCAATCACCGTCACCTGTCACCCCATCAGTCATCGTCATCTGTCACCCTATCAATCATCGTCACTTGTCACCCCATCAATCATCGTCACATGTCACCCCGTCAGTGATTGTCATCTGTCACCCCATCAATCATCGTCACTTGTCACCTCATCAATCATCGTCACCTGTCACCTCATCAATCATCGTCACCTGTCACCCCATCAGTCATCGTCACCTGTCACCCCATCAGTCATCGACACCTGTAACCCCATCAGTCATCGTAACCTGTCACCCCATCAGTCATTGTCACCTGTCACCCCATCAGTCATCGTCACCTGTCACCCCATCAGTCATCGTCACCTGTTTGCCATATACATGCAATCACTTACTGACCGCCTAACGACTATATGCGTCGGCCATTAAAAGCTAAATACTGGGGTTATGGCAGCAGATAGCCCCCATAACCCCAGTATTTTTTGAAACGGCGGGCGGTCGGCTTTCAGATAAGGGTGGTCCCAGTGGCGGATTCGCCGTGGAATTACCCTTACGGTGCAGGGGAAGAGGTGCCCCCCCCCCCTCCTGCCGCGTCCCAGACGTTTTCCCAGCTTACCGGACCCGCCGTCAGCGGGGAAAACTATCCGGTCCCGGATCCTCAGAGACAGGAAGTTGAGTGAGGGCAAGATGGCCCTCACTCGACTCTATGGTCTTGGAGGCGGGAGCTACGTCAAAAGACGTTGCCTAGCAACCGGTTTAAAGGGCCGCTTTTTTTTTTTTCTTTCTTTTTTTTCCTCTTTCAACAATTTTTTTTTTTTTCTTTTTTAGTGTAGTTGTGAGGTGTGAGGTCTTTTTGACCCCAGATCTCACAATAAAGAGGACCTGTCATGCCTATTTCTATTACAAGGGATGTTTACATTCCTTGTAATAGGAATAAAAATGATCAAAACATTTTTTTTTTTAAACTGTGTAAAAATAAAAAAATAATAAATAAAATAAATAGGAAAAAAAAAAAAAAATTAAAGCGCCCTGTCCCCGTTAGCTCGCGCGCAGAAGCAAACGCATACGTAAGTCCCGCCCACATATGTAAACGGTGTTCAAACCATACATGTGAGGTATCGCCGCGATCGTTAGAGCGAGAGCAATAATTTGAGCCCTAGACCTCCTCTGTAACTCTAAGCTAGTAACCTGCAGAAATTTTTAAAATGTTGCCTATGGGGATTTTTAAGTACCAATGTTTGGCGCCATTCTGTGAGCATGCGCAATTTTGAAGCATGACATGTTGGGTATCTAATTACTCGGCGTAACATTATCTTTCACATTATGGAAAAAATTGGGCTAAATTTACTGTTTTCTTATTTTTTAGTTCAAAAAAAGTGCATTTTTTTCAAAAGAATCGCATTTGGAAGACTGCTGCGCAAATATGGTGTTATAAAAAATATTGCAACGATCTCCATTTTATTCTCTAGGGTCTCTGCTAAAAAAAATATATAATGTTTGGGGGTTCCAAGTAGTTTTCTAGCAAAAAAAATGATTTTAGCTTGTAAACACCAAATGTCAAAAATAGGCCCAGTCTTAAAGTGGATAAATGGACAACTTTGTGTAAAGCGCTACTTGGATGTTAGGCCTATGTATGTGGCCAGGCTGTGAAAAAGTGTTACACATGTGGTATAGGAATAGCAGAATGTATTTTGGTGTGCAATTTTTGCTATGTACATGCTATGTGTTAGAAATATTGCATAAATGGACAGCTTTGTGTAAAAAAAATGTGTTTTCATTTTCTTTCCACATTTTTCCAAAAACTTGTGGAAAAAAATGACATATTCAAAAGACTCATTATGCCTCAAAAATTATACATTGGGCTGTTTGCTTTCCAAAATGGGGTCATTTTATGGGGGTTTTCATTGTCCTGGTGCTCCAGGGCCTTCAAAAGTGCTATAGGTTGTCAGGAAATTATATGTGTAATTTGTGCTCCTAGAATGCCGGACGGTACTACTTGGATGTTAGGCCTCTGTATGTGGCCAGGCTGTGAACAAGTCTCACACATGTGGTATCGCCATACTCAGGAGGAGTAGTAGAATGTGTTTTTGGGTGTAGTTGCAAGTATACATATGCTGTGTGAGAGAAATAACCTGTTAATACGTAAATTTGTAAAAAAATAAAAAATAAAAAAAAATCTTCATTTTTCAAAGAGTTGTGGGAAAAAATGACAACTTCAAAAAACTCACCATGCTCCTTATTAAATACCTTGGAATGTCTACTTTCCAAAAAGGGGTCATTTGGGGGGTATTTGTACTTTCCTGACTTTTTAGTGTCTCAAGAAATGAGATAGGCCTTCAGTACATCAGGTGTGGTCAAGTGTGATCAATTTTCAATGATTAGCGCCATAAATTGTGGACTCTATAACTTTCACAAAGACCAAATAATATACACTTATTTGGGTTATTTTTACCAAAGATAAGTAGCAGTATAAATTTTGGCCAAAATTTGTGAAGAAAAATTACTCATTTGCTAAATTTTATGACAGATACAAAGAAAAATGCGTTTTTTCACAATATTTTCAGTCTTTTTTTATTTATAGCACAAAAAATAAAAAACCCAGTAGTGATTAAATACCATCAAAAGAAAGCTCTATTTGTGTGAAAAAAAAGGACACAATTTTTTTATGGGTACAGTGTTGCATGACTGAGTAATTGTCATTCAAAGTGTGAGAGCGCTAAAAGCTGAAAATCAGTCTGGGCAGGAAGGGGGTGAAAGTGCACTGTAGGCAAGTGGTTAAACATGATAACAACCCCAAACACACATCCAGGACAACCACTGCCTTGCTAAAGAAGCTAAGGGTAAAGGTAATGGACTGGCCAAGCATGTCTCCAGAACTAAACCCTATTGAGCATCTGTGGGGCATCCTCAAAGGGAAGGTGGAGGAGCGCAAAGTCTCTAACATCCACCAGCTCCGTGATGTCGTCATGGAGAAGTGGAAGAGGACTCCAGTGGCAACCTGTGAAGCTATGAGGAACTACATGCCCAAGAGGGTTAAGGCAGTGCTGTAAAATAATGGTGACCATGCAAAATATTGACACTTTGGTCCCAATTTGGACATTTTGACTTAAGCGTGTAATCACTTTTGTTGCCAGCGGTTTGGACATTAATGGCTGTGTGTTGAGTTATTTTGAGGAGAAAGCAAATTTACACTGTTATACAAGCTGTACACTCACTACTTTACATGGTAGCAAAGTGTAATTTCTTCAGTGCTGTCACATGAAAAGATATAATAAAATATTTACAAACAGGGGTGAGGGGTGTACTTACTTTTGTGAGATACTGTATATATATATATATATATATATAATCAAGTAGCATTTGCTACTATGTCGATCATATACCTACTCTTGAAGAAGTGGAAAGTTTAGTCCACGAAACGCGTCAGTTATGAATGGTTATGATGTACTTTTATACTCTGTTACTCTTTTACATTGTCATGCTGGTTTAATTGAATCTGACTTGGGGGGTGTTTAACCTTGCCATTGAATTTTATACTATCTATTTATGATGTCTGTATTCACATATCATGTTGCCACATGTAATATTGTGCATATCAATAAATGTAATTATTTTGTTCCATCAGTCTGGTCAAATTATGTCTCTCATCTAAAGTCCCAACCTTTTTGCAATTGTCAATTGATATTAGGGATGGAGACGCACGGCAATTCCCACCGTGCGCCCCATTTAAAGTCCCGCCCTTCCCCCTCCTTTCTTACCGAATCAGGGATGGAGAGACATGACATTGACAGACAGGGTTATATAACATTGTGTTACTGTGCACTGACCGTATACAGTGGCTTATATCCCTTAGCCCAATACGCTGTGTCAGTACAGATTCCCTCCGGACCAGTTGGGGGTTTCTTTGCACTCCTAACACATATATGAACCTGATATTTTTTTTTTTTTTATTTATTTTTTTTTTTTATACTCCATGTATATGCTACTTCTGTACATACATTGTATCAATTGGTGACTGGTTCACCAGTCTTTACTCTTTGCTGCACAGCGTCTCTGGCGGTGCCTGCTGATGGGCGGGAACGTTTCCTACTGTCCTCCTCGGGAGCTGCGATGGGCGGCGGCCTCCCTCCCGCTCTCCCTACGCCCGTTCGGGCGCGGGGGGGCGGATGGGCGGTGCCGCCGCACATCGGTGCCACGCCCTGCGCCGACGTGTGACGTCATTTTGGCACCAACACGCCGACGGCTGTTTCTCCACCTCAGTGCATTTAGAGGCAGTCCGGTGGATGGTTTGGCAATCTGCCTGCCGTTCCCGCGGGTCCTCATGCATGCACCGACGTGACGCTGGGAGCCTTAGTGTCGGTGGCCAACGGCGAAGTCGGAGCACACTCTCTGCTCTCTGCTCTCTCCTCATTCGGTAATTCACATTTCCACCTCTGTATTTCTCACAGGCTTATGGCTTTTTACTTTATCCAACACTTCACTGTATCAGCAGAATTACCACTCGGTTTCAATTCATTCAACCTTTTCACTGTTTTATTTCACCCTCTCACTGGTATACTATATCACCAGTTTTTTTCATTTGTTGCATGGCTACCTAGCTATCTCTTTACCTACTTGACTGTGTTTTTTACCCACACTTTTTTAGTCTATACCCCTACTCAAAAATTTTTTTATATATTAATATGCAAGTAATATGAAGTCCTTCTATACAATCTAAATAATACATACTCTCATTTATCCCCCTTTACTCATTCCATATAGATACTTCTATACAATCATTTAATATATACTCAGTAATCACTTCCTTTTACTCATTCCATATAGATACTGTGTTTACGTGATTACAAGCATCAATCTCATCACTTTCATCTATATTTCCCTTGTGTGCGGCGTCCTTCGCCCTGTCCATGGACCGTATGCTCCCTCAGCTCCCGTGGGAGGCGTTTGGGTCTCTGCCTCTGCCTCCAGCTTTGCTTTACCGCCAGTCTCACTGTGTAAGTTTGTGGGAATGTGGGGATTATTTTCCCTCCCCCCCCCCCTCCCAGTCTCTTTACCATCATATAACACAATGTTTCTTATACACATTTCTTATAGATATTGATCATATACCTACTCTTGAAGAAGTGGAAAGTTTAGTCCACGAAACGCGTAAGTTATGAATGGTTATGATGTACTTTTATACTCTGTTACTCTTTTACATTGTCATGCTGGTTTAATTGAATCTGACTTGGGGGTGTTTAACCTTGCCATTGAATTTTATACTATCTATTTATGATGTCTGTATTCACATATCATGTTGCCACATGTAATATTGTGCATATCAATAAATGTAATTATTTTGTTCCATCAGTCTGGTCAAATTATGTCTCTCATCTAAAGTCCCAACCTTTTTGCAATTGTCAATTGATATTAGGGATGGAGACGCACAGCAATTCCCACCGTGTGCCCCATTTCAAGTCCCGCCCTTCCCCCTCCTTTCCTAACATCTAGAATAGCTTTTTTCTTTCATTTCACATCTGGCCTTTTGAAGGATGGTCTTGCCCTGAGTGTGTGATTTTCCACATTTGCCATATGTCTTTTAAACAGTTTTTGTGTATTGTGTTTAGCTGTAGCTGTTTGTAAAGAGTGGGAACTTACCCTATTGTATGCATTCTGTCTGATTCAATTTTAATCCTGCTTGAATTGCTTTATGAGTTATTGCAATATACATTTCTTTGCTTATAGTAAGATCAGCACTTTGAAGTATTAAAGTGTTACTAAACCCAGGACTCTGCATTCACTATATCTTGTCTCCCACAGTACACAGAACATGGAAATACAATTATTTTAGTAAATATAAACTGCTAAATACCTTTTCTCATCAGCAGTATATAGCAGTCTTGTGACTTCTATCAGTGTCTGCATGAGCACTAGTTAAAGCTTGTAAGAGGAGTTTCTGACTGACCTATGAGACTGCAAGACCCCTAACCTTCTGTCTGGACAGTGCTGATTGGCCCTGTGCTTATCACATGCACCCTCCCAAGAAAAAAAAAAAAAAACTCTCAAGCAATACACACCAAACTGAGCATGTGCAGCCTGACTCCATAGACTGTGTGTTATCAGGAAATTATTAGGAGTCATTGGAAGGAGGAGAGGATCAATGCGGAGGATTAACCCCTTAGATTCCACAGTGAGTATAACTATCTTGTTTTACTGCATATACAGACTGATTTTACTGTTGTGGGTTTAGTAACACTTTAAAGTGACACTAAACAATATCCTTCTTCTCCAAAAGTTATTAATTCATATATACTACTTAATGGCTCTGTATTCTATTTTTATAGATTGTAATTTATAAAAATGAGTCAAGAATCTTCTTTCAAAAAATTGCAGGTATATTCACTTCAATTATTGAACCATGATCATGATAAGTTGAAAATCTTCTTTAAAAAAATATTCACTTCAATTATCGAATCATGAAAAGCAAATTCCTGTCTACTTTGAATACCCAATCACGTGCAGACAATTTTCAGACTTTGGATAATAAAAGTAAATATACACATACTTTTTTATGAATATTCTCTATCCTTTTTAAACCAGTTGATTTGTTGGTGCATCCAGACTGTATATTCAACATTTCACAGAACTAACATGGCCCCAGCCACACCCTGAGCAACTACTACAAACATTAAAACTGCGCACATCTTATTTTGGTGCAACCAGTTACCACAGTTCATTATGGTGTGAACAAGATTATGGTAAGTTAAATGAAAATATAATATTTTTAGGTTAGTGTTGGTGTTAGTTACTGTAAAATGTATTTAACCCTCCTCTTATGTTAGAATTCTGTTACTATCCATGATGTTATGGTCGGTTTTGACCCGTGTTTTAAATCAGCCATAAAATACCCTCTGAATAATTATTTATCATCAAATTTGTTTCTTACCTCTTGGTTACCTTGTTAGGCTTCTTTATCCTTGAAAAGATTGGTTTTAATATTTTTGGTGTGACCCCTTAGACCTTTCTTTTGATAGCATACCTCTCATTTTCACATTTAAAAAATGGTAAAATAAAGTCAGCAACTCTGAAATGTATTTGTCCTATGTTTCTTCACTTTATTTAGAGAACCAGACAAGCAGGAAAAGAGATAGGCCCCTCCCTAACTACAGCTCACAGGGTTGAGAGGGGATTGGCTGTCAGTGTTACTAAGCAGAGAGAGTGTTTATGATTTCAGTTTTGGAACTTATTGGTGTCCTAAAATCCTATATTATAACTGGGTCAGAATTGACCCTAACACCATGAACGTCTTAATTTTCACCACAGTATTTTATAATTTAGTGAAAAGGATTCTTTTTCTATTACATTGTTTAAATAGAGGTTCCTGACAAAGTAAAAAAATCTTGATGCAATAAACAAATTTATGTGATACTTATAGACATTAGACACAATTCAAAACCTGAAAACGGGTCGGTTCTGACCCTAACATAAGAGGAGGGTTAAAGATGTTTTGTATCACTTTTTTTTATTATTTATAGAAATAATAGATAAAATAAACTTGTAATACCCAAGACAGAGAACAATATGGTTTTTCATAGAAGAATAGAAGAGCTTACTTTCAGACTCTCTGTTTCTGACTAAAACTTTGAAGCCATATGAATAGGTAGGGAGACATGGAGAGAGTTGAAGGGAACTGCTTTGACTCATTCATTTGCGTTGGTATATTTAATTTTGCTTCATTGAACCCATGTAAAAACATGCATTTTTCATCAAAGAAGTTAGGGAGAGCATGAAAAACATGCAAAGGAGCAGAGCACTCCACCTGCTGGCTGCATTTGACAATACAAAATATTAATACACAGTATTTCATAGTTACCTGTCCAATAAAAAATGTAAATGTATTTTTTAAGTCTGACCGTAACAAGTATAAGAATATATAAAACTCTACACTATTTCCTTTAAAAAAAAAAAAAAAAAGATTTCTAATTATATATAGTAGCATTGCCTAAAATGTTTTTAATTCTCTCTTAGTAAAAACATTGCAGGATTAAATGTCATTATTATTATTTGTTATTTGCCCTGAGTACTGCTTTAACTGATGGTTTAGAAATGTGGCCACATATGAAACAGATCAAACTGTGAATTATCCTCTGACATTGCAGTGAGGCCTAAAGGGGAGGACACATATGGAAATGGAAGATAAGTGTGAAGTGTAAACTTAAATGGAAAAAATAGCTCATGCTTTGTAGTGTGTATGGCGGATATTTTATCTTGTATTATAGACACCCATCTGCTTTGTATTGTACATTTAACTAAATGTTCATGTGCAATCAATTTACCAAACAGGTTACATAAAATCCAAAATATATTTCCATTGGCTGAAAATCACTTGCCAGATTAAAAAAAGTTCATAAATGCTTATATTGTGAACAAGAAATAAAGTTGTTTTGTCTGAATTAGTTAAGCGTATTTTTGGGGTGAAGGCAGTGGAAATCATTCATTTTGTTCCTAATGTGATTTATGATAATATATATATTCATCAACAAATAAAAGTATTTCAAAATCATTCAGTTGAAGAAAAAAAAAAAAACAGTATATGTTGTTGGATATATTGGGTTAGGTCTCCCATTATTTTCATTTTTTATTCCAGGCCTGCAATTTGTCATGAAATGAAATTGTAATAAAACTCAACCCCTGGTACTTCCAAGGTAAGGATGGCTCTGCTGCCCTCCTATACCCTGTAAGCAACAGTAATGTTGCTATCCTGTATGTTTCTTCTGCAGCAGACTAAAACATTACATTCTGCAGCTACACTCAGCCAATCTAACACCTTCGAGAATCATGAGCTGCTTTGGTCTGCACAGAAAATCATGGCTTTGGAGGGAGATATTAAAGGTGTCGGGTGTATCAGTGCTTGTAACGTGGTGGCTGGTTTTATTATATTTTTATGATAAACTATGGGCCTGGAATCAAAAAATGAAATACATGAAGAGACATAATTCAAGCTATTTAAAAATATACTTTTAAACATAAGGGTTTGGATACACTTTAACTTATAGCAAATTGAGGACATAGGCTGCGTGTTAAAGTTTTATACAGTTATCCAAAAAGTGAGTAATCCCAACAGTCACCTTTATTTTCATTTAGTATGACCAGTGGCTGCTATGCCCACTTTTACCCCAGCCACTGGTCATGTTACATCCCCTGTGTAGTTCCTATATCAGTGTACTCACAAAAGTGAGTTGGTCAATTCCATAAGGAACATCTCATTGACCAATGAATGCACTCATCTGTCCATTAGTGGTTCATTCGAAGACCAACCTCTAATACACTGGATAAAGTGTTTCGAGGCAGCACCTCTTCATCAAAGCCAATGCCCTGGAGCTGGCTCTGATGAAATCCCTAGTGTACGAAAGATATTAGCTCTCTCCAATAGCTCTTTTCCTACACTAGAGATGAACTTTCTGGTGTAAAAAAAAGAGCTATTGGAGAGATTTTTAAACTATCCCTGTTTTTGGCCCTAAAGTTATGTGATATAGACACTTAAAGCGGAGTTCCGGCCACGAAAAAGTTTTTTCAATAAAAATACCCCCGGGACAGTCAGGGCTAGTACATTCCACAATGGATAGCCTCTGATCTTACCTTTTAGAAGAAATACTTACCTTGAAAATTTCTTCTCCAGCGCTGCCATCTCGGATGTGGGCAGCTGAAGCCAGCGCGTCCTCTTCTGCGTCCTCTTCCGTGTCCTCTTCTCCCAGAATGCCCTGCACCAGCCCCAATCTTCACTTCCGGTGCAGGCGCGTCATCCTTCCACAGCTTCTGGGCATGGCCAGAAGCTGTTTAGCAGGGAATGGTGCGCCCGCACCGGAACTGACGAGCGGGGCCGGTGCAGGCGCATTGATTCCTGGGAGCGATGACGTTCAGCTCCCAGGAATCAATGCAAGCAGGAAGTGGCGGCGCGGGCTGCGGCCGCAGAGGGAGGAAGTGGAAGAAAGGTGAGTATATTTTTCTTCAATAACAAGGTAAGTAAACAAAAAAAAAATAAATCGTAACTATCTATTTATTTTTCAGGTGACGAAAAGCAAGTGGATGGCCCAAAATCGACTATGTCGATTTTGTGGCCGGAACTCCGCTTTAAATCTGAGTGTCTGATAACTTGCTAAGCCTGTTGTCTGTTTTTCTAGCACTAATTAAGGCATTAAACATTCTCTGTTGGTTCCTCATAAGCTGGAAAAGCAGGAAACTGCTTTCAAAATCTTTTTATTCATTTTTCCACAAATGCTATCAACATCAGCACCACACCAACATGCAAAGTTTACAGACAGCATGAGATATTTTCTCATATTTATTTTTTCACACAGATTTCTGGGGAGCTTAAAAAGAACAATCACCCCGTATCTTACCCCCTTACATATTCAGCAAAAGGTATCTAGAACTAGGATTTTTGAAACATGCAAGAACTCTTAATACACCCTGAGATACCAAAACATTGGTGGTTCTAATCTTCTGAATAAAACACGGACAACCTTAAAGACCAACCTAATGTTTGGATATTTTTTGGTCTCAAATGATACCTCTCTACTATTACTTTTTTTTTAAAAAAAACTTTTAATTCTCTTCATACTCCAGATTTGGCCCTCCCTATCTTCCTCAGCCACTGGCCATGTTTCATCCTTGCCAACTTGTCAAGTGACTACCTAGAGGAGACCTATGAAACAAAAATGTATTTAGGTAATTGTTTTTAAAATGTATGAAGGAACTGGTGGCAAAGGGGAAAGGGTGGTTCTGGTAAAGGGGGAAATACCTCAGCATTGGTCTTTAAAGTTTAGCTTTGGGGATGGGGATGGGAAGCAAAATTCACTTTAAATATCCTAAACTCCAGGCTTCCATTTATGCAAGCACCAGATATGGTTACCCATGTTTTAGAGTCCCTTAGAAACTCCGAAACCCAGAGACCCCAGCTATGCAAACATCAATGCCTTCTGAGTGAGGCCAAATCTGCTCCTGCACCTCAGTTTTGGCCATTGAAGATGTCCACAGTCATAGTGGCAAACCAACAATAAGGTAATGGAGGCCAGAGGCAGTAGTGTAAAGCAGTGGTCCTCAACCCTGGCCTACAGGGCCCACTAACAGGCCAGATTTGCAAGATAACTGAAATACATCCCAGGTGATATCATTTGCTGCTCAGTGATTGCAGTACTCTAGTCTGCATCTCCCCAAGGTAATACTTAAAATCTGGCCTGTTAGTGGGCCCTGAGTACCGGAGTTGAGGACCACTGGTGTAAAGGAATTGAACTTGCTATTTCCATACTAGAGATCCGTAGGATTTGGGGGATTTCAAGGAAGTTGCACATGTACAGTACGATGTAACATTACATGAAGGTACTTTTAGGTGCTTGCTTTACAGGTGAACCCACACTCCTGGAAGTGAACACAGATTTGTTGTGCCAACAGGAGTATAACCCACTTGGAATTTATATTTACTGACCCCAGGGGACAAAATGTCATCATCGGTACACACACAACACACACATAAATGAGGAATACCAGCAGAGCTGGATTTTCCACAAGGCAAGCTAGGTTACAGCCTTCATTCTGCTAAAGTAAACTAGGGGAATAGCACAATTGTTTAAAGCATACCTGTCTTTTCAAAAAGGAGTTTAGTCTTGTAGGCAGTTGATGCTTGTTGAGGCAGCCATGCCAGTACAGACAAAGCTTCTCTGTGCCTTTTGCAATCCTTATCAATGTCAACAAATGAGTTGAAGGAGCCAAAGCTACTACAATGCCTAAGGCCGCCATCTGCCTTAATCCATTTCCAGCTAGAAGAGAAGGACAAAGTTTCATCCCACCTTGGTAGCAGTAGTTGTAGATACACTGTATACCTTTGCAAAAAAAAAAAAAAAAGTGTACAAACTATGCACGACCCTGCTGAATTCTGGATTGCACTGACAGGCAGGTTAGCAATTTGGAATTCTTTATTATACAGGAAAATGTCTTACTGATGGTCATCATCATGAAATTGAAAATTTAAATGATACACTGTAATGTGTCACTCCAGTGTGATTTACCAGGCCCTTGACAACGTCCTCTGTGATGAAATGCGTCGGAAAGAGCCTAGAGGTGACGTCATCATGTATGACTGCTCAATCGAGGGGAGCTGCTTTACATGCTGTCTCAATTTCTTTGTACTTCCCTTTCTTTATAATAAAATACAGATGTTTTAATTATTACACCATTGGGTTTTTATTGTTCTTCCTCTACATTGGTTATTGCCTAATCTGGAAGAGAAACCTCTTGCCGTGCTGATTGATTCTTGATGGAGTGTCTTCATACATACATGCACTATTAGTCCTCCTGATACTAGGGGTCTAATTATCTGGTAAGCTGTGAAAGTGTGTACCATTGGTAGAACACAGAAGGGATCACACTGGAGAGAGATACTGTTTATTTATTAACCATTTATTGGTCATTGGTTATTATTTTCTGGTCACTTTTGGCTGATTTTTTTTTATACTTTATCACTTTGTGGATTATTTATCAGTTTTTTTAATATCTTTTATTATGGATTATTCATTATGTATATGATTATGTGATATGATTTAAAGGGGACAGCGGAACATTTACACTTTCAAGTTCGTTCACTTATATTTTGTATTTGGGTATATATGAATGCTGCGGTCAAGCTTTGTGTACATATTAACTTTAACTAAGCGCAAAATTCTTTATATACTAGCCTTCAATGTGAGGCTATACAGAAATCTGGCTCTAGGTATGACAAAAAAGCAATGGACTATTAAACCCAGCTAAGGCACTAGTTAACATAAAAAAAAAAAAAAAACATCCAGCTTAACATTCGCTCACCTTACTCAAACAGAGACTATGGAGCCGCTGCTTATTTTCTGGCTATCATAGAGCCGCTTTTATTACTTACAAAATACAGCCATGAAAATTTTTTTCATAATTACTGGAGATCTGGAGACAGTTTGATAGTCTTGTAATTTAACCTTTATGTGAATTTGTGAACTGTTGCAGTAGTTGCCTCAAGTGTTTGATGTACATGTTTAAACCGGTATGACTGGCAGCAAACTGATTAAAGGTGCAATTTTCCCACAAAACCAGCAGGAAATCAAAGCTCTTAGAAAACATGTTTTTTTCTATGATGACTAAAGTGCTAAAGATTCACTGTTAACCTTTTATATGACAAGCAGTTTCTTTAAACTTTTAGATCAGATTCTAGATAAGATATACCGGCGTTGACCTTAATGTTTAAGAATTACCTCCAACTGTCTCTTTTTAGGACTATAATTTCTTTGTCCCTCTTTCTGCTCTAAATATATCTAAATATTGAAAAGCTGAAGAAAGGTGATTATATTACTTTTACATTTATGGTAATGTTGAGGTTTGCAACTACTAGTCACAGGCAGAGCCATCTTACCGAATGGGCACGCTGGGCAGTTGCCCAGGAGCCCCACTTGCCCAGGGGGCCCCACCTGCCCAGCGACCCAGCCCCAGCCCCAGCCAAGCATTAGTCCCGATTCCCATGTGCATCCCACTGCCGAACTTAGCAGGTGGCAAGTGCCTGTCAGCCCTGCACTGCTGTCAGGCCACTTGGGCCATGGAGGGGGAGTCCACAACTGCAGGAACGCCTGTCTGCCTCCATGGGAATGGACACACACAGGACAGTCTAGTGTGACTCCCGTCCGTGTATGTGTGTTCACTGGACCCAGCTGCCAAAATTGGAAGCTGTCATTAGCCTGGCACTGCTGTACCATTAAATATCACCTTATTGATAATTTCCTTTTTTTTTCTCGTGGGTGATTGTGTAGGCAGGGTCCCAGTGCACTGCATTGCCCGGGGGCCTATAATGCTCTTAAGATGGCACTGGTCACAGGGCCTCTCTAGAAAAATTACTACCAAGGGAAAATCCCATAGCTTGAGTGCCCAAGAGGTGACCCCTAGCAGGTGATCCATCCAAGCAGATTCCACATAGAAAGCATTGGTTTTGAGTGGATTGACACTCTGACCCAGGGGTAGGGAATCTATGGCTCGTGAGCCAGATGTGGCTCTTTTGATGGCTGCATCTGGCTCGCAGACAAATCTTTAATAAAGGGGGGCGTGTCCGAACGTGAGCTGCGCTGGACGTGTAGTCCCAGAGCTCCGCCGCGTGTACCACTCAATCCAGGGCCATCCGCGTAGCTGTGCCCTGTGCCAAGGAGATTTCTGCACCCATCGACGGTACACTTTGTGGGCTACCCACCGCTACCCTCAGTTTGTCTCTGGGTGACCAGATTGCCGCGCTACGGACCCCGCGGCCTACTCATGGTACCGCCGCCGGCTCGTGTGCTGTGCATCTGAGGGCCTTGGCAATCACCGCCCAGTAAGGAGACCTGCCATCCGCTCCCTGTGACCCGACAGACACAATCTCCTTCCCCTCTGAAACCCGGGGACCCGTGGGAGCTACCTCTCACATCCACATCTGAGGCCTTCAGCGGCCGGCCGCCATTTTCTCAGGGCCTATACTCACCACTATCACTCGCAGGCCTGCAGGCACTTCACCACTTCAGCCTCATTGCATACCTGCCTGCTCTGCTCTCTTCCCGACCGGACTCCAGGCATTTTCACACAGCTCCATCTACTCACTGTATAGCTGTGGCCCAGGAATATGAATATTAAATAAAGGTTCCCGACCCTGAAATATAGTGTATGGCTTTCACGGAATTACATTTGAAAATATGTGGTGCTCATGGCTCTCTCGGCCAAAAAGGTTCACAACCCCTGCTCTAACCTAACCTAAACTGTTACCTAGTACCAAACATTGTAAACCCTTGCAGCAACATGTGTATCTTATTCTTAAACATCAGCCTTGAAAATTTCCAGTTATTCATTAAAATAATGAATTATCCGGAAGAGACCAACAGATGTCTCTTTGTCCATCGTTCTCAGGAAGACATCTGTCTGTCTGTAGCTCACCATTTTTTGTCTCTGAGGAACAACAGAAGATAAATATCTGCAATAAACTTTCCAGCCAACCATTGCAAATATCACAACAACAATCATGGTGTATGTTCCTTAGATGCAGTCTCCAAAATGACTTACAGTTTAAGGAAAAAGTAGTTCTTCTGCCATATGACTGGATAATGATATGAGTAAGAGGGATACAATGCCATCCTGAGGATACTCTTCCAAAATTGTGGAAAATCTGAATCTTTTAAAACCTGGGTGACTCACAGGAAACTTACAGCAGTAAACAGCACAGCCTATTGATATATAGCGATGAGAATACTAAACACAAGCCTTATGTTTGATCTTCTGCCAATCAGTGAGCTATCCTGCAATTTTTCCATTGTTATACCAATTTTGAAGCTGACCATTTGAACACCAGCCCTACACCAGGTTTATTGTCTTATTGCTAGTATATTATTAAAGTACATGTAAACTCTAACTGGAAGACATGTAGATTGCTAAAGTATTGTGTGCCATAAACAGTTATCATGTTTTTCTTTTACAGTGGATCTGAACTCAAAAAGTTGTGATTTGCTATATTATAGGAAACACAAATAAATGTTGATTTTTGCCTTTGTAGCATCCTGAAAATGTGTCTGGAATTCCTTCTGAAAATAAGTGGAGTGTTTTCTAGTATGTGAGGGTGCCTAGGTTTTTATTTTCTTCCTGGCCCATAGCTGTATATCTGCAGTGTGGGATCTAAGGTACTGCTGTCTCCAGGCCCGTTGCTACAAGGCAGGCAAACCAAGCAATTGCTTGGGGCCCCGAGCTGGCCTGGGGCCCCAAGACAACGGCTGGTTAGGAATAAATGCAACGACACTGTGTGAGGCTGTGAGCGCCCCTTTGATTGTCAATGCAGTAAAGTGCAATGACACTGTTATCGGGATCTCCCTCAAGGGGCCCCTCTCTGCCTCAACAGGTTTGTAAAAAGTCTGATAAGATCTGCAGACACAAGAGAGATCCCTGGCCTACCAGCTAGACTTTATGCAGAGTATGGACCAGCCCATGGACAGTGCAGACTGACAGCAAATACTGTATACAGATAGCAGGGCTCTAAATGCAATTTAAAATTCCTGCAGCCAGTGTGGATGAGTGAGGAGCAGATAGCATCAGGATGAGTAGCTGCTAGGAACCTCTGCTTCTTAATCTGGCGAGTGCCGACAGGTCTGAAAACTTCTTTCTTTCTTTTTTTCTATCTCCCTTCTAATCTTAGTCTTTCTATGTCTCTTTTTGTTTATCTGTCCCCCTCCTCTCTCTCTCTCCTTTCTTTCTTTCTTTTTTATATCTATATCTATCTATCTATCTATCTATCTATCTATCTATCTATCTATCTATCTATCTATCTATCTATCTATCTATCTATCTATCTATCTATCTATCTATCTATCTATCTATCTATCTATCTATCTATCTATATCATATATGTAAATATAGATAGATAGATAGATAGATAGATAGATAGATAGATAGATAGATAGATAGATAGATAGATAGATAGATAGATAGATAGATAGATAGATAGATAGATAGATAGATAGATAGATAGATAGATAGATAGATAGATAGATAGATAGATAGATAGATAGATAGATAGATAGATACTTAAACTGTATGGCTATGCTGTGGTTCCTGTAGGCTTTGTGTGTGTGCGGGGGGTCGGGGGGCCTCCATGTCCATTCTGCTTGGGGCCCCCAAATTCCTTCAAACGGCCCTGGCTGTCTCCGATTGCTAGTGTCTGGAAATTTGAAGTAAGATTTGGTGGTGTCATTATTGGGCTGCTCACTTTTCTTCTTACTGGAGGCTCTGACATGAGGAAGAAAAACCCTGTCTCTACCAAGATGGCTGCCTCCACCCAGAGACACAGTAAGGAACAAGACATTATAAATCAATTATTGAGGTAGGATCAGCTGCTGGGAAATCACAGGCAATAATCAGAAAAGCAGTGCCTTTTTGGGCAGTACTTCCAGAGTTTGGTTCCCTCGTAAATAGAACACAGTTTTCACCCTTTTTTCATTATTTGTAGCATATTGGCCCTAGTACCGTATGTATGAATATGAGTTAGGGACCTTAGATCTTAAGCTCCTTGAGGGCAGGGACTAATGTGTATGTACAATAAAGATGTAAAGTGCTGCTTAAACTGAAAAAATAAAAATCAGCACTGCTGATCTCACACAGCCTTTCTGCAACCACTTCCTGTCTATGTAGTCTTGCTCCAGAAGATCATTGTCTCAGGGAAGATTTCCTGATAGTGACAACAGCAGAATATATCTGTATAATGTGTGCCAAAATGGCAGAATGCATGCCTCCCAAATATCTGCGATGATCCCTTTAGGAAAACCCAGCATGCAGGCAAAGGAAACATACCAGGCAAGCCCCCAATTAAGTAGACTATGAACAATTATTACACAGAAAAATAATTAAATTAAATAAAAAATAACAAAGGAGTGCAGTGGCCTAGTGCATTACATTATGGAAAGTTTACATAAGAACACTTTATGCATAAAACATACTCACAAACAGCAAGAAGGCTAAAAGCATAGAAAACACAGAATCCAAGTGAAAAACAGGTCCAGTTGTAGATGTATCACCAAGACCTAGGCACCACTCAAACATACATGCTTGCTGAGACCTAGGCACCACTCAGACATAAATGCTTGTTGATAGGGCTATGTACATCTGAGTGTTGCCTAGGTCTCATTGATTCATACACTATATTATCAAAAGTATTGGGACACCTGCCTTTACATGCACATGAATTTTAATGGCATCCCAGTTTTAGTTTGTAGGGTTCAATATTGAGTTGGACCATCTTTTGCAGCTACAACAGCTTCAACTCTTCTGGGAAGGCTGTCCACAAGGTTTAGGAGTGTGTCTATGGGAATGTTTGAGCATTATTCCAGAAGCGCATTTGTGAGGTCAGGCATTAATGTGGATGAGAACGCCTGGCTCACAGTCTCTGCTCTAATTCATCCCAAAGGTGTTCTATCAGGTTGAGGTCAGGACAGTCAAGTTCCTCTTCCCCAAACTCGCTCATCCATGTCTTCATGGACCTTGCTTTGTGCACTGGTCCAAATCATTTGGTGGAGGGGGGATTATGTTGTGGGGCTGTTTTTCCAGAGATTAGGCTTGGCCCCTTAGTTCTAGTAAAGGGAACTCCTAAGGCATCAGCACACCAAGACATTTTGGACAATTTCATGCTTCCAACTTTGTGGGAACAGTTTGGGGATGGCCTCTTCCTGTTCCAACATGACTGTGCACCGGTGCACAAACAAGGTCCATAAAGACATGGAAGAAAGAGTTTGGGGTGGAGGAACTTGACTGGCCTGCACAGTCCTGACCTCAATCCAATAGAACACCTTTGGGATGAATAGGTGCGGAGACTGCGAGCCTGACCTTCTTGTCCACATCAGTACCTGACCTCAAAAATGCGATTCTAGAAGAATGGTCAAACATTCCCATAGACACACTCCTAAACCTTGTGGACAGCCTTCCCAGAATAGGTGAATCTGTTATAGCTGCAAACAATGGGCCAACTCAATATTAAACCCTAAGGACTAAGACTGGGATTCCATTAAATTCATGTGCGTGTAAAGGCAAGCGTCCCAATACTTTTAGTAATATAGTGTATATACTGTACATCTGGACCACCGTGTCACTTGGATTTTGTGCTTTTCTACGCGTTTAGCCTTCAGGCTGTTTGTGAGTATGTTTTTGGCATATTTCGTTCTTTATTAAAATTTCTATCAGGTAATGCACTTGGCCTTTACCACCCCCTTGTTGTTTTTTCGTTCATTTGAAAAATTTTTACAATCGAAAGAGAGGGCTGCATTGGAGAAGCATACTTGTTATCAAGTGGATGAAACGGAACTCAGTGATTCTCCTGTATTGATGAAATCTCAGCACTACTAGCTCATTTGGCTTACATCTCCTATGGATCACAGGAGTGCAGTTTATTTTGCACCCTGTGACCCGTTTTCATCAGAGAGCAGTCTGAAGTCAGCTCTGTGCTGACCTCACAGATGTCGGTCCAGGCACTGCATCCTCACAACCCCGGAGTTGGGATCCGCCAGTTGCCTGGACCGACACCAGGGAGCTACTGAGAGCCTGAGCCGGCAACTCCCTGTTGCTCCACAGCTCAGCACTCCAATGAGTGAGGAGGGGGCAAAGCAGAGAGCTGCTAACTTACAGTTGTCAGCTGTCAGAAGTTGTCAAAAACGAGCGATCACCGGTGTTCGATCGTTCAGTTCTCAATGCAGTGCAATGTACAATATGGATATATATATATATGTAGCACCCTACAGGTAGGTGCTAGGTAAATGTATAGTGGGCCTTGTCTGCCTAACAGCAGGGCTGTGATTTATTTAGCTAGGGTGTCAGGGCTTCCAGATGTGCCTGCTGAGGGGAGAAGTATCCCCACTGGCTCCTGTGAGAGGCTTCTCATAGGGCAGTTTGGGAAGCCCAATCAGAGGACACATCCCAGCTTGTAACTACCCCAGAAGGCAGATTAGGCTGCAAAGGATTCTGGGAGTGGGTATAAGTTTGAGGGGAAGTGCGTGGCACGGTGTCTTTGGCGGGAGCAGAGTGCCAGGAGGGAGAGTACGGCTGTCTCTCCTCCTGTCAGAGGAAGAGGATATCTCGGGGTGTCGCCTGAGTATCCAGAGAGTGCTGAGTTGAGCTGAGGGGATCCGGTGTGCCGAGAACCTGCGGAGAGCAAGAGGGGTCCAGTCCCAGGAAAGCCTACACAGGTTGTGAGTACTGAGGATTGCCCATAGGGGTCTGCCTGAAGTTAGAGGGAACCACTCCAGAAGAGGTTCTGGGATCCAGTGTCAGCTAGCTGCAAAGGGGGTACCTAGTCAGTGGACCCTGAAGAGTTACAGTCAAGGGGGGGGGGGGGGCATTTGAATCTGGGCCCTGAATTGCATAGAGTGTGTCAGTTGCAAGTACAGATTTGCAGAGTTCTACTTCATACTACCACAAGCTGGGCAAAGCGGGGGACAGTATTAAGTGAATTGTACAGCATAACAGTGTCAGGAGTTCTACAGTTTCACAGTTCTGGATCTTTTAGACTTTCAGTCGAGGATTCAGCACTTCTATCAAGTTGCAGTGTGTACTCAGTGTTAGTGAGCGTTGGCTGGTGCCGGCTGGCGTCAAGGAAGCGCCAACGGGCATTTTGAGGATCAAAGTCCCAATTGTAATTAGTTCAAGCCTAAAGGAGTATCCCACTCATTCCCTTCTCCCATCCCCTTTAAGTTATAATAAAAACCACAAACAAAGATGCCGGAGTTGTCCTTGCTTCAGTTGTCACACCCAGGGACTCAGCTCACATGGGCTGGAGAGGATTCCGGTAGTAATGGCAGACCCACATCAGGCAACAGGCCTGGAAACCTTGCTACATATATGTACATAAATTGTGGTGCTATATATTTGCCTGTAATAAATGAATTAATTAACCCATGCACTAAGGTAATATGCATGTTAAGGGGGTAACCATGCAAAAAAACAAGGAAAACAAACACAGAGTCCCTCCAAAAAGCCATAATAGATCCTTTACTTGAGCTTCAGCTTGGCTTGCAAAAGCAGTGTGTGTGTGTGTGTGTGGGGGGGGGGGGGGGTGTAGCCTGCATTCATTCCCCCCAAACCATGCCATGCTACATGCTCTCAACTCAAGGATTCCTTGCCAAGGGGGACTTTGCTGGGACAGCACCTTGTCCCTATGTTGATATGGACAAGGGGCTCTTCCCAGAAAACCCTGGCTTAGTAGTTGTTTGGGTCTAGGGGGGGAAAATCTAAATTCTGAAAGCCCCCTCTAAAATAAGCACCCCCCCCCCCAGATACCGTCCTTCCCCCAAGTGTATCACTAAGGGTTACATATTACCCATGGTTAAGCATAAAAAAAAAAAGTAAATAAACACTGTGAGACATTATATAAAGTCCTTTATTTAAAAAAGCCCAGTCGCAAAAAAAAAAAAACTGTGACCATGCACAACGATACAACCCCAGCTGAGTATAAACAAAGGGGCTGGGAGCTGTCTGACATCATTTACCAAATATGGTCATAACCATATTTGGTCAATGACATCTCCTGGGATGCCTGCTGGCTTGTAAACAGGCAGAATAGTGGTAGCTATGATGCCAGGGGGAGCCCAATGAGGCTGTGCAGTCTGTACAACAGAAAGTATTCATTTACTAGCAGTAGTAATCTGTTCAGACTGGCGAACCAGCCAAATTATTTGGCTGGACTGCAAACACTGAATATCCAATGTTTCGCTCAAACCCTGCATTAGATCTAACCCAAACCTCATGACTAGTCTTTTGCAATATTCTAAATATTGATTCCTAATTTATTATAGTTACACAGAACAATTTATCAGCAACAGTCAGATTTAAGTGACCTCTGACCCTCCGACTAAAGAACGTCACAGGGGTTATGGGCACCGTTGTTTTTGTGCCTTGCACCAGTGGATTTGATCATGGATAGCCTGCTTGGGCTCATTGCTGGTTAGCTTTGGTCATCTCTGTAGGGTATAATGACAGAATGCTTGAGAGGTGACAGTTTTTTCTCTGTGAATAGTGCAAAAATAAATGTTCTCATTTTTTTGGGTTTTCTTGTGTATGTTAGTTGCATTTGTTAACGTATTATTGTGTTTAATATTTTTCTGGAATTGACAACAGTGGTGGGTGTGTCTCCGGTGAGATTTACACGGACATGTAATGTTAGCAATGTATGCTGCTGAATTTTCAATAAAAATCTTTGTTGGATATAAAAAAAAAAAAAAAACCACAAGGGCAGTTGCCTTCCAAGCTCATTATGTATATGTGTACAATGACATAAAACACCCCCTTCCCCAATCGTGGGGGGTCAGGGGGTGAGGCAAATAGACACCCCCGTGCTAAGCCCAACCACCAGCCAGTATCTGCATTGCATAGAGAAGCACAGAAACCCAATCATGACATCAAATAACATATATTACGAAAACAGTAACATTAAGGAATCAGGAAAAGCAAACTATAGCAGATTCAACTTCAGCTTTAAAGTGACTTTCTCACCGGGGTTACTTGTACAGAAAGAACGCCCTGTAAAACAGGAAGCAGTTCAGTTAATTTTCTGATGGTCAAACATTCCCATAGGCACACTCCTAAACCTTGTGGACAGTCTTCCCAGAAGAGTTGAAGCTGTTATAGCTGCAATGGATGGGCCAACTCAATATTGAACCCTACAGACTAAGACTGGGATGCCATTAAAGTTCATGTGTAAAGGCAGGCGTCCTAATACTTTTGTTAATATTATATATACTGTATATATATATATATATATATATATATATATATATATATACTGTGCCTTGCGAAAGTATTCGGCCCCCTTGAACTTTGCAACCTTTTGCCACATTTCAGGCTTCAAACATAAAGGTATAAAACTGTCATTTTTTGTGAAGAATCAACAAGTGGGACACAATCAGGAGGTGGAACGAAATTTATTGGACATTTCAAACTTTTTTAACAAATAAAAACTGAAAAATTGGGCGGGCAAATTTATTCAGCCCCCTTAAGTTAATACTTTGTAGCGCCACCTTTTGCTGCGATTACAGCTGTAAGTCGCTTGGGGTATGTCTCTATCAGTTTTGCACATCGAGAGACTGACATTTTTGCCCATTCCTCCTTGCAAAACAGCTCAAGCTCAGTGAAGATGGATGGAGAGTGTTTGTGAACAGCAGTTTTCAGTTCTTTCCACAGATTCACGATTGGATTCAGGTCTGGACTTTGACTTGCCCATTCTAACACCTGGATATGTTTATTTGTGAACCATTCCATTGTAGATTTTGCGTTATGTTTTGCATCATTGTCTTGTTGGAAGAAAAATCTCCGTCCCAGTCTCAGGTCTTTTGCAGACTCCATCAGGTTTTCTTCCAGAATGGTCCTGTATTTGGCTCCATCCATCTTCCCATCAATTTTAACCATCTTCCCTGTCCCTGCTGAAGAAAAGCAGGCCCAAACCATGATGCTGCCACCACCATGTTTGACAGTGGGGATGGTGTGTTCAGGGTGATGAGCTGTGTTGCTTTTACGCCAAACATAACGTTTTGCATTGTTGCCAAAATGTTCGATTTTGGTTTCATCTGACCAGAGCACCTTCTTCCACATGTTTGGTGTGTCTCCCAGGTGGCTTGTGGCAAACTTTAAACTACACTTTTTATGGATATTTTTAAGAAATGGCTTTCTTCTTGCCACTCTTCCATAAAGGCCAGATGTGTGCAGTATACGACTGATTGTTGTCCTATGGACAGAGTCTCCCACCTCAGCTGTAGATCTCTGCAGTTCATCCAGAGTGATCATGGGCCTCTTGGCTGCATCTCTGATCAGTCTTCTCCTTGTATGAGCTGAAAGTTTACAGGGACGGCCAGGTCTTCGTAGATTTGCAGTGGTCTGATACTCCTTCCATTTCATTATTATCGCTTGCACAGTGCTCCTTGGGATGTTTAAAGCTTGGGAATTCTTTTTGTATCCAAATCCGGCTTCAAACTTCTCCACAACAGTATCTCGGACCTGCCTGGTGTGTTCCTTGTTCTTCATGATGCTCTCTGCGCTTTAAACGGACCTCTGAGACTATCACAGTGCAGGTGCTTTTATACGGAGACTTGATTACACACAGGTGGATTCTATTTATCATCATTAGTCATTTAGGTCAACATTGGATCATTCAGAGATCCTCACTAAACTTCTGGAGAGAGTTTGCTGCACTGAAAGTAAAGGGGCTGAATAATTTTGCACGCCAAATTTTTCAATTTTTTATTTGTTAACAAAGTTTGAAATATCCAATAAATTTTATTCTACTTCATGATTGTGTCCCACTTGTTGTTGATTCTTCACAAAAAATTACAGTTTTATATCTTTATGTTTGAAGCCTGACATGTGGCAAAAGGTCGCAAAGTTCAAGGGGGCCGAAATACTTTCGCAAGGCACTGTATATATATATATATACATATATATATATATATATATATATATATATACAGTGTATATTTATTGTGAGAATTAGCTTCAAGTGATAGAGCTTTTAAAGTAGAACTAAATGCAAAACGTTTTGGATAGTGTGCAGAGGGATTAGAACGCTTGTCAGTTGTTATTGCTGTCTGTGTCCCCATTAGGGAGAATCACCCTCACTATTTGCCCTATATACCACTATCATTGAAAGTGAAAGTCAAAGAAAATCCAAAATGTTGTGAAATCTTCACAATGGGACAAAGATAGCAAAAAAAAAAATCTGATAGGGATTATAACCCTCCCTTGCTCAATCCAAAATGAAAAAAAAAAAAAAAACGTTAGGACACTGTCACTTGCTTTTCTTCTTTTTTTAAGGGTTTCTTTTTTTTTTTTTACTAATCTTTAAAAAAAAAAAAAAAGTCCACAAAACACAAAATATGAGTTTCCTTCTCAGGAGTATTCAGCATTGCTCTTTCATATGAAAAAAAACAACAACATTCAGCTCCCTGGCCTTTACTCAGACCGTGACACAGTACCACTCAGTACCTCTCTCAAATGCTTGGACCATACCTGGTTAGGCAACCTGTGTGGATGTGAATCCTGGGTCGTAGCCTTATTTTACACCATAGCATATAATATATATATATATATATATATATATATATATATATATATATATATATATATATACGGTATATATATATATACACAATCTATATTACTAAACCATAACTGTCAGCACTTGCAGGTTGGGGTGTAAGGGCTTAGATTTTAAACCAAAGCCTTAAGCCCTCTTCTCTAGTAACCTCTATCCTGAGTACTTTTCCCAATAGTGTACTAATTATAATGACACATCTCCTGCTACCTGTCCCTGATTTAGGCATATTTTATGTCAAGCCAAAAAAATAAAAAGTAATAATCTGACATGTATTCTAACTTCCTTCCTCTGGCTCTAGTATACATAAATATGTGGGTGAGTTAGGGCCCTCAGATTGTAAGCTCCTTGAGGGCAGAGACTGATTTGAATTCACAATATGTATGTAAAGCGCTGCATAAACTGGTATGAGTGTTGAGTTTTAATACATTTATGGCTTGCCTGTAAGGCAGTGATGGCGAACCTTGGCACCCCAGATCTTTTGGAACCACCTTTCCCATGATGCTCATGCACTCTGCAGTGTAGTTGAGCATTATGGGAAATGTAGTTCCAAAACATCTGGGGTGCCAAGGTTCCCCATCACTGCTCTAAGGCAGTGTTTCTCAGCCTTTTTTCAGTCAAGGCACCCTTTAAAAACTTTGGAAAATCTCGAGGCACCCTTTAAAAATTATGGACAGTCTAGAGGCACCCCATTCTAAAATGTAAAAGCGTTTCTAAAAGTTTTACATAATGCAGCAACATTCACACAGAGGCGGCTCTAGGCTTTATGAGGCCTAAGGCAAAACTTGGACATGAGGCCCCACTCACGCCCATAATGGGAAAAATAATTCAAGCAATAAAAATTAACTGTATAAATTGCATATACAGTATTAAGAGCCTTAACCTTTGTACTATGAATTCACAGTTTCTAGAATTTTCTCCCCCAGCCACCCAGGGGCCCTCTCCTCCTCACTCAGCCACCCAGGGCCCCTCTCCTTCTCCCTCAGCCACCCAGGGGCCCTCTCCTTCTCCTTCAGCCACCCAGGGGCCCTCTCCTCCATTAGCCACCCAGGTGCCCTCTTCTTCTCCTTCAGCCACCCAGGGGCCCTCTCCTCTTCCCTTAGCTACCCAGGGGCCCTCTCCTTTTCCCCTAGCTACCCAGGGGCCCTCTCCTTTTCCCCTAGCCACCCAGCCGACAACAGACACCTGGCAGCCGCAGTGAAGGGACTGCAGCACACTGCTGCAACTTTTATATCCGAGGATTTAAAACAATCTTTTACTTAGGAGATTTCCCTGACTGCGCCCTTCTAAATGTTGTCGCTCCGCCACTGGCCGCGAGGCCCCTGTAGGTGCGAGGCCTTAGGCGAATGCCTAATTTGCCTAATTAAAGAGCCGCCTATGCATTCACAAGTCCAAGTAGGACACTCAACATTAAGAGTGATTACTTCTTCCAAAGCAAATATACTTTTGCAAACTGGTACTGACTAGTATTCCAATGTTTCTGTTCTCCCTCAGTTTTTCTTCATCACTCAGCTAATATGATGCCATCGCTGATAGAGAGGGGCAGGGAAGGGTCAAACAAGGATGCTATGGAGGTGACTGACATCCTCCTTATCAACTGATGATGCAAACCTCTGACTTAGTGTAACTAAAAGGGCAGATTCCATCCACACGCTGGCTCATATACAATTTTTGGGCAATTTTTAGGCATTTTGCCAAGGCACCCCTGAAGGAACCTCAAGGCACACCAGGGTGCCTGGGCACCCTGGTTGAAAAAGGCTGCTCTAAGGCATCTGAAGGGCCTAGGCCTACCTGCCGCTATGTCATTGGACACTGTTAGAATATTAGATGAGACTAAATATTTTTTTTGTTATCACACTTTTTCTCATATTTCCTATGTTAGCAGGCAATGCGGGAACACTGCAGGTCAGCCAAATTTGACGTTTCATGTGGTGTGTAGAGGATTATAGGAAATATAGATGTGTTAAAGTTAACGGTAATTGTTTTAACAGTATGATTATAAACCCACACATGAAAAATATATTTTTTTATTACATTTGCAGCTCTGAACGAGTTAAGGCATTGGATGGAGGCAATTATAGTTGCCCGTCCCCCTTTGTCAAACAGCGGCACAGCCAAGAACAACATCTGCTGCATAAATCAGAGCACATTCCTTCTCACTGGACCAACCAGCATTCTTTGCCATCACTATTGTGAAATGATCTACCTGGATCTTCCCTGTCACTGGAAAAGTACCCATAGCATATAATGCAGAACAATATTGTTGGAGCATTTATTTTGACTGCCTTACCGTGTTAAAGAAACAGCTTTCCTTCAAAGGCAAACGTCCCACATTAACAGGAATTCTGCATGTCGGCACCTGTGGGAATTCCCTTAGTTCTTCTAATGTCAAATTGTCTTTAAAACGGCAGAAGCCTAATATAAACCAAGATGCTTTTGATTTTACATTTCTTACATTTTTCTTGTGACAGGAGAGGAGATGTAATTCCATAATCAACACACCGTACTGAATAATACATTTGTAGTCACGGTCCATACGGTGCTGTTTGATGTGTCAGATTGAGCAAGTGGCTATATAATATTTCACATTATTGTACAAGATTTCTACTGAATTATTGCTCTGCGGGCTTCTAATAAATGACATGCTTTATGTTTCCATGATCAAGAAGCAGAGGCATGGCATGAAAAGAAACTACAGAGAAATGTAAAATCTTTCTTTAGTCCTTTTATTTCTAAACTTTTTGTGTTTATACCTGTAATCATCCTATCATCCAAAACAGAGATACTTGAATTGTTACTAAACCCAGGAGCCTGCATTCACTATATCTGGTCTCCCACAGTACACAGAACATAGAAATGAAATTATTTTAGTAAATATAAACTGCTAAATACCTTTTCTCATCAGCTGTATATAGCAGTCTTTTGACGTCTATCAGTGCCTGGTTTACCACTTCAGCCCCTCTTAAAGCGGAGTTCTGCCTCCCCCTCCACCCCTCCAAAAATTAAAAGTCAGCAGCTACACATACTGTAGCTGCAGGACTGGCCCAAGGCATTGTGCTGCCTGGGTCCAAGAATAAAATGCTGCCCCCCCCCCCCCTCTAAAAAAAAGAAAAAAATCACACCCACAAAAAATGTCCCTACATCCATCCATGATTATTAAAACTAGAAATCACTTGTGAACAATCCGGCATCATTGCTGCTGCAGTGTCTCACTCTCCTCTCGTGCTGCATTGGTGGTAAAGGGCCACTGTCATTGCCATTTACCTGGATTCGTGACCCAGCCATCATGGACACTTCCACGCGCGCGAACGGGGGGCCGCTATATGATGGCCTCCCAGAACTGTCCGGCTGCGCTGTAGCCGTCAATCGTAATGAGTAAATACATTAAAAAGAGCAACCAAGTCAGCCACTTACATTATTAACTAGATTTCTTAGAACCCACTCACCAGCAAAGGCAGCGCTAAATCCTCCTAGGGAATGAAGTGCTCCACTATTCCAAAATGCAAATGCTGTGCACACTACAAGAATTCCATTCATTGGGACACAAGCCATCTAACCCACGGAGATTCCAAAGCACTTTTTGATCTTTAGTTGACATAAGCCAACAAAGATCAACTCCATCCGGTGAGTCTGCATTTTTTACACAGTTTGGCGGTGTTCGGAGGGTGCCACCACTACTGTTTGTACAACATACAGTCACCACGTTTTGGCTGCCACATATTTGCAAATGGGACTTACATTTTGGACTACTCATTGTTTCTAGCTTATGATGATTAGTAATTGTGTGACTTCACACATGTATATACTGTATATATATATATATACACCAAATGCACTTGAGCACTTTGTATGCACAATAGCACCTTGATTTTGGATTGCACTTTCAGAAATTGCACATTGATTATGTATATTTATATGTTCTGATTATATTCATTTGTAGTTTGCACAGCATTTGCATTTTGGAATAGTGGAGCACTTCATTTACTAGGAGGATTCAGCGCTGCCTTTGCATATTTACATGTCTCACACCCCTAAGCAGCAATTTCCTCAAATCACAATATTATCCTCACATAACAATATTGCCTCATTATTAATTAGTGGCTTGAGCGGTTTTTATCATTTTCATTTATCTATTACACTCACTTACCAGCTAAGTCTTGCCTTCTTACAGCACTGCACTGTGTGGTAGTAAGCGGGTTCTTGTGCTGTGCTGCCTCCTGCCTGGAAAGCTGCTCTGCCTCCACTCTCCAACGCTTGCTCTGGCTCCGCCCCACAAGCCCGCCCACCTACACTGCTCCAAACGAATGCCGTCATTGCCGCTTGTACCGCTCGGCCAGTCAGCAGCATAGGGAGGTCACGGACCGCAGTGACACTCTGAGTGAGATACCATGGAGCAGAGACAGAGACGGCACGGCGGCCAGTGTAATTAAAATACTCCCATCTGCGGCCGCCGGCCAGCCGCTACACTTACTTAAACGGTTACTGCTGGCAATGAATTTACCTTTCTTCTACACTGGCTGTCAGAGGGATGTGGTCACTTGGCGGCCGTGCTGTGGCCGCCCCTGCTCAACTGCCGCCTGGGTCCAATGGACTCACTGGGACCCATTGTAGGGCAGGCCCTGTGTAGCTGCTGACTTTTAATATTAAAACACTTACCTGTCCTGGAGTCCAGCGATGTCGGCACCGCAGCCGATGTTTCCATTGGCTGTCGGGTGCTGCCATCGCCATTGCCGGTAAGGGAGCCCGGCAGTGAAGCCTTGCGGCTTCATGGGCGGGTCCCTACTGCGCATGCACGAAGAGCGCTGCGCATTCCTATTGGCTCCGTATACTGGAGGTGGGGAAGGGTACATCTCAAAAACAGGTACCCATTCCCCCCTGAATGGCGCCAAATGTGGCACCAGAGGGGGGGGGGGAACAAAAGAGCGGAAGTTCCCCTTTTGGGTGGAACTCCACTTCAATGACCAGGCCATTTTTTGCGATTCTGCACTGCTTTGCTTTAACTAACAATTGCGCAGTCGTGCCATGCTGTACCCAAATACAATATATGTACTTTTCCCCCCCCACAAATAGAGCTTTCTTTTGGGGGTATTTGATCACCTCTGCGGTTTTTAGATTTTGTGCTATAAACAAAAAGAGATTTTGAAATTTGAAAAAAAAAAAAGAACAATATTTTAGGCCAATTTGTATTCTGCTACAAAATTTTAGTAAACAAAATCCCAAATAGAGTATATTAATTGGTTTGCGCAAAAGTTATAGCGTTTACAAACTATGGGATAGATTTTTGGACCTTTTGTTTTTTTTGGTGTTTTTATTAGTACCGGCGGCAATCAGCGATTTTTAGCGGGACTGCAACATTGCGGCGGACAAATTTGACACTATGGGCCTAATTCAGTATAAGTTTGGAGTAGAGCTGCTCACTTCTCCAGAAATAACTCCAGTCTAAACTCATTGCATCCTAATTAGGTAAGTGGCTGGAGTTAAACCATCAACTAGATGCTTTAATGAATTCGGAGTTGGAGTTAACTTAGACTGAATTTGGGTTTGGAGTTAACTTAGGCTGAATTTGAGTTTGGAGTTAACCAAATTCCCTTTGTGTTTTTCATAAAAGGAAATTTGTCTATTCTGAATCACTATTACACAGCAATGTCATCTAATATGGTTTATTTTAATTTTAAGGTATAGTTATGTATCTTATGTGTTTTAACCTTTAGATTTTCTAATAGCAGACTACACAGCTGTCTAATTAGCAGTCTTCATTCTTTATTCATCTGAAACTTTCAGGCATGTCTGATTGTATTCAGCACTTTGGTGTAGTGGGCTAAGCTCACAGCCAACGATTGCTAGGTTGTGAGTTCAAGGCCAGACCATGATAACACCCTGTGTGCCATAATTTTTTTTGGCCACATAGTAATACATTGGCTACATCACCTAAAATTGCATGTCAATGGCCATGTATATTCAAGAAACAAACATGCATATCTGCAGGGTGCAATTATGCATTTGCCAAGTTTCAGTATTTATTTATAGCTGTCTAAAATTTAAGAAGGTGATGGCACACTTGGGATTTGAACTCATGCTCTCAGTGTTTATAGCCAGGAACTCTAGCCACTAAACCATTGAGCTGAGCATGATTACCCCTGGAATATTTATTCCCATGTTTCAATAGTTAACCACTTCCTTACAGGGCAGTTACACCACTTCCTGCCCAGGCCAATTTTCAGCTTTTTATACTGTTGCATTTTGAATGACAATTGCGCAGTCAAACAACCCTGTACCTAACACAAATGTATGACAGTATTTTCATAAAAAAATAGTGCTTTCTTTTGGTGGTATTTGATCACTGCAAGGTTTTTTTCTATTGGCAAAAAGAAGACCTAAATGTTTGACCCCTAAAATAATGTGTTTTTGTTTATGTAATAAAATTTGGTAAATCAATATGTTTTTTGTTGCACTGACGAGCATTGATGAGGCTGCGCTGGCAGGCACTGATGAGACACTAATATGCAGAACTGATAGACAGATAGGTGGCACTGATATGCAGCATTGATGGGCATTGATAGGTGGCACTGATGGGCAATGATTGGCACTGGTGGGCAGCACTGAAAGATGGTAATGATGGGCAGCACTGATGAGGAGGGCACTAACAGGTTCCCTGAGCACTGATTGGCATCAATGGTGGCATGGGTGGGCATCCCTGGTGGCTCTAGTGGCATCCCCCAAGGGTCTGCACTGGTAATCAATGCTCTGATTACAAGCACAGACCCCCCCCCCCCACACACACACACTTACTTTGCATATGAATGCCATTTCTTCACAGCTGAAAGTGGCCCTCACCATGATTAGCCAGTTGATTGTGACCACTTGCTGGAATGTGTGCAAGCCAATTTGGTGTCATTTCTGGTCCAGGGTGAACGCCAATGTGCCATTTGCAATTTATTGTAAAGAGATTTTGCTTTATTTTAAAAATGGCGCACACAGACAACTAAAATGTATTGGAAATGTTTTACCTAGGCCAGTGATGGTAACCCTTAACCCCCCCCCCCCCCCAAGATGTTTTTGCCCTACATTTCCCAAAATGCTCATGTACTCTGCAGTGTAGATGAGCATCATGGGAAATGTTACAAAACACCTGTGTTGCCAAGGTTCATCATCACTGACCTAAGCCAACTAAAAAGGTGAGTGAGCGCTGTAGCAATCTTTTATTTAGTAATCATTTTTAGTGATTTTTTTATTAAATGTTTTGGTTACATTCATCCACAGCGGCTGAATGGAAATTTTGTATTATTCCTTAATTTATATATTTTTAGCTAAATATATACACACACACACCCCCCTCACACACACACCCCCCACACACACACCCCCCACACACACAAACCCCCCACACACACACCCCACACACACCCCACACACCCCCCCCCCCACACACACACCCCACACACCCCCCACACACACACACACCCCACACACCCCCACACACACACCCCCCCACACACACACACCCCCCCCCCCCACACCCCCACACCCCCACACACACACCACACACACACACACACCCCACACACACACACCCCACACACACACACACCCCACACACACACACCCCACACACACACACACCCCACACACACACACACCCCACACACACACACACCCCACACACACACACCCCACACACACACACCCCACACACACACACCACACACACACACACCACACACACACACACCCCACACACACACACCCCACACACACACCCCACACACACCCCCGCCCATACATACCCACCTCCCCCCCCACACACACACGCACACCCATACACACTTCGCTGGAGTAAAGGAAGAAACCCAACCCATGTTCATACTGTACTGCCATTGCACACACACAAAAAATACAAGAAATGGATTACATTCAATAGACACAAAAGATATCTGAATTACATCTAGACAAATATGAATTTTTATTCAAATTACAGTGCAAAGATACAACATATGATGGATAGATAGAGCTTACAATATCCAAAAGTCAAGCAAAATAAGTTGTAGACACCTTAGTATTAAGCATAAAACATACCCAACATACTTTTATGTTAATTGTTTGCATGAGCCTGCCTTTTCATTTAAATACCATCAAATCAGTAGAACATACAGCTACACAGAGGCATGAAAAAAAAAAAAAAAACATGTATAGAGTACATAAAGACACACTTTGCAAAAACTATACCAAACAGTTAGAGCATGAAAAGTATTCATCCAACAGAATACACTTACTGCAATATGGATCTTTAGGCATGGCAGCAATTTGTTTTTTTTTATTTTTGGGGAGTTGCTTGTCATATATAACAACAGACAGTTGTAGGTAGTTCAGGGATTTGAACACCCAAATACATTGTTGCAAGGCAGCTGTGCTAACCACTTGGATATTTTGGTCAGTTTATTTAATCTAGCTCAAGCTCAATACATATTTGCAACATTTTTGCAAAACACAATTTACACAAACATAATAACTTTGTTACATATATTTCATAATATATGTCACTGATAGTTTCTTAGCCTATCAATTTATATTTAAAATACTAATTTTTCACAGAAATAAATGTTTTAAACACCTATATATAATTTCCAGCATGCAGGATTATTTTAAAAAATTTGTTGATTTTATACAGTTTCACTAAACTAGGTTAATTATTTGGGAATTGTGGTCTCTGAGGTTTTTTTTTTGTTGTTTCTTGTTATCTTTATACCAAGCATACATGCACTGGCACCTTAAGAGCCCATTCATATTGAGGCGACACGACTTCGGGGGGCGACCTGTGAAGTCGCATGCACCACTTTGCACCGCGACTTGCAGAGACTTCACATACTGGAAGTCTATGCAAGTCGCTCCGAGGTCGCCCCAAAGTGGTACAGGACCCTTTTTCTAAGTCGGAGTGACTTGTGTCGCTCCTATTAGAACGGGTCCTGTACTACTCAATGGACTACGACATACCGCGACTTGTCAGGCTGACAAGTCGCCTGACAAGTCGCGCTAATGTGAATGGGCTCTAAAAATGAATATAGTTTGATTCAATTAGTCCATCAAAAAATTGTAATAAATAAAAATTATTTGAGCTTGAATTGGGTCTAAATAGAATATATATATATATATATATATATATATATATATATATATATATATATATATATATATATATATATATATATATATATATATATATATATATATATATATATTTTTTTTTTTTAAAGTACAAATCACACAGGTAGTTAGCACCACTGCCTTGCAACAGTGTATTTGGGTGTTCGAATCCCTGAACTACCTACAACTGTATGTTGTTATATATGACAAGAAACACTAATATGGCTTCTCCCCAAAAATGAAACATTGTATATGTGTGAAATTAATATATTTTTGGGGTTGGTTAGATATAGGAAGTAACAATAATATATAGTTTTTTGCATATATATATATATATATATATATATATATATATATATATATATACACACATATGCAAAAAAACATATATTATTGTTACATTCTATATCTAACCAACCCAAAAATATATTAATTTCACACATATACAATGTTTAATTTTCGGGGAGGAGCCGTGTTAGTGTTCCTTTTCATATATATATATATATATATATATATATACACATAGGCAAATCAATAAATAAAACATATATATATATATATATATATATATATATATATATATATATACATATAATTATTTTTGGGTATCTATCTATCTATCTATCTATCTATCTATCTATCTATCTATATATATATATATTTATGTATAGATATATATTTTTTTGTGATTCATATATATATATATATATATATATATATATATATATATATATATATATATATATATATATAGACATACATAGATATGTGCAAAAAAAAATTAAAAAAAAAAAAATCGAGAGGGGCACCTTATCACTTTGAAGCACCTTATATATCTTGGCACTTCAGCACCTCACTTTGGATCACGATTAAGGACTTTTTTATATTCACGTGGCATTAATTGTTTATATGGACTTATATGATAATCCACAGCACTTGATCTTGTAGTATATAGTGTTCCCTGTAATATTTATATAGTAAGGTATATCCTCCAGGTAGTTGTCTCTTGTAGTATATATTGGTCCCTGTAATATGTATATAGTAAGGTATATATACTCCAGGTAGTAGTTGTACTCTCTTGTAGTATATAGTGTTCCCTGTAATATGTATATAGACTATATACACATTACAGGGAACACTATATACTACAAGAGAGTACAACTACTACCTGGAGGATATATACCTTACTATATACATATTACAGGGACCAATATATAGTAAGGTATATCCTCCAGGACAGGTAGTTGTCTCTTGTGTCGATCATGGAGAGAGTTAAAAAAAGAAAGAAAATCAAGCAGCCTGGCAGCTGGGCTGGCTGCCTTACCTTTCACAACGGCTGCACATGGGAGGAGGTGGGTGGAGGCGAAGCCAGTCTTGTAAGCACGGAAACGGAGAGGAGAGGAGGACGAGCCGACGAGGAGGATCCTCCTGCGCTGTGCATCATGGGTCTGCTCTCACAACGTCACTGGTTGCAAGATGCCAATCGGCTGGCCTTAGCAACCAGTGTCTGTGCAGTGCAGACTCGAGCCACGGCCACCGGCGGACAACAACGGGGGGGGGGCCCGGCGGACAACGGGGGGACCCTAGACCACCAGGTAAACTAAGTAATTTGGATTCTGGAGGACAGTAATTGCCACCATCCATGCGTGTGGGGCCCCTTGGCAAGTGGGGCCTCCGGGCAACCGCCAGGCATGCCCATTGGAAAAGACGGCCATGGTCATACAAAGTAAAAGTTATTGAAAATGTTTGTTACATTATTAGAGTTAATGTAATCATACTTTTGTAGAGTTAAGTAGTGGAAAAACCTAATATTAACTATTCTTAAAAAATGTTCCCTCTCCCTCCTCACTCTTCTTAAGTCTGTAAAAAGATTTCTATAGTTACCTATTTTTTATTTAGCTCTGATTTGGGCACCTGATTCTACAGCCCTGGCTCACCTGTGTCAGTGAGAGGCTGCTGCAGGGGAGAAGATTGAGTGTCGAAAATGGATTGGCCATGGGAGCCTAGGGGTGATATCATGGCTTGAGTTGAGCTGGGAATTTCCTTTGTTTATGTCTTTCATGCGTTTGCTCGTCCATGTGCTCCTTGATGTGAAGGCCAGTTATAGATGGGGCAGGAGCCATTTCTTTGTTACTGGAGTAATATTTGTGGGGGGGGGGGGGACACTAGACACCTTAGCTGCCATAGTGCTATGTGCTGGGTGTCCATGGTGCCCCTCCCCCTTTGAGGAGGACTGGGCTACCTCCAGGCCCACCTGCCCCTCATCTATCCATTAGAATGCATGTGCTTCCATTGTGGAGACTCTCATAAATTAGTAGGGTTAGGACTGCAAGTAATACAGGGTACCATGAAGGGGCCTTGCAGCTTACGTATGCATTTGCAAATGTGTGCAACTAAATCCCTGTTTTTAACACATACTGTTGGACATATTAATTTGGGTGGTAAGCAGACTGGTTGGTGAGTTGAGCTAGGAATTTCCTCTGTTTTTGTCTTTCATGCATTTTCCCGTCCATGTGCTGCTTGCTGTGAAGGCCAGTTATAGATGGAGGCAGGGGCCGTCTCTTTGTTACTGGAGTAATATTGGTGGGGGGACAGACTGGACACCTTTGCTGCCATTGTGCTGGGTGTCCATGGTGCCCCTCCCCCTTTGGGGAGGACTGGGCTACCTCCAGGCCCACCTGCCCCTCAAATATCCATTAGAATGCATGTTCTTCCATTGTGGAGACTCTCATAAATTAGTAGGGTTAGGACTGCAAGTAATACAGAGTGCCATGAAGGGGCCTTGCAGCTTACGCATGCGTTTGCAAATGTGTGCAACTAAACCCCTGTTTTTAACACATACTGTTGGACAGGTTAATTCGGGTGGTAAGCAGACTGGTTGGTGAGTTGAGCTGAGAATTTTCCCTGTTTTTGTCTTTTGTGCATTTGCCCGTCCATGTGCTGCTTTGCTGTGAAGGCCAGTTATAGATGGGGGCAGGGGCCATCTCTTTGTTACTGGAGTAATATTGGTAGGGGGACAGACTGGACACCTTTGCTACCATTGTGCTATGTGCTGGGTGTCCATGGTGCCCCTCCCCCTTTGGAGAGGACTGGGCTACCTCCAGGCCCACCTGCCCCTCATCTATCCATTAGAATGCATGTGCTTCCGTTGTGGAGACTCTCATAAATTAGTAGGGTTAGGACTGCAGGTAATACAGGGTGCCATGAATGGGCCTTGCAGCTTACGTATGCATTTGCAAATGTGTGCAACTAAACCCCTGTTTTTAACGCATATTGTTAGACAGGTTAATTTGGGTGGTAAGCAGACCGGTTGGTGAGTTGAGCTGGGAATTTCTGTTTTTGTCTTTCGTGATATCATGGCTCCCAAGATTTACAGCCCCTATAAACGCTCTATGACACCGAGGTGCTGGAGCCAGGGCTGTCTTTAACAAAGGGCAAATGGGGCAGCTGCCCCGGGCCCAGTCATTGTTGTGAGGCCCAAAGCAGTTGCCCCTTGAGCCCGCACTGTCTGCAAATAGTTGATAAGTGAAATTGGAAGGGCCATAGAACATTTTTGCCCAGAGTCCAATCAATATTAAAGACAGCCCTGGCTGGAGCTGCAGAATGACATAACCCGACTGGACTGGATTAACAAAAATTTAGGTATATAGCTTTTTTTTTTTCAAGGTATGGAGGAATAGGTAGGTGGAGAAGGGAGGGAACACTTTTAGGAATAGTTAGTGTTAGGCTTTACTACCACTTCAAAGTAGACCTGAACTCAAGATTTGCTGACTTATATGGGAGCATTTAGAAATGTTATTTATGTCTAAAATGTACCCTAAAATAATTTCTTCTGGAAAAAAGCTGTGTAGATCCTCATCCTAGGCACCCCTGTGCTGAGGTAAAAGGGGCGGTAACGCGCTTCGAAGCTTCTAAATACATACATGCTCATTTTATCATCCAAGATGTCAGTTGCCATTTTTCTCACTTTTGTAATAAAGTTTAGTACTATTAATGCTGCACTTTTATGTATATCTACCTCTAAATGGTTCTGCTGCTGATGCTGCTTTTGGTCACCTCCATTACATTCCCATCATCACATGAGAAACAGTTTTTTGTCATGGACTTGTGATTTATGGACTTTGTTGTATCTATGGCTTTGTGATTTGTGATTGAATTATTTACAGTATATCACATCCCTCTAGCGCAGGGGTCTCCAAACTATGGCCCTCCAGTTCTTTAGGAACTAGAATTCCCATCATGCCTAGTCATCTCTGTGAATGTCAGAGTTTTACAATGCCTCATGGGATGTGTAGTTCTGCAACAGCTGGAGGGCCGTAGTTTGAGGATCCCTGATCTAGCGCCACTGTTTTCTCTTCCTTAATATCATCTAAGACTGCTTTTCTCAGGGGATTTGGAGGGACAATCTCTGATTTTATTAATGTGCTGCTGGTTGTTGTTCTTACTGGACAGGAAGCCGTACCTGAAGACCTGCAGTGCACGCATCTCCTTGCGTTTGCTTCATTAATTCTGTGGATCTGTGCTTTCTACACCTCTGCAACTGCTTCTTGATCCTTACTCCACCAGCCATCAGATTACCAGTCATCTGGGAGTATCTCTGATGTGAGGAAGCAAAGTCCTGCTCCTCCACCAAAATGGCGCCTCCACGTGGTGACCCAGTGCAGAACATGGCATAGCAAATCAGTAACAGAGAAAAGATTGGCTGCAAGGTGTCCACAGGGAATTTTAGGGGCCCTCATGCACACTGGAAGTTATCAAAACGTTAGTAGAAAGCTGTAGCTGTAGAAGGAGTTTTTCAGCTATTTTGCAGTAGCGTTTTTCAGCTTTTTTCAGCTGTAGCATTTTTTTTTTAACAAAACTATATTCCCACAAAAGCTTATGGCTCAGAAACATTGATAAACGCAGAATAGTTGCGTTTTTTGGCATTTTTCAGCATTTTTAAGATTTTATCAGAGTTAGAGCGTTTCTACAGCTGAAAAACTCCTCTTAAAACTCATTAGTTCTGGGGTTTTTCCAGCCAGAAAACACCCTGCCAAAAACTGCTGATAACAGCCTATGTGTGAATGGATAGGATGACATGCTGGGGAGTTTACTGGCTGTAGAAAAAAATGTCTGACACCAAAAACAGCAGCTGTAAAAATGTCCAGTGTGCACGAGGCCTTAAAGTGGAGCTCCGCCAAAAAGGGGTTGAACCCCCTCTGCTGCCACATTTGGCACCTTTAGGGAGGGGAGGGGATACCTTTCAAAACCAAGCACCCGCTCCCACTTCCAGGTAAAACTGCGGCACAGGATATTGTTGATTTTTCAATCATCAACTTATCCAAGTATAAACTTTCGGAAGCAGAACTATCCATATTACAAAAAGGCCTAAATTTTTGTCCCACATTCAATATCAATAAATTTGATTTCATTAAGGACCTTCACCTGTTTGCCCGGAAACTTAATTTTAAACACATTTATCACAAAGAAAATAAAATAATGTATAAACAGGATCCAATTTTAGACACCTTGATTTCTCTCCTTGAAGAAAACGAAGATCTCATAGATCGCGTGGACCTTACTTCCCTACTTGCGGGGATCTCCTCTGAATCTAGCCAACAAAAAACAGCAGGCACTGACCTTCGGAAAAAATCCGATGCTTATCCTTCAATTCAGAATGCGAATATTAACGCATTTCTGAAAGATGTATCCAAGGACATCGAAAAGTTGAACCCACGTCCCATGTCCCAATCTAATATTTCCCAAGCACAGAGAGAGGCGATAAATAAATTAGCCACCAACAAACTTATCACCATCAAGCAGGCTGATAAAGGTGGTAACATTGTGATAATGGACAACACCCAGTACATACAGATGTGCACTAACATCCTAAACAATGTCAATTGGTATAGGCGCATTACACCAGATATAGTTACCAAATACAATTTGGAATTCTATCAGTTGGTGGACACCGCCTATCTAAACAACGTCTTCTCTAAAAAAACTTGGGAATTCATCCGAACTAAATTCCCCATTACCCCTACATTTTATGGGCTTCCTAAAGTGCACAAAAGCACTACTGATCCACCTGGAAGACCCATAATTTCGGGGCGTGGGTCAATTACGGATAACGCAAGCAAACTCGTGGATGCCTATCTTCAACCCTTAGTCCATAGGCTACCCTCATTCACGAAAGACACCATTCACTTTCTAAACAAAATCGAGGACCTATGGGTTCCCCCCACTGCGTCTCTAGTCACCATTGACGTAGAGGCCCTTTACAGCTCAATTCCCCATTCTAGGGGAATTGCAGCTGTTAAGCATATTATATCTTGCCAAGGCCTACTTGACGCTTATGGGGAGTTTATCTTGGACATGTTACTACACATTCTTACTCACAATGTGTTCACGTTCAATGGGTCCCACTACCTCCAGGTACAGGGAGTAGCGATGGGCACATGCTGTGCCCCGTCCTATGCTAACCTGTACCTGGGGGGAGTGGGAGCATTTCCTATTGGACGATGACGCAATGTCATTATACACCGATCACATAATGTTTTGGACCAGATACATCGATGATGTATTTCTCATCTGGGATGGTCCCATAGAGTCCCTTGAAGCTTTCTTGGTTCACATGAACAAGAATGACTTCAACCTTTCATTTACGATGAATACTGACTCCCATCATATTACTTTCCTTAATGTCGAAATCACACGCAGTGAGAACGGCACTCTTCTAAGTAATTTATATGGGAAGCCCACTGCGGGAAACACCATCCTGCATGGATCGAGCTTCCACCCCACTCCTCTACTTCGGTCCATTCCAACTAGTCAGTATTTGAGGCTCAGACGTAATTGTTCGGGCCTCAAATCATTTCAAGCGGCTGCCGATGCACTTCAAAAACGACTCCAACGTAGAGGTTACTCAAACAAATCCCTCAAACAAGCATATCAACGAGCTTTATTTAGTGATAGGAATAAATTATTAGCCCCAAAAATAGCAAGTACCTCTGACAAAGAGGACATATTAAGGATCATCACCCCCTTTAATCAGCAACACCATAAGGTTAGACGAATCGTGTCCAGGCACTGGCATCTATTGACTTCAGATACAGTGCTGGGCCAGTATGTGTCCGATTCACCTAATTTTACCTTCAAAAGGGCTCCTGCATTGAAAGATAAAGTAGTCCGCAGTGAATTCCTTGATAACACAATGTCCACCTGCTGCAAATACAAAGGGACTTACATGTGTGGCAGCTGCAAGTATTGTGGCTACATGCTCACACAAAAGTGCCCTCTACTGCCCAATTGAACTACCCATCAAGCAAAGCACTTTGCTAACTGCCGAACTGTTGGCGTAGTCTACCTTCTACTTTGTACTTGCCAATGTTTTTACATTGGCAAGACCAAACAAGAATTTTGCCAACGCGCCTACCGCCACATTTTGAGCATGAGAAAATCAGATCCTGATTTACCTTTGGGCAGGCATGTGGCCACAGTACATGCTGGCAAAATGCCCAAGATCAAGTTTCTGATCTTGGACCGAATCCACCCTGGCCCTAGAGGAGGTGACTGGAACAAGTCCCTCCTCCAGCTTGAGCTAAGGTTGATTTATCTTCTCAAGGCCACTGAACCCCCAGGGCTAAATGGGACTCTGTCATTCAAGCCTTTTCTTGAAGGTTTTAACTTTTTTTTAACTTTTGGGGGGATGGAAACATAAATCCTAACTCAATGCCACTACCCTATATGTCAGCTTTCGCTACAATAGTGCTTGACTTGCATTATGCTATTATGCTAGTATTTTTGTTATTTATGTACTTGATATGCTCTAATAATTACACCTATTTGTACTCAACAACTATGTATTTTTGATTATAACAGCTCTGCCCTCACTGTTTGTCTTCCTGTAACATGACTCCATGTATATCATTTATATCTGTTTCTAAACATCATTTCATGTTATAAGACTGTTATTTATTACAGCATTGTTCCCTTAAATATGTGCACAATTACTATTACAACAATGTTTCCTCAAATATGTATAACTATTTATTTACACTATGATTCATTTTTTTCCCCCCTTTGATCTTGATTGTCATTGTATTGCCCATCATTATGTTACATCTGGTGGCTGCCCCTTTGGCGACATATATACATTATTCAGAGTTATCCTTTTTTTCTCTATTTCGTTTTGACCGTTCAATTTACGGCATATCCAGTCTATTACATTTAACTCAACAGTATAACCATGGTTAAAATAACATTCCCAGCTAGTTTTGTTGGTCTGGTTCGTGCCCCCTCTTTTCTGTACATCCCGGCACGGGGATACACACATCACATTTGCAATGTGTTGTTTTGGTCTTCTAGTTTCCATCTACCCTGCTCCCACGTGGTTCAGAGTCAGACCAATCAGTAGCCGCAGTGTCTTTGTACGCTTCCGGCTTCGACCTCCGTGCCGGTGGAGCGCAGATGCCGATCCCGCCCACACCACGTCATGCCGTTGCGTGACACACGTGGGTTGGGGGCGGTTCCAGCATCAGCGCTCCGGGAAGTCCTTCTTGTGATGCCAGCTGCATCATATTTCCATCAATCGGCTTGCACTCATATAGTGCACCTCTCCCAACACACAGCCAGTGCATTTGTTTGCTGACTGCAGTGTGGAGAGGACGCCGATATTTCAACCTGTCTCAACATCAAGGTATTGTTAATATTTCTTTATCTGGCTTTATTATCAAACAATTCTATTTAACACCCTGGCAGTCTATGTAGCCCCCTCTCTATTTATTCTCAAACATCGCTACCCAATTTACCCCATATTATAAATTATCATTGAAATTAACCAGCTTTGGCCTGCCTATCTTTCAGATCGGCAGTATCCTTTTTGGCTATATTTCTACCCTAAGAGACTGCTCCTGGCTCCTCCTTTTTGAGGACTTCAGATGTCCAGTTGATTGTGGGGCGCTCACCTGGCCCAACAGCTGTGGTCCATCGACTAGTGTATCTACCTATCAACAACACTGTTATATATGTCGCCAAATATATCCGCACCAACCAGATGCTTTTAACCCTTGTGCAGGCTATCTAAGCCCAGCTATGATCTAACCCTGTAAGTACTCATCTGTTATATACTATGTGAACTATGTCAGTCACTATTTTATGTATAAAATCCTTACAATTTTTGGCTCTTACATGTCAATTTATCTATTACTAGAGTACCGCTTTGAACCAACCCCTGAAGAAGGAGTAAGCAATTTTGGCTTCGAAACATGTCGGGTTCCAAAGTTCAAGCGTTATGAGTTATTTCTGTCTGTCCTTTACTTGCTTGCACATTGTTTTTTAACTTGTTCATGTCGTTATCTAATAAAATTTACTATTTTTTCAATATATATCTTCTTATAATTATATGTGCCTAAAAAGTCCCAATTCAGGGGAACCCCAATTCTTTGTAACTTCCAGGTAAGATTGCAACAATCATTGTGTGGCAATCTACAAAATTTCAGGCCCCTCCTCCTTCCCCCCGCTGCCTTCTGGGAGACTCACAGGTCCCAGAAGACAGCGGGACCATTCAGAAAGCGCAGTGCGACTCGTGCATTCACAGTAGGAAATAGGCCATGAAGTCACAAGGCCTCACTTCCTGTTTCCCTTTGTGAAGATGCCGGTGTTTGGACGGACCGGCTTGGGGTGCCAACATCACAGGATCCCTAGACAGGTAAGTGTCCTTATATGAAAAGTCAGCAGCTACAGTATTTGCAGCTGCTGACTTTTTATTTTTTTTTTACAGGCTGGAACTCCAGGTTCCTTTTTTGGGCACAGCTTACACAGCCCAGGTGTTGTTAGATTATATAAAACTATACTGGATTCAAAATAAACCACATACCAGGATCCTATTAAAATAAAAATAAACATACTTGTAAAAGTAGGACTCATAATAATATATATCATTCAAAGCTATAGAAAACAAATGGCTTCAAACAAATCATTTTTTTTAAATGTCCAGGAGAAACTGGTCCTTCTGCTTTAAATTGTTGTCCTCCAGCATCACCTAAAACATTTTTCTGAAAAAATCCTTCTACTCTTATGGATTACAGTCTTCACTTTTGAGATACATAGCCTGCCCTCTTGAGATAAATGCTAGTAGATGGACCTGACATGAAAGCGGCATTAAACCCAAAACCAAAAATGTAATCCATGGCCGGGACAAGGGGTGGGCAGGAGGGACAGCTACACTGGGTGCAATGGTTTATTGCAGGGATTGGGGGCACCCTGATTCTAACCCTAAGGAAATGGGGAGCACAGTTTGGCATCTTTGCCCTGGGCGCTCAATGACCTTGTCCTAGCACTGATGTAATCTATTGCAGCTTAGCAATCATTAGATGTGGTGGCTGCATTCGTTTTCTTTTTTAGGCTTTTGTCTTTTTGTTTTCACCTGCTGATAGGACCAGTAACGCTCTTCCTGTATTAGAGTGCCCACACTCTGGATGAAGGAGCACAAGGGCACCTTTGGACAGCAGCATTGTCATTCTGGGGGGAGGGGATTGTTAAATGGACTAGCAGATTTAATGCAATTTTAAATGCTTGTTTTTTTTTTTGTAAAATAACACACATGTCATACTTATCTGCCCTGTGCAATGGTTTTGCATAGAGTGGCTCCAATTCTTCCTTCTCGGTTTCCCTGCAGGTGCTCCTGGCCCCTCCATCCCGCCAAGCACCCATATAGCAAGTTACTTGCTCTGGAAGCACTTATGCATGCTCCCTCCTGAGCTCTGTGTGCTCATATGACATAGAGTGTAGCTCAGCCCAGCCCCAGCTCGTTCCTCACTGGCTGTGATTGACAGCAGCAGGAGCCGTTGACTCCTGTTGCTGTGTCTGAGCCAATGAGGAGAGAGAGAGCTGGAGCTCTCGTCCATATCGCTGAATCGAGATTGGGCTCAGGTAAGCATAAGGGGGGGGGGGGGGCTGGAGGGGTGAGCTGCTTGGAGAAGGTTTTTTACCTTACTGCATAGAATGTATTACGGTAAAAAACCTTCTGCCTTTAGAAACACTTTAAATACACTAAACACACGAAATCCAAACTACATCTAATACTTTGTAAGCAGTTACAGTAACAGTTTTTTCCTTAAGGCCTGGTTCACAATGGTGCAATTTCAGATGCGACTTAAGTCACACTGAATTGCATGACAAGGGAAGTCACATTGTTTTCAACAGTGCCAATAAACATCAATGCGACTTCATGAGACATGATTTTGGAAAAGGTTCTTGTACTACTTTGGTGTGATTTACAGAGTAATTTGGCCTAACAGAATATGCAAACCACATCCAAAATGCAACCAAGTCGCAAGAATGTTGTGCTACAAAGTCGCACTGAAATCAAAAGTAATGACAGGCGAACTTGAAGGTGTCCATAGGGCTGTCCATAGGGCTAACGCGTTTCGAGGGAGAACCCTCTTCCTCAGAGCCATATGGCTCAGCCTTATGGACACCTTCACGTTCGCCTGTCATTACTAAGGATCATGGTTCTGCGGTCTCTGGACCTCTTTTGGTTTTTGCTTTTACATAGCGTACTCTTGTGAGTATAATGCATGATGTGGCTTTAACAATTTTCCAATAAATATTTTATGGTATTGCACTAGGTCGGTGCCCCCTTCTCTTGTTTTTTGCTTTCAGTTTGTGAGAATACCCATCATCCTCAGAGGGCAGCAAGACTTCAGATGCCAACGATATAGCCAGGAGACATTTACTTGTCTTAACTAAGCGAAATGTTTAGAGGCAGAAAGAAAACTCTTCTGGTTTACATTTTTGAAAGGAGCTTTCTGGCAGAAAAAAACATTAAATGCTCCTAAATGCCTACACCAAAATGTTCTATATGAGTGCTTTTTTCTGCCAAGAACAACAGCATTTTTTAAGCCCCTTTCACAATTGTGCGACCTGAAAGTAGCACGACTATGACACGCCTTTGACGCGACTTGAAGCAATGCCTGTGTAATCTTGAGGTCTATGGACCTCAAGTCGCATCAAAAGTCGGACCAAAGTAGTGCAGGGACTACTTTGAAGTCACACAGATATGAATGGCACTCATTGGAAATCATGGCATACGACACTTTGCAGTCCCAAGTCGCAGGACAAGTCACAGAAGTGTGAAAGGGGCCCTGAGCCCAGTGTGCAAGGACCTTTAGATAGACCAACAAATTGAAGCCAAACTCGAGATCACACTTTATAATCAGTAACAGCAAACTGTTTTTTTTTTTCTTTTGGGATGAACGTTTTGCATGAATAAATAAAAGCTCATAATTTTAATCACCCCTGCCAGTGTGAAGTGGGTTGTCTCATACATGTAAACTGATAACTTCTGCTGGAGAGTTTATGCTGTGAAAAACAACAGACTTGCTGGCTGGATCACCAGATGAAAAATGTAAAAAATAAATCCTAAAAAAGAAATGGATGCAGCCATAACATCTAAGAATTGGTAAGCTGCAATATAATAAATGTTTGTTTTTTGGCTTTAATAACACTTTAAGCTTTGCAATGCTAACAGCAACAATATTGAAAAAAGTAATACTATATACTGCATAGCATTACACAATTCTGTCCACTAGATGGAGACATTTGTTAATCTTTTTTATACGACACAACATTTTCATGAAATCAAACACAAACCCAGGCATAAATGTAAGCTCATTTTGGACTTCAGAGTAAGCAGAATGTAAAAAAGTATCAAGCAGTGTTAGAAAAATAGATATTTTAACCACTTCAGGACCGGAGGGATTTGCCCCCTTAATGACCAGGCCATTTTTTGTGATTCGGCACTGTGTTATTTCTAACGAACAATTGCGCGGTCCTGCGCCGCTGTACCCAAATAAAATTGATGCCCTTTTTCTCTCACAAATAGAGCTTTCTTTTGGTGGTATTTGATCACCTGTGCGATTTTTATTTATTGAGCTATAAACAAAAAAGGAGCGACAATTCTGAAAAAAAAAACTAACAAACAATATTTTTCACTTTCTGCTATATAACATCCCCCCCCCAAAAAAAAAAAAAATCTAAAGTTTCCATCCTTTTAGGCTAATTTGTATTCTGCTACATATTTTTGGTAAAAAAAAAAAATCCCAATAAGCGTATTTTGATTGGTTTGCGCAAAATGTATCGTGTCTACAAACTAGGGAAAAGATTTATGTAATTTTTATTTTTTATTTACTAGTAATGGCGGCGATCTGCAATTTTTAGCGGGACTGCGACATTGGACAGATCGGACCCCTAACTGACAATCTTGACGCTTTTGGGGGGACCAGTGACATTACTACAGTAATCAGTGCTAAAAATATGCACTGTTACTGTAATAATGACACTGGCAGGGAAGGGGTTAACCCAGGGGCGATCAAAGGGTTAAATGTGAGCCTAGGGGAGTGTTTTCTAACTGTGAAATGAACACAGAGACCTGTGATCCTATAAAGAAGGATCACAGGGGCTCTGTGTTCATTTCAGAAAGAACAACGGTCTGCTGTGTTTGTGGGTGCCCGGTAGCAATCACGGCCGCCGGTCCCATTGATTGGCTTCCCCGCTTCCTGAAGGGGACGGGCACGCGCCCCCCAGGAGCACTCCCGTGAACTGAATTACCCATATGTCGGTTCACGCAGCCGAGCCAGCCTGCCACAGTATATCTGCAATAGGCGGTCAGCAAGTGGTTAAATGAAAATTGTCCTTTACTCTCTGTGGTGTAAAAAGATGTACCCTATAGTTCTTCTGAGACAGGGAAATAAAAATATAGTTTGCTGGAACTTGTAGTTCTATGGGGACAAGAGAAATAGAACGTTAGCATGCTATAATTTGTAGTTGTACAGTAGGTAGTGGAAATGCATGAGTCATGTTCACAGACTTCTAACTATATAGAAAATAGAATTGCAAATCTAGAGCGCTGGGACTTCTAGTTCTATAGAGGCAGGAGACACATCAGCAAGGCAAACTGAATTTTGTAGTACTGCAAAGAAAACATTTGTATTCTGTGCTGGGTCAACAAAGTTTTCCATCTATTTGAAGTGTATACATAGTGGGTGTAATTATATCTATAGTCTAAATCAGTGAATTCCTAAATAAACTTCATCAGTGGAATTCTGCTTCACTAACGACTCCTTGATTTGATAGGGGCTCCTGATGAATGCAGTAATTCCTGGTTGTCAGCATAAGGGGGTGCCATTGGGTATAGGCTATTTGGACAGAGTGTTCAATCTTCTAAAGGTGCCTGTATAGTTACAGCTTCAACGTGATTAAGCAGAACCAGTGGATCAGTGAAACCTTTCCTCTCTTGGGCTCCATTTACACCTCTCAGTTTCAATGGGATGCCCTGCGCACAACAAACATGGAAAAGAAGTGTCTGACACATTTTAAAAATTAAACCAAAAAGGTTTGTGTTGTGCTATGTGGCAAAAGGTCGAAAAGTTCAAGGGGGCCGAATACTTTTGCAATGCACTGTATATATATATATATATATATATATATATATATATATATACAGTATATATATATACAGTATATATATATATATATATATATATATATATATATATATATATATATATATATATATACACTATAAAATGTTCCTTTAATTTATTTGGAGCAGTGTATATATAAATATTTATATATATATATATATATATATATATATATATATATACACAGTGCCTTGCGAAAATATTCGGCCCCCTTGAACTTTTCGATCTTTTGCCACATTTCAGGCTTCAAACATAAAGATATAAAACTGAAATTTTTGTATATTTCAAACTTTTTTAACAAATAAAAAACTGAAAAATTGGGCGTACAAAATTATTCAGCCCTCTTAAGTTAATACTTTGTAGCGCCACCTTTTGCTGCGATTACAGCTGTAAGTCGCTTGGGGTATGTCTCTATCAGTTTTGCATATCAAGAGACTGAAATTTTTGCCCATTCCTCCTTGCCAAACAGCTCAAGCTCAGTGAGGTTGGATGGAGAGCATTTGTGAACAGCAGTTTTCAGTTCTTTCCACAGATTCTCGATTGGATTCAGGTCTGGACTTTGACTTGGCCATTCTAACACCTGGATATGTTTATTTGTGAACCTTTCCATTGTAGATTTTGCTTTATGTTTTGGATCATTGTCTTGTTGGAAGACAAATCTCCGTTCCAGTCTCAGGTCTTTTGCAGACTCCATCAGGTTTTCTTCCAGAATGGTTCCGTATTTGGCTCCATCCATCTTCCCATCAATTTTAACCATCTTCCCTGTCCCTGCTGAAGAAAAGCAGGCCCAAACCATGATGCTGCCACCACCATGTTTGACAGTGGGGATGGTGTGTTCAGAGTGATGAGCTGTGTTGCTTTTACGCCAAGCATAACATTTTGCATTGTTGCCAAAAAGTTTGATTTTGGTTTCATCTGACCAGAGCACCTTCTTCCACATGTTTGGTGTGTCTCACAGGTGGCTTGTGGCAAACTTTAAAAGACACTTTTTATGTATATCTTTAAGAAATGGCTTTCTTCTTGCCACTCTTCCATAAAGGCCAGATTTGTGCAGTATACGACTGATTGTTGTCCTATGGACAGAGTCTCCCACCTCAGCTGTAGATGTCTGCAGTTCATCCAGAGTGATCATAGGCCTCTTGGCTGTATGTCTGATCAGTCTTCTCCTTGTTTGAGCTGAAAGTTTAGAGGGACGGCCAGGTCTTCGTAGATTTGCAGTGGTCTGATACTCCTTCCATTTCAATATTATCACTTGCACAGTGCTCCTTGGGATGTTTAAAGCTTGGGAAATCGTTTTGTATCCAAATCCGGCTTTAAACTTCTCCACAGCAGTATCTCGGACCTGCCTGGTGTGTTCCTTGTTCTTCATGATGCTCTCTGCGCTTTAAACGGACCTGTGAGACTATCACAGTGCAGGTGCATTTATACGGAGACTTGATTACACACAGGTGGATTCTATTTATCATCATTAGTCATTTAGGTCAACATTGGATCATTCAGAGATCCTCACTGAACTTCTGGAGAGAGTTTGCTGCACTGAAAGTAAAGGGGCTGAATAATTTTGCATGCCCAATTTTTCAGTTTTTTATTTGTTAACAAAGTTTGATATATCCAATAAACTTCGTTTCACTTCATGATTGTGTCCCACTTGTTGTTGATTCTTCTCAAAAAATGACAGTTTTATATCTTTATGTTTGAAGCCTGAAATGTGGCAAAAGGTCGAAAAGTTCAAGGGGGCCGAATATTTTCGCAAGGCACTGTATATATATATATATATATATATATATATATATATATACACTGCTCCAAAAAAATTAAAGGAACATTTTGAAAACACATCAGATCTCAATGGGGAAAAATATTATGCTGGATATCTATACTGATATGGACTGGCATATGTGATAGGAAGGAAAGGATGCCACATCGTTTGATGGAAATGAAAATTATCAACCTACAGAGGGGCTGAATTTAAAGATACCCCCAAAATCAAAGTGAAAAAATGATGCAGCAGACTAGTCCATTTAGCAGAAATTTCATCTCAGCAACTCAAAATGGTACTCAGTAGTTGTATGGCCCCCACGTGCTTGTATGCATGCCTGATAATGTTGGAGCATGCTCCTAATGAGACGACGGATGAAGTCCTGGGGTAATTCCTCCCAGCTCTAGAGCAGAGAATCACTGAGCTCCTGAACAGACTGAGGTAAAACCTGACAGTGTCAGATTGACCGAAACATGATGTCCCAGAGGTGTTCTATTGGATTTAGGTCAGGAGAGCATGGGGGCCATTCTATGGTATTCATTTTTTAATCCTCCAGGAACTGGCTGCATACTCTCACCACATGAGGCTGGGCATTGTCTTGCACCAGGAGGAACCCAGGACCCACTGCACCAGCGTAGGGTCTGACAAAGGATCCAAGGATTTCATCACAATACCTAATGGCAGTCAGGGTGCCATTGTCTAGCCTGTAGAGGTCTGTGCATCCCTCCATGGATATGCCTCTCCAGACTTTCACTGACCCACCACCAAACTGGTCATGCTGAATGATGTTAGAGGCAGCATAATGTTCTCCGCAGCTTCTCCAGACCTTTTCACGTCCCTCACATGTGCTCAGGGTGAACCTGCTCTCATCTGTGAAAAGCACAGGGCACCAGTGGTGGACCTGCCAATTATGTGTTCAATGGCAAATGCCAGTCGAGCTCCATGGTGCTGGGCACTTAACACAGAACCCACTAGAGGACATTGGGCCCTTAGGCCACCTTCATGAAGTCTGTTTCTGATTGTTTGGTCAGAGACATTCACATCAGTGGCATGCTAGAGGTCTATTTGTAGGGCTCTGGCATAGCTCATCCTGTTCCTCCATGAACAAAGAGGCAGATATCGGTCCTGCTGATGGGCCCTGTCCAGCTCTCCTAGAGTAACTATTTGTCTCCTGGAATCTCCTCCATTCTCCTGAGACTGTGCTGGGAGACACAGCAAACCTTCTGGCAATGGCACGTAGGCCATCCTGGAGGAGTTGGACTGCTTGTGCAACCCTATGGGGTCCAGGTATCGCCTCATGCTACCACTAGTGACACTGACCCTAGCCAAACGCAAAACTAGTGAAAAACAGTCAGAAAAGATGAGTAGGGGGAAAAAATGTCAGTGGCTTCCACCTGTAAAACCATTCCTGTTTTGGAGTTTGTCTCATTGTTGCCCATCTAGTGCACTTGTTGTTAATTTCATTAACACCAAAGCAGCTTTAATTTTGTTGAGCAGTGTAAATATATATATATATATATATATATATACACAGTATATCAATGTAAGTCCATACACCGATACACTGATTAATGAATCATATAGGTGCAAGAAATGTTCAAAAGTGACTCCAGTCACAATTTGTTGTGTCTGTTTCTCCACCGCTGTTTATAAAAAAAAAGGCCTCTTACCAGAATATCAGACCTTGATGTAATAGTTGTCAGCTTGCACTTTGTTATCTCTACAGGGCACTGTTTTTTTTAGCACAGATCCTGCACTAGCATTGCCAGGTGAATTGTTAGTTTGCACTACTGCCCTGTAGGGGAGGCGGAGAGAGCCCCCTTTTTATATATATTTTTTTCTATTTTTTTTTTAATCATTTATTTAATTTATGTTTTTTTTTTTTTTTTTTTGAGGGTTTAACACTGAGAGCAGGACTGGTTGATTCACTAAAACTGGAAAGTGCAATATCTGGTGCAGCTCTGCATAGTAGCCATCAGCTTCTAACTTCAGTTTGTTCAATTAAACTTTGAAAAACGGAAGCTGATTGGTTTTTAAGCAGAGCTGCACCAGATTTTACAATCTCTAGTTTTAGTAAATCAACCTCTTAGACACTATTTAACATTTTAAACATTGCACTTCATCAAAACACATTGTTCCCATACACATTAACTAGATGCATGGGGGTGCCATTAAGAATTAATGGCACCTCCATGCATCTGCAAAAGGGCAGCACATGTTTGTGTAGTGGGGGAACAAAGTTTGAACAAAGCCTTAGACAGGAAACTGCTAAAAGTAATATGTTTAGGTGACATCCCACTGACCAGTCCACCAAATGTAAGCAAGCATTACTACATCAATTACCAAAAAATGTGCACTACTACACTGATAACCAATATAAGGGGAACTGATCCACTGATGATCACCTATATAAAAGGCACTGGTACACTGATCACCGATGTACAGAGCACTGCTACACAAATCACCAGCACTGCTACACTAATTACCAATGTAAGTGGCACTACTACGCTGACCACAGTTGAACAGGGGCACTGCTATACAGATCACCATTGTAAGGGGGCTCCAATACACAGGTCACTAATGTAAGGGGGTGTTGCTACACTAATCATCATTGTAAGAGGGCACTACTACACTAACCACCTATAAAAGGAGGCGTTGCTACATTGATTGCCATCATGCTACACTGACAACCAAATTAATGGGCCCTGCTCCCCCAATCACCACTGAGAGTGGCACTGCTACACTGACTTTCAATGTAAAAGGGCAGTTCTACACTGATGTAAAGGGGCAGTTTTCTACTGACCACCAATGTATGTGGGTATTACTACACTGACCTCCAGTATAAGGAGACACATTCCACTAGCCACCAATATAAGGGGCACTTCTACACTGACCACCAATGTAAGGGGGCACAGTGACACTGGCCACTAATGTAAGGGGGCACTGCTACGCTGACCACTTATATCCATTATAAGGGGCACTGCTACACTGATTACTAGTATAAGGGGCACAGGTACCCAGACACCAAAAAAGGGGGCACTTCTACAATGACCACCAATATAAGGGCACACCAAAAGGAATTAAATGGACTATCTTGGTACCCAAGGCTTACGCACATATTAAAAAATATAAACTTTTATTTATCCATAATTAAAAATAAAGACATATTTCTCTAAAGGTGCTATTGTCAGAAAGTTTTATGCTTTAAATGAATTGTAAATATGAAATAGCTGATTCCATAATTATATACCCTTTCAGGGTTTTCTTCTGCCACCAGGCATGTACTGCATTGTTATATTCTATATTGTCAGCCTAATTGGCAATATCATGGTAACCCCCTTTTCTGATTTCAGCTGGCGGATGTCCAGCATTTTGGATTGAATCCTGTTCCTCCCAAGGTCAAGTTATTCTTATCCAGATTTTTTTTAATAGAATTTATTGAAAAATATATAACCATACATCATTATAAACGTGACAGAAACAGGTATCACCACAAGATGTACATTTTTGTTTTTTCTATAGTGCTATTAACAGATAACGTGCTAACACATAATAACCATTAAAGTGTATGTAAGAGCACTTAACATAACAGAAAATTAAAAATTGATAAACAAGAAATTGCGGGGAACTGGATGGATGAGTTTTGCAGGTAACTATTACGGGGGAAGAGGGGGGGGGGGGAGGGTTCACACCTGTAGTAATTGGAAAATGGGTAGTAATTGTGTAAACACATGCAAACATAAACATATATATCAATAAATAGATGCCTGCATATATGTACCAGTATACACACCTACCCATAGCCAGGCATGTACCAATGTTGGTGTTCAAAAAGGTTGTATCAAAACATGGTATTGCATGGGGAGTGGGGGGGGGGGAGGGGGTACAAGACAATATTGCCAAATCCTATTGATTTGGAGGTGAGAGGGGGGGAGTGCAACTAATTTTCTTATGGAATGTCCTCCTTATTGTAGAGTGATTGAAGATTTTTGTAATAGGAGAACGATGTGGTAAAAGTCAGTGTTGATCTTTTCCTTGTAGAGTAGTTGATGCAATTCCCGTTTAGTCTGGGAGATTGTTGAGCATGTAGAGGAGATACAATTATTTAGAATAGACCTCCAGGCTACTAGAAGGAAAATCAGGATCCAGGGTTTGTGTTGTGGGATAAGGTTGTTTGGAGACCACGTCTGGAGTTGTTTGTCCCAGTATCCGAATGTCAACAAGAGAGGGGCTTTTGGGAGTTGAAGTAGAGTAACACCAAATATGAAGGATATAATTTGGTCCCAGAGAAGGTAGTAGATGGTGTGTTAAAGAGGGTCTCTGTTGAGAGCAGAAAGGGCATGAGGTGGATTGGGGATCGTCCTTTTTCATTAGAAAAGGTATGAGGGCTCAATAGTATCTTCATTTGCAATTCTCTCCATGTTTCATTAGGGATTAGTTGAAGGATGGAGTTGTAGCCCCAAAGTATTTTGTCAAGAGTCTCTGCATCTGGGAAATCCTTGCCCCAATTGGCTGCTGAAGATGAGGTGAGAGAGGGAGTAACTTTACGAACCAAGGGTTTTTATATGTCCTATATGGAATACGATTCTTCTTTGAGTAGGCTGTCGGTGATCAATGTTCTGACTCTTGCCACCCTCCTTACATGAGGTGTAGATGTAGCTGACACTGCCAGTAGTAAAAAAAACATGAGATTTGGGAAGGGAACATTTTTCTAGACAAGGGAGAAGGGAAGTGGTGCACCAGAGTCCAGGTCGCACAGGGATGAGAAAATTAAGAGACCTTTACGCTGCCATACAGCGAAGACATTGTGATCCATCCCTGAGGGGAAAGAAGGGTTTCCTTGAAATGGTAAATGTCTAGAGATGAAGGGGGGTAAGTTTAAACTCTTCCGTATTTCTCTCCAAGCTATAGCCGTATCCCTCAGAAGAAGGTTATGCTGCAAGTTTATGCGGACTGATTTCCATTTACAATGTAACAAGGCCGCCAAAAAGAAAGGGCGTCCCATTTCCGAATCAAGGTGGTAGTTGGAGTAACGTGAAGCTTCCAATATCCACAGTCTAAACCTATATAGAGCAGGCAGGCTAAATTGTAGACTCTTATGTTAGGCAGACTTATACCACCCTCGCTCCTGGGGAGATATCATTTGGACAAGGCTATGCGAAGGAGTTTCCTTTGCCAAATAAATTGAGATAATGCTCTGTTTAAAAACTGAACCTCTTTGTGTTTAAGGAGTAGAGGTAAAGTTTGAAGGGGGTATAGTAACCGAGCAAAACTGACCATTTTAAAAAGGTGGCATCTCCCCAGAAGCGAAAGGGGTAGATCGATCCAATCTTTCAATTCCTGGGTAATTTTCTTGATCAAGGGGGGGGGGGAGTTCAGGGTGTACAGGGAAGAGGGGAGTTTTCCTTTTTTGAAGACTAGATATGTTATATGGGGTTTAGCCACAGTGAAATGAAGGGAACATGGTGGGATCCTAGAGAGGCCTATGGGTAGGATCTCACTTTTGTTGTAGTTTATCCGAAAGCCTAAACATAGTCTAAACTCTTCAAAGGTCTCTTTAATTATGGCTATATCCGCTGCTGGGTTTGCAGAGAACATGAGCACATCATCAGCAAACAGGGCAGAATGTAATTTACAATTGCCAACATGAATCCTGTTTAAAGGGGACTGTTCGGTGAGGTATCTAGAGAGGGGTTCCATGACTAGATTAAAGAACAGCGGTGAGAGGGGGCAACCTTGTCTCGTGCCTTTGTAAAGGTGAAATTCTTTTGAGAGGAGTCCTGCCACGACGAGTCTGGCTGCGGGGGAGCTGTACATCACATTGATGAGGTGGTTGAGGGGGCCAAGAAAACCCATTTTAGACAGGACCAGCGATAACCACTGAAAACTGACGTTATCAAAAGCTTTCTCCGCATCCAGAGTGACGATGGCGAAGTCCTCCCCTGGATTAAGTTTTGCATGTTCTAGAACCAACATCACCTTGAAGATTTTTAAGATGGCCGTTCTCCCCTTAACAAAACCTGATTGTGCGGGATATATCAGAGAACGGAGAATATTGGCAAGTCTATTTGCAACAATTTTGGAGAGGATTTTGACATCCAGATTCAGGAGTGATATGGATCTGTAGGAGCCGGGGTCAAGGGGGTCCTTTCCTTTTTTTGGGAGTAGCTTGATGATAGCCTGGTTTCCCATGGATAGATGGGAACCTCCTGACCAAATACCATTGTAAACATTAAGGCGGGTAGGTTTAATTATTTCTTGAAGAATTTTAAAAAATTTGCCCTTGAACCCCTCAGGGCCAGGAGCCTTGTTTGGAGCTAGCTGTTGAGTTGTTGTGGGGAGTTCTAACATGGATATTAGTGATGAGTCGAACAACCCCCAGAATATCTCGAACAGGGGAAATGTTCTAGTGAACAGGCAAACTCCATTAAAGTCTATGGGACACGAACATGAAAAATCAAAAGTCCTAATTTTAAAGGCTTAAATGCAAGTTATTGGCCAAAAAAAAGGGTATGAAAAATGTTTAAAACAATCATTTTAACAGGAGCAGTGATTTTAATAATGCTTAAAGTGAAACAAGACAAAAGAAGAATTTCTTTAAATATCGTGCCTGCGGGGGGGGTTCCTTTAATGTGCCTGTAAAGTGGCGCATTTGTGCGATGTATGTAGCCTGCTGCAGCAATACTGACATTTCTAAAGGAAAAAATGTCATTTAAACTTGCTCGCAGCTGTAATGTATTGTCGGCTCCCGGAAATACAGATAAACAAATGAATAAAAACGTCATGGGGCCTCCCCAGCCCATACCACGCCAAAATTAAAAAAAACGGAGTTGGGTTCCCCCTAAGATCCATACCAGACACTTATCCCAGCACACAGTCTGGCTGGCCAGGATGGAGGCGAGCAAGCGCCCCCCCCCTCCTGAACCATACCAGGCCACATGCCCTCAACGGGGGAGTGGGTGCTTCACCTCCACCCCAAAGCACCTTGCCCCCATGTTGATGGGGACAGGGGTCTCTTCCCAACAACCGTTGGATGTGGTTGTGAGGGTCTGTGGGGGGAGGCTTATTGGAATCTGAAAGCCCCCTTTAAACAGAGCCCACCCCCCCCCCCATATGAATGAATATCAGGTACATCGTACCCCTACCCATTCACCAAAAAAGTGTACAAAAAAAATAAAGAGAAAAGTCAGTTTTGGACAAGTCCTTTATTAAAAAATTAAAAAAAAATAGTGTCCATAGGGGGGGACCGGGATCTTGGGCCCCCCTTGTTAAAGGGGGCTTCCAGATTCTGATAAGCCTCCCCCGCAGACAACCACAACCACAGCCCATGGTTGTCGAGAAGAGACCCCTGCCCCCATCAACATGGGTACAAGAGAAATGGCCGCACACCAAACGATGGCTCACGATGAAAGGCTTTATTTAACAAGGATGCAAGGTACAGCAAAATGGATGGTAGACATGATTCACACGACTCACAGCGTGCTTGTTCACTACCAGAGCAGAGCCCCCCTGCCCCAAAGCACCCACCCCCCCTTATGTTGAGGGCATGTGGCCTGGTATGGTTCAGGAGGGGGGGGGGAGCTCTCTGTTTTTTTCAGCAATAGTGACATAAACTGAAGTGCTTATATATATATATATATATATATATATATATATATATATACTGTATATATATATATATATATATATATATAACTTTGTGGTATGTACTGCACTATCTGATCTCAACAAACTCTCTCTCCCTGCCATTTATTATTAACTATTAGAGTTGAGCGGACACCTCCGTGTTCGGCGGGTTCGGCCGAACTTGAAAAAAAAGTCCGGGTCTGTGACCCGGACTTTTTCCGAACTTTACCCGGACACCGAACCCCATTGAAGTCAATGGGGACCCGAACTTTCAGGCACTAAAATGGCTCTAAAAAACCAATGGAAAGGGCTAGAGTGCTGCAAATGGCAGCAAAATGTAGTTAAGAGCATGGCAAGTGCCCTGCAAACAAATGTGGATAGGTAAATAACTTAAAACAACAAAAAAAAACAGAAAAATAAAACAATTTCATCTGTGAAGGACGAGGCCCATATGGAGTAGGAGGGAGGTTGAGGTGGCGGTGGATGTGGTGGTGTAGGTGGAAGCGGCGGTGGAGGGGGACGAGGTAGCCAACACTGCTTTTTTTTAGTCATTTTAAATTAGGGTACACCCCAAAAGAGTGAGAAAGATCAAAAATATAACAATGGCTGGGTAAGGTCGGTATCCATCTCTATTCTGCACAAGGTACGGAAAAGTCCCGTGGGATCCATGCCTGGTTCATTTTAATGAATGTGAGCTTGTCCACATTGTCTCTGGACAGGCGGCTGTGCTTGTCTGTGATAACGCCCCCAGCCGTGCTAAATACACGTTCAGATAATACACTGGCTGCAGGGCACGCCAGCACCTCCAAGGCATAAAGGGCAAGCTCAGGCCATGTGCCAATTTGGAGAACCAGAAGTTGAAGGGGGCAGACCCGTCATTCACTACATGTAGGCGTGTGCACACATACTGCCGAACTGGATCATCCATCCTCCAGAACTGTGCCCCTGCTGGACAATTGTGTACCTGGCGTTTGTGGGTGCAGGAACCCACCCTCAGAGCCACTTGTGAATGACTGCCCTGAAAGCCTTGGAAATGATCCCTCTTCCTCCTCCTCCTCCTCCTCCTCCTCCTGTGCCACATCCTCTTCCATCATCGCCCGAATCGTTTTTTGAAGGAGGCATAGAAGTGGGATAGTTAAGCTGACAACGGCGTCATCAGCACTGGCCATGTTGGTGGAGTACTCAAAACAGCGCAACAAGGCACACAGGTCTCGCATGGAGGCCCAGTTATTGGTGGTGAAGTGGTGCTGCTCCACAGAGTGACTCACGCGTGCGTGCTGCAGCTGAAACTCCACTATGGCCTGCTGCTGCTCGCACAGTCTTTCCAGCATGTGCAAGGTGGAGTTCCACCTTGTGGGCACGTCACATATGAGGCGGTGAGCGGGAAGGCCGAAGTTACGCTGCAGCGCTGACAGGCGAGCAGCAGCAGGGTGAGAACGCCGAAAGTGCGCACAGACGGCCCGCACTTTCTGCAGCAGCTCTGACATATCGGGGTAATTTTTAAGGAACCTCTGCACCACCAAATTCAGCACATGTGCCAGGCAAGGGATGTGCGTCAAACTGGCTAGGCCCAGAGCTGCTATGAGATTTCGCCCGTTATCGCACACCACCAGGCCGGGCTTGAGGCTCGCTGGCAGCAACCACTCATTTGTCTGCTGTTCCATTCTCCTCCACAACTCCTGCACGGTGTGTGGTTTTTTCCCCCAAACAGGCAAGTTTTAAAACTGCCTGCTGTCGTTTACCCCTGGCTGTGCTGAAGTTGGTGGTGAAGGTGTTATGCTGACCGGATGAGGAGGCGGTAGAGGATGAGGAAGCGAAGTAGGAGGAGTTAGGAAAAGGAGGCAAACTGAAGCGCCCTGCAATCCTCGGTGGTGGAAGGACATGCGCCAAATTGCTATCCGCCTCAGGCCCACCCGCCACTTCATTTACCCAGTGTGCCGTTAGGGAGATATAACGCCCCTGACCATGCTTACTGGTCCACGTATCGGTAGTTAGGTGGACCTTGCCACAGATGGCGTTGCGCAGTGCGCACCTGATTTTTTCTCCCACTTGGTTGTGCAGGGAAGGGATGGCTTGCCTGGAAAAGTAGTGGCGGCTGGGCACGACGTACTGTGGGACAGCCACCGACATAAGGCTTTTAAAACTGTGCGTCTCCACCAGACGGAATGACAGCATTTCAAAGGCCAAGAATTTTGAAATGCTGGCATTCAGGGCCAGGGATCGTGGGTGGGTGGGGGGTACTTCCTCTTCCTCTGAAATGTTTGGGAGATGGAAAGCTGAACGCTTCCACAGGACATTGTGGAGATGGTTGGTGACCCAGGTGGTGGTGTTGCTGACAGATCCTCTGTTTGCGGGGTGGCAGGTGCCGGTATCACTACAGAGGTGGATGAAGAGGCCGAGACTGCAGCAGAAGAGGAAGCAGGAGGAGCCAGAGACCTTTCTTGGTTTTGAAGGTGTCTACTCCACTGCAGCTCGTGCTTTGCCCTTACATGCCTGATCATGCAGGTTGTGCTCAGGTTAAGAAGGTTTATGCCTCGCTTCAGGCTCTGATTGCACAGGGTGCAAACCACTCGTGTCCTGTCATCAGCACATTGTCTGAAGAACTTCCACGCTAGAGAACTCCTTTGAGCTGGCTTTGGTGCGCTCGGTCCCTTGCTGCGTTGGGCAGTAGCAGGCGTAGTGTCTAGGGCACGGCCGCTCCGCTTCTGCACCCTGCTCCCTCTTCTGCTGTGCTGGTGGCTCTGTGCGACCACCGCCTCTTCCTCCAAACTACTCAGGTCACCTGCATGACCTTCATTCCATGTGGGGTCGAGGACCTCATTGTCCTCCACATCATCTTCCACCCAGTCTTCACCCCTGCCCTCCTTGTCGGTCTCCACAATTCTGAGTGCCGCAGCAGTTGGCACCTGCGTTTCGTCATCATCGGAGACGTGCTGCGATGGTCCTTCCATGTACTCATCTTCAGAAATAAGTGGTTGGGCATCGCTGCACTCAATCTCTTCAACTTCTGGGGCAGGGCTAGGTGGATGGCCCTGGGAAACCCTGCTGACAGAGTCATCAAAAAGAAGAAGAGACTTCTGCATGACTTGGGGCTCAGACTGCTTGCCTGATTTGCAAGGGGGTGAGGTGAAAGACGGTTGGATATCGGCTGCAGGTGCAACTCTGACCTTTCTGCAGTAGACTGGGTGGGAGACAATGTGAAGGAACTGGAGGCACTGTCAGCAACCCAATCTACTATCGCCTGTACTTGTTCTTGCCTCAACACTTGTAGAGGCGCATGATGCCCTACCAAATACTGCTGCAGGTTCTGTCGCCTACTCACACTTGAGGAAGGTGTTTCACTTGTGCGTGTAGCTGGCACAGAACGACCACGTCCTCTCCTTGCAACAGGAGCTCTACCAGCAGCACCACGACCCAGGCCACGGCCCCTATTTGACGTTCTCCTCATATTTCTGTAATTTATGATCTTGCCCTAGAAAGGTGTTTATTGAATAGCGGAACAAAACAACAACAGTATCGCACGGGTGTATCTCACAGTCAAATATGCAAACTATGCCACAATTTTATTTTTTTTACCCCAAAAGGGTGTTTATTAAATAGCGGAATAGAAAAAATGTTATAAAACGGTGTATCTCACACATACAAACACAGACTAGGCCCCGATTACAATTTTTTGTACCCTAAAGGGAGGATGAGGAAGAGGAGTAGGAGGAGTTCGGAACAGGAGGCAAACTGAAGCGCTCTGCAATCCTCGGCGGTGGAAGGAGATGCGCCAAACAAATTTAAAAGGTGTATCTCACACGTACCGATACAGACTATGCCGCAATTTTTTTTCACCCCAAAAGGGTGTATATTGAATAGCGGAATAGAAAAAAGTGTATAAAACAGTGTATCTCACACGTACTGATACAGACTATGTCGCAATTTAATTTTTTTCACCCCAAAAGGGTGTATATTGAATAGTGGAATAGAAAAAATTGTATAAAACAGTGTATCTCACACGTACAAACACAGGCTAGGCCCCGATTACAATTTTTTGTACCCTAAGGGCAGGATGAGGATGAGAAAGAGGAGTAGGAGGAGTTCGGAACAGGAGGCAAACTAAAGCGCCCTGCAATCCTCGGCGGTGGAAGATGCGTCCAAAAAATTTGAAAGGTGTATCTCACACGTACCGATACAGACTATGCCGCAATTTAATTTTTTTTACCCCAAAAGAGTGTATATTGAATAGCGGAATAGAAAATTTTTTATAAAAAAGTGTATCTCACACGTACAAACACAGACTAGGCCCCCGATTACAATTTTTTGTACCCTAAAGGCAGGATGAGGATGAGGATGAGGAAGAGGAGTAGGAGGAGTTCGGAACAGGAGGCAAACTGAAGCGCCCTGCAATCCTCGGCGGTGGAAGATGTGGCCAAAAAATTTGAAAGCTGTATCTCACACGTACCGATACAGACTATGCCGCAATTTAATTTTTTTTACCCCAAAAGGCTGTATATTGAATAGCGGAATAGAAAACATTTTATAAAACGGTGTATCTCACACGTACAAACACAGACAAGGCCCCCGATTACAATTTTTTGTACCCTAAAGGCTGGATGAGGATGAGGATGAGGAAGAGGAGTAGGAGGAGTTCGGAACAGGAGGCAAACTGAAGCGCCCTGCAATCCTCGGCGGTGGAAGATGCGCCCAAAAAATTTGAAAGCTGTATCTCACACGTACCGATACAGACTATGCCGCAATTTAATTTTTTTTACCCCAAAAGGCTGTATATTGAATAGCGGAATAGAAATTTTTTTATAAAAAAGTGTATCTCACACGTACAAACACAGACTAGGCCCCCGATTACAATTTTTTGTACCCTAAAGGCTGGATGAGGATGAGGATGAGGAAGAGGAGTAGGAGGAGTTCGGAACAGGAGGCAAACTGAAGCGCCCTGCAATCCTCGGCGGTGGAAGATGTGGCCAAAAAATTTGAAAGCTGTATCTCACACGTACCGATACAGACTATGCCGCAATTTAATTTTTTTTACCCCAAAAGGGTGTATATTGAATAGCGGAATAGAAAACATTTTATAAAACGGTGTATCTCACACGTACAAACACAGACTAGGCCCTGATTACAATTTTTTGTACCCTAAAGGCAGGATGAGGATGAGGAAGAGGAGTAGGAGGAGTTCGGAACAGGAGGCAAATGCTCCCTAAAATGCTCAAATATCTTTCCCTGCCTACACTCCGACCTGTCCCTGCATTCTTTTCGGGCACAATGTTGTTTTACCCTGTCTGTTCCTAATCAGCAGCAACTAGCACCATTATGTGTGCTCTTAACTATACTACACTCTCCCTGTAGGAATTCCACTTATAAATTACCCACTGGCCAAGGGATTTGAACCCACAACCTCGCAATTGCAAGCCTGGTATTCTACCACCTACGCCACCGTCAAGCCTGCTTAGGCTGGACACACACTCCCTGCCTAACTAACTAACTTCTAGAGATAGATTTATAAGTGGAATTCCTTCAGGGAGAGTGTAGTGAGCAGTGCATTATGGATGCGGGGATCCCGCAAAAAGCCTATTCGCTGAATGAGCTGTGTTCGAATTCAGATTTGATTTGAACATGAAGCCCATCCCTAATGGATATAGGTGCGTTCAGGGTTTCGAGTAATTTATTGAGAAACCTTGTCTATATAGTCAGGGGTGTATATAATTGTAACATAACCACGCTGATCTCATGTGGTAGGGATTTGATGGATCCTGAACTGTCCTGTAGGGATGTAATATGCGAAAGGCAGTAAGAGCCTTTGCAAAGCCTCGCTAAGAGCTTTCTGGCCTTGTTGCCAAATTTATGAAGAGTGGCATCTAAGTGTGCTCTTTTGGTCAGCTTTAAGGTGTCAGCCCAGGAGTCAAAGACTCTTTTTGCTGCCTGCCATTCTGCTCTGTTTTCCATGGAATTGTGTTTAGAGAGCTAAAACTGTGCAAGTCTAAGGCAGGAGTTTGCTGACCAAAAACTGGTTAAGGCAAGTTTTTTGTAGGATGCAGCATAGGCCTTGCCAGCTTCCCAATATAGGTTGGGATTATCAGTGTGGGATGAATTTGTGGAGGAGAATTCTTTCCACGGCAAGTCCACGTAAGCCTGGAAGTCAGCATTTTTGTACAGAAAGGAGGGAAAACGTCATAATCGGAGGTTGTGTGGAGAACTGGCATCATCAAGCGTTATTGAGATTGGTGCATGATCTGATAAGGCTATGTCGTGTATCTCAGCATCTGAAATCAATGGAACAATATTGTCAGTGCCAAACATATAATCGATTCTGGTGATCACATTGTGTGGAGGGAAAAAGAAAGTGTATTCCCTATCAGTTGGGTGGAAGAGTCTACCTGGGGTCAGTGAGGTGAAGAGAGTCTACTGTTGAAGAGAATAGGGTCAGGGTGAGGGCTTCAGATGATTTACAAGTGCATTTAGGGGAAGATCTGTCATCCGTCAGGTGTAGGACCAAGTTAACATCTCCCCTTACTAAGTGGGGGGTCTGCGGGGATTTTAGTAACCTAGCAGACATATCCCCGTATAATTGTTTCCCAGGGTTATTAGGTGTGTAGATATTTGAAATGATGAGACTCTTGCTGCCCAGGTGTATATTTGCATTGAGAAAATGACCCTGTTTATCTAATTCTACTGATATTACCTCACAAGGAAGGTTCTTGTGGATTAATATGAGCACCCCAGCCTTGTGATCGACTGCGTCGAATCCCAAGACTGTGCCTACCCAGAGTTTCTTCTTGCGGTTGAAATCAGCGGAGGTTAGGTGGCTTTCTCGTAGCAGGGCGATGTCTGTTTTTAATCTCTTAAAGGTGCCAAAGGATTTTAAGTATTTTAATGGGGGACCTAAGACCTTTCACATTCCAGGAGGTGACTCTCATGAAGGGGTTTTGGAAGAGAGAATTGGGGCTGGAGTATTAAGTACAAGTGTGGATTCCAGGGTAAGGAGGGCATCTTACTTAAGGAGTAAGGGGTACAGGTTCTGAATGAGGGGATAAACAAAGGGTTAACAAAAATAATGCAAACCAAACTATAGAGCGACCATAGGACTTCGCTTTTTTCCGCATGGGGTCACTGTGTGGATCAGCTCCCCGACTCTGACCCTGTGAGAGATGTCTGGGTTGCCCGTTAGTTTGGGAAGCATAGCTGGCTCAGCTCAGACTAACAGGAAAGGTGTCACAGAGTAAGCGTCGAGTGAGGCCCATGAGGAAAACATAGAGGGGGACAGAAAGCGAAGACCCATAGGGTAAATGTGTCCAAATTAGCTATGAGGGATCTATTAAGCAAAACATGTTAGCAAAGCAATATGAGGAGACAGCAGTCAAACATCAGTCATTTACCCCAATATCTTGACCTAAAGAACCAAAAGAAGGTGAAGTCAGCGGGGTTTGGAGCGGTTGTTCTTGCCTGAGATTTTCAGGTGCTTTGGGGAGTCCTTTCTGGGACTTCGTTGATTAAGAGGGCTCTGGAAGAGAGGTGTGGTTGAGTATCTGGGTTCAGTGACCGCATGAAGACCTCAGCTTCTGACAGGTCATGGAAGGTGAGCTGATCTCTGTTGGGTGCTCTAAGGCAGAGGATTGCAGGGCAAGCCAGAGTAAATTTGATTTGTTTCTGATAGAGCTCTGAGCAGATATGTTGAAATGCCTTCCTTTTCTTTGAGACCTCAATGGAATAGTCGGCAAATATCAGGATTTTCACCCCGTCATTTTGTAAATTTCTGACTTGCCTGTATTATTGTAGTATGGTGGACTTGTGGGCATAATTAAGATATTTGGCGATTATCGGGCGGGGGAAATTGCGTTCGGCTGAGTAGGCCCCTATGCAGTGGGCTCTTTCAACTGCGTATAGCGCAAAGCTTTTGGAGAACCGATGTTTGCATGGATTCTGGGATTCCCACGAAACACAGATTGTTACGTAGTGATCTATTCTCCAAGTCTTCCAATTTCTGGAGCATATATTGGTTTGTCTTATCCTGGGTTTGTTCCGTTTGGGCCTGATAAAGCTCATCCTCTATGTTTGAAAGCTGTTGTTCAGCCTCATTCAGCCTGGAAACATATTCTCCCAGCCCCCCCCCCCTCTGCTTCCTGGGCACCATTCCTATCCCATTTTTTCCCTCTTCCTACACTTTTCCCCTCCCCTCCCTCCCCCTTCATTTGTCCTCCCCTCCATTTTCCCTTCTTCTCTTCCCTCCAAGCTTTCTTTGTTATTTTCGGCTCTTTTTACGTGCTTCTCCCCCCCCCCCCTTTTTTTTTTCTTTCTTCTTACAATAGTATGGTGGGACACCGATTTCAGTGAGTTGTACTATGGAAACCTATTATTTTATTCTTAGTACTTACCTGGTTACGTGTGTCCATTTTTTGCCCCCCGTTCTCACTGTGGGGGGGTTGCCTTCGGGTATCCCTTCCTTTTGCTGTGGTTGTTTTCCTGTTCCACCTGCGTAAGCACTACAATTTTCAAAATCTTCCTTCCCTCTCACATTATGTCTTATTTACAGAACAGTCTGTTATATCGCTAAGAAAATGTACTGCTTTATTAAAGATGATTTATGTGTAGTTCCTTCTGAGGACATTGCTCTTCCAGCAACACCAGCTTGGAATAATAATGATCTTGGAAATGTCATTCTAATTAATGTTTTTTACATTTATGAACATATGTCTTTATTTTTAATTATGGATAAATAATACTTTATATTTTTTAATATGTGTGTAATCCTTGGGTACCGAGATAGTCCATTCAATTCCTTTTGGTGGGCATGTGTGGGATGCCTCTAAATTTTCTTTTTGACTATGAATGTTAGTATAATGGTACCCTCTCATACCTTTTCTATTTGTTTAAACCCCTGAGTCCTACACTTCACTTAAGGGCACATTTCTGAACTGACCACCAATATAAGGGGACACTTCTCCACTGAATGACATTACAAGGGACACTGGTACACCGATCACCAATGTGTGCAGCACTGCTACATTTATCCCCAATATAAGGGGCACTTCTACACTGATCAGTAATCTTAGGGTGCTCGGCTTCACTGGTCAACAATATAAATATAAGGGTCCGCTGACCATCAATGGGGGCATTTCTCTACTGACCACCAATGTAAGTGAGTATTGCTACATTGACCTCGAAGCGGACATTTTACATTGACTACCAAAGTAACAGTGTCACTTATCTTTTTTTTTTTTCTTTTATAGTCTTTTTTATTATTCACTTCATGATTATTACTGAAAATGATCAGAAGAGGGAGATATTATAAAATGATCCCCTTGAGTGTATATTACAGTAGGTTACCAACTGGGTGAAGTTTTTTGTTGGAAAGAATGAGGAGGAATTTTTAAGGAATATGTCACTGCTTTATACTATCTCACTGATTTTGTAAATGTGCCTTCTGATCACTTAAATTCTCTTTAGTGTTATTTCCTCATATCAGCTGTGCCCCATCTGCCAAAAAAAGTATCCTGTCCTGGGTACAATTTTCCACTACCCTAGATCAAAAGGCTCACATAGGTTTCACATAGGACACAGGATAGTAACTATGGGGAAAGATCTTACTGGGATAAAGTTTCAATTCCAGCTCAGGGCAACATTTTTTATTAAAATGGGCCACTAGACAGCTCAGACTGCAATATTCAAGCTCAATCTAAAGCTGTCCTCTTACTTTTTTTGCCATATTCTCCATCTTCTAGGTTGAATGATGCCAAGTGATATTTTACTCTAAAGACTGAGGACATACTATAAATGCAGGGCACCATGGTCCATCACCACATACTTACTTTTTCAACACTTACTGTACTTCTAGCGTACTAAAGTAAAGAGCAGGACTAACATGATTTGCACGCAGAGAGGGTCATCCCAGGCCAGCAAAGAGTAAAAGAGGAAGAAGACCCAGTGCATCAAATACCTAGCCTAGGGACATCTGAAAAAAGGAAGTGTGCAAAAATGAAGCATAGCATACAGTGTTGGGGTCCATCACCTGCTGGCTGCTTCCTCCCCATTTCAGCTCTCTCTTGCAGGAGGCTGAGCCCAGAGTTGGACTTTTCTTATGCTATATAAACACTTATGGTGTCAGAAGGTTTATTTGTTTAGCACAGTTTTACTTAATGTGATAGATAGGAATGTGAAGCTTAATTCTATAGTCTGTGGAATATTTGGAGAAGTCCAGATCACCAGCTAGTCATGTTTGTAAAAGCAAACAGTCTTTTATTTTTTAAAACAGGCAAAAGAAGGTAGCTTTCTTCAGCATAAACAAAACAAAAGCAGTCCATCAACTTCTGGTATAAATCAAAACCTTGTCACATAACAGGGTTTAAAGTCCCCACCTGCTCCAGGCTCTCCAAAAAGGACACAAAGGTGCAGCAGCATATCAGTATCCCAGGCAGTCCACAGTCCTCTCACAACCGAGTCCTGTTCCACTCATGGATACCAACTGGCTGCTTTCTGCCCTTTTCAGCCCTCTCTTGCAGGTGCGTTTACCCTCTCAGGACCACAGTACCTGCAGTCACGGTTGGAGGCTCTTTTCCATCGAAAAATCTCTCCAAAGCTCGGAATTCTTGGTACCAAAGGGGAACTTAATAATCCTGGGAAAGCTGCTAATCAGCTTTCCCTCTCTATTGGATCACCCTGGAATCCAACTGTGCTTGTTCCTCCCCTCTAACCGGACTACAACCCAAAAAATGGGGACATATGTGTGCCTTCTCAAACCTATCCCTGGTGTCTGGTACACATGGTATAGTGAAGAACATCATCTTAAGTGGGCTGCATGCAACTTTTTGTTCGTAGAATAAACAAAACAAATTAAATAAATTAAAATATATTATAAAAGGCTACCAAGGTGGACACCTAGATGGCTGCAGTCAGGCTGATATGCAGAAAGGATGTCTCACTCTTTAATTTGAATACATTTTTCTTTATTTAGCCATTCATTTTCTTGCTTATACTCACCATGAGGGGGAATGGGTGAGCAGTAAGGATGGCAAGGTTATGGCACCACACAACAAAATGTTGACTTGGCCATCACTCCCTTAGATTCTCCCCTCTTTGGCTATAACATATAATGGAAGTTCCGGAAATTGCTAGGTCAACAATAGGAGGGATATGATTACGCAGAGTAGTGACAATTTCTGAAAACGAATTTTAAAAGGTGGCAGCTATGCACTGCAGCCTTTTATAGATTATTTTTTACTCTCCAATGAAGAGGTGTAGTGTTTTCCAATTGTTGTGGAACACAAAGTTCCAGAATCCCAGATTGTCTGCAGTGTCAAGGTTGACTTTGGCTTTCCATACACAGGCACATGTTTTCATTTTGCAGTAGGCTGCCTCATCTGTAAACAGATTTAGCTATCCAAAATCATAGCCAGATCTGTCAGACATTAACTGAACACCAATGTCATGTGTGGGAGATCAGGGCCTAAAAGGTGCAGTTACCTTTTAAAGACTTCACACTAACATCACAATGTAAAATGTTACATTGCAAGGTAAAAATGAAGAATCTGACAGCACAATACTGTTATTACATTTAGAGTTCTTAAATATGGTGTTGGTGTTTCACTTATTAAAAGACTCTTCAAACTGGTATTAAAAAAAAAAAAAAAAACTGTAAAAAAAAAAGGAGATTACTCTGCCGAAAGGGTCAGCTAAAAACATCAACACATGTTTTGCTATGTTACCATTTAACATCACCGGAAATCTTTTTTTTGCAGGGCTTTAGATCTTACACAGCTGCGCTGTTTGAACAAATATTTTATGAACTGTTATTTGCTTTTTATTCAACCTCATTAAACATCTTTTCTGAAAACGTATTCATAAATACTTTACCTTTATTATACTTTAAACAAACAATTACACAGCAGATGTTGTTAATAAAAACATGAAAGGCTGCCACAAAGTCACCTGGAATTCCTTATCCTGTAGAACAGGAGTCTTCAAACTTTCTAAACAAAGGGCCAGTTCGCAGTCCTTCGGACTTTGGGGGAACAAACTGTGGGCAACGGGGGTAAAAAAATGTCCCAGCATCAGTGGTGTGTGGGACTAAACAATACCTTAGGTTCAGTGGGACTAAACAATAGCTTAGGTTCAGTGGTCAGTGGGAGTAAACTAGTCCCACTGACCACTGAACCTAAGGCATTGTTTACTCCCACTGACCACTGAACCTAAGGTATTGTTTACTTCCACTGACCACTGAACCTAAGGTATTGTTTATTCCCCCTGACCAGTGAACCTAAGGTATTGTTTTGTCCCACTGACCACTGAACCTAAGGTATTGTTTAGTTCCACTGACCACGGAACCTAAGGCATTGTTTACTCCCACTGACCACTAAACCTAAGGTATTGTTTAGTCCCACTGACCACTGAACCTAAGGCATTAACAATACCTTAGGTTTAGGGGTCAGTGGGAGTAAACAATGCCTTAGGTTCAGTGGTTGTCTGACTTTAATATCGGCCAGTATTGCTTAATAATACGATCGGTCTGTCTGAAGTTCCTATGGAAACCTGTGATGAAAGCCGTATATTCTCGTTTGGTTTGTGACCAGTCTTTGTTGTGTAATAATTCTTTTCTGTTCATATTTAGTGTTGAGCGAACACGGACTGTATTATTCGTGTTCGTACCGAATAATTGGATTTTTGTTACCCGAACACGGACACGGACACTTTACTGTATGTTCGGGTAAAAAATCCGTGTTCGGTCGTATTTCCGGGTTTTGCATGTTTTGGCGCTCTTTTCATGGCGGGCTTTCAACAGCCAATCAACAATCGTTTAACTGGTGTGCCTTAAGCTATCCCAGCCATGCCTGCAAATGTATGAGTAGCTGTGATTGGCCGTCTGAAGCATGTGACCAAGTCTTTATAAGTTCGAGGCAGCCGCAGCGGCGTCATTCTGCTGCTTAGCTCAGGGACAGAGCACACATACGTGCTGGCTGCTGATTAGGGAAAGACAGGCAGGGAAAACAAATTGGTGTCCGGATAGAATTTAGGGTCAGGTCGGAGTGTTTAGGCAGGGCGAGTTGTAGGCATTTTAGGGATAGAGTCTGCTGAATTATAGGGTCAGTGTGTTCTACAAACTACAATCGATATTTCTGTGTGGGGTGGGGTCTGCACTTAATCCTGATCTACGATCTCTTCTCAATCCTGTTAGGGAGAGGCTGCTGCTGAATTATAGGGTCAGTGTGTTCTACAAACTACAATCGATATTGCTGTGTGGGGTGGGGTCTGCACTTAGTCCCGATCTACGATCTCTTCTCAATCCTGTTAGGGAGAGGCTGCTGCTGAATTTTAGAGAAAGTGTGTTCTACAAACTACAATCGATATTGCTGTGTGGTGTGGGATAGGAGATAGGCAGGTGTCAGTGATCCACATCCATTTTTCTGTGTGTGGGCTGCAGTGAACACAATCTTTTTGGGGTGCAGTGAACACAATCCTTTTGGGGTGCAGTGAACAAAATCTTTGTGGGGTACAGTGAACACAATCTTTGTGGGGTGCAGTGAACAAAATCTTTGGGGGGTACAGTGAACACAATCTTTGTGGGGTACAGTGAACACAATCTTTGTGGGGTGCAGTGAAGACAATCCTTTTGGGGTGCAGTGAACACAATTTTTGTGGGGTACAGTGAACAAAATATTTGTGGGGTACAGTGAACACAATCTTTGTGGGGTGCAGTGAACAAAATCTTTGGGGGGTACAGTGAACACAATCTTTGTGGGGTGCAGTGAAGACAATCCTTTTGGGGTGCAGTGAACACAATCTTTGTGGGGTGCAGTGAACAAAATCTTTGTGGGGTACAGTGAACACAATCTTTGTGGGGTACAGTGAACACAATCTTTGTGGGTTGCAGTGAACAAAATCTTTGGGGGGTACAGTGAACACAATCTTTGTGGGGTACAGTGAACACAATCTTTGTGGGGTGCAGTGAAGACAATCCTTTTGGGGTGCAGTGAACACAATCTTTGTGGGGTACAGTGAACACAATCTTTGTGGGGTGCAGTGAACAAAATCTTTGTGGGGTACAGTGAACACAATCTTTGTGGGGTACAGTGAACACAATCTTTGTGGGGTGCAGTGAAGACAATCCTTTTGGGGTGCAGTGAACACAATCTCTGTGGGGTACAGTGAACACAATCTTTGTGGGGTGCAGTGAACAAAATCTTTGTGGGGTACAGTGAACAGAATCTTTGTGGGGTGCAGTGAAGACAATCCTTTTGGGGTGCAGTGAACACAATCTTTGTGGGGTACAGTGAACACAATCTTTGTGGGGTGCAGTGAAGACAATCCTTGTGGGGTGCAGTGAAGACAATCCTTTTGGGGTGCAGTGAACACAATCTTTGTGGGGTACAGTGAACAAAATATTTGTGGGGTACAGTGAACACAATCTTTGTGGGGTGCAGTGAACAAAATCTTTGGGGGGTACAGTGAACACAATCTTTGTGGGGTACAGTGAACACAATCTTTGTGGGGTGCAGTGAAGACAATCCTTTTGGGGTGCAGTGAACACAATCTTTGTGGGGTGCAGTGAACAAAATCTTTGTGGGGTACAGTGAACACAATCTTTGTGGGGTACAGTGAACACAATCCTTGTGGGTTGCAGTGAACAAAATCTTTGGGGGGGTACAGTGAACACAATCTTTGTGGGGTACAGTGAACACAATCTTTGTGGGGTGCAGTGAAGACAATCCTTTTGGGGTGCAGTGAACACAATCTTTGTGGGGTGCAGTGAAGACAATCCTTTTGGGGTGCAGTGAACACAATCTTTGTGGGGTACAGTGAACACAATCTCATACTTCTGAAGATTTGAGGGTGCTGCCTGTTTCATCCTCCTCCTCCTCATCCATCCTTTTAGGGGTACAAACAATAGTAATTGGGGCCTAGTGTGCTTCTGTACGTGTGAAAAACATACACTTTTTTTTGATCATATTTCCTATTCCGCTATTCAATAAAAACCTTTGGGGATCAATTAAATTGCGGGATAGTCTGTGTCGGTACGTGTGAGATCCACCTTTCCAAGTTTTTGGGGTTCATCTCATACTTCTGAAGCTTTGAGGGTGCTGCCTGTTCCATACTCCTCCTCCTCCTCATCCATCCTTTTAGGTGTACAAACAATAGTAATTGGGGCCTAGTGTGCTTCTGTACGTGTGAGATACATACACTTTTTTTGATCATATTTCCTATTCCGCTATTCAATAAAAACCTTTGGGGATCAATTAAATTGCAGGATAGTCTGTGTCGGTACGTGTGAGATCCACCTTTCCAAGTTTTTGGGGTTCATCTCATACTTCTGAAGCTTTGAGGGTGCTGCCTGTTCCATACTCCTCCTCCTCCTCATCCATCCTTTTAGGTGTACAAACAATATTAATTGGGGCCTAGTGTGCTTCTGTACGTGTGAGATACATACACTTTTTTTGATCATATTTCCTATTCCGCTATTCAATAAAAACCTTTGGGGATCAATTAAATTGCGGGATAGTCTGTGTCGGTACGTGTGAGATCCACCTTTCCAAGTTTTTGGGGTTCATCTCATACTTCTGAAGCTTTGAGGGTGCTGCCTGTTCCATACTCCTCCTCCTCCTCATCCATCCTTTTAGGTGTACAAACAATAGTAATTGGGGCCTAGTGTGCTTCTGTACGTGTGAGATACATACACTTTTTTTTTATCATATTTCCTATTCCGCTATTCAATAAAAACCTTTGGGGATCAATTAAATTGTGGAATAGTCTGTGTCGGTACGTGTGAGATCCACCTTTCCAAGTTTTTGGGGTTCATCTCATACTTCTGAAGCTTTGAGGGTGCTGCCTGTTCCATACTCCTCCTCCTCCTCATCCATCCTTTTAGGTGTACAAACAATAGTAATTGGGGCCTAGTGTGCTTCTGTACGTGTGAGATACATACACTTTTTTTGATCATATTTCCTATTCCGCTATTCAATAAAAACCTTTGGGGATCAATTAAATTGCGGAATAGTCTGTGTCGGTACGTGTGAGATCCACCTTTCCAAGTTTTTGGGGTTCATCTCATACTTCTGAAGCTTTGAGGGGGCTGCCTGTTCCATACTCCTCCTCCTCCTCATCCATCCTTTTAGGTGTACAAACAATAGTAATTGGGGCCTAGTGTGCTTCTGTACGTGTGAGATACATACACTTTTTTTGATCATATTTCATATTCCGCTATTCAATAAAAACCTTTGGGGATCAATTAAATTGCGGAATAGTCTGTGTCGGTACGTGTGAGATCCACCTTTCCAAGTTTTTGGGGTTCATCTCATACTTCTTAAGCTTTGAGGGTGCTGCCTGTTCCATACTCCTCCTCCTCCTCATCCATCCTTTTAGGTGTACAAACAATAGTAATTGGGGCCTAGTGTGCTTCTGTACGTGTGAGATACATACACTTTTTTTGATCATATTTCCTATTCCGCTATTCAATAAAAACCTTTGGGGATCAATTAAATTGCGGGATAGTCTGTGTCGGTACGTGTGAGATCCACCTTTCCAAGTTTTTGGGGTTCATCTCATACTTCTGAAGCTTTGAGGGTGCTGCCTGTTCCATACTCCTCCTCCTCCTCATCCATCCTTTTAGGTGTACAAACAATAGTAATTGGGGCCTAGTGTGCTTCTGTACGTGTGAGATACATACACTTTTTTTGATCATATTTCCTATTCCGCTATTCAATAAAAACCTTTGGGGATCAATTAAATTGCAGGATAGTCTGTGTCGGTACGTGTGAGATCCACCTTTCCAAGTTTTTGGGGTTCATCTCATACTTCTGAAGCTTTGAGGGTGCTGCCTGTTCCATACTCCTCCTCCTCCTCATCCATCCTTTTAGGTGTACAAACAATATTAATTGGGGCCTAGTGTGCTTCTGTACGTGTGAGATACATACACTTTTTTTGATCATATTTCCTATTCCGCTATTCAATAAAAACCTTTGGGGATCAATTAAATTGCGGGATAGTCTGTGTCGGTACGTGTGAGATCCACCTTTCCAAGTTTTTGGGGTTCATCTCATACTTCTGAAGCTTTGAGGGTGCTGCCTGTTCCATACTCCTCCTCCTCCTCATCCATCCTTTTAGGTGTACAAACAATAGTAATTGGGGCCTAGTGTGCTTCTGTACGTGTGAGATACATACACTTTTTTTTTATCATATTTCCTATTCCGCTATTCAATAAAAACCTTTGGGGATCAATTAAATTGTGGAATAGTCTGTGTCGGTACGTGTGAGATCCACCTTTCCAAGTTTTTGGGGTTCATCTCATACTTCTGAAGCTTTGAGGGTGCTGCCTGTTCCATACTCCTCCTCCTCCTCATCCATCCTTTTAGGTGTACAAACAATAGTAATTGGGGCCTAGTGTGCTTCTGTACGTGTGAGATACATACACTTTTTTTGATCATATTTCCTATTCCGCTATTCAATAAAAACCTTTGGGGATCAATTAAATTGCGGAATAGTCTGTGTCGGTACGTGTGAGATCCACCTTTCCAAGTTTTTGGGGTTCATCTCATACTTCTGAAGCTTTGAGGGGGCTGCCTGTTCCATACTCCTCCTCCTCCTCATCCATCCTTTTAGGTGTACAAACAATAGTAATTGGGGCCTAGTGTGCTTCTGTACGTGTGAGATACATACACTTTTTTTGATCATATTTCATATTCCGCTATTCAATAAAAACCTTTGGGGATCAATTAAATTGCGGAATAGTCTGTGTCGGTACGTGTGAGATCCACCTTTCCAAGTTTTTGGGGTTCATCTCATACTTCTTAAGCTTTGAGGGTGCTGCCTGTTCCATACTCCTCCTCCTCCTCATCCATCCTTTTAGGTGTACAAACAATAGTAATTGGGGCCTAGTGTGCTTCTGTACGTGTGAGATACATACACTTTTTTTGATCATATTTCCTATTCCGCTATTCAATAAAAACCTTTGGGGATCAATTAAATTGCGGGATAGTCTGTGTCGGTACGTGTGAGATCCACCTTTCCAAGTTTTTGGGGTTCATCTCATACTTCTGAAGCTTTGAGGGTGCTGCCTGTTCCATACTCCTCCTCCTCCTCATCCATCCTTTAGGTGTACAAACAATAGTAATTGGGGCCTAGTGTGCTTCTGTACGTGTGAGATACATACACTTTTTTTGATCATATTTCCTATTCCGCTATTCAATAAAAACTTTTGGGGATCAATTAAATTGCGGGATAGTCTGTGTCGGTACGTGTGAGATCCACCTTTCCAAGTTTTTGGGGTTCATCTCATACTTTGAAGCTTTGAGGGTGCTGCCTGTTCCATACTCCTCCTCCTCCTCATCCATCCTTTTAGGTGTACAAACAATAGTAATTGGGGCCTAGTGTGCTTCTGTACGTGTGAGATACATACACTTTTTTTGATCATATTTCCTATTCCGCTATTCAATAAAAACCTTTGGGGATCAATTAAATTGCGGAATAGTCTGTGTCGGTACGTGTGAGATCCACCTTTCCAAGTTTTTGGGGTTCATCTCATACTTCTGAAGCTTTGAGGGTGCTGCCTGTTCCATACTCCTCCTCCTCCTCACCCATCCTTTTAGGTGTACAAACAATAGTAATTGGGGCCTAGTGTGCTTCTGTACGTGTGAGATACATACACTTTTTTTGATCATATTTCCTATTCCGCTATTCAATAAAAACCTTTGGGGATCAATTAAATTGCGGGATAGTCTGTGTCGGTACGTGTGAGATCCACCTTTCCAAGTTTTTGGGGTTCATCTCATACTTCTGAAGCTTTGAGGGTGCTGCCTGTTCCATACTCCTCCTCCTCCTCATCCATCCTTTTAGGTGTACAAACAATAGTAATTGGGGCCTAGTGTGCTTCTGTACGTGTGAGATACATACACTTTTTTTGATCATATTTCCTATCCCGCTATTCAATAAAAACCTTTGGGGATCAATTAAATTGCGGAATAGTCTTTGTCGGTACGTGTGAGATCCACCTTTCCAAGTTTTTGAGGTTCATCTCATACTTCTGAAGATTTGAGGGTGCTGCCTGTTCCATACTCCTCTTCCTCATCCTCCCTTTAGGGTAGGAAAAAATTTAATCGGGCCTAGTCTGTGTTTGTACGTGTGAGATACACAGTTTTTTATCCTATTCCGCTATTCAATACACACCCTTTTGGTGTAAAAAACATTAAATTGCGGCATAGTTTGCATATTTGACTGTGAGATACACCCATGCGATACTGTTGTTCTTTTGTTCTGCTATTCAATAAAGACCTTTCTAGGTCAAGATCTTAAATTTCAGAAATATGAGGAGAGCGTCAAATAGGGGCCGTGGCCTGGGTCGTGGTGCTGCTGGTAGAGCTCCTGTTGCAAGGAGAGGACGTGGTCGATCTGTGCCAGCTACACGCACAAGTGAAACACCTTCCTCAAGTGTGAGTAGGCGACAGAACCTGCATCAGTATTTGGTAGGGCATCATACGCCTCTAGAAGTGATGAGGCCAGAACACGTAGAGGCGATAGTAGATTGGTTTGCTGCTGACAGTGCCTCCAGTTCCTTCACATTGTCTCCCACCCAGTCTACTGCAGAAAGGTCAGAGTTGGCACCTGCAGCCAATGTCCAACCGTCTTTCACCTCACCCCCTTGCAAATCAGGCAAGCAGTCTGAGCCCCAAGCCATACAGCAGTCTCTTATTCTTTTTGAGGACTCTGTCAGCAGGGTTTCCCAGGGCCATCCACCTAGCCCTGCCCCAGAAGTGGAAGAGATTGAGAGAAGCGATGCCCAACCACTTATTTCTCAAGATGAGTACATGGAAGGACCATCACAGCACGTCTCCGATGATGACGAAACGCAGGTGCCAACTGCTGCGGCGTTCAGCATTGTGGAGACCGACAGGGAGGGCAGGGGTGAAGACTGGGTGGAAGATGATGTGGAGGACGATGAGGTCCTCGACCCCACATGGAATGAAGGTCATGCAGGTGACCTGAGTAGTTTGGAGGAAGAGGCGGTGGTCGCACAGAGCCACCAGCACAGCAGAAGAGGGAGCAGGGTGCAGAAGCGGAGCGGCCGTGCCCTAGACACTACGCCTGCTACTGCCCAACGCAGCAAGGGAACGAGCGCACCAAAGTCAGCTCAAAAGAGTTCTCTAGCGTGGAAGTTCTTTAGAAAATGTGCTGATGACAGGACACGAGTGGTTTGCACCCTGTGCAATCAGAGCCTGAAGCGAGGCATAAACCTTCTCAACCTGAGCACAACCTGCATGATCAGGCAAAGCACGAGCTGCAGTGGAGTACACACCTTCAAAACCAAGAAACGTCTCTGGCTCATCCTGCTTCCTCTTCTGCTGCAGTCTCGGCCGCTCCAGCCACCTCTGTAGTCATACCGGCACCTGCCACCCCGCAAACAGACGATCTGTCAGCAACACCACCACCTGGGTCACCAACAACCATCTCCACAATGTCCCGTGGAAGTGTTCAGCTTTCCATCTCCCAAACACTTGAGAGGAAGAGGAAGTACCCCCCTACCCACCCGCGATCCCTGGCCCTGAATGCCAGCATTTCACAATTATTGGCCTTTGAAATGCTGTCATTCCGTCTGGTGGAGACGCCCAGTTTTAAAAAGCTTATGTCGGTGGCTGTCCCACAGTACGTCGTGCCCAGCCGCCACTACTTTTCCAGGCAAGCCATCCCTTCCCTGCACAACCAAGTGGGGGAAAAAATCAGGTGTGCACTGCGCAACGCCATCTGTGCCAAGGTCCACCTAACTACCGATACGTGGACCAGTAAGCACGGTCAGGGGCGTTATGTCTCCCTAACGGCACACTGGGTAAATGCAGTGGCGGATGGGCCTGAGGCGGATAGCAATTTGGCGCATGTCCTTCCACCACCGAGGATTGCAGGGCGCTTCAGTTTGCCTCCTGTTCCTAACTCATCCTACTCCACTACCTCATCCTCTACCGCCTCCTCATCCGGACAGCGTAATACCTTCACCACCAACTTCAGCACGGCCAGGGCTAAACGACAGCAGGCAGTTTTACAACTTGCCTGTTTGGGGGACAAACCACACACCGCGCAGGAGTTGTGGAGGAGCATGGAACAGCAGACAAATGAGTGGTTGCTGCCAGCGAGCCTCAAGCCCGGCCTGGTGGTGTGCGATAACGGGCGAAATCTCATAGCAGCTCTGGGCCTAGCCGGTTTGACGCACATCCCTTGCCTGGCGCATGTGCTGAATTTGGTGGTGCAGAGGTTCCTTAAAAACTACCCCGATATGTCAGAGCTGCTGCAGAAAGTGCGCACTTTCGGCGTTCTCACCCTGCTGCTGCTCGCCTGGCAGCGCTGCAGCGTAACTTCGGCCTTCCCGCTCACCGCCTCATATGTGACGTGCCCACAAGGTGGAACTCCACCTTGCACATGCTGCAAAGACTGTGCGAGCAGCAGCAGGCCATAGTGGAGTTTCAGCTGCAGCACGCACGCGTGAGTCGCTCTGCGGAACAGCACCACTTCACCACCAATAACTGGGCCTCCATGCGAGACCTGTGTGCCTTGTTGCACTGTTTTGAGTACTCCACCAACATGGCCAGTGGCAATGACGCCGTTCTCAGCTTAACTATCCCACTTCTATGCCTCCTTGAAAAAACAATTCGGGCGATGATGGAAGATGATGTGGCACAGGATGAGGAGGAGGAGGAGGAGGATGAAGAGGTAACATTTCAAAGGCTTTCAGGGCAGTCATTGCAAGGGGCTCCGAGGGTGGGTTCCTGCACACACAAATGCCAGGGACACAATTGTCCAGCAGGGGCACATTTCTGGAGGATGAGGAGGAGGAGGAGCTGGAGGAGGAGCTGGAGGAGGAGATGGAACCATGTTCACAGCAGGGTGGCACCCAGGCCAGCTCATGGCCATCACTGGTGCGTGGCTGGGGGGATACAGAGGACACGGACGATACACCTCCCACAGAGGACAGCCTTTCGTCGCCTCTGGGCAGCCTGGCACACATGAGCGATTACATGCTGCAGTGTCTCCACAACGACCGCCGAGTTGCCCACATTCTAACTTGTGCTGATTACTGGGTGGCCACGCTGCTGGATCCCCATTACAAGGACAACGTACCGTCCTTAATTCACTCACTGGAGCGCGATCGCAAGATGCGCGAGTACAAGCGCACGCTGGTAGATGCGATGCTGCTGGCATTCCCATCTGACAGCGGGGCCACAGTGGTAGCACAAGGCAGAGGAGGAGGAGGAGGTCGCCAACGCAACCAGGGCACCGGCAGCACCTCAGAAGGCAGGGTTAGCATGGCCGAAATGTGGAAAAGCTTTATCAGCACGCCACAACAAACAGCAGCACCAGCAGCTCAGATGGAACGTCTTAGCAGGAGGCAGCATTTTACCAACATGGTGGAGCAGTATGTGTGCACACGCCTACATGTAGTGAATGAGGGGTCTGCCCCCTTCAACTTCTGGGTCTCCAAATTGGGCACATGGCCTGAGCTTGCCCTTTACGCCTTGGAGGTGCTGGCGTGCCCTGCAGCCAGTGTATTATCTGAACGGGTATTTAGCACGGCTGGGGGCGTTATAACAGACAAGCGCAGCCGCCTGTCCAGAGACAATGTGGACAAGCTCACGTTCATTAAAATGAACCAGGCATGGATCCCACGGGACTTTTCCGTACCTTGTGCAGAATAGCAATGGATACCGACCTTACCCACCCATTGTTCCATTTTTGCTCTTTCTCACTCTTTTGGGGTGTACCCTCATTTAAAATTTGTGAAAAGAAGCAGTGTTGGCTACCTCGTCCTCCTCCTCAGGGCCAGATTAACGTAGGGGCTATTGGAGCTGCAGCTCCAGGCCCCTACCTTTTATATAGGCCCCGGGTTGGCCATATTCACTGTGACCGCTCTTCTGTCACTTGTAAACACAGAAGTCTGGCTTCTATGCTCGCTTCCCCAGGCAGCACCCTCAGAACCTCCCCACACAGCGCGAAGGCCTGACAAGGAGGGACAGTTGCCGATGCATGGATGTGTTTATGGGCTTCAGAGACAGCATCCCATGTTGAATTAGGCATGCATGGCTGCACCCTTCCTCCTCTGGGTGCATGCCAAGGCACGGCCCTTAAGGCCCTTCAAAATCCTCAGCACCAAGACCATGATGCTCTTAATCCGGCCCTGGTCCTCCTCCACCGCCGCTTCCACCTACACCGCCCATAGGTGTGCGCAGCCTATTGCATTAGGGTGTGCACCCCAAAGTTGAAATACACATGCATGTGTTTGCCTACATGTACATGGCCCCGATACATTACTCTCCCTGCTGGCAAAGAGAAATAGAGCAGAGCAGGTCCGAGGGAGATCTTTCCCATCTCCTCACTGGCAAACAGAGCGATAATGCTATGTGCCCTAGGTGATTAGGGTGTGCCCAGGTACACCCGGCACACCCTGTGCGCACGCCTATGACACCGCCACATCCACCACCACCTCAACCTCCCTCCTACTCCATATGGGCCTCGTCCTTCAGAGATGAAGAACATTGTTTTATTTTTCTGTTTTTTTGTTGTTGTTTTAAGTTATTTCCCTATCCACATTTGTTTGCAGAGCACTTGCCATGCTCTTAACTACGTTTTGCTGCCATTTGCAGCACTCTAGCCCTTTCCATTGGTGTTTTAAAGCCATTTTAGTGCCTTAAAGTTCGGGTTCCCATTGACTTCAATGGGGTTCGGTGTCCGGGAAAAGTTCGGTAAAAGTCCGGGACACGGACCCGGACTTTTTTTTAAAGTTCGGCCGAACCCGTTGAACACGGACATCTAGGTGTCCGCTCAACCCTATTCATATTTAATACTGTTTCTCTAGTATTGAGTAGTTTTTCTTTATTATATCCTTTCTCTATAAATCTGTTAAGTAGCACATCTGTTTGTGTTAGAAAGTCCTCAAGATTATCGCAATTTCTCCTAATTCGGATGAACTGGCCTTTCGGGATATTCTCCTTCCAAGTAGGGTGGTGACAACTGGTGGTAGGTATGTAACCATTTCTGTCCGTGGTTTTAAAAAACCTCTTGCTTTTTAGACTGTGGTTATCTTTAAAAATGTGTAAGTCCAGGTAATTAATGTGTTCATGACTCCAATCTCCAATACTGGTGTAGAGCGAGTTTGCGTCGATAGTTGCTAGAATGCATTGTTCCAGAATCTGTATTGTTTTAAGTGTCTTAATTAGGTCAGTACTATCTTTAAGGTATGATTTACCCATCTTAACTGCAGGTTGGAGATAGTTATCTAAGTATTCGCCTAGTCTTGAGAACAGTGAGTCCAAGTTTCGGTAAATATTATATCACCGGTGTTTTACTGGATTCAGGCATTAAATACTGTGCTTCTTTTTTATCCAATATACCTATGTCTTTTCCCTTCTTAATAAGATCTCTGCGTTTTTTCTTGTATAGTTTTGTGGGGTTGCTTCTTAATTTTTCATAGGTGCCTTCCACTTGTAGTAAGTTTGTCATTTCTTGTTCGTAATCTTTTTTATTAAGAATGACTAATCCCCCGCCTTTATCTGCGGGGCGGATAACAATATTCTTCTTTTTCTCCAATTGTTTGATAGTATGTTGAATATGGTTATGTTTTTTGGGGTGGGTATTGATCTTGCGTAGGTCTTCTTCCACCATCTTTTTAAAGGCTCCAATACATTCTCCCCCTCGTACTTGGGGGTTGAATATGGAATGATTCCTGAGGCCCGAATGGATAAAAGATGGATCAGCTACAGAGTGTGTAGGACCTTTGAGACTAAAAAACGTTTTGATATTGAGTTTCCTCATGAATTTGTGTAGAGTTCAGTGGTCAGTGTAAGAAAACAGTACCTCAGGATCAGTGGTCAGTGGGAGTAAACAATACCTTAGGTTCAGTGATCAGTGGAAGTAAACAATGTTTTAGGTTCAGTGGTCAGTGGGAGTAAACAATACCTTAGGTTCAGTGATCAGTGGAAGTAAACAATGTTTTAGGTTCAGTGGTCAGTGGGACTAAACAATGTCTTAGGTTTATTGGTCAGTGGGACTAAACAATACCCTATGTTCAGTGGTCAGTGAGACTAAACAATACCTTAGGTTCAGTGGTCAGTGGGACTAAACAATGCCTTAGGTTTATTGGTCAGTGGGACTAAACAATACCTTATGTTCAGTGGTCAGTGAGACTAAACAATACCTTAGGTTTAGTGATCAGTGGACTTAAACAATGCCTTAGGTTCAGTGGTCAGTGGGAGTAAACAAAACCTTAGGTTCAGAGGTCAGTGGAAGTAAACAATACCTTAGGGTCAGTGGTCAGTGGGAGTAAACAATACCTTAGGTTTAGTGGTGAGTGGAAGTAAACAATACCTTAGGATCTATGATCAGTGGGAGTAAGCACTACCTAAGGATCTGTGATCAGCAGGAGTAAACAATACCTTAGGTTTAGTGGTCAGTGGGCGTAACCAATACCTTAGGATCTGTGATCAGTGGGAGTAAACAATACCTTAGGATCAGTGATCCGTGGGAGTAAACAGTACCTTAGATTCAGTGGTCAGTGGGAGTAAAAAATCACCTTGTGTCTGTGCCTAGCGGAGTAATAATGGCGCATTGTTGGTGTTATTGAAAGGACATGTGCCCAATTGTTGATGTCAGCCAGAGGAAAAGTGCCTAATCTTTGGTATCAATGGGAGGAATAGAGCCCCATCATTGATATCAGTGGGAAAAATAGTGCTTCATCACTTTTTTCATCACTTTTGTCAGTGAAAGGAATGCTGCCCCATTGTTGGTATCAGTGGAAGGAATATTGCCCAAGCATTGGTTTCATTGTAAGGAATATTGCCCCATTGTTGGTGTCAGTGAAAGGAATTGTCCTATCATTGATTTCAGTGGAAGAAAGTGCCCCATTGTTGGTGATAGTGAGAGGAATGTTGTCCCATTATTAATGTCAGTGGTAGGAATGTTGTCCCATCATTGGTTTCTTTGCAAGAAATAGTGCCCCTTTATACTTTACTAAGAAAATTGCAAAAACACGGAACATAATATATTTAACCCACATTTGCTATGTAATCTTGTTGCATGATTAGGACATGAATCTTTATGTTTAACTTCTTACCTTTTCTTGGGAATACGTTTTACAATATTACTTTCCTGGTGTACTACACCTTCCTGGTTCCGTTTAGAGAAGTAAATCTGACACCTTTAAGATTATAAAGACATTAGCTCTATATACACTTGATGGAACCAGTTAAACAGCAGATTATCATTCATGTAAATTCCAGTTTACACAGTAATGTCTCAGAAGCATAAACACATTCTTTCATGACACAGTATTTGCCACTTGTTATTAGTTGACACAAAACAATTTTTTTATACTTTAACCCTTTTGTGGAACCGCCATGCACATATATACGGGCGATGGGGCAGCTGCTCTATGCCGGATCAAATACCATTATAAATATTGACACTTTGGGCCCAATTTGGACATTTTGACTTATTGGTGTACTCACTTTTGTTGACAACGGTTTAAACATTAATGACTGTGTGTTGAGGTATTTTGAGGTGACAGCAAATTTACACTGTTATACAAGCTGTACACTCACCACTTTACATTGTAGCGGGTGTCATTTCTTCAGTGTTGTCACGTGAAAAGATATAATAAAATATTTACAAAAATGTGAGGGGTGTACTCACTTTTGTGGGATACTGTAACTTTATTCCTAAACGTATTTGTTTGGGTTTTTTCTTTCTTGTGTGTATGGATTGCATGGGTTGTTACTGACATGTGGTAAAAATTTAATGTCAGTAGCACCTTTAGAATTATATTTACCCACAAAAAAAGTTTTTGCAAAAACTGCAGTTGCCCTTTAGCTGTTGATCCCAAACAGTCCTTTTTGTTTTGCTGTGGCCAATCTGTGAGGAGTTAATGCCAGTGAGGTGAGCTGAGGAAGGGGGTATATATTTGGGGAAATATTCTAGAGAGGTCCTTGCCTCCCAGGTTCTGCCTGGAGAGGATATGAGTCGAAAAACAATAGTGGGGGTGAACTTACCCACGCACCAAAGCCACTATGATCTAAAACATCACTTTTATTCATAACTATCTCAAACCCATAGTGTAGAAAATAAAAGGAAGTCATAACAAGGATGCTAGGTGTATGACTCTATAGGGCAACATGGTATTAGTGCAGAAATACAAAATGATGGAACAGATCTACAACTGCCTTCATTATAGGGAGATAACAACCAGACAGCAAGTATGTCTTTAGCTGCCATTGGACAATGTTTCCATCTGAGTAGAGATGTCTATAGGGTAGGGTGGTCAGTATCCTGACCGCATACTACAACCCAAGGGCATGGATTGATACTGAGGGTTACTGTGGTTACTAAAACACAGCAAATGTTGTTAATAAAAACACAAAAGCCTGCAAGAAAGTCACCTGGAAAGCCTTATCCTGTAAAACAGCTATCTTCAAACTTTTTAAAGGGCCAGTTCCCAGTCCTTCATGCCTTAGGGGGGCGTACTGTGGGCCTGCCCCAGCATCAGTGGTCAGTGGGAGTAAACAACACCTTAGGTTCAGTGGTCAGTGGGAGCAAACAATACCTTATGTTCAGTGGTCAGTGGTGTTGCAGAGTGTGATTGCTGGGTGCAGCGGAGTCGATTCAGATCAGACGTTGTGGAGTAACAGGAACTGGCTTCTTTATTAGAACATAACCACAAAAAGCAAAGATGTCACCTCACATGGTAAGATAACCACAGACAGGAAAAAGAAACCAACAAGTATAATACAATGTACAGGAAATACAACACGTCATAGAAAATGCATAGCATATCACTGGGCATTAGCGACATCTAGTGTCCTGTTTGTGAACTGCAGTCAATAGGCTAAGCTGAAAGTTGTTGTATCTCCAACTCCCCTTCTCAACAGCTAAGGCTTAGTCTATTAAACCCATCTTCTTTGTAAGCCTTGAGTGTCTTTCAGCGGTCAGGGGCTTTGTAAGGATATCTGCTGTCATATCCTCGGTTGGGCAATAAAGTAACTCAAGAAGACCTTGCTCTTGAAGATCCCTAAGAAAGTGGAACTTCACATCAATATGCTTGGTTCTTGAATTAACCACTTCCATGTGCGCAAGTACAAGGCATCCTTGATTGTCCTCAGGGATTTCTGTTGGTCCCAACTGTGGATGACCCAAGTCTGTTAATAGCTGTCTCAGCCATATAACTTCTTGGCTTGCCTGCGCTGTAGCAGCGTATTCTGCTTCAGTAGACGACAGTGTAACAGAGAGTTGCTTTTTATTAGTCCAACTGATGGCACCTCCTGACAGAAAAAATAAGTAGCCACTGGAAGATTTCCTGTCGCTGGTGTCTCCTGCCCAGTCAGCATCCACATATCCTGTTAAGGTGCTTTCATCACTTGCTGGTAACTTTAACTTGTAGTGCAAAGTCCCTTTAAGATAGCGAATGATTCGCTTTATAGCATTCCAGTCCTTTTGACTTGGCATCAAAACCTTTCTGCATAGGATTCCAACAGTTGCTGCAATGTCCGTCTTTGTAGCAGTGGTAAGATACAGCAATTTCCCTATTGCCTTCCTGTATTGAGTATTAGCAGGTAATGGGTTATCTTGGCAATTCATCTCCTTTAGGTAGTTGGTTTCCATAAGAGACTTTACTGGTTTGGCGTCTTCCATTCCAAATGTTTTAATTATTTCTTGTATTTTGTGTCTTCGGCTCAGAAGAAAGCTGCCATCTTCCTCTCTCTCGATCTGGATGCCGAGGTAATTCTTTATGTTGCCAAGATCTTTGGTGTCGAAGTTCTGATTTAATTTTTCCAGTATTTCTGCTTCATCCCTTTCTTGCTCAAAGCAAATCAGGATATCATCCACATAAATAAGCATATAGACCCATCTGTTTGCCAATTTCTTTGTGTATAAGCAGAGGTCTGCTTTACTCCTCAGAAGATTTTGATGTGTAAGCACTTCATTTATTTATATATTCCACGCTCTGGCTGCTTGCTTTAGACTATATATACTCCTGCGAAGTTTGCACATTAGGTCTGGCCTTTGTTCATCTTTGAACCCTGATGGCTGTTCCATGTAAATTTCTTCTGTTTACATGTAAAAAAATGCCATGTAGAAATGCGGTTTTCACATCAAAATGTTTCACTTGCGTTTTCCTTGTAAAAGGCTACTGTCAGTAAAGTCCTTATTGTAGTGTGCTTGACTACTGGTGCAAATGTCTCGTCATAGTCCTCTCCATATTTTTGAGAATAGCCCTTGGCTACTAGTCTTGCTTTATATCGTTCAATTGTGCCATCTGCATTGTATTTCACTTTAAAAGTCCATTTACAGCCTATGGCTTTCCTTCTGGGTGGTAGTTCTGAAAGTGTCCATGTTTTAGTGTCATGCATGGATTTTATCTCTTCCTCAGCAGCCTTTATCCATTTACTTGCTCCTTGTTCTGAAAGCTGAGATATGTCTTCCCAGGTTGCAGGTTCGTTGATACTGGCAGTAATTGCTTTGTATGAGAGATGTACAGGTGGTTTACCCTTGTTTTCTCTTGTTGAACGTCTCAGTGTTGTGTCTGAGCCTTCTTGTGTCTGGTCTTCAGTACTGGTAGAGTCTGCACTCACTTCAACTGTTTGTTTTCGGAAGTTGCGGAGATAGGCTTGTCAATGTCAGTTTTCTCTTCTATTCTTGCTCCTACTGTTGTCATTACATTGTCTCTTAAATCTTCAACAAAAGTTATGCTGTTGCTAATGGTAACCTTGTTTGTTTTGGGATTCTGTAACCCTTGACATGACTGCTGACAGTGCTGAGAAGCATAGGCTCATTTATGAGCAGCTAATAAACCAATACCTTGCCCCCCAAAAAGACACAGAAGCTGATTAAGTTGGCAATAGGGCAAGGCCACAGCTTTATTGAACTTTGCAAAAGTAACAACTTTCTAAATGTACCAAACAGCAGTGCCAGTCACGGTTATACTGTGAGCACCCGACAATGCCAGTCACAGTTCTACCGTGAGCACCCATAAAACATAAACTTACATAGTCTAAGAGGCCTGTCCTTACCATCAGTGCCAGACAGACATTAGACTGACCCCAGAATTTAACTTGAGGGCATAGCCCATAAAGCAACATCAATTTTGCTGGCAAGGTCAAAACCGCCAATAAAACTGTGACAAAACATCACAACGGGCGGGGGGGGGTGGTTAACTCTTGTAACAGCTGAATCTCCTCAGAGCAGTTGGATGTGCCCCAGCGTAGCATTTTGCTAGAGTTCAGGCTCCACCCAGTCACCTCAGGTCTTTGTAGCCCATACCTTAGGTTCCGTGGTTAGTGGGAGTAAACAATACCCTAGGGTCATTGGTCAGTAGGGGTAAACAATACCTTAGGTTCAGTGGTCAGTGGGAGTCAAACATACCTTAGGTTCAATGGGAGTAAACAATACCTTAGGTTCGGTGGTTAGTGGGAGTAAACAATCTCTTAGGTTCATTGGTCAGTGGGACTAAACAATACTTTAGGTTCAGTGGTCAGTGGGAATAAACAATACCTTAGGGTCAGTGGGACTAAACAATACCTTAGGGTCAGTGGGACTAAACAATACCTTAGGTTTAGTGGTCAGTGGGAGTAAACAATGACCTAGGTTCAGTGATCAGTGGGAGTAAACAATACCTTAGGTTCAGTGGTCAGTGGGAGTAAACAATACCATAGATTCAGTGGTCAGTGGGACTAAACAACACCTTAGGTTCAGTGGTGAGTGGGACAAAATAATACCTTAAGTTCAGTGGTCAGTGGGACTAAACAATACCTTAGGTTCAGTGGTCAGTGGGAGTAAAAAATCAACATGTGTCTGTGACTAGTGGAGGAATTGTTGGTGTTACTGGAAGGACATGTGCCCTATTGTCGGTGTCAGTTGGAGGAATAGTGCCCTATCTTTGGTATCAATGGAAGGTAAGGAGCCCCATCATTGATGTCAGTGTAAAGAATAGTGCTTCATCCCTTTTTTTAGTGAAATTAACCGCTTCCATACCGCGCCATAATAAAATGACGGCGGCAGGAAGTCTTTCTCGATCCGCGGCGATCAGGGGTGAGGCTCGTCCCTTGGACTGAGCCCAACCCCGATCACGGTAAATAGCCAATGAAATTGGCTGTTTACCACGTGATCGGCTGTGTCAATCACAGCCGATCACATGAGCGGCTCCAGCGCAAGCCGCTCATTCCTTCCTCAATGCGTGCCCTGACGGGGCGATCGGGGACGAGGCTCGTCCCTCGGACAGAGCCCATCCCCGATCTAGGTAAAGAGCCAATGAAATTGGGTTTTTACCACGTGACCTGCTGTGTCCAATCACAGCCGGTCACAAATGTCAACAAAGAACACGGTAACTAGCTGTCACCGTGTTCTCCTCCTCACACACTGATTCTGTGTGAGGAGGAGATTGTGGTAACAGCTAGTTACCAATTACAGTGCACCCCAAACACACTGATTGCCCCCCCCCCAATAAAGAGCGCCTGTCACTAGCCCATCAAAGTACCAGTCACTAGCCCATCAAAGTACCCAAGTACCTGTCACCAGCCCATCAGGTACTCTGATGACAGGTACTCGGGTACTCTGATGGGTAGGTGACAGGTACTCGGGTACTCTGATGGGTAGGTGACAGGTACTCGGGTACTCTGATGGGATACAGAGAGGTACTCGGGTACTCTGATGGGCTGGTGACAGGTATTCGGGTACTCTGATGACGGGTATTCGGATGACGGGTATTCGGGTACTCTGATGATGGGTACTCGGGTACTCTGATGACGGGTACTCAGGTACTCTGATGATGGGTATTCGGGTACTCTGATGATGGGTATTCGGGTACTCTGATGATGGGTACTCGGGTACTCTGATGACAGGTACTCGGGTACTCCGGTGACAGGTACTCGGGTACTTTGAGTACCTGTCATCGGAGTACCCGAGTACCCGTCATCGGAGTACCCGAGTACCTGTCACCTATCCATCAGAGTACCCGAGTACCTGTCACCTACCCATCAGAGTACCCGAGTACCTTCCACCTGCTCATCAGAGTACCTGACACCTGAAGTACCCAAGTACTTGCCACCTGCTCATCAGTACCCATCACTACTCATCATCAGTACTCATCAGGACCTATCAGTATCAGTACTGATCATCCGTACCCATCAGTACAGTATCAGTATCACCTATCAGTATTAGTACTACTCATCAGTATCCATCACCTGCCTGTCACCTGCCCATCAGAGTACCCGAGTACCTGTCACCTGCCTATCAGATTACTCGAGTACCTGCCACCTGCTCATCAGTACCAGAGTACTTGTCACCTGCCTGTCACCTGCCCAGCAAAGTACCCGAGTACCTGTCACCCTTCATGCAGCCACCTTGTCCAAGTCCAAAAAGGTTTATATACATTCTCCGTTTAAACCTAAATACCGCTGTTATGGTAGCAGATAGCTGCCATAACCCTGGTATTTTTTTAAACGGCGGACGGTTGGCCTTCCGATAAGGGTGGTCCCAGTGGCAGATTCGCCGCAGGATCACCCTTCCGGGATGGCGGAAGAGGTGCCCCCCCTCCCGCCGCGTTCCGGTCCTTCTCCCCGCTTATCGGACCCGCCGGCAGCGGGGAAAACGATCCGGTCCCGGATCCTCACAGAGAGGATGTCGAGTGAGGGCAAGCTTGCCCTCACTCGACTCTATGTTCTTAGAGGACCGGAACTACGGCAAACGTCGTTGCCTAGCAACCGGTTTAAAGGTCCCTTTTTTTTTTTCATTTTATTTTATTTATTTATTTATTTATTTTTTCTATCTTTTAGTGTACTTGTGAGATCTGAGGACTTTTTGACCCCAGATCTCACAGAAAAGAGTTCCTGTCGTGCCTTTTTCTTTTACAAGGAATGTTTACATTCCTTGTAATAGAAATAAAAATTATCATTTTTTTTTTAAAACAGTGTAAAAATAAAAAATAATAAATAAAATAAATAGTAAAAAAAAAAAAAATTAAAGCGCCCTGCCCCCCGTGAGCTCGCGCGCAGAAGCGAACGCATATGGAAACCCCGCCCACATATGTAAATGGTGTTCAAACCACACATGTGAGGTATCCCTGCGATCGTTAGAGCAAGAGCAATCATTTGAGTCCTAGACCTCCTCTGTAACTCTAAGATGGCAACCTGTAGAATTTTTTAAAATGTCGCCTATGGGGATTTTTAAGTACCAAAGTTTGTCGCCATTCCGTGAGCGTGCGCAATTTTGACGCATGACATGTTGGGTATCTATTTACTCGGCGTAACATTATCTTTCACATTATGGAAAAAAATTGGGCTAACTTTACTGGTTTCTTATTTTTTTATTCAAAAAAGTGATTTTTTTCCAAAAAAATTGCGTTTGGAAGACCTCTGCGCAAATACGGTGTGATAAAAAATATTGCAATAATCTCCATTTTATTTTTTAGGGTCTCTGCTAAAAAAAATATATATATAATGTTTGGGGGTTTTCTAGCAAAAACAACTGATTTTAGCTTGTAAACACCAAATGTCAAAAATAGGCCTAGGCAAGTGGCTAGGATGCATGATGGTGCTCCTTGGATGTTGGGCCCCTCTATATGTCTAGGCTGTGAAAAAGTTTCACATATGTGGTATTGCCATACTCAGGAGGAGTGGCAGAATGTATTTTGGGGTGTCATTTTTGCTGTGTACATGCTATGTGTTAGGAATATCCTATAAATTGACAACTTTGTGTAAAAAAAAAAAGTTTTTATTTTTTTCCCACATATTCCAAAAACTTGTGGAAAAACATGACATGTTCAAACGACCCATAATGCCTCACAAAATATACGTTGGAGTGTTTGCTTTCCAAAATGGGGTCATTTTGTGGACTTTTCCATTGTATTGGTGCTCTAGGGCCTTCAAAAGTGTGATAGGTAGTAAGAAAGTTTTATGTTTATTTATGCTCCTAGAACGCCTGAAGGTGCTACTTGGATGTGGAGTCTCTTTTTGTGGCCAGGCTGTGTAAAAGTCTCACACATGTGGTATCACCATATTCAGGAGGAGTAGTAGAATGTATTTTGGGTGTCATTTTTGCTGTGTACATGCTATGTGTTAGAAATAGCTTATAAATTGACAACTTTGTGGGAAAAAAAGAAAAAAAAAATGTTTTCTTCATTTTCCCAAGAATTGTGGGAAAAAATTATAACTTTAAAAAACTCACCATGCCTCTTACTAAATACCTTGGACTGTCTACTTTACAAAAAGGGGTCATTTGGGGGGTATTTGTACTGTCCTGACATTTCAGGGCCTCAAGAAAGGAGATAGGCCGTCAGTACATCTGGTGTGATCAATTTTCAGTAATTGGTACCATAGCTTCTAGACTCAATAACTTTCACACAGACTAAATAATATACACTAATGTGGGTTAATTTTACCAGAGATATGTAGCAGTATAAATTTTGGCCCAAATGTATGAAGAAAAATACATTTTTTGCAAAATTTTATAATAGAAACTAAAAAAAAGTGGTTTTTTTTTTCAAAATTTTTGCTCTTTTTTTGCTTATATCACGAAAAAAAAAAAAAACAGTTGTGATCAAATACCACCAAAAGAAAGCTCTATTTGTGTGGAAAAAAATGATAAAAATTTTGTTTGGTTATAGTGTAGCATGACTGAGCAATTGTCAATCAAAGTGTGAGAGTGCTGAAAGCTGAAAATTGGTCTGGGCAGGAAGGGGGTCTAACTGCTCTGTATGGAAGCGGTTAATATTTCCCCATTGTTGGTATCAGTGGAAGGAATATTACCCCAGCATTGGTTTCATTGGAAGGAATAATGCCCCATTGTTGGTGTCAGTAGAAGAAATATTGCCCTATCATTGATTTCAGTGGAAGAAAGTGCTCAATTGTCAGTGTCAGTTGGAGAAAAAGTGGCCTATATTTGGTATCAATGGGAGGATTAGAGCCCCATCATTGATGTCAGTGGGAAGAATAGTGCTTTATAACTTTTTCATCCCTTTTTTCAGTGAAAGGAATGCTGCCCCATTGTTGGTATCAGTGGGAGGAATATTGCCCCAGCATTGTTTTTATTGTAAGGAATAATGCCCCATTCTTGGTGTCAATGAAAAGAATTGTCCTATCATTGATTTCAGTGGAAGAAAGTGTCGGTTGGTGTCAGTGAGAGAAATGTTGTCCCATCATTGATGTCAGTGGGAGGAATTTTGCCCCATCATTGGTTTCATTAGAAGAAATAGTGCCCCTTTATTTATACTTTATTAATAAAATGTAAATAACATGGAATGTAATATATTTAAACCACATCTGCTATGTGATGTTACTGCATAGGACTAGGACACAGTAATTAATAAGCAATCAAACTTCCCAGAAATGTTTTTGCAATAGCAATCAATAGAGCAACCCCATATAATCTTTGTGTTTAACTTCTTTGGAATATGTTTTGCATATATACTTTTTGGGTGTACTACACCTTCCTGGTTCCGTTTAGAAAGTAAATCTGACACCTTTAAGACTATAAAGACATTAGCTCTATATACACTTCATGGAACCAGTTAAACAGCAGATTATCATTCATGTAAAGGTTTACACAGTAATGTTTCAGAAACACAAACACATTCTTTCATGACACAATATTTGCCCCTTGTAATTAGTTGACACAAAACAATTTTTTATACTTAACCATAAGTGATGGGGGGAGCCGCTCTGTGCCAGATCACATACATTTCTGGGTAGGTGGTGTGAGTGCTCCCGCTGCCCGGTCTGTGCTATGATGAGATACAGTGTCAGTTCCGAATAGCAAAAAGTGGCCTGGTCATGAAGGGGGTACAATCTTCCGGAGGTTAAGTGTTTAAAGGAGTATTCCACTTTAGAAAAAAATAAAAACATTATTTTAATGTTTTTTAAAATTACCTTCCTATTTCAATCTGAAGTCGGTTTAATTTTCCAAACATTTTCAGAAATTCATTCTGTACATTACTTGTGTATAGAAGGTCTCCAGAAATGTAATTTCCTGCTTGTATCATTGGCTTGCCAATTTTCTCAGACATCAGTACTGTGTTATAGATGAAATATCCCTTGCGAGGGGAGTGACCGGATGTTATCAGGGTAGGACGCGTGTTCCCGGAGCTTCGTGCACCTCCTGAATTTATCCACTCCAAGTACCAATTTGGGCCCGCCTCAATGCCGAAAACCCCAGAGGAAACCACCGCAGGATCAGCGGCAGACACGCTCATTGCGAGGTTCGGGCCCTGGCTCCGTCCCCGCCATCTTGGTGCCAATGTTCTCTTCACCATGAGGCAGCCTTTCGAGTGCGGAGATGGAGACCCAGCAGCTGAAGGGCATACAACGCCCAGGGACCCCCCCCCACCTTCATCCCAGGACCTGGAGCAGGATCCGCTTGCCATCAAGAAGCCCATCCTAGAGGCAATTGATGAATGTAAGGCGGCACTCATGGTCAGAATTGACCACTTAGCCTCAGAATGCACACTAATCAGACATGACTTGGATAAAATCAGGGGGCGCCTCACCTCGGCCGAAGAGAGGATATCAGAGGTAGAGGATAGCACTCACTCGCATGACGCCCAAATATCTGAATTACAGACTTTGGTGAAATTCCTGCAACATAGAGCAGATGACGCTGAAGTTAGACAGAGGCAAAACAATGTGAGGGTGGTGGGGCTGCCTGAGGGGGCAGAGGGGACTAGGCTGACAGCTTTTGCAGAATGTTTTTTCAAGAAGCTCCTGTCCCTTACGGATCTTCCTCATATGTGGTGGTGAGGGCTCATCGTGTTTCAACGGGCACTAGACCCCAAGGGCCCCCCCAAGCTTCCCCCCAGACCGTTTCTTGTAAAGTTTCTAAGCTTCAGAGACAGGGATATGCTCCTCTCAGAGGTCAGGAAACATCAAGATCTCAAATATGAAAATGCACATATAATGTTGTTTCCTGACTTTTTAGCTGAAACGCAAAGAAAATGTCGCTCCTTTACAGAGGTCCGGAGACGCCTAAGAAGAGAAGCAGATTAAATACAGCATGCTTTATCCAAGCAGGCTCTGCATTCAACACAGGGGATCCGTGAAATTCTTTGAATCCCCGCAGGAGGCTTCGGAGTGGCTGGATGACCTGTGTTAACCATCATGAAGGTACTGTTTTCTGCCCTCAGGGGACCTCCTGACGTTTGACAGACTGAAGTCCAGACACGACCTGCCTTATTCTCATTTTTTTCAGTATCTCCAACTGCGTCATACCTACCAATGCCAGTTTAGAGAAACAAAGGTGGAGTCTCTGCCCTCAGATCTGGAGAATCTGATAACGAATGCTGCTTTGTCCAAGACCCTATCTGTTGTGTACAAGGAATTATTTAAACGAACACCACCTAGCATCTCCAAGTGTAGAGACAAATGGGCAACGAAGGTACTGGATCTCCAGAGGGAGGACTGGGAGGACATGTGGGAAAAACCCTTCAAACACCTAGTGGCGGCCAGGGAGAAACTGATACAGTTTAAATGTATTCATATAATTTATTACACTCCGGCTCGGTTGGCAAAGATATATACTGCCTCCTCTGCTGAATGCTGGCGCTGCTCGTTCTTCTCAGCAGATACTGCCCACATTTTCTGGGACTGCATACAGATCCGGAGGTTCTGGACAGAAGTGACCTCCTGTATTTCGGAGGTGCTGATGGTCCCCGATTCCGGTAACACCTAGGGTGTGTCTCCTGGGTCTGGTGGAGGAGGTTGTGCCGTCCACGCCTCATAGAACACTGCTAACTATCCGCCTCTTCTATGCAAGAAAGGCTATACTGTTGCACTGGAAGAAAATGTCTCCCCCTCATTGTCATTTTGGAAAGGATCGGTTAACGCGATGATGCCTCTCTATAGGGCAACGTATGTCTCCAGGGGGTGTCCTAAAACAGGGTGTGGCAGGCGTGGAATGGCTCTTTGGATACGGTGGGGTGATTACCTGAGCTAGTGAATAACATGGTTTAATTTTCATTTGTGTACTGTGGACTCTAATTTACAGGGCATACTTGCTTAACGGGAAGTAACCATATGGAATGCAACTTTACGTGGTCATGACTCAATTTTGTACTAAGGTGCATTGAGATCCTGACTTAAAGGATGTTTAGTTAATGTTCAACTGCTGGTAGTTTGCTGGGAGGGAGGGTAGGGAGGGTGGTAAGGTTTGATTAGCGAGTTGTTTTTTTTTATCTAGTTAGACATCCCCACAGGGGGGGCGCTCATTGGTCTGTTACATGGGCGATTCTATCTTTGTTTGTTTCTTGTCTACAGTATTGTTTTTTGTCTTTCTCAAAACTCAATAAAAATAATTAAAAAAAAAAAAAAAAGATATCCCTTGCAATAGGAATGTAATTTTTGGTAATATACTCCTTTAGGGTTAACTACTTCTAAAAGGATGCAGATGCTGCAGTTTTCCTCAAAACGGAGATTTGCTCAGGTGGTTATAACGTGTTTAAGAGGTCAGAAAAAACTCCACCTTTACCAGGACTACAATGAAACTCAATAATATAATATAAATGTAATTGTGACTGATACAATCTCAGGTTGAACAGTCAGAGAAAATAGTATATATATAATATACATATGTGTATATATACATGCATACATACCTACATACATACACATGCATAGAAATGAAGACAAAGAAATATCAGATGGTAAGTGATAGTGTATGATAAGTTCATTTTTGGAATTATTATTATCAGATGTTACATGGTTAATACATACCATTATATAGAATAAGCCCGATGGGGGTGAAACGTGTTAGAGGGGCGTGGCTTATGGGAGGAGACTATGCTATAATAATGCACGTGTCATATGTGCCTCTGTTTTAACATTGTTCATGTACAAATAAAAAATGTTTGATTTTTATACTAGCCAGTGTCCCATCTGCCTCTAAAGTCCGACCAAAATGTTTTTCCCCATTTTTCTTTCTTACCCTATTATATGTTTTTATTAAATGTATGCAGTCGTTGTTTTACAAAGAATTATTTGTTACATAACAAAGTATTTCCTCTAGCTACCTGCCTCAAGGTTATCCTTGTCTCGCTGAAACCCCGAAGAGAGCTACTTTATAAGAGATGAACTCACTTTTGTTTCCAGCAGTTTTGACATTAATCACTTTAAGACCGCCCGCCGCAGATGTACTGCGGCAGGCAGCCGCTCCCAGGCAAATCGCGGTACATGTACGGCGCTCGCTCTCGGCAGGCTAGGGGGCGAGCGTGCGCTGCCCGCCGCCGCGCTCCCGCCCCCGCTCCTCAGCGGGGAGGTGGCTCCGATTGCCGCCTGACACCCGTGACCGTTCCCCGCTGAGAGAGAAGAACGGTCAGCTGTTGTAAACACAGCCGTCTGTCCTTCTCCCTGCAATGATCATAGAGCCCATGTTATCCTTCTATATAGGATCACATGTCTCTGTGGTCATTTCAGAAGCCACGCCCCCCCCCCCCACAGTTAGAATCACTCCCCTAGGCTCACTTTAAACATCTTGATCACCCATAATGTTAACTTCCCTTCCCTGCCAATGTCTTTATTACAGTAACAGTGCATATTTTTAGCACTGATTACTGTAGTAATGTCACTGGCCCCCCAAAAGTGTCAAAAATGTCAGTCAGGGGTCTGATCTGTCCACAGTCCTGCAAAAAATCGCAAATTGCCACCATTACTAGTAAAAAAAAAACAATAAAAATTACATAAATCTTTCCTGTAGTTAGTAGACGGAAAACCTTTTGCACAAACCAATCAAAATACGCTTATTGCATTTTTTTTGCCAAAAAAATGTAGCAGAAAACAAATTGGCCTGAAATGTTAAAAAAAAATTATTTTTATTTTTTTTTTTTTTGAGAATGTCATATAGCAGAATGTGAAAAATAATGTTTTTTTTTTTTCTTCAAAATTGTTGCTATTTTGGTTTATAGCGCAAAAAAATAAAAATCGCACAGGTGATCAAATGCAACCAAAAGAGAGCTCTATTTGTGGGGAAAAAAGGGCATCAATTTTATTTGGGTACAGTGTTGCATGACTGCGCAATTGTCAGTTAAATCAACACAGTGCAGAATCACAAAATTGGGCCTTGTCAGAAAGGGGGTAAAATCTTCCGGGGGCTGAAGGGGTTAATGGCTGTGTGTGGAATTATTTTGAGGGGACAGCAAATTTACACTGTTATAAAAGCTGTACAATCACTACTTTACATTGTAGCAAAGTGAAATTTCTTGTCAAATGAAAAGGTATAATAAAATATTTACAAAAATGTGAGGGGTGTACTCACTTTTGTGAGATACTGTATGTGTTACTGGGCCCTAAATCATTTTACCTGTGCCAGTCACATGTTTGAATGCCAGGGGTTAGGCCATATAATCTCAGCTAGAGGGGCAGGTTTAGGGCAGCTGCTGACGCCCTGGCTTTAACTGATCTGTAATATGGACTTTTTAACCTAAGACTTTTGTCAACATATTTTTTCATTTTACCAAATAATTACTTTTGCATCCAAACTGACAAACTGTGTAATGGTATCTTAGCCCGCATGAGATCATGTAAGACTTTATTTAAATTTCCACCTTGTAATCCTGTCACTATTAACCCTCTTTGTAACTCCATGTCCTTGGGTAACAGTACTGTTAGTTTGTGGAGACACAGCACTCTACACTAAGACGCTGCAGTACAAGCCCTCATTCCCCAGGGTCAGGACTGCCCACACAGCTGATGACATTCACATTGGCCTTGCTACATATTCCCCCCACAGACCTGCACCAGAAGTGAGCCCCCATATCCAAAGCTCCATGAATGGTACAATCATTAAAGTAAATATTTAGAAAGATTAAAAAAAAAAAAAAAAAAACAAGGGACCATGATTTGGATTTGGAAGATTTCAAGTGACGTTAAAGCTTCTTTAAAAAAAATAAATAAATGAATAACAAACATGTCATACTTACCTTCTCTCCTCTATTTGGGTCCCCCACCGGAGCTCCTGGCTCCCCCTCTTCAGCCAGTGCCCCCAATAGTGAACCACTTGCTCTGAGGGCACTGGTGCGTGCTCGCTTCCAAGCCCTACTCTATGCCTCCATAAGACACACAGAGCCGCAGCTCAGCCACCACTATATTGGGATTACAAATATCACACTGAAGAGTGATAAAGAGCTCCAACTGCCGGTGAAGATTCTGCAAGGCCTTGCTATAGCAGGAACTTCATCGCTCACAATCCTTAAAGGGGACCCATTGAAATAATGCTAGATTCTTATTAGGTGAACATGAGGTAGTGCTAGTTCTGATTTTAGAAGAGGTTAAGCAGTGTTGATGGTTAATACATTAGCAATAGCCCTGGCAGTTAAAGCTGGTAGTTCTTTTAGTCCAGTGGCGGCTGGTGCTCAAAATTTTTTTTTGGGGGGGAGGGTGCAAAAAAAAATGTAATAGGTATTGCTTTGCGGCAAAAAATGCTGTAAAAAAATGCGTGACTTAACAAACAATCATTAGGTTGGTTCAAGATTGACCAGCGTGTCCCCATTCAATGCACAGTGACCAGCATGTCCCCCATCAATGCACAGTGACCTGCCCAGCATGTCACCATTAATGCACAGTGACCTGACCAGCATGTCCCCCATCAATGCACAGTGACCAGACCAGCATGTCCCCATCAATGCACAGTGACCTGACCAGCATGTCCCCATTAATGCACAGTGACCTGACCAGCATGTCCCCATCAATGCACAGTGACCTGACCAGCATGTCCCCATTAATGCACAGTGACCACCTGACCAGCATGTCCCCATTCAATGCACAGTGACCTGACCAGCATGTCCCCATTAATGCACAGTGACCAGCATGTCCCCATTAATGCACAGTGACCACCTGACCAGCATGTCCCCATCAATGCACAGTGACCACCTGACCAGCATGTCCCCATCAATGCACAGTGACCTGACCAGCATGTCCCCATTACTGCACAGTGACCTGACCAGCATGTCCCCCATCCATGCACAGTGACCTGACCAGCATGGCCCCCTTTAATGCACAGTGACATGACCAGCATGTCTCCATTAATGCACAGTGACCACCTGACCAGCATGTCCCCATTAATGCACAGTGACCACCTGACCAGCAGGTCCTGTCACAGGTCAGGTCACAGGTCCGGTCACAGGTCATGTCACAGGCATGTCACAGGCATGTCATAGGTCAGGTCACAGGTCATGTCACAGGTCATGTCACAGTCATGTCAAAGGTCATGTCACAGTCATGTCACAGGTCAGGTCACAGGTCATGTCACAGGTCATGTCACAGTCATGTCACAGGTCAGGTCACAGGTCAGATCACAGGTCATGTCACAGTCATGTCACAGTCATGTCACAGGTCAGGTCACAGGTCATGTTACAGTCATGTCACAGGTCATGTCACAGGTCAGGTCACAGGTCATGTTACAGTTATGTCACAGGTCAGGTCACAGGTCATGTCATAGGTCATGTCACAGGTCAGGTCACAGGTCATGTCACATCATGTCATAGTCATGTCACAGGTCCGGTCACAGGTCATGTCACAGTCATGTCACAGGCATGTCACAGTCATGTCACAGGTCATGTCACAGGTCAGGTCACAGGTCATGTCACAGTCATGTCATAGTCATGTCACAGGTCAGGTCACAGGTCATGTCACAGTCATGTCACAGGCATGTCACAGTCATGTCACAGGTCATGTCACAGGTCAGGTCACAGGTCAGGTCACAGGTCATGTCACAGTCATGTCACAGGTCAGGTCACAGGTCATGTTACAGTCATGTCACAGGCATGTCACAGGTCAGGTCATAGGTCATGTCACAGGTCATGTCACAGGTCAGGTCGCAGGTCATGTCACAGTCATGTCACAGTCATGTCACAGTCATGTCACAGGTCAGGTCACAGGTCATGTTACAGTCATGTCACAGGTCAGGTCACAGGTCATGTCACAGGTCATATCACAGTCATGTCACAGGCATGTCACAGGTCATGTCACAGGTCATGTCACAGGTCAGGTCACAGGTCATGTCACAGGTCAGGTCACAGGTCATGTCACTTACCTGCTCTTGGGCTGGCTCACTCGACCGGACCGACTGCTGTGATGTGGGCTGCTGAAGACGGGAGACACGTCGCTCCTGGGTCCGGGGGGACAGCTCCCCCACATGGTGCTCCCCCACATGGTGCATCCCGACTTCTCCGGGCACTGCGGGCAGCTCCTCTTTTGCCGATCACTGGAAGTGAAGAAGTGACAGGATGTGATCCTGATTATCTCTGCACGATCCGATCGAGCCGACCAATCATTCACAACGTGAGGCCGTCCGCCCCGCTGCAGCTGCAGTGCTGGCACAGAATAAATGGAAGTCTGCGCTCTGCAGGAGGATCACTTCTACACCTCCAGGCTCCTCGGTACTGCGCTCTGCTCTGGGCTCCCTTTCAGCGGCGGCTTCTCCGGCGTCATCCTCGGTCCTCCCGGCTTCGTCCTCAGTGGAGGTGACTGGCGACTCCTTGGTCCTCCCGGCTCCCGGCTTCGTCCTCGGCGGCGGTTCTCGCTCTCCTTTCCTGTGTCCTCTCTCTGGCCCGAACGGAAGGTGATCGTGATGCCAGGGCGGTTCACTGCCCCCATGCGTCACATCACCAGGTCCATGTCCTCCTGTGATTGGTCCAGGCTGGAGTCTGGACCAATCACAGCCCGGACATCAGAAAAGTGGGGAGTGTCGGGGCGCATTGCTCTGCGCCCCAATGACCCCCAGAAGAGCACCAATTGGCGCCTCTGCCAGCCGAGGGTGGGGTAAAAAAACCCACCCCCCCCATACCCAGCACTAGGTCTGGCGACCCTAGTGGGCAAAATTTTAAATTTTTTTTTTTATTTAATCTTTTTTTTTTCTTCTTTTTTTTGGGGGGGGGGGGGGGGCGGCGCCCCTGCGCCCCCTATCGGCCGACCGCCACTGTTTTAGTCACTCTTATTCATTGAATATAACACTCTGTTGATTAAGTATTTATTTCTGCAGTGTCTGTCTTTTGAGCTCCCTTGTAATAGGTGGGGTTTTAATGGATTGATACTGCAATATCTGTTATTACAGAACCCTATCTGTTCTTGTTAAGTTGTTTGATTTACCTTTTATCTCAGTAAACAGTCAGACTTGTATCTCTATTGCGTCAGTGTATTTTTGGAGATCATCTCTGAAATGTCTGAACCTAAAGTGTCTAGCGGGTTGGATAATTCTCAGAGTCAGGTGAGTGCAGAGGAATTTCCACTAACTAGCAGCCCTCAAGGGGGTCATGTGACATAAATAATAAACATGTTACACTTACCTCCTATGTGCAGTGGATTTGCACAGTGCAGCGTGGATCCTCCTCGTCTTGGGCCCCTCTTCGCTGCTCCTAGCCCCTCCCTCTTGACGAATACCCCCACAGCAAGCAGCTTGCTATGGGGGCACCCGAGCCGCGCTGCAGCTCCGTGTGTTCATTCAGACACGGAACTGCCATTAGGCCTCACCCCCCTCTCTCCTGATTTGCTAACTGACTTTGATTGACAACCACAGGAACCAATGGCTTGGGTTCAGGTAAATATTAGGGGGTGCTGGGGAGGCTGCTGCACATAGAAGGCTTTTTATCTTAATGCAAAGAATGCATTAGATAAAAAAACCTTCTGCCTTTACAACTCCTTTAGGAGTGTCTAAGACACTCTTTATGAATTCCCCTGTATGTGTTACCTACTCCTGATATTGGCACTACTTACTTCTGACCCAGAGTAAAGTAGGTGTTATTTCACCATACCCCTTGAAGCCAATTCCACTATTAGAACAAATTGTCCGAACCCACCATTTGGTGCTTCCACTCTGCCCCACTCCTGTTAAAAGATGGCGTGGTCAATATGGTATCCGTGGCTAGGACTCCACTCATTGTTTGCTATCAATCACAAGGGGAACTGATATAGTAGGGGGTAGGGGAACTCATGTCTGGGAGTCCCCACCATGGATTTGAAGGTGTAAGAAGACAGCAGCAGCGGCAGTAGCATTCCTAACCATGCTAGCTCCAGCCCAGATAATGTGACCGAGTTTCCTCAAGAGTGGCGGGTACCGTTCCCTTCAACCTAAGTCCCCTTGAATGAACAGAGGCCCAGGCTGGGTTTAAAGCCACAAGTGAGAGAGACTTTCCGTAGCAGGAGGTGAGTATTAGCTGGTAAGCAGCCAATCTGTGAAGTGGAGGCTTTTTCACTTGGGATCACACACCATTCGGATGATGGATAATGAACTTTGTGACTGAATGGACATCGGTTTATCACTCTTTGGACTTTCTTTGTTTTCTTTTCAATATTTAGAGCACAACTCTATTTGGACTATAGCCTCATAGGACAGTCAGAGGAGAGCTTAAACCAGCGCTCTGCTGGACACTGATAGAAGTTCCAAGACTGCTATGTACTGCCGATGAGAAAAGGTATTTAGCAGTTTCTATTTACTAAAATAATTGCATTTCCATGTTCTGTGTACTGGGGGGAGACCAGATATAGTGAACGCAGGGTCCTGGGTTAAGGAACACTTTAAGGTTTTAATGTTTAGGAATTCAATACTGGCTTGACATATATAAGTAATTGTTAATTTTTTTTAAGTTTACAGATACAATGGATAAACAGGAAATACACAATTGGCTTAAATATATAGCTACGTGTAATCCATGACCCTAATGAACAGTAAATCATTCTGCTTGGTATGTTTTTCAGTTAGTGACTGTGTTGACCATATGATGTTTGTTTGCATATTGATTCATTGATTTGTAATAAAGGGATTACATCTAAGGAGGATGTAACAAATATTATCGTGAGCATACAGAAATACAAATGGAAGTAGAACAACAAACATTTTAGGTTACAGGATTTAGGTGAGGTGAGGTAAGGTTAGGTGAATATGTGTCACAATAGCTAATAAAAGCCTATTGTTGTGCCATCGTAGGAATTAAACAGAGGCCGATTGTGGTGCCATAGTTGGAACTAATAGAATCCAATTGTGGTAATGTAATTTGATTTAGTGGAAGTCGATTGTGGTGCCATAGTGGGAATTGATAAAATCCAGTTGTGGTGCAATAGTAGGAATTATTTGAAGTTTACAGTGGGAAAAGAAGCAGATAATAGAAGCCATGGTAGCCATAGTAGCCATAGTAGGATATAAGTCTGTTGTGGTGCTATAATAAAAATCCCTGCTCCCTTCATCCCTGCTGCCAAGTGTTTAAAGAGGAAAGAAAGAGCAGGAGTTTTCCGTGCAAAATTTCTCCAGAAGCTCATGATGATGCAGGCAGAGGTAGTGAGGGGACCGTGCTGTGGGCACCATCCCAAAGAGAGAGAGACAGAGCTACTGGAATGCCATTGCTGTGTGGGGAAAGCAGAGAGTATAGAGCCATGACCTGAGTGCAGTGGCACACATCCACTGCCAGTATAAAGACTTTGCTGTGCTACAGGCCACAGTTGCCCTAGGCAACTCAGAGTGAGTGGACAGCTGAGGAGAGGGACCACTGCTACTGTGTCACCCGGTTTGGAGCCTAGCAGCCATAACCTGTTGCTACCATTAGAGGCTGAGCCCTTAGGAACTGACTACACAGCTGCTTTATAGCTCTACTACTGCCTGATGGCCTAATTGACTGTCCTCAAGCATGTCAATGTTTTCATTGAGCTCCAACGCTAACCTGCTGAAGAGTCAAGACTAAAGATTTCCTTTTACAGTTGCTAACTATAGACCCTTGCCCCTTTCCGAGTTTAGGAGGTACCACCCAGTGGATGCTACACCATACTCCAGCCTTTCCGTTGGAGTGCACTCTAACCCAGTTGTAGTGTTATGCACATTGCAGTTAACATTTTTATATACTGTTTATTGCTAAAGTTGCTGATTCACGTTCTGATTCCCTTTTATTGGTACAGAACTTGATTCTAAGTTCATCTTCCACTAAACGGTATTGTGTCTATTTTCTGGTAGCAACCCACAGCCAGGTTGAAGATATCTATACTTGTGTCCTTATACCTACTTGTAGTGACTTTCATTGAAAAAGATGTGCCATAGGAGCTGAGGCTGTTTTTGGAGGCACAGAACAGAGAACCCAAAATTACCATGCGGCTCATTTAGGGTAGCGCTACACAAGTTAAAGGCCTCATGCACACAGATGCAAAAATGCCGCTTTCAGTGGTGTTTAGCATTTTTTTAACCTCTGAACGCAACTGCATGTAGAAGTTTTAGTGTGTGTTTATACGCAATGTTCAGGGGCAGAATAAAATGGCATGTGTGTCTATGGAAGCATTTTTGCTTTTTTTTCTGTTCAAACATGTACAGTATATATGTGCAAAAACGCATGTGTATGTGCATTCATTTATTCTAACTAATATTCTAGCTAATAGAATGAGTTTCAGCACGAATGCTTTTTAACGCCATACACCTGTAAACCTATCTAAACGCAAGTGAAATGATTAAAGCCATTTTTTCTGCCAAATTCTGGCAGCATAAATATATACACCCGTGTGTATGAAGCCTTACTTGAAGATCATCATCATGATATGATTCGGAATAGCAGAGAACTTCAGTAAAACAAAGCAAAGAAATGATAAAACATGATCCTATCTGAGTAATTTCCTACATCAGGGGCCCAATCAAAGTCTGCCCTTACATCAGACTCCCCCCTTGCACCAGGGTCTCCATCAGAGTCCCCCTTTACTACAGTTTTCCTATCAGAGTCCCTTTTTTCAACAGTTTCTCCATAATTGCCCCCCTTACATTAAACTCCCCCCCTTACATGAAAGACCCCATCAGACTCCCCCCTTGCATCAAGGTACTCATCAGAGTCCCTCTTACATGAGAGTCCTAATCAAAGTCTGTCTTTACATCAGAGTCCCCATTTACAAAAGTTTCTCCATCAGAATCCTCCCTATATCAGGGCCCCCCTTTCATGAAAGTCCCCATCAAAGTCCCCCTTTATTAGCTTACCCATTAGAGTCCCCACAAACATGAGAGTACCCATCAGAGTCTCCCCTTATGTCACAGTCCCCATCAGAATTCACCCTTACCTCACACACTTACAGCATGACTGGAAATGTATATTTAGCAGCAGGAGGAGGATGAGCAGGTCTGGATGGAGGAAGAACCATTCTCCTGTTGATACTTGGGCAAGCATATGATTGGTTGTTAGGACACTGGCAGTGCTAGCAACTAACAACGGTACAATGACAGCGCAGTCAGGGGTTCCTGTGGTAGGTAGAGCCCAAGGGAACCAGGGGTGAGGTGGGGAAGAAATGGAAACCATAGGCTGACCTGAGAACCTGTGTGAGAGGTCAATGACCCTAGCTGTGAGCCTAACAAAAATCTTGCAGCCATAGATGTCTATTGTGATGCCATAATGGGAATTTATTGAAGATTATGTGCCATTGTGGGAGCTAAACACATATGGAACATAGCATTACTAGATGCCAGAGCTAGAAAGTGATCCTCACTCTTTCTTTAATGTTATAAGTTTAGTGACTGTATCAGAAGAACTGTTGGACTTGGAAGATCATTTTGGGGCAGATTCTTCTTTCTGATTTTCTTTGCTAAGTACAGGGAATAATTTCATTCATAGAAAAAAGCAACTGTAACATGAATAAATAAAAGAAGAAATGACCGACTACCAATAGCATAAATAGAATGCATTTGGGTTGCACCCATCTGGTGACTTGCAATGTGTGTGTCAGCATTTACCTGAGTTATTTGTACATGATATAGGATAATATTTGCCTTCATCTGTTGTATAATGCTAACTCCTCAGATAAACAGAGTCCTCCCATGGCTCTCTGTGACTGAATACTTTGCTCTTTTCTATTCCAGACTAATCTGGGCAGGGCTAAGATTTGATATCTGTGTTGTACAGTTGCATACATATTTACACAGTGCACAGCCCATGTCAAATTTATAGCCTGAGCGGCTCAATAACACATTTAGAAATAGCTTACTTTTGTGCTTTATAACAAGTATATTCCATTGCTATGAACTTGTCTTTGACAAGTTCAACAAGTCTGGAGATGGTGTCCAAGAATACTTGATAGCTCTCTCCATATCACCTGAGAACTGAAATGTATGCTTGGAGATCTAATTTACAGCAGATAAACCAAGTACAGCTCTGATCTCCAGCTGTTGGCACCTGTCAAAACCAAAAGCCATGCCAAAACTAAGGCCCAGTAGTGTATTTTGGTTTTGTGCTGCCCTAGGCAAGACTAAAATTGGGCGCCCACCCCTCCTATGTAAATTTGCCCCCCTTTTTTTAAAGGATGTGACTTCCTCCAAAATTGAAGGTCTACAAGTCCCAGCATGAACCCCTGAGATCTCACATGAGGGGGGGGGGGTGAGAGGGGGTGGGAGAGAGAGAAGGGCGAGGGAGGGAGAGAGAGGGGGGGTGAGGGGGATGAAAGCAGGGGGGGTGAGAGGAATAGGGGGGTGAGAGAGAGAGAGCGAGAAATCGAAGAGTGAGAGAGATGATGAGAGAAAGAGGGGATCAGAGAGAGAGGAGGGATGAGAGAGAAGGGGTGGAGAGCGGGGGATGAGAGAGAGAGAGAGAGAGAGAGGGGATGAGAGGGTGTGAGAGAGAGAGGGGGGATGAGAGAGAGAGAGAGGGGGATGAGAGAGAAAGAGAGAGTGGGGGATGAGAGAGAAAGAGAGAGGGGGATGAGAGAGAAAGAGAGAGGGGGATGAGAGAGATAGAGAGAGAGGGAGAGAGAGGGGGTGAGAGAGGGATAAAGAGAGAGAGGGGGTGAGAGAGGGAGAGAGAAACGAGTGGTGAAAGAGAGAGGGGGGGGGTGAGTGTGAGAGAGAGAGAGGGTGAGCTCTAGCAACCAGTGGCCAATAGAGTCTCAGGTAAAAACAAACACAGAGCGCTAAAAAGACCTCCAGCATATGAGGAATAGATGAAAACATGAAAACTCCAAAAAACAACTGAAGACAGGGAAGGGGGGGGGAGGGGGGGGAAAAGGGGGGGGGGGAAGGGCACTTGACAAATAATGGAATTATCAGGGGCGTAACTACAGGGGTTGCAGGGGTTGCAATCGCTACCGGGCCCCATGCTCCAGGGGGCCCGGTAGCAAACCAGTGGGTGAACTTCCAGGATCGCAAAGGTCACACTTGCGACCGGACCCTGGCATTGCACCACTGTGGGGAGGCCCCAAGATTGCAGGAAGTTTGCCCACAAGATTGCAGGAAGGGGGCCCACTGCAGAACTTGTGAAAGAATCCTGCTGCGGGACCGTAATAAAAGGCCATGCAACGAGTGTAAAGAGCCCCAGGATTAGTGGGAAGAGCCCTGGGCTTGAAGGTAAGGGCCCCGGCCAGGGGTCTGGGGGGCCCTTCATGGTTACTTGCATCAGGGCCCTGAAGGTTCTAGTTACGCCTCTGGGAATTATACTAAAAATAAGCATGAAAATGAAAATAAGTATGATACAATTCAATTAGGCTCAAAAAGGTACCATGAGCAGGTGGATGATCCTAAAGGGAAATGTCCATAGGCACTGAGCAGCTTTTCACAGATGAGGAGGAGAATCTGTATAGACAAAAAGAAAAGGGGAAAAGCGCTTTAAGTGCAGACAGTTTTTTGTTGATAACAAGGCAAAGTTATGTACACTCACTAGACGTGAAAGATAAAAAGGCTGTGTCTCTCAAACAGTCCTGCAGCCATCCTCTGGGGGGTGTCCTCCGTTCACATGAAGCCGTTTGCAGATCAATCGCTGGTGGTGGGAGGAAAGGAAGTCGGCTGCCTCCCACATCAATCAGCGGTGAGCGGTCTGAAGGCTCCGGTCTGCGGCTACGTTGTGCGGGTGGTAGCTGGAGGCACTCTCATAGGCAGGGGTGGTGGGATATGTTCGAAGGGTACGGCATGCACGACGCGTTTCTGAGCATGCCTATGAGAGTGCCTCCAGCTACCACCCGCACAACGTAGCCGCAGACCGGAGCCTTCAGACCCCTCACCGCTGATTGATGTGGGAGGCAGCCGGCTTACTTTCCTCCCACCACCAGCGATTGATCTGCAAACGGCTTCATGTGAACGGAGGACACCCCCCAGAGGATGGCTGCAGGACTGTTTGAGAGACACAGCCTTTTTATCTTTCACGTCTAGTGAGTGTACATAACTTTGCCTTGTTATCAACAAAAAACTGTCTGCACTTAGAGTGCTTTTCCCCTTTTCTTTATGTCTAATAGAGTCTCAGGTGGAGGGGAAGGGGGTGGCTTTTTTGCTGCCCCCTGCAAAGTGCCGCCCTAGGCCTGGGCCTTGTTGGCCTAGGCCAAAATACAGCACTGCTAAGGCCTACACTGCTGTCAGGGCTCTGGGTTTGAATGATAATACGTTTTGGTCCACTCTCCACTTCTTAAGGCTCCATTCACACCTGGGCGTTTTCAGCTCCAAAAACGCTCAAAAGAAACGTTTCCAAAAACGCCCAACAAGTAAAACCCCATTCATTTAAATGGCCCCTGTTCACATCTGAGCATTTTAACGCCTGAAGCAAAACGCTCAAAAAAGTACATGAGCTTCTTTTTGGGCAGATTACAGGCGTTTTCCATTGGTCTCTAGTCAATCTAAAAACACCTGTAAAACACCTGCAAAACGCCTGCAAAAAACGCCCATAAAAACGCCTGAAAAAAACGCCTGAAACAAAAACGCCCAGGTGTGAATGGAGCCTTAGTCAAACAATTATTTTTGGAAAAATTAGAATGTACTATTGTAAACAGTATGCTGTCTTCTTTGTGTGCACTGTAACTATTAATGTGTTCAAACCTCCAAACAAGATACTGTAAATGAGAGATGGTTTCCTGCGTCCTGAGCTACACTCAATCCCTCAACAGACCCTGAACCATGTTTTTTTTTTTACCTCTTACAGGTCTCCTGTTATGTTATATAAAATATATATATATATACATAGTTTTCATAGCCCTACCCATCCCCCTGTTTCCATTTATCCAGTGGTGTTTATTTATATTACATCTATATATTTTATATATTTGTAGTTCTTTTTCTTCACTTCCAGACAAAATTCAAGGAGGACCTGGTTTTTGTCACGACCCTTTTATGTATCATATTTTTATATTTTTTTATTGTATATCGACATACATTGATACATGGGTCTGGAGTCTGGACTTATGTTTATTTCAATTTAATTTTCAACTTTTTATCTAATTTGTGTTTAGCGAATTTGGTTCTGGTCTTTTTTTTTATATTAAAAGATTTTTTCTTTTCAAACACACATTTTTGAATATTTTTACATATATTTCGTTCATATATATATATATATATATATATATATATATATATATATATATTTTACCTCAATGATTATGTTCATTCATTCACAACAATCACACATTATTATCTTTTAGTGTTTAACATTCACACACAATGTCACTGTTAGAGCCCATTCAGACTAGCGCGACACGACTTTGGGGGACGACCTGTGAAGTCACGTGCACCGCGACTTGCAGAGACTTCACATAATGGAAGTCTATGCAAGTCGCCTCCAGGTCGCCCCAAAGTAGTACAGGACCCTTTTTCTAAGTCGGAGCGACTTGTGTTGCTCCTATTAGAACGGGTCCTGTGCTAATCAATGGACCGCGACCGAGCGCGACTTGTCAGGCTGACAAGTCGCCTGACAAGTCGCGCTAATGTGAATGGGCTCTTAACACCTTGGGATTCAGTATATCACATACATATTTTTTTCATTTTTTTCATTTGTTCACGTAATTCTCCTTCCTCATTTTTATTCACACTGTTTTTCCCGTTTTTGGTTATTTAATCAAACTTTTTGGTCCCAACAATAGTGTTGAGCGAACACGGACTGTATTATTCGTGTTCGTACCGAATAATTGGATTTTTGTTACCCGAACACGGACACTTTACTGTATGTTCGGGTAAAAAATCCGTGTTCGGTCGTTTTATTTCCGGGTTTTGCATGTTTTGGCGCTCTTTTCAGGGCGGGCTTTCAACAGCCAATCAACAATCGTTTAACTGGTGGGCCTTAAGCTATCCCAGCCATGCCTGCAAATGTATGAGTAGCTGTGATTGGCCGTCTGAAGCATGTGACCAAGTCTTTATAAGTTCGAGGCAGCCGCAGCGGCGTCATTCTGCTGCTTAGCTCAGGGACAGAGCACACATACGTGCTGGCTGCTGATTAGGGAAAGACAGGCAGGGAAAACGAATTGGTGTCGGGATAGAATTTAGGGTCAGGTCGGAGTGTTTAGGCAGGGCGAGTTGTAGGCATTTTAGGGATAGAGTCTGCTGAATTATAGGGTCAGTGTGTTCTACAAACTACAATCGATATTGCTGTGTGGTGTGGGATAGGAGATAGGCAGGTGTCAGTGATTCACATCCATTTTTCTGTGTGTGGGCTGCAGTGAACACAATCTTTTTGGGGTGCAGTGAACACAATCCTTTTGGGGTGCAGTGAACAAAATCTTTGTGGGGTACAGTGAACACAATCTTTGTGGGGTGCAGTGAAGACAATCCTTGTGGGGTGCAGTGAAGACAATCCTTGTGGGGTACAGTGAACACAATCTTTGTGGGGTGCAGTGAAGACAATCCTTTTGGGGTGCAGTGAACACAATCTTTGTGGGGTGCAGTGAACAAAATCTTTGTGGGGTACAGTGAACACAATCTTTGTGGGGTACAGTGAACAAAATCTTTGTGGGGTACAGTGAACACAATCTTTGTGGGGTGCAGTGAAGACAATCCTTGTGGGGTGCAGTGAACAAAATCTTTGGGGGGTACAGTGAACACAATCTTTGTGGGGTACAGTGAACACAATCTTTGTGGGGTGCAGTGAAGACAATCCTTGTGGGGTGCAGTGAAGACAATCCTTGTGGGGTGCAGTGAACAAAATCTTTGGGGGGTACAGTGAACACAATCTTTGTGGGGTGCAGTGAAGACAATCCTTTTGGGGTGCAGTGAACACAATCTTTGTGGGGTACAGTGAACACAATCTTTGTGGGGTGCAGTGAAGACAATCCTTGTGGGGTGCAGTGAAGACAATCCTTGTGGGGTACAGTGAACACAATCTTTGTGGGGTGCAGTGAAGACAATCCTTTTGGGGTGCAGTGAACACAATCTTTGTGGGGTGCAGTGAACAAAATCTTTGTGGGGTGCAGTGAAGACAATCCTTGTGGGGTGCAGTGAAGACAATCCTTGTGGGGTGCAGTGAACAAAATCTTTGGGGGGTACAGTGAACACAATCTTTGTGGGGTACAGTGAACACAATCTTTGTGGGGTGCAGTGAAGACAATCCTTGTGAGGTGCAGTGAAGACAATCCTTGTGGGGTACAGTGAACACAATCTTTGTGGGGTGCAGTAAAGACAATCCTTTTGGGGTGCAGTGAACACAATCTTTGTGGGGTGCAGTGAACAAAATCTTTGTGGGGTACAGTGAACACAATCTTTGTGGGGTGCAGTGAAGACAATCCTTGTGGGGTGCAGTGAACAAAATCTTTGGGGGGTACAGTGAACACAATCTTTGTGGGGTACAGTGAACACAATATTTGTGGGGTGCAGTGAAGACAATCCTTGTGGGGTACAGTGAACACAATCTTTGTGGGGTGCAGTGAAGACAATCCTTTTGGGGTGCAGTGAACACAATCTTTGTGGGGTGCAGTGAACAAAATCTTTGTGGGGTACAGTGAACACAATCTTTGTGGGGTACAGTGAACAAAATCTTTGTGGGGTGCAGTGAAGACAATCCTTGTGGGGTGCAGTGAACAAAATCTTTGGGGGGTGCAGTGAACAAAATCTTTGTGGGGTGCAGTGAACACAATCTTTGTGGGGTACAGTGAACACAATCTTTGTGAGGTGCAGTGAAGACAATCCTTGTGGGGTACAGTGAACACAATCTTTGTGGGGTGCAGTGAAGACAATCCTTTTGGGGTGCAGTGAACACAATCTTTGTGGGGTGCAGTGAAGAAAATCCTTTTGGGGTGCAGTGAACACAATCTTTGTGGGGTACAGTGAACACAATCTTTGTGGGGTACAGTGAAGACAATCCTTGTGGGGTGCAGTGAAGACAATCCTTGTGGGGTGCAGTGAACAAAATCTTTGTGGGGTACAGTGAACACAATCTTTGTGGATTACAGTGAACACAATCTTTGTGGGGTGCAGTGAAGACAATCCTTTTGGGGTGCAGTGAACACAATCTTTGTGGGGTACAGTGAACACAATCTTTGTGGGGTGCAGTGAAGACAATCCTTTTGGGGTGCAGTGAACACAATCTTTGTGGGGTGCAGTGAACAAAATCTTTGTGGGGTACAGTGAACACAATCTTTGTGGGGTGCAGTGAAGACAATCCTTGTGGGGTGCAGTGAAGACAATCCTTGTGGGGTGCAGTGAACAAAATCTTTGGGGGGTACAGTGAACACAATCCTTGTGGGGTACAGTGAACACAATCTTTGTGGGGTGCAGTGAAGACAATCCTTGTGAGGTGCAGTGAAGACAATCCTTGTGGGGTACAGTGAACACAATCTTTGTGGGGTGCAGTAAAGACAATCCTTTTGGGGTGCAGTGAACACAATCTTTGTGGGGTGCAGTGAACAAAATCTTTGTGGGGTACAGTGAACACAATCTTTGTGGGGTGCAGTGAAGACAATCCTTGTGGGGTGCAGTGAACAAAATCTTTGGGGGGTACAGTGAACACAATCTTTGTGGGGTACAGTGAACACAATCTTTGTGGGGTGCAGTGAAGACAATCCTTGTGGGGTACAGTGAACACAATCTTTGTGGGGTGCAGTGAAGACAATCCTTTTGGGGTGCAGTGAACACAATCTTTGTGGGGTGCAGTGAACAAAATCTTTGTGGGGTACAGTGAACACAATCTTTGTGGGGTACAGTGAACAAAATCTTTGTGGGGTGCAGTGAAGACAATCCTTGTGGGGTGCAGTGAACAAAATCTTTGGGGGGTGCAGTGAACAAAATCTTTGTGGGGTGCAGTGAACACAATCTTTGTGGGGTACAGTGAACACAATCTTTGTGGGGTGCAGTGAAGACAATCCTTGTGGGGTACAGTGAACACAATCTTTGTGGGGTGCAGTGAAGACAATCCTTTTGGGGTGCAGTGAACACAATCTTTGTGGGGTGCAGTGAAGAAAATCCTTTTGGGGTGCAGTGAACACAATCTTTGTGGGGTACAGTGAACACAATCTTTGTGGGGTACAGTGAAGACAATCCTTGTGGGGTGCAGTGAAGACAATCCTTGTGGGGTGCAGTGAACAAAATCTTTGTGGGGTACAGTGAACACAATCTTTGTGGATTACAGTGAACACAATCTTTGTGGGGTGCAGTGAAGACAATCCTTTTGGGGTGCAGTGAACACAATCTTTGTGGGGTACAGTGAACACAATCTTTGTGGGGTGCAGTGAAGACAATCCTTGTGGGGTGCAGTGAAGACAATCCTTGTGGGGTGCAGTGATCAAAATCTTTGTGGGGTACAGTGAACACAATCGTTGTGGGGTACAGTGAACACCATCTTTGTGGGGTGCAGTGAACAAAATCTTTGTGGGGTACAGTGAACACAATCTTTGTGGGGTACAGTGAACACAATCTTTGTGGGGTGCAGTGAAGACAATCCTTTTGGGGTGCAGTGAACACAATCTTTGTGGGGTACAGTGAACACAATCTTTGTGGGGTGCAGTGAACAAAATCTTTGTGGGGTACAGTGAACACAATCTTTGTGGGGTACAGTGAACACAATCTTTGTGGGGTGCAGTGAAGACAATCCTTTTGTGGTGCAGTGAACACAATCTTTGAGGGGTACAGTGAACACAATCTTTGTGGGGTGCAGTGAAGACAATCCTTGTGGGGTGCAGTGAAGACAATCCTTGTGGGGTACAGTGAACACAATCTTTGTGGGGTGCAGTGAAGACAATCCTTTTGGGGTGCAGTGAACACAATCTTTGTGGGGTACAGTGAACACAATCTTTGTGGGGTGCAGTGAAGACAATCCTTGTGGGGTGCAGTGAAGACAATCCTTGTGGGGTGCAGTGAACAAAATCTTTGGGGGGTACAGTGAGCACAATCTTTGTGGGGTACAGTGAACACAATCTTTGTGGGGTGCAGTGAAGACAATCCTTTTGGGGTGCAGTGAACACAATCTTTGTGGGGTACAGTGAACACAATCTTTGTGGGGTGCAGTGAAGACAATCCTTGTGGGGTGCAGTGAAGACAATCCTTGTGGGGTGCAGTGAACAAAATCTTTGTGGGGTACAGTGAACACAATCTTTGTGGGGTGCAGTGAACAAAATCTTTGGGGGGTACAGTGAACACAATCTTTGTGGATTACAGTGAACACAATCTTTGTGGGGTGCAGTGAAGACAATCCTTTTGGGGTGCAGTGAACACAATCTTTGTGGGGTACAGTGAACACAATCTCATACTTCTGAAGATTTGAGGGTGCTGCCTGTTTCATCCTCCTCCTCCTTATCCATCCTTTTAGGGGTACAAACAATAGTAATTGGGGCCTAGTGTGCTTCTGTACGTGTGAGATACATACACTTTTTTTGATCATATTTCCTATTCCGCTATTCAATAAAAACCTTTGGGGATCAATTAAATTGCGGAATAGTCTGTGTCGGTACGTGTGAGATCCACCTTTCCAAGTTTTTGAGGTTCATCTCTGTCAGGGTTCTAGTCGTACCCGCCAGACGACTAGGCGTGGCCACCCCACTGGTGCCTTTCAGAGGTATTGAACCTGTGTCCTTCTGGCTTCCCAGTCTGCCAACTAGCCTCTGAGCCACTTCAGGACTTTGGAGAACTTCTGTTTATTCCTGTATTGCCTGCAGCACTAGGGGGCTGGATTTCACCAGAGGCTCAGACCTGTCAGTAACTCTCCAGCTGTATTTGATACCTAATTAACAAGGTATAAGACACTGCCCCTCCCTAAGGGCAGTGTCAGTTCATTGACTCTGGTTTCCTGGTTTGGTTCCTGTTGTTTGAGTTCCTGCATTCCTGTTTGTTTCCGGCATCTGACCCCTGGCTTCACCTGACGGTTCTCCTGCTCTAGTCCTTGCCTGTATTTGGACCTGGTTATCCTGCACAGCCCCCGTGCACAAACTCACAGGCCAGGTGGCTTCTTACCTGGTCACCCTGGTCTGTGTTTGTTTGCAAGGGTGAGCATAAATCTCTGCCTGAATGACTCCCAACAAAGGTAAGCCCTGACAGAATGAACTGACCAAACATGGAGTCAGCAGAGATGTGCAAGATGCTAACCCTGCAAGTGTCCAGCCTGGCCCAGACTGTTTCAGAGCTGCAGCGTGAAATTCTGTTACTTAAAGGCACAGTACGCCCAGTCTCGGAACCTGCATATTCAGAGCCGTTTGTTGTCATGCCTGAGAGATTCAATGGCAGTCGTGCTTCTTTCCAGTGCTTTAAGGTGGACTGCGAAATTTTATTTGCCTTAAAGCCTCGGACATATGCCAGTGACTTTATCAAGGTCCGTGCGGCTATCAATCTGCTGTCTGGATGGATCAAGACATGGGCACACCAGATGTTGCTTGCTCAGAATCCTGTCCTTGACAGCTGGGTGTCCTTCTTGACTGCATTGGACTCGCAGTGTAAGACCTCTAGAAAACCGTCTACTCCAAGGTCAGGTTTCAGAGAATCCAAGATACCCAGAGACAGGAAATACCAACACCACACGTCAATGTTGCCATCTTGTGAACCTGTTCATAGAGAAACTCCAGAGGTTTCCCATGTTCCTGCCGACTCTGAAGAACCCATGGAGATAGGTCTCATAAAGATAAAGACCAAATTGACACCTGATGAAAGAGACCGGAGGAGAGGCCGTGGTCTCTGCTTTTACTGTGGAGAAAGAGGGCACTTTATCTCTCTGTGTCCTACGCGCCCTCCTAGACCTCGGGCTCTCCATTTGGGTGCTGTTCAGTTATACCCAGTCAGCAATACACCTCTGTCTGTGAATTGCCAACATTGTTGTCACACAAGTTCATGTTCGTCTATGGCCAAAGGTACTCAGACCACTGTGATTGAAACCACCAATGTCCTTCAGGTACCTGATAACGTGACCTCTGTGACACTTCTGTCTAAAGCCCCAGAAGAGGCAATGCTGTCTCCTAAAGATGCAGTTCTTATTAGTACCAACACTACTTCAAGCCTGCTCGAAGAAGATATACCACCAGACTGTACCTATGCTTCTGATGGTACTGTAGTCTGCAAAAAAGACTTGCGTTTATTTGAGGAGGCATTGCGTGCCAGACACTCCACTCCTGCTGAGGAAAATGTTCACGCCCGGAGGGCGTCCCTAAAGGGGGGGTACTGTCAGGGTTCTAGTCGTACCCGCCAGACGACTAGGCGTGGCCACCCCACTGGTGCCTTTCAGAGGTATTGAACCTGTGTCCTTCTGGCTTCCCAGTCTGCCAACTAGCCTCTGAGCCACTTCAGGACTTTGGAGAACTCCTGTTTATTCCTGTATTGCCTGCAGCACTAGGGGGCTGGATTTCACCAGAGGCTCAGACCTGTCAGTAACTCTCCAGCTGTATTTGATACCTAATTAACAAGGTATAAGACACTGCCCCTCCCTAAGGGCAGTGTCAGTTCATTGATTCTGGTTTCCTGGTTTGGTTCCTGTTGTTTGAGTTCCTGCATTCCTGTTTGTTTCCGGCATCTGACCCCTGGCTTCACCTGACGGTTCTCCTGCTCTAGTCCTTGCCTGTATTTGGACCTGGTTATCCTGCACAGCCCCCGTGCACAAACTCACAGGCCAGGTGGCTTCTTACCTGGTCACCCTGGTCTGTGTTTGTTTGCAAGGGTGAGCATAAATCTCTGCCTGAATGACTCCCAACAAAGGTAAGCCCTGACAATCTCATACTTCTGAAGATTTGAGGGTGCTGCCTGTTCCATACTCCTCCTCCTCCTCATCCATCCTTTTAGGTGTACAAACAAGTAATTGGGGCCTAGTGTGCTTCTGTACGTGTGAGATACATACACTTTTTTTGATCATATTTCCCATTCCGCTATTCAATAAAAACCTTTGGGGATCAATTAAATTGCGGAATAGTCTGTGTCGGTACGTGTGAGATCCACCTTTCCAAGTTTTTGAGGTTCATCTCATACTTCTGAAGATTTGAGGGTGCTGCCTGTTCCATACTCCTCTTCCTAATCCTCCCTTTAGGGTAGGAAAAAATTTAATCGGGCCTAGTCTGTGTTTGTACGTGTGAGATACACAGTTTTTTATCCTATTCCGCTATTCAATACACACCCTTTTGGTGTAAAAAACATTAAATTGCGGCATAGTTTGCATATTTGACTGTGAGATACACCCGTGCGATACTGTTGTTCTTTTGTTCTGCTATTCAATAAAGACCTTTCTAGGGCAAGATCTTAAATTTCAGAAATATGAGGAGAGCGTCAAATAGGGGCCGTGGCCGGGGTCGTGGTGCTGCTGCTAGAGCTCCTGTTGCAAGGAGAGGACGTGGTCGATCTGTGCCAGCTACACGCACAAGTGAAACACCTTCCTCAAGTGTGAGTAGGCGACAGAACCTGCAGCAGTATTTGGTAGGGCATCATACGCCTCTAGAAGTGATGAGGCCAGAACACAGAGAGGCGATAGTAGATTGGTTTGCTGCTGACAGTGCCTCCAGTTCCTTCACATTGTCTCCCACCCAGTCTACTGCAGAAAGGTCAGAGTTGGCACCTGCAGCCAATGTCCAACCGTCTTTCACCTCACCCCCTTGCAAATCAGGCAAGCAGTCTGAGCCCCAAGCCATACAGCAGTCTCTTATTCTTTTTGAGGACTCTGTCAGCAGGGTTTCCCAGGGCCATCCACCTAGCCCTGCCCCAGAAGTGGAAGAGATTGAGTGCAGCGATGCCCAACCACTTATTTCTCAAGATGAGTACATGGAAGGACCATCACAGCACGTCTCCGATGATGACGAAACGCAGGTGCCAACTGCTGCGGCATTCAGCATTGTGGAGACCGACAGGGAGGGCAGGGGTGAAGACTGGGTGGAAGATGATGTGGAGGACGATGAGGTCCTCGACCCCACATGGAATGAAGGTCATGCAGGTGACCTGAGTATTTTGGAGGAAGAGGCGGTGGTCGCACAGAGCCACCAGCACAGCAGAAGAGGGAGCAGGGTGCAGAAGCGGAGCGGCCGTGCCCTAGACACTACGCCTGCTACTGCCCAACGCAGCAAGGGAACGAGCGCACCAAAGTCAGCTCAAAATAGTTCTCTAGCGTGGAAGTTCTTTAGAAAATGTGCTGATGACAGGACACGAGTGGTTTGCACCCTGTGCAATCAGAGCCTGAAGCGAGGCATAAACCTTCTCAACCTGAGCACAACCTGCATGATCAGGCATCTAAGTGCAAAGCACGAGCTGCAGTGGAGTACACACCTTCAAAACCAAGAAACGTCTCTGGCTCATCCTGCTTCCTCTTCTGCTGCAGTCTCGGCCGCTCCAGCCACCTCTGTAGTCATACCGGCACCTGCCACCCCGCAAACAGACGATCTGTCAGCAACACCACCACCTGGGTCACCAACAACCATCTCCACAATGTCCCGTGGAAGTGTTCAGCTTTCCATCTCCCAAACACTTGAGAGGAAGAGGAAGTACCCCCCTACCCACCCGCGATCCCTGGCCCTGAATGCCAGCATTTCACAATTATTGGCCTTTGAAATGCTGTCATTCCGTCTGGTGGAGACGCCCAGTTTTAAAAAGCTTATGTCGGTGGCTGTCCCACAGTACGTCGTGCCCAGCCGCCACTACTTTTCCAGGCAAGCCATCCCTTCCCTGCACAACCAAGTGGGGGAAAAAATCAGGTGTGCACTGCGCAACGCCATCTGTGCCAAGGTCCACCTAACTACCGATACGTGGACCAGTAAGCACGGTCAGGGGCGTTATATCTCCCTAACGGCACACTACCGCCTCCTCACCCGGACAGCGTAATACCTTCACCACCAACTTCAGCACGGCCAGGGCTAAACGACAGCAGGCAGTTTTACAACTTGCCTGTTTGGGGGACAAACCACACACCGCGCAGGAGTTGTGGAGGAGCATGGAACAGCAGACAAATGAGTGGTTGCTGCCAGCGAGCCTCAAGCCCGGCCTGGTGGTGTGCGATAATGGGCGAAATCTCATAGCAGCTCTGGGCCTAGCCGGTTTGACGCACATCCCTTGCCTGGCGCATGTGCTGAATTTGGTGGTGCAGAGGTTCCTTAAAAACTACCCCGATATGTCAGAGCTGCTGCAGAAAGTGCGGGCCGTCTGTGCGCACTTTCGGCGTTTTCACCCTGCTGCTGCTCGCCTGGCAGCGCTGCAGCGTAACTTCGGCCTTCCCGCTCACCGCCTCATATGTGACGTGCCCACAAGGTGGAACTCCACCTTGCACATGCTGCAAAGACTGTGCGAGCAGCAGCAGGCCATAGTGGAGTTTCAGCTGCAGCACGCACGCGTGAGTCGCTCTGCGGAACAGCACCACTTCACCACCAATAACTGAGCCTCCATGCGAGACCTGTGTGCCTTGTTACGCTGTTTTGAGTACTCCACCAACATGGCCAGTGGCAATGACGCCGTTCTCAGCTTAACTATCCCACTTCTATGCCTCCTTGAAAAAACAATTTGGGCGATGATGGAAGAGGATGTGGCACAGGATGAGGAGGAGGAGGATGAAGAGGTAACATTTCAAAGGCTTTCAGGGCAGTCATTCGCAAGGGGCTCCGAGGGTGGGTTCCTGCACACACAAATGCCAGGGACACAATTGTCCAGCAGGGGCACAGTTCTGGAGGATGAGGAGGAGGAGGAGCTGGAGGAGGAGCTGGAGGAGGAGATGGAACCATGTTCACAGCAGGGTGGCACCCAGGCCAGCTCATGGCCATCACTGGTGCGTGGCTGGGGGGATACAGAGGACACGGACGATACACCTCCCACAGAGGACAGCCTTTTGTCGCCTCTGGGCAGCCTGGCACACATGAGCGATTACATGCTGCAGTGTCTCCACAACGACCGCCGAGTTGCCCACATTCTAACTTGTGCTGATTACTGGGTGGCCACGCTGCTGGATCCCCGTTACAAGGACAACGTACCGTCCTTAATTCACTCACTGGAGCACGATCGCAAGATGCGCGAGTACAAGCGCACGCTGGTAGATGCGATGCTGCTGGCATTCCCATCTGACAGCGGGGCCACAGTGGAAGCACAAGGCAGAGGAGGAGGAGGAGGAGGTCGCCAACGCAACCAGGGCACCGCCAGCACCTCAGAAGGCAGGGTTAGCATGGCCGAAATGTGGAAAAGCTTTGTCAGCACGCCACAACAAACAGCAGCACCAGCAGCTCAGATGGAACGTCTTAGCAGGAGGCAGCATTTTACCAACATGGTGGAGCAGTATGTGTGCACACGCCTACATGTAGTGAATGAGGGGTCTGCCCCCTTCAACTTCTGGGTCTCCAAATTGGGCACATGGCCTGAGCTTGCCCTTTACGCCTTGGAGGTGCTGGCGTGCCCTGCAGCCAGTGTATTATCTGAACGGGTATTTAGCACGGCTGGGGGCGTTATAACAGACAAGCGCAGCCGCCTGTCCAGAGACAATGTGGACAAGCTCACGTTCATTAAAATGAACCAGGCATGGATCCCACGGGACTTTTCCGTACCTTGTGCAGAATAGCAATGGATACCGACCCATTGTTCCATTTTTGCTCTTTCTCACTCTTTTGGGGTGTACCCTCATTTAAAATTTGTGAAAAGAAGCAGTGTTGGCTACCTCGTCCTCCTCCTCAGGGCCAGATTAACGCAGGGGCTATTGGAGCTGCAGCTCCAGGCCCCTACCTTTTATATAGGCCCCGGGTTGGCCATATTCACTGTGACCGCTCTTCTGTCACTTGTAAACACAGAAGTCTGGCTTCTATGCTCGTTTCCCCAGGCAGCACCCTCAGAACCTCCCCACACAGCGCGAAGGCCTGACAAGGAGGGACAGTTGCCGATGCATGGATGTGTTTATGGGCTTCAGAGACAGCATCCCATGTTGAATTAGGCATGCATGGCTGCACCCTTCCTCCTCTGGGTGCATGGCACGGCCCTTAAGGCCCTTCAAAATCCTCAGCACCAAGACCATGATGCTCTTAATCCGGCCCTGGTCCTCCTCCACCGCCGCTTCCACCTACACCGCCCATAGGTGTGCGCAGCCTATTGCATTAGGGTGTGCACCCCAAAGTTGAAATACACATGCATGTGTTTGCCTACATGTACATGGCCCCGATACATTACTCTCCCTGCTGGCAAAGAGAAATAGAGCAGAGCAGGTCCGAGGGAGATCTTTCCCATCTCCTCACTGGCAAACAGAGCGATAATGCTATGTGCCCTAGGTGATTAGGGTGTGCCCAGGTACAACCGGCACACCCTGTGCTCACGCCTATGACACCGCCACATCCACCACAACCTCAACCTCCCTCCTACTCCATATGGGCCTCGTCCTTCAGAGATGAAGAACATTGTTTTATTTTTCTGTTTTTTTTTTGTTGTTTTAAGTTATTTCCCTATCCACATTTGTTTGCATAGCACTTGCCATGCTCTTAACTACGTTTTGCTGCCATTTGCAGCACTCTAGCCCTTTCCATTGGTGTTTTAGAGCCATTTTAGTGCCTTAAAGTTCGGGTCCCCATTGACTTCAATGGGGTTCGGTGTCCGGGAAAAGTTCGGTAAAAGTCCGGGACACGGACCCGGACTTTTTTTTAAAGTTCGGCCGAACCCGTCGAACACGGACATCTAGGTGTCCGCTCAACCCTACCCAACAACCTATAAAGTGTAGCTCTTTTGCACCTTTATCTGTGCAGTTTATATCAGATCTATCTGTATTTTATACACAATGCACATCAGGGACAGGCTCAGTGTGGGACATTTTTATATGTGTATTGCTTTTATGAAAATGTTCTCTCTTTTGTGTTAAGAATGTCTCCATTTGTGTGTTTTTGTTATGCCATGTTCTGTCTTGGTTTTTTAGTGGACTTGAAGTGATTGACCCGCATGTGTTTGACATTTAATCATCAGATCTTGGGTGTGTTCCAACACAGCTTTTAACTCTATTCAGTCAATTGTTGGCTGCCTATATATGCGGCTCTCTCATCTTCTCCCACTATTGGTAATGATTAAGCAATCTTAGAATCATGAAACGCGTTTACCTGTCCCGTGTCTATGTGAAGCACTGTATGTATTATACTTTACGGGGGATTAAACACTTCATTCTTCAATTTCTCTTGAGTGCGGTCACAGTTTCTTTGAATCATCTTCTGTTATGTTACCCAGAGTTGAACAGACAATTAGAAAATATTCCATTATTTTTTGTGATATAATAAAAATGTATACAGACTAAGTTCTCAACTTCAGGTGAGTAATATTCCCCTACGATGTGGTGGATGGAGCTTTTGGTGGCATTGTTTCTGGAAAAATTTCATAGGTTTAAATAATTACGCTGTTTATAATAATTTTTATCTGTCAAATAATTTTTTAGCTTATGTCAGGTGGTTGTATATCGGAATTCTGTACTTTTTTGATTTGCTCAGCAGTGGTGGTTATGAACAGAGAGCTTAACCACAAATAAATTTGAGCCCCCTATCATACCAATGACTGCATAAAGGCAGTCGCTGGGCCACAAACAAGATAGGCTCTGTAGGTTTGTATGCAAGTTGGAACAGGTACATTTTAAGTGTAACTCCAGCCAAAAATCTTTTTTTACATTTATTGGATAGCACAGGGAAGGTTAACACCTCTGTAAGGTTTGTTTTCCTGTCTGTTCCCCTGTTCAGAAGATTTCACCTCACTTTCTGTCCCTGTGACAATTGGATTTTGAAAATTTTGGATTGTTGTGGAAACAAGGATTGGGGATAAAGCTTCAGTGGAGACATATTTTCCCCATGATAACTCTTACAGGAGTGAATTTCCCTTTCTAGGGGTAGATTTCCTCTCACTTCCTGTTGTCTCCATCTGTTTGTAAGTAGGAGTCATTTGTAAGTCAGATGTTTGTAACTCGCGGACTGCCTGTATCCAATTAATTTTCACCTTTCAAACATGTGACCAGTATGACCCAAAGCCCCTCAGCTTGGTTTCAGTCCCTGCTATGTATTACTAATTTGTTGCATTTGTAAAGGGCACAGTTTTTCTAACATCACTTCTTGTGTCATTATCAATGTTTTGTTAGGTTGTGTCTATAAGATTTGGAACATCCTGTTTGTCCAAAATTGTCCTGTTAAATAGGAGTGAGAAAGACGCCAGCATGGAAGCATAACTGATGTTGAATCACAGGCAGCAGAATCAGTATGTCCACCCCATATATTGAAGATGTGCACCCCAAGCTGTTGTCCTTCTGAAAAACACAAATAGATTAGTATAGGTTTACAGTTCTTGTATTATATAAGGATCTAGAAACTGCCTTACTCAGAGGAACTGATCATTTATTATTCACTTGTAGAACCCTCCTAGGTAGATGCTAGAGAGTGCATGGGTTTTGAGTTTCCTTGCTTACCAGGGGAACTATAAGGCAAATTTAAGTACTCCCTGCTTAACAGGGGCTGCTGCACCTCCTCTGTACGAGCTGCCATGCGGCCTCAGGTGGTCGACCTGAGGGCAAGAGATACAGAAGCTGCAACCCTGATGTCCGGCAGAATTGACTAAGAAGGAGTTAAACCTGGAAGGATATGTTTCTGGTTGCTGTGAGTACAGATCTACGCCTAGGGTCCTGTTCGGTAAGGGCCATCCCTTCATGTTAGTAAGGTCAGTGGACGGGTGCCAGCTAAAGAGGATACTGAGTAGTGTCCTGAAGAGTCAGTGTTCATTGACTCTGCTGCCAGAGTGAGCAAAGGACTTTTCTTCCATGCAAATCATGTATGGTTCAGCAGAGGGTCTGCTATCCAGTTCAATTAAGTGAGGCCAAGTGATAGTTGTCCTCTTTTATGCATAGTTCAAGTTGGAGTATCCCACTAATCCCTTCTCCTATGCAAGTCCTACCAATAAATACAAAAAAAAAAACGAATCCCCTGGACTGATCTTTGGATAACGAGTGGATGAGTGTCCACCTAACTGTGTAAAAATACTCAACCATCTGGCTGCAGGATAATCCAAGGAAGACCCAGGGACCTTCATACTCAGTAGCCCCGATAAGGTCCGTGCTACACACTAGACACTTGAATATTATTTTTTTTAAACATGCTTTTCTACTACACATGGGGTAATCTCTGTATTTTTATCTATGGATCAGTACAACACTGTACTGGCATATCCATGAGGTGAGTATAACCTGCTTTGGTCCTTCTTAGCAATTTTGGGAAATAATCTAGATGTTGTAGGTAATTGTTTATATTCTTCCTTCTGTACAATACAAAAGCCCAGACAAGAACACTTTATTCATATATTATATAGGTCTATGCACTACAAAAAACATAAACAGGGCTAATCACTATTTGGCTGCATACTGTATGTGGGCATCACCTGCAGAATGTATTATTTATTTAAAACTAAGCATTGCTTTGTATCCCCTCCATCCCCCAAGTGATATTCCATGTAAGTGGCATGTGCACGAAAGATTACAACACACACACAACACATAAATACACAGTATATGTCCCTGTTTGCCTTTCAGCATCTATTCTGCACTTTGCCAATGCTGCAGCTGGTTTGACTTTGCTAATTGCTCTGTGCACATGTGCTTGGCTTGGTCTCAGGAGCATAAATTCAATTGTGAGGAGAGATGAAAAAAAAGGCACTCACAATGCAAAATGCTATATAAACAATAATCCACTGCTTCAATCGTCCTGATGTCACTGCTACTTCCCTTATATAGTAAAAATGGTGATGCTTCATATACTCCTGGTATTTTCCTGGTATTTTCTTATTCAGTTTCAGCACATAACAAAGGAAGACATCAACAAGGCACACCTCCGATCGGTCACAGCTCATGTCTTAGGGAAAAACTTGAGTTAACAAGGTGCTTCCTGAAGGATGAAAGGATTTCCCATGACAAAACAACATAAAGAACAGTGATATCTACCAAGTATACCGATACAACCAAGTTTTTATTATAAAATAAAGAAAACCGCGCATCCAAAAACGTATGCAGAAATAGCAGCTAGCATCAATCAACAGGTGATAGATAGAAATGGTATATAAAATGCAGCGCTAATAAATAATTATAATGATATGTCCATAATACAGTCCGATCGTTTAAAGTTGAAATTGAAATAGAAGCCTCCACCTCCTAATGTGCACCAAGCACACTGACACAGGTGATCCAAACGAGCCTACATCTCCACCACATGAAATGGATAGCCTCTTACCAGAAAATTAGGATCACTGCTTTCACAATGATTTAAAGCGCTTCTTGGGTTAGAAATTTCCCAGATGGACACAGCATAAGTACTGAACACTCCACTCTACATACAGATAGGTGTGCAGATGCTCCACTTCATATATAGATAGATAGAGCGCAGTCCGGTAAAGGCAGGTATATCATGAAACAAGAGAGAGGCTCATTGTGCAGTATATCTCAGTAAAAGAGTTTATTAAACCTGTAGCCTGGCTACAGGATTCATCTAAATCTGTTCGGGGTTGTTCTGTCTCTCTATTATTAAAGCTTCTGTAAAGTAGTGAAGCAATGGATTGTGGGAAACATAGTCCCGGAGAGAATGGAAACAAATCACATGTTTTATTGGACTATCCTCCCAGGGAGCATTGAGATTCGCAGAGGCAGATGGGAAGTGTCTTTAAAAAGGAGGGTGGGACCAAGATTTGCTCTCTTGCCTTGAGGACAGCACACGGTGAGGAGGAAAAGAGCTGCTGCAGAGTGCAGAGAGAGTAGGCCGGAGGCCTAGCGGAGAGACACCAGAGTGAGAGAGCAGTGTGCAGACGGAGTTCGGTGACGGACCGGGTGGAAGGAAACTCAGAGAGATTGCGGGTGTCTCTGTGGAGAGCTGGATGCTGGTGACACGGACAGCGCGACGCAGATTTCATCATATTGGGTGAGAGAGATCCAGTTGAATTAGATACAGAGGTTATTGGACGGAGTCGGAGCAAGCCTGTGACGCAATTTAATTTGAACAGAGAACTGCACTGGTCATAGAACGGTTGCCACAGGACACTGTAGTGCTGATTAGTGCGTAGCAGATTATAAGGCCTCACCTCATATCTTCAGTTTCCCTAGATTGTATACCAATTAACTGAGTTCAGAAGCCTATTCTTCCCTCTAGTTGGATTACAGTTAATCGTTACCTTACAGTGGATTACAAGTGATTGTTACCTTTACAGTGGATTACAAATACTATTCCTTGGATGATTAAGGATCCTTTTGCCGGCGAAGACTAGCAAGGCCTTGCTCATTCAGGAGACTCTTGCAATCTAAAGTAAAGGGGGCCCCCATAGGAAACAGAGTGCACTCTGATAGATAGTCTAGCATTAGATTAATAGAGTCACTGATATAAGTTAGATAAATTGCAGTGCTATTGTTCTTCACAGTTAAACACTATTTCTGTGGTCACTCTCATCATTCATTTGAGGGATAGTTTATTGACAGATTATTGATACATCAGCCCTCAATTATAATAGCATGACATATATGTGCATTGGTGTTTGTTTTATTAGATCCTGAGTGCTGAATCCTATACATCTCTGGGTTGAGGATTCAGGATCTTTCTTGTGTTCCTGAATATTGTATTGTTTACATTATTGAACCCTGTTTGTTAATTTTTTCTAATTAAGAACAGTAAACCTGATCTTTTATTGGAACCTGATTTTGTCTAATCATTCAACATGACTGAACCTGTAATGTCAGGTGGGTTGGACAATGTTCAGGGCAACAGAAGTGAGGAGGATGTGATTACACTTGGCCACTCCCAAAGGGGCAGGGCTACAAACCCCAAAAAATATATTGCACTCACCAAATACAAAACAAATGTACTGATTAAAAATAAGCTTCTGGAGGGGCCTGGGACCAGCCTCCTTCCCACCGACTACAAACCCAGGACTAAGGAGACCCCCCACTCTCTTGGGGTTACAAGGAACCTTTTCCCCAAGAGGCTGTCACGGACATTGGCTGCAGGGACCTTTTCTGTCCACATCCATCTGTTATTTGTTATATTTCCCATTTTTTTGAAGAAGTGTTCCCTTGTGTTTGCACACCATCTTACCCGAATCTAGTAGCCGTGGCTGTGGAACTTTTGCCTGGTTACAGCAGGGACTGCTTCTGATTACCTTTTACCAAGTGTCACTCTGGCCACTGACCTCAGACAATTTTTCTTTTTTTACTGTATCATCTTGGGGCTTGGAGCTATTAAATTGTACCCCGGGATTGCCGCCACTACCTCTAAACCTCTATAATCACCCCTAAATGACTGATAGTATACTGGAGGTCTCTCTTCCATCTACTCCTATGTAGGCACCTGGCTGTCTGGGGTGAGCATTGTTTAGGATGATGTGATCAAGCTCTTATCTGATTTTGTGTGGTATAAAATCTGTGTGAATTTTCAATAAAGGTTGCTCCTGTTTGCACCTAAGCTAGTGTTGTCTAGTTCTTGGGTGCAATTCCCAGCAATAATCCATTGTTTCTGTGTTCCAGTGACGAGGAAGCAACTCTGGCGGAGATACCCAATCAGGATGTCAGGAGTCCGTCACGTGAACCTTTCTCCTTTAAAACCTCTTTACAAACCTAGTCAGAGCATCTTCTTGGATTGCAGCTACCCTGTTGGCTGTGGAGGTTTGATAGAGCTGTGAACTCAACGACAGATATACAGTATAAGTAGCCAGATGGAGATTGAACTCTTTCATTATTATCAGTTTTAATTTGAGATTTATAAAGTCATAATATATTTGAATGTTGTAGAAATTTCCCTTTAATTTCTGTCCTGTAGACAAAGCAGGAAGTGAAAGAAAACCTTAAAGCGGAGTTCCGGGCACAAAATCGATGTTTTTTTTTTGTGCCCGTCCGCTAGTTCTGGATAACCTGAAAAGGAATTGGATAGTTAGGTTTTTTTTTTTTAAAACTCACCTTGTAATTGTAGATCGTAAATACTCACCTCAGGGTACTTCCTCCCTCGGAGCCGCGGCTCACCCCGTCACTTCCTGCCTCGCGATGATTCCTGGGAGCTGAACGTCATAGCTCCCAGGAATCAATGCGACGGCACCGGCCCCGCACATCATTTCCGGGCGACGCCGCATTCCCCTGCTAAACAGCTTCTGGGCATGCCCAGAAGCTGTTTAGGAATGCGGCGCCACACCGGAAGTGACGAGAGGGGCCGGTGCGGCGCATTCTGGGAGAAGAAGACGCGGAAGAAGACGCAGAAGAGGACCGCGCCGGCTTCAGCTGCCCACAAGAGAGATGGAAACGCTGTGGAAGAAATTTTATAAGTAAGTATTTCTTCTAAAAGGTAAGTGCGAACCGGGACAGATCAGAGGCTAGCCATTGTGGAATGTGCTAGCCCTGACTGTCCCGGGGGTATGCTTATTGAAAAATGACATCTGTGCCCGGAACTCCGCTTTAACTAACATGTTTATTGTCCATCACACTCAGTCCTGGTAACAATGGTCACCAGGAAAAATAGTGTGAATACCCCTCTTGAGGACTCAGACAACATACTCATTAAAGTGATACTCAAGCCTTGTTTTTTTTAAAGTGATACTCAAGCCTTGTTGTGACTGGTAAGTAATAGGGGGGGTCTGGGGGGGGGGGGGCTCCTGCACACAGAAGGTTTTTTACCTTCGTGCATCAATGCACAAAGGTAAAAAAAAACTTGTACCTTTACAACCACTTTATAAAACTGCAAACCTTTAGGGTTGCAGGTGTAATCAGATGAAGGAAAACTTCAGACAAGCTCAATATCTCTGGTGATGCAGCTCCCACACAGCAAAGCTTTCTTTGATGGGCACCCAACAATAGCTCAAACTATAGAAATATAGAAAGGAGCATGCAACCAAAATCAGACAACAGAGTCTATGACCATTTTCATTGTAATTAAAAAAAGTTAAAAAAAAGTCTTACAAAAACAGGCAACACTACTTCCCCTGGTGCTGCCCCCAAAACGCATTGGCTGTTTTCATGTGAATTTTTTATCAACAATTCAAATTATATTGAACAGTTCTGTCTGATTTTTGTCCAGCGTTCCATTTTGAACAATAAAAGCCTGACTGGAGTTAGAACCCCTGATGGCTATATACAAAGCTAAAAAAAATGTTTTGGATTTAATAAATATAAAAATGGACCTATAAATAAATGATGGGGCTTCCTCCTTCTGAAAATCCTAGCTGCTTGTCCAGTATGCTTACTGCTTGGCTTCAGTACTTTCTGAGAAACAGATCAGGATAGTCAGAGGAAAGTCAAAAAGTCCTCACGTGCCCACAAAGCCGCCATCAGCGGGGTACTACCAGTACTCCCGTATGGGGCCCGGGCACACAGGGAGGTCTGGACAGTGGGAGGATTGTGGGGTGGGGGAATTGGGGGGAAAGTTTGTGCTAGGAGGGGGGCTGGGGGATTTGTGCTAAGAGGAGAGATGGGGGGGAGGGTTGTGCTGGGGGAGGAGGCTGTGAATTTGTGTAGAGATTGCGGGGGGGTTGTGCTGGGAGGGATTTAAGCTAAGAGGAGGGATTGGGGGGGGGGTGCTGGGAGGGGAGATGGAGGGAATTGGTGCTCAGAGGAGGATTGGAGGGGGGTTTGTGCTGGGGGGGGGATGGGGGGGATTTGGTGCTCAGAGGAGGGATTAGAGGGATTTCAGCTGGGAGTGGGTATGGGAGGGAGGGGGGTAACTAGGAGGAGAGACTGGGAAAATTTGTGCTGGGGGGGGAGTTGGGGGGGGGGGGAAATCTGTGCTAGGAGGAAAGATTGGGGGGGGGGGATTTGTGCTAGGATATGGAATTTGAGAAAAAAGAGGATGTGTGCTAGGGGTGGGTGAGTTTTTTGGGGTGAGGATATTTCTGATAGGATGAGGGGATTGGGGTGGGATTTGAGCTGGGAGATGGGATGGGGGGGGCAATGATTTGTGATGGGAGGGGGAATATTTGCATTTTGGTTTGGGAAGAATATTGGCTTGCAGATGGAATTTATGCTTAGAGGGTGAATGTGCTGATTAGTGCAGTTTTTTTTTTTTTTCGTTTTTTTTTGGGGGGGGGGGGTGTTTATGCTGAGATAATATAATTTTTTGTATTTTTGCCTGGGTGGGGGGGCCCTGTCAGGTAGGCTGTACGGGGCCCTGGGATTTCTAGCGGCAGCCCTGCCTGCCCACGTTGGTTCTTGGTAAGTGAATTGATGTATTGAACCCAGACATTAAATGGAAGCCTCCATGCTTCTTTTAGGAACCATTGCCTTTACAAATGGGTCCCAAAAAATACATGTAGGTTGCCTGTGTTGTCCTCTCCTTCTGAAAATACCTGGCTCCCATGCTAATGCTTTATCTTCATGGTTTTCTGATTGGCAAGAGTTCCATTTTTCTCTTACTCTGAATTGTTGCTTGCATGTTCCAGGCCAGAAGCATAGAAGCTGCACACAGCCAAGCAGCTGGCATTTTCAGAATGAGCCTATAAATGGCAACCCCCATGTTTTATTATTCTAAATCATGTTGAATGTTTAGGAACAGGTTGCAGTGCTGAGTGGTTGAGCTAATATCAGAAGTATTGTACTGAGCTAACAGGTTTAACATTATTTTATCCACCTCCCCACCTTTGTCACCTGAAAAGCAGGTGGGAAGTGATTCATAAAGCATACAACATTTCTTTAGCATTTCTGAGGAAAAAATGTATATTTAGACAAAGCAATTACTGAAAAGGCATGACAGGTCCTTGCTCCAGGATACATTGCTCTGTTGCTTTTCGGCATTATAAAAAATGAAGCATAAAATACCAAAGATGCACATAGTTTTCTTTGTATTGAGGTTCAGAAGAATGTACTAGAGATTGTGCTTTCAGTCATTTTACAGAGAGCTTTGATTTTAGCAAAATAACTTCTACAGTATCTCACAAAAGTGAGTACACCTCTCACATTTTTGTAAATATTTTATTATATCTTTTGATGTGACAACACTGAAGAAATGACACTTTCGCTACAATGTAAAGTAGTGAGTGTACAGCTTGTATAACAGTGTAAATTTGCTGTCCCCTCAAAATAACTCAACACACAGCCATTAATGTCTAAACCGCTGGCAACAAAAGTGAGTACACCCCTAATTGAAAATGTCTAAATTGAGCCCAAAGTGTCAATATTTTGTGTGGCCACTATTATTTTCCAGCACTTTCCTTAACCCTCTTGGGCATGGAGTTCACCAGAGCTTCACAGGTTGCCACTGGAGTCCTCTTCCACTCCTCCATGACGACATCACAGAGCTGGTGGATGTTAGAGACCTTGCACTCCTCCACCTTCTGTTTGAGGATGCCCCACAGATGCTCAATAGGGTTTAAGTCTGGAGTCATGCTTGGCAAGTCCATCACCTTTACCCGCAGCTTCTTTAGCATGGCAATGGTTGTCTTGGAGTTGTGTTTGGGGTCGTTATCATGTTGGAATACTGCCCTACGGCCAAGTCTCTGAAGGGAGGGGATTGTGCTCTGCTTCAGTATCTCACAGTATATGTTGGCATTCATGGTTCCCTCAATGAACTGTAGCTCCCCAGTGCCAACAGCCCTCGTGCAGCCCCAGACCATGACACTCCCACCACCGTGCTTGATTGTAGGCAAGGCACACTTGTCTTTGTACTCCTCACCTGGTTGCCGCCACACACGCTTGACACCATCTGAACCAAATACGTTCATCTTGGTCTCATCAGACCACAGGACATGATTCCAGTAATCCATGTCCTTAGTCTGCTTGTCTTCAGCAAACTGTTTGCATGCTTTCTTGTGCATCATCTTTAGAAGAAGCTTTCTTCTGGGACGACAGCCATGCAGGCCAATTTGATGCAGTGTGCAGTGTATGGTCTATGCAGCAATGCAGGCAGCACTCATACATCTATTTCTCAAAGACAACCTCTGGATTTGACGCTGAGCATGTGCACTCAACTTCTCTGGTCGATAATGGCGAGGCCTGTTCTGAGTGGAACCTGTTCTGGTAAATCGCTGTATGGTCTTGGCCACCGTGCTGCAGCTCAGTTTCAGGGTCTTGGCAATCTTCTTATAACCTAGGCCATCTTTATTTAGAGCAACAATTCTTTTTTTTAGATCCTAAGAGAGTTTTTTGCCATGAGGTGCCATGTTGAACTTCCAGTGACCAGTATGAGAGGGTGAGAACAATAACACCAAATTTAACACACCTGCTTCCCATTTACACTTGAAACCTTGTAACACTAATGAGTCACATGACATCGGGGAGGGAAAATGGCTAATTGGGCCCAACATTGACATGTTCACTTAGGGGTGTACTCACTTTTGTTGCCAGAGGTTTAGATATTAATGGCTGTGTGTTCAGTTATTTTGAGAGGGCAGCAAATTTACACTGTTATACAAGCTGTACACTCACTACTTTACATTGTAGAAAAGTGTAATTTCTTCAGCGTTGTCACATGAAAAGATATAATAAAATATTTACAAAAAGGTGAGGGGTGTACTCACTTTACTTTTAGATACTGTACTTCTGTGGAAGACATGATCTGTGCAGAAAGCAATGAAGGCCTACCACGCAAGTTACAATCTGATCATGCAATCTCTGTACAATCAACTTTAAATCTATCAAAACTATGTAATATGAGGGCTTAACTAAACATTAAAATATTTTCCACCCAGTCATGCAGGCCCTTGTGCTACATACCTGTTGGTAGATCTAAAAAGTGTATAATTACCTGTGTATACAATACATGTACATGCAACATAGCTGGTAAATAGCCAAAAGATTGTACTGGGCCAGTTGGTATGGAGATTCCAAATGCCAATCTTGATATCTACGCGTTTCACGAAACAATTGACTTCTTCAGGTGATCCTAATACATTGCTCAAAAAAATAAAGGAACACTTTGAAAACACAATTTCAACGGGGAAAAAAAAATCACGCTGAATATCTTTACTGATATGGACTGGGATATGTGTTAGGAACAAAAAGATATCACATCGTTTGATGGAAATGAAAATTATCAACCTACAAATGGCTGAAATCAAAGTTACCCTGAAAACCAAAGTGAAATTATTATGCAGCAGGCTAGTCCATTTTGCTGAAATTTCCTTGCAGCAAATCACAATGGTACTCAGTAATTTGTATGGCCGCCACATGCATGTATGCATGTCTGACAACATTGGGGCATGCTCCTAATGAGATGATGGATGGTGTCCTGGGGTATTTCCTCCCAGATCTGGACCCAGGGCATCACTGAGCTCCTGAAATGACTGAGGTGCAACCTGGTGGCGTGTCGGATGGACCGAAACATAATGTCCCAGAGGTTTCCGATTGGATTTAGGTCAGGCGAGCATGGGGGCCATTCAATGGTATCAATTCCTTCATCCTCCAGGAACTGACTGAATACTCTTACCACATGGGGCCAGGTATTGTCGTGCACCAGGAGGAACCCAGGAACCACTACACCAGCGTAGGGTCTGACAATGGGTCAAAGGATTTCATCCTGATACCAAATGGCAGTCAGGTTACCATTGTCTAGCCTGCAGATGTCTGTGCTTCCCTGTATGGATATGCCTCCCCAGACCATCACTGACACACCACCAAACCGGTCATGCTGAACGATGTTACAGGCAGCATAATGTTCTCCATGGTTTCTGCAGACCCTTTCACATCTGTCACATGTGCTCAGGGTGAACCTGCTCTTTTCTATGAAAAGCACAGGACAGCAGTGGCAGACCGGTCAGTTCTGGTATTCAATGGCAAATGGCAATCAAGCTTCACAGTGGCGGACAATGAGCACAGGGCCCACTAGAGGATGTTGGACCCTTGGGCCACCCCCATGAAGTCTGTTTCTGATGGTTTGGTCAGAGACATTCACACCAGTGACCTGCTGGAGGTCATTTTCTAGGGCTCTGGCACAGATTACTGTACTATTGATGTGTAATCCTGGAGGAGTTGGACTGCCTGTGCAACCTCTATAGGGTCCAGGTATCGCCTCATGCTACCAGTGGTGACAATAACTTCTAGCCAAATGCAAAACTAGTGAAAAACAGTCAGAAAAGATGAGTAGGGAAAACAAATGTCAGTGGTCTCGATCCATAAAACCATTTATGTTTTGGAGGTTATTTCATTGTTGCCCATCTAGTGCACCTGTTAATTTCATTAACACCAAGGCAGCTGAAACTGATTAACCACCCCCTCTGCTACTTAACTGACCAGATCAATATCCCAGGAGTTTTTTATGATTTGGTGCTATACTCTGATAAAAAAGTGTTCCTTTAATTTTTTTGAGCATTGTATATATGGTTAAAGAACTCAGAGATGCTCGGTCCAAACAGAAGAATCAAGGCTACCCCAGGAAAGTGGGAATGGTGTATCAGGGTTAACTCAGCTGTCAGGAGTACCCCCAAGGGCAGTTCATAACTTGTATATTTAGGGTCACTCCAAAATCATGTGTTTAGATATTTGGTCATCTATTCGTTTTTAAGATGGCAGGTAAAGTTCATATAATAAGGAGTATGCTTAAATGACTACAGGTATGGGTCCTACTGGCAACAGCTGCACAGATGGGGCCAGAAAAGCTATTTACGCATATCGGCCAGTAGGACTCGTGCATGTGGTCACTCAAGCATACTCATTATATGAACGTTATCTGCCATATTAAGAACTAATGGATGACCAAATATCTAACCAAATGATATTGGAGTGACCCCATATATACAAGTTATGTACTGCCCTTGGGGCTTCTCCCGACAGCTGTTTTTCCCTACTATTCCCTACTATTCCCACTTTTATGGGGTAGCTTGGAACCCTCTGTTTGGACTGAGTGTCTCCGAGTTATATTAGGATCTCCTGAAGAAGCCATTTTTGGCGAAACACATAGAGATCAAGGTTGGCTTTTGGATTCTCCATACTATCTGGCCCAGTATAATATTTTAGATATCTACCACTTATGTGGCATGTACATGTGTTTTATATTTACTTTTGGGCTAGATTTGTATGGGTCAAATGCATTGCTATCCCATTAGGAATATAGTTAATATTCACTATAGGTGTTTGAAGTTTTTATAATGCTTTTACTTTTTTGATTGTAAAAAAACTTTGTATACTATTATATAAAATTCCAGTACTCACCTCTTTCATTTTGGGGTTATAAGTGGAAACCTATAGTCCATTCCTCTATTCTTGTTCTGTTTTGGCATATATTGGATGTGGTGCCACATCAACAGTTTGTGCTTCATTTTGTATTACACCTAGTTCACTGTTCAAAAATATAGACTGATTCGAAACAAAAAAATGTAACCATTTATCTCAGCAGTTTTCAAACTTTCTAAACAAAGGGCCAGTTTACTGTCCTTCAGACTTTAGAAGGCCCAGAGTGTGGTCATTGAGAGTAGAAATTGTCCTGGCATCAGTGGGAGTAAACTTTCATCCTTTCTCCATCCAACCATCTTTGGCATTAGTGGGTGTCAATGGTGTCAGTGGGAGGTATAGCGACCGGTAGTTGGTGTCACTAACAGGAATTATGCCTCATTGCTTTCATTGGTGGGAGGAAAATTGCCCCATGGCAGGCAAAGGGCCACATCCGGCCCCTGGGCTGCAGATTGGAGACCACAAAAAAAAAAAAGCACACATTTTTAAAAACTTTCTTTGCAGATGTAGCATGTGTGTTTTGAATCAATTATTTAGAGCATAAAAATAATTACATGAAATGCATTAGAAATCAATTGTAATTTTGAAAAACAATTGGATAAAATTTGGTCAGAAGTTTATTTCTCCCTGCACTAAAGCTACCAGTTTTTCAAAATAAAATCTGACGACACCCAACTGACTACCCCCACTATAACTAAACCCACAAACCTCATTTGTTGTTGCACCCACAAAAACATGTCCAGGTTTTTTACCCCGCCCTGAAACAATTGGCCACAGGTTTTTTTTTTAAACAATAGGCAGACAGCAAAATATAAAAACAAAAATGCTGCGTGCTTAGCTTGCTGCAGCAAATTGTGGGTTTAGAAAAACTGCAATAAGAGAAGGCTTAAATGCAATTTATTGCCCCAAAAAAGTTATGGGTTTTTTTTTTTAAAAGTTTTTAAAAACGATCATTTTTAAAGGAGCAGTGATTTACTGATTTTAATAAGGCTTAAAGTGAAAATATAAAAATAAAAAATTCCTTCGAATATCGTGCCTGGGGGGTCACCTGAATGTACCTGTAAAGTAGCGCATCTCTACGATGTATGTAGCCTGCTGCAGCAATACTGGCATTTCTAAAGCAAAAAATGTCATATACAAATATATATACAAATTTGAAATCACATGTACTTGTAATGCAGGTGCAGAAAAATTGGGCCTTGGTTGTTGGTGGTGCCGGAACACCGAAACCCCTCGCAGTTACTCTTGCTGGGCGCAGGAACGGGCCCTGCTGCTAAAAATTCCATACAAATTTTGAAATTGCATGTACTTGTCATACAGGTGCAGAAATATTGGTGTTGGTGGTGTCTGAACACTGTAACCCCTCACAGTTACTCTTGCTGGACGAGGGAACGGGACATGCTGGTAAGAATTCCATACAAATTTGAAATCGCATGTACTTGTCATACAGGTGCCAAAAATTGGGCCTTGGGTGTTGGTGGTGCCTGAACACCGTAACCAACCCCTCACAGTTACTTTTGCTGGGTGCAGGAATGGGACATGCTGGTAAGAATTCCATACAAATTTGAAATTGCATGTGCTATACAGGTGCCATAAATTGGGCCTTTGCTGTTGGTGGTGCCTGAACACCATAACCAACCCCTCACAGTTACTCTTGCTGGGCGCAGGAATGGGACCTACTGGTAAGAATTACATACAAATTTGAAATCGCATGTACTATACAGGTGCCAAAAGTTGGGTATTTGCTGTTGGTGCTGCCTGAACACTGTAACCAACCCTTCGAAGTTACTCTTGCTGGGAGCAGGAATGGGACCTGCTGGTAAGAATTCCATACAAATTTGAAATCGCATGTACTATACAGGTGCCAAAAATTGGGCCTTTGCTGTTGGTGTTGCTTGAACATCGTAACCCCTCACAGTTACTCTTGCTGGGCGCAGGAATGGGACCCGATGGTAAGAATTCCATACAAATTTGAAATTGCATGTACTATACAGGTGCCAAAAATTGGGCCTTTGCTGTTGGTGGTGCCTGAACACCGTAACCAACCCCTCGCATTTACTCTTGCTGGGCGCAAAAAGTTGGGAGTGAGTAAACCACAGAGTGCAAAGGTCAGGAGTAGGTAATGCATGGAGTGAAACAGTCAGAAGTGAGTGACGCACAGATTACAAAGATCAGGAGTTAGTGAAGCAGAGTTCAAAGGTCCCACACAGTTTAGAGGTCGGGAGTTAGGCTGGGTTCACATAGGTGCGAATTAGATGCGGTTTTAACCGCATCCAATTCCCATGACATGCGAGTGTGACTAGCTCTCAATGGAGCCGGTTCACACATGTCCGGGGCAGCCGCGGTGAAGTTTCCAAAAGGGTCCTGTGCGTTTCAGGTGCAAAGTCAGGCAAAAATTCAGACTTGAATTGCACCTGAACTGGTGAACAGAAACGCACCGGAACCCAGGCTGGAAACCGGGGCCGCACATATGTGAACCCGGCCTTAGGCTACATCCACATGGGTGATCAACACACTCTGCAAATTCCATCGACAAAGAATCTGTGTATTCCTGTGGCTCCAATAACAGATGTGTGCAAAGAGTTGTCAGCAATGCAATGACAGGCTGATGGCAGCTGCAGCTATCCATGGCTGTTTTCACAGCCAGCAAATGTGTGAAGCACTACCAAAATAAAACACATCCAATTGGGGGGACTGAAATTGTGATCTAATGTAAAAGAAAAATAAATTCCTTTGTATGTCTTCAAAATGCTAAACACATCTAGATGGTGCTCTAGTTTTATGCACAATAGAGAAAACTGGCACTTTTGAATTTTGAGTCAGAGTTTACTTATTGAGGCCAAATACTTAATAATGATTGCTAAGTACAAACCCTTAGCAATGACTGCCACAACTTTGTTATCCAGCTCAGCTTGGACTGCATGGTGGTGGGAGGCTGCTTACCACAACTTCCTTACAGAGGTGCAGTCTACTTTCTCCACTGCAGGTGGTGTTCTTCCCGCAGGGGAACTGTTGTTGGAGAGGAACTCAAGAGGAACAGAATTCCTCTATAATTTCCTGGGTCACTGGGGGAAGCTATCCTTTTGGTTACTGCAGCCCCATGTGACTCTAGCAGCCATCTTGGTTCAGGCAGAGCCAAATTAAGGCCCTGGCTCCCAGGTTTGGCATGCATTTTTGTGAGTTGGTAGAGTAGGGACAGTACTAATGTTAGGGAAAGGTTTCAGTTGAAGAGGGAAGGCTTAGGGTTGCAACTATTCTGGTCACCTTCTCAATTGGGCACTAGATGGCCAGGCCACATTCTACCCCTCTCACCAGACTCTGCCCATCCGTATCGAATCTGCTTTCATGGAATCTGTGAGTGTACCTGGCTGGGCAGCCTGCCCAGTAGTTTATTGTAACTGTTGCTGAATTACAAAATTTCAATGCAAGTTCTGCCCTGCACTTGTCTGTGTGAATTATTGCCGCCGCTCACACTGCACCCTACCTGCACACTTTTTTAACGGATAGTGTTAACATGCCTTAGGATACGGTTTGGGTATTTTTGTCCTGTACCATTGGATCCTCCTAAACCTAAGCACTCCAATGCAGGAACTTTGGGCCCCAACATTTGTTTGTACAGTTGCCAGTAGTAGAAGTTTGAGAGACTGAAGGTGTAAGCTGTTAGTACCACCACCCCTTTAGTTAAGACCTCACTAGATTCAGGGTCAATGTCATCCAGAATCAGGAGACTCATCCATCAGTGGCTCCTTCTGGGGTAAGTGCTACACTAGTTTAATTTAACCCAAAACAGTTTTGTCAACCTGCTCTACTATTCTTACTGTTTTCATTAAATGCTTTCTGTCTCCAAGCCCTTGACTTTGGAATTTAAACAGAAGCCAACATTGTTATTTGTAATTTGATACAAAAATAGTATTTCAGAATGCATAGCCTTAATTACGATCATACAAGAATGGAGCAAATTCAATGTGTATGTAATGTAATTACTAGGCTACAACAGCCCCTAACAACAAGTGTAAACACCAAACGAATATTCTAGCAATTAATAAAGTGAAATCTGCAACCACAGAGGCACAGTTTCTCAGCAGTTCATGCTCTTCAGCTTTCTTTACAGTTACCCAGGTAAAATCTTACTATTGAATACAGCTATGTAAACTTTCAGTTGTTTGAAGTAATTGCCTTCCAATTCTAAAGGATACATTTTTTTAAATAACAGAAATGTTATATTTACCTGCTCTGTGCAATGGTTCTGCACAGAGCAGCTGCTATCCTCATCTTCTGATGTCCCTGCCGGCGCTCCTTCCCCCTGCCGAGTGCCCCCGTAGCAAGTCACTAGTCCCCAATGTATCTTTGGATAGTGTACGGCTCACCAGCCATTCTCCTGACGTCACTGAAGCTTTGCAGGATTCGACCATGACGGTTGCCCCCTGTAGCTTTTGATGGGCCCCAACAGGGAGTGACCAGACAACTTCTTTTAACCTCCCTGGCGGTAATCCCGAGCGTGACTCGGGGTGGATTTTTTAGTCCAGGATCGGTATCCCCGAGTAACGCTCGGGGTGAATGTGCAGAGAGCGCAGCGGTGTCTCTTACCTTCTCCTGGCGATCCAGCGATGATCTCTCATTGCTGTGACCGCCAGCCGAGATCCCGCCGCTCGTCCGTCGGTGTGATGACTTCCTAGTTCCGTTCCCTGCAGCAGCAATGCTGCATGGGAGCGGAACTAGGGAGGGAAATTCAAAACGTTGCACAAAACACAAACACATAACACATTTTATATATATATATATGCATATATATATATATATATGCACACACACACATATATATATATATATATATACCTATATACACACGTATATATATATATATATATATATATATATATATATATATATATATATATATAGATATATATATATATATATATATATATAATGATATTGTTGATTCGATTATAATTATATAATATATATATATATATATATATACACACACACACATATATATATATATATATATATATATATATATATATATATATAATATATAACGCATGAATTATAATCTAATCAATAATATAATTTTATATATATTATATAATAAAATTATATTATTGATTCGATTATAATTCATGTGTTTGTGTTTCAAATTTATCACATCTGGGATGTCTACTAGAGTCTTGTAGACTCTAGGTCAGGTTTAAGTCAGTAATTACTAAGAATTGTAGGCCTATAATACATAACGCCAAATTTCCATGAAAAAAATTGTACCGCTTTTGGTATATAATTCCTGACATAATCATACCGCCAGGGAGGTTAAGGGTGCCAAGAGTCATTTTTGCTTGACGGATGTATGGTTGTCTGCACTGGGCTTCATAGGCCTGGAGTACTCAGAGGCACACAGCTCGTAGGCCACAGCCATGGGCCCGTTGGCCGAGTCTTCATATTTGGTCGACAGGCGGGGTAAGTCCAGGTCTTTCAAGACATTCACATCCAGCACGACAGGCACTGCTGGGTTAACTGGGCCATGGGTCAACAGTGGCAAACAAATACAGCCAAAAGAAAGTTCTGTTTGTGTGAAAAAAATTATTAACATTTCATTTGCATACAGTGTTAGATGACCGCGCAATTACCAGTTAAAGAAGTGCAGTGATAAATAGCAAACAAATGGCCTGGTCATGAGGGGGGTAAAACCTTCCGAAGCTTCAGTGGTAATCAATCTCCATCTGATCCCCACAGGTACAGTAGTAATCTTTCAGACCTGATGGATATCCTTAGAAGCCATAACAAAAAAAACATTCCCCTCTGGGTGATCAATGTACATTGCAAGGATTTTAACAAACTTTGTTGCACATTCTACCTTTTGCTATTCTGGAGAAATAGCTGTTTGTTTGTCTATATTTATATGATTCCGTATGGGAGTGGTTTTGTAATTATCAATCATGCTGCTGCACCTGCAGGGCTGTAATAAAGAAGTTTACAGGGTCTGCATCCCTTTAGACGTGATTTCCTATTGGGAGTATCTCACCAAAAATGACATTTTTGTTGCAGGGGATGCCTGAAATCTGACTTGTATCTTAGTGCAGACTTCTGGGAAAATCAGTGAGCCAATCACACAAGCAGGAAATGATGTTCCTGGGGGGCATTCTGTGTATAGAACGCCTCCAGGTGGCCATATTGTATTGCATTTTACAGAAAATTACAGAGCTGCAGAATGAAAAGGAAAGGTACATTTTAAAAACATTCAATCACAACATGACTTGTGTCGCAATTGTATACGCTATATTATTTTTTCTTTATTTGCTAATATTTTTTCCAACAAAAGTGAAGTTATCCTTTAACCGCTTCCTGCCCGGCCTATAGCAAAATGACAGCCAGGCATTGGTTTAGCTATCTTGACCCATATGACATGTATGTGGCGCGATCTGTTACTGCCCGTGTCCACGAGACAATACCGATAACCTACTCACTGTCGGTACCATGTGACTGCCGTGACTAATCACAGCAGGTCACATGACAGTTGTACACAATGAATGGCTTCCTTTCAAGCCATTCAATGTGTACAAATGTGTTGCTAGCTATGATTGTTCAATTCGTTCACAAGGTACAGACAGGGCCAATCACAGCCCATCTGTACAATGTGGTTAGCTTTGACCAATCACAACTAATCACAACAAAACAGACTGAACGAATCAGTTTCATTCTGTAAAATGCCTGCTTATAGCAAAAATACATTGCTATATGTAAACATAATGTGTGCAAAAAAATAAGTCTGTAATACATTGCTATTTACAAACATGTGAATAAAAAAAAAAAATCCTGATCACTTTCCCAGAGTAGTACAATGTTACCATGGTAACATTATATTGTTCTGGTGACAGTGTGTTAAAGAAAATCGTAAAAAAAAAAAAAAGAACAAAAATGCAAAAAAAATAAAAAATAATGTTCATACTGTCAATATTCAGTATCCCTGATCACCACCACACCAGTTGTATGATGACACTGTACTGCACTGGTGACAGTATGTAATGAAAAAAAAAAAACTTTGAAACATTTTTTTTTTGTATTTCTTCATTTTCCAAAAAATGATGACAAAAAATGACAACTTCAAAAAACCTGCAATATCACCTACTAAATACCTTGGACTGTCTACTTGCCAAAAAGGGGTCATTTGGGGTAGTATTTATACTGCCCTGGCATTTTAGGGTCTCAAGAAATGAAATAGACTGTCAGTACATCAGGATTGATACATTTTCAGATATATTCCATAATTTGTGAACTCTATAACTTTTTCCTACAGAATAAATAATATACACTGATTTGGGTTATTTTCACCTAAGAAATGTAGCAGAATCATTTTGGGCTAAATTTATGAAGAACACATTTTTTTATTTGCAAAATTTTATAAGAGAAATTAAGAAATACTTGTTTTTTTTTTTTTTTTCTTTTCTCAAAATTTTCAGTCTTTTTTCATTTATTTAGAAAAAAATAAAAAACTCAGTGGTGAATAAATACCACCAAAAGAAAACTCTATGTGTGTGAACAAAATGATAAAAGGCTACATTCACACCTGAGCGTAGTGTTTTCGCACGTTTTTTTACTGCGATTTTTACCGCGATTTATAGGCGTTTTTTGTGCAGGCGTTTTTAGATTGAATAGAGACCAATGGAAAACGCCTGTAATCTGCCCAAAAAGAAGCTCATGTACTTTTTTGAGCATTGGGCGTTTTGCTCACAGCGTCAAAACGCTCAGATGTGAACAGGGGCCATTGAAATGAATAGGATTTGTCTTGTTGGGTGTTTTGAGAGCTGATCCTAGAGCAGAAAAACTCCCCAAAAACTCCCCAAAACGCATACATGTGAACGGAGCCTAAACATTAAGTAGATTCCTCTTACTATAACTTTTACAATCACCCTTCCATGTCAAGACCCTCACCGTCACTCAGCTCACACGTTGGCCTTGCAGGTCTGACAATTGGATACACCCCGCCCACTCGGGATTGGGAGGCTGATGACGAATAGATCACACAATCTTTCCTGTCTTCCGTATGGGCGCTGTAATGCTTTTCTTTCCCTCTTCTTTTCTATTTCCTCTTTTTAACCCTACGCTGCTTGGACATTACAAATGACATGAACCTATAATTGATAATATTGTCATTTCCCTCAGGACACAGTTTTGTTCCCTATTGGGGTGTCCTAGGTGATGTACAACACATATACTAAAAGACCATCGTCAATGTTATTGTTGCATTATAAATCGCACTGACAATTCTTCTAGAATCTCTGTATACACACACTAAATGTTAATGTACTTTCTGTGCATTTATTGTTCTTTACTGTTACTGTTACCACCTGCGTGTATTTTTTGTTCCTTTCTCATGCTCTGAAAACTCAATAAAAACTATTTGAAATAAAACAACTGGTGTATCCAAACCTGCACTGCTTTATCTCAGATGTATTCCGCCGGGAGGAGCTCCTGAGACCCTTCCATACATATCAGTAAACACTATTAATAGCTCTTATATATTAGCTAGTTCATATTTTGGTTTTATGGGTCTTGTAAATTCCGCAGGAGAGAAAAAGCACCAGTATGTGTAAGTAAATACTCGCCAAAAATAAACCGAAAAAGAATTTTAAAAACAAGAGCTTCAGCTAGCTTCTTTCCCAGCGAAGAACCTTCCTGCCTAGTTCTCGCTGCGTTATCATCTTTATCTTGCAAATAAGTCAACTGATCTGTTTAAGGTGAGAATGCTTCCTGGTTGCTACAGGTACGCCGCATGACCTGCTGGTGAGTCTTATGTGTCTGGCATTATGACAGGAAGAACAAAGGCAGGGAGAGAGCAGGTGGAGAGCGACAAAGGGAAAACCTGTTACTGTGAACTATGCTGCTACCTTTTTCACAGACTCTCATCGAAAAATCATTAGAGGAACCATCCACAACATTTCATGTACCTGGATTCAGCCACACTTTCTGGCTCTGAGAAAGACTCTTCTTTGCTTGTGATTTTCTGTTGCTGAAAACTCTACAGAAGACAGCAGCAGACAGTGGCTTGTATTGTACCATGATGAAAGCCATGGCAAAAGATCAACATGAAAAGGAAAAAGCCTTGAAGATTTATGGCCATGAACTGAGCATGAAAGTTCTTCTAAACTGTTAGAGAAATAATGACGAGGACTCCATACAGGTACATTATTTGATTGTGCGCTGATAATGTAACTGGTGTGTTTTATTTGCCTTATGTAATTCTATTTTTTTATTTGTTATAGTGTTTTTATTTGTTATCGTGTGTATAGGTGGATATATCAACTTCAAATGGTTACCTTTTGGTTCCTTTGTTTTGGGTGGATAAAGGCCAAGCGGCTTCTACATCTTTCAGGGGCTCCGAGTTTGATGCTTCTGAAAGCTTAGATCTCCCTATCTGCCCGGCCATTATGAGAAGGTCTTCATGGGCAGGTCTCACTCCTTCTGCTTTTGATTTATTTTACAAAGCTAATAATACAGCAGGAGGAATACATAAGAAATCCTCATATGGCCTGTAATAGCCATGGCGGGGCTGGGGGGAGCAGAGCTGGATCCTCTGAAGAGCAGATCCCACTGCTGAAACCCCCAAGAGATGTCAGAGGTCAGTGAATTTTTCATAGAAATATAGAAAAGTTTGGCAACAAAAGTGAGAACACCCCTAAGTAAAAATGTCCAAATTGGGCCCAAAGGTTCAATATTTTGTGTGACCAACAAACAAAAGACCTAGTGCTGGTTCACACTGATCAGACTTGTCAGGCGACTTGGTCGCCTGACAAGTAGCTTCCAATGCTGTGCAATGGAACCGTTCTAATCAGAGCGACTCAAGTCGCTTCGACTTAGAAAAAGGTTCCTGCACTATTTTTTCGCAAAGTCGGAGCGACTTGCATTGACTTCCATTATGAGAAGTCGTTGCAAGCCGCGTCGAAGTCGCGGTGTGCGGGCGACTTCATTAGTCACCCGAAGTCGGGGCGACTTCGAGTTGGATCAGTGTGAACCGACACTGAGTAGTCCATCGAGTCTGCCCGTTTTTGTTTTTTGTATTTTGTTTTTCTTTTTTGTTTACTTTTTTGTTTGAGTATAGATCATGGGTGTATAACTATTTGGCTTCTCTGGGCCACATTGAGTGTAGAGAAATTTTCTCGGGCCGCATATAAAATATCTACTATAGTTAAGGTGTATAAGTAAAAAAATGCCGCCGCCCCCTTCCCATGCCACTGCGGCCCCCGCACTACTTTAATACAACTAGAGGATGATCAAATGAAATTGAATCAGTATACAGAGGTTTACTTCTTCTAAATGATAATAAAGGAACACTCTAACCACCATGACCACTTCAGTGATTTCAAGTGGTCATGGTGGTAGGAGTCAGAAACACTGCACATGCCCCCCCCCCCCCCCAGGCAGCCTCTGCCTACCGTTTCTTGGAAGCTGCTGTGGCCGTGCCCCCGACCTGATTTCCTTCCTCCCCAGCAAAAATTGTCAGGGGGCAGTGGGCCGCAGGTTGGACATGCCTGGTATAGATCTATGTTTGTCCCAAGCATGTTTGAAGCCATTTACTGTTGACTGTCTCACTACATCTGATCGAAGTTTATTCCAAGCATCAACTACCCTTTCAGTAAAATTATACTTTCTAGAATTATTTTTGAACTTTCCTCCAGTTAGTTTGAGATCATTCATGTCCCCTTGTTCTTAAATTTTGTTTCATATTGAAAAAGCTGCGCTTCTGAACCTTATTCACCCCCTTGATGTATTTAAAGGGGCTAAAATATACATTTTGGGTGGACTAGAATTATAATTTACCACTAATGACTTTCTGTGATTAAAAGAAGTACATTTGTCATATGACTTTGTAGGCTGCCATGAAAACAGAAAATGTCTGTCTGTTCATGGCATACCAATGACTACAGCAGGCCACCGTGGGAGTTCTTTGCAGAGGTAAAAGATATTGATCCAAGCAGGAATTTTTTGGCCGATAGACTGTTGTGCACAGCACAGAAGCTGTGTGATAATCACATACCTGTGTTTATTTATAGGCTACTGGCCTGCAAGTGTTTATGTGTGAATCAGCTGGTTAAATTATTTTCCAGAAGTCAGATAATCTTCTGATATCTATCTGCTATCTCATGTTACTGTTTTTGTTCTGTGCCATTGTCAGTTATTTTAGATTTTGCAATGAGCTTCTGAGCTGCTGTCAGTGGCGTAGCGTGGGTTGTCAGCGCCCGGGGCAAGGTAAGTAATTTGCGCCCCCTACACAAATCTACTAGACCACTACACTGACACCTACACTGACCTAGCTGATCACTAAACAGACCTACCTTTTTCTTACACTGACCTACCTGATTACTATACTGACACCTACACAGACCTACCTGACCACTACACAAACCTACCTGACCACTAAACAGACACCTACACTGACCTACCTTATTCCTGCACTAACCAACCTGATCACTACACTGACCTACCAAATTTCTATACTGACACCTACACTGACCTACCTGAGCACTACACAGACCTACCAAATTTCTATACTGACACCTACACTGACCTACCTGAGCACTACACAGACCTACCAAATTTCTATACTGACACCTACACTGACCTACCTGAGCACTACACAGACCTACCTGATTCCTACACTGACCTACCTGACCACTACACAAACCTACCTGACAATTACACTGACCACTACAGAGACCTACCTGATTCCTACACTAAGGATGGCTGAGCAGACTCCTAAATGGCAGCATGACACTGCGCCCCCCCCCCAGATTTTGCGCCCGGTGCGGCTGGTCCCCCCAGCACCCCCCACGCTACGCCACTGGTCCCATACATTCATAAAAATGTGTATTTTTCTAAATGTATGGCTTATTAGAGCATTTCTAAGTGTTCTGAACTGGTCTCTTCTTTGCTGGCAGAAAAAAAAAAATTCTTTGTAAACTGTTTTACAGTATTCTGTACTAGGAGACATTCAAATTTGAACTACGTTTTCAAATTTATGTCTCCTAATGCAAGATACTCCAAGCTGTGTCTTTTCCATGTGGAACTCTTTTTACTGATGCTGCGTTGCACTTCTTGACACTGCGCCCCCCCCCAGATTTTGCGCCCGGTGCGGCTGGCCCCCCCAGCACCCCCCACGCTACGCCACTGGCTGCTGTTCAGTGTAAATTTCCCCTGCATTGATCCTTGAACACACAAGTGAGACAGGATGACGAGAAATAAAGTTCCTTATATACAAAACGGCCATCAATGTTTAACAAGACGTAGAGCCCTAATCCAAATCCCTCCATATAACAGTTTACAAGATCCATCGGTCTGGGTAATACGAAAAGGTGTTGTTTTTCAGGTTTTATCACATTGTTGTACTTCAGTTCGAAAACTATTTTTAAAACTTTAATTACTCAAACGTTGCAAAGAGCATTAGTGGTGTGAAAAGTGCATAAAGGATCCAATCAGATTACTATTTGCTGCAGATAGATGAGTGAAAGATTATCTGGATTCAACACTCATAGCATTTGGTCTTTTCATTGCATTTAAAGTGCATACATGTAAAGCCTAAGGCCCCTTTCACACTTGTGCGACTTGGAACTGCAAAGCCGCATGACAAGTCATTCTCCATGATTTCCAATAAGTACCGTACATATCTTTACGACTTCAAGTCGCAACGACTTCAAAGTAGCCCCTGCACTACTTTTTGGCCGATTTTAATGCGTTTTGAGGTACAAAGACATAGGCATTGCTTCAAGTCCAGTCAAAATCACGGCAACAAAATTGCAGCAAAATCGCAGCAACAAAATCGCTGTAAAATCGCGTGACTTTTAAGTCACACAAGTGTAAAAGGTAGGGATGCACCGAAATGAAATTCTTGGCCGAAGCCGAATAATAATGAAATGTTTGGCCGAAGGCCGAAGGCCGAATACCGAACGCGGTGTTTCGCATTTTTTCCATTTATTTTGCCAATTTTTTGTCCTCTCTCTTGTCCTCTCATGTCTCTCTCTCTCTTGTCCTCTCATGTCTCTCTCTCTCTCTCTCTCTCTCTCTCTTGTCCTCTCATGTCTCTCTCCCTAAATGTTACTGTAGGGAATGGGATTCAGTGCACACTGCAGCCTCGTACCATAGGGTTAATGTTAGTGACACTGTAGGGATTGGGAAGGATGCTGGGAATGGAAATCAGGAAGCATGCAGGCAGCCTTGTAAATTTTAATTGCAGATACAGGGCACTGGGCAGGTCAGGGTTAATGTGGTAACATCAATTACTCAGTGACAGTCAGTCAGTGTCAGTGTGGACTCGATCAGATTATACCGTGACAGACAGTCTCTCATAGTGGTGGTAGTAGGAGGCTGGAGGTGGACTAGTAGGAGCCTGGAAAGGAGCACAGCCGCATACATACATTACTCACTCGTGCACTGCAGCCCGCCCCACACATTCAGTGAGTCTTACTCTCCTCCCTAGTTTTTTCAATGGCACATTCAGGAAGCCAATCACGCCGTGAGTAGCGGCACAGCGGAACCAATCAGGTGTGCAGGCACGCGTGATTGGTTCGCTGTGCAGCTAATCACGGCGTGATTGGCTTCCTGAATGTGCCATTGAAAAAACTAGGGAGGAGAGTAAGACTCACTGAATGTGTGGGGCGGGCTGCAGTGCACGAGTGAGTAATGTATGTATGCTCACCGCTGAAGTGTCCCGGCTTCCCCTGCCTAACACGGAAGTCTGTGAGTCCTCCTGTCCTCCTCCGAGTCCCTTCCCCCTGTAAATATCGTGACCTCGGCGATATGAATATCGCCTACGGCCACAGAACGATAGTCGATATCATATCGACTATCGTTCAGCCCTATTGTTCGGCACAAAATTATTCGGCCTTTTGACTTATTCGGCCGAACACCGAAAGTGCTATTTTTTCTATTTTCGGCCGAATAATGTTCGACCGCCGAATAATGTTCGACCGCCGAATATTCGGTGCATCCCTAGTAAAAGGGGCCTAACTGAAAAATTGCAATGCCTTTAAAAAATCAAATACTGTTATCACATTTTGTACTTTTTTTATTTTTGCATATACTGTAAGCACTGCTGATGCCACAAAGCCTTTTTTTTGCTGCCACTTGAGTACAAGTATGCACCCTAGCAATGACTGCTTGGCATTTCTCTGGGTGGGTTGCCTGATGGTGACAATAGTGGAACATGCCTGTGCAATATGCTTCAGGAAGAACACATGTAATCTCCCTTAGGAGAGCCTGTAATTGGGAGACTAAGGCAGAGCCTTGTCACCCTATGGCAGGAAGTAAAGGAAGTGCCTGAAAGAGCACATTCTTGGTAGGATCACAAGGTATTGTTTTAAAGAAAGCTGGAAGCTGAAAAATATTGGAATCAGGGGCGTAACTACAGGGGTTGCAATTGCAACCGGGCCCCATGCTCCAGGGGCCTGTGCGGCTCCCTTGTACACCTCGATAGGAGGGGCGGCGGGGGGCAGAGAAATCACTGTCCTCCTTTTTCCTCCTGTAGCTGCAGGAGGAAAACAAAGGAGATTGGTTCCTCTGTATGCTGCCCCACCACTCCTCCTATCCAGTTCACTTGTGTTCTGCTGTCCCTGGGCCCCTGTGTGCTCCTCTGGTCCTGTGCTCCCTTCCCTCTCCTGCCAGTTGCTGCAGGGGATGTATCACAATAGAGAACCAGGAAGGGGTGGGTAAATATGTAATTTACCAGCTCCTTCCTTTTCTGAATGGACAGAGTCATAGTCAGTGACACTGAAAAAAATAAAATAAAATGATAAAAAATAATACAATTAAAATTCCAAAAAATAAAAACTACTGACACCAGTGGGTGAACTTCCAGGATCACATAGGTCACACTTGCTACCAGCCCTGGCATTCCACCACCTTGGGAAGGCCCCAAGATGGCAGGAAGGGGGCCCACTGCAGAACTTGTGAAAGGGTCCCGCTGCGGGACCGTAAAAAGGGCCCCGCAACAAGAGTAAAGGGCCCCAGGATCAGTGGGAAGAGCCCTAGGCTTGAAGGGAAGGGCCCCGGCCAGGGGTCTGGCGGGGCCCTTCATGATTTCTTGCACCGGGGACCTGAAGGTTCTAGTTATGCCTCTGATTGGAATAACTCTTGAAAAGACATTAAAGTGGTTCTAAAGTCAAACTGTTTTTTACCTTAAAGTGTTTGTAAGGGCTGAAGGTTTTTTACCTTCACACATTCTATTCATTAAGGTAAAAAAAACCTTCTGTGTATAGCTCCCCTTCCCCCCTCCTAAATACTCCCCTGAGACTCCTCTCGGTCCAGCGATGTGTAAGATAGCCTCGGCTGTCCTGTGACTCCCTCTCCTCATTGGCTGAGACAGCAGCGGAAACCATTGGCTCCCACAGCTGTCAATCACAGCCAGTGAGCCAATGAGGAGAGAGCGGTGCCGAAAAGTAGCTCTATGTGTCTTATGGATGCATAGAGCAGGGCTCAGGAGCGAGTGTGCGCACAAGTCCCCCCATAGCAAATGCCTTGCTATTAGGGGTACTGGTGAAGGGGCAGGTGCTAAAAGCAGGGGACCTGAGAAGAGGTCTGCCCTGTGCAAAAACACTGTATTTTATGTTTGTTATTGTAAAAAAAAAAAAAGCCGAACCTTTAATACCTCTTTAAAGGTTAACACTCCACTTCCACTTTTGTGGAAAAAATATGAAAAAAAAAAAAAATATATATATATATATATACTGTATATAGATATAAACCAAAAGAGAGAGTGGCACTCGCAGGAGGTCTTGAAAGGTGAACCCACGATCACGGTTTTATTTCAACATTTTGACGAGGCACAAGCTTGTCTGAAGAGGATGAGATTGTGCCTCCTCGAAACGTTGAAATAAAACCGGTTATGTGTGTTCACCTTTCAAGACCTGTGAGTGCCACTTTCTCTTTTGGTTTATATGCCCTACAGTCTTTGCTGTGCACCCGGCCCATTTTTTATCTCTGATTTGTGGGCGGTGGCAACCATTAGATAGATAGATAGATAGATAGATAGATAGATAGATAGATAGATAGATAGATAGATAGATAGATAGATAGATAGATAGATAGATAGATAGATAGATAGATAGATAGATAGATAGATAGATAGATAGATGCAAATATAGTATATATATATATATACAGTGGGTACGGAAAGTATTCAGACCCCCTTAAATTTTTCACTCTTTGTTATATTGCAGCCATTTGCTAAAATCATTTAGGTTCATTCTTCTTCCTCATGAATGTACACATAGCACCCCATACTGACAGGAAAACACAGAATTGTTGACATTGTTGCAGATTTATTAAAAAAGAAAAACTGAAATATCACATGGTCCTAAGTATTCAGACCCTTTGCTCAGTATTTAGTAGAAGCCCCCTTTTGATCTAATACAGCCAGGAGTCTTTTTGGGAAAGATGCAACAAGTCTTTCACACCTGGATTTGGGGATCCTCTGCCATTCCTCCTTGCAGATCCTCTCCAGTTCTGTCAGGTTGGATGGTAAACGTTGGTGGACAGCCATTTTTAGGTCTCTCCAGAGATACTCAATTGGGTTTAAGTCAGGGCTCTGGCTGGGCCATTCAAGAACAGTCACGGAGTTGATGTGAAGCCACTCCTTCGTTATTTTAGCTGTGTGCTTAGGGTCATTGTCATGTTGGAAGGTAAACCTTCGGCCCAGTCTGAGGTCCAGAGCACTCTGGAGAAGGTTTTTGTCCAGGATATCCCTGTACTTGGCCGCATTCATCTTTCCCTCGATTGCAACCAGTCGTCCTGTCCCTGCAGCTGAAAAACACCCCCACAGCATGATGCTGCCACCACCATGCTTCACTGTTGGGACTGTATTGGACAGGTGATGAGCAGTGCCTGGTTTTCTCCACACATACCGCTTAGAATTAAGGCCAAAAAGTTCTATTTTGGTCTCATCAGACCAGAGAATCTTATTTCTCACAATCTTGGAGTCCTTCAGGTGTTTTTTTAGCAAACTCCATGCGGGCTTTCATGTGTCTTACACTGAGGAGAGGCTTCCGTCGGGCCACTCTGCCATAAAGCCCTGACTGGTGGAGGGCTGCAGTGATGGTTGACTTTCTACAACTTTCTCCCATCTCCTGACTGCATCTCTGGAGCTCAGCCACAGTGATCTTTGGGTTCCTCTTTACCTCTCTCACCAAGGCTCTTCTCCCCCGATAGCTCAGTTTGGCCGGACGGCCAGCTCTAGGAAGGGTTCTGGTCGTCCCAAACGTCTTACATTTGAGGATTATGGAGGCCACTGTGCTCTTAGGAACCTTAAGTGCAGCAGAAATCTTTTTGTAACCTTGGCCAGATCTGTGCCTTGCCACAATTCTGTCTCTGAGCTCTTCAGGCAGTTCCTTTGACCTCATGATTCTAATTTGCTCTGACATGCATTGTGATCTGGAAGGTCTTATATAGACAGGTGTGTGGCTTTCTTAATCAAGTCCAATCAGTATAATCAAACACAGCTGGACTCAAATGAAGGTGTAGAACCATCTCAAGGATGATCAGAAGAAACGGAAAGCACCTGAGTTAAATATATGAGTGTCACAGCAAAGGGTCTGAATACTTAGGACCATGTGATATTTCAGTTTTTCTTTTTTAATAAATCTGCAACAATGTCAACAATTCTGTGTTTTTCTGTCAGTATGGGGTGCTGTGTGTACATTCATGAGGAAGAAGAATGAACCTAAATGATTTTAGCAAATGGCTGCAATATAACAAAGAGTGAAAAATTTTAGGGGGTCTGAATACTTTCCGTACCCACTGTATATATATATATATATATATATATATATATATATATATATATATATATATATATATATATATATATATATATATATATATATATATATATATATATATATATATATATATATATATATATATATATATATATATATATATATGTATACAGTATGCAATTGCAACACAAGTCATATTGTAATTAAATGTTAATAAAAATTACCTTTTCTTTTCAATCTGTAACACTGTAATTTTCTGTGAAATTCAATGCGTTATTGCAACCTGGAGGCATTTTGTATACAGATAGTAAAAAGTATGAAGATCCACGCTGGGTTTCTAACAACTGAACAGCAAGCAGCCACCTATAAAACTGTGATACCAGCTCATAAAAAACATAAATAAAAATAAACAACGCTAATAATAAACTGCAATAATAAAGAAATAAGTATATATGAAATAAATTAAAGTGGAGTTCCACCCTGGTTATACATTTTTTAATAAAAATACCCCCGGGACAGTCAGGGCTAGCACATTCCACAATGGCTAGCCTCTGATCTGTCCCGGGTTGCACTTACCTTTTGGGAGAAATACTTACCTTGAAAATGTCTTGTCCAGCGCTGCCATCTCAGGTGTGGGCAGCTTGAAGCCAGCGCGATCCTCTTCCGCGTCCTCTTCCTTCTTCTTCGGTCCCACGATGCACTGCACCGGCCCCGCCGTCACTTCCGGGGCGCGCACGTCTTCCCTCCACAGCTTCTGGGCATGCCCAGAAGCTGTTTAGAAGGTTTAGAAGGGAATGGTCCCAGGAATCATTGCAAAAGCCAGGAAGTGACGAATCGCCGCGGCCGCCGAGGGGAGGAAGAAGGAAGTAAGGTAAGTATATTTTCTCTACAAGGTAAGTAAAAAAAAAAAAAAAATTGCAATTATCCATTTGTTTTTCAGGTGACCCGGAGCGAGAAGATGGAGGTAAGTATAAATGTAGGGTGGAACTCCGCTTTAAACACATATAAAGTACAAATGTGCAACAGATTAGTGCAGATATAGGGAGCCCTTAAACATACAGACCCAAAAAATTCATATAAACAAAAGGTTCATGTACTTTTTGGGTCATTATAATGAAATTCTTCTGCATTTGAACAAACAGTTTTTCATTTGACTGACTTTTTGTTTATATGAATTTTGTGGATCTGTATGGTTAAGGGCTCACTATATACGCACTACATACATAGTTACATAGTTAGTCAGGTTGAAAAAAGACACAAGTCCATCTGGCTCATGCAATAAAAAACAAAAAACAGTAAAGAAAAGCCAACCATACAATCCCATATACACAACCCTGTCCCAGCAGTTGATCCAGAGGAGGGTGAAAAACCTCAGCAAAGCATGATCCAATTCGCTACAGCAGGGTAAAGAAATTCCTTCCTGATCCCCCGAGAGGCAATCGGATATTCCCTGGATCCACTTTACCTATAAATATTAGTACCCAGTTATATTATTTACACCTAGGAAAGAATCCAGGCCTTTTTTAAAGCAATCTAGTGAACTGGCCAGAACCACCTCTGGAGGGAGTCTATTCCACTAATCTGGTGCATGTTTGCACTATATATGTGTTTAGTTCATTTCATATGTAGCACTCTACAGGTAGGTGCTAGTTAAATGTATAGTGGGCCTTGTCTGCCTAACAGCAGGGCTGTGATTTATTTAGCTAGGGTGTCAGGGCTTCCAGATTTGCCTGCTGAGGGGAGAAGTATCCCCATTGGCTGGGAGTGGGTATAAGTTTGGGGGAAGTGCGTGACAGGGTGTCTTTGGCGGGAACAGAGTCCCAGGAGGGAGACAACGGCTGTCTCTCCTCCTGTCTGAGGAGGAGGATCTCGGAGTGTTGCCTGAAGATCAGTGCTGAGCTAAGCTGAGGGGATCCGGTGTGCCGAGAACCTGCGGAGAATCAGAGGGGTTCAGTCCCAGGAAAGCCTACACAGGTCCTGAGTACTGAGGATTGCCCCTGGGGGGGGGTCTGCCAGAGTTAGAGGGGACCACTCTGGAAGAGGTTCGGGGATCCAGTGCCTGCTAGCGGTGAAAGGGGGTACCTAGGGGGTACCTAGGTTGAGGACCCTGAAGTTGCAGAGGGGGGAACATAGTCAGTGAACCCCGAAGAATTCAAGGGGTTCAAGGGGTAAATTCCAAAAAGGGGGGGTCTCAAACTGCAAAAAGACAAAAACAAAAAAAAAAACTGATTTTCTAATCCTTCTACCTCTATCCACATTAAAAATAAAAAGTTTTGACTTTTGATATACTTTAAAGAGTAATTCCACCCAAAAAAGATGCTTTGGAATACATTCTGGAGAAAAGAATCAGCTCCAGCTATGGAATCACAATCTTTAGTGTTATTATAAAATGTAATAGGGAGAGTGGAATCTTCTTGAAATGAGGCAGTGAATAACAACCCAATTGTCTTTTAAATGGTTCAATTCACAAAGGTGAACATTTTTTTTAATTATGATGCATTTTTATGTATGAGTGCATAGGAATGTCCATTATGCTCATTGTTTATTAGGTATTTAGTGGTAATTATATTGTCAGCAATGAGAGTGCTCACAGTATTTAGAAACAACTATTAACTATCAATTACATGCTAGATGTCTAACTTCTCTCCACCCTGCACTTGTTCCTGTTAATGATTAAATTCAAAGTTAGCGTTTCTATGCATAGTGCTAGTAACAATACTGAGCTGGTTATCTTTAGGTTTGTCCCTGTACCTTCACTCAACATTTATTGTTCTCAATAAAGCTATATATTTTCCCTTTCTATTCCCCTCCCTTGTAATAAGCCAATAAAATATGTACATTAACTAAAGTGAAACTACGGCAAGGTAACCAGTGTTTGTTTTTCTGAATTGTCTCTGTAACATTGTTATCTGTTGATGCTGTCAGTGGATCTGTTGTTTTTACACTTTCATTAAAAGGGTTAGTTTTGCAGTATGCAGCATCCTCCTATAGGTGCTAGGATTAGGTAGATTTAGTTTGGGCTCAATGTGTTCAGTGGAGCTGCATTTTTGCTGTTAGGCAAATTTAGCTTGTCTTACTGTAATCAGTGTGGCTGCAATTGCTGTATTGGGTACATTTAGTTGTGCTCACAGTAATCAGTGCAGCTGCATGTGATTAGTTAGGTCTGCTCAGTCTTTCAGCTGCTGCTGGTTTGACTGTTTCCTCTGCTTTACAGAGAACCATAGAAATCTCTGGAACATAGGTGTGGAGCAGTGCAAATAGCAACAACCCTGGTCAATCCCAGGGAGGGTGGCTCTGAAGGCTGCTGGGAGTCTGTATATATACTCTGAAACAACAACTACAGAAGGGTGCATAGACCTTGTGCATTACCACTAAAAAGTTTATTAAAATCAAAATGGGTAGCGTACAATATACTCACAAACATGGTGGAATGTGTACATGCATATAGGAAATGGGAACCACTCACCTCCAGAACACTTCTCTACTGCTGTATGGCGTGATGGCATCCACAAAAACCTGGTTTGGCTTACGTGTTTCGAGGCAGAACCCTCTTCCCCAGAGACAAAATCGCCAATCTGAGTTTCTCCCTTGAAACACGTAAGCCAAACCAGGTTTTTGTGGACGCCATCACGCCTTCCAGCAGTAGAGAAGTGTTCTGGAGGCGAGTGGTTCCCATTTCCTACATGCATGTACACATCCTACGTTTGTGAGTATAATATACACTACCCATTTCGATTTTAATAAACTCTTTAGTGGTAATGCACAAGGTCGGTGCACCCTTCTCTTGTTGTCTTACAGTGTTTTTGGATACTATTGGTCCTGAGGGGGCAGCAAGACCACCTTATCTGTGCTCAAAAGACCATTCAGACCATTCATCTTCCCGCATACCACTTGAGCGCAGGAGAGATACTGTTTTTGGAATTATATATACTCTGAGACACAGAGCTTCTGGGTATTTTACTTCAGGACAGGAACACAAACTGGAGGCCTTGCTGCCCTCTGGGAAATGCTGCCATGTTCTTGCTGTTGGTGAGGCCTCAGGTGGGCAACCTGAGAGTCTGAATGCTGAAGCTGAAGAGAGCTGACTGAAGGGCTGTCGTCGAGAAGTCTGGGATCACAGGAGAAAGGTGTTGCATGGATGTTGGAAGGAGGCAACCACTTTTCCTTTGTGAATACAGACTGCTGTGAGAGATCTTAGAGACTTTTGGGCTGCTGCCACCCCTCTTGTGCTAGAGAGTCAGCTGTGTGTTTGCTTAAAAGGGGACATCGGCTGGAGTCCTGAAGAGCTCAATCTATCTATTTCTATATGAAGAAACTCTGCTCTTTTTAACTGCTTCTACTACAAAGCCAAGCCCATAGATTGTTTGTGCAAGGACTTTTGCTTCAGCTCTACAGAACAAAGTTTACAGTCCTCAGTCTGTGCATGGTTCTTTTTTGGAGTATCCAACTCTATTCCCTCAACCCTATCCCAGTTACTGCAAAACTAAAAACACCAAGAAGAACACTCCTAGACTTGTTATTGAGCTGAAGAGTGACTGTGATCATTTATGCCTGGCTGCAGGGCAATTACAGGGAAAAGGAATCTGGCTCATTCGGGGGGAAGCACTAAATGTGAAATTGTGCAACAGCATTGTCACCCTGTGAAAAGGATACGTTCACTTTAAAGGATAAGTTTACTTTAAAAAAAATGACAATAAATGTAAATTTTTTGCATGTAAAAAAAAAAGGATAAGTTTACTTTAAAAAAAATGACAATAAATGTAAATTTTTTGCATGTAAAAAAATGGCATGCTGATGCCATGCAGGATTACTGCACACCCGTCATCTGCTTGCTCGCACCTCCTACGAGGAAGCTGATACATTCAGACAGGAAGAATCAATAAACTACCAAAGCGCTCACAGCACCGTGGTAGTTCAATAAAAACTACAAGCTGACAGCTGCAAAGGAATGACACAGCTGTGTGGGCGGAGCCTCGCACAGCCATGCTGTTTTCAAAAAGTGACAGCTAGTACAGGGAACTTCTCCCCCTACTGCTGCCACAGGGAAAACAAGCAGCTGCAGCAGTTGGAACATGTTACATCTTCCCAAAGGTCAACTTGTCCTTTAAGCTGGCAATACACCAGTAGACGTTTGTTAAAAAAAAAATTTTCAGAACATTCATTAAATTTTTTTAGTAGGTAGGGTCAAGTCAACAATCATTTTTGACTGTAGTGACAAGAAAAGTTAAAGGAGAAGGATAGACATTTTTTCTTGAACTAATATTTGCAGAAATTCCCAACATGAATGTGGTTTTCATTTGGGAAAAATCATACTTGTAATGGGTATGTGAATCCTGAAATTGAATGTAGAATTGTAAACATTGGCATGGCAACAGAATTACATTTTACAGGGTTTTCATTCAAAATTCGTCAAATTCATAATACGTAGTACCATTGAATGTTCTCATGAATATTTCAGCATTTACATAGGAACGTTTAACTAAAATTCTGCTGGTGTATAGCAAGCTTTAGATCAACCTGAAGTTTTAAGTGGCAACAAACAGATGGAAGTTAACACTTTTAAAGTTGAACTTCACTTAGGAGTGAAAGTTCTGCTTAATCTTCTCCCCCCGTGATTATTGTTTTTTTCTTTTTATCCTGGGAGCAGGTATCTTTTTATGACAGGTACCCCCTCCCACTTCCGCAATTCTTGCCTAGACGAGAATGCTTGATGTTCACCCCCCCCCCCTCCCGCAACCTCCTGGAACATGTCACATGGCTCCAGGACTGGTCTGAAAGCACAGCGCCATCTCATGCCTGCAGAATGGGGAGCCAGCTGTGAAACAGTAGAAAGTCACAGCCGACTTCCCATAGCCAGGATGGTGGCACTAGAGATCTGAAGGCCGGTGAAGAACTGGCTTGGTTGAAGACAGCACTGGCTCTCTGGGCTGGTGAGTGTCTGTTCACTAAAAATCAGCAGCTAGGGCATTTTTAAAAATGACTGTAGTACCTCTTTAAGCTTTCTTTTTTCAAACCCTATGAATAAAAGTTGATCATTCTAAGCACCCCCGGTAGTGATACATGTTTAGGAATGCATCCAGCTGTTTCTTCTGAACTGGCTAGAACACTAGTTTCTTGAGATAGTCTATTCCATATTTGTATTGCTCTTACTGTGAAGATTCCTTTCCATATGTGGAGGTTAAACTCAAAAGCACACATTTATTATTATATAGGATTTATATAGCGCCAACAGTTTGCGCAGCGCTTATATTGCAGCATAGCCAATTCTCATATAGAATGGCTATATTAGTTTCCTTTTTTAGGCTTTTTTTTTCTTCTATTTTCATCTAGTGATCCAGCCAGTAAGTCTGTTATTTTTCAACAAATAAGCTCTCTTGCAGTTACAGGGAAGAGGCAGACCATTTACCATTGACAAAGCCTCACTCAGCCTCATGCCATCGGCGCCAAATTACAGTATACCGAATTTTTTAACCACTTCCTGCCCGCTCTATAGGGAATTGATGGCGGGAAGGTGGTTGTATTATCCAGACACGCCGTCATATGACGGCGAGAGTGGCGATCGGTGGTGCGGTGTGTCACTCTGACACACCGCATCTCCGATCTCATTAAAGAGCCTATGACGTAATCACAGCTGGTCACATAGTAAATAGGAAGAGCCGTTGATCGGCTTTCCTCAGTTCGTGCCTGACAGGCACAAGTAGAGGAGAGCCAATCTGCGGCTCTCCTGACAGGAGGAGGGTCTGCACTGGTAATCAGAGCATTGATAACCAGTGCAGACCCTTTGGGGGGTGCCACTAGAGCCACCAGGGATGCCCACTCATGACCCCAGGGATGCCCACCATGGCCACCAGGGATGGCAATCAGGGTTCAGGGAGCCCGCCAGTGCCCTCCCCATCAGTGCTGCCCACCAGTGCCCATCATTGCCATCTATCAGTGTCCATCAGTGCCGCCCATCAGTGCCGCCTATTAGTGCCCACCAGTGCCACCTATCAGTGCCCATCAGTGCCACCTATCAGTGCCCATCAGTGTCGCCTATCAGTGCCCATCAATGCTTCCAATCAGTGCCCATCAGTGCCGCCTATCAGTGGCCACCAATGCTGCATATCAGTGCTACCTGTCAGTGTCACATATCAGTGCCCATCAGTGCTGCATATCAGTGCCGCATATTAGTGCCACCCCACACCCCATCAGTGCCACCCCATCAGTGCCTTCTCATCAGGGCCCTTTCAGTGCGTCCTCATCAGTGCTCATCAGTGCAGGAAAAAACGTATCTATTTACAAAATTTTATAACTTTCAAACTTTTTGGTCTTTTTTTATTTATTTAGCAAAAAAGAAAAAACCTTGCGGTGATCAAATACCACCAAAAGAAAGCTCTATTTGTGGGGAAAAAATGACATAAATTTAGTTTAGGTACAGCGTTTCATGACCACGCAATTGTCATTCAAAATCCAACAGCGCTAAAAGCTATAAATTGGCCTGGGCAGGAAGGGGGAAAAGTGCCCGGTATTGAAGTGGTTAAGAGAGCCCCTCTGCTCTCTTCATTCTTTCAAATGTTATAAGTTTGTTTAGTTTAGGGATCCAGTGACATTTAGCAGAAGCAACACTGACAACCCACCTAAGTATAATAACACTACCTGCTGCAAATAACGACCTTTACATGGCAATGGTGGTGTGAGCATCAAGGTTGGGAGAATCCAAGTGACTGAAAGTATGAGTAAGTGCATGATTGTGAATTTAAGTACCATATACTACATTCATTATTAGGATTAAGGTGCCCCAGTAATTTTGGACAATGCCAAAGGAGGTGTACCAGGTCACCTGGGGAGGACCCGCATTTAGCAGATTGCGGGGAGTCTCTACACCCAATGGCATGTTGGAAAACTGGGGTTCTGTAGCTCCTGTGAAAAATGAAAATTTAGGTGAACCTTATGGAAGTGAGATAGAGTGAGATTGATTGACTTCTGTCGAAGAGACATGTTTGAAAAAAAATTCAGATCAGCAGCTGCATCCGTTGATTAGCTCATTCTGACAGTGGCAAGCCCCGCTGTCGGGAAGATGGCCGCTGATGGAGGAACCTTTTGGCTAAACTAAAAAAAAAACAAAAAGGTGTGTGTGGCCAGCTTTAGACACTTTAAACAGTATAAACATACGCCAAAAACCCAATAATCCTGGGTACATTCTTCCAAGAATGTGTTTTCCCAGAAAGCAGATCAGATAAACAATCAAACAGTCATTATATTTGCCCCAGGGCTCATCTAAGTGTGACTTTTTATAACTGCAGAAAGTTCGAAATGTAACACAATCAAGTATGTAAGAGCTTCTACGTGATAATAATAGCCTTGTGCTGAAATGTGTAGATCACTAATTATGTGATATGATGTAATTTGTTCTATAATAATGTGTAATAATTGGGATTACCTGCAGTTCTGCTCCAATTACTGTCACAACGGGGTTTATTTATTAAGGTATTTCAAATCGAAGTGAAGATGTGAAACCAGATCAGCAACCAAATTACTTTTTACCTATTAATTATTTTAGATCAGTCAGAACAATACAATATAAGGTATGTTATGGGGTACACATGGACAGAGTGGAATACATTGGACCATGCTTTATAGATCAACTGTGGGTATAGGATTCTGTATTTGGGGGTTGTCTATTTTTTTTTTCTTTTGGTTGACTCAGATGGACTTTTTTTCAACCTGCCAAACTATATATAGGTATGCATTAATAGTCACTCAGTCTGTACAGGTTCAACTGGACTGTGTGACAGACTGTTGTCTGTGGTCAGCCCAACTGGCTGCCAGTCATCTCCTACTCAGGTCTTAAAAATAATTTATTTTGGAGTAATCAGTAATTTTATTAAGCAGGTTCTGGAGGTGTCTGGTGACAGGCTCCCAGTTGCCTTCATACCATAAACATGCTAAGTCAGTCATCCGTATGTGGCAGTCAATGGACAAGCCTGAATGCAATGTGACCAGTCCAATATGTCAGAACACTCTGTAATGTCTTTGACTGGTCTGTCATATCTTGTATTTTAATGCTATTCATATACCTGCATCCAGGCATTTTACCTGAGAGATAGTTACCAATGTAAATCCATCCGATTTCCTATGATTTCTTTTCTTTTCAGATCTCTAGATTATTCCACTAGTTTTTCTATTGCTAATTTGTATCATATTGCATCTAAAATAGCTTAATTATTCCATTGGTGTAAAGTGGGATACAAACTATAAAGAAATCTGGCGAACGATTGTCCGATTTTCCTCGTTGTTTCACAACAAATCGGGACCGATGAAAGAATTTTCTTAAGAAAATTAGTATGAAAATTCTCGTACGACAAAGGCTTTTTTTGTTGTTTATTGTTTCTGATCATGCGCAGTTTTTCTTGTACAAAAGATCATACGAAAACGGTACACATTAAACGTAAATAGTTTGTTTTTTCCCGTACGAGAAAAATTTTGGAGTTTGTCCCTTCAAGAATTTTCGTAGGAAAATTCTGAATTGTCTGTAGAAAGTTCTGTACACACTATACGAAAATCGTATGAAAATTCTTTGGACGAAAATGTTCGCCCGATTTTCCTATAGTGTGTACAAGCCTTAAGAGGAGTCTTCCATTTGCAATTAGAAAGAGAAGTACCACGTATGGGAGCCTAAGATAGTGAGCATGGGTTGCCTCATCCAAAGACCTCTGGTCTCTATTTCAGGCCCTATGAGAGCAGCTCCAAGGCCACAGAAGAACTTGGCAGTGCCTAAATTGACATTAAACTCTGGGTTAAAAAATTAAATTCCACTCGTGTATTTTTAGTTCAAAAAATTACCTTCTCTTGCTCTGAGCCTCCTCCAAATCTTTTTTTTTTTTTTGCTGCTGTGATCTGGCTTTCTGTTAGAGGGTGGCTAAATTCAATCTCCATAATCACACTCTTGCTCATTCCCAGGATAAACTATGGGCTAGCTATTGACTATGGGATTTGTAGTATGCATAGAGCAATGCACACCAGTGAAACTACTTGGTTAACAAAATGGTTTTAAAATCAAGCTAGCCTTCTGATTTATCAATAAGGGAGTAGAAGAACACTAATGAGCCTGACTCTTTGCCCTCTGCTCCTATCAGTATGTTCCTTGTCAGCACATGCCCATGACACACACCTGATTGGTGCCCTGTCATCTCTCAGCCTGAGTTTAAAGCCACACTTCAGGGAAATTACCCCTGCAGTAGGTTTCCCCACCTCCCAAAGGGCTAAATGTATGTTTAGCCTTGGCTACTATTAAAAAGCTATTTTACTTACCTTATCCCTCTACTCAGGGCCGGCCTTTGGGGTGAGCGAGCTGTGCGGCCGCACAGGGCGCCATGGGCAACAAGGGCGCCATGCGGCCATCACAGCTCGCAGAAGATCAGGCAGCGGCTGCCGCTTACCACAGGAATAGCTCGCACAGGGCGCCTGAACACCTAAGGCCGGCCCTGCCTCTACTCCGTCCCTTTTTCGTATTTTCTACTTCCCTTTGACACTCCAGGTTGTGGGCGGACTCTTCGCGTCCTCACTTACAATACTGGACTGCCGGTCCTCTATAATCAAAGTAAGTGTAAAACCTGAATGGAGCACCAAAGGAGGAATGATCGCATGGAGAGGAGGAAGCCTGTGGAAGTGAGGGATAAGGTAAGTAAAAATACATTTTAATAGTACCCTAAGAAAAACGAGCATTTAATCCTTGCAGTTTAGAGGAAGCCCCACTTCAAGATTAGATTTGACATTTCCCTTAGAGTTCAGCGTTACCTATACAGGGGAATGGAAGTGGTTGATAGCAAATCAGTCTGTTAAGCCTAGTACACATGGGCCGAATCCCAAAAAAATGGCTGATATTCGGCCCGCGTGTACTGGAGTCGGTCCGACAGAATCCAGCCAGTCCGGCCAGCTTCTATTGAAGGGGCATGAACAAAAATGGTCTGCTGACCGTCTCCCGATCACCGCTGTCAGCCAATGGCTGAGAGCGCTGACCGGAGTATTCTGGTGGGAGGGCCGTCCCCATGTCATAACACAATAGCACAGCAGGGGGGGTCGCTGTACTAACATCAGATTGTTAGTACAGCAGCTCTGACCTGAGCTGTCAGTAGTAGTAGTGTGTACCAGGCTTTACATACTAGCTGCATTTGAAAAAAAAAGATCTTAATGAATGCATACCTGCAGTAATGGCTTTTATTAAATTTCTGGCTAAGTATTAAATAATTAAAACCTTAAAACAGTTTGTACAAATAGATGACCATGTACTCTATTATCTGCATTCTAACACTGTTTATCTATTTGCAGCTGTCACGTTGCAATCAATGTAGAGGATATTTTTGTTACAACTTCAAGGTTCTCGCAGTCCTAGGAAATAGACAAGCCATCCATTATTCCTAAATAGTTTGTTGATAAGGATTGGGGAAAACTATTTTTCTTGAAGATGGCAAACTCTCAGCTCAAGTGCCTTGAGGATGAACTGGAATTTGTGGACATTACTGAGGCAAGTCCTCAATTTTATTACTCTGAAAAGCAAAGGACTGCCATGGAAAAACTATTATCCTCTGGAGAAAATGACTTTGAAAGCTACCTAAAAAATGAAGAAATGAGGAACTTTCTGTCCAAAGAGGAAGTCATTTCCATAGCAAGTTCTGCAGTGGATTCAGAGCTGGGAAAAATAGAATATGAGGATGACTCGGAGCTGGATGATGATCTTAGTATGAGTTACTGGCCTGGAAAAACTGATGTCCCGACCCCCATGCTGGAACTGGGGTGGCCAGAAGGAGATACCTGGAAAGGGATTACACGGGCTGAGGTCTACACTCATCCTCCCTCAAATAATGCTCCACACATAAAGGTGGTTATCAGAAGAGCCATACAAAGTGCTACAAAGGTACTCTTTCAGCCTTATTTTCCCTTTTTCTTTCACAGAGCCTGCTGAATCAATATTATTAAAAGGTTCATACACCCAAAACTGATATTTCAGGTTTTGATGAACCTGGAAAGTTAAACCAACTAGTAGTTTATTTACTTTATGGGGGGGGGGGGGTTGGTTGGGCTCTATTAGTGAGATTATTTTTTTAATTACTTTTTTTTTCTATATTACTAAAGCCTCGTACACACACAACGAATTTCCGCTGACTGGTCGTCCGTCTTTTGTCCAGAGTGGTGTCTGTTGGTTGGAATGTGCTTTAGACTGCACACACGACAGAATTCTACTTCAGAAGTGATGTCATGTGTTGGATTGCTTTGTATGTGTTCTTTCATCTCTGAGCATGCCTAGTCTTGCTCATAAGATTTTTCCCTATCGAAATCTGTACTAATGAGACGAAAATCTGACGTGTTTTGACGGTCGACAAAAATTATATAGCCTGCACACCAGGATTTTTTCGGCCGAAAAGTCGGAGTCGGTTGTCGGAAGCACCATACTAACAAGCCGAAAATCGGCAGATCGGTCCTCAGACGAAAATTCCCGGCCGAATTTCTACTCGTGTGTACGGGGCTTAAGAATGCATCAATAGGTGCAGGATCATACAAAAGTTGTCAGGAACACAATGCATTATTATGTATATATCAATGACAGTCAAAGAAGGTATTGCACAGAAATCCAAATATGCATGGGCTCACATAAGATCCACCATATTCACAAAGTTTGGATAGAGTTATATGAGACAATACCTAAATAAACTGGAACATTTTAAGCTGTTATCTAAAGTAGATAGTTGGTCACAATCTCAGTGTACATCTAACAACAATGCATAGTGATGGTTTGGGGGTCATGTATAACAGTGGTCCTCAACCCTAGCCTTCAGGGCCCACTAACAGGCCAGGTTTGCAAGATAACTGAAATGCATCACAGATGATCTCATTTGCTGCTCAGTGATTGCAGTACTCTAGTCTGCATCTCCCCAAGGTAATACTTAAAATCTGGCCTGTTAGTGGGCCCTGAGGACCGGAGTTGAGGACCACTGATGTATAAGATGTAGGGACATACTACCAAACATCTATGGGTACACACTTAGGGACTCTAGGGTCAATTTAACAAACACATCTGCATATTTATAAAATACTATCTAGTAATGTGATGTGAATGTGCAATGTATATGTAAAGCGCTGCATAAATTGACAGTGCTATATAAGTACCTGAAATAATAATAATAATAATAATAATAATAATAATAATCTAGTTAGTTCACTTTTTTATTATTTACGAGTCACATTGCTTTGGCCTGCACTGGCAAGGCTTGGGTTTTCATTAAAGCCCAACCCTGGATGTACCCCTCTGTGTCCCCCTTTGTTTTCGGGGCTGTCAAATGCCAGGGACAATGGGCCATATCTGATGGGAATGCCCAAGGGTTTGTGGCTTCTGGAATTTTTGCCCTGATTTAGTTCCCCAGACTTCTCATACAGCACTTCTTAAAGGAGAAGTACAGCCTAACCCTAAAATCACTACATCTATAGACATCCAAGATCTAACACTAACCTATCTAACCCTGTAAAGAAGAAATCAGTATACATACCTTTTCTGAAGCGGATCCAACCCGATGCCACAATGAGATGTCAGCCGCAGCTTCGCTGTGGAGGCGGGTGCAGAGGAGCCAGCCAACAATGGAGGCCCCAAAGTAACTCTATGGGTGACGTCACTTCCCATTCATTTCCCAGCCGTTGTTGGCTGTGTCCTCTGCAGAGCTCCAGCCACTGGAGCCTGGACCTGAGCGACTTCAAAAAAGGTATGTATACTTACTGATTTCTTCTTTACAGGGTTAGATAGGTTAGTTTTAGATTGTGGATATCTATAGATGTAGCGATTTTAGTGTTAGGCTGGACTTCTCCTTTAACACCCTGGTGCCTGGTATACCTAACTGTTTACAGCGTTTGATATTTTTTATTTTATTAGAGGCTAAGATGACTCTCGCCAAATCCTGAAAACAGCCTACTGTATCCTTAGTGCAGGCTAAGAAAAAGGTCACATGGATTATGTTGCATGAAAATATTGTTTGCATTCTAAAGGACGCAGTTAAAACATTTGAACAGACCTGGAAACCGTGGGCTAACTATATGCATAACTCTATTGTATGTTAACATAGTCTTCGCTGGTTCTGAAAGGGTTCGTATGCCTGCTTTGACCCAGGTCCAGGCCTCCTCTTGTTCTTTTTCTTTTCATTTCTTTTTTTTTCTCTCTCTTTTACTTTTCTTCTTTTGTCTGTTTGACTACCCCAACGCATGGTGGTATTGCGTTTTATATACTCGGTCTATTGACAGATGGGTGGTCACCAATGTGTATGCACCTTTCTCGTCAATGTATCGGGTGGAAGGACATTGATCCACAAACAGTTTTGAATTGACTTTTTTAGGCATTGTACTGTGGGTATTGTTATTCCTTTCAACACATTTGTTTTGCTTATTTGTTTTGCTGACTATTGTACTTTTGTACTGATGTTGGTTCCTTTATTTGTAAAACTTCCAACAAATATTTTGAAATTAAAGCCTAACCCTGGGCTCTAGACTTTCCCTTCCAGTTCTCCCCTTATTGACCCTGTAATGTCACCCATTTTTGACCCTGTAAGGTCACAGAGGCTGTATTTTTTTGGTAATTTTTTGTATATTTACATTGTATAGAAGTCTTCAGGCTGGTCACATGACTTGCATGATCCTCTTTCTCGTTGCCTCTTGTCTGGATTGGGTGTTCCTCCATGATGTAGTGAGCAACATCGGCATGATGAAGTCCACAACGCTTTCTGCAATATTGCATGATTAATTAATGCAGGGTGCCATTTTTATGCCCCTTTATGCATGACTCCCTACACGCACAGAATGTCCTCAGTTTTCTAGGTTGATTTTGTGGTGTTAAAAGGAAAAATACCATGGGGGACAGCTCCAGATTGAAGATGCATATTGATTTGTTTTACAACACCTGAAGGACATTTTTTAATTAAAAAAGAGGCAGAAGTTGACCTTTCAGCCCATCTATATACACCATCCTTCCCACAGATTGCTGTACAAACCAATAACTTCCCCTGCAAGGCAAATTTCAAGTTTTACTTTAAAAGTGCTGGTGTGCTTAGGGTGACCATGACTCATGACTGGTGTTCTGTAATTCCAAGGAGATTGGGAATTGGGCAGGACTGAAGCCTCTGAAAGGTGGTGTCACACTTCTTATGATATCATACAGGAAGGTTTGGTTAGAGCAATGGGATTATTTTACAAACCTTTTAGCATGTGTTTCAACTGCCCAGCTCTTTAACTGAAATTATCCTTCATTTGATGACTGTTTAAAGCCCAACTGAACATTCAGTTTACATTTAACTAAATATAGTCCAGGCTCATGAAAACGAATGCCTCGTACACACGCATCTATAGTTGGCTGTGAATTTTCGGCCAACGTCCGATCGGCTGATTTTCGGCTTGTTAGTATGATGCTTCCAACAACCGACTCCGACTTTTCGGCCGAACAAAATCTGGTGTGCATGCTATAAAATTTTTGTTGGCCGTCAACAGAACGACCGATTTTCCATCAGTCAATACAGATTTCGGCAGACAAAAATCTGATGAGCAAGACTGGGCATGCTCAGAGAAGAAAAAACACACAGAAAGTAAACCAGAACATGACATCACTTCTGAAGTTGGTTTTTGTTGGCCGATAAAATTAGTGTGCAGTCTAGAGCACATTTCAACCAACACAACAACACTGGACAAAAGACGGCCGATCGGTCGGCCGATAATCGTTGCGTGTGTACGAGGCTTAAGGCTTCATTCTCACCTGAGCAGAGCAATTTTTAGTTGCATTTATTTGAGCTTTTTTGAGAATTTTTACATGCATATAGAAGTGTTTTTGAAGTGTATTTCAAGTGTTACATGTGTATTTAAGCTTCCAGCACTTTTGTTTTAGCCAATGGAAAACAATGGGGGGAACTACAGACTCAATAATGCTTGACATACGCCTGAAAGAAAAGCATCTGAAAAACACTTGAAAATGCTCACTTGAAGAATTTTTAAGCATTCCCATTGAAGTAGATGGAGCCAAAATTGCCGACATCTGCCTTTAAAGTAGCTCTTGTAGCTTTTGGAGCTTCAGGCTTTGAGCTAAAAGACAGCCACCCATCAGTGTAATACATGAGATTTTGGATGTTGAGCATTTTGCAGCTTCAAGCCCCAAAACTTTCAAATTGGACCTACAGGTATGCATAGCCTTACAGTTTGCTTTCTTTAGAAAACAACCACAGCCTGAGAAAATTCCAATCCCCTGCTGCAATGCCGCAATGCCACAGAACCCCTTGCCCTCTGTGTGGAAGCAGTGGACTCTCTGCAGTGGTTTCCTTTGCCACCTGCTGAATCAGAGCAGAGTTTTCCAACCAGAATGGAGCAAGAGATTTGCTTATTGCACAGCTAAAGGGTGTGAAGTGTGTTGGATCTCTGCAGAGAGACGATCACTGCCTCCACACGGAGATCAAGAGTTCTTCTCTGCAGCATGCTTGCAAGGGACAGGCTTTTCTACTCCTGGCTCCTTTCTAAAGAAAATAGAATGCAAGACTTCAAACGCCTTTTTTGGTCCCCCTGGAATGTATTTAGGTGATTTAAATTGAAAGTGCAGCAGGGCTAATTTCTGTGTCAGAAGATGTTATATAGAGCCATTAAATTCTTTAGTGGGGGCTCCGTTTTTTAAATGCTCCAAAACATGTAATTCATTTACCAGAGGTGAAAAATTATAAAAACACAGTCGAATTATAGTAGGAGACTAATATAACAGGTTTCCAACAATAGATGCTACCTCTGGCTATTTCACAGTCTCCTGTTGTTCCCTCCTTACATATGTTAGAGTCATATGATATGGATAATAAGCACACATATATATAAATCAGTCAACAGATATGACATTGTAAAGGCAATTTCCTCTAGAATTATTCAGTGTATGAGTTTAATGTAGTTTCCTATATCTGGGATCTTATTCTGTAGGCTCTGGGCTACACAAGGTCCAACATGTCCATCCAAAGAAGGCTCAGCTAAGGTTTCCAGAAGGAACGGCTTTCGTTGTCTGTTTCAAGTGTGGCTGCACAGAAGTTTGTTCATAGTAAATGAAATGTGTGTACTTTTGGATCTACCAATTATCATACACTGACATGTAGAAAATACATGTGTGTTCAACTTGGGAAGACAGAAATACTAAGGGCATCAGACTGCTCTTGTTTAATTAAGTTATCCCATTCTTTCTTCAAGAGAATATATTGTATTTTTTATTTTTAGAAATAGTTTACTTAGATCAGCTTGATATTCCTAACAATCCAATTTGGTGCAACCACTGATCAAGAAAAATTTTACCATTCCCTTGCCAGAAGTCAATCAAACTCTTGACTTCTGATGAGGTGTAACTGCTACACACTGATTAAAACTCAGCCAGACCCTGATGAAGCAGCCGACTTTAGATCAGTGTGTGGCCAGTTTTAGGGTCCGTTCACATGATGCACTGTCCGGCACGGTCCGCTCTCTGCTCAGTGGGGATCAATCCGCCGATCCCCACTGAGCAGGCAGGTGACAGCTCCGTCTCCGCTCTGTATGCGGAGACGGAGCAGTCAGATCCCTGCTGTCCTCTATGGGGGAATCGGATGAAAATGGACCGCCTGTCCGTTCTCATCCGATCCCATCTGATCCGATCCACTGGACGGATGGAAAATAGGGTTTCCATCCGTCCAGATTTCGTGGACAGGATCGAAATCAGATAGCAGCGGGTGTGCTGACATCCGCTGCCCCATAGGGATGCATGGAGGAGCCGATCAGGATCAGTGACAGGCGGATCTGATCGGATTGTTCGCGTGAAAGGACCCTAAGTCAATAAAACTTCAGCCTTGCAGCCCTGGTTTGAATTCCAGTCAGGGCATCTGTCTGCATGTTTGCATGTTCTCCCTGTGCATGCTTGGGTTTCTCCTCAGACTTCAAAGTCATGCTGTTAGGTTAATTGGTTCCAGTCTAAAATTGTGACAAATGTGATAAAATATAAATAATATATAATATAAATATTAGAAAAAAATAAATATTAAAAATATTTTAAATACCTGTTATAATAGTTTATAATTACATACAGGCAGCCATATTTGTTCATTGCATATCCAGGCTCAGCTTCCTGCAAATTGATGCTTTACTGCTCTTTCTCACAGTTTATGTCCGTATGTGATATTTACATTACCTCAACAGTGGTTAAAGCCTAACTGCAGGGATTTTTTTATTTTTTTTATTTTTTTCCATTTTAGACAGAGTGGTAAAGAGTTAAAAATGTATTAGGTATGCAACGATACCAGTTTTTTAAGGCCGAGTGCGAACACCGATACTTTCCTCAAACGCTCGTCGATACCAATTACCAACATCTATTTTTAGTGTCATGTGACAAACATAGTTGGGGGGAATGTCTCAAATGTAACTGCAAAAGTAGAAATACGCTTTAAAGTAGAACTTTAGGCAAAAACATTTTGGATAGAGCAAGGGAGGGTTATAACCCTGTTCAAACATTTTTTTTTTTTTTTGCCATCTGTGTCCCATTGCAAAGATTTCCTTTCACTTTCTGTCCCATAGCCAAACAGGAAGTGAGAGAAAATTTTTGAAAATTAATGGAATTCCTTAGGGACAACTAGGTCACCAGGACTAGTGTCCCCATCAGAACATTCCCCTCTATTACTTTTCTGGGGACAACCCAAACTTTGGGATTATCTTTTACTTTCACTTTCAATGATAATGGTATACAGGACAAATAGGGATGGGGAATCTCCTTAATGGGGGCGCAGACAACCATAAAAAACAGGCAGGGGTTCGAATCCCTTTTCCACTCTATCGAAAACTAAAAAAAATTTCCTTCCTTTAAAATTTTTTCCTTTAGTCAGGGCTTGACAAATTTGCCTGAAATCTAGGAGCCAGCTAAAAAGTTAGGAGCCAGTTTTTTTTTTCAACAACCAAGCTTTATTTCCAAAAAAATAACATACTAAATTTACACATAAAGATGACTAGAACCCCACTCTCCTCTATAGGGCAATCGGATTGAAACAGACAGTCTGTCTGTTTCCATCCGATGCCATTTGATCCGATCCACGGGATGGATAGAAAATAGAACCACCATCCGTCTGTTTTTGGCGGACAGGATCAGATGGCGGCAGATTACCGCTCCATAGAGGAGACTGAAGGGTCTCAGAGCCATTAGTGACTGCTTGTCAAACTCCCGGCCACCAAAAGAGGGCGCCAGTTCCCCGTTCTCTCACTGAAGAAGGCCGAAAAAGCTGCGGCCTCAATTATCGGATGGCGCGGTAGTCCGTGCACTCGGGGAGTGGGGGGGGCGCAAAAGGGACAGGACACCTCCTGCAGTGCACCCCAGGCGCCAGGTCACTAATTCTAGTCGCCAATGCGACCTGGCGCCCAGGGTTTGTCGAGCCCTGCCTTTAGTGTACTTTAGAGAAGAATACAGTTAAAATAGTTGGAAGAATACTTTTCAACTAGCAACTGTTGAGACCGAGAACCCTTTGGTCAGAAGCATTAAATTACAAAATAGCATATACAGTGCAAGCATCAAAAATCAAACAGTACAATGCACAGTACTTAGTGCAGCCTTTTTCAACTAAAATGCCCAGGCACCCTGGGGTGCCTTAAGGTTTCTTCAAGGGTGCCTTGGCAAAATGTCTACAAATCGCCCCAAAACTGTATACAAGCCAGTGGGTGGATAAAACATGCCTTTTAGTTACACTAAGTCACAGATATTCATTGTGCACCATTACAACCTTCTAGCTGCCAACCTCCTAACGACCAATAACATCGTCAGTTGATAAGGAGGATGTCAGTTGCCTGCATACCATTCTTGTTTGTCCCTCCCTTGCCTTTCTCCATCAGCTTTGGTGGTTTCAATAGCTAAGTGATGGAGAAAAATTGAGGGAGAAGAGAAACATTGGGATACTAGTCAGTACCAGTTTGCAAAAGTGTATTTGCTTTAGCAGAATAAATTACCTCTAACATTGGGTGTCCTACATGTATTGATGTTGCTGCATTATGTAAAACTATTAAAATAGTTTTTACATTTTAGAATGGGGTGCCTCAAGACCATCCCTGTCCATAATTTCGGAAGGTGCCCCCGAGATTGTCCATAATTTTAAAGGGTGCCTTGATCGAAAAAAGCTTGAGAAACTTTGATTTAGTGGTATGGAGTCTGTCATCTAAAACCAAGTGTACAGAATGCAGTGGTCAGAAGTTTGTAACATACAAATTCAATAACTTTGTAACATATAATAGTAAGGGGTCCTACTCATACACACAACTGTATGCTGAGAACCCAAGTCAGGATTATCTCTTGTACATGGTAAATACATAATCCTGACTATGGCAGTCTGTATGCTTTGAACCCAAGTAAGAATTATCTCTTGTACAATGTAAATACATAATCCTGACTATGGCAGTCTGTACGCTGTGCTATACTTTGCACATGCCTAATTGCTGCACTCCCAGCATATAGAGTGCAAGAGTATTTAAAGGGACACTATCATCTTGCTCGTGCAGGGCAAGTGTCTCTGCAAGAGCCCCCCTGACCCCTTAATACCTACTTCATCAGCAATCCCTTAGTTGTTCCTTCTTCCTTCATAGCCACCCACAATACCCAGCACATCTGGGTATGAAAGAAGATGAGACCTCCATTCCATTGACAGTGCTGGGGTTTGGCAGCCCATTTCTAGGCCCAAGCAATGTCGCATGACCAGAGAAGTGATGTCACTGATCCCCCAGATTACTGACACCAGTCTTTTCAGTGCCAGCTTTGGAGGGGGAAAAAGCAGAAAAAGATGGCAGAATAGATGATTATAGGGGGGTGCACTCTGCGGAGGCACTGTAATTTGTAACGGGAGACAAATGTGGGCATGCGCAGCTCAGTGTACATTGTCAAAAAGATTGTGAATGGGTCTGTGAAATTTCTTAAAGTGTTACTAAATCCACAACAGTAAAATCAGTATGTATATGCAGTAAAGCATGCTTGTTATACTCACTGTGGAACCTAAGGCCCCTTTCAAACGGGCTTTCCGATCATGTCCGCCTGTCAGTTTTTCAGGTGGACCTGATCAGATGCTCCATGCACCCGTATGGAGCAGCGGATGTCAGCGGTGACATGTCCGCTGACACCCTCTGTTATCCGATCCGATCCTGTCTGTGAAATCCAGACTGATGGAAACCCTATTTTCCATCAGTCTGGAGGATCAGATCGGATAGAATCGGATGAAAACAGACAGGCGATCCTTTTCATCTGATCTCCAATAGAGGAGAGCAGGGATCTGACAGGTCTATCTCTGCAAAGTAAGCGAAGACGGACCTGTCATCTGCCTGCTCAGCGGGGATCGGCGGATCGATCCTCGCTAAGCAAAGGGGAGTCCACCGGGCGGAAAGCCCGTGTGAAAGGACCCTAAGATATTAATCCTCTGCATTCTATAAAAAGTCTGTTTGATCCAGTCTCCTCTGATCATCTCATTCTTCCACTGACTCCAATATATTTCCTGATGTTTACAGAGCCAGGGGACAGGTTGCACATGCTCAGTTTGGTGTGTATTACTAGAGAGTTTCTTTTTGCCTTCGGCTAGTGCATATTATCGGCACAGAGCCAAACAGCATGGTCCAGACAAGAGGGGTCCTGCATTCTCATAGGACACTCGTGGGAGAATGAGCTCCTACAAGCTTTACCCAGACACTGATAAAAGTCACCAGACTTCTCTAACTGCTGATGAAAAAAGATATTTAGCAGTTTATATTTACTAAAATAATTGCATTTCCATGTTCTGTGTACTGTGGAAGAACAGATATAGTGAATGCAGGCTCCTGGGTTTAGGAACACTTTAATTGTAGAAGAGATATAGCATATAGGTATTGATTTCCTGAAGCCAAGGCTGTTCACGTTGCAAGGGAAGTTGCACTTTGTAAGGGAATTTGCATTTTGATTGCACATGATTGTGTGGTTGAAGCCAGCAAAGCTTCACCTCATTCACTAAGCTCTGGGGAAAATGCAAGTTACAAACTGCGACTTTACCTACAAAATGAACGGCATGTTTGCCTTTAGTAAATCAACACCATAGTATTTCTCTTGTTTAAAAAGCCTTCTAGTTTAGACGTTTTTTGCCTTTTTGTAAAGTTCCACTTTAACTTCAGTGGAGAAAGATGAGTTCTTCTGCCCTGGCAGACAGAGTTGTGGTGTGTGGCACATCTGTGTAAATCTTAGGACTGCATGTATAGAAATAGTTGTGGATAAAAGAGTTAAAACCTCTCTCAGTTTTTTGTTAAATAAAGATTAGGGGAATATCAGCATGTCTGACAGAGGTGAATTGCACAGAATACATTGTAATTTATGCAGGGAGTAGGTTCATGTGGATTTGTTATGGACATGTTCATACAAACAATGATTTATAGTAACCGGTATGGAGCAGCGCACAGCACTTTCCATGTGCAGTTATTTTTGGTGAAAATATTTCCCTTAAGAAGAACTTCAAAGGAATTCCAATAAAGACATACAAGATTACCATGCTGTTTATACTAAAATATTTCCTTAGTAGTTCTTAATTACAGGCACTGTAAGTAATATGTGTAAGGGTGGCCATTGATCTCTCTTCTGTTTTGGCAAGAGACGAAAGATCTGTTTTACCCTCAAAATATATAGGTGGAAATTACATTTATTATTCTGTGCGGCACACAGATTTTCCAGCATTGTAAGCGATCTCTCTTAATGATGCTATGTAGTGACAAATGTAAAAGATGTATAAATATTAACAAAGACTTCTCTTTTTTTTTTTTTTTTTTTTTAGTTTCTTTTGGTCACATGTACCATTGAAAGCATTTTGTTATATCTGTTTCAGAAGTACAAAGAAATAACTTTTCATCCTGCCACAAATTGTGTCATCTGCTAACCCCCTGTGATGTTTGCCTGTGCCACACTCTTTATCAGTTACATCTTTTCCCAGCTATTTTTGAGAACTACAAAACCTATCCCCTCTATGTTATGGGGAAGAACAGAGGGGGAGGTCTAAGCTGGGGAAAAGCCTAGGGGGAGAGCGCGCAGTGTACGGCGAGTGAGACAAAAAGTGTGTTACCAGCTGGATCACCAAGTGAAGATGAAGTGGAGAAAAAGCCTAAAAAACCAAACCAATGCAGCCCCAACATCTAAAAATTGCCATGCTGCAATGTGTAACATTGTAATTCTTAGGTTTAGATACATTCTGAGGCAGGTCTTTTTTTTTGTCAAAGAACAGGTGCAGGAACTCACAAACCTTGATGTTTCCCTTACTTGCTGCTTGCCCCCCCGCCCAAAGCAGGGAGTAGCAATGTGATGCAGTGTGGGAGGATTAGGCATTTTTAATTTATACTTGGAGTGCATTATGCACAGGGTGCAAGGTTCAGGAGTGCACTACACACAGGGTGCGGAGTTCAGGAGTGTGCTACACACATAGTACAGGTTTGAGGAGTGCATTACTCACAGGGTGCAGGGTTGAGGAGTGCATTACACAAAGGGTGCAGGGTTTAGGAGTGTGTTATACACAGAGTGTGTTACCCAGAAGATACGAGATTTAATTTACCTCAGACAATATTCGGGTTAAATGAGAGTTCTTTGACCATGAGTGAAAGCTTCAAAACAGCAATATTAGTTGTATTGGTGTATAGCCTGAAAGCCTAAATTCATTTACAACAATCTATCTATAGTAAATACAAAAATGGAAAATATTCCTAGTTTAACTGAACAAATATAGAGTATGATACTCATATACAAACACAGCACTACCGACACAAAGAGGACAAGCAATGTATACCTTAAAAGTCCATAGTTACCCTTCCCATGGGAGTTTCATAATGAAAGAGGCCATTTCCCTCTTTCCCACCTTCACTAATATAGATCTATATCGCATAGACTTGTATAGGGGTATTCTGATTGGTTCAGCTATCCTGCCCTGTTGCTCCCTCTGGGCGTATCTCGTTCAGGATTGGACAACTTCCTCCTCGCCTAGCTTAGCATAATTCAGCCCCTTGCTAACCCCTCCTCTCTGTTGGAGGGAGAATTTAATCATACATGTTGATTTGCTCTGAAATTGAAAATTAAGATATGCAAGGTTCATCTACGGGGCTCATTGTCCAATCCTCAACAGATAGTCCATCTTCATTGCATATCTTAATGAGCATTTTTTGATATGGAAACTGAATTAAGGGCAGACATGGCCTGGTGTATTCACCCTATAGCATTGGCCCCAGGATGTCTGGCTCACCGGAATTTAATTACAGAGTGATACTATTTGGTATATCAGCAGGCCACCTCCCGGGTAGAAAAACAGCTCGTCCTTCAAACAGACTTATCCTTTTATGTGTTTAAATGTAAATAGCAGGATGGCATTTCAAACAGACTTGTTAAATTGGATTCATTCTACTGCGTCTGGGTTACACCACTTACAACTCTACCATCATATTCCAAATATGAGTTTGAAATCAAAAATTTGTACATTTATTTCTATTTACAATTACTAATGGAGATTTATACATAACTCCTCATCAGGCAATACAGTAATGGAGATTACACATAAACTCATAAGGCAACAGAGTGCAAGGTTCAGGAAAGTGTTATGCACAGGTTGCAGGGTTCAGGAGTGTACTACGCACAGGGTGCAGGATTCAGAAGTGTGTTATGTACAAGGTGCAAGGTTCAGGATCATGTTATGCACAGGGTGCAGGGGTCAGGAGTGTGTTACGCAGAAGTTGCAGGCTCAGAAGTGTGTTATGCACAGGGTGCAGGGTTCAGGATTGTGTTACACACAAGGTACAGGGTTCAGGAGCGTGTTATGCACGGGATGTAGGGTTCAAGAGTGCATTACTGCAATGTATCCTTATGGGAGGTCAGTTGTAAGATGATGTGCGTCTGTTTACATCTGGGTCCATTCAGGTTCATTGGCCTGAGTGCAATTAAATGGTGCCCAGTCCACTTTTGTGGGTCTGACCAGATGAGAGCAGATATAGGAGGACGTACATCTGCCTACATCTGGTCACTTATAGGCATTATACAATAGAGTTAAAACTGAAACAGACACCTACTGTATATCTGACATCAACTTCTGTTCCAATCCAACTCAGCATGCAGGCAATCAGTCTAGGACCCCTTGCTGAGATCGAACAGAGGGTGCCCATGTGTAAGGAGGAGCCTAACAATACTGTTTTGTCTGCTTAGGCTGCATGTTTTTAGCAAATAAGAAATCAAATTGATACTGCTGGAGTAGACTGTTTACATGATTGGGGAATGGAAAGGCTCACGTTAATCATCTTTTGCTGGACATCATCACTCTTTAAATCGGACCTCCACTCAAAAGTGAAAGTACTGGTCATCCTCCTCTCCACCTCCAACTAACACATTTAAGCAATTTTTTTTACAGAAACGTGGTACCTTTTTGACTGGTACCTGCTCTCACTTCCTCAATTCTCGCTAGGCAGGAATAATGTGTGCTTGCGCCTGTCCCCCATCTTCAGTCTCCTAGGACATGTGACATGTCCCAGAAAGCTGCAGGACCCGTCTCACTATGTCACACGTTCTCAAGCATGCTCAGTGGGTTCCATAATTATCAGAAAGTCACAGCTGGCTCCTAAATTGAAAGTGGCAGTGCCAGGGACCCTCAATGATAAGAAGACAGCATTGGACTTCTTGGACTGTTAAGTACCTGATTTTTAAAAGCTGCACTTGTTGACCAGCCTATAGTAAAAATATTTGTTTTACGTTAAATACCAGGGTCATGGCAGCAGCAGCTAGCTGCCATAACCCAAGTATGTTTTTTTTTTACTATAGGCAATTCTCTTATAGATAAAAGTGGTCCCGCGGGTGGATTCGCCTCAGGATCACTTTTAGAAACAGCTGGAGGAGTGCTCCACTTGAATGATCGGTAAAGCCCAGGAGCGATCCAACGCTGGTGGTAGCTGGATATGTGGAAGAGTGAGGCCAAGATGGCCGTCACTCATCTCTATGCCTTTGGAGGACTGGAGCAACGTCATTACGTCACTTCCAGTTCCCGGGCTATAGTAAATAACTTTTTTTTTTTTTACGCAATAGTTATTTGATCTTTTGCTTTTAAGTGCCGGTTCACACTTATGCGATGCGGGAAGGCTGCAAATTCGCAGCCTGTTCCCGCATCGCAAACGCACCCCTGGCAGTTCACACTGCCATATGCGATACGCTGGGGGTGTCAATGTAATCTTAATGACACCCCCAGTTTGATCGCATATCGCAGTGCGATCTTGCAGTTCGCACAGGATCGGATCGCACAAGTGTGAACCACTGTGCGATCCGATCCTGATGCGGCTGCAAAAAAGGGTCCTGTGCGTCTTTGCTGCGGGTGCGGTGCGAATTTAGCCATACAAAGTGTATGGCTAAACTCGCACAGCGCAGCCGATCGCATGTAATGAAGGATTAGTGCGCTCCGACATTAAATGCGATCGCCGCAGCCGCATCAGTGTGAACCGGCACTAAAGGTAAATGAGAAATCTGGGGTCTTTCTGGGGTCTCAATAAAGAGGACCTGTCATCCTTATTTCTATTACAAGGGATGTTTACAAACCTTGTAATGGGAATAAAGGTGATAAAAAAAATAATTAAATAAATAAAGGGACAGTGTAAAAATGAAATGTAAAATAAACAAGCAAAAAAAAAAAAATTAAAGAAACCCATCCCTCTGTTCTCGTGTGCAGAAGTTAACACATATGTAAGTCGCACAAGCATATGTAAACGGTGTTCAAACCACGCATGTTAGGTATCGCCGCAAACATTAGAGCGAGAGCAATAATTCAAGTGCAAGACTCCTCTGTAACTCTAAATAGGTAACCTTTAAAAATATTTAAACTGTCGCCTATGGAGATTACTGTAATTTGTCACCATTCCACGAGCTTGCGCAATTTTAAAGTATGACATCTTAGGTATCTAAAAAAATGGGTTATATATGGTGTTTTTCACATTGAGGTTATTAAAGTGTATTTATTCCCAAAAAATTGTGTTTTAAAGACCGCTGCACAAATACTGTGTGACATAAAATCTTGCAAAGATCGCCATTTTATTCTCTAGTCTAGGGTCTCTGCTAAAATATAGATAGATAGATAGATAGATAGATAGATAGATAGATAGATAGATAGATAGATAGATAGATAGATAGATAGATAGATAGATAGATAGATAGATAGATAGATAGATAGATAGATAGATAGATAGATAGATAGATAGATAGATAGATAGATAGATAGATAGATAGATAGATAGATAGATAGATAGATAGATAATGTTTGGAGGTTTTGAGTAATTTTCTAGCAAAAAAAAATACTGATTTAAACTTTTAAACAAAAAGTTCCAGAAAAGGCCTGGTCAGCAAGTGGTTAATTTTTTAAAAAAATAGATGAAGTTTCTCTTTGTTCTGTCTGTCTGAATATTTTCATTAATCTATAAACTAAAACACAGTAATTGATTTTTCATAAGATCTACATTTAATTATATATTTGTAGAAGTGGCTAGAAAATAAAAGTAAGAATATACATTGTATACATTAGACTTTACTTATTGGTAAAGAATAGATAGCCATGCCATCAGCTTGCCCCTTATTTATATTTTGAAATGTCTTGAGAAAGCTTTAAACAAGCATTGGATACCTAAAAAAAAACAGCAACACATAAACATGGCATGACTCCCAGATCTCCCTATTATTAAACAAGTCCTACATGGATTATTAGAACATATTTTTAATTATATTTCCTTTGTGCTTTCTGTGACTGATATCATCACAAACAAAACAAAAGCAGACATTATGATTTCATTATGAAGCTTATTCCAAGAAAAACTGCAATGTAAACAGAAACATGCTGAGAGCGATTTCAGATCATGTGACTACCTTTATTACAATGTACAATATGTATAATGCCAATGTATAAGAGTTGAGTAGGGCAAACCACAGAGATGAAATTGTTGTGAAAAGGTCCAACTGCCAAAAGATCATTCTTCCCAAAGATCTCTCGAGATCATGCCCAGTTTGGGGGACAATTAGGCATAATTATGCAATAAGCTGACACCCACCCATGGCATAAGTCTTATCTCATGGAAACAAAATTGATTCTTCAAGAAGATCAATTTTAATGCTGAACTCCAGGATAAGCAAATATTGTCTAAGTACAAGAGTTATGGGGAGGGCTTTTTTCAGCAGGAATGCGGGGGGAACGCGGGGGGAATGCAGGGGTGAACATGGGGGGGGGGGATAGTGGGGGGAATACAGTTCTGTCACCTCCAGCACTGAATGTATGGAATGGCAAGGGTTTCTGGGGTGTGATGGAGGGGCTGCCGGGGTGCATATTGTTGCTGGAGGGGATCTATTTTTGCGTGGCAATCTATTGTTGTTAGTGGAGGATCTTTTGTAACTGGGGGTTTACAGGAAGGGATCTACTGTTAAGGGAGGGGTCTACTGTTGCTGACTGCCGGAGAGTCTATTAATGTTAGCTATCTATCTATTTTATTGCTTTTCTTATTATCAATACCAAATTCTATAAAAATTAGTTAGCAGTGCAGAATTATACTTGGCTCTATATTCTCTAAAGGGGCCAGACTGGGAGCTGGGTAGGGGGTGGAAAAAAGGGTCGGTGCTCAGAGGTGGGTACAAGTGGAGCCAGGAGCAGTGCTTGGAGGTGGGTAGGGGACGGAGACACTAAGTGACATAGAAGGGGGTGTAGGAACTTCCTGTAATGAAGACCAGTCACTGCTGTTCTTTTTCCTTGTGTAGCACTGCCCCCTATAGGACTGCTGGGAATTACACTTTCTGGATTCCCCTGGGTTACCCTTAGACACTGACAGCAGATAAATGGCATTGAAAGTTCTTGGCTCAGTCAATAATCAATCCAGGGGATGTTGGTTTTCTGTATTTTATTTAGAAATTGGATAGGATAAGGGATGAGTGGGATACTCCAACTAGTAAGTATGCACAATTCTGAGGACAACTGACTGTAGAATGCAGCAAGGCCGCTGCTTCACCCTGCCACTGAAGTGAAGATAAGATTACTGTTTCAGCTTGAATACTCTCTTCAGGGTTAATACCTTGGCACCCCCTTTACTCTCACTGCCTGTGTGCTGACACCCGTCCGCTGACTCTAGCCACTGGAGTTGTCCCCTCCCTGGGCAGACCCCTTGGCAAGATTCCCTGTACTCATGGACACTGTTTTTCCAGAGTTGCTGACTCTAGCCACTGGAGTGGTCCCCTCCCTGGGCAGACCCCTTGGCAAGATTCCCTGTATTAATGGACACTGTTTTTCCAGAGTTGCTCTGCCTTCACCTCCACAGTCAGCTTCACTGGACCTCTGGGTTCAGCCACACTTTTTGGTTCACTAGGCCGACTGCCTATGACCACCTTTACAGCTGCAGAAGAGGAGACAGCCGTCACCCTCCTTCTGGGACTTAGCTTCCCACCCAAAGACCCCCTGTCACATGTGCCCTTGGCTTTTATAGCCTATCCCAGGATGCACCAGTGTTTGTGCTAACCCACTGGGACAGCCACAAAAGCCTGTGTGTCACTGGCTGGGTTTCCTCCACTGTCTAACAGGCTTCCCTATTAGACGCAGTGGGGACACTCCCTCAGCCCAGATGAATCACACCCTGGACACATGTAACAGGCCTAACTACGAATCCTGCTCCCTGATAAGCAGAAGAGCCACAAAGTTTTACCTGTCACTCTACTGATAAGCAGGCAAAGTAAAATACGCTACCTATCTAGCACCTACCTAGGAGGGTGCTACACTTGTATAGGGTGACTGGTCTTGTCTCCACCCCCTGCAGTAGTTTGATGCAGGCAGCTTGTAGTGGGGTGGGCCTGCACTCACATTGACCAAAATGATGTAATAAAAGGACCTACCTAAGCAATCAGTTAGTATCAGAAATGTCCTTGTATTACATAGTTGTTGGTGGATCTAAAGAAGATAGTACAGTCAGATTATAATGTGTGCAGAAAGCTTATTTCCTTGAGATCAGTCAGGCAGAGGTTGGCTTCTGGGTCTGCACAATGTCCCCAGCATGTGATCCTATAAGAAACCACTGTTATACTATGCTGACAGCACTATCCTAAGCCCATTGTGCATAAATCTTGTTGGCTTTTGTGACCGCTTAAAGCAGAACTTCACTCTCTCAATCAACATTTGCTATTTTTAATCCTTATGCTGCTAGCATTAGTAAATAGATAGGAAAGTATATCACACATTTGCTTGTTTTAAACTTTTTTTTACATTTCTTCAGTTACATCCTGGTTTCCAGGCCTAGGCAAATTATATCATACAGTCTTCAGGAGGTGAGGAGGGGCTTTCTCATTCAGTCACACCCTCCTGCCAGCATGCCTGAGCTAAGGGCAGGTAGACTCCAGGAAGTAAATGCTACAAGAATCATCTGCCCTTAAAGATGGCCACAGCCAGAAATGATAGGGCGTGTTCTTCAAAGTGGTTTCTCAATGAAATAACGCATGGAGACATAGATGGATGTGGGAGTTTGCTTTGAATTTTTAAAAACGATTTAAAGCGGAGTTCCACATAAAAGTGGAACTTTCGCTTATCTGTTTGCTCCCCCCCTCCGGTGCCACAATTGGTACATTTCAAGGGGGAGCAAGTACCTGTTTTTGACAGGTAGCCATACCCACTTCCCGGCCCCCTCCTCCTTTGCCTGCGGCCGCACCATGCAAAGTGTGCAGCACGCTTCGTGCATGCGCAGTAAGCGTCCGGCCGTAAAGCAGCGCTGCCGGGTTCCCTTACAGGCAATGGCCGTGGCAGCACTAGACAGCTGATGAAAACATCGGCTGGGGAGCCGACATCACTGGATTCCAGGACAGGTAAGTGTCCTAATAATAAAAGTCAGCAGCAACAGTATGTGTAGCTGCTGACTTTAATTTTTTTTCTGAGGGCAGTACTCCACTTTAATCACTTCTGGACAGGAACCATTTGCCCTCTTAATGACCAGGCCATTTTTTGCTATTCTGCACTGTGTTATTTTAACGAACAAATGCGCGGTCGTGCGACGCTGTACCTAAATAAAATTGATGTCCTTTTTTTTACCACAAATAGAGCTTTCTTTTGGTGGTATTTGATCACCTGTGCGATTTTTATTTTTTGCGCTATAAACAAAAAAAGAGCAACAATTCTGAAAAAAAAAACAATATTTTTCAAATTCTGCTATTAAACATTCCCAAAAAAAAAAAAATTTGAAATCAAAATTGTTTAACATTTTAGGCCAATTTGTTTTCTGCAACTAATTTTTGGTAAAAAAAAAAATGTCAATAAGCGTATTTTGATTGGTTTGCTCAAAAGATATTGCGTCTGCTAACTACGGGAAAGATTTATGTCATTTTTATTGTTTTTTTTTTTTTTTTTTACTAGTAATGGTGGCGATCTGCGATTTTTAGCGGGCCTGCGACATTGCAGCGGACAGATCGGACCCCTAACTGACATTTTTGACACTTTTGGGGGGACCAGTGACATTACTACAGTAATCAGTGCTAAAAATATGCACTGTTACTGTAATAATGACACTGGCAGAGAAGGATTTAACACAGTGGGTTATCAAGGAGTTAAATGTAAGCCTAGGGGAGTGTTTCTAACTGCATGTGGGTTGGGCTTTTGAAATGATCACAGAAGCTGCTTCCCATGGGGGCACTCATGCATGCTCGCTCCCAAGCCCTGCTGCTGCGTCCTTTGACGCAGACAGCGGGACTCACCACTGGCTTTGATTGACAGCACTGGGAGCCAATGGGGGTTAGGGGGGATGCTGATGCCTAAGCATTTTTTTACCTTAATACAAGGAATGCATTAAGGTAAAAAATGTTTAGGCTTTAGAACCACTTTAAGCTTCAGAAGATTTTACCCTCTTCATAACGGGCTTTTTTTTTTTTGCTATTCAGCGCTGTACTCCTTTAACTGACAATTACATGGTCATGCAACACTGTATGCAAATGATTTTTTTTTTTTATGCACAAATAGAGCTTTCTTTTGGTGGTATTTGATCACCACTGAGTTTTTTTTTTCTCTTTTATATAAATGAAAAGACCAAAAATTTTGAAAAACAACATGTTTTCCTTACTTCTATAAAACATATCCAATAAAAAAAAAAATCTGATTTCTTCATAAATTTAGGCCAAAATGTATTCTGCTACATATCTTTCGTAAAAAAAAAAAAATCCTAATAAGCATATATTAATTGGCTTGTGTGAAAAGTAAAGGGTCCGCAAATGATACTATATATACACTGGATTTTCTATTTATTTATATTAGTAGTGGCAACTTATAGTGGGATTAAGATGCATTCTGGCACTAACTGACACTGGGTGGGAACTGACTAATTGACACAGACATCAGCAGTGACACTAATACAGTGATCAGTGATAATACTGTACACTGACACTGGCTGGCAAGGAGTTAACATATAGAGGCAATCGAGGGGTTAACTGTGTGACTAACAATGTGCTGCTTTTACTAAACAATGTGGCTGATTAAAAACAGCCACATTGCTGCTTCGTGTACAGAACCCTGTGTTGTTAATAAACACAGGGCTCTGGACTGTGATACGCTAAGCTGATCAACAGGTTCTGGCCATATATCATTGTCGTCTGACTTGTGCTGTACTGAATCACAGTACAGAGAGGGCAGCTGCACATGCGCGCGTGCCCCCTGCCCGGAAAGGCTGGGTCACGTACATGTCTGCAAGTGGTTAATATAGTTTAGTAATACTTTATGTTGTAAAAATCTATATTTTGGTAAATATATAAACCCCAGCTGTGTCCTCCTTAGTCTTGGGTATTACAGGTACCAGCCTAAGCAGCCTGTCTAACAGACAGAGACAAACAGACAGGGCGCACTCTGATGATCTCATTCTTTATGAAAAACTTTATTCAGCACACAGTAGAATGCCATATCCCCTCCTAGGATGGCCTACACCTATAGCAAAGGCATTATGTAACATTAGTCAAAGCTGTACAATTAGTTTTTATCTACAGGTGTCCCTCACCTGCACAGGAACTTTTTTTATTAATTATTTTGGTAAAGGTGAACTATTCCTTTAATCATTGCTGGGTCTTTTCGGGGTTCCAGAAAAACAGGTTGAACACAGCAGTAATACAACATTCCACCGTTTTGCAGGGGAAGAAGGTATGGTTTGTTTGGTTATTACATGTGCATAGATGACTTGTAGTAAAGAAAACAGCAAACACCTAACCTGTCCATGTGTTTCATGTGCATATATTTGTACAAAAACCATTGTTGACTCTTCTTGCCACAGTGAGAAAACTCAAAAAGCCTCACCTTCTGGGCTCTATATTAGTTAGTATGCTACAGTGAGAATTATCTGTGTGTTTGCTGTGTGTTGGATAAATGTACACAAATATCATCCACCTGCATTCCAGAGAATTAATTTACAATGGGTGGAGAAATATGACATCATAATGTTGTGACAATAGGGTGTATGATAGGACACAAGAAATCTTGAGAAACTGGACTGCAGCCCACCACAGTCAGTCATCTATAATGGAAGAGTAAATATATAATAAGTGAACACCTTTTGCACTGATTATCTTAAACTGGAAGTAAAGGCTTAGCTAAAGGTACAGTAAATATATCCTAAATGTGCACCATTTAAGAGATATTTACTGTGAAGCCACCAGTGATGGGTCTGTTCTTTCAGAGCCCTGTGCTTTTCCTTCAGCGTCCTGTGCCATTCCTCTAGAGCCCCGTGCCGTTCCTTCAGGGCCCTGTGCCGTTTCTTTAGACCCTTGTGCTGTTCCTCCAGAGCCCCATGCTGTTCCTTCAGGGCCCTGTGCTATTTAGAGCCCTGTGACATTCCTTCAGGGCCTGTACTGTTCCTTCAGGGCCCTGTGCAGTTCCTTCTGAGTCCTGGTCCATTTCTTCAGGGCCCTCTGCTGTTTCTTTAGAGCCCTGTGCCATTTCTTCAGGGTCTGTGCCATTCCTTCAGAGCCCTGTGCTGTTCCTTCAGCGTCCTGTGGCGTTCCTTTAAAGCCCTGTGCCGTTCCTTCAGGGCCCTGTGCCATTCCTTAGGGCCTGTACTGTTCCTTCAGGGCCCTGTGCAGTTCCTTCTGAGCCCTGTACCATTAGTTCAGGGCCCTCTACCATTCCTTTAGAGCCCTGTGCCATTCCTTCAGGGTCTGTGCCGTTCCTTCAGGGCCCTCTGCCATTCCTATAGAGCCCTGTACCATTCCTTCAGGGTCTGTGCCATTCCTTCAGGGCCCTGTGCCGTTCCTTCAGGGCCTTCTGCCGTTCCTTTAGAGCCCTGTGCCATTCCTTCAGGGTCTGTGCCGTTCCTTCAGAGCCCTGTGCCATTCCTTCAGGGCCCTGTGCCGTTCCTTTAGAGCCCTGTGCTGTGAACAGATGGAAGCCCTGTTAGAGGTGACAGCAAGGCGCTGGAGGGCTTCATTTTAAGCTAAGTTTCACATAATGTACTAGTATGCGATGCATACTTGCACATTATAACTTTGCCTTGCAGGTTTACTACAGCTTTAACCACTTTACCACTAGAGCATTTTGCTGTCTTACGTCTGGGCCACTTTTTGCGATTCGGCGCTGTGCGACTTTAACTGACAATTGCGCGGTCATGCGACACCGTACCCAAACAAAATTTACGTCCTTTTTTTCCCACAAACAGAGCTTTCTTTTGGTGGTGTTTGATCACCTGTGCAATTTTTACTTTTTGCGCTATAAACAAAAAAATAGCGTTTATTTTGAAAAAATAACAATATTTTTAACATTTTTTTTATATGAAATTCCCCCCAAAAAAGATGTAAAAACCAATTTTTTTTAAAATTTGTGGCCAATTTGTTTTCTGCTACCTATGTTTGGCAAAAAAATCGCAATAAGCGTATTTTGATTGGTTTGCGCAAAAGTTATTGCGTTTACTAACTAAGGGAAAGATTTCTGTCATTTTTGGTGTTTTTTAACGAGTAATGACGGCGATCTGCGATTTTTTTTGCGGGACTGCGACATTGCGGCGGACAGATCGGACCCTTGACTGACATTTTTGACACTTTTGGGGGTACCAGTGACATTACTGCAGTAATCAGTGCTATAAATATGCACTGTTACTGTAAAAATGACACTGGCAGGGAAGGGGTTAACTTTATTGGAGAGGGAGGGGTTAATGTATGCCTGGTGCTTACTAACGTGTGGAGGGGAGGTGACTGAGTGAGCCAGGGACAGATCGGATGTTCAGCTATGCTGAACACTCCAATCTGTCACCCCCTGTCAGTTAGGAGATCCGCCCGCTCTGTTTACACAGGCGGACGGATCTCCAAACTGGATTCCCCGACGATAGGGGCAGAGCAGCGGCGATCGCCGCCGCTCCTCCCCTGGCCCGACTCCCGCTTTGAATGAAAACAACGGGAGCGCGCCTCCGGCGGCGCGAGCGCCGCCTACAGGGGAGGAGTCTAGCGACGTAGGTCTACGCCGCTAGACCATAACGAGCCACTGTGCCGCAGTAGCAGCACAGTGGCTAGTGGTAAAGAGGTTAAATCCAAGATAATTAAACATTTCTCTCCTACAGTGGGGCCCCCTGCACTTCAAGGGTTAAATGCGCATTTATAGTCTAGGGGTAGAGGTTTAATGAGTGAATACTTACCTTACTCCTCATTCAAGCAAGGTCCCTTTGGGGCTGTGACCAGTCCCCTTTCTGCTCTGTAAGCCTAGCCACTTCTTCAGTAATGGAGGAAGTATGCTGTTTTCTACAAATTGGCTGACTTATACATTTACATTGTGAGGAGAAGTACAGTAGGACTATTTTGTGGCTTTTTTTTTCAAAGCGGAAACAGAGCCTGGGTAAGGTATGAGGAAATATAGCTGCCTTACTATAATTACAGACTACATAGAAACATTTTCTTTAAAACATTGTTCATTATTGTTTGTATTACTTTCTTATTTGCACTACCAGTAAAACTAGGTATTAAGGTAAACAAGGTTTTACCTCCTTCTTCTGCTTGAACCTTAGAAGAAGTGGGTATACCCAGAAAGCTTGTACTGAAGTTTACCTGTTAGTGCAAATTAGAAAAAAAGTATCACGGACAGTTCTCAACTGAGTTAGTGCAAGTGCACTAATAGGGCAACAATCATTTTTAAGACTGGGTTCACACTAGTAAATATTCTGAAGACTTTTTCCTTTAGACTTACCGAAACCAATATGAGGTCAAACCTAAACACTTTCAATTTGTATGCAATCTGGCAGGCCCTTGCACTACATAGAAAAGGTAAATCTGAAGGAAATCTACCAACAAAAGTTGGATAGTGTGTATCCAGCTTAAGACTTAACGTGGTTCTACAGGCTGAAGGTTTTTTACCTTCATGCATCCTATGCTAGTTAGGTCTGCTCAGTGTGTTCCTTTGCTGCGAGTCTGGCCTATAGCTTTCTGGAGACTGGAGAAGTTTCTGGATAGTAGGTGTGAAGTTATGCAGATGGCAGCATGAAAATGAATACAGCCCTGGCATATCCCAGAGAAGCAGGCTCTGAAAGTGGGCTGAGTGACTTTTTTTTTATTCAGTGAGCACACTGAGCTCTGGGTCTTGTCCCAGAGTGGAGGAGTCCAGCCAGAGGGGGGCACACTGCCTTCCCAGTTACAAGCTGCTGAAGGAGGCCTCAGGTGGGGGACATGAGGGGAGGAATACAGAGACCTGGGTGCTTCAAAAAAGCTAACTGAGGGGAGCTGTCCACCACAGATCTATCTGGTATCACTGGAGGGCATCGCTTGGAAGATTGGAAGGCAGCATCCATCTGTCCTTGGGCCTTGTGAGTACAGACATTGTTGGGTCTTGAGGACCTTGTGCTCTAGCTAGCCCTCTGGTGTCTTGTATAGTCAGCTGTGGGTCTGTTAAAGGGGACACTGGCTGGTAGTTTTGAAGAGCTCTGTCCACTAAATAGAAGCGACTTTGTTCTATAAGTTTTACTGCTATTTTAAGCAGGAAAAGAAGAATAAGTCCTCAGCGTGCATAGTTCTCATTCTTGGAGTATACTACCACTACTCTCATCCCTATCCAAGTTCTCCAAAAATAAAAACAACATCCCCTAGACTGGTTTTTGGAGAAAACGAATGAGCCTGTTGTGTGCCTGGCTGCGGGGCTGAAGTTGGGCAGACCTGGACAAGCAATTCCTGTGGCTCCTACAGGAGTAGCGCTATAAATATATATATATATATATATATATATATATATATATACGGTATATATATATATATATATATACACATTTTAAAATAATATATTGAATACATTTTAATACAATACATTTTTATTTATAAATATATACTTTTAGAATATCTATAAACAATTATTTTAGTCTCAATTGTTTATATATATAGAGTTATTTACTTGTAATACGGTTTTCGGCATATCAGGAAAATTATTTGAATCTTACATAGCAAATTCCATATTGAGATGTTCAAAGATGGTGTTTTTTGCACATCCGGATATTTATAGAGAGTAGAGAGATGTTCTCTATGCACATAATCATTCCAAAATAGTGTCAGGCGCATATCCGGCTTTAGTAATATAAATATACGTCACCTCCGTATGCAAATTTTCCCCTGAAGAAGTCACGTGGTAGCGTGACGTAACGCGCAGGGCAGACCGAGCACCGGAAGTGACGTTACGGGACACGGAGGAGTCCCGCGGCTTACAAGCCGACATCAGCTTTTTAAACTGTGAGTTACTACTTGTTTATTTACTAATAAAAACCGTGAAATACTACACAATGTGGACCCTTATTGCTTTGAGGCACGAGGAAAGACTGAACTGCTAGTCTGAGGCAGCCCCCGAGAGAGAAGAATATACCGGCACATACCACCGCCTATTAGATCCATTTAAACCTAGGAGAGGAGATGATAGAGGATAAAGGATCAGATCTATTTATAGATCTAGAAGCGCATTGCTGATAGAATTGAGGTGAGCATTTAGCACACATAAAGGTGAAGAGCACTGAAGATCACTTGTTTTCACAAGGAATAAAGGTGGAAGGAAGGTGTATTTAAATTCACAGAACAGGAGTTTTATTGGACACTTGAACACTATTTATGAACTTTATGATTAACATTTTTGTGATTGTGACACTATAAGGATCGGCACAGAGCACTTTAATATAATACACATATCACTGGATTACTTTACTGTCACCACCATAAGCACTTTATTGTATTATAATTTTATGAATTTTAATATTATTTATTGGTATACACATTTTTTTTTGGGTGACTATTATTACCATAAGCACTTTATTATTTATTAGAATTTCTATGAATTAATAATATTATATATTGGTATATATTTTATATACTGTACATTTTTTTGGGAATATTAACAGAATATGTGATTGGATTGAAGTCTATATGACATACGGCATTTATAGATTTTTTGGATTGATTATATATGACACAATTTATACCACACAATATATATTTAATTATTTTGATTTTATAATCACACATTGATTTATGGATATTGGAGTGACACACTCACCATTTGAATATTTATTGAGATAGATTTATGAACTAGCCCTGAAGCGCAGTACTTCCCCCCTATTTATATATACACAGTATCTCACAAAAATGAGTACACCCCTCACATTGTTGTAAATATTTTATTATATCTTTTCATGTGACAGCACTGAAGAAATGACACTTTGTTACAATATAAAGTAGTGAGTGTACAGCTTGTATAACCGTGTAAATCCGTTGTATAACCGTGCACAGCCATTAATGTGTAAACCGCTGGCTTTTAGTCCTCCATGAAGACATTACAGAAATGGTGGATGTTAGAGACCTTGCGCTCCTCCACCTTCCATTTGAGGATGCCCCACAGATGCTCAATAATGTTTAGGTCTGGAGACATGCTTGGCCAGTCCATCACCTTTACCCTCAGCTTCTTTAACAAGGCAGTGGTCGTCTTGGAGGTGTGTTTGGGGTCCTTATCATGTTGGAATATTGCTCTGCAGCCAAGTCTCTGAAAGGAAGGGATCATGCTCTGCTTCAGTATGTCACAGTACATGTTGGCATTCATGGTTCCCTGAAATGTAGCTCCCCAGTGCCGGCAGCACTCATGCAGCCCCAGACCATGACACTCCCACAACCATGCTTGACTATAGGCAAATAAGTTTATCTTGGTCTCATCAGACCACAGGACATGGTTCCAGTTATCCATGTCCTTATGCCCCATACACACGTGCAGATTATCTGCAGACTTTTGTCTGCAGACTTACCAAAACCATATAATATGAGGTCAAACCTAAACACTTTCAATTTGTATGCAATCCGGCAGGCCCTTGCACTACATAGAAAAGGTAAGTCTGCAGACAAAAGTCTGCAGATAATCTGCACGTGTGTATGGGGCATTAGTCTGCATGTCTTCAGCAAACAGTTTGCGGGCTTTCTTGTGCATCATCTTTAGAAGAGACTTACTTCTGGGATGATAGCTATGCAGACCAATTTGATGCAGTGTGCAGCATATGGTCTGAGCACTGACAGGTTTACCCCCTCCCCTTCAACCTTTGCAGCAATGCTGACAGCGCTCATACATCTATTTCCCAAAGACAACCTATGGATATGACGCTGAGCACATGCACTCAACTTCCTTGGTTGACCATGGCGAGGCCTGTTCTGAGTGGAACCTGTCCTGGTAAACCGCTGTATGGTCTTGGCCACCGTGCTGCAGCTCAGTTTCAGGGTCTTGGCAATCTTCTTATAGCCTAGGCTATTTTTATGTAGAGCAACAATTCTTTTTTTCAGATCCTCAGAGAGTTCTTTGCCATGAGGTGCCATGTTGAATTTCCAGTGACAAGTATGAGAGAGTGATTGCGATAACATCAAATTTAACACACCTGCTCCCCATTCACACCTGAGACCTTGTAACACTAACGAGTCACATAACACCAAGGAGGGAAAATTGTCACATGAAAATATATAATAAAATACTTAAAAAAATGTGAGGGGTGTATTCACTTTTGTGAGATACTGTATATACAGTATATATATATATATATATATATATATATATATATATTTTTTTTTTTTTTTTTAAATATATATCTACATGCAGATGATGAAAATATAGATGGAACTAGAATAAATAGTAGAAGACACAGGATGTGACTATGAGCTAATCAGGGTTCGGCAAAATAGCTGATATATTGGACAAATACAAAGCTTAGGGCGGCTATCTAGCTTCCAGGTTCTATTAGTCATCATGTTGAAGCCTACAGTTTAAGTCATTATTCTTGACCATATCTGAGTTTATACATTATAAGAGACATTAGCAGGGATACAGCTACTGGCAGACAGCTTGTTGACCATCTATGTTACCTGTCTCTGCACTGTGGTTTTAGTTCTGTCCTAATTGTCATGACTAAGGTATAAAATATGGCTTGTACTTATCTACTATACCAATAAAACCCCACCCCCTTCCAGTAAAATAGCCACGCCACAACCGGTTGGAGTTAAATTGGCCAGGCAGCCTTTTATTAACCAAACATATAAATAACAAATAAATACTGATCAATAACATCATAACCTGAACACACAGTGTATAAAATAAAATTGTAGCCACAAGGTCCTAATAGGCATACATTCAACGACAGTACCTGCGAATCACTTGTCAGGCCTCCAACCACAAAAACACCGACTCGGAGACAACTCGCAGGTACCTGCACCAACTGAGAGGCGTACCTCAGACGGGTCCATCCACCACACCTTTTGTGCCCATATAAACCTAAAAAGGACCTTGCACCCCGCCACTGTCCCAATAGACTCCCTTCCATATCCCGTAATCCAACTCAAAACATCCCACCAAAGGCAAAGTGGGAGGGTGGGAAGTTGTTCCCTGCTTGCTGACCTCCGATTGACTCCCATTCCCTCAGGTTAACAAAATCTTATCCCCCAATGCTCCTTCCAACCCTGGCCATGCCCGTCAGCCAGCTAACTGTCCTGTTAATCCTAAACAACTCTTTTCCTTCCTATGCCTAAGCCCTTTTAACCCTTGTCATACCGGCCCTCAGTTAAGTGCCTTCTGTTTTACTCTGGGCCTCTCTTAATTTGAATATTGATGTTCTTGCCTAGGTTATAGCTATCATGAGCAAAGCTAATCCATGGGCCATAGCCTGGAGCACCCTGCTTTTTTATTCCACTTTCTCTACTTGAAGCTCTAACGAACACCAGGCATTCCTAACTTCTGCACCTTTTACAGGCCACTGATAACATAAGCTCTTGTTTTCACGTCTATTCTTCACAGGGGTTGATTTACTAAAACTGGACAATGCAACATCTGGTGCAGCTCTGCATAAAAAAAAACAATCAGCTTCCAAGTATTATTGTCAAAGCTTTATTGAACAAGCTGAAGTTAGAGGCTGATTGACTACCATGCACAGCTGCACCAGATTTAGTAAATTAACACAGAGTCAAATCATATCTTATATATTTTCTATTTCTGATTGGCCCAGGCTCTAACTCATGTATTGATTGACTCCCACCTATGGCCAACAACCCTTAGTTTACAAAAGGGTAAACTGAGGGTTGTGAGCCAGACTGGTTAACCAAAGTCCAGATTGGTTAACCAAAGGACTTTGGTTAACATCTGGTTACTGTCCACATTTTTGCCCATAGTATCCCTTGTATCCTTCCCAGAAGTTCCCAGCTGCCCTAGTCTGCAGCCTCCTGCTTGTCTTGACTCTCAGCTGTGCCATTCTCTTTACAAGTAAAATTCCCAGACCTGCCCCTGCCTTTGACCAATGGCAGCATTTAGGGCCAAATATATAAAATGGTGCCAGTCCCCTAAATATATATATAAAAAAACCTGTTCTCAATTGTTTTCGGCAAATATACACTGTAATGTCAAAAATATTGGGACACCTGCCCTTACATGCACCTGAACTTTAATGGCATCCCAGCCTCCGTAGGGTTCAATATTGACCCACCCTTTGCAGCTATAACAGCTTCAACTCTTCTAGGAAGGCTGTCCACAAGGTTTAGGAGTGTGTCTATGGGAATGTTTGACCATTCTTCCAGAAGGGCATTTGTGAGGCCAGGCACTGATCTTGGACGAGAAGGCCTGGTTCGCAGTCTCCGCTCTTAATTATCCCAAAGGTATTCTTTCGGGTTAAGTTCAGGCCAGTCAAGTTCCTCCACCCCAAACTCGCTCATCCATGTCTTTATGGACCTTGCTTTGTGCACTGGTCTAATTTTTTTTTCTTATTCTTTTATTAAAGTGATTTTAAAGTTTATTATTACTTTTTTTAAAAAACAACAAACATTATACTTTCCTCCTCTGTGCAATGGTTTTGTACAGAGCAGTCCTCTTCTTTTTGGGTCCCTGGCCGGCAGTTCTGGCTCCTTCCCTGCTGTTGCGTGCCTCTTGCTATGGGGCACTCGAGCAGGCTCCCTCCTGAGGGGCGCTCCTGTGAATGGACATTGTTCATTCACACACAGAGCGTGGCTCCGCCTCACCCCCTGCTCTCTCCTTGGTTGCCAACGGCATCAGCTGCTGTGTTAGCCAATGAGGAGAGAGAAACCCAGTAGAGCCGCTGTCCTCATGCGCATCGCTGTATCGAGATGGAGCTCAGATAAGTATAAGAGGGTGGGGGGTTGGGGAGCTGCATCCTCAATTTTTTTTACTTTAATGCATAGAATGTATTAAGGTAAAAAAAAAAAACCTCTATCTTTAGAAACACTTTATTGTTGTGGCAATCATTACATGACTAAAGGATTCCTCAACCTGGGTCCTTAAGACTATAGAATAACAATACCGACTGTGTGACATGGGTTTCATACGGCCACAGCAGCCAATTAATAAAACATACCAATAAGTGCATATTCAACAATGTAATTCTAACAATGCCCAACAACAAGGGGTTTTTTGGTGTCCTTAGGCACAATTTTAACTGGAATCGTCCAGGTCCAGGTCCTTAGCCGTGCCCCAAATGGCACAAAGACGTTACGACATCACACATACCTCCAATTTTCCCCCCAGGGGACCTAGCTCCTGTGAGGACCACCACTAACCAAGTGAAAGCGCCATACCCTAGATCAGTGGTCCTCAACTCCGGTCCTCGGGGCCCACTAACAGGCCAGATTTTAAGTATTACCATGGGGAGATGCAGACTAGAATACTGCAATCACTGAGCAGCAAATTAGATAACCTGTGATGTAATTTAGTTATCTTGCAAATCTGGCCTGTTAGTGGGCCCACGAGGACCAGAATTGATGACCACTGCCCTAGATGACCCCACAAATTTTTAACAATTTAATTACTCACTGACCCCCCACGCCCCCACCCCTCAAAGACCCCCTGACCCGTGTCTGCTGTGGCAAAGTGTGGAAAGATACATAACTTACATTTTTTAATTTTTTACTTATTTATTTTTATTTATTTATTTTTAACTTGATCAACGTCCAAGACACCAAAATGCATTCCCACCACCTGTACACTTCAGTAACCTCTAACACAAGGGCGGGAGGGAAGTTACCTGCCAACACAGACCCTCACATTTGGACCCTGCCCATCCAGCCTCTGCCTCCAATCAGGTAAGGCCTACTCCCCTTCCCACTACACTGACCTAGTTGACCCTTCCCAGACCCTGTTCCTCCCTTAGTTATGCAGTCCTTTTGTCCATCCTCTCTTACAGGTCTTACTTTTTTGCAGATGGTGGCTTATGCCTATAAAGCTTAACTTTAGACAAACATCTAAATACAGAGTTGAAATACACATACCAGAGTTGTTTCACCTGCAAAATGATTTGCATTTCTTGTTCTGAGATTTACAAAGCCCCGCTACATATTAATGCCTGGTTGGTGTCCTGATCTTTACTGCAGTTTAGCAATAAGGCCTGCTACCTCACTGCCTCCTGCCTGTAATTGAACAGTGAAGAACCAGCAGCACAGTGATAAGCTATCCCTCTGAGTGTATGGAGGGTTATTTATTTATGACGTTTTAGGCCTTGTGCAGACAGGCGTAATCAGGCATACAATATACAAGCTGTTTTCTCACGGCTGGGGAAACACAGGTGGGATGTACAGACAGCCATAGAAGTGTATGTCCCTGCACACATGTAAACATGATGCTTCCATGCATAAGGTTTTACCCATGCATGCACGTACAAAATATGTGGACACTTCCATGTTCAGTAATAGCATTAGTGTTTATATGAGTAGAGGGGAGTATAGCCATTCACTCTTGGAGCCAGCTGTATGCTCTACCGGTGACTCTCCGGCCATAGGAAAAAGATGTGTATTTATGCCAGGCATATTTTTTGCCTAATTACATCATTGTGCATGTACACAAAGTGTGTATTACATATGGTCTCCTCCCCTACTGCTATTTATATGCAGCATGGATTTCAGCACAAAACATTTAATTTCATGTTTCACATATCAGTGTCCATCGCTCTCCTTTTATGTCTTTATTAAGAAGTTTGAAGCAACCAGACACTCACTAAGTGTCATTTTTCAAGCTGGAATCTCAATGGTTGCTTGAGACCACAAAGGCAGATTGAAGAGAAATCTGATAAAGGACGCTCAGTTGTTTCTCTTCTTACAAATGAACTGTGCGCCTTTACACAATATTTGTGGTATGCTAGGAGTGGGCGCTGACTGTTGGTGTGGATGGTTTTAGAGTTCAGCTCTGAGAACATGTGTAAATCCTACAGCTCTTCTATCAATATATTATAAATAGTAAAGCACCGCTCCTAACCACTTGCCTACTGAGCACTTATACCCCCCTTCCTGACCAGGCCAATTTTCAACTTTCAGCGCTGTCACACTGGGAATGATAATTGTACGGTCATGCAACTCTGTACCCATATGACATTTTTATCATTATTTTCACACAAATAGAGCTTTCTTTTGGTGGTATTTAATCACCACTGGGGTTTTTATGTTTTGATAAATAAACAAAAAAATGCCCAAAAAAAAAAAAAAAGTGTGTTTTATAGTTTATTAGAACATTTTGCAAACGTAATTTGTCCTTCATTGATGTGCACTGATGAGGCTGCACTGATGGGCACTGATGAGGCGGCACTTATGGGCACTGATAGGTGGCACTGATGGACTCTGATGAGGCAGCACTGGTGGGCACTGATCAGGAGGCACTGATGAGGCTGCACTGATGGCCACCGATAGATGACACTGGTGGGCACTGATTAGCAGCACTGGTTAGTACTGTTTAGCAGCACTGGTGGGCACTGAGGGGACCAATGTCCCTGTAACAGAAGCCTTATAACAGCTTTCTTCTTTTTTCCTCACGGTGTCAGAGTGAGGGGAAAAAAAGCAGATAACCGGCTTTTGTTTACTTTTGTGATCAACTGTGATTGGCTAACAGCTGATCACTTGGTAAAGGGGCGCTGTGATTGGCCCTTTACCCCGATCTGTGATCAGCTAACCCACCATTTTAAGCCCCCGCTGTAGCCATCGTTCACGTATAGCGCGGGTGCCAATTGGTTACCCTTCAAACTTAACCCCTAACCTATGCCCTAACAGTAAAGCCTAATACTTAACCTAACCCCTAAAGTACCATAAAGTGCTACTAAATACTAGGCTTTTTTTAGCTTAAACCTTTTTATTTTCATGTTGGGTGGCGTGGAGTAGGATTAGAACACCTGTCAGGTGTTTTATTGTTGTTTGTGCCCCTGTTAGGCTGGCCATAGATGGTTCCGATCTCGAACGATTCTTGCTGACCTGGCCGAGATTGGAACCGTCTATGGCCGGCTGTGATTCAAACTGTGCATGAGCAGGCTGAATGTACCAAATGTATCGATCAATCAACAGCCTTCCGGATTTATGCGCGATTATCGCAAGAGCCTGCTATAGCCGCTAGCATTAATCACTGACTTCTCCCTGTGGGAATGGCTACAGAGGTACAGATAACAACCTCTCATCGCCCACAACTCATGATTTGCAGTGTTTATGTGTTTAGGACTTGTGTGAAACCTTCCCATGTAATCATATGATAATGTTAGAAAAGCTCCAGGCTTGTATTGATACTGTTTGCCTCTAAACCTGTATAGTAGAGAAAGTGAGGTGCGTTAGACTGCTTGGTGTTTTGTGGTTTATCATGAGATTGTTAGGCAGCATTTTTAGGTTACTTTTAAGGTGGGGGTCCCTGGGACTACAAATAAGAATACTTTGAGGCATTGGAAAATTACAGTTGAAATCCAATGCATGAACCTAACTGAATGGTGTTGCTTTTTATTGGTAAATCAGTTAAAATAAAAATGGCCTATCTTTCTAAGTATCTCCTTTTTGGAACATTTGTCTTTCAGTAGGCCCTGAATTGCATACACTGTAACCTTTCCAGTTTTTAGCAAAGGATAAATACATGCATGAAAACAAACAAGAAAGGAGGCACAAACGCCTATCGCATTATCCTTCGACACCTTTAAAATGTTTTATTAAAAAGCAAAAAACATACTCACAAGACATGAAAAGTAAAATCACATACCACATATTAACCCCTATGTGGAAAAGGACACGTGCCTGTGCTTGGACATGCTCCCTTCCTCCGAGGCTCCCGAAACGTGTTAGAAGTCCAAGCACAGGGACGTGTCCTTCCTTTTCCACATAGGGGTTGATATGTGATATGCGATTTTATTCTTCAATTCTTGTGAGTATGTTTTTGACTTTTTAATAAAAATTTTTAAATGTGTTGAAGGGTAATGCACTAGGCATTTGCACCTCCTTTCTGCAGTGTGATAGAAAAGTAATATGCCATGTATGGCAGACTGGCATAATGTACATACTGCCTCGTTCTATATAGCCATGGTCATCAAGAACTCAGATCAAAGATTTCCACCTGGTAATACTTTGTTACAGTAAATCCATAAAAACAGGTTTCAGGTTATTGGAAAACAGAAAATGTTACTAACATTTATAAACAACTAGGAGGTGCTGGTAATCAATTCATGTGTCAAGAATTTGTATTGCAAAGCAAATTACATTTTATGTATAGCTAACCTTGGAAACAATCAGGACCAGTCCTGCAAATTTTTTTAATAAAATGGGAGAAAATTAGCTCTTCATTGAGCTGGTTATAGACATTAGACGACTGAGTGCATACACAAGAGGCAATAAAATATCATATTGTTGATGTCGAACATATTGTTTGACTATTTTTTAGTTAAAGTGTTACTAAACCCACAAAAGTATAATCAGTCTGTATATGCAGTAAAGCATGCTTGGTATACTTACTGTGAAACCTAAGGTGTTAATCCTTTGTACTGTGTATAAAGGCTGTTTGATCCTGTCTTCTCTGATCCTCCTCTTCTTCCACTGTCTCCACAAAATATAACCTGATAATTACAGAGCCAGGGGGCTGGCTGCACATGCTCAGTTTGGTGTGTATTGCGTATTTTTTCTTGGGAGAGTGCATGTGATCAGCACAGGTCCAATCAACACTGTCCAAGCATGTCCAGACAGAGGATCAGGGGAGAATGAAAACTCCTCCTACATGCTTTACTAGGAACTGATAGAAGTCACAAGATTGATATATACTGCCGATCAGAAAAGGCATGTGTGCGGGAGCCACCGGTCACGGCACAGGGCTCTGAAGAAATGGTGGCAGTTCCTTCAGAGCGCATGCGCCAATGACATCATTGGCGCAGTATACAGTAAATATCTCCTAAACAGTGCACGGTTAGGGGATATTTACAGTACCTATAGGTACAAACATTACAGGGGGGTTTACAAACTCTTTAAAATGCTGCCACTCTGTTCAAGCCTGGAGCCAGCATGCGTTCCAACTGATGTTCTGGACCGGAAATTACATGACTAGAATTTCCGCTTCTATGCACGTTTCGTCAATCTGACGTCATCAGAAGCCTTTTTTCACTGCATTTTTTTGGTATGGGGTCCTAATACAAATATTTTATTAGTTAATCTGAATCAACTTGATGAGCCAACTTCCATAAAACAAAGAATGCCAAACAAAAATGGGGGTGCTGGGGAAAAACAAACAGAGAGCAGGAGGGTCATCACAACAATGGACACAGAATTCAAAAAAGTGTATTAATAGACGATCAACAAGATAAGAAAATCCACTGTACTTCAGGGGTTCGCTAAAACTCTCCTTTTTTATGGCTTGTGGACTTGTACGATATGTCCTTCAGGAATGTTTGAGAAAGGTTCTAAAGTGTTTGTAGATTTTCCATGTAAGCACCACAGGTAATGCTGCGTGAAGTCAATGCTAAATTACCTGCTGATGCAAATACTGGATGTGAAATCTACAAAAACTTTCAAACCATTTTTAGTCCAGGCATTCCTGAAGGACATCTCATACAAGTTCTAATGATGGGGGATTTTGTGAACCCTCAAAATGCGGTGGCTTTCTTATCCAGTTGATCTTGTAATAATAAACTGTTCTGCATTAGGCTAGCCATTTTTTACCTCAAAGCATTTTTATTATTATAGTATAAAATGCCTACTACCTGTCCTACATCCCTGCTCTAAACACTTACCACGCTCTATGTCACCTCTCCAGACATGTCCCAGGCTCCAGCAGCATCACTTACCCTCACTTCCTGCTTTCACAAGCGAAACAAAGAGCAAAGGAATCCTAGGACTCTGCTGCTCACAGTCTAACTCTCTCCTGTGAGGAAGGAATGGGAGTGTGTCTTACTGGGGCTGTGTGTGTCTATGGTCACACACAGCTCAGCACAGGACCTGACTGGAGCACACACACAGGTGCCTCCTCAGCACCCCAGCTTGGTACAGAAGGCACCCGAAGGAGGAAGGAGTCTACAGAGCTGGGGGTGACTGTGAGAAAGAGGAAAGTGACCATCCTGTGCAATATCATTGCATAGAGCAGGTCAGTATTACCTCTTTTTAATTTTTTTTTTAAATTCTTAATTTGCCTTTGATATCACTAAAAGGTTTTTACTGGGATAAAATATTATTCTAAACCTATGAAAATGTGTATGAGGCAGGCAAAGCACTGCAGGCATCAGACTTGGCTAGGAAAGGACCATAAGTTTCAGAGCAAATAAGTGCAAATAAGAACGTGCAATTGTTTTCTGATTTCTGTAGACACCCTAACAAAAATAATATCTGCTATGTATTTTTTGGATGGTGCTGTCACAGCAAATATTTGTTTTTTTCAGGTTATCGCAATAGTCATGGACATTTTCACAGATCCAGATATTTTCCTGGACTTGCATGAAGCAGCCACGCGAAGAATGATTCCTGTGTACATAATTCTGAGCTCTCATCATCTGTCCCCTTTCCTTCATATGGTGGAAACCATAGGAGTTAATGTCCGATTCACAGAGGTACATTTACATTTTACTTTCTTCAATTTATTGTATGGCTCAAATGTTTAAAAAAAACCTCCATAAGTTTGTCTTAGCTACTGTCTTAGCATTTTTTCTCCTAGTGAAAATAAATCTGTTATTTGATTCTCATCTATGGAAAAAAAAAGTTGGGTTGTTGACAACCAATCAGGTTTCCCCTTTCTACTGTATGGACAATTTAAACTAGAATTTTAATTTGTTACTATTACTAGTTTTATTTTATGTTGTATTTTTAAGTTTTATAAAGTCAGCCCCATTGCATTTTCTAGATTTGACCATTTGAGTTTTACAGAACTGTATTTTGTGTAATATTACCCTAATGTGAATTAAGGCAAAATCTCTTTGATCAGAACTTTTTCTGCATTAAGGTAAAAAAAAACTTCTGTGTGCCGCTCCACCTTATGTCTACCTGAGCCTGATCTTGATCCAGTGTTGTGCCCAAGGGCAGCGGCTCTCTCTGCTCTCTTCCTCCACACTGTACATGAAGGCTGCAACAGGAGAAACTGACCATTGAAGAGAGAGCAGGAGGTGGGGTCAAGTTATGCTGTGTATGTCAATAGACACACAAAGTACAGCTCAGGATCGAAACCACATGAGTGCCCCCATAGCATGTGGCTTGCTATAGGGCAGGGATCCTCAAACTACGGCCCTCCAGATGTTTGGGAACTACATTTCCCATGAGGCATTGTAAAACTCTGACATTCACAGACATGACTAGGCATGATGGGAATTGTAGTTCCTGAACAACTGGAGGGCCATAGTTTGAAGACCCCTGCTATAGGGGAACTGAGAAGGGGAGGAGCCAGGAGCACCGGGGGGGGGGGGGGTCGAGAATAGGAGGCTTGAGAACCAAGAACCATTGCACAGAGCAAGTAAATATACCATGTGTAATATTTTAAAAATAAATTTACTTTAGAATCACTTTGATCCTATCCCTTAACATCTGTGTTCAAAACATAAATGGAAGTGGGCACCTCTGTAATGCACAAAATTCATTGTCTGGCCTGTCATTAAGCCGGTCATAGATGGATCAAACCTTGGCTGGTTCAGCAGGGACCAGCCAAGATTCGATCCATCTATGAGCAGACTGGTTGTACTCAAGTCGATCCATCGATCGTCTACATTACAGCCAGCCGGGCTGATTTTTTGCATGCGATCACCGCTGATGGCAATAGCCACTAGCAGTGATCATTGTGTTCTGCAAGCCAAGAAGGCTTCTATGCCAGCAGAACACAATAGCGCTGCAGGAAGCATTACCCCATTAACCCATGACAGTGTTGCTTTTGGGAGTTGAGCAATGGTGGAAGGAAAGAAAATTGTATCATCTATGGCCTGGCTTAGACTCAGGAATACACAGGAGAACAATGGCCAGTCCACTCAGACTGAGACTTCAGTTTAGAAAATGTAACAGATTCAAATGAGACTTATGAGTACCTGAGCTGGTAAACACTGTGACAGCCACAGGAAGGCTGGGCACTGGAAATCCATTAAATCTGTAGTAAAGACCCCCCCCCAAAAAAAAAAAGGGCCCCGGGCAGTTTAGGTCATATGTGCTAGTATGCATTGCATACCTGACTTGCTTGAAAAAGAAGCCCACCAGTGGCACTCCACCTTCAACCGATCTTCCATCTGGGTTCACTGGCTTTGGCCATATGAATGACATCACTCCTGCGCATGTGCGTGGGAGTTACAGCTACGACACAGAGCTCTGAATGGATGCACAGTCCATTCAGTGCCCAGTACTCATGCGATGGTGACGTCACTGGCTGCTTCCAAAGATAGGATACCTATAGGTACTTAGACTTACTAGAACTTGCTACCACTTTAACTCACATCTGAGGAGAAACTTGCCTATATTTATTTATTTTTAGGCTGCATAGTATGTATATAGAGGGTGGTATAATACTCAAATTTAAATGTAATCCTTGCAGTGGGGCTACGCTCAATGGGTAGAGGAAAATCACTTTTACCTACCTGATCCTCTGCTCCCCCAGCAGATTGTGCTCCCCCACACTCCGGCAGTGGACTGTCCCTTGCTGTCAACACATTTAATGCAGGATTATAGACCCTGCTTTGGTCTTAATGACGTCGGGACCCTAGACAACTGGAACGTGGGGGAGAAGGCGTTTCCAGGGACCAGTCTAGCAGCGAGTTAAAGCAGAGGGACCAGTAAGTAAATCATCTTTGTTCCTTCCTGGCGCAGCCCCATTGCAAGGGATATTTTTTTAGTGATGTGGAGTTGGGGTTTGATTATTTGCCTGCATCTTGTAATGGACTCATGTTAGGTCTATGGGCAGGTACATATAAACGGATGTGCATCTGTTTATCACTTTACCTCCATCCAACATGTTTTGATCCCCATAAAAATGGAAAAGGACACAAACCTATTCTTTTTTTTTTTTTTTTTTGGACCTAGATACACATCCGTTTACATTAACCACTTGCCGACCGCCAGCAGTGCATATACTGCGGCAGGTCGGCTCTGTCCCGCGAAACGACTTAACTGTACGTCGCTTCGTGGGACAGCAAGTGGGGGTGCACATGTACATTTGCCACGGGGGAAGCTGATCTGCGGGTCCGGCGGCTCCGATTGCCGCTGGGCACCCGCAATCGCTGCCCGTGGAGACAGAACGGCGGTCTGCCGTTGCAAACACTGTTCTGTCAGCAATGAACACAGGGCTCCTGTGTTCCTCCTATTTAGGAACACAGGTCTCTGTGTTCATTCCATAATTATATCCCCTAAGCAGTTAGAAAGCTCCCTCTGGAGACACATTTAACCCTTTGACTGCCCCTGGTGTTAACCCCTTCCCTGCCAGTGTCATTAGTACAGTAACAGTGCATATTTTTAGCACTGATTACTGTAGTAATGTCACTGGTCCCCCCAAATGTGTCAAAAATGGGAGTTAGGTGTCCGATCTGTCCACCGCAATGTCACAGTCCCGCTAAAAATCGCTGATCGCCGCCATTACTAGTAAAAAAAATAAATAAATAAGAATGGCATAAATCTTTCCCCTAGTTTGTAGGTACGATAACTTTTGCACAAACCAATCAACATACTGTTTTTTTTTTACCAAAAATATGTAGCAGAATACATGTTGGCCTAAAATAATGAAAAAATTTGATTTTTACATTTTTTTTATTGGGAATGTTATATAGCAGAAAGTGAAAAATATTGCTTTTTTTTTATTTTTCAGAATTGTCGCTCTTTTTTTGTTTATAGCGCAAAAAATAAAAATCACAGAGGTGATCAAATACCACCAAAAGAAAGCTCTATTTGTGGGAAAAAAAGGATCAATTTTATTTGGGGACAGCTTCGCATGACCGCGCAATTGTCAGTTAAAGTAATGCAGTGCCAAATTGCAAAAAATGGCCTTGTCATTAAGGGGGAAAACCTTTCCGCTCCAGAAGTGGGTAACTTGCTCATAGACCAACACAGAGCTTCTGTTCACATCCACCTGAAAAGCTGACAGGCACATCTGATCAGAACGCTTCTCTAAAAGGACAGTAAAAAGTCCACAGAGGGACAAGAGGGAAATTGGGACTATGCGATACCAAATAAAGAAAAATTTAGAAAGAAATTTAAATATTGGAAATTAATATTCTAAAAAAGATTTTTCAATAATGTATTTTACTGCGTTTTGTATTAATAAAAAATCTTTTTTTAGAATATTATTTTCCAATATTTACATTTCTACTCTCTATTACATTTTTCTTTATTTGGTATCCCAATTCCCCCCTTGTCCCTCTGTGGACTTTTCACTATATTTTCAGCGATAGATACCCCCCTTTTTTGTATTATTACTTTCAAATTTTGGAACCTATCTTTCTCGATTGTCTAAAAGGACCCTTGGGTTCGGTTCACATACAGCTCCTTCTCATAAAATTAGAATATCATCAAAAAGTTAATTTATTTCAGTCATTTAATTCAAAAAGTGAAACTGATATATTTTATAGAGATGATAGTGATCTATTTTAAGCATTTCTTTCTTTTAATTTTGATGATTAAGGCTTGCAGCTAGTAAAAACCCAAAATTCAGTATCTCAGAAAATTTGAATATTACATAGGACCAAAAAAAAAAAAAAAGGATTTTTAATACATAAATGTTGGCTTACTGAAAAGTATGTCCATGTACAGTATAGTATGCTCTCAATATTTGGTTGGGGATCCTTTTGCATGAATTATTGAATTAATGCGGCATAGGATGGAGGCGATCAGCCTGTGGCACTGCTGAGGTGTTATGGAAGCTCAGGTTGCTTTGATAGCGGCCTTCAGCTCATCTGCATTGTTTGGTCAGGTGTCTCTCATCTTCCTCTTGACAAAACCCCACAGATTCCTAATTTTATGAGTTTTATGAGATGCACCTGTATATGCGAATTGGATGTGTTTTGGACTGCATCCAATTCACATGACATGTGAACTGAACCAGCTGTGTACCCAGATAGCAAGGATAACTTGTCACAAATTTGTGGCAGTGTTGAATTGTAAGTCTTGTTAACTTGCTGCACATTTTCACTGGCAAGTTTTACACTTGCAGATCACTTGAAGCACAAGTTCTAGTTTACATTTTTCCAATTTGTAGCAAATTTGCATGGAAAGTCTCTAGCAAGAGCAAAGTTGCATTGGTGAGTTTACAGCAAGAGCTGTGCAAGTCACAGTGCCCCCTGTGGTGGGATGACTATTGCACAACATAACTGAACCAGAACTTACAGCAGACTTGCAGAATGTGTGCAAAGAAAGTTGATTTGGAGCCATGCAATTGGTGAAGCCTGAATCCTGGCAAGTCTAGCAATAGCTTAGCAAGTCATTTTCAAACTTGTAGCTCAATTGCTTGCTATCTGGGTATGGAGCTGGTTCACATATCCCGGCCGGCTGCAGTCTGTTTTTAAAAAGAGTCCTGTACGAGTTTCAGTCTGGTTCAGGTGCGATTTCAAGTGTCATACACTTTAAAAATTTGCCCCTGAATCGCACCTGAACCGGTGAACGAAACCGCACAGGACACCTTTTATTAACCACAAGGAAATGGTGCACCCACTCTTAAAGAGATTATTTTGGGTTATTTGAGCTGTAGAGAATCTTATAATCACCTACATACAACTCTAATTTAGTTATGATAGACATACTTACAAGTGTACAGAAAAGGAGAAAAGAAAGAAGATTGTACATACCTGAACGATTTGGGGCTTCTGTATAAAAAGTGGGCTTACAAGAAAATATCTTTTTGTCCATAACAACGAATTATCTTCTTTTTTCAATTTTCGCAGTCTGTTGAGAATGAAAAAAAAAAAAAAAACAGGATTTTTGATTGGAGAAACAATATTTTACTGTTAGCATATTTATTATACCTAATCATATTTGCTTCATGAATCTGCCCAACTTCATATCTATAGCAACTAAAAATTATGAATGAAAAACAAATAGATCTCAGACCCTTAACAAATAAAAAGGTAGACTTCTTATGAATATATATATATTGAGAGAGAGAGAGACACGCACAAAAAATGTAAACAAACATTTTAAAATGTATTTGATCATGGATGGTGGCAGTAGATGATGCCAGCAGAACACTGAAAGATATTGAATCCCTAAAGAAAAGAAAACTAATAGGACTTTCATGGTACCACACAAGAAAAAAATATATTAAAACATACTTTTTTTTTTATTTTACAAACTTTAAAAACATTTAAAATACAAAACCTAACATAGAAGTACTTTTTGTAAAAACTGCAGTTACATATTTTGCCAGTAGTTGATAGCTGTATGATACCCTTAGATGATCATAGATGGTCATAAGGGGTATCTCATGTAGACATCCCTGACGTGTTTCGCAGGACAATGCCCACTTCCTCAGGGAGAACTGGCATACATTTCTAAGATGACAAGCAAAAGCACAATGAGCATTATACAGGATTCTATACATACATAAAGCAGTCAATGCAATCATATACACATATACAATACATATCCATCACCATCCACTGCTCTACTGACACCATCCACCGTTCTACAGACACCATCCACTGCTCTACTGACAACATCCACTGCTCTACTGACACCATCCACTGTTCTACTGACACCATCCACTGTTCTCCTGACACCATCCACTGTTCTACTGACACCATCCACTGTTCTCCTGACACCATGCACTGCTCTACTGACACCATCCACTGTTCTGCTGACACCATGAACTGCTCTACTGACACCATCCACTGTTCTACTGACAACATCCACTGCTCTACTGACACCATCCACTATTCTACTGACACCATCCACTGTTCTCCTGACACCATCCACTGTTCTACTGATACCATCCACTGTTCTGCTGACACCATGCACTGCTCTACTGACACCATCCACTGTTCTACTGACACCATGCACTGCTCTACTGACACCATCCACTGTTCTGCTGACACCATGCACTGCTCTACTGACACCATCCACTGTTCTACTGACACCATCCAATGTTCTACTGACACCATGCACTGCTCTACTGACACCATCCACTGTTCTACTGACACCATCCAATGTTCTACTGACACCATGCACTGCTCTACTGACACCATCCACTGTTCTACTGACACCATGCACTGCTCTACTGACACCACACAGTATAATGGAGAAGCTGGGAAGGAGACAGCGCAAAGCAGTCTCTACATGTGCCAAGGGTTTTACTGGCACCACATCCTGAATTAAAAGACACTGAAAAATATTGAATCCCTATAAAAAAAAAAAAAGAATAGTACTTTCAAGATAATGGACTAGATAAAAATATATTAAAACTTACTTTTTTTATTTTACAAATCTTAAAAAAGTTTAAAATACGAAACCTAACATATAGATGCTATTTGTAAAAGCTGCAGTTACATATTTTGCCAGTAGTTGATAGCCATATCCCTAGATGGTCATGAGGGGTATCTCATGTAGATATCACTGACGCGTTTCGCAGGACAATGCCCGCTTCCTCAGGGAGAACTGGCATACATTTCTAAGATTACAAGCAAAAGCACAATGAGCATCATACAGGATCATATACATAAAGGAGTCAATGTAATCATATACACATATAAATAGACATACTACCTGCCATGAATGCTCAAATTGCATATAACTTGTCCCCAGGATTAAGGAACCATGATTGCTGTACATTAAAGGAACCCAGTCATACAGGAGACATGTATATAATACTGTATATTAGCCCTATAAAAATAAATAAAAGAGGACAGGCTACTGGCCTAAAGATATGCCAAAAGGACTTTGAAATGGGCATATCAATGAGCCTACCAACAATCTCGTATTAATCTGATTTTTCAGACCTTACGTGCTAAACAGGATTTAGGTGTCACCACGAAACTTACTGTGTGATATAACAGGCAACAACAACAAATTCGCCATGTCATTATTAAATATTGGTACCTTCTTTGGGCTGACCTCATAGTGGCTACCTGTGTTAGGGACAAAGCTGAGATTTTGTATCACCATAATAGATCATTTAGGGATGTGTTAGTACACAGCCAGTTCAGTAGAACAGGCACTGCTGACCCATGTTGCCAAAAGGGAACGTATATCTGTGGTGGCTGTTCTTACTGCATATACTGTATATCTTACAAGGTAGGAGACACAAATGACGCTAGACATTAGGTGAACTGCCAAACTGCGGGCATCATATATATCATGGTCTGCAGCTGTGGTAGTTTTCAAATAGGTTAGACTAAACATACATTTTGGAAAATAATCTATAATCAAGTGTCAGCCATAAAATTCGGGGATATGCCGCAACGCATAGGTAGACAAGGTACGTTGCGACATTATAAAAATCCCAATTGTGTAAGAATGTTTGCCCTTAGGAGGACTCATTTCGATGTGAGAGGGGACTATTGGGACCGTTGCACCCTTTGGAAGGAAGCTAGATGGATACACCAGCTGGCAGCAACCCAATCTAAAGGGCTGAATGATGCTCTGAGTTCTAAACCTTTTTTGCATTATGCGGAAGTGTAATATTTTGCATGACTTTTCACCCTGGAAAGGATGATATTATTGCTGGCTATATTTTAGTTTTGATTGGTATATGTACCTTTAAGTGACACCTTGGTGCTCTGCATTCTGTTAGAAAGCAGTGTTATCATACATGCAATACCTAGTTGGATGATTAACATCCTCTTACCAGATCAACAGGACCATAAATTATAATGGTCAAATGAGCTTGAGCAGGCAGATGGACATGGATGATCATCGCAGGTGGAAGAGTTGATAATAGGTATTGGATCCTATATGGACTCGAGAATAAATAAATAAAAAATCTCCCATAGTGAAGTCCATCAAACTCAGTATAATGTTTATTGTAAAAAGTAAATGGCTACAATTACCCTTTGAAGGTGAAATTGGCATTTACAATGTATTGTTACAGCAAGCTGTCAGCTTACAAACACCGCTCGCTCGTTCGCATCTGCATGCGTAATGACATCACCTCGAAGCCACTCCCTACGCGTTTAGTCACCAATGACGTCTACGGGGGGGGGGTGGGCCAGGTGACGATCACCACGCATGCAAATCATTAAATAGCGCCTAAACATGCCAGAACCGAATAGATAACCCAGCCAGGTGTGTGAGAGTTGTGTGAGAGGCGTGTGTTGGAGGGTGTTGGTGGAGGTGATCTTTTTCTTGTCTCCCATTGCACTGCACTTTTTATTGAAGATTTGATACATCACTGTATTGGACTTTTTTTGCACAACTGTTTGAATTCAGTATTATTTGTTATTCACTATTCATATGTTGTTGTATTGATTTAATTTAGCGCATTTTAGCGCACCTTAGCCTTGCTTTTCTATGTAATAATTGTTGTTTGGCTGGTATCACTGTTTTTTTAGTGGCTGCTTTTATAAATATATAAATTTTCTGAGCACGGATTTATTTTAAAAGCTTAATATCGAATATGAGCACTAATAGGACTAAAATGCTTTAGATGATGGCTTTTCTTTTCCTATTGAGTTGGAGTACTAAGATGGAGGCATATATCAAATGTCCTCCTTAATAATTTTTGATGTGAACTCTTCTTTCTCTTTATTGAGAAGGAGTAACAATATGGTGACGGTGTCTGATGTATGCTTCTCCCTTTTTTCTCTATTGAAATAGAGTACCAAGATGGCCGCAGCATCATGACGCTACGGTGTGCACAATATTGCTATCACATTCATGTGCAGTATGTCCAGAATGCCATTTTTGGTGCCATCTTCAATTATATAAACCTTGTTACAGCCCTATATACAGTGGCAATTCGATCTGTTAGTTACTAATGGGATCCAGGAGACTGTAAAGGACTGAGCCAGGGCACATAAGGATCTTCTGTGATGGTTGGACATACTCCTCTTTCTCCTTGCACAGATTACTGAGGGTATGCTTTGTTGTTTGGCCCTAGTATATTTACATTGGATGTATGGGAAGCACTTACATATATAATGGAGCGATATGTTGGCTATTTGTATGTTACATTTTGGCACCTTGGTGGTTATTAGCTTAGCTTTACAAATGTTATATATGGCCCCATAAGGAATATTGCCTGTTACATATTATGGGGAGTGGGGGTGAATAGATCTGAGACCTGTGGGCCAATATGGTCATTATAAGATATGTAGAGACAGTTGTATATGCTATCTTGTTAGCATTCTATAGCATATGTTTGAGTGACTGAATTTTTGATTTAGCTCCCCTTCTGTTACATCTTATGTTTTTTTTTTTTTTTTTTTATGAGATTAGGATGTATGTAGGGGTTCTGGTTTTAAAGATCCCACTTCTTTGTACATATTGTTCATTTGTCCCCCCCCCCTTTTTTCCTTTTTTATTTACTTTCTATAGGGCTAATATATGCTCCTTATAGTATAATATACATGTCTTCAGTCTCCTGTATGGCTGGGTCCCTTTCATGTACAGCGATCATTGTTCATTAATCCTGGGGACAATTTATATTCAATCTGAGCATTCATAGCAGGTAGTATGTCTAATTATTTGTGTATATGATAACATTGACTGTTTTATGTATATGGTCCTGTATGATGCTCATTGTGCTTTTGCTTGTAATCTTAGAAATTGATGCCAGTTCTCCCTGAGGAAGCGGGCATTGTCCTTAGAAATTTGAAAAATGGGTCTGGTGCGATAAATTAATAAGGTGCCAAATGTCATATGTGATTTAAATCAATCAATACAGTGATAACCATTAAAACAAGGTGTATATTCAAATACACCGACATGAACCATAAATGAATAAACCCCAGAGGGTTTGTGACAAAAAATTTTGTTTTATTTTTTGTCACAAACCCTCTGGGGTTTATTCATTTATGGTTCATGTTGTTGTATTTGAATATACACCTTGTTTTAATGGTTATCACTGTATTGATTGATTTAAATCACATATGACATTTGGCACCTTATTCATTTAGCGCACCAGACCCATTTTTCCAATATATTATTTGTCCAGATCAGGTATCTGGATCTTTGGTAGCAGCTTTATTTTTTTCACAGAATTGTCAGCGCACTCACAATTACTTTATCATTGTCCTGCGAAAGGCATTAGGGATATCTACATGCGATACCCCTCATGACCATCTGGGGATATGGCTATCAACTACTGGCAGAATATGTAACTGCACCTTTCACAAATAGAACCCCTATGTTAGGTTTTCTATTTTAAACATTTTTAAGGTTTGTAAAAAAAAAAATTTGTTTTAATGTATTTTTCTGGTGTGGTACCTTAAAAATCCTATTTGTTTATTTTTTTTCTTTAAAAAAACTCTGTGCTGAGCAGCTTCCTGTTCATTCACAAACCGAAGTACAGTAAACACTATGTTTGAGTTATCAATGTACACAGTGATCGGTACTGATCACTCACTGTATTCATTCAAAAAAGGAAGAGGCCCATTCTACATTCTGGAAAGATGCCCCACCACCACCGGGAGAGGAGAGAAGGGACAGGGGGAACACAGCGGGGGCTGGGCAGCAGGGAAAATCTCAAGAAGCAGCAGCAGGGGAAATCTGCACCGCACTGGGTTATTAGGATGTGCCCAGGCCCTGTTGCCCCTGCTGGCACCAGGGGGGCAGTGATAAGGAACCCAATAATTGGACATCTGACATTTTATGGAATGTTCTGCTTTAATTTATTATAAAAAAAGGCCTTTTTTAACCAGGATTCTGTGGAATCTTAGGGTTCCCCCAGAGGTAGCTAGGGGTTCCCTGAACAATGAACAATTCCTGCCTCCTAGAAACATAACCACTAAAAACAATGATCTTTTTAGCTATCTCATAGATGTGCGTAGCCTATTGCATTAGGGTGTGCACCCCAAAGTTCAAACACATGTATGTGTGGATTCTGTCAGTAGGACAGTGGATGGTGTCAGTCAGTAAAGCAGTGGACGGTGTCAGTAGACCAGTGGATGTGTCAGAAGGGCATAGGTTGGTGTCAGTAGGACTGTGGATGGTGTCACTCAGTAGGACAGAGACTGGTGTCAGTAGTAGTGGATGGTGTCAGTAGTTTTTTATTTTTATTAGTTTATTTTTTTTATTAATTTTTACTATTTTCTTTTTTTCAATGTTATTTATATATTTATTTTTACACTTTTTATTTATGAGCCCCATTGGGGGGTTTTGGTGAGATATCAGGGGACTAAATGGACCAGGGCACGAGCAGCAGGGTAAATCTGCACCACACTGGGGGATTAGGGTGTGCGCATGCCTATGAGCTATCTGTAAAGTGGGGGATTTTCCTTAACCACTTGCCAACCGCCGCAAGTACATATACTGCGGCGGTCAGCCCCTCACAGGCAAAGTGACGTACCGGTACGTCACTAGCCTGTGAGGCTCTGGGGAGTGAGCGTGCACCGCCGGAGGCGCGCTCCCGCTCCTGCTCGGTCACTGACCCCCCCGCGTGTGCACGGCGGACCCGATGTCTGCCGGGCACTTGCGATCGTCCGTGACAGCGGGAGAAAGGCAGGCGGCTAATGTAAACAAGCCGCCTGTCATTCTCCCCTGTGTAAGAACAGTGATCATACGGTTCTACTATGTAGGACCGTTGATCACTGTTCCTACACCTCAAGCGACAGCCAATCACAGTAAGAATCACGCCCCTAGGGACACACACCACCCCTCCCTCTCAAATAAAGTTAACCCCTTCACTATCAGTGTCATTTTACAGTAACAGTGCATATGTATAGCACTGATTACTGTAGTAATGTCACTGGTAACCCCAAAAGTGTCAAAAATGTCAGTCAAGGGTCCGATCTGGCTGCCGCAATGTCGCAGTCCCGCAAAAAAAATCGCAGATCGCCGCCATTATGCGTTAAAAAAAAACAACAAAAATGACAAAAATCTTTCCCTTAGTTAGTAAATGCAATAACTTTTGCGCAAACCAATCAAAATACGATTTTTGCGATTTTTTTTACCAAAAATATGTGTATAAAACAAATTGGCCTAAAATGTAAAAAAATTTTGATTTTTACATTTTTTTTGGGGGGAATTTCATAGAAAAAATGTGAAAAATATTGTTATTTTTGCAAAATCAACACTCTTCTTTTGTTTATAGCGCATGATCAAAAAATCGCACAGGTGATCAAATACCACCAAAAGAAAGCTTTTTTGTGGCAAAAAAAGGACGTCAAATTCGTTTAGGCACAGCGTCACACGACCGCACAATTGTCCGTTAAATTCACGCAGTGCCGAATCGCGAAATACCCCCTGGTCAGGAAGGGGGTAAAATCTTCGGGGGCTTAAGTGGTTAATGACCACAAGTATAAGGAGCAATTTTCCCACTGACCATCACATTAATGTACCCGGAGCTGTAGATATAGTGATTATTAGCAGGGTTCCCTGAGACCATAAAGTTATTTAACCGCTTGCCGACAGTATAACTTATATATGGCAGCATAGCGGCTCTCCTGTGCAGGATCACGTAACAAGTACGTGATCCTGTGCTTCTGGGTCTGGGGCATGCATGCTTGCCGCAGGCGACTTGCTCGCGCTGTGATTATACATACTTACTCGATGTCCACTGGCACCCGCCGATTATTAGGCAGGGAGCCAGAACGGTGGTCTGCCTATGTAAACAAGGCAGATTGCCATTCTTTAACTAGGGAAGGCATTGAACCTGTGTTCCTGCAAAGCAGGAACATGGATCAATGACTTCCCCTGGTCAAAGCACCTCCCCCACAGTACACAAGCACTGGCTAGGCACACAGTTAACCCTTTGATTGCCCTTGATGTTAACCCCTTTCCAGCCAGTGTCATTGGTACAGTGACAGTGCATATTTTTAGCACTGATCACTTTATCAGTGTCACTGGTCCCCAAAAAGTGTCAAAGGTGCCAGTTAGCATCTAATTTGACTGCCGCAATATCGCAGTCCCGCTATAAGTCACTGATTGTTGCCATTACTAGCAATAAATAAATAAAAATTCCATAAATATATTCCATAGTTTTAGACACTATAACTTTTGCGCAAACTAATTAATATACACTTATTGGAATTTTTTTCCCCAAAAATATGTAGCAGAATACATATTGGCCTAAATTGATGAAGAAATTTGATATTTTAAAGTTTTTTTTATTGGATATGTTTTATAGCAGATAAAATTGTCGTCCTTTTTTTGTTTAAAGCGCAAAAAAAAAAAAAAAAAGCAGAGGTGATTAAATACCACCAATACCATGTGTTTGTGGGGGAAAAAAAGGACATAGATTTTATTTGGGTACAGTTTTACACAACCGCGCATTTTTCAATTAAAACAAAGCAGTGCCGTATAGCAAAAAATGGCCATGTCATGCAGGGGGGGTAAATCTTCTGGAGGTCAAGTGGTTAAAGGGTTCCTAGGTGTCAAAAAAGTTGAGAAAGATTTATCTAGTACATGGCTGTATAAACTCAGTTCTACATACAATTGGGTGGATGGAATGTGCTTGTACTGAGAAATCTCCTATCTTGGCCTCCTACCTTCTTCTTGTAACATCCTGAGACTGGAAGTTACAAATGTAGCAATCTTAGTACTGGAATGCCATCAGTGCGAAAATAAACAGGTGTCACAGGAATGTATCAGTTTTACAAACATACATCCTTGAAAGTAATTAAAGTAGAATTTTAGCCTAAAACTAACTCTATGCCCCTGTCACACTTGCTTGACTTGTCCTTCGACTTGGGACTGCAAAGTTGCATGCCAGGTCGTACCATTCATATCTGTGCGACTTCAAGCCGCAGAGACTTCAAAGTAGTCCCTGCACTACTTTGGTCTGACTTTGATGTGATTACACAGGCATTGCTTCAAGTTGCGTCGACGTCATTCGACAAGATCAAGTCAAAGTTGCGTCAAAGTCGCACGATTTTCAGGTCTTACAAATGTGAAAGGGGCCTTAATCTGCTGGCAGCCACATTCTAATACTAACCTACAGGGGCGGACTGAGAACCCTCAGGGCCCCTGGGCAAAATAAATCAAGGGCCCCTTCCAGGCCCCACCCCGCCTCCAGACACACCCTTGCCCCGCCTCCAGACACACTCACATCCCGCCTCCAGACACACCCTACACAATCTTTAGACACAAGGAACAAAAGTACAATAATTTATAAACAAGTGCAATATAAATTAGGAATGCAAAAACCAAACTATGCAAAATAAATCACAAACCAAGACCAAAAATCATCAATAAACAAAACCAGAGCATTACAAATCAATAAACAGACAAAGCCAGAGCATTACAATGGTAAATTGCCAGGTCTAGGTGGGGTACGGTTGCCACCTCATCCCTTTAATCCAGGACACATGAAGTACACAGGTTCTGAGGCTGATATAATGTATATAAGGGCTCTTTCACCCGGTCCGCCTCCATCGGCGGACTCTGTGCTGCTCAGCGGGGGATCAATCCGCCGATCCCCGCTGAGCAGGCAGGATGACAATTCCCTCTCCGCTCTGTGTGTGGAGAGGGAGGTGTCAGAGCCCCGCTGCTCTCTATGGGGAAATCAGACAGAAAATGTCATGTCCTTCTTCATACATGTATGAAGGAGGACATGACATTTTATTAGGACTGAACACAGATAGGTATTAAAAAACACATTGCAACAATTTACACACACTAATGCACATACCTTTTCTACTTATTTTGCAGACTATGCTGGTCTATGTGGTATGCTGGTCTCTGTGGTGCCGGTCTCTGTGGTATGCTAGGCTCTGTGGTGCCGGTCTCTGTGGTATGCTGGGCTCTGTGGTATGCTGGTCCCTGGTATGCTGGTCTCTGTGGTATGCTGGTCTCTGTGGTATGCTGGGCTCTGTGGTGCCGGTCTCTGTGGTATGCTGGGCTCTGTGGTATCTGTGATGCTGGGCTCTGTGGTGCCGGTCTCTGTGGTATGCTGGGCTCTGTGGTATGCTGGGCTCTGTGGTATCTGTGATGCTGGGCTCTGTGGTGCCGGTCTCTGTGGTATGCTGGGCTCTGTGGTATCTGTGATGCTGGTCTCTGTGGTATGCTGGGTTCTGTGGTGCCAGTCCCTGGTATGCTAGGCTCTGTGGTGCCGGTCTCTGTGGTATGCTGGGCTCTGTGGTGCCGGTCTCTGTGGTATGCTGGACTCTGTGGTGCCGGTCTCTGTGGTATGCTGGGCTCTGTGGTGCCGGTCTCTGTGGTATGCTGGATTCTGTGGTGCTGGGCTCTGTGGTGCTGGTCTCTGTGGTATTCTGGGCTCTGTGGTGCTGGTCTCTGTGGTATGCTGGGCTCTGTGGTGCTGGTCCCTGGTATTCTGGGCTCTGTGGTGCCGGTCTCTGTGGTATGCTGGGTTCTGTGGTGCCAATCCCTGGTATGCTGGGCTCTGTGGTGCCGGTCTCTGTGCTATGCTGGGTTCTGTGGTGCCGGTCCCTGGTATGCTGGGCTCTGTGGTGCCGGTCTCTGTGGTATGCTGGGCTCTGTGGTGCCGGTCTCTGTGGTATGCTGGGTTCTGTGGTGCCGGTCCCTGGTATGCTGGGCTCTGTGGATATCCCTGCAGGGATGAGGGCGGCAGTGTCAAAGCTCAGCTGTCAAGACTGAGAATGGAGCTGCTATTTCCTCCGTAGATCTAGATCACAGGCAGAATGATATCAAGTGCACTTCGCCTGTGAGCGGAAAAGTCATACAGAGGAAGCACACGGCTGCAGTAGAGAGCAGAGCAGCATGCTTCCTCTGTATGGCTCCTCCTGCCGCAGGCAGAGTGCATTTGATATCATTCTGCCTGTGAGCTGGGACTATGTGGGAAACAGCGGCTCCGTTCTCAGTCATGACAGCTGAGATCGCCTCTGACACTTCAGTCCTCAGCCCTGCCGGGATATCGACCTGCGCTCATGGGTGTCCGTGAATGCAGGGTGAAATGCGGGAGACTCCCGCAACTTGCGGGAGACTTGAGATGTCTGTGGTAGGCAGTAGAGAATTATCAGGTCTGGGGGTGGGGGGGGTCAGGTCACATATGCAGTTTTCTGCAGACACCTGTAAGTGATATCTGCAGTATGACACAGCGGCGGTGAATTTGGGGGAGATCACATATTGGTGGGGGTGTCAGTGGTGGTGTGGGGGGTATGACACAGCGGCGAATTTGGGGGACATCACATATTGGTGGGGGTGTCAGTGGTGGTGTGGGGGGTATGACACAGCGGCGAATTTGGGGGACATCACATATTGGTGGGGGTGTCAGTGGTGGTGACACCTCTGCTGTGTAATACCCCCCCCCCACACACCACACCACCACTGACACCCCCACCAATATGTGATGTCCCCCAAGTTCACCACTGCTGTGCCATACCCCCCCCCACACCAATATGTGATCTCCCCCAAATTCACTGTGAATTTAGGGGAGATCACATATTGGTGGGGTTGTCAGTGGATCTGGTAGTTAGTTGGACTGTGGACTGGCTTGAACAGAACCTGTACTGTATTAGACCGTTACATCTACTCACTGATGAGGAGGACACCATGATGGAAAGCTGACTCCACCGGGCCCCTCCTTCCACGGAAGCAGCGCCGGCCGCCGGGCCCCTCCTCCCGCAGAAGCAATGCTGGCCACCGGCCCCTCCCCTCCTTCCATTTCAATAGCACCGGCCGCCAAGCCCCTCCCCTCCTCCCTGTTCTTTAGTAACAGCCGCTGGGCCCCTCCCCTCCTCCCATTTCATTATCACTGGTCGCCGAGCCAAGCCCCTCCTCCCAGTTCTACAGGGACAGCCACCGGGTGCCTTCCCCTCCACCCACCTCTATATCGCTGGTCGCCGGGCCCCGATAGCCCGATGTTGTCTCTGAGACAACATCGGCTGGATTAATGCTGTACTGGGCGGCGGGTCCCCTTCTCGGCCGGGCCCGACCGCTCAGTCCGCCCCTGCTAACCTATCTAACCCCGTAAAGCAAAAATCAACATATATACATTTTCTGCAGCTGCTCAGATCCGGTCTCACGCTGAGCTGTCAGTGGCGTCTGTGTGTAGGAGTATGCAAGAGAGGCAGCCGACAACAGAAGCCCCATAGTAAGTTTTTGAGTGATGTCACTTCCCAGGCATTTTCCAGCCAATGTTGGTTCTCTCCTGCACACATCATCCGCCACTGGAGACCGGACCAGATCTGCTTCAGAAAATGTATGTATAGGGATTTTTGCTTATAGGGTTAGATAGATTAGCCTTAGAATGTGGCTGCCAGTAGATTTAGAGTTAGTTTTAGACTGAACTTCTACTTTAAGTTATAAAAAAGGCCAGATATGAAGCCTATTTTGAAAGCGATGCTAAATACATTCTTTTTATCGATCAACAAACTGAAGTTATCAAAACTAGTATTTATGTAATAGGTATCCTTTAAAGGCCTACTATAGCAATAATCTAGTAACCATATATGATTATCACCTGGAATCATAGTATTCAGTATAAAAATGTCTAATTTTAACTTTATAATCTTACCCAGTTGTGGCTTCAAGCAGTATTAAACCCAAAACCAAAAATGTCATATATTGTAGCTTACAAATCATTAGATGTGATGGCTGCATTTGTTTTATTTTTTAGGTTTGCTTTCATAGTTACAGAGTTTGTGAGGTTGAAAAAAGACACAAGTCGACCCAGTTCAACCTATAATGAGTGTGTGTATGTGCTGTCAATAGTACATTGTATACCCCTGTATGTTGTGGTCGTTAAGGTGCCCATCCGAAAGTTTTTTTATCAGCTCCCTGCTGATACCACTGCTTGTGGAAGAGAATTCTTACTGCTCTGTTGGTAAAGAACCCTTTAAGCAGTTTATGGTTAAACCGCTTCTCTTCTAATTTCAGTGAATGGCCACGAGTCCTTTTATATTTTCTTTCGCTGAAAAGTTTGTTCCCTAAGCTAGGGTCACCAGTACAGTATTTGTACATTGATATCATATCCCCTCTCAAGTGTCTCCTCTCCAGAGAGAATAATGCTTGTAGTCTTTCCTCATAGCTGAAGTCCTGCATTCCCTTTATTAGATTTGTTGCCCTTCTCTGGACTCTCTCCAGTTCCAGAACTTCCTTCCCAAGGATCGGTGCCCAAAACTGGTTGGCATACTTGAGATGCGGCCGGACCAGAGTCTTGTAGAGAGGGAGAATTTATCTCTGGAGTGAATCCCTGTTTTTATACATGCCAGTATTTTGTTGGCTTTGCTTGCAGCAGCTTGGCATTGCATGCCATTGCTGAGTTGTCGTCTACTAGGACCCCCAGGTCCTTTTCCATCTTAGATTCTCCCAAAGGCTCTCCCCCTATTGAGTAACTTGCGTTCGTATTTCTGGCACCCGAATGCATTAGCTTACATTTTCCAACATTAAACCTCATTTGCCATGTAGATGCCCACCCCATTATTTTGTTCAGGTCTTCTTGTAAGGTTTGCACATCCTGCATAGAAGTTGTTGCCCTGCTTAATTTAGTATCATCTGCAAATGCGGAGATTGAGTTGGTCATCCCATCCTCTAGATTGTTTATGAATAAATGAAAAATGATTGGTCCCATGACAGATCCTTGGGGAACCCCACTTTCTATACCAGACCATTCCGAGTACTAAGTATATACACGGTGGCGCAAGCAGATGGCATTAACACTAAATGGTAGTCCGTGGGGTAGCCATGAAGGCTGCCTTAAATAGTCTTTGATGTGGGAAAAGAAGCAGTCCATGGACTCTTTGTGTCTTCCAAGACACAAAGAGAGAAAACAGGCACCTCTGAGTAAAGACTGTAACATTTAATGAGAAAGGTACATTTAAAAACTTACATCAGAGTAAGTAAATGTGGGTGGATGGGTCCTCCGGGATCCATGTTCGGCATGGGGCCACCGCTGATGGTCAGTAATCCTCTGTGTCTTTCCGGTTCCTGTCCCGCAGGAAGTGGAATGGTGTGTCTGAAGTCTAGGCTAGGACCGCTGGGGGAGACGCAGGGTGAGCCGCACTCGCAGTCTATGGATCTTCCGGCGTGCTGATGATGCGTTTCGGAGCATGCGCACTGCGGTGGAATACCAGCGCGTGCTCCTTTTTCAAGTTTGATCTAGCATCTAACTTGAAAAAGGAGCGTGCGCTGGTATTCCACCGCAGTGCGCATGCTCCGAAACGCGTCGTCAGCACGAGAAAGATCCATAGACGGCGAGTGCGGCTCACCCTGCGTCTCCCCCGTGGTCCTAGCCTCAGTCTGACTTCAGACACACCACCCCCCTTCCTGCGGGACAGGAACTGGAAGGACACAGAAGATTACTGACTATCAGCAGTGGCCCCATGCCGAACATGGATGCCGGAGGACCCATCCACCCACATTTACTTACTCTGATGTAAGTTTTTAAATGTACCTTGCTCATTAAATGTTACAGTCTTTACTCAGAGGCGCCTGTTTTCTCTCTTTGTGTCTTGCATTCCGAGTACTCCCCATTTATTACCACCCTTTGGACTCACCCCTGAAGCCAGTTTTTAATCCAGGTACTCACCCTATGGTCCATTCCTACATACCTTAGTTTGTACAATAAACGTTTGTGGGGAACTGTATCAAATGCCTTAGCAAAATCCAGATACACCACATCCACAGGCCTTTCTTTATCTAGATGGCAGCTCACTTCTTCATAGAAGGTTAATAGATTGGTCTGGCAAGAGCGATTTTTCATTTATCCATGCTGATTACTGCTAATGATACCGTTTTCATTACTAAAGTCTTGTATATAGTCCCTTATCATCCCCTCCAATATCTTGCAGACTATTGATGTTAGGCTAACCGGCCTGTAGTTCCCAGGCATATATCTCAGCCCCCTTTTTAAATATTGGTACCAGGTTGGCTTTTTTCCAATCAGCTGGTATCATTCCCGTCAGTACACTATCCATAAAAATTGGGAACAATGGTCTGGCTATCACCTGGCTGAGTTCCTTAAGGACCCTCGGGTGTAAGCCATCTGGTCCCAATGACTTATTTATGTTAAGATTTTCAAGTCTAGTTCTGAGTCTTTCTTGTGGTAACCATGAGGGTGCTTCTTGTGATGTGTTATTAACTTTAACATTACAGTCTAGGTTCTTGTATCTCCCCCAATCCTTTTGTGAACACTGAGGAGAAGAATTTATTTCAAACCTTTGCCTTCTCTCTGTCTTTTATAGCCTAATTCTCTTCATCATCCTTTAAGGGGCCAATATGTTCTGGCCTCACTTTCTTACTATACATATAGAATTGTTTTATTTTTTTTTTAACTCTCTTCCGCTATGTGCCTTTCGTGTTCTATCTTAGCCATCTTCATTGCACTCTTACATTTCTTATTGCATTCTTTGTAATGTTGGAATGCTGCCAATGACCCTCTTTCCTTTATTTTCACCTGGTGATCCAGCCAGTAAGTCTGTTAATTTTCAACAGAACAAGCTGCTCTGCAAATGTAGCAGTTAGAGTGTTCAGATAAACCATTTATCACTGGCCGGGGTGCTTACAATGATCAGCTTTTATATATTTATATAGAACCTTCAGCTGGAGTTTGGCTTCAATGTGTTAGACTTTTTTCCTTTGTTTTCACCTGGTGATCTGACCAGTAACACACCTGCTTTATTAGAGGGTCTCCACTCTGGCTGAAGGAGCACAGAGATACCTTTGGACAGCAGCATTGTCAGTCTGGGGGGAGGGAAGTGTTAGTTGTACTAGAAGATTTAAATACACTTACAATTTGAAGCCAAACCCCAGCTAATACTTTACACAGCAAACATTTTTTTTCTTTTGGGATAAAGGTTTTACATACATAAATAAAGCTGATTATTATAAGAATTTCTGTCAGTGGTAAATGGTTTGTCTCAACCTTTTAAATGCAACATCTGCATGACAGCTTGTTCTGTTGAAAAACAGAAGACTTAGTGCCGGTTCGCACTTCTGCGATGACAGACATCGCATGTGATTTGGAGCGCACTGCTCCTGAAATCACATCCGATGTCTGTGCGATGCAAATTCAGCCATACAGATTGTATGGCTGAATTTGCATCTGAATCGCACTGAACACGCACAGGACCCTTTTTTTGGTCCGCAGCAGAATCGGATCGCATGGTGGTTCACACAAGTGTGATCCGATTCATGTGCGAACTCTCAGTTCTCACTGCGATATGTGAGCTGATCTGGGGGTGTCGTTAACTTTGTATTGTCACCCCCCAGCGATTCGCATATGGCAGTGTGAACTGCCATGTGAGTTGAATGCGATGCGGGAACCCTGCGGGATTCGCAGGGTTCCCGCATCACAGAAGTGTGAACTGTCACTTATTGGTCAGGACACCAGGGGAAAATAAAGGTAAGAAAGCCAAAAAAAGAAAACAAATGCAGTCATCATATGTACAAATCAGTAAGCTGTAATGTAATAAATGTATGCTTTTGGATTTAATAGCAAGCATTGGATAGTATGGTGTTGGAAATATTGCATCTGCTAGATAAATATCATCCTTATCTCATTTGTATCAATTTGTACATTATTGGGGATTATATAAAACCCCATATCAATTCATTAAAAATCATAAATATAGTCTTTTATCTGTGTATGAATTTTGTTTTAAAAGTCTGGCAGAAAACACAATGATCCATATAACTTTTCAACCAACTTTAATCCCAAAAGCCTAATGGCAAAACTAGGATTTCTTTTTTTTTTTTTTTTTTAACTATAACATTTTTATTAAGTTTTAAAAAAACTAGTAATTCTAGGATTTTTAGGGGCCATGCTAACCATTGCAGACTACGTGATCTGAACCAAATGCAGACCCATCTTATTTAATGATACTAACCAGTACAGGAGATTGGAACTGGAACTGATGCTTTAACATCACTACAAGGACTCCTGTAGTTCACCGTTAACCAAAAAATACACACACTCTTCTAAATAAAAGTAAAAAACCATTATAAAATGTTTTCAAACATGGACAGTGTTAGTAGGGTAGCAGTTGGTGTCAGTAGGGCAGTAGTGAACAGTGGGTTTTCATTTTTATTATATTATTGATTTATTATTTTTTTAAATCTTTTGTAGGAGACCTGTTGGGGGGCTTTGGTGAAATATTAGCAGGGGGAATCTGCACCACACGGAATAAATTGGGTGTGCCCAGGCACACCCAGCACACCCCCCGTGCGTGCCTATGTTTATTCTTCCAAAGCAAATACACTTTTGCACACTGGTACCGACTAGTATTCCAGTGTTTCTCCTCTCCCTCCATCACTGGGCTAAAGTGACCCCAGTGCTAATGGAGAGGGGAGGGTCAAACAATGCTGTGCAGGAGATCAACACCTTTCTTATCAATACTGATGGCATCACTGGTTGTTAGGATGCTGGTGGCTGGCAGGTTAAAATAGTGCACAAAAAAAAACTGTGAATTTGTGTAACTAAAAGGAAGGCTTCATCCACCTGCTGGCTTGTATACATTTTGGGGACATTTTTTAGGAATTTTGCCAAGGTACCCCTGAAGAAACCTTAAGACACCCCAGTGTGCCTGGGCACCCTGGTTGAAAAAGGCTAATATTAGACATGTGCTGTTCATTTCGTTCCGAATAAATATTCAGACAAATTTTGGGTTATTCAGAGATTTCGATATATATCCGAATACCCGAATTAAAGTATAAACGAGGTTTCCGGATACTCCGAATAACTAAACAAAATTTGTCCGTATTTCAGAAATTCTAACTGAAATTCGAATTAAATGTTCCTTTGAATTCCAGTTGAATTCGAACTGTAAACACATTTCTGAATTAAAAAACTGTGTGTGTTATTAGAGTACCTTTTCAAAATAATGCTTTTTTTGTTAAGATTTTTCTTTTCTTTGTTCACTTTGCCACATTCAAATCGAAAAAAATAAAATAAAAGTCTTTGATTCAACCGATTCAATATTTGTTGTCAAATGTTTTGATTCGAAAAAATCTGTAAATTTGAAGAAAATTAGAAAAAGACATAAACCGAAATCCGAATACGATTTACGAATCCCGAATATGAATTGAACGAATCAATCGAATTTAATAAAACTAAATAATTAGATTAACGAATCTAAACAAAACCAGTTTTTTCATCATGCACACGTCTAGCTGATATTGAATTAGATACGCCAAATGTACAGGGAATTTACGCCTGAGACTGCTAGCACATAGCCCCAGATGAAATGACATATATTTTATACTGAGAATACCTGAGAATACAATATATATAGATTTTACCATAACTTCTGTCTCTCCATTTTACCAGAACATGCGAGTAAGGATTCTAACGGGATGTACCTTTAGTACAAGACAACTGAAACAAGTAACAGGAAAGCTGAAAGAGAAATTTCTCCTAATTGATGGTAACTCTGTAATCACAGGATCCTATAGGTATGTATATCATTAGGTTTCCAGATTCAGCTCTGCTGCTTTTTTTACTTTTGATAGAGAATATTAAACGGATCTAAGGCAAACATGCACTTAGAACTTGAGTTTTTGAAAACTATTACCTGCTTTTCCCAGTTCTGTTAACCATTTGCTAATGGAAAAGCATATTAAAGGCTCTCTGAGGTTTGTTATCTAAACACAGGAGGTATCTATTCCATCCCCTGGGTGTTGATGCTAACCAATCGGAGATGCATTATTCTACTTTGTGTGTCCCATTATACACAGAGAAAAGCTAGGAATGTTTGCACACCAAACACACGATGAGAAACTGCGGCCCAGATAAAAAAAAAAAAATGAAGGCTGGCATTAGGGTGCATTCACATCTGCAAATGCACCCACACTTCATTCAGATATGGAGGTTTCCATGATTAGCTACGGGAGGCAGCCCCATTGAAGGCAATGGAAAGCTGCTGGCTTCCACAGAAAATCTCGGCCAATCACATGTAATCTCCCATACAGCGATCACATGTGAGTGACTGGCCCTAGACCTAGGCAGTGATTACTCGCCAGCGGCTGTCTAGCTGACCACCTCGTATGAATGGGGCTTCCTCCCGCACCTAATTCCAGGAAGTTTGCACCTAATCAGAGTGTCGATGTGAATGCTACCCTTCGACCTACAGTATGTGTTGCAATAATTCATAGAAAAATGCTTGTTTCACCATCAAATATTTCCATGCACTGTAAGGTATGGATTCTGTATGGTGTAAGGACTAGAACTCCTCCTGCTTATACATCCCTGCAGACAGGCTGGGAAAGAGCTGGGTTGTGTGACAGCTGCACATAAAACATTCAATTTTTTTTTTTTTGTATATGATAATTACAGTTCCATCATCCACATACAGAAATAAAACGGACAATGTCAATTATACAGCATGTGTTTAGTATAACTTTAGAATTAAGTATTAAAGGAATAATGGCTGTGTCAATTATTGTGTACCATCTCACACCAAGATTGCAATATACAAATAGGATGGTTTTCCACAGTTCTTGTTAATATAAGTGCCGGTTCACACATATGCGATGTGAGACATCACATGTGATTCATACCGCACCACTATGCAAATCACGATGTCTGTGCGATGCAAATTCAGCCATACAGATTGTATGGCTAAATTTGCATCGCATTTGGACCAAAGTCACGCAGGACCCTTTTTATGGTCCGCACCAGAATTCCAGATTCCTGTTTGAACCGACAGTACGCATCTGGGGTTGTCGTTAACTTTGTACTGACACTCCCAGCAGTTCGCATATGGCAGTGTTAACTGCCTGCAAGTCGGGTGCAATGCAGGGTTCCCGCATCGCACCAATGTGAACTGGCACTAACAGTAGCCTTTGTTGGACCAATAAACAAGAAATCACCCCATGCGTTTCAGAAATAGATTTCTTTCTTCAAAGGGTGTATACTATGCAAAATATCATGAATGGTGTGGTATGTCACAATTATAAACAGCCATCACTTTAAATTCAAGAAGCTGTCCTCCATTTAGCCGCCAGAAGGCCACACCGAAAACCATGGCCCGAGCCAATCAGGTTGCGCAGAGGCCATCAGTACTGCATGTTAATGGCATGGATTGGCACAGAGATCCTCAGCCCCTGGCAGGTAATGTTAAGGTTAGCATTAAAGTTTGGACTATCCTTAACCACTTCTGGACTGGAAGATTTTCCTCCTTAATGACCAGGCCATTTCTTTGCGATTCGGCACTGCGTTATTTTTAACTGACAATTGCGCAATCGTGCAATGCTTTACCCAAATAAAATTGATGTCCTTTTTTTTCCCACAAATAGAGCTTTCTTTTGGTGGTATTTGATCACCTGTGTGATTTTTATTTTTTGCGCGATAAACAAAAAAAGAGCGACAATTCTGAGAAAAAAAAAACAATATTTTTCACTTTCTGCTACATAACATTCCCAGTATAAAAAATGTAAAAATCAAATTTTTTCATCATTTTAGGCTAATTTGTATTCTGCTACATATTTTTGGTAAAAAAATCCCAGTAAGCGTATTTTGATTGCTTTGCGCAAAAGTTATCGCGTCTACAAACTAGGGGAAAGAGTTATGTCATTTTGATTTTTTGATTTTCTTTTACTAGTAATGGCGGTGATCAGCAATTTTTAGCGGGACTGCGACATTGTGGCGAACAGATCAGACCCCTAACTGACTTTTTTTAGATATTTTTGGGGGGACCAGTGACATTACTAATCAGTGCTAAAAATATGCACTGTTACTGTAATAATAACACTGGCAGAAACGGGGTTAAGCCATGGGCAATCAAAGGGTTAAATGTATGCCTAGGAGGTGTTTTCTAACTGTGAGGGGGATGGGCTTGTGGAATCAATACAGAGACCTGTCTTCCTGAATAGGAGGAACACAGATGCTCTGTATTGATTCCAGAGAGAACAACGGTCTGCTGTGTTTACAACAGTAGACCGCCATTCTCTCTCCACGGGGAGTGATCGTAGGTGCCCAGCGGCAATCACGGCCGCCGGCCCCGTGAATCAGCTTCCCCGCTGGCGCCCCCAGGATCGCTCCTGCGAAATTCGCACCCGAGCCAGCTTGCGCAGTATATATGCGGCGGACAGTCAGCAAGCGGTTAAAGTTAGGATTCAGTGGGGTTGATTTACTAAAGGGAAAAAGACTGTGCAATGTGAAGTTGCACTCTACAAATGCAGTTGCTCCAGAGCTTAGTAAATGAGCAGAAACTCTGCTGACTTCCATCATTCAATCATGTGCACGTAAAAATGCTGTTTTTTTTCTTCATCCTTGTACGTGATTGGGTATTCTTTGCAAAGTGAAGCCTTACCTCATTTACTAAGCTCTGGAGTAACTACACTTGCAGAGGGTAACTGCACTTTGCAAACTGCACAGTCTATTTGACTTCAAATCAACCCCAGTATGTTTTTTTAACATGCTAGCCTCAAATCGACCCTATAATTTCAGTTTTGGATGACAGATGCCTCTCAGCATTTTACAGTTAAATCCTGTTTTTCAATATCCTTCTGTTAATATGATATTAACTAAAGCTGGTAAATTGATCTATACTTTAAACAAGCCTGGCAGGCAAAGGTGCTCTGTACATGCAATGTAAAATATTTAAGACATGTTAAAGGATTAGCACCATTCTGTTCGCCTTCTGCTTCAGGCCATGTGCACATAGAACTCTGCAAAGCAAATTATTTGACCCATAGCTAAAGCTGATGTGAATAACAGCAGGGGGGTGGGGGGACAGTGAAGCTGCTCCAGACAGGTGGAACTTGAATACTGTCCATGCGTCATAAAAGGATAAGTGCCTGTGATCATATATTAATGATCCACAAACTAGAGGGTAAAACATACAGAATATACTCTTCTGGGTTAAATATTAGTCAATATTGTTAGAAAAAATACATTTATTTCACATTTTTAGTTTTTTTGCTTTTTTTTTTTTTCGTTATTCAAATTACCATTTTGTTGGGTGTGTTACATAAGTATTTTCCTTAGAGAAGCTGCTGTTGGCTTTCAAGAAATATCAATGCTGTTAGTTGTACGTGCTTGACTAAGGCACTTCAGATGTAATCTTAAACTTCTGTGACCTACACCCAACCAAACCCCCTTTTACCCCAACTATCTAAAGTAAAATTTGGGCTGTAATGGCCGTTTATTAAAACCAAACAAAATATATAACAAACATTCCTTAAAACAGGAAATAAAATAATAATACAGTAACAAGAAACTTGAGGTTGCCAATCTTTGGAGGCACCAAGTATCAATCATCCACTTTGTATCTGCGTAACTATTTACCCAGTCCCCAGCCGTACCACACCGGCTCGGGGATGACCTCAACATTTAGCAGATACCTCACAATTTTAACCTACCAGTTAACCCCCATTAACTGGCATTCCACAAGTGACTTCATACCTTAGATGGGTCCCTAAACTGATAAACACAGCAGGCTATTTTAAACACCTCCAAAGACCCCAACCGCCAAACCATGAAGACAACATATAGATGCAAAAATTCCAGGATAGGGGTGGGGGGACGGGAACGTTCTTCACCCACGTGTCTCGCAGAATGCTGGGAAGATGCGCTGCCTTCTCCATGACCTCCTTGTAGCCCCTGCTACCTGCAAAAGAAAAGCCCCCTAATTGGGTAGGGACCCAGTAAACTTTTAATTAACCCTGACTCTCCCTGATTCCCCTGACTACCTAGTCATGCCAGCCCTGCACCTTATTTTTTATTTTTTTGCTTCGGGCTGTACTGTATACTTAAACATTTATTTTAGGATAACATTTTTAAATGTTTGGTTGTGCCGTATTTTCCCCAGAGTATTTTCCAGTACATGCTTATTTGTATAGACACCTTTTAGCATCCCCCTGTATACCAGGTGTGAAAAAAAAAAAAATTACACAATAAGCCACCTAGAAAGTATTATTTTCCATGCTGTGCATAATCCATGCTACAATGGCCTTGTCATGTAACATCTTAACCTGTACAGGTCACATATTTCCAGATCTGTGCTTTGCTGAAGTTGAAGGAGAAAGGAAAGAATGGAAAAAACACTACTTTCAGTATTAATATATATCTTACAAAAGTGATTACACCTCTCACATTTTTGTAAATATTTTATTATATCTTTTCATGTGACAACACTGAAGAAATTACACTTTGCTATAATGTAAAGTAGTGCGTGTACAGCTTGTATAACAGTGTAAATTTGCTGTCCCCTCAAAATAACTCAACACACAGCCATTAACCACTTTAGGACCGCGCGCGGTAATACTACTGCGGCAGTGCGGCACGATACCGCTCAGCCACGTAGTATTAACGTCATGCGCGATCGCGGCTCCAGAGCGCGCTCCCGCGCGCCGCGGGTCCCGATACCGATGGCATTCGGTAGGGAACCGATCAATCACCAGATACTGACCAATGATTTTTGGTCAGTGTCTGTAGATCGGTCCCCACCAATGGCAATCTGTCCCCTGTCTGTGTAATGTAAACACAGACAGGGGAAGTGATGTCACTGTCCCTCCTGAAGTCCTTTCGGTTCCAGGAGAGAGACAGAGACACACCAAAAACGTGAGTTTCCACCAACACTACACTGACACACCTCACATAGGCACATTTAACCCCTTCATCACCTCTGATCACCCCCTGATCACCCCCAAACCCCTCACAGTGAACACTATATACAGTGGTATACAGATATTTTACTGATCACTGTATAAGTGTCACTTGTGAGTGTAGTTTGCGCCTGCGTTAGGCCCAAATAGGGTTAGGGTACCCGCCACCTATCCCCTAATAAAGTTTTTACCCCTTGATCAGCCCCAGTTAACCCCTTCACTACCTATTACTCTGTGCACTAAATACAGTATATAGGTAAATACTGATCACTGTATTTAGTGTCACTAGTGACCCTAATTTGCGCTTGCGCTAAGCCCATATAGGGTTAGGGCACCCGCCACCTATTCCCTAATAAACTTTTAACCGCTTGATCTTCCCCAGTTAACCCCTTCACTTCACACTATAAAACAGTGCACTAATATATACAGTATATCAGATAACTACTGATCACTGTATTTAGTGTCACTGGTGACCCTAATTCGCGCTTGCGCTAGGCCCGAATAGGTTTAGGCCACCCGCCATCTATCCTCTATAAAGGTTTAACCCCTTGATCTCCCCCAGTTTAACCCCTTCACTTCCCTGTCACAGTGTTGGGTAGTGAGGAGTAAAATCAAAAATTTACGCCATTAGAAAACCTAAAGATGGAGATTGATTTTCGGGGTCCCGTACACAGCTAGGCTCCCAAAAAGTCTCACATATGTGGTATCCCTGTACTCAAGAGAAGCAGCAGAATATATTTTGGGGTGTAATTACACATATACCCATGGCATGTGTGAGAAATTTATATTTTAGTGACAACTTTGTGTTAAAAAAAAAAAAAATTTTTTTTTATTCATTTTTCAAACACCTGTGACAAAAAAATTAAATATTCAATGAGCTCAACATGCCTCTCAGAACATTCCTTAGGATGTCTACTTTCCAAAAAGTGGTAATTTGGGGGGGTCTTGTACTGCCCTGCCATTTTAGCACTTCATGAATTGAGATAGGCAGTCAGAAATTAAAGCTGCGTAAAATTTCAGTATTTACACCATAGTTTGTAGACGCTATAACTTTTGCGCAAACCAATAAAAATACGCTCATTGAATTTTTTTTGTCAAAGACATGTAGCTAAATATATTTTGGCCAAAAAAAATGACATAAATTGAGTATATTGGATATTTTTTAAAAGACAAAGTTGAAAATGTCATTTTTTTGCAAAATTTTCGCTCTTTTTTTATTAATATCGCAAAAAATAAAAAGCGCAGAGGTGATCAAATACCACCAAAAAAAAGCTCTGTTTGTGGGAAAAAAAGGACGTAAATTTCGTTTGGGTACCACATTGCATGACCGCACAATTGTCAGTTAAAGTCGCACAGTGCCGAAGCACAAAAAGTGGTCTGGACGGAAGACAGCAAAATCCTCCGGTGGTAAAGTGGTTAATGTCTAAACCGCTGGCAACAAAAGTGAGTACACCCCTAAGTGAACATGTCCAAATTGGGCCCAACGTGTCAATATTTTGTGTGGCCACCATTATTTTCCAGCACTGCCTTAACCCTCTTGGGCATGGAGTTCACCAGAGCTTCACAGGTTGCCACTGAAGTCCTCTTCCACCCCTCCATTCATCTCCATGAGCTGGTGGATGTTAGAGACCTTGTGCTCCTCCACTTTCTGTTTGAGGATGCCCCACAGATGCTCAATATGGTTTATGTCTGAAGACATGCTTGGCCAGTCCATCACCTTTACCCTCAGCAACTTTAGTAAGGCAGTGATTGTCTTGGGGGTGTGTTTGGGGTCGTTATCATGTTGGAATACTGCCTTGCGGTTCAGTCTCCGAAGGGAGGGGATCATGCTCTGCTTTAGTATGTCATAGTACATGTTGGCATTCATGGCTCCCTCAATGAACTGTAGCTCCCCAGCACTCATGCAGCCCCAGACCATGACACTCCCACCACCATACTTGACTGTAGGCAAGACACACTTGTCTTTGTACTCCTTACCTGGTTGTTGCCACAAACGCTTGACACCATCTGAACCAAATACGTTTATCATGGTCTCATCAGACCACAGGACAAGGTTCCAGTAATCCATATCCTTAGTCTTCTTATCTTCAGCAAACTGTTTGTGGGCTTTCTTGTGCATCTTTAGAAGAGGCTTCCTTCTGGGACAACAGCCACGTAGACCAATTTGATGCAGTGTGCGGCGTACAGTCTGAGCACTGACAGGTTGCCCCTTCCACCCCAATGGAAGCTGGCAGCACGCATACGTCTATTTCCCAAAGACAACCTCTGGATATGATGCTGAGCACATGCACTCAACTTCTTTGATCGACCATGTTCTGAGGCCTGTTCTGAGTGGAACCTGTCCTGTTAAACCACTGTATGGTCTTGGCCACCGCACTGCAGCTCAGTTTCAGGGTCTTGGTAATCTTCTTATAGCCTAGGCCAGTGATGGTGAACCCTGGCACCCCAGATGTTTTGGAACTACATTTCTCATGATGAAGGAAAAGAAGGGGGAAGGTGTATGGCGCTGCCAAAAAGTGCTGATGGTTCTGTATGTCCAAAAAGGTGCTAAAAGTATATACGATATAAATCACCACTATAAATTATAACTAAAGTGTCCAGTGCATCGTATGTGTATCCCTAATAAATATGTGCAATACTGTAGGATAATTCAACTCTGTGGATGATAAATATTTGTGCTAAACTGTGAGGAAAGGTTGATACAAAATTGGTGTGAATTGGTGTGTAAACAATTTGATAAGAAAATTAAAAATAAAATAAAATGTATGAAATATACAAAATATAAAAAACAGTTGGATCCACTTAAATCTACAGCCTTATGATCGTAAAATACAAAGCATCAAGTATGGCATAAATAAGGTGCACAGTAGGTATATAAATATTACGGCAGCAATAGTACAAGAATAAATAAGTCCGTAACACCTAAAAAAGGCGGATAGTCCCACAATGCTAAAAAAACTTTTCCTAAAAAACAGGGCAAAAGGTGACTTGAGTGCAGGTGCTCTGATGATAAATATTAAAGGTGCTCAGGTATATGGTGACCATTCAGTGCTCCCCGCACCCCTTGGACCGCACTCACCAGAGCTATATACCCCTGCAGGGGTGTCAGGCCTTGAATCTATAATCCTGGGTCTCCTCCACTGACCATCAAAGTGGTTGGGTGGTCCAATTATCTGCCCGAATCTTGTAAACCCGGCTCCTTGGTATTAGGGTCCAAAGGTGTACCGATATATGGGGGAAGAAGGCTCACATAGAGTAGTACCGCTTTTAAAATGCTTTATTAAAGATTAAAAATTGGGTACTCACAAACGAATAGAGGGTAGTGGCATGAAAGAATAGCAATAGTAGCGCACTTCCGGGACGCCGTGCGTTCCACAGGGCGGATGTGCGTTCCACTTAGGCGGATGTGACGCGATGACGCTCTACGTACGTTTCGTCGTGATGACGTCTTCAGGAGTGGCGTGGAGTGACTCCTGAAGACGTCATCACGACGAAACGTACGTAGAGCGTCATCGCGTCACATCCGCCTAAGTGGAACGCACATCCGCCCTGTGGAACGCACGGCGTCCCGGAAGTGCGCTACTATTGCTATTCTTTCATGCCACTACCCTCTATTCGTTTGTGAGTACCCAATTTTTAATCTTTAATAAAGCATTTTAAAAGCGGTACTACTCTATGTGAGCCTTCTTCCCCCATATATCGGTACACCTTTGGACCCTAATACCAAGGAGCCGGGTTTACAAGATTCGGGCAGATAATTGGACCACCCAACCACTTTGATGGTCAGTGGAGGAGACCCAGGATTATAGATTCAAGGCCTGACACCCCTGCAGGGGTATATAGCTCTGGTGAGTGCGGTCCAAGGGGTGCGGGGAGCACTGAATGGTCACCATATACCTGAGCACCTTTAATATTTATCATCAGAGCACCTGCACTCAAGTCACCTTTTGCCCTGTTTTTTAGGAAAAGTTTTTTTAGCATTGTGGGACTATCCGCTTTTTTTAGGTGTTACGGACTTATTTATTCTTGTACTATTGCTGCCGTAATATTTATATACCTACTGTGCACCTTATTTATGCCATACTTGATGCTTTGTATTTACGATCATAAGGCTGTAGATTTAAGTGGATCCAACTGTTTTTTATATTTTGTATATTTCATACATTTTATTTTATTTTTAATTTTCTTATCAAACTGTTTACACACCAATTCACACCAATTTTGTATCAACCTTTCCTCACAGTTTAGCACAAATATTTATCATCCACAGAGTTGAATTATCCTACAGTATTGCACATATTTATTAGGGATACACATACGATGCACTGGACACTTTAGTTATAATCTATAGTGGTGATTTATATCGTATATACTTTTAGCACCTTTTTGGACATACAGAACCATCAGCACTTTTTGGCAGCGCCATACACCTTCCCCCTTCTTTTCCTTCATTCTCACTATATTCTTAGGAATATAGTATAAAGGTAGGCTGCAGCCAACATCAAATACTAGAAATCTAAAACTATCCTAAGCGCGGATTTTCTACATTTCACATTTCTCATGATGCTCAACTACACTGTAGAGTGTATGAGCATCCTGGGAAATGTAGTTCCAAAACATCTGGGGTGCCAAGGTTCACCATCACTGGCCTAGGTCATCTTTCTGTAGAGCAACAATTCTTTTTTTCAGATCCTCAGAGAGTTCTTTGCCATGAGGTGCCATGTCGAATTTCCAGTGACCAGTATGAGAGAGTGAGAGCGATAACACCAAATTTAACACATCTGCTTCCCATTCACACCTGAGACCTTGTAACACTAACGAGTCACATGACGCCGGGGAGGGAAAATGGCTAATCGGGCCCACTTAGGGGGTGTACTCACTCTTGTTGCCAGTGGTTTAGACATTAATGGCTGTGTGTTGAGTTATTTTGAGGGGACAGCAAATTTACACTGTTATACAAGCTGTACACGCACTACTTTACATTGTGGCGAAAGTGTCATTTCTTTATTGTTGTCACATGAAAAGGTATAATAAAATATTTACAAAAATGTGAGGGGTGTACTTACTTTTGTGAGACACTATGTATATATATATATATATATATATATATATATATATATATATATATATATACAGTATATATATAATGTTTGGGGGTTCTAAGTATTTTCTATTAAAAAAATGTGGATCTTTGTCCCACCATAACCCCCAACCATCCCCCCCCCCCCCCACCTCGATTTTTATTATTGACGGACACATCTCCAGAATCTTCTTGACCATTGGGTTATGTTGTCCCCTACAGGAGTAGGACACTAGGCAGGAAAAGGCTTTACCATGCCTAGGGGGCAGTCCTGGGAGGTATACTTCCACTTCCTGCTATAGACATTCAGTTTGGTTGCAAGCAGTGTCAGAAGAAAAATAACCCAACTCAATAGAGGGGTGGAGGCTGTGTCTGTCAATGAACATCAGAGAAAAGGACTTCACGGCAAGCCAAAAATCCAATTTTCTCTCACTGATGCTACGTTCACCCTCTGGCTCTATTCTACGCTCTCTAACCCACATTTTCAATCTCTCCCTCTCTTCTGGCATCTTCCCCAACTCTCTAAAACATGCACTAGTCAGCCCCATACTTAATAAGGCATCACTGGACCCAACCAATCTTAATTTACAACTTTTTCCTTGCTCCCCTTTTTATCCAAACTCCTTAAACGTCTGGTCTATAACTGACTGAGCGACCACCTTGCCGAGAATAGCCTTCTTGATCCCCTTCAGTTAGTGTTTCTGCCTCAACACTCCACAGAAATTTCTCTCCTAAAACTAATAAACAATCTACTAATGGCCAAAACCAATGAACACTATTCTGTACTCCTACTCCTGTACTTTTCTGCTGCCTTTGATACGGTTGACCATCCCCTCCTCAAAAAACGTCATGCCTTTGGTCTCCGCGACTGTACTCTTCACTGGTTCTCTTCCTACTTATCCAACCGCTTCTTCAGCGTTACTTACAATTCTACATCCTCCTCTCCCCTTCCTTTCTCTGTTGGGGTCCCTCAAGGTTCTGTTCTTGGAACTATCCTATTTTTAATCTACACCTCCTCTCTATTTATCCACCCCTCAGCTCACTCCCTCAGTTTCCTCACATATCACTAATTTACTAGCAGATATATCAGTCTGGATGTCACACCACTTCCTCAAACTCAATCTATCCAAAACCTAACCTATACATTTTTCTCCACCACGTGCCCCTTCCACTGATCTCACTGTCAAAATCGATGGCACAACTATCAGCCCATCCCCGCATGCCAAGGTGTATTCCTGGACTCTGAACTCTCCTTCAAGCCCCACATCCAATCACTGTCCAAATCTTGTTGCCTCAACCTCCGCATCATCTCTAAAATACGCCCCTTTCTAACCAATAACACAACCAAGCTCCTAGTTCACTCCCTGGTCATCTCGCGCCTCGACTACTGCAATTTCCTTCTCATTGGCTTAGTTCAACATAGACTATCCCCCCTTCAATCCATCACGAATGCTGCTGCCAGACTCATCCACCTTACCAATCGCTCAGTTTCTGCTACTCCTTTCTGTCAATCCATCCACTGGCTTCTTCTCACCCAATGAATTAAATTCAAATTACTAAAACAACTTACAAAGCCATCCACAATTTAGCCCCCAGCTACATTACTAGCCTAGTCTCAAAATACCAACCTAATCGCTTTTTTTGTTCCTCTCAAAACCTCCTGCTCTCTAGCTCCCTCATCATCTCCTCCCATGCTCGCCTCCAGGACTTTTCCAGAGCCTCTCCAATGCTATGGAACTCCTTACCCCAATCTGTCCGATTATCTTCTACTCTATTAGCTTTTAGATGATCCCTGAAAACCCTCCTCTTCAGAGAAGCCTATCTTACCCACACCTAACAACTGTACTTCCATTTTCTCCATCAGCTCATCCCCCACAGTTATTGCCTTTTGTTTCACTTGACCCTCCCTTCTGGATTGTAAGCTCTAACGAGCAGGGCCCCCTAATTCCTCCTGTATTGAATTGTATTGTAACTGTATTGTCTTCCCTCATATTGTAAAGCACTGCGCAAACTGTTGGCGATATATATAAATCCTGTATTATAATAATAATAATCATAATATATACATAGTATATACAGATGTATAAATGCATTTGTTCAAAAATGAGTCTTTACATTAGAAAGTTTAGCAACATAGCACAATTGTAAGCTGATCCTATGTATGAATTCATTTCTTTTGCAGTTTCACATGGAGTGATTCGCGCCTGGACAGGAATCTTATCACACATCTAACAGGTGAAATAACAGACTTGTTTGACAATGAATTCCGAACACTTTTTGCAGCTTCCCGTCCCCTGCAGAGATATGATTTTGCCAAAGACCCTAACAAAGAGATTCGCAACAGACATCCAATACCCTCTTCCACAATATTGGTGTCTAAAGAGCCAGAAAATGTCAGTTCCAATCCCCAGGTTGTACCTGTTGTACCAGAGCCTTACACAAATGGATTTTCCTCTCCACAGAGGTTTAGCACCAACGGAGCACTACAGCCAACTGATGGCCTCCTATCTCCTTTTATGGTTCCAGCAGGACCCACACAGTTGACTAAAAGTATTAATAAGATAGCAGAACGAAAGACAGTAATGCCAGGAACAGGAAAGCCCCCCAGAGGTAGTGGATATAACAGAAATTCATTGGCATTGCAGGACCCTTCAGTTACCAAAGACCCAGTGAGTGTCCCTGATTACTCAATTCGCCATCGACTTTCAGCCTGTCGCAACTTTGAAGGACCTACTATAAACTTTCGAAATGCACAAGAGTCTCACAGTGCCTTAAGTGACATTTTAAAGAATGTACAGCGGAATAGACTGTCAGTTGCAAAGACAACAGGGGGAAGACCCAGCAAGTCCCTCTGGGATCTCAGTCAGCTGTCCCAGCTGTCGGGTTGCAGTGGTGAACCAGGAATGAGACAGAACCCACTGGATCTTGGAGAAGATTCAAAGGTGAGTTTATAATGTTCACAGTAAATTCACTTAGATAAGTAAGCTGGGGGTTTTTAATGTTTTTAAAATGATTGTAAACAACCACTGTGTAAAACAACCTATTCAGCTTAAAATAGAAATGAAAGGCAAAACATTTTTGTATAGATCTAAAAAAAATTATATAAAATGAAATATAAAATAGCTATATAAACATTTTTATATAGATATAAAAAAAATTATAAATACCTTTTTTTTATAAATGATCACATTTGCTCTGTTCTCAGCTGCATTTGAGCTGGGGGAGGAGAAGCAGCAGCACACTGAGCTTGCCTGTGAATGGCTGTGCAGGGGGGTGTGTCTGGACATGTCTGATCATTGGAGGAGAGCACACTGAGTTCCCATCATAGCTTGAGAACTGACTGCAGTGTGCTCTCCTGCTTAGTGTGGTCAGTTTTTAATAGGAAAGCAAGGGAACTATCAGGAACACCAGGGATTTCACATAAAGGAAGCAATACAAAGAGAACAGGAGACTTTCTTATACAAGTATAGGTAAAGTTGATCTAGGGAACATCTGATTGCCTCTAGGGGGATCAGGAAGGAATGTTTTTCACTTGCTGGAGTAAATTGGATCGTCCTTTGCTGGGGTTTTTAGCCTTCCTCTGAATCAACTGCGGGTATAGGATTGCGTATAAAAGATTGTATGATTTATTAATTTATTCCATTTTATTGGTTGAACTAGATGGATTTGTGTCTTTTTCAATCTGACTATGTGGGATTTATATACTAAAGCTGGAGAGTGCAAAATTAGTCACACTTCTACAGAGAAACCAATCAGCTTCTAACCTCAGCTTGTTCAATTAAGATTTGGTAATAAAACCTGGAACCTGATTGGTTTCTATGCAGAAATGTGACTCATTTTGGACTCTCTAGCTTTAGTAAATAAACCCCTTTGTAACTATGTAAGTACATGGTACAGCAGGCACATATTAGGAACATGAAATGTTGGGGTAACCAACGCTTTAAGTCCAAACACTTTAACCACTTGCCGACCGGGCCATAGCCGAATGATGACTGAAGCGCGGTCGGCTTATTCTGGGAGGACGTACCACGGATCGCGGTAAAGGGCCAATGACAGCGGCACTTTACTCCGTGATCGCTCCATCCAATGACGGAGCGATCAGTTGTCAACAAATCGGCGCATGTCCGGCTCAGTTCTTTCCTCTCCTCACATGCTGTAAACAGCGATCGGTACAGTGTGCGAGGAGAGGAGGGAGACTGCAGCACCGCTTACATCTGCCTGATCCGTACCTCAATCATGCCCATCTGTGCCTCATGTGTGCCTCAATCATATCCATCCGTGCCTCAATCATGCCCATCTGTGCCTCAATCATGCCCATCTATGCCTCATCTGTGCCCACCCATGCCACATCAGTTCTCATCCGTGCCTTATCAATGCCACATCAGTGCTCATCCGTGCTACTTCCATGCTCATCCGTGCCACATCAGTGCTCATCCATGCCACATCCATTCCACATCAGTGCTCATCCGTGCCACATCCATTCCACATCAGTGCTCATCTGTGCCTCATCCATGCCACATCAGTGCTCATCTGTGCCACATCCATGCTCACCCATGCCACATCCATGCTCATCCATGCCACATCCATGCCTAGTACTCCTAGTACTTTTTCCTTCTCTCCTAGTCTTAGTTCTGCTGTGCAGAAGCTTATAGGAGACTGACGACAAGCCCTACTTATACCTATATTCGCTGTGTTTAAAAATACAGCAACTGTATTGCTTGGTTCTCAATATCTGCCTGGAGGCATAAGGAAAATGCAGGTAGTGGGGATTCAGCTATGTTGAAATCTGGAGAGGTCAAAAGGCTGAATCTCTTTAAAAACAAGAATGTAACATGATATTTTACAGTAAAACCTGGTACCAGGTCTGACCGGGAACATATTCCTTTGTCCTGAGCAGCAGCGTACTTTGCATGGTGTTTTATGCTGGGTGGTTTCCTCCCTTGTCTAATATTCCCTCCACCTTATTTCAATATTTACTCTTCAGGTCCAGTAGATTTGTCAGTGTGGCTATATAACTTTCAAATGCTTATCATGCTTTCAGCAACATGCAATAAAACAATATAAAACTCAGCTGATCAACTGAAGCTGTTTCATAAACTACCCATCTCTGTGACGCTGGATTAGACTCCTAAAGATGACTTATGTCATGAATCTTTTACCGATCATTAATGTAGGTCAGGATACTTTGTAGATTAGCATATTCTTAATATTGCATCAAAGCAAATTCCAAATGAAGATCTAAGACGAGTTGAAAACAAGTTATTAGACTTTAATAACTTGGATCTCCTACAATGTTTTATAGTTACCAAAGCATAGCTTCTATCATTATGATTATTGCATTAAAGAGACAATGAGGTTACTAAAGGCAAGTAGGGTGTTCCCTTTGCAAGGGAATTTACCCTTAGCTTAGTGAATTAAGTGAAAATTTCTCTTTTCAAATCGTTCCTGATTTACCTGCTAATGGCGCTAAGGTTTGTATTCCGCAAAAATGGAGAAGCATTGACCCCCTCAAACAGTTGAACAATGGATCATAATGGTAAATGGAATAAATGGTACGGAACGCCTGATGGTGGTATTATTGGCACAATTTCCAATATACACAGGATACATAGCCACCCTGGACACCCAGACATTACCCCCATAGAGAAACCTTACCGGTACTTCATTTTTTTACCAACACACAGTTATCCTATAACATATACTCCAGTCTCATATGCTCCCTTCCCATCCAATGTCCTCCCTTTTTTCCCCCTTCTCCCCCCTTTTCTCTTTGATTTCTAGCTTCATAGTTTCATAGTTGGTGAGATTGAATAAACACACTAGTCCATCCATTTCAACCTGTGTGGGTGCATGCGTGTTCATGTCGATAATCGTTTCCCATATCACTGTATATTGTGTTCACTAAAATGCACGTCCAAGAGTCTTTTAAAACTAGCAATTCTTTCTGCTGAAACCACCAATTGTGGAAGAGAGTTCCACGTCCCTATCGCCCTGACAGTGAAAAAACCCCATATGCAGCTTAAAGCGGTTCTTCACTGCATTTGAGCACCACAAACCTTTCATTTTTAATATTCAAAGCCAACTCCCCATCCATCCATGTCTCCTTGCTTTATTTAGCTGAGAAATCACTTTGAAAAACAACCCCCTAGCATTTCGGGCCGTGGCCATCTTGAGTAAGCGCAAATGGTTTATGTAGTATTTGCTTCCTGGAATACATTTGCCCTTGGTTCAAGCATGCATGCAGGAGATTGTGCTTAGCTGAGAAAATACCTCCTCCTCTTCTCCCCTCCTGAAGACTCCTTGGTTATTTAACCCTCGGAATATTTCCCCCTCAATGTCCAGGCCATTTTTTGCAATACGGCTTTCGACTGCGTTATGTGAATGGACAATTGCACGGTTGTGCGACGCTGTACCTAAATAACATTGATATCCTTTTTTTCCCACAAATAGAGCTTTCTTTTGCTGGTATTTGATCACCTGTGCGTTTTTTTATTTTTTCCGCTATAAACAAAAAAAGAGCGACAATTCTTCAAAAAAAAAAAAAAAAAATATATATATTTTTCACATTCTGCTATATAACATGCTATTTTAAAATCACATTTTTTTAACATATTAGGCCAATTTGTTTTCTGCTACATGTTTTTGGTAAAAAATTGCAATAAGCGTATTTTGATTGGTTTGCGCAAAAGTTATCGCGTCTACTAACTACGGGAAATATTTTCTGTGACCATTCCAGAGAGAAGAATGGTCAGCTGTGTTTACAATAGCTGACCATCATTCTCTCTCAGCAGGGAGCGATCGGGGGTGCCCAGCGGCAGTCGGAGCTGCTGGTCCAGTGCATTGGAGTCCCCGCTGCTGAGTGGGGGGCGGGAGCGCGGTTAAGTGGTTTAAAGAATCTCCTGTACCATGCCTGCAACACTGCATCTCCTGAGGAAAGGCAGGGGCTGCGGAGGAATCTCACTTACCTTTCCGCCTTATATTTCAAAATGGCTCCGCCTGGCGCCAACATGTCACTGCGCATGCGCCGTCTTCCCGGGAATAGCCGAAAGTGTACAGCTTTCCCGATCGGCGACGGCGCAGGCACACTGACCGGGGAAAAGGTAAATGAGACCATGACTCGATTATAAACAGAGGGGGGCTTTTTCAGCATAAAAAATCATGCTTATACTCGAGTATATACGGTATATCTTTCCATGTGACAACACTGAAGAAATTACACTTTGCTACAATGTAAAGTAGTGGGTGTACAGCTTGCATAACAGTGTAAATTTGATATCCCCTCAAAAAAACTCAAGACACAACCATTAATGTCTAAACTGCTGGCAACAGAAGTGAGTACGTCCCTAAGTGATAATGTCCAAATTGGGCCCCAAGTGTCAATATTTTATGTGGTCACCATTATTTTCCAGCACTCTCTTGGGCATGAAGTTCACCAGGGCTTCACAGGTTGCCACTGGAGACCTCTCTTACTTCTCCATGACGACATCACAGAGCTAATGGAGGTTAGAGACCTTGTGCTCCTGTTAGGGTGCTGGTGGTAACCTGGCGACAGAGATAGGCCCCGATGTCCGCTAGAGGGCGGAGCTTGGACGGAACCCCCCAAGGTAAGTGACACAGGCTAGCCTGAGGTGCGGAGTCTAAGTATCCACCGGTTTTCGCCAGAGCCTCTAGTGGTGAGGATGGAGTTCGCTGCGTGTGGATACCAGGTCGCGGTCCTCAGGGTCGCCCCACCAGGGGTGAACCGATCAAGGTCCGAAGGTGGGTAAACAGACAAGGGAGATCCGAGAGAATGGTCAAACAAGCCGGGGTCAGGACGGGCAGCAGACGAGCGGAGTCAGGAACAAGCCAAAAGGTCAACAGGAAATCAGCAGCAAACAGGTCCCAGGTTCAGGAACAACGGCAGGAGCTGAAGACAAGACAGCACTGAACCTGTGTGCTGATCCAGCTTAAATAGAGCTCTTTCTAGATGAGAGGGGTGGAGCCGGAATAGCCTGTGAGTCTTAACTCATCCACTGCCAGAGCCTTCCTGACAGGTTCCTAACATTGCCCCCCCCTTAAGGGCAACCTCCGGGTGCCCAACAAGCTCCTTTTTTGTGGATGAGCACGAAAAAATGCTTGGATTAGGTCCGCAGCATGGACGTTCCGTTCAGGCTCCCAGGAGTTCTCTTCCGGACCATAACCCTTCCATTTGATGAGAAACTGTAGCTGGTTGCCTCTCTTTCAACAGTCCACCACAGCCTCAACCTCATACTCCACATCTCCATCCACGAACACAGGTTCTGGGGTACCTGAACTTCTACCAGGAAAGTTATCGGGAATCACGGGCTTCAGTAAGGAAACATGAAATATGGGATGGATCCGAAGGGTATCGGGTAGGGATAGTTCATAGGACACATCATTGAGTTTCCTTTTAACTGGAAATGGACCAATAAATCTGGGAGCCAGTTTCTTGGATGGACAGGCTAGGCGGAGATTAGCCGTGGAAAGCCAGACCCGATCGTCAGGTTGAAGAATCAACTCTCCCTTCTTTCTCTTGTCAAAGATCCTTTTGGACGCAGTTTGGGCCTTGGCTAAGGTCTCCCGCAGAAGGTTATTATTCCGGGAAAAGAAGTTGACAGTGTCTTGGACTGCAGGAACTCCGGATTCACATGGAATATCTGGTAAGAAGGAGGGATGAAATCCATAATTAGCGAAGAAGGGAGATTGGCCAGTAACAGAGTGCTTGGAATTGTTGTAGGAGAATTCTGCAAATGGTAACAGGGCTACCCAGTCGTCCTGGACAAAGGTGGTAAAGCACCGCAGGTACTGCTCCAGGGTTTGGTTTGTCCTCTCAGTTTGTCCGTTGGTCTGTGGGTGGTAGGCTGAGGACATAGACAGCTCGATCTTTAACAGTTTACATAAAGCCTTCCAGAAGCGGGACGTAAATTGTAACCCTCTGTCAGAGATGATGTTCCTGGGAATCCCATGGAGTCTTAGGATCTCCCTAATGAAGATCTCTGCAGTTTCCCTTGCAGTGGGAGTACCCTTGAGGGGCAAAAAATGGGCCATTTTAGAGAGTCGATCTACCACCACAAAAATGGCAGAGCACCCTGCAGAAGGTGGAAGTTCCACGATAAAATCCATGGCAATTGTTTGCCAGGGCCGATCAGGGATGGGAAGAGGTCTGAGAAGGCCCCATGCCTTACTTCTGGCGGTTTTACACCGGGAACAGGTGGTACAGGAGAGTACATAACTCCTGCAGCTCTCTTCCATGTCAGGCCACCAAAAAGAACGCTGCAGGAGGTCAAGGGTCCTATGGACGCCAAAATGACCGGCCAGAGGGTGATCATGACAGGCAGCCAGAATTGCTGTTCTGACCTCTTCCGGGACGAAGATCTTGTCTTTAACCCATAACAAGCCATTTTTGTGCACCAGGGGTATTCCAGGTGGACCAGGAATGTGGGCAGAGGCTTGCTCAAGACGGGCCTTCAGATTTGTGAATAAAAGTAGGAAGTTCTTTTCGGATAGGATGGTGTCAGGTACTGAAGTTTCCTTCGGGCTATCAAACATCCGGGACAGGGCATCCGGTTTAACATTTTTAGACCCAGGCCGATAGGTGATATGGAATGAAAACCTTGAAAAAAAAAGTGCCCACCGTGCCTGACGGGGTCTCAAACGTTTTGCAGATCTCAGATACTCAAGGTTTTTGTGATCCGTAAAAATAAGAATAGGGTGTACAGCCCCCTCAAGCAAATACCGCCACTCTTCAAGTGCGGCTTTGATCGCCAGAAGTTCCCGGTCCCCAACATCATAATTCCTCTCTGCAGAGGAGAGTTTCCGGGAAAAGAAGGCTATTGGGTGTATCAAGTCCTTGGTTCCCTGTCTTTGGGAGAGGACTGCCCCGACAGCAACTTCAGAAGCGTCAACCTCGAGGAGGTAGGGTAAGGTGGGATCCGGGTGACTCAACACAGGGGCTGACGTGAAGAGCTTCTTAAGGACCAAGAAGGCGGACTTGGCTTCGGGGGTCCATTGAAAGCGAACACTCTTCTTGGTGAGCTGAGTAATGGGAGTGATGATATGAGAGAAACCCTTAATGAACTTTCTATAGAAGTTGGCGAAGCCAACGAATCGCTGCACTCCCTTTTTGTCAGATGGAGGTGGCCAATCCAGGATGGCAGAGACTTTCTGGGGATCCATCTCTATACACTCTGTAGAAATTATTAACCCCAGAAACGGGATGCTGCTCCGCTCGAATTCACACTTCTCGGCCTTAACATAGAGACCATGCTGACGGAGGCGGCCGAGGACATTTCGAACATGCTCGCGATGTTGCTCCAGGGATGTAGAGAAGATTAGGATGTCATCTAGGTAAACTATGACAAAGATATCCAGCCAATCCCGGAAAATATCGTTCACAAAGTGTTGGAACGTAGCTGGGGCGTTGCAGAGGCCAAAAGGCATCACAAGATATTCGAAATGCCCGAACCTGGTACGAAAAGCTGTCTTCCACTCATCGCCTTCTCTAATACGGACTAAGTTGTAGGCCCCGCTGTTATACCTGAAGGGTTTCACATGTACTGTCACTTTAAGGCTGGCTCCACCCAGGAGTGATGACAAGGGTCAAGGGGCAGAGTGGCCATCTTTAGACACATGTAGAGATGTATGATATGCAGAGCTGTCCTGTAATGCTGTACAGTGAGTCCTGAATAAACAACCGTTGTTCCAGACCAGAGTCCTGTGTCTCTCACAACACGGAGAATATAACACTGGCGACGAGGATGGGATTTACAAGGTTACTATCCGTGTGAGAAAGGAAAGGAAGAAAAAAAAAAAACTCTGGATTGTCAGGAATACAAAACCCACAGAGCCCAGCAGGAAAATGTCATTGATCGGGACATTAAGTGAATTTGATGGCGAACAGACAACGTGGAGCTCCTGGATTGAAAGATTAGAACAATATTTCTGTGCAAATGCCATCCCAGACGACAGGCAAGTAGCAGTTTTTCTGACACTGGTTGGTGCTAGGACATATGACACTCTTAGGGATCTCCTTTTCCCTGAAAAACCAGCAACTAAGACTTTGGCAGAGCTCCTGACACTGTTAGGGAATCACTTCCAGCCTAAACCACTAGAGATTGCAGAAAGATTCCGGTTCTATCAGCGGCAGCAGCAGCCGGGTGAAGATATTAAGGCTTATGTGCTCGCCCTTCGCAGACTAGCCTCAACCTGTTCTTTTGGGGAGTATTTACCAACTGCACTGAGGGATAAGTTTGTCATGGGACTGAATAGTGAGTCTAGCCAAAAGAGACTGTTAACAGAGAAAGACCTTACCCTTACAAAGGCAATTGAGATAGCTTCAGTGATGGAAATGGCTGTGAAAGATACAGAAGCTTTGAACCCCCAGAGCAGAAGGGGAGAGGTTAAAGAGGAAGTTTTCAGAACAGCAGTCAAGCAAACTGCAGCTAACGGTAAATATAGAACCTCACCAACCAGGACGTCAGCTTGCTACCGTTGTGGGAATACAGACCATGATCACAAAGTCTGCCGGTTTAAGGATCAGCTCTGTCATAATTGTGGAAAGGCAGGCCATCTGAAACGAGTCTGCCGTAGTAAGAAGGTGCGAAATAAACAACCTCTGAACCCCAGGACAAAGGCATATATGGTGGGAAGATATACATCGTCATCTGAATCAGAGGATGAGGAAGTGCTCCACAGATTGGACATACATCATATGCATTCAGCACCCTCTGCAATGACTGTAGAGGTAACCGTGGAAGGAAAGAAACTCAAGATGGATGTAGACACAGGAGCAGCAGTTTCAGTTATCACCCAGAAACAATGGAGAAAACTTCTGATCCGAACAACTGTCCGTCCAACACCAATCAAACTGCAGACATATTCAAAGCAGATACTCCACCCACTGGGGTACGTGAAAGTACAGGTATCCTACAAGGGTCAGACAAAGAGAATGCCATTATATATCCTAGAACATGGGGGACCCCCTCTTTTTGGGAGAGACTGGATTGCTCACTTTGGCATGCCAGACATCGCCATTAACCCCTGCAACAGCGTGACCATCCCATCAGGGGATGAAGAGGGATGGGTGAAGTCCCTGAAACAGCGATTCCCGCAAGTCTTTGATAACCATTTGGGAAAAATAAAGCATGACTGTGTGAGACTCAGGCTGAAACCCAATGCCCAGCCTAGGTTCTTCAAAGCTCGGACGGTACCTTTCGCACTCCGAGCAGGTGTGGAAGCTGAACTAAGCCGGCTGGAGGAACAAGGTGTCATCTCAAAGGTAGAGCACAGCGAGTGGGCATCACCAGTTGTACCAGTAAAGAAAGCGAATGGGGACTTACGCATTTGTGGCGATTTCCGCATGGCACTAAATTCTCAACTGGAGATAGACCAGTATCCCCTACCCAGAGTAGATGACATTTTTGCCTCTCTTGCAGGAGGTCAAAAGTTCACCAAGCTTGATCTCAGGCAAGCTTATTTACAGTTTGAGGTCCACCCTTCGTCCCGCAAGTTTCTAACAATCAACACTCACAAGGGACTGTATGAATACAATCGGATGGTGTTTGGGGTAGCCTCCGCCCCAGCCATTTGGCAACGCAAAATGGATGAGATTTTGGCGGACATTCCTTTCACACAGTGCCTGTTAGATGACATGCTCATCACGGGCCTGACGGACCAGGAACACAAGCATAACGTGGAGCTTGTGTTGGCGAGACTGCAAGAACAGGGTCTAAAAGTGAACTTGGCGAAATGCCAATTCATGGTACCTAAATTGGAGTTTTGTGGCCACCTTGTGGATGCAGAGGGTATACACACCACGGAAGCCAAAGTTGATGCTTTAGTAAAAGCTCCAGCCCCGACCAACGTCCAGCAGCTGCGATCATACCTGGGCTTGCTGAACTATTACCACAAATTCCTGCCGGATCTAGCACACACTTTGTTTCCATTAAACAAGCTTTTGGAGAAACACTCCAGATGGAACTGGTCGGCTGCATGCCAACGTGCTTTTGAAGTTTCTAAGCGAAAGCTGTTGGCGTCACGCATGCTCGTGCATTATGACCTCCAAAGGCCTCTCACCTTGGCTTGTGATGCCTCACCCTATGGTCTAGGGGCTGTACTATCTCACGTTTTACCAGATGGGTCAGAGAAACCTGTGGCATTCGCCTCCAGGTCCTTGACAAAAGCAGAAAGCAATTACTCTCACATTGACAAAGAGGCTCTGGCGCTCATATGGGCAATTAAGAAGTTTCATCTTTACCTGTATGGTAGGGAATTCACCATACTGACTGATCATAAACCACTCCTTCAGATCTTTAGCCCTGACAAAGGCATCTCCCAGACGACTGCAGCCCGTCTTCAACGCTATGCCCTATTCTTGGGAGCATATAGCTACAAAATCCAGTATCGCAGCCATGATGCCAACGCTAATGCAGACGCCATGTCCCGTCTGACAAGGACATTAACAGACTCTTCTCCACCTGTCAAGAGTTGTCGTTACACCAGCCTGTCCTTTCTGTCTTCCGGGGAAGTAGCAGCCCATACAGCCAAGGATACCTTCCTTAAGACAATACTCTCCTGGGTACGGTACGGTTGGCCTGCAACTGTCACACAGGATTATGAGCCTTACTTCCGTAGGCGTCTGGAATTAACTGTGTCTGGCAACTGTGTTTTATGGGGAGACCGAGTGATCGTTCCACAGACCCTCCGGAGACACATTCTGGAATTGCTACATACTGGTCATCCCGGGGGCACACGTATGAAACAAAAGGCCCGAGGCTATGTGTGGTGGCCGAACCTCGACTCCGATATCACGACATATGTGAATGCGTGTGCTGGATGTGCACAAACTGCGAGAGACCCTCCTCGAGGGTGCGTCCAGCCCTGGACTTGGCCCACGGTTCCCTGGTTTCGCCTACACTTGGACTTTGCAGGCCCGATCAGAGGACACACCTTTTTGATCATTATTGATGCCCATTCAAAGTGGCCTGAGGTCGTTCCTGTTACTCAGCCAACGACTAAGGCGACGATTTCCATACTGTTACATCTCGCTGCTACGTTTGGATACCCCAGAGAAATTGTCACAGACAACGGTGCACAATTCACAAGCCAGGAGTTTCAGGGTTTCCTGACTGCCCACAACATCAAACACAAGTTGACCGCACCTTACCACCCGGCTACAAATGGTCAAGCAGAAAGGTTTGTACAGACCTTCAAACGCTATTTCAAAGCTACTGTGGCTACAAGTAAACAACAGTCCCTGTCACCCCAGCAGCTGGACTCCTTCCTTTCTGCTTACAGAACCACACCACATGCAACCACTGGGAAAACTCCAGCTGAACTTCTTTTGGGTCGGCAGCCATGGACTGTTTTGGATATGCTCCGCCCTCAAACGGTCCAGGAACATGTACGGCAGTCCCAAGACAAGAGGGTCGAACACGACGAGATTCCCCGGTTTACAGCCCAGCAAAAGGTATGGGCCCGATCTTATGGCGCTTCCAACACTCGTTGGATTCCTGCTATCGTCGCAGAGACTTTGGGACCCAAAATGTATAGGGTCTGCCTGGAGGATGGTTCCATTTGCAGAAGGCATGCGGACCAATTGCGTCCTCGTTCTCAGCTGCCCGAATCCCTGACATCGGCTGCACCTCCAGTGTCTCAAGGATCTGCTCCTACCGGATCAGGAAGCATTGAGACTGATGCTTGGGGAGACTCTGAACTTTTGAACTCAGCTCCAACAGAGCCCTCCAGCCCTGGTCCAGAGGTCTGCTCACCCTCTGAGCTAGGGAATCCCCTCTTGGCCCCGCCGGTGTCCATTCCGGCCAGCCCTGCTTCCTCCAGCCCCGAGTCGCTGGGTGCCCGTCCTCAACGACACTGTCGCCCTCCTGACCGGTTTCAAATGCAAGACCGGTTACGAGACTTTCGACGGGCCCGCCGAAAGTGATCCGCTGCCATTTTCTCCCCGGAGCTTCCCTGGAAGTTGTTCTCACGTCCGGACATGGAAGAAACCATGTAAATCTCCTGAGTTGGAGGACTGTATTGGACAATTATGAGTTACTGTTTTATGCCTGTTCTTGTTTTGTTGTTTTTTTTTTTTGTTTTTTGTTTTTTTTTTAGGTATGGATGGAAGGTGTTATACCTGAAGGGTTTCACATGTACTGTCACTTTAAGGCTGGCTCCACCCAGGAGTGATGACAAGGGTCAAGGGGCAGAGTGGCCATCTTTAGACACATGTAGAGATGTATGATATGCAGAGCTGTCCTGTAATGCTGTACAGTGAGTCCTGAATAAACAACCGTTGTTCCAGACCAGAGTCCTGTGTCTCTCACAACACGGAGAATATAACACCCGCGGAGATCCAACTTAGTGAACAGGACAGCAGATCTGAGCCGCTGAAAGAGCTCGGGAACCAGAGGGAGAGGGTAGCGGTTCTTAATGGTAACTTTATTCAAGTCTCGGTAATCGATACAAGGTCGAAGGGAGTGATCCTTCTTTTCTACAAAAAAGATACCTGCCCCTGCCGGAGAGGTGGAAGGACGGATAAACCCCTTCTTCAGACTTTCGTCCACATAGTCCTTTAAAACGTCCAGCTCACGTTCAGATAGTGGGTAAATTCGGCCAAATGGGATCTCGGCTCCCGGGAGCAAGTCGATGGGGCAATCATATGAACGGTGAGGAGGTAAGGTCTCAGCTCCCCGCTTACTGAAAACATCCAGGAAGTTGTGATATGCCTTGGGTACAACAGAACATAAATCAGGCTCAGATTCGAGACAGAACAGAGTTTGGGGGGACTTGGATGGAGCGGGTAGACAGGAGTTCCTGCAGTAAGGAGACGGGAACTGGACGGCTCCTGTGATCCAGTTGATTTGCGGGTTGTGTGCCTGCAACCATGGCAATCCCAGGATAATGGGAAATAAGGGAGATGCGATGACATCCAAACGTATCAATTCCTTATGGCCAGATGGAGAGACCATTGGAAGAGGAAGGGTTTCTTGGGTCACGGGTCCAGACTTGATGTGGGAGCCATCGGCCAGGAAGATAGTGAGGTCCTGGGTCTTGGTCTGGAGAGGTATGCCTTGCTGCCCCGCAAAGGAACGGTCAATGAAACAACTGCAGGCTCCCGAGTCAATGATTGCTGTAACCTGGACGGGTCCTTCTGGGAGTTGCAAAGACACAGGAAAACCTAAGTGGGAGGTGGAGGTAACTGATGCCACACAACTGGAGGGCGAGACTGGCAAAGACTTATGGTGTTTTGCTGCGCAAGAGCGCACATAATGGCCAGCTTCTCCGCAATACAGGCAAAGATTACCCAGCTGGCGGCGACGTCTCTCCTCCGGAGACAAGACAGGCCGCATGACCCCAAGTTGCGTGGGTTCAGGGGCATCAGGCATGGCTCCGGCGGGAGCAGGGCTGGGAGAGACTGCCCCAGCGGAAGGGAAGTGTACAGGAGGTGCTACTCGTGGCAACATCCAGGCTGGCCGAAACTGCTGCGTTGATCGTTCCGCCCGGCGTTCTCGGAGCCGACGGTCGATTTGAATGGCCTGGGAGATCAAATTTTCTAGTGCGTCGGGGATGCCCACCCGGGCCAATTCGTCCTTCAGTGCTTCGGACAAGCCTAGACGGAACTGGTACCGGAGTGCAGCCTCGTTCCAGGAAGTGTCGGAACTCAGGCGACGGAAGTCCGTGACATAGTCTTCTACGGGTCTGCGCCCCTGCTGGAGAACGTGTAGCGCAGCTTCTGCGGTGGAAGATCGCTGTGGATCGTCATAGAGTTGGGCCATAGCCTCAAAAAATGACAATAGAGAGTTCAAATGGGGGCTACTCTCTTCAAGGAGCCGATGGGCCCAGGACTGGGGTCCGCATAGTAGCAATGAAATAACAAACCCCACCTTGGTGGCCTCCAGGGAGAAGGTCCGGGGTTGCAAGGAGAAGTAGAGCTGGCAGGCATTGCGAAACGCTCGGAATTTACCCCGATCTCCGGAATATTTTTCAGGGGTAGGGACCCGAGGTTCCGGTGGCAGCATCACTACTGTGGGGCTGGAGGCCGGTGCTGCGGTTGCGGCAGCGGAGGAGGGAGCAGATGGCACAGTGGAATCTGCCGTGAGGGCTACAGAGCGTAATCGTCCCTCTAACTGTGTATAGCCATCCTGAAGCGTCCTCACGGCTTGAGACAGGGCTGCTAGGTGTTGGCCGATCTCCTCTAACGGTGAAGCCTCTCTTGCAGGTTCCGACATGGCTGTCTTGCACTGTTAGGGTGCTGGTGGTAACCTGGCGACAGAGATAGGCCCCGATGTCCGCTAGAGGGCGGAGCTTGGACGGAACCCCCCAAGGTAAGTGACACAGGCTAGCCTGAGGTGCGGAGTCTAAGTATCCACCGGTTTTCGCCAGAGCCTCTAGTGGTGAGGATGGAGTTCGCTGCGTGTGGATACCAGGTCGCGGTCCTCAGGGTCGCCCCACCAGGGGTGAACCGATCAAGGTCCAAAGACGGGTAAACAGACAAGGGAGATCCGAGAGAATGGTCAAACAAGCCGGGGTCAGGACGGGCAGCAGACGAGCGGAGTCAGGAACAAGCCAAAAGGTCAACAGGAAATCAGCAGCAAACAGGTCACAGGTTCAGGAACAATGGCAGGAGCTGAAGACAAGACAGCACTGAACCTGTGTGCTGATCCAGCTTAAATAGAGCACTTTCTAGATGAGAGGGGTGGAGCCGGAATAGCCTGTGAGTCTTAACTCATCCACTGCCAGAGCCTTCCTGACAGGTTCCTAACAGCTCCTCACATTTTGACACAGGACATTTGTATGCATTATGTATCGCCAGCTTTGCACCAATAGTCACTACTGCTTTAGTATATAGTCTTAGTAAGCCATAGTATAAAAGGAGATCCACAGCCATATATAACAAATGTTGATGAATGCAGGTATACAGTATAAATTCAATAAAACATTAAATGCAACCAATGCAAGTACCTAAATATGTCTTGATAGCAGCCTTCTTAAGTCCCCCCTACAGTAAAGCACTCAGGCAGGGAACATGAAGGAAAGCACTGATTAGACTGCTACAGTACACATATACTGGCAGGCGGATAGAGCAGAGGGAGCGTGCTGCTGCTCCTATATTGTCCAATCACATGCTGAGGGTGTGTTTTTTTTACAAAAAGGTTTTAGCCATGCTATGCTATCTGGACGGGGTAGCCCAGATAATAAAATTGGCTGCTCAAACTTTAAATCGCATGGCAGGTGACATAGTTCCAATTTATGTATTTACAGTAGCTGCTTGCCTCAGGTTCAGCTTCAAATGAAGGTCTTTTAAGTCTGGCGATGCTTTCAATCCATAACAATGGGTTTTCTAAGCTATTGTATTCGAAGAGGCTTGGGAAATGCTACCAGACTAACATTAAAAATGAAGACATACCATTTCATTTGTAAACAGTTGTTCAGGGTGTGGTAGAGTTTAGGTACTTTCTTTCAAACACTGCCACCATCTTGTATCTTATGCCAGCTTATACAGCTGATCGAAATAAGATTTCCATTGGCCTGTTGGTTACACCCACATCTCTGTGGCCATTGTTTGACAAATAACAGAATCCTGGTTGGCCATAAGCTTTTGTACACACTTGTATTCTTCACTGCAATGATAAGGCCTACTACTTTTGTTATGACTGAATAGAAAATCTAGGCTAAGTGCCAGGCATGGCACCACATCCATCTGACCCACATTCCAGCTACGCCCTAATGATTATTTTGTTACCATGTTGCTTTGTTTTCTATATTCAAAATCACCTCTTGATTTTTGGCTGAGGTTTGAAATAATGTACTGTAGTAAGCAGGGAAAAGAATTTATGTTAAATAATAAACTCACATTAAAATAATGTTCTGGTCTGCACAATTTCCAATCAGTTGTTTTTTAATCCAATTTTTATTCAGTTTTAAAAACACGTAAAGCATACCGCCAAACTTTTTCAGATGGGAACGAGGGACACCTTTTAGCAAAAGTATGTAGGTATAGGACACACCTTGTGCCACACCCCCTTAAAGGAGAATTATACAAAAAAATATTAGTTAAACCCAAAAGTCCTTTTTTTACTGTTACCATTTCTTTATACTGGATTGTGACATATACAAATGCAGCAATATAGATATTGGATGAAAGGTTTAGCACTGGGAAACTGTTTGTGAAAGATAAAAAGTGCATTTTAAATACAACTATATTAATTTGACCAAAATGAGGGACACATGAGGAGGAAAGAGGTACAGAGGGACTTTGTTCCAAATCAGGGACAGTCCCTCGAAATCAGAGACAGTTGGGAGCTATGGGTAAAAGTAGCAGCAAGTAACAGAAAAAGATTTGCAGTCAAATAGACATTGGGCCAGATAAACTATTACTATTACCTGCTTTTCAGAATGGGCCAAATCATAATTCAATTAGAGGGTTTGAAATGAAAGATGTAGCAATTTAAAATAAAAAACAAAATCCACGTGGCTTTTTGTACAAGCTTGGGATGGTATAAAGAGGTAAAAAGTATAAGACTATAATAATATTATTATTATTATTATAATGCAGGCTTTATATAGCTCCGACAGTTTATGCAGCGCTTTACAACTTGAGGGTGGACAGTACAAACACAAAACACTTTAATACAGTAGGAATCAGAGGGCCCTGCTCGTTAGAGCTTACAATCTAAGAGGGAGGGTCAAGAGATGCAAGAGGTAATAACTGTGGGGGATTGGCTGATAGAGAAGAAAAAATTACAGTTAGGTGGTTGCCAGATAGGCTTCTTTGAAGAGGTTTTTTTTTAGGGATTGTCTGAAAGTGGACAAAGTAGGAGATAGTCGGACCGATTGGGGTAGAGCATTCCAGAGGATGGGAGAGGCTTGGGAGAAGTTCTGGAGGCGGCTATGGGAAGAGGTGGCAAGGGAGCTAGAGAGCAGGAGGTCCTGGGAGGAATGAAGAGAATGATTTGGTTGGTATTTTGAGACCATGTTAGTTATGTAGCTGGGTGCCAAGTTATGGGTGGCTTTGTAAGTTATGACTTTAGTTTGTAAGACTATAACTGCACTTCAACTATACCAATAATATGGTATGTATAACAATGTTGACATACTGTAGGATCAATCGTTGCTCAAATTTCAAAGGATATAATATCCTTCATCCTTTAACTCCACGTAGTTTCATAAAGTTGTTTGGGGATAGGATTTAAACAATTTACACTACTATTAACTTTTTTAAAAAGCTATGCAGTGTAAATCTAAAAAAGTATAAATAATACCTGTATTGGAAGAGACAAAAGATGGAGAGAATGAAGATAGAAAAAAATTAAGAGGGGAGAGGCAAGAGCAAAGATAGAGGAACAGAGGCATGGGGGCTGTCTAGGCAGCCTAAATTAAACTGGGTACGCATGAGTAGAATTTAATTTTGATTGTTCGCACATAAATTGGCTGTCAGAACATTCATGCCATCATTGAGTCAACTAATTTCATTTGAAAATTTGAAAACCATTAAAATTTCACCCAGTTATTTGAGTGTAAATCCTAAACAAGTTTCATTCAATATGTCTGTTTTTTTTTCCTGAACACAAACCATATTTACAGCTGGAATTCTGTTTATTTTAGACATTTTTACATTTCGCTCCTTCGAAATGTCTCATCACTACAGTTGAAAACAAATTTCAATTAGACCTAACTAACTAGAAAATTAAATAAATGTTTTTTTTAATTTTCAGAGGTAGGTTAAGTCAGATACCCTTATGTCTGGATGAGAATATAAAACACAGGGTGGCACTACTTTTAAAAAACTTGCTATGTGAATCAAATAAATTGATAGACACTTTTTTTTCCATAAAGCCAGCTACTCTAGATTTTACTTAAACAATTTGCATTTTTTTCTGAGTTTCCAGTCATTTGTTGAGCAGCTAATAAATTATTAAATCTAGTGTTCATGTGCTAAAATATCCAGCTGAAGAAAAAAAAATGTAATTGCCGGTATACAAAATGCTGCAACCCCATCAAAGACAACTGAACATTTTGAATCCTGGATGGTTGCTTTCTTTCCAAATCAACCTCATAAATCAATTAAAAGTAATCTTGAAGTGCAGTAATAATGAGTAAAACATTATTTTTTGGACATTGGAACACCTGTTTGTTTTACCCAACGTCTTTTTGGCCACACATTGTTTTTACATGTTTTTTGGAAGGAGTCTTTTGACTTAATTATTATTATTATTATTTTTTTTATTTCTAGTTTTCTGTGCACTTGATACCTTGTAATTTTATAAACCTTAATAAAATCAAGTTTATGTCAGTATTTGTGGTCAAATCTTTCATTACTACATCACACTCTGGGATAAGTGATTCCTCAAGCTCAAGGTTATAAACCTCTGACATAAAATAAAAACAAAGCATATACCTCTATAGTGTGTCTCAATCCAGAGCACTAAGTGTCATTTCTGGCCACTGCTTCTTTCCTCTGCTATCAGCATGAGTCACTTCTGACAGCTTTTCCTAACACCAAGAGAAAAAAGGTGATTGGGGGGGATCTCCAGCTCATAGCCTGTGATTGACAGCCCCAGCTCTGTTTTTGTGTGCCGTATGAATTGGGGTGTGTCCCTGCCCTCCAATCAGCTCTCAGAGAATTCTGCAGAGGGTAACTTCAACTTTTCAAAATTGTCAAAGTCAAAATTTTCTTTTTCATTTTGGATAGAGCAAGCCAAAATTTTGGGATTTTCTTTTACTTGCACTTTTAATGATAGTGTTCTAATCCATCTCTACTCTATCTAAATCTAACAAAAAAAGTTTCTCCTTTAGTTATAATTTCAGCTCCCTGCCCCCTGCTTTCTGAAGGCTCAGACATAATGTATTAGTTATGCACTTTGAACTGATGTAGAGGAGCGAAGGCTGCAGATAAACAGGTACAACTTATGTAGGAAGATTGTTTTTTTTTCATCTCTCTCTGTATCACCTGAGTATAGTCACTTCACTACTTATATGTAAAGGGGGTAAAAGCCACTTTAAGTTGCTTCCTCTATTTTTGTAATTTTCTTCTTAAAGCGGTGTTCCAGGCATTTTTGTGTTTATTAAAAGTCAGTAGCTACAAAAAGTGTAGCTGCTGAATTTTAATAAACACCTACTCATCTTTCTCATGATCTAGTGATGCAACAGCCCAAACCCTTGGTTCTCCCCCTGCATCTCACAAGTCCGAAGTGTGGGCACCCGGCAGCTTGCAGCTTCACAGCCAGGTGCGCACTGTGCATGCGCGACTCGCGCTTCGCCTCCTCAATGACCAGGCAATCTTCTGGGAGGTACCAGTGACATGTCCCAGAAAATTGCAGGGAGGAAGGGGGAGAGAAAAACTGCTTGGGCGCTGCGGCGCTCCGAGTGGAAGGGGAAGCTGGATACCAGTCAAAACTATGTACCTGCTCCCCCCCAAAAAAAATGGCATGCCAAGTGTGGCATGCAAGGGGGTGAGGAGTCCTTAAAGCGGAACTTTCACTTTTGGGTGGAACTCCGCTTTACAGCTGGGTTCACGCTATTTGTAGTCTCTGTGTAAACATAAGAAAACATAGCAAGTCCGCATGCTTTAGATCAGGGATCCTCAAACTACGGCCCTCCAGCTGTTGCGGAACTACACATCCCATGAGGCATTGAAAAACTTTGACATTCACAGACATGACTAGGCATGATGGGATTTGTAGTTCCTGAACAACTGGAGGGCCTTAGTGTTAAGACCCCTGCTTTAGATGATACGCTCTTCCAAATTCTGGTAATGTTAATGGGACTTAGAGAGCAGCCTGGTGAATACTGGGACACATGATGGTACGAAGCAGACTAGGTAATGTATAGTTTTCCTCCTTGATGGGGGTTCGGAGTAATAGTACAAACACTTCCAGCTGATGGTTGGGGGGGACAGCAAATGGTAAACCAAGATTTAAAGGAAGCATGTCAAGTAAAAAGATGGTGAAAATGGCTGGAGGACATTTTCATGGGGACATATTATGTCTATTGAGGGCCACATTAAATAGATTGCAGACAAAGATGACATCCCCTTTGTTATCAACATTACAGTAATAACTGTAACGTATGTGTAGCAGGTTTTCCAGGCCTGTGGCCTGATGTGGGTCTGCCATTGGTATCGGTTACCCCTCCAGCCCTTGTGAGCTGCAGCCCTGGGTGTGAGCACTGAGACATTGACAACTCTGGCATCTTTGTTTTGTGGTTTTATTGTATTTAAGAGGATGGGAGAAGGGAATGAGTGGGATACTCCTTTAGGCTCAACTAGATACAATTGTGGGACTTTTCTGGCAAAAATGCCTATTAGCACTGTCTTGACGCCAGCTGACGCTAGCCAACGCTTTCTGACGCTTGACCACTGTGTAATTACTGAAACTGTGCTGGATCCTCGACTTTAGTCCAGAAGATCTAGGACTGTAGAACTGCTTGACATGTAACACTACAATAGCTCAGAGTCACTGAATGGCTCCCCCCAGCACTGCACTGGCTGAGAAAACTCCTTGTAAGTTCCTGTACTGCTGCAACTCTCAACTGGCACACTTCACACTGTGCACTATCACTTTAGGGCCAAAACCACAGGTGCCCCCTTTACACTTTAAGCTCTTCAGGGTCCACTGACTATTTACCCCCTCTGTCACTTCAGGGTCCACTGACTAGGTACCCCCTTTGCAGCTAGCTGACACTGGATCCCCGAACCTCTTCCAGAGTGGTCCCCTCTAACTTCAGGCAGACCCCCAGGGGCAATCCTCAGTACTCATGACCTGTGTAGGCTTTCCTAGGACTGGACCCTCTGACTCTCCGCAGGTTCTCGGCACACCGGATCCCCTCAGCTTAGCTCAGCACTCTCTGGATCTTCAGGCAGCACCCCGAGATCCTCCTCCTAAGTCAGGAGAGGGGACAGCCGTTCTCTCCCTCCTGGGACTCTGCTCCCACGAAAGAAATCGTGTCATGTGCCACCCCCCAACTTATACCAACTCCCAGAATCCTTTACAGCACAATCTGCCTTCTGGGGTAGTTACAAGCCTGGATGTGTCCCCTGGTTTCCTCCACAGCCCTATGAGAAGCCTCTCACAGGAGCCAGTGGGGAGACTTCCCCTTCAGCAGGCACACCTGTAAACCATGACACCCTGACTAATAAATCACAGCCCTGCTGTTAGGCAGACAAGGCCCACTATACCTTTACCTAGCACCTACCTGTAGGGTGCTACATATGTATTTAGCCCAGAGAAAGGGTCCATAAACATCTTATGAAGCAATCAGTTGAAAAATGATCTAAGAAGTGGAGCTATTATCAAACTGAGCCTTAATCAGTTTACATTCCTAAGCTTGCCAAGAGGAAGGGATAAGTGGGCTCCATGTGGCCCCAAAAACACGTTTGACATACCAGATTTAATGCAGACCTGTGCTTTGTCCATTCCACCAGTAATCCCCCTCAGCAGCAGTACATTGCTACCCCATTGCTTTGAGCCTCCAGTGCTGACCAAGCTTTGCGGTCATTTGCTGTTCCATCGGTGACCACTGCCATCTCATTTGCAGCTGCTTCCGGGTCCTCCATCTTTGGCCATTGAGTGTCCTCCGATTGTGTAACTCCTGTGCATGAGCTTGGGGGTTACATCGTCTCTGAAACCAGACTCTTACATATGCTAAGAAGATGCAAGTGTGTAAAATTGCACGGCCCATGCGCTATATAGTGTACATATGAATTAAAATGCCAGAAGCAGCAGTTGTTTGGCAGAACAGACTTTATCTCTTCTACCAAAAAAATCTCTACTTTCTAACAACTCCTTACTTTTTATGTTTTACTTCTGCTTTAATGCAGAGAGCAAATGCTTCCCTTTACCAGAGCTTTACTAAACCAGAAATTAAGAGACTGCTTCCAAGCAGTGCAATAGCGCCTCCTGCTGGTTAGTTAACATAAAGCAATACAGACGATTTTAAGGCAATTCTGTTTCCAGAATAGAGCAGTGCCTTTTGCAAGCATAATTAATGCAAGTAGTATATAAGAGCATTTGGCTCAGAGACATAAGTAAGACCCTGCTGTACCCTGATGATTGATATGTCAACCATTTTCTGATGTCTCCTGTGGCTGTATGCTGCATTTTTATCTTTATCCGTTCCAACAAACGTCAGCTAGGCTTCAATGCCAGGGATTCTAGAATAAAAAACTCCCCAAAAGAATTACAATCATGAAAAAGGTTTTTGCTCACTTTACTAGAAAATGACTTTCTTTTTGGTGCCTGTGTCCCCAGTGAGGAGATTTTCCAACATTCACTGTTCGATCTAACACCCATAAAATACACAGGCAGTGAGTAGAAATCTACCAAATACAGGAGTTACAGGCAGCAGTAAACAATTTAGCAAAATGTCTAATCCTTCCCTACTATATCCAAAAAAAATTAGAAGAAGTTTAGTCTGGAGTCTGGCTTTAAGTATTTGTCTGGGGGATGTATCAGTTAGGTATGGTATATAACTTACACTATATTACCAAAAGTATTGGGACACCTGCCTTTACACGGGCGTGAACTTTAATAGCATCCCAGTCTTAGCCCATAGGGTTCAAGATTGAGTTGGACCACCCTTTGCAGCTATAACAGCTTCCACTTTTCTGGGAAGTCTATCCACAAGGTTTAGGCATGTTTGTGAGGTCGGGCATTGATGTTGGACAAGAAGGCCTGGCTCACAGTCTCTGCTCTAATTACTCCCAAAGGTGTTCGGTCAGGTTGAGGTCAGGACTCTGTGCAGGCCAGTCTAGTTTCTCCACCCCAAACTCGCTCATCCATGTCTTTATGGACCTTGCTTTGTGCACTGTTGTGCAGTCATGTTGGAACAGGAAGGGCCAACCCCAAACTGTTCCCACAAAGTTGGGAGCATGAAATTGTCTAAAATGTCTTGGTATGCTGACGCCTTAAGAGTTCCCTTCATTGGAACTAAGGGGCCAAGCCCAATCCCTGGAAAAACAACCCCACACCATAATCCTCCACCAAATGATTTGGACAAATGCACAAAAGAAGGTCTATAAAGACATGGATGAGTGAGTTTGGAGTGGAGGAACTTGACTGGCCTGCACAGAGTCCTAACCTCAATCCGATGGAACATCTTTGGGATTATTCAGAGCAGAGACTGCCAGCCAGGCCTTCTCATCCAACATCAGAGCCTGACCTTACAAACGCGTTTCTGGAAGAATGGTCAAACATTCCTATGGACACACTCCTAAACCTTGTGGACAGCCTTCCCAGAAGAGTTGAAGCTGTTATAGTTGCAAAGGGTGGGCCAACTCAATATTGATCCCTACAGACTAATACTAGGATGCCATTAAAGTTAATGTGCGTGTAAAGGCAGCCGTCCCAATACTTTTGGAAATATAGTGTATATGTAATATGTTTTTAGAAAAGATTCTATATTTGCAGTATCCATAGCATAGCAAAGTGTACTTGTATTTAAATATTGTGTCTGAGTAAGTGAGCTTCCCAGTGAAAGCCTGTGCAGAGGAGGCGTGTCAGGACAAGTGTGATCATTGGAGGAGAGCAGGCTGAGTTCCCAGCATAGCTAGAGAACTGACTACTGGGTGCTCTCCTGCTTAGCGTGGTCAGTTTTTAATAGGAAAGAAAAGGGGCTGACAGAAACACCAGGGATTTTACACAAAAGGAAGCAACACGAAGAGAACAGGATACTTTTGCATATAAATACATGGCACGGCAGGCACATATCAGGAATATGAAATGTTGGAGTAGCAAACACTTTAAATGTATGAAAGAAAAGCAAATCATACTTAAGAATGCAGGTTGGCAAGTGGGTATAGTTAATGCAGATTGTTAGGAAAGATGCATTTTGAGTGGGCAGTGGGTAAATGAAGGTTGTTGAAAGTGAGGGTGGGTAAGCTAGAGTTGGGATGCTGTGTGAAGGGTGAAGTGGTCAAGTACGGAATGTGCTGTAAGTGTGGGGTGGTGGTAGAGATGGCTTGGGGGAAGAGGGAAGACTGATAATTTGTAATAGTGTCAGTGAGTGTAAAAAGGTTGTTGATTTGGAGGTATGGATCAGTGAGGTTGAGTGGGAATAGTCAGTGAGTACAGTAGGGCCTAATGCTCATTTCACAGGGACAAACTTACCTTTAGGGGTAGCTGCACGTATGAGTAGAAGATGAAGATTTTGAGTAAGAATGTGAATGTGAAATGGATGTGAGAGTGGATGAAAATCCAAACTGAAAACACAGCCGCTGTAGCAGTGTTTCCAGCCACATTCCTGAAAATAATATTATATTACTATTATATTACTATTGGATAATTTTGTATTACCAAAGACCTCTAAAGCATACTTGCCAACTGTCCCATTTTTGCCGGGACAGTCCCGGCAAATAGGAGCATGCCCCTGGTAATTTGTATTGTCCCTGGAAGCGCCCGTTAAGAAGTAGTGCAGCTGAATGGGAGAATTATTCCAACTCTGCTACTTTGGCCTTAAGTTTAAAATCCCATTTTTAATTTCCTTTAATTCTCTCTATATTGAGTAGACCCTATAATCTGATAAGTAGGCGGAGATTAATTGGAGTCGGCGGAGCTTCAGGGAAGTGGGTGTGGTAAGTAATTGATAGCTGTGCTGCAAAGTGTCCCTGGAATTTTTTTTCAAATGTTGGCAACTATGTCTAAAGGGGTTTAGTAGATATGGGCTTTAGGGGGACTGTTAGCTCAAATCTCGTCAGGAGGCAATTTACAAGATGATATACGGCCCTTTAGTTGCTAACCCCCCTGGATAGTGAATTCCCTCTCTCCAGCTGGGAGATGTGAGGACACAGAGCACTGAAGCAAGGTGTAGACACATCTGATTTTATTGCAAGTTTCGCTCATATTTAAGGGAAGTTTTGAGCGGCAAAAACTTCTTTAAATTGGTTACAATTTATGAGTCAATTTAACAATAGAACATATCTCACAGAAACAATACATGAAAGGCTTTTGTTTTCCCTATACATCTCTGTAAGTGTGGGGTGTCGTGTGTTGGAGATTGTGTTTGTGGGAGAGCCGCTCCGTCTGTGTTCAGCTGTCATGTGTTAATGTAAGCAATTGTCAAATGTGTTTAGGTGGTGTCAGTAATCTCTATGCGCAGACTTAACATTGTCAAGTGTCCAAATGAATGAATGAAAAGGTGTTTGACATGTAAACTCCTATCAATGTCTTGTCGTTTATATGCAAAATACAGCTGTCTGATGTCCAGGGTGTATGAATGAGGTGTGTCAAATGGCTAGTTAATGTCATTTGCAAGCGCCCACATTCCATTGCAGAATGGGCATGAGCTGAAATGTATTATGAAATATAATAAGGCACGTTAATACAATCTTTCAGGGACTTTTTTGGTATCGTACTCATGATATATAACTGTACATTGTTTATATAAAAATAAACTTTAATTGTATATTACAAGTTAAAAAACATTGAATTTTTACACTGACATTGAAACATTGGATAATTACCTTTTAAGGTAGAAATTCATCAACAAGTTGGGTAATATGTCAATTTAATTTTTTCTAACAGGGCAAACGATGGACAACAAAGGATACTCCAGCAATGTTACTAATGAGGCAAAGAGCTTTTCCTGTTGAAGAGCACAGAAACAGAGAGTCTTCCAATGTTACCCCTTTTCAGAGTCCAACACCTTCGACACCTATAAGACTACAAGGACAGTTAGTCCATGGAGTGTCAATGACTTCTTTGCCTAGACCATGGACTAATACAGCAAGGCATGGAAGACTACAATACTATTGATCCACCTTCATACCAAGTGGACATCTTCCTTCCCCTCTGGTATCACTATAATGTGTTGGTTTAACATAAATGCAAATTGCAACTTGCCTTTAATAACGTTGCCTATACTTTAAACTGAGACCATTATGCATACTGTATATACAACTGGTAAGTAAAGTGGGTGACTGGTGAACTTGGTGCTATGCACAACTGAGAACAGTTCTGGTGGAGAAAATACTAAATTGATATTCTTGCATTTCAAGTTGAAAGGACACGCTGACAAAACCCTTGTGAATGCCGGAAATGCCATAGTAACCCTGGATAACTGTGGATTTATACTGATTTAAGAGATTATACAAAATATTTTCTTGCTCAAGTTATAATTTACTTCTGATAATGTACTGAAGGGACAATGTGAATGTGTCTTCAAACACCAAAGGCAGCTCATATATTCATCACACAATATTTTAATAAAATAACTGTACACCTTAAATTTGTTAATAAAAATATGAACCACATCTTGTTTAATATGATTTTTTCCAGTCTGATGATATAGAACAATTACATGAAGCCAAGTCATGTTTTCCTGCCTGATTAAGATAATTATTTTAAAGTGAACCTATTGCGTATAGGCTCATACACACTTAACGGAAATCGGACGAAATATCCTCCGATTTTTCTCTCTCTTGCTCAGCGTTCATAACCGTTTCTAGTTGACAGTGCGTAAATGTTCACAAAATTTCTCATCCAATTTTTTTTTTTTGTTTGGGACATTTGTTCCTAGACTTCCGGGTTGTCAGCAACTTCAGATCATGCGCGGTCTTTCGTATCTGATTTATCGTGGATGTACTGCATACACATTAAATGAAAATTGGTCATGCTGGGGACGGACGATACAAATTTTGGTGTTTGTCCCTCCATTTTTTCGTTGAAAATGTAGTCATTGGCTGCTGAAAGTTGTGTACACACTAGCCGACAATCGTACGATTTTACCTCGGACGGGAATTTTCTGCAGATTTTATACTAGTGTGTACCCCACTTAAGTTATAACAGGAAAACCTGTAATAGAAAATGATGACTGCTTACCTGTCTGTTGGGTGGCGAGTCCACTCTCTGCTTCTTTCTAGAGCTACATATAGCACTGCTATCTGACACTTTCAGGTGTGTCCCCTGCTACATGGTGTGATTTCACTTGCAAGCTGCTTCATCCCTATTACAGTGCATCAGGAAAGTATTTGCATCGCTTCACTTTTAACCACTTAAGCCCCGGAAGATTTTACCCCCTTAATGACCAGGGGGTTTTTTGCGATTTTTTACTGCGTGACTTTAACGGACAATTGCGCGGTCGTGCGACGCTGTACCTAAACAAATTTGACGTCCTTTTTTTCCCCACAAACAGAGCTTTCTTTTGGTGGTATTTGATCACCTGTGCGATTTTTTGCTCATGCTCTATAAACAAAAAAAGAGCTTACATTTTGCAAAAATAACAATATTTTTCACATTTTTTATATGAAATTCCCCCAAAAAAATGTAAAAATCAAAATTTTTTAACATTTTTGGCCAATTTGTTTTATGCTACATATGATTGGTTTGCGCAAAAGTTATCGCGTTTACTAACAAATGGAAAGATTTTTGTCATTTTTGGTGTTTTTTTTAACGAGTAATGGCGGTTATCTGCGATTTTTTTTGCGGAACTGCGACATTGCAGCGGACAGATCGGACCCTTGACTGACATTTTTGGGGTTACCAGTGACATTACTGCAGTAATCAGTGCTATACATATGCACTGTTACTGTAAATATGGCACTGGCAGGGAAGGGGTTAACTGAATTGGAGAGGGAGGGGTTAAGTGTGCCATAGGGGCGTGCTTCTAACTGTGATTGGCTGTGGCTACTATTGTAAAAACAGAGATCAACGGTCCTACATAGTAGAACCGTCTGATCTCCATTTTTACCCAGGGGAGAATGACAGGCGGCTTGTTTACATAAGCCGCCTGCCTTTCTCCCTCTCTACCGACGATCGCAGTGTGACCGGCAGACATCGGGTCCGCCGGTCACACGTACGGACTCCTTAGTGAAAGAGCCGGGCGGGCGCGCGCCTCGGCGGGCGCGCGCTCGCCCGCTATTGGCTCACAAGCCGGTGACAGGCTAGTGACGTATATATACATCACTTTGCCTGGCCGGGGCTGACCTCCGCAGTATATGTACTTGCGGCGGTCGGCAAGCGGTTAAGTTACAGCCTTGAATTAAAATGTATTATTTTCCTCAAAACTCTACAAACAATACCTCATAATGACAATGTAAAAAAAAAAAAGTTTGTTTAAAATTGTTGCACATTTATTAAAAAAAAAAAAAAGAAAAAGAAAACAATCACACGTACATCAGTATTCACAGCTTTGCCATGACACTCAAAATTAAGCTCAGGTGCATCCTGTATCCACTGATCAGCCTTGAGATGTTTCTACTACCTGATTGGAGTCCACCTGTGGTAAATTTAGTTGATTGGACATGATTTGGAAAGGCGCATACCTATCTATATAAGGTCCCACAGTTAACAGTGCATGTCAGAGCACAAACCAAGCCATGAAGTCCAAGGAATTGTCTGTAGACTTCCCAGACTGGATTGTATTGAGGCACAGATCTAGGGAAGGGTACAGAAAAATGTCTGCAGCATTGAAGGTCCCAATGAGCACAGTGGCCTCAATCATGGAAGAAGTTTGGAACCACTAGGACTCTTCCTAGAGCAGGCTGCCTGGCCAAACTGAGCGATCGAGGGAGAAGGGCCTTAGTCAGGTCAACTCTGACAGAGCTCCAGTGTGGAGAGAGGAGAACCTTCCAGAAGAACAACTATCTCTGCAGCACTCCACCAATCAAGCCTGTTTGGTAGAGTGGTCAGACGGAAGCCACTCCTCAGTAAAAGGCACATGACAGCCCGCCTGGAGTTTGCCAAAAAGGCACCTGAAGGACTGTCAGACCATAAGAAACTAAATTCTCTGGTCTGATGAAACAAAGATTTAGCCTCTTTGGCCTGAATGGCAAGCATTGTGTCTGGAGGAGCTACATATAACACTGCTATCTGACACTTTCAGATGTGTCCCCTGCTACATGTTGTGGTTTCACTTGCAAGCTGCTTCATCTCTATTACTGTATGTGCTGTAGTGACATTATGGATAGGGTTGAGCGGACACCTAGATGTCCGTGTTCGACGGGTTCGGCCGAACTTTAAAAAAAAGTCCGGGTCCGTGTCCCGGACTTTTACCGAACTTTTCCCGGACACCGAACCCCATTGAAGTCAATGGGGACCCGAACTTTAAGGCACTAAAATGGCTCTAAAACACCAAAGGAAAGGGCTAGAGTGCTGCAAATGGCAGCAAAACGTAATTAAGAGCATGGCAAGTGCTCTGCAAACAAATGTGGATAGGGAAATAACTTAAAACAACAAAAAAAAACAGAAAAATAAAACAATGTTCTTCTTCATCTCTGAAGGACGAGGCCCATATGGAGTAGGAGGGAGGTTGAGGTGGTGGTGGATGTGGCGGTGACATAGGCGTGCGCACAGGGTGTGCTGGGTGTGCCTGGGCACACCCTAATCACCTAGGGCACATAGCATTGCCAGTGAGGAGATGGGAAAGATCTCCCTGGGACCTGCTCTGCTCTATTTCTCCTTGCCTACAGGTACATGGCCCCGATACATTACTCTCCCTGCTGGCAAACACATGCATGTGTATTTCAACTTTGGGGTGCACACCTTAATGCAATAGGCTGCGCACACCTATGGGCGGTGTAGGTGGAAGCGGCGGTGGAGGAGGACCAGGGCCGGATTAACAGCATCATGGGCTTGGTGCTGAGGATTTTGAAGGGCCTTAGGGCCGTGCCTTGCCATGCACCCAGAGGAGGAAGGGTGCAGCCATGCATGCCTAATTCAACATGGGATGCTGTCTCTGAAGCCCATAAACACATCCATGCATCGCCAACTGTCCCTCCTTGTCCGGCCTTCACGCTGTGTGGGGAGGTTCTGAGGGTGCTGCCTGGGGAAGCGAGCATAGAAGCCAGACTTCTGTGTTTACAAGTGACAGAAGAGCGGTAACAGTGAATATGGCCAACCCGGGGCCTATATAAAAGGTAGGGGCCTGGAGCTGCAGCTCCAATAGACCCTACATTAATCTGGCCCTGAGGAGGAGGACGAGGTAGTCAACACTGCTTCTTTTCACAAATTTTAAATGAGGGTACACCCCAAAAGAGTGAGAAAGAGCAAAAATGGAACAATGGGTGGGTAAGGTCGGTATCCATTGCTATTCTGCATAAGGTACGGAAAAGTCCCGTGGGATCCATGCCTGGTTCATTTTAATGAACGTGAGCTTGTCCACATTGTCTCTGGACAGGCGGCTGCGCTTGTCTGTTATAACGCCCCCAGCCGTGCTAAATACCCGTTCAGATAATACACTGGCTGCAGGGCACGCCAGCACCTCCAAGGCGTAAAGGGCAAGCTCAGGCCATGTGCCCAATTTGGAGACCCAGAAGTTGAAGGGGGCAGACCCGTCATTCACTACATGTAGGCGTGTGCACACATACTGCTCCACCATGTTGGTAAAATGCTGCCTCCTGCTAAGACGTTCCATCTGAGCTGCTGGTGCTGCTGTTTGTTGTGGCGTGCTGACAAAGCTTTTCCACATTTCGGCCATGCTAACCCTGCCTTCTGAGGTGCTGGCGGTGCCCTGGTTGCGTTGGCGACCTCCTCCTCCTCCTCCTCTGCCTTGTGCTTCCACTGTGGCCCCGCTGTCAGATGGGAATGCCAGCAGCATGGCGTCTACCAGCGTGCGCTTGTACTCGCGCATCTTGCGATCGCGCTCCAGTGAGTGAATTAAGGACGGTACGTTGTCCTTGTAACGGGGATCCAGCAGCGTGGCCACCCAGTAATCAGCACAAGTTAGAATGTGGGCAACTCGGCGGTCGTTGTGGAGACACTGCAGCATGTAATCGCTCATGTGTGCCAGGCTGCCCAGAGGCGACGAAAGGCTGTCCTCTGTGGGAGGTGTATGGTCCGTGTCCTCTGTATCCCCCCAGCCACGCACCAGTGATGGCCATGAGCTGGCCTGGGTGCCACCCTGCTGTGAACATGGTTCCATCTCCTCCTCCAGCTCCTCCTCCTCCTCATCCTCCTCATCCTCCAGAACTGTGCCCCTGCTGGACAATTGCGTCCCTGGCGTTTGCGTGTGCAGGAACCCACCCTCGGAGCCCCTTGCGAATGACTGCCCTGAAAGCCTTGGAAATGTTACCTCTTCATCCTCCTCCTCCTCCTCATCCTGTGCCACATCCTCTTCCATCATCGCCCGAATTGTTTTTTCAAGGAGGCATAGAAGTGGGATAGTTAAGCTGAGAACGGCGTCATTGCCACTGGCCATGTTGGTGGAGTACTCAAAACAGCGCAACAAGGCACACAGGTCTCGCATGGAGGCCCAGTTATTGGTGGTGAAGTGGTGCTGTTCCGCAGAGCGACTCACGCGTGCGTGCTGCAGCTGAAACTCCACTATGGCCTGCTGCTGCTCGCACAGTCTTTCCAGCATGTGCAAGGTGGAGTTCCACCTTGTGGGCACGTCACATATGAGGCGGTGAGCGGGAAGGCCGAAGTTACGCTGCAGCGCTGCCAGGCGAGCAGCAGCAGGGTGAGAACGCCGAAAGTGCGCACAAACGGCCCGCACTTTCTGCAGCAGCTCTGACATATCGGGGTAGTTTTTAAGGAACCTCTGCACCACCAAATTCAGCACATGCGCCAGGCAAGGGATGTGCGTCAAACCGGCTAGGCCCAGAGCTGCTATGAGATTTCGCCCGTTATCGCACACCACCAGGCCGGGCTTGAGGCTCGCTGGCAGCAACCACTCATTTGTCTGCTGTTCCATGCTCCTCCACAACTCCTGCGCGGTGTGTGGTTTGTCCCCCAAACAGGCAAGTTGTAAAACTGCCTGCTGTCGTTTACCCCTGGCCGTGCTGAAGTTGGTGGTGAAGGTGTTACGCTGTCCGGATGAGGAGGCGGTAGAGGATGAGGAAGCGGAGTAGGAGGAGTTAGGAACAGGAGGCAAACTGAAGCGCCCTGCAATCCTCGGTGGTGGAAGGACATGCGCCAAATTGCTATCCGCCTCAGGCCCATCCGCCACTGCATTTACCCAGTGTGCCGTTAGGGAGATATAACGCCCCTGACCGTGCTTACTGGTCCACGTATCCGTAGTTAGGTGGACCTTGGCACAGATGGCGTTGCGCAGTGCACACCTGATTTTTTCCCCCACTTGGTTGTGCAGGGAAGGGATGGCTTGCCTGGAAAAGTAGTGGCGGCTGGGCACGACGTACTGTGGGACAGCCACCGACATAAGGTTTTTAAAACTGTGCGTCTCCACCAGACGGAATGACAGCATTTCAAAGGCCAATAATTTTGAAATGCTGGCATTCAGGGCCAGGGATCGCGGGTGGGTAGGGGGGTACTTCCTCTTCCTCTCAAGTGTTTGGGAGATGGAAAGCTGAACGCTTCCACGGGACATTGTGGAGATGGTTGTTGGTGACCCAGGTGGTGGTGTTGCTGACAGATCGTCTGTTTGCGGGGTGGCAGGTGCCGGTATCACTACAGATGTGGCTGGAGCGGCCGAGACTGCAGCAGAAGAGGAAGCAGGATGAGCCAGAGACGTTTCTTGGTTTTGAAGGTGTGTACTCCACTGCAGCTCGTGCTTTGCACTTAGATGCCTGATCATGCAGGTTGTGCTCAGGTTGAGAAGGTTCATGCCTCGCTTCAAGCTCTGATTGCACAGGGTGCAAACCACTCGTGTCCTGTCATCAGCACATTTTCTAAAGAACTTCCACGCTAGAGAACTCCTTTGAGCTGACTTTGGTGCGCTCGTTCCCTTGCTGCGTTGGGCAGTAGCGGGCGTAGTGTCTAGGGCACGGCCGCTCCGCTTCTGCACCCTGCTCCCTCTTCTGCTGTGCTGGTGGCTCTGTGCGACCACCGCCTCTTCCTCCAAACTACTCAGTTCACCTGCATGACGTTCATTCCATGTGGGGTCGAGGACCTCATCGTCCTCCACATCATCTTCCACCCAGTCTTCACCCCTGCCCTCCTTGTCGGTCTCCACAATGCTGAACGCCGCAGCAGTTGGCACCTGCGTTTCGTCATCATCGGAGACGTGCTGCGATGATCCTTGCATGTACTCATCTTGAGGAATAAGTGGTTGGGCATCGCTGCACTCAATCTCTTCCACTTCTGGGGCAGGGCTAGGTGGATGGCCCTGGGAAACCCTGCTGACAGAGTCCTCAAAAAGAATAAGAGACTGCTGTATGGCTTGGGGCTCAGACTGCTGGCCTGATTTGCAAGGGGGTGAGGTGAAAGACGGTTGGACATTGGCTGCAGGTGCCAACTCTGACCTTTCTGCAGTAGACTGGGTGGGAGACAATGTGAAGGAACTGGAGGCACTGTCAGCAGCAAACCAATCTACTATCGCCTCAACTTGTTCTGGCCTCATCACTTCTAGGGGCGTTTGATGCCCTACCAAATACTGATGCAGGTTCTGTCGCCTACTCACACTTGAGGAAGGTGTTTCACTTGTGCGTGTAGCTGGCACAGATCGACCATGTCCTCTCCTTGCAACAGGAGCTCTACCAGCAGCACCACGACCCAGGCCACGGCCCTTATTTGACGGTCTCCTCATATTTCTGTAATTTAAGATCTTGCCCTAGAAAGGTTTTTATTGAATAGCGGAATAGAAAATATGATCCAAAAAAAGTGTATGTATATCACACGTACACAACCACACTAGGCCCCAATTACTATTGTTTGTACCCCTAAAAGGCTAGATGAGGAGTAGGGGGAGTATGGAACAGGCAGCACCCTCAAACCTTCAGAAGTATGAGATGAACCCCAACAACTTGGAAAGGTGGATCTCTCTCACACATACCGACACAGACTATCCCGCAATTCAATTGATCCTCAAAGGTTTTTATTGAATAGCGGAATAGGAAATATGATCAAAAAAAGTGTATGTATCTCGCACGTACACAACCACACTAGGCCCCAATTACTATTGTTTGTACCCCTAAAAGGCTAGATGAGGAGTAGGGGGGGTATGGAACAGGCAGCACCCTCAAACCTTCAGAAGTATGAGATGAACCCCAACAACTTGGAAAGGTGGATCTCTCTCACACGTACCGACACAGACTATACCGCAATTCAATTGATCCCCAAAGGTTTTTATTGAATAGCGGAATAGGAAATATGATCAAAAAAAGTGTATGTATCTCACACGTACAGAAACACACTAGGCCCCAATTACTATTGTTTGTACACCTAAAAGGATGGATGAGGAGGAGGAGGAGTATGGAACAGGCAGCACCCTCAAAGCTTCAGAAGTATGAGATGAACCCCAAAAACTTGGAAAGGTGGATCTCACACGTACCGACACAGACTATCCCGCAATTTAATTGATCCCCAAAGGTTTTTATTGAATAGCGGAATAGGAAATATGATCAAAAAATGTGTATGTATCTCACACGTACAGAAGCACACTAGGCCCCAATTACTATTGTTTGTACACCTAAAAGGATGGATGAGGAGGAGGAGGAGTATGGAACAGGCAGCACCCTCAAAGCTTCAGAAGTATGAGATGAACCCCAAAAACTTGGAAAGGTGGATCTCACACGTACCGACACAGACTATCCCGCAATTTAATTGATCCCCAAAGGTTTTTATTGAATAGCGGAATAGGAAATATGATCAAAAAATGTGTATGTATCTCACACGTACAGAAGCACACTAGGCCCCAATTACTATTGTTTGTACACCTAAAAGGATGGATGAGGAGGAGGAGGAGTATGGAACAGGCAGCACCCTCAAAGCTTCAGAAGTATGAGATGAACCCCAAAAACTTGGAAAGGTGGATCTCACACGTACCGACACAGACTATCCCGCAATTTAATTGATCCCCAAAGGTTTTTATTGAATAGCGGAATAGGAAATATGATCAAAAAAAGTGTATGTATCTCGCACGTACAGAAACACACTAGGCCCCAATTACTATTGTTTGTACACCTAAAAGGATGGATGAGGAGGAGGAGGAGTATGGAACAGGCAGCACCCTCAAAGCTTTAGAAGTATGAGATGAACCCCAAAAACTTGGAAAGGTGGATCTCACACGTACCGACACAGACTATTCCGCAATTTAATTGATCCCCAAAGGTTTTTATTGAATAGCGGAATAGGAAATATGATCAAAAAATGTGTATGTATCTCACACGTACAGAAGCACACTAGGCCCCAATTACTATTGTTTGTACACCTAAAAGGATGGATGAGGAGGAGGAGGAGTATGGAACAGGCAGCACCCTCAAAGCTTCAGAAGTATGAGATGAACCCCAAAAACTTGGAAAGGTGGATCTCACACGTACCGACACAGACTATCCCGCAATTTAATTGATCCCCAAAGGTTTTTATTGAATAGCGGAATAGGAAATATGATCAAAAAAAGTGTATGTATCTCGCACGTACACAACCACACTAGGCCCCAATTACTATTGTTTGTACCCCTAAAAGGCTAGATGAGGAGTAGGGGGGGTATGGAACAGGCAGCACCCTCAAACCTTCAGAAGTATGAGATGAACCCCAACAACTTGGAAAGGTGGATCTCTCTCACACGTACCGACACAGACTATCCCGCAATTCAATTGATCCTCAAAGGTTTTTATTGAATAGCGGAATAGGAAATATGATCAAAAAAAGTGTATGTATCTCGCACGTACACAACCACACTAGGCCCCAATTACTATTGTTTGTACCCCTAAAAGGCTAGATGAGGAGTAGGGGGGGTATGGAACAGGCAGCACCCTCAAACCTTCAGAAGTATGAGATGAACCCCAACAACTTGGAAAGGTGGATCTCTCTCACACGTACCAACACAGACTATCCCCCAATTTAACTGATCCCCAGAGGTTTTTGATTAAATAGCGGAATAGAAAATATGATCCCAAAAAAGTGTATGTATATCACACGTACACAACCACACTAGGCCCCAATTACTATTGTTTGTACCCCTAAAAGGCTAGGAGTAGGGGGAGTATGGAACAGGCAGCACCCTCAAACCTTCAGAAGTATGAGATGAACCCCAACAACTTGGAAAGGTGGATCTCTCTCACACGTACCAACACAGACTATCCCCCAATTTAACTGATCCCCAGAGGTTTTTGATTAAATAGCGGAATAGAAAATATGATCCCAAAAAAGTGTATGTATATCACACGTACACAACCACACTAGGCCCCAATTACTATTGTTTGTACCCCTAAAAGGCTAGGAGTAGGGGGGAGTATGGAACAGGCAGCACCCTCAAACCTTCAGAAGTATGAGATGAACCCCAACAACTTGGAAAGGTGGATCTCTCTCACACGTACCAACACAGACTATCCCCCAATTTAACTGATCCCCAGAGGTTTTTGATTAAATAGCGGAATAGAAAATATGATCCCAAAAAAGTGTATGTATATCACACGTACACAACCACACTAGGCCCCAATTACTATTGTTTGTACCCCTAAAAGGCTAGGAGTAGGGGGGAGTATGGAACAGGCAGCACCCTCAAACCTTCAGAAGTATGAGATGAACCCCAACAACTTGGAAAGGTGGATCTCTCTCACACGTACCAACACAGACTATCCCCCAATTTAACTGATCCCCAGAGGTTTTTGATTAAATAGCGGAATAGAAAATATGATCCCAAAAAAGTGTATGTATATCACACGTACACAACCACACTAGGCCCCAATTACTATTGTTTGTACCCCTAAAAGGCTAGGAGTAGGGGGAGTATGGAACAGGCAGCACCCTCAAACCTTCAGAAGTATGAGATGAACCCCAACAACTTGGAAAGGTGGATCTCTCTCACACGTACCAACACAGACTATCCCCCAATTTAACTGATCCCCAGAGGTTTTTGATTAAATAGCGGAATAGAAAATATGATCCCAAAAAAGTGTATGTATATCACACGTACACAACCACACTAGGCCCCAATTACTATTGTTTGTACCCCTAAAAGGCTAGGAGTAGGGGGGAGTATGGAACAGGCAGCACCCTCAAACCTTCAGAAGTATGAGATGAACCCCAACAACTTGGAAAGGTGGATCTCTCTCACACGTACCAACACAGACTATCCCCCAATTTAATTGATCCCCAAAGGTTTTTGATTAAATAGCGGAATAGAAAATATGATCCCAAAAAAGTGTATGTATATCACACGTACACAACCACACTAGGCCCCAATTACTATTGTTTGTACCCCTAAAAGGCTAGGAGTAGGGGGGAGTATGGAACAGGCAGCACCCTCAAACCTTCAGAAGTATGAGATGAACCCCAACAACTTGGAAAGGTGGATCTCTCTCACACGTACCAACACAGACTATCCCCCAATTTAACTGATCCCCAGAGGTTTTTGATTAAATAGCGGAATAGAAAATATGATCCCAAAAAAGTGTATGTATATCACACGTACACAACCACACTAGGCCCCAATTACTATTGTTTGTACCCCTAAAAGGCTAGGAGTAGGGGGGAGTATGGAACAGGCAGCACCCTCAAACCTTCAGAAGTATGAGATGAACCCCAACAACTTGGAAAGGTGGATCTCTCTCACACGTACCAACACAGACTATCCCCCAATTTAACTGATCCCCAGAGGTTTTTGATTAAATAGCGGAATAGAAAATATGATCCCAAAAAAGTGTATGTATATCACACGTACACAACCACACTAGGCCCCAATTACTATTGTTTGTACCCCTAAAAGGCTAGGAGTAGGGGGAGTATGGAACAGGCAGCACCCTCAAACCTTCAGAAGTATGAGATGAACCCCAACAACTTGGAAAGGTGGATCTCTCTCACACGTACCAACACAGACTATCCCCCAATTTAACTGATCCCCAGAGGTTTTTGATTAAATAGCGGAATAGAAAATATGATCCCAAAAAAGTGTATGTATATCACACGTACACAACCACACTAGGCCCCAATTACTATTGTTTGTACCCCTAAAAGGCTAGGAGTAGGGGGGAGTATGGAACAGGCAGCACCCTCAAACCTTCAGAAGTATGAGATGAACCCCAACAACTTGGAAAGGTGGATCTCTCTCACACGTACCAACACAGACTATCCCCCAATTTAACTGATCCCCAAAGGTTTTTGATTAAATAGCGGAATAGAAAATATGATCCCAAAAAAGTGTATGTATATCACACGTACACAACCACACTAGGCCCCAATTACTATTGTTTGTACCCCTAAAAGGCTAGGAGTAGGGGGAGTATGGAACAGGCAGCACCCTCAAACCTTCAGAAGTATGAGATGAACCCCAACAACTTGGAAAGGTGGATCTCTCTCACACGTACCAACACAGACTATCCCCCAATTTAACTGATCCCCAAAGGTTTTTGATTAAATAGCGGAATAGAAAATATGATCCCAAAAAAGTGTATGTATATCACACGTACACAACCACACTAGGCCCCAATTACTATTGTTTGTACCCCTAAAAGGCTAGGAGTAGGGGGAGTATGGAACAGGCAGCACCCTCAAACCTTCAGAAGTATGAGATGAACCCCAACAACTTGGAAAGGTGGATCTCTCTCACACGTACCAACACAGACTATCCCCCAATTTAACTGATCCCCAGAGGTTTTTGATTAAATAGCGGAATAGAAAATATGATCCCAAAAAAGTGTATGTATATCACACGTACACAACCACACTAGGCCCCAATTACTATTGTTTGTACCCCTAAAAGGCTAGGAGTAGGGGGAGTATGGAACAGGCAGCACCCTCAAACCTTCAGAAGTATGAGATGAACCCCAACAACTTGGAAAGGTGGATCTCTCTCACACGTACCAACACAGACTATCCCCCAATTTAACTGATCCCCAGAGGTTTTTGATTAAATAGCGGAATAGAAAATATGATCCCAAAAAAGTGTATGTATATCACACGTACACAACCACACTAGGCCCCAATTACTATTGTTTGTACCCCTAAAAGGCTAGGAGTAGGGGGAGTATGGAACAGGCAGCACCCTCAAACCTTCAGAAGTATGAGATGAACCCCAACAACTTGGAAAGGTGGATCTCTCTCACACGTACCAACACAGACTATCCCCCAATTTAACTGATCCCCAGAGGTTTTTGATTAAATAGCGGAATAGAAAATATGATCCCAAAAAAGTGTATGTATATCACACGTACACAACCACACTAGGCCCCAATTACTATTGTTTGTACCCCTAAAAGGCTAGGAGTAGGGGGGAGTATGGAACAGGCAGCACCCTCAAACCTTCAGAAGTATGAGATGAACCCCAACAACTTGGAAAGGTGGATCTCTCTCACACGTACCAACACAGACTATCCCCCAATTTAACTGATCCCCAGAGGTTTTTGATTAAATAGCGGAATAGAAAATATGATCCCAAAAAAGTGTATGTATATCACACGTACACAACCACACTAGGCCCCAATTACTATTGTTTGTACCCCTAAAAGGCTAGGAGTAGGGGGGAGTATGGAACAGGCAGCACCCTCAAACCTTCAGAAGTATGAGATGAACCCCAACAACTTGGAAAGGTGGATCTCTCTCACACGTACCAACACAGACTATCCCCCAATTTAACTGATCCCCAGAGGTTTTTGATTAAATAGCGGAATAGAAAATATGATCCCAAAAAAGTGTATGTATATCACACGTACACAACCACACTAGGCCCCAATTACTATTGTTTGTACCCCTAAAAGGCTAGGAGTAGGGGGAGTATGGAACAGGCAGCACCCTCAAACCTTCAGAAGTATGAGATGAACCCCAACAACTTGGAAAGGTGGATCTCTCTCACACGTACCAACACAGACTATCCCCCAATTTAACTGATCCCCAGAGGTTTTTGATTAAATAGCGGAATAGAAAATATGATCCCAAAAAAGTGTATGTATATCACACGTACACAACCACACTAGGCCCCAATTACTATTGTTTGTACCCCTAAAAGGCTAGGAGTAGGGGGGAGTATGGAACAGGCAGCACCCTCAAACCTTCAGAAGTATGAGATGAACCCCAACAACTTGGAAAGGTGGATCTCTCTCACACGTACCAACACAGACTATCCCCCAATTTAACTGATCCCCAAAGGTTTTTGATTAAATAGCGGAATAGAAAATATGATCCCAAAAAAGTGTATGTATATCACACGTACACAACCACACTAGGCCCCAATTACTATTGTTTGTACCCCTAAAAGGCTAGATGAGGAGTAGGGGGAGTATGGAACAGGCAGCACCCTCAAACCTTCAGTATGAGATTGTGTTCACTGTACCCCACAAAGATTGAGTTCACTGCACCCCACAATGATTGTGTTCACTGTACCCCACAAAGATTGTGTTCACTGCACCTCACAAAGATTGTGTTCACTGTACCCCCCAAAGATTGTGTTCACTGCACCCCACAAAGATTCTGTTCACTGTACCCCACAAAGATTGTGTTCACTGCACCCCAAAAAGATTGTGTTCACTGCACCCCAAAAAGGATGTTGTTCACTGCACCCCAAAAAGGATTTTGTTCACTGCACCCCAAAAAGGATGTTGTTCACTCCACCCCAAAAAGATTGTGTTCACTGCACCCCACAAAGATTGTGTTCACTGCACCCCAAAAAGATTGTGTTCACTGCACCCCAAAAATGATTTTGTTCACTGCACCCCAAAAAGGATTTTGTTCACTGCACCCCAAAAAGGATGTTGTTCACTCCACCCCAAAAAGATTGTGTTCACTGCACCCCAAAAAGATTGTGTTCACTGCACCCCACAAAGGATTTTGTTCACTGCACCCCAAAAAGATTGTGTTCACTGCACCCCAAAAAGGATGTTGTTCACTGCACCCCAAAAAGGATTTTGTTCACTGCACCCCAAAAAGATTGTGTTCACTGCACCCCACAAAGGATTTTGTTCACTGCACCCCACAAAGATTGTGTTCACTGCACACCAAAAAGGATTGTGTTCACTGCACCCCAAAAAGATTTTGTTCACTGCACCCCAAAAAGATTGTGTTCACTGCAGCCCAAAAAGATTGTGTTCACTGCAGCCCAAAAAGATTGTGTTCACTGCAGCCCAAAAAGATTGTGTTCACTGCAGCCCAAAAAGATTGTGTTCACTGCAGCCCAAAAAGATTGTGTTCACTGCAGCTCACACACAGAAAAATGGATGTGGATCACTGACACCTGCCTATCTCCAATCCCACACCACACAGCAATATCGATTGTAGTTTGTAGAACACAGTTTCCCTAAAATTCAGCAGACTCTGTCCCTAACAGGATTGAGAAGAGATCGTAGATCAGGATTGAGTGCAGATTCACCCCACCCCCCACACAGCAATATCGATTGTAGTTTGTAGAACACAGTTTCCCTAAAATTCAGCAGACTCTGTCCCTAACAGGATTGAGAAGAGATCGTAGATCAGGATTGAGTGCAGATTCACCCCACCCCCCACACAGCAATATCGATTGTAGTTTGTAGAACACAGTTTCCCTAAAATTCAGCAGACTCTGTCCCTAACAGGATTGAGAAGAGATCGTAGATCAGGATTGAGTGCAGATTCACCCCACCCCCCACACAGCAATATCGATTGTAGTTTGTAGAAGACACTGACCCTATATAATTCAGCAGACTCTATCCCTAAAATGCCTACAACTCGCCCTGCCTAAACACTCCGACCTGTCCCTCAATTCTATCCGGACACAAATGGTTTTTTCCTGCCTATCTTTCCCTAATCAGCAGCCAGCACGTTGATGTGTGCTCTGTCCCTGAATCTAAGCAGCATAATGACGCCGCTGCGGCTGCCTCGAACTTATAAAGACTTGGTCACATGCTTCAGACGGCCAATCACAGCTACTGAGACATTTGCAGGCATGGCTGGGATGGCTTAAGGCACACCAGTTAAACGATTGTTGATTGGCTGTTGAAAGCCCGCCATGAAAAGAGCGCCAAAGCATGCAAAACCCGGAAATAAAACGACCGAACACGGATTTTTACCCGAACATACAGTAAAGTGTCCGTGTCCGTGTTCGGGTACAAAAAATCCAATTATTCGGTACGAACACGAATAATACAGTCCGTGTTCGCTCAACACTAATTATGGACATTGAATGGAACCATAGAGCACAGCAGCAAAACTATTGCTGGGAAGATATCAGTGGCATCCAAAGCTCTGCAAGACCTACTGATGGCTGCTATGTCACTACAGAACACAGTAGTGATGTAGCAATTTCAAATTGTAACTGTATTATGCAGGAGGGGAACACTATCTAATACACTCAGAATTTGTGAATACTAGTGGTGCTGTAGCTCAGCAGCAGAGCTAAGACTGGACTTGCAAAGTATTCAAGTTATACTTTTACCATGTGCTTCTGTCACTGTTATTTTTTCCTAGCGCAAAGCGAAGGTTGAGCTGAGCTTCAGAGCGGGATCCAGTGTGCCAGTTAATGTCTGAATGATTAATTTAGTAAGCTAACATCAATTGTTTAATCGATCAATGAACAACAGGACCCCCACTACAAAAATAATTTATAAAAATAATCAAGCTGACTCAATTAATTATTCTTGAGTTATTTTGCCATGCAGAAATTTTTTGAACAACCCGATAAGATTGGTGTAAGTATAGACTGCAGACTGTGAAATATACATTACTATTTATTTACAATAAGTCACTTTAAAACCACCACTAACATGAGGTTGACACAGACATTAAATGATCTTCACAATGGCTTGCTTAAAATATTCTGCTAAAACTTTGGTATTTATGTTGGATTAAACAAAATAATCAATTTCCCCTCATAGACAGTGTAGCACTCTCCTAGGTAGGTGCTAGGAAAGAGCATATGGGTGGCCCTGTCTGCATATCAAGGGGGCCTGATCATTTAATTATGCTGTCACATGCTTCCAGGTGTGACCTGGTGAGCCTGGGGAGTCTCCCCACTGTTTCCAATGAGGGCTCTTATCGGACAGTGGAGGAAACCTAGCCAATAGCACACCAGGGCTTATGGCTATCTCAGTGGGCGGAATTTGCCACAATGCACCCTGGGATGGGCTATAAGTCTGAGGGGAGCATGTGACAGGGCGTCTTTGGCAGGAAGCAGAGTCCCAGGGGGAGGGTGACGGCTGTCTCTCCTCCGGTCAGCGCAAGTGAGGGTGTCCTGGGCAGTCGGCCTAGAGGACGAAGGTTGAGCTGAGCTTCAGAGCGGGATCCAGTGTGCTGTGGACCGAGTGGAGCTGCTGGGCAGAGGTTTCCAGGAAAACAGTATCGTGAGTACTCAAAACCGCCCAGGGGTCTGCCTAGGAGAGGGGCCACTCCAGAAGGTCAGAGGGATCCGGGAGCCAGCTAACCTGTGGAGAAGGCTTAGAGAAAGGGGGTGCCAGTGTATAAGCCCTGAAGATAAATGAGAGAAAGAGGGTGCCAGTGTGGGCCCTGAAGTGTCTAGCAGTGCAGCAGTAGTACAAGTAGCTACCTCAGCAAGGAGTGCTTAAGGGAGCTCAAGAGGACTTCTTTATGTGAGAAAGCAGTCTAAAGTCAGTTTGGAGTTAACAGGCGGCAAGCCAGCGTTAACCAGCGTCAACCGGCGCGTTGACCGGCATTTAGCCAGCATCAAGTCAGCGCCAAATGGCATTTTCAGTTGTCCCTAGCAAATTGTGCATAGTTGAGCCAAAGGAGTATCCCACTCATTCCTTTCTCCCATCCAAGTTTTCAATAAATACAAAAAACCCAAAGATACTGGACTTTGTCTCAGTGCTCACACTTGGAGGAACATGCACAAAGGTACTTTTGTTGCACCCGGTGACCCAGGGGGACCCATATCCAGCAAAATGGCTGGGAATCCTGCTACAACAGCATAACCATTGATAACTACCTGGCAGATAATAATCTATGTTTTATGGATTCCGACTGTTATTCTCCTGCAGAAAGAATAAGTGTCAAAATATTTAAAAGTGAGGGGCAATATGGCCAAAGAAAAAAAAAAAATATATATATAAAAAATAATATAATGATATAGGTTATGCTGTCATGAGATAAGTGTTACAACAAAGACTATCATACTTGGCCTATTAATTCATGCAAACAAAAATCACCAAGAAAATATATATATTATAGTTACCCTCCAAGGATACCAGGTAAATTTTTAGATGGCTGATGAGCAAACGCAAAAAACGGAATTTTTGTAAAATCTTACAGTAAAATGCCTTTCTCTTACGTCCTCTGACAGTCGCCGCCCACTCATACAGTCTTCACCAATGGGTATTGACCACAGGAGCAAGCTAGGCATAAGACTTGTTAAAAACAAAGCAATTTACATAGACACACCTACAGGGGGCTGTCCCTCTGGTCCAATACCCCCTGCTAGCTTTATTCCCAATTCAGTTTGGTAGCAAGCAGTAGATAGTCCATGAACCCCAAAAGAGGGGCGGGGCGGCGATTTTACAAAAATTCAGTTTTCTCTTACCTCCTCTGATGGTCGCCGCCCACTCATACAGTCTTTACCAATGGGATGCCCCAAAGCAGTGTAGACATGAGGGGTGGGAAGCGCAACCGTCACAAAGGCAACGCAGCACTCAGGTCAGAGAAAGGAACCTTACCTGAACAGAAAGGTAAACCCTCTGGGTAACAGAAAAGCTCAACTAGAGCAACAACCCAGGAAAGCAAATAAACAAGGGAAAAACAACCCCAACAGACAGGGACCGGCAAAGCCAGGGCCCCCTCAAGGTACTGCCGCACACAGAACTTTGCGGCCAAAAGAGGCATCTGCTGATGCCAAAACATCAAGTTTGTCAAATTTGGAGAAGGTGTGCACGGACGACCAAGTCGCAGCCTTGCACACCTGGGCCACCGAAGCCTGATGCCGGAAGGCCCATGACGCACTCATCGCTCTGGTAGAGTGCGCCTTGACAGGGAAGGGCAGAACCCGTTCCTTAACCACTTAAGCCCCGGAAGATTTTACCCCCTTCCTGACCAGGGGGTATTTTGCGATTCGGGACTGCGTGACTTTAACGGACAATTGCGCGGTCGTGCGACGCTGTACCTAATCGAATTTGACGTCCTTTTTTTCCCACAAACAGAGCTTTCTTTTGGTGGTATTTGATCACCTGGTTAAGCGAATAGGCCTGTACAATCGTCTGTCTGATCCATCTTGAAATGGTTGCCGCAGACGCAGCCGTACCCTTCCGAGGTCCCTCAGGAAGAACAAAAAGAAAATCCGACTTCCTAAAGGATTCAGTGGACGACAGGTAAACCCCAATCGCCCGGACAACATCCAAGGAATGCAAGGCAAACTCCTTAGGATGCTTGGGATTCACACACAGCAAAGGTAAGACAATATCCTCGTTAAGGTGAAAATCAAAAACCACCTTAGGAAGGAAAGATTGGTTAGGTCGCAAGACCACCCTATCCCTAAGAACCACCAGGTAAGGGGAGCGGCAAGACAGGGCCGCCAACTCCGACACTCTGCGGGCAGATGTGATCGCCACCAGAAAGGCAATCTTTCGTGACAGGCGAGGCAGAGAAATTTCCCTGATGTTTTCAAAGGGAGGATGTTGCAAAACGAACAGAACCAAGTTCAAGTCCCAAGGAGGTAAAGGTGCTCTCAGAGGAGGAGCCAAATAACGCACACATTGAATAAAGGTGCGTATCAAAGAATTTGATGCCAAGGGGCGTTGAAAAAGGATCGCCAGTGCAGATAACTGGCCCTTATTTGTGATCAACGCAAATCGCTGGTCCACACCAGATTGCAGGAAGGCTAACACCCTCGCCACCGAAAAGGAACGAGGATGAATGCCCCTGGATTCACACCAGGCAAAATAGGCCTTCCACGTACGGTAATAAATCTTACCGAATGAGGCCTTCCTAGCCTTGAGCAGGGTATGAATGACCACCGACGAGAGATCTCAATCTCTCAAGACCTGGCTTTCAACAGCCACGCCGTTAAAGCCAGCGACCGTAAAGCAGGATGGAAGATCGGCCCTTGAGACAGCAGATCGTCTCGTAATAGGAGCCGCCACAGAGACTCGACGACCAACTTCGGGTTCCGAGACCAACCTGCGAAGGAACCTGGACAAACAACTGAATCGGAGGGAAGGCATAGATCAGGCGATTCCAAGGCACCACCAGTGCATCCGAGGCGACTGCCAGAGGATCGCCCGTTCTTGCCACGAACCTTCCCACCTTGTTGTTTAGCCGAGATGTGAACAGAGCCACATCCGGGGTTCCCCATCTCGCACACAGCATCTGAAACACCTCCGGGTGTAGGGATCATTCTCCCTGGTCCAGGGTCTGGTGGCTCAGATAATCGGTCTGCCAATTCTCCACACCTGGAATGTGAACTGCTGAAATCGCCGGGACGTGCGTCTCGGCCCAAGACAGAATTTTGGTCACTTCCTGGGCCGCCCGGGCACTCCTGGTGCCCCCTTGGTGATTGATGTAAGCCACCGCAGTGGCGTTGTCCGACTGGACCCGCACAGGATGGCCCCGAAGATGATCCGACCAATGGAGCAAGCACAGTCTGATCGCTCGCAATTCCAACATGTTTATCGGCAGCGAGGATTCCTCCTCCTACCAAGGCAGACAGAATGCCCAGAGCGCCACCCCAGCCCGACAGGCTGGCATCCGTGGTGATTACCGTCCACAACAATGGACAGAAGGATTTCCCCTCCGTCAGAGCCGGGGACAGGAGCCACCAGAGAAGATCCTCTCTGACTTGGCGACTCAGAGATATCCTCCTTTCCAAGGATTGAGGATGCCTGTCCCACCCGGCCAAGATCTCCGCTTGAAGAGATTGCGCGTGGAACCGTGCAAACGGTACTGCCTCGAAGGTTGACACCATCAACCCCAGGGACCACATGCAGGCCCTGAGTGACGAGGAATCCTTGTCCCGGAGGGACCTGACCTCGTCCTGCAGAGTCCGGAGCTTGTCCTCCGGTAGAAAGACTTTTGCTTGGGCAGAGTCCAGGACCATTCCCAGGTAAGGGAGACGAACAGAAGGGGACAAGGTCGACTTCTGAACGTTGATGGGCCACCCGAACTCCTGGAGCGTCTGAACGGTAGTTGACAGATCGCATAATAGACTCGGGCTGGCACTCGATCTTAACAGGAGATCGTCCAGATATCCCAAGATCGCAATCCCCTGTGCCCGCAACAGGACCAGAACAGGAGCCAGCACTTTGGTAAACACCCTTGGAGCCGAAGCAAGACCGAAAGGTAACGCCTCAAACTGATAATGATCATCCGCGATTGCGAATCGGAGGTACCTCTGATGACCCTCGAATATGGGGATGTGTAAATACGCATCCTTGAGATCGATGGAAGCCAGGAAATCTCCCGGGCTTAAAGAGGCCACCACCGAACGGAGGGATTCCATGCGGAACATTTGAACCCGCACAATGCGGTTCAGAGCTTTCAAGTCCAGAATCGGACGTACCTTGCCCTCCTTTCTGGGCACAGTGAACAGATTTGAGTAAAAACCCCCAAAACCTGTCCCGATGAGGCACCGGGACAACCACCCCCTGGGCGAGGAGATCCTGAACCGCCGATGAAGATCATGTAACCGATCTGGGGTCAGATGAAGATTTGAGGGAAAGAATCTGTCCACTGGACGCGAAAGGAATTCGATCTTGTATCCTGATCGAATAATTTCCTGAACCCACCTGTCCGGAAACCGGAGCAGCCAAGGTTCCGTAGGGTCCCTGAACACCGGAGAATCCTCCGAGGGCATGAGAGTGGCCACGTTTAACCTGGACACCGTGTGATCCACTTTAGGGGACACGGTCCATCGCAAATCCGTAAGAGAAGCGAAAAGGTAACGGAATTGAAACCGTTTTGGTACCACAAAAGGACGCTTTAAATTACGCCATTGTTCGTTCACCGTTTCGTGAAACTCAGTGGGAGTGTGCCGCTTTCCGGGTTCTGCGAGTCCCAAAGGAATACTGAAAAAACAAATTTAAACCCGCGCTGCACAATAGTGATAAATTATGGTGATAAACTGTGAAAGTGTGCAGCTGCTGCAAACACTAAGAAAAATCTTAGAATAAATGAATAAAACAAATTTATGCAGCGCTAGCAATGAATTAGTGAAGATATAAAATTATAAAATTATGATAGAATCAATCTATATCATACAAAAAATCATAATATATCAATCACACTAAGTGCATAAAATAACTGCAATAATTATAAAGTGCATAATAATCTAAAAAATTAAATATAAATTTCAAGTGAAAAGATTAAAGTGCATATATAAATAATTTGGTGAAAAAAAGTCCTTATTGATGATCCAATAGGTGCCAAAGTGCCAAGTGAATAAAGGTGCTTATAAGGTGAAGGTGCCCTCTTGGTTCCCCACTCACCGGATTGCGATTGTAAAAAAGCCCTTGGTATTATTGCACATTTGCCCAGGATCTGATGTGGGGTTCCTCCGATGTGACCTCCAAATTGAAATCGTCTCCGATATCACCATTAAAAGAAAAAAGGGCCATACATCGTGAAGTACGTAAGTATATTTTATTTCCCCAAAAAGCGATTCAATACTTACAGGATAAAAAGGTTAAAAAAGCATGTATCAAACAAAGCGAGTGGCGCCGCTCGTAGCGTGCGTTCCACATACAGTTGCGGACGTGTCCGGTTGCGGACGTAACGTCATTTACGGTTGGGAACTTCCTGTATGTGGAACGCACGCTACGAGCGGCGCCACTCGCTTTGTTTGATACATGCTTTTTTAACCTTTTTATCCTGTAAGTATTGAATCGCTTTTTGGGGAAATAAAATATACTTACGTACTTCACGATGTATGGCCCTTTTTTCTTTTAATGGTGATATCGGAGACGATTTCAATTTGGAGGTCACATCGGAGGAACCCCACATCAGATCCTGGGCAAATGTGCAATAATACCAAGGGCTTTTTTACAATCGCAATCCGGTGAGTGGGGAACCAAGAGGGCACCTTCACCTTATAAGCACCTTTATTCACTTGGCACTTTGGCACCTATTGGATCATCAATAAGGACTTTTTTTCACCAAATTATTTATATATGCACTTTAATCTTTTCACTTGAAATTTATATTTAATTTTTTAGATTATTATGCACTTTATAATTATTGCAGTTATTTTATGCACTTAGTGTGATTGATATATTATGATTTTTTGTATGATATAGATTGATTCTATCATAATTTTATAATTTTATATCCCCAAAGGAATACTGCTTACCCGGTGGGTTGGGCTCATCCTCTAAATGTAGTGTCTCTTTTACAGAAGCAATAAGCACAGACACAGCAGCGCGTTCTTTAGCCGCTTCAGGAGAAGGATCATCCTCCTCCTCCCCCTCCCCCTCCACATCAGAGGATAGAGGATAATGAAATCCTAGCTCTTTTTCTAGAACCCCGCTCTGACATCAATAAATCCACCTTGGACGCTAAAGTCGCAAGTGCAGCAGCAAGAGAAGGTGACGATTCAGGAGTACCTGAATCATTCACCAAGGCTGGGGGGAATTTGCAGTCCTGGGACTCCATGAGAAAATGACTATGGCCCTTTAAGACGCGATCGCGGCGACCCACCGCAATGCACCGGAATAAGGATTACACTAAGGTACCCCCCTGAGATGGGAAAAGCACTGAAAACAGAAGAATATTCCCCAAAACCAGCAAAAAGAACCCCCAGAAGTGTTACCACGCTGCTGGAAACGATCTCTGCATACAGGAAAGGAAGTGATGTCACCCGCTAGAGGCAGAACAGGAACTAGTCTAAGGGAAAATGGTTGCCAATGCACCCGAATGGGAGGCTCCGGGAAAATGGCCGCAGAACATGTGCAAAGAAGAACACCTTGCCACACACAAGATGGCGCCCAAAGGCGCCAAACACACTACATAGAGAGCTGCACAAAGTGCCCACAGTGAGGCCAGAGCAGCTGCCCATACTCAAAATGGCAGACCTGCATTTTTTTGCACCGCAGCGGTCCGCACCGCCATGTATGCACCCCCAAACACACTGATAAAGTGGACAGGGATAGGGACCCCCACAGACCCCCCCCCCCACAGCGATACATGTGCCACGAGGCCCCTGCAGGGACCGGGAGGGATGCGAGCCCCGGACACAGACATGAGGGGAGAGGACAGACATCAACAGATTGTCATTCCCAAACAGAGGTCCCACACAGAACTTTCTTACCGCTCCATATGGCGTGGGTGCCGGAACCCCCCACCCCAGATGGCGGGGGAGCCGTCAGCCGAATTAGGATGCGTCAAGCGGTCAAAACCGCATGTTGAGGCATCCCGGCGAGGTAGCCACCTCACAGGCTTTTGCCCCTGAGGACAGGGGCAGGTCGTTTGCTAGGCCAGGGCGCACGCATAGCCCGCTAAACGCTCAATGGCGGGCTGGGATTTCATAAGATCCTCTGTCCTGAAGTACCAGGACGACCAGTCCAATTCCCAGCTCCGCAAACGCTGTAGTCTTCCGAAAATCCGACTAACTAAGCGCAGAACAAATAAAAGGCTATTAGTGCAAAAAAAAAAACACTTTTGCAGAAAATAAAAGTAATATAACAGAAGAAAGGCTGAGACATGTAGCCCCAGCACAGGGATAGCCTATCTTACTCCTAACTAGGCAGAAGAAAAACTGAATTGGGAATGAGGCTAGCCAGGGGTATTGGACCAGAGGGACAGCCCCCTGTAGGTGTGCCTATGTAAATTGCTTTATTTTTAACAAGTCTTATGCCTAGCTTGCTCCTGTGGATAAGAGGTCAATACCCATTGGTGAAGACTGTATGAGTGGGCGGCGACTGTCAGAGGACGTAAGAGAAATGGCTGCTGATTAATGGGTGGAGTTTGCCTGCCCCAAAATGGCATCTAGCTATGTTGGATCTGTGTGTCCTGGCTTCAGTGAAGTGTGTCACCCTTCAGATGATGAGATGTGATTATGATGCGGTGTGAGTCCATGTGTGCCCCCCCCCCCCCGCTATTTTTTATAGAGTTGCAAATAATACACCCATATACTTTTCTTCTTTTCTGCCTCTAAAGTCCCAATGGGGATTCATTGTTCTGGTTTTAAATATTACACTCATAGAACTCTACAAACCTGGCCCAGAAGGTGTAACCTTCTTTCCTATTAGTGGATCAATTATGTGTTCATAGAAGCATCAACTCCCTTGGCCCCCAGGTGGGACTCCAAGACTAGAAATCTCTATACTCAGATTTTCAGGCAGAATTAATTTTCTATACCACCTCATCCTTCTATTAACTCATCTTTTATATGATAAATTAATCTCGTTTTCTCTAAAGGATTCAACTATGTTAGTTTGCCTAAAAACATACATTGCCTTTGAGGGTCTGCCAGCTTTAGGTGTAGCAACATTAAATGGGAAACCTTTTCTACACAGGAGTAGTTTCAGACATAGCAATTAAAATACATAAACATAATTTGCACATTTTAAACTACTATTTGAATATGGTTACATTATAACACACACATTTATTTCTAGCACTAGTGATTACAAATAAACAAACATACGATAATATTATGACTGAGCCCATTTGAGATAATATTATATTTTGTACTAATTACATATTTTTGTAAAGTATTATATATATGAAAAAAGTGATATTCCTTTTTGTACCTTTTTACCAAAACTTAATGAAGCCCAACTGTGTAAATAGTTTCTTTCTCTAAAATGATGAAATGCACATCTTTCTTACTATAAGTGGCGGTTCACACTAGTGCGATGCCAGACATCTCATGTGATTCACACTGCATTGTCTTGCAGTGCAGATCACATGTAATGTCTGTGTGATGTGATTTCAGTCATACAACATGTATCTACTGTTAAAAATGATGTACTTGGCAAAGGGATTGGAATTCTAAATATATAACTCCTCCCTTGTAGCCCATTGCAATATTGGCATAGCAGGGAGCGAAGTTAGCTCCCATTGCCGTGCCTTGAGACTGGAGGTAAAATTGATCTAAAAAAGTAAAATAATTATGTTTAAGACAGAATTCTGTCCCATCAATTAAAAATGTAGCCTGCCTGGAATTGATGGTGAGGTCCTTAAATAAAAGTATTGGAGAGCTCTCAGTCCCACATCATGGGGAATGGAAGTGTACAATGAGCACACATCCAGGGAGGCCCACATGTAACCCTCCTCCCATCTGTACGGTTGTAATGTTTCCAGTACATGTCCTGTATCTCTGATGAAGGCAGGCAATTCCATGACCACAGGTTGAAGAAAGTGATCTATATATTGTGACAGGTCCTTGAGAAAACTGTTGGTACTTGCCACTATAGGTCGCCCAGGCGGGTGGCTTAGAGATTTATGGACTTTCGGCGGATAATAATAATAGGGAGTGCTGAAAATTACAGGTAACAAAAACTTTTTTATCCAAGACACCATCCTTGAATGCCTCATCTACAAGCGTTTCCAGCGCTCCTATTTTCAGGGAGCCGATCACTCCTTAGGACTGTATATGTGTTATTGTCTGATAACAATCATTTTGCCTCCTTTAGCTGTTCATCCTTATTCAATAACACTATACTACCTCCTTTATTAGCTTGTTTGATGATTATATTGTTGTTGGTTTCTAAATCTTTTAAAGCCTTGTGTTCTGCAACAGACAGATTATTCGGCCTAGTATCTTTATATTCCTTACAGACCTTCAAAAGGTCATGATGAACTGCCTGGGAAAACGTTTCTATATAGGGCCCCTTTGATTTTACGGGAAAAAAGATAGACTTGGGTCTCAGACCAGAATGTCTCACCTCGGGGTCTACAAACCGGTCCATAGGTTGGGACTTAATTCCACCTTCCTCCAAAAGATCACTCTTTATCTTTACCGGGTTCATGTCTGGATCTGGTGTAACTGAAATATCGGACTTAGGGGTGAAATTATTCGTCAATGGTTATATGTGATTAGACTGGCTACCCATAGCAGAATGACATTTAAGGGTGAGTAATCTAATGAAAGTATGTAGGTCTTTGAAGAGACCAAATTAATTTGGACCACGTGAAGGGGCGAAGCTAAGACCCTTTCATAAGAGAGTCGTCTCAGCTCCATTCAGACTGTATGAGGACAAGTTATAAATTTTAATAGTGCTATTGGTAGACTCTAGTTGCTCTCTGTCCTTTCTTTTTTGTTTATACCTGACCAGTCTTCCTCCTCTGGCAGTTTTCTTTTGTTTTTTTCTTTTGCCGTGCTGATTGGAAAAAGGACTAAAAAAGAAGGGGGAAGAAGACAGCCAGAGGCATCATTGGGAGGTGTTTCTCTCCTAGGAGACCCAGATGAGCCCCTGTTTGTGATAGAATGTGGGACACACTTAGTGGAGAAGAACTCCAAGTCCCGAATGAGAGGACTATACCTATTAGACACCGACAAGGTAAAGGGGGGAAGAATGGATGCTGGGGGTGCATTCGATCACATTCTTAGTCCTCCTACAGTTCACTGTGACCAACAATTGACACTCCCTTTTTTAGGGAGAAAGAAATGATCACTGATTGGTCATCAAATTCTAATCAGTACTTCTGGATTTTGTATTATCTATAGTCTTACTGAGTATCTGGCCTTTAGTTCTGGTAGAAGTCTTTGTTTTCTAAAATCAGAAGACTCAAATAAATTCAACAGCAAAATTCGCAAAACTGTCTCATAAAAGTGCACCAAAAACACACACACAATTCCAAACGTAAAACAGCATGAGTTATTTTATTAATGTGGCAAATTAGGCTTGTCAGTTATTCAAAAAAAAAACCATTTTTTTTTCAGTGAAATGCTATATTTATGGTAACATTTTTAACTGGGCTGTTTATGAACTGTATGCTACTACACTATAGTAGTCATGATTTTCTGAAATACTATAATTATCTCAAATTATAGAATTATAGAAAGCAGCCATGAAATGCTCTACTTGCTCACGACGTTTACTACCTGAGAACAGGTAGCACTGAGAGCCCCCTTCCTTGCCATTTCCTGTAGGAATAGTGACTATTACTGGAAAAGTAAATCCAATTGCTAATAACCTGCGAGGCCAGGGTGTGATGACATAAGGTGAATAGTTAAACTCAGAAGGGTTGATTTGCTAAAGGCAAATAGACTGTGCACTTTGCAAAGTGCAGTTACACTCTGCAAGTGCATTTGCTCCAGAGCTTAGTAAATGAGGTAAAGCTTTACTTTGCAAAAAATACCCAAAAATGTGTAAGGAAAAAAAAAAGAATAATTTTTGCTTGCACATGATCAGATGATGGAAGTCAGCAAAGCTTTTGCTCATTTACTAAGCTCTGGAGCAACTGCTCTTGCAGAGTGCAACTGCACTTTGCAAAGTGCACAGTCTATTTGCATTGAGTAAATCAACCCCAGGGCCTCTCCATCCAGGATGCCACAGGAGGTGAGATGAATTTTTCTCATTAAAGTATACATTCAACCAAGTCTGAAGAGACAAGGAGATGAAGGGGCGTGTGTAGGCAACGAGGACCGAGGTTTATGCATTTGTACAAAAAACACTTCTGAAATATTGCATACATGTCAAAACCCAACAAATATTAGGAGAAAATATGAACAACACAAATACATTAATAGTTGATACCACATAGGTATGATCCCTGAGTTAATCATTAATTTCCCAACATATGTATGGGCTTCGCAGAAGAATTCACTCCATGTTGAAAGAATATGCACACTTTCACCACTTATCTATTCATTTTACGAATCAGCTGCAATGGTGGACTTGCTTTTCTGTGCAGCACCAGTTTCAGACACAAGGCCTTCAAGGGATAGATGAGCAGCCCATTTCTTTTACACCCTTCTACTTCCCCTGGTAATTTTTAGGAGCAGTCAATGTCATAAGAGAGCAAATGAAATAAATTGCTGCCACAGGCTGCAGGCCTTGTTTGAAACTGTCTATTAGCAAAACAGGTTCTCTTTGCAACTGAAAAAAAAAAAAAAGGAGACGCAAGCACCTAGTGCAATACCCTTGGACACCTTTAAAATGTATTTTGAATGCCAAAAACATACTTACAAACATGAAGAGTAAAAATTGCATAAAATAGGTCTACCTCGATGTGGAGAGTTCTGAGGAAGGGCGCGTGTCTCTCAAAATGCGTCAGCTGTCCTAACCTAGGGATATGCCCTTTCCACATCGAGGTGGACCTATTTTATGCTATTTTTACTCTTTATGTTTGTGAGTATGTTTTTGCCATTCAAAATACATTTTAAAGGTGTCCAAGGGTAATGCATAAAATAAGTCTACCTTGATGTGGAGAGTTCTGAGGAAGGGAGCGTGTCTCTCAAAACGCGTCAGCTGTCATAACCTAGGGATATGCCCTTTCCACATCGAGGTGGACCTATTTTATGCTATTTTTACTCTTCATGTTTGTGAGTATGTTTTTGGCATTCAAAATACATTTTAAAGGTGTCCAAGGGTAATGCACTAGGTGCTTGCACCTTCTTTTTTTTGTGTTTGCAGTACTTGTAGTTTCCCCATCTGAGGAGAGCAGCACACCTATAATTCCCGTTGGAATGAACGCTTGGGTCATTCAGTTGTTTGAAGAATTCCCTTTGCTGATATACAGTAGATGAGGGTGTTGCAGTAAAACGTCAGAATAAAGAATAAATGCGTAAAGTGCACCTATCTTTTAAAACAGAACACAATGCCAAACAACAATTTCACAAAATACCGTCATAAAAGATATTTTTTTTTTGTTTTTAGAATAAAGTAAAGTCATGAAGAAAATAGTTCCTAGATATATACAGTATCTAGGTTGGAGATTTCAGTACAGTGTGAACATTAGAACAATCCTTAACTGTGTTAATTTCCCCCTGTCCACATCCAGAATGCTGTTGAGGGTTGTGACTATTTAAAACTTGATATATGTCAGTACTATGGTATGTCATCTGAAGCCAGCAAACAAAACTGTGAAAAATTGAGGGTAAATATAAACCAATAGGAAACAATTTTATAAAAAAGTAATAAAAAAATACCTAAACTTTCCCCCAAGGTAGGGCTTAGCAGATAGAGAGCAATACCCAATGTCCAATCATGAGTGTAATGTACAAAATTGGGAAAATTAGGGGGTGAGGCTTAAAGTGGTTAAGAGAGTCACTCGTGGACACTAATGTTATATAAAATGTCTCAGAGGTTTTAAACCTCTGAAATGAAAAATGAACACATCATATCCTGGTATAGTGTGTACTAGCCTAATCCAAAGCACCAAGTGTATTTCCTGTCTCCTCTCTCTGCTATAGCATGGGTCACTTGTGTTAGGCTATGCTGGCACCACAGAACCCTAGGGACAGCCCCACCCCTCCTCCAGCACACAGAGGTAGACTGATATCCTCTGATGTGCATGTTTCCCTATGGGACTGTGTGGAGGGGTGTGTGTCCTTTCCACCCACTCAGGTCTCAGATTACACTCAGCTCTCCTCTCTGAACTCTGCAGCATATGACATCAGGTCCCCACCCCTGGAGCTCAGAGATGCTGTGAAAAATGTGTGATTTGGATAGCTGTAGAGGAAAGAGGGCTGCAGATGAACAGGTACAACTTATGTAGGAGGATTTTTGTAATCTCTGTGTATGTGACCTGAGGCTTGTCACTTCAGTCGGTATATGTAACAGTTTACAACCGCTTTAAAGTAGAAATGAAGGCAACATTTTGTTTAATTTTTTTCATTTTGGATATAGTATAAGGGGAGGGCTTTATAACCCCTGTCAGATTTTTTGCCATCTGTGTCCCATTGGTGAGATTTTCCTTCGCTACCTATGAAATAGCCAAAACAGGAAGTGAGAGGAAATCCCTCTAAAGTAAGAAAATCCTTGGTTATGTCCCCATTGGAAGTTTTCCCCTCTTTTCCTTTTCTGGAGACAACCCAACATTTGGGATTTTCTTTTACTTTTAGAGATAATGGCAAACAGGGCAGATTGAGAGGGTGAATCTCCCTAAAGGTAACACAGACAGCAATAAATACCTGGCAGGTGCTTTAATCCCTCTCTGCTCTGTCCAAAACTAAACACAAAAGTTTTGCCTTTAGTTTTACTTTAACAAAGTCCATATTTGCTGATTTTGTTTAAAAATTTAAATTTATATCCTTCTAACATTTTTCAAAACCACCTAAATTCAGACAATTTTGAGATTATTTGGATAGACACTGGAAGAAAATCATAATATGCAGCAGGTTGTATCACTATCTGTCTGCCATGTTTTAGTGCTTTCTTCTGAACTGTTGTCTGAACTGTCCTGCTGGTTAGTTGATGTAACTGGATGTCCAGACAGAACAGGAGGAACGCTATGATCCCCATGTGAAACATGCTGGTGTGATTTTGAAGTAAATTTTTCTTCCTGCTCAGGTGCTGTACCAGCAGTACCATTACAGTTGTGGTGTATTCTAGGTGAGGATCTGCTCTGCTCCATTGATGGACTTGTATGTGGATCAGGCACTTTTGATTGTGTTTGAAAAGGTTTTGTTACTGTTTGCTCACATCCGAAAACAAGACCGGTATTAACTTTCTGTTGAGCTGATAAAGGTGGAGTTTTGGCTCCATCAACCCCATCTCTGGTTTGTAAATGTTCTTTCTTTTGTGTTTTTAAAATTATTTGTCCATTGACAATATTTAAACCTACATCTTTGTGTAGTGTGTCTGATATCGGAGATTCTTTGGTGTCAACAGAAGAGTTCATTGGCACTTGCTGAATTTGTGATACTGAAGAAGATGCTTGTTTGCCATTCCTAGTTCCCTGTGCTCCAGATAGGCTCTTTTCTGGGCGTACATGCTGAGTTCCAACTTTAGTTTTGTTTTTCGAAATAGGAGCCTTTTCTGGAGACTGTGATTTAGGAGACACAGTCAGCCCAATTTTATTATTCAGATTTGACTTAGCCACGTCCTGCTTTGATGGTAATGGTGTAGACCTTTTTTGTCCAAGTTCAGAGAGGCTTTCGGAACTGGAAGTTTCCTGTTGTTCTTTAGAAGGCATAGATATCATTTGCACACTGGAAGGGCTAGGCAGCATACTTTGTGCCTGCAAAGATGTAAAACATGTTTGTGGTTGTTGTTTTCTTTTTGGGTCCAAAAGTAAAGAATCAAAAATGTTAATATTGTTATTGGTTGGGCCTTGTTGTGACTGGGAATTTTTACTTTTCTGGTTTGGAGTTGAAAATCCTGAAATCACAGGATGAGTATCTGTTTGTTGTGGCACCTTTTTTGAACTGAAATCAGCCAGCGATTGCTGCGGCAAAACATTTACAGAATGTCTGGTAGCCTCTAGAGCAGCCATGTTGCAATGAGCAGATTGGTTCGGTTGTATGGGTGTAGCATGTGTTTTCTTTTTTGCATCCTTTCCAGAAAGCTCAGAAACTGCTTGTGCTGAATTTGTGAACATGTTAGGAGGAGGACTAGTCAAGCCAATTTCCATGGATTGTTTGTCTTTATCTACGTTTGTCTTTCCCATCAAAAAGGAGAAGCCCGTATCTTCCAATACAAAGGAAAAGTCTGGTTGTTGTATGGGATGAGCTAGATCTGAAGTCTGAGGCTCTTGTTGTTTATAATCAATTTTGCTGTGGGTTTTATATGGATCCTGTTGTGCTTTCAACAAGGTTTGTGCACTGTTGTCCTTCCCCTGAGGCTGGGATGTTGCAGTTGGATTTGGTTTAGGGCAAATTTCATTGTTTGGGATATTTTCAGGCAGTTGATCAGACACCTTGGCTCTCTGTTTGATCTCTTTTAAAATATTAGATTTCTGAGGTAATGAAGGCCATTGGGCATCATTGAGGTTTTCAGCAACCCCAGCAGAATGAAGGTTAATGGCTGGATGTGAAATAGCTGTTGCGACCATTTTTTTGTCACAAGTTTCAGTGGTGCGACAAAGGGGCTGTTTGTGACTAAGATCTCCTGAACTAGACATTGGAATGCGGTCCCCAGTTAACGCTGTATGACTGTATTCAGAAGAGGAAGACTGTTGCCTGGATAGGAGCACTGGTACATTGCGTTGTATATGCTCTGTAGTGTCCTTTATAGACAAAGGACTTGAAACAGGACTTGAAACAGCAGCTCCTTGCGATGTGGAGTCTGAAAAAATAAATAATTTCAATGAATATGTTTTTTAAGAAGCGTTTTTACTAACACAAGACTATACAAATGTAGCACGACCCCCTTGGGGGCTTCTGGCTAATAGAACATCCTCTGCACTCCCTGGACCCTGAAAAACATCGGACCCACTTGGCACTACAGGTTCAGTCATTTTCTATAAAGTTATGAAAAAATACTCTCACACAAAGATTCCAGTTTAAACATTTACTGGGGTAGAAATGAGGAGAACATACATACAAGTAAGAAACACCAAATACTTATATAAGGATCAATATGGTGTCACCCTTCCAATTCCCAATGAAAAAAGTAGAACTTGGGAGATTGACACCGGCAAGAATTTAATGCAATATACATTTATATTAAGTGAGAGTGACTGTATAGTATTGTAATTGTAACTGTTTGTACTATGACTCAGATATAGTAACCTCAAACTGCAATCTGCTTCTTCCTATTCAGCTCAATAATCAGTCTAAAGCAACTGGCAGAGTTATAATCTATAACCTGGAGCCCCCTTTAAGAACTAAAGAGAATGTAGTCTCTATGCTAGCAAGGCCTTGCATTTTTTCGCCTGCAGTTGGAGCTCTTTATCACTCTTCACGTGATATTTGTAATCAAAGGTTAAGGATGTTAACCACTTAAGCCCCGGAAGATTTTACCCCCTTCCTGACCAGGCCCTATTTTGCGATTCGGCACTGCGTGACTTTAACGGACAATTGCGCGGTCATGCGACGCTGTACCTAAACTAATTTGACGTCCTTTTTTCCCCACAAACAGAGCTTTCTTTTGGTGGTATTTGATCACCTGTGCGATTTTTTGATCATGCGCTATAAACAAAAAAAGAGCATCAATTTTGCAAAAAAAACAATATTTTTCAAATTTTTTTATATGAAATTCCCCAAAAAAAATTTAAAAATCAAAGTTTTTTTAACATTTTAGGCCAATTTTTTTTTACCATATGTTTGGTAAAAAAAATCGCAAAAAGCGTATTTTGATTGGTTTGCGCAAAAGTTATTGCGTTTACTAACAAATGTAAAGATTTTTGTAATTTTTGTTGTTTTTTTTTAACGCGTAATGGCGGCGATCTGTGATTTTTATTTGCGGGACTGCGACATTGGGGCGGACAGATCGGACCCTTGACTGACATTTTTGACACTTTTGGGGTTACCAGTGACATTACTACAGTAATCAGTGCTATACATATGCACTGTTACTGTAAAAAAGACACTGGCAGTTAAGGGGTTAACTTTTTTGAGAGGGAGGGGTTAAGTGTGTCCCTAGGGGCGTGTTTCTAACTGTGATTGGCTGTGGCTTGATGTGTAAGAACAGTGATCAAGGGTCCTACATAGTAGAACCGTATGATCACCATTCTCACACAGGGGAGAATGACAGGCGGCTTTGTTTACATTAGCCGCCTGCCTTTCTCCCACTTTAACGGACGATCACGAGTGACCGGCGGACATCGAGTCCGCCAGGCACACGCGCGGGAGAGCCCATGACCGCGCGGGAGAGCCCGTGACCGCACGGGAGCCTCACAGGCTAGCGACGTAGTCCTACCGCCGCCGTATATAGTCGTGCGGCGGTCGGCAAGAGGTTAATAAGATCCTAACTGCTGTCAGTGTATTTTGTGTGCAAAGGTAAACTTACGGTTCCAAAGGTCACCAGACATTTTATATAACATTAGTGTCCACGAGTGACTCTCTTATCAACCAACCAGCCCGCTCCTTCTGATGCTGCGTCACCGAGAGACTCTCAGCATTCACTGTACCAGGCCGCTCTTTCAGCGCCACTCGCTGTCCCTTCAGCTCTCACTCTGGACCAGTCACTTACTCGTGACTTCCGTCGTCCATTCCTCTAAGGATGGGCTCTCCTCACGCTAGGCCGCACTCTCAGGCCTCTGTCTTGATCAGTCCTTCCAGAGCTCTCCTCCTCTCATCCGCACTCCACGAGTCCCGAAGCAAGAGAGCGCATACCCAGCCACGCCCCCAGTATATACCCTCTCCCATGATTCTCTGCTAGTCCCAAAGCTCCCTGTTAGTGTGGTTCAGTCAATCATCCATATCATTACGCCCTTCTTCAAACTATATCCAGTTTGACCACTCCTAGGGAGAAACCAATCCTTCTTATGAAACTCTTAAAGGAGCATCCCGACATGGTCCAGACCGCAATTCAAATATAAGGGCACAGTAATTCCAGCCTGGCTACACAAATATGCCCATTTGTGCATAAAGCAGTCCATACAAGGAGCCCATTTTGGTTGGTTATGATGAACCTGATATTTTGTGCCCTGTAGACACCCTCCTGCTCTACATCTTTTGATTGAAAGTTTGTAGGAGACAGAAAAAACAGCACCTGCATCCATCAAATGTAGACACTGTTCTGATGTCACCAGCTGATAAGGTAGTACAGCCAGTCCTCCTGTACTGGGCCTAGGCCCTATTAGTGCAGAAGGGGGGGCTGGGCACCTGCCAAGCAGGAGGGCCCGTTGCACTTCCTTATTGCTGGCACTGGTGACTCTTGTGGATCTTCCCCCACTGTGCTGCGGTCTTCTACGCCTCTTTCTCTGGGAGACACTGGGGAACTGTTGACGTTACTTCCGGGTGCTCCGAACACGCATTACGCCTGCCCCACCCAGCTGGGAGTGTCTTAAAGTTCTCCAGGACCTCTGGCCACATACTGTATACACCAGCAGTTTCACATGGATGAGCACCAGACTTCTTAACGAGGGATATTGTTTTTAACATTGTGAGTACCATTCCACTTTTTTTACATTAAAGCTCTAACCCTTCTACTGCTCATATATCAAGACCACGCTCGTATATCAAGTTAACATTTAAAAAAAATTTTGCTCGTCTTGCAAAATGCTCATATTCCACCTTACTCGCAAACCAAGGGTTTACTGTGTAGACAAAGTGTACACATTCATTTTATAACATTGTATTGCAATACAAACAAAAGGTATTATTGACAATACAATATAAACTTAGGCCAGCCATAGACGGTGCAAATGTCTCTCCTGCAGCCACAAAAGATATTCACATTATTCCCCCATCAGCATAGACAGTGCTGACAGGAGAATCCCTCCTCCTGTCTTCTCCGGGCAGGGTGCGGGTGGGGGATGCCATCCCCGCCAGGAGAAGACAGTGATTATCGCTAGGGACTATAGCAGCCACTTTCAATAATCAGAAGTGAATCTGGCAGGCTGGTTGTACCCAAGTTGATCGATTGATCAACATGGTACATTCAGCCTGCCCATTAACGGTTCGAATCTCGGCCAGTTCAGCAGCGAACTGTGTATGGCCCGCCTTACCTTACTGTTGTGAGTTGCAGCAGCAGGCCATTATAGCTAATTAAGATGGGCTAGCCTGTCAGGGATCACAAGACTAACATAAGTTGTCGTATAAGTTAAAATTTGTATGCATGAATACGTTTGCCAATGTTCCACTAAACATTGTGGTTGACCTCATGCTGGAATAGTGAGCTAACGTGCTTGCTTTGATTTCTTTCCTATACTACTTATATTTGAAATATTGGCCATGTTACCTGTTTAAAAACATTATATGAACAATCTGAGCACATAAACTCTCTATGCTTACTTCAACTACTCTTTTGCTGCAACAATTACCCAGCCTGCCTGCGAACTAACCGTACTGTTTATAGTTGTTTGATGTCCTGCCTTTTCCCACACTACACTTGTATGCAAGAATGGTGTGTACACCTATGTAAGGATGGTGATTAATATTATATTTTTGCCTAAGTCACAGACCCATTATAGACTTATTTGATGCACAATGCTATTTATGACCATTGTAGGCTTTTTGCAAAGAAAGTCTAGAGAGGTAATCATTAGATTGGAAAACCAGGGCATTGAACAATAAATTGAATATATTGCAATTGTGGTGAAATCACCATGATATATTCAACATGGGATAAGACATTGCAGATACTGGTGCACCAGTGTATCTAATAATGTATGTGGATGAATGTCTCCTTTGACATAATTAGGATAAGTGGTTTTCAACCGGTAGTTAACTCCTCTATGTAACCCACAGGTGGGTTATGCCATAATGTGCTAGTATGTACAGCATATTAGTACATTATGGCAGACTTGCCTGTCAAACGGTGCTCTCCAGCGCTGCAGTGGGATTGATCCGGCGGGCCCATGGCACTTCCATCTTTGTTTGGTCTTCCTTCTAATTTCAGTGCCTTCCGCTGTTTGATAGGCCGGCCCGGGATGACATCACTCCCGCGCATCATCGGGGGCAACAAATGTTTGCTGAGCTGCGCATGCGTGGCTCAGTGTACATGACGGCTGAAAGGCAGGAGGATGCATTATTGGCAGAGGAGACCGATAGGGTCTCTTCTACCATAAATACCCTGCCTATCAGCAAATAAAAAAAAAAATAAGTTTACTTTCATTTTAAATGTTTGTTTCAGTCTTTGTTTGAAAAAAGGGTAGATTTTATATTATTTAATTAATATTGGAGTTAAATATTCTCTCTGTTTGAGATATATTTATAAGTAAATAAAGGGGATTAAACTGATAATATATCCTTATCCTAAAAATGATTTATTGTGAAAATAAACCCACTAATTTAGTTGTTTCCCAAAACAGTTACATTCAAGACATGCTGTGAATGCGAATTGTCACAGTTGCCTTAATGCTTATTTCAGCTCTCAACTGAACGCTCAAGCCATCAAATGGCTGATGTCAAATCTGATCACATGCGTAGCACCATGGCAACTGCACATCAAACAGAAATAAGATGGCACCTTCCTTGTCTGAAAAAGAGAGGAGGGTTTAGTTCTGCTTTAACAGTTGCAGATACAAATTTGTATTTGACTAGCAAAATACCCTAGAATGCTTCGTTTGGGACCATGATTATTTCCAAGATTTGTGGTGACATAAGGATCCTTTAACCGCTTGCTGACCGCCCACAGTATATTTACTGCAGCAGTCAGCCCCTCCTGAGCAAAGCGACGTAGTACTACGTCGCTCGCCCAGGAGCCTGCCGGGGGCCAGCGTGCGCCGCCGGAGGCTCGCTCCCACCCCCGCTCGTTCACGGGCATCCCCACGCGAGTGACCGGCGGCTCTGATGTCCGCCGGCCACTCGCGATCTCCCGCTGGAGAGGGAGAAAGGCAGGCGGCTGATGTAAACAGAGCCGCCTGTCATTCTCCCTGATGTACGAACAGAGATCATACGATCCTGCTATGTAGGATCGTATGTCTCTGTGGTTACATCACAAGCCACGCCCCTTTACAGTAAGAATCACGCCCCTAGGGACACACTTAACCCCTTGATCACTAATAAAGTAAACCCCTTCCCTGCCAGGGTCATTTTTATAGTAACAGTGCATATGTATAGCACTGATTACTGTAGTAATGTCACTGGTACCCCCAAAAGTGTAAAAAATGTTAGTCAGGGGTCCGATCTGTCCGCCACAATGTCGCAGTCCAGCAAAACAAATTGCAGATCGCCGCCATTACTCGTTTAAAAAAAAACAATAAAAATGACATAAATCTTTCCCTTAGTTAGTAAACGCAATAACTTTTGCGCTTACCAAAAATATGTAGCAGAAAACAAATTGGCTGAAAATGTTAAAACATTTTGATTTTTACATTTTTTTGGGGGAATTTCATATAAAAAAATGTGAAAAATATTGTTATTTTTTCAAAATTGACGCTCTTTTTTTGTTTATAGCGCAAAAAATAAAAATCGCACAGGTGATCAAATACCACCAAAAGAAAGCTCTGTTTGTGGGAAAAAAGGACATCAATTTCATTTTGGTACAGCATCGCACGACCGCGCAATTGTCTGTTAAAGTCACACAGTGCCGAATCGCAAAATAGGCCCTGGTCTTTGAGCAGAAAAATCCTCTGGGGCTTAAGTGGTTAAAATATTATTTGTCCTATACCCAGGATGTCTGAAACTGGTTCGTAAGACATAAAGAATTTGGGTACGAATGGAAAAGAACACACTGAAAACAAAAGATGGGCCTCAACAAATATTATTTCTAGTAATTAACATGGTTCTTTCCATTTCAAGTGTGAAATGTTAAATTTTATAGTTGATAGCAGAAAAATTCAGCCAAAAGTAATGAGCTATAAATTTTATGCTAAAAGATTTTGATCAAGTGTTATTTTTGTAAACCAATTAAATACCTGAACCACTTGACACCAAATCACGTACCTGTACATCATTTGGCTTCAAGTGGTTGTACTAGCTGCAGACATCACCCCAGTACTGTTTTTTTAGAGCTGATGGTCGGCTTTTTTGTAATAACAACCGATACGGCTAAACAGCCACTTGGCTATTATTACAAGCAGCGGGAGGGGACAACCACCCCTTCTGCCGCTCGCCCGAACTCTACTGTCCCATCAGGAGACCCTGAGCGACCAGATGGCACGTCCGCCTGCTGGCTGGAGACCCGAACAAAACCTTTGATCAGGTCTCGGACATGGTAACCCAGAAGCAACATCGTGACATCACTTCCGGTGTACTCAGGAACCAATGGCCCCAGTTTTCAAAAATCAAAAGCATTCAAAAACACAGATCTTGGCGTTTTAAATTCTTTCAAGGGACGAGGAGGGATTTGGGGTCTTAGAGACCCAAGATCTCTCCATAAAGAGTACCTGTCACTGCCTATTACTGTCACAAGGGATGTTTACATTCCTTGTGACAGCAATAAAAGTGATCAAAAAAAAAAAAAATGTAAAGGTACAGTGTAAAAATAAAAAACTAAAAAGTAAAATAAATAAGAAAAAAAAATGGATTTTTGACTTACCGTAAAATCTATTTCTCTGACGAACACAGCTTCTGATCTTCTTAACCATTGGGTTATACTGCCCCTTACAAGAGTAGGACTCTAGGCAGAAAAAAAGTATGGCTTTTCCTATGGGCAGTTCCAGGGGGTATACTCCCTCTCTCTGCTATAGATACTCAGTTTTGTTACAAGCAGTGTCAGAAGAATTACAACTCCACAGAGGGGTGGGTGCTGTGTCCGTCAATGAGCATCAGAGAAATGGATTTTACGGTAAGTCAAAAATCCCATTTTCTCTTTCATTCATTGACAGACACAGCTCCTGATCTTCTTAACCATTGGGATGTCCCAAAGCAGTGTTAAACATGAGGGGTGGGAACAACAAAAAAGAAATTCCCATGGCTAACTATAGCCAACCAGGTAAACAGGAGCTCCACCAAAACTGGAGCTCACCTGAAAAAAACAATACACCCTCAAAAGGGACCAAATCCTCTAAACTGCAGCCTGCGAAACCTTCGGCCAAAAGAAGCATCCGCAGATGCCAACACATCCACTTTATAGAACATGGCCGCCTTGCAAACCTGCATCACCGATGCTTGATGGCAAAAGGCCCAGGAGACACTGAGCGCCCAAGTAGAGTGCACATTGACAGGAAAAAGGAGAACCCTGACCCTTGATGGAATAGGCCTGAATCAGCATCTGTCTGATCAATCTGGAAATAGTCACAGAGGAAGCAGACAACCCTTACTGAGGTCCATCTGTAAGCACAAATAGTGAGTCTGACTTCCTAAATAACTCCGTAGCTGCCAGGTACACCCTAATTGCCCCGAACCACATCCAAGCCATGCAAAGCAATTTCCTTAGGATGTTTTGGCCTGGGACACAGGGAAGGCAACACAATGTCTTCATTCAAATGTAAATCATGGGAGGAATGACGGACAGGGGCGAAGAACCACTTTATCTTTGTGAATCACCAAGTAAGGTGAATGACAGGATAACGCCACCAGTTCCGACACCATGCGCGCAGAGGTGATAGCCACCAAAAAAGCCATCTTCTGAGACAGCGTAAACAAGGGACTCTCCCGAAGATTGGAAAAGGGAGGCTTCTGGAGGATCGAAAGCACCAAATTGAGGTCCCAAGGCAGCAACGGTAACCGCACTGGAGGAACCAAATGTCTAACACCCCGAAAAAAGGTAAGCACCAGGGAGTGTGAGGCCAGGGGTCTCATTGGAAGAAGACCGCAAAAAGCCGACACCTGGCCCTTGATGGTACTCAAGGCCAATTTCTGTTCAACCCCCCCGTTGAAGGAAGGTTAAGATCAGAGCCACCGAGAAGAAGTGAGGATGAACCCCAAGAGTCTCACACCACGCAACGTACAATGGTAGATCTTCCTAGAAGTAGAATTCCTAGCTTTTAACAGTGTTGGAATCACCGATTCAGACAAACCCCTATCCTTCAGCACCTGGCTTTCAACAGTCAAGCTGTCAAAGCCAGTGACTGTAAAGCACGGAAGATTGGCCCTTGGGATAGCAGAGAAGAAGCTTCCAAAGAATGTTGGAGACCAACCGCACCAGATCGGCGTACGAGGCCCAGCGAGCCCAGTCCGGGGCCACTAAGATGACCAAAATCCCTTCTGCCTCGTTCCTGCGTAGAAGTCTTGGCAGAAGCCTGAGAGGATCCAGGAGTCAGCACCAGGGGATAAGAAGATGCTCCCACTGACAAAAAAAAGCAGCTCAGAAGGCTCCAAAGACATAGCTGCCACTGTTTTCTATGGCAAACCACCACAAAATGGCCACTGGACTACACAAACATGGCCACCGTGCATTGCAGCACTAGACTACAACAAAATGGCGGCCCTGCGTGGCACCACAAGGCTCCCAGGGACCCAGGAAAGATCCCTAGGCCTCAAAGACAGGCCCTTGCAGGACAGGGGGCCCTGGCAGGAACCCCCATCAGGTACAGCACTCCCCGCACAGTCGATCATCGAGTCACCAGCGGTGAACCCCCCGCCCCCATTTCCAGCATAGTGCCCAGCCCCTACCCCAGGAGGTGCACTAGACCATCCACACAGCCCCAGCATAAGTCGAGGGGGGGGTAGAAGGGGGGAACTGATGAGGGGGGTGCCTTATGGGAAGAAGGGGAACCCGGGGGTCCGACTGTCCCATAGAGGGGCCCACGTCAACCCCAAAACCCTCCAGGGGTAGAGGGGGGACAGCTACTTACCATACCAGGAACCAGATGGGCACCGCTCCAGACCAAACCCTTCACCATCAAAATGGGGGGCTGTCGGCCAGGAAGAACGCTGCGACCTCGGGAGGCGTTTAACTCGCAGACCAGCCCCCGTCCGGTGGGGCTATGTCGCAGCCCACCTAGCCCGCAGCTGAGGTCAGTGTGCGCTCGCTGCACACAGACCTTATAATCTGGTTCCAGATTATCCAGCCCATCGCCCAGTCTGGCAGTTGATTGTAGATCTCACGGGAAAAAACAGGAGAAAAAAATCTATCTAAATGAGAAAAAAAATTGCCAGGACCAGAGATCCCAGTAAGGAACGAGGTCCTTATTCCTGACTAGGCAGAAAAAAAAAAACCTATATATAAACCTATACCTATAGCAGAGAGAGGGAGTATACCCCTTGGGTCTGCCCATAGGCAAAGACAGACTTTTTTCCTGCCTAGTATTCTGCTCCTGTAGGGGGCAGTATAACCCAATGGTTAAGAAGATCAAGAACCGTGTCTGTCAATGAACGAAAGAGAATTTTTTTTTTAAAACGCCCCATTCATTCGTGCTCATGTGCAGAAGCGAACGCATACATAAGTTGTGCCCGCAAATGTAAACAGTGTTCAACCCACACATGTGAGGTATCGCCGCGATCGTTAGAGCGAGAGCAATAACTCCTAACAGGTAACTGTTAAAAATGTTTAAATCGTTGCCTATAGGGAATTTTAAGTACCGCAGTTTGTCGCCAATCCACGAGCATGTGCAATTTTAAAGCATGAATTGCTTTATTTACTCAGCGTAACATCATCTTTTACAATAGACAAAAAAATTGGGCTAACTTTACTGTTTTTTTTTTTATTTCATTAAAGTGTATTTTTTCCCAAAAATGCATTTGAAAGACAGCTGCGCAGAAAATGTGTGACATAAAATATTGCAATGACCACCATTTCATTCTTTAGGGTCTCTGTTAAAAAAAAACATATATATATATATATATATATATATATATATATATAATGTTTGAGGGTTCTAAGTAATTTTCTAGCAAAAAATACTGAAAAAAGCTGAGTCTTCAAGTGGTTAAAGCAGAATTGTAATCTACTTATATTTTTTTTCTCCCCAATCAACATGCTAATGATTTTTTTTTAAATCAAAACCTGTTTTCATAGCCTACTCAACTTTAGACACCCAGTGAAATCATCTTCTTTCTGCAATGAAGGCAGATCATGGTTGGTGCTAGTGGGAAGTGCTGGCAGGGTGCTGTACATTACTTTCTGAGATCATCACAGCCCCCTGCCCCAGTACTTTCAAGAGGGCCAACCTGGAAATGGGGCAGGCTCTGTCTGTCTTGCTGCAGCCTCTTGCACACACTGTGAGACTATCACAGTGTAAAGTGAAATTGGAGTGAGAAATTAGAAGGGACTCTACAACTGTGCAAGGGTAAAGGTAAGGCGTTGAGCCTTGATACATGGTTGAGCCTGGGTTCACACTATTGCGAACACAGACATCGCATGTAATTCGCACTGCATTGCTGTGCAGATCACATGCAATGTCTGTGCAATGCGAATTCAGCCATACAATTTGTATGGCTGAACTTGCATTGCATTCGCATGAATTTGCTGCAGGAACCTTTTTTTTCCCCGCAATGGAATTGGATCGCATGGGTCATCACACCTATGCGATCTGATTCCTGTCCGAATTCACAGTTCGCACTGCCATCTGCGAACCAATCTGGGGGTGTCATGAAATTTGTATTGACACTCGCAGCGATTCGCAGAGAGCAGTGTAAACTGCCTGTGAGGGAGAGGCAATGCGGGAACCCACACTAGAATTGCGCTGGTTCCTGTATTGCAGTAGTGTGAACCCAGGCTGAAAGTGTGTAATGAAACATGAAACATTTTTGCAGGTGATAATAAGTAATATATTACAATGGTTTTAACCACTTAAGGACCAGAGGATTTGGCTGCGCAATGACCAGGCCCTATTTTGCGATTCGGCACTGCGTTATTTTAACGGACAATTGCGCGGTCGTGCAAAGCTGTACCCAAACGAAATTGACGTCCTTTTTTTCCCACAAATAGAGCTTTCTTTTGGTGGTATTTAATCACCTGTGCTATTTTTATTTTTGCGCTATAAACAAAAAAATAAGCGACGATTTTGAAAAAATTACAATATTTTTCACATTTTTTATATGAAATTCTCAAAAAAAATGTAAAAATCAAAATTTTTGAACATTTTAGGCCAATTTGTTTTCTGCTACATATTTTTGGTAAAAAAAAAAAAATTGCAATAAGCATATTTTGATGGGTTTGTCCAAAAATGATTGTCTTTACTAACTACAGGAAAGATTTATGTCATTTTTATTGTTTTTTTTTTTACTAGTAATGGCGGCGAGCTGCAATTTTTTTTGCAGGACTGCGACATTGCGGCAGACAGATCGGACCCCTAACTGACATTTTTGACACTTTTGGGGCTACCAGTGACATTACTACAGTAATCAGTGCTAAAAATATGCACGGTTACTCTAAAAATGACACTGGCAGGGAAGGGGTTAACATTACTGGTGATCAGTGGGTGAAATGTATCCCTAGGGGTGTGATTCTAACTGTCAGGGGGCGTGGCTTGTGAAGTAGTCACAGAGACATGCGATCCTACATATAAGGACCACATGGCCTCTGTGATCACTTCAGGGAGAATGACAGACGGTTGTGTTTACATCAGCCTTTTGTCCTTCTCTCTCTGCTGCGGGAGATCGCGAGTGGCCGGCGGCCTTTAGGGCCGCCGGTCACACGCACTGGCTCCCCAGCTAACGAGGGGGGGCAGGAGCGCGCCGGCGGTGGCGCGGGCTCGCCTCCTAGAGTCTCCTGAGCGAGCGACGTAACATAACGTCGCTTTGCCCAGGAGCGGCTGCATGCAGCAGTAAAACTGTGGTGGGCGGTTGTTATGTGGTTAAACCCAAAACCAAAAATCCTTAGATGCGGTGGTTGCATTAGTTTTTTTTTTTTTAAGCTTTTTTCCCTTTATTTTGACCTGTGTTCCTGCCAGTAAGTCTGTTTTTTTCCAGCTCCTTTTAACAGACCAGACCAAAGTTACAGGGATTAGAACAAACATTTAACACTGACAGAGGTGCCTACATTGTTCAGCTTGTATTCCTTTATGTAAACCCTTTAACCCAAAAGAAAAAAAAAACTGTTTCTGTGCTTGCTTAATGAGTGTTAGCTGGAGTTTGACTTTAATTAATTAAAGCGGTTCTCTGCCCCGTTTGAAAAAAATTAAAAGTCAGCAGCTACAAATACTGTAGCTGCTGCCCCTAAAAAAGGACAACAACTGTCCAGCGCCGTCCTCACCCGAATCAGTTCTTCGCCGGTCTTCAGGGCACCGGCATGTTTACTGTGGGCAGCCGGCTGCCCACTGCACATGTGTGAGCCAGGCTGCACTTTGCGAATGGTCCCATAGCCTTCTATGATGTAGGACCCTTTGGGGGGTTCCGCTTTAAGTCTAACTAAATCTGCTAGTACATCTACAGTATCTCACAAAAGTGAGTACACCCTCACATTTTTTTAAATATTTTATTCTATCTTTTCATGTGACAACATTCAAGAAATGACACTTTAGTACAATGTAAAGTAGTAAGTGTACAGCTTGTATAACAGTGTATATTTGCTGTCCCCTCAAAATAACTCAACACACAGCCATTAATGTCTAAACCACTGGCAACAAAAGTGATTACACCCCTAAGTGGAAATGTCCAAATAGAGCCCAAAGTGTCACTATTTTGTGTGGCCACCATTATTTTCCATCACTGCCTTAACCCTCTTGGGCATGGAGTTCACCAGAGCTTCACAGGTTGCCACTGGAGTCCTCTTCCACTCCTCCATGATGACATCACAAAGCTTGTGGATGTTAAAGACCTTGCGCTCCTCCACCTTCCATTTAAGGATGTCCTAGAGATGCTCCATAGGGTTTAGGTCTGGAGACATGCTTGGCCAGTCCATCACCCTTACCCTCAGCTTCTTTAGCAAGGCAGTGGTCGTCTTGGAGGTGTGTTTGGGGGTCGTTATCATGTAGAATACTGCCCTGTGGCCCAGTCTCTGAAGGGAGGGGATCATGCTCTGCTTCAGTATGTCTCAGTACATGCTGGCATTCATGGTTCCCTTAATGAACTGTAGTTCCCCAGTGCTGACAGCCCCCATGCAGCCCCAGACCATGACACTCCAACCACCATGCTTGACTGTAGGCAAGACACACTTGTCTTTATACTCCTCACCTGGTTGCCACCACACATGCTTGACACCATCTGAACCAAATACATTTATCTTGGTCTCATCAGACCACAGGACATGGTTCCAGTAATCCATGTCCTTAGTCTGCTTGTCTACAGCAAACTGTTTGCAGGCTTTCTTGCGCTTCATCTTTAGAAGAGGCTTCCTTCTGGGATGACAGCCATGCAGACTAGTTTGATGCAGTGTGTGGCGTATGGTCTGAGCACTGACTGGCTGACCCCCCAACCCTTCAACCTCTGCAGCATGGCTGGCAGCACTCATACATCTATTTCCCAAAGACAACCTCTGGATATGACACTGAGCATGATGCACTCAACTTCCTTGGTCGGCCATGGTGAGGCCTGTTCTGAGTGAAACCTGTCCTGTTAAATCTCTGTATGGTTTTGGCCACCGTGCTGCAGCTCAGTTTCAGGGTCTTGGCAATCTTCTTATAGCCTAGGCCATCTTTATGAAGAGCAATAATTCCTTTTTCAGAGAGTTCTTTGCTATGAGGTGCCATGTTGAACTTCCAGTGACCGGTATGGGAGAGTGAGGGCGATAACACCAAATTTAACACACCTGCTTCCCATTCACACCTGAGACCTTGTAACACTAACGAGTCACGTGACACCGGGGAGGGAAAATGGCTGATTGGGCACAATTTGGACATTTTCACTTAGGGGTTTTCTCACTTTTGTTGCCAGCGGTTTAGACATTATTGGCTGTGTGTTGAGTTATTTTGAGGGGACAGCAAATTGACATTGTTATACAAGCTGTGCACTCACTACTACTATATACTGTATGTACTGTATGTTCAGATTATCAATGCGGCTGTCCAAAAGTGTCTCTGTTGCTCCTCCATCCATAGTGGAGACACTGTAAGACAGGAAGTGTGTTACTGGCCAGATCACCAATCGAAAATAGAGGAAAGAATATGTAAAAAATGAATGCAGTTTAGGGATTGGTAAGCTGTAGTATATTAATTCTTGTTTCTTGACTTAATAAAGCTGTAAGTTCAGCTTTTCAGAAAATATAATACAGCGCTTCCTGAGACAGATGAGACAGATTCTGATTGGTCAGCCCCAATGGAGGGGGACACTGACAGCTCATCCCCCATGGAGGTAAGTACTCCAGGAACCAGAGGGATGGGGAGGGTGTAGGGTGTTAGTTCACCTTTTACGTTTTCTGAAAAGGTGAACTAACAATTTAAGCACTTCCTATGTTTCCTTTCATAAGCTAATTAGAAAGTCTAACAACAAAAAAGATATAAATATATATATATATATATAGATATAATATATATATATATAGATATATATAGATATAAAAAATAATTATCAATAACCTAACAGTAACTGTGATGTCAGATTGCTTATTGAAAATTCTTCTGCATATCATAAAGCTGAACTTCAGACAGAGATACAAAATAATTGAATGCAGTTGTGTATTCTTTTACAAATAAATATATAAATAAATGTATTTTTATATACAATTAGAGCCGGTTCACACTACCACAACCAGAAAGTCGCCCGACTCCCATTGAAGTATATGGGACAGTCGGATCACAGGTCGCCTCAAAGTAGTACAGGACCCTTTTCTGAAGTCGGAGCAACTTCAGTAGTGCCAATTAAGACGGCACTGATTGATTAACGTTGCTTTTGTTATGTCAAGCGACCTGGGGCTACACAAGTCGCCTCACAAGTCGTGCTAGTGTGAATGGGCTCTTAGAGTGGGTATCTGCATTTGTTTTGCTTTTAGACTTCTGTTATACCTGCAAATCAACACTCAGCTTTGGAGAAGGAGGCACAGCATTAGGAACAAATCAGGCACTGAAGCATACAACATGTGCTTGGAAGGAACATACTGACAGGTGGAAATAGCTGAGTGAGCAGAGATGACATTTTAGAAGACATATTGAGGGGAATTTAATAAAACTGGAGAGTGCACAATTTGGTGCAGCTCTGCATAGAAACCAATCAGTTTTCAGGTTTTATTGGCAAAGCTTAATTGAACAACCTGAAGTTAGAAGCTGATTGGCTACCATGCACAGCTGCACCAGATTCTGGGTGCACCAGTTTTTTGTAAATCCCCCCCCCCCCCCCCACTGTGTGTTGCTGCTTCTCCAGTGTCCAATCAGTAGGCTGTAAATGGCACATTGACACTACTTCATTTCTTAAAGTGGGAATTCAGCTTACATGTACCCCCCCCAATCTAACACCTATGCTAATTAACCTGTGTAAGAAAGATGTAAATTCTTATCTATTTGTAGGCTGCTCTGGTTCAGTGACGTGATCGCCCCTGTGTCAGCCAGCCGCAGCTCCAGGAGAAAGGAGAGAGCACTCCGACAATGGCTAGTAAAGGCTGTGCCGGTGATGTTGCCTATTTGCTTCAATGGCCTATCTATTGTCGACGCTCCCTTCTCTCTCCTGAAGCTACTCTGGCTAGCACAGAAGAGCCAGATCATGTGACCAGACAGGAACGACCTGAAAATAGGTAAGTATAAACTGTACACTTACAGGTTAATTAGCAATGGTGTTAGGAGAGGGGGGGGGGGGGTTTAGGGCTAGTTAGGTGTAAACTGGAATTTCACTTTAAGTCTAATACAGAAAGTGGTGTCCCATTCCAGAATGTGCTCTCTGGTATAGGTCTATAAATCCTGAAAAAGGGTGAACAGAATGAAAAGTCTTTTGCAAAAAGACAATTCATATAAATGTATTTTATCTGTGTATTTAACTGTTAGTCAGAGGTTCAGCTTTACAATTACATTACTATTACATGCATTCATGACATGGTGCATGTGATACCTACCGCTACATATGTTTGCTGAAGCAGATGGGTTGTCTTCTGAAAGTACTGGAAACACCTTCATTTGGACTCCTACCCCTTTTATGACTGCGACATCCTTCATATTCTTCAAGAGTTTTCTCGCTGAACCACCCCGGCAGACAAGTGGTTGTTGGAACTTAAGAAGAAAACACTTTTTCAGCTGGAAGATGGTTAGTCCATTGGTATGAAACTTCAATAATTGCTGAAGTTTATCTTTGTCGATGGAACTTAGCATTACATCTTTGGATACTTTCTTGTGATTAGGATGTGCTATTCTGGCAGTGTTAGCTTGCTGCACATTGAAGGTTGGAGGACACTGTAGATTCTGCACATTAACCTGATTAATCAAATTACCTGCACAGGCTGAAGCATAGGACACGTTTTGGCGTAATCCCTGAAGCCCATTTTGAGGGATGTTAATCATTGCATTTGTTAATGGAATCTGGTGAGTAGGTATAGGTATTTGTTGACGCACATTTTGAGGACTGTTAATCATTACATTTGGTAATGGGATCTGGTGAGTAGGTAGAGGTATTGGTTGACGCACATTTTGAGGACTGTTAATCATTACATTTGATAATGGGATCTGGTGAGTAGGAAAAGGTATTTGTTGACGCACATTTTGGGGACTGTTAATCATTACATTTGATAAAGGGATCTGGTGAGTAGGTATAGGTATTTGTTGACGCACATTTTGGGGACTGTTAATCCTTACATTTTTTAATGGAATCTGGCGAATAGGTATAGGTATTTGTTGACGCACATTTTGAGGACTGTTAATCATTACATTTGGTAATGGAATCTGGTGAGTAGGTAGAAATATTTGTTGACTGGTTCCAGTTGGCCTTGGGGTATTAGGTTTTGCGACAGTTTTACTGACTTGTGGTGTTTTTTTTTCTATATCAAGACTTTTTGTCACACCAGCGGTAGCATTACTTGCACATTTGGCAGGTGTGGTTTTAAAGGTGACATTAGATTTACTGTTAGCCTTTTTATAAACACTTGAAGCAATTATAAGGTCTTCGTTTAAAACTTTAATGCCTGGTACCTTTTGCAACATGTCAACCATATTTGTGGAGCCCTTTTGTTGGCTATAATTCATCAAGTCAATTTTGTATCTCTTTTTCATGTGTCGCCTTAGGTTTTCAACTTTCAGCCCTGAAGGAAACATCTTCAAAAAATCAACTATAAGTTTCTCAGAGAATTTGACTTTTTTGACTTGTGCAAGTTGTTCTTCAGACTTAGGATTATCCGAAGCAAAGAAAACCTTACCATTTAAAAATGTGATGCCTGGTTCTTGCTTTAGCATGCTTGGCATATCACTATAACCAAGCTCTTTGCGTAATGCTTCTAAATCAATGTGATGAGTGTTAAGGACATGTTGCTTCAACTTTTCAATCCTTAGTCCTGAAGGAAACAACCTCAAAACATCAGCAATATTGTTCAAGGGAAGTTGGTCTTTTTTGGGTGGCTCATGACGTATAACGGTCTCGGAAATAATTTTTACAATTTCCTCTGATGGCTTCTGTGTTGTATTAGGGCTTTTTTTCTTTTCTGTGTTACCATCAAGTGACAAGATAGGCGTTGGATCTTCATGTGATGAGATAGGTTGTGTGTGGTTAACTCTCCTGGTAAACTCTAAAAATAAAAATATTATTAGATTTTAGCAAGGTTAAAAAAGATATAATACATATATTTTAACATTTACATTATAATATTCAGTGAACACATCACATACAAATGCATCATCCAGTCTCCTGATCTTTGTGTTTTATGAAAGGTAGCAGGTTGGGTCAGATTTCTCTTGTCTTGTTTTAGGATTGGAGGCTCAACCAAACTATTTTAAATATAATTCAAACACTGTGTTCTGGATCTTCCCCAGGGCCTTTACCTAATTAGATTTGCCTTAATTAGCTTCAAATTCAGCTTTTCATGGAGTATAAAACACCAAATCTCCTTAGCTGGCCTATTCTTTTGTATATTTCTAAAGTAGCATTTTTTTGTGGGCTGAGTTGTCTTTTGTTTCTTTGAGGTTGTCCTTTTGCTACTACTCATCTCACCCATTGTCTTCATCCCCAAAGCATAGACAGACAAACAACTTGTAGCCTCATGATAAGAACTGGAAGGGATGAATAGAATATTTGAGATAAAATACAGTAGGTAAGGGGACAGGACACTGAACAGCTCAAAATTCCTGACAAAATCAACATTTTTTTATTTAACAAAGATATCATAAAATACTTTAACCACTTGCCGACCGCCGCAAGTACATATACTGCGGCGGTCAGCCCCTCACAGGCAAAGTGACGTACCAGTACGTCACTAGCCTGTGAGGCTCTGGGGAGCGAGCGCGCGCCGCCAGAGGCGCGCTCCCGCGCGGTCACGGACCCCCCCGCGCGTGTGAGCGGCGGACCCGATGTCCCCCGGTCACTCGGCGATCGTCCGTGACAGCGGGAGAAAGGCAGGCGGCTAGTGTAAACAAGCCGCCTGTCATTCTCCCCTGTGTAGGAACAGTGATCATACGGTTCTACTATGTAGGACCGTTGATCATTGTTCCTACACCTCAAGCCACAGCCAATCACAGTTAGAATCACGCCCCTAGGGGGACACACAGCCCCTCCCTCTCAAATAAAGTTAACCCCTTCACTACCAGTGTCATTTTACAGTAACAGTGCATATGTATAGCACTGATTACTGCAGTAATGTCACTGGTAAACCCCAAAAGTGTCAAAAATGGCAGTCAGGGGTCCGATCTGTCCGCCCCAATGTCGCAGTATCGAAAAAAAAATCGCAGATCGCTGTCATTACGCGTTAAAAAAAAAAACAACAGAAATGACAAAAATCTTTCCCTTTGTTAGTAAACGCGATAACTTTTGCGCAAACCAATCAAAATACGCTTTTTGCGATTTTTTTTACCAAACATATGTAACATTAAACAAATTGGCCGAAAATGTTAAAAAATTTTGATTTTTACATTTTTTTTGGGGAATTTCATATAAAAAAATGTGAAAAATATTATTTTTGCAAAATTGACGCTCTTTTTTTGTTTATAGCACATGATCAAAAAATCGCACAGGTGATCAAATACCACCAAAAGAAAGCTCTGTTTGTGGGAAAAAAAGGACGTCAAATTTGTTTAGGTACAGCATCGCACGACCGCGAAATTGTCCGTTAAATTCACGCAGTGCCGAATCGCAAAATACCCCCTGGTCAGGAAGGGGGTAAAATCTTCCGGGGCTTAAGTGGTTAAAAGATGTAATTAACATACCAAAACAGGGCAAATAAGAGAAGTTCATTGTTAAGGTGTACATATACTCTAGTTTAAGGACATCTGTTGTTTTATGGTACATTCCTCTAATCCACCACTCCTGAACCAACCTGCACTAACACTCTCTACCCCAACGTTTTACTTACCTTCTGTATCAGAGCCATGCTCTGTGCAATGTTTACTTCTTAAAGTGGAGTTCCACCCTAAATTTATACTTACCTCCATCTTCTCGCTCCGGGTCACCTGAAAAACAAATGGATAATCGCAATTTTTTTTTTTTTTTTTTTTTTTTACTTACCTTGTAGAGAAAATTAACTTACCTTACTTCCTTCTTCCTCCCCTCGGCGGCCACGGCGATTCGTCACTTCCTGGCGTTTGCAATGATTCCTGGGAGCTGAACGTCATCGCTCCCAGGAATCAATGCGCCTGCACCCGCCCCCGACGTCAGTTCCGGTGCGCGCGCGTCATTCCCTTCTAAACAGCTTCTGGGCATGCCCAGAAGCTGTGGAGGGATGACGCGCACGCACCGGAAGTGACGGCGGGGCCGGTGCAGTGCATCGTGGGACCGAAGAAGAAGGGAGAGGACACAGAAGAGGATCGCGCTGGCTTCAAGCTGCCCACACCTGAGATGGCAGCGCTGGAGAATACTTTTTCAAGTTAAGTATTTCTCCTAAAAGGTAAGTGCAACCCGGGACAGATCAGAGGCTAGCCATTGTGAAATGTACTAGCCCTGACTGTCCCGGGGGTATTTTTATTTAAAAAAGTATCCCCTGGGTGGAACTCCGCTTTAAGTAATAATTCCTTTTCGGCATGTCTGCACATAGACTTGTATGGGACCTTCCTGGATGCTGGAGTAGCTTCTTGGGACTGCCCCATACAAGTCTATGAGGGCTCAGTGCCAAGGAAAATGTCTGCCAGGGGAAACATAAACATTTCACGCATTTCATAACAACATGGCCCAGGTACAGAAGAAAATTAGAATCTGGGGTTCTTGCTTATCTTTGTTATTTTTCACTGCAAAGTGACAGTGCATTCTAAAAGCTTGCCTTTGTCAGTACAGCATATTAACCATTCCACATTCTCTGACTATCTCCCCACTGCAGGGGTTCACCACAGATAAGGCAAGTGGTGGCACTTACCAGAGTGGATGACAACACTGCCCTGCTCACATAACACTGTTTGGGTCTGGCACTTGGCCGGTTAAGTTATCACATGCTTCCCCATAACTATAAGCCTTGCTCTGTTAGAGCAATGGGTCTGAAAGATTTGGGAGGTGGTAAGGCAGCAAAGAACGGAGAGTATACCTTACTGGGGATGGTATTTTGTAATCACTTTGGTCTGAATAGGCATGATAAAAGTGTCTTTTCAACACCTGCATGCATGTATGCCAAGCATTAAAGACCTTTAAAGTGTTACTTAACCTAGGAGCCTGCATTCACTATATTTGGTCTCCCACAGTACACAGAACATGAAATGCAATAGTTTTAGTAAATATAAACTGCTAAATACCTTTTCTCAGCAGTAGTTTATAGCGGTCTTGTGACTTCTATCAGTGTCTGGTTAAAGCTTGTAGGAGGAGTTTTCATTCTCCCCTGATTGTCCTATGAGGCTGCAGGACCCCTGACCCTCTGTCTGGACAGTGCTGATTGGTTTTGTGCTGATCACATGCACTCTCCCAAGAAAAAAATCTCTGCAGCAATACACACTTAACTGAGCATGTAAAGAAGAAAACATTCTGGGCTATGGATGATAGAAAAAGGGGCTGCTGCCTCCCTCTGAATATAACCAAAGTTACAGTGCCTTGCGAAAGTATTCGCCCCCTTGAACTTTGCCACATTTCAGGCTTCAAACATAAAGATATAAAACTGTAATTTCTTGTGAAGAATCAACAACAAGTGGGATTTGTTATTTTTTCAAAATTGCCGCTCTTTTTTTGTTTATAGCACAAAAAGTAAAAATCGCACAGGTGATCAAATACCACCAAAAGAAAGCTCTGTTTGTGGGAAAAAAAGGACGTAAATTTCATTGGGGTACAGCGTCGCACAACCGCGCAATTGTCCGTTAAAGTCACGCAGTGCCGAATCGCAAAATAGGGCCTGGTCTTTGAGCAGCCAAATCCTCCGGGGCTTAAGTGGTTAAATGGTATCACACTATCTGGCCCTTCCTTTTTTATCCCCTGTGGGGATTACCCCACTAATTAAAGCGGTAGTATCCCGCTTTTTTTGACTTTTACCTACAAGTAAGCCTATAATAAGGCTTACCTATAGGTACAATTAATATCTCCTAAACCGGCACGGTTTAGGAGATATTTGCAGTGCATGCAGCCGCTCACGAGAGCGGCGCATGCGTTCTGAAGGTCCGGCGGACCTTCAGCTTCCACATGCGAGGGAGTGATGTCATCGCGGCTCCGGCCAATCACAGTGCCGCAGCCGCCGAACCTGGAAGAGATGGCGAGGGATCATGGCAGCGCCCGCAGCGGTGTCCGGGGATCCGTGTCGGGGCTTCGTTCTGAGGTAATACATAATGAGCTAGTATGCGATGCATACTAGCTCATTATGCCTTTGTCTTGCAGGTTTTTTTTTTTTTAGTGTTTTTGGGTTTACAACTGCTTTAAGGACCGTGGTTACCTTGGCAGCAGCCCATTAGAGGACCATTCACCCTGGCTATCGAGTTCCTTATCCCCGTCATACCTCAGCTGATAGAGAGATTCCTCTACCTAAATACCCTGGCGTGATACCCCTGTATGGGGTGATTGAATCTGGTGAATGCATTTGTTACTAGAGGGATCACGAGCAACCCTACCTCACCTGGCTTCTCATTATTTGGGAGCAACACTATCACCTATTCACCACCTGGCTTTTAGATACCTGCATGGACTATTAATATTTATATTTACAGCAATGTTTTGATGATACGTTTATTTATTTAATTGTCATTGTTTACATTAATTATATATCTCGGGCTATACCCCATCACCATTTGCACCGGATCACTTATTATCACATTTGTGATTTATTATCCCCTTTTTTTATATGTATATAGTTATATGTTATAGCACTTGGACACTTTAGATGGTACATCATTCATTTTCTCACTTTATGTGACTTACTGGCACTTTATTTGTGGTACGCACATCCATATATTTATGTTTTATTGCTTATTCTATTACCATAAACCAATGAGTCCCTCTCCCTAGCCAGCGCCACCCTTATACTTTTTACACTAACTGAGCATGTGCGGAGTGCCCCCAATGCTCTTTTCTATCAGCAGATAGATTGGGGACAATGGAAAGGGAGGTTAAGAGAAGACAGGATCAAACAACCTTTTTACACAATGCAAAGGATTAACCCCTTAGGTTCCACAGTGAGTGTAACAAGCATGTTTTACTGCATATACAGACTGATTTTATTATTTAGTAACACTTTAAATCAGTATTGAATATACCCAATATTTGATTAGTAAGAATTATTCTTTTTTTCCAGTATTTTCATTTCTTACCTGTTTTAGAACCAGGATTATGTAAATATGCAGTGCAAGTCTCTGAATTGATGGGATTATTTTTCTGAGATGGACTGGCTATACTGCCTAAATGTTCTTGGTTAGCATTTTTCTTCTTGCTGGAGACATCAGGTTGCGCTGAATGTTTAGCTGATGATGTTGACCTTGAGGTGGAAGAAGGACCAGCATTACAAAGTCCCACTTTTGCTGAAGGCATGTCCTGATCCTCAAATACATTGGATGCGATTATAATGTTTTTTCCTGAGGTATTTTGAAATTTAATGACTGGTATCTCTTTCAACATGCTCAGCATGTCCGTATATCCTAGCTTTTGGCTATGAAGTTCCAAATCAACCTTATGTTGTTCTAGGACGTACTGTCTCAGTTTTGCAGCCCTCAGTCCTGTACGGTGACTTCTCACTTTTTGTGAAATTATGTTAACAATTTTATTTGATGGCATTTGCTTTCTTGTAGGGCATGTGGGTTTGGTGGCCAAATATTCCTGAGATTGAAGAGTGCTTTGTTTTGTAGGAGGCAAAAATTTGTGACATCCTATTTCTGGTACGTTTTGTTTGCATGATGGTTGCTTCTTCGGAAACTCATCAAGTGGAAGATTCCCTGTGTGGAGTATTTGTGTATGGTTAGTTCTGCTAAGTTGAGTATCTACAGACAAGTGTTATTACCATTACCATTCTTTTTCTCAATAAACTACTATAATAGCTTGGTCATGGTCACAAAATAAACCTAAAGCCCAAATATGTTTGTTTTTTGTCTTGGATAAAGAAGGGAATGGTTAAGACCCCTGTTGTTTTGCCATTTGGGGAAAATGCCCTTTACTTCCTGTCCTGTAGACACAACAGGAAGTAAGCAAAAAAACAAAAAAGAGGGTAATCCATTTTCAGACAGTGAATACTGGAACAGGCATTGGAAGGTTTCTCCTCTATTCCTGTTGTGGTAACGAAAATAAGTAAAGGAGGAGAGAGGGTGTTTAGACCAACAACCGTGTCTACAGCTAGATATTGGGTACAGAAATCATATATGTAAGACAAAGATATACAGTATATAAAAAAAAATATAAATTTTATTTAAAACAAGAAAAAATATTTTGTTTAAAAAGATATTTGTTGCAAAATATCCATCTGTACAATACTGACAGCAACAAAGGACAAATTTTAAGACAATCCCCCCAACTGGGATTAACAAACCAAATTGTTGTATACAGTCGTTCAAAAGGGCATGATGATAAAAAGCCTTCCAGAGTTTAGAGTACTGACAATCCTCTACATCAGGGATCCTCAAACTATGGCCCTCCAGCTGTTGTGGAACTACACTTCCCATGAGGCATTGTAAAACTCTTGCATGTACAGACATGACTAGGCACAATGGGAATTGTAGTTCCTGAACAACTGAAGGGCCATAGTTTGAAGACCCCTGCTCTACATGTTTCGCAGAATGCAGCCTGCTTCTTCAGGAGAGAAATCGTTACAGTTACTCTGGAAAAATGTAAGACCATAGTTTAATGATAGAGAAGTAATGATCTGTACATATCACATGACAAATGGTATGTGTACATACAAAGTCACATTATTAGGTTACATTCACAGCTGTACAGTCAATAATAGCTCACCAAAAACACATCCAAGGTCCATGCGGCAGAAAAAACCCCACCAGATGTACAGTTTTCCCCCCAGGGCGGACAAGGGGGAGCTAAGGTATGGCTGGCCTAGTTAGTAAAAAAGGCAAACAAGAGATTCCAAATAATGTCTATATACAACAATAAATCAATAATTAATTATATCTAGGTGAACGTGAAGGTATGCTAACCTTAAATAGTCCCCAGATAATCAATCCAGGTAGAGCGGGAGTGAAGCCACGTGATATTGGGTAGGATCAAACAAATTGAATCATTATCAATGATGAAAAATAGAGGATGATCGATGGTGTGATCCCGCTCTACCTGGAGTGATTATCTGGGGCCTATTTAAGGTTAGCATACCTTCACATTCACCTAGATATAATTCCTTCATTGATTTACTGTTGTATATAGACATTATTTGGAATCTCTCATTTGCCTTTTTTACTAACTAGGCCATCCATACCTTAGTTCCCCCTTGTTTGCCTGGGGGGGGGGGGGGATGTACATCTGGTGGGGGTTTTTCCGCCATATGGACCTTGGATGTGTTTTTGGTGAGCAATTATTGACTGTACAGCTATGAATGTAACCTAATAATGTGACTTTGTATACCATTTGTCATGTGATATGTACAGATCATTACTTGTCTGTATCATTAAACACTGGTCTTACATTTTTCCAGAGTAACTGTAACAATTACCCTCCCGAAGAAGCAGGCTGCATCCTGCGAAACATGTAGAGGATTGTCAGTGCTCTAAACTCTGGAAGGCTTTTTATCATCATGCCCTTTTGAATGACTGTTTACAACACTTCGGTTTGTTAAAGTGGTTGTAAACCCACTTTTTTTACATTTACCTATAGGTAAGCCAATATTAAGGCTTACCTATAGGTGATATAAATATCTCCTAAACATGCACAGTTTAGGAGATATTTACAGTGCCTGCAGCCGATGACGTCATCGGCTCATGCGCTCTGAAGGAAAGGCCACCCGTGCCGTTAATTCAGAGCCCAGTGCCGTGAACGGCAGCTCCCGCGCGCATGCGCGGGAGTGATATAATCGCGCCTCCGGCCAATCAGATGGCCGGAGGATGCGAACAAGGAAGCAGGGCGGCCGGACTGAGCGGGCGGCACTGCAGGGGGCTTCGTTTTAAGGTAAGTATTTCATAATGAGCTAGTATGCAATGCATACTAGCTCATTATGCCTTTGTCTTTACAGTTTTTTTTTTTCTCATTTTTTTTTTAGGGTTTACTTCCTCTTTTAATCCCAGTCAGGGTGATTGTGTTAAATTTGTCCTTTGTTGCTGTCATTAGTATTGTACAGATGGATTTTTTGCAACAAATATCTTTTTAAACAAAATATTTTTTCTTGTGTTAAATAAAATTTATATATTTTTGATATATCTCTTTGTCTTACATATATGGTTTCTTTACCCTGAAAAGTCCCGCCCCAATATCTAGCTGGAGACAGTTGTTGGTCTCAATACCCTCTCTCCTCCTTTACTTCTTTTCATACAATTTATGGGATGTGGGTACCAGTATTATATCTAATTTTTAAGTACACCCCCCTCAATTCCTGTTGTGATAATAATGCAAAATTTGGGATGTTGCATCACTTTCATTCCTAGTTAAAATGGTCACCAGGGAACATAGAAAGAATGAATGAGCAATAAAAAACAGATTCTAACCCCCTTTATCACTACTGTACATACATCTGTCCGTCAGCTATGCAGCAGGCCTTTTCAGATTGAGATCCTTGGTAGGCCATGTTGATAGGGACAAGGGCCTCTTCCCTACAACCCTGGCCGGTGGTTGTGGGGGTCTGCGGGCAGGGGGCTGATGAGAATTTGAAATCTGGAATATCCTGTCCCCCATATGAACAAGTATGGGGTACGTTGTACCCCTACTCATTCATCAAAAAAAAATGTCAAAGAAATAAAAACTCAGAGACAGTGTTTGCCAATTTCTTTCTTAAAAAAAACAATAAAATAACGTCCCTGGTGTAGGTCCAGCATCAATCACAATGAATGCTGCTGCCGACTCAAATTTTAAAACAAACACAGGTCCACAGCCATTGCTGGCTACCGCTGTCTTCCCCCTATGCCACCTGACAGTTCATAAATAACTAAGGGGCAAGGCCACCCAATGACAAAACTGGGTACCCTGCCCCCTTTTGATGTAATTGACCTAGCAGGCAGCGGTCGATCACCTCACAAGGGGTGGCCCCGCCCCTTAGCTGTTTAAAAACTGTAAGACGGCGGAGCGGGCAGACAGCGGGAGCCAGCGACGGGTGCGGACCTGTTTTTTTTTTCAGGTCGGTAGAGCGGCGTTCATCGTGAATGAAACTGGATCTACATTGGGGGACATTGTTTTTGTTCTTTTGAATACAGGAATTGTCAAAACTGTGCATATTTTATTTTTTGACAGTTTTTTTGGTGAATGAGTAGGGGTAAAATTCACAAAGGGGTGAGCAAGAATCTGGGGGCCCTCTTGTTAAAGGGGGCTTCAAGATTTCGATAAGCCTCCTGCCCGCAGACACTCACAAGCACTAGCCAGGGTTGTGGGGAAGAGGCCCTTGTCCCCATCAACATAGGGACAAGGTGCTTTGGGGGGTAGAGCCCCTCCTGCCCCAAAGCTACCCCCCTGTGTTGAGGGTACGTGGACTGGTATGGTTCAGGAGAGGGTTTGCTTGCTCATCCCCCTCTTTCCGGGCCGCCATGCTATATGCTCGGATAAGGGTCTGGTATGGATTTTGGGGGGGCCCTCGCGCCATTTTTTTAAATTTTGATGTGGGGTTCCCCTTAAAATTTATACCAGACCTGAAGGGCCTGATATGGAAAAAGGGTGGGACTCTACGCTGTTTTTTCCTTTTTTTCATTGCCAGAATTTTTTCTTTTTTTTTACATTCAGCCGTCAGCGGGGAGCCACAGCTGATGAGTCATTAGTTGTTAAGCTTGATTTAAAGATGCCGGTGGCTGCCGACTCCGAAAACTCACATTTGAACCGCATCTGGAAATTGCAGCTAAACAGCTGCTTGGAAATTCGCACCGGAAATGCGTGAACCTAGATTAAGCAGCCGCAAGGCCCCTCTAAGCGTGAGGCCTTAGGCGACCGCCTTACTAAAGACCATGTACAAAGTGCAGTAGGCCATGACAACCAATCTCTTTGACATGGCTAATTCAAAATTTTAATCCTGGGTTTCTTTTTTACACTAATTATATATAATGAATGAACCCCAAGAAAAAACTAGCTCAATGTGATTCTTAATGCAATGCTGTACAAAGGACAGGCCGCACGCTGGTGAAGTCACTTCCTTCACAGATCTTTATTTAGTCAAACAGTGCATGTGGAGAAATCCCACTTGAAGACCCAACTATACTCATTATTATTATTATTATTTCTTTTTGTGTCTTTTCGAACAACTCTCCTAGTTTTTTTATTTCCTTTGATCACCATTTTACTTTTCTTCTTGTTGTTCCTCCTTAAAGGGTACCTCCACTTTCGTGGGGAAAAAATAGCAAATAAAGAAAAAACAATATAGCGTATACAATTGCGACACAAATCATATTGTAATTGAATGTTATTAAAAATTACCTTTACTTTTCAATCTGCAGCTGTTGTAATTTTCTGAAAATGCAATGCAATATGGCTACCTGGAGGTGTTCTGTGCACAGAATGTGTACTGACCACACCCCAGAAACATAATTTCCTGCTTGTGTGATTGGCTCACCAATTTTCCCAGAAGTCTGCCTAAAATACAAGTCAGATTTCAGGCATCCCCTGCAACAAAAATGTAATTTTTGGTGAGATACTTCCAATAGAAACACGGCTAAAGGAATGCAGGCCCAGCAGCTTTACTCATTACAGCCCTGCAACTGCCACAGCTGACAGATAATTATGAAACCACTCCCATTAGACCCACTCGGCACAGAAGAACAAACAGGGATTTCTTCAGAATAACAAATGGTAGGAATCTGGAACAAAATTTGTTAAAATCCTTGTAATGTACATAGATCACCCAGAGGGGAATGTTTTTTTCTCAACAAAAGTGAAGTTATGCTTTAACAGATAATAATTTTCTTATTATCTTCTTATCTGCTACACATTTATGTATGGAGTCCTTTTATGTTTATGTAATAGGATTTATGGTTTCCATGGAAAGATTTTAAATTATACAATAGTTTTTCTGTACCATTTAACATGGGAGGAAGATTTGAATAATGTAAAAGTAAGAAACTAGATCTTGTACACAGAGGGGATGAGACAATGAATGGCAGTGACAGCCATGGTGGCTTATGTTTACCAAATGTTTTTTACTGTGTGTGTAAATCACTTTAAATAATCGATGTGGCTAATTGGTCAATGCATTTTAGCACTCTTCCCCTGATCATCGTCAACAACTAAGCCAAGCCAGGACGGGTGAAAGGTATCAGAGGGGCAAGTCTCTAGGAATTCTCGAGATGTACTGTTTGACTATATAAAGATCTTGGAAGGAAGTGACATCAGTGGTGTGCTGCCTCCATTTTTCGTATGCATGGATCAGGAACAGGATCCATTGACCAACACCCCCCACATGGCAGGATAGAATCTGAAGCTTGGGACCAGTAAGATTTCTGCCAATTCTTAATGCAATGCTTATAAAGTCTTACCTGAGTGAGGCCAGCATTTATTTGAAGATGCGAAGGGTTCATTATTCTGGGATGAAATATCTGTGTCTGGAGCTATCACTTTAGGTGGACAACGTGGTCGACATTTTATCAGTTGCTTCCCATTAGCATTCTGTATCTCAATTTCATCTTTCATGTCATCCAGCAAGTCTTTTAATGATTTGTACCCATAGTTTGTCAGCTTAAGCTGGTATCCATGGACCTGATGGAAGAGTCCAGCAAATTCTTCAAAGGATACTCCTTCCTCTTTTTCCATCACTACAACAATAACCTCTGACTTGAAAATTTCATTCATTTCATCCATGGCTCAGCCTAAGAAATTCCCCAAATCAACGCCCTGAAAGTGTAAAGATAAAAAATCTAAAACAATGCAGGAAATATAGGAACAGTCTGTACTGAATTAAAGGCCACTAACTGTGATCAAAGATAACTATTATTGCTTGTACATAAAAAAAAAAAAAAAATTGCATACAGAATTGAAAACCTTTGTAAGTTTAAAACATATTCATGAGAGGAATGAATTAACAAACAGAGCAACATATGAAAAAGCACCTTCAATACAATAAAAAGATTTTTCATTAGAAATCAATGCATAAAATATGATACGTTTGAACAGCCAATCAGATCTTTCTTTGTTTATGCTGTTCAGAGGTGGATTCTAGACATGTGCAGAACGGAAAAACATGTTTCGTTTTGAATAGATTCCTTATGTTACTAATTTTGTTTCGTTGATTTGTTTAGTTTCATTTATTCATTTTCTAAGGAATTCCAAATTTTCATAACATGTGAAGAATAGCTGGTAGTTAACCACTTGCCTACAGTGCAGTTTCACCCCCTTCCTGCCCAGACCGATTTTCAGCTTTCAGCGCTCTCACACTTTGACTGAGAATTACTCAGTCATGCAACACTGTACCCATACAAAAATTGTGTCCTTTTTTTCACACAAATAGAGCTTTCTTTTGATGGTATTTGATCAATACTGGGTTTTTTATTTTTTGTGCTATAAATAAAAAAAGACTGAAAATATCGTGAAAAAACGCATTTTTCTTTGTTTCTGTCATAAAATTTTGCAAATTAGTCATTTTTCTTCACAAATTTTGGCCAAAATTTATACTGCTACTTATCCTTGGTAAAAATAACCTAAGTAAGTGTATATTATTTGGTCTTTGTGAAAGTTATAGAGTCCACAAGCTATGGTGCGAATCATTGAAAATTGATCACACTTGCTCACACCTGATGTACTGAAGGCCTATCTCATTTCTTGAGACACTAAAAAGTCAGGAAAGTACAAATACCCCCCAAATGACCCCTTTTTGGAAAGTAGACATTCCAAGGTATTTAATAAGGGGCATGGATAGTTTTTTGAAGTTGTCATTTTTTCCCACAACTCTTTGCAAAATGAAGATTTTTTTTTTTTTTTTTTTTTTTACAAATTGCCATATTAACAGGTTATTTCTCTCACACAGCACATGTATACTTGCAACTACACCCCAAAACACATTCTACTACTCCTCCTGAGTATGGCGATACCACATGTGTGAGACTTTTTCACAGCCTGGCCACATACAGAGGCCTAACATTCAAGTAGCCCCGTCCGGCATTCTAGGAGCACAAATTACACATATAATTTCCTGACAACCTATCGCACTTTTGAAGGCCCTGGAGCACCAGGACAATGGAAACCCCCATAAAATGACCCCATTTTGGAAAGCAAACAGCCCAACGTATAATTTTTGAGGCATAATGAGTCTTTTGAATATGTCATTTTTTCCCACAAGTTTTTGGAAAATGTGGAAAGAAAATGAAAACACATTTTTTTTTACACAAAGCTGTCCATTTATGCAATATTTCTAACACATAGCATGTACATAGCAAAAATTGCACCCCAAAATACATTCTGCTATTCCTCCTGAGTATGGCGATACCACATGTGTAACACTTTTTCACAGCCTGGCCACATACATAGGCCTAACATCCAAGTAGCGCTTTACACAAAGTTGTCCATTTATCCACTTTAAGACTGAGCCTATTTTTGACACTTGGTGTTTACAAGCTAAAATCATTTTTTTTGCTAGAAAATTACTTGGAACCCCAAAACATTATATATTTTTTTTTAGCAGAGACCCTAGAGAATAAAATGGAGATCGTTGCAATATTTTTTATCACACCATATTTGCGAAGCAGTCTTCCAGATGCGATTTTTTTGAAAAAAATTCACTTTTTTGAACTAAAAAATAAGAAAACAGTAAATATAGCACAATTTTTTTCCATAATGTGAAAGATAATGTTACGCCGAGTAATTAGATACCCAACATGTCATGCTTCAAAATTGCGCATGCTCACAGAATGGCGCCAAACATTGGTACTTAAAAATCCCCATAGGCAACATTTTAAAAATTTCTGCAGGTTACTAGCTTAGAGTTACAGAGGAGCTCTAGGGCTCAAATTATTGCTCTCGCTCTAACGATCGCGGCGATACCTCACATGTATGGTTTGAACACCGTTTACATATGTGGGCGGGACTTGCGTATGCGTTTGCTTCTGCGCGCGAGCTAACGGGGACAGGGCGCTTTAATTTTTTTTTTTTTTGTTCCTATTTATTTTATTTATTATTTTTTTATTTTTACACAGTTTAAAAAAAAAAAAATGTTTTGATCATTTTTATTCCTATTACAAGGAATGTAAACATCCCTTGTAATAGAAATAGGCATGACAGGTCCTCTTTATTGTGAGATCTGGGGTCAAAAAGACCTCACACCTCACAACTACCCTAAAAAAGAAAAGAAAAAAAAATTGTTGAAAAAGAAAAAAAAAAAAGAAAAAAAAAAAGCGGCCCTTTAAACCGGTTGCTAGGCAACGTCTTTTGACGTAGCTCCGGTCCTCCAAGACCATAGAGTTGAGTGAGGGCCATCTTGCCCTCACTCGACTTCCTGTCTCTGAGGATCCGGGACCGGATAGTTTTCCCCGCTGCCGGCGGGTCCGGTAAGCTGGGAAAACGTCTGGGACGCGGCAATAGGGGGGGGGGGCACCTCTTCCCCTGCACCGTAAGGGTAATTCCGCGGCGAATCCGCCACTGGGACCACCCTTATCTGAAAGCCGACCGCCCGCCGTTTCAAAAAATACCGGGGTTATGGGGGCTATCTGCTGCCATAACCCCAGTATTTAGCTTTCAATGGCCGACGCATATAGTCGTTAGGCGGTCAGTAAGTGATTGCATGCATATGGCAAACAGGTGACGATGACTGATGGGGTGACAGGTGACGATGACTGATGGGGTGACAGGTGACGATGACTGATGGGGTGACAGGTGACGATGACTGATGAGGTGACAGGTGACGATGATTGATGAGGTGACAAGTGACGATGATTGATGGGGTGACAGATGACAATCACTGACGGGGTGACATGTGACGATGATTGATGGGGTGACAAGTGACGATCACTGATGGGGTGTCAAGTGACGATGATTGATAGGGTGACAGATGACGGTGACTGATGGGGTGACAGGTGACAATGACTGATGGGGTGACAGGTGACGGTGATTGATGGGGTGACAGGTGACGGGCGATGGTCACTGATGGGTGACAGGTGACGGGCGATGGTGCACGGCGGTACTGATGGCAGTCTCTGATGACCAGTGAATTTTAGGCTACGTTCACATGTGAGCGTAGCGATCGCGGGCAGAATCACTGCGATTCTGCCCGTGATCCAGAAATCATTGCAAATTGCGGGGCGCCTGTGCGTTGCCCGTGATTTGCAATAGCACCCCAAATGCTGTGCGATGTTGCTGCGATTTCCGCCTGCCGAATCAAGGTAACATCACACAAACAACGCATGACGCCCCAAAGAAGCTCTTGTACCTTTTTTGGGCGTCATGCGATGTTTGCGCGATGTTACCGCGATTCGGCAGGCGGAAATGGTGGCAACATCGCACAGCGTTTGGGGTGCTATTGCAAAAAACGGGCAACGCACAGGCGTCCCGCAATTTGCAATGATTTCCGGATTGCGGGCAGAATCGCGGTGATTCTACCCGCGATCGCTGCGCTCACATGTGAACGTTATGGGTGTCAATTTCTGGGCACTGATGAGGTGACTGTTGGGTGACAGGTGACATTGGGGGGGGCTGAGGACTGTGTGGGGGGACCTTTATTACTGTGATTTTACTTTTGCAGGTACACAGAGCAGTAACTCACTGTTTCTAGTTCTTCTCCCCTCATACTGGAAACTGTATGAGGAGAGAAGAGCTAGTAACACTGAGTTACTGCTCTTTGTTTACATTTTCTGATCGGCTGTGAATGGATTCACAGCCGATCACATAGTAAACAGTCACTATCAGTGACTGTTTACTACTGCCGGTGACAGCTGTGTTCCTACGGAACACAGTGCCACCGACATGACCGCGCTGCGCGCTCCCGATCACGCATGCGCGGTCATCTCCCGGCCGCCTCCATTGTGATCGGCTGTGTCATTGGAACACAGCCGATCACGTGGGAAACAGCCACGCCCAGTGGCTGTTTCCCCCCTGCCGGTGACGGGGGGTGTCCCGGGGACACCCCGACACCGGCAGTGCACGGCGGCGCGCCCGCGATCGCGCGCCTGCCGTGCATTTCCTGGGTCACGTCATATGACGTCCGCCCAGGATAATAGCCGCACCGTCCCGCCGTCATATGACGGCGGGCGGGCGGTAAGTGGTTAAGGAGCGGGACAGGAAGCCAGCTGCTGCAATGCAATGAAAAATGCCGAAAAAAATAGCGTGAGGTTCCCCCCCCAAATCCATACCAGGCCCTTCAGCACTAGTATGGATTTTAAGGGGAGGGCTGCAACAACATTTTTTTTTTTTTAAAAAGTGGAGTCCCCTCAAAATCCATATCAGACCCTTATCTGAAAATGCAGCTTGGCAAGTCAGGAAAGTGGGGGGACGGCCGAACGCCCCTCCCCTGAACCATACCAGGCCACATGCCCTCAACATCAGAGAGGTGCCTTGAGGCAGGAGGAGCTTTGCCCCCCCCCCCTCGAAGCACCTTGTCCCCATGTTGATGATGACAAGGGCTTCTTCCCCACAACCCTGGCCGGTGGTTGTGGGGGTCTGTGGGTGGGAGGCTTATCGGAATCTGGAAGTTTCCTTTAACAAGAGGGCCACAGATCCCACTCCCCCATGTGAATGAGTATGGGGTGCATTGTACCCCTACTCATTCACCAAAAAAGTGTAAAAAGTAAAAAAAAAACACAACACAAGTTTTTGAAAATTCCTTTATTAAAAATTTAAAAAAAAATGTCCCCTGGTGTAGATCCAGCATCAATTACAATGCCCGTTACCACCACTGACCCAAAAAAAGAGCAACAAAAAGAATAATCCCCAAAGCCGATGAAGGCTCCTGCCATCTCTGCTGACTGACAGTGTTTAAATAGCTAAGGGTCTGTGACGCCATCTGGTGGCTCCACCCTCTCATGACATCATCAACCTAGCATGCCCCCCCTGCCCCAAAGCGCCCCCCCCCCCCATGATGAGGGCATGTGGCCTGGTTTGGTTCGCGGGAGAGCATTCGCTTGCCCCCCCCCCTTCTTTCCTGAATTCTTGAATAAGAATCTGGAATGGATTGGGGGGGGACCCCACGCTGTTTTTTTCCTGCATTTTTCTTTGCTGGCATTCTTTTGTTTACATTTATCTGTCTGCAAGGAAGCCCTCTAATAGCTGATAAGTCATTGGTTGCTAAGGACGTGGCAGGTGGCTTCCTGGCCTTCTCATTAACAACCATCTATTCTTCACACAGAATTTGTATTGGTTGACTATTTTTCTAATTCAAGTCATCCTGAAAATTTGGAATTCGCTAGAAAACGAATATGCGAAAAGAATATACATCCAAATCTCTGAATAACCAAAAATTCATCCTAATTTATATTCAGACCAAAACAAATTGCACATGTCTAATGGATTCTATAGTATACCACACTTTCACTGCACTTCAGTCCCAAGTACATATTTCCCCCTTCTATCTTGTCTACTGGTTGCCCCTATACATTTCTATTCTTTTCCTTCTCAGTTTGTCTGCTGAGTTGTCCTCAAAAAACATACTCACTCGATAAATCCAGCATTGTCCTGCTGTGATCTGCCAATCTGTAGCTGCATGCTGGGTCTAACAAGGCTATCTTCCCCTGTGGTGAATCTGATGCCTCCTTGGATATGTGACTAGACAAGTGCTATTCGTTTTGGTCCGAATGTAAATTTGTACACATTTTTGGTTGTTTGAAAGTATCTGAATCTTCAAATTAAATAGTAACTAATTTCATTGAAATTAGTTTCCTTTATTCGTTTTCTAGCGAATTCCAAATTTTCAGAATGATTCGAATTCGGATCGGTCTAAAAATAATCGACCGATTCAAATTCTGTGTGAAGAATAGCTGGTTGCTAAGGAGCGGGTTTGGGAAGCTGGCTGCCGTGTCCTTAGCAACCGATGACTCATCAGCTGTCAGGGGGCTTGTCCGCTGAGAGCTGAAATGTAAAGAAAAGAATGCCGGCAATAGAAAATTCAGAAAAAAAACAGCGTGGGGTCCCCCTCCCCAATCCTTACAAGGCCCTTCAGATCTGGTATGGATTCTGAGGGGAACCCCACACCAAATTTAAAAAAAAAACGTGTGGGGTTTCCCCAAAATCCATACCCTCATCCGAGCATGCAGCCCAGCAGGCCAGGAAAGGGGCAAAAAAGTGTAAAAAGTTAATAAAGACAGTACACAAGTTTTTTAACAAATGCTTTATAAAAAATTAAAAACAATATCCCTCAGTGTAGATCCATCATCGATCACGTCGCCCACCGCACTGCCGGACCCGAAAAAAGGAAAAAAAACACCTCCAGCCTTGTCAGTCTCCCTGCCGACCACCTGCTCCTCCGTCTGACATTTCCTAAATAGCTAAGGGGCAGAGTCACCCGATGATGTCAGCTGGCGAACCTCCCTCCTTTTGACCTCATTGACTCAGCATGCCCCAATTGGTGACATTACAAGAGGAGGGGGTCACCCACTGACGTCATTGGATGATTCCACCCCTTAACTATTTAAGAAATGTCAGACAGAGGAGCAGGCAGTCGGCAGAGATCCTTCGACGAGGCCGGAGGTTTTTTTTTCTTTTTTTCAGGTCCCGCGGTGCGGCGGGCAATATGATTGATGATGGATCTACACTGAGGGACATTGTTTTTGATTTTTTAATAAAAGAATTGTCAAAAACTAGTGTACTGTCTTTATTCACTTTTTACAATTTTTTGGTAATGGTGAATACTCATTTACATGATGGGGGGCTTCCAGATTCCGATAAGCCCCCACACAAGCAGACCCCCACAACCACAGCCCAGGGTTGTGGGGAAGAGGCCCTTGTCTCCATCAACATGGGGACAAGGTGCTTTGGGGAGGAGGGGCAGAGCCCCCCTGCCACAAAGCATCTCCCTATGTTAAGGGCATGTGGCCTGGTATGGTTGGGGGGGGGGGCACTGCATGCTCGGATAAGGGTCTGGTATGGACTTTGGGGGGGACCCCACACTGTCTTTTTTCTGACTTTTCTATTGCCGGCATTCTTTTGTTTACATTTCTCTTGTTTACTGCTCTCAGCAGGGAAGCCATCAGTTGTCAAGGATGCGGCGGCCGGCTTCCCAACTCGCTCCTTAACAACTAGCTATTCTTCACAAAGAATTCGAATCAGTCGATCATTTTTCGAACGTTACAAATTCAAATCGCTCCAAAAATTTGGAATTAATTAGAAAAATAAGTAATTAAAGAAAAATAAGAAATTAAAATAAATTAAATGAAACAAAATGGAACTAAATGAATTCTGAAACGAATCAACGAAACAAAATTGGTAACATAACTAATCTATCTGAAATTAAACACATTTTTCATTCTGCACATATCTATATGTGACATGCATATCTTTGTAAGCTACAGGAACATAGGAGATGTCATTCCCCTGTATTGCTGTTCTGGGAACAACACAAAATTTGGTATTTTCTTTTACTTTCACTTTTGATGATAACAGTAAACAGCACAAACAGAGAGGGTCTCCATAATGGGGACAGAGGTAGAAATAAAAACAGGTGTTCCAGTCCATCTCCCATCTGTCCAAATCTAAAAAAAAAAAGGTTTTACTTTTATTTATACTTTAATAATAGGTTCTACTTCTTCGTGCTAGTCTTTAGCTCCAGTGTAATGCTTCTACTTCCTGAATTTCTTTCTCTCCCCCTTTCTCTGTTCCCCTTTCACCCTCGCATGTTTACTTCCCTCACCCTCCTTCCTCCTACCCTCTCCCCTACTCTCTCACTCCCTCCCCTTCCTTCCCATACATTGCTCGGGGTTCTCTATTTTACACCCAGTGGCGGCACTGCCTCCGCTGACCATGACTGCGGCGCCCATGTTCAGAGATGTCTGTGCCGGATCCCCTGCTTTCATGATGTGGATCCCCTATTCCTTGACACAGAAAGTTCCCTCTAAGGGGTGTCGGGACTAGGGGAGCCACTCTGTTATTTTGTGTATAGCCTTCCCGTTCCGGTTCTCACCATTTAGATGGTCGCCCTACCCTGCGGACCCCTCAGCTTGGCTCACGTTCACGTGATATTCCCGTATACCCTCTGTCAACCGCACCATTATGTTCTGTACTCCATCTGGGTTTATCTGTTTATCTGTGATCTCTTGCTGTTCCGTACGTTTCCTCTGTTGTTTACATATGTATAACCATTGTACTTGGTTCACTACCAAGGGCTCCATTATCTGCCCTTACTGTTTCTTTGCACTATGTATGTTCTTTACTTCAATAAAATGTTTTGACAAAAAAAAAAAAAAAAATAATAGGTTCTACAACTAGTCTATACTTACTTTTCCAATGCTTCAGTACTGTCCCGAAAAAATTCCAAGGTGACTCACAGAGTCGAACCTTGCTTAGAGCAATGTACGAATGGCAGCGAATGGCTGATTTGACACAGAACACTGCATGAAGGCAGTATGGGGTGGTGTCACATATCTCCCCCCTCCCCCCAGATTCAAGTGAAATTGTTGCTACAGCTTGCTTTAATGTCTTCTGGACCGGAAGGTTTTACCGCCTTAATGACCAGGCCATTTTTTTGCTTTCTGCCACTGCGTAACTTTAACGGACAATTGCGCTGTCGTGCAACTCTGTACCCCAATAAAATTGGTGTCCTTTTTTTCCACAAATAGAATATTCTTTTGGTGGTATTTGATCACCTGTGCGATTTTTATTTTTTGCGCTATAAACAAAAAAAGAGCGACAATTCTGAAAAAATAAAACTATATTTTTCACTTTCTGCTATATAACATTCCCAATAAAAAAAATGTAAAAATCAAATTTTTTTCATAATTTTAGGCCAATATGTATTCTGCTACATATTTTTGGTAAAAAAAAATCCTAAAAAGCGTATTTTAATTGGTTTGCGCAAAAGTTATCGCGTCTACAAACTAAGGGAAAGATTTTTGTTATTTTTATTTATTTAATTTTTTACTAGTAATGGTGGCGATCAGCGATTTTTAGCGGGACTGCGACATTGTGGCAGACAGATCAGACCCCTAACTGACATTTTTGGGGGTACCAGTGACATTACTACAGTAATCAGTGCTAAAAAAATGCACTGTTACTATAATAATGACACTTGCAGGGAAGGGGTTAATTCAGGGGCGATCAAAGGGTTAAGTGTGAGCCTAGCAGGTGTTTTTTTTTTCTTTTTTTAACTGTGAGGTGGCGGGCTTGTGGAATCAACACAGAGACCTGTGATCCTAAACAGGAGGATCACAGGCGCTCTGTGCTGATTTCTGAGAGAACAATGGTCTACTGTGTTTACAACAGTAGACCGCTGTTCTCTCTCCACGGGATGAGATGATCCCAAGTGCCGGTGTAACGTTAGAAAACCATACCCCTCGAGAAATCCATACCCTCGTCACTTCCTGTCAGGAACAGCTGAGCAGCGTAGCAGTGCGCATGCTCACAGCCCCGAATACGTCATTGAACAGCTGAGGAGCTGACTAGTGCGCATGCACGGAGGGTATGGATTTTTCACGGCAGTGTGTGTGTAACGTTACACCGCATCAGCTGTTGCGGCATTTACATTAAAGGTTTCATTAAAACAGCTCGGCTGCAATATGAGTCATCTCTGCTCCTATCCCTGTCACTTCCCTGATCTCGGCTATCAAATGTAAAAGCGGCGGCGGGTGTATGAAATCTAAATGACGGAGATCTCGGCTCCGTGATTTATATTTTCATACACTCGCCGCCGCTTTTATATTTAGAAGCCGAGGTCAGGGAAGTGACAGGGATAGGAGCGGAGATGATTCATGTTGCAGCCGAGCTGTTTTAATGTAACCACCGCAATAGTTGAGGCGGTGTAACATTACACACACTGCCGTGAAAAATCCATACCCTCCGAGCATGTGCACTAGTAAGCTCCTCAGCTGTTCAATGACGTAGGTGCTGACGTACGTGCACCGTGATGAGGGCATGGATTTTTTACGGGTATGGTTTTTTCACGGAACACCGGAGGCAATCGTGGCCACCGGCCCCCGTGAGCCAGCTTTCCCGCTGGCTAATGGGGGTGCGCACCTCCAGGATTGCTCCTGCGGATCACTGTACAGGTACGGCGATTCGCACAGCCGAACCAGCCTGTTGCAGTATATCTGCGGCGGGTGGTCGGCAAGTGACTAAAGTGGAACTAAAGTCCTGATTTTAAAAACTGTGAGCAGGCATGTTTTTATTGCAGAAGGGCAATGCATTAAAATAAACCTACCTATCTGCTCGAAGTGTTCTTTGGAATGTGCCATTTAAGGCAAATCTAAACCCAAAAACAAAACTTTAATATGTTGCCAGGCCTCAGATGAGATAGCTGCATTTGTTTTTTTTTTTTCAGATCTTTATTCCTGGCTATATGATCACTCACACCATTGTATGCGTTTCAAAAGCCATGATTTTCACACTAGGCTGCTTTGCAGATTTGGATTGCAAACACATCTTGCTGTCTTTATTTCCATAACATGGAGGGGGGGGGGGGGGAGTAGTAGTTTACAGAAGACAGATTGAAAGGAAGATAACATGCTTTTAGTGAGTGTTAAACATCAAAGATTACTTTTTTTCCCTTTAAAATAACAAACATATTATACTTACCTGCTCTGTGCAATGGCTTTGCACAGGGCAGCCCAATCCTCTTCTTCTGGGGGTCCCCCGCCAGTGCTCCTGATTTTTGGTCTTTGACGAGTGCTGCTTCCTATTGGAGCTCTTGTGTGGGCCCACTCCCGAGCTGCCTTTTCTGCGTCCATTGACACAGACAGCTCCACCTGCAATCAGTCTGTGCAGTGAGGAGAGACAGAGTTGGGAGAGCAGCTGCTCTAATGCATATCGCTGGATCGGGATCAGGCTCAGGTAAGTATAAGGGGGGGTGATGGGGACATGTGCAGCACAGAAGATTTTTTACCTTATTGCATAGTTCACAGAGCACTGAGACCTGAGCAATCAGTGGTCTTTGATCGCTCTGTTCTCAGTCTTAGTTAGAGCCCGCTGGGGACAGATGCAGCATCGGACTGATGCTGCATTCACATAGGTAAGTATGATTCTTAACCACTTAAGCCCCGGAGGATTTGGCTGCTAAAGGACCAGGGGTTTTTTTGCGATTTTCTACTGCGTGACTTTAACGGACAATTGCGCGGTCGTGCGACGATGTACCTAAACAAATTTGACGTCCTTTTTTTCCCACAAACAGAGCTTTCTTTTGGTGGTATTTGATCACCTGTGCGATTTTTTGATCACGCGCTATAAACAAAAAAAGAGCGTAAATTTTGCAAAAATAACAATATTTTTCACATTTTTTTATATGAAATTCCCCCCAAAAAAAAAGTAAAAATCAAAATTTTTTAACATTTTTCGGCCAATTTGTTTTATGCTACCTATGTTTGGTAAAAAAAATTGCAAAAAGCGTATTTTGATTGGTTTGCGCAAAAGTTATCGCGTTTACTAACAAAGGGAAAGATTTTTGTCATTTTTGGTGTTTTTTTTTTAACGCGTAATGGCGGCGATCTGCGATTTTTTTTTCGGTACTGCGACATTGCGGCGGACAGATCGGACCCTTGACTGACATTTTTGACACTTTTGGGGGTACCAGTGACATTACTGCAGTAATCAGTGCTATACATATGCACTGTTACTGCAAAAATGACACTGGCAGGGAAGGGGTTAACTTTATTGGACAGGGAGGGGTTAAGTGTGTCCTAGGGGCGTGATTCTAACTGTGTAGGGACATTCCTATTGGTGTAAAAGCAAAGATCAACCGTTCTACATAGTAGAACGGACAGATCTTCACTTTTACACAGGGAGAACTGACAGGCAGCTTGTTTACACAAGCTGCTCTGTCTTTCTCCCTTCACAGGAGCGATCGCAGTGTGACTGGCGGACATCGAGTCCGCCGGTCACACGCACTGACTTGTCTGTGAACGAGCCGCGGCGGGCGCGCGCCTCGGCGGGTGCGCGCCCGCCCGCGATAGGCTCGCAAGTCAGTGACAGGCGAGTGACGTACCGATACGTCACTCTGCCTGGCCGGGGCTGACCGCCGCAGTATATAGTCGTGCGGCGGTCGGCAACCGGTTAAACAAAATCAAAAATCTGTCATAAACCTGGAAGAAAGTGAAAAAAATTACCCCACAGGAGGACTTAAAAGCCTTAGACAGCCCATACATTATGCCGTATTTTTTTCTTTCTTTTAACCAGCAGGTTGAACAAAACAAAATGCTTTTATTCTCCCATCCACACATTTGATGGCTGGCACAGGCTCTCATCAAGAGTGCCCGACTATGTCTGCCCTTTCCGACCAGTTGTTTTATTCAGAAACCTTACTACAGATGGCATGGCATGATCTGGCCCTCTTGATGAAAGCATGTGACAGCTGCTTAACTGTATAAACCCCTGGCACCCTGAAAAACTGGATGATTGACTGCAGGCACTGTTAGAGCTTAAATTTTCCACCTGGCTCCTTTGATTTTTCAAACAAAGGCTGAGAGGCAGAGGGTAAGACGGCAACCCATGAAGCCAAATTTGTCCAGTTCACGAGGAACTGGTCAAAATACAGTAAGGCAATATAGAGTGCAAAAGACAATATGAAACATGCACCTACCAAATTCAAGAAAGCTCAAATCCACTTCACTCACTGGGATTGCCAGTATTTCAACTTGAACATAGGACGCAAGGGTTGATGCATTATCTGTTCATATCTTAGGGAAGAAAATGAAGAAACTCACATTAAATATTAGCAAGCATGCATACAATTAAAACACAGATTTTGCACATGACAGTTTCCTTATTTGGCATGGTAAGGGAAGTGAAAGAAGAAGACACCATGACCTCAAGAAGATTAAGACATGCCTAATGGTGACACCATCCAGTTTTAGGTGCACTTGAAATAAAAACTTGCTACCAAAATAATTTATTAGGCTCTTTACATGAGTGAAATGTGTTAGAGGGCAATTTACTGTGTTTTTAAAATAACACTTTACATTATTATCAATGGCAGAACATGAAAAAAGCACTGAGAATGCACTAAAAACACAGTCTGGGGAATTAATAAAGGGAGTTATAGACATCCTTAAGAATTCTGTCTGGGCGCAGTTGGTGCTTGTTCCCGAAGTCATGTACCTGCCAGAGCCAAATACGTGAATCTGTCCATGTCAGCACTGAGGGAGGAGTGTCTATACAGAAACCTCTTCCTAACAGATTCCTCCACTCACAGCGATCAATGTGGATGAAGAAATCTCTGCCAGAAAGTGTGTGGTACGCCCACCATTAGACCTCCCAGTATCCACCCACTTCTAATAATGGGGATACATGCAATGTTCTTTTTTTTCCTTCAGCCCATGGGCTGAAGGAAAAAAAAGAACATGGCAGATTCCTCCATTCACATCAATCGATGTGGATGAAAAAATCTCTGCCAAAAAAAGAGTTAAAAAATATATGGCGAAGCATAGGAGGCATCCGCCCCATCCCCTATGCTTCGCCATATATGCTCTTTTTTTTTTAACTGCGGTGGTAAAATCACCTCCTACAGCACTGCAATCATTGATTTACATATATGCTGAGAGCAAACACTGTTGCTGTCAGAATAAACAAATCAGTGCTGCAGCTGATGGACGTACCTGCAAAGCAAACAATGGTTAACAATAAAACACAGTAAAAATAAAACATTAAAATATAATAGTATACAGTGCAGTAAACAGTAGAATGGTGGTATCTGCAAAGAAAACGAGGGTTAACAATGAAAAACACAGCAACAATAAAACATTACAGTATAGCAGTATATTATAAAGTACAGTAAAACAGTAAGAACAGAAAATGAACTCAATAAAATGACAACTATTTTTGGCTTCTTTTTTTTTCTTTGCACTTTTTTTGTAACTGTAAAAAAACTTTAAATGTTCCAGGTTAGGGTCTCTCAAAATGCGATAGCCATCTAACATCTTTCGAGACCCTGTGTGAAAGTGTGGCCTAGACTGTGCGTGCTGTACCCTATACTAATACTCCACTAGTGTGTGGTAGCAATGGAAACAGTCCCTCATGCAGAGACCAGATTGGCCAGGACAGGAGGGACAAAAATAGGTTTCATGCCTATATCCATGTTTTCTACAGGCACATCTTCTTTGGGGTGCTCTTTGGGTAGGGGTACCAGGGAGGCCATCCGGAAAATGCCTCTCATTCAGTTAGCTCACTTTATCTGTATTGTGAGTTTGGATACAGAAGGGCTGTAATAGTCTCTTCCTGAAATTTTAGGAAGGATCCACTGTTTCCTGATGCTAAACGCAGGTGCTGGCAGGTGTCGGGGCTAACGCTGTGTTTTGGGAACACTATACGAAACTATTGGGGATGCTAATATACTGTAGTTCTGATCTGATCAAAGATATTGATCCGTTCAGACACTATACTAGTGATAGAAGTGTTTAGTGTGTGTATATGTGTGTCACTGGCAATCAAAGGGTTAAAATCGTATTACTAAATATGCAGTGGGCAATCTGATGCTGTCCTGGATTGACACTAACTAACGTTAACGCTAACTGATGTCACCTATGACACTAATACAGTAATCAGAAAAAAGATCTGTACACTATAATAGAGACTGTAGGGGAGATTTAATAAGACTGGAGCATGCAAAACCTTGTAAAGCTCTACAGGGTAACCAATCAGCTGCCAGGTTTTATTGTCAAAGCTTAATTGAACAAGCTGAGGTTAGGAGCTGATTGGCTACCATAGACAGTTGAACCAGATTCGGAGTGCTACAGTTTTAGTAAATCTCCCCCACTGTGACAGGGCAATGAAGGGTTTAACTGGGGGTGATCAGGGGGTTAAAACTTTATTAGGGAATATATGGTACCCTAAACCTATCTGGGACTGCCGGTAACTATCACTAACTGCCTCTTACACTAACTTGCGTCACAAGTGACACTAATACAGTGATCAATAAATTATCTGTATACTGTATATAGTGATACTGTGACAGGGAGTAAAAAGGTAAACTGGGGGATGATCAGGGGGTGACAAATGTGCCTATGTGTACTGGTGTCAGTTTAGTGCTTGTGTACTCACTGTCTGATGTTCTCTACTCTTACGCTGGAACCGAAAAGGGCTCCAGGAGAGAAGATTGCATAATTTCCTGTGCCTGTGTTTACATTACACAGGTACAGGATGTTCTGCAAGTGGTCAGAACCGATCACCAGTGGCCTGGACCTGATGACTAATCTGTTCTGAACCTAATCAGCACATCCCGGGGACAGCGGACGTGCGCACGCGCCCCCTAGCCCCGCGCGCAACTGATGTACAGTTACAATTGTTCGCCCAGTCGAGCCACCTTGATGCAGTATAACTGCAGCGGGTGGTCAGCAACTGGTTAATGAGGTTTTTCTTTAAGGTAGGCTCAGTCACACAAAGTGATCACTTTCTGTGTGTAGAAAAGCATGAATGTGATGAAAATGTTTATTTTCCTAAAAAATGATCCTTCGTTCTGAGGTTTTTGTGTATCCCTGAGATTGTCACTTGTGACATAGTAAGTATGAGTATTTTGTGGGTTCAAGGATTGTGGGATATGTGTGCAAAATATACAGTGACTAGGCACAGATTCTGTTTAATCATCCCCCTTTAAGCCCTTCCCACTGTTAGGCAAAATCTGCCCTCTGCCTCAGTAACTACTGACCGCTGAAATTTGCCTCACTTACTATTGACCCCTAAACTCTGCCTCAACTACGACTGACCCCTGAACTCTACTTTAATTACAACTGATCCCTAAACTCTGTGTCCCTTTACGTCACAGCCAAGATTTAGGGCAATGAGAACCACGCCCAGTATTTGGCGGTTAACAGAGAACACCCCCTTTAGCCAACCTTTTCCTGAGCAGGTGCAAGGGGCACCATCTTGTGTCACTCTTGCAGTTTGAGAGAGCTGAGCCCCCACAGAAAAAAAATTGTCTACAACCCTGGCTGTGAATGTAAAACACAAACATATTAACCACTTGCTGACCGCCCGCCGCAGATATACTGCGGCAGGCTGGCTCAGCTGCGCGAACCGACGTAAAGGTACGTCGGTTCGTGGGTGTGCTCCTGGGGGCGTGCATGCACCACTGGATGTGCACGTGTGCCCCCATTATGCAGTGGGGAAGCCGATCCACGGGGCCGGCGGCCGCAATTGCCTCCGGTCACCCACTATTGCTCCCCATGGAGAGAGAACAACAGTCTGCTGTTGTAAACACAGCAGACCGTTGTTCTCTCTTCGAAGGTTTAACCCCTTCCCTGCAAGTGTCATTATTACAGTAACCGTGCATATTTTTAGCACTGATTACTGCAGTAATGTCACTGGTATCAAAAGTGTAAAAAATGTTAGTTAGGGGTCCGATCTGTCCACCGCAATGTCGCAGTCTCGTTAAAAATCGCAGATTGCTGTCATTACTAGTAAAAATAAATAAAAAAATAAAAATGACATAAATATTTCCCCTAGTTTGTAGATGCGATAACTTTTTCGCAAACCAATCAAAATACGCTTATTGGGATTTTTTTTACCAAAAATATGTAGCAGAATACAAAGTGGCCTACAATTTTGAAAAAATTTAATTCTTACATTTTGTTTTTATTGGGAATGTTATGTAGCAGAAAGTGAAAAATATTGTTTTTTTTTTTTTTTTCCAGAATTGTCGCTTTTTTTTGTTTTTAGCACATAAAATAAAAATTGCACAGGTGATCAAATACCACCAAAAGAAAGCTCTATTTATGGGAACAAAAGGACATTAATTTTATTTGGGTACAGCGTCGCACGACCGCACAATTGTCCGTTAAATTTGCAAAAAATGGCCTGGTCATTAAGGGGATAAAACCTTCCGGTCCAGAAGTAATGACTAGTGTTGAGCGAACACGGACTGTATTATTCGTGTTCGTACCGAATAATTGGATTTTTTGTACCCGAACACGGACACGGACACTTTACTGTATGTTCGGGTAAAAATCCGTGTTCGGTCGTTTTATTTCCGGGTTTTGCATGCTTTGGCGCTCTTTTCATGGCGGGCTTTCAACAGCCAATCAACAATCGTTTAACTGGTGTGCCTTAAGCCATCCCAGCCATGCCTGCAAATGTCTTAGTAGCTGTGATTGGCCGTCTGAAGCATGTGACCAAGTCTTTATAAGTTCGAGGCAGCCGCAGCGGCGTCATTATGCTGCTTATATCAGGGACAGAGCACACATCAACGTGCTGGCTGCTGATTAGGGAAAGATAGGCAGGAAAAAACCATTTGTGTCCGGATAGAATTGAGGGACAGGTCGGAGTGTTTAGGCAGGGCGAGTTGTAGGCATTTTAGGGATAGAGTCTGCTGAATTATAGGGTCAGTGTCTTCTACAAACTACAATCGATATTGCTGTGTGGGGGGTGGGGTGAATCTGCACTCAATCCTGATCTACGATCTCTTCTCAATCCTGTTAGGGACAGAGTCTGCTGAATTTTAGGGAAACTGTGTTCTACAAACTACAATCGATATTGCTGTGTGGTGTGGGATTGGAGATAGGCAGGTGTCAGTGATCCACATCCATTTTTCTGTGTGTGAGCTGCAGTGAACACAATCTTTTTGGGCTGCAGTGAACACAATCTTTTTGGGCTGCAGTGAACACAATCTTTTTGGGCTGCAGTGAACACAAAACCTTTTTGGGGTGCAGTGAACAAAATCTTTTTGGGGTGCAGTGAACACAATCCTTTTTGGTGTGCAGTGAACACAATCTTTGTGGGGTGCAGTGAACAAAATCCTTTGTGGGGTGCAGTGAACACAATCTTTTTGGGGTGCAGTGAACAAAATCCTTTTTGGGGTGCAGTGAACAACATCCTTTTTGGGGTGCAGTGAACACAATCTTTTTGGGGTGCAGTGAACAAAATCCTTTGTGGGGTGCAGTGAACACAATCTTTTTGGGGTGCAGTGAACACAATCTTTTTGGGGTGGAGTGAACAACATCCTTTTTGGGGTGCAGTGAACAAAATCCTTTTTGGGGTGCAGTGAACAAAATCATTTTTGGGGTGCAGTGAACACAATCTTTTTGGGGTGCAGTGAACACAATCTTTGTGGGGTGCAGTGAACACAATCTTTTTGGGGTGGAGTGAACAACATCCTTTTTGGGGTGCAGTGAACAACATCCTTTTTGGGGTGCAGTGAACACAATCTTTGTGGGGTACAGTGAACAGAATCTTTGTGGGGTGCAGTGAACACAATCTTTGGGGGGTACAGTGAACACAATCTTTTTGGGGTGCAGTGAACACAATCTTTGTGGGGTGCAGTGAACACAATCTTTTTGGGGTGGAGTGAACAAAATCATTTTTGGGGTGCAGTGAACAACATCCTTTTTGGGGTGCAGTGATCAAAATCCTTTTTGGGGTGCAGTGAACACAATCTTTTTGGGGTGCAGTGAACAAAATCCTTTGTGGGGTGCAGTGAACAGAATCTTTGTGGGGTGCAGTGAACACAATCTTTGGGGGGGTACAGTGAACACAATCTTTTTGGGGTGCAGTGAACACAATCTTTGTGGGGTACAGTGAACAGAATCTTTGTGGGGTGCAGTGAACACAATCTTTGGGGGGTACAGTGAACACAATCTTTTTGGGGTGCAGTGAACACAATCTTTGGGGGGTACAGTGAACACAATCTTTTTGGGGTGCAGTGAACACAATCTTTGTGGGGTGCAGTGAACACAATCTTTGGGGGGGGTACAGTGAACACAATCTTTTTGGGGTGCAGTGAACAACATCCTTTTAGGGTGCAGTGAACACAATCTTTGTGGGGTGCAGTGAACAACATCCTTTTAGGGTGCAGTGAACACAATCTTTGTGGGGTACAGTGAACAGAATCTTTGTGGGGTGCAGTGAACACAATCTTTGGGGGGTACAGTGAACACAATCTTTGTGAGGTGCAGTGAACACAATCTTTGTGGGGTGCAGTGAACACAATCATTGTGGGGTGCAGTGAACTCAATCTTTGTGGGGTACAGTGAACACAATCTCATACTTCTGAAGATTTGAGGGTGCTGCCTGTTCCATACTCCCCCTACTCCTCATCTAGCCTTTTAGGGGTACAAACAATAGTAATTGGGGCCTAGTGTGGTTGTGTACGTGTGATATACATACACTTTTTTTGGATCATATTTTCTATTCCGCTATTTAATCAAAAACCTTTGGGGATCAGTTAAATTGGGGGATAGTCTGTGTTGGTACGTGTGAGAGAGATCCACCTTTCCAAGTTGTTGGGGTTCATCTCATACTTCTGAAGGTTTGAGGGTGCTGCCTGTTCCATACCCCCCCTACTCCTCATCTAGCCTTTTAGGGGTACAAACAATAGTAATTGGGGCCTAGTGTGGTTGTGTACGTGTGATATACATACACTTTTTTTGGATCATATTTTCTATTCCGCTATTTAATCAAAAACCTTTGGGGATCAGTTAAATTGGGGGATAGTCTGTGTTGGTACGTGTGAGAGAGATCCACCTTTCCAAGTTGTTGGGGTTCATCTCATACTTCTGAAGGTTTGAGGGTGCTGCCTGTTCCATACCCCCCCTACTCCTCATCTAGCCTTTTAGGGGTACAAACAATAGTAATTGGGGCCTAGTGTGGTTGTGTACGTGTGATATACATACACTTTTTTTGGATCATATTTTCTATTCCGCTATTTAATCAAAAACCTTTGGGGATCAGTTAAATTGGGGGATAGTCTGTGTTGGTACGTGTGAGAGAGATCCACCTTTCCAAGTTGTTGGGGTTCATCTCATACTTCTGAAGGTTTGAGGGTGCTGCCTGTTCCATACTCCCCCTACTCCTCATCTAGCCTTTTAGGGGTACAAACAATAGTAATTGGGGCCTAGTGTGGTTGTGTACGTGTGATATACATACACTTTTTTTGGATCATATTTTCTATTCCGCTATTTAATCAAAAACCTTTGGGGATCAGTTAAATTGGGGGATAGTCTGTGTTGGTACGTGTGAGAGAGATCCACCTTTCCAAGTTGTTGGGGTTCATCTCATACTTCTGAAGGTTTGAGGGTGCTGCCTGTTCCATACTCCCCCTACTCCTAGCCTTTTAGGGGTACAAACAATAGTAATTGGGGCCTAGTGTGGTTGTGTACGTGTGATATACATACACTTTTTTTGGATCATATTTTCTATTCCGCTATTTAATCAAAAACCTTTGGGGATCAGTTAAATTGGGGGATAGTCTGTGTTGGTACGTGTGAGAGAGATCCACCTTTCCAAGTTGTTGGGGTTCATCTCATACTTCTGAAGGTTTGAGGGTGCTGCCTGTTCCATACTCCCCCTACTCCTCATCTAGCCTTTTAGGGGTACAAACAATAGTAATTGGGGCCTAGTGTGGTTGTGTACGTGTGATATACATACACTTTTTTTGGATCATATTTTCTATTCCGCTATTTAATCAAAAACCTTTGGGGATCAGTTAAATTGGGGGATAGTCTGTGTTGGTACGTGTGAGAGAGATCCACCTTTCCAAGTTGTTGGGGTTCATCTCATACTTCTGAAGGTTTGAGGGTGCTGCCTGTTCCATACTCCCCCTACTCCTAGCCTTTTAGGGGTACAAACAATAGTAATTGGGGCCTAGTGTGGTTGTGTACGTGTGATATACATACACTTTTTTTGGATCATATTTTCTATTCCGCTATTTAATCAAAAACCTTTGGGGATCAGTTAAATTGGGGGATAGTCTGTGTTGGTACGTGTGAGAGAGATCCACCTTTCCAAGTTTTTGGGGTTCATCTCATACTTCTGAAGATTTGAGGGTGCTGCCTGTTCCATACCCCCCCTACTCCTCATCTAGCCTTTTAGGGGTACAAACAATAGTAATTGGGGCCTAGTGTGGTTGTGTACGTGTGATATACATACACTTTTTTTGGATCATATTTTCTATTCCGCTATTTAATCAAAAACCTTTGGGGATCAGTTAAATTGGGGGATAGTCTGTGTTGGTACGTGTGAGAGAGATCCACCTTTCCAAGTTGTTGGGGTTCATCTCATACTTCTGAAGGTTTGAGGGTGCTGCCTGTTCCATACCCCCCCTACTCCTCATCTAGCCTTTTAGGGGTACAAACAATAGTAATTGGGGCCTAGTGTGGTTGTGTACGTGTGATATACATACACTTTTTTTGGATCATATTTTCTATTCCGCTATTTAATCAAAAACCTTTGGGGATCAGTTAAATTGGGGGATAGTCTGTGTTGGTACGTGTGAGAGAGATCCACCTTTCCAAGTTTTTGGGGTTCATCTCATACTTCTGAAGATTTGAGGGTGCTGCATGTTCCATACTCCTCTTCCTCATCCTCCCTTTAGGGTAGGAAAAAATTTAATCGGGCCTAGTCTGTGTTTGTACGTGTGAGATACACAGTTTTTTATCCTATTCCGCTATTCAATACACACCCTTTTGGTGTAAAAAACATTAAATTGCGGCATAATTTGCATATTTGACATTTACATATATTGTGCCTTGTTGCGCTGTTTTGGGTACTCCACCAACATGGCCAGTGGCAATGACGCCATTCTCAGCTTAACTATCCCACTTCTATGCCTCCTTGAAAAAACAATTTGGGCGATGATGGAAGAGGATGTGGCACAGGATGAGGAGGAGGAGGAGGAGGATGAAGAGGTAACATTTCAAAGGCTTTCAGGGCAGTCATTCGCAAGGGGCTCCGAGGGTGGGTTCCTGCACACACAAACGCCAGGGACACAATTGTCCAGCAGGGGCACAGTTCTGGAGGATGAGGAGGATGAGGAGGAGGAGGAGCTGGAGGAGGAGATGGAACCATGTTCACAGCAGGGTGGCACCCAGGCCAGCTCATGGCCATCACTGGTGCGTGGCTGGGGGGATACAGAGGACACGGACGATACACCTCCCACAGAGGACAGCCTTTCGTCGCCTCTGGGCAGCCTGGCACACATGAGCGATTACATGCTGCAGTGTCTCCACAACGACCGCCGAGTTGCCCACATTCTAACTTGTGCTGATTACTGGGTGGCCACGCTGCTGGATCCCCGTTACAAGGACAACGTACCGTCCTTAATTCACTCACTGGAGCGCGATCGCAAGATGCGCGAGTACAAGCGCACGCTGGTAGACGCCATGCTGCTGGCATTCCCATCTGACAGCGGGGCCACAGTGGAAGCACAAGGCAGAGGAGGAGGAGGAGGAGGTCGCCAACGCAACCAGGGCACCGCCAGCACCTCAGAAGGCAGGGTTAGCATGGCCGAAATGTGGAAAAGCTTTGTCAGCACGCCACAACAAACAGCAGCACCAGCAGCTCAGATGGAACGTCTTAGCAGGAGGCAGCATTTTACCAACATGGTGGAGCAGTATGTGTGCACACGCCTACATGTAGTGAATGACGGGTCTGCCCCCTTCAACTTCTGGGTCTCCAAATTGGGCACATGGCCTGAGCTTGCCCTTTACGCCTTGGAGGTGCTGGCGTGCCCTGCAGCCAGTGTATTATCTGAACGGGTATTTAGCACGGCTGGGGGCGTTATAACAGACAAGCGCAGCCGCCTGTCCAGAGACAATGTGGACAAGCTCACGTTCATTAAAATGAACCAGGCATGGATCCCACGGGACTTTTCCGTACCTTATGCAGAATAGCAATGGATACCGACCTTACCCACCCATTGTTCCATTTTTGCTCTTTCTCACTCTTTTGGGGTGTACCCTCATTTAAAATTTTTGAAAAGAAGCAGTGTTGGCTACCTCGTCCTCCTCCTCAGGGCCAGATTAATGTAGGGGCTATTGGAGCTGCAGCTCCAGGCCCCTACCTTTTATATAGGCCCCGGGTTGGCCATATTCACTGTTACCGCTCTTCTGTCACTTGTAAACACAGAAGTCTGGCTTCTATGCTCGCTTCCCCAGGCAGCACCCTCAGAACCTCCCCACACAGCGTGAAGGCCGGACAAGGAGGGACAGTTGGCGATGCATGGATGTGTTTATGGGCTTCAGAGACAGCATCCCATGTTGAATTAGGCATGCATGGCTGCACCCTTCCTCCTCTGGGTGCATGGCAAGGCACGGCCCTTAAGGCCCTTCAAAATCCTCAGCACCAAGCCCATGATGCTGTTAATCCGGCCCTGGTCCTCCTCCACCGCCGCTTCCACCTACACCGCCCATAGGTGTGCGCAGCCTATTGCATTAAGGTGTGCACCCCAAAGTTGAAATACACATGCATGTGTTTGCCAGCAGGGAGAGTAATGTATCGGGGCCATGTACCTGTAGGCAAGGAGAAATAGAGCAGAGCAGGTCCCAGGGAGATCTTTCCCATCTCCTCACTGGCAATGCTATGTGCCCTAGGTGATTAGGGTGTGCCCAGGCACACCCAGCACACCCTGTGCGCACGCCTATGTCACCGCCACATCCACCACCACCTCAACCTCCCTCCTACTCCATATGGGCCTCGTCCTTCAGAGATGAAGAAGAACATTGTTTTATTTTTCTGTTTTTTTTTGTTGTTTTAAGTTATTTCCCTATCCACATTTGTTTGCAGAGCACTTGCCATGCTCTTAATTACGTTTTGCTGCCATTTGCAGCACTCTAGCCCTTTCCTTTGGTGTTTTAGAGCCATTTTAGTGCCTTAAAGTTCGGGTCCCCATTGACTTCAATGGGGTTCGGTGTCCGGGAAAAGTTCGGTAAAAGTCCGGGACACGGACCCGGACTTTTTTTTAAAGTTCGGCCGAACCCGTCGAACACGGACATCTAGGTGTCCGCTCAACCCTAGTAATGACCACACCACACCACCATCCCTCTGTAGGTTCTTACCACCAGTTTGCTTATTTGAGAACTGGTGGTAAGCCATAGTGATGGATTCCGAACATGGCAGTAGTAAGAACTACTTGAATCTGGCGCATGTGTTAGTACCTGTACCAAAACTGGTGCAAGGCTTTCGTAAAATAGGCGCAGGCCATATTGGAGGGGTTATAAAAACAGAAAAGTTACTGCTTTATTGAATTCCCCTGAATATGCATATCATAGTTCGCACAAACACAGACACACCTCACAAAAGAAAGACAGGAAATGATAAAAAGGGAAAGCAAGAAAACACGTAAAATGAACACAGAACGCTTACATCTTGTGTTGTGTTACATCTTATCACAATGCATTTAAAATGCTCTAAAAATACATTATGCCCATTTTATAACCCAATAGTGTAAATCCTTATGTAGCACTACTCCCTTGGGAGCTGCTGGTTATGGGTTCCCCTGGGTTACCATTAGCAACAGCATGATAGTTCAACATTTTCCAAGTGTTTTGTGCTCAGTCAGGAAACAGTCCAGTAGCTATGGTTTTTGTGTTTTTATTGAGAACTTGGATGGGAGAAGGGAATGAGTGGGATACTCCAACTTGTATAACTATGCAAAATTAGATGGGACGACTGATTAACCACTTTACCGCTGCTCACTAGAGCTCTACTGCGGCAAAGTGGCTCTTGTAGGTCTGACGACGTAGACCTACGTCGCCAGACACTCCCCTTCCTCGGCGGCGCGCGCGCGCCGCCGGAAGCTCGCTCCCGCTGTATTCAGTCACAGCGGGAGTCGGGCCAGGGGAGGAGCAGCGGCGATCACCGCTGCTCTTTCCCGATCGTCGGGGAATCTAGTCTGGATCTCCTAAGTGACAGGCAGGGTCAGATTTCAGGGTTCAGCATAGCTGAACCTGCGATCTGTTCTTGTGTCACTCAGTCACCTCCCCCCACACATGTCAGTAAGCACCAGGCATACATTAACCCCTCCCTCTCCAATAAAATTAACCCCTTCCCTGCCAGTGTAATTTTTACAGTAACAGTGCATATTTATAGCACTGATTACTGTAGTAATGTTACTGGTACCCCCAAGTGTCAAAAATGTCAGTCAAGGGTCCGATCTGTCCACCGCAATGTCGCAGTCCCACAAAAAAAATCGCAGATCGCCGCCATTACTCGTTAAAAAAAAAAACACCAAAAACGACAGAAATCTTTCCCTTAGTTAGTAAACGCAATAACTTTTGCGCAAACCAATCAAAATACGCTTATTGCAATTTTTTTTACCAAAAATATGTAGCAGAAAACCAATTGGCCTAAAATGATAAAAAATTTAGATTTTACATTTTTTTTCGGGGGGAATTTCATATAAAAAAATTTGAAAAATATTGTTATTTTTTTCAAAATTGTCGCTCTTTTTTTTTTTTTTTATAGCGCAAAAATTAAAAATTGCACAGGTGATCAAATACCACCAAAAGAAAGCTCTATTTGTGGGGAAAAAAAGGACGTAAATTTCGTTTGGGTACGGCGTTGCATAACCATACAATTGTCAGTTAAAATTGCACAGTGCCGAATCGCAAAAAGTGGCCCAGACGTAAGACAGCAAAATCCTCCGGTGGTAAAGGCTGAGTAGCACTGCATAACGCTAGTCACGGCTAGGCCGCTGCTTCCCCTTATCATAAGTAGTGAAATAGAATTGAGTGAACTTCCTGAGGTAAACTGTACTGTACTGCAGAACAATCTTCAGGGCCCTTCCTGGCACCCCCTTTGTTCCTATTCTTCAGGGTCAACTACACGGCACCCCCTTTATTGTTACACTCCCTGTGTGAGCTAGCACCTTGTACTCACGACACTGTTTTTCATGAGAGACTCTGCCACTAGCTCCACTGTCAGCACTCTGGATCCTCTGCAGCTCAGCTCCACACCCGGTTCACTAGGCCGACTGCCTGAACCACTTTCCTCACACTTGCAGTCGTCTGCCTCCTCCTGGGACTCAGCTTCCTGCCAAAGACGCCCTGTCACATGTCCCCTCCATATTTATGGTCAATTCCAGGATGCATTGCAGGAATGCCCTCCCACTGGGACTGCCATAAACATGATGTGTCACTGGCTGGGCTTCCTCCACTGTCCAACAAGCTCCCTCCTTGGATACAGTGGGGACACTCCCTCAGACCCAGTGAATCACACCTGAAAACATGTGAAAGGCAAACTAATAGATCAGGCTCCTCTGATAAGCAGCAGGAGAAACAAATGCTTTTACCTAGCATCTACCTAACTAGGAGGGTGCTACACTTAGGCTAGTGGCAACCTTATACTTCACTGACCTTACTATAGATTGGTTGCTACTGGTTACAGCACATCCCTGGAATTCATAAAGAGCGTCATAGACACTCATTACAAATCAGTCTCCAGTCTGTGCAACAAATGGCGCAAAATATGAATAAATAATTACAAATTCATGTATTTGTTAGTTATACTGTATGTATATGAGTTTGCTGCCACACGATTTACTCCAACTTGGAAGAGGTCTTATTTACTTACCACCCACGTGATGGTATTTCTTAAGCCTGTTATACATAGATCAAAATTCAGCTGGTTCAGCAAGGACAAGACAAATTTTGATTCATGTATCAGCAGTCTGAAGTTGATCTACCCATCAACTTTTGTACAAGCAGTCAGATTTTCCCGGCTCGGTTAGGACCGGCAGCGCTGATCGGTGTATTCTGATGGTGGGGAAGTCTCCTCACTGTCACAATACCTCAGTGGGGAGGATTCATCATACATCAGGTGTGTGGATGGGGGAATCGAGTCATTTTATTTTGTTCAACCTGCTAGTTAAATGAAAAAGGCTCATCTATCGCCAGCTTTAGGGCTTGTTCACACCATATGCGGTGGGACTGCATTGGACAGCTATTCCAGTGCAGTCCCACCGCATGACAAGGCATGGACTACTTTTTTTCAGGGCAGCACACTGTAAGGGTCCTTTCACACCTGGCGGACTCCGCCGATCCCCGCTGAGCAGGCGGATGACAGCTCCCTCTCCGCTTACTGTGCAGAGACAGTCCTGTCAGATCCCCGCTCTCCTCTATGGGAGATCGGATGAAAACGGACCACCTGTCCATTTTTATCCGATCCTCCAGACGGATAGAAAATAGGGTTTGCATCCGTCTGGATTTCACAGACAGGATCGGATCAGATAGCAGCGGGTGTCAGTGGAGATGTCACCGCTGACATCTGCTGCTCCATAGAGGTGCATGGAGCCTCCGATCCGGTCCGCCTGAAAAACTGACAGGGGACCTGATCGGAAAGCCCAAAGGCAATCCAGCGCAGCCGGCAATTGAACTTTATGAGATGTCTGTGTGACAACCCAATAAAATTTGTTTAAAAAAAACAAAATCAGCACATCGTCTCTGCTCTGATCTGGGCAGTACCGCATCGTACACCAGCCGCTGATGTTAATAAGTCTTTAATGAATTTTTCGCAGCCATAGCACCAGAATGTAAACGTATCACATATAAAAACTTCCTGAATTTGTCACATGCATCAGAAATAGCACAGCTTTTATCATTTTGGTTCAGAACCTTCTAATACGGTCTTTGTCATAAAATGCTTTACTGAATCGCCCCCACCATGTTTACCTGTACTCTACTCTATTCCTACTAATATCCCTGTGCATCTAAAAATCATATAGAATTAAATTGAAATGTCAACTTACATCTATCGCATCGTTACTTGTCTTGCTATCAGCGATGAGCACTTCTGGCTTGTCAGACCCCTTTTAAAGACTGTGTTCAGACAAAGGTTGCCCTGAATGTTGTTCATTTCCTCTTCTCTAGCTTGAGTTTCGTTTCATGAACATTACAAGAGATCACATGTTACATACAGCCAATCACCATGCTACTTCCGTACACAAAGACTCACAGCCTCAGCTGACAACAGCACGGTGATGTGATCTTACTCAGCACATGGCCTTTTAAATAGAACTGAACACAAACTAGATGCAATGAAGAAACTGAAATAAGAACTGTCCGTGTTCTATTCCAGTATAGAGTGACCAGACGTTCCCGGTTTCTGGGGTCAGTCCCCGGACTGAAGACACTGTCCACAGACCAAGTCTGTCCTCGGTTTTGTCCCCGGTTTGCAGGCATTTGCCCTGTGGGTCAGGGCCACCGGGTCCAATGGTAAACAGAGAGCGGAAAATACAGTATACATAGAGAGAGGGAAATACAGTATATATAGAGAGAGGGATACAGTATATATAGAGAGAGGGAGATACAGTATATATAAAGAGGGAAATACAGTATATAGAGAGAGAGGGAGATACAGTATATAGAGAGAGGGATACAGTATATAGAGAGAGGGAGATACAGTATATAGAGAGAGGGATACAGTATATAGAGAGAGGGAGATACAGTGTATAGAGAGAGGGATATACAGTATATAGAAAGAGGGATACAGTATATATAGAGAGAGGGAGATACAGTATATAGAAAGAGGGAAATACAGTATATAGAGAGAGGGATATACAGTATATAGAGAGAGGGATATACAGTATATAGAGAGAGGGAGATACAGTAGATAGAGAGAGAGGGAGATACAGTATATAGAGGGAAATACAGTATATATAGAGAGACGGAGATACAGTATATAGAGGGAAATACAGTATATATATATATATATATATATATATATATATAGAGAGAGAGAGAGGGAAATACAGTATATATAGAGAGACGGAGATACAGTATATAGAGGGAAATACAGTATATATATATATATAGAGAGAGAGAGAGGGGGGGGGAAATACAGTATATATAGAGAGAGGGAAATACAGTATATAGACAGAGAGGGAGATACAGTATATAGAGAGAGGGATATACAGTATATATAGAGAGAGGGAAATACAGTATATATATAGAGAGGGATATACAGTATATAGAGAGAGGGATATACAGTATATAGAGAGATGGATACAGTATATATATATATAGAGAGGGAGATACAGTAGATAGAGAGAGAGGGAGATACAGTATATAGAGGGAAATACAGTATATATAGAGAGACGGAGATACAGTATATAGAGGGAAATACAGTATATATATATATATATATATATATATATATATATATATATATAGGGAGAGGGGGGGGAAATACAGTATATATATATAGAGAGAGGGAAATACAGTATATAGAGAGAGAGGGAGATACAGTATATAGAGAGGGAAATATAGTATATAGAGAGAGGGAGATACAGTATATAGAGAGAGATGGAGATACAGTATATATAGAGGGAAATGCAGTATATAAAGAGAGGGATACAGTATATAAAGGCAAATACAGTATATAGAGAGAGGGAAATACAGTATATAGAGAGAGGGAAATACAGTATATAGAGGGATACAGTATATAGAGGGAAATACAGTATATAGAGAGAGGGAGATACAGTATATAGAGCGAGGTATACAGTATATAGAGGGAGATACAGTATATAGAGGGAAATAGAGTATATAGAGAGGGAGATACAGTATAGAGAGAGAGAGGGATATACAGTCTATAGCAGTGGTTCTTAACCTGGGTTCGATCGAACCCCAGGGGTTCGGTGAGTCAGTCTCAGGGGTTCGGCGGGGGGGGGGGGCAACGGGGCAATTGCTCCCCCCGAGAAAATATTACTGATTGTGAGGCCAACCCCCCCCCCCCCGGGAAATCAGAGCTGCGATCGGGATGACTCACAGCCATTACACATAGACACTTGATGCTCTGCCCCCTGTACCTCCCCCAGCAGGTTTCCAGCCTATCTCCTGCAGGCTGCTTGCTGCTTGAGTGGGCGGGATGGGGATGTACCTGACCACGGAGATCGCGCCCGCCTGGAAGAGGGAAGTGTGAGCAGAGGGAGCCGAGTGAATGTTCCTGGAGGTAGGCTCAGCTAGCTGTAGATGGTGGATTAGTTTGCAAGCACCTCTATGCTAAGTCTGCTGAGTTACTGCAGCTTAGCATAGAGGTGCTGTTAGCTGACAAATGGAAATGCATGTCCTTTTCATTTAGCTCAATAAAGCATTGTGAATGCCCCCTGGTGTGTAACCTCCTGATACCCCATGGTATGCCCTCCCAACACCTCCCCCCCAGTGTGTGTCCTCCTGACACCCCATGGTATGCCCTCCCAACCCCCCCAGTGTGTGCCTCCCTGACACCCCATGGTATGCCCTCCCAACACCTCCCCCCAGTGTGTTCCCTCTTGACACCCCATGGTATGTCCTCCCGACCCCCCCAGTGTGTGCCCTCCTGATACCCCATGGTATGCCCTCCCAACACCTCCCCCCCAGTGTGTGCCCTCCTGACACCCCATGGTATGCCCTCCCAACCCCCCACCCCAGTGTGTGCCCTCCTGACACCCCATGGTATGCCCTCCCAACCCCCCCAAGTGTGTGCCCCCCTGACATCCCATGGTATGCCCTCCCAACCCCACCCCAGTGTGTCCTCCTGACACCCCATGGTATGCCCTCCCCCCCCCCCAGTGTGTGCCCTCCTGATACCCCATGGTATGCCTTCCCAACCCCCCCAGTGTGTGCCCTCCCGGCTCCCCCAGTGTGTGCCCTCCCAACCACTGATGTGTGCCCTCCTGACACCCAGTGTGTGGCCTCCTGACTCTCCACTGGTGTGTGCCCTCACTACCCTCCCCCACAGTGTGTGTCCTCCTGACCCTCCCCCCCAGTGTATGCCCTTCCAACCTCCTGGTGTGTGCCCTCATAACCCCCCCGGTGTGTGCCCTCCTGACCCCCCCCCCATGTGTGCCCTCCCAGCCCCCTGGTGTGTGGCTTTACTGATCCCTGTACACTGTCCTGTCAACTCCTGTCCTCTGCCCTATTCTCTGTACACCGTCCTACAGTCTACTGACCACTCTATCCTCCCTACAATCAACTGACCCCTATACACTGCCCTACATGCTACTGGCCTCTGTACACTGCCCTACATCCTACTGACCTTTCTACACAGCCCTAAAAACTACTGACCCCTATACACTGCCCTACATGCTACTGACCTCACTACACTGCCCTACAAACTACTGAGCACTGTACACTACCCTACAAACTACTTACCACTGCACACTGCCCTACAAACTACTCACTACTGCACACTGCCCTACAGCCTACTGACCTCTGTACGGTGCCCTACAGCCTACTGACCTCTGTACGCTGCCCTACAGCCTACTGACCTCTGTACATTTTACTTTGTATGATACGTTTAATTCAGTTATGTAAACAACACCTTATTTTCTGGCAGTGCCCCTCCCGAGACTAACTCATAAAATCATATTTTATTTTTCCAATTAAGAAGGGTTCGGTGAATGCGGATTTGAAGCTGGTGGGGTTCAGTACCTTCAACAAGGTTAAGAACCACTGGTCTATAGAGAGAGGGAAATACAGTATATAGAGATAGGGGGATACAGTATATAGAGAGGAAGATACAGTATATAGTGAGGGAGATACAGTATATAGAGAGAGGGAGATACAGTATATAGAGAGAGGGAGATACAGTATATACAAAGAGGAAGATACAGTATATAGAGAGAGAGGGAAATACAGTATACAGAGAGAGGGAGATACAGTATATAGAGAGAAAGATACAGTATATAGAGAGGGAGATACAGTATATATATAGAGAGGGAGATACAGTATACAGAGAGAGTGAGATACAGTGTATACAGAGAGGGAGATACAGTGTATAGAGAGAGGGATATACAGTATATAGAGAAAGGGAGATACAGTATATATAGAGAGGAAAATACAGTATATACAGAGAGGGAGATACAGTATATAAAGGGAAATACAGTATATAGAGAGGGAGATACAGTATAGAGAGAGAGAGGGATATACAGTCTATAGAGAGAGGGAAATACAGTATATAGAGATAGGGGGATACAGTATATAGAGAGGAAGATACAGTATATAGTGAGGGAGATACAGTATATAGAGAGAGGGAGATACAGTATATAGAGAGAGGGAGATACAGTATATACAAAGAGGAAGATACAGTAATACAGTATATATAGAGAGAGGGAAATACAGTATACAGAGAGAGGGAGATACAGTATATAGAGAGGGAGATACAGTATATATAGAGAGGGAGATACAGTATACAGAGAGAGTGAGATACAGTGTATACAGAGAGGGAGATACAGTGTATAGAGAGAGGGATATACAGTATATAGAGAAAGGGAGATACAGTATATATAGAGAGGAAAATACAGTATATACAGAGAGGGAGATACAGTATATATAGAGAGGAAAATACAGTATATACAGAGAGGGAGATACAGTATATAGAGAGAGGGAAATGCAGTATATACAGAGAGGGAGATACAGTATATAGAGAGGAAGATACAGTATATAGAGAGGGAAATACAGTATATAGAGAGAGGGAGATACAGTATATACAGAGAGGGAGATACAGTATATAGATAGAGGGAGATACTGTATATAGAGAGAGAGGGAGATACAGTATATAGAGGGAGATACAGTAGATAGAGAGGAAGATACAGTATATAGAGAGAGGGAAATACAGTGTATATAGAGAGAGGGAAATACAGTATATAGAGAAAGAGAGATACAGTATATAGAGAGATGGATACAGTACATAGAGAGAAGGAAATGCAGTATATAGAGAATTGATACAGTATATAGAGAGAAGGCAATACAATGTATTTAGAGAGGGGGAAATACAGTTTATAGAGAATTGATACAGTATATAGAGAGAAGGAAATACAGTATATAGAGAGATATGCATTGAAACGTTTTTCCTTATCTTCTTAACATTTGGTAGTCATATCCCAAAACATTCTAAAAAGTATAATTTTTTTTGTTTTATGGGCGAAATATGAGAAATAACGTATATATCATACAATCATTCCATAAACACATACCACATACACTGCATATATAATTTAGGGAAAATATGCTTACAAAATAGTTTACTATTTGCCAATAAAAATAAATACATATGATTTCATTTTCAAAATCTGGTCACCTTAATTTAGCAAACAAAGAAATGCACACCTGTTCTGGGAAACGCACAGTGCTAGTTTGATGGTCCTTTCACACCATACTGCGCATGTAAACACACTGCATGTGCATAAATATGCATTTTCATGCCATTACATTGGGATTGATTTACTAAAGGCAAATAGATTTGCAATCTGCAAGTGCAGTTGCTCCATAGCTTAGTAAATGAGGTGAAGCTTCACTTTGTAAAGACTATTTAAAGCGGAGTTCCAGACATTTTGTGTTTATTAAAAGTCAGCAGCTACAAAAAGTGGGGTGCCCACACTAGTGATGCCCGCGGCACCACTAGTGTGGGCACCCGGCTGTGACAGCTTACGGCTTCACAGCCGGGTGAACACTGCGCATGCGTGAGTCGCGCTACGTGTCCTGAGTGGACATGCAATTTTCTGGAACCTGTGATGTGTCCCAGAAGATTGCAGGGACTGAGGGGGAGAGGTTAACTTCCGCTCTAGCTGCCTAGGCAGCCCAAACTGAAGTGTGTGCGGGTACCTGTCAAATCTAGGTAAAAAAAAAAAAAAAAAAATCTAGGTACCCGCTCCCCCCCCCCAAAAAATGACATGCTAAATGTAGCATGTCAAGGGGTCAGGAGGCCTTAACCACTTTACCACCGGAGGATTTTGCTGTCTTACGCCTGGGCCACTTTTTGCGATTCGGCACTGTGCGACTTTAACGGACAATTGCGCGGTCGTGCGACGCTGTACCCAAACCAAATTTATGTCCTTTTTTTCCCACAAACAGAGCTTTCTTTTGCTGGTATTTGATCACCTGTGCGATTTTTACTTTTTGCCCTATAAACAAAAAAAGAGCGTTTATTTTGAAAAAATAACAATATTTTCCACATTTTTTTTATATGAAATTCCACCCCAAAAAAATGTAAAAATCTAATTTTTTAAAAATTTTTGGCCAATTTGTTTTATGCTACCTATGTTTGGTAAAAAAAATCACAATAAGCGTATTTTGATTGGTTTGCGCAAAAGTTATTGCGTTTACTAACAAAGGGAAATATTTCTGTCATTTTTGGTGGGTTTTTTTTAACGCGTTATGGCGGCGATCTGCGATTTTTTTTGCGGGACTGCGACATTGCGGCGGACAGATCGGACCCTTGACTGACATTTTTGACACTTTTGGGGGTACCAGTGACATTACTGCAGTAATCAGTGTTATATATATGCACTGTTACTGTAAAATGACACTGACAGGGAAGGGGTTAATTTTATTGGAGAGGGAGGGGTTAATGTATGCCTAGTGCTTACTAACGTGTGGGGGGGGGGGGGGAGGTGACTGTGTGACACAAGAACAGATCGAGGGTTCAACTATGCTGAACCCTGCAATCTGACCCTGCCTGTCACTTCAGAGATCCGCCCGCTTGTGTTTACACAGGCGGGCGGATCTCCACACTCGATTCCCCGACGATCGGGGAAGAGCAGCGGCGATCGCTGCTGCTCCTGCCCTGGACCGACTCCCGCTGTGACTGAATACAGTGGGAGTGGCCGCCGAGAAAGGGGAGTGTCTGACGACGTAGGTCTACGTCGTCAGACGATAACGAACCACTTTGCCGCAGTAGGCTCAACGTGAGCAGACGGCAAGTGGTTAAAGCAGAAGTTCCACTTTGTTGGGGTTTAATCACTTACAAGGAAAAATAAAAAACAGCATTTTTTTTGCATTTACATGATTGTATGATGAAAGTCAGCAGAGCTTCTCCCAATTTACTAAGCAATTCCACTTGCAAAGTGCACAGTCTGTTTGTCTTTAGTAAATATACTCCATTGCCTTTTTATTCGCACAGGCATGCATTGTCTTTCAAATTTTTTTTTTTTTTTTTTTTTTTTACGTCTTTGCCTTCAGTTGCATTGCTTTTACATATATTTACAGTATCTCACAAAAGTGAGTACAACCCTCACATTTTTGTAAATATTTTATATTTTCATGTGACAACACTGAAGAAATTACACTTTCCTACAATGTAAAGTAGTGAGTGTACAGCTTGTATAACAGTTTAAATTTGCTGTCCCCGCAAAATAACTCAACACACAGCCGTTAATATCTAAACCACTGGCAATAAAAGTGAGTACATCCCTAAGTGAAAATGTCCAAATTGGGCCCAATTAGCCATTTTCCCTCCCCGGTGTCATGTGACTCATTAGTGTTACAAGGTCTCAGGTGTGAATGGGGAGCAGGTGCGTTAAATTTAGTGTTATCACTCTCACTCTATCATACTGGTCATCATAGCAAAGAACTCTCTGAGGATCTGAAAAAAAAGAATTGTGGCTCCACATAAAGATGGCCTAGGCTATAAGAAGTCTGCCAAGACCCTGAACCTGAGCTGCAGCACAGCGGCCAAGACCATACAGTGGTTTAACAGGAGAGGTTCCACTCAGAACAGGCCTCGCCATAGTCGACCAAAGAAGTTGAGTGCACGTGCTCAACGTCATATCCAGAGGTTGCCTTTGGGAAATAGACGTATGAGTGCTGCCAGCACCGGTGCAGAGATTGCAGGGGTGGGGGGTCAGCCTGTCAGTGCTCAGACCATACGCTGCACACTGCATCGAATTGGTCTGCATGGCTGTCGTCCCAGAAGGAAGCCTCTTCTAAAGATGATGCACAAGAAAGTCCCCAAACAGTTTGCTGAAGGCAAGCAGACTAAGGACATGAATTACTGGAACCATGTCCTGTGGTCTGGTGAGACTAAGATAAACTTATTTTGTTCAGAGGGTGTCAAGTGTGTGTGGCGGCAACCAGGTGAGGAGTATAAAGACAAGTGTGTCTTGCCTACAGTCAAGCATGGTGGTGGGAGTGTCACGGTCTGGGGCTGCATGAGTGCTGCCGGAACTGGGGAGCTACATTTCATTGAGGAAACCATGAATGCCAACATGTACTGTGACATACTGAAGCAGAGCATGATCCCTCCCTTCGGAGACTGGGCCACAGGGCAGTATTCCAACATAACAACCACAAACACACCTCCAAGACGACCACTGCCTTGCTAAAAAATCTGAGGGTAAAGGTGATGGACTGGCCAAGCATGTCTCCAGACCTAAACCCTGTTAAGCATCTGTGGGACATCCTCAAACAGAAGGTGGAGGAGTACAAGGTCTCTAACAGCCACCCGCTCCGTGATGTTGTCACGGAGGAGTGGAAGAGGACTCCAGTGGCAACCTGTGAGGCTTTGGTGAACTCCATGCCCAAGAGGGTTAAGGCAGTGCTGGAAAATAACGGTGGCCTCACAAAATTTTGACACTTTGGGCCCAATTTAGACTTTTTCACTTGGGGGTGTACTCACTTTTGTTGCCAGCTGTTTAGATATTAATGGCTGTCTGTTGAGTTATTTTGAGGGGACAGAAAATTTACACTGTTATACAAGCTGTACACTCACTACTTTACATTGTAGAAGAGTGTAATTTCTTCAGTGTTGTTACATGAATAGATATAATAAAATATTTACAAGAATGTGAGGGGTGTACTCACTTTTGTGAGATACTGTATATATATATATATATATATATATATATATATATATATATATATATAATACTGTGTATATATATATATATATATATATAAATGTAGCAATGTTTCCAGGCCTGTGGCCTGATGTGGGTCTGCCATTAGAACCGGTATTCTCTCCAGCCCATGGGAGTTGCAGCCCTGGGTGTGACAACTGAAGCAGCGACAACTCCGGCATCTTTGTTTGTGGGGTTTTTTTATTTAAGGGGGATGGGAGAAGGGAATGAGTGGGATACTCCTTGTGGCTCCAACTAATTACACATGGGACTTTGTTACTGAGAAAATGCCCGTTGGCGCTGCCTTGATGCCAGCTGACGCCAGCCAACGCTCACTGACTCTGAGAACTCTCTGTGTAGCTGAAGAAGTGTTGAATCCCTGACTTATAGTCCTGTAGATCCAAGACTGAGAACTGTAGAACTCCTGACACTGCTGTGCTGTGGAAATCACTAAATACTGTCCCCCCCCCGCTTGGTACAGCTTGAGGTAATATATTTCAGAACTGTGTGTAACTGTCGCTTCACTGACACTCTCTGTACAATTCAGGGCCCAGACTGCCGGTACCCCCTTTACAACTTCAGGGTCCTCTACCTAGGCACCCCCTTTGCAGCTAGCTGACACTGGATCCCAGAACCTCTTCCGGAGTGGTCCCCTCTGACCCTTCAGGCGAACCCCAGGGGAAATCCTCAGTACTCACGACCTGTGTAGGCTTTCCTGGGATTGGACCCCTCTCTCTCCCCGCAGGCTCTCAGCACATCGGATCCCCTCAGCTCAACTCAGCACTCTCTGGATACTCAGGCGACACCCCGAGACATCCACCTTCCTCAGACAGGAGGAGAGACAGCCGCACTCTCCATCCTGGGACTCTGCTCCTGCCCAAGACAACCTGTCACGCACTTCCCCCCAACTTATACCCACTCCCAGAATCATTTGCAGCATAATCTGCCTTCTGGGCTAGTTACAAGCTGGGATGTGTCCTCTGATTGGGCTTCCCACACTGCCCTATGAGAAACCTCTCAAAGGAGCCAGTGGGGATACTTCTCCCCTCAGCAGGCACATCTGGAAGCCCTGACACCCTACCTAACAAATCACAGCCCTGCTGTTAGGCAGACAAGGCCCACTATATATTTTACCAGGCACCTACCTGTAGGGTGCTACACATATATATATATGGTATATATATATATTGTAAAAAAAATATACAAAGTATATACCCCGCACCAAGGATTAAAAAATTTAATAAATATAACTTAATTCCAAAGCTGGCAAAAATAGTTTTTTTAACAAGACCACGTTCTATGTGTCGTGTGTAGACACACGCTCTCGGAAGAAGTCTTAGTGACGAAACGTCAGGGCATGTGTGCGCGGTCGCCTTGTTATCAGACTGGCGCCTGGCTAAGCTATGATCTCTTATACGGATTGAGTGATGGTCATCAAGCGTCTATATATATATTTTTTGAATGCCTTCATTCAGATTCTATCTTCTAAGTAGACATCCTGAGGGGAGTGGGGTCATATTTGTGTGTATTTTAAACAATAAATTTTGCGGAATTACACTATATGTTCCATGTCACATGGAGTGACATATGAAGGTTAATAAGATATATAAGGAGATCCGAGTTTTTGGAGGCTGGAGAGGTCCGTATGGTGATTTGTATTCACTCTGAGGAAGCGTTTTTTACCATTCATCTGGTGAGTTCCAGAGTAGAGGGGGGAGCACCGGTGATTGGTCGAATTGTGGTGTATCTAAGTTCCTTCACACCCTTCCCTCAACATTTTGGACTGTTTTCCATGTAAACTGGCCATTTGAGTTAAATTACACCGCTTGCCTGTTAACATTCCATCTATATATCTTATCTGCAGCAAATCCATTCGTTAGCGCTGTTTGTGTGGTTGATTTTTTCTAAATATTTGGATTGTCGATTACACCCTTTTAGAATATTGCTTTGATTCTAACAGCTGCTGAGACCTTTGGGGTCACATAAGTACATCTCCTAGATTATCTCTGTTTTGAGTAGAGCGCAGGGTGAGTGTTTTTTTGCAATCGAGGGGGCATTGCAATTTTCTTCACTCCTTGTTGTTATGTATTATAGGCCTACAATTCTTAGTAATTACTGACTTAAACCTGACCAAAACAAGAGTCTAGTAGACATCCAAGAGGTGATAAATTTGAAACACAAACGCATGAATTATAATCGAATCAATAATATAATTTTATTATATAATATAATTGATTAGATTATAATTCATGCGTTATATATATTATATATTATATATATATATATATATATATATATATATATATATATATATATATATATATATATATGTGTGTGTGTGTGTGTGTGTATATATATATATATATATATAATAACGCATGAATTATAATCGAATCGATAATATAATTTTATATATATATATATGTGTGTATATAGGTATATATATATATATATATATATATATATATATATATATATGTGTGTGTGTGTGTGCATATATATATTTATATATATATATATAATATAAAATGTGTTTGTGTTTTGTGCAACGTTTTTTGAATTTCCCTTCCTAGTTCCGCTCCCATGCAGCATTGCTGCTGCAGGGAACGGAACTAGGAAGTCATCATACTGACGGAGGACAGACGAGCGGCGGGGATCTCAGACGGCTGGCGATCACAGCAATGGGAGATCATCGCTGGATCGCCAGGAGAAGGTAAGAGACACCGCTGCGCTCTCTGCACATCTACCCCGAGCGTGACTCGGGGATACCGATCCTAAACTAAAACATCCACCCCGAGTCACGCTCGGGGATACCGCCAGGGAGGTTAAGGACTTATTTTTGATCTTCTTGAGCACCAAGTCACTTTATATATATTGGACTTTTATATACCAACAGTCACGATTTATTTATTTATTTTTGGTTATTTTTAATATTGCTATATCCTTAAGGCTCGGTTTCCACTAGTGCGGCTACGAAGTCGTGCTACTTCTAATGCGACTTCGTAGCTAAAGTTGTTTGCGGCTTTCAGTGAGACTTGTCCCTTATTAGAGGGAAGTCGCACTGAAGCCGGCTCAAAAGTAGTGCACAAACTACTTTTGAAGTCGCCGCAACTCAAGTCGCGGCAGTTGAAACGGGCCGAATTGAAAACAATGGCTTTTGATTTGCTGTGCGACTTGACATGTGTCAAGTCGCACAGCAAGTCGCACTAGTGGAAACCGAGCCTTATACTGTATGATATTTACTTATTTTTACCACTACCTGAATCATTGAAATATACACTTGGTATCATTCCTATACTATTCACCAGCAAGCGCTGTAGTTAGCTTTCATTAAAGCTAATTCTATCCATATATATATATTGCCAAAATTATTGGGACGCCTGCCTCTACACACACACATGAACTTTAATGGCATCCCAGTCTTAGTCTGTAGGGTTCAATATTGAGTTGGCCCACCCTTTGTAACTATAACAGCTTCAACTCTTCTGGGAAGGTTGTCCACAAGGTTTAGGGGTGTGTCTATGGGAATGTTTGACCATTCTTCCAGAAGTGCATTTGTGAGGTTAGGCACTGGCTTTCAGTCTCTGCTTGAATTGCCTGGCTTTCAGTCTCTGCTTGAATTCATCCCAAAGGTGTTCTATCGGGTTGAGGTCAGGACTCAGGACAAGTTCCTCCACCCCAAACTCTCTCATCCATGTCTTTATGGACCTTGGTTTGTGCATTGGTGCGCAGTCATGTTGGAACATGAAAAGGCCATCCCCAAACTATTTCCACAAAGTTGGGATCATGAAATTGTCCAAAATGTCTTGGTATGCTGACGCCTTAAGAGTTCCCATCACTAGAACTAAGGGTCCAAGCTCAACCCATGCAAAAAAAAAAACAGCACACCATAATCTCCCCTCCATCAAATGATTTGGACCAGTGCACAAAACAAGGTCCATAAAGACATGGATAAGCAAGTTTGGGGTGGAGGAACTTGACTGACCTGCATAGAGTCCTGACCTCAACCCGACAGAGCACGTTTGTGATGAATCAGAGAGGAGACTGCGAGCCAGGCCTTCTCATTCAACATCAGTGCCTGATCTCACAAATGCGCTTCTGGGAGAATGGCCAAACATTCCCATAGAAACACTCCTAAACCTTGTGGACAGCCTTCCCAAAAGAGTTAAAAGCTGTTAAAGCTGCAAAGGGTGGGCCAACTTAATATTGAACCCTGGGGACTAAGACAGTCAAAGGAAATGTAATATTATTATAGTATTGTTATACATGATTTATACAGTGCCAACAGTTTGCACAGTGCTTTACATTGTAGAGGAGGGACAGTACAATTACAATACAGTTCAGTACAGAAGGGACAGGAGGGCCTTGCTTGTGGAGCTTACAATCTAAAGGTAATATCCTTTACATCACAAATCTTTGAGCTACAGCCACATAAAACCATAACATGGTTTGTGTTAATAATTACCTCTGAAGACTATTATAGCATTAAACCCATATTTCATAGATCAGCCTAATTACTTTCTTATGCCTTCCTCAATATGGACAAGGATAATTAAAGTTTTCTCTTTAGAAAATAACTTGAGAGGGGAAATAACACCATGTTATTTATTCAGTTATATATTGGATGTTTTATTGATTTTATGCCTAGGTTTCTATGTTCATATAACCTTCGTATTACATAGATTTGTGATGATCAGTTTTGGCCACCAGGGGTCAGTTTCTGATTGCTATTTCCAAGATTATATTCAGTCAAAAGAGGACGTAGCAATAGAATCCCATTCTGTTAAGAAAGGGATCTCCAAACTTTCTAAACAAAGGGCTAGTTTACTGTTCTCAAGACTTTACGGGGGGCTGGATTGTGGCAGTTGGGATCCTGGCATCAGTGGGATTAAACAATGCATTTTTAGTATTATGGGGAGGAATAGTGCCCTATTGTTGGTGTCAGTGGGAAACATAGTGCCCCATCATTGCGATCAGTGGGAGAAATAGTGCCCCATCACTGGTGTCAGTGGGACAATTAGTGCCCCATCATTGAGATCAGTGGGAGAAATAGTGGCCCATTGTTAGTGTCAGTTTGAGGAATATTATTATTATAAAGGATTTATATAGCGCCAACAGTTTGCGCAGCGCTTTACAATGTGAAGGAAGACAATACAGTTACAATACAGTTCAAAACAGGAGGAAGTAGAGGGCCCTGCTCGTAACAGCTTACAATCTAGAAGGGAGGGTCAAGTGAAACAAAAGGCAATAACCGTGGAGGATGGGTTGATGGAGAATAGTGCCCCTTTGCTGGCATCAACAGAAGAAATGGTGCCCTATTGTTGATGTCAGTAGCAGGAATATTGCCATATTGTTGATGTCAATGGAAAGAAAAGTGTCTTGCATCAGTAGAAGTTAAATTGCACCAAGGGCCACATAAAGGCAAGCAAAGGGCCGCATCGTACTCCGGGCCTCATTTTGGAGACCTCTGTTTTAAGAAATAAAGTAAGGTAAAGTACTCCAGGTCTGGCTTTGGTTGACCTGGTGTTGGATAGACTAGTGCTCTAAAATGTTACTTCTCAGGTTACTGTGAACAAGTCATCTGTCTATAGGTACAGGGAAGGGGCGCCTCTTGTATTTACTGTTTAATATATTTATTTATTTAGTTTATTTTGTTCTGATGGAAATGTGAGCTTGGTATGTTGCTTGTATTCTTAATTATTTCACTCATATATGGTATATTTTGTGTGTGACCTTTGAGCCTGATATCTGCAGTACTTGGTAATTTGCGAGCGTGGACTCTCCTATTGTATCGTTCTAAGCTTGTACAGTATGTATGATTTAATGTTATTTCAATAAAGACCTTTTCTGATTCAAAAAAGTAAGGTAAAGTAAAATGCCAGCTAGATCCAGATCAATCAATCATTTATCATCTATGCCTATATGTACACATGTATGCAGATTCATCCCTCTATAGGTCTGCACATGCACATACAGACACACAGACATTAATTGTCCAAAATACATCAGGGTAAGGTGACCAGATTTTTAAAATGAAATCCGGTGACATTTTTTTTTATTGGCAAATGGCACAGGATTGCATAATACACCGAGCGCTGGGCACAGGACTGCATAATAAACAGAGCACTGGGCACAGGACTGCATAATACACAGAGCGCTGGGCACAGGACTGCATAATACACGGAGAGCTGGGTACAGGACTGCATAATACACAAAGCACTGGGCACAGGACTGCTTAATACACAGAGCGCTGGGCACAGGACTGCATAATACACAGAGCACTGGGCACAGGACTACATAATACACAGAATGCTGGGGACAGGACTGCATAATACACAGAGCACTGGCCACAGGACTGCATAATATACAGAGCGCTGGGCACAGGACTGCATAATACACAGAGCGCTGGGCACAGAGCGCTGGGCACAGAACTACATAAGACACAGAGCCTGGGCACAGGACTACATAATACACAGAGCACTGGGCACAGGACTGCATAATACACAGAGCGCTGGGCACAGGACTGCCTAATACATAGAGCGCTGGGCACAGGACTACATAATACACAGAGCGATGGGCACAGGACTACATAATACACAGAGCACTGGGCACAGGACTGCATAATACACAGAGCGCTGGGCACAGGACTGCATAATACACAGAGCACTGGGCACAGGACTGCATAATACACAGAGCGCTGGGCACAGGACTACATAATACACAGAGCGCTGGGCACAGGACTGCATAATACATATTGCGCTGGGCACAGGACTACATAATACACAGAACGCTGGGCACAGGACTGCATAATACACAGAGCACTGGGCACAGAACTGCATAATATACAGAGCACTGGACACAGGACTGCATAATACACAGAGCGCTGGGCACAAAACTACATAAGACACAGGGCCTGGGCACAGGACTACATAATACACAGAGCGCTGGGCACAGAAGTTCGTAATACACAGAGTGCTGGGCACAGTACTACATAATACACAGAGCGCTGGGCACAGGACTACATAATACACAGAGCACTGGGCACAGGACTACATAATACACAGAGCGCTGGGCACAGGACTACATAATACACAGAGCACTGGGCACAGGACTGCATAACACACAGAGTGCTGGGCACAGGACTACATAATATACAGGAAGGTGTTATCATCCAGCAGGGAGCGTTTGCATCTGAGCCACCAGACTGTTTCTCAGCCAGCATGGGATGCCTTGTCTACATTAATCCAGCCCTGAATCCGGGAACAAAACAGGGGACAGACTTGGTGCGGGGACAGTGTCCTCACTCCGGGGACTGTCATATTCTAAGTCAGTGGCTGGTGCTCAAAATTTTTGGGGTGGCGCAAAAAGAAAAATGTAATAGGTATTGCTTCGCGTCAAAAAACGCAGTAAAAAATTGCGTGACTTTGAAGTCATGGTACAGGCATGGCACAGATGATGGTATAGGCATGGCATAGGTGATGGTACAGGCATGGCACAGGTGATGGTACAGGAGATGGTATAGGCATGGCACAGATATGGTATAGGCATGTCACAGGTCATGGTACAGGAGATGGTATATGCCCCCTTTCAATGCAGTGACCAGCGTACATGCCCCCTTTCAATGCAGAGACCAGTGTACATGCCCCCTTCAATGCAGAGTTCAGCGTGCGTGCCCCCTTCAATGCAATGAACATTGTGCTGTGCCCCCTTCAATGCAATAAACACTGTGCTATGCCCCCTTCAATGCAATGAACACTGTGCTGTGCCCCCACAATGCAGAGTTCAGCGTGCATGCCCCCTTCAATGCAACTGTGCTGTGCCCCCTTTAATGCAATAAACACTGTGCAGAGTTCAGCGTGCGTGCCCCCTTCAATGCAACTGTTCCGTGCCCCCATCAATGCAGAGTTCAGCATGCGAGCCCCTTTCAATGCAGAGCGCCACAGCATTGTCCCCAATCACTGCAGAGCGCCACAGCATTGTCCCCAAAAACTGCAGAGCGCCACAGCATTGTCCCCAATCACTGCAGAGCGCCACAGCATTGCCCCAATGATTGCAGAGTGCGCCACAGCATTGTACCCCAATGATTGCAGAGTGCCACAGCATTGTACCCCAATGATTGCAGAGCGCCACAGCATTGTACCCCAATCACTGCAGAGTGCCACAGCATTGTAACCCAATGATTGCAGAGCGCCACAGCATTGTCCCCCAATGATTGCAGAGCACCACAGCATTGTCCCCCAATGATTGCAGAGCGCCACAGCATTGTCCCCAAGTAAATGCAGAGCACCACAGCATTGTCCCCCAATGATTGCAGAGCGCCACAGCATTGTCCCCCAATGATTGCAGAGTGCCCACAGCATTGTACCCCAATGGTTGCAGAGCACCACAGCATTGTCCCCCAATGATTGCAGAGCGCCACAGCATTGTCCCCCAATGATTGCAGAGCGCCACAGCATTGTCCCCCAATGATTGCAGAGTGCCCACAGCATTGTACCGCAATGATTGCAGAGTGCCACAGCATTGTACCCCAATGATTGCAGAGTGGCCACAGCATTGTCCCCCAATGATTGCAGAGCGCCACAGCATTGTCCCCCAATGATTGCAGAGCGCCACAGCATTGTCCCCCAATTATTGCAGAGTGCCAGCATTGTACCCCAATTATTGCAGAGTGCCACACAGCATTGTCCCCAAATTATTGCAGAGCGCCACAGCATTGTCCCCCAATGATTGCAGAGCGCCACAGCATTGTCCCCCAATGATTGCAGAGCGCCACAGCATTGTCCCCCAATAATTGCAGAGTGCCAGCATTGTCCCCCAATGATTGCAGAGCGCCACAGCTTTGTCCCCCAATTATTGCAGAGTGCCAGCATTGTCCCCCAATGATTGCAGAGCGCCACAGCTTTGTCCCCCAATTATTGCAGAGTGTCAGCATTGTCCCCCAATGATTGCAGAGTGCCAGCATTGTACCCCAATGATTGCAGAGTGCCCACAGCATTGTACCCCAATCGATGCAGAGACCAGCGTGCGTGCTCCCTTCAACCTTACCTGGCGGTGGCTCAGCTTCTTCCTCCTCTTCTGCGGCAGGTCCTTCTCCCTCGTCTCGGTGGCGGGAACCGGCGGGCGGCCTCTCCTCTTCTCTGAGCGGCGGTGACGGTGAGTGACTGACGCACGCACCGGCACCGCCCCCATTGCGACGTCAGCGATATCCTGGATGATGATTGGTCCAGGCTGTAGACTGGACCAATCACAGCCAGGATATCAGAAAGTGGGGGTGTCCAATCGCAAAGACTTGCGCCCAGGTTACCCCCCAGAAGGCAGCCAATCGGCGCCTCTTCTGGGACGTAACCCCACCCCCCAGCCACCAGTTCCTTCAGGCGAGGCCGGCGAACCCAATTTTTTTTGTACAACTTTATTTGTTAGTTTTTTTTTTTTTTCTTTTTTTTAGGGGTAGGGGGGCGGCGCCCTGGCGCCCCCTATGCACGGGCCGCCACTGTTATTGAAAGGATCATTCTCAAAGCTGATTACCTTAGCAGGAATTCTCTGTGTTCTGCCCCACCCTACCCTCACTGTGGTTGTCACGGCTGGTCGACAATAAGGAAGAAAGACAAGATAAATAGAGAAACTGTTTTTTTAAGACCACAGACAGGAATGATTAAATCCAGGTACATAGTTGACATCATGCTGACTGGATTAGAAAATATCAATAGGTGCCAGTTTATCAGATTTTATCACATTTATCAAAAAGTTTATAACCAAGCACGTATATTTACATAACACTTTATTAAAAAGTGACACAAAAGGGATATTTTGGAGTAAGAAATGCAAAAAATGGATAAACAGGAATTAGTTCAGTATAAAAAAGACACAGGAGGAGACAACATTTTATTTTGCATTTTCTAGAGGGAGCCTAGCATGCCATAAAATGTTTCTAAGAAATTGAGAGTGCTAGATATATAAAACATTGTTTACACCAAAGAAGAAATAAGCCCCCCGTCTGTGTTACACAAGAAAAACATATAATAAAATGTTTGATACAACGAGTTTGCCATAAAAAAAAAAAAAATCATGAAAAGGTGGATGTGTACAATTAAAATCGAATTTAATCAAATTTTTATGTATAACATTAAATGAAAAGTTTATATTTGTTAGCATCTAGAATAGTGTTTAAATAGTTTAAAAAGTAAATGGCATAATCAAAAGTGTTTTTTATGTATGGAAGTTCTTCTGTTGTACTACCAATGGCCACTGGGTGGACTCAATGCTGGAAATTTGAATGCTTTATATACAGGAAAACATATACTACTCAATAACAAAACATCAGTAACTCAATGCTTCCTGCTAGATTTGCAATCATCTGTGTGCTGGCAGGATTAGGCAAGTGCCATGGTCTGAGCTGGTTACTTTGTGCACCCCCAGCCACCATACCCCCCTCCCACCCGTGGCTCTTTTAGCAATGAAGAGTCATGCTCTTGTACCCTGCACCCTGTGTTGGGCACTTCTGAACCACCTTGCACCCCATGTATAATGCACTCCTGAACCCTGTGCGTAATACACTCCGAAATCCTTCGCCTCTGTGTGCTATGCACTCCTGAACCATGCAAGCTGTGCATAACCCACTTCTTACCCTGCACACTGTGCTTAATGCACTACTGAACCCTGCACCATGTGCGTAATGCACCACTGAACTCTACATTTCATGTCTAATGCACTCTCGAACCTTGCACCCTGCATAATGCACTCCTGAACCATACCACCCAACTTTCTGAGATAGGAACGAGGGAGACCTATTAGTGAAAGTATGTAGGCATAGGACATACCCCCCGCCAGGAGAATTGTACAAAAAAATGATTGGTTAAACCCACAAGTGCTTTTTTTTTTTACCAATACTATTCCTTTATATTGGCTTTTGGATTGTGCAAGTGTAGAAATTTAGAAATTGAATGAAATTGGATTAAAGGTTTAGCACTGTAAAACACTTTTTGATAGATATGTAATGCATTTTATATACAACTATATAGATAAAACCAAAATGGGGGGCAAGTGAGGAGAGAATAGGGACAGGGGGGACTTTGTTCCAAATGAGGGACAGTCCCTCAAAATTATTGACATTTGGGAGCTATGCTGAACCCTGTACTGCATAATGCACTTCTGAATCCTTGCACTCTGTAACACACTCCAGAACCTTACACCCTGTGCGTAATGCACTCAGGAACCCTGCACCCTGTGTGTAATACTGTTACATTTGATATAATCTACAGGTATATATATATATATATATATATATATATATATATATATATATATATATATATATACACTATATACATGTGTGTGTGTGTGTGTGTGTGTTTCTGATTTTTTTTTTTCTCAGACTAAGAATTTGATTGTTTAGTAGTTTGTCATAGGAACAAAAGTCAGGTTACTTTTGAATGTTTGAGTGGACTTTTCAAACAAATGTCTTGTTAACAATTACACAAGCTGTCCTCAAAAAATGGGAACCTAGATACCATTGTTGTATGTTGGGCTCTTCTAGTGTTCTACATTTAATTATGTTGCGGAAATCAACAAGTCAAGTTATTCAATTGTTAACTATAGCTTGACCTTCTGACATATATGACCTATGGCATGATACCACAGTGCCATCTAGAGGGCAAATTAAAAAATCATTTTCCAATTGAAACACAGTATTGCACAATGTGCCACACCCATATGGGGATGGTAAACTTTCCACAATGAAAGGGCATCGGCATAAGCTGAGTTAAAACTGAGGAATATCTTTGACAGAAAGAGAGGAAACTTCACCTAAAGATGCTTTTACCTGACCTCCTGGAACAGCTTATAGAGTAAACTTGGGTCCTCATTGCCTACGGAGATTGTGAACCACTCTAACCTGAGATAAGTAGTTCTTTTTTAGCAATTTGCTTGCTGTATTTATATTTACCAATCTAGTCTTCTGTTGCTTTTCCTTTAATAGTAGCAGTTTGTATGTACAGAATTTTTGTTTAGTAAAAGCACATTATTATACCACAGAGGTCTAAGTTTCCTTGCTTATTAATGCAAAATCAACCTTACTAGACACTAAAGCAAAACAATTGGGGGCTCATCCGGGATTTGTGCTAAAGTTCAACTGAAGTAGACCTGTTTTGTGTGGTGTGATATGTACCTTGTGCGAAGCAAAAAGACTGCATAATCTGTTTAGAAAAAGCAAGGCTGCAGAGGTTTCTGGTAACTATCTGGGCCAGAGACAATGAGTTTGCTAAATAATTTGCAAAGTATGCTTCTCCCTTGAATAAGACTTGGGATGATAAAGTCTCAGATCATTTTATAGATTTTAGCCTTGAAGGGTTGGATTTAAGTAAAGCAGAGAAGAGGGCACTGTCCACAGTGGGCTGATTCTTTCTTTATGCTCTCTATACTGAATCACAAAGGAGGGAGAAGGCACATGCAGAAATTAGGGCATTAAAAGACCAGCTAGCAGTTGCTTTGGAGGGTGTACGTTCAACTGCTAGTAGGGCTGATGACTTGCAAGAGCGGTGTGCAGCCCCATGACCAAATCAATGAAGGCCTTAAGGAAAAGGAAGGGCCGTAAACCTGTTAGTAAAGCCAGGGTATGTGCCATTGTCACATCCCCAAACTGGGATTGTGAGGATGTGCTCTCCTCAAATGATAGTAAGGATGAGGGGATAGAGTTTAATATTTAAGATGATGATCTACTAGTGGGAAAGAAAAAGTGTGCTAGACCTAGCATTACTAAGCATAGGAAAAAGCAACATGGTGGAGAGAATATGGCAGATGGGGAGGTGCATTATCACAAGGGAGTTTACAAAATCTAAACTCCACGAGCTGTCAAAACAATACAAACAGAGGTCTAGGGAACCCCTGTTGAGTTGGCTCCTATGTTTGTGGGATGAAGGGGGGGGGGGGACAGTGTTGTTTTGTCAGGCAAGGAAGCAGTGGCTATGGGAGTTGTAGAGAGTCAGCCTGGGACAGGCTGATGAGAGGGTTAATTATAGAGGGCAGGTACTTCCCTTTCAGACCTGCTTATCAGTAGTATCTGAAAGTATCAGTAGAGCTGTTTGCTTGGAGTGGAAGAGACATCAGCACGCTGAGAGGGAAGCTCCATTGCTGGACTGTCACCTGCTGGGTGAGCCAAGCCTTATGAGAGATTGTAATTCTGGCTAGAGCTGTGTAATAAGTTGCCTATAAGCAGGGGTCAAGTCCTGGGAAAAAAAAGTGTGGGAACTCACCCAAGATTACCACCCCCCACCTCAAAAATGAAAAAAAAAAAAAAAGCGTGTGTTCGTGTATATATACTTTTTGAGAAGCGAGAGCCACTTTAGCGACTTGGTAACCGGTTGCGAGCCACAATGAACAGAGCGGGCAGATCAGATGATAGGTCCATGTCAGCATATGCAGAGCAGACACGGACACAGCCCGTTCTACTCTATGGGCCCTCCAATCTGATCTGCCTAGACAGAAGGGGATGGATCCCCTTCTGTTTTGTTACGTGGATATACTTTGAGTAGCAAATTTCACTAGTTCTCCTCTATCTCTCGCCCCTCTCTATTCTTTCTTTCTTTCTTTCTTTCTTTCTTTCTTTCTTTCTTTCTTTCTTTCTTTCTTTCTTTCTTTCTTTCTTTCTTTCTTTCTTCTCTCCCTCACTTGTTTTTTTCTCCTCCACCCCTCTCTCTCTTTCCATCTGTCTCTTTATATTGCTCTATCTATCTATCTATCTATCTATCTATCTATCTATCTATCTATCTATCTATCTATCTATCTATCTATCTATCTATCTATCTATCTATCTATCTATCTATCTATCTATCTCTCCCTACCTCTTTCCTTTCTCTCCCTCCTTCTCTCTCTCTCTCTCTCTCTCCCCTCTCTCTCTCTCGCTCTTGCTTGCTCTCTCCCTCTTTTCTCTCTCTACCTCTACTTCCCTCCAGGGCAATCTTTAATATGGATTGGACCCCGGGCAAACATTTCCTTGGGGCTCCCATGCAATTTTTCTCTCCACCCCAACACCCCAAAAAATCTTTGCTATTCATTCTCATGTTATTTGCAGCCATGTACACTGCTCTATGCCCACAACACATCCAATAGTCCATCTCAGGAGTGAGCAAGAGAGGGTGGCTACATTCCTACCTACAAGGAGGACCATGAAGGGGGAACTTATCCACCTTCTAACAGAAAGTCAGATCACAGCAGCAAAAAATAAAAGCGGTAATTTGGAAAAAGCTGAGAGCAAGAGAATTAACTTTTTTTGAGCTAAGAATATACACCCACTTTATTAGGTACACCTGTTCAATTGCTTGGTAACACAAACTGCTAATCAGCCAATTACATGGCAGCAATTCAATGCATTTAGGCATCTAGATGTGGTGAAGATGACTTGCTGAAGTTCAAACTGAGCATCAGAATGGGGAAGAAAGGGGATTGAAGTGACTTTGAACGTGGCATGGTTGTTGGTGGCAGATGGGCTGGTGGTGAGTATTTCTGGGATTTTCACACACAGCCATCTCTTGGGTTTACAGAGAATGGTGGGAAAAAGAGAAAATATCCAGTGAGCGTCAGTTGTGTGGAGGACAATGCCTTGCTGATGTCAGAGGAGAATGGGCAGACTGGTTCCAGATGATACAAAGGCAACAGTAACTCAAATAACCACTCGTTACAACTAAGGTATGCAGAATACCATCTCTGAGCGCACAACACATCAAACCTTGAAGCAGATGGGCTACAGCAGCAGAAGACCACACCGGGTGCCACTCCTGTCAGCTAAGCACAGGAAACTGAGGCTACAATTGCTGGTGATGGTGGTGTAATGGTGTGGGGGATATTTTCTTGGCACACTTTGGGCCCCTTAGTACTAATTACCCCCTTAAAGGACCGCCCACCGTACATTTACTGTGGCAGGGCGTCCCTTAAGCGCAAAATCACGTACATATACGTGATTTTGCTTTGCTTTGCCGCCGGCCTCCCGCAATTGTCCAGGAGACTGAGAGAACAGCCGTCTGCCTATGTAAACAAGGCAGGTGGCTGTTCTGCCAGACAGTAAGGGAGAGATTGTGTGTTCCTAGTATTTAGGAACACAGATCTCTCTCCTCCAGTCAGTCCATTCCCCCCACAGTTAGAAAACACTCCTTAGGAGCACACCTAACCCTTTGATTGCCCCTGATGTTAACCCTTCCCTGTCAGTGTAATTTATACAGTAACAGTGCATATTATTTAGCACTGATCACTGTATTGGTGTCACTGGTCCCCAAAAAGTGTCACTTAGCTTTTGGGAAATCTCTGAGGAATGTTTCCAACACCTTGTTGTATCTATGCCACCAAGAATGAAGGCAAAAAGGGGTTTAACCCCGCTACTAGCAAGGTGTACCTAATAAAGTGGCCGGTGAATGTATATCCCAAAGTTTGTGGACTCTATACCTTTCCTATAGACTAAATAATATACACTCATTTGGGTTATTTTTTCCAACAAAATGTAGCAGAATTTATTTTGGCATAAATTTATGAAGAAAGATTATTTATTTGCAAAATTGTATAACAGAAATAAATATAAACACATTTTTTTTTCCAAAATATTCTTTTTTGTTTATTTAGCATAAAAAAAAAAAAAAGCAGACGGTGATTTATTTTGACAGCCCTGAAAATTGGCCTGTTTAGGAAGGGGGTAAAAGTGTCCAGCACTGAAGTAGTTATAACAGAGGAGACCTTAGTGGTCTATTCTGTTATAAATGCCCCCCCTGCCTGTCAGCAATAATGTGATTTGAGCCATGCATGCGCGGATCCCATCACATTTAGAGCCCACTCTGTGCTGCAGCGATGTGACTCCTGTGCACATGTGCAGGAATGATGTCACCGCAGCCTGTCCATTCAAGTGTTCAAAGGTTGAGAACCCAGAAAGAAGACTGGGAGAAGAGGGTTGTGCTGAGGGCCAAGGGGAGCCATGAGGGGCTCAGTTTGCAGATACGTCTGTCATGATGTGCTAGTATGCAGTGGACACTAGTGCATTATGACCTAAATCTGCAGGGGGATGTTTTTTTTTTTTTTTTTAATGACTTTACTACTGCTTTGGGCCTGGTTCACATGTATGCGGGTTTGTGCGGGCACAACAGCTTATTCATTTGAATGGGCTGCTGTGCCTGCATTTCTCGCTGAAAAAAAGTGCATGCATCATTTAAAAAAAACTGTGGCCTTGAAATCGCATCATGCTTTTGCACCATATGACTCATGTGGCCCACGCATCTAAAAATGCAGCATGTTTGCAGGTGCAGGAACCACATGTAAGTCGCATGGTGCAAAAGCATGATGTGATTTCAAGGCCACTGCGTTTTTAAAATGCTGCATGCACCTTTTTTGTGGGAAATGCTGACATAGCAGCCCATTTAAATAAATAAGCTGTTGTGCCTGCACAAACCTGCATACGTGAGAACCAAGTCTAAAATAAGCCCATCAAGCAGTGCTGAGTTTCACAGTGTAGAAGATGTCAGCACAGTGCTGCCCCGGGTCTTGTGGGCCATGATGCTCTCTAATGAACAGCCACAGCCAGGTCAGAGTTTAGAACTAGACTGGTACCTATATATGGGGAGCCAGGGGAGGAGAAGGACCTACCTGGACCATGGTCTGCTCCAATCCGATTTGTGAGCTCACACAGTGCTTCTGGCTGCCACTAGCACTCTGACATCCTCTCCTACCTCTCAGGTCCCGATGTACAGGCATAGCAGGTGGCGGGGTCAGAGTGTCATTGGAGCTCACGGCCCCGCATGCTCCTTCCTCGGCTGTCACATCTGTGGACTTGACAATGGACTGATGGGGCTCCTGATTTTCAGGCAGCGCGGGCTTACTTGGCAGCTGCCCTGCCTCCCTCTCTCATCTGCAGAGCCGATGCTTCTGTTTTGCTTCTGTCACAGGCGGATTACATTTGGTATCCCTCCGTCTGTGACAGGAGCCTGCACTATACAGGAAGCATCGGCTCTGCTTTCGGCAGTGCAGCTCCTTTCTTCACATTGTGCTCGGGGATGGCGGGTCGGGAACCGCAATCTGGGCTTACTGACCCGCCATCCCAGAGCAGGAGATCGTGCCAGGCGCTGAGATCGTGTTGGGGGGGGGACGCAGCTGCTAACGGGAACGGCGTTCCTGCTGTAGAAATAGTTCAGGAACATCGTTCCCATGCGTTCCCCTAGGACTCGAGCCCTGCCTATAAGCCTGTTTGCTCCAAAGACTGTGTTTTACCCTTCTGAGGACTGTTATTTCAAGACAAGCCTGCCATTTTCTGTTTCTTTTGCCTTTTTGCTGAATAAAAGCATAGTTTATTTCACTGGACTGTCTCTGAGCTGGCTGTTCACCCCTCTGATCCCATACAGAGTGTTGTTAACCCATGACCCGCAATTGAGTCAGTCCATGTGAAAAGTTTACTGTAAATTTTTTACTGTTAGACCACGTGAGAGATTGGATAGTCCGAGTATAGGCTAACCCTAGTAATTTGGAAAATACATACTCGTGGAGAACAATAGGAGAGGGTACATCCAGGTTACGTGAGATGGGTTGTGTAACCGGGTTAAGTATGTTTCCAGAATGGATGGGTCCAGATATAGAACCCTTTACGTCTGCTCTGTGCTCTAACTTGATGAAGTCTGCGCCTCTTTATCTCAGGGCTCCTTTATTGTCCTTGCTAGGAGGCGTGGGATTAAACAGCAAGATTCACAAAGTCCCTACTCTTTAAAGCCAGTTGGGGGCACTGGAGGAGACTAAAACTAAACTTGTTAGGGCAGTAGATAAGGTCAAGGCCAGACAGGGTTAGGAACACTACACCTAGTGAAGATAACATCAGCCTAGTTTTTGTGGAAAACAGAACAGACCCCTCCTGTTAGCTCCAAACCAATTCCCAAAACTGCACCTGAGCCCATACCTAAATCTCTTTATCCTTGGGAGGAGTTAGAAAGTAATAGCCGTAAGGACTCTAAGATGAATTAACACCAAGGAAGATCTTTGACAGAAGGAGAGCAGAACACCTGAAGACACTTTCGCCTGACCTACAGCAACAGCTTATAGAGTAAGCCTGGGTCCTCTTTGCCTACAGAGATCATTAAACTGCTCTAACCTGAGTTAAGTAGTTGTTTTTAGCAATTTGTTATTGGATGTATATCTGCCAATCTAGTCTTATATTGTTTTTTCCTATAATTGTAGAAGTTTGTATGTACAGTATTTTTGTTCAGTAAAAGCACATTAATGCACAACAGGGGTCTAAGCTTCCTTGCCGTATACCACAAAGTAATCTTACTAGACACCGAAGCAAAGAGGAGTGGGAGTTTAAGGTGAGGTGGAGGGTGGGTTACAGTAGGTCTGGGGAAGAGGCAGATAAATGCAAGTAATTTCCAATTTGTTAAAGCTGATGTCCAGAAATACTTTAACTTTAAATAGTTTGTTTGGTCAAAGCATAGGGGAGCACTGGGCAAGACATTTCCCTGTACAAGGCTGCTGTGGAGGCTCTTGTGATGGCTCTACTCCATAATAAAGAAATTCTAAATCTTCTTTTCAAAAATCCAAAAATAATAAACATGCCATACTTACCTGCATGGTTTGGACAGAGCAGCCTCAAACCCCCTCTTCTCGGGTCCCCAACTATTATATGTTCCTCTCAACTCTCCTATATGGGTAATGTCAAGGTGGTATAGGATACTTAACTCTTTGTTTTGTGACTTATTTTAGAGGAAAAACATTCTCACGTTAAATTATCAACACTGAAACTATCTAAGGGTGTGGCGGACTGGGATCAGGAAAACCCAGCAGATAGGTGTGCTATTAACAATGCTTGGAAATGATCCCATTTTTGCTCACCTAGAATCCAGATATATGAAAACATCTGTGCAATACTTTACATGCTTACTTCTTAGGTAAAACATGGCAAGCTATGAAGACTTGGGTTTTAAAGGGTTTAGGCACTGTACACCATTTTGGAATAACTCAGAATATGTGACGCTTGACAAGATAACAAGATTTGAACTGCGGTATAGGAGAGTTAAATATTTCTCCCAACTGCATAAAAGTGGTAATGTTAAGACATTTGAATCTGACAATTCGCACCAAAGTTTTTCTCAATATTTACAGTTGAAGCACGCCATGCAGACACAAACACATACTCATAAAATGCTTCTACAACCATTATCTATTGTCAATTTATTTACACACAGTGAAATCAAAAAAGGCTCATCTCACAGATATAAGGAACGCTTCATTAAAAAACCCATGGAACAGTTAGATTAGCGGCCAGGTCAGGGATCTGGGCCTAATTTCAGAAGAAATGTGGGATACAGCTTTATCCACACTACAACTAGTTCCCCTGTCTACAACACACAAACTCACAAAATGATTTACATCACATAGAATTTATCCCGCACATGGAATCATAGGGAAACCCCTAATTGCCCTAAATGGTATGGAGGTCCAGCGGACCTAACTCATGCTATGGAGATGCCCCAACCTTCACCAATATTGCAAGAGATTTATAAATACTATTAATTTAATGTTTCAAGCCAGTCTTGTGGAGGATCCAGGCTTACATTATGTTTGCTGAGCATGTTCTATGAGGAATCTTTACCTACAAACACCTATGCTTTTATTATTAGATTGTTGTTTCAAGCCTGCCAGCTAATTGCTCAAAAGTGGATGTCCCTCAACAATTGAAGAATGGGGAAATCAAGCTAATAACACTTTGGCTAGAGAAAAACTAGTCTTTTAGCATAGGAAATGCCCAACAAATTTTAAGAAGATATGTGATATGTGGTTTGCAACACCAAGACTGGCTCTCCCTTCCCTTGTTCTACATAGGTTGCTGTTGTAAATGTGGAGCGTAATGCATGGTGTGTATTGTCTCTTGTCAGAGGTGTGGATAGGTATCCCCCTAAAGGTTAAAAATATAAAGCGGATGTCAAATCTTTAAGCAAAATGGCACACAAGTTTGTTTAGCACGGTTTATAATTCTTATTTAAATTCACGTCACATGCTTTGTTCTGTATACATTGGTGTGTTTCTTAGACTATGCAGGTTAAAATTGTGTAGCACTACCCCGAAGGAGCTACTGTAATTTAACCAGTTCTTTCCCAAGATTGGTGCAGAGGCATCTGGGCACAGCTTCACATTTCACTCACTCTGTGTAATGTTCTGGTACCTCTGGTACCCTTATTCCACTTTCCATTCCGTGTATGCGTCCCACCATTCTCTTCTGGTAGGTGCGCATACACCTTTAAGACCGATGCTGTCATCACTGAGCGCCGCAGAGCGGCTATTTCAACCGCCGGCGTTCTCACTCACATGTTCGTTCAACCTGCCTTGCATCTATGCTTACAAGCGTGTCTCGCTGTGGAACCTCGCTACAGATCCCTGTATCTCGCTACCAGGATCACTTCCTCAGACCCGAACCTCGCTACTGATCCCTGTATCTCGCTACTGGATCACTTCCTCATCACCGGACCCTTCTACTACTATACTATAGTGATAAGTACCCCGCAGGGGAAACCTCCATAACTTACACTACTACTATTGCATTAAGGACTGTTACTACCTATCCATACTATCCTATCATCTGCACTGTTACATAGATTGCTAGCTCTTGAGACTACTACCATCTATCATCTGCACTGCTGCATAGATTGCTAGCTCTCCTGTCTACTACTATCTATCCTTGCACTGGGTTAGTCTATCCTGTATTTGTCATCTGCTGTCCTCACCACCTGTTAGCATACTCGATACTAACTTATCTGCATTCCTAAATACCATCTTGAACTCTCCTGTACAAACCTATCAAGTGCTTACCATCCTTGTCACTGTTCACACCTGTCCCTTCAGCACATCACCTTCATACTATCATATACATCCTATCACTCCAGGAACATCTCATTGAGTGTGTATATATCTGTATGTTGAAGCTGACAGGCCCACGGTGATGAGTCCTGGAGAGTTGGATCTGGTATTCAACACATCTCTACATGACTACTGAGTGGAGATTTTGCAGCTGCAAATCCAGCCTATAACAAAAACGCAGGAGCGTTACAGATTAAACGAACCTTAAAAATGGATTCAGCAGAATTACCCACTCAAGTGACACAATTAACACAACAAGTAAAAGCGTTAATACTTGCTCTGACTGACGTACAAGAAAAGAATCAGACTTTAACACAGCAGGTAACCCAGCTCTCACGGCTTACTACTGTTCAGCCTCCTGAACCTAAAATAAACACCCCTCTAGTGTTTACAGGCGACCGGAAAACATTTCGGGAATTCAAAAACGCATGTCAATTGCTTTTTTTGTTAAAGCCTCGTACATACCCCACTGATCAAATAAAAGTCTGTACCATTATTTCATACTTGACGGGTGATCCACGGGCCTGGGCAGACTCTCTCTTTGAGAATAATGATCAGATTCTCAACATCTATTCTTTATTCCTAGCGGAACTCACCAGCTTATACGATGACCCCAATAGGCAGAGTACTGCTGATATGCAGTTGAGGGCCTTGAAACAAGGAAGGAGACCTGTAGAAGACTTTGTATCTGAGTTCAAAAGATGGACCCTTGATTCAGGGTGGAATGACACATCTTTGCGAACTCAATTCAGACTCGGGTTATCGGAAGCTGTTAAAGACGAGCTCGCCCGAGCGGATTTACCTGGCACCTTGGAGGCCTTGATACAACTTAGTATCAACATCGACAGACGACTGCGAGAAAGAAGGGCTGAAAAGATGGGCATGCCATTGTCTAGTCCTTCTCGGATTTCGGCCGTTGACCCTACTCCCATGGATGTAGGAACCATACGCCCACCTTTAACGACTACTGAACGAGCTAGAAGAACATCCAGAAATCTCTGCATGTATTGCGCATCCCCGGATCATTTGATAAGCACCTGTGTCCTTGTTCACAAAAAAGAGGGTGGGTGTTCACATGTCTTGCTGGGAGGATTAACGAGTTCCTTTTCTAACCCCTATCTTTTTGTTCATTTAATATTACAGTGGGACCAAACTAGGATCACCACCAAGGCTATGGTCGACACTGGATCTTGTGGAAACTATATTGATACACGCTTTGTTACCTTAAATAAAATACCTATTATTTCAAAATCTAAGCCTGTTTCTGTTAGTTTCATTAATGGTATTCCACTGTCTTCTGGTCCAATCACCAACCAGACACAGGCACTCCTTGCCACTACCAACGAGTCACATGTGGAGACCATCACTTTTGATATACTATCCTCACCCCATTTTCCTATTATTTTGGGACTTCCCTGGTTACACACACACCAACCAATCATAGATTGGAAAAAACGGACTTTGGTTTTCCCTTCTCACTATTGTGAGAATACGTGTAACCTCCCATCTTATGGGAAGATTCTGTCTGTGGTGTCAGATGAAATTGCACCACTATGCTATCAGGATCTGTCCGAAGTGTTCCTTGAGAAAAATGATCAAGTGTTGCCTCCCCATAGGGATTACGATTGCACTATCGATCTACTCCCTAACAGCAAATTGCCTTTCGGTCATGTTTATCCCCTTTCACAGGATGAACTTTCTCACCTCAAGGAATACTTGGATGAGAATTTGACAAAAGGGTTCATTAGACCCTCTACTTCTTCCACTGCTGCAGGACTTTTCTTTGTCCGCAATAAGGATTCCAGTCTCAGGCCTATTATCGATTATAGGCAATTAAACACGATTACGATAAAGGATCGCTATCCTTTGCCGCTTATCCCTGAACTTATTGAACAAGTGCGTGGGGCTACTTATTTCACCAAATTAGACCTGAAAGGGGCATACAACCTAATCCGAATCCGTGACGGGGATGAGTGGAAAACAGCATTCAGAACCAGATACGGACTATTCGAATACCTTGTGATGCCATTCGGGCTATGTAATGCTCCCGCAGCTTTCCAAAGATTCATAAACGACATCTTTAGAGACTTACTTGATGTCTGTGTTGTAGTATACCTAGACGATATACTTATCTATTCTCGATCTATGCCTGAACACATAAAACATGTAAGACTTGTGTTGTCCAGACTGCTCTCACACAGTCTATACGTGAAATTAAAAAAATGCCTATTTCATAAAGAAGAAATATTATTTCTAGGATACTTCATATCCAAAACTGGAATTAAGATGGATATGAGTAAGATATCCTGTATTCTAGACTGGCCTATACCAACAACTCGTAAGGCCCTACAGCGATTCCTAGGATTCTCGAACTTCTATAGGAAGTTCATCAAGAACTTTTCCGCCATTGTGAGACCTCTCACACAACTGACAAGTATAAAAAATCATTCAAATGGTCAGAAGAAGCAAATCAAGCTTTCTGCTTGTTAAAATCAAGCTTCACTTCTGCTCCCATACTACGCCATCCAGACCCATCCCTCCAATATATTCTAGAGGTAGATGCGTCAAATATGGCAGTAGGAGCAGTTCTCTCCCAACGACCAACAAACACTTCATCACTCCACCCAGTTGCTTTCTTTTCAAAATCACTAAGCAGCCCAGAGGTGAATTACCCAGTGGGTGAAAAGGAGTTGCTTGCCATAAAATTGGCACTGGAGAATTGGCGACATCTGCTCGAAGGTACCCAGTTACCAATACTCATATATACAGATCATAAAAACCTTCAATACCTCCAGACTAACAAGACTCTTTCCCACCGGCAGGTACGATGGTCATTATCCTTTTTAAGATTTAATTTCTTAGTGACCTATACGCCTGCAGACAAAAATAAAAAAGCGGATGCGCTATCACGAGTAACTGAAGATAACTGCGCCGAAATCCCTTCCATTCCCATAATACCCTATGAACGCATCATTGGTGTTGTCCGATCCTTGAAGGAAGAGATTTTGCACAGTATAGGAATGGATTCACCTCCACCACAAATAAGTACTGATGCAGAAGGCTTCCTCTATTACAATGACAAACTTTACATACCCCCTACTATGCGCACCAAGATCTTGGAGTTATCGCATGATGTACCCATGGCAGGACATATGGGTATGACGAAAACCTTTAATTTACTCACCAGGCAGTTTTGGTGGCCTGATATGAAGACGTCTGTACAAAAATTTGTTTCTTCATGTGACATCTGTGCAAGGTCCAAAATTGACACTACAAAACCATCTGGACTACTTTGTAGTCTACCAATACCCCAGGTTCCATGGGAAGTTGTGTCCTTAGATTTCATAGTAGAACTACCACCTTCCAAAGGATTTAATACCATCCTAGTGTCAGTGGACCACTTGACAAAGATGGCACATTTCATCGCTATCCGTAGACTACCTTCATCCAAACAAACAGCGGAACTACTGATGAAACGTGTTCAAGTTGCATGGAATTCCAAAGACTCTTTTGTCCGACCGTGGTTCACAATTTATCTCTAAATTTTGGCAAGCACTTTGTCAAATTTTACGCATTGAGCGAAAGCTCACTTCTCCCTACCATCCTCAGACCAACGGACAGACTGAAAGAGTCAACCAGTGCATTGAGCAATATCTACGCTGCTACACATCATACCTGCAGGATGATTGGGTGGATCTCCTTCCTCTAGCGGAATTTGCTTACAACAACGCAACCCACAGTACTACGAAGCAAAGTCCGTTCTACTTGAACTATGGGTTTCATCCCACTCTTCTTCCACCACGCATCCTGCCATCGAGTAACCCAGTAGCCTCGGATTACCTTACCCAAATAAAAGACTCTTTGGGTTTACTCAATACTACCATATCACATGCTCATAGTCAACAAAAAAGGTACTACGACCTTCGTAGAAGACCTTCTCCTCAGTATGTTATTGGGGACCTCGTTTGGCTATCAACAAAAAATTTAAGATTAAAGATCCCTAGCAAAAAGCTTGGGCCTTTATTCTTGGGACCCTTCCCAATCAGGAAACTAATTGGAAAAGCTGCAGTACAGCTCACCTTACCGGCAGATCTCAAGATCCATCCCATCTTCCATGTGTCGCTATTGAAGCCACATGTTCCTAACCAAGGAATAAGGCCTACCATCCCACCTCCACCTCCTGTACAAGTTGAAGGCGGAGAAGAATATGAGATAAAGGAGATTCTGGATTCTCGTGTCCACAGAAGAAGACTCCAATATCTAGTACGATGGAAGAACTATGGGCCCCAAGACGACACCTGGCTGGATACCTCTGATATACATGCCCCTAGACTGATTCGCAATTTTCACTCGAAATACCCGGAAAAAACAGTTCTAGAGGCCTTCCGGAGCCGGCCTTAAGGGGGGGGGGTACTGTAATGTTCTGGTACCTCTGGTACCCTTATTCCACTTTCCATTCCGTGTATGCGTCCCACCATTCTCTTCTGGTAGGTGCGCATACACCTTTAAGACCGATGCTGTCATCACTGAGCGCCGCAGAGCGGCTATTTCAACCGCCGGCGTTCTCACTCACATGTTCGTTCAACCTGCCTTGCATCTATGCTTACAAGCGTGTCTCGCTGTGGAACCTCGCTACAGATCCCTGTATCTCGCTACCAGGATCACTTCCTCAGACCCGAACCTCGCTACTGATCCCTGTATCTCGCTACTGGATCACTTCCTCATCACCGGACCCTTCTACTACTATACTATAGTGATAAGTACCCCGCAGGGGAAACCTCCATAACTTACACTACTACTATTGCATTAAGGACTGTTACTACCTATCCATACTATCCTATCATCTGCACTGTTACATAGATTGCTAGCTCTTGAGACTACTACCATCTATCATCTGCACTGCTGCATAGATTGCTAGCTCTCCTGTCTACTACTATCTATCCTTGCACTGGGTTAGTCTATCCTGTATTTGTCATCTGCTGTCCTCACCACCTGTTAGCATACTCGATACTAACTTATCTGCATTCCTAAATACCATCTTGAACTCTCCTGTACAAACCTATCAAGTGCTTACCATCCTTGTCACTGTTCACACCTGTCCCTTCAGCACATCACCTTCATACTATCATATACATCCTATCACTCCAGGAACATCTCATTGAGTGTGTATATATCTGTATGTTGAAGCTGACAGGCCCACGGTGATGAGTCCTGGAGAGCTGGATCTGGTATTCAACACATCTCTACATGACTACTGAGTGGAGATTTTGCAGCTGCAAATCCAGCCTATAACAAAAACGCAGGAGCGTTACACTCTGGCTCAGTAATCAGTTTAGGGGATTTTGTTTTTTACTGCTAAAGAACTTGGATGAAGTGTAAAGTGATATGGGATACTCCAGATTTACTGAATATATGAGTAGGAGGACGCTCTATTTTGCTAAGCCTCCCCAAACAGTCCCTATGCCGGAGCAAATACAGATGACAAAACTGAGTCCCTTTTAAGAAGCAATCCCAGACGGAACTACCACTGGCTCTTCCACCCAAAAAAAAAGCACACAGTCACTGGGGCCCTGAGCTCGGGTCAGTACTCTCAATGTCACAGGTTCACCGGATGCCTCTTTCCTGTGTCCACTGGAACCTCTTCAGTGAGGGAGAGGTTAATTCTCACAATGCCACAGGACAGTCAGACCCCTTCCAGCTTCCACTGGGCACTCTTCAGTGAGGTCTCTAGACCAGGTCCTTAGATGAAATTCCCTTGATTAGCTTCAAAGAATTTTAGCAGTAGCCCCCCCCCCCTCCCTCCCCAGCTGGGACCTCGATGAACATGTAGCAATCTCCAACTGAGGGTAGTAGGACAAGAAACTGGCTACTCCAAGCCCTAGAGATATGTGCTCTTCAGCCAACTACTGGGTACACCTCTCCAGGGATTGGTTGAAGTCCCATAAATATTCAGACTGCCCTTTTGACTTTCCTGCTCACTATAGTCTAGGAAAGTCTACAATTATACCTGCAGCTTTTGAAACACAGAACAGCCCAAAGCCATAAACAACTGCTCCACTGATTACAGTAGAGTCAAAAAGAACTAAATTTGCCTAAGGGTCCTTTCAAACGGAGCGGAGCGTTTTTTTGATCCGCTCCGGCACTTTTTTTTTTTTGTGTCATTTGGTCCGTATGTCTGTTTATCGTCCCATTCGTTTGCGGATGATAAACGGAGATAATGCATGTCAATGGGAGTGCGGATGTCAGCGGATGACACCGCTGACATCCGTTTTTGCTTCCGTTCCGTTTTTTTTAAACGGAAGAAAAGTAGGGTTCTCTTCCGTTCCAAAAAACGGAACTGATAGGAAAGGACCCAAATCGGATGTCAGCGGATGGTCATCCGCTGACATCCGCAATCCCATTGACCTGCATTATGTACGTTTTTCATCCACAAAAAAATGGGATGAAAAACGGCCATACAGACCGCCCGTGTGAAAGGACCATTACATCCTAGTAACCTGACTAGGAGGGTGCTACAATTGTACTCATACTAATTGACATAACTGTATAAATTGCATATGTTACCAACTAATTGTCAGTTATATATCAGATACATATTAGTAGAACCGGACTGTGGCGTGGAATGTCTTGGCTTAGATGTTACATGTTGTAAAACCTGCAAAAGTTCAATTAAAGTATCTAATTAAAAAGAAAAAGAAAATAGAACCATTATTGGTGGTGGATCACAGTTAAACAAATGAAAAAAAAATCAGCATTTCTGAAAAAAAGCTTATTTTTTAGCTTTACATCAATATATCTTTCACAATTACAAATGAAAGAGCAGATTTTTACTCATGTTTAAAATAACGTAATTATAGAGAACAGGGCTAAGTTGTAAAGAGTCTCATGCCAGCCCATTGACAGACTAATCTCTGCCCAAGATAAATGTTATTCCTCATCCCATGGAAATTTCACCTTGCAATTCTCCATTTTCTCCTTGTAGATTTTGTCAAAATACTTGCTCTGGGATTCCGTAAAATGGTTCTTCCAATCACCGCAGATACCTGGAAAGAAAAAATATATATACCGTATGTACAACTCCAGGCAAAACTATGACAATAGATTTGGTATTAGAACTCACATTTTTACTGTCATCTGTGACCCCATTAGGGAGATTTATGCTCACTTCCTGTCCCTCCAAAGTCATTATGAAAAATGAGGGTGTCGGCATCACAAGGACAGAAAGAGACAGACAGCAATAGAATGCTGTCAGAAGTTCTAACTGTTCCCTAATCTAATAAAAAGGTGTTTTTGTCTGTATCCCTGTTGTAGCAACTAACCATCACTTCTTGCCCCAAAAGAAGTGGGATACAGGTGACATTAAAAGCCAGACAGAGGTCTCTCTGCTGAATTCAAAATAAAAGTTTATTCTTTAATGCATTAGTGGCAAAACTAATGCTTTGCACAGAACTTTGAACAATTTAGCTCCTACTTGCAGTATGTCATGGCAGTGCAGTTTTGTACCTCCCAAAACATTGCAATAAAAGGGTAAGTAAGGCTTAGTGAGTGAGTATCTCCTCTCTTACGCATTTTGGAAAAATTACTAAAAATAAATAGATTTCTGATCTCATGCATTTAGGAAATATCATAATTAAATAGATAAATAGATGATAAACAGATTTCAATACATAGAGCCTTGGCTGCCTCCTGGACCATGCAGAGAAGACTGTATAAGTAATCTACAACAGGTATGTATATGTAGTCACAATGCACACAATCAACACTTTTTAAATTAGCCCCATTCTTAAATACTGATTGGCCAGTCACCCAATTGCATTTTAAAACAAGTAAGCCAACCATAAACAATGAGAAATGTCATTTAATTTAGGGTTCACAAGCAAGGTCGATAAAGACATGGATGAGCAAGTTTGGGTGGAGGAACATGACTGGCCTGCACAGAGTCCTGACCTCAACTCGATAGATAACTTTTGGGATGAATCAGAGCAGAGACTGCGAGCCAGGCCTTCTCGCCAACATCAGTGCCTGACCAATGCACTTCTGGAAGAATGTTCAAACATTCCCATAGACACACTCCTAAACCTTGTGGACAGCCTTCTCAGAAGAGTTGAAGCTGCAAAGGGTGGGTCAACTCAGTATTGAACCCAATGGACTAAGAATGGAATGCCATTAAAGTTCATGTGCGTGTAAAGGCAGGTGTCCCAATACTTTTGACAATATAGTGTATCGGTTTATATACATGTATATAGTGTATATGTACTTGTTAACCTACCTGGATCTAGGCATGAGCAAGAACTGAGAACAATTTAAAGGGTAACTCCACTTTCGTGGGAAAGAAAAATAGCAATTAAAAAAATAATATATATAATAAATAATATATATATAATAACGATATAATAAAATAATAATATAGTGTATACACTTGCAACACAAGTCATATTGTGGTTAAATGTTAATAAAAATTACTTTTCCTTTTAAATCTGCAGCTCTGTAATTTTCTGTAAAATGCAATACAATATGGCTACCTGGAGGTGTTTTATACACAGAAGGTGTACAGAACGCCCCCCAGAAACATCATTTCCTACTTGTGTGATTGGCTCACTGATTTTCCCAGAAGTCTGCACTAAGATACAAGTCAGATTTCAGGCATCCCCTGCAACAAAAATATAAATTTTGGTGAGATACTCCCAATAGGTAAACATAGATGTTCGCCAGCACACCATGGATCTTGCACAGCAGTCCAAAGAAACTTTTATTTGCAAAGGGATCACATCACATCAGGATAAGTGCAATGTTTCGGAGTCATGCCAGACCCCTTTGTCAGGCATGTGACATCACATGCCTGACGAAGGGGTCCTGATGTGATGTGATCCCTTTGCAAATAAAAGTTTCTTTGGACTGCTGTGCAAGATCCATGGTGTGCTGCGGAACATCTGTTTACCTGTGATAGATCCAGTGTCCAGCTGGTGATCACTGCAGCACCCACAACAGATGTGCCTGTACCCAGTAAGGTGTGTGATGGGAATATGAACTATTCTAATTCCAATAGGAAAACACATCTAAAGGAATGCAGACCTTGAAATTTTCTTCGTTAGTGCCCTGCAGATGCAGCAACTGGTTGATCATTATGAAACCTCTTCCATTAGATTCATTTAGCACATGGACACAGACAAACACAAAGGGATATTCAGAATAACAAAAGGTAGGAATCTGCAACAGTTTGTTAAAATCCTTGTATTGTACAGAAATCACCCAGAAGGGAATGTTTTTTTTTTGTCAACAAAAGTAGAGTTACTCTTTAACCACTTAACCCCCGGAAGATTTTACCCCCTTCCTGACCAGGCCCTATTTTGCGATTCGGCACTGCGTGACTTTAACGGACAATTGCGCGGCCGTGCGGCGCTCTACCTAAACAAATTTGACGTCCTTTTTTTCCCACAAACAGAGCTTTCTTTTGGTGGTATTTGATCACCTGTGCGATTTTTTGATCATGCGCTATAAACAAAAAAATAGCGACAATTTTGCAAAAATAACAATATTTTTCAAATTTTTTTATATGAAATCACCCCCCCCCCCCCCCAAAAATGTAAAAATCAAAATTTTTTAACATTTTAGGCCAATTTGTTTTCTGCTACATATGCTTGGTAAAAAAAATCACAATAAGCGTATTTTGCTTGGTTTGCGCAAAAGTTATTGCGTTTACTAACAAAGGGAAAGATTTTTGTAACTTTTGTTGTTTTTTTTTTTTAACGAGTAATGGCGGCGATCTGCGATTTTTTTTTTGCGGGACTGCGACATTGCTGGCGGACAGATCGGACCCTTGACTGACATTTTTGACACTTTTGGGGGTACCAGTGACATTACTACAGTAATCAGTGCTATACATATGCACTGTTACTGTAAAAATGACACTGGCAGGGAAGGGGTTAACTTTATTGGAGAAGGAGGGGTTAAGTGTGTCCCTAGGGGCGTGTTTCTAACTGTGCAGGGATGTGGCTTTACATTTAACAGCAGAGATCAACGGTCCTACATAGCAGGACCGTTAGATCTCTGCTTTTACACAGGAAGAATAACAGGCAGCTTTGTTTACATTAGCCGCCTGCCTTTCTCCCTTCACAGCGGATGATCGCGAGTGACCGGCGGACATCGGGTCCGCCGGTCACACGCGCGGACTTGTTCGGGAACGAGCCGGGGCGGGAGCGCGCCTCTGGGTGCGCGCGCCCGCCCGCTATTGGCTTACAGGCTAGTGACGTACCCATACGTCACTTTGCCTGGCCGGGGCTGACCACCGCAGTATATGTACTTGCGGCAGTCGGCAAGCGGTTAACCACTTAAGGACCACCCGCCGCATATATACTGCGGCAGGCAGCCCCTTCTGTGCGAACCGACGTAGGGGTACATCGGTCATGCGCCTGGTGCTGGGATGCGAGCGTGCTGCCAGTGGCGCACTCCTGCTCCCACTCGGCAACGGGGATGCCGATGCACTGGGCCGGCGGCCGGGATTGACGTCGGCCACCCGCGATCGCTCCCCACTGAGAGAGAAGGATGGGCAGCTGACTGTTCTTCTCTCTGAAATGATCACAAAGTGCCTGTAATACTTCTATATAGGATCACAGGTCTCTGTGATCATTTCAAATGCCCAACCCCCCCACAACCCCCCCCAACCCCCCTACAGTTAGTAAACACGCCCCTAGGCTTACATTTAACCCCTTGATCGCCAACCAGGTTAACTCCGTCCCTACCAGTGTCATTATTACAGTAACAGTGCATATTTTTAGCACTGATTACTGTAGTAACGTCACTGGTCCCCCCAAAAGTGTCAAAAATGTCAGTTAGGGGTCCGATCTGTCCAACGCAATGTTGCAGTCCTGCTAAAAATCGCAGATTTCCGCCATTACTATTAAAAAATAAATAAATAAAAATGGCATAAATCTGTCCCCTAGTTTGTAGACAAAATAACTTTTGCGCAAACCAATCAAAATACGCTTTTTGCAATTTTTTTCGACCAAAAATATGTAGCATAATACATCTTGGCCTAAAAGGATGAAAAATTTTGATATTTAAACTTTTTTTTGGGAATGTTATATAGCAGAATGTGGAAAATATTGTTTTTTTTCAGAATTGTCGCTTTTCTTTGTTGTTTATAGTGCAAAAAAAAAAAAATCACACAGGTGATCAAATACCACCAAAAGAAAGCTCTGTTTGTGTGAAAAAAGGACATCAAATTTATTTGGGTACAGCGTTGCACGACCGTTAAAATAACGCCGTGCCGAATTGCAAAAAATGGCCTTGTCATTAAGGGGGCAAATCCTTCCGGTCCAGAACTGGTTAAAGTGGTAGTAAACCTCCAAAATAAAAAAAATTCATTCATCCAAAGCACTTAGTGAGGTTTCTCTTTGCTCCCTCATTCCTCAGAGATTTTGGTCCATAGTGACATGATAGCACCACGCAGTTGCTGCAGATTTGTCGGCTGCATATCCATGATACAAATCTCCCATTCCACCACATCCCAAAGGTGGTTTACTGGATTGAGATCGAGATCTGGTGACTGTGGAGGCCATTGGAGTACAATGAACTCATTGTCATGTTCAAGAAACCAGTGGTGAGATGATTTGAGCTTTGTGACATGGTGCATTATCTTGCTGGAAGGAGCCATCAGAAGATGGGTACACTGTAGGCATAAAGGGATGGACATGGTCAGCAACAATACTCAGGTAGACCGCAGCGTTTAAAGAATACTCAATTGGTACTAAGGGGCCCAAAGCGTGCCAAGAAGATATCCTCCTCACCATTACACCACCAGCACCAGCCTGAACCGTTGATACAAGGCACAATGGTTCTATGCTTTCATACTGTTTACACCAAATTCTGACCCTACCATCTGAATGTTGCAGCTGAAATTGAGACTAAAGCCCCGTACACACGTACCGATCGTCGGCATACAAACGTCGGCGGACGAAAGATCTGCCGATTGTACGCTTGTTAGTATGGTGCCTCCGACAGCCGTCAGCGCACATTCTGCGGACAAGAGTCTGTCTTGCAGGCATTAAAATTTTTGTATGCCGACAACAGAGCGGCCGATTGTTCGCCAGTCAGTACAGAATTCGGACGACAGACCGCAGATTTGCAAGACTGGGCATGCTCAGAAAAGGAAAAACACAGGGAAAGTTAACCATTACATGACATCACTTCTGCAGTCGGCTGTAGTCGGCGGACAAAATTCTTGTGCTGTCTTTGCACTTTTCAACAGACACCGATAGCCCAGGGACAAAAGACGGCCGATCGTTCGCTGATGATCGGTACGTGTGTACGGGCCTTTAAGCCTCGTACACACGCACAGATTGTTGGCCAACCGATCGGCAAACTTTTGTCCAGTGTTGTGTTGGTTGAAATGTGCTCTAGACTTGCACTGGACTTTTGTTGGCCAACAAAAACCAACTTCAGAAGTGATGTCATGTTCTGGTTGACTTTCAGTGTGTTTTTCCTTCTCTGAGCATGCCCAGTCTTGCTCATCTGATTTTTGTCTGCCGAAATCTGTACTGACTGACGAACAATCGGCCGTTCTTTGTTGGCCAACAAAAATTTTATAGCATGCACACCAGATTTTTTTCGGCCGAAAATTCGCAGTTGGTTGTCGGAAGCATCATACTAACAAGCCTACAATCGGCCGATCGAACGTTGGCCAACAATTTACAGCCAACAATCTGTGCGTGTGTACGGGGCTTTATCAGACTAGGCAAAGTTTTTCCAATCTTCTATTGTTCAATTCTGGTGAGTCTGTGCTAATTGCAGCTTCAGTTTCCTGTTCTTAGCTGATAGGAGTGGCACCTGGTTTGGTCTTCTGCTGCTATAGCCCATTTGCTTCAAAGTTCGATGTGTTGTACGATCTGAGATGGTATTCTGCATACCTTGGTTGTAAAGAGATTGTAAACAAAGCAGGCGGATCTCCTAAGTGACAGGCAGGGTCAGATTGCAGGGTTCAGCATAGCTGAACCCTCGATCTGTCCTTGTGTCACATAGTCACCTCCCCCCACACACGTCAGTAAGCACCAGGCATACATTAACCCCTCCCTCTCCAATAAAATTAACCCCTTTCCTGCCAGTGTCATTTTTACAGTAACAGTGCATATATATAGCACTGATTACTGTAGAAATGTCACTGGTACCCCCAAAAGTGTCAAAAATGTCAGTCAAGGGTCCGATCTGTCCGCCGCAATGTCGCAGTCCCCGCAAAAAAAATTGCAGGTCGCCGCCATTATGCGTTAAAAAAAAAACACCAAAAATGACAGAAATCTTTCCCTTTGTTAGTAAACGCAATAACATTTGCGCAAACCAATCAAAATATGCTTATTGTGATTTTTTTTTACCAAACATAGGTAGCAGAAAACAAATTGGCCAAAAATTTAAAAAAAATTTAGATTTTTACATTTTTTGGGGGGGAATTTCATATAAAAAAATGTTAAAAATATTGTTATTTTTTCAAAATAAACGCTATTTTTTTGTTTATAGCGCAAAAAGTAAAAATCGCAGAGGTGATCAAATACCACCAAAAGAAAGCTCTATTTGTGGGAAAAAAGAACGTAAATTTCATTTGGGTACGGCGTCACACGAGTGCGCAATTGTCAGTTAAAGTCGCACAGTGCCGAATCGCAAAAAGTGGCCCAGACGTAAGACAGCAAAATCCTCCGGTGGTAAAGCGGTTAATCATTTCCTAGATTACCCACCAACAGGAATAAAGGTATTGTCCAGAAAAAATATTGTGCTTGTGTGTTAGGGTACACAGAAAGGCAGCACACTAAACACCAAAATACAAAATAAAATTAAGAATTCAAAACTATAGGTGTGCTTTCCCTTTAAACCAAAAAAGTGATCATAATATCACACCAACCATTGTGCCCAAACGTCTTACCAGATACACACAGGATCTCTGATTTAACTACTTGCCGACCACCCGCCGCAGGCTGGCTCAGCTGCGCGAACCAACGTATGGGTACAAGGATTCGCGGGATCGCTCCTGGGGCAGAGCCGGGCGCGCCCGCCCCCGCTAGGCAGCAGAGATGCTAACCCACGAGGCCGGCGGCCACGATTGCCTTTGGGCACCCGCGATCGTTCCCCGCTGAGAGAGGACCGTCAGCTATTGTAAACACAGCAGACCGTTGTTCTCTCTGAAATGGTCACAGAGCGCCTGTGATCCTCCTAAATATATATATATTTCACAAGCCCCTCCCCCCACAGTTCGAAAACACTCCCCTAGGCTCACACTTAACCCTTTGATCACCCCTGGGTTAACCCCTTCCAGTGACATTATTACAGTAACATTGTATATTTTTAGAACTGATTACTGTAGTAATGTCACTGATCCCCCCAAAAGTGTCAAAAATGTCAGTTAGGGGTCCAATCTGTCTGCCGTAATGTTGCAGTCCCACTAAAAATCGCAGATCGCTGCCATTACTAGTAAAATAAATAAATAAATAAATAAAAATTACGTAAATCTTTTCCCTAGTTTGTAGACACGATAACTTTTGCGCAAACCAATCAAAGTACGCTTAGTGGGATTTTTTTTACGATAAATATATAGCAAAATACAAATTAGCCTAAAATGATGAAAAATTTGATTTTTAAATTTTTTTTCCTTCGGGGGGGGGGGGGGGGGAATGTTATATAGCAGAAAGTGAAAAATATATATATTTTTTCAGAAGTGTCGCTCTTTTTTTGTTTATAGTGCAAAAAAAAAAAAAAAATCGCACAGGTGATCAAATACCACCAAAAGAAAGCTCGATATTTTATTTGGTTACAGCGTTGCACGACCGCACAACTGTCCATTAAAATAACGCAGTGCCAAATCGCAAAAAATAGCCTGGTCATTAAGGGGGAAAATCTTCCAGTCCAGAAGTGGTAGAAAGAGGTCAACAAGCACAAAAGGAGTATCCAGCATCACAGCCTGCACTCAACACGGATAATCTCCCAACATCAGGGCTACTCATCAAAAATAGTCACAAATGCAATGGAGAAAAAAAAAGAGAACAGGCCATATAGAACTTCCGATGACGTCATTTCTATGACGAAGCGCGTCAAGTTGCAACGCACGCTGCCTCGTTCTGGGCCTGCAGTGAACCGCACACCATCTCCCCACTTCCGGGTACGGCGCTGCTCTTACTAGCAGACACCAAGGACAGCCGCGAGGCATTGAGTCTGCAAGGAAACCATTTAAGGTCACCAGTCTGTTTTTATTTAGCTCTTTTTATTGTGATTGCATTGAAAGTTTCTTGAATAAAGAGGAAATCTTTTTAATACCGTCTGAACCATGAGGAGCCTTCTTTCTTCCTTCACATCCTGAGTGCATACAGGAGCAAGCCGTGGACCCTCGTGGACCCCCAGGAAACCGGAACCAACTTGAGAATAAACACCCAAGCCTGTACAGATTTCTGCTGACGTAGGCCAACAGGAATCCACTGGATCTGGTAAGTGGGCCATTTTACCATTTACCACCGGAGGTGAAGTGGAGGGTCACACCACTACTGCATATGTGAAAGCACTAGCACTTTTCAATTGGCACAGAAGGACTTTATGCACCATTTGCACTATATAATATTTGCACTAATATGGACTTTATTATTTCACCTTGTGATTATATGTAAGCACTTTAGCTGATATATTACACTTTGCGCTTTATTATCTGAATAACTTATGCTATCCATAATCTTTTTCTAAATTGAAGTTATTTATATATTTTATATTTTTTCATAATTTGTATCATTTTATTGTATGGCACAAGGTAGCAACACCTGAGTACCACCATATTCACATTTTTTTTGCACATTTTATTGTTATGTAACAAACAAATGTGGTAGGATTTCAACGCCCTCCACTATAGGGTTTAGCGCAGTTTCCCCATACTCTATAACAGGCCATATAGTTTGATCTAGACACAGCTGATGTAGCAGAGCCACTCCAGACAATTTTGTCAGGATCCACCCAGCTGCATGACTGACAGCTGGCTTTGCCTCTGACTGAGCCAACTGTGCCCACCTCCACTCCTGCCAGATTCTCCAGTCACTAACAGTCACTGCTTTCCATTCCAAGTAGATCAAGAACTGAGTGATCAGCGGTCATGTGATTGCTCAGTTCGCATTCTTAGAGCCAACGTGGGATAGAGTCAACATCACACTTATGCTGCAACATAGAAGTGAGTATATATGTTCAATTTTTTGCAACTTCAAACTTCTCCTACAACAAAATTGACACATTTCTGCTACATTTAAAGTCTTACTAAACCCAGGACCCTGCATTCACTATATTTGGTCTCCCACAGTACACAGAACCAGGAAATGCCAGTTTTCTTTTTTCATCTTTTCTCATCAGCAGTATATAGCAGTCTAGTGACTTTTATCAGTGCCTTGTTAAAGCTTGTAGGAGGAGTTTTAAAACTGCACTGAGCTGTCCTATCAGGATGCAGGACCCCTGACCCACTGCCTGGACAGTGCTGATTGGCCCTGTGCTAATCACATGCACTGTTCCAAGAAAAGAAAACCTCTAAAGCAAGACACACCAAACTGAGCATGTGCAGTCTGACTCCACTATCCGGACATGTTATGGGGACAATGCAGGAAGAGGAGGATCTGTGCATACAGGCTCAAACATCCTTTTTACACAATGCAGATTAGGTTCCACAGTGAGTATAACAAGCATGCTTTACTGCATATACAGACTGATTTTACTGTTGTGGGTTTAGTAACACTTTAATTATAAATACACTATATTACCAAAAGTATTGGGACACCTGCCTTTGCACGCACATGAACGTTAATGGCACCCCACTCTTAATCCATAGTGTTCAACAATGAGTTGGCCCACCCTTTGCAGCTATACCAGCTTCAACTCTTCTTGGAAGGCTGTCCACAAGGTTTAGGAGTGTGTCTATAGGAATGTTTGACCATTCTTCCATAAGCGCATTTGTGAGGTCAGGCACTGATGTGGAAGAGAAGGCCTGGCTTGCAGTCTCCGCTCTAATTCATCCCAAAGGTGTTCTATCGGGTTGAGTTCAGGACTCTGTGCAGGCCAGTCAAGTTTCTCCACCCCAAGCTTGCTCATTCATGTCTTTATGGACCTTGCTTTGGGCACTGGTGCGCAGTCATGTGGGAACAGGAAGGGGCCATCCCCAAGCTGTTCCCACAAAGATAGGAGTATGAAATTGTCAAAAATGTCTTGGTATACTGATACCTTAAGAGTAGTGTTGAGCGAACACGGACTGTATTATTCGTGTTCGTACCGAATAATTGGATTTTTTTTACCCGAACACGGACACGGACACTTTACTGTATGTTCGGGTAAAAATCCGTGTTCGGTCGTTTTATTTCCGGGTTTTGCATGCTTTGGCGCTCTTTTCATGGCGGGCTTTCAACAGCCAATCAACAATCGTTTAACTGGTGTGCCTTAAGCCATCCCAGCCATGCCTGCAAATGTCTTAGTAGCTGTGATTGGCCGTCTGAAGCATGTGACCAAGTCTTTATAAGTTCGAGGCAGCCGCCGCAGCAGCGTCATTCTGCTGCTTAGCTAAGGGACAGAGCACACATCAATGTGCTGGCTGCTGATTAGGGAAAGATAGGCAGGAAAAAACCATTTGTGTCCGGATAGAATTGAGGGACAGGTCGGAGTGTTTAGGCAGGGCGAGTTGTAGGCATTTTAGGGATAGAGTCTGCTGAATTATAGGGTCAGTGTCTTCTACAAACTACAATCGATATTGCTGTGTGGGGGGTGGGGTGAATCTGCACTCAATCCTGATCTACGATCTCTTCTCAATCCTGTTAGGGACAGAGTCTGCTGAATTTTAGGGAAACTGTGTTCTACAAACTACAATCGATATTGCTGTGTGGTGTGGGATTGGAGATAGGCAGGTGTCAGTGATCCACATCCATTTTTCTGTGTGTGAGCTGCAGTGAACACAATCTTTTTGGGCTGCAGTGAACACAATCTTTTTGGGCTGCAGTGAACACAATCTTTTTGGGCTGCAGTGAACACAATCTTTTTGGGCTGCAGTGAACACAATCTTTTTGGGGTGCAGTGAACAAAATCTTTTTGGGGTGCAGTGAACACAATCCTTTTTGGTGTGCAGTGAACACAATCTTTGTGGGGTGCAGTGAACAAAATCCTTTGTGGGGTGCAGTGAACACAATCTTTTTGGGGTGCAGTGAACAAAATCCTTTTTGGGGTGCAGTGAACAACATCCTTTTTGGGGTGCAGTGAACACAATCTTTTTGGGGTGCAGTGAACAAAATCCTTTGTGGGGTGCAGTGAACACAATCTTTTTGGGGTGCAGTGAACACAATCTTTTTGGGGTGGAGTGAACAACATCCTTTTTGGGGTGCAGTGAACAAAATCCTTTTTGGGGTGCAGTGAACAAAATCATTTTTGGGGTGCAGTGAACACAATCTTTGTGGGGTGCAGTGAACACAATCTTTTTGGGGTGGAGTGAACAACATCCTTTTTGGGGTGCAGTGAACAACATCCTTTTTGGGGTGCAGTGAACACAATCTTTTTGGGGTGCAGTGAACACAATCTTTGTGGGGTACAGTGAACAGAATCTTTGTGGGGTGCAGTGAACACAATCTTTGGGGGGTACAGTGAACACAATCTTTTTGGGGTGCAGTGAACACAATCTTTGTGGGGTGCAGTGAACACAATCTTTTTGGGGTGGAGTGAACAAAATCATTTTTGGGGTGCAGTGAACAACATCCTTTTTGGGGTGCAGTGATCAAAATCCTTTTTGGGGTGCAGTGAACACAATCTTTTTGGGGTGCAGTGAACAAAATCCTTTGTGGGGTGCAGTGAACAGAATCTTTGTGGGGTGCAGTGAACACAATCTTTGGGGGGGTACAGTGAACACAATCTTTTTGGGGTGCAGTGAACACAATCTTTGTGGGGTACAGTGAACAGAATCTTTGTGGGGTGCAGTGAACACAATCTTTGGGGGGTACAGTGAACACAATCTTTTTGGGGTGCAGTGAACACAATCTTTGGGGGGTACAGTGAACACAATCTTTTTGGGGTGCAGTGAACACAATCTTTGTGGGGTGCAGTGAACACAATCTTTGGGGGGGTACAGTGAACACAATCTTTTTGGGGTGCAGTGAACAACATCCTTTTAGGGTGCAGTGAACACAATCTTTGTGGGGTGCAGTGAACAACATCCTTTTAGGGTGCAGTGAACACAATCTTTGTGGGGTACAGTGAACAGAATCTTTGTGGGGTGCAGTGAACACAATCTTTGGGGGGTACAGTGAACACAATCTTTGTGAGGTGCAGTGAACACAATCTTTGTGGGGTGCAGTGAACACAATCATTGTGGGGTGCAGTGAACTCAATCTTTGTGGGGTACAGTGAACACAATCTCATACTTCTGAAGATTTGAGGGTGCTGCCTGTTCCATACTCCCCCTACTCCTCATCTAGCCTTTTAGGGGTACAAACAATAGTAATTGGGGCCTAGTGTGGTTGTGTACGTGTGATATACATACACTTTTTTTGGATCATATTTTCTATTCCGCTATTTAATCAAAAACCTTTGGGGATCAGTTAAATTGGGGGATAGTCTGTGTTGGTACGTGTGAGAGAGATCCACCTTTCCAAGTTGTTGGGGTTCATCTCATACTTCTGAAGGTTTGAGGGTGCTGCCTGTTCCATACTCCCCCTACTCCTAGCCTTTTAGGGGTACAAACAATAGTAATTGGGGCCTAGTGTGGTTGTGTACGTGTGATATACATACACTTTTTTTGGATCATATTTTCTATTCCGCTATTTAATCAAAAACCTTTGGGGATCAGTTAAATTGGGGGATAGTCTGTGTTGGTACGTGTGAGAGAGATCCACCTTTCCAAGTTGTTGGGGTTCATCTCATACTTCTGAAGGTTTGAGGGTGCTGCCTGTTCCATACTCCCCCTACTCCTAGCCTTTTAGGGGTACAAACAATAGTAATTGGGGCCTAGTGTGGTTGTGTACGTGTGATATACATACACTTTTTTTGGATCATATTTTCTATTCCGCTATTTAATCAAAAACCTTTGGGGATCAGTTAAATTGGGGGATAGTCTGTGTTGGTACGTGTGAGAGAGATCCACCTTTCCAAGTTGTTGGGGTTCATCTCATACTTCTGAAGGTTTGAGGGTGCTGCCTGTTCCATACTCCCCCTACTCCTCATCTAGCCTTTTAGGGGTACAAACAATAGTAATTGGGGCCTAGTGTGGTTGTGTACGTGTGATATACATACACTTTTTTTGGATCATATTTTCTATTCCGCTATTTAATCAAAAACCTTTGGGGATCAGTTAAATTGGGGGATAGTCTGTGTTGGTACGTGTGAGAGAGATCCACCTTTCCAAGTTTTTGGGGTTCATCTCATACTTCTGAAGATTTGAGGGTGCTGCCTGTTCCATACCCCCCCTACTCCTCATCTAGCCTTTTAGGGGTACAAACAATAGTAATTGGGGCCTAGTGTGGTTGTGTACGTGTGATATACATACACTTTTTTTGGATCATATTTTCTATTCCGCTATTTAATCAAAAACCTTTGGGGATCAGTTAAATTGGGGGATAGTCTGTGTTGGTACGTGTGAGAGAGATCCACCTTTCCAAGTTGTTGGGGTTCATCTCATACTTCTGAAGGTTTGAGGGTGCTGCCTGTTCCATACTCCCCCTACTCCTCATCTAGCCTTTTAGGGGTACAAACAATAGTAATTGGGGCCTAGTGTGGTTGTGTACGTGTGATATACATACACTTTTTTTGGATCATATTTTCTATTCCGCTATTTAATCAAAAACCTTTGGGGATCAGTTAAATTGGGGGATAGTCTGTGTTGGTACGTGTGAGAGAGATCCACCTTTCCAAGTTGTTGGGGTTCATCTCATACTTCTGAAGGTTTGAGGGTGCTGCCTGTTCCATACTCCCCCTACTCCTAGCCTTTTAGGGGTACAAACAATAGTAATTGGGGCCTAGTGTGGTTGTGTACGTGTGATATACATACACTTTTTTTGGATCATATTTTCTATTCCGCTATTTAATCAAAAACCTTTGGGGATCAGTTAAATTGGGGGATAGTCTGTGTTGGTACGTGTGAGAGAGATCCACCTTTCCAAGTTGTTGGGGTTCATCTCATACTTCTGAAGGTTTGAGGGTGCTGCCTGTTCCATACTCCCCCTACTCCTAGCCTTTTAGGGGTACAAACAATAGTAATTGGGGCCTAGTGTGGTTGTGTACGTGTGATATACATACACTTTTTTTGGATCATATTTTCTATTCCGCTATTTAATCAAAAACCTTTGGGGATCAGTTAAATTGGGGGATAGTCTGTGTTGGTACGTGTGAGAGAGATCCACCTTTCCAAGTTGTTGGGGTTCATCTCATACTTCTGAAGGTTTGAGGGTGCTGCCTGTTCCATACTCCCCCTACTCCTAGCCTTTTAGGGGTACAAACAATAGTAATTGGGGCCTAGTGTGGTTGTGTACGTGTGATATACATACACTTTTTTTGGATCATATTTTCTATTCCGCTATTTAATCAAAAACCTTTGGGGATCAGTTAAATTGGGGGATAGTCTGTGTTGGTACGTGTGAGAGAGATCCACCTTTCCAAGTTGTTGGGGTTCATCTCATACTTCTGAAGGTTTGAGGGTGCTGCCTGTTCCATACCCCCCCTACTCCTCATCTAGCCTTTTAGGGGTACAAACAATAGTAATTGGGGCCTAGTGTGGTTGTGTACGTGTGATATACATACACTTTTTTTGGATCATATTTTCTATTCCGCTATTTAATCAAAAAACTTTGGGGATCAGTTAAATTGGGGGATAGTCTGTGTTGGTACGTGTGAGAGAGATCCACCTTTCCAAGTTGTTGGGGTTCATCTCATACTTCTGAAGGTTTGAGGGTGCTGCCTGTTCCGTACTCCCCCTACTCCTCATCTAGCCTTTTAGGGGTACAAACAATAGTAATTGGGGCCTAGTGTGGTTGTGTACGTGTGATATACATACACTTTTTTTGGATCATATTTTCTATTCCGCTATTTAATCAAAAACCTTTGGGGATCAGTTAAATTGGGGGATAGTCTGTGTTGGTACGTGTGAGAGAGATCCACCTTTCCAAGTTGTTGGGGTTCATCTCATACTTCTGAAGGTTTGAGGGTGCTGCCTGTTCCATACTCCCCCTACTCCTAGCCTTTTAGGGGTACAAACAATAGTAATTGGGGCCTAGTGTGGTTGTGTACGTGTGATATACATACACTTTTTTTGGATCATATTTTCTATTCCGCTATTTAATCAAAAACCTTTGGGGATCAGTTAAATTGGGGGATAGTCTGTGTTGGTACGTGTGAGAGAGATCCACCTTTCCAAGTTGTTGGGGTTCATCTCATACTTCTGAAGGTTTGAGGGTGCTGCCTGTTCCATACCCCCCCTACTCCTCATCTAGCCTTTTAGGGGTACAAACAATAGTAATTGGGGCCTAGTGTGGTTGTGTACGTGTGATATACATACACTTTTTTTGGATCATATTTTCTATTCCGCTATTTAATCAAAAACCTTTGGGGATCAGTTAAATTGGGGGATAGTCTGTGTTGGTACGTGTGAGAGAGATCCACCTTTCCAAGTTGTTGGGGTTCATCTCATACTTCTGAAGGTTTGAGGGTGCTGCCTGTTCCATACTCCCCCTACTCCTCATCTAGCCTTTTAGGGGTACAAACAATAGTAATTGGGGCCCAGTGTGGTTGTGTACGTGTGATATACATACACTTTTTTTGGATCATATTTTCTATTCCGCTATTTAATCAAAAACCTTTGGGGATCAGTTAAATTGGGGGATAGTCTGTGTTGGTACGTGTGAGAGAGATCCACCTTTCCAAGTTGTTGGGGTTCATCTCATACTTCTGAAGGTTTGAGGGTGCTGCCTGTTCCATACTCCCCCTACTCCTCATCTAGCCTTTTAGGGGTACAAACAATAGTAATTGGGGCCTAGTGTGGTTGTGTACGTGTGATATACATACACTTTTTTTGGATCATATTTTCTATTCCGCTATTTAATCAAAAACCTTTGGGGATCAGTTAAATTGGGGGATAGTCTGTGTTGGTACGTGTGAGAGAGATCCACCTTTCCAAGTTTTTGGGGTTCATCTCATACTTCTGAAGATTTGAGGGTGCTGCCTGTTCCATACCCCCCCTACTCCTCATCTAGCCTTTTAGGGGTACAAACAATAGTAATTGGGGCCTAGTGTGGTTGTGTACGTGTGATATACATACACTTTTTTTGGATCATATTTTCTATTCCGCTATTTAATCAAAAACCTTTGGGGATCAGTTAAATTGGGGGATAGTCTGTGTTGGTACGTGTGAGAGAGATCCACCTTTCCAAGTTGTTGGGGTTCATCTCATACTTCTGAAGGTTTGAGGGTGCTGCCTGTTCCATACTCCCCCTACTCCACATCTAGCCTTTTAGGGGTACAAACAATAGTAATTGGGGCCTAGTGTGGTTGTGTACGTGTGATATACATACACTTTTTTTGGATCATATTTTCTATTCCGCTATTTAATCAAAAACCTTTGGGGATCAGTTAAATTGGGGGATAGTCTGTGTTGGTACGTGTGAGAGAGATCCACCTTTCCAAGTTGTTGGGGTTCATCTCATACTTCTGAAGGTTTGAGGGTGCTGCCTGTTCCATACTCCCCCTACTCCTAGCCTTTTAGGGGTACAAACAATAGTAATTGGGGCCTAGTGTGGTTGTGTACGTGTGATATACATACACTTTTTTTGGATCATATTTTCTATTCCGCTATTTAATCAAAAACCTTTGGGGATCAGTTAAATTGGGGGATAGTCTGTGTTGGTACGTGTGAGAGAGATCCACCTTTCCAAGTTGTTGGGGTTCATCTCATACTTCTGAAGGTTTGAGGGTGCTGCCTGTTCCATACTCCCCCTACTCCTAGCCTTTTAGGGGTACAAACAATAGTAATTGGGGCCTAGTGTGGTTGTGTACGTGTGATATACATACACTTTTTTTGGATCATATTTTCTATTCCGCTATTTAATCAAAAACCTTTGGGGATCAGTTAAATTGGGGGATAGTCTGTGTTGGTACGTGTGAGAGAGATCCACCTTTCCAAGTTGTTGGGGTTCATCTCATACTTCTGAAGGTTTGAGGGTGCTGCCTGTTCCATACTCCCCCTACTCCTAGCCTTTTAGGGGTACAAACAATAGTAATTGGGGCCTAGTGTGGTTGTGTACGTGTGATATACATACACTTTTTTTGGATCATATTTTCTATTCCGCTATTTAATCAAAAACCTTTGGGGATCAGTTAAATTGGGGGATAGTCTGTGTTGGTACGTGTGAGAGAGATCCACCTTTCCAAGTTGTTGGGGTTCATCTCATACTTCTGAAGGTTTGAGGGTGCTGCCTGTTCCATACCCCCCCTACTCCTCATCTAGCCTTTTAGGGGTACAAACAATAGTAATTGGGGCCTAGTGTGGTTGTGTACGTGTGATATACATACACTTTTTTTGGATCATATTTTCTATTCCGCTATTTAATCAAAAACCTTTGGGGATCAGTTAAATTGGGGGATAGTCTGTGTTGGTACGTGTGAGAGAGATCCACCTTTCCAAGTTGTTGGGGTTCATCTCATACTTCTGAAGGTTTGAGGGTGCTGCCTGTTCCATACTCCCCCTACTCCTCATCTAGCCTTTTAGGGGTACAAACAATAGTAATTGGGGCCTAGTGTGGTTGTGTACGTGTGATATACATACACTTTTTTTGGATCATATTTTCTATTCCGCTATTTAATCAAAAACCTTTGGGGATCAGTTAAATTGGGGGATAGTCTGTGTTGGTACGTGTGAGAGAGATCCACCTTTCCAAGTTGTTGGGGTTCATCTCATACTTCTGAAGGTTTGAGGGTGCTGCCTGTTCCATACTCCCCCTACTCCTAGCCTTTTAGGGGTACAAACAATAGTAATTGGGGCCTAGTGTGGTTGTGTACGTGTGATATACATACACTTTTTTTGGATCATATTTTCTATTCCGCTATTTAATCAAAAACCTTTGGGGATCAGTTAAATTGGGGGATAGTCTGTGTTGGTACGTGTGAGAGAGATCCACCTTTCCAAGTTGTTGGGGTTCATCTCATACTTCTGAAGGTTTGAGGGTGCTGCCTGTTCCATACCCCCCCTACTCCTCATCTAGCCTTTTAGGGGTACAAACAATAGTAATTGGGGCCTAGTGTGGTTGTGTACGTGTGATATACATACACTTTTTTTGGATCATATTTTCTATTCCGCTATTTAATCAAAAACCTTTGGGGATCAGTTAAATTGGGGGATAGTCTGTGTTGGTACGTGTGAGAGAGATCCACCTTTCCAAGTTTTTGGGGTTCATCTCATACTTCTGAAGATTTGAGGGTGCTGCCTGTTCCATACCCCCCCTACTCCTCATCTAGCCTTTTAGGGGTACAAACAATAGTAATTGGGGCCTAGTGTGGTTGTGTACGTGTGATATACATACACTTTTTTTGGATCATATTTTCTATTCCGCTATTTAATCAAAAACCTTTGGGGATCAGTTAAATTGGGGGATAGTCTGTGTTGGTACGTGTGAGAGAGATCCACCTTTCCAAGTTGTTGGGGTTCATCTCATACTTCTGAAGGTTTGAGGGTGCTGCCTGTTCCATACTCCCCCTACTCCTCATCTAGCCTTTTAGGGGTACAAACAATAGTAATTGGGGCCTAGTGTGGTTGTGTACGTGTGATATACATACACTTTTTTTGGATCATATTTTCTATTCCGCTATTTAATCAAAAACCTTTGGGGATCAGTTAAATTGGGGGATAGTCTGTGTTGGTACGTGTGAGAGAGATCCACCTTTCCAAGTTGTTGGGGTTCATCTCATACTTCTGAAGGTTTGAGGGTGCTGCCTGTTCCATACTCCCCCTACTCCTAGCCTTTTAGGGGTACAAACAATAGTAATTGGGGCCTAGTGTGGTTGTGTACGTGTGATATACATACACTTTTTTTGGATCATATTTTCTATTCCGCTATTTAATCAAAAACCTTTGGGGATCAGTTAAATTGGGGGATAGTCTGTGTTGGTACGTGTGAGAGAGATCCACCTTTCTAAGTTTTTGGGGTTCATCTCATACTTCTGAAGATTTGAGGGTGCTGCCTGTTCCATACCCCCCCTACTCCTCATCTAGCCTTTTAGGGGTACAAACAATAGTAATTGGGGCCTAGTGTGGTTGTGTACGTGTGATATACATACACTTTTTTTGGATCATATTTTCTATTCCGCTATTTAATCAAAAACCTTTGGGGATCAGTTAAATTGGGGGATAGTCTGTGTTGGTACGTGTGAGAGAGATCCACCTTTCCAAGTTGTTGGGGTTCATCTCATACTTCTGAAGGTTTGAGGGTGCTGCCTGTTCCATACTCCCCCTACTCCTCATCTAGCCTTTTAGGGGTACAAACAATAGTAATTGGGGCCCAGTGTGGTTGTGTACGTGTGATATACATACACTTTTTTTGGATCATATTTTCTATTCCGCTATTTAATCAAAAACCTTTGGGGATCAGTTAAATTGGGGGATAGTCTGTGTTGGTACGTGTGAGAGAGATCCACCTTTCCAAGTTGTTGGGGTTCATCTCATACTTCTGAAGGTTTGAGGGTGCTGCCTGTTCCATACTCCCCCTACTCCTAGCCTTTTAGGGGTACAAACAATAGTAATTGGGGCCTAGTGTGGTTGTGTACGTGTGATATACATACACTTTTTTTGGATCATATTTTCTATTCCGCTATTTAATCAAAAACCTTTGGGGATCAGTTAAATTGGGGGATAGTCTGTGTTGGTACGTGTGAGAGAGATCCACCTTTCCAAGTTGTTGGGGTTCATCTCATACTTCTGAAGGTTTGAGGGTGCTGCCTGTTCCATACCCCCCCTACTCCTCATCTAGCCTTTTAGGGGTACAAACAATAGTAATTGGGGCCTAGTGTGGTTGTGTACGTGTGATATACATACACTTTTTTTGGATCATATTTTCTATTCCGCTATTTAATCAAAAACCTTTGGGGATCAGTTAAATTGGGGGATAGTCTGTGTTGGTACGTGTGAGAGAGATCCACCTTTCCAAGTTGTTGGGGTTCATCTCATACTTCTGAAGGTTTGAGGGTGCTGCCTGTTCCATACTCCCCCTACTCCTCATCTAGCCTTTTAGGGGTACAAACAATAGTAATTGGGGCCCAGTGTGGTTGTGTACGTGTGATATACATACACTTTTTTTGGATCATATTTTCTATTCCGCTATTTAATCAAAAACCTTTGGGGATCAGTTAAATTGGGGGATAGTCTGTGTTGGTACGTGTGAGAGAGATCCACCTTTCCAAGTTGTTGGGGTTCATCTCATACTTCTGAAGGTTTGAGGGTGCTGCCTGTTCCATACCCCCCCTACTCCTCATCTAGCCTTTTAGGGGTACAAACAATAGTAATTGGGGCCTAGTGTGGTTGTGTACGTGTGATATACATACACTTTTTTTGGATCATATTTTCTATTCCGCTATTTAATCAAAAACCTTTGGGGATCAGTTAAATTGGGGGATAGTCTGTGTTGGTACGTGTGAGAGAGATCCACCTTTCCAAGTTTTTGGGGTTCATCTCATACTTCTGAAGATTTGAGGGTGCTGCCTGTTCCATACTCCTCCTCCTACTGCTCAACCATCCTTTTAGGGGTACAAACAATAGTAGTTGGGGCCTAGTGTGGTGGTGTACGTGCGAGATACATACACTTTCTTTTTGATCATATTTTCTATTCCGCTATTCAATTAAAACCTTTGGGGATCAATTCAATTGCGAGATAGTCTGTGTCGGTACGTGTGAGATCCACCTTTCCAAGTTGTTGGGGTTCATCTCATACTTCTGAAGATTTGAGGGTGCTGCCTGTTCCATACTCCTGCTCCTACTGCTCAACCATCCTTTTAGGGGTACAAACAATAGTAATTGGGGCCTAGTGTGGTTGTGTACGTGCGAGATACATAGACTTTTTTTGATCATATTTCCTATTCCGCTATTCAATAAAAACCTTTGAGGATCAATTGAATTGCGGGATAGTCTGTGTCGGTACGTGTGAGATCCACCTTTCCAAGTTTTTGGGGTTCATCTCATACTTCTGAAGATTTGAGGGTGCTGCCTGTTCCATACTCCTCCTCCTACTCCTCATCCATCCTTTTAGGGGTACAAACAATAGTAATTGGGGCCTAGTGTGGTTGTGTACGTGCGAGATACATACACTTTTTTTGATCATATTTCCTATTCCGCTATTCAATAAAAACCTTTGAGGATCAATTGAATTGCGGGATAGTCTGTGTCGGTACGTGTGAGATCCACCTTTCCAAGTTTTTGGGGTTCATCTCATACTTCTGAAGATTTGAGGGTGCTGTCTGTTCCATACTCCTCCTACTCCTCATCCATCCTTTTAGGGGTAGAAACAATAGTAATTGGGGCCTAGTGTGGTTTTGTACGTGCGAGATACATACACTTTTTTGGATCATATTTCCTATTCCGCTATTCAATAAAAACCTTTCTAGGGCAAGATCTTAAATTACAGAAATATGAGGAGACCGTCAAATAAGGGCCGTGGCCTGGGTCGTGGTGCTGCTGGTAGAGCTCCTGTTGCAAGGAGAGGACGTGGTCGATCTGTGCCAGCTACACGCACAAGTGAAACACCTTCCTCAAGTGTGAGTAGGCGACAGAACCTGCATCAGTATTTGGTAGGGCATCAAACGCCCCTAGAAGTGATGAGGCCAGAACAAGTTGAGGCGATAGTAGATTGGTTTGCTGCTGACAGTGCCTCCAGTTCCTTCACATTGTCTCCCACCCAGTCTACTGCAGAAAGGTCAGAGTTGGCACCTGCAGCCAATGTCCAACCGTCTTTCACCTCACCCCCTTGCAAATCAGGCCAGCAGTCTGAGCCCCAAGCCATACAGCAGTCTCTTATTCTTTTTGAGGACTCTGTCAGCAGGGTTTCCCAGGGCCATCCACCTAGCCCTGCCCCAGAAGTGGAAGAGATTGAGTGCAGCGATGCCCAACCACTTATTTCTCAAGATGAGTACATGCAAGGATCATCGCAGCACGTCTCCGATGATGACGAAACGCAGGTGCCAACTGCTGCGGCGTTCAGCATTGTGGAGACCGACAAGGAGGGCAGGGGTGAAGACTGGGTGGAAGATGATGTGGAGGACGATGAGGTCCTCGACCCCACATGGAATGAACGTCATGCAGGTGACCTGAGTGGTTTGGAGGAAGAGGCGGTGGTCGCACAGAGCCACCAGCACAGCAGAAGAGGGAGCAGGGTGCAGAAGCGGAGCGGCCGTGCCCTAGACACTACGCCCGCTACTGCCCAACGCAGCAAGGGAACGAGCGCACCAAAGTCAGCTCAAAGGAGTTCTCTAGCGTGGAAGTTCTTTAGAAAATGTGCTGATGACAGGACACGAGTGGTTTGCACCCTGTGCAATCAGAGCTTGAAGCGAGGCATAAACCTTCTCAACCTGAGCACAACCTGCATGATCAGGCATCTAAGTGCAAAGCACGAGCTGCAGTGGAGTACACACCTTCAAAACCAAGAAACGTCTCTGGCTCATCCTGCTTCCTCTTCTGCTGCAGTCTCGGCCGCTCCAGCCACATCTGTAGTGATACCGGCACCTGCCACCCCGCAAACAGACGATCTGTCAGCAACACCACCACCTGGGTCACCAACAACCATCTCCACAATGTCCCGTGGAAGCGTTCAGCTTTCCATCTCCCAAACACTTGAGAGGAAGAGGAAGTACCCCCCTACCCACCCGCGATCCCTGGCCCTGAATGCCAGCATTTCAAAATTATTGGCCTTTGAAATGCTGTCATTCTGTCTGGTGGAGACGCACAGTTTTAAAAACCTTATGTCGGTGGCTGTCCCACAGTACGTCGTGCCCAGCCGCCACTACTTTTCCAGGCAAGCCATCCCTTCCCTGCACAACCAAGTGGGGGAAAATATCAGGTGTGCACTGCGCAACGCCATCTGTGCCAAGGTCCACCTAACTACGGATACGTGGACCAGTAAGCACGGTCAGGGGCGTTATATCTCCCTAACGGCACACTGGGTAAATGCAGTGGCGGATGGGCCTGAGGCGGATAGCAATTTGGCGCATGTCCTTCCACCACCGAGGATTGCAGGGCGCTTCAGTTTGCCTCCTGTTCCTAACTCCTCCTACTCCGCTTCCTCATCCTCTACCGCCTCCTCATCCGGACAGCGTAACACCTTCACCACCAACTTCAGCACGGCCAGGGGTAAACGACAGCAGGCAGTTTTACAACTTGCCTGTTTGGGGGACAAACCACACACCGCGCAGGAGTTGTGGAGGAGCATGGAACAGCAGACAAATGAGTGGTTGCTGCCAGCGAGCCTCAAGCCCGGCCTGGTGGTGTGCGATAACGGGCGAAATCTCATAGCAGCTCTGGGCCTAGCCGGTTTGACGCACATCCCTTGCCTGGCGCATGTGCTGAATTTGGTGGTGCAGAGGTTCCTTAAAAACTACCCCGATATGTCAGAGCTGCTGCAGAAAGTGCGGGCCGTTTGTGCGCACTTTCGGCGTTCTCACCCTGCTGCTGCTCGCCTGGCAGCGCTGCAGCGTAACTTCGGCCTTCCCGCTCACCGCCTCATATGTGACGTGCCCACAAGGTGGAACTCCACCTTGCACATGCTGGAAAGACTGTGCGAGCAGCAGCAGGCCATAGTGGAGTTTCAGCTGCAGCACGCACGCGTGAGTCGCTCTGCGGAACAGCACCACTTCACCACCAATAACTGGGCCTCCATGCGAGACCTGTGTGCCTTGTTGCGCTGTTTTGAGTACTCCACCAACATGGCCAGTGGCAATGACGCCGTTCTCAGCTTAACTATCCCACTTCTATGCCTCCTTGAAAAAACAATTCGGGCGATGATGGAAGAGGATGTGGCACAGGATGAGGAGGAGGAGGAGGATGAAGAGGTAACATTTCCAAGGCTTTCAGGGCAGTCATTCGCAAGGGGCTCCGAGGGTGGGTTCCTGCACACGCAAACGCCAGGGACGCAATTGTCCAGCAGGGGCACAGTTCTGGAGGATGAGGAGGATGAGGAGGAGGAGGAGCTGGAGGAGGAGATGGAACCATGTTCACAGCAGGGTGGCACCCAGGCCAGCTCATGGCCATCACTGGTGCGTGGCTGGGGGGATACAGAGGACACGGACGATACACCTCCCACAGAGGACAGCCTTTCGTCGCCTCTGGGCAGCCTGGCACACATGAGCGATTACATGCTGCAGTGTCTCCACAACGACCGCCGAGTTGCCCACATTCTAACTTGTGCTGATTACTGGGTGGCCACGCTGCTGGATCCCCGTTACAAGGACAACGTACCGTCCTTAATTCACTCACTGGAGCGCGATCGCAAGATGCGCGAGTACAAGCGCACGCTGGTAGACGCCATGCTGCTGGCATTCCCATCTGACAGCGGGGCCACAGTGGAAGCACAAGGCAGAGGAGGAGGAGGAGGAGGTCGCCAACGCAACCAGGGCACCGCCAGCACCTCAGAAGGCAGGGTTAGCATGGCCGAAATGTGGAAAAGCTTTGTCAGCACGCCACAACAAACAGCAGCACCAGCAGCTCAGATGGAACGTCTTAGCAGGAGGCAGCATTTTACCAACATGGTGGAGCAGTATGTGTGCACACGCCTACATGTAGTGAATGACGGGTCTGCCCCCTTCAACTTCTGGGTCTCCAAATTGGGCACATGGCCTGAGCTTGCCCTTTACGCCTTGGAGGTGCTGGCGTGCCCTGCAGCCAGTGTATTATCTGAACGGGTATTTAGCACGGCTGGGGGCGTTATAACAGACAAGCGCAGCCGCCTGTCCAGAGACAATGTGGACAAGCTCACGTTCATTAAAATGAACCAGGCATGGATCCCACGGGACTTTTCCGTACCTTATGCAGAATAGCAATGGATACCGACCTTACCCACCCATTGTTCCATTTTTGCTCTTTCTCACTCTTTTGGGGTGTACCCTCATTTAAAATTTTTGAAAAGAAGCAGTGTTGGCTACCTCGTCCTCCTCCTCAGGGCCAGATTAATGTAGGGGCTATTGGAGCTGCAGCTCCAGGCCCCTACCTTTTATATAGGCCCCGGGTTGGCCATATTCACTGTTACCGCTCTTCTGTCACTTGTAAACACAGAAGTCTGGCTTCTATGCTCGCTTCCCCAGGCAGCACCCTCAGAACCTCCCCACACAGCGTGAAGGCCGGACAAGGAGGGACAGTTGGCGATGCATGGATGTGTTTATGGGCTTCAGAGACAGCATCCCATGTTGAATTAGGCATGCATGGCTGCACCCTTCCTCCTCTGGGTGCATGGCAAGGCACGGCCCTTAAGGCCCTTCAAAATCCTCAGCACCAAGCCCATGATGCTGTTAATCCGGCCCTGGTCCTCCTCCACCGCCGCTTCCACCTACACCGCCCATAGGTGTGCGCAGCCTATTGCATTAAGGTGTGCACCCCAAAGTTGAAATACACATGCATGTGTTTGCCAGCAGGGAGAGTAATGTATCGGGGCCATGTACCTGTAGGCAAGGAGAAATAGAGCAGAGCAGGTCCCAGGGAGATCTTTCCCATCTCCTCACTGGCAATGCTATGTGCCCTAGGTGATTAGGGTGTGCCCAGGCACACCCAGCACACCCTGTGCGCACGCCTATGTCACCGCCACATCCACCACCACCTCAACCTCCCTCCTACTCCATATGGGCCTCGTCCTTCAGAGATGAAGAAGAACATTGTTTTATTTTTCTGTTTTTTTTTGTTGTTTTAAGTTATTTCCCTATCCACATTTGTTTGCAGAGCACTTGCCATGCTCTTAATTACGTTTTGCTGCCATTTGCAGCACTCTAGCCCTTTCCTTTGGTGTTTTAGAGCCATTTTAGTGCCTTAAAGTTCGGGTCCCCATTGACTTCAATGGGGTTCGGTGTCCGGGAAAAGTTCGGTAAAAGTCCGGGACACGGACCCGGACTTTTTTTTAAAGTTCGGCCGAACCCGTCGAACACGGACATCTAGGTGTCCGCTCAACCCTACTTAAGAGTTCCCTTCACTGGAACTTAGGAGCCAAGCTCAACCCCTGAAAAACAAACCCACACCATAATCCCCCCCTAAACCAAATTATTTGGACCGGTGCACAAAGCAAGGTCTATAAAGACATGGATGAGCGAGTTTGGGGTGGAAGAACTTGACTGACCTGCACAGAGTCCTTGTGGACAGTCTTCCCAGAAGAGTTGAAGCTGTTATAGCTGCTAAGGGTTGGCCAACTCAAAATTAAACCCTACAGACTAAAGGGCCATACACACTATAAGATTTTCTGAAGACTTTTTCCTTCAGATTTACCTTTTCTATGTAGTGCAAGGGCCTGCCAGATTGCATACAAATTGAAAGTGTTTAGGTTTGACCTCATATTATATGGTTTTGGTAAATCTAAAGGAAAAAGTCTTCAGAAAATCTTATAGTGTGTATGGCCCATAAGACTGGGATGCCATTAAAGTTCATCATGTGTGTATAAAGGCATGTGTCTCAATACTTTTTTAACCACTTGCCGACTGCCGCACGACTATTTACGTCAGCAGTCAGCCCCTCACAGGCACAGTGACGTAGATCTACGTCACTAGCCTGTGAGGGTTTAGGGAGCGAGCGCACGCCCCCGGAGGCGCACTCCCGCTCCCGCGTGGTCACGGACCCCCGGTCACTCGGCGATCGTCGCTGCAGAGGGAGAAAGGCAGGCGGCTGAAGTAAACAAGCCGCCTGTCATTCTCCCCTGTGTAGAAACAGTGATCATACGGTTCTACTATGTAGGACCGTTGATCACTGTTCCTACACCTCAAGCCACAGCCAATCACAGTTAGAATCACGCCCCTAGGGACACACATAACCCTCCCTCGCAAAAAAAGTTAACCCCCTCACTGCCAGTGTAATTTTACAGTAACAGTGCATATGTATAGCACTGATTACTGTAGAAATGTCACTGGTAACCCCAAAAGTGTCAAAAATGTCAGTCAAGGGTCCGATCTGTCCGCCGCAATGTCACAGAACCGCAAAAAAAATCTCAGATCGCTGCCTTTACGCATTAAAAAAACCCCAACAAAAATGACAAAAATCTTTCCCTTTGTTAGTAAACGCGATAACTTTTGCGCAAACCAATCAAAATACGCTTTTTGCGATTTTTTTTACCAAACATATGTAGCATAAAACAAATTGGCCGAAAATGTTAAAAAATTTTGATTTTTACATTTTTTTGGGGGGGAATTTCATATAAAAAAATGTGAAAAATATTGTTATTTTTGCAAAATTGACGCTCTTTTTTTGTTTATAGCGCATGATCAAAAAATCGCACAGGTGATCAAATACCACCAAAAGAAAGCTCTGTTTGTGGGAAAAAAAGGACGTCAATTTCGTTTGGGTACAGCGTCGCACGACCGGGCAATTGTCCGTTAAAATCACGCAGTGCCGAATCGCAAAATAGGCCCTGGTCAGGAAGGGGGGTAAAATCTTCCGGGGCTTAAGTGGTTAAATAAAGTGTATACTGCATATTCAACATTTTTTCTGTCCAGTTCTTTTACTGTAGGGCAACTGAAAAGGTATGTTTTACTATGTATACTTTAACCACTTAAGCCCCGGAAGATTTTACCCCCTTCCTGACCAGGGCCTACTTTGCGATTCGGCACTGCGTGACTTTAACGGACAATTGCGCGGTCGTGCGACGCTGTACCTAAACGAATTTGACGTCTTTTTTTTCCCACAAACAGAGCTTTCTTTTGGTGGTATTTGGTCACCTGTGCGATTTTTTTGATCATGCGCTATCTACGATCTGCGATTTTTTATGCAGTACTGCGACATTGAGGCGGACAGATCGGACCCTTGACTGACATTTTTGGCACTTTTGGGATTACCAGTGACATTTCTACAGTAATCAGTGCTATACATATGCACTGTTACTGTAAAATTACACTGGCAGTGAAGGGGTTAACTTTTTTTTGAGAGGGAGGGGTGGTGTGTGTCCCTAGGGGCGTGATTCTAACTGTGATTGGCTGTGGCTTGAGGTGTAGGAACAGTGATCAACGGTCCTACATAGTAGAACCGTATAATCACTATTCCTACACAGGGGAGAATGACAGGCGGCTTGTTTACATCAGCTGCCTGCCTTTTTCCCTCTGCACCGACGATCGCCGAGTGTCCGCCGGTCACACGCGCGGGGGGGTCCGTGACCACGCGGAAGCGCGCGCTCCCTAGACCCTCACAGGCTAGCGACGTAGTACTACGTTGCTTTGTCTGTGAGGGGCTGACCGCCGCAGTAAATAGTCGTGCGGCGGTCGACAAGTGGTTAATGCAGTATAACATTTTAGGTGAAAATGTTTCAGTGTGTGTCTGTGGAGATACTTATTGAAACAAAAAGGAAAAAAAAAAAAAAAAGCAATAATACCTTTCCTAATAAAATCTCCAGCACTTTGGTTCATAAGTTCAGTAGACACAAGCTTGAAGTTAGACATGTTGTTCTCTTTCATACTCTTAAAAGAAGCATGTTCAACCACAGCGTCCAAAGTTGCATCATCCAACTTCTTTCCAATGAATTCACTGATCCTTTTTACGCTTCCCCGGATGTCCTATGCCAAACAAGAAAAATACAGAAACTTCTAGTGAAATAAACATTGCTTTAAGATTGTAGATTTAAGCTAAAAACAGAAGATTCTTGATGCACACATGTGCAAATACATGTGAAGCCATATTGCAGCATTAAAGCATCCTTGCAGATTTAATGAAGACACTTTAAATGCAATCTTTTAACTTACCTTGAGCAAGTCGGGACTTCTGCTGTGTAGCTGTACCTTTAAAGCTTATGTAAAAAAAATAAAACAGCAGAAGGGATGATACTTGCATTCATTGAGAAGTGTCCCTGGTGCTGGTGGCTGCTTGTATTGTTGACATTTTCAGTCTTCTACCCCCTATACCCCTGCAGTTGTATTCCTATGGTGCTTTAAGGCCAATACAGACACTGGACCTAGCTGTCCAAGAGTGCCTACTATGTCCCCCCTTCCTGCCTCCCCCCCCCCCCCACCCATTCATAGCAGATATACTATATCCTTCATTAATGAAAAGCACTCTTTAAATGGAGGTCAAGCAGGTAAATTAAAGGACTGCCTTGGCCATTCATAAATTTAGTCTTTAAAGCCTAAATTTGGTCAAAATGAAAACAAAAATCAGCACAAGGTACATTCATTACTATTAATCTGATGTGTCCCTTGTGCTGCAGGCTTCAGATTTCCTTGAAATCTTCATCCTCCAGCCTCCCCCTAAACCCTCCACCGTAATCTTATGATGTAATGGGAGCTAAAATAACTGATGTAAGCTTTAAACAGATATTAAAGCAATATTAAAGCGGTATTAAAGTAGAACTACAGGCAAAACCTTTTTATTATTTTAGATAGAGTAAGGGAGGATTATAACCCCTGTCAGATTTTGTTTGTCATCTGTGTCCCATTGCGGAGATTTCCCTTCACCTCCTGACCCATAGTCTAACAGGAAGTGAGAGGAAATCCCTTCAAATTAAGGGAATTCATTGGGCACCAGAACTAGTGTACCCAATGGAAGATTTCCCTCCATTACTCTTCTGGGGACAACCCAAAATTGTGAGATTTTCTGTTACTTTCACTTTCAATGATAATGGTAAATGGGACAAATAGGGAGGGTGATTCTCTTTATTGGGGGCACAGACAGCAATAAAAACCGACAACCATTCTAATCCCTCTCCACTCTATCCACAACTAAAAAAGTTTTTTCTTTAGTTATACTTTAAGCCTAAAAAGTTTGTGAGTTGGTAAGAATGTGATTGATACCCATTGATTTTGTAAAAAAAAAAATCCCACCACACATTTCTATATTTTACTTTTATGAAACAATAAAGAAGCCAAAATAAAGTGAATATAAAGTAAGCTTTGCCCATGCATTCTTTGTTTTTAACTGTATTCTGGAGCTAATTTACTTTTTTTTCTAATAACTAAGCATACCATCTTCATAAGTATTTAACATGAAGTTACTATTGCCCATCAGTTCAGTCCATCCTTTAACATGATCAAACCAAGAGCCATACGGCACTGCAAAATAAAATGTGTGTTATGCTTACAGAAATGCATTAGGTTTGCAGTGTATTCGATTAGGGTTGTGATTTGCTTTTGGCCAGTGGACACATACCCTCTTTTGTTTGTGAAGTGAGCTGAAATGCAATGAAGTAAATCTTTGTCCATGTCAAACATCTAAAGCCTCATACACACTACTAAAAAACTGACAGCTCAGGTCAGTTCCGCTGTACTAACAATCTAATGTTAGTACAGCGATCTCCCCTGCTGTGCTATTGTGTTTTGACGGGGGGACAGCCCCCCCCATCAGTAAGCGCTCTCACCCATTGGAAATGAAAAGAACCCGCCACACCAGGTGAGATGAAGAAACCTAATAGACACTGTACGTGGGTCCCCGCCGCAGCTAACCTCCATATGTTGCAATGAATGAAGAAATGGCTGAATACCTGTAATGTTCCGGTACCTTTGGTACCCTAAATTACTCTTTTCACAAGTGTATGCGCCCCACCATTCTCTTTTGGAAAGGTGCGCATACACCTTTAAGACTGAAGCTGTCATCACTCAGCGCCGGACTAGATGGCTATTTAAATCGCCGGTTCTCACTCACATGTGTTCGTTCAAACACCCTTACCTGGATGCTAACTTGGCTTGAAGCTTTCGTGCTTGCAAGCATACCTCGCTGACGGAACCTCGCTGCGCTGATCCCTGCAACCCGCTTCCGGATCATCCGCTCCTCCTGAACCAACCTTCGGCTGTATTGCTATTAGTGCTAAGTACCCCGCAGGGGAACCCTCTATAAACTTATACTAAGCTTACACTATCTAGCTCTGCATAGTAAAGACTATTTATCACATCTGCATATCTAGATTGCTAGCTCTTAAGACTACTGCTACTTATTCCTGCACTGGGTTGATCTCTCTTGTATGTCCACCTGCTACTCTGTCATCTGCTACCATACATGATTGCTAAACCTACCTGCATCCATCTGCTACTGTCTTACCTTCAAGTGTCTATCACCTACCACCTCCACTCAACCTGTCTCTTAAATCTTCATCACTGTGTTACTACATACATAAAGTCACTCTAGGAACCAGCTTGTTGAGTGTGTGTATTTACTAGCTGAATTAAGACCTTCCACACATGATGAGTCATTGAGGTTGGGAATGGTATCTCAGCATCTCTCTTACATGACTACTGAAGTGGAATATTTCTGCAGCTGAAAATCCACACCATACATGAAACGCAGGAGCGTTACAATACCACGGCTGGTCCAAAAGTCCTTTTACTGCAATACCGACATGACACATGCAGGACACTGGCAGGCTGCATGGTTGACGCATTTCACACACTTAAAATGTGCTTAATCATAATCATTAAAGGAGTTGTAAAGTCAGAAGGTTTTTTATCTTAATGCATTCTATGCATTAAGATAAAAAGCCTTCTGTGTGTAGAAGCTGCTCTCAGCCCCCTAATACTTACCAATTCCCAAGACTGCGCTCTTTGCTAGAAAATATCAAATGGGATAGAACCCTAGGAACAAAGAACACGGAGGAAACATGGGAGTGCTTCAAGAGCATACTAAACAAATGGATTGACCAGTGCATTCCAAAGGGAAATAAATTTAAAAGAGCAAAACTAAACCCTGGGTAACTAAACTCCAACATAAAAATGCATATAATAATACTACTAAAGAAAAGGCCTTTAAAAAATACAAGGCTGAGGGGTCATTGGCAGCATTCAAGCATTACAAAGAGTGTAATAAGAAATGTAAAGACGAAATCAAGGCAGCTAAAATAGAACACGAGAGACATATAGCGGAAGAGAGTAAAAAAAAAAAACAAGAAATTCTTAAGTATATAAATAGTAAGAAAGCAAGGCCAGAACACATTGGCCCCATAAACGACGATGAAGGAAATTTGGCCACAGAGGACAGAGAGAAGGCAAAAGTGTTAAATAATTTCTTCTCTTCAGTCTTCACAAAATAATTGGGGGGGGGGGGGGGCTACACTAACACAGCTTGTAATGCTAAACTAAATAATACACCTCAGGAAGTACCCCCATGGCTAACAGAGGATAGACGTAGAACTAAACTAGAGAAACTTAACATAAATAAATCACCGTAACCGGGTGGCTTGCACCCGAGGGTTCTTAAAGAGCTCAGCCAGGTGATAGCCAGACCATTATTCTTGATCTTTAAGGATAGTCTACAGACGGGTATGGTGCCAGCTGATTGGAAAAAAGCCAACGTGGTACCAATATTTAAAAAAGGGCCGAGATATATCCCGGGTAACTATAGGCCGGTCAGCCTAACATCAGTAGTCTGCAAGATTTTGGAGGGGTTGTTAAGGGACCACATACAAGACTGTAGTAATGAAAATGGTATTATTAGTAGTAATCAGCATAGATTCATGAAAAATCGTTCTTGCCAGACCAATCTATTAACCTTCTACGATGAAGTGAGCTGCCATCTAGATAAAGGAAGGCCAGTGGATTTGGTGTATCTGAACTTTGCAAAGGCATTTGACACAGTTCCCCACAAACACTTACTGTACAAACTAAGGTACATAGGTATGGACCATAGGGTGAGTACCTGGAAAGAGAACTGGCTCCAGGGGAGAGTCCAGAGGGTGGTGATAAATGGGGAGTACTCAGATTGGGCGGGTGTGGAAAGTGGGGTCCCCCAAGGTTCGGTCTTGGGACCAATCCTGTTTAATTTATTCATAAACGACCTAGAGGAGGGGATATCTAGCACAATCTTGGTATTTGTGGATGATACTAAACTAAGCATGCCAATATCTTCTATGCAGGATGTGGAAACCTTACAAGCGGACCTGAACAAAATAATGGGGTGGACAACTACATGGCAGGTTTAATGTTGAAAAATGTAAAGTAATGCACTTGGGCATCAGAAACTCGAAAGCAAGCTACTCACTGGGGGGGGGGGGGGGGGAACCTCTGGGTGAATCTAAGATGGAAAAGGACCTGGGGGTACTAGTGGACAACAGGCTTGACAGTGGCATGCGAAGCCAAGCCGCTGCAAGCAAAGCCAACAAAATACTGGCATGTATAAAAAAGGGAATTCACTCCAGAAATAAAGAAATTATTCTCCCTCTCTACAAGACTCTGGTCCGGCCACATCTGGAGTATGCTGTCCAGTTCTGGGCACCGGTCCTCAGAAGGGATGTGCTGGAACTGGAACTGGAAAAAGTCCAGAGAAGGGCAACAAAAATAATTAGGGGAATGGAGGACATCAGCTATGAGGAAAGACTACAAGCACTGAACTTATTCTCATAGGGGATATGATATCAATGTACAAATACTGTACTGGCGACCCTTGCATAAGGAACAAACTTTTCAGAGAAAGGGAATACAATAAGACACGTGGCCACTCACTAAAATTAGAGGAAAAACGGTTTAACCTTAAAATACGTAAGGGGTTCTTTATTGTCAGAGCAGTAAGGATGTGGAATTCTCTTCCACAAGCAGTAGTATTAGCAGGGAGCATCAATAGTTTCAAAAAACTATTAGATGAGCACCTTAACCACTTTACCACCGGAGGATTTTCCTGCTTTACGTCCAGGCCACTTTTTGCAACTTGGCACTGCGCGACTGTAACTGACAATTGCGCGATCATGCAACCCTGTACCCAAACAAAATTTACGTCCTTTTTTCCCCACAAACAGAGCTTCCTTTTGGTGGTATTTGATGACCTCTGCACTTTTCATTTTTTGCGATATTAATAAAAAAAGAGCGAAGATTTTGCGAAAAAAATTGACATTTTCTACTTTGACAGTTAAAAAATATCCAATATACTCAATTTTGTCATATATTTAGGCCATAATGTATGTAGCTACATGTCTTTGACAAAAAAATCCTCAATGAGCGTATTTTTAAGATCGGAAGATTGTACCCCATTGCTGACCAGGCTATATTTTGCGATTCGGCGCTGCGTTATTTTAACGGACAATTGCGCAGTCGTGCGACGCTGTACCCAAACTAAATTTATGTCCTTTTTTCCCCACAAATTGAGCTTTCTTTTGATGGTATTTGATCACCTGTGCGATTTTTAATTTTTGAAAAAAAGAGCAACAATTTTGAAAAAAAAAACAATATTTTTTACATTCTGATATATAACATTCCCAAAAAAAAATTAAAAATCAAAATTTTTTAACATTTTAGGCCAATTTGTTTTCTGCTACAATCACAATATGTGTATTTTGATTGGTTTGCGCAAAAGTTATCGCGTTTACTAACTACGGGAAAGATTTGTCATTTTTATTGTTTATTTTTTTTTACTAGTAATGGCGGCAATCTGAGATCTTTTTGCGGGACTGCGACATTGCAGTGGACAGATCGGACCCCTAACTGACATTTTTGACACTTTTGGGGTACCAGTGACATTACTACAGTAATCAGTGCTATAAATATGCACTGTTACTGTAATAATGACACTGGCAGGGAAGGGGTTAACTTTCTTGGTGATCAAGGGGTTTAATGTATGCCTCATGCTTACTGACGTGTGTGGGGGGAGGGGATTGTGTGACACAGACACAGATCACAGGTTCAGCTATGCTGAATCCTGTAATCTGTCCCTGTCTGTCACATAGGAGATCCGCCCACTTTGTCACATAGGAGATCCGCCCACTTTGTTTACACAGGTGGGTGGATTTCCTCACTCGATCACCGCCTCTCCTCCCCTGGCCCGACCAGATTCTGTGTGCACCAGTTTTAGTAAATCTCCACTGTTAGACAGGATAATTCAGTTGTTTGCAGGCTGGTTGGTGGGCTGAGCTGGGAATTTGCTTTGGTTTTGTTTGACATGCGTCAGCCATTCCATGTGCGCCTTGCTGCGAAAGCCAGTTATGGCATACCTCCCAACAGTCCCGGATTCCGCGGGACTGTCCCGCAATTTTAAGTAAGTCCCAGGGTCCCACAGATCTGGGCAGAAGTCCCGGGACCCAGTGCTGGAACAAGTTCCAACACTGGGTTCCACTCAGTAGTAGTATACTCAGTGGTTGTGTGTGCTCTCACACACAGCACCAAGCAAGGATTACTACCTGCAAAGCTTTCCCTTTGTCCCCCCTGCCCCCCTCCTCAGTGCAGACATTAGTTGCTAGGACCGCCGGCGTCCTGGCAACTGATGACACAATGTTCAGGGCGTCCAAGCTCCGCCCCCCGCCTTCCTCTTCCGCTCGGCTCCCTCTTTGTGCCTATCAACTGGTCCGCAGCTCTGCCTCTGGTAAGAATTTTTTTAGCTCTGAGTCCCTGTAGCTTCTGTCTGTGTATTAGGGAGCGCCCGGCACCCAGGGCATGATTTGCCCCACGTTTGCTGGTGGATGCCCTTGGTCCTGGCACCACAACCGCCTGCATTGTTTTTTTTTTTTTGTTCCGTAGGCTTCTTTCCCTGCCTGTCAGGGCTGTAGCAGGGAGCCGAGTGAAGTGCTGTTAAACTCCTCCTCGGCTCCCTGCTACAGCCCTGACAGTCGGAGTTAAGTGGCACTGCACTGTCACTCCTCTATTCACTGATCGCCAGTCTGATTTTCCTCTCCTCTCTATACAATAGCATGAAGCCAGGCTGTATCCCTTCTCTTCTATGTTCACTGATGATCAGTGAGAGGGGATACAGCCTGGCTTCAGGTTATTGTATAGAGAGAAGGAAAGGTGATCAGTGAATAGTGAGTAACAGCGACACACCCCCATTGCATGTGTCAGAGGAGGTGAGTCTATTACTGAGTGATGGTTGCTGAGCACAGTAGGTCTAATGCTGATGCCTATTGGGATGTCCAGTCATATTTGTACACCCTGTACACTTGTTGTAACAGGACAGTGGAGGCAAGACTAAAAAAATGGAGGTTGTTATTCTATCTGGATGTAAAGTAACACTTAAAAGAAGTGTACTCCCCGCGCCTGGTTTTTAAATTAGATAGATAATAATAAAAGGTGAATAATGATAAAAATATTAAAAATAATAATAACAGCAGAAGCAGTAGTAAAAAAGTTGTGTGAAAGAAATAGACCTATTTGGGCTATCTACAGCGCATGCTAAATTATTGTGCAAACAATATGAAAATATATAATATATGATAGATATTAAATAAATATATGATCCCAATGCTTGATTAATAAAGTGCGAATAATAAAAATTAAAAATTTTAAGCTGGGGGGGGGGGTGTAGCTGGGGAAGGGATGGAGCTAGGGTGGGCATTTGGGGTGTATGGAGCTTGGGAGGGGGGTTATGGAGCTGGGGTGGGCATTTGGGGTGTATAGAGCCAGTGAGTGAGGGGGTGGATGGAGCTGGGGTGGGCATTTGGGGTGTATAGAGCTGGGGGGGTGGATGGAGCTGGGGTGGGCATTTGGGGTGTATAGAGCTGGGGGGGTGGATGGAGCTGGGATGGGCATTTGGGGTGTATAGAGCTGGGGGGGTGGATGGAGCTGGGATGGGCATTTGGGGTGGATAGAGCTAGGGGGTGGATGGTGCAGAGTCCAACCCCTGCATTCTGTACATTACACACTCCTGTCTCCTGCATTCTGTACATTACACACTCCTGTTGCCTGCATTCTGTACATTACATACTCCTGTCTCCTGCATTCTGTACATTACATACTCCTGTCTCCTGCATTCTGTACATTACACACTCCTGTCCCCTGCATTCTGTACATTACATACTCCTGTCTCCTGCATTCTGTACATTACATACTCCTGTCCCCTGCATTCTGTACATTACACACTCCTGTCTCCTGCATTCTGTACATTACATACTCCTGTCTCCTGCATTCTGTACATACACACTCTGGTCTCCTGCATTCTGTACATTACATACTCCTGTCCCCTGCATTCTGTACATTACACACTCCTGTCCCCTGCATTCTGTACATTACACACTCCTGTCCCCTGCATTCTGTACATTACACACTCCTGTCTCCTGCATTCTGTACATTACATACTCCTGTCTCCTGCATTCTGTACATTACACACTCCTGTCCCCTGCATTCTGTACATTACACACTCCTGTCTCCTGCATTCTGTATATTACATACTCCTGTCTCCTGCATTCTGTACATTACACACTCGTGTCTCCTGCATTCTGTACATTACATACTCCTGTCTCCTGCATTTTGTACATTACACTCTCCTGCACTATATACACAATACTGTACATTATATACTTCTCACCAAAGTCTTCATTGTCTCAACAGTTGCTGGTTGCTATGCAGTCTCTGACTATTTTAATGAAGTTCTTCTTTAAGGTAGGCTGAGCAATCAAAGCATATTTTATGAGTACTAGGAAGTCTGGGTTTTGTTTACCATATCCCTTAAGCCCCTCCCACTGCTAAGCAATTGGTCACACCCACAATTTGTCGCGGTACGCTACGCGCGCCGCAGGTCTTTTTCCTCTTTCAGTGTCCCTCATTGCGAAGTTCAAAAGGTGGGAGGTATGGTTATGGGTTGGGGCTAGTGGCCATGTGTTTGTAACTGTTACTCACATAACACTACATGGAAACAGAATAAACAGTGACGTTTTAAAGTGGTTTATCATTTTTTCAGGAGGAACGTGAAAAAATATCTTCTGTCCCTTGCAGAGAACAAAGACAGATTCACAAACCAGGACTACATACAGTGGGGAAATGTGTGAATTTCTGGATTTATTTTTGGGTAATATATCACAGCATATTTGAAAAAAAAAGAGTTCTATCACTTTTTAGTGTCGGTACTATGACTGACCTTGAGTCAGTGTTCAAAGAGCAGAATCTCTCCCTAACCCACCCTCAAATGCACAGCTCAATTATTTTCCAAATCGGTCAACAATTGTTTCATGTATGTTACAAAGTCAATTACCTTTTTGTGATGTTTTAAAGTATCCATTTTAAAATTGAACAGGGGGATAGAAAAGCTGGTCAATTGATGGTGGCATCTCTGTGAACATGCATTGAGTGTGCTACCATTTCTTTGGTCACCTGCAAAAGCCATTGCCTGTAAAAGCCTGGATCTTTGTATATGTTCAGCCATGCCCAAAAGTTTTGAGAATGACATGAATATACGTTTTCACAATGTCTGCTGCTTCAGTGTTTTTAGATCTTTTTGTCAGATGTTAATATGGTATACTGAAGTATAATTACAAGCATTTCATAAGTATCAAAGGCTTTGATTGACAATTAGATTAAGTTTATGCAAATAGTCATTATTTGCAGTGTTATCAATCAACTTCTGAGCCACATCCTGACTGAGGGCAACCCATTCTTGCATAACCAATGCTTGGAGTTTGTCAGAATGTGTGGGGTTTCTTGTTCACCTGCCTCTTTAGGATTGAATGCAAGTTCTCAATGGGATTAAAGTCTTGGGAGTTTCCTGGCCATCGACCCCAAAATTTTGATTTTTTTTTTTTGTTACCCAAGCCACTTTGTTATCACTTTTGCCTTATGGCAAGGTGCTCCATCATGCTGGAAAAGGCATTGTTCATCACCAAACTGTTCTTGGATGGTTGGGAGAAGTTGCTCTCCAAGGATGTTTATGTACCATTCTTCATTCATTGCTGGGTTCTTAGGCATAGCTTATTCCCTTGGCACACATAAATGGCCTCAGAATGCTTTACTGCTAGCATGACACAGGACTGATGGTAGCACTCACCTTTTCATTTCTGTACAAGGTTTTTTCCAGATGCCCCAAACAACTGGAAAGAGATTCATCAGAGAAAATGACTTTACCCCAGTCCTCAGCAATCCAATCCCTGTACCTTTTGCAAAATATCAGTTTGTCCCTGATGTTTTACCTGGAGAGAAATGGCTTCTTTGCTGCCCTCCTTGACACCAGGCCATCCTCCAAAAGTCTTCACCTCCCTGTGCATGCAGATGCAGTCACACCTGCCTGCTGCCATTCCTGAGCAAATTCTTCACAAGTAGTGCCCGCAGTTGAATCAATTGTAGGAGATTGTCCTGGCGCTTGCTGGACTTTCTTGGGTGCCCTAAAGCCTACTTCACAATGGAAATGTTTTTTTTTGGTATTAATCTGTATTAAAAAAAAATTAAAAGTCAGCAGCTACAGTATATGTAGCTGCTTACTTTCATTTTACGGACACTTCCATCCATCCATCGGCTTATGGTGCAGGCGTCGGCATCCATACTAAGGGAAACAGGAAGTCTGTTTCCTACTGAGCATGCGTGAGTAGCTCTGCGCTTTCTAAATAGTCCCGCTGTCTTCTAGGACCTGTGTGTCTCCCAGAACGCAGCGGGGGGGAAATGGAAGGGCTGTAAATGACGTAGGTCGCCAAGGCAATCTTACATGGAAGTGGAAGTAGTTACTTGTTTTTGATAGGTATCCGCTTCCCCCCTCCCCCTGAAAGGTGCCAAATGTGGCACCAGAGGGGGGAAGCAGATAAGCGGAGCTTCCACTTTTGGGTGGAACTCCGCTTTAAGTTAATTTTCATGGCAAAAGGTACTTTGCAATTAATTGCAATTCATCTGATCACTCTTTATAACATTCTGGAGCATATGCAAATTGCCATCATAAAAACTGAGGCAGCAGACTTTGTGAAAATTATTTGTGTCATTCTCAAAACATTTGGTCACGGCTGTACAGTGAGATCTGTTGGAGATCAGAGTGTCTGCTCCCAAGTAAGAAAGTGATTGTATGGCCTGACTTTTGCCTCTGCCAGAGAGAAACAAAATATTCTTATTTTTCTCTACTGGTAAACACAATTACTTCTTGCATGTCTATCTATATGTAGATAATGTGACAGGAAGTCAGGTAAATCTGTGGGTGTTGTCACAGACAGGAGATACATTTCCACCTGGTTTAGAAAATTCACCAATTACTGGTGTCGACTGCAGAGGTAGCCAGAAAGGTGTAAGGACGTTGAAAAGACTTCAGCTGTTCAGGATGAGGCAATTAAGGCCTCTATAAGTTATCCAGAGGATGATTACTGATTGCTGCCTCCTGAAGCGATGTGCGCTGAGGAGAGCAGTCAGCTAAAGACTTCTCAAGGTGAGGTCATGGACTTTTTCTGTGTGAAAGGAAAACAAATGGACTATTGATTGTCTGCTGTATGACTGTAAGATTCTGGTACCTTCGGTACCCTTCCAGCCCATTTCTTCCGCATTGCGTTCCACCATTTAGGTAGGTGGAACGCATATAGCTACCTGTCCCTTTAATTCTCATGATGTCATCACTAGGCGCCGCTCTGAGCGGCTATTTCAATCGCCGGCTTTCACTCACAAGGTGTTCGTGCAAACCGTTTGTTATACAGCCTTGTCTGATGCTGCCGAAGCCTCCAGCTATTTCCTGTATCTCGCTACTGATCCTGTATCTCACTACCTGATCCTTATCTCATTACCGGACCCCTCATCTCTCTAAACCAACTAGTGATAAGTACCCCACAGGGGATTCCTTCCTATCAACTTACACTATCTACTCTTGCATACTAAAGACTGTTGCTATCTATGCATTACTATTCCTATCATCTGCACTGTTACATAGATTGCTAACCTATCTGCATATTATCTATCACCATCTGCTAACACTCCTGAACATTACTATTGAGTGCCTATCATTGCTATCACTACTCACGCCTGTCCTTTCAGCACATCACCTCTATACTATCGTATACAACCTATCACTCCAGGAACATCTTATCTGAGTGTCTGTATATTTGCATGCTGAGGCAGGCTGGGCCACAATGATGAGTCTGGAGAGTTGGATATGGTGATTCAACACATCTCTACACGACTACTGAGTGGAAATTCTGCAGCTGCAAATCCAGTTCACTAAACAAACGCCGGAGCGTTACAATGACCAGCAGTGTCTGCCCAGCAGTAGGTTGGGACAGACTCCCTAGGTAGGTTCCTGTGTGTGAAGGTAGACGCCCACAGCGGCCAGGGTTTATTTTATTTTATGTTTGTTTTGAATTATGCTGTTTTTGATGCTTGCACTTGTGTGAAGAAAATTGCAAGAATAAACCATAGACTGTTGTTTTCAACTACTCCTCGGCTATCTCTCTGTGTAACGAACCCCCCCCCCCCCCCCAAGGGGTCACCCTCTCGCTACCGAGCTAACCCCTCACAGTAAATTAGAAATGTAAGGAAATTGGTCCAACCTAATTGTCTTAGCCACCCTAGATTTGCTTACAGCATTGATCTAATTTTTACATTTAACCTATACTTACACTCTTTTGACCATAAAAAGTCTTCCAATAGCTGATCAACATTTTTAAAATCATTGAAAAATAGACTCATTTTTCCAAAGAAGTAGTTGGACACTAGGACATCTTTGGGGTTTCTGACAGTGTAGATAATCTGAAAGTAAATTTAAAGTGTTAATTTAATCTTTAGTGATATCATTGCTTCTGGATAGCAGTCTGATAAAATTTGCATGCATCGTTTCAAGTGTAATGCAGAAAAAAACTTCAGCAAGAGTGCCAGAGTTAAGAAAAAGATGGTTACTGCAGGCGACACATGTGGCTAATAATATGAGGTTAATATAATATAATAAATACATTTTATTAAGTATTAAAATTATCCAAAAAATAATAAATCAAAAAATCATTTTAAGTGTAACTAAAGGCAAAACGTTTTATTTTAGTTTTAGATGAAAGAGTGAAGAGGGATTACAACACCTGTCATATTTTTTTTGCTGTTTGTGCATCTGTTAAGGGGATTTGCCCTCTCTATTTGTTGTGTTTACGGGTGGCCAGTAGGAAAAGAATTACCCCCTAAATTGGCAGTGGATCATTGGTGCCAGAGGTTACTTACCTGTGGTGTAGGATAGAATAGATTCTGTATTGTTTGTAGCTCTCTCCTTGGCTGTGGCAAATTGCGGGTTTCGATTCAATTTTATTTACCAAGGACAGTTGAATAGGTAATAAGTTAATGTCTATGTAGGTCATTTATAACCACAAACTAGCACAAAGTTATTTTGAGTTAAACCTCTAGCTAAAATGCAAAAATTGCTGGTCATTAAAGTAAAAGACCACTTGACCATGAGGGAGTTAAAGTGGCTGTAAACCCATTCATAAAATTTGAACTAAGCACATACAATATATCTGCAGTGTTTACTTGTCTCTCTCCAAAGCTCTAAGTGTAATTTCTCTCTGGTGCTTTGTTCCTCTGTTATCAGAATAGAACAAGATTTATTGTCCTTGTAGAAAACAAATTCACAATGAAATTACATTTGTATTCCACATGTAGCACTGTCCCCATAGGGCTTGCTTGATGACTTGTTGGGCCTCCTCTGATTACCAGCAAACAGTCACTTAGGGTACAGTTCATACATTCATCCTTACTCCCAAGGGCTCGCTTCTCAATAAACAATCCAGGGGTGTTGGTCTTTAGTATTTATCGAGGAACTTGGATTGGAGAAGGGAATAGTGGGATACTCCGCCTGGAACTATATACATTGTATAAGGACAACTCTCACTTCGCCTCACCAGGTTGCTTGTCAAAGCAGTCTCACTGCTTAAACCATATTGCCACATGTATGGAAAGGGTTAAGTCTCCTTGCTCTTTCTCCAGCAATAGACTTGATCTACCCTATCTTCAGGATACTTTCTAGCATCCCCTTTACTGACATCCATCCACTGACTCGTCTAGCCACAAGGGTGGTCCCCCTCAGGTCAGGCCCTTTGACACAGACCTAAACTCACTGTACTGCATAATCAGATCCTTTCAGCATCTCCCCTTCCAGTCAGCTTTACAGGGCTCCTGGGTTTAATTCCTCTCTAGCTCTTTAGTCCCTCAGGTCAACCAGCTGAGGCCGCATGGCACTTCTACAGAGGAGGAGACAGCCACCCCCTTCCTCCGGAACTCCGCTCTCCAGCTGAAAGAACCCGAGCACATGTGCTCCTGGCATTTATACAGTATCCTAGCATGCACCAAGGCATTTTCCTCTGGCAAATCACCAGGGCTGTACTAAATGCCTGTGCACTCATTTGTCAGGTTTCCTCCCACTGTTCAATATGCCTACCTATTGGACCTGTGTGAAACACTCTTCAGACAGACTGAGTTTCACCGGAGCACATTGAGTAGACCTTACCAGCAGATCCTGCTTTTTGGTAGACAGAGAACAATAATAGATTTACCTGCAATCCCTCTGAAAAGCAGAAAAGCTTTAAAACTATATTCTCTCTAGCACCTACCTAGGAGGGTGCTACACACACATTTGTCATACATCACAATTATCAACTGCGCATTTACCATACATGATTTATTTATACCAAAATATGAAAAAGTCCCCATATTAAAAGCAAAACAAAGCAATAAAATAAGACTATACTGTATGACCTCTTCATTTCATTCCTGCATTAAAAGCCTTAATAGCCCTATGAAAGAGCCAAGGCCTTACACAAAGGCGTGTCTTTCATGTCTTTTTGAAATTCCTCCACAGAGAAATCATTCTCCAGCTTTCTCAGCGATTGCCTGGAGAGTCTGGGAAGCTTAGCCAGCTTAAGATAGACCCATATCCATTTGTGCTTCTCTATAGGTGACAGATGATGGAGGTCCCCCTCCACATTATATAGTTTTTGGTAGAAGTCTCGAAAAGCACCGGCTATCTGGGGGGATGTGTATACTAGGTCACCTTTAGAGGACTTAATTTTCAAGATATACAAGGTCGTCTTTTTATACCGCAACGATCTGGCAAGTAGCTTGCCAGACTTGTTTCCCCATTCATAGTATTTATGAGAAAGTAAGTGGAATTTACGTTTGGTGGCATGGTCTAGAAGAGATTTCAGTACTTCCCTCGCCTGCGTCAGAGCCTCCAGGTGTGAGACGTGTAGGGACATTTTGTGAGACTTTTCTAAGTCCGCCACTATGCGCAATTGTTCAGTAAGCAGTTGACCATGCTCCCTCTTTTTCCATGCCCCAATCTCATGAAGATTGCCCCTCATTGTGGCCTTGTGTCCTTCCCAAACCAAGGAGGGAGCAATGTCCTCGGAGGCATTGTCGGTGAAGTATTGTTTCAAGGCATCAGACAAAATTGCCATAGCTGTGGGATTAGTGAGGAGGGAGTCATTGAGCTTCCAGTTGTTGGATCGGGCGTGGAGGGAAGGCAAGGTCAAAATCACCAGCGCAAGGGCATGATCAGATATGGAGGCGCAACCTATGGAGGCAGAGCACAACACGGGGAGATGAAAATGGTCTATAAAGATATTGTCTACCCTGGAATAACAGTAATGAGTCTTGGAAAAGAGTGAATAGTCTCTTATTTTGGGATGGAAAATGGGCCAAGCATCCATAAGTTGTAGATCGTGGAGTCTTTTCTTCACTAAGGATATCTTAAAGGAAGTGGTGGGAAGTATCTAGTACGGGATTCAGGGTCATGTTAAAGTCCCCCGCCAAAACAACTAATCCTTCGGCAAATGTCGCCAATTTGGACAAAGTGTGGGACACAAACGAGGGTTGATTGTGATTTGGGCTATAAATATTAGCTAGTGTGCAGCGGGTGTTGCCTATAGTACCCTTAAGAAAAAGAAAATGACCTTGGTCATGCGTTAGCCTATCTTCGAGTTGGAAAGGGGTGTTTTTATGAAACCCAATGGCAACCCCTTTGGCTTTGTTAGTGGAGGACAGGCTGTAATACCAGGAGGGGTAAAAGAGAGAGCCTAACATTGGTGGAGTGGGTAAGATGGGTTTCTTGGAGGAATGCCACCGAACAGAAGGCTTTTTGCGGAGTTCTCGGAACACCTGGTGGCTTTTCAGGGGAGTGTTCAGGCCCCTTACATTATAGGAGAATATTGTCAAAGCAGCCATTGGGTCATGTGACACCCCCCTCCCCTAGAGATGTACACCCGGACCTGCAAGGCAAGAGAGTGGGGGGGGGGAAGAGGAAGGGGAGAAGAGAAGAGGGAGGTGAAAGAGAAATGAAACAGAGAGAGGAGCATTACAAGAATGCAAAACAAAAGGCAGTCGTGACACTGAGTATGTTCATGCAGCGAACTGCAGTGGTCTCTTAGGGGATGCGGAGACCAGAAGGCGGGACCGCACCTAAGAATAGGTGTGGGCCGTTGAAGACAAGGGCCTCTGGCATCCCCCATACCCAAAAGGAGGAGGGGAAACACAGCGAACGGGGAGATTGTGAAGCTAGGGAGCCCAGAAATTATAATGGGATCAACCATAACAACATAATAACCTCTGGCGGAGGTAAAGACAGGGAAATGTGAGGAGAACAGATCAAAAGACAACCAATAAACTGAGCAATATCATGTAGGAGCAATACTGAATTGCAGGATAGCAAAGACCTGGGTCAGCCGATATTGAGTCATGGAGAAGCGTTGCTAGTTTTCTGGGAGGAGGATGGTGCGGATGTGCGCCTCTTCTTGGAAGGCTTTTTACACCATGGAGAGTCCGGGGGAAATGAAAAAGTGGGGATGCAATCATGCCACCCAGGGAGATACAAGGGGGGAGTCCAAGCTCTTGCAGAAAATTGGGGAGATCCTCGGGGAACCCAAGAACGGCCATTCTTGGTTGCAATAAAGCAGGAAGGGAACCCCCATCTATATGTAAAACTGTCAGCTCTCAATTGCTCAAGGAGAGGTTTTAATGCCCGCCGGCATTCTAGGGTCTCTTTGGAGAGATCCGGGAAGATGTTAAGGGAGGCCCTGTCAAAATCAATGACCTGTGTGCCCCGGAGCTTGGCCATGATGGCATTTTTATCTTCAAAGTAGTGTAACCTGCAGATGACATCCCGGGGGAGCTCCGAGGAGAGATTGTGGGGGCGGAGGGCACAGTGTATGCGATCAAATCGCAGGGTCTCAGTGGCTGGCCTACCCAAAATGGAGTTGAAAATGCCCCGGACTGTGTCCTCCAAATCATTGTCCCTGGCTGCCTCGGGTAACCCCCGAATACGCAAGTTGTTTCTGAGATTGCTGTTTTCTAGATCCTCTAACTTGTAGAGGGCCGCGTGATGCGCTACTGCCAATTGTGTTACCTTCTCCTGAAGTTCTTTATTGGTGCCCTCCTGGGAATCCTGCAGTTTCTCAGTTTCTTCCACCGTGAGAAATGTCTGAGCGGACTGCCGCCATTTCTTTCTTGATAGACCTCTCCAGACTGTGGAACATGCCACTGAGTTCTTGTTTGAGACCGCTGCTGACGGAGGATCATCCAAGTGCTCAGCAGTATAAAGAGGAGGGAGAGCACTCCCGGGGAGATGCTGCATGTGTGGAGGAGGATCTACCCAACCTCGGCGCTCCGGCCTGGCCGCCGCATGCGTAAGGGCTTGCACTTTCTGCGGAAAAGAAGCGCTTTATGGAGCCGGTGCAGTTTTTTTGGAGGTAGAGCCACTCCCAGATCTTTTGCCTGACACAGGGCAAAGATTAGGTGACTTGGAAGGCATTGCCAGAGGGTATGTAGCCAGGTAGCTATCGGAGCTCTGCTTAGGCACGTCTTCTCACCGCCATGTGGAAACCACCCATCAACACCAAGTTATAGTGAACTTACTTTTCTCTATGCATAACTTTTTTTTTTTTTTACATATTGTTATATCATAGTTATACATTATGGTAGACCAAGATCTTACCTTAGCTTTGGAGTTGGAGAAAGATTTTATGAAAAGATGTGTTGGTAAGTGTGAATTGAAATACCGTGGATTTTCTTTGTTTTCTTGCTGTTCTTTGGCGGTGCCTGGAGATTCTATCCAGGGTACTCTGCCAGTTCAGAACGGTTTTGCACCATGTTGGATCTCCATTGCTTTTGATAAGACTTAGTATTTCCAGCATCCATGTTGTACCTAAAGGTTGTTTATGAAGAATATGAACAGTATAATAAATAAGGAAGCAGTTCTGTAAAAATGTTTTCAATTGTGATATTTAAAAGGAATTCTTAGAAATTTTCTGGTGAATCAAGCGAACTCTGAAACCTCAGGTTAACTAATAGACAAAGGTTCACAATATACAGGCTATATCCCTTCATGGTTTTTGACTCTGTAACTGTGGTCTCCAAACATACCTATACATAACTACAAAAGGTATTCCCCAATAAACCTAAGGCTACGTTCACATCTATGCATTTTTAGTGCATTTGCAGATTCACCAAAAATACACGACAATCAATTTAATCCTATTTTCCATGGGTCTCATTCACATCTATGCAATTTCTTGCAATGCAGTTTATGGAAAGGTAGAGGGACTTTTTTCACACAGCACATTGCATTTTTTGGCTCCGTAGATGTAATATAATGTAGTTGCATCAAAAAAAACATGAAAAATGCATGTATATGCACTTTGGTTCGTTTTCTTGCATGAAAACAGACAGCTCCTCTTATCAACATGAACAAAAAATGCAAAACATATTAAAAACGCTCATGAAAAAAATGCAAAACAGGCCAGAAAATATGTCGGAAAAATGCTTCAACCGTACGTGCATAGATCTCATTATGATCTACAAAGCTTTGAAACTTCCTAGTAAGGGTGAAGGTTGTTTAGAGATCCTGTGTTCATGCTAAGTCTTAAGATTTTTTAGACAGAGTGAAAATAAAATATCCAGGTGGCTTCTCAAATAATTGATTTGTATCTATGTATTGTCTTTCAGTAGGGAGGTAGTGTTGAAACCCATGGATTACAACTAGAGGGAAAATATCAATTATTAAGATAGAGCACTGGTATTTTATAACACTGTTATTTCAAATATTGCACTATCATTTTTTCTAGAGGTCACTAGTAATATTTGTATAAGTTTGATGGTTTACATGCTTTATTAAACCTTTAAGTGGTAAAGGTGAGCATGTTATTTATTTTAGTGAAAAAATATACACATTCTAAAAATAAAATATTTTAATATAAAAGAAAGAAGCAGCAAGCCTCTAAAATGTAATACAAATGTTGAATCGAAAAATGTATTAGAAAGCAGACCAAATCAAACATTGGTTTTAGGACCACTGATTTGTATGAGATTCCACTTTGCAGTTATTTCACAACCTCTGCAAGTGATGCAAATCGGTCTAGCCTTTCAGCATTTATCCTACCACACCTGTTGTACAGCTGCCAGCAGCAAAACATAATAGGTCATATGAGGTTATCATCTGACAGTCTTGGCACTCAACCTGTCATGTTTTTTTTCCTCTGATTTGAGCCTGTGAATATTTGCAGCTTATATGTATTGTCAATATCTTTAGTGTGCAATGGTGAGCTGGCATCCTACTTGGGCCTGACAAGTTTTACCCAAAGGCTTCCTCAGGGCGTGGGTGAAGGCCATGTTCGCTAAACAAACTGGCCTTATGTGTTCAGTACCCCAAACCCAATCCCATGCTGCTAGGATGTAAACAAATCAGCCAGGAATCCTGGTGGTGTCATTGACCAAAAATGGCCATGACTGTTTATGGTCAACGGTTACACCCAGAATCCCCTGCAATGTTAACATTACAACAGCACGGGGGATTCTGTCATGTTGCAGTTGTACTGTGATTGGGCAACATCCTCAGGCAGCAGGTCACTGTGGTGGTGGAGAAACATGGTTGGACAGCGGTTTATCCTCCTTGACAATGATCTACATCCATAGATGATGTGATTGACTATGAATTTATCCTTTCAAGATACCCTCCCAATGATTCTTACAAGTCCCAATCACAAATCCTCAAATCTTTTTGGGGGATAGGATATAGGGAAGAGACCCTTGTCTTTTAACATTGTACAGGTACGATAGAGACAAGGCCTCTATGATATAGACCTGGCCTCTCAGGCTGTGAATAAGGGTCTGGTTAGAATAATATTTTTAGAATGTGTAAGGGTCTTGTTAAAATATTAGGGAGAAAACCCACACTGTTTTCCCCCTTTATATGTAAGGGAGAGAGCCGGAAGTGGGAGGAGCAAGCAGCAGCGAGCGAGCAACTGGAGGAGTGTGTGTAGAGGAGAGCGTGGAGGAGAGCCGGGTGACACGTGCGGGGGGAGCCGCACTAGGTCACCAGAAGCCGGCGCGAGTGCAGGGGACCGGGACAGAGAGACCGGAACAGAGAGCGGCGGGACCGGGACTAAGAGCAGCAGGACTGGGACTAAGAGCAGCGGGACCGGGACGTGAAGGACCGGGACTGTAAGCCGCGGCGGTAGACGGCGGAGCGGCGGTGAACGGACACCACACAGTATTGAGGAGGGAGGTTCACGGAAGCAGGGGAGGAGGAGCAGCGGCGACTGGTGAGTATCTCTCTGCAGCTGTGTGACGGTGCTTTGGGACCTGTGACTGACGGACTGACAGACCAACCTGTGACTGACTGACCATAGGGATCTGTGACTGACTGACCTTGCTTGCGACCGTCAACGACTGACAGACTGCTCTGCGACTGACTGACTGCTCTGCGACTAACAGACTGTTCTGCGACTGACAAGACTGTTCTGCGACTGACAAGACTGTTCTGCGACTGACAAGACTGTTCTGCGACCGACCGACGGCGCTCTTGACTGATCGACCGTGAGTATTTTAGAGACTGGTGAGTATCTTAGCGACTAGTGAGCATTTTGCGACTGGTTAGCATCTTGCTAGGGTTAGCATCTTGCGAGTGGTGAGTATATTTGCAACTGGTGTGTATCGGGTGAGTATCTTGCGACTGGTGAGATTCTTTGCGACTGGTGAGTATCTTTGCGACTGGTGAGTATCTTTGCGACTGGTGAGTATCTTGAGACTGGTGAGTATCTTGCGACTGGTGAGTATCCTTGCGACTGGTGAGTATCTTTGCGACTGGTGAGTATCCTTGCGACTGGAGAGTATCTTTGCGACTGGTGAGTATCTTTGCGACTGGTGAGTATCTTGCGACTGGTGAGTATCTTTGCGACTGGTGAGTATCTTTGCGACTGGTGAGTATCTTGCGTCTGTTGGATCTTTGCGACTGGTGAGTATCGTTGCGACTGGTGAGTATCTTGCAACTGGTGAGTATCTTTGCGTCTGTTGGATCTTTGCGACTGGTGAGTATCTTAGTGACTGGTTAGTATATTAGCGACTGGTGAGGACCCCAGGTTAGTACCAGGGAAGTTAGAGGTAGTGTAGGTTAGGAAGAGCAGTTTGTTAATATATCCCCATAGAGTAGTGGGTAATAATGTCCGACAGGATTGCGGATGCCACTCAGTGCACTTCTTGCTGCATGTATGCGTTCCTTGATGAACCATTCGAGGGCGAATACTGCTGTGCAAGATGTGAGCAACTTGTTGCTCTGGTAGACCAGATCCTGGACCTACAGAACACAGTGGCAACACTGCGTGGCATCAACAACCTGGAAAGGAGCTTGGACATTACCTATCAGGCGCTGGTAGGGGCCAGCATAGAGGAGGGAGGAACAGAGGAGACGCAAGCAGCAGAGGTACGCAGCTGGGTGACTGTTAGGAAGGGTAGAGGGAGGAGTGCCAGGGAGGCCAATCCTGAGTTGGTACACCCTAACAAATCTGCCGAGTTGCAGGTTGAGGGGGATATCAGCTCAGGGGTGGCAGTGCTGGAGCATGCGCCCTCCCCCAGCTGCCAGGGGAGGGACGGCTCCAGGAAGAAGGGGGGCGGTAACTCAGGAAAGGTTAGAAAGGTTGTGGTAGTTGGGGACTCAATTATCAAGAGGACAGAGAGGGCAATCTGTAAAAAAGATCTCGTGAACCGAACAGTTTGTTGTTTACCGGGCGCCCGAGTTCGGCACATCGCAGATGTGGCAGACAGATTGATGTGGGGGGCTGGGGATGACCCAGCGGTCATGGTGCATGTGGGCACTAATGACAAAGTTAAAGGTAGGTGGAGGATCCTTAAGAACGATTTCAGGGACTTAGGTAATAGATTGAGGAAAAGGACCTCCAAGGTGGTTTTCTCTGAAATACTGCCTGTACCTTGAGCCACACAAGAGAGGCAGAAGGAGATTAGGGAACTTAACAAGTGGCTGAGGAATTGGTGTAGGAAGGAGGGGTTTGGGTTCCTGGAGAACTGGGCTGACTTCTCAGTCGGCTACCAGCTCTTTAGTAAGGATGGGCTGCACCTTAATGGGGACGATACAGCTCTTTTGGGGAGAAAGATGGCCACCAAGTTGGAGGGGCTTTTAAACTAGGAGACGGGGGGAGGGCTCAGAAGTAGAGTCAGTCAGGAGGGAGCAGAGGACAGAAGGCAGCTGTAGTGTCAGCAGCGACAGTAGGTCCACAATGTCAATTGGCAGGTCTGTGCGGGAAAATCTCAGACCAAACAGGAATAAACATAACCGCCAATTGCGCTTGACTTCCGTAAAAATAAGAGGGGTATATGCTAATGCCAGGAGCCTAGCTAATAAAATGGATGAGTTGGAAATGTTAGTACATGAGGAGGACATAGACCTTGTGGGAAAAACAGAGACTTGGTTCGACCCCGCACATGACTGGCTGGCCAATATCCAAGGGTATTCGGTGTACCGGAAGGACAGGGTAGGAAAAAGAGGGGGAGGGGTATGTCTCTATGTCAAGAACAATATAAAGGTGATAGAAAGGAGTGACATTACGGATGGGATGAGCATGGATTTAGAATCTGTGTGGGTTGAACTCCATAGGGAAGGAGAAAAGGGGAAAGTAATTGTGGGGGTTTGCTATAGGCCACCTAACCAAGGGGAGGAGGTAGAGCTGGAATTTTTAGCACTAATGGGTAAAGTGGCAAAATTGGGATCAGTCATCGTATTGGGGGACTTCAATTATCCCGACATTGACTGGGAAGAGGGGACTGCACACTCACTGAAGGCCCGTCTATTCACGGAAACCTTACTGGATAATTACATGTCACAGTTGGTGGATTCCCCTACCAGAGAAAACGCAGTCCTGGATCTATTGCTCACTAATGACCCAGACATAATCTCGGAGGTAGGAGTCCAGGACAACCTGGGCTCTAGCGATCACAGGATGATCACATTTAGTGTAAATAACAATATAACAAGGCAAGTGGGGAACATAAGAACCCTAAACTTCAGAAGGGCAAACTTTCCAAAATTGTGCTCAATGATGGAAAGGGTAAACTGGGACCAAACCCTGGGATCCCTGACCACAGAGGAAAAATGGTAATGCTTTAGGAACATATTAGGCAAAGGCATCTTGCAGTGCATTCCTATGGGAAATAAATTTAGAAGAGACAAAGCCAAACCTGGCTGGCTAAACTGTAGCGTCAAAAAACTTATTAGGGGGAAAAAATTGGCCTTCGAGAAGTATAAATCAGAGGGCACAGTATCGGCTTTCGAGCAATACAAGGAGGCAAATAAGAAAAGTAAACACGAAATCAAGATGGCTAAAATCAACTTTGAGAGACAAATAGCAGAGGATAGTAAAAAAAACCCAAAGAAATTCTTTAAATATATCAACAGCAAAAAAACTAAGGCAGAGCATATTGCACACATAATTAACAATGATGGGAGGATGGTTACAGAGGACACTGAAAAAGCAACCGTGCTGAATGCTTTTTTCTCGTCAGTCTTTACACAGGAAAAGGAGGGGTACACTGACCATGACTGTATGGTTAGTAGTAATACACAGGACTTGCCACCATGGCTAACAGAGGGGGAAATCAGGGAAAGGCTGGATAAACTTAACACAAACAAATCACCAGGACCGGATGGCATACATCCGAGAGTATTCAAGGAACTCAGTAAAGTTATATCGAGACCACTGTTCCTGATCTTTTCTGACAGTATTAGGACAGGAGATGTACCAGGGGATTGGAAGAAAGCTAACGTGATTCCAATATTCAAAAAGGGCCAGAGGCATATCCCGGGAAATTATAGGCCTGTCAGTTTGACATCAGTGGTATGTAAACTTCTGGAGGGGATGATAAGGGACTATATCGTAGAGTTTGCTAAAGACAACAACATCATCAGCAGTAATCAGCACGGGTTTACAAATGGGCGTTCTTGTCAAACCAATCTCCTAACATTCTACGAGGAGGTGAGCTGTGAGCTAGATAGGGGGAGACCAGTGGATGTGGTGTACTTGGATTTCGCTAAGGCGTTTGATACAGTTCCCCACAAGCGCTTAATTTATAAAATAAGGTCTGCAGGTATCGATAGCAGGGTTTGCTCTTGGATACGGAAATGGCTAAAAAGGCGTGTCCAAAGCGTAGTAATAAACAGCGCATACTCAGACTGGTCTGAGGTGGTAAGCGGGGTCCCCCAGGGCTCAGTCTTGGGACCAACCTTGTTCAATTTATTCATAAACAGCATTGAGGTCGGGATCAGTAGTTCGATATCAGTTTTTGCAGATGACACAAAATTGGGCAGGGCAATAACTTCACAACATGAAGCAGATATCCTACAGAATGACCTGGACAAAATAACGGAGTGGGCAACGACATGGCAAATGAGGTTTAACGTGGAGAAGTGTAAGGTTTTGCACTTGGGGACTAAAAACATAAAAACACAATACACGTTAGGAGGGGAGCCCTTGGGGGAATCAAAAATGGAGAAGGATCTGGGAGTCTTGGTTGATGATAGATTAGGAAACAGCATGCAATGTCAAGCGGCAGCTGCCAAAGCCAGCAGAACATTAGCATGCATAAAGAAAGGGATGCATTCCAGAGATAAGACTATAATCCTTCCACTTTATAAAACTCTGGTCCGACCGCATCTGGAGTATTCCGTCCAGTTCTGGTCGCCAGTCCTCAGGAGGGATGTGTTGGAGCTGGAGAGAGTCCAGAGAAGGGCAACTAAACTAATTAGGGGATTGGAGGACCTTGACTATGAAGAGCGTCTGCAATCGCTCGATTTATTCTCCCTGGAGAAGAGACGTCTGAGGGGGGACATGATAGCAATTTATAAATATCTTAATGGGGATCCCAGCTTAGAAAAAAAGCTGTTCATTCGAAGGGATTGCATGAGGACTCGAGGGCATACAATGCGATTAGAGGAGAAGCGTTTTAACCTCAGGCAACGCGGGGGGTTCTTTACTGTTAGGGCAACAAGATTGTGGAATTCTCTACCACAAGAGGTGGTTTCTGCGGGTAGTATGGTGGCTTTCAAAAGACTCTTAGACTTACATCTCAAGGATCAGAACATTCAGGGGTATGTGAGATGATTACAGCCACACACACCTACACAGGTTGAACTAGATGGACTATTGTCTTTATTCAACCTCACCTACTATGTAACTATGTAACTATGTAAAGGATTTGTGTATTTTCAGTGTTATGTGTTCAAGACATTCCTTTGCCTTTTAAAGCTGAATTCCGGGATAAGTGATTATGGTTTAAATAAATGAAATACAAGATCCACATGTATTCTTACTTGAATCCTGGGGTGCTTTGTGTATTTTCTATATCTGTGCAGTAATCCAGTGTGATACTTTTCCTTTGTGTGAAATTATCCTGTAATCAGGACCAGTCACTCCTACTCTCCTCTTGTGCAAAGTGACTGGTCTTGCACCCACCCACTCTTGCAGTTTTCTGCAGGCAGCTAGTAGTGGTTGGGCCCATGTGGACCTTTCCAAGGCTTGGCTCTCTGCACAGACTATGTACAGCACAGTGATGAGTTCAGCGCTGATTTTACAAGGTCAAATCTGGGTTTGCAACGGCATTTGCTGCAAACAAAGTGTATTTCTATCCTTTGGGGATATTTAAAGCCGATCTTCAGGTGTTAGTGAACTTCAAATGGTTTGTTTGGACCAATCTGGTACAAATAAACTACATACAGTATACAGCACTGTGTTCTGGCAGTGGTATGGGGACTTCAGATCAGTCTTCAGACTTCTGGAACAAAATTTAGTCGAACTGTTCAACCATTCTGAGGAAGCTTTGTATTTTCTGAATGACTTGATTTTGTTCCAGGAGTGGGATGTTAAATCTCCATCCTGCTGCCAAAACACAGAGCTGTATATTGTATGTAGCTGGTGCTACATACAGTTTATAGAGCTCTCACAGCTGCTGCATCTGTTAGTGAACAAATTTGTTCATTTAGACCAGCTTGGTCTAAATGACCATTTAAAGTTCACTAAAACCTGGAGATCAACTTTAAAGTAAAAGGTTTTGTGCCCAGAGTTCAGCTTTAAGACTGAGTTATCACAGACATTTGTACACAGACCCTCAGCCTAACATCAATAGTTTGTAAATTATTGGAGGGGATTATAGGGGACCATATCCAAGAATTTTCTGATAAAAATATAAAAAAATATATATTCTTGCCAGACCAACCTTTTTAACATTCTATAAGGAGGTGAGCTATAATTTGGATAGAGGAAGGCCTGTGGATGTGATGTATCTGCACTTAGGCCAAAGCATTTGATATGGTACCCCATAAACGCTTCATTTACAAATTGAGGTCTGTTGGCATGGACGTTAGTGTATGTACCTGGATAGAAAACTGTGACTGTATAAAATAAACTTACAGTGCTGTTCTAAGTGCCAAGTCAAAAAAATGTTCAGTGACTCATTACTATCTGGTACCGGCATTCTAGTAGCCCACTCCACCAAGCAACAACAAGCAGGACACTGGCTACCAGGTAACAGCCCAGCTATGGGATTGTGAAATGTGGCTTTTGCCTTGTTGGCCATGCCCCTCTGTTGCATTTCACCCCACCCACTAAGTATAGTCATAGAGGTGAGAGTGTAATACTATGTATTAGGGATGCACCGAAATGAAATTCTTGGCCGAAGCCGAAGCCGAATAATAATGAAATGCTTGGCCGAAGGCCGAAGGCCGAATACCGAACGCGGTGTTTCGCATTTTTTAACATAAAATATGCCCATTAGCGTGCCCCTTAACATAAAATATGCCCATCAGAGTGCCCCTTAACATAAAATATGCTCATCAGCATGTCACTTAGCATAAAATAAGGGGCACGCTGATGGGCACATTTTATGTTAGGGGGCACTCTGATGGGCACATTTTATGTTAGGGGGCACGCTGATGGGCACATTTTATGTTAGGGGGCACTCTGATGGGCAAAACAAAACATTTAAATCAGCGTTGCTCTTAACATAAAATGTGCCCATTAGCGTGCCCCTTAACATAAAATATGCTCATCAGAGTGCCCCTTAACATAAAATATGCTCATCAGCATGTCCCTTAGCATAAAATAAGGGGCACGCTGATGGCCACATTTTATGTCAAGGGAGCACTCTGTTGGGCACATTTTTTTTCTTTTTTTTTTTTAAGGGGCACTTTATAGGGCACTCTAATGTAATGAGCATGGCAAGTGGCAACAACATATGGCAGTCTGCACACTAATGCTTGTGCAGCTACCGTATTCTCCCCCAAATGTGCTCAGCTCCACATACCTGAACTGCAGCCAGGTCGGAGCCAAAAGCCGCGAACAGGGGGGCGGGGCGTGCACATAGTGTCACGCTGGCTGGACCTAGTGTGAAGGAGCCGCAGTCAGGAGCAGGGGGCGGGACGCGCGTGACGTCACACCCCCTACTCGCGGCCGGACAGGACACCGGCGGCGTGTGAGAAGGGAGCCGGGAGCCGCAATGAGGAAGGGGAGCGGTCCGGGCAGAAGCTGACATTGTTCGGCACAAAATTATTCGGCCTTTTGACTTATTCGGCCGAACACCGAAAGCGCTATTTTCTCTATTTTCGGCCGAATAATGTTCGGCCGCCGAATATTCGGTGCATCCCTACTATGTATGGGATTTATGTATCATGAGCTAACAAAGTGATTAACTAATACAAATCAGACAAAACACATGCAGTGCAAATGTGGGTTTACAATAAGATGATGCCAGCTAGGTAACCAAGGAGCTCCTAAAGGCAGCTGGAAATGAAGAAAATGCTGTTTTAACCCCATAAAAACATGTATTTATTTATTATTACTAAAATCATAAAAAACATCAATGTTCCCAATGGGAGAACAAAATAAAGAAAAAAAAAACATATGTATCAAAAGTGCATTGAAGCACAAAAAAGGAGTGAAGCACAAAAAAAGACTGAGCAGACCAAAAGAGAAGGAGGAGGGGACAGGGACAATGGAAGTAAAAAAAAAACTGAAGGGAAGGAAAAGTAAAAGTTGGTGCTTTCTACTGTCTCATAACACGGCTGTTCCCTGGTGTGCAACGTCTTACTTGTTACATAGTTACATAGTTAGTCAGGTTGAAAAAAGACACAAGTCCATCTAGCTCAACCAAAAAAAAAAAAAAAGAAAACACAACCATATAACCTCATATACACAATCCTATACCCACAGTTGATCTAGAGGAAGGCAAAAACCCCAGCATAGCATGATCCAATTTGCTACAACAGCAGAAAAAAATCCTTCCTGATCCCCTGAGAGGCAATTAGATATTCCCTGGATCAACTTTACCTTTAAATGTTAATACCCAGTTATCACCTAGGAAATAATTCAGGCATTTTCTAAAGCAATCTACTGAGATGGCCAGAACCCCCTCTGGGGAAAGTCTATTCCACGTTTTCACAGCTCTTATTGTGAAGAAACCTTACCGTATTTCGAGACAAATCTCTTTTTCTCTAGACGTATAGAGTGCTTCCTTGCCCTCTGTGATGACCTTAAAGTGAATAACTTTTTGAGATCTGGTGCCCAAAACTGAACTGCATATTCCAGGTTAGGTCTTAATAAGTTTTGGACTTTTATTATGAATTAGAAATATTTGTGCACATATAATTTATTTGCAAACGCTGTGTTTTTTCTGTTTTTCAATTTTGTCTAAGTTTTTACTTGGTGAACAGCAGCTGCATTACACTCTTACATTCACATTGATATTTGATATTGCATCCATTTAGCGCGGGTTTTAAATCACTAATTCACAGATCGGACCCCTAACTGACATTTTTGACACTTTTGGGGCTAAAAATATGCACTGTTACTGTAATAATGACACTGGCAGGGAAGGGGTTAACACTATGAGTGATCAAGGGGTTAAATGTGAGCCTAGGGAAGTGATTCTAACTGTGAGGGGGCGTGCCTTCTGAAATGACCATAGAGACATGTGATCCTATATAGAAGGATCACATGAACTCTGTGATCATTTCAGGGAGAAGGACGGTCAGCTGTGTTTACAACAGCTGACTTTCCTTCTCTCTCAGTGGGAAATGATTGCCTAATTGGAGCCGCCTGACACACGCATCGGCTTCCCCACTGACAAGAGGGGGTGGGAGCGCACCACCGGCGGCGCACGCTTGCCCCTTAGCCTCCTGAGAGCGAGCGACATAGACCTACGTCGCTTTGCCCAGGAGCGGCTGCCTGCCGCAGCAAATCTGTGATGGGCGGTCGTTAAGTGGTTAAGGAAATTGGACAAGAAATGGTTTAACCTTAAACTGCATAAGGGATTCTTTACTGTCAGAGAGGCAAGGATGTAAAATTCTATTCCACAGTTGGTGGTGTCAGTGGGGAGTGTTGATAATTTTATTACACTGTTAGATGTGTTTCTTAGCTAATGCAACATACATGAATATGGGAAATGGTAGTGACATAAACACATTCATATACACACAGGTTGAACTGTATGGACTTTATTTAACCTTTGTTTTTATTCAACCTTCCCAACTATGTAACTGTGACATTAGGTCCCTATATTTAGATCTAGATTCTAGAACACACTGTCAGTGCCTGCACTAACATAACAAATCAAGGTGTGTGATAAATTATACCATGACATTTTCTTCATGTAACTGCAAATTTACAATGTCAACATTTCATCCAAGCAAAATGATCATGAAAAAATATGAAAGTGGTCTCTGCTGAACTTGTCTAACAGCATTTCTCCAGCAGCAGAATCGCTGAAATCAGCTCGACTTCTGATTATCACTTGCAAAGATCACTTTGCCACTGTCTGAACATTTGTGGAAAACAGTGAAACGGTGGAAACAAACATAAGTACCCTCTAACAAGAAGTCGGATCACAGAAGAAAAAAAAAAGAATTTGGAAATTTGAGCGCTGAGAAGTTATTTTCTGGATTAATACATATTTCAATAGAATACATTTTTTAAACCAGAGTTTGGTGTCACTTTAAGTCACCAAGCATTTACTTTACAGCATTTTCCAAAGGGATTCTGTAAAGGCAGCCCCACACTTCTTCCATGACTTAGCCACTTTTAACCAATGAATGTCTTCTTAGGGCACTTTCACACGGGCGTTCCTTTTTTTTTTGCCCGATCAGGTCCTTTTTTTTTTTTTGGAACGGACACGGATGACACTTATATCATCCGGTCCGTATGTCCGTTTTTCATCCCATCCGTTTGCGGATGAAAAACTGACATAATGCATGTCTATGTAAATACGGATGTCAGCAGATGACACCACTGACATCCGTTTTTGCGTCCGTTCCGTTTTTTGAAAGGAAGAAAAAATAGGGTTCTCCTCCGTTCAAAAAAACTGAACTGGACTGAACTGACAAAAAACGGATGTCAGCAGATGATCATCCGATGACATCCGTATTTACATAGAGATACATTATGTCCGTTTTTCATCCGCAAACGGATGGGATGAAAAACGGACATACGGAACGCCCGTGTGAAAGAGCCCTAAGTTTCAGTTTGTTTCAGTTCCTACAAATTAGTTTTTCTTGTGCACTTTTTGCAGTTTATTAGCCTAAGCCAGTTTATTAGGTACCTGATTTGGGATAGGTGACATTAAACACATCATCGTCTCTAACTTGAAACTCATTCTCCAAAAAACTGAGATCTTCTACCGTTGATGACACACGTGGAAAGAATGTCCCCTTGTAGTTAAAGTATTGTCTATCCATCTCTGTACCTTTTTAAAGAAAGGGGATATCATTAATATGTTTGATAAAAAAAAAAAACTTTGCTATTACATACCATGCACACACTGCAAAACATTTAAAAGGTACTTCTTGCCATGATTAAGACATTTATAGAAGGCTAAAACATGTTTAATGTAGAAAACAAATACTGTACATAATTCTATAGACAGTATTTCATGTTTTTTTCCATAGCTTCTAAAATAATGTAGCACCCCGTCCTAAACAGGGCTACTATCTAAATTTAGTTATGATACGTGGCAGTCATCCCTGACCGATTTATAGTCAACTTGTTAATTTGTTTTCCTCTAAACTAAGTGAAGCTGTGGTTTCTCTCCATTGCCAGTAGGTTTCACTGGTACCTCTGGCAAAAGTGTGAGAAGCTACAGGAAAATGCCACTATTGCATGCTGGGAGGTATGGGGGGGGGGTATAAATATTTGTAGAGGGCCAGGTCATCCCTCTCTCTTCCCCCACAGCCTGCAGCCTGGGGAGGATGTATGTGATTAGGCTGCTTCTTTAGGCCTGTCTGCCTGAAGTGGCCGTTATGTGACTGCGTTTGGAAATGTCCCTGTCTGGATGCAGGATTGAGTCCTGGTTGGTGCTGGTTGACTTTCCTGAAGAATACTGGACATAAAATGGAGTTCCCATTGGTGCTGGTTGACACTTCAGAGGAGAAGATATGATTACTTTTGGAGACTGCTGCTATTATTATAAACTGTCAAAGATGAACAGCACCCAGGACCCTCAGTAGTGATGAGCCAACCACCCCCCTGTTCAGTTCGTACCAGAACACTGCGAACAGGGGAAAAGTTTGTTTGTTCGAATAAACTAACCCCATTGAAGTCTATGGGACTCGAACGTCACAAATCAAACGGCCTCATTTTGAAGGCTTAAATACAAGTTATTGCCCAAAAAAAGTGTATGGGGGTCCGGGTACTGACCTGGGTAACATGTAGCAATGCAAATTTTTAAAAAAAAAACTATAATTTTTAAAGGAGCAGGGGTTTACTAATTTTAAAGAGGCTTAAAGTGAAACTATAAAAATGAAAAATTCCTTCAAATATCGTGCCTGGGGGGGGGGGTCCCCTTAAGGTGCCTGTAAAGTACTGCATCTGTACGATGTATGTAGCCTGCTGCAGCAATACTGACATTTCTAAAGCAAAAAATTTCATATACAAATATACATACAAATTTTAAATCGCATGTACTTGTCATACAGGTGCAGAAAAATTGGGCCTTGGTTGTTGGTGGTGCCTGAACACAGCAACCCCTCGCAGTTACTCTTGCTGGGCGCAGGAATGGGCCCTGCTGCTAAAAATTCCATACAAATTTCGAAATGGCATGTACTTGTCATACAGGTGCAGAAAAATTGGGCCTTGGTTGTTGGTGGTACCTGAACACCGCAACCCCTCACAGTTACTCTAACTGGGCGCAGGAACGGGCCCTGCTGGTAAAAATTCCATACAAATTTTTGAAATCGCATGTACTTGTCATAGAAGTGCAGAAAATTGGGCCTTGGTTGTTGGTGGTGCCTGAACACCGCAACCCCTCGCAGTTACTCTTGCTGGGCGCAGGAACGGGCCCTGCTGGTAAAAATTGCATCCAAATTTTAAATCACATGTACTTGTTATATAATTATTTTAAGATGCCTTATTTTTACTACATCCCCTAGGTCCATAAGGACCCAAGGTGTCCACCCAGGAGACCTATTGTGGCCGGCATGGAAGGGATCACCAGTAAAGTGTCCCAATATGTGGACATCTTTTTACAGCCACTGGTGACGTCCCTGCCAGCCTATATTAGAGATTCCTCTCAGGTACTTGACACCTTGGTAAAATATAAGTGGGAAGCCGACTATTTGTGGTTATCCTTAGATGTATGTTCTCTATACACATCTATTCTACATGAGGGTGAGTTAAGAGCAGTGGAACACTTCCTGTCAGAAACAGAGTACATGCACCCACTCCAATCTGAATTTATATGTCTATGTACTAAATTTGCGTTGGAAAGAAATTACTTCCAGTTTGATGGCTCATTTTATAGACAAGTAGCTGGCACAGCTATGGGTGCACAATTTGCACCCAGCTATGCCAACTTGTTTATGGGTTTCTCGGAGAAGTATCACATCTGGACCCAGAACCCATTTGCCACGCACCTTGTTTATTATGGGCGTTACATTGACGATGTGCTTATGATATGGGATGGTGACCTCAATTCAGTTTCTGAATTTGTGGCCTATTATAATTCCAATCCCTATGGCATAAGTTTTACGCATGTAGTCGACGCGCATGTTTTGTTTTTTTTGCATCTGGAGTTGTCCTGTGATGTTGAAGGTGTAATGGTTAAGGAACCTCAATCAAGTTCAAAATAGATTTCTTGCTGCTGGATCTGATTAAATAGGTAATTAGAGTGCATGCACATGGATATCATAGACTGACACACATTGTTCAGGTAAATGATACTACTTTTATTTCTAATGGACAGTATATTATATAGTTAGTAGGCGGTGTCATATGTTAGTACGTCACAAGCATAATATTAGCATAATACTGATTATTTGCAGCTTTCTGATTAGTCAGGTCTGTTATAAGGTGGTTCCTTTCGAGTTCAGGAATGTTATCTTCTTTTGAAGGCACTGTGCCAAGGCTCAATCTTTCTTTTCATGTTCCATCTCGGTGGGCGGGGTGGGAGATATCTAGTAACGGCCATTTTGAGTAAGGACGACAGAGGAAAAATATATATACATGTAGAGAAGAATACACATAGAAAAATAGACATTTTGCTTAATTCACAAGTGTTCATCACATTCCTTCACAAAGGTAATATTACCTCTAGGACACACTTTAAGGAGACAGCTGGTAACTCATACTTACAGTGCCTTGCAAAGAATTCAGCCCCCTTGAACTTTGCAACCTTTTGCCACATTTCGGGCTTCAAACATAAAGATATAAAACTGTAATTTTTTTGTGAACAATCGACAACAAGTAGGACACAATCATGAAGTGGAACGAAATTTATTGGATATTTCAAACGTTTTTTAACAAATAAAAAACTGAAAAATTGGGCGTGCAAAATTATTCAGCCCCCCTTAAGTTAATACTTTGTAGCGCCACCTTTTGCTGCGATTACAGCTGTAAGTCGCTTGGGGTATGTCTCTATCAGTTTTGCACATCAAGAGACTGAAATTTTTGCCCATTCCTCCTTGCAAAACAGCTCAAGCTCAGTGAGGTTGGATGGAGAGCCTTTGTGAACAGCAGTTTTCAGTTCATTCCACAGATTCTTGATTGGATTCAGGTCTGGACTTTGACTTGGCCATTCTAACACCTGGATATGTTTATTTGTGAACCATTCCATTGTAGATTTTGCTTTATGTTTTGGATCATTGTCTTGTTGGTAGACAAATCTCTGTCCCAGTCTCAGGTCTTTTGCAGACTCCATCAGGTTTTCTTCCAGAATGGTCCTGTATTTGGCTCCATCCATCTTCCGATCAATTTTAACCATCTTCCCTGTCCCTGCTGAAGAAAAGCATCCCCAAACCATGATGCTGCCACCACCATGTTTGACAGTGGGGACGGTATGTTCAGGGTGATGAGCTGTGTTGCTTTTACGCCAAACATAACGTTTTGCATTGTTGACAAAAAGTTGGATTTTGGTTTCATCTGACCAGAGCACCTTCTTCCACATGTTTGGTGTGTCTCCCAGGTGGCTTGTGGCAAACTTTAAACAACACTTTTTATGGCTGTCTTTAAGAAATGGCTTTCTTCTTGCCACTCTTCCATAAAGGCCAGATTTGTGCAGTATATGACTTATTGTTGTCCTATGGACAGAGTCTCCCACCTCAGCTGTAGATCTCTGCAGTTCATCCAGAGTGATCATGGGCCTCTTGGCTGCATCTCTGATCAGTCTTCTCCTTGTATGAGCTGAAAGTTTAGAGGGACGGCCAGGTCTTCGTAGATTTGCAGTGGTCTGATACTCCTTCCATTTCAATATTATCGCTTGCACAGTGCTCCTTGGGATGTTTAAAGCTTGGGAAATCTTTTTGTATCCAAATCCGGCTTTAAACTTCTCCACAACAGTATCTCAGACCTGCCTGGTGTGTTCCTTGTTCTTCATGACTCTCTCTGCTCTTTAAACGGACCTCTGAGACTATCACAGTGCAGGTGCATTTATACAGAGACTTAATTACACACAGGTGGATTCTATTTATCATCATTAGTCATTTAGGTCAACATTGGATCATTCAGAGATCCTCACTGAACTTCTGGAGAGAGTTTGCTGCACTGAAAGTAAAGGGGCTGAATAATTTTGCACGCCCAATTTTTCCGTTTTTTATTTAACAAAGTTTGAAATATCCAATAAATTTCGTTCCACTTCATGATTGTGTCCCACTTGTTGTTGATTCTTCACAAACAATTACAGTTTTATATCTTTATGTTTGAAGCCTGAAATGTGGCAAAAGGTCGCAAAGTTCAAGGGGGGAGAATACTTTCGCAAGGCACTGTACATCAAAAAAGTTGCCGAAGTGGAAGGAGAATATACCTCACAGCCAGTTCTGAAGATTACGCAGGAATTGTATGGATACCTAAGAGTATCTGTTGCAGGCAGACATACTTAAGAAAATGTTCCTAGAAAAGGGTTACCATGAGGAACACATTAATGAGGCCATTGAAAGGTATAGGGTAGGTGGTGGTAGTAGGAGGACTGAGGGTAAGGGTGAAGAACATTGTAATGTCCTGTTCATTACCAAGTTTAGTAATCAACATTGGGCTGTCAAGAGAGCCATTCAAAAACATTGGCCTATCTTAGTGCAAGATTCAGCCCTATGTAGAGTACTTACAAAAAAAACCCAAGGGGGGTCTTTAAGCGGGCAAGGAATGTTAGAAATCTTGTGGCACCTAGCCAAATTCAAAATAAAAAACAGCAGTCAGTGAAGAATATCCCCCAGTTTTTGAACATGGTAGGTTCCTTTAGATGTAGACTCAGGAGGTGTATGGCCTGTATTTTTATGCACCATGGGAAAAAGAACTTTACCAACAAAGATGGGTGGGTATTTAACATCCAACAATTTATTTGCTGTAGCACCCAATTTGTTGTGTATGGGCTTAGGTGCCCATGTGGGCTGTTCTACGTGGGTAGAACAGTCAGGGCCATGAGAACCAGGTTTGGCGAGCATCGCTGGCTTATAGAACAAAAGAAGGATAAGCACAGTGTCCCTCGTCATTTTTGCCAAGTACATGGGTGCAGTACGGAGGGACTGGAGTTGTTCGGCATTGAGGCCATCCCTATGACATTGTCGGAGGGCGAAAGGTTTTTACGTTTATGTATGCGTGAAACCTATTGGATCTTTCCGCTTAACTCCATGTCGCCCGAGGGCCTGAATGAGGAGTTGGAGGTAGGCACTCTTTTTTAGTTATATGTATGTGTGGGTGTGACTCAGTGTATGTATGTGGGTGTGCACTGAGATACATGTTTTCATTTACAATTTATTTGAGGATGGTTAATTTATCTGGCATTTTTGGGGTAGGGTTCCCCCCCTCCCCCTCCCTTTTTATATTTATTTTTATTTTCATTTTTTATTTTTATTATTATTTTTGTTTTTATTATTTTCATTTTATTGTATTTTATTTTATCTTTAACAGTGTATAAGTTGTAATATTGTAATGATCATTTTGATAAAATTTATATATTTTATTTTATATATATGTTTTATACATATATTTTCTGATATATATTGTTAGTAATTGTTCATATATGGTTGTATATTTTTGCTCCTACTGGTTGCCCCTGATAATTATCTATTGTGTTAGTTTCCCTTTAAGTGTATATTAGGGGAGGGGCCGTCACATTTGTATATAGGTGTGAGGGCACCAGTTAGGGGGGGTGAGACCTGAAGAAGGAGGCCACGCCTCCAAAACACGTTGTCCGTAGCAACCACATTTGCGTCATGTCAGGGGACCTGACTGGGGATCTCCCCTCTGTGTACCCACACCAGTGGATTCACTCCTTCCTTGTGTGTGCGGCGACAGCTGAACTGGGCGCAGGCGCACTACACACAGCTCCCTCGAGGAGGAAGGATTACTCCGGATGTCAGGGGTTAGGAGGCTGCTAGCAAGTGCAGGACGAGCGGCTGGCTGGCGGGACCTAGAGGAGAGTTTCTGCCAATGGAACATCAAGGATTCCATTGCTCTGCATGAACTTTTAAAACGCTTGTGAGTAACATTTTATGTCTTTGTTCATCTTCAATAAAACGGCGTTATGCTAGGGCGGTTTTGCGCTCTGTCCTTTTGTTTTCTATACAGTTTCTTTTTGCCATATCCCAATGGAGGGTTAGGAGAGCTGCCACGCCACACCATATAATTGTCACCGTCAGCTACATTTCATAGGTTTCCCCAGCCTGGAAACTGAAGTTCAGGATCTGCGCATGGACTGGTAAAGTTTTTCTGTGCAGAAAAATTGGGCCTTGGTTGTTGGTGGTGCCTGAACACCACAGCCGCTCGCAGTTACTCTTGCTGGGCGCTGGAATGGGCCCTGCTGCTAAAAATTCCATACAAATTTGAAATCGCATGTACTTGTCATACAGATGCAGAAAAATTGGGCCTTGGTTGTTAGTGTTGAATGAACACAGCAACCCCTCACAGTTACTCTTTCTGGGTGCAGGAACGGGCACTGCTGGTAAAAATTCCATACAAAATTTAAATCGCATGTACTTTTCATACAGGTGCAGAAAAATTGGGCCTTGGTTGTTGGTGGTGCCTGAACATCGCAACCCATCGCTGTTACTCTTGCTGGGCGCAGGAAGGGGCCCTGCTGGTAAAACTTCCATACCAATTTGAAATTGGCAAAGAACAAGTGTTGTATGTGTTCTTATCAGTGATCAAGTTGGGTTGCTGTGCTGTCATCTGACCTGGCCAGTGTTGGGTGTCGGCTATGCAAACCTGCTGAAGGGATGGGGACCTGGAAGATTAGTATCGGCAGGAACTGAAACTGAAATTGGGCCTTTGGTGTTGGTGGTGCCTGAACACAGTAACCCCCTCACAGTTACTCTTGCTGGGCACAGGGACAGGGCCTGCTATTAAAAATTACATACAAAATTTAAATCGTATGCACCTATCATACATGTGCAGAAAAATTAGACCTTGGGGGTTGGTGGTGACCTAAACCAAAAACATTGTTGGAAGCTAGCAGAATCAATGATGAGGAATAGGATAGGCAGCATATGCAGTCTTCAAGGGATGACAGACCCTAGCAAATTCAATCAGTTACATCAGCATCAGGGGCTTGATAGTTGCTGTTGATCCAGGACTAATTCATTTTGATAAAAGTCAGCTGGTCAACAGAGTCTGTGCACTCTTTTGTCTGTCACAACACCTCCAGCAGCACTGAATGTCCGTTCGGAAAGCACGCTGGAAGCAGAACAGGCCAGTAGCTCCATTGCATAATGAGCAAGATCTGGCCAGTGGTCCATCCTCAAGACCCAGTAACCCAGTGAATGCTCACTTGGAAAGGTCTCCAAGTCTGCTCTTGCCCCTAGATAATCATGCACCATATGATGGAGACGCTGCCGATTGCTGCTTAAACAGCCCTTGGTGCTGCTGAGGACTAAAGAACTGTTTAAAGGCATCGGTTAGCCGGTCGCCTTCTCCACCGCTCCTCCTTTGGCTGAACGATGCCTCAGGAACACGTCCAGAGAATTTTAACCTACCGGTGTCTGGAAAGATGGTACACAAATTTTTAAGGCCTCCTCAAGATATTTCATCCTCTGCTCCCTCTGCGAAGGCAGGATGAGCTCTGCAACTTTACCCTTGTAACGTGGATCAAGAAGGGTTGCCAACCAGTAATTATCCCTCTCCTTGATAGCATGAGTCCTCGGGTCCTTTCGCAGGCTTTGCAGAAGCACGGAGCCCATGCAATGTAAGTTTTAGGAGGCATGAGCTTTTGAGTCCTCTGGGCCACTAAGAATGACATTGTCAGGAGCAACCTCTCCCCAACCACGTACAATTCCTGGGGTTTCTGGGGAATCGAAACCATTCATTGAAGACTGCCGTATGCTATCCTCTACATCCATGCTGCCGCAATCCTGCTCCTCCTCTTCCTCTTCCTCCTATGTGTTTTGTGTCCCTGCAGGCATGATATCTACATAAAGGGGGCCTTGTGAGGAAAGGAAGTCCTCCTCTTCCTCCCACTGTTCTGCCTCAAGTGCCCTGTCCATGATTCCATGAAGCGTGTGCTCCAGCAAGTAGACTAGAGGGATAGTGTCACTGATGCATGCATCCTCCCTGCTCACCATCCGAGTGGCCTCCTCAAAAGGTGACAGGACGGTGCATGCATCCTTTATCAAAAGCCACTGGCGTGGAGAAAAAAAGCCAAGCTCCCCTGACCCTGTCCTTGTGCCATACTCACATACAAACACAGGTACTCATTGATGGCCCTCTGCTGCATGTGCAACCGCTGAAGCATTGCCAATGTTGAGTTCCACCTGGTGGGCATGTCACATATGAAGCAGTTTGTGGGCAGGTTGAATTCCCATTGAATGTCAGATAAGCAAGCACTGACATTGTTTGAATGCATGAAATGGCCATAGACTTTTCTTGCCTGCCTCAGGAGATCTTGGAAGCCTGGGTATCTGCTCAAGAAATGCTGCACCACCAGATTCAGGACATGTGGCAAGCATGGAACATGTGTCAAGTGTCCCTGTCGGAGGGCGGAGAGAAGGTTGGTGCCATTGTCGCATACAACCATTCCTGGCTCAAGCTGTCATTGCGTCAACCATCTCTGAGCCTGCCCTTGCAGAACTGACAGAATCTCTGCCCCAGTGTGACTCCTATCCCCTAGACAGACCAACTGAAGCACGGCATGGCATCTTTTAGCCTGGCTGCTTGCGTAGCTCCTTGAGCGCTAAGGGAGCACTGCTGCTTCAGAGGACAATGAGCAGAAAAGGACATGGTGGAGGAGGAGAAGAAGGAGGAGGTGGTGGAGTAGCCAGATGTGGCAGAACCAGCACCAGCTTTTTCGAAGCGTGGTGGCAAAACAAGCTGCAACACTGAACCCTGTCCTGCATCCTTCCCACCTGCCAGCAGAGTTACCCAGTGCGTCGTGAAGGAAATGTAACGTCCCTGTCCATGCCTGCTGGACCAAGAGTCAGCAGTATTGTGAACCTTCCTGCTGACTGCTCTGTCCAACGAGGCCAAAACACTACCTTCCACATGACAAAAGAGAGCTGGAATGGCCTTACGTTAAAAAGGAAATGCCTTTTTGGTACCTGCCACTGTGGTACAGCACATTCCACAAATTTGCAAAAGGGAGCAGAGTCTACCAGATGAAAAGGCAGCAGTTTTAATGCTAGCAATTTGGCCAAGCTAGCATTAAGACACTGAGCATGTAAATGACTTGGACAGTATTTCTTTCTATGGTTCAGCAACTGGGGTAGTGAAATTTGTCTGCTACTCAAATCAAGCAGTGGTGTACTGCTAGTAGATTGGGTGCAAGTCTCTGTGGCACTCATTGCTATACAATCATCCCTCTCAATGCAGGTATTTGAGAAGACATGAGGTATAGTAGGGTTCGAGTTCCCAGATGATGAGCAAGGTGAAGTATGCTTGTTTTTATCTTGTGGCTCTTTCAGGTGCTGTTGCCAACGGACTGCATGGCAGGTCGTCATATGTCTTGTCAAGCATGTGGTGCCCAAGCAGTTGGTGTTCTGGCCACGCTTGATCCACTTCAGACAGATGTAGCCCACATTTAGTGCCTTGAGGATTCTGGTACTGTTTTGGACTGGCAAAATGGACATACAGTAATCCCTGCAAATTTATCCTGAGCCCTATGGTGAAGTTTTCAGCGGAGGTCTTAACCGAGTGTCCATTTGAACCCTACTTATTATCTGGAGCTGGTAAGAGTACCCACACCTATTGTCGCTCTCCTGGTTCTGCATGATTGGGATCACCTCCTCTTTCCACGCTCTTCATTAAGGTCATTCTGGTAAGCGGCTATCTCCACTGGGGAAGGTGTCTTTCAATCCTTTTGCTATCATCTGGCAGCATTCGGTAAGGGGTACCTATTGAGTCTGGTGGTGTTTGTGCTTCATCTATTCACACTTATTCATCTTTTGCACCGGAACCTCTGTGTTCCCATCACTTTGGGTGTTGCTTGCATACTTTTTGTTTTTTGGTTTTACGCTATGGCGTCTGCCCTTTTTTATTTCATATAATACCATAACATCACACTGCTGGAGATCTACATCGGAACCGAGAGGTCCCTTGATCCTATTTCCTGAGGCTTGTTGGAGTCACCTTTCAATATTTGGCCTTTTCCTTTCATATTTCCGGTAAGCGGTACCTGCACAAGTTATTTATTCAATTTTGGGTGCCATTCCCAATTTACTTTTCGGATTTACACTATGGTGTTTGCTTCTCTTCATTTTATATAACGTCCTACTGAGGAGATCCACACCGGAACCGTTGAGGTCCATCGTGTCTCATTTCCTGAGGACAGTTGGAGCTAACCTATTATTTGGCTTTCCTTTATTCATCTTTTGGTAAGCGGTACCTGCACAAGTCTCTTAAATTTCTTATTGGACACTTATATGGACTACTTCATTTGATGGTTCAATTCACAGCGCAACTTGTTTTATATATATATAGATGTTGCAAACAGCAACGCTGTGGTCTACTGCATATGTGCTGAAAAAAGCCCACACTAATGAACTTTTGGAAGTCCGCGGGGAGTTTGCAGCACCCTGCACCTGTGGAGCTCTGTGCTGTGATGCAATAGGTTGGCTAATCCTATGGCGGCCCCTGGAGCACATCCTACCTCATTGGAATTATGCCTCCTCCTCCCCCTCACTTTCCTCCTCTATCCTGTCAGGCACCCAAGTACAGTCAGTGACCTCATCATCCCCTCCCTCCTCGTCCCTGGAGCAAACTTGGCAGTATGCTGCAGCTGTGGCAACATCACTGCTAGTTTCTTGTCCGTCATTGTCACCCCCTCTCTCTAGGCTCACGTTATTCCCTTCATCAACCTGGGAACTAACATCACAGCGTTCAAATTGCTGCGCATCCTCCAGCAGCATGTCACTAACACTATCGAATAGTTCTGGTGACTCCTCCGTGCATGATGGTGGGGCGACAGAAGGAGTAGCTGTGGAGAAGGAGCCTGTGGAATGGGCTGCTTTGGCAGCTGCGGTGGAAGGCAAACTAGTGTGAGCGTAGGTGTCAGAGGATGAGGAGGATGTGGACGGCTTATTTATCCACTCCACCAACTCTTCTACATGTTGTGGCTGAATAACACGGCCAGCACCAGAAAAAAAGGACGGGCGTGCCCCGCCTGCAGAGGATGCACCATGTCTGTGACCAACTCTTTTCACTGTGGACACAGAGGCTGCTTGCCCTCTTTTCGTGGCCTGTGAGCGTCTGCCTCTCCTTATCGGCCTTTCAGACATGATGTGGATTTTGGGGGGAGGGGGGGTTTATTACTGGTTGATCAATATATAATCTATATAATGCACTGCTGATATGTACTGAACTGACCAATAGATACTGAATGGCCTGATATATACTCAAGTGGCCTATATATCTATATAGATATCAATATATGATCTATACTGAAATGACCGATAGATACCAAATGGCCTAATATATACTCAAGTGGCCTATATATATTAGATATCAATGTGTAGCAATATTTCCAGGCCTTGGGCCTGATGTGGGTCTGCCATTGTTACTAGTAACACTTCCAACACATTTAAGTTGTGAACCCAGGTGTGAGAACTGAGACAATGACCATTCCGGCATCTTTGGTTTGTTTTGTTTATTGTATTTAGGGGATGGGAGAAGGGAATGAGTGGGATACTCCTCTGGCTCAACTAGGTTTGACTGGGACACTGTACAGAAAAACGCCCGTTGGCGCTGTCTTGATGCCAGCTGAATACCGACCAGCGCTTCCTGGCGCTCAAAGATACTGTGAATACTGAACTTGTGCTAGAACTTCGATTTTAATTTGTGTGTTAACTCAGAAGATCCAGGACTGTAGAATACTTGACTCCTGATTCTCATTCTGTTTTCAGATGGTGCATGCTTTATTATATGAAAGACAGATATTTTATTACTCTTGGCTGTGTCTGTTTGGCTAGTATGTATGTGGGTTATCCCCCTAGCCTGAAGGCGTTTTGAAGTTTCTCCATCATTTTCCTGTTTCTTTTTTTTTTGAGCTCCTGGTAGGGTATATCCCCTTTCCCTCCTGGTAGCCGTCTATTACCTTGGGGACTAATTTTGGTCTATGGGGAGGGCTTCTCCCTTCTCTCTTTTTGAAGTAATGGGTGTTTAGGTGATGTCGCCTGTTGTTATATGTTGCAGTCCCTCGTTTTGACCTTTATTGATTGGAGTATGTGAGCCTTTGATATATTGCCCCACATATATATACTAACTGGATTCTAAAGAAGCTACCTCAGTGAAACGCGTTGATCCACAAAAAGACTATGTGTTGCATTTTATATATACATTGTGAGACTATTATGACTAGAGGAATTACATATATGTATACACATGCATTATATTGTTTGTAATTTTAATAAATATGTTATATTTTTGGATTTAGGGTCTTAATTGTCTATACTTAGGCACATTCAAATCCCCATATCCAGAGTTTGGTAGATGTCATCTACCAAACCTGGCTTTACTATGTACCTACAATTGATTCCAGGGGATGGTGCCAATTGTTTTATTAGTGTGACCATTTCTCTCCACACAACCTTCATATATAATAAATTGTCATATATATATATATATATATATATATATATATATATATATATATAAAGAGAGAGAGAGAGAGAGAGATCAATGTATACTCTATACTGAACTGACCGATAGATACTCAATGGCCAAATATATGTAATCAATTGTCCTATATATATAGAGAGATCAATGTATGCTCTATACTGACCATGACCGATAGATACTCAATGGCCTAAAAAATCGAATCAATTTTCCTATATATATATATATATATATATATATATATATATATATATAGAGAGAGAGAAAGAGAGATCAATGTATGCTCTATACTGACCCTGACCGATAGATACTCAATGGCCTAATATATGTAATCAATTGTCCTATATATAGAGAGATCAATGTATGCTCTATACTGAATTGACCATGGCCGATAGATACTCAATGGCCTAATATATGTAATCAGTTGTACTATATATATATATATATATATATATATATATATATATATATATATATAGAGAGAGAGAGAGAGAGAGAGAGAGAGAGGGATCAATGTATGCTCTATACTGAATTGACCGTGACTGATAGATACTCAATGGCCTAATATATGTAATCAATTGTCCAATATATAGAGAGACCAATGTATGCTCTATACTGAACTGACCAATAGATACTCAATGGCCTAATATATGTAAACAATTGTCCTATATATATACAGTGATCAATGTATGCTCTATACTGAACTGACCGATTGATATTCAATGGCCTAATATATGTAATCAATTGTCCTATATATATATATATATAGAGAGAGATTAAATTTATGCTCTATACTGAACTGACCGTGACCGATAGATACTCAATGGCCTGATATATGTAATCAATTTTCCTATATATATAGAGAGAGAGAGAGAGATCAATGTATGTTCTAGACTCAACTAACCGATAGATACTCAGTAGTCTAATATATAATCAATTGATAAACTGCAAATCACTTTCCTCTCCCTGCCACAATCACGATCCTCTCCCTGCCTAACTCACTGCTAGCAATGTCTCTAATTAGACTACACTGCGCTGTCTGATAACCTGCAAATCACTCTCCTCTCCCTGCCTCAATCACAATCCTCTCCCTGCCTAACTCACTGCTAGCAGTGTCTCTAATTAGACTACACTGCGCTGTCGGATAAACTGCAAATCACTCTCCTCTCCCCGCCTCAATCACAATCCTCTCCCTGCCTAACTCACTGCTAGCAGTGTCTCTAATTAGACTACACTACACTGTCTGATAAACTGCAAATCACTCTCCTCTCCCTGCTTCAAACATGTTCCTCTCCCTGCTTCAACCACTTGCTATCTTGCCCGCACAGTCACACTTCACTCGGCTGCTGTGCGAGCAGCCTTTATATTGTGTGGAGCGTGTACTTAGCCCCTGAGCCATGATTGGCTAAAGGCAGCCTGCCTTTGTCCAATCATGGCAGAGATGATTTGATTGGCAAAAGCATGGAGGCCAGGGTGCATGCTTTGGCCAATCACATAATGCACTGCACATGCCGCGCACGCGCAGTGGATTGTGAAAGCGGGCACTCAAATTTCCAGTGAAGAAGCACATTTGTTTGTCATTCGACGAACGAGTGAACAACCAATGTTTGAGTCGAACATACGTTTGACTCGAACTCGAAGCTCATCCCTAACCCTTAGTGAAACTAATCTTTCTTTGGTGAAAAGGGTGGATGTGAGGATCGCGAGATGACAGCCTTCAGACCCTAATACAGTTGTGTGTGCCGACTAGGTGCGCCAGGTTGGTTGCCTTTAACCCGGTGATTTGACAAACCGCATGTGTGTGAAACGTGTTGTCACGGCAACGCTTATGCTGGCTCCCCGTGGCTCCTACCTACTTCCTTCCAGCAGCTGGTTTGTGTCATCCCTGGCCCACTGGCGTGCCTAGTCGGCACAAACAACTGTATTAGGGTCTGAAGGCTGTCATCTCGCCATCCCCACAACTGCCCTTTTCACCAGGGAAGGAGTGCGATTTTCCACTACAGCCCAGAGCACTTGGTATCGGGTACTGCTTGCCACTATTGATTGTTTTAATGAATTGTTGATTTTTCATGCTCTGGAATAAATGAAGGTACTTTGAAGTTTACTGGGCAGTTCTTTACATCTAGGATTACATCCATTTAGGATCCTGCATTTATTGTTGAATTGCTGTGTTTTGTTCCATTTTCACTGAGGGTCCCGAGGGTTGTTCTTTTTTGACTGTTTGTTTTTATCACTACTCCAAATGTATCTTCCACAGCAGCCTGGGATCTTACATATATGCCTTTATGGTATCTTGGCTTAAGCGCTTGGTGTGTACAGTATGTGTTTCTGCTATTTTTATGAAGTTGCATGTTTCTGGATTTAGCTTAAACTCCATTTTCTTGTACTGGGTCTATTGCTGCGAGTCTGAGTCTGCAGGTCAGTAGGTCAGTAATGGGAATTCTGATTTACCTACCCTTCTATCCCTGGAGTCTTTTTAGAGACTGATCTAGCAATGTGCATGACTCTCCCCCCGGTCTCTCCTTCCTTAATGACTGACACACAACAATTGGAGCCAGTTGGATGCTGATAGAAATTGCGGGGCCTCCTACACACTACCTGATAGCCCCCCCCCCCCCCCAAAGAAAATATTAAAGGTATATTTTACTAAAAATACAATAAAATCAATATTAGCAGACACAAATACAACATAACTCACATAATTCATGCTAAACCTAAAAGACAAAACCGAGTTAAGAAATAAAAATGAAGAAGAGATGAAAAATATATACAGGCTGGGCAGTGTGAGCTCCGGGATCAGAGATACAGAGGGAGAGAAACAAAATTACAGAGATAACCAATTTAGGAGCAGAGTTAACATTAGAGCAGGGGAGGACTGGGCCAGGGGGCAGGGGGGGAAACTGCCCCCGGGCCGATCTGATGCTTCGTAAAAAGGCTGCACCGCTTATGCCACAGACATGCCTAAAGGATTCATGGTGAAAAGAAGTAAAAAGTCCCCACTGCTGACCTACTGAATGCAGGATGAAGACAAAGACAGAGCGCAGACCTGCCCCCCAGCATGGATAGTGTACACTGTGCTTGAGCAGAGGCCGGTTACATGCCCCACTGGAGACTCTCCTCTCCCAGGCAGCCCCAACTGAGCTGTCCCAGCTTCCCCCAACTGCCCCCTGCTGGCTAGGTCGGGAACCTAGTTTTGGCCGGTGAGTAGAGAGTACCTGGAGCAGAGCTTCAGCCAGGAATGGGGGTCAGGAGGAGGCTGGGAAGAGAGTGGGAGGGGGGCCGAGTTGCTGCACCATGGGCTAATGGTTTGTACTTGCCCCCTGGGCCAAAAGTTGCCAATCAGCCCCTGCATTAGAGCCAGTGCTGGGAGGGGGGCTTAGTGAGGGATGACTGTCTCTTTTAGTGTTGAGCGAACACGGACTGTATTATTCGTGTTCGTACCGAATAATTGGATTTTTTTTACCCGAACACGGACACGGACACTTTACTGTATGTTCGGGTAAAAATCCGTGTTCGGTCGTTTTATTTCCGGGTTTTGCATGCTTTGGCGCTCTTTTCATGGCGGGCTTTCAACAGCCAATCAACAATCGTTTAACTGGTGTGCCTTAAGCCATCCCAGCCATGCCTGCAAATGTCTTAGTAGCTGTGATTGGCCGTCTGAAGCATGTGACCAAGTCTTTATAAGTTCGAGGCAGCCGCCGCAGCAGCGTCATTCTGCTGCTTAGCTAAGGGACAGAGCACACATCAATGTGCTGGCTGCTGATTAGGGAAAGATAGGCAGGAAAAAACCATTTGTGTCCGGATAGAATTGAGGGACAGGTCGGAGTGTTTAGGCAGGGCGAGTTGTAGGCATTTTAGGGATAGAGTCTGCTGAATTATAGGGTCAGTGTCTTCTACAAACTACAATCGATATTGCTGTGTGGGGGGTGGGGTGAATCTGCACTCAATCCTGATCTACGATCTCTTCTCAATCCTGTTAGGGACAGAGTCTGCTGAATTTTAGGGAAACTGTGTTCTACAAACTACAATCGATATTGCTGTGTGGTGTGGGATTGGAGATAGGCAGGTGTCAGTGATCCACATCCATTTTTCTGTGTGTGAGCTGCAGTGAACACAATCTTTTTGGGCTGCAGTGAACACAATCTTTTTGGGCTGCAGTGAACACAATCTTTTTGGGCTGCAGTGAACACAATCTTTTTGGGCTGCAGTGAACACAATCTTTTTGGGGTGCAGTGAACAAAATCTTTTTGGGGTGCAGTGAACACAATCCTTTTTGGTGTGCAGTGAACACAATCTTTGTGGGGTGCAGTGAACAAAATCCTTTGTGGGGTGCAGTGAACACAATCTTTTTGGGGTGCAGTGAACAAAATCCTTTTTGGGGTGCAGTGAACAACATCCTTTTTGGGGTGCAGTGAACACAATCTTTTTGGGGTGCAGTGAACAAAATCCTTTGTGGGGTGCAGTGAACACAATCTTTTTGGGGTGCAGTGAACACAATCTTTTTGGGGTGGAGTGAACAACATCCTTTTTGGGGTGCAGTGAACAAAATCCTTTTTGGGGTGCAGTGAACAAAATCATTTTTGGGGTGCAGTGAACACAATCTTTTTGGGGTGCAGTGAACACAATCTTTGTGGGGTGCAGTGAACACAATCTTTTTGGGGTGGAGTGAACAACATCCTTTTTGGGGTGCAGTGAACAACATCCTTTTTGGGGTGCAGTGAACACAATCTTTTTGGGGTGCAGTGAACACAATCTTTGTGGGGTACAGTGAACAGAATCTTTGTGGGGTGCAGTGAACACAATCTTTGGGGGGTACAGTGAACACAATCTTTTTGGGGTGCAGTGAACACAATCTTTGTGGGGTGCAGTGAACACAATCTTTTTGGGGTGGAGTGAACAAAATCATTTTTGGGGTGCAGTGAACAACATCCTTTTTGGGGTGCAGTGATCAAAATCCTTTTTGGGGTGCAGTGAACACAATCTTTTTGGGGTGCAGTGAACAAAATCCTTTGTGGGGTGCAGTGAACAGAATCTTTGTGGGGTGCAGTGAACACAATCTTTGGGGGGGTACAGTGAACACAATCTTTTTGGGGTGCAGTGAACACAATCTTTGTGGGGTACAGTGAACAGAATCTTTGTGGGGTGCAGTGAACACAATCTTTGGGGGGTACAGTGAACACAATCTTTTTGGGGTGCAGTGAACACAATCTTTGGGGGGTACAGTGAACACAATCTTTTTGGGGTGCAGTGAACACAATCTTTGTGGGGTGCAGTGAACACAATCTTTGGGGGGTACAGTGAACACAATCTTTTTGGGGTGCAGTGAACAACATCCTTTTAGGGTGCAGTGAACACAATCTTTGTGGGGTGCAGTGAACAACATCCTTTTAGGGTGCAGTGAACACAATCTTTGTGGGGTACAGTGAACAGAATCTTTGTGGGGTGCAGTGAACACAATCTTTGGGGGGTACAGTGAACACAATCTTTGTGAGGTGCAGTGAACACAATCTTTGTGGGGTGCAGTGAACACAATCATTGTGGGGTGCAGTGAACTCAATCTTTGTGGGGTACAGTGAACACAATCTCATACTTCTGAAGATTTGAGGGTGCTGCCTGTTCCATACTCCCCCTACTCCTCATCTAGCCTTTTAGGGGTACAAACAATAGTAATTGGGGCCTAGTGTGGTTGTGTACGTGTGATATACATACACTTTTTTTGGATCATATTTTCTATTCCGCTATTTAATCAAAAACCTTTGGGGATCAGTTAAATTGGGGGATAGTCTGTGTTGGTACGTGTGAGAGAGATCCACCTTTCCAAGTTGTTGGGGTTCATCTCATACTTCTGAAGGTTTGAGGGTGCTGCCTGTTCCATACTCCCCCTACTCCTAGCCTTTTAGGGGTACAAACAATAGTAATTGGGGCCTAGTGTGGTTGTGTACGTGTGATATACATACACTTTTTTTGGATCATATTTTCTATTCCGCTATTTAATCAAAAACCTTTGGGGATCAGTTAAATTGGGGGATAGTCTGTGTTGGTACGTGTGAGAGAGATCCACCTTTCCAAGTTGTTGGGGTTCATCTCATACTTCTGAAGGTTTGAGGGTGCTGCCTGTTCCATACCCCCCCTACTCCTCATCTAGCCTTTTAGGGGTACAAACAATAGTAATTGGGGCCTAGTGTGGTTGTGTACGTGTGATATACATACACTTTTTTTGGATCATATTTTCTATTCCGCTATTTAATCAAAAACCTTTGGGGATCAGTTAAATTGGGGGATAGTCTGTGTTGGTACGTGTGAGAGAGATCCACCTTTCCAAGTTGTTGGGGTTCATCTCATACTTCTGAAGGTTTGAGGGTGCTGCCTGTTCCATACTCCCCCTACTCCTCATCTAGCCTTTTAGGGGTACAAACAATAGTAATTGGGGCCCAGTGTGGTTGTGTACGTGTGATATACATACACTTTTTTTGGATCATATTTTCTATTCCGCTATTTAATCAAAAACCTTTGGGGATCAGTTAAATTGGGGGATAGTCTGTGTTGGTACGTGTGAGAGAGATCCACCTTTCCAAGTTGTTGGGGTTCATCTCATACTTCTGAAGGTTTGAGGGTGCTGCCTGTTCCATACTCCCCCTACTCCTCATCTAGCCTTTTAGGGGTACAAACAATAGTAATTGGGGCCCAGTGTGGTTGTGTACGTGTGATATACATACACTTTTTTTGGATCATATTTTCTATTCCGCTATTTAATCAAAAACCTTTGGGGATCAGTTAAATTGGGGGATAGTCTGTGTTGGTACGTGTGAGAGAGATCCACCTTTCCAAGTTGTTGGGGTTCATCTCATACTTCTGAAGGTTTGAGGGTGCTGCCTGTTCCATACCCCCCCTACTCCTCATCTAGCCTTTTAGGGGTACAAACAATAGTAATTGGGGCCTAGTGTGGTTGTGTACGTGTGATATACATACACTTTTTTTGGATCATATTTTCTATTCCGCTATTTAATCAAAAACCTTTGGGGATCAGTTAAATTGGGGGATAGTCTGTGTTGGTACGTGTGAGAGAGATCCACCTTTCCAAGTTGTTGGGGTTCATCTCATACTTCTGAAGGTTTGAGGGTGCTGCCTGTTCCATACCCCCCCTACTCCTCATCTAGCCTTTTAGGGGTACAAACAATAGTAATTGGGGCCTAGTGTGGTTGTGTACGTGTGATATACATACACTTTTTTTGGATCATATTTTCTATTCCGCTATTTAATCAAAAACCTTTGGGGATCAGTTAAATTGGGGGATAGTCTGTGTTGGTACGTGTGAGAGAGATCCACCTTTCCAAGTTTTTGGGGTTCATCTCATACTTCTGAAGATTTGAGGGTGCTGCCTGTTCCATACCCCCCCTACTCCTCATCTAGCCTTTTAGGGGTACAAACAATAGTAATTGGGGCCTAGTGTGGTTGTGTACGTGTGATATACATACACTTTTTTTGGATCATATTTTCTATTCCGCTATTTAATCAAAAACCTTTGGGGATCAGTTAAATTGGGGGATAGTCTGTGTTGGTACGTGTGAGAGAGATCCACCTTTCCAAGTTGTTGGGGTTCATCTCATACTTCTGAAGGTTTGAGGGTGCTGCCTGTTCCATACCCCCCCTACTCCTCATCTAGCCTTTTAGGGGTACAAACAATAGTAATTGGGGCCTAGTGTGGTTGTGTACGTGTGATATACATACACTTTTTTTGGATCATATTTTCTATTCCGCTATTTAATCAAAAACCTTTGGGGATCAGTTAAATTGGGGGATAGTCTGTGTTGGTACGTGTGAGAGAGATCCACCTTTCCAAGTTGTTGGGGTTCATCTCATACTTCTGAAGGTTTGAGGGTGCTGCCTGTTCCATACTCCCCCTACTCCTCATCTAGCCTTTTAGGGGTACAAACAATAGTAATTGGGGCCTAGTGTGGTTGTGTACGTGTGATATACATACACTTTTTTTGGATCATATTTTCTATTCCGCTATTTAATCAAAAACCTTTGGGGATCAGTTAAATTGGGGGATAGTCTGTGTTGGTACGTGTGAGAGAGATCCACCTTTCCAAGTTGTTGGGGTTCATCTCATACTTCTGAAGGTTTGAGGGTGCTGCCTGTTCCATACTCCCCCTACTCCTAGCCTTTTAGGGGTACAAACAATAGTAATTGGGGCCCAGTGTGGTTGTGTACGTGTGATATACATACACTTTTTTTGGATCATATTTTCTATTCCGCTATTTAATCAAAAACCTTTGGGGATCAGTTAAATTGGGGGATAGTCTGTGTTGGTACGTGTGAGAGAGATCCACCTTTCCAAGTTGTTGGGGTTCATCTCATACTTCTGAAGGTTTGAGGGTGCTGCCTGTTCCATACCCCCCCTACTCCTCATCTAGCCTTTTAGGGGTACAAACAATAGTAATTGGGGCCTAGTGTGGTTGTGTACGTGTGATATACATACACTTTTTTTGGATCATATTTTCTATTCCGCTATTTAATCAAAAACCTTTGGGGATCAGTTAAATTGGGGGATAGTCTGTGTTGGTACGTGTGAGAGAGATCCACCTTTCCAAGTTGTTGGGGTTCATCTCATACTTCTGAAGGTTTGAGGGTGCTGCCTGTTCCATACTCCCCCTACTCCTCATCTAGCCTTTTAGGGGTACAAACAATAGTAATTGGGGCCCAGTGTGGTTGTGTACGTGTGATATACATACACTTTTTTTGGATCATATTTTCTATTCCGCTATTTAATCAAAAACCTTTGGGGATCAGTTAAATTGGGGGATAGTCTGTGTTGGTACGTGTGAGAGAGATCCACCTTTCCAAGTTTTTGGGGTTCATCTCATACTTCTGAAGATTTGAGGGTGCTGCCTGTTCCATACTCCTCCTCCTACTGCTCAACCATCCTTTTAGGGGTACAAACAATAGTAGTTGGGGCCTAGTGTGGTGGTGTACGTGCGAGATACATACACTTTCTTTTTGATCATATTTTCTATTCCGCTATTCAATTAAAACCTTTGGGGATCAATTCAATTGCGAGATAGTCTGTGTCGGTACGTGTGAGATCCACCTTTCCAAGTTTTTGGGGTTCATCTCATACTTCTGAAGATTTGAGGGTGCTGCCTGTTCCATACTCCTCCTCCTACTCCTCATCCATCCTTTTAGGGGTACAAACAATAGTAATTGGGGCCTAGTGTGGTTGTGTACGTGCGAGATACATACACTTTTTTTAATCATATTTCCTATTCCGCTATTCAATAAAAACCTTTGAGGATCAATTGAATTGCGGGATAGTCTGTGTCGGTACGTGTGAGATCCACCTTTCCAAGTTTTTGGGGTTCATCTCATACTTCTGAAGATTTGAGGGTGCTGTCTGTTCCATACTCCTCCTACTCCTCATCCATCCTTTTAGGGGTAGAAACAATAGTAATTGGGGCCTAGTGTGGTTTTGTACGTGCGAGATACATACACTTTTTTGGATCATATTTCCTATTCCGCTATTCAATAAAAACCTTTCTAGGGCAAGATCTTAAATTACAGAAATATGAGGAGACCGTCAAATAAGGGCCGTGGCCTGGGTCGTGGTGCTGCTGGTAGAGCTCCTGTTGCAAGGAGAGGACGTGGTCGATCTGTGCCAGCTACACGCACAAGTGAAACACCTTCCTCAAGTGTGAGTAGGCGACAGAACCTGCATCAGTATTTGGTAGGGCATCAAACGCCCCTAGAAGTGATGAGGCCAGAACAAGTTGAGGCGATAGTAGATTGGTTTGCTGCTGACAGTGCCTCCAGTTCCTTCACATTGTCTCCCACCCAGTCTACTGCAGAAAGGTCAGAGTTGGCACCTGCAGCCAATGTCCAACCGTCTTTCACCTCACCCCCTTGCAAATCAGGCCAGCAGTCTGAGCCCCAAGCCATACAGCAGTCTCTTATTCTTTTTGAGGACTCTGTCAGCAGGGTTTCCCAGGGCCATCCACCTAGCCCTGCCCCAGAAGTGGAAGAGATTGAGTGCAGCGATGCCCAACCACTTATTTCTCAAGATGAGTACATGCAAGGATCATCGCAGCACGTCTCCGATGATGACGAAACGCAGGTGCCAACTGCTGCGGCGTTCAGCATTGTGGAGACCGACAAGGAGGGCAGGGGTGAAGACTGGGTGGAAGATGATGTGGAGGACGATGAGGTCCTCGACCCCACATGGAATGAACGTCATGCAGGTGACCTGAGTAGTTTGGAGGAAGAGGCGGTGGTCGCACAGAGCCACCAGCACAGCAGAAGAGGGAGCAGGGTGCAGAAGCGGAGCGGCCGTGCCCTAGACACTACGCCCGCTACTGCCCAACGCAGCAAGGGAACGAGCGCACCAAAGTCAGCTCAAAGGAGTTCTCTAGCGTGGAAGTTCTTTAGAAAATGTGCTGATGACAGGACACGAGTGGTTTGCACCCTGTGCAATCAGAGCTTGAAGCGAGGCATAAACCTTCTCAACCTGAGCACAACCTGCATGATCAGGCATCTAAGTGCAAAGCACGAGCTGCAGTGGAGTACACACCTTCAAAACCAAGAAACGTCTCTGGCTCATCCTGCTTCCTCTTCTGCTGCAGTCTCGGCCGCTCCAGCCACATCTGTAGTGATACCGGCACCTGCCACCCCGCAAACAGACGATCTGTCAGCAACACCACCACCTGGGTCACCAACAACCATCTCCACAATGTCCCGTGGAAGCGTTCAGCTTTCCATCTCCCAAACACTTGAGAGGAAGAGGAAGTACCCCCCTACCCACCCGCGATCCCTGGCCCTGAATGCCAGCATTTCAAAATTATTGGCCTTTGAAATGCTGTCATTCCGTCTGGTGGAGACGCACAGTTTTAAAAACCTTATGTCGGTGGCTGTCCCACAGTACGTCGTGCCCAGCCGCCACTACTTTTCCAGGCAAGCCATCCCTTCCCTGCACAACCAAGTGGGGGAAAATATCAGGTGTGCACTGCGCAACGCCATCTGTGCCAAGGTCCACCTAACTACGGATACGTGGACCAGTAAGCACGGTCAGGGGCGTTATATCTCCCTAACGGCACACTGGGTAAATGCAGTGGCGGATGGGCCTGAGGCGGATAGCAATTTGGCGCATGTCCTTCCACCACCGAGGATTGCAGGGCGCTTCAGTTTGCCTCCTGTTCCTAACTCCTCCTACTCCGCTTCCTCATCCTCTACCGCCTCCTCATCCGGACAGCGTAACACCTTCACCACCAACTTCAGCACGGCCAGGGGTAAACGACAGCAGGCAGTTTTACAACTTGCCTGTTTGGGGGACAAACCACACACCGCGCAGGAGTTGTGGAGGAGCATGGAACAGCAGACAAATGAGTGGTTGCTGCCAGCGAGCCTCAAGCCCGGCCTGGTGGTGTGCGATAACGGGCGAAATCTCATAGCAGCTCTGGGCCTAGCCGGTTTGACGCACATCCCTTGCCTGGCGCATGTGCTGAATTTGGTGGTGCAGAGGTTCCTTAAAAACTACCCCGATATGTCAGAGCTGCTGCAGAAAGTGCGGGCCGTTTGTGCGCACTTTCGGCGTTCTCACCCTGCTGCTGCTCGCCTGGCAGCGCTGCAGCGTAACTTCGGCCTTCCCGCTCACCGCCTCATATGTGACGTGCCCACAAGGTGGAACTCCACCTTGCACATGCTGGAAAGACTGTGCAAGCAGCAGCAGGCCATAGTGGAGTTTCAGCTGCAGCACGCACGCGTGAGTCGCTCTGCGGAACAGCACCACTTCACCACCAATAACTGGGCCTCCATGCGAGACCTGTGTGCCTTGTTGCGCTGTTTTGAGTACTCCACCAACATGGCCAGTGGCAATGACGCCGTTCTCAGCTTAACTATCCCACTTCTATGCCTCCTTGAAAAAACAATTCGGGCGATGATGGAAGAGGATGTGGCACAGGATGAGGAGGAGGAGGAGGATGAAGAGGTAACATTTCCAAGGCTTTCAGGGCAGTCATTCGCAAGGGGCTCCGAGGGTGGGTTCCTGCACACGCAAACGCCAGGGACGCAATTGTCCAGCAGGGGCACAGTTCTGGAGGATGAGGAGGATGAGGAGGAGGAGGAGCTGGAGGAGGAGATGGAACCATGTTCACAGCAGGGTGGCACCCAGGCCAGCTCATGGCCATCACTGGTGCGTGGCTGGGGGGATACAGAGGACACGGACGATACACCTCCCACAGAGGACAGCCTTTCGTTGCCTCTGGGCAGCCTGGCACACATGAGCGATTACATGCTGCAGTGTCTCCACAACGACCGCCGAGTTGCCCACATTCTAACTTGTGCTGATTACTGGCTGGATCCCCGTTACAAGGACAACGTACCGTCCTTAATTCACTCACTGGAGCGCGATCGCAAGATGCGCGAGTACAAGCGCACGCTGGTAGACGCCATGCTGCTGGCATTCCCATCTGACAGCGGGGCCACAGTGGAAGCACAAGGCAGAGGAGGAGGAGGAGGAGGTCGCCAACGCAACCAGGGCACCGCCAGCACCTCAGAAGGCAGGGTTAGCATGGCCGAAATGTGGAAAAGCTTTGTCAGCACGCCACAACAAACAGCAGCACCAGCAGCTCAGATGGAACGTCTTAGCAGGAGGCAGCATTTTACCAACATGGTGGAGCAGTATGTGTGCACACGCCTACATGTAGTGAATGACGGGTCTGCCCCCTTCAACTTCTGGGTCTCCAAATTGGGCACATGGCCTGAGCTTGCCCTTTACGCCTTGGAGGTGCTGGCGTGCCCTGCAGCCAGTGTATTATCTGAACGGGTATTTAGCACGGCTGGGGGCGTTATAACAGACAAGCGCAGCCGCCTGTCCAGAGACAATGTGGACAAGCTCACGTTCATTAAAATGAACCAGGCATGGATCCCACGGGACTTTTCCGTACCTTATGCAGAATAGCAATGGATACCGACCTTACCCACCCATTGTTCCATTTTTGCTCTTTCTCACTCTTTTGGGGTGTACCCTCATTTAAAATTTTTGAAAAGAAGCAGTGTTGGCTACCTCGTCCTCCTCCTCAGGGCCAGATTAATGTAGGGGCTATTGGAGCTGCAGCTCCAGGCCCCTACCTTTTATATAGGCCCCGGGTTGGCCATATTCACTGTTACCGCTCTTCTGTCACTTGTAAACACAGAAGTCTGGCTTCTATGCTCGCTTCCCCAGGCAGCACCCTCAGAACCTCCCCACACAGCGTGAAGGCCGGAAAAGGAGGGACAGTTGGCGATGCATGGATGTGTTTATGGGCTTCAGAGACAGCATCCCATGTTGAATTAGGCATGCATGGCTGCACCCTTCCTCCTCTGGGTGCATGGCAAGGCACGGCCCTTAAGGCCCTTCAAAATCCTCAGCACCAAGCCCATGATGCTGTTAATCCGGCCCTGGTCCTCCTCCACCGCCGCTTCCACCTACACCGCCCATAGGTGTGCGCAGCCTATTGCATTAAGGTGTGCACCCCAAAGTTGAAATACACATGCATGTGTTTGCCAGCAGGGAGAGTAATGTATCGGGGCCATGTACCTGTAGGCAAGGAGAAATAGAGCAGAGCAGGTCCCAGGGAGATCTTTCCCATCTCCTCACTGGCAATGCTATGTGCCCTAGGTGATTAGGGTGTGCCCAGGCACACCCAGCACACCCTGTGCGCACGCCTATGTCACCGCCACATCCACCACCACCTCAACCTCCCTCCTACTCCATATGGGCCTCGTCCTTCAGAGATGAAGAAGAACATTGTTTTATTTTTCTGTTTTTTTTGTTGTTTTAAGTTATTTCCCTATCCACATTTGTTTGCAGAGCACTTGCCATGCTCTTAATTACGTTTTGCTGCCATTTGCAGCACTCTAGCCCTTTCCTTTGGTGTTTTAGAGCCATTTTAGTGCCTTAAAGTTCGGGTCCCCATTGACTTCAATGGGGTTCGGTGTCCGGGAAAAGTTCGGTAAAAGTCCGGGACACGGACCCGGACTTTTTTTTAAAGTTCGGCCGAACCCGTCGAACACGGACATCTAGGTGTCCGCTCAACCCTAGTCTCTTTATAAGCAGATAAAAGCTGGCAGCAGGGAGAGATGGAAAAGCCAACTTTCAGCTGCAGGAGGAAGAGTTCTGAAATTGTCGTCTATCACTAATCCACCTCCCTGTGTAGGCACCCCTCTGTGCTTGAGCCCCCTTCATGAGGACCGGTGGTTCCCCCCCCCCCCCATCAGCAGCCCTGGTTGGAGCCATTGGCTCTTGCTGCTGTCAATCCCAGCCAGTAGGGAGATAGCAGGGGGCGGGACTGAGCCACGCTCTGTGTGTCTCATTGGCTTGCCATGAGGGCACTGGGCAAGGGGGAGGGGCCAGAAGCACAGTCAGGGGACCCGAGAATAGGAGGATCAGGGCTGCTCTGTGCAGGTAAGTAAGACATGTTTGTTATTGTAATAAAAAAAAAGGTAACAGAAGCTTTAGAACCAATTTTAATTGGTTGTGTACCCTGCTTTGTTATTTTTGCCTACAGGTAAGCCTAAAATAAGGCTTACCTGTTGGTAAAATGAATATCTCCTAAGCGTGCATCATTTAGAAGATATTCACCCTGCATGCAGCCGCTGATGTCAGTGGCTGAATGAATATCTCCTAAGCATGCATCATTTAGAAGATACTCACCCTGCATGCAGCCGCTGATGTCAGCGACGCATGTGCTCTGAAGGTCCAACATATTGTGCCGACAATTCAGAGCTTCTTGCTGGAACCAAGGGCTCCCGCGTGCATGCGCAGAAGCGGCGTCGACGCGGCTCCGGCCACTCACAGCACCGAAGCCTGCGAACCTGGAAGAAACCCTGGGGGAACATGTCAGCCCCCTCAGCAGTGACCAGGTGCTGCTGTTGGGGCTTCGTTCTGAGGTAAGTATTTCATAATGTGCTAGTATGCGATGCACCGCAAGTTTGCAGAGACATGAGAAGCAGAGTCCTCGGGGTCAGTGAGGATTACAGTATCTGTAACTGCCTCCTCCCAGCCACGTACTACTCCCAAGGGTTCTGGGGACAGAAAACCATCTCTTAAGGTTTGACGTATGTCTTCCTCTACTTCAATGCATCCAAAACTGCCAGAATCCTCCTTCTCCTCTTGTGTGTTCTGTGGCGTGGCAAGAATAGTGTCTGCATAAAGTGAGCCTTGAGAGGAAAAGAGGTCCTCCTCTTTCTCCTGCTGCTCTGACAGGAGTGCCCTGTCCATAATGCCACGCAGAGTCTGCTCCAGCAGGAACTCAACAGGGATTGTGTCACTGATGCATGCATTGTCACGGCTCACCATCCTTGTCAGCTCCTCAAATGGTGACAGTACAGTGCATACATACCTTATCAGCAGCCATTGGCATGGGGAAAAAAGCAGATCTGGCCTGAGCCTGTCATTGTGCCACACTCACACAGGTTCTTGCTGACATCCCTCTGCTTCATGTTCAGCTGCTGCAGCATTACCAAAGTTGAGTTCCACCTGGTAGGCATGTCACAAATCAGAAGGTTTATGGGCAGGTGGAATTTCTGCTAAATTTCAGCAAACCAAGCACTGGCTGTGTATGACTGCCTGAAATGGCTACAGATTCTTCTGGCCTGCTTTAGCAGATATTCAAACCCTCGGTGCCTGTTCAAGAAATGCTGCACCACCAAATTGAAGTCATGTGTCAGGCATGGCACATGTGTCAACCTTCCCTGTCTAAGGGCGGACATGATTTTAGTGCCATTATCACACACCACCATTCCTGGCTCCAGCTGGTGTGGCGTGAACCACCTCTGGGTCTGCCCCTGCAGAACTGCAAGAATCTCTGCTCCGGTGCGGCTCCTGTCCACTAGACAGACCAGCTGAATCACTGCATGACATCTTTTAGCCTGACTCATTGAATAGCCCCTTGAACACTTAGCAGGTACTGGTGGTTCATAGGACAATTCAGCAAAGGAACGCATATAGGAGGAGGAGGAGGGGGTCGAACTGACAAATCTTGCATCATTACCACCAGCTGTATGGAGCCGTGGCAGCAAAACAAGCTGCAGTACTGAGCCATGACCTGCATCCTTCCGAGTTGCAAGCAGAGTTACCCAGTGTGCTGTAAACTAAATATATTGTCCCTGACCATATTTGCTGGATCACTTGTCAGCAGTAACATGGACCTGTTGGCTGACTGCCTTGCCCAACAATGCCACAACATTGCCTTCTACTTTGATGGTACAGAACTGGAATGGCCTTATGTTTCAAAACAATAGCGACTGCCATTGTGGTACAGCACATTTTGCAAAATCATGGAAGGGGGCAGAATCCACTAGACAGAATGGCAGTTTTTAAGTCAGCAGCTTTGACAAGCTTGAATTTAGATGCTCGGCATGTGGTGGCAGTGACTGTATTTATTTTTTATTTTTTGCTGCAACAGCTGGGGCAGAGAAATCTGCCTGCTTGTAACGCTCCTGCGTTTTTATATGGTGTGGATTTTCAGCTGCAGAAATAGTTCCACGTCAGTAGCCATGTAAGAGATATGCTGAGATACCATTCCAAACCTCAATGACTCATCATGTGTGGAAGGTCTTATTTCAGCCAGTAAATACACACAATTAGCAAGCTGGTTCTTAGAGTGACTTTATGCATGTGGTAACACAATGATGAAGGTTGAGGGATAGGTTGAGTGGAGGTGGTAGGTGATAGACACTTGAAGGTGAGACAGTAGCAGATGGATGCAGGAAGGTTTAGCAATGTTGTATGATAGCAGATTATAGAATAGCAGGTGGACATACAAAAGAGATCAACCCAGTGCAGAAAAGTAGCAGTAGTCTCAAGAGCTAGCAATCTAGTTTATGCAGATGTGATAAACAGTCTCTACTATGCAGAGCTAGATAGTGTAAGCTTAGTATAAGTTTATAGAGAATTCCCCTGCGGGGTACTTAGCACTATTAGCGATACAGCCGAAGGGTGGTTCAGGAGAGGCGGATGATCCAGTAGCGGGATACAGGGATCAGCGCAGCGAGGTTCCGTCAGCAAAGTAAGCTTGCAAGCATGGAAGCTTCAAGCAAGGTTAGCATCCAGATAAGGGTGTTTGAACGAACACATGTGAGTGAGAACCGACGCCTTAAATAGCCATCTAGTCCGGCGCTGAGTGATGACAGCTCCAGTCTTAAAGGTGTATGCGCACCTTTCCAAAAGTAAATGGTAGGGCGCATACACTTGTGGAAAGTGTAATTTAGGGTACCAAAGGTACCGGAACATTACAATACCCCCCCCCCCTTAAGGCCTGCTCCTGAAGGCCTCTGGAGCTGGTTTGTCTGGGTATCTCGCATGAAAATTGCGGATTAATCTAGGGGCATGTATGTCAGAGGTGTTTAGCCAGGTGTCGTCTTGGGGCCCATAGTTCTTCCATCTAACCAAGTACTGAAGTCTTCTTCTGTAGATACGAGAATCCAGAATCTCTTTTATCTCGTATTCTTCTCCACCTTCAACTTGTACAGGAGGGGGAGGTGGAATATTAGGCCTTATTCCTTGGTCCGGAACATGGGGTTTTAGTAGCGACACATGGAAAATGGGGTGGATTTTTAGGTCCATTGGCAATGTAAGCTGCACTGCAGATTTCCAATAAGTTTCTTGATTGGGAAAGGTCCCAAGAACAGAGGTCCAAGCTTTTTGCTAGGGATCTTCAGTCTCAAGTTTTTTGTTGAGAGCCAAACGAGGTCCCCGATAGTATACTGTGGAGAAGGTCTTCTACGAAGATCATAGTACTTCTTTTGTTGACTGTGAGCGTGTGCAATGGTAGTATTTAGTAAACCCAGAGAATCCTTTATTTGGGAAAGATAGTCTGAGGCTACTGGGTTATTTGAAGGAAGGATGCGTGGAGGGAGAATAGAGGGATGGAACCCATAGTTCAAGTAGAACGGACTCTGCTTGGTTGTACTGTGAGTTGCGTTGTTGTAGGCAAATTCTGCCAGGGGGAGAAGATCCAACCAATCATCCTGTTGGTAAGAAGTGTAACAACGTAAATACTGCTCGATGCATTGGTTGACTCTTTCAGTCTGTCCGTTGGTCTGCGGATGGTAAGGAGAAGTGAGCTTCCGCTCAATCCGTAGTATGTGACATAGTTCTTGCCAGAATTTAGAAATAAATTGGGATCCACGGTCAGACAAAAGAGTTTTTGGGATACCATGTAATCTGAAGACATGTTTCATCAGGAGTTCTGCCGTTTGTTTGGACGAAGGTAGTCTGCGAATAGCAATGAAATGTGCCATCTTTGTCAGATGGTCCACTGACACCAAGATGGTATTAAATCCTTTGGAAGGAGGCAATTCTACGATGAAGTCCAATGACAGAACCTCCCATGGAGTTTGGGGTATTGGTAGACTGCATAGTAGACCGGATGGTCTCGTAGTGTCAATTTTGGACCTGGCACAGACATTGCATGAAGAGACGAATTTTTGTATAGATGTTTTCATGTCAGGCCACCAGAATTGCCGAGAAATCAAATTGAAAGTCTTTGTCATACCCATATGTCCTGCCATAGGCACATCATGCGATAATTCCAAGATCTTGGTGCGTAGGGTAGGTGGTATGTAAAGTTTGTCGTTGTAGTAGAGGAAGCCTTCTGCATCGGTAGTTAGTTGTGGTGGGGGTGAATCCAACCTTATACCATGCAGAACCTCTTCCTTCAAGGAACGGACAACTCCAATAATGCGTTTGTGAGGTATTATAGGAACGGAAGGAATTTCAAAGTAGTTTTCTTCAGTTAGTCGTGATAGTGCATCCGCCTTTTTGTTCTTATCTGCAGGTGTGTAGGTCACTAGGAAGTTAAACCTTAGAAAGAATAGTGACCATCGTACCTGTCGATGCGAGAGAGTTTTGCTAGTCTGAAGATATTGGAGGTTTTTATGGTCCGTGTATATAATTATTGGTAATTGGGTGCCTTCGAGTAAATGTCGCCAATTCTCCAGAGCCAATTTTATAGCAAGCAGTTCCTTCTCACCCACGGGGTAATTTATCTCGGGACTGCTCAGGGATTTAGAAAAAAAGGCGACTGGATGAAGTGGTGAAGTGGGGGTAGGTCGTTGGGAGAGTATTGCTCCTACTGCCAGGTTTGACGCATCTACCTCCAGAATGTATTGGAGGGATGGGTCTGGATGGCGTAATATGGGAGCGGAAGTAAACCTTGTCTTTAACAAGTGGAAAGCCTTATTTGCTTCTTCTGACCATTTAAATGGTATTTTTATGCTAGTGAGCTGTGTGAGGGGTCTCACAATAGCAGAAAAGTTTTTTATGAACTTCCTGTAGAAATTTGAAAATCCCAGGAATCGCTGTAGCGCCTTGCGTGTAGTTGGTGTAGGCCAATCCTGAATGCAGGATATTTTACTCATGTCCATCTCGATTCCTGTTTTGGATATGATGTAGCCTAGAAAGAGTACCTCATCTTTATGGAACAAGCATTTCTTCAGCTTCACATAAAGATTATGTGCAAGCAATCTCGATAATACAAGTCTTACATGTCTTATGTGTTCAGACAGGGTCCGTGAATATATAAGTATATCGTCCAGATATACCACAACACAGACATCTAGTAAGTCTTTAAAAATATCGTTTATAAATCGTTGGAAAACTGCAGGGGCATTGCATAGGCCGAATGGCATCACAAGATATTCGAACAATCCGTATCTAGTTCTGAACGCAGTCTTCCACTCGTGTCCATCACGGATTCGAATGAGATTGTATGCTCCTTTCAGGTCTAATTTTGAAAAATAGGTAGCTCCACGCACCTGCTCAATGAGCTCAGGGATAAGCGGTAGAGGATAGCGATCTTTTATTGTGATAGCATTCAATTTCCTGTAGTCGATGATAGGTCTGAGACTTGAATCTTTATTGCGAACAAAAAAGAGTCCTGCTGCTGTGGAAGAAGTGGAAGGTCTAATAAAACCTTTTTCCAAGTTCTCATCCAAATAGGTTTTGAGATGGGCAAGTTCATCCTGTGAAAGAGGATAAACATGACCGAACGGCAATTTGCTATTTGGGAGTAGATCAATGCTACAATCATAGTCTCGATGAGGAGGTAATGCTTGAGCATTTTTCTCAAGAAAAACCTCAGAAAGATCCTGATAACATAGTGGTGCAATCTCATCTGTCACCACAGACAGAATCTTCCCGGAAGACGGGAGGTTACACGTTTCCTCGCAATAACAAGAAGGGAAGGTCAAGGACCGTTTCTTCCAATCTATGGTTGGTTGGTGTGTGTGCAACCAGGGAAGTCCCAACACAATGGGAAAGTGGGGTGATGGTATTAAATCGAAGGTAGAAGTCTCCCTATGAGACTCGTTAATAGTGACTAGAAGTGCTTGTGTCTGATCGGTGATCGGACCAGAGGATAACGGAACACCGGTAATAAGACTTACTGAGACAGGTTTGAGTTTAGAAATAATAGGAATTTTATTTAAAGCAGCAAAACATATATCCATATAATTTCCACAAGATCCTGTGTCAATCATGGCCTTAGTAGTAATCCTGTTCTGGTCCCACTGTAATGTCAAAAAAACAGAAATGTAGGGGTTAGTGAATGAAGTTGTCAATCCTCCTAGAGAGACATGTGAACACTCACCCTTCTTTTTGTTGACTAGGGGACAGACGTTTATCTTGTGATCTGGGGATGCACAGTACAAGCAGAGATTTTCATTTCGTCTTTTGGCTTTTTCCATAGTTGATAGCGGTGGGCGTATGGTTCCTACCTCCATAGGAACGGGGTCAACGGCCAGACTCAGAGAGGAAACGGATAATGGCATTCCCATCTTTTCAGCCTTTCTTTCTCGTAGTCTTCTATCTATGGTAATACTGAGTTGTATTAATGCATCCAGGGTTTTTGGCATATCCGCTCGGGCGAGCTCGTCCTTAACGGCTTCTGATAGGCCAAGCCTAAATTGGGTTTTCAGAGATGCATCATTCCATTCTGAATCAAGGGTCCATCTCTTGAACTCTGCGACAAAGTCTTCCACAGGCCTCCTTCCTTGTTTCAAGGATCTTAACTGAAGATCAGCAGTACTCTGCCTATTGGGGTCATCATATAGGCTAGTGAGCTCTGCCAGGAACAAGGCATAGGAGTTGAGAAGCTGGTCGTTTTTCTCAAAAAGAGAATCTGCCCAGGCTCGAGGATCGCTTGATAGGTAAGAAATAATAGTACAAACCTTAATGTGATCAGTAAGGTAGGTACGAGGTTTTAGCAAAAAAAGTAACTCACATGCGTTTTTAAATTCGCGAAATTTTTTGCGATCGCCTGTAAATACCAAAGGGGGATTTATCTTGGGTTCAGGGGACTGAGCAGAGGTAAGTTGTGTCAGTCTAATTACCTGCTGCGACAGAGCCTGATTGTCTTCTTTTAATTCAGCAAGTGCGTGTATTAACGCAGATACTTGCTGTTTTAATTGTGTCACCTGAGTGGTTATTTCTGGAACTATTTCTGCTGAATCCATTTTTGGGTTCGTTCAATCTGTAACGCTCCTGCGTTTTTATATGGTGTGGATTTTCAGCTGCAGAAATAGTTCCACGTCAGTAGCCATGTAAGAGATATGCTGAGATACCATTCCCAACCTCAATGACTCATCATGTGTGGAAGGTCTTATTTCAGCCAGTAAATACACACAATTAGCAAGCTGGTTCTTAGAGTGACTTTATGCATGTGGTAACACAATGATGAAGGTTGAGGGATAGGTTGAGTGGAGGTGGTAGGTGATAGACACTTGAAGGTGAGACAGTAGCAGATGGATGCAGGAAGGTTTAGCAATGTTGTATGATAGCAGATGATAGAATAGCAGGTGGACATACAAAAGAGATCAACCCAGTGCAGAAAAGTAGCAGTAGTCTCAAGAGCTAGCAATCTAGTTTATGCAGATGTGATAAACAGTCTCTACTATGCAGAGCTAGATAGTGTAAGCTTAGTATAAGTTTATAGAGAATTCCCCTGCGGGGTACTTAGCACTATTAGCGATACAGCCGAAGGGTGGTTCAGGAGAGGCGGATGATCCAGTAGCGGGATACAGGGATCAGCGCAGCGAGGTTCCGTCAGCGAAGTAAGCTTGCAAGCATGGAAGCTTCAAGCAAGGTTAGCATCCAGATAAGGGTGTTTGAACGAACACATGTGAGTGAGAACCGACGCCTTAAATAGCCATCTAGTCCGGCGCTGAGTGATGGCAGCTCCAGTCTTAAAGGTGTATGCGCACCTTTCCAAAAGTAAATGGTAGGGCGCATACACTTGTGGAAAGTGTAATTTAGGGTACCAAAGGTACCGGAACATTACACTGCTATAGTCTACAGCTGGTGGTGTGTTGCTGGCAGACATGCTGCAAGGACCTGTGACACCCTTCGCTATACCACCATCCCTGTCAGTGGAGGCTCCTGAGAGGTAATGAGATATAGCGGGGGTAGACCTGAAAGGTGAGGAGTGAGGAGGAGCAGAATTGTGTGGCTTTCACGTGCTCTTGCCAAGGGGCTGAGTGGTGGGAGGTTAAATGCCTTATCAAGCATCTGGTAGCCTAATGGCTGGTGTTTTTGCCACTCTTGATCTGCTTGAGGCAAAGTTTGCAAATTGCAACAGTGCGATTGGCTGCACATATGCTAAAAAAGGCCCAGATAGCTGAGCTGTGGAAAGTGGGTTGGGAGATAACAGCACCACTATGTGATAGAATTGGGTAGCTGCTCTCTACTCGTCCATGATGACTGCCTCATTGGGGTTGTGCCTCACCCTCACTTTCCTCCTCTGCTAGATCCAGCACCCAAGTCACCTCAGTGACCTCATCATCATTATCCCCTCCATCCTCATCATCACTGGAGCCAACTTGGAAATACGCTGCAGCTGGAGGAACATGACCGCCAATTTGTTGTTAACCAGTGTTCTCCCCTCTCTATAGGCTTATGTACCTACCTTCTTCAACCTCAGAACCAACATCAGAATCAAGCAATGCTTGTGCATCGCCAAGGAGCAAGGAGTAGCTGTAGACAAGGAGGCAGCATAAGTCGCTCTGGCAGCTGCAGTGGAATGCGCACTAGTCTCTGCTTAGGTGACAGAGGATGAGGGTGATTTAGTAAGCCAGTCCACCATCCCCTCTGCATGTTGTGGCTGAATAGCACAGGCAACATCACTAAACAGAAGAAATGGTGCCCTGCCTAAGGACAGACCATGTCCACCTTTGCCTGTGGACACAGACCCTGCTGGCCCCCTTACAGTGCCATGGGAACATCTGCCTCTCCTTGTTGGCCTCCCAGATATGATAGGGGGGTTATTACCAAAATGTAATAGAAAAGGGGATATGTGTACTTGGATGCACTTCAATAGAAATAGGCGTCTGGTGCACTTTAACTTAAGTACTCACTACACAGACACACTCCACTGACACACTACAATATACTGCATTAAAACTGCACTGGGGCACTTCAGTATACTGCAGGAAAACTGCACTGACGCACTTGTGCACTAATGCATTTCAATATACTGTAGTAAAAGTGCACTAACCCACTTCAAAATACTGCCGTAAATGTGCACTAATGCACTTTAATATACTGCAGTAAACCAGCACTAACTCACTTCAATATCCTGCAGGTAATGTGCACTAATGCAGTTCAATATACTGCAATAAAAGTTGACTAACGCACTACTATACTGCAGTAAAAACTGCCCTGACACACCTCAATACTTCAGTACACCTGCCCTGAAACACTAAACTGACACTATAGTAAAAATGAACAGTTGCTCTACAGTCACACTGCACTATCACTATATTCACACTACACTTACACTACACTCACAATAGAATCACAATAGCACACCATAGCACAGTAACTCGCTAGTAGCAATGAACAAAGCCCTGTTCTATCTATCTCCACTCCAATATCATACTGCAAATGGCTACTCTGGGAAGGAACTTTTTATAGTGGGGGTGGGTCTATGAGCAATGAGCCATGATTGGGCACAGTCATCATTATTTTCTCCAGTCATGAACAGTGTTCTGTGCCCTGATTGGCAAATTCCTAATTGCTTCAGCCAATCAGGGCTTCCAATGCACTGTGCAGTGCATAGTGCATTGTGGGGTGCTCGGCAGGCCAAACAAATGGTCGAATGCCCTGACAATTTGGGCGTTCACCAAACAGGCGAACAGCCAATGTTCGGCCCGAACTCATGATCGAGCCCAATCGTTTGCCTAACACTACTGGTGAAGAGTCAGTCGGGTAGACTGGTGAAGAAGCAGTCGGGTGGGCTAGCATTTCCTGCAGTTGGTAGAGCTGGGACTAGTGTCTACAAGGGAGTTGGAGATACTCCAGGACTATTATTAATATTATTACCATTATACAAGATTTATATAGCGCCAACAGTTTGTGCAGCGCTTAACAAAATGAAGGCAGACATTACAGTTACAATACACTTGGTACAAAAGGAATCAGAGGGATGCAGCTTACAACACTTTGTGATACTTTCTAAAAAGACTGAGAGTGCCTAGTCCTTAAGGGGCTGTTGAATCTTTTCTCTAAGGCCCCTTTCACACGGGCTTTCCGATTCGGTCCGCCTGTCAGTTTTTCAGGCGGACCTGATCAGATACTCCATGCAACCCTATGGAGCAGCGGATGTCAGCGGAGACATCTCCGCTGACACCCGCTGCTATTCGATCCGATCCTGTCCGTGAAACCTGGATGGATGGAAACCCTATTTTCCGTCCGTCTGGAGGATCGGATACGATCGGATGAAAACGGACAGGCGGTCCGTTCTCATCCGATCTCCCATAGAGGCGAGAGGGGATCTGACAGATCCTTCTCTGCAAAGTAAGCGGAGACGGAGCTGTCATCTGCCTGCTCAGTGGGGATCAGCGGATCGATCCCCGTTGAGCAAAACTGAGTCCGTCGGGCGCATCGCCCATAATAAAGGGGCCTTAGAGACTGACAGGTACTTTGAAGTGGAATCAATCAGAGCGCTGCAGAGAGAAGAAAGGGAGGGAGGAAGTTGTCCCTGACTTTGTTGTTATCAAGTTGGGCATTCCATAGCTCCTATTCCCCATCCAAGTTGTTACCCTTATTAAAACATAAAACATTAATGCTTCAAAAACGCATCACAAAAGTGTAGCACCCTACAGGTAGGTGCTAGGTAAAATATAGTGGGCTTTGTCTGCCTAACAGCAGAGCCATGATTTATTTTTGTCAGGTAGGTTGTCATGGCTTCCAGGTGTGTCTGCTGAGCTGGGAGTCTCCCCACTGGCTCTGTGAGAGGCTTCTCATAGGGCAGTGGAGAAAACCCAATCAGGGACACATTCAGGCTTGTAACTACCCCAGGAGGCAGATTCTGCCACAAAGGATTCTGGGAGTGGGTATAAGTTTGAGGGGAGTGCATGACTCATTGTCTTTGGCGGGAAGCAGGGTCCCAAGAGGGAGAGTACGGCTGTCTCTCCTTCTGTCAGAGGAAGCAGATGTCTCTGGGTGTTGCCTCAGAATCCAGAGGGTGCTGAGTTGAGCTGAAGGGGATCCGGTGTGCCGAGAACCAGCTGAGAGAGAGAGGGGGGTCCAGTCCCAGGAAAGCCTACAAAGGTCGTGAGTACTGTTGATTGCCCCTGGGGGTCTGCCTAGTGTCAGAGGGGCCCACTCTGGAGGAGGTTCTGGGGATCCAAGTGCCAGCTAGCTGTAAAGGGGGTGCCTGGTCGGAAGACCCTGAAGTTAGAGGGAGTACCTAGTCGGGGGACCCTGAAGTTAGAGGGGGTACCTAGTCGGAGGGCCCTGAAGTGCTAAGGGGGGGGCGCCTGCAGTTTGGGCCCTGAAGAATCAGTGTACAGTGTGGAGTGTACCAGTTGAGAGTTGCAGCAGTATAGGAATTCACAAAGAGCTACCTCAAGCCAGTGCAGGGCTGGAGGGAGCTGTTCAGTGACTTTTGGAGCAAAGCAGTGTCTTAAGTCAAGTATTCTACAGTCCTGGATCTTCTGAGCTAAAGTCGAGGTTCCAGCACAGCTTGCAGTGTTACAGTGTATTCAAGCGTCAGGAAGCGTTGGCTAGCGTCAAGACAGCGCTAATAGGCATTTTTGCCAAAAGAGTCCCAAAAGTGTACCTAGTTGAGCCAAAGGAATATGCCACTCATTGCCTTCTCCCATCCCCTCAATATAATAAAACAACCAAACCAAAGATGCCGGAATTGTCATTGTCTCAGTTCTCACACCTAGGGTCACAGCTCACATGGGCTGGAGAGGTAAGCGGTAACAATGACAGACCCACCTTAGGCTCAATGCCTGGAATACCTGCTACATTTGGGGGCTCATACAGGATTTTGCCATTAGTTACTGGGCCAGTGGCAACGGCAAAAGGAAAAGTCCAAAAAGTCCATTCTTGTGCCCAGAACTGATGTTCAGATGCCAGGCCAGGTGTGAGACTGCAGCTGTGGGAGGCAGGGAGAGTGTGTTAAAGCCCATATGGAAGGTTGCGTGTGGCAACGCAGATGTTCCAAGAGAACTTACAATTTAATGAGGACCTTTCACATGAACTATGAGATGTACTCGGCTATCAGAAGATGGAGAGGAGAGCAGGGGGAAAAAGTGTCAAAGTGTATGAGTGCTGCAACTGCTTAACAGAGAGGAGTCCTAGTGTGGACAGTGAAGATGGCATCAGGAGTCCCAGGGAGGACAGAGAAGAGGACGCCGGAGGTCCTAGTTTGGACAGTAAAGATGGAGGCCAGAGGCACGGGAAGAGAGGTGCCAGGGGCCTGGTGTATGTGCATGCTATATGGATGGATGTTGACTGAGCATTTGACAGCGGGACATTTATTCTTTATAGTTGTTGTACCGATACTTTGGGGATTGTAGTCGGCCATGCCAAGAAGGGCAGTGGGGCTAATCCTGGAGCCAGTATGGAAGATGAGAATTGCACGTGTGTAGCGAGGAAGAGAAGTATCGGTCATGCGACCGACAGCGGTATACTACTCTTGCAAAGCAATGGAGTCGTGCGGATGCATGTCTGGCAAGTGACATGATCCGCTTAGCAGCTACTTGTTAGAGGCCTGCAGTGAAGAAGCATGGCAGGGGAAGAGTTACAGTACTGCGCGGGAAAGCACGCCACGTGCAGATCAGCCCAGTAGGAGGAGTCATCACCCCATATGGCGAAAGGGTGGAGATAGCGGAAGCATCGGGCCAATCAGGAGTGATCCAGGGGACCCTATTAATATCCCCTCCTTCGGGTGTGGCCATGGGGGATACACGTGTAGGAGGAGGAAGCATGTCATTCATGAGAGGAGCGAAGAGTGTGCCCCCTATTAGGATCTCATCATAGGATGCCTGTCTTGACTACTACTTTGATGTTTTTACCCGTGGATGCTTGTAAGTGCATGTCTGTTTTTTAAATAAACTTCCATAGCAGTTTTACACTATGTATTTTCCTCTGGTTTATTTACATGCTTTTGGTGAATGAGGGATTCATCCTCCTCCTTTCCCCTGAATGTGAGCCTATGGAAACTTCTGCCGGTAACATCTCTGTTTAGAGGAATCCAAGTTTTCACTTGCCAAGCCTGTTTGACCATTTTTGCTACATGGCAATTTAGGTCCATGTGATTTGTGTGGATTATGCTTGCTAAGTGTATTTGACCTGTATGCTGTATGGCAATATAGGTCCGTGCGATTTGGTAAGCGCATTTAGGACGCGTGGTGGGACCTAACCACTTTTACCATCTCTTCAAGCTCTGGATGTCATATTCCATCAATGTGGATTGTGCTTGTTAAGTTTACTTGACCTGTGTGCTGTATGGCATCATTGGTTTATGCGATTTGGTAAGCGCATGCATTAACCTATCTGGTGCCGGGATCTTTTACCTATCATCTTCATCCAATCACACCGATGTTGGGCTCTTTTTGTGGATCCAGTGTATTTATTTTACATCATATTGGTGTTTATACTTGTGGATGCTTGTAAGTGCATGTCAGTTTTCAAAATAGATTTTTCCGTAGCAGTATGTTCCTTTTTTTGGTTTATTAACATGATCTCGATGAATGAGGGATTCACTTTTCCTCCGCCCCTTGGATTGAGAATATACAGAACATCTGCTAGTAACATCAATTTCACGGAGATCCGGAGATTTTCTCTGCCAAGCCAACTTGACCTGTTTGCTATATGGCAACACAGGTCTATGCGATTCGGTAAGCGCATATTGTATTTCCATTTGAGTGACGTATCTACAACGCTACTGGGATCATCCTTCTATCACAGTTGGGCTCCATATTCCATTTATGTGGATTTTATATTTTATATTGATTTGACCTATATGCTATAGGGCATTATAGATCCATGCGTTTTGGTAAGAGCATCATCATACCATCACTTCTGTTGTGGACTTATTTTTATATATTTTTTTTTTTATTGAATGATAAAGAAAGAATGACCAGCGCTACGGACTATAATATATGAAGGGAGTGTGAAATGGAAGGTGTAAGCTGCCCCAATCAACCCTTAAGTGTAAGGGTGAAAGTGAAAAAATAAAGTGTGACGATTGGTGTTGGCGCTACCTTGAGGTGATAAGAAATATATATATATATATACTGCCAAGAAATGGCGTGAATGGAAATAATAAAGTTGAGTGACCCACAAATCTCAAAATGTCACCGAATATTGTGAGTGGAAACTCCTTAATAAAATATAAACAATGTGTTTATTCAAATTATCCAAAATCAAATCAACAACCAATATAGTGATATGTGTAAATAACAGAATATATATAATATATAATAAAATAGTGGTAAACGTGAAAAGATTGTCCCACAACCACAAGTGTATTATCAGGTTACAATTCCCTGATATATGTGCCACACATAATGTGATTGAGTGGTAAAATAAATGCTGATAAGTAGAGTCCAATAATGGCCACTAGGTGGCAGTTTCAGTAATACGACCTGTAAACGTTATGAAGGGGGTCTCTTCTCCGTTGCGGGGGAGCAGCTTTGAGCCGGTGATGGATGCCCTAGGTGCTCACACAAAGAGAAGGCCCCATGGTGAATGAACAATCCATACAATGATGAAAAAAAGGCGTAGCACACTAACTCGGTACGATGATCAGGATCAGAAGAAAGACGGTGCGCGCTGTGATGCTTCCGCGTTCCACGGCCGACAACCGGAAGTGATGTTAGACGTACGAGACTCTGTTTACACAAGCGGGCGGATCTCCAAACTGGACTCTCCGACGATCGGGGAAGAGCAGCGGCGATCGCCGCCGCACCTCCTCTGGCCCGACTCCCACTGTGACTGAACACAGCGGGAGCGAGCTTCCCGCGGCGCACGCGCCGCCCACAAGGGGCGGAGTCCAGCGACGTAGGTCTACGTCGCTGGACGGGAACGAGCCACATTGCTGCAGTAGCAGCAATGTGAGCAGAGTTAAAGTGGTTAAAGAAGTGCTTCAAAGGACAGCAGAGGGCGCTGTGCTTCACTTCAACAAAAGGACTCTGCATAGGCAGCTAGTGTTAGGGGACAAGCTCTTCCAGGAAAGAGGGGACCCCCAGCGAGTCAAGACACTGGTTAGCAGAGGTAGTCAGGGAGGGAGTGGAAAGGTCGCCCTTGCAGTTAAAAGGAGGGTTTTTCCATTCAACTGTCAAGATAGTTAGGCTTGCATTTTCCTATGTGTATGCAGTTGACTAACTTTTGCTTCTTTTTCTTCTCTACAGGTGGGATCATCTTAGAGATAGTTAGTTAGGAGATTTGCATTGTAATTTTCTTCATTGTTCTCCACCAAACAAGTTTGTTTGGTGGGGGGTGCATCAGTTCTCATGCACCTTAAGCTGTTTGTAAATTTGTACAGCAGTGTAAAGATCTATTTTTTCACCATATTTATTTGTAAATTAGTTTTTTCCTTTTTTCCCCCTTTCCAGGTTTGTAAGATACTCCTGAGTTTTTGACAGGAGGCGCCTGCCTCGGAGTCAGAGGGACCTGGCTCAGTTTGGTGTGTGGTGGATGTAGCACCCTACAGGCAGGTACTAGGTAAAATATAGTGGGCTTTGTCTGCCTAACAGCAGAGCCATGATTTATTTTTGTCAGGTAGGTTGTCATGGCTTCAAGGTGTGTCTGCTGAGAGGGGAGTCTCCACACTGGCTCCGTGAGAGGCTTCTCGTAGGGCAGTGGAGGAAACCCAATCAATGACACATTCAGGCTTGTAGCTACCTCAGAAGGCAGATTCTGCCACAAAGGATTCTGGGAGTGGGTATAAGTTTGAGGGGAGTGCATGACTCATTGTCTTTGGCGGAAAGCAGTGTCCCAGGGGGGAGAGTACAGCTGTCTCTCCTCCTGTCAGAGGAAGCAGATGTCTCTTGGTGTTGCCTCAGAATCCAGAGGGTGCTGAGTTGAGCTGAAGGGGATCCAGTGTGCCGAGAACCAGCGGAGAGAGAGAGGTCCAGTCCCAGGAAAGCCTACAAAGGTCATGAGTACTGTGGATTGCCCCTGGGGGTCTGCCTAGTGTCAGAGGGGCCCACTCCGGAGGAGGTTCTGGGGATCCAAGTGCCAGCTAGCTGTTAAGGGGGTGCCTAGTCAGAGGACCCTGAAGTTAGAGGGGGTACCTAGTCAGAGGGCCCTGAAGTGCTAAGGGGAGGCACCTGCAGTTTGGGCCCTGAAGAGTCAGTGTACAGTGTGGAGTGTACCAGTTGAGAGTTGCAGCAGTATAGGAATTTACGCCAGTGCAGGGCTGGAGGGAGCTGTTCAGTGACTTTTTGGAGCAAAGCAGTGTTTTAAGTCAAGTATTCTACAGTACTGGATCTTCTGAGTTAAAGTCGAGGTTCCAGCACAGCTTGCAGTGTTACAGTATATTCAAACGTCAGGAAGCGTTGGCTAGTGTCGGCTGGCATCAAGACAGCGCTAATAGGCATTTTTGCCAAAAGAGTCCCAAAAGTGTACCTAGTTGAGCCAGAGGAGTATCCCACTCATTCCCTTCTCCCATCCCCTTAATACAATAAAACAACCAAACCAAAGATGCCGGATTTGTCATTGTCTCAGTTCTCCCACCTGGGGTCACAGCTCACATGGGCTGGAGAGGCAAGCGGTAACAATGGCAGACCCACCTTAGGCTCAATGCCTGGAAAACCTGCTACAAAAGCATAAAAAATGCATGTGAAATTGGTAGGCACTTTAATGTGCATTACTAATCAACGCAAGTCTAAACTAGTCTAAAAAAAAGAGGAGGGGTCACTGGATCACCAATGAACTTTTATTACAACCACTTGTTATGAATTAGCACTTTACTTTGTGCACATTGCTTATTTGCATTTGGACTTTTGGTTCCTGTGTTAACCCATTGTAAGCACTTCACAGCAATTCCTGCTGGTTATTATTATTTTGCACTATTTAGCACTATTCGCACCTTCATCATTATTATTTATAGTGCCTACTTGCACATGAATTGTGTCTCATCAGTTAATTTATTGCTAGCTTATTACAGCCTTTTTGCTGTCTATAGCGAATATTATTTTTCTTTGCGTCTTTAGCACTATTAGCACTTTCGTCATCAGTATTAATTCACTGATCACTTTATTGATCTTTTTATCAGCACTTCAGCACTCTTCGTGTATATTTGCACATTTTGCACTGCTATTTATTTTAATAAAAAGAGGAAAAACAACTGCGCTAATTCAAAAAAGCAAAGCAGCAGCTTCAAGTGCGACTGACACCCCAAGAAGAAAATATATAAATAAAGCTGCGCTAACAATTGAAACAGTCCATGTGAATGTCCATAGATGAAAGGAAAAAAAGATGATGACCCTTGTGCAGGTACCGCTTACCAGATTCCAATCATTAAAGAGCCAAAAGATTAGAGGCAGGGTCTTCAAATATGGAACACAGCAAGCTTCATAGGGCTCCAATGAGAATCTCCTCAATGGTCAGAAGTAGCAGATACTGTAGCCAAAATGATGGGAACCGAATCCGCAGACCTCAGAAGGCAGCAAACCCGTACCGTGGTGATGCAAATGTCCAAGGATACCTTTATACAATGAGGAAAAAAAAGGCAAACGCCATAGCGTAAAACCATAAAACAAACGATGATGACACCCAAATAGTGATAACTAAAAGTCCAATATTGGTGAATAGTGACAGCCACCACCGAAGAGGGTAGGATCCCCTTATTGACTGGACCAAGAAGCTTAATCAAGTAGTGAGATAAACCGCTTACCAGATGGACTAGAAGATAAACATATAATAGAACCTAGAGGGCACCAGTGAGAATGGGTACTCTTACCAGCTCCAGATATTGCATGAGCGGGGGTTCAAAATGACGCTGGACAACACTCCTGATAGCGCTCATCAACCAGGCTCAGGGAGGGATGCAGGTTACCCGAGAAATGAGGAGGGGAGAGCCATAGCATAAAATCCAACGACTATTTATTGACACAAAAAATGTATTGCACTTACAAATATCAGACGACAAAGAACGTAGGTGAGAGGGGTTGGAGGGAGGTAACAGCCGCCGGCCGGACGGCACCGCTCGCCCGTCCTTCACAACAAGTAGGTGGGTGTGACGTCAGCACGCCGTGACCTGACTAGTTTCATCAGAGATGATTTTTTCAAAGTTACGGGCGGCGTGCTGACGCCACCTATAAATATAGTTGAATCGATGACCGGAAGTTCCTTTTCGGCCATTTTCGTTATGGTAATAAAAAACCGGAACTACACGTCATAAACCGGAAGAGGATATGACGTATATTGCCCAAATGTAAACAAATAGTAAGAGTGGAGCTCCACATCCAAGGGATCAGAAATTACATCAACACAAACCGGAAGTCCACTACGAGATCCGGACCTTAGCGCCGAGACTCCGTAACAGCCCCAGATGGCAGATTTGTCAAAAGTGCCATCTCATCGGCCAACAGAAAATTAAATTAGTATAAAATGATATTATAACTGAATAATTAAAGTAGGATATTCCGGTCATGGATTCCTAAATAAAATACAATACAAATAAAAAACTAGAATCACTAAAATTAATTACAAAATAAATGCATTGAAACATATTAGAATAGTACCTAAAAAATGCATAAAAAGCACCTGTGCAGAACATATTGTCCCCTAAAAAGAAACTAAAAATTCACCAACCAAAAAGGTAATTATTAGATATTCTTTGAAAATCCTAATCAACTCAAGAGTTATCGATGAATGCGTTGATCTCTATATCAACATTCAAGCCAAAAGGTGTGTATGTTTTGACCCTATATATCCAGGCCATCTCAAGGCGGGAGATACCCCTCTTATGAGGTTCACCCCGCCAATGTGGAGTAAACTTGTCTATTCCCAAAAATAGTGTATTCTTGGGATCACTATTATGGGCCTGGGCATAATGTTTCGATACCGAATGCTTCGGAAATGATTTTCGAATATTGGCCACATGTTCATTGAGTCTGACATTCATAGGGCGTTTGGTTCTACCTATGTATTGATAGCCACAAGGGCATTGGAGCAGATAGACAACTCCCTTGGTAGTGCACGAAATGAAAGGCTCAATGTCATGTGACTTGCCAGTACTATGTGAGGTAAAAGATTTGGTATTCCGTTTCCGTATTGAATTCAAAGAACATATCTGGCACCTATTACATTTGTAATAACCAGTGAGCTGGTCTAGGAAAGTACTCCTGGGTTTGGGGGGTTCCAGCACGTTGGGGGCCAGACTATGTCTTAAGGATAGTGCACCCTTAAAAACAACCCTGGGTTTCTCAGGTAGGGTTGTGCCTAGGACAGGGTCATTATTTAAAATATGCCAGTGACGGCGTATTAAGTTTTTAATGACCATGTGTTGACTGGAAAAGGTGGTAATAAAGGGAGCAGCGGGCACATTGGAAACTGTATTGTCTTCCACCTCCCGTGGTTTCAAGAGTAAAGCTCTGTCTTTTTGCTGCACCTCCAAGAGTGTTTTCTGGAGAAATTCATGATCATATCCCTTCTCAAGAAATCTCTTGGTTAAAACCTCCGACTGAGAAAGAAAAACCTGATGACTGGAACAATTCCTCCTGATGCAGAGATATTGTCCCTTTGGCACAGCCTTTAGCCAAGGGTCATGGTGACAGCTGTCGACGGGAATGTATGAATTTCTGTCCGTCGATTTAAAGTAGGTAGAGGTGAAAAAACAGTTATCCTTCACAGTTATGGTAATGTCAAGAAAGTTAATAGTAGATTGACTACATTCATAATTAAGTTGGATCCCTCTTGAGTTGGAATTCAACATCTCCATAAAGGCTACCAGGTCACGATGATGACCATCCCAGAGGAGGAGGACATCATCTATGTACCTGGCCCACAACCTCAACTGAGGCCTATGGTGGGCATAGATGACGTCCTCCTCCCACTGTGCCATAAACAGGTTGGCAAGGGAGGGGGCGTACTTAGCCCCCATTGCCACACCTGTCGTCTGGCGATAAAACCTCCCATCAAACCAAAAGTAGTTGTGATGGGTGGCGAATTCCAAAAGTCTCATAATGAGTGAGATCTGTTGGTCAGGTATAGAGGAGTCTCTGTCTAGAAACATTCCCACTGCATTAAGACCCAAATGATGTGGAATGACGGTAAGTAGTGAAGATACGTCCGCTGTTACCATCCATAGGTCAGCAGTGGGAGTCAATCCAGATAGTAAATTAAGGACATGTGTAGTGTCCTTAATATACGATGGGGTCTTTTGGACCAGAGGCTGCAGATAAGAGTCAATGTACTTTCCCACCCGGGACGTCACAGAGTCTATGCCACTGACGATGGGACGACCCGGGGGGGAAGTCAGACTCTTATGCAGTTTAGGGAGACAATATATCACCGGAGTCCGGGGACATTTTGGGACAAGATAAGCCTTCTCCTTTTTGTTGAGTATGCCTCTTTGGTAACCATCTTCAACTATGTTTACCAACTCCTTTTTGTATTTGATCTTAGGGTCGGAGGGCAGTGTGACATAAGTCTGACCATCACTCAATAGTCTATACATTTCTGCCATATAGTCGTCCCTATCCAGGACTGCTATCCCACCGCCTTTGTCGGCAGGCCTGATCACCAAGTTTTTATTATTACATAGGGAATCTAATCCGGTCTGTAAATTAGTGGGTAGAGAAGTTTTATGCACTTGAATGCGATCCAGATCTCTAAGCACCACATCCCTGAAAACTTTCAGAGATGGTGCTAAAGATCCTGGCGGGTTGAACACAGATGCATTTGATAACCCGGAATGCTGATATTGCTGGGGTACATTAGTTTGTTGGCTAATTGGGTTACACATCATGTATCTTTTTACACTCATTTTCCTCACAAACTTGTGTACATCCATGTAAGTTTGGAATTTATTAAGGCGTTGTGGGGGTGCAAATTTAAGGCCTTTATCTAAAATTTGAATCTCAGCACTGCTACGGGTGACCTTGCTGAGGTTAAAGATACCTGCACCCTCTACGTTTTGGATTTTTTTAGATTTAATGCGCCTGCCTCCCCGACATCCTCTTGAGGTTCGGCTGGGCGCTTGATGCCTTGATTGGCCTTGGGAAAACCCCAACCAGGATAACTTTGACCTACTAGGGTCTCAGAGTTAGGGTTCTCCAAGGCCACCTCTCTCACTGTATGTGTACTATTGAGTGGTTGAGGTGTTTCCACATCTTCAGGGGCCTCATTGTCCTTAAGCGGGTAGAATCGGTTATTAACCGGTACACTATACTGATAGCCCTCTTGTCTAGGGGGAGGATGATCTCTTCTAGAATTCTGAGGTTCCCTTACAGGCCCTGATGGACGATTGTAACCTGGATCATACCAATATGGTTGGGATCTAGGGGGACTGTAATACTGCTGCCAGTGTGGTGGTCTATATTGGTCAGGTTCTGGACATTGGGGATTAGGATAATAATATCCTGATTCCGCAAAGTTGTCTGGTCCTCTCCTCCATTGAGGAGTATGGGGATAGTTGGGATAGCCATACCCTCCATGCTGGTTGCGGTCTCTACCGCGTTGCCAGTCACCTTGTTGACCCTGTCCAGAAAAATGATTATTAGGTTTAGGTTGGTTCCCAGTGGGTTTGTTATTAGCCACATTGGGGCCCCTATGTGGTGATTTGTATGAGAGACGTCGACCATTAGGCCGAGGTCCCTTTTTGTTTGTTTTGGGACCATTATTATTGGTTTGAGGTGGGCCATTAAAAGCAACTCTTGGGGGGTTAGTTGAAACTTCCATTGCATCATCAGGTTGCTCTTGGTCACCCAACAATTTCTTTTGCCACTCGAAGACTGCACTTGACTGATAGTCCTGTAAGTCGCGATTGAACTTTTTACGTTTTTTAATTTTTTGCTCTCTCTCTTCCTTTTGGAGAAGCTTCAATAGGTCAGCCGACGCGGCCTTATAGGCCTCACTAGTCATATGAGGGACTAATTTCTCTTTAACAATTTTGATTTCCCCATCCAGCCTAGTTAATTTGGCATTTTTACGGGGTTTATGAGAAATCTCAAAAAATTAACCCCTGCCTCGTTGAAGTATCTGTGCCATTCTTCAAGCTCACCCTCATCTGACTGGGGACATACCTCCCACCTCAGACTCCTGGGCACCATAGTTCTCTTAACATAAGTTTCAAGAAAAACTATGTCCCACTGGGTGTGTACTTCAGATACCATTAAATTTTTAAGCCTCATGAACAGACCACTCATGTCAAAATCATCTGAAGTAAATGATTCGAATACCCCATCGGTGTTAACCACCTTAGAGGCCCTATAATCAAAAATATCCATGAAAAAGCAGCAATTGAAAGTCAAACAGGTGAAATAAAAAGAGGAAAAACAACTGCGCTAATTCAAAAAAGCAAAGCAGCAGCTTCAAGTGCGACTGACACCCCAAGAAGAAAATATATAAATAAAGCTGCGCTAACAATTGAAACAGTCCATGTGAATGTCCATAGATGAAAGGAAAAAAAAAGATGATGACCCTTGTGCAGGTACCGCTTACCAGATTCCAATCATTAAAGAGCCAAAAGATTAGAGGCAGGGTCTTCAAATATGGAACACAGCAAGCTTCATAGGGCTCCAATGAGAATCTCCTCAATGGTCAGAAGTAGCAGATACTGTAGCCAAAATGATGGGAACCGAATCCGCAGACCTCAGAAGGCAGCAAACCCGTACCGTGGTGATGCAAATGTCCAAGGATACCTTTATACAATGAGGAAAAAAAAGGCAAACGCCATAGCGTAAAACCATAAAACAAACGATGATGACACCCAAATAGTGATAACTAAAAGTCCAATATTGGTGAATAGTGACAGCCACCACCGAAGAGGGTAGGATCCCCTTATTGACTGGACCAAGAAGCTTAATCAAGTAGTGAGATAAACCGCTTACCAGATGGACTAGAAGATAAACATATAATAGAACCTAGAGGGCACCAGTGAGAATGGGTACTCTTACCAGCTCCAGATATTGCATGAGCGGGGGTTCAAAATGACGCTGGACAACACTCCTGATAGCGCTCATCAACCAGGCTCAGGGAGGGATGCAGGTTACCCGAGAAATGAGGAGGGGAGAGCCATAGCATAAAATCCAACGACTATTTATTGACACAAAAAATGTATTGCGCTTACAAATATCAGACGACAAAGAACGTAGGTGAGAGGGGTTGGAGGGAGGTAACAGCTCTCTCTCTTCCTTTTGGAGAAGCTTCAATAGGTCAGCCGACGCGGCCTTATAGGCCTCACTAGTCATATGAGGGACTAATTTCTCTTTAACAATTTTGATTTCCCCATCCAGCCTAGTTAATTTGGCATTTTTACGGGATATGAGAAATCTCAAAAAATTAACCCCTGCCTCGTTGAAGTATCTGTGCCATTCTTCAAGCTCACCCTCATCTGACTGGGGACATACCTCCCACCTCAGACTCCTGGGCACCATAGTTCTCTTAACATAAGTTTCAAGAAAAACTATGTCCCACTGGGTGTGTACTTCAGATACCATTAAATTTTTAAGCCTCATGAACAGACCACTCATGTCAAAATCATCTGAAGTAAATGATTCGAATACCCCATCGGTGTTGACCACCTTAGAGGCCCTATAATCAAAAATATCCATGAAAAAGCAGCAATTGAAAGTCAAACAGGTGAAATAAAAAGAGGAAAAACAACTGCGCTAATTCAAAAAAGCAAAGCAGCAGCTTCAAGTGCGACTGACACCCCAAGAAGAAAATATATAAATAAAGCTGCGCTAACAATTGAAACAGTCCATGTGAATGTTCATAGATGAAAGGAAAAAAGATGATGACCCTTGTGCAGGTACCGCTTACCAGATTCCAATCATTAAAGAGCCAAAAGATTAGAGGCAGGGTCTTCAAATATGGAACACAGCAAGCTTCATAGGGCTCCAATGAGAATCTCCTCAATGGTCAGAAGTAGCAGATACTGTAGCCAAAATGATGGAAACCGAATCCGCAGACCTCAGAAGGCAGCAAACCTGTACCGTGGTGATGCAAATGTCCAAGGATACGTTTATACAATGAGGAAAAAAAAGGCAAACGCCATAGCGTAAAACCATAAAACAAACGATGATGACACCCAAATAGTGATAACTAAAAGTCCAATATTGGTGAATAGTGACAGCCACCACCGAACAGGGTAGGATCCCCTTATTGACTGGACCAAGAAGCTTAATCAAGTAGTGAGATAAACCGCTTACCAGATGGACTAGAAGATAAACATATAATAGAACCTAGAGGGCACCAGTGAGAATGGGTACTCTTACCAGCTCCAGATATTGCATGAGCGGGGGTTCAAAATGACACTGGACAACACTCCTGATAGCGCTCATCAACCAGGCTCAGGGAGGGATGCAGGTTACCCGAGAAATGAGGAGGGGAGAGCCATAGCATAAAATCCAACGACTATTTATTGACACAAAAAATGTATTGCACTTACAAATATCAGACGACAAAGAACGTAGGTGAGAGGGGTTGGAGGGAGGTAACAGCCGCCGGCCGGACGGCACCGCTCGCCCGTCCTTCACAACAAGTAGGTGGGTGTGACGTCAGCACGCCGTGACCTGACTAGTTTCATCAGAGATGATTTTTTCAAAGGTACGGGCGGCGTGCTGACGCCACCTATAAATATAGTTGAATGGATGACCGGAAGTTCCTTTTCGGCCATTTTCGTTATGGTAATAAAAAAACGGAACTACACGTCATAAACCGGAAGAGGATATGACGTATATTGCCCAAATGTAAACAAATAGTAAGAGTGGAGCTCCACATCCAAGGGATCAGAAATTACATCAACACAAACCGGAAGTCCACTACGAGATCCGGACCTTAGCGCCGAGACTCCATAACAGCCCCAGATGGCAGATTTGTCAAAAGTGCCATCTCATCTGCCAACAGAAAATTAAATTAGTATAAAATTATATTATAACTGAATAATTAAAGTAGGATATTCCGGTTATGGATTCCTAAATAAAATACAATACAAATAAAAAACTAGAATCACTAAAATTAATTACAAAATAAATGCATTGCAACATATTAGAATAGTACCTAAAAAATGCATAAAAAGCACCTGTGCAGAACATATTGTCCCCTAAAAAGAAACTAAAAATTCACCAACCAAAAAGGTAATTATTAGATATTCTTTGAAAATCCTAATCAACTCAAGAGTTATCGATGAATGCGTCATATCCTCTTCCGGTTTATGACGTGTAGTTCCGGTTTTTTATTACCATAACGAAAATGGCCGAAAAGGAACTTCCGGTCATCGATTCAACTATATTTATAGGTGGCGTCAGCACGCCGCCCGTAACTTTGAAAAAATCATCTCTGATGAAACTAGTCAGGTCACGGCGTGCTGACGTCACACCCACCTACTTGTTGTGAAGGACGGGCGAGCGGTGCCGTCCGGCCGGCGGCTGTTACCTCCCTCCAACCCCTCTCACCTACGTTCTTTGTCGTCTGATATTTGTAAGTGCAATACATTTTTTGTGTCAATAAATAGTCGTTGGATTTTATGCTATGGCTCTCCCCTCCTCATTTCTCGGGTAACCTGCATCCCTCCCTGAGCCTGGTTGATGAGCGCTATCAGGAGTGTTGTCCAGCGTCATTTTGAACCCCCGCTCATGCAATATCTGGAGCTGGTAAGAGTACCCATTCTCACTGGTGCCCTCTAGGTTCTATTATATGTTTATCTTCTAGTCCATCTGGTAAGCGGTTTATCTCACTACTTGATTAAGCTTCTTGGTCCAGTCAATAAGGGGATCCTACCCTCTTCGGTGGTGGCTGTCACTATTCACCAATATTGGACTTTTAGTTATCACTATTTGGGTGTCATCATCGTTTGTTTTATGGTTTTACGCTATGGCGTTTGCCTTTTTTTCCTCATTGTATAAACGTATCCTTGGACATTTGCATCACCACGGTACGGGTTTGCTGCCTTCTGAGGTCTGCGGATTCGGTTCCCATCATTTTGGCTACAGCATCTGCTACTTCTGACCATTGAGGAGATTCTCATTGGAGCCCTATGAAGCTTGCTGTGTTCCATATTTGAAAACCCTGCCTCTAATCTTTTGGCTCTTTAATGATTGGAATCTGGTAAGCGGTACCTGCACAAGGGTCATCATCTTTTTTTACTTTCATCTATGGACATTCACATGGACTGTTTCAATTGTTAGCGCAGCTTTATTTATATATTTATTTTAATAAGAAGGATTGATTTACGAATATCCACATTGTTATATTAATTCATATCTACATTGCTATTATCCTCATCGTTTATGATCATTTGTCCACTGATCATCTTTATTGTTTCATCAGCACTTAATCACTCATTGTGTTATTTTGCACATTTTGCACTGCTATTATTATAGATTTTTTATGAAGGATTGATATATATATATATATATATATATATATATATATATATATATATTATTATCCCCACTTTTTATGATCGTTAGTTCTACCATACCACTATTTATTTGACTTTTATGATTATTATCTGTGATTTATTCTTCATATTCTACATATTACCTTGATTTTATCTCCACGGTTTTTTCTGTGGTCCACCATTCCTAGAAATTAAGCACTGATTTCCCTTCTTCTTGTAAACTAGTCTAAAGCCTGCACGCTGACAGGCGATAAAGTGTTAAAATCATCTGTGGGCACCCCAGCACATATCCAGCATATTATATACTCAATGGTATAGCATGTACAGAGTCAGAAACAGTAATCATAAACGTCCTTTTCCTTTATAGAAAGGTGAATAGAATGTACTCACCCTGACCGAAATAGCCACTAATTCAAAGCACAAGTATATGGTTAGCAATCAAATACAATCTCCAACCTGTTGTATACCAGCATTTCCCCTTCCTAACCGTGCTGGACTTTGGATTGTATGCATGCTGTCAACAGGACCAAATCACCAGCTAGATACAATAAATATAAAAAAGAAAACAGCACTCCTTTTTGCAAAGCATACACCCACAATGGAATACTATAGTCACACACTGTCCCAAATACAAATACAGAAATGTCCACAGTGCTCTGTTCATCTACAGGCATAAAGCTACTTATTTAGCACAGTCAGTGGGAGAACTTACTTCTGTGAAGTCAGATGTAAAACATACCAGTCCTGTTCCATGCACTGTAACCAGTCCTTTCCGCTTTGTATCGCACTTCAGTGCTCTAAGCCTCACCCTTCCTGCTATAAGGAAATGTTTGCTCAAGCTGGTTTTCCTGTATATATTATTATTATTATTATTATTATTATACAGGATTTATATAGCGCCAACGGTTTGCGCAGCGCTTTACAATGTGGGGGAAGGCAATACAGTTACAATACAGTTCAATACAGAAGGAATTAGAGGGCCCTGCTCGTTAGAGCTTACAATCTAGAGGATTTATATTTGGGACAGTTACAAAACATTTAGGCCTCATGCACACAGGGCATTTTTACAGCTGCTTTTATGAGTGTTAGACTTTTTTTTTTTTTTTTTTTTGCAGCTTAAAAATGTCCCTCCATGCTATTCTATGGTCTCATGCACACACAGACTTTTAGCAGCTGTAAGTGCCATAGGCAATTTTAAGCTGTAAAACAAAACCCAGGGCCAGTGCGTTCTGGAGCTGCAGCGTTAACCGGTTGCCGACTGCGCACAGTATATTTACTGCGGCAGTCAGCCCCGGCCAGGCAGAGTGACGTAGATCTACGTCGCTCGCCTGTCACCGGGTTTTGAGCCAATAGCGGGCGAGCGCGTGCCCGCTAAGGAGCGCGCCCGCTGAGGCGCGCGCCCGCTGAGGCTCGTTCACAGAGGAGTCCGGGCCTGTGACCGGCGGATCCGATGTCCGCCGGTCACACTACGATCGTCGGTAGAGCGGGAGAAAGGCGGACGGCTTATGTAAACAAGCCGCCTGTCATTCTCCTCTGTGTAAAAATGGAGATCAGACGGTTCTACTATGTAAAACCGTTGATCTCTGTTTTTACAATAGGAGACCTGTCCCACTACAGTTAGAAGCACGCCCCTAGGACACACTTAACCCCTCCCTCTCCAATACAGTTAACCCCTTCCCTGCCAGTGTCATTTTTACAGTTACAGTGCATATGTATAGCACTGATTACTGCAGTAATGTCACTGGTACCCCCAAAGTGTCAAAAATGTCAGTCAAGGGTCCGATCTGTCCGCCGCAATGTCGCAGTACCGCAAAAAAAAATCGCAGATCGCCGCCATTACTCGTTAAAAAAAAAAACACCAAAAATGACAAAAATCTTTCCCTTTGTTAGTAAACGCGATAACTTTTGCGCAAACCAATCAAAATACGCTTTTTGCGATTTTTTTTTTACCAAACATATGTAGCATAAAACAAATTGGCCGAAAATGTTAAAAAATTTTGATTTTTACATTTTTTTGGGGGGAATTTCATATAAAAAAAGTGAAAAATATTGTGTACAAAAAGGGGGCATGGGGATAGCGGGACTTTAAATATTTGTACTATGAATATGTAGATTTTATTTATTTTATTTACGGACTAATGCTCCAGGATTTATTTTTACCGTGCAGCAAAAAATAAATGAATATATTGAAACTACTTTATTTCCATTTGGAGATTTGTAACAGCAACCTACCTCATTTAAAGTCCCGCTATCTCCATGTCCCCTTTTTGTACACAATATTAGGGATGGAGATGGTTGCTGTGATGCTTCAGATCATTTCCTATTCATTCTTTACACAAGTGAAAAATATATATAAAATATAGCGCATGATCAAAAAATCACACAGGTGATCAAATACCACCAAAAGAAAGCTCTGTTTGTGGGAAAAAAAGGACGTGAAATTCGTTTAGGTACAGCGTCGCACGACCGCGCAATTGTCCGTTAAAGTCACGCAGTAAAAAATCACAAAAAAAACCCTGGTCAGGAAGGGGGTAAAATCTTCCGGGGCTTAACCACTTGCCGACTGCGCACAGTATATTTACTGCGGCAGTCAGCCCCGGCCAGACAGAGTGACGTAGGTCTACGTCGCTACTTCCCGCCGGTCCTGTGCGCGGTCCTGTGCGCGCTCCCGCGCGTCCCCGCCGACACCGATGGCTCGATTGGGTTCAGAACCGATCAGTCATCAGGTCCAGGCCAATGATTTTTGGCCTGGACCTGTAGATCGGTCCTGCCCAATCAGATCCTGTTCTGAGCCTGTGAAATGTAAACACAGGCTCAGAAAAGACGTGCCCTCCTCTCCCATGATCCTTTTTGGATTCATCTCGAGAAGAGAGCACATCTAACTGTAAGTACTGCACCATACACAGTCACACACAGCTAGATAGGCACATTTACCCCCCGATCGCCCCCCCGATTAACCCCTACAGCCCCTGAGACAACACACACACAGCATATAGCATTTTCCTATATACCTGTATAAGTGTGATTTATGGTCAGGTGTAGCGCTTGCGGCCCCCCCTTTTCCACTTGAATTACCCGCCACCCCCCCTAATAAAGATTTAACCCCCTGATCCCCCCTGACCCCCCCCTGATCACCGCCAGTTAACCCCTACACCCTCTGTCACATCAGCACTAATACAAACGTAATATACAGTGTTTTTGTAATTTTGTATTAGTGTGATTGTGATCAGAATTAGCTCAGGCGACTATGTTTCTGTCCCAAGAAGTTTTAGGGTCCCCGCCACCCACCCAATAAAGATTTAACCCCCTGACCCCCCCCTGATCACCCCTACACCCCCTGCCACAACACTCACTGTATACAGTATATAGCATTTTCCTATATACCCGTATAAGTGTGATTTGTGGTCAGGTGTAGCGCTTGCGACCCCCCCTTTTCCACTTGAATTACCCGCCACCCCCCCTAATAAAGATTTAACCCCCTGATCCCCCCTGATCACCACCAGTTAACCCCTACCCCGCTGTCACATCAGCACTAATACAAGCGTAATATACAGTGTTTTTGTATTTTTGTATTAGTGTCATTGTGATCAGAATTAGCACAGGCGACTAAGTTTCTGTCCAAAGAAGGTTTAGGGGCCCCGCCACCCGCCCAATAAAGATTTAACCCCCTGACCCCCCCCTGATCACCCCTACACCCCCTGCCACAACACACACTGTATACAGTATATAGCATTTTCTATATACCCGTATAAGTGTGACTTGTGACCAGGTTTAGCGCTTGCCACCGTTCCTTTTATCCTTAGGATACCCGCCAGCCCCTTCCAATAAAGATGTAACCCCCTGATCCCCCCCTGATCACATCCAGTTAACCCCTTCCCCCCTGTCACATTGCACACTAATACACACATAATATACTGTTTTTACTGTATTTTGTATTAGTGTGATTGTGACTTGAGGTTGCGCTAGCGAGTTAGTTTCTATCCCAAAGGAGGTTTAGGGTCCCCGCCAGCCCGTGATCCCCGGCGCATAGTTAGAAATAACCCCTTGATTACCACACACACACACGCACGCACATACACTTCCATTACTAGTATAGTGTTTGAACAGATCAATATCTGATCTGATCAGAACTATACTAGCGTCCCCATAGTTTAGGGTTCCCAAAACGCGGTGTTTGCACGATCAGCACTGATTCTGGCCAGCACCTGCGTTTAACCCTTTCACCCAGGCAAGTGTAGTAATCAATAGATTACTGTCACTTACAAAAAAACACAACACACAAAACCGCTGTGTTAGCAGAGTCAGGCCTGATCCCTGCTAGCATTAGCAGTTTTTTTGGTAGCGCTTGATATATTCCTTGACAACCAGGAGCTTTTATTACCTGTGAGTCGCACCACTGTACCGGTAAATTTAGTTACCAAAATGACCAAACGTTGGTACAGTGGTGAAGAGGTATATAATATACTGTCCGTGTCATCTGATAGCGATGGGGAATGACCGAATTAGTGTCAGTATATGAACCTGATGACAGCAGCGGATCCCTGACAGATAGCTCCGACGACAGATGGGTCCCTGTTAGACCCAGGCATACCCGACCCCATTCTGGAGTTGTTGAGATGCAGGAATCGCAGGGTGCTCGTATGGAGCAGAGTGTGGTTACTAGTGCCTCTCATTTTTCTGGCAACCTGGCAAGCGCCAGCGGCCTAGTACACCCTGGACCTAGTACAACCAGCACTGCAGTATCACCTGGTGACGTGGCGAGTCCCCTAAGTGCAGTTGAAGCTGGTGCGGTGGCTAGCACAAGTAGTGGCCCGCAGCCACCGCGTATTCGTAGACAGGCCCGTAGAGCCCATAGTGCCCTCCCTGATGCCCTGGCATATCCCGATTGGCAATCCACTGATTCTACAGCGCCAGTACTTGCCCCATTCACTGCCCAACCTGGAATCCACGTGGAGACAGCTGGTTTTACGCCCCTGAACTTTTATGAGCTGTTCTTCACGGAAGATCTTTACAGATCTATTGTGGATCAATCAAATTTATATGCACAACAGTTCATCGCTGCCAACCCAAATTCGCCCCTTGCCAGACAATTCGGCTGGAAACCTATAACGCTTTCCGAATTTAAAATCTTTCTGGGCCTTTCCCTCCACATGGGCATAACTAAACAGAGTGAATTGCGGCTATATTGGTCCACTAGCCCAGTTCACCATATGCGCATGTACTCTGCCTCCATGTCCAGGGGGAGATACGAGCAAATTCTGCGATTTATGCATTTCAGCGACAATGAAATCTGTCGTCCTCGGGGAGACCCTGAATACGATCGGCTCCACAAAATTCGGCCCCTCATAGACCACTTCCACGTGCGGTTTGCAGCCTTGTTTACCCCCGAACAAGTTGTCTGCGTTAACGAGTCCCTGATTAAATTTACTGGCCGCCTTGCTATGAAACAGTACCTCCCCAGCAAGCGTGCCAAGTACGGGGTCAAACTGTATAAATTGTGTGACAGGGCCACAGGCTATACAGTTAGTTTCCGGGTCTATGAGGGAAAAGATAGCACTGTGGAGCCCCCGAACTGCCCAGACTACATAGGGAGCAGCGGTAAGATTTTTTGGGACTTGGTGTCACCCTTATCCGGAAAGGGGTACCATTTGTACGTGGACAACTTTTACACAAGCGTGCCACTATTTAGTCACCTTCTTGATTTACAAATTGGCGCATGTGGCACCGTGCGACCTAATCGCCGGGGCTTCCCCCAACGGCTTGTAAATTCCCATCTTAGTCGGGGGGCGAGAGCCTGCTTGAAAACGGACAAATTGCTTGCGGTGAAGTGGAAGGATACACGGGATGTTTATGTTCTGTCCTCCCTTCACGCAGACACGACGATCCAAATCACTACGGCAACTGGCGTTGTGGAGAAACCCCTCTGTGTCCACGAATATAACCTTAATATGGGAGGTGTGGACCTTAACGACCAGCTTTTGGCGCCGTATTTAGTTGCCCATAAAGCCAGACGCTGGTACAAAAAAGTGTCTGTTTACCTTTACCAATTGGCTATGCTGAACGCCTTTGTCCTATACAGGGCGTCAGGATGAACTGGATCCTTCCAGGAATTCCAGGAAGAGATCATCCTTGTCTACCTGTACCCAGGAGGCATTCCTGCCCAACTTCCCCTTCCAGATGCAGTGAGCCGGCTGCATGAGAGACATTTTTCTTATGTCCTCCCGAGTACCCCTACCCAAAGATACCCCCAAAAAAGATGTCGTGTCTGTAGGAGGCGCGGATGTAGGCGTGACACCCGTTATTATTGTCCCAAATGTCCTGACCAACCTGGTCTCTGCATCGGGGAATGTTTTAAGCGCTACCATACACTAGTGGAGTATTAGTGTAGGGTACAGCACGACACAGTGTATTGCACACAAACACAGGGTCTTGAAGGATGTTGGATGTCTATCGACATTTTGAGAGACCCAAGCTGGAAGATCGCAGTCCCAAATCAAGACATCAAGAAACAGTTAGAAAGAAAAATAAAAGGATCCAAAAACTGTTGTTGTGTCAGTCATTTTATATGTTCTTCTACACTTCCTACTGTACTTTTAATGTCCTTTGTTTGTTTTTTCATTCTTTTGTGACCTGTTTCTCTTGCAGGTACTCGTCGGCTACCATGACATTGATTTTATATATTCTGACACAAACAGTGTTTGCGCTCAGCATATATGGATACCTTTGCTGATAGCAGCTGTGGTGATTTTCTGATTTCAGCACTGCAGTTAAAATCCTATTTTGGTATACGTGGATAGTGTCGTGTATACCCATCATTAAATTCAGCGGGTGGTTGTTTGGGCGGTTAATGATGAGTAATACTACGCATTATTCCTGTGCTGATTTCTGATAGGTTCTCTTTTTTTCCGTTCAGCCCACAGGCTGCATGAAAAAAAAAAAAAACCTATATGCCAAACAAGGACCAGCAATGTACTGGTACGTTGCTGGACTTTGAGTGGTTATACCATACCTGCAGATTTAGGCATCATCTTGGTATCATTTTTTACAGCCAGCGGTCGGCTTACATGTAAAAGCAATCCCAGCAGGTTATTGGCCGCTAGACTGCTTTTACATGCAGTGGGAGGGGCCTCCCCCCCCCCCACCGCCGCCTTTCCGCAGCCTTCCGTGGTTTTTCTCGGGCTCTCCTGTCCCACCGGTTAACCCGAGAGTGCAGCCGGTGGTTCAATTATCTAACCATAGAGCTAATTGGAGATGAGAATGGCTCCAATCATCTCTATGGCCTAAGATACCGGAAGCTACGAGCATTTCATGACTTCTGTTTCGCCAGAAATAAACAGGGCCATTGAGAAATTGGGAAAGTATTTTATCACACCAATTTTGGTGTGGTCAGATGCGTTAAGGTCAGAGGAGAGATCTAGAGTCTAAAAGACCCCAATTTTTTTAAAAAAGAGTACCTGTCACTACAGATTGCTAGCATAGGGGATATTTAAATTCACTGTGATAACAATAAAAATGATTAAAAAAAAAATAAAAAATTAAAGGAAAGGTGTCAAAATAACATAAAAAAGCAAAAGAAAAAGAAAAAAAAATCGAGCCCCCCCCCCCTTTCCCCCTGTGCTTGCGCGCAATGGTGCACGCAAGTGTTGGTCTAGTGTCATATGTAAACCGCAATTGCAGCATGCATGTGAGGTATCGCCGCGATCGCCAGATCGAGTGCAGTAATTCTTGCAGTAGACCTCCTCTGTAAGTCTAAAATGGTAACCTGTAGAGGCTTTTAAATGTTTTTAAAAATGTACGTACGTTGTTGCCGCTGCGCAGGCGTGCGCAATTTTTAAAGCATGTCATGTTTGGTATCTATGTACTCGGCATAAGATCATCTTTTAAATTTTACCAAAAAAATTGGAATTATATAGTGTATTTGTGCAATAAATTAAAAAAAATGTGTTTTTTTCGCAAAAATTGCATTTGGAAAAGCTGTGCGCAAATACCGTGTGACAAAAAAATTTGCAACATCCACCATTTTATTCTATAGGGCCTCTGCTTTAAAGAAATATATAATGTTTGGGGGTTCAAAGTAATTTTCTAGTAAAAAAAAATATTTTTTCATGTAAACAAAAAGGCACAGAAAAGGCTTGGTTTTCAAGTGGTTAGAAGAGTGGGTGATGTGTGAATAAGATTGAGCATAAAATGCCGAGACAGTTCAAACATCCCCCAAATGACCCCTTTTTGAAAAGTAGACACCCAAAGCTATTTTCTGAGAGGCATGGTGAGTCCATGGAGTATTTTATATTTTGCCACAAGTTTCGGGAAAATTATTATTATTTTTTTTTTTGTTGTTGTTTTTTTACAGAAAGTTGTCACTAAATGATATATTGCTCACGCATGCCATGGGAATATGTGAAATGACACCCCAAAATACATTCTTTTGCTTCTCCTGAGTACAGGGATATCACATGTGTGAGACTTTTTGGGAGCCTAGCTGTGTACGCGACCCCGAAAACCAGTCCACATCTTCAGGTTTTCTAATGGCGTAAATTGCTGATTTTACCCCTGACTACCTGTCACAGTTTCAGAGGCCCTGAAATTTCAAGATAGCACAAAACCCCCCCAAAATGACCCCATTTTGCAAAGTAGACACTCCAAGCCTATTATTTTGAGGCACTGTGAGACCCGGAGATGGGATGACGACATGGCCAGCTGTACCCTGTCTCTGATAATCGGGATTTTCTCCAGAGGCAAGGAGATGGTGCCCCTGACCGTATTGAATTGAGCCCCGAGAAAGATGAGTGCCTGTGTGGGCTCCAACTGGCTCTTTTACAAGTTTAGTAACCAGCCGAACTCGAGAAGAGTCGCCGTGACTAGATCTCTGTGGACCAGGAGTTGCTCTCGATCTTGCGACAGAAGTAGTAAGTCGTCTAAATAATGGTGAAGACGAACTCCCTTGATTCTGATCAGGGCTACCACAGCCAATAAGAGTTTTGAAAATACTCGAGGAGATGTTGTGAGCCCGAATGGGAGACATGTAAACTGAAGATGGTTTTGATCTACAGCAAACCGCAGGTATTTCTGGAACTCTATTGCTATGGGCACATAAAAATATGCATCCTTCAAGTCTATCGACACAAGCCAATCTCCTGGTTGAACCGTCTGGCGGATTGTCAACGGTGTCTCCATTTTGAATTTTTCAATAAAAAATTTTTTTTTATAAAGGAGTTTAAATGCGTGAGGTCTATGACCGGCCTCCAAGAGCCGTTCTTCTTCATTACTAAGAAGAGTGGAGAATAGAGGCCCTGAAACCTTTCTGTGGCCGGTACTGGTACCACTGCGCCTTGAAGTATCAGCGCCTCTACGTATGCCAAAAGGATTTGCCTTTTTTCTTCTGACCTTGGAAGAGCTGTGGGCACAAACTTGAGGATAGGTGGATTGCAGAACGACCAAGTGTGGCCCGTGGAGATTGTCTTGATGACCCAAAAATCTTTTATCGAGGCTGCCCAGACGTGTCGAAACCGGAGAAGGCGAGCACCGACTTGAATGGTCTGGACAGGCCCAACATCAAAAAGACTTAGCCGCTTCCCGGCTATTAGACGAGGCTCCCTTGGAGGCCTTTTGGTTTGAGGCTGGATTTTTCCTCCATGTTTTCCGGAATTCCCAACCAGGCCTGTAACTTCGAGCATCCTTCGCTCTATCCGATGGTTGTCTGGACTGTGTCCTTCTCTGACCCAGCAGGCGACGATCCTGCGGGAGGAACCCCGACTTACCGCCCGTGGCCCGCGAAATAGCACTCTCCAGTTTGTTACCAAACAAGGAAGAACCCTCGAAAGGGATACGGCACCATGCCTGTTTAGAGGCAGGATCAGCCAGCCAGGGGCGCAGCCATAGAGCCCGTTTAGCTGTTACTGAAGAGAGCATGACTCGAGCCACCAGACGAATAATATCTAGGGAAGCCTCCCCCAGAAAAGAAGCCGCCAGTCTGAGCTCATTCACTGCTGAGGCTCTGGCTACTTCCTCTGATACTGACATTAGATCCGAATCCACCTCTATTGTCCAGGCCTCCATGGCCTTGGACAAGGCCGCAATGGCTAGAGCTGGTTTACAGGCCAATCCGGCAGACACATAAGTCTTCTTAAGATCATTGTCAATTCTTCTCTCCAGCCCATCTTTAAAAGACACTGTATCTTCAAGTGGAAGAGTAACGTGCCTAGCTAATCTCATGAGGGCCGCGTCCACTAGGGGCGCTGACTCCAGGTGCTTCACATCCCCACTTTTGAATGGGTACATTCTGGAAACTTTGGATACCAGAGAATTTTTCCTCTCTGTACCTCCCCACTCATCCGAGATGATTTCGCCCAGTTCACCTAAAAAGGGAAAGTTATTGCGCTCTTTCTTTAGGTGCTTGAAATACCTTCTCTGTTTAGATGGTGACACTACTGGCTCCTCCCATTTTAGAGCTTCTTTAACTGCCTTAACCAGGGTAGGGACCAAGACAAAATCAAAGCCTGCGCCAGGAGTATCCGATTCATCCTCGCTATCCGAGGAGTTGAGGCCGGAAATGCTCTGCTGAGAAGGGCCGGGAGTACTGAGGCTATCCCTAAAAGGGATGTCTGCCATACCAGCCGAAGGGCTACAGGTGCGGTCAACCTCCAGGTTCTGTAGGGATTCTTGAACCTCCCGTCTGACCAGGGATTCCACCTGCTGGCTATCACTCCCCCTTTCTCTAGAGGCTTGGGTAAAACATGCATCGCATAGCGAATTGCCATTAGAGACACGTGCTCCACAACCCCAGCAAGATCTTCTATCAGGGTGCCTGTGCACCTTTTGGGACCTTTTGGGACTGCATGTATTTGGAGTGAACCGGGGGTGTGCAATAAAAATCTGATTCACATACATTATTGCACTATCCGAGTTTTTTTGTCCCTTATACCCCGTGGCTGGAGCTGACCCTATACAGGAGGACCACCGATCCGCTGAGCTGTGCTGGAACCCCCCGGAGTGAGCCAGCAACGATATCGGTACCAGAGAAGGGATATCCGTGTCCGCCAGGAGGGACGTTCCTGTACCTGGAGATTGTCTCCAAAGCAAGGTAGGTCCTGATGCCGTAAGGCATACAGGACCCACGTCTTCTGGTGAGTCTGAATTTCACTTATTCTCCACGGTGAAGGGTCACATTTTATTGGGTAGAAGAAAAGAAGGATTATCGGCACTTTATTTATTTATTAACTGTTCTGGAATTTACATTATATATTGGACTATCTGATATTTATTTTTACACATATTTATTTTCACACATGGACTTGATTGCTAATTTATTCATCATATGTTTATAGATTTTTCACGGATTATTGATTTATATTTTTAACGTATATTTATTCATTATTTATCACAGCAAGCGCTATAGGTAATCGATTTATATTGATTATTTCTCCCACATTCTGCACTAGCACTTTCTATAGCAGCTGCTACCACAATTATTTATAATATTCACTTGTTTACAATCATTTATATATATTTAATTTATTGATCAATACTAAGGTGTCACACTTTCACATATTTGTAGTTACATTCTACCACTCACTATAGGACTAGGCTCTTATAAATACCTAAATAGATCCCTCCTTGGCGCAGGTAATATACTTGTATCCTCAGGTATATTTTTTTCCCTTATGGCGACTAGTGCCAGGAAAAGAGTGACGACGTTGTGACCTAGTAAGGTCCTTATCTTTGCGTGCTTTGGACTGTTTATCAGACCTAGAAGGGCTAAGAGAAAAGGGAAAATTACCCATACTGCCCTAAACCCAAAACTGTACAGGGATAGGTAAGAAAGGCCAATCTTACCTGTAGAGTAAGGGTTGGCCACTGGGGGGCGGTGAAGTGTCCATACTTGTCCTAACAAGAAGACTGTAACAAACACGAGTATAAGGAAGTGTTGCATTACACTAGGTTATACAGAAAGACCATCAGTAATAAGCTTACCGCCAGTAGAGACCGATCAGACACAGGGAAGCCGCCGCATAAGCCCGCAGAACAATCCCAATGTGATCGGATGTGAAAGCGGTTCAAATCTGCCGCTAAGTGATGACGTCACCGCCCCTCCCGTGACAGACAGCGTTCGTGCGCATGCGCGAGCACGAACAGCCACTCCGCTGCTCCGGTGCCACCCCCGGACACCTATCGATGACCCGGAAGCTGCGCCGGGACACAGGAAGCGCCAGGGTCGCAAAATGGAACGCACATGCGTTCCAAACACCGCAAGACAAAAAAAATACAATACAAATACAAAACGGCTGCCATACATTACCAAAGCACGCTCAAGACCTGGGACACGAGAACCTCCAGTGCATCGATCCAGGGTGTATTGATGGGCCTCCAGCTAGTAGCCAGGACGTTTGGCCGTATACAGCTTGCCCGCCATTGGCCAGGTTTGACGCTCCTCCAACACATGGGATTGTACACCCGTGTCCTACCCTGCTAGTAGCTAAGGCGTACTGGACTCTTCAGGGATCCAGCCTGGAATCAGTCGTGTAATCACCAGGAAATAGACCAAGAAAACTTCATGAGGTAAGACTTGATATCCATCCAACAGGAGGAGGACAAAAAAGGAACATGGTCTCTGGGGCAGAGTGAAATTTATGGGAGTGGGGTCCTATGAGGTAGGAGGAGGCAGGACTAACCCACACGTAGGCTGCCATGTAGTCTGTCAGGAAATGTATCTTTTAGTGACAATGTTGTGTAAAAAAAAAAAAAAAATTGTAATTTTCCCAAAACTTGTGGCAAAATATAAAATATTCCATGGACTCCCCATGCCTCTCAGCAAACAGCTTGGGGTGTCTACTTTCCAAAATGGGGTCATTTGGGGGGGGGGGTTTGTGGTATCTTGACATTTCAGGGCCTCCTAAACCGTTATAGGTAGTAAGAAAATCCAATGAAAAATGTACGCCCTTCGAAATTCTGATGGTGGTGATTTGTTTTCGGGCTCCCGTACACAGCTAGGCTCCCAAAAAGTCTCACATATGTGGTATCCCTGTACTCAGGAGAAGCAGCAGAATATATTTTGGGGTGTAATTACACATATACCCATGGCATGTGTGAGCAATATATAATTTCAATGACAACTTTGTGTAAAAAAAAAAATATATATTTTTTTAGTCATTTTTCAAACACCTGTGACAAAAAAATGAAATATTCAATGAGCTCAACAGAACATTCCTTAGGATGTCTACTTTCCAAAAAGTGGTAGTTTGGGGGGGTTTTGTACTGCCCTGCCATTTTAGCACTTCATGAAATGAGATAGGCAGTCAGAAATTAAAGCTGCGTTAATTTCAGTATTTACACCATAGTTTGTAGACGCTATAACTTTTGCGCAAACCAATAAAAATACACTCATTGATTTTTTTTTTTGTCAAAGACAGGTAGCTAAATATATTTTGGCCAAAAAAAATGACATAAATTGAGTATATTGGATATTTTTTAAAAGACAAAGTTGAAAATGTCATTTTTTTTGCAAAATTTTTGCTCTTTTTTTATTAATATCGCAAAAAATAAAAAGCGCAGAGGCGATCAAATACCACCAAAAGAAAGCTCTGTTTGTGGGAAAAAAAGGACGTAAATTTCGTTTAGGTACAGCATTGCATGACCGCGCAATTATCAGTTAAAGTCACGAAGTGCCAAGTTGAAAAAAGAGGTCTGGTCTTTAAGCTGCAAAATCCTCCGGTGGTTAAGTGGTTAAGCTGTAAAAACGCCTGACGCTGCTAAAGGCTGCATACAGCGTTAGGCCAAATCAGACGTTTTCAGGCTGTAGTAGTTGGATTTGAGGTTGGAAAAAAGAAGAGGGCAGAGAAAGGCTGCCAAATGCTAATGCTGCTAAACGTGGCTAAAACTTGCATTAACGCCAATACAAAATGCTTGTAAAAGCACGTTTTTAAAACATCTTTTTCCTGGTGTCACAATTGGCTTTGCAGTTCGTTTTTTTCAAACACCCTGTGCGCATGAGGTTTTAAACTGTTATAAGCTTTTTAATTACGAATCTCATAAATTAACAAATTTGAAATGTCCACTCTCTCATAATCTCGACTCTCTCACTCCACATTATTAAGGCTGGCCATACACAGTGTTTCCCTTGCCAATCAAATCCTGCCCTATCCGGAGCAACTCACATAGGCTGGTAATGAAGGACAGGGATTAGCAACTATATTACAGTGACTGCTTACTGTGCATACTGTTTACATGATATGTCTATATAGAAGATGGGAACTAATAGAGAGTCATGACTATGGATTGGTGATTCCATATAAATACTATTTGGGGATATATCCAATAGTCACTATATCCCTATCTACCATCAGTGGGAGTATGTGTGTATGCATGCCTCATGTGAGCAGCTGCTAGGCTTGTAATTTGCAATTTTGTAACAGATGTCTATGCAAGTCACACCTGAACTTGCAAAAAGAAGTGCAGGAACTACTTTCAAAGTTGGTGCGACTTAGATGGAGTCTGAGTCGCACTGATATGATCGTTTCAATTGCGGACAATAGGGTGCGACTTGTCATGCAATTTGAAACTATGAAATCACATGACAAGTCGCACTGGTCGTGACTGGGAACTTAATGCTGTTACAATGGATATATTGCCAAAATTATTGTACACATTTCAGGCAATCCCCATACCTCCCTCTATGGGTTTCTTCCTTTCCCTGACCAAAGCTATATGCTCTTATATATAACACCATAAAAGACCTAGGATAAGGTTTACGGTTCTGTCCTTGCCTAAGAATAGAGGTGGATTGGCACTCCACCTCTCTGCTCTGAATTCTCGATCAGTACCATGGGAAACATACAAAACTATAGGCCTGTTTGAAAAGAGACTTGCTAACCCCTGATCTAACTTCTCTACCCTGGATAACCCCCAAAGCTAGTCAGCCCCCAGACTGCTTACCTATCCTTACTTTGGCCACCCTACAAGTGTGGGATTAATGCCTTTCAATAGGTCTTCTTTCTTCCCACCTATTTCCGTTGACCCCACTTTTTGGGAGCTTTCCTGCTGACGTTACACTGGTCGCACTTTCTCTCCTGGACAAGAAGTGCCCTTCCCTTGTTGGGGAAAAATAGTCCCCCTATCTCAGATAATGCCACAGTGCCAAAACCCCTCAAGAGCTTGACTTGAATACACTCAATTAAAACATTACCATGGAATTCTAACAACCCTCTACCACCTGACTAGGCAACACACAGAATTTGAGTTGTTACTTGCTCAGTTCACCAGACTGAAACATCTGCTTTCCCTGATACATTGTATCATATTAAGAGAATCCTTTCCTCAACCTCCACCATTTATAGGTAAATGGGAACAGAAATCAAATGTGTCACCTGAAGAAATGGATTAAGACAAAGTTCTGGCTCTTACTTACAAAACTTCGACCTCCTCACTTGCTCAAGAGTGTAACTATAAGATCTTGTCGAGATGGTACCAGTGCCCTTTGACTCTGCATCAGATAGACCCAACTAACTCTGAAATATGTTGGAACTGTATGCAGGCCATGGGCAATATAACCCACAGTTGGGGCATGTGCCCTAATCTTGTTCTCTTTTGGGATAAACTTCTGAAGCTCTGTGAAAAACTGGTAGGGGATGCCTAACCAAATAAACCTCAAATTAGAGTTTTATTGATAATCCGGGCTCCCATAAACAAATACAAAAAGAGTCTTATTAGCCATTTTCTAGTAGCTGCCCACGCGTTGATCGCAAGACACTAGCCAAAACCTGACCCTCCCACTTTGGCCAAATGGGCATACGAGATGGATAACATAAACTAGACTGAGCGTCTATTTGCTTGGGATGTGGACAATATGGAGTTATATAGGCTCATGTGGACAGTGTGGTCTCATTTCTGTTATATATTGGACTCCTTTATATCTCAATAGTCTGAATGGCCTGGATGGTTTGCTCACTTGTTCTTCTGCACTGATTTCTTATCAAAATTTCCTTCTACATGCTGCGGGGGGAGCTGTTTGTCTATCAGCATTAATGTGTCTGTGCACTGTGTATGGAAAAGGAATGCAAAAGAGAAGAGCAAACTCCTTTCCCGAATCTCCATCCTCTTGCTCTCTTATGCGGCGGGTCTGGACTTGTGTAAGCGATGGTCTCTTTTTCGGGCCATTTTATCAGTGGGAGCCTTGGAGTTTGCTAATGCGCTAAGCCCCAGTTGCAGGGCCGCTGATAGGGGGGACCACCAGCCCTCTTGTAGGGGGCCCTGAGCACAAAGGGGGGCCCACACAGAGAGGGGGATTAGTGATGGACAACAAATACAGAAATCTTCCTCCAGCACCTGAATCTGATCTGTCCCTCTCCCTGCTATCAGCTTTTATCTGCTGAGAAAGAGACAGTTGTCCCTCACTAATCCCCCTCCCTTGTGCGGGCCCCCCTCCCAGCACATCTCTGCTCAGGAGTTAATTTGTAAATTGTAACTTTGTTTCTCTCTCACTGAGCTCCAACTGCCCAGCCTGTATATTTTTCTCATCTCATCTTATTTTTTATTTAACATAGTTTTTTTATATATTTATCAGGAATTATGCGAGCTATGTTATATTTGTGTCTGATAATAGTGATTTTGTTGTAATTTTAGCTCAATATATATTTAATATTTTCTTGGGGGGGCCCTGCGAGGTAGTCTGTATGGGGCCCCGCAGATTTCTAACAGCAGTCCTGCCCAGTTGTCATCTTCAGTGAGTTCAGACATCTTCAGCAGCCCTCCAGCCCACCTTGTCTAATGTCTTGGATTGCCACACAGGATACCACAGCACCTCCACATGCAGTCTGCAATGTCACTACCTGCCGTTTTTACCATTGGCCTTGTTATCCTGTGGTTCTTGGCTATTTATGGACTACATGGACCTAAAACATCATAATATTATTTCATTATCATTTTTCTCTGTTCTTATCAGTCTGCAGATTTTACTTTTATTTTTATTTCTATTTAATCACATATACTGTAGATCTCATCAGTTTGTCAGACAGTGCAGAGAGACATTCCTTTCAGTGTAGGGAGGGCCAGGAACGTGTTTGAGGCAGGGAAAGAATCGTTTCTTTGCAGTTTTGTCAGACAGTGGAGTGAGACATTCCTACTTTCCTAGCAGTGTGGGGAGGGAGAGTGCTTTTTACAAGTTCAGAGATCAGATAGTGAGAAGTATATTCAGTAGTGCATACCATAGACCATATACCATTCATAGATCTCACAGTACATGTTGGCATTCATGGTTACCTCAATGAACTGTAGCTCCCCAGTCCCAGCAGCACTCATGCAGCCCCAGATCATAAAACTCCCACCACCATGCTTGACTGTAGGCAAGACCCACTTGTCTTTGTACTCCTCACCTGGTTACTGCCACACACACTTGACACAATCTAAACCAAATAAGTTTATCTTAGTCTCATCAGACCACAGGACATGGTTCCAGCAATCCATGTCCTTAGTCTGCTTGTCTTCAGCAAACTGTATGCAGGCTTTCTTGTGTAGAAGAGGCATCCTTTTGGGACGACAGCCATGCTGACCTCATTGGTGCAGTGTGCGGTGTTTGGTCTGAGCACTGACAGGCTGACCCCCCACCCCTTCAACCTCTGCAGCAATGGTGGCAGCACTCATACGTCTGTAGCACCCTACAGGTAGGTGCAAGGTAAAGTATAGTGTGCCTTGTCTGCCTAACAGCAGGGCCATGATTTCTTTTGTCAGTCAGGGTGTCATGGCTTCCAGGTGTGTCTGCTAAGAGGGGAGTCTCCCCACTGGCTCTGTGAGAGGCTTCTCATTGGGCAGTGGAGGAAACCCAATCAGGGACACATTCAGGCTTGTAACTACCTCAGAAGGCAGATTCTGCCGCAGAGGATTCTGGGAGTGGGTATAAGTCTGAGGGGGGCGCATGACTCAGCGTCTTTGGCTGGAAGCAGAGTCCCCGGAGGGAGAGGACGGCTGTCTCCCCTCCTGTCAAAGGAAGCGGATGTCTCAGGTGCTGCCTGAGAATGCAGAGAGTGCTGAGTTGAGCTGCAGAGGGATCCGGTGTGCCGAGAACCAGTGAAGAGAGAGAGGGGTCGAGTTCCAGGAAAGCCTACAAAGGTCGTGAGTACTGTGGACTGCCCCTGGGGGTCTGCCTAGTGTCAGAGGGGACCACTCTGGAGAAGGTTCTAGGGATCCAGAAGTCAGCTAGCTGTGGAAAGAGCGTATCTAGTCAGAGGACCCTGAAGTATTAGAGGGGGTGCCTAGGTAGAGGACCCTGAAGTGTAAAGGCGGCGCATGCAGTTTGGGCCCTGAAGAGTCAGTGTACAGTGTGAAGTGTACAAGTTGAGGGTTGCAGCAGCACAAGTATCTACACAGAGCTGCCTCAGCCAGCGCAGGGCAGGAGGGAGCTGTTCCGTGACTTTTGAGCTAAAGCATTGTCGGGAGTCAAGTATCTCACAGTCCTGGATCTTCTGAGTTGACAGATACGTCAAAGTCGAGGTTCCAGCACAGTTTCAGTTCTACAGTATCTTTAAGCGTCAGGAAGCGCTGGTCGGCATTCAGCTGGCGTCAAGACAGCGCCAACAGGCATTTTTCTTCAAGTGTACCTAGTTAAGCCAGAGGAGTATCCCATTCATTCCCTTCTCCCATCCCCTAAATACAATAAAACAAACAAACCAAAGATGCCAGAATGGTCCTTGTCTCAGTTCTCACACCTGGGTTCACAGCTCAAATGTGCTGAAAGTGTTACCGGTAACAATGGCAGACCAACCTTAGGCTCAAGGCCTAGAAATCCTGCTACACGTCTATTTCCCAAAGAAAACCTCTGAATCTGATACTGAGCACGTGCACTCAACTTCTTTGGTCGACCATGGTGAGGCCTGTTCTGAGTGGAACCTGTCCTGTTAAACCACTGTATGGTCTTGGCTAGGGATGATCGAACGGTTCGGGTCGACCATCGGTTCGACCCGAACATTGGCTGTTCAAGTTTCAGCCGAATTCCGAACTTTTTGCTGAAAAAGTTCGGAATTCGGCAACCAGAACCGACCAAAATGCAATGGTTCAGGAAATGGGCTTTAAAAGCCCGTGATTGGACCAGAACCATCAGTAAAAGCCAATTGAGGGGCAGGAGAATGCTAGGAATGTGATTGGAGTGACTAGGGGGTCCATAGGCCAATCATTAGTGAATACGCCCCCCAGTATATAAGATAGCCCCCGCCAAATTCCTAGCATTGTTATACAGGGACATGGAAGAGAGTGGAAGCAGTTCTGTGACTTTTGCTACAAAGTGACATTTAGCAATTTTTAGTGTGAGGAAAGGGATATCTAGTGTAGTTAGGGTGCTATTTTCCACTATAGTTAGCTTTAATTATTCAGTTTCTGTAGGGAAAGTGTTAAGTGTAAGGGGACCGTAGTGTAGGGTTAACTGACTGTGACTGCTATGGCAGGGTGACAAAACCTTTCCATAGCAGGGTGACCGCTATAGAGAAAAGATTGTTTCTCTTGTGTCACATTCAGTGCACTAATATGGCTTCGCCCCTGTCAGCATTCTTTTTGCTGCAGGCGTTGATAGTGCTTTTTTGAGGATATGTTTGGAGTCAGGCATGACATCTGAACATGTGTATAGGGGTATATATACACACACATGTATGTATATATATATATATATATATATATATATATAAACACCTGCACATATATACTGTAGGTAGGTGTGAAAGGAGCAGAACACTATACTTGCGCTAATGAAATAACACTAATATGGCTCCGCTTCTAACACACCTATATATGTGTAAGTGTAAAATACATATAAGTGTGTGTGTATATATATACCCCTATACAGAAGTTCAGATGTTTTGCCTGCCTCCAAAGAACCCAAAAAAATGCCAGCGCCAAAAAAAATGCCCAGGTTTGTTCTTGCAGGCATTTTTTTGGGCATTTTTTTGGGTTCTTTTATACTTACACATATATAGGTGTGTTAGGAGCGGAGCCATATTAACCTTCTCACATCCGCGCTACAGCCTATATACGGCTGCAGCGCGGACTTGAATTTTCGGGAGGCCGTTTTTAAACGGCCTCCCATAAACACGCCCGCCGCGCGCTCCCGCGAGCGCGCATCGGGCAGAAGCTGTGTTGGCCGTGTCCCTTGGACACAGCCAATCACAGATCGAGACGAATGGCCAATCACAGCGGCCATTCGTCACGATCGAGGCATCCAATGAGAGATGATCTCATATGTAAACATATGAGATCATCTGTCATTGCCTCGGTATTAACAGACTCCCCGCGCGCTCCCGCGAGCGCGCACCGGGGATAATCTGTGTTGGCCGTGTCCCTTGGACACAGCCAATCACAGATCGTGACGAATGGCCAATCACAGCGGCCATTCGTCACGATCGAGGCATCCAATGAGAGATGATCTCAAATGTAAACATTTGAGATCATCACTCATTGCCAGCTCTCCCTCCTCACACACAGACTGCAGTGTGAGGAGAGGAGAGATCGTAAGTGCAAAAAAAGTGCCCACCATTGCCCACCAGTGATCACCAGTGCCCACCAGTGCCCACCAGTGCCCACCAGTGTGCCCACCAGTGTGCCATCAGTGTGCCCAGTCTCATCAGTGCCCACCAGTGCCCACCAGTGTGCCCACCAGTGCCCATCAGTGCCTGCCCAGTGCTCATCAGTGCCGCCCAGTGCTCATCACTGCCGCCCAGTGCTCATCAGTGCCCACCAGTGTGCCCATCAGTGCCCGCCCAGTGCTCATCAGTGTCGCCCAGTGCTCATCAGTGCCGTCCAGTGCTCATCAGTGCCGCCCAGTGCTCATCAGTGCCGTCCAGTGCTCATCAGTGCCGCCCAGTGCTCATCAGTGCCGTCCAGTGCTCATCAGTGCCGCCCAGTGCTCATCAGTGCCGCCCAGTGCTCATAAGTGTGCCCAGTGCCCACCAGTGTGCCCATCAGTGCCGCCCAGTGCTCATCAGTGCCGTCCAGTGCTCATCAGTGCCGCCCAGTGCTCATCAGTGCCGCCCAGTGCTCATAAGTGTGCCCAGTGCCCACCAGTGTGCCCATCAGTGCCGCCCAGTGCTCATCAGTGCCGCCCAGTGCTCATCAGTGCCGTCCAGTGCTCATCAGTGCCGCCCAGTGCTCATAAGTGTGCCCAGTGCCCACCAGTGCCCACCAGTGTGCCCATCAGTGCCGCCCAGTGCTCATCAGTGCCGCCCAGTGCTCATCAGTGCCGCCCAGTGCCCACCAGTGTGCCCATCAGTGCCCGCCCAGTGCTCATCAGTGCCGCCCAGTGCTCATCAGTGCCGCCCAGTGCTCATCAGTGCCGCCCAGTGCTCATCAGTGTGCCCAGTGCTCAGTGTGCCCACAGCGCTCATCAGTGCTCATAAGTGTGCTCATCAGTGTGCCCACAGAGCCCATCAGTGTGCCCATCACAGTGCCCATCAGTGAGCCAGTTTAACCGTGCCCATCAGTGTCACCGTGCCCATCAGTGTCACCAACGATGGCAAAAAAAATTTTCTCAGCCGAGGAGGCCTTCAATATAATCAGTGAGGACATGGACAGGGAGCTTTCTGCTTCGGAATCTTCGGAGTCAGAGTCTGACTCCGAAGTAAATTACGAGCCGGTCATTAGCAGCGGGACGCAGACCGACTCCGACGAGGAGGAATACTGCCCGCCTGCCAAACGAAGGCGTTCTGGTGAGGAGGAGGCAGTGCCATCCACCAGCTCCGCGGTGCCATCCACCAGCTTCGCAGTGCCATCCACCAGCTCCGCAGTGCCATCCACCAGCTCCGCAGTGCCATCCACCAGCACCACAGTGCCTCGGCAAGAAAGGCCAAGGTCAAGTGGGGTGTCACCTCGCCCCCAAAGGGTTAGGACCAACGCCAGCCTTCCCTATGCCCTTCTGAACCCCCTGTGGCTTCCTCCCAACTCAGGAGAAGCCATCATCCCCCCTTTCACTGCCCAGCCAGGAGTCCAGGTCAACACTGAGAACTTTGCCCCAATTGACTACGTTTAATTTTTACGGAGGACCTGCTGACGTCCATTGTGGCCCAGTGCAACCTGTATGCACATCAATTTATCCAGAGTAACCCCACATCTTTTTATTCCCGTCCCTTTGAGTGGAGAGACTTAACGGTGGAGGAGTTCAAGATATTTTTAGGCCTCACCCTCAACATGGGACTCAATAAAAAAAACGAACTGCAAGCATATTGGTCAACCAAACCAATCTACCATATGCCCATCTACTCTGCAGTAATGCCCAGGGCCAGGTATCTGATGATCATGAGGTTCCTCCATTTCAACGACAATACCCAGTGCCCTCCCCGAAATTCCCCAGCATTTGACAAGCTGTTCAAAATTCGGCCACTTCTAAATTATTTTTCAGAAATATTCCCTCAATTATTTACCCCAGACCAAAATATATGTGTGGATGAGTCCCTTGTGAAATTTACTGGCAGGCTGGGCATCAAACAATTCATTCCCAGCAAACGGGCCCGCTATGGGGTGAAGCTTTACAAACTATGTGACCGAGCCACAGGGTACACCTATGCCTTCAGGGTGTACGAAGGGAAGGACACCCAGCTGCATCCCCCTGAATGTCCGGACTACATGGGATCAAGCGGGAAAGTCGTTTGGGACCTCATTTACCCCCTCCTTGAAAAAGGCTACCACCTGTACGTAGACAATTTCTACACCAGTTTGCCCCTGTTCCGAAACCTTCACAGAAAGAAGACTCCTGCATGTGGCACGGTCCGAAAAAAACGGAAAGGCTTTCCTCAAAGGCTAGTAAACACCAAGCTGAGAAGAGGGGAGACGGCGAGTCTGAGAAATGAGGAAGTTCTGGCTGTGAAGTGGAGGGACAGAAGAGACGTGTACATGTTGTCTTCGATCCACAATGACAACTATGTGGAATCCCGACGAAGGAATGGCCCAGTCCGAAAGCCAACATGTGTACATGAGTACAACTTATTCATGGGGGGAGTGGATTTCAACGACCAAATGATGGAACCCTATCTACCCACAAGACGTACCTATCATTGGTACAAAAAAGTAGCAATTTATATTTTTCATTTGGCCATATACAATTCCTACATTTTATACCGCAAATCCACCGAAAGCCCCCAACCCTTCCTTTATTACCTGGAGGAAATCTTCACAACCCTCATATTTCCAAACGGCCCACCAGAAAACATTAGATCTGACGTAATAAGCAGACTGTCTGAACGCCATTTTCCAAGTAAAATCCCTCCCACACAAAGAGACCAAAAACGGCAGAAAAAATGTAGGGTGTGTACCAAGGCAGGAATTCGAAAAGACACCCGCTATTACTGTCCCCAGTGTCCTTCCCAACCAGGCCTCTGTGTAGACGACTGTTTCCGCTGTTACCATACTTGTCTAAATTATTAGTATGGTAAACGTAGTCCTCCGCTTTCACCCCTTATGCCACTGTATACTCCTGAAATGACCCTGGACTGTTATACAACGACGCCTTTGCCTGCTGATTTTGTACCTATGTCTGCCTGCTCCGGAACTGACCCTGGCCTGTTTTTTGACCATGCTTCTGCCTGCTGATTCTGTTCATACCTCTGCCTGCTCTGGAACTGACCCTGGACTGTTTGACCACGATTTTTGCCTGCCTCTGGAAGTAGTGGGATTCATACCACAGGGGTCTCGCATATGTGAGGGGACCAGAAATGTTTTTCTGGATGAAGAAAACAATTTTTTTTGTTTTTCTTCTTCTCAGATTAGGGTCTGGATCCCGGAGGCTTCAAAGCGATTTGGGTGGGAGAAGCCTCTACCCCTGTCCCCATTCTATCCCGACAGAGGCCCTACTTCTGCCTGCAGGACTTACTGCCATCATGCCTCTGCCTGCCGCATGCACTGACACTGGACTGGTATCCTTGCCTGGAGAATTGCATGCACTGTTGCTGACCAAGTCCCTGCCTGCTGCCTGGACTCAACTCCTGTGGACAACTGCGCTTCTAAAACTACAGGTAAGCTTTTGTTTACCCTTTGCTCAGCAGAATGTATTGTGGGGTGTAATTCATGGTAATTCATGGTATGTGCATGCTATGTGTCTTTGCATGTTGGGCCTCTGTATGTGACCTGACTGCGTAAAAGTCTCACACATGTGGTATCGCCATACTCAGGAGGAGTAGCAGAATGTATTTTGGGGTGTCATTTTTGCTATGTACATGCTATGTGTTGGAAATATCTTATAAATGGACAACTTTGTGTAAAAAAAATGCGTTTTCATTTTTTTTCCACATTTTCCGAAAGATTCTGGAAAAAAATGACATGTTCAAAAGACTCATTATGCCTCATAGAATATACGTTGGGGTGTTTGCTTTCCAAAATGGGGTCATTTTGTGGGCTTTTTCATTGTGCTGGTGCTCCAGGGCCTTCAAAAGTGTAATAGGTGGTTGAGAAATGAAAAGTGTATTTTATGCTCCGAGAACGCCTGGAGGTGCTACTTCAATGTTGGACCTCTGTATGTGGCCTGGCTGTAAAAAAGTCTCACACATGTGGTATCGCCATACTCAGGAGGAGTAGCAGAATGTATTTTGGGGGGTCATTTTTGCTATGTACATGCTATGTGTTGGAAATATCTTATAAATGGACAACTTTGTGTAAAAAAAATGCGTTTTCATTTTTTTTCCACATTTTCCGAAAGATTCTGGAAAAAAATGACATGTTCAAAAGACTAATTATGCCTCATAGATTATACGTTGGGGTGTTTGCTTTCCAAAATGGGGTCATTTAGTGGGCTTTTTCATTGTGCTGGTGCTCCAGGGCCTTCAAAAGTGTAATAGGTGGTTGAGAAATGAAAAGTGTATTTTATGCTCCGAGAACGCCTGGAGGTGCTACTTCAATGTTGGACTTCTGTATGTGGCCTGGCTGTAAAAAAGTCTCACACATGTGGTATCGCCATACTCAGGAGGAGTAGCAGAATGTATTTTGGGGTGTCATTTTTGCTATGTACATGCTATGTGTTGGAAATATCTTATAAATTGACAACTTTGTGTAAAAAAAATGCGTTTTCATTTTTTTTCCACATTTTCCAAAAGATTCTGGAAAAAAATGACATGTTCAAAAGACTCATTATGCCTCATAGATTATACGTTGGGGTGTTTGCTTTCCAAAATGGGGTCATTTAGTGGGCTTTTTCATTGTGCTGGTGCTCCAGGGCCTTCAAAAGTGTAATAGGTGGTTGAGAAATGAAAAGTGTATTTTATGCTCCGAGAACGCCTGGAGGTGCTACTTCAATGTTGGACTTCTGTATGTGGCCTGGCTGTAAAAAAGTCTCACACATGTGGTATCGCCATACTCAGGAGGAGTAGCAGAATGTATTTTGGGGTGTCATTTTTGCTATGTACATGCTATGTGTTGGAAATATCTTATAAATGGACAACTTTGTGTAAAAAAAATGCGTTTTCATTTTTTTTCCACATTTTCCGAAAGATTCTGGAAAAAAATGACATGTTCAAAAGACTCATTATGCCTCATAGATTATACGTTGGGGTGTTTGCTTTCCAAAATGGGGTCATTTAGTGGGCTTTTTCATTGTGCTGGTGCTCCAGGGCCTTCAAAAGTGTAATAGGTGGTTGAGAAATGAAAAGTGTATTTTATGCTCCGAGAACGCCTGGAGGTGCTACTTCAATGTTGGACCTCTGTATGTGGCCAGGCTGTAAAAAAGTCTCACACATGTGGTATCGCCATACTCAGGAGGAGTAGCAGAATGTGTTTTGGGGTGTAGTTGTAAGTATTCATATGCCATGTGAGAGAAATAACCTGTTGAATATGACAATTTTGTAAAAAAAAAAAAAAATTAATTTTGCAAAGAATTGTGGGAAAAAATGACAACTTCAAAAAACTCACCATGCCTCTTATTAAATACCTTGGAATGTCTACTTTCCAAAAAGGGGTAATTTGGGGGTCATTTGTACTTTCCTGGCTTGTTAGGGTCTCAAGAAGTGAGATAGGCTGTCAGTACTTTAGGCGTGATCAATTTTCAATGATTAGCACCATAACTTGTAGACTCTCTAACTTTCACGCAGACCAAATAATGTACACTTATTTGGGTTATTTTTACCAAAGATATGTAGAAGTATACATTTTGGCCAAAATTTATGAAGAAAAATTACTAATTTGCAAAATTTTATAACAGAAACTAAAAAAAAAACGTTTTTTTTTTAAATTTGCGGTCTTTTTTCATTTATAGCGCACAAAATAAAAAGCCCAGCGGTGAATAAATACCATCAAAAGAAAGCTCTATTTCTATGAAAAAAAGGACAAAAAATTTATATGGGTTGAGTGTTGCATGACCGCGCAATTGTCATTCAAAGTGTGAGAGCACTGAAAGCTAAAAATTGGTCTGGATGGGAAGGGGGTTTAAGTGCAAAGTAGGCAAGTGGTTAATGTTAATTATTTCATTAGCGCAAGTATAGTTTTCTGCTACTTTCACACCTATATATGTGTAGGTGTGTATATATACCCCTATACAGAAGTTCAGATGTCATGCCTGCCTCCAAAGAACCTAAAAAAATGCCCAAAAAAACGCCTGCAAGAACAAACCTGGGCATTTTTTTTTGGCGCTGGCATTTTTTTCGGTTCTTTAGGGGCAGGCAAAACATCTCAACTTCTGTATAGGGGTATATATACACACACACTTATATTTATATATACCCATACACATATATAGGTGTGAAAGTAGCAGAACACTATACTTGCGCTAATGAAATAATTAACACCAATAGGTCTCCGCTCCTATCACACCTATATATGTGTAAGTGTAAAATACATATAAGTGTGTGTGTATATATATACCCCTATACATAAGTTCAGATGTTTTGCCTGCCTCCAAAGAACCCAAAAAAATGCCCAAAAAAAATGCCAGCGCCAAAAAAAAATGCACAGGTTTGTTCTTGCAGGCATTTTTTTGGGTTCTTTGGAGGCAGGCAAAACATCTGAACTTCTGTATAGGGGTATATATATACACACACACTTATATGTATTTTACACTTACACATATATAGATGTAATGTCATGGTCTTACCTTCTTGCTGTTCTCCTTCGTTTGACATGTGCTGGCGGCCATCTTGGTTTCTGGGTTTCTTGTAGCCTCCCACCCTGCGGCTCCTCCTTCCCACTGGGAGGAGCTGGATGCCTAGCTCATATATATAGGAGGTCTGTGGCTTCAGTTCCTTGCTTGGTCCTCCTGTGTTCACATGCTTCTAAGACTGCTGCTGCTTCTGGTCCCTGATCCTGGCTTCGTCTGACTACCCTGCTGGTTCCTGATCCTGGCTTCGTCTGACTACCCTGCTGGTTCCTGATCCTGGCTTCGTCTGACTACCCTGCTGGTTCCTGATCCCGGCTTCGTCTGACTACCCTCCTGGTTCCTGACCTCTGGCTTCGCAAGGACTCTGCCTCGGTTTCGCCATCCGTTTGGACTTTTGCTTTACAGCTTTATTTTCAATAAAGCCTTCTTATTTTCACTTATCTGTTGTTGTACGTCTGGTTCATGGTTCCGTGACATTAGGACCAAGCCATGAATTCTCACGGTACAGGGCCATCCTCGCTACCCACGCTGGTTGCCAGACTTGATCAGCAGGATCACCTGTTGGGTCGGTTCGCCGTGGCGTTGCAAACCCTGCTTGAACGCACGGCTCATTTCGCTCCCGTTGCCGATGGGTCGGTTGTCGCTCCTGGGCCCGCTCCTACTGCCGCTCCGGTTGTTGCGCCAGAGTCTACCCCGACACCTGTTGTTGCGCCTACGGTGTTTCGGGGTATGACCGGTTCTGCCCCCCTTCCACAGCGCTTTGGGGGAGAGCCAACTCAGTGCCGAGGTTTCCTTAACCAGGTGGGCATTTATTTTGAGTTGCTGCCACATGCCTTTCCTACTGAGAGATCAAAGGTGGGCTTCTTAATTTCGCTGCTCTCGGACAAGGCCTTGGCCTGGGCCAGCCCTTTATGGGAGAACAACAATCCGGTGGTTGCCGAGTTTTCCGGTTTTGTTGCTTCTCTTCGGAGGGTATTCGATGTGCCGGCTCGTGCTGCCTCTGCTGCGAAGCTCCTTATGTCCATCAGACAGGGTTCACGATCCGTAGCTGAATACGCCATTGAGTTTCGTACCCTGGCAGCAGAGGTGGGCTGGAATAATGAGGCTCTGGTCGCTGCTTTCTCTCATGGTCTCTCGGATGCCTTGAAGGATGAGGTTGCAGCTAAGGACCTACCAGTGGAGCTCGAGTCTCTTATTTCTTTCTTGATTTTGATTGACACCAGACTCAGGGAGAGACCTTCCTTTAAGGAGAGTCTGCGGAGGCCTCCTAACAGATTGGCGCCTACCTTTGCTGTCCCACCCGTGCCTCCCTCTCCTCCCACGCCTCCTGGGGATGACTTGGCTGGGGGTGAACCCATGCAGCTGGGCTTTGCTCGCCTGTCCGAGGGGGAGAGGGTACTCCGAAGACGCGAGGGTCGATGCATGTACTGTGGTCTCGGTGGGCATTTTCGGTTGGCATGTCCGAACCGTCCGGGAAACGCTCGCACCTGAGATCCTGTCGGGGGCAGATCTTGGGTGGAGTCTCCTCGTCCCCGGTTTCCCGTGTTGACAAACCACTGATCACTGTTGTCCTCTCCTGGGTCGGGGGCTCAGTGACGACCCAGGCGTTGGTGGACTCTGGTGCTGGTGGTTTGTTCATTGAAAGTGTGTTCGCTGCCGCCAATTCCATTCCTCTGCAGGCCCGAGGTTCTCCACTGGCTCTTGAGGCGATAGACGGCAGACCCCTTCTGCCACCACACGTGACTCATGAGACCCTTCCAGTGGGGATAGCCATTGGTGCCGTTCACAGAGAGTCGGTCTGCTTCCAGGTTATTTCGTCTCCACACTACTCGGTGGTCTTGGGGTACCCCTGGCTCCAGAAGCATAATCCGACTTTCGATTGGAGATCGGCCGAGATCCTCTCGTGGTCACCGCAGTGTGGGGCTAGTTGCATCCATGGGCCTGTCAAGTTGCTGTGTACTTCCTCGGACTCTCTGTTGCCTCCTGAATACGAGGAGTACCGGGATGTATTCGATAAGGTGCGCACGGTTGCCCTACCTCCGCACCGCCCATACGATTGTGCCATCGAGTTACAACCTGGTGCCGTTCCTCCTCGTGGCAAGGTCTATCCACTGTCGGTAGCGGAGAATGAGGCCATGGAGGAGTACGTGAAGGAGGCGCTTTCACGCGGACACATTCGCAAATCCTCGTCCCCGGCAGGGGCTGGATTTTTCTTTGTGAAAAAGAAGGGCGGTGAGTTGAGGCCTTGCATCGATTACAGGGGTCTCAATCGCATCACGATCAAGAACGCTTACCCGATACCCTTGATTTCCGAGCTGTTCGATCGCCTTAAAGGGGCCACGGTCTTTACCAAACTCGACCTGAGGGCGGCATATAACCTCGTAAGGATCAAGGCGGGCGATGAGTGGAAGACCGCGTTTAACACCAGGACCGGTCATTATGAATCCTTGGTTATGCCCTTTGGGTTGTGCAATGCGCCCGCAGTCTTTCAGGAATTCATTAACAATGTTTTCCGTGACCTGTTGCAGCAGTGTGTGGTGGTTTATTTGGATGACATCTTGGTATATTCTGAATCCATGGAGACCCACATTCTGGATGTCAGACGAGTGTTGCAACGGTTACGAGAGAACAAGCTGTTCGGTAAGCTTGAGAAATGCGAATTTCACCGATCCCAGGTAACCTTCTTAGGTTACATCATTTCCGCTGAGGGGTTCTCCATGGATCCTGAGTAGGTTTCGGCTGTCTTACAGTGGCCCCAGCCCAGTGGTCTTCGCTCCCTGCAGCGCTTTTTGGGCTTCGCCAATTATTATCGGAAGTTCATCAGGGACTTTTCCATGCTAGCCAAGCCTCTCACGGATCTGACCAGGAAGTGCAGTAATTCCCAGGTCTGGCCGCTCGAGGCCATCCGAGCTTTTGAGGCTCTAAAGTCCGCCTTTGTGTCGGCTCCGATTCTGTCGCATCCCAACCCTGGGTTGCCCTTTGTCCTCGAGGTGGACGCGTCTGAGACGGGAGTAGGCGCCCTTCTGTCTCAGCGTAGAACACCAGAGGGTCCTCTGCTTCCTTGTGGGTTTTACTCCCGGAAACTGTCTTCCGCGGAGTGCAACTATCAGATTGGTGACAGGGAGTTATTGGCCATCGTGCAGGCCCTTAAAGAATGGAGGCACTTGCTCGAGGGTTCGGTGGTTCCGGTCCTCATCCTGACGGACCACAAGAATCTGACCTACCTTTCTGAGGCCAAGAGATTGACACCACGTCAGGCCAGATGGGCTCTGTTCTTGTCACGTTTTAATTACGTGGTCTCCTACCTACCCGGTTCCAAGTACATCAGGGCGGATGCCTTATCACGGCAGCATGCACCAGCCTGACCTCTCCCCTGGGTGAGCAGATTTTGGCGGCTCAATCTGGTGCTCCCTCTGGGAGACCCAACGGCAGATGTTTTGTGCCTGAGGAGTTGCGCACTCGGTTGTTGCGAACCTACCATAACTCCAAGACCGCGGGGCATCCTGGAAAGAATCAGCTGTCCTGGGCTGTTTCACGTCTGTTCTGGTGGCCTTCCCTACGTTCCGACATCGCCGCATATGTAGCGGCATGCTCCGTTTGTGCCCAGAGTAAGTCCCCTCGGCACCTTCCGTTGGGCCTTCTGCAACCCATAGCCACCGGGGAGCGCCCATGGTCACACCTGGGGATGGATTTCATTGTGGACCTCCCTGCATCCCGAGGCCATACGGTCATTCTCATGATTGTGGATCGGTTTTCCAAAATGTGCCACTGTGTTCCTCTCAAGAAGTTACCCTCTGCACAGGAGTTGGCCACGATTTTTGCCAGGGAGGTCTTCCGGTTGCACGGTTTGCCCAAGGAGATTGTGTCGGATCGGGGGAGTCAGTTTGTGTCCAGGTTCTGGCGCGCCTTTTGCTCCCAGTTGGGGATTCATCTCTCCTTCTCCTCGGCCTACCACCCTAAGTCCAATGGGGCCGCAGAACGATCCAATCAGGCCTTGGAGCAATTCCTTCGTTGCTATGTCTCCGATCACCAAGACAATTGGGTTGACCTCCTGCCTTGGGCTGAGTTTGCCAGGAACACGGCGGTGAACTCTTCCTCTGGGACGTCTCCCTTCATGGCCAATTATGGGTTCCAACCTGCCGTGTTACCGGAGGTATTCTCTACCCAGGATATTCCGGCTGTGGAGGATCACCTTTCCGTCCTACGTGCTTCTTGGGTACAGATCCAGAAGTCCCTTGAGGTCTCTGCGCAGCGCCAGAGACTCCAGGCTGATCGCAGACGAGCGCCTGCTCCTTCCTACCAGGCCGGAGACCGTGTATGGTTGTCCACCCGCAACCTCAACCTTCGAGTGCCCACTCCCAAGCTGGCGCCTCGCTTTGTTGGTCCCTTCCGAGTGCTTCGCAGGGTAAACCCGGTAGCCTATGCCCTTGCGCTTCCTCCTGGCATGCAGATCTCCAACGTGTTTCATGTCTCCCTGTTGAAGCCACTGGTGTGTAATCGTTTCACTTCCTCGGTTCCTCGGCCTCGTCCGGTCCAAGTGGGCAATCGTGAGGAGTATGAGGTGAGCAATATCCTGGACTCACGCCTGGTCCGCGGTCGGGTGCAGTTTTTGGTTCATTGGCGTGGTTATGGTCCAGAGGAGCGTTCCTGGGTTCCCTCCGCAGATGTCCATGCTCCTGCCTTGCTCCGAGCCTTCCACGCACGCTTCCCTCAGAAACCGTTCTTTACTCCGCGGAGGAGGGGCCCTTGAGGGGGAGGTACTGTCATGGTCTTACCTTCTTGCTGTTCTCCTTCGTTTGACATGTGCTGGCGGCCATCTTGGTTTCTGGGTTTCTTGTAGCCTCCCACCCTGCGGCTCCTCCTTCCCACTGGGAGGAGCTGGATGCCTAGCTCATATATATAGGAGGTCTGTGGCTTCAGTTCCTTGCTTGGTCCTCCTGTGTTCACATGCTTCTAAGACTGCTGCTGCTTCTGGTCCCTGATCCTGGCTTCGTCTGACTACCCTGCTGGTTCCTGATCCTGGCTTCGTCTGACTACCCTGCTGGTTCCTGATCCTGGCTTCGTCTGACTACCCTCCTGGTTCCTGACCTCTGGCTTCGCAAGGACTCTGCCTCGGTTTCGCCATCCGTTTGGACTTTTGCTTTACAGCTTTATTTTCAATAAAGCCTTCTTATTTTCACTTATCTGTTGTTGTACGTCTGGTTCATGGTTCCGTGACATGTAATAGGAGCGGAGCCATATTAGTGTTAATTATTTCAGTAGCTCAAGTATAGTGTTCTGCTACTTTTGAACCTATATATGTGTATGGGTATATATACATATAAGTATGTGTGTATACATACCCCTACACAGAAGTTCTGATGTTATGCCTGCCTCCAAAACCCCCAAAAAATGCCCAAAAAAACGCTTGATACTAAACCGGCAAGGTGTGAAAAGAGCGGAGCCATATCCCTGTTCTATAAGTGAAAAAATACAAATGATCTTTTTTTTTTATGGTTCTGGACATGCTACAGAGCTGAAACTTCACAGGTACACTCTTTAGACCCCCTCAGACACTAAATCCAAAGTCAAAATCAAAAAATCTCTTTTTTTTTTTTTTCAATAATTGGCTCTCTATCAAAAATGACAATTTTTAAGAAAGTTTTTTTGTGTGATTAATAGTCCCTGGGGCATGACCCAGAACCCTAGGCACTTTTTAGGGGCATTTATTGGGTTTTAGGGCTTCAAAATGGTGTTTTTTGATTACCGAAGTTCGGGTCTCATTGATTTCAATGGGGTTCTGAAATCCGGGCCGAACTTTCGGGAAGTTCGGATGTTCTGGCCGAACCAAACTTTTGAAAAGTTCGATCATCCCTAGTCTTGGCCACCGTGCTGCAGCTCAGTTTCAGGGTCTTGGCAATCTTCTTATAGCCTAGGCCAGTGATGGCGAATCTTGGCACCCCAGATGTTTTGGAACTACATTTCCCATGATGCTTATGCACTCTGCAGTGTAGATGAGCACCATGGGAAATGTAGTTCCAAAACATCTGGGGTGCCAAGGTTCGCCATCACTGGCCTAGGCCATCTTTATGTAGAGCAACAATTCTTTTTTTTCAGATCCTTAGAGAGTTCTTTGCCATGAGGTGCCATGTTGAACTTCCAGTGACCAGTATGGGAGAGTGAGAGCGATAACACCAAATTTAACACACCTGTTCCACATTCACTCCTGAGACCTTGTAACACTAACAAGTCACATGACACCGGGGAGGGAAAATTGCTAATTGGGCCCAATTTGGACATTGTCACTTGGGGGTGTACTCACATTTGTTGCCAGTGGTTTAGACATTAATGGCTGTGTGTTGAGTTATTTTGAGAGGACAGCAAATTTACACTGTTATACAAGCTGTACACTCACTACTTTACCTTGAAGCAAAGTGTAATTTCTTCAGTGTTGTCACATGAAAAGATATAATAAAATATTTACAAAAATTGGAGGGGTGTACTCACTTCTGTGAGATACTGTATGCGCCAGAAAGAGACATCAGCATAGATGAAAGTCTAATGGCCTACAAGGAAAGGCTCAGCTGGGTGCAATATATTGCATCAAAGAGGGCACGATTTGGTGTAAAATCCTACATGCAAAAGGAACAAAATTCTATCAAAAATACAGCAATTATGGAGTGGCAACATCTTCTGTTCTTTCACTCATCGAGCCATTGCTAAGTCAGGGCTATTGTGTAACAACTGACAACTTTTATACATCTCCTGAACTTGAGGTTCTACTGCAAAACAAAACAGATGCCTATGGAACCATTAGGGCTAACCGGCGCGACATACCGCCAATGTTTGGCAAAAAAGAAGCTCAAGACAGGAGAAATGGTTGCCTGGCAGAAAGGCAAAATGATGGCACTGCGATGGCGGGACAAGAAAGATGTGTGCCTATTGAATACAGTGCATAATACCTCCACTGTTATGGTACGCATGAAAGCTGGGAAAGAAGTCATGAAGCCACAAGTAGTGATAGACTACAACAACACCATGGGAGCTGTCGACAGAGCCGACCAAGCAATGAGAGCAATAAGGAAACAGCAAAAGAGGTACTATAAGAAGATCTTCAGACATCTTCTTGAGCAATGCTTGTGGAATGCCTACATTCTGCTCAAAAAAAAAGAGTGACAAGCCTGTGATTCATTCGGACTTCATTTGGAAAGTTGCCGAACGTATCTTTCTGAATCACCAAACACCATCAATGGCTGGGAATAGATCTGGACGTTGTGCTGTTGACGTTCTCAACCTGGAACGCCTGACTGGTGGTCACTTCATGGACTACATCCTACCAACTGAGAAAAAGTCAGCACCTACAAGAATGTGTGTGGTTTGTTGCTCAAAGAGAGATGACAGTGGAAGGAAAAAAGGAAAGGAAACCAGATTCTATTGTCGTGACGTCGGACTTCGTGCAGTCCCATGTTTCAAAATCTTTCATACTCAAGATGTTTACTGAACCATTATTACAGTGACTAGTAATATCGCATCCCTTGTTTGCAGGGCCGGTGCTAGACTATTCTGCGCCCTAGGCAAGACCAGCTACCTGCGCCCCCCCATAAATAAATATAAAAACCTTCAAAATGTCCCTATTTTCCTATATTCCCAGCACACTCATTGCATTCTCCATACTCCCACCTATACTTGCATCACTCATTGTGTCAGGGAGGGGGGGGGAGCAGTGTGTCCGGGTGGGGGGAGAACAGTGTGTCAGGGAGGGGGGAGCAGTGTTTCAGGTGGGGGGACAGTGTCAGGTGAGAAAGGTAGCAGTGTTTCAGGTAAGGGGGACAGTGTGTCAGGTGAGGAAGGGGTAGCAGGGTGTCAAATGAGGGGGGTAGCAGTGTTTCAGGTGTGGGGGACAGTGTGTCAGGTGGGGGTGGGGGGTAGCAGGGTGTCAGATGAGGGGGGAAGCAGTGCTTCAGGTGGGGGGGACAGTGTGTCAGGTGAAGGGGGGTAGCAGGGTGTCAGGTGAGGGGGGTAGCAGGGTTTAAGGTGGGGGGGACAGTGTGTCAGGTGAGGGGTGTAGTAGTGTTTCAGGTTGGGGGAGCAGTGTGTCAGGTGAGGGGGGTAGCAGTGTTTTAGGTGGGGGGAGAGTGTGTCAGGTGAGGGGGGAGCAGTGTTTTAGGTGGGGGGACAGTGTGTCAGGTGAGGGGGGTAGCAGGGTGTCAGGTGGGGGGTAGCAGTGTGTCAGGTGAGGGGGGTAGCAGGGTGTCAGGTGGGGGGGACAGTGAGTCAGGTGAGGGGGGTAGCAGGGTGTCAGGTGGGGGGGTAGCAGGGTGTCAGGTGGGGGGGGGTCAGTGAATCAGGTGAGGGGGTAGCAGTGATTCAGGTGGGGGGACAGTGTGTCAGGTGGGGGGGGCAATGAATAAGGTGAGGGGGTAGCAGGGTGTCAGGTGGGGGGGACAGTGAATCAGGTGAGGGGGGTAGCAGTGATTCAGGTGGGGGGGACAGTGTGTCAGGTGAGGGGGGGTAGCAGGGTGTCAGGTGGGAGGGGCAGTGAATCAGGTGAGGGGGTAGCAGGATGTCAGGTGGGAGGTGGCAGTGTGTCAGGTGAGGGGGGTAGCAGTGATTCAGGTGGGGGGACAGTGTGTCAGGTGAGGGGGGTAGACAGTGAATCAGGTGAGGGGGTAGCAGTGATTCAGGTGGGGGGACAGTGTGTCAGGTGAGGGGGGTGCCAGGTGGGGGGGTAGCAGGGTGTCAGGAGGGGGGGCAGTGAATCAGGTGAGGGGGGTAGCAGTGATTAAGGTGGGGGACAGTGTGTCAGGTGAGGGGGGTAGCAGGGTGTCAGGTGGGGGGGGACAGTGAATCAGGTGAGGGGGTAGCAGGGTGTCAGGTGGCAGTGTGTCAGGTGAGGGGGTAGCAGTGATTCAGGTGGGGGAACAATGTGTCAGGTGAGGGGGGTAGCAGGGTGTCAGGTGGGGGGGTAGCAGGGTGTCAAGTGGGGGGAGGTCAGTGAATCAGGTGAGGGGTAGCAGTGATTAAGGTGGGGGACAGTGTGTCAGGTGAGGGGGGTAGCAGGGTGTCAGGTGGGGGGGGACAGTGAATCAGGTGAGGGGGTAGCAGGGTGTCAGGTGGCAGTGTGTCAGGTGAGGGGGTAGCAGTGATTCAGGTGGGGGAACAATGTGTCAGGTGAGGGGGGTAGCAGGGTGTCAGGTGGGGGGGTAGCAGGGTGTCAAGTGGGGGGAGGTCAGTGAATCAGGTGAGGGGTAGCAGTGATTCAGGTTGGGGGACAGTGTGTCAGGTGAGGGGGGTAGCAGGGTGTCAGGTGGGGGGGACAGTGAATCAGGTGAGGGGGGTAGCAGGGGGTCAGGTGGGGGGGCAGTGAATCAGGTGAGGGGGGTAGCAGGGTGTCAGGTGGGGGGGCAGTGAATAAGGTGAGGGGGGTAGCAGGGTGTCAGGTGGGGGGGCAGTGAATAAGGTGAGGGGGGTAGCAGGGTGTCAGGTGGGGGGGGTAGCAGGGTGTCAGGTGGGGGGGGGTAGCAGGGTGTCAGGTAGGGGGGGTAGCAGGGCCAGGGTGTCAGGTAACATATTAGGCTCAGCAGCACAAAGGTCTCCATGCACTTACCTTCCCCACCAGCAGCCACAGCACCGCCGCCTCCCCGCCACCACTCAGCCTCCAGTTCTCTGGTCTCCTCCGGGGGAAGCCAGATCTTGCCACCAGCACTTCCCTCCTTGCCGCCCACGGCTCCATCCATGTGAAGAAACCCGGAAGTAGCGGTGGGCGGAGCTCCCCAACCCCGGCGCTGAGAGAGGAAAGGAAGCGCGAGGTTGCCAGCATCCATGAGGAGGAGGGGGGGTGCAGCGCTAAGGAGCCAGCATACATGGGGGGGGGCAGCGCGAGGTGGACCGTGGCCAGCATCCATGAGAGGGGGGGCGCAGCGCGAGGGTGCCAGCATCCGTGGTGGGGACGGGAGGGAGAACAGCACGCGTGACTGCGCCCCTAGGCAGCAGTGCGCCCTAGGCGGTCGCCTTGCTCGCCTAGTGGGAGCGCCGGCCCTGCTTGTTTGTACACATTCAGTGTTTTTGGTTTGATTATAATAAAATGTATTCTTATTATATTATATGTAGCAGGATTCCCAACCATTTTGCTGGTTATGGGTCCACCAGGGTTACCGCTAACATCAATCTGCACATTTAAGCATGTTCTCCAAGTGTGAGCACTGAGACAAGGAACAGTCTAGTGTCTTTGGGTTTTTTATGTTTATTGTGAACGTGGATGGGAGAAGGGATGAGTGGGATAGCGCTGACTTGACGCTGGCTGGATGCCGGTCAACGCCTGATGACGCTGGTTAACGCGGACTTGCTGTCTGTTAAAGCTGAACTGACTTTTGACACTTTCATGTGGCACAAAGTCCTAGTTAAAGCTTCCTTTACCCCTCTTCACTGAGGTAGCTACTTATAAGACTGCTGCATTGCTTAACACTTCAGGGCCCGCACCGGCACCCTCTTTCACACACACTTATCTTCAGGGCTTAAGCACTGGCACCCCCTTTCCAAGCCCCCTCTACTGGTTAGCTGGCTCCTGGATCCCTCCAACCTTCTGGAGGTGTCCCCTATCCTAGGCAGACCCCTGGGCAGTTTACATTACTCATGACACTGCTTTCCTGGAAACTTCTGCCCCAGCAGCTCCACTCGGTCCTCAGCACACTGGATGCCTCTCTGCAGCTCAGCTCAACCTTCTGTCCTTTAGGCTGACCGCCAAGGACACCTTCACTAGCTCTGACAGGAGGAGAGACAGCCATCACCCTCCTCCTGGGACTCTGCTTCCCACCAAAGACACCCTGTCATGTGCTCCCCTCAAACTTATACCCCTTCCCAGGATGCATTAAGGCAGATTCTGCTCTCTGGGATAGATACAAGCCCGGTGTGCTATTGGCCAGGTTTCCTCCACTGCCCAATGAGAGCCCTCATTGGACACCGTGGGGAGACTCCCCAAGCTCAACAGGCACATCTGGTAACACATGACAGCCTAGCTGAACAATCAGGCCCCCCTGGTAAGCAGACAGGGCCCCCTTGATAGGTTTTCCTATCACCTACCTAGGAGGGTGCTACATATAATTTATGATTTCGTGTTTCAAACGTTATCATACCCGGGATGTCTACTAGACTCTTGTTTGGACAGATTTAAGTGAGTTATTACTAAGAATTACAGGTCTAAAATATAAAACAACAGATCTCCATGCAAAACAATGTACCGCTTTTAGATCAAATATTCTGACATAATGAGACCACCAGGAAGGATAATAAATAATATATGTGCACTTTGATATGGACTACACCATTAATATGCACTTATATGTGATTCAATTTTGATTATTTGCTATATCACGGTTTATTGATGGATTTTATTTTATAAATGTATTGATACAATATAGAGTTTGCGCAACACCAGTTAAATCTACATATTACCTAAACAAACTATAACCACTTAACATTCCCTCACAAGAATTAGGAACTAAAGAATTCTACACCTCCAATTGCCCTCAACAAGACAGTCTTTGTCCTACAGAGCCTGACATATCTCCTTCAAATGGAACTGCCACTATTATGGCACTTGAACATGGTTTTTGGTAATAAATACAAAAAAATGTGTCATAACCTTTAAGCCTACCCGGCAACACTGTAAGCACATTCCCAAATTTTAGTGCATCCTCCAAGTGAGTCATTAGGCCTCCCCTGTAGTTCAAATTGCACTAAATATTGAGCATGGCTTAAAGGGGGTGTGGTTAAATAGAGTCCTGAGATTACTTACATCAGTGGTTGTCAACTAGGGTTCCATACTGTCAGTGGTGTATTTTGGATTTGTGCTGCCCTAGGCAAGACTAAAATTGGGCGCCCCCATTCACATTTCCCCCACCCCTTTCTGTTTAACATCCGCCGCTTCATCTGTTATTATTATTGAAGCCCCCAGTTCTCCTTGCAGGCAGGCAGACTGGTGGACGGCCCCCTGACCCCCCAATTGTTATACACTGCCTCTCCATCACACCATGTATTATATATACACGGACCCCCATGTAATATGTATACACTGACCCCCATGTATTATTTATAGACACACTGACCCCCATTGTATTTCATATACAATGACCCCAAAGTATTATATATACCCTGACCCCCATGTCTGATATGGGGCTTTATGGGGGCGCCAGACAGATTTTCCTCCTGACCCAGTCCACCCCATAAGACTCAGGGACATCTTTTGGTGCTGACCCCCCCTGCAAAGTGCCGCTCTAGGCCTGGGCCTTGTTGGCCTAGGCCAAGATACATAGTTGAATACTGTTCCCTCCTGGCCCCCCTATACTGTTCTCTCCTGGCCCCCCTGTGTTATATTGTTCCCTCCTGGACCCCCTATACTGTTCCCTCCTGGCCCCCCTATACTGTTCTCTCCCGGCCCCCTGTACTATGCTGTTCTCTCCTGGCCCCCTGTACTATTCTGTTCTCTCCTGACCCCCTGTGCTAAACTGGTCCCTCCTGATCCCACTATACTGTTCTCTCCTGCCCCCCCCCCCCCGTTCTATATGTTCTCTCCAGCCCCTGCACTATACTGTTCTCTCCTGGTCCCCTGTACTATAATGTTCTCTCCTGGCCCCCTGTGTAACACTGTTCTCTCCTGGCCTCCCTATACTGTTCCCTCCTGGCCCCCCTATACTCTTCTCTCCTGGTCGCCTGTACTATACTGTTTTCTCAAGGCCCTTTGTGTTCTCTTCTGGCCCCCTGTACTATACTGTTCTCTCCTTACCCCTTGTACTATACTGTTCTCTCCTGGCCCCCTGTGCTACACTGTTTTCTCCTTTCCCCGTGTACTATACTGTTCTCTCCTGGCCCCCTGTGCTACACTGTTTTCTCCTTTCCCCGTGTACTATACTGTTCTCTCCTGGCCCCCTGTGCTACACTGTTTTCTCCTTTCCCCTTGTACTATACTGTTCTCTCCTGGCCCCCTGTGCTATACTGTTTTTCCCTGGCCCCTTGTATTATACTATTCTCTCCTGGCCCCTTTTACTATACTGAACTCTCCTGGCCCCCTGTACTATACTGTTCTCTTCTGGCCCCCTGTGTTATATTGTTTCTGTTCTCTGTCAGGCAGAGCTTATTTGCACAGCAGCCTGCTACAACCATAAAAGATAGAGGTAACATCACCCACCTGCTCAGTGCATTAAATCAGTTCAGGATGGCATGGCAACCACACTTCCCTGGGAACCCAACTCCATCCACCTTCTCTTCTCTGTACCAATTAGCTGTCAGGGTTGCGAACAACCAATAGGAGAGTGCTGCCCTTTGCTGCAGTCTGACAGCATTTAGGATGAAAGCAGAGCGGTGATGCATTAAAATGACAATGGCGGTTGAGGAGGGTGGTATTTGGAATGTTCCCATCCCCTGGCTCCCCATGCTCTCCTCAGCCCAGGCTCCTCTCAGCCGCCCTGCTCTCAACTGCCACAGTTGAAGTTAGCATTATTATACCTCTGGTTGGGTCCTCTCTGTGTTGCCGCAGCCTGCTCCTTCCTCACTTGCATGCTGCATCTGGCCAGGCTCAAAGCGGGCTGGCACGTTCTCCCTTCTGAGGCTGACCATGCCCCCTCACAAGTCTCATCCAATCACACTGTAAGGCAGGCTGCACCTGACTTTCTCGCATCAGAGTCCCCAGTACTGAGCTTCACTGCTGGGGGAGCGGAGGAGGTAGAGGGAGGGATCTGGGTGTGCGGCATGTGATGGGTGTTCTTACAGTAGTTCAACCTGCCCTGCCCTGCCCCGCCAAGCAGTAACTCTGTTTTTTTACCCCCAATGTTTTGAAAGAAGTACACAACTGCCCCTGAAAAACCTTGATTTCTGGGACTCAGCCTTGGACAAGGTCATATTGGGACAAATGTTAAAAATTTGTGAATGTCTCGGGCAATTAGGGACTTTTGGCAACTATGTATGTCCCAATCCAGGCTATTGGGGCTAACAGCAGAGTTCCATCGAGCAGCACCTACTATGGCCCTAGCCTGTGCAAAGAAAGCAAGCACATGGCCTCTTTAAAATATGAAAACCATCCCCCAGCATGCACCAGTGGCCTAAACCTCCTGCTGAATTGACTGAAGAAATATAAATATTCATAACTGTACTAGTACCTGTGTACCTTGTTCCTATTTTCCATTGATAAAGGAATTTTTTATGTTACGAAATAGGTTGGATATGGATGTGTCAGGGTGAATCTCTGCTGGGCTGGTTACCTACATCCTATGACCCACCTGGCTTCCCTGACCGAACATATGGTACACATGTACTCTCATGCATGGTCCAATGTTTTTACCAATTTGTAATGTGATTATGTCACTTTTTTATGATTATGTGGAACAAATTTATTAATTTTACAATTCTTATCACCCTACTCCTTTCTGCCCTTCAAGTCCCACTTGGGGGTTTTTTGCGCTTTTTTTTGTGTTCCATATTCTCAGGGATGTGGCAGATGATCTTTAGGACAATATAACACTTAGCTCTTTATTTTTAATTCTGTAAGCATTGGGGCAGCGTGTAATTATTTTTGCCTGTTTTGGGTCTCAAAGGCTGAAGGCTCAACTACTTCTCCCTGCCTTCTTATAGGTTCCAGAATAAAGTGGGCTTGAAGACGCAAACCCTGGGCTTGAATAATATGGAGTCTCAGCCATTTCCTTAGGGAGCGCCCAATAAGTGACTGAGAAGGAGATATATAGTTTGAGACCTGGAGCAGCAGGCTTCTTGTCCAGGAGGAGAAAATCCCAGCTTAAAGGGCTGCTGCCCTTCTGGGCAGGTTAGCTAAAGCCTGCAGGAGTTCATTGAGGTCCCAATTCAGTGAGACTTGAGGGGCTTGTTGAAGGTTCACTGACATCCCAGCTCAGTGGGAGTTGGGGGGCCTATGGCAGAGAGTTCATCAAGATCCAAGCTCAGTGGCAGCTGGGGGGGCTGATTTCCTGGAAGCAGTTTGGGCCAAGTAAAGGGAGTGCACTAAGGATCTGGACAGGAGATTCACAGGAGAAGTGTCTAACCAATATTGGACAGGAGGCATCCAAGTATCTGGAGAAACAGTGAGTAGAAGCCTGGAAGTAGGATACTAGTGACTGTCTTAACCCCTTGTGTGACTACGTCAGTGTTGCTAAAGTGGGACCAGACGAAGTCTTTTGATGACGAAACGTTGGCGACTCCAGACGCAAAGTCCACACGCCCCCTTACGGAGCCGGCTGCTTTACATTGCTTGATGCTGCTTTGGACAATTGCGGGACGCCGCACTGTTCTATGTACCTGTTTTTTACCTTCTCATTGTGAGTAGTATTCTTTTAATAAATTGGATTTTATATGTTACGGAATTACGCTATGGGCTTTTATTCTTTTTATATACTCATGCATATATGATGGAGTGATTATGAAGCATTGGAGCTTGACAACCGCTGGTGACATTGGTATAACATCTTGCTGGGAGAGGCTGTCTCATTAAATTGAGTAGCCAAGGAGTTCTGGTAAGCTGCTTGTGATACTTGTGCACAGAGGTGTCCCCATCCTTCACTTTTCCCTGGGTGTCACTGAAAAGGATTGTTCTCCTCAACACCTTGCATGCGGATTCATTTTCATTTGCATTTCTGTTTTGGGACTTTATTCAGTATTTTGGACACTATTTTGCTTATATTGTATATGTTTTTTTGTGGTTTTCCACTTGCCAAATTATTATTCAAATTACTTTAGCGCTTCACTTTTTGTAAAGATTAAAGTGGGACTTGCCCTACTGGGAGTCCCAAAAGTGTTTGGGTTCCAGTCTGTGCCATGAGGAGAATTTCCCTAAAGAGAGAGTAGACATAATAGGGGGGGGGATCCTCTAATTACTTTGAGCATAAAAGTTTGGAGTATCCCAAAAGCTTCCTTGCTCCCCAACCACGTTCAGCCAGCAATAGAGAAGTGGATCTGTCCTAAATGGGAAAAGAACCTTGGAGAAATCAGTGGGACCTGTCAGGGCTATTTATTATAACTAAAGTGTGCAAAATCTGGTGCAGCTCTGCATATAAACCAATCAGCATCCAGGTTTTATTGCCAAAGCTTAATTGAACAAGTTGAAGTTAGAAGCTGATTGGCTACTATGCACAGCAGCACCAGATTCTGAGTGCACCAGCTTTAGTAAATCTCTCCTTTAGTGACCTACATCTTGATGCATATAGTATGCTTCTTACAAAATATTTTCTTTTTACTTATCCTCCCATGCTAAATACATTAGAATTATTTACACTGGACAACACAATTTTTTTCAGAAGCTTTGCTCCCTGAAAAAACATTTGGCGATTATGATAGAGCCCTTCAAACTGAACACAAATATAATTTCAGAATGACTGTATCACGTTGGAATCTTGAAAAATAAGAAACTTTTTTTCCAGAAAAATGAACAGAATAAAGGAAATAAAGCATCTACATAGTGTTACATGTGATTCTATTCAACACTTGCAGAAAAGAGGAAGGAACACACAAAGCAAAAGTTGCTAGTGGAAGGGTGAAAAGGAGGTATGCTCCATGTGATTCTGGAAATGCACTCAGAAAAGTTAATTAGTAGTATTGTCCCTTTGTGGAAACATTGATGGGTATCTAAAATGATCGCCCCTATAGTGGGGAGGGTGGGTTCAGAATGACCACCAGAGCAGAAACAACTGGCATGAGGAGTCAATGTTCTTCCCACTCACTAACTCTGACTACAAGGGTGAGGAGGGAAAAACCCAGTTCTCTGATATACCCGAAGCCCAGGGAACATCAGGTAATTATATCTATTGCTAGATTAGAAATGCAAACAGTAAAATTATTCAATTCCCACCATATGGTTAAAGGCAGGGCTTTTTTTTCTCAGAGAATAGGTACAGGAACTCCCCCTCTCCAAGTAACCCCCTGTCTCTGCCCCTACCCGCCTTTGAGCACTGTCCCTTGGTTCCACCTCCCAGTACTACCTTTTTTAGAGAATACAGAACCAAGTATAATTTGTGGTGCTAAGAAATTTGTTTGTAATTTGTTAGTTATAACAAGATAAGCAGTAAAATAGATCCCCTACAGCCTGAAACAATAGATCCCTCCCCCAGCAACTATGGACCACCAGCAACATAAGCCCCTCCCCAACAATAGATCACCCACTAGCAACAACGGACCTTCCCAGCAACAATATACCCGCCTGCAAAAAATAGATCACCTCCAGTGACAATAGACCTCCCCCCAACAGCTAGCATCAAAAGACCCTGCAGCACACCCCAGCACCCCTTGACATTACATACTTCCAGTGGGAGTGGTGCCAGAACTGTGTTCCCCTGCATTCCGGGTGAAAAAAGCCCTGGCTAAAGGTATACATGAGTTTATACAATCATCTTCATTTGTGGGCGGAGTAAAGGTTCAAGCAGTTGCTTCAACATGTTTTGACATATTGGCTTCATCAAGAAGAACATTACTTCCAGAAAAAAGAAAAAACCACCACGTCAAACCCAGGTCACAGTCATATGCGTCTAACATCCCCACAAGAGAGTAGGGAAAAAACCCTGACATGTACAGTATTGCACCTCACTAATTTCCAGATGGCAAACAGTTGACCGCAGGAGAAGCATAAAGGGAACAAATTACTGATAATTAAAACAGTCAGTGTTAGTATGTGAGTACCAGGGGGCACCTTAGCCTCACTATTAGTTGTCAATGAGGCAAAACTTGAGTGCTGAAATACTATAAGGCACACGATGATAGATGGCACAGCCTCTCGCACTCTGCAAAAGGTAGAAGACTTAGACGTCCAGGGCATTGGAGCAGAGAAGTACCCCTGTGATGGTTACTTCTGGGTCAAGTTGACTTTCAATACATTATCTATTGGACCGCTCAGGGTCTGTGAAAAACTGGTCATTGTGTGTTCTCAGCCTACGGGGTCCACAAGAGGTTACCTAATCGAAGTGACAAACACAGGCCTTGTGAGGCAACTGTTGGTCCATGTTGCCTCCAGAAGTGGTTCTTTGGCAGAGCAGGTAAAACTCCGGTTGCAGTCAGTGAACAAATGTTGTATGCCAGAGAAAGAAAGACAGAAGTCATCCATTTAACTAGCCAAGGAGCAAAGAACAAAAGAGCATTTCAAAGCGACTGACTTTTGACATATTGTGTGAGAGTCCTGAGAAAGCTATCTTTACCACCCAAAGAAATTATAAAATGCCAATCCTTCCCACCCAGTTTAAGTGCAGATTGACTGTGGCCCACCCCACTATATGACAACCCCTCTCCCTTGAGTATGAATCATTTAATTTTAGGTGACTACTAACTTACTTTGCTTTCTATTGTTTATTCAGCCTAGAGGCCCTGGTCGTGAGGACTGAGTTACCAAGGCTTTGATTCTGGAGTACAGGAGACTGCCAAGCGCTCGGGACAAAGCTCGCAGTGTACCAGGACTGGTGAGCAAATTCAGTTGTGCTTGTGTTCCCAATGTAAGTCATCTAATGCCCTTTTTGCCTAGCAGTCCAAAAGTAGTTCACTGCATGCAGTCTTAAAGAGACGGTAACAAGCGCATCACCGTACAGCTTGGGCCTCACCATTAGCTGGCTGAAGAAGCAAGTCAGGCGCCATATTTTGAATAGCTAATTTATAGAGGCAGCCAAGACTTAGGAGAGTGCCCCAAGGTCAGACCATTCTGGATATAAGTCAGGCAACTGATTTCAGATGTACATACTGATGATGTCCTGGTGCAATGCCTTATGTACATTGCACCTATCTCCATCAGGGCATATAAGAAAAGCATTCTATCCCACCTTCCTAATGTTGCCAAAGGTTTAATCCCACTATATCCAAAAAAGACACAAATGCCCTTAATCAAGGATTGGATTAAACAAGTCAATATTATTATGGAAGTGGGGGAAGTGGGAACACACCTGCCAAGACAGATTTCATAAGTTCTTTGAAAAGTGGGCAACCTGAATGCATTTAGTTTCCCCTAGAGGGAGCCAACCATAATAGACCAAATGGTCTTGACAGGTGTAGGATTCTATGTAGGCTTCTGTAATATCTATATGGCAATGTTGATTGTATGTTTCTCAGAAACAGAACCCTTAGCTCCCCCTTCTATTTGTTTCTCTTTTGCTATTTTCTCAGTTGTACTGTCTCTCATACCACCAACTCTTTTGCTTTGTCAGTTTATGACTCCAGATATCATGTGGTTGCTGAGTGCCTTGCAATTTGCAATCTTATCCTATTATGAAATTGACTGTTTATGGCTGTTCTCTACAGTTTCAGTTATTACTGCTGAAAACTGAAAATAAGAGCTCATACAAAAAATAAATTATCATTTCTTTTCTCCTATCCCTTTAAAATGTTGTGTTCATTTAGCTCCATAAGAACCTTTTCATCATACCAGATAACTGCATCAGTATGGATTTCCTTTATATCGGTGGCCGCATTGAAGAGTCCCTTCCGAATTTATTTAAAAGCACTGAAAGCAGAGACTACAACTATATGTGTCAATGTACAATTTACTGCATTATTATATTATCTTTCTATAAAAGTAAGGTAGGTACGCCCACTTGTATGGCATTAACCACATGGAGGGACATGTAGTTTTTTAAAGGATGGTAGATGATGGATCAGCTGAACTGCTGTTGTTATGAAGGACAAGAAATAGTACAAACGAGCAGCCACAGCAACACACACAAAGACAATACAGGGACATGTTCACTGTAAGAAGAACTTATGTTACAAAATGAATACAATGTTTTGCTTTGGTGAAAGATGGTCTTTATTAATACTAAATATCAGCATAGTGACTTTAGATCTCCCTTTAATTACAAAGAAAACATATATTGACAAATTCAATAACTTCTAACATTTGTAAGCAAAGTATGGCTAACAGCTTTGTTAATACAATTGTTTACATTTGCCAATGACTGAATCATAATTGTTCCCAGTAAAAGGACATGTTGAGGTCTTTCATCTTCTCCTGATAAATTTTATCGAAATACTCACTCTGGGCCACTGTGAAATGAGTTTTCCAGTCTCCAGAGATTCCTGTAAGAAGCACAGCAATGATATGAGTATGGTAAACCTTAAATGTCCCCAAACATAGCTAAAACCTATATCAGGCTTAACAAATTTGACCCCTCCTGGAGATCCTGCCTTGTTTTATATTGGTGGGGTCCCTCTCAGTCTATCTCCTGAGGCCCCATTCACACAGCTCGAAGCTCCAAAACACTGGAGAAGAAAACAACTATTACTCTCTATGGGGATGGTTCACATATCCACTCCAAGTCACCTAAAGCCAAACGCCTGAAGCTCAAAAAAGTTTTGGGGCCTTTTTTGTAGCTTGAATTGGGTATCCTGGTGCATTTATAAAGCTTTTTTTTCCCATAGAAATGCATTGAAACACGCATTTCATGTGTGTTGTCGCAATTTTTGGAGTGTTTTGTGCTGGTTGTTAAGAGCCAACACCCACTGGGATCCTATTAACCAGTGACTCAACCCTGCTGTCAGAAGCAGGGATGAGCAATCGGTTGTTAAGGAGCCGGCACCCAACAGCGTGGAATCCCCACTGACAGCAGAATGTATAAAAAAGCTGACATTGAAAAAAAAAGTGTGGGGTCCCCTTTGGGTCTGCTATGGATTTTGAAGGGGACCCCATGCCAAAAAACGTAAAATGCATGGGGTCCCCCCCCCCTAAAATCTATACCAAGCCCTTCGGTCTGATATGGATTTTAAGGGGAACCCCACACAAAAAAGGTGTGGGGTCCTCCCAAAATCCATACCAGTCCCTTATCCAAGCATGCAGCCTGAAAAGCAAGGAAAAGCACTGGTGGCTGTGAGGGTGTGGGAGGTAGATTATCAGAATCTGGAAGCCCTCTTTAAAAGGGGGCCCCAGATGCCGACCCCACCTATGTGAATGAGTATGAAATGCATAGTACCTCTGCTCATTCACAAAAAAAAATGTCAAAATGAAATAAAAAACGCAAACAGAGCTTTAGACAAGTCCTTTTATTGAAAAATAAATAAATAAACATGTCCCCTGCTCTAAATCTGTTGTCAATCACAATGAATGCTGGCCGCTGACTTGTCACTCGCTGACTGACAGCGCCACTTCTCCCCGCCGCTAAGTAAACAAAGGGGTGGGGGTGACGTTGACAAGCAGTGGGACTGGTTGTGTTCAGCAGGTGGCGGGGGCGGGGGGGGTGTTTGTGTTGGTCTGCGGCCAGCATTCATCCTTATTGACAATGGATTTACATCAGGGGACATGTTTATTTATTTATTTTTTCAATAAAGTACATGTGTTTATGTTTTTATTTACTTTCCTTGGGTGAATTACATTTTTTTGGTGAATGAGTAGGGGTACTATGTACCCCATACTCATTCCTTCTGAGAGGTGGGATCTGGGGCCCCTTCCTAAAGGGACTTCCAGATTCTGTTAAGCTACCCCCTGCACCCCCACAACCATCAGGCCATAGTTGTGGGCAAGAGGGCCTTTTCCTCATCAAAAAGGGGAGAAGGTGCTGGTATGTATTTTGGGGGACCGTATGCCATTTATTTGCTGCGGGGGTTCTCCATAAAATCCATTCCAAACCGATGGGCCTGTGTGGATTTTAAAGGGGACCCCCACAATGTTTTTTTTTTTTTTTAATGCCGGCACTTTTGCTTACATAATGCTGTCAGCGGGGATGACTCATCGTTGTTAGGATGCAAGTGGGTGCCAGGTCCTTAACAAACACCCCCCCCCCCCAAAAAAAAACACTCAAAAACTCTACGCTCATGTGTGAATGCAGCCTAAGGGACTACAGGATAATGTTTAAACATCTGTATACATTTTGTTTCTGAACTCACTCCTGGAAATTAATATTTATCTGATGTACTAGGGACACCAAATTAATTTGTGTGCAAGGTACATCTTGCCAATATAATTTACCCCCTATGCATTGTGACAGGCTTTGCCAAAATGCAGGCAGTAAAGGTTCACTATTCCAGTTCACTTCCAAAGTATATTGTCCCATACGAGAAAGCCTTAGTACAGCTGAGGGGAACCTCAGTATTATACCTGAGGAAACCTGAGGGATACCTGAGTATTGCACCCTTATAATAGTGGATGGGTTTGCATGGCCTGCTATGAGGCAAAGGGAATACAGTATATTGGAATGAATGGGTAGTGCCAGCCATGCTAGACAGACTTTTTTTTTTTTGTGAATCTTGTGATGATTTGTTGTATGTAGTATGTGGTCCTTGGGGGGCTTATCACCATTCACCAAGCACCATGGTGTCCTACTGTAACCTTTGGGGAGTTTACTAAAAAAAATGAAAAGATGAAAGTGCCACACTAGTTTTTAAAGTCTATAAAAGGTTTTATTCTGCAGAATATTGTTGCAAAATAAAATCAAACTCAAACTCAAAGAGCTCATTATATGGGAGGCGTCTGAAGAGGCAGGAGCTTCTTCTTTTTTTTTCTTCTATTTTTTGGGTGCGGCGGACGACGTGATTGACGATGGGTTTACATCGGGGGACACTATTTTTTTATTTTTTAATAAAGGACTTGATACAATTTTTGGTGAATAGGTAGGGGTATGATGTACCCAATATCCATTCACACATAGGGGGGGGGGGGTTGGTATCTGGGGGCCTCTTGTTCAAGATTCAGATAAGCCCCCTGCCCGCAGACCTCAACAACCACAGCCCAGGGTAGTTGGGAAGAGGCACTTTGTCCCCATCAACATGGAGACTATGTGCTTTGGGACAAGCCTGACCTGCAGCCTAACCTGCCAGGCTCCATGCTCATGTAAGGGTCTGGTAAAAGGGGGCTTCCAAATCCCAATAAGCCCCCACCCGCAGACTCCGACAACCACAGCCCAGGGTTGTCCAGGAAGAGGCCCTTTTCCCCATAAACATGGGGTAAAGGTGCTTTGGGGTGTCCCCCAAAGCACCCTCCCCATGTTGAGGGAAAGTGGCCTGGTATGGTTCGGGAGGGGCTCGCTTGCCCCCCCCTTATCCTGTCCAGCCAGGCTGCTTGCTCCGATAAGGGCCTGGAATGGATTTGGGGGGGGGGACCCCACGTCATTTTTTTTTCCCCCAATTTTGGCGTTTTTTTCATGTTTTTATCTGTCTTGCTGGGAGCCGACAATACATTACAGCCGTGAGCAAGTTTAAATGACCAGCAGGGCCAGTTCCTGCGCCCAGCAAGAGTAACTGCGAGGGGTTACGGTGTTCAGGCACCACCAACAACCAAGGCCCAATTTTTCTGCACCTGTATGACAAGTACATGCGATTTGAAATTTGTATGTATATTTGTATTTGACATTTTTTCCTTTAGAATTGTCAGTATTGCTGCAGCAGGCTACATACATCATACAAATGCGCCACTTTAAAGGCACATTAAGGGGACCCACCCCAGGCATGATATTTAAAGGAATTTTCCATTTTTATTGTTTCACTTTAGGCATCATTAAAATCACTGCTCCTGTAAAAACGATTGTTTTTTTTTTTTTTAAATTTTGCATTGGTACATGTCCCCCAGGTCAGTACCCAGACCCCCATACACTTTTTTTGGGCAATAGCTTGCATTTAAGCCTGTAAAATTAGGACTTTTGATTTTTCATGTTCGAGCTCCATAGACTTCAATGGAGTTCACATGTTCTAATGAACCTTTCCCCTGTTCGTGGTGTTCTGGTGCAAACCGAACCGGGGGGGGGGGGGGGTGTTTGGCTCATCACTGATTCTGACTAAATCACACTGGTTCAATCATGTCACAGCAGCTTCCCCATCCAGTTTGGTTTTCCTTGGACCAAAAGGTGACAACCCTAAGTCCGCTGACAATGGCTATCATTTCTGTGCAAATTAGTCCCTGCCCACACATCACAGTTTTCTCTATTCACTCTAGCAGAATGCTGAACTGTGAGAAAGTGTGAACTGCACACTTTCTCACAGTTCACACTTTCTCTCTTTTACTGCACATGCCTGGGTAGGGAAAGAAGCCAAGTACTTATTTGTGAGTTTTATGGCAAAAGTTAGTAAAGGTGAACAAACCCTTTAATTAAACCTAGGCTCAACAAGTATAAAAGACATAACAGCCTAACAAATATAATTAGTTCAATATGCTTTTGCAGAATGAATGGTATAAGCATATTGCTTCAAGTTCGTGTGGACTTGTTAGGTCACCAACTAAAGGTGCCAGCTCCCTAGGAATGGAGAATGTTGCCCTTGGCTTTTTCCTGCTCTAACTTAAAGTACTTAATATTTGGTTTGTAACTGGAAAGGTTCAACTAGTGTTCAGACTGTACACATAACAGGCATGAATTAGGACAGAGAGGTGTTCTGGCAGTGACAGAGGAAAAATAGGAACAAGTCAGATGTGAACTGGAGAAACAATATGGTACCCAAACTAAGGACCATCAGGGACCTTTTGTTGAAGCCGTGACAAAATACACTGAACAGGATTTGATCCATGGCTAAAAAAAAAATAGCTGTGAAAATCATTGACCATGAAATGGGGAAGTCTATATTACATTTTTACAGCTCTTACTATGAAAAATCCTTTCTGTATGTGGAGGGTAAACCTTGTTTTCTCCAAAAGCAAAGGGTGCCCCCTTCTCATTTGCAATGACCTTAAAGTGAACAACTTTGTACCAAAATACTATGTGGACCATTTGAGTATTTATACAAAGTAATCAAATTGCCCATTAAACACCTCTTCTGAAGTGTATTTATGTGTTGTATGCTGTGCCTGATGTGCCTGATGGTGAAATTCACCCTCTCAGTTAGACCTAGTGACCACTGCCAATTTAGCTGAAAGTGATGGGAGTGTCAAAATTTTACAGTCACCACCAGAACAGGAATACAACTAAAATCGTTTACTAGGGACAACCATTACGGTGACAACTGTCTAAGGGCTTGTTCACACCAGGTACGTTGATCTGCACTGATCAATGTAGGCTCAACACATGGGCACATAGAAAACAATTGCCGTATACGTGCCCTGAACACATCATACAAGTGCTTTAGGATGCGTTGCCTAAAAAAGCAGCATGTCAGCGTGTGGCAAAGAGCTGCGTACATGAAATTACATGAGTTGTTTTTTTTTTTTTTAAATAAAGTTAAAAAAGAAAACATGAAAGCATTGTGATGCATAACAGCGCATTACAATACCCCTATACAACGCACACCAACGGTTATACAAACTATAACGTGTGCTTGCTGGTGTGAACGGGCCCTAAGAGGTAATGTCTCCTGATTTGAAAAGACTTCATCTCACTTCCTTTTGTGTTTCCAGGGCAGGAATTAAACATACATTTACAGAGGATCTAACTAATTCATATGCTCTACAAAACAAAACAAAAAATAAACAATTTCAGGTTCTTTATATTTTCTTTGAAAATGAATGAATATCACTTGGAATTCTACCGACATACCTTTACGTAAAAAGGTGCCTTTCGAATGATCTATTATGTCAGATTTAAGTTGTGTCCAGTTACACATCTTGTTTTCCTTCATGGTGCTGAAAGATGAATGCTTTACAACGGAGTCAATCTGGGCGTCATCCAACTGCTTTCCTAGGAACTTACAGAGTTTCACCACACTTCCACGAGGGTCCTAAAAATTAGCATAAATAGTATACTAATATAGTCAGTATAATGCAGGATGACAATGCTTACTCGTTGTACTGTATCTACTGTATGTAGGAGCAGCGTTGTCACCCTGGGACAGCAAGTGTGTTTAGACTACAGAACACCTCCTTCTCTGCTCATATCCATGAAATGGGGGAGGTAACCACAGCAAGGCTGATATAACTGATTGAGAAAATCCCTTAGAGGGGCCAAAGGGACAGGAAAACTCTAATTTAGCCTTTCTCAAACTTTGCAACATGGAGAAACCCTTGAAATAACTTTCCAGTTGCAGGAAATCCCTGTTAAACATTACTATATCTACAACTCATGATACATTATTTGTGATGGTCAGTGGGAAGAATGCTTCTTGCACTTGAGGTCATTGGGAAAAATTTGACTCCCTTACAAATAGCTAAAAAGATCAATGGTATCAGTGGAAACTTATCTGAGAGGCAGAAACTGGTCATTGCTCAAGGAACCCCTAGCAAACCCTGGAGGAACCCTTGGGTTTCATGGAACCCTGGTTGAGAAACCCTGCTCTAGATTTTGGGCAGGAGCAACAGGTATTTTGAACCTATTGAACAGATTTAACAAAACCTTGTCAAGTGTATATTTAAAGTGTAACTCCACTTTTGTTGAGAAAGAAATATTCCCCTCTGGGTAATCTCTGTACATTACAAGGATTTTACCAAACTTTGTTGCAGATTCCTCCCTTCTGGTATTCTGAAGAAATCATTGTTTGTTCCTCTGTGTCTCTGTGCTGAGTAGATGAAATGGGAGTGGTTTCATAATTATCTGTCAGCTGTGCAGCTGCAGAGCTATAATGAGGAAAGCTGCTGGGCCGGCATCCTATTAAATGTGCTCCTATTGGGAGTATCTTACTAAAAATTACATTTTTGTTGCAGGGGATGCCAGAAATCTGACTTGTATCTTATGCCCCATACACACGTGCAGATTATCTGCAGACTTTTGTCTGCAGATTTACCTTTTCTATGTAGTGCAAGGGCCTGCCGGATTGCATACAAATTGAAAGTGTTTAGGTTTGACCTCATATTATATGGTTTTGGTAAGTCTGCAGACAAAAGTCTGCAGATAATCTGCACGTGTGTATGGGGCATTAGTGCAGACCTCTGGGAAAATTGGTGAGCCAATCACACAAGCAGGAAATGTTTCTGGGGTGTGGTCAGTGCACATTCTGTGTACAGAACACCTCCAGGTAGCCATATTGCATTTCCAGAAAATTATAACAGCTGCAGATTGAAATGGAAAGGTCATTTTTAATAACATTCAATTACAATATGATTTGTGTCGCAATTGTATACTCCATATTATTTTTTCTTTATGTGCTATTTTTTTCCCCACATAAGTGGAATTATTATTATTATTATTATTCAGGATTTCTATAGCACCAGCAGTTTACGCAGCGCTTTACAATGTTAGAGGGAAACAATACAGTTAAAATACAATAAAATACAAGAGGATTAAGAGGGCCCTGCTCAGAAAAGCTTACAATCTAATAGGGTGGGGCAGGTGGTACAAGAGGTTGTAACAGTAGGGAATGAGCTGATGGAAGATTAGTTGGTGGTGTGACAGGCTTCCCTGAAGAGATGAGTTTTCAGGGATCGCCTGAAAGCAGCTAGAATAGGAGAAAGCCATACAGGTTGAGGTAGAGCATTCCAGAGGATGGGAGAGGCCCTGGAGAAATCCTGGAGAGGAGCATGAGAGGAGGAGACAAGGGAGCTAGAGAGTAGGAGGTCTTGAGAGGAGCGGAGAGGACGGTTTTAGTGATATTTGGAGACAAGATTGGTGATGTAGCTCGGGGCAGAGTTGTGAATGGCTTTGTATGTTATGGTTAGTATTTTGAATTTAATTCGCTGGGCAATCGGGAGCCAGTGTAGGGATTGGCAGAGAGGGGGGGCAGACACTGAGCGGTTGGTAAGGTGGATAAGCCTGGCAGCAGCATTCATGATGGACTGAAGAGGGGATAGCCTATGAAGTGGTAGGCCTAAGAGAAGGGAGTTGCAGTAGTCGAGGCGAGAAATAACAAGGGAGTGAATGAGTAGCTTGGTGGTTTCAGTTGTTAAAAAGGGGTGAATTTTTGAGACGTTGCGGAGGTGAAGTCTACAAGTTTTTGACAATGATTGGATTTGGGGCTGAAAGGAAAGGTCAGAGTCTAGGATTACACCTAGTACCCAGGCATGAGGGGAGGGATTGATGGTTGCATAAATAGTTTTGATGGAAAAGTCATGGAGGGGGGCACGGGCGGGGGGGGGGAAATTACCAGCTCAGTTTTAGAGATTTAGTTTGAGGAAGTGGTGCGACATCCATGTTGATATGTCAGTAAGTTAGCAATGCGTGAGGAGACTGAAGGAGTGAGGTGAGGAGTAGACAGATAGATTTGAGTGTCATCGGCGTAGAGATGGTATTGGAAACCATGGACGGTTATCAAGTGACCGAGGGAGGCGGTGCAGATAGAGAAGAGGAGGGGTCGAAGAACAGAACCTTGGGAAACCCCCACAGAAAGGGGCAATGGGGAGGAGGAGGTAGAGTTGTGGGTGACACTGAAGGAGTGCTGCGATAGGTAGGAGGAAAACCAAGATAGAGCAGAATCTTGGAGGGAATTACCCGTTAAGGGATAAAAAAGGAGCACATAAGAGAAGTTTGGTATTAGGGGTTATTAATGCTTAGAATTTTAACATAGTAGGTGTCTTTACATAGTTACATAGTTAGTGAGGTTGAAAAAAGACATCAGTCCATCCAATTCAACCTATGATGTGTGTGTGTGTTTGCTGTTAACCGTACATTGTATACCCCTGTACGTTTTGGTCTTTAAGGTGCCCATCTAATAGTTTTTTGAAACTATCGATGCTCCCTGCTGATACGACTGCTTGTGGAAGAGAATTCCACATCCTTACTGCTCTGACAGTGAAGAACCCTCTACGTACTTAGGTTAAACCGCCTTTCCTCTAGTTTTAGTGAGTGGCCATGTGTCTTATTGTATTTCCTTTCTCTGAATAGTTTGTTCCTTATGCTAGGGTCGCCAGTACAGTATTTGTACATTGATATCATATCCCCCCTTAATCGTCTCTTCCCCAGAGAGAATAGGTTCAGTGCTTGTAGTCTTTCCTCATAGCTGATGTACTCCATTCCCCTAATTATTTTTGTTGCCCTTCTCTGGACTATTTCCAGTTCCAGCACATCCTTCCTGAGGACTGTTACTAATACTGGACTGTATTTACCACCCAATTTGAGTAAATGTCAGTGACAATGCCATATAGCTGAGCTCCTGCCCCCACTAGGGATGCCACTAGGGATGCCGATCCCCGGGACCAGCAGTTGTGATTGCCGCCGGGCACCCGCGATTGCTCCCTGCTGAGAGAGAAGGAAGGTCAGCTGTTGTAAACACAGCTGACCGTTCTTCTCTCTGAATTGATCACAGAGCACCTGTGATCCTTCTATATAGGATCACAGGTTTCTATGATAATTTCACAAGTCCCTCCCCCCACAGTTAGAAAACACTCTCCCCTAGGGTCACAATTAACCCTTTGATCATCCCTAGGTTAACCCCTTCCCTGCCAGTGTCATTATTACAGTAACAGTGCATATTTTTAGCACTGATTACTGTAGTATGTCACTGGTCCCCCCAAAAGTGTAAAAGTGTAAAAAATGTCAGTTAGGGGTCCGATCTGTCTGCCACAATGTCGCAATCCTGCTAAAAATCGCAGATCGCCGCCATTACTAGTAAGAAAAAAAATGACATAAATCTTTCCCCTAGTTTGTAGACGTGATAACTTTTGTACAAACCAATCAAAGACGCTTATTGCGATTTTTTTTTTAACAAAAATATTTAGCAGAATACAAATTGGCCTAAAAGGATGAAAATGTTTGATTTTTGAGTTTTTTTTTTGGGGGGGGGGGGATGTTATATAGCAAAATGTGATTTTTTTTTTTTTTTCCTGAATTGTCGCTTTTTTTTGTTTATAGCGCAAAAAATAAAAATAGCAGAGGTGTTTAAATACCACCAAAAAAAGCTCTATTTGTAGGAAAAAAAAGGACATCAATTTTATTTTGGTACAGTGTTGCACGACTGCACAATTTTGCGTTAAAGTAATGCAGTGCTGAAAAAAATGGCCTGGTCATTAACCACTTAAGCCCCGGAGGATTTGGCTGCTAAAAGACCAAGGGGTATTTTGCGATTCGGCACTGCGTGACTTTAACGGACAATTGCGCGGTCGTGCGATGCTGTACCTAAACGAATTTGACGTCCTTTTTTTCCCACAAGCAGAGCTTTGTTTTGGTGGTATTTGATCACCTGTGCGATTTTTTGATCACGCGCTATAAACAAAAAAAGAGTGTCAATTTTGCAAAAATAATAATATTTTTCACATTTTTTATATGAAATTCCCCCCAAAAAAATAGTAAAAATCAAAATTTTTTAACATTTTCGGCCAATTTGTTTTATGCTACATATGTTTGGTAAAAAAAATCGCAAAAAGCATATTTTGATAGGTTTGCGCAAAAGTTATCGTGTTTACTAACAAAGGGAAAGATTTTTGTCATTTTTGTTGGTTTTTTTTAACGCGTAATGGCGGCGATCTGCGATTTTTTTTGCGGTACTGCGACATTGCGGCGGACAGATCGGACCCTTGACTGACATTTTTGACACTTTTGGGGTTACCAGTGACATTTCTACAGTAATCAGTGCTATATATATGCACTGTTACTGTAAAAATACACTGGCAGTGAAGGGGTTAACTTTATTTGAGAGGGAGGGGCTGTGTGTGTCCCTAGGGGCGTGATTCTAACTGTGATTGGCTGTGGCTTGAGGTGTAGTTACACTGATCAACGGTACACTGTATGATCAGTGTCTCTACACAGGGAGAACTGACAGGCAGCTTGTTTACACAAGCTGCCTGCCTTTCTCCCTCTCCCCCGCCGATCTCAGAGTGACCGGCGGACATCGGGTCCACCGGTCACACGCGCGGGGGGGGACCCGTGACCGCGCGGCGGCGCGCGCTCGCTCCCCAGACCCTTCCAGGCTAGTGACGTGCCCATACGTCACTCTGCCTGTGAGGGGCTGACCGCCGCAGTATATGTTCGTGCGGCGCTCGGCAAGCGGTTAAGGGGGAAAATCCTTTCGGTCCAGAACTAGTTAAAGGTAGAAAAAGTTCTGAAATGATTTATTTTTGTCTCATTTTATTACAACACAGAAACCTGACGTTTTAACAGGGGTGTTTAGAACTTTTTTATCCACTGTGCATATTCATTAGCTTATGTGTTACAGTTAAGGATGGATAAGTGTATGTTAAAATCAATTTCCTTGCCATTCCATACCTCTATAAGCTCCTCATATGTAATATAGAAGAATCTGCTGTCGTCCTTCATTTGCATCCAGCCTTTGACATGGTCAAACCAAGACCCATACAGAGCTGGAAAAATCAATAGAACGTATTACTCAATAAAGACATGATAACTTATATAAATAATATGCATCTTTGCTAAATCAAGTAATGATGATTTGATATAGAGTAGACTTAAGTGGGTGTAACAAATCTTTTTTTTCCCCGATTCCTTTTTATGTAGTCAAATTAAGGTGACCGTAGATGGGTCAAAATTCAGCCGTTTCAGCAGGGACTGGACACGTTTCAAACCACGTGAGGTCACTGCAGTTGAACAAAAGCTGATCTATTGATCGACTTCTGTTAACCTTCCTAGCGGTATTCCCGAGTGTGGCTCGGGGTTAAATTTCAGTGCCAAAAGCGGTAACCCCGAGCCACACTCGGGGTATCGCTAGGAAGATCGCTGGATCCTGGTAGAGGGGTTACTTACCTTGTCACCGGGATCCAGCGATGTATCTCGGCGGTGTGTGGCGGCGGATCTTCCTCCCGATGCTCTGTGTGCCCCGGTTTCCGTCTCCTACGACGTGACGTTCGCAGGGGGGTGGAACCGGCGGCAAATTCAAATGTAAAACACACCAAACACACTGATACAATTCAAAATAAAATAAATTCACATTAGTTTTCCCCCCAGTGCCCTTTCCTGCTGTTTTACTGTACTTCTTATGTATGTATGTATGTATATATATATATACATACATATATATATATATATATATATATATATATATATATATATATATATATATATATATGTGTAAATATACAGTATATATATAATATGTATATGTATATATATATATATATATATATATATATATATATACAGTATATATATATACACAATTCAAGAAAACGTTTCCCCTATTGGTGGGACTTTTTAGGCACTCACATGTACACACAATTTTATAAAAAGTATAAATTTTATTGAAAAATTAAAATTTCATAGATATGCATAAAAAGCAAGTAAAGTAAGATACATCACATGTGCATTTGGGAAGTGACCACACAAGTACAGAGTGAAGGCTCAAAACCCGACTAGTTTCGGAGCTAAACAATTACTCCTTCTTCAGGGGGGAGACGAGACCCTGGGTGGTGGTCTGTAGATAATTAATTAGGTAGACATCAGTCAAATATAACAATAATGCAGTCATATATACATTACAATAATTTGTAGAACAAGAAATTTCCTCAAGATAAAGAAGAATTGTGACTTACATTCTATGCAGTGATGAATGGCACTATAAACCTGCCGGGATGTATTAAAATCAGATGCTGTCTATGCTCCACCGAACCTACACTCTGGCTGAATCAAAACATATAAATGGGGTACTCAGACCTCATACACATGTGTTGTGGAGGAAACGAGTATGCCAATTTCTTGTGGGTGGCTCTCAGGAAGCACCAGGTAAGGATAGCTGGATCCCAAATTAGTGGCTGATCAGCTGGAAGGAGGAAACGTGAAATTGTAAGGAACAAGTAACTTCAAAAATCCAGTGATTGGAGGTGGCTATTTCTTTAGAAAAAGAGAATGGAAGATGCATAAGGAAATAAAGAAAAGAATTAAACATTCTTACTAGAATGTACATGTTGTATTTGGAGGCATGAGGTTTCATATTCCTCCAAAGCTTCAAAACAAAAGGAGGAGAAGGAGGGGTAAATTTACTTGGTCTTACAGAGCAGGTTATTCTCTATACCACGTTCTAAAAGTTAATTGATTTGTGTCTCTTCCATTCTAGTATAGCCATTAGTATAAGATAGTCACCTCCAAAGCACAAAGATAGAAGGTAAAAAAGGGGGGTTTTCTTGTTGATGAGTATAAAAATAGAGTATACCAGTTACCTTGTTCAGATGATAAACGGCCTGGATCATGCCAGACAAACAACCCTCGGTGTTCACAGCAAGCGAGCAATTGGCTCACTGCTATGATTCGGGGGTTTAAATGTGAAGTCAAATTGACTTCACAGCTGTATTTACTTAGCTGGATTGGTTTGAGTTCTCCTTCCGTTGATTGCCTGGTGGGGTCCCTGGTGTGGGGGGGCCGGGCGCTCTCCCCGTCCACTGCTCGGCTGTCGGGCATGGCGGAAGTGCGGTCGGCTCCTGCGCACCACCGGCACGTCACATGACCTGCTCGCGTGGAACGCAGGCGGGTCATAGTGTGTGTCATCGTCTGGACGTCTCGCGATACGCGAGATTGGTGCAGAGCCGAGGACTCATGTTGCGGCTCGCCACTAGGTGGCGGCCGCTTACCGTGCCGGGCTGTTTACCTGGAGCGAGCTGGATGGCCATACATTTACCCATTGTTTCATCTGGCTGTGGACAAAGAGAAATTTAAATGAGGTGTATATAAAATTATGAGGTTCTTTCTCTGTTTTTTTGACAAAATATCATTCAACAAATAAAGAGGAATGGAGCAAAAAGAAAAAATGTATATGTAATGGGGATAAAATCCAAAAAGGATTTTCTAAGTAGACGCAAGACGAAATTAGAATTTTTTAAACGTGCCAACAGACACATTAGAAGCATTGAGACATGTGACCCAGACTTGCCCCTTGGGCGACATGCAGGACTTGTTCACCAAAGGAAATGTCCAAAAATTTGATTTCTCATCCTAGATAGAATCCACCTAGTGGCGAGCCGCAACATGAGTCCTCGGCTCTGCACCAATCTCGCGTATCACGAGACGTCCAGACGATGACTCACACTATGCCCTGCCTGCGTTCCACGCGAGCGGGTCATGTGACGTGCCGGTGGTGCGCAGGAGCCGACCGCACTTCCGCCATGCCCGACAGCCGAGCAGTGGACGGGGAGAGCGCCCGGCCCCCCCACACCAGGGACCCCACCAGGCAATCAACGGAAGGAGAACTCAAACCAATCCAGCTAAGTAAATACAGCTGTGAAGTCAATTTGACTTCACATTTAAACCCCCGAATCATAGCAGTGAGCCAATTGCTCGCTTGCTGTGAACACCGAGGGTTGTTTGTCTGGCATGATCCAGGCCGTTTATCATCTGAACAAGGTAACTGGTATACTCTATTTTTATACTCATCAACAAGAAAACCCCCCTTTTTTACCTTCTATCTTTGTGCTTTGGAGGTGACTATCTTATACTAATGGCTATACTAGAATGGAAGAGACACAAATCAATTAACTTTTAGAACGTGGTATAGAGAATAACCTGCTCTGTAAGACCAAGTAAATTTACCCCTCCTTCTCCTCCTTTTGTTTTGAAGCTTTGGAGGAATATGAAACCTCATGCCTCCAAATACAACATGTACATTCTAGTAAGAATGTTTAATTATTTTCTTTATTTCCTTATGCATCTTCCATTCTCTTTTTCTAAAGAAATAGCCACCTCCAATCACTGGATTTTTGAAGTTACTTGTTCCTTACAATTTCACGTTTCCTCCTTCCAGCTGATCAGCCACTAATTTGGGATCCAGCTATCCTTACCTGGTGCTTCCTGAGAGCCACCCACAAGAAATTGGCATACTCGTTTCCTCCACAACACATGTGTATGAGGTCTGAGTACCCCATTTATATGTTTTGATTCAGCCAGAGTGTAGGTTCGGTGGAGCATAGACAGCATCTGATTTTAATACATCCCGGCAGATTTATAGTGCCATTCATCACTGCATAGAATGTAAGTCACAATTCTTCTTTATCTTGAGGAAATTTCTTGTTCTACAAATTATTGTAATGTATATATGACTGCATTATTGTTATATTTGACTGATGTCTACCTAATTAATTATCTACAGACCACCACCCAGGGTCTCGTCTCCCCCCTGAAGAAGGAGTAATTGTTTAGCTCCGAAACTAGTCGGGTTTTGAGCCTTCACTCTGTACTTGTGTGGTCACTTCCCAAATGCACATGTGATGTATCTTACTTTACTTGCTTTTTATGCATATCTATGGAATTGTAATTTTTCAATAAAATTTATACTTTTTATAAAATTGTGTGTACATTTGAGTGCCTAAAAAGTCCCACCAATAGGGGAAACGTTTTCTTGAATTGTTATAGGGATGTGGCACCACCAATAGCACCCAACACAGGTACCTCTCTTTGATACATATATATATACAGTATACGTATACGTATATGTATATATATATATATATATATATATATATATATGTATACATACATACATACATACATACATACATACTTTAGCTTATTTATAGTTTTTTATTATATTATAATTTATGATTTTGTGTTTCAAACTTTATCATACCTGAGATATTATAAAGAAGAACGCACAGTAAAAAAAAATCATATGTAAATAGTAAGTTTGGGCTGCTCATCATTAAGAATTACATGCAAAATAATGGTACCGATTTCAGCACCTAAAATCAGAAAGAATCATACCGCCAGGGAGGTTCAACCACCCTGTGGGAGAAAAGCCACTCGATTAGCAGCAGAAGCCAATGGTGGCAGCGCTAATCTGTATATTCTGACAGCAGGGGAGTCTCCCCACTGTAAGCACAACAGTGAGGATTCCCCCATCCAACTCAAATGTGTGGATGGGGGAATCGGTTCTGTTTTTTTTTTGTTCAGCCTGCTGTCTGAACGAAAAATTTTAACCACGTATTGCCAGCTTAATACCCTACTTTCAGTGATAACAGAGGATGGTGATCGCCACGAAAAAGAAGATAGCTGCCGAAAATGTCAGAAATTAGAAAGAGGAACCCTCTGCATAAAATATCCCAAGTGAGCACCCCTTATTTGAACTTGTGGAGGGAACTCTAAGGCCTTGTATAGACTTACTTTGCTATTTAAAGTGTGCTCTGCATTCAGATTGTGCTTCACAAAGCAATAGAACGGCAGTGAGGAGGCATTATATCACCTTCTCACCACCTGTTTAACCCCTAAATTGATGGACAACCGCATAATGTGTGGTTGCAGGGTGGTTGCAGCGCTGCCCATCTTGTTGTTGCTGTCACACTTTTAATGCTTAGAGACTCAGCCTGTCTCCAGTTTACCAAGTAAAGTCATTCTAAAAGATTCTATTTGCTGCAGATCTTTATTACAGGTAATAACAGTTTCACATTATTCCAGTTTAAAATACTTTACCATCTTTTCTAGCTCGAATGTGTCTCCCCTCCACGCCATGGAAGATCATCAATGTACCCCCCCTACCAAACAATACCTTGTGTGAAGGGGTTAACCATGACATAGACGTGGAGAACCTTCCACCAAGCCTTAAAGTAATTGTAAAGGAATTTTTTTTTAAATAACAAACATGTCATACTTACCTGCTCTGTGTAATGGTCTTGCACAGAGCAGTCCCAAGCTTTCGCTTCTAGGGTCCTCTAGGGTGCACTGCTGGCTCCCAGGGCCCCTCCCCCTTGCCAAATGCCCCCTTAACAAGCCACTTGCTATGGGGGCACTCGTGCGTGCTCACTCCCGAAACGGCTCTCTGTTTCCATAAGACACAGAGAGTGTGTGGCTCAGCCCCACCCCCACCTCACTGGCTGCGATTACCAGCAGTGGGAGCCAATGGTTCCTGCTGCTGCATCTCAGCCAATCAGGAGGGAAAGACCCTGGAGAGTCTCGGCCCTCGTGCAAATCGCTGGATAAGGTTCAGGTAAGTATTAGAAGGGGGGTGAGGGGGCAGCTGGATACTGAAGGTTTTTACCTTCCTGTATAGTATTATAAAGGTAAAAAACCTTCAGCCTTTACAACCACTTTAAGACAGGGCCTATTTTTGACACTTGGTGTTTACAAGCTAAAATCTGTTTTTTTTTGCTAGAAAACTACTTAGAACCCCCAAACATTTTATATATATATATATATATATATATATATATATATATATATATATATATATATATATATAAATATATATATATATATATAAATATATATATATATATATATATATATATTTTAGCAGAGACCCTAGAGAATAAAATGGAGATCTTTGCAATATTTTTTATCACACCGTATTTGCGCAGCAGTCTTCCAAACGCAATTTTTTTTGGGAAAAAATTCACTTTTTTGAATTAAAAAATAAGAAAACAGTAAAGTCAGCCCAATTTTTTTTCCATAATGTGAAAGATAATGTTACGCCAAGTAAATAGATACCCAACATGTCATGCTTCAAAATTGCGCACGCTCGCGGAATGGCGTCAAACATTGGTACTTAAAAATCCCCATAGGCGACACTTTAAAAATTTCAACAGATTACCAGTTAGAGTTCCAGAGGAGGTCTAGAGCTCAAATTTTTTGCTCTTTCTCTAACGATCGCAGCGATACTTCACATGTGTGGTTTGAACACCGTTTACATAAGTGGGCGGGACTTGCGTATGCGTTCGCTTCTGCGTGCATGCTAACGGGGACAGGGCACTTTAGTTTTTTTTTTTTCCTATTTATTTTATTTATTTATTTATTTTTTTTGCACAGTTTTTGAAAAAAAAATGTTTTGATCATTTCTATTCCTATTACAAGGAATGTGAACATCCCTTGTAATAGAAATAGGCATGACAGGACCTCTTTATTGTGATATCTGGGGTCAAAAAGACCTCAGACCTCACAACTACAGTAAAAAAGAAAAAAAAATTGTTGGAAAAGAATCGGCCCTTTAAACCAGTTGCAAGGCAACGACGTTTGACGTCGCTCCTGTCCTCCAAGACCATAGAGTCGAGTGGGGGCCATCTTGCCCTCACTCGACTTCCTGTCTTTGAGGATCCGGGACCGGATCGTTTTCCCCGCTGCGGGGGAAACGGCCGGGACGTGGCGGGAGGGGGGGGGCACCTCTTCCGCCGCACCGTAAGGGTAATACCGCAGCAAATCCACCACTGGGACCACCCTTACCTGAAAGCCGACTGTCCACCGTTTAAAAAATACCGGGGTTATATCTGCTATCTGCTGCCATAACCCCGGTATTTAGCTTTAAACGACCGACGTATAATGGCGGTCGTTAAGTGGTTAAATAGGTTGGCCAAACATGGGAAAAAATTTGACCCCCCCATAAAAGCCCTACACCTTTTCAAACAGAAAACCTTCCAAATAAAAAAAAAAAAAATGTGTGTAAGAAAGATTTCCACTGCAATTAATAAAAGTTCCAGTGATTCTTTTGTGTATCCACTATCTCTATAATGCAGGGCTTTTTTCAGCTGGGAATTGGTGGAACTCAGTTCCACCACCTTTTGGCTCAGGCCCTCTGCTCCCTGCTCACCACTATCACTTGTAAACACAGAGGTCTGGCTTCTGCGTTTACAAGTGACAGCTTTTCTCCCAACGGCTTCCATAGATCTGAACTCCTGAGCGTCTCCCACTGAATGCAGGATGGGGACACAGGGAAATGTAGGTGCTTGGGGTTCAGTGGGGATGCTAACACCCCTACTGAATGATCTCCCTGCAAGGGAGAGAGGCAGAGCCACCCGCAGTGTGCCGAGAGGTACTAGAGAAGAAGAGGGGTGAAAAGTGAGGTGTGGATGGGGGATGCAGAGGTAAGCAGCTGTGGAATAACGTGTAGATAGGTGTATGAAGTGATTGGCGCTGCCTGTGTTGTGTCAATAAAGCTTAATGTATAAATTATTGATCAATATCCTCTGACCACATGTAATTCACAAATAATTTTTTGTGAATTACATGTGGTCAGAGGATATTGATCAATAATTTATACATTAAGCTTTATTGACACAACACAGGCAGGGCCAATCACTTCATACACCTATCTACACGTTTATCATATATCCCTTTTTAGGGTTATATCTCGAAGTGGACTGCAGCCAATTTTACCTTATTTATATTCCTTAGCGCAGATCCCCCTTCCCCCATTTTCAGCTGTGGAAGAAGGCTGAGCTCTGCACTCTATGTGTAGTGCACCCCTGAACTCTGCACTCTGTGTGTAGCGCACCCCAGAACTCTGCACTCTGTGTGTAGGGCACACCCGAGCTCTGCATATAGAGCACCCTTGAACTCTGCACTCTGTGTGTACCTCCACCAAACTCTGCACCGTGTACATAATGCTCTCCTGGTATTTAATGCCCCTTTAAGACCCTCCCACTGTTAGTGAAATTTGACAATACTCACTATTTGATGCAGTTTGAAGGGTTTATGTGTCGGGGGTAGGGGGTTTTGGGGGGGTCGTGGTTGAGTTCCTGCACCTATTTTCTGAGAAAAAAGGACTGATTTAATGCCCCCATAGCTAAATTGTGGGGGTTTGAGGAATGCAGAGATCTGACATCCAAAGTGACCCATGAGTAATTTAGAAATGTAAATTAACCCGCGCTTAGGAATATAATATTTTTGCTCAGATGTATAAAAATCACTGTATATCTCCAAAGTCAAGGTGGATGGCTATGGAAGTATTATGCTCCAAGTGTGGGCTTCTGCTTATAGCAAAGGTAAATACCTTGAGAGTTATATAGTATGTATATATCAGCGCTGCTCCTTTATATAAAGAGTGCTAAAAGTGACAAGTGCACAAAAGATAATGAATATAGTCTGTGAAAAAATGTATAATATGATAGTGCTCCTAAAGTGTTAACTATACCTAAACAATAGTAAATATATCAACCTAATGTTGCCTCCTATAATAATGTAATTGAATAAATACAATACCATCCAAAAAATGGTATAAATAAATATATAAATAAAAAATATGAATACAATATGTAATAATTTATAATGTGCAATTTATAATGTGCAAATTAATAAATAAATAAAGTTCATATAAATAAATTGCCAAGTGAAAAAGTCCTTATAGTCTGCAATGACTATATATTGTAATTAATTCTTCCAAAAGTGCTGGTGCTCAAAAGTGCAAATAGTGATAGGACAACTCTATGGTTCACTCTGTGCTCCCCTCTTGTGTCCCCACTCACCGGACAGTAGAAGGGATGAGCATAAATAATGGATTAGCGGTGAAGTATATATATCCCTGTATTCCTTCCTGCTGGGGTTAGTAATTTCTCTCCCAATTCAATGTATGTGCTAGAGCCATTTTAGAATCCATTATATAGCCATGAAGTCTATTACCAACAGCTGAAGATGCCAGTCAACCCACTCTCTTAAACATGATCTCATAAGGGTCAGGATCTCGCGCCCCATAGCTATATAAAAACCAGCAGAGAGCAGAGCTGGCACAACGACAGGAGACAGAGTCTGAGGAGGACCTGGTCAGCAGCGGAGAAGACATCAGTGACAGAGAAGACAGGAGGAAGCACACCAAAGGAAGAAGACCGGAGGAGAAGACCGGAGGAAGATTTTTGGTAAAGGACTTGTTAAACCGTCTATTGTTTTTATTTACAATACACTGCCTTTTTTTGGGTGAATGGGTAGGGGTACAATGTACCCCATATTCATTCACATAGGAAGGGGGCTGGGATCTGGGGGCCCCTTTGTTAAAGGAGGCCTCCAGATTCTGATAAGCTCCCTGCTCGCAAACCCCCCAAACCACCGCCCAGGGTTGTCAGGAAAAGGCCCTTGTCCCCATCAACATAGGGAAAAGGTGCTTTGGGGTAGGGCGCAGAGACCTCCCTGCCCCAAAGCACCCCCCCCCTTGCTGAGGGGTTGTGGCCTGGTATAGTTCAGGAGGGGGGGCACTCACTCGTCCCCCCCTTTTCCTGACCTGCCGGGCTGCATGCTTAGATAACGATCTGGTATGGAGTTTGGGGGGGCCCCATGCAGCGAAGCATGCTTGTTATACTCACTGTGGAACCTAAGGGGATAATGTTCCGTATTATGTAAAAAGGCTGTTTGATCCTGTCTTCTCTAATCCTCCCCTTCTTTTACTGTCCCCAATCTATCTCCTGATAGTACAGAGCCCTCTGCACACGTTCAGTGTGGTATGTATTGCTAGAGAGTATTTTTTTTTTTCTTGGAAGGGTGCATGTGTGCTGATCCCAAGGCCAATCAGCACTGTCCAGACAGAGGATCAGGGGTCCTGCAGCCTCATAGGACAGTCAGAGTAGAAAGATAACTGCTTCTACAAGCTTTAACCAGTGCTTGGCCAGACACTGATAGAAGTCACAAGACTGCTATATACTGCTGATAAAAAAAGATATTTAGCAGTTTATATTTACAAAAGGAATTGTGTTCCCATGTTCTGTGTACTGTGGGAGACCAGATATAGTAAATGCAGGGTCCTGGGTTTAGTAACACTTTAACTAACAAACTTTTGAAGCAGTTACAGCAACAAGTTTTTTTTAATCCCTTTTGGCATAAAGGTTTTGTAAAAAAAAATGAATAAAATCTGACCGTTGTAAGAATCTCTGTGTTATATAGTTTGCCTCATCCTTCTGACGGTCACTTTTGCTGGATATCTTGGTCCAGTAAAGGAAGTTGAAAAATAGTAGACTTACTGGCCCGATAAACAGGTAAAAATAATGCTTTTGTTTTTGGGTTCAATGCCTCTTTAATGATAGGTCTGTTTTAAGTTTCCATAAACCTGACCTTACATGAGGACGTCGCATGACGAAACACGTGGGGCGGGGCAAGGACGCTGTCGTCACTGCGCATACCAATTCAAACTCGCAGTCTGCGAGGAGACGAACGAGCTACAATATCTAGCCTTTAACCCTAGTGTTGGGAGGACAGACGTGACATGTGAGTGGAATATTTGTTATTTTAAATAAAAGCCTGTTTTTTACATTTCACACGATGGGAGCCTCCTTCCTTCTTTTACTTTTCCTATATTGAGCACTATGGCTAAAGAGAGGTGATACAGACAGGAGTCTGACTCGGGAGAGGAGTGGATACAGTGGTTGCTGGAAATAATTGGGCGTTTGTGCTGATTTATAATCTGACCAGCCTGGTGTTCTGGTGAGTTTGATTTAGTGAGAGCAGTGATGGATTCACATTTGGGTTCTGCAGTGCAGTGGACACTGTACACGATTGGAGGAATTGGGGACAACATTGAGCCATTTTTTACCATTTTTTATCTTGTTTGATTTTTTTGTTTTTCATTTTTTTATTTCTCAGTTTTTGAAGGTGCCATAATTGGACTATAGTACTTTATGAACATTCTATGGATGTTTGCAATCACTTGGCATTTATTATACTGCACATTGATTTGCACTAGCACTTTTGATATTGTTTGCACATCGTGAATATAAAAATTATTAGTATTTGATATAGTAAGCTATGTCTTATTAGCACTTTATTATATCTTTGCATGTATTTATGAATTTGTATTCTAGCATATGTTATGCACGTATTTATGAATTAGGTACACATAGTAGGTGTGTGTATCAGCGCTGCTCACTATAGACTCTGTCCCACTTACATGAGCACCTTCTGACATCCAGCTGGAGATCTCTCCCTTCTTCAAGTTCAACCTTCCCTTCCCCCCTCCATCTACCACCTTACATTATATCCATTACAAACCTGAATTTCTGCAATGTGACACATCACTATAAAAACCAAGCTTGGATTACAATGAAATCTGGTATTACAGTACCATAAACAGGGTGAAGTAGGAGTCAACAAATTCACATGATTACCCTAGCTTAGCTGACACACAATCACACAATATATGTATAAATTAGTACTTTAAATCTTTTTTTCCTGCACCTGTCTTTTACTTCATATTTCAGTAAATCCTTTGTATTGTGTATTGTTTCACGTCATAAACTCACCATTCCCTTTCACAAAGTCTTCAATTAATTGTTGAATATTCTCAGGTTCCTTGAAAATGTAAAGAATCTTAGTGAAGTGGAACAAAGAAACAATTATGTCCTTAGGATTCCGGATTGTATATATAATCTGAAAAGAACCCAAAGAATTCAGGATATTTTAGCATTCAAAGGTGCTCTGTTTTCATGTGTCTGTGCTACAAAGTTGGCTTTTGAGGCAGATATTAAAATAAATAAATACATTTAAAAAAAAATGGGGAACTAAACTCACTTACTATTATCCACCCCCTCTTACAGAAAGGCTAAAAAATTGTATATCTTTTTGTGCAGAAAAACACTTTGGGGTTTCAGCCAATCGGTATGCTCGCAGCATTTGTGCGCACACGCAGAAATCCTGGCGCACGTGCGCATATGCGCTGCTGGTATCTAGGACCTGACTGAAACCTGACACACATATGCGCACATACACCAGGACTTCTGCGCATGTGCACAAACGGCGCTAGCTTCTGGCAGGTTGCCAGTATACTGCCTGGCAGTGTTTGTGTGCATGTGCATAAATATGTCATGCATGTTCCCTAACGTCCCACAGTTGCAGCCTAGTAATGCGTATACATACGTGCTAGAATTTTGAAAATGGTGGTGTGGAGGAGGGGCAGGGGTATGCCATTCATTCAGCAGTTTAGTTCTGCTTATTTGGCTGTACTTCTCCAGTTCATCAGCAGTTTGCTCTGCACTCCTGTGACCTGTTTTAAGCTGACAGCTGAAGCCCACTGTCGGCTGATGTCACAGAGCCGGTCCAGGCTGGGTAAATGTCACAATCAAATGGTCGGGATCTGTCGAGAACCCTGGACCGGCACCTGGCTCAGCCTCTCAACAGGCCGCTGGGAGCCCGAGTCAGCAGCACCCACCTCCGAGTCAGCCCAGCGCTCCATTGAGCACGGACTAGGGGCAGAGCAGAGAGACAGTGACTGACAGTCACCAGCTCTCTGCTCATGGAGCACTGAGAACTGAGCAATCGGCAGTGTTTGATCGCTCGGTTCTCAGTCTTAGAACCGGTGGGGGACAGATGCAGCATCGGACCGATACTGCATCCACCTAGGTAAGTACAATTCCATACAATTCCATTCCAAACAACCTCCTCCACACTGGACTAATCCCTTTCAATTCCCTGCCTCTCTAATTCCTTCTCTCTACCTCTACACTCCCTACTCTCTTCCTTCATTTTCCAAACTCCAGGAGATTATACAAACTACTGAAGCATCTGCCACAATGCTAATGTTACTTAAAGGGGTATAAAAGTGTACCCTCGCCTTGTAAATCAACCCGTTTAGCTTAAAATAGCAAAAATAGATAAGAAAGACAAAACATTTGTGTGTGTATATATATATATATATATATATATATATATATATATATATATATACATATTTTTTTTTATTAATTATTACACAACTTTTATTCTCAGCTGCATAAGGGGCTTAGAAAGCTGGGGGTGCTGACTGCAGGGGGGAGGGCTGTCAGCACAAGTCTTGGCCAGGCAGGTTATGCTCCCAGCACAGCCAGAAAACTAACCACACTGGGAAGGATGTGCTTATATGTCTAGCCTGCTCAGTTTAAAATAGGAAAGTAGTGGGATTGGCAGGATCGCCAGGTATTTAAAACAAAGGAAGGAATGCAAAGAGGATACTTCTTTACACAAGTACATGGTACAAAAGACACATATCAGAAATATATATATATTTTTAAATCAAGTCCTCTGCAGGTTTATGCCATAATGTTCTAGTATTCAGCACTGAGCTGTCAGTGTTTGAGCATTTCCATCATGGCCCAGTCTTCCTTTCATATTTCGTCTATTGGGCTTGAATGGCAAGACCACGATAACGTCACTCCTGTACATGCACACAGGAGTCTCATCACCACAGAACAGAGCGGGTGCCATATTTGTAAACTGAGCTACACATGTGTGGCTCAGTATATATGACAGCTGACAAGCATCTATGGCCTCTTTAGGGTCCATTCTGTCATAAATACCCTGCCTGTCAGCAGTTTTGTAAAAAGTGAGTTTATCCTAGTCTGAATATAGATACATTTTAAAGGTAAGTAAATGTTAGCTTTAACTTTTGAACAGTTCCTAAGGCAGTAATTTATATTTCATTTTGTATACAAACTTTTATTGAAAGGAAACAGAAGATGGTGGTACAAAGAGAATTGGTACATTAATATGACAAATAATGGTATCACGTAGAGTAAATAGAAATATAACCATCTTAAGTAATTTCAGGTTATCTCCATTAAATATGGGAGTTTGATATCAAAATAACAACAAGGATATCAAAAATATAGTTCCTGGATATAGGTACATAGCAGTATAGTTAGAAAGAGAGTTTCATAACACTAAGCATTAGGCCGGATACCCGGTGTCAAATGAAAGGGTTTTAAATAGTCAGGTTATCTCATACCCACCTTTGCTTTGGATTTGAAAAACGATTTTGCAAACACGTGGTGGGGGAGGTGGGAGGATATTATTCTTGGCTGGGTAAGTTTTTCTTCATTTTCTTGAAATTGAACAGTCTCATACCATGGTGCTCTTTCGTAGTTTGGTACACTCTGACATAATGCCGCATCCCCATTATATTTGATTAAACTCAAGATCTCTATCATCCAATTTGTGCCTGTAAACAACACAAATACAATCTATATGGATATGGATAATAAAAAAAGCCGATGGGGTTGATTTACTACAACAGGAATATGCAAAATCTGGTGCAGCTCTACACAGAAACCAATCAGCTTCCAGATTTTATTGTCAAAGCTGAACTGAACAAATTAAAGTTAGAAGCTGATTGGCTACCATGCTCAGCTGCACTAGATTATTTTAGTAAATCTTCTGCGTTGTGTTATATAGTAAATCTTGGAGGATTTCTTCCACACTGCCACATATTTAAAAGGATAAATATGCCACATATTTAAAAGGAACTACCTAAGATCAGTTTACAAATAGGGATGCACAGTGATGAACAGTGATAGTAGTACAAGGTGCAGTCAAATGCAAAGTAATAACACAAATTAAAACAGAGTACACTGTGCTATGAGGTAAGCAGCTAGTACTTGGAATAAAGATACAAACTTCCAAAAACAAAACACAAGCAAATAGTGCCGCGCTAACCAAAGATAATAGAACCAATAGATAAGATATACATAATCAATATATAACAATAAACAGTATGTAAATCATACAAAAAAAGTCCATAAATGAATGGTAAAATCCAGGAGAAAAAAGGTAGATGACACCAGCATTCCCAGAAGAACCATATACAAAAAAGGAAGAGGGTGACTGGAAAACAAGAAAATAGCTACACACCCTATGTGGTATAAGGTAATCACCTTAAAAGATAACAATGACCACTGAATCATAAGTGGTCCAAATAGGCAATCAACCGATCCTCCGATCCTCCGTACCCAAGACATGGATCAGCCATCAACCAGCTCATATGTCATGAAAGGCAAGAGATAAAAGCGCCTTTTTAGAGTCTAGACCAGTGATGGCAAACCTTGGCATCCCAGAGGTTTTGGAACTACATTCCCATGATACTCAACTGCACTGCCGAGTGCATGAGCATTATGGGAAGTGTAGTTCCAAAACATCTGGGGTGCCAAGGTTCGCCATCACTGGTCTACACCAACCCCCAGACAACGTCATGTATGACAAAACATGTAGGGTGTGGTTTATAGCGGTGACATCACCCTTTTCATTTCTGATTGGAGGATTGCTGATTCCTCGCAGAAGCCTGGATTTCGGAACTAATGCTGCAGGAACACCACAACACATGATTTTTATGCCTGTACCATTTGATTTGCTGGTAATAAATGTTATATCTTTTAATGCATTTTAATGCACATGGGAGTGCTTTTATCTCTTGCTTTTCATAACATATGAGCTGGTTTATGGCTGATCCTTTATGTACCCATGTCTTATGGACAGATGATCGGTTGTTTGCCTATTTGGACCACCTATGATTTAGTGGTCATTGTGATCTGGTAAGATATTACCTTATACCACATAGGGTGTGAAGCTATTTTCTTGTTTTCCAGTCACCCTCTTCCTTTTTTGTATATGGTTCTTCTGGGAATGCTGGTGTCATCTACTTTTTCTCTCCTGGATTTTACCATTCATTTATGGACTTTTTTGTACAATAACACAAATGACTTTGTATTGTAGCAACTCCAAAATTCCAGAGGCATTTACAGGCTTACTACCTTTTTTTGGTAATTTTTACAAGTGGAATAGATTACAATCTTGGCTAACGCACATTACTCATGGATATCCCATGCTTTGTCAAGGCATATAAAATAGCCTGGTTCCTTGACAAATTGTAGACTATATATGCCAAACATGAACTGGCTGAGATTTTAAAATTGATACATTGTTGTTTTGGCAAAGATGGCAAAACTGATTGTAGCATTGTTATTGTTTATTATATCTGTGTTTTCCCACTTTGTTAAAACCCCTTTCACACGATCGGACTGATCGGGTCCGCCTGTCCGTTTTTCAGGCAGACCCAACCCATTGTCCTCTATGGGGAGGCGGATGGCGACAAGAGGCGCTGAAAACAGACGTATGGCGATATGTTCGCCATCCGTCCAGCGGGTCGGATCGGATAAAAATGGACAGGCTGTCCGTTTTCATCTGATCTCCCCATAGAGGAGAGTGGGACTCTGACAGGTCTGTCTCTGCACAGTGAGTGGACAGGACCTGTCATCCTCCTGCTCAGCGGGAATCAGCAGAACGGTCCCCGCCAGGGGCGTAACTACAGGGGTTGCAGGGGTTGCGATTGCTACCGGGCCCCATGCTCCAGGGGGCCCAGTAGCAAACCAGTGGGTGAACTTCCAGGATTGCAAAAGTCACACTTGCGACTGGGCCCTGGCATTGCACCACTGTGGGGAGGCCCAAAGATTGCAGGAAGGGAGCCCACTGCAGAACTTGTGAAAGGATCCTGCTGCGGGACCGTAATAAAAGGCCATGCAACGAGAGTAAAGAGCCCCAGGATTAGTGGGAAGAGCCCTGGGCTTGAAGGGAAGGGCCCCGGCCAGGGATCTGGGGGGGCCCTTCATGGTTTCTTGCATCGGGGCCCTGAAGGCTCTAGTTACGCCTCTGGTCCCCGCTGAGCAAGTGGAGTGCATCCACCTCTTGTGAAAGGGGCCTTAATGTCTTATACATTCTCTGCCTTATAAATAGAGGAAAGGGAAAATAATAATCCTACTACTTAGAAAAAAAGCTGTTCATTCGAAGGGATTGCATGAGGACTCGAGGACATACTGTACAATGCGATTAGAGGAGAAGCGTTTTAACCTCAGGCAACGAGGGGGGTTCTTTACTGTTAGGGCTACAAGATTGTGGAATTCTCTACCACAAAAGGTGGTTTCTGCGGGAAGTATGGTGGCTTTCAAAAGACTTACATCTCAAGGATCAGGACATTAAGGGCTATGTGAGATGATTACAGCCACACACACCTACACAGGTTGAACTGGATGGACTATTGTCTTTATTCAACCTCACCTACTATGTAACTATGTAACTACTTTTTATGGAAAAAGTGACAGTGGAACTTGTTCTCTGCAGAACATAGAAAATGCAATTGCATTTGTGTATCCAGCCTGTGTTGTTTTCAAGTAATTGTTATCATTATGTTGCCACCTTGTGATCATTTTTTGTGTTTCATGGTGTTTTCTGTATTTCCTTTTCTTGTGTGTGGGCTTCTGTAATGCGTCCTTCCTCCTACAAGACACAAACTGGGGCTAGGAAAGGCCAATACTCCTTTTTGATCACCTAAACAACCTCTACATCTATCTACTGCATTTTATTGTATTGCCACAGCTTTCTGCATGCAATAAAGACATTTATAGATATTGAGTGTTTTCAGCTATTTGACGAAGATTTTGCGCAGTGAGTGTCTCTACTATATACAGGCTAGTCATAGCGGTTTCAGAAAGGGATAGTCGCTAATATAACAATTGGAGTCAGAATAGAACTGCTTTCTCCTGTCTGCAGTGTCTCAGTTTAAATCATTCTGTAGTAAAACTAAGAGGTTGATTTATTAAAGGCAAATAGACTGTGCACTTTGGAAAGTGCACTTGCACTCTGCAAGAGCAGTTGCATAGCAACTGTCCCTGGTTTCGAGGGACTGTCCCTGATTTGGAACAAAGTCCCTCTATCCCTCTTTCCTCCTCATTAGTCTCTCATTTTGGTCTGATCTATAGAGTTGTATATAAAATGCACTACTTATCTATCAAAAAGTGTTTCCCAGTGCTAAACCTTTCATCCAATTTCTAAATTGCTGCATATGTAAATTCCAAAAGCCAATATAAAGGAATAGTACTGGTAAAAAAGGACTTGTGGGTTTAACCAGTCATTTTTTTCTACAGTTCTCCTTTAAGGAGGGTGGGACCAGGGGTGTGTCCTATGCCTACATAATTTTGCTAATAGATGTCCCTCATTCCCATCTCAAAAAATTGGGAGGTATGGCAGTTGCTCCAGAGCTTAGTATATGAGCAGAAGCTCTGCTGACTTTCATCATCCAATCATGTGAAGCAAAAATGCTGTTTTTTTTTATTTTCCTTGCAGGTGATTGGGTATTCTTTGCAAAGTGAAACTTTTCCTCATTTACTAAGCTTTGTAGTAACTGCTCTTGCAGAGTGAAACTGCACTTTGCAAAGTGTACAGTCTATTTGCCTTAAGTAAATCAACCCCTAAGAGTCTATGCCTGGGTATGGTAAGCTCAGGGACTGCTTTTCCATAATAAATGTAGAGTTTTCTTGTTATACTATTGTGGGATATTGTAAAGTCAGGAGTCTTTTTATGTTCTGGAACACTTATTATGTATCTATTACTGTTTCATAGTATCACGTTATGTATGTGTTAACTCCTTTGAGCTGAGGTCTCCCAACCCTTTAAGGAGTTTAGGGGGGGGGTGTTTATGATCATGTGACCGCAGTGATTGGCTGTCATAGGGGTCACATGATCGGAAAGCTCCTGATCGCAAGTCGTCGGTAACTGTGCTGGGAGCGCGTTCGGGACAGCAGTGTTTGCAATAATGCACGCAATGATGAGGCCTCTCTGGGCCAAGGGCCACCAGCTGAGAGGCTGCATATATGCTTGCAGCCGATGCCATGAGGTTAATATCTTAAAACTGACATCTAGTGGCAATTCAGTGTAACTATTTATTTACGTATTTGTTAATGGTATGATCCAGCTTCCCTTTAAGTAGGGGCTAGTTAGTTTAGTCCTTAGAAAGACCCGTCTCTTCTTCTTTATGCTCCCTCAGGAAGCTGTCAACTTTCATAGCAGGCATAAAGCTGAGAATATTATTGTTTCTTTACACTTCAAATGACTGATCCAATGTACTGCATTTTAAGAAGTAAAACTATGTTGGATTAAACTGCTGTTTTTTTTTTTTTTTTTGTTAGAGAGAGTTGAGCTGTCAGTGGAGGATGTGACAAAATGCAGATCAGACCGGTGCCCTTCTCACTAACTCGTGATAAGGGTCTGACCAATCTCACACCGCGTTGTCACTTACGTAACAATGCCACTCTCAGCTGCTCCCTGCACAAAGATTTTCCAGCTTGTGGGCCCAATCTAGGTGCCAGCAGCCTAAGAATGATTCTCATGGCATTACGTTAATTAAGCAATTAACCCTTTAAACTCCAAACTGCCACCAGATAGCTTTCGGCCTAGCAATTCTTCACAATATTAGCAATACCATCTATGATTTTAGAATAAGAATCTGTAACACACTGTCACCAAAGACAGGTATTTTCAGAAGTCTATGCTATACAGTAGCGCTCTTCAAGAAACAGGGATTCTTTTTAGTTTGTTTTAAACGCTTTAGAGACAGTGTTAACACTTTTAAAAATAGGGTTTAATAATGAAAAGGTCAAAAATGATGCAAGAAAATATTTACAGAAAAAGGGTGTTGCAAAGAAATAAAGAGACAATAAAATTACAGAGAAATAAAAAAGAGTTGAAAAGAAAAAATACTTGCAATGTCCTGGTTTCAGCAGTGTTCAGTCAATGAGCAAGGTGTTATTGGCTCTTATAACTTGACAGATGTTCCTTGGTTGATGGTACATGAGAACTGTCAAACTGTCCTGGCATTCCCCTTTTCTCTGGGATCAAAGGGGTGTTGACAGAGGCCATCTGACCAATTAAGCATCTGAGGAGTAGTTTCTGGGGATGTCACAATGTTTATGACTATGTCCCAAATACAGTTTTCTAAAGGGACTTATATCACTGAGTACCTACTTGGTACAGCCTGCAAACATGCAGGTTATTGCGCAGCCTAAATATGGCTTTGAAATGCATATAAACTTGACAGGTTTTGGATGCCCAGTTCACCTAAGAGATTAATTGGGCTGGTTCTACTCCCAGTACTCCTAGGGAAGCGGTGTTTGGACTCAAAACACTATAAATTAACTGAGGGGTAAATATGTTTATATTCTGGCTGTGTGATGAAGTTTCAGAGTTATAACTGCTAACCAGTCTAGCACAGATGTGTATTGGCCATCCCCACCAATTGAGCTATTTATGACCAGTATCTGTTAGTTCTGTATATTGTTCAAGCTTGAGAAAGGGTGACAGTTTTATTAGAGTTTGCAGATGGAAATATGGATTAGTTAATGGGAAAGGGTTTGTGTGCGTCCGATCAATGGATTGATAAGGTCCTGGCATTGTGTATTGTATGAAATGAAGGAAGGAGGGGAAACGGAATCAGAGCTGCTGGACCTCTGGTTTTAAAACAGAGAAGCAAATTACAAAAAACATGAAATGGCTGAACGTAACAAAATTACTGCTACACACACAGCTATTTGTGAGCCCAGTACGCATGACCATTGCAGAGGGGGCTTATTCGGTAAGTGATCACACTAGCAGCATGGGCCGAAGTCAACAGCTAAAGTACTTGAAACAGAACAGTTCCTGTAGATTTGTAACTAGTAAGTTTGCTTTCATTTACCTGATTTGGGGTAGGTGACATTGAAAATATCATCATCCAAGACTTTAAATTCATTTTCCACATAACTAAGACTCTTTTCTGAGTGAACCGTGTTGGCAAATCTGACTCCTTTGTAATCAAAATGATCAAATGACATGTTTATCTGTTACGAAATGAAAATACAAATGTTAAAAATGAACAAAGCCTATGACACAATCTAGAGCTAACTGTTCAGTAATGACTACACTACTGACATAGAGATTAGATAACATTGATCCACGGCTCCTAAAGGTCCCAAAAAGTGTAATCAACTCCCATTTGGTCAGAGTTCAGTGGTCAAATGGGCAAGTTTTAAAGTGTATGTCTAAGCAAAAAACACTCAGTACATCTCTTCAATACAATCACATTTCCTCATGTTTTGTCTCCGAAAATGCTCCATGAACATTAGAAGTACTTGCTGCTCACAGACATTTTTCTTCATGTTAGAAGATCTCTGTGATTATTGAAGGGTTGACCCCTTTTCTAGAAAGAAATGCCACAGCAATGTTACCCAGTGTAAAAGCAGGGTCCTAACAGTCACTTTTACAAAGAAAAAAGCCCACCTGTAAAATAAACAATACTTTACTTACCTTTCTGGCGGTCCATGTAAGGAACTGTAAATCTCCCACTTCTTCGCTCCCCAGCTTTTGTGAGCATTCAACCATCAGATGAGTTGAATGCTTGCTCTCCCCACTTGCCAATTCTCCCCACTTGCTCCTGCTGTCTTGTACATCTTGTAGTTATGTATTAGCCGGAGTAAGGAACCAGAGCACTCATCTGACAGTCAAATGCTTGCAGTCGTTGGGAAGCAGAGAAGTGCCAGCTTTTTCTTACATGGGCCACTGGAAAGGTAAATAATTAAACTCTTCTTTGTAGGGCTCCCAGTATCTACTGAAAACTTGTTAAAGCTGAACAGTCATCATTAATACATATTCAATGTATTTGTATATGCAAGCAGTGTAAGCACCTAACAACAGGGCCAAAAATTTAGAGGAGTTGGCAATACAAGAAGCAAATAAGTTAAAGTGAATCTTAAAAAAAAAATATTATGTTCTGCAGCAAGGAACATACATTCCACATTAATAAGTATGCTACCAAAATTAGTGCGTGCAGCAAATTGCCTCCAGTATTGCTCCTGTTTCTTCTTATCCTAAACTGCCATTTTGCTGAAGCCCAGAGCCCTTGAACAGCAGTAACCATAAAGTGGAACTAAACCTATCTATTTAACAGTTTCAAAAAACAGTTACATTTCTGGAATCCTGGGATTGCTAACTGTCTCATTTGCTTGTGTCCTCAACCAAACTGTCAAACCATTAAATGGCTGGTGTCATAACTGATCACATGTGCAGCACCATGGCAGTTGCAGATCAAACAGAAACAGCTTCCTTGGCTGTAAAGGATGGGGGGGGGGTTCTGCTTTAAGGCTGTCCACAACCTAAAAATGCCTAAAAATGGAGAGCAACTGAGCATGTGCAGAGCAGGGTGAAACAGTGTATTACTGGATTTTAAACAGTATAGACACTTATTTTTAATGTTTTACATAGCTATACCTGCAAACGAGGCCAGCCTGAAGTCATCTAGCAGGACTTCATTTCCTGACTAAAGTTCCACTTTTGACCACTTCAATACTGGGCACTTTTACCCCCTTTCTGCCCAGGCCAATTTTCAGCTTTCAATGCTGTCACACTTTGAAAGACAATTGCGCGGTCAAGCAACGCTGTACCCAAATTCAGCTTTGGCATGGATTGGCTACTCTGATGGGTGCTGATGGGCACTGCTGGGCGGCACCAATGAGCAGACACTTATGGGCACTGAAAGGCAGCACTTATGGGCACAAATTGGCATCTCTGATGGGCACAGATTAGCAGCACTGGTGGGCATTGACTGGAATTACTGCTGGGCACTGTTGGGGCTGCACTGATCATCAGGGCACTGTTGATCAGTGCCCTGATTATCTGTACAAGTCTCCACTGTGAGGAGATGCCACTGATCGGCTCTCCTCTCGTTACACTCTGCGAGTGTGATACGAGGAGAGCTGATAACCGACATTTCCTTGTTTACATGTGATCAGCTGTGATTGGACACAGCTAATCACATGGGTAAAGAGCCGCATCATTGGTTCTTTACTGAGAAGCAGGTTGTGCCATGTCCCAGGGACAGTGTGCCCATGAGCGCGCAAACGCGGTGAGACTGGAGCGATGTCATATGACGTCGTCCCAGAAGGACTATACAGTGGGTGGAAGGTAGGTAATGTGCTGCCAAGAAGCAGGAGGAGGGAGCATAATGACAGAGAGGAGTTCATCTCTGTGCTGTTTCTCTCTTCTCTTTTCTGTCACAGGCTGGTTCAGGAAAACCAGGACTTAGAGAAATCGGGTTGAATGATGGTGGTCACCAGACTGAGGATATCTAGTGGCAGAAAAAAATGGAATGGGGGATCTCTAGATTATAGATGAAAATTGCAGTAAAAGCTGGTTTTGGTATTTTATCTTTTTATTTTTTTCTTGTTATTTTTTGCCTAGAGGTTTGCTATAAGAAATAACAAACAAATTTATGACACTATTGTTAATGATCACCTACTAAGTTCAGTGTAACATCTTTACCGTTGATATCAGTTATGCCACGTGCATGTGTAGTCCCATTTGTTGTCTACTTTTTTGTATCTCTCAGGTACCTTTGATAGGACCTATGAGATCTGCACAAAACTCCAGTAACCTATATTCAGCTGACATCACAGAGCCAGTCCACGCTTTGCAGTGATCCTGACCTAATGTTGGGATCTGCCTATGGATGGGGCTTAGCTGCCCATGTGGGGACAAGTAGAACTACATTCACTAATGCCCGGACTTAGGCTGGGAGCTGTGATCATGTGACAGTCAACATTATGCAGGCCTCCCGAACTTAGAAGCAAGCTGCAATGACACTGTTAACTCCTTGCTCTCTGTACTAACACTGTTGACACCTTCAGACAATCTCATGCATTGGGGAAACCACTACCAGGTGTGCAGCATTTTGAGACTGGGCCTCTACCGGGCTTCACCAATCCAGCAAATTATGTCACTTCTTTCCCAGTGACATATCCCACAGTTGCTACTGGATACAGGAAATGCTCTTTCTCTCCAATCTCTGTACTTTCTCTCTGTGCTGTTCTCCTCAGTTATTTGTACATTGCATTATCATCTTTCTTTCACTTGTTGTTTCTATGCATTGTTGTACTGCTGCCATCTGCTGGCCAGAATTTGCATGCCGCATGCCTTGTTCTTGTTAAGTAAAGTTTTTTTACATCATGGGCGTAGTTTTTTCAGACTGTGTGTCTTGTCACATCGCGCAGCCATCTTCAGTTCCTCATGGCTGTGTGACTGAAAACTCCACATTTTTGGACTTGTGAAAAGGCATCAGTTTTTGACCAGCAGTTAGCCTCAGGATAGACACCAACAGGACAGTATTGATACCACTACTACAGAACAGTATTGTATCACCGTCTATTGCTGTATCTGGATTGAATAAACCCACGTTTGATTTCATCTTCATGCCTAAGTCTGGATTCATCTAACCTGAGCATCTGCCGGGCCGGTCTGCCCCACTGCTTGGATACGAAGGTAGGAAGTCACACAGCTATTATCAGTTATACATTCATTCGCCTTCATGTGGGGACAGAACAGTCAAAAACTGCCTTAATGTCCACACCCCGGCCACAGATTCCCTCAGAGTCCAGTACCACACTCAGGAATCTCCCTTGCAACAGGCTCACATCTGCCCGGCTACAGTGCATGTTCCACAAGACTTTGCTCGCATAGCAGAAGAATTGTTAACACATGCGGGGTCCCTCTCCAACCAAACCCCGCAAATGACTCAAAACACCTCAGGAACCTTGCCAGACTGCCCCAGCACAGTCGCACTGCAATTTTCACCCTCCAATTCAAAAGTTTATTTTCTTAACCACTTAAGCCCCGGAGGATTTGGCTGCTAAAGGACCAGGGGTTTTTTTGCGATTTTTTACTGCGTGACTTTAACGGACAATTGCGCGGTCGTGCGACGCTGTACCTAAACGAATTTGACGTCCTTTTTTTCCCACAAACAGAGCTTTCTTTTGGTGGTATTTGATCACCTGTGCGATTTTTTGATCACGCGCTATAAACAAAAAAAGAGCGTAAATTTTGCAAAAATAACAATATTTTTCACATTTTTTTATATGAAATTCCCCCAAAAAAAAAGTAAAAATCAAAATTTTTTAACATTTTTCGGCCAATTTGTTTTATGCTACCTATGTTTGGTAAAAAAAATCGCAAAAAGCGTATTTTGATTGGTTTGCGCAAAAGTTATCGCGTTTACTAACAAAGAGAAAGATTTTTGTCATTTTTGGTGTTTTTTTTTTTAACGCGTAATGGCGGCGATCTGCGATTTTTTTTTCGGTACTGCGACATTGCGGCGGACAGATCGGACCCTTGACTGACATTTTTGACACTTTTGGGGTTACCAGTGACATTACTGCAGTAATCAGTGCTATACATATGCACTGTTACTGCAAAAATGACACTGGCAGGGAAGGGGTTAACTTTATTGGACAGGGAGGGGTTAAGTGTGTCCTAGGGGCGTGCTTTCTACTGTGTAGGGACATTGCTATTGGTGTAAAAGCAAAGATCAACCGTTCTACATAGTAGAACGGTCAGATCTTTACTTTTACACAGGGAGAACTGACAGGCAGCTTGTTTACACAAGCTGCTCTGTCTTTCTCCCTTCACAGGAGCGATCGCAGTGTGACTGGCGGACATCGAGTCCGCCGGTCACACGCACTGACTTGCCTGTGAACGAGCCGCGGCGGGCGCGCGCCTCGGCGGGCGCGCGCCCGCTCGCTATAGGCTCGCAAGTCAGTGACAGGCGAGTGACGTACCGATACGTCACTCTGCCTGGCCGGGGCTGACCGCCGCAGTATATAGTCGTGCGGCGGTCGGCAACCGGTTAAAGAGACAGCGCACCTTAAATAAAAATGGCAGAAAAGGACATCGCACAGTTCCCAGTGATGAAACTAAGCTAATGCAGCCTGATACTAATCACTATGAAGAACAGGAAGCAGAACCCACACTTCCAGCAGACCAAGTCGTGCGACCAAGACGCTCCCTCAAACAGGCACTAAAGGTCAGGGAAAACTATCAAACCACAAAAGACGAGCTATGCGATAACCTGGAAGAGCTATGGGAACGAGTTTCCTCCCTCATGTCAGGACTTAAATCCTCTGGTGATGCCAAAAGCTTACAACTTGCCGTCAGGCGGCTGAACACAGCTCATGAAAGATACAAGAGACTGTCCATAAGGTATATAACCTTTCTAAAAGATGCTAATAATGATGAAGCCCTTTCAGAACTGAGCAAGGCGGAATCAATAGACAGACAAAGAGACGCCATGGTGCTGCGTGCTAAAGATAATGCGGAACTCCGTATCTCCCATTTGCAAGAAACTAGATCACACAGATCAAATTCATCTAAACATTCCTCTGGGTCATCATGCTCAAGAAGCTCAGCCCTAAGTGACAGATTACTAGAGGCCCACATAAATGCAGAGCAATCCAAAGCGAGACGTTCTTTCACTGAAAAATAAGCTCTTGCAAGAGCAGAAGCAGAGGCTAAAAGAGCAGAGGCAGAGGCCAAGAGGGCTGAAGCAGAGGCAGATGCCAAGAGGGTAGAAGCAGAGGCGGAGGCCAAGAGGGCAGAAACAGAGGCTCGAATAAAGATTCTTGAATCAGGGATGGAAGAGGAAATTGCATTAGCTAAAGTAAGACTACTTGAGCAAGCATTGAGCCAAGGTCTTGATCCAGTCTGCGCACCACCACAGGAAATAAAAGATCCAGCTGATCGGATCGTACCAGGGACTATGTACTGGAACAGTTATCTGCACCACCCCCCAGTATGCAGTACCGTCCAAGCCAACAACACTGAAACCTCCAAGCCAACTCTACCTACAGTGCCAGTGCCACTCACAGCGCCCGAGCAACCTGATGGCATTCACCCTGATGTGCCTTCTCAAGGACAGTTATTACAGCAACAAGGCTATCAGGCATTTCCTGGCCTACCCCCACAGCTCAAGCAGCAGTCATCACAATCTACAGAGGCTAGATCACAGCTCAACCCTGCAGCAACATCATTCTACCCGGAAGCATCTCACCCTTTCACGCTGCGCAGCCTACATGCCCCGGCGGCATCACAAGTTGTCATGGCAACAAGCAGTGATAAATTAGATATGTCTGAGTTTGCCAGGTTTATGGTGAGCAGAGAGCTAATTAATACAAGTCTCTCAAAATTTGATGACCGTGCAGAGAGCTACAGTGCTTGGAAGGCAACCTTCAAGGCCGCCATTGCCAACCTCAACGTAACAGCAGAGCAGGAGCTCGACCTCCTAATCAAATGGCTGGGCCCAGGCTCCACAAATCGTATCAAGAGCCTCAGAACTGTCTATGTGGGACAAGCAGATGCAGGTCTCGCTGCCGCTTGGCAGAGACTCGAACGTACCTTCGGCAGTGCAGAAGCAATAGAGAAAGCCCTATTCAAGAGACTGCAAAACATCCCAAAGATCAATCTTAAGGATGTCTATAAGCTTCAGGATTTGAGTGACCTACTCATGGAACTAGAGCTTGCCAAAAGAGACCCTCGTCTGACCGGGCTGTGCTACCTGGATACAGCCCATGGAGTGAACCCAATTGTCGTGAAACTACCATACAGTTTGCAAGAAAAATGGGCAGCATCAGTCACAAGCTACAAAAGGGTGCATGACGTCTCCTTTCCCTCATTTATTCATTTCTGCAGATTCATTGATGAACAGTCCCAGATGAGGAATGACCCCAGCCTCGATTTCCTGGAGTTCAACACTACAGAATAAAGTAGTCCCAGATGGTGCGTGACCCATAATTGCCATCATCCCATATAACTATAAGAAATAATAACACAAATGTGTTGTTCTCCTCTAGGGGGGGGGGGATTTTTAAGGCAATAAAAAACAAGAAGAGAAGAAAAAACAAATTAAATAAAAATGTAATATTTATTGATACAAAATTGATAAAACGACAATGTGCAAAACATGAATAACTCACATAACCTCATCCCAGTCCCATGGCCAACAGTGGAAGGGACCAAAGTCGGTCATGGGAAAAATAGGACCAAGGCAATAGACAATAAAATATTGCAAACAAGGAAATAATGGGGATACACAACTCCCACCCTGGGGTGTGATTCCCAAGGGAGGGAAAGTAATAAATCCCACGCGTTTCGAATTTAATGAACTTTTGAGTTCGAATCTTCATCAGGGATGTATATGTATTATGATCCCCTTTCGGATTTCCTGCTTTAGCTCAGTTCATCCACATCTTCAAAATCCAAATATTTTAGTCTACTGGTGGCGGAGAGAAAAAGGAAGGAAAGACCAAAAATCCGGTCTCCCTCAGTATGGTGAGGAGACTTGTAATCCCAGTAGGGTCAGGGGGTACTGGTAACAAAGACCCCTAAAAAGCGGTGCAAAAGAAAGCATATCGCTGTATCCTGGGTTTAGGATGCGGCAGAGCCCTCATAGAATAGCAAATAGCTTGACTCCAATCCTTGGATTCCAAATGTTGGACTGCATCAAAAGACTCAACCACCTCCTTCCTCAGAGGAGAGTGGAGAGTAATGGCACCATTAAAGCAGGAAATCCGAAAGGGGATCATAATACATATACATCCCTGATGAAGATTCGAACTCAAAAGTTCATTAAATTCGAAACGCGTAGGATTTATTACTTTCCCTCCCTTGGGAATCACACTCCAGGGTGGGAGTTGTGTATCCCCATTCATTTCCTTGTTTGCAATATTTTATTGTCTATTGCCTTGGTCCTATTTTTCCCATGACCGACTTTGGTCCCTTCCACTGTTGGCCATGGGACTGGGATGAGGTTATGTGAGTTATTCATGTTTTGCACATTGTCGTTTTATCAATTTTGTATCAATAAATATTTAATTTTTATATAATTTGCTTTTTCTTCTCTTCTTGTTTTTTATTGCCTTAAAAATCCCCCCCCCCCTTCCAGAGGAGAACAACACATTTGTGTTATTATTTCTTGGAGTTCAACACTACAGCTTCAGCGACACCATCATCAAGGTATGAAAGTGTCATGCATAAACACAGAGACTTTAAGAGCAGCGTGAGTGTTAGAAAGACTAACCTATCGTCTTCTGCAGCACCCACGGGTAAACAGTACAATATCTCATCTGGAGACAAGTCCTTCAATCGTGAATGTCCCATTCATAAAAAACCACACTCACTGAACAAATGCAGGGGGTTTAGATCCAAAACCATACAGGAGCGCAAGAAAGTCCTCACCGAGCTTGGGATATGTTTCAGATGCTGCGCTTCATTGGAGCACATGGCTAAGGACTGTAAATCCATCATCAAGTGTGAGGAGTGTCATATTGAAAGACATGCCTCAGCTATGCACCCAGTTCCACTCCCCAGAGACTCACCAGCTGCCGTCACCACCAGTCCTGCTCCAAGTCATGGCGGGGAGCCCCAGAACCACACTAACACAGCCGCCTCTGTCTCCTGCTCATGTTTGGAAGTATGTGGTGAGGGTCGGAGTGAAAAATGTTGTGCCCACATATGCCTAATCAAGGTCTATCCAGAAGGACTACCAGAAAAGGCAGTAAAAATTTATGCCATCATTGACGACCAAAGCAACCGGTCCCTTGCAGGACCTAAATTCTTCTAAGCCTTTGGGATAAAGGGACCATCAGAACCCTACATTTTAAATACCTGCTCAGGCCGCATAGAGACTAGTGGCAGGAGGGCGCAAGGATTCATCGCTTCTCCCATCAGTGGGAATACAGAAATACCCCTACCAACGATGATTGAATGCGATCAAATACCCAACCATAGGAATGAGATTCCTACCCCAGAAGCTGCATTTCACCAACCGCACCTAAGGCACCTAGCAAACGTTATCCCACCTATGGACAACAATCCTGAGATTCTACTCCTGCTTGGCAGAGACAATCTAAGGGTGCACAAGGTGCGTCAACAATGTAATGGTCCTGACTACGCGCCATATGCCCAGAGGCTGGACTTGGGATGGGTAGTCATAGGAAATGTATGCTTGGATCAACCAAGAATTGACTCCTTCAAAATGTACGTGCGTGGAGATGGTCGCACAACTTCCATTAAGCCGTGTCCTCATCACTATGAAGTGAAGGAGAAGTCTCCAGACCTCATACAACCACCTAACATCATTTCTCCCCTCTTTGCTGACAATTTGGGGAGATCAGTCTTTCACACAACCAAGGATGACGATAAAGTAGCCCTATCAGTAGAGGACAGAGAGTTCATCAAAATAATGGACAGTGAGTTCTCCAAAGATGAAACCGATCACTGGGTTTCTCCATTACCCTTCTGAACCACCAGGGTACCACGGACAATCGGGAGCAAGCGCTATCCAGATTTAACTCTCTTCAGCGTACCATGAACAGTAAGCTTGAGACGAGAGAACACATTGTTGCCTTTATGGATAAAATATTCCGTACCAATCCAGCAGATCATGCCACCAGGCCTATGTCTAAAGGTTCTTTTACTAACCCTACTTGGCTTACAGGTCCAGAGTTTCTGCTAGGACGGGCAGAAGAATGTGTACAGGAAGTTTTCAGCATCCGGATAATGATCCAGAAATCCACGCTGAAGTTTGTGCATTAGTCACTGAAACAAGACAGACCTCCAGCCTTGACTGTCATTGCTTCGAACATTTCTCCAGTTGGATGAGACTCTTCAGAACCATTGCAAGGTTAGTGCACATCGCTAGATGTTATCACAATAATCAGATAGATAAAGATTGTCATGGTTGGCATGTCTGCCATAAACCCTTCTCTGCTGAGGACATTTCTCATAGCGAGTCTCTCATAATACGTCATGTCCAGCAGGGAGAATTTACCGTAGAATGGAAGTGCTTGAACAGTAGACAGCAGATTCCTATAAAAAGTCCTCTTGCTAACTTAAATCCAATTATGGACAGTTTTTGCCTGCTCAGAGTTGGTGGTCGTTTGAATCAAGCCCACCTAGGAGTTGCGGAACAAAATCCTGTCATTATTCCCAGCAAACATCATATTACCACTAGGGTTGAGCGGACACCTAGATGTCCGTGTTCGACGGGTTCAGCCGAACTTTAAAAAAAAGTCCGGGTCCGTGTCCCGGACTTTTACCGAACTTTTCCCGGACACCGAACCCCATTGAAGTCAATGGGGACCCGAACTTTAAGGCACTAAAATGGCTCTAAAACACCAATGGAAAGGGCTAGAGTGCTGCAAATGGCAGCAAAACGTAGTTAAGAGCATGGCAAGTGCTCTGCAAACAAATGTGGATAGGGAAATAACTTAAAACAACAAAAAAAAACAGAAAAATAAAACAATGTTCTTCATCTCTGAAGGACGAGGCCCATATGGAGTAGGAGGGAGGTTGAGGTGGTGGTGGATGTGGCGGTGTCATAGGCGTGCGCACAGGGTGTGCCGGGTGTACCTGGGCACACCCTAATCACCTAGGGCACATAGCATTATCGCTCTGTTTGCCAGTGAGGAGATGGGAAAGATCTCCCTCGGACCTGCTCTGCTCTATTTCTCTTTGCCAGCAGGGAGAGTAATGTATCGGGGCCATGTACATGTAGGCAAACACATGCATGTGTATTTCAACTTTGGGGTGCACACCCTAATGCAATAGGCTGCGCACACCTATTGGCGGTGTAGGTGGAAGCGGCGGTGGAGGAGGACCAGGGCCGGATTAAGAGCATCATGGTCTTGGTGCTGAGGATTTTGAAGGGCCTTAAGGGCCGTGCCTTGGCATGCACCCAGAGGAGAAAGGGTGCAGCCATGCATGCCTAATTCAACATGGGATGCTGTCTCTGAAGCCCATAAACACATCCATGCATCGGCAACTGTCCCTCCTTGTCAGGCCTTCGCGCTGTGTGGGGAGGTTCTGAGGGTGCTGCCTGGGGAAGCGAGCATAGAAGCCAGACTTCTGTGTTTACAAGTGACAGAAGAGTGGTCACAGTGAATATGGCCAACCCGGGGCCTATATAAAAGGTAGGGGCCTGGAGCTGCAGCTCCAATAGCCCCTACGTTAATCTGGCCCTGAGGAGGAGGACGAGGTAGCCAACACTGCTTCTTTTCACAAATTTTAAATGAGGGTACACCCCAAAAGAGTGAGAAAGAGCAAAAATGGAACAATGGGTGGGTAAGGTCGGTATCCATTGCTATTCTGCACAAGGTACGGAAAAGTCCCGTGGGATCCATGCCTGGTTCATTTTAATGAACGTGAGCTTGTCCACATTGTCTCTGGACAGGCGGCTGCGCCTGTCTGTTATAACGCCCCCAGCCGTGCTAAATACCCGTTCAGATAATACACTGGCTGCAGGGCACGCCAGCACCTCCAAGGCGTAAAGGGCAAGCTCAGGCCATGTGCCCAATTTGGAGACCCAGAAGTTGAAGGAGGCAGACCCCTCATTCACTACATGTAGGCGTGTGCACACATACTGCTCCACCATGTTGGTAAAATGCTGCCTCCTGCTAAGACGTTCCATCTGAGCTGCTGGTGCTGCTGTTTGTTGTGGCGTGCTGACAAAGCTTTTCCACATTTCGGCCATGCTAACCCTGCCTTCTGAGGTGCTGGCGGTGCCCTGGTTGCGTTGGCGACCTCCTCCTCCTCCTCTGCCTTGTGCTTCCACTGTGGCCCCGCTGTCAGATGGGAATGCCAGCAGCATCGCATCTACCAGCGTGCGCTTGTACTCGCGCATCTTGCGATCGCGCTCCAGTGAGTGAATTAAGGACGGTACGTTGTCCTTGTAACGGGGATCCAGCAGCGTGGCCACCCAGTAATCAGCACAAGTTAGAATGTGGGCAACTCGGCGGTCGTTGTGGAGACACTGCAGCATGTAATCGCTCATGTGTGCCAGGCTGCTCAGAGGCGACGAAAGGCTGTCCTCTGTGGGAGGTGTATCGTCCGTGTCCTCTGTATCCCCCCAGCCACGCACCAATGATGGCCATGAGCTGGCCTGGGTGCCACCCTGCTGTGAACATGGTTCCATCTCCTCCTCCAGCTCCTCCTCCAGCTCCTCCTCCTCCTCATCCTCCAGAACTGTGCCCCTGCTGGACAATTGTGTCCCTGGCATTTGTGTGTGCAGGAACCCACCCTCGGAGCCCCTTGCGAATGACTGCCCTGAAAGCCTTTGAAATGTTACCTCTTCATCCTCCTCCTCCTCCTCCTCATCCTGTGCCACATCATCTTCCATCATCGCCCGAATTGTTTTTTCAAGGAGGCATAGAAGTAGGATAGTTAAGCTGAGAACGGCGTCATCGGCACTGGCCATGTTGGTGGAGTACTCAAAACAGCGCAACAAGGCACACAGGTCTCGCATGGAGGCCCAGTTATTGGTGGTGAAGTGGTGCTGTTCCGCAGAGCGACTCACGCGTGCGTGCTGCAGCTGAAACTCCACTATGGCCTGCTGCTGCTCGCACAGTCTTTGCAGCATGTGCAAGGTGGAGTTCCACCTTGTGGGCACGTCACATATGAGGCGGTGAGCGGGAAGGCCGAAGTTACGCTGCAGCGCTGCCAGGCGAGCAGCAGCAGGGTGAGAACGCCGAAAGTGCGCACAGACGGCCCGCACTTTCTGCAGCAGCTCTGACATATCAGGGTAGTTTTTAAGGAACCTCTGCACCACCAAATTCAGCACATGCGCCAGGCAAGGGATGTGCGTCAAACCGGCTAGGCCCAGAGCTGCTATGAGATTTTGCCCGTTATCGCACACCACCAGGCCGGGCTTGAGGCTCGCTGGCAGCAACCACTCATTTGTCTGCTATTCCATGCTCCTCCACAACTCCTGCGCGGTGTGTGGTTTGTCCCCCAAACAGGCAAGTTGTAAAACTGCCTGCTGTCGTTTAGCCCTGGCCGTGCTGAAGTTGGTGGTGAAGGTATTACGCTGTCCGGATGAGGAGGCGGTAGAGGATGAGGTAGCGGAGTAGGATGAGTTAGGAACAGGAGGCAAACTGAAGCGCCCTCGGTGGTGGAAGGACATGCGCCAAATTGCTATCCGCCTCAGGCCCATCCGCCACTGCATTTACCCAGTGTGCCATTAGGGAGATATAACGCCCCTGACCGTGCTTACTGGTCCACGTATCGGTAGTTAGGTGGACCTTGGCACAGATGGCGTTGCGCAGTGCACACCTGATTTTTTCCCCCACTTGGTTGTGCAGGGAAGGGATGGCTTGCCTGGAAAAGTAGTGGCGGCTGGGCACGACGTACTGTGGGACAGCCACCGACATAAGCTTTTTAAAACTGGGCGTCTCCACCAGACGGAATGACAGCATTTCAAAGGCCAATAATTGTGAAATGCTGGCATTCAGGGCCAGGGATCGCGGGTGGGTAGGGGGGTACTTCCTCTTCCTCTCAAGTGTTTGGGAGATGGAAAGCTGAACACTTCCACGGGACATTGTGGAGATGGTTGTTGGTGACCCAGGTGGTGGTGTTGCTGACAGATCGTCTGTTTGCGGGGTGGCAGGTGCCGGTATGACTACAGAGGTGGCTGGAGCGGCCGAGACTGCAGCAGAAGAGGAAGCAGGATGAGCCAGAGACGTTTCTTGGTTTTGAAGGTGTGTACTCCACTGCAGCTCGTGCTTTGCACTTAGATGCCTGATCATGCAGGTTGTGCTCAGGTTGAGAAGGTTTATGCCTCGCTTCAGGCTCTGATTGCACAGGGTGCAAACCACTCGTGTCCTGTCATCAGCACATTTTCTAAAGAACTTCCACGTTAGAGAACTCTTTTGAGCTGACTTTGGTGCGCTCGTTCCCTTGCTGCGTTGGGCAGTAGCAGGCGTAGTGTCTAGGGCACGGCCGCTCCGCTTCTGCACCCTGCTCCCTCTTCTGCTGTGCTGGTGGCTCTGTGCGACCACCGCCTCTTCCTCCAAACTACTCAGGTCACCTGCATGACCTTCATTCCATGTGGGGTCGAGGACCTCATCGTCCTCCACATCATCTTCCACCCAGTCTTCACCCCTGCCCTCCCTGTCGGTCTCCACAATGCTGAACGCCGCAGCAGTTGGCACCTGCGTTTCGTCATCATCGGAGACGTGCTGTGATGGTCCTTCCATGTACTCATCTTGAGAAATAAGTGGTTGGGCATCGCTGCACTCAATCTCTTCCACTTCTGGGGCAGGGCTAGGTGGATGGCCCTGGGAAACCCTGCTGACAGAGTCCTCAAAAAGAATAAGAGACTGCTGTATGGCTTGGGGCTCAGACTGCTTGCCTGATTTGCAAGGGGGTGAGGTGAAAGACGGTTGGACATTGGCTGCAGGTGCCAACTCTGACCTTTCTGCAGTAGACTGGGTGGGAGACAATGTGAAGGAACTGGAGGCACGGTCAGCAGCAAACCAATCTTCTATCGCCTCTACGTGTTCTGGCCTCATCACTTCTAGAGGCGTATGATGCCCTACCAAATACTGATGCAGGTTCTGTCGCCTACTCACACTTGAGGAAGGTGTTTCACTTGTGCGTGTAGCTGGCACAGATCGACCACGTCCTCTCCTTGCAACAGGAGCTCTAGCAGCAGCACCACGACCCAGGCCACGGCCCCTATTTGACGCTCTCCTCATATTTCTGAAATTTAAGATCTTGCCCTAGAAAGGTCTTTATTGAATAGCAGAACAAAAGAACAACAGTATCGCACGGGTGTATCTCACAGTCAAATATGCAAACTATGCCGCAATTTAATGTTTTTTACACCAAAAGGGTGTGTATTGAATAGCGGAATAGGATAAAAAACTGTGTATCTCACACGTACAAACACAGACTAGGCCCGATTAAATTTTTTCCTACCCTAAAGGGAGGATGAGGAAGAGGAGTATGGAACAGGCAGCACCCTCAAATCTTCAGAAGTATGAGATGAACCTCAAAAACTTGGAAAGTTGGATCTCACACGTACCGACACAGACTATTCCACAATTTAATTGATCCCCAAAGGTTTTTATTGAATAGCGGAATAGGAAATATGATCAAAAAAAGTGTATGTATCTCACACGTACAGAAGCACACTAGGCCCCAATTACTATTGTTTGTACACCTAAAAGGATGGATGAGGAGGAGGAGGAGTATGGAACAGGCAGCACCCTCAAAGCTTCAGAAGTATGAGATGAACCCCAAAAACTTGGAAAGGTGGATCTCACACGTACCGACACAGACTATTCCGCAATTTAATTGATCCCCAAAGGTTTTTATTGAATAGCAGAATGTAAAGAAAAAGGGGTTTGAATAACCCCTTTTTCTAGATGGGATGGTGACAGGCTAGCTTAACGTTAAGGAAGCCATCTTAGGGGTTTTGGTGGGCATAGCTGTTGCTAGGGCAGGTTAGATAAACAAGGCTACGTTTGGTTAGAATAAGCCCCAATCAGAGTGGGAATTCACTGTAGCTAGGGAGTTTAGGCTGTTAACCAGTTTCTTCCTGTTTTTCCCGCCTCCAGAGCCTGCCTGTGGGATACTTAAGAAGGCTCAGTTGGAGATGTTTTCACTCACCTCAAGACTAGCTTCGTGTCAAGACAGCAGCGTTCTGTTCCAGTTCGGGAGCTGTCCGGGAGTCTTCTGAGCCATATTATCGAACGGGCCGGTGTAGAGGGAGCGGAAGAGTGGATAAAGAAGTTTCTGGACATGCCGCCCTCTTCGGTCAAGCTGTGCCACCGGGAGCCATTTTTCGTTTCTCCCCTTGAGATGGAGCTGGCGGTCTGATCAAGTCTAGGAGCGGATGTCGTCAGCGGAAGAGCGGATGTCGTCAGCGGAAAAGCGGATGTCGTCAGCGGTAGAGGTCGGAGGGCACCGTCGGCACCGGATTCGTACGGAGACGATCGTTTGTCTGCTATGCGCAGGCGTAGTACGGTGAAACCTTCTGGCTGTGGAGGCCGTCTGAAGAGGAAAAGCGTCATTCAACACTGGAGCCGGACGGGGATTCGCGGTCGTCGGCGGAAGCGCGCGGGAGCGGCGCCCGGGGCATTCTTCTATCTGTCGGTGCGGCGGAAGAAAGATGAGAGACACGCGCCCCACCATTATTTCCCCACACCACATGGGCCCGGTCTATATCCAGGCGGACCCCGCTATCATCACGGAGTAGCAGAAGAAACAGAGCAGCAAGATGTCCTCCTCCAGTTCCATGCCCTGAAGTTGCCGGAGCATCCCTCCCACCACGGGACAGGTGAGGTGGCTAACCCCTTCATGTCATTGCAGGGCTTCCTTCCTTTAGCTCCTGCCAGCGGGTCTCCCCACAGAGGAATTGCGGCAGCTAGGAATAGCTGGAGCGGTGAGTTTTCAGCTTTGTCCTCCCCTGTGGTAATTTCTAAAGCTGTTGCAAGATTCTCTGAATGCATTTAGGTCTCTTGTGATTGTTTATGCTGCCTGTGCAGCAGTTTTTTACATTTCTCCTATTGACGCCTGGGCGCCATCTAGTGGCCCTTGGGCATTAGACACATTTTCGCATGATTTAATATAGTTTTATAAAAAAAAAGGGGGAGGAATTTTAAATTAATTAATTCCTTTATTTAGGTTTGTTGAATATGGAACGTTTTATGTTTGAAACATTGTGAGCTTAGTACTTTAAAACACTTATAGATTTTGCTGTTATATTAAATCAATAAGCTATCAAACTAACGGATTGTGGAGCGATTTGCGGACAGGCTTCGGAAGTAGACTGCTGCAAAAAAAAAAAAAAGAGTAACTAAGCCTATATCTTAGAGGTTAGAGCAGCGGGTTCTCAGTGAGCAGGTTATGGTTTCTAGCCCAAGTGGGGGACACCATACTATATTTAAAAAAAAAAAAGAGATTTTGTTATTGCAACACTTAAGTACTATAGTTTGTTTTCTATATTCAGCAATTTTGTGTAGTGATCTAGGCTTACAGATATTATGGTAAGTATCCCCGCCTGTCCTGCGGGAGACCAGGTTTCGTTTCCCCGACGGGGAGGCATACTTTTAGGCGACAATGATAACACCATGTGTGCTCACTATTGTATTATGTGGTAAATATTTTGGCTAACATCTGTTTAGGAAAACATAGCTGTTGATTAAATCGTGGAGGTATCTCCCGTCGGGAACATTTGTTGCCGGTCCTTTTGCTCCTCCGACAGATAGAGAACCATATACATATGGGCTTGTTTTACCATTTGTTACCCCCCTTTGGGAAATTTCATTGATGTATAAACAAGGATTTAGCGTTTATCCAATGCTCCATTTTATGATTAGAGCGGCTCTGTGGCAAAAAAAAAAAAAAAAAAAAAACAATGGATAGTGCATTGGACTTCTAGCAGCCCCCCAATATGGGATGCTTCTTTCATGTTTATTTTGAATGTTTTCTTCCTTTCAGGTGGATCAACAATTTTATGCTTTCTAGTTCGGACCACCTCAGGCTGCTGATGATCCATAGGCGCTAGGTATTGTTTGCAGAAGTACAATCGTTCTTAGGTCCATCCCTTCGGTATATTATTCTCTAGTAAATCGTATTCTGTCATTTCTGGTTTTGACTCTTTCACAGCTTATGTCAGGTTATCTCTGTTGGTAAGGTTTCGGTTTCTGCTTTATTTAAGGCAGGGCTATTTGGCAGGAGGAATTTATCCTTGTTCAGGAATTTGCTTTGTGGTTTCGATATATCTGGCACACCTATTGGTACGCTGAATCTTGGAACGGATGGGTGCAATTGGGTTGCGCTGACATCAATGTCCTCCTAGAATTTTTCCCTTAGTGGTTGCCCTAGGACTTTAGGGAATTGCTTTCCGAATTGACGCATTATGGTTCGGAAGATTAATAGGGTATTTTATTTTCGCATTAATTGTTCACCCTCCGAATCGCCCATGTGATCGAATTTTCAAGTATCTTGTATCCAGATGTCTGTTTTGGTTATCTGGAGTGAGGCTACTTTTGCCGCGTCGGACCCCTTGTCTAGTACACGGACTGGAAATATCTTTCAGTGGTTTCCCAATGCTGATCAGGCTAGTTTCGGTACTCTGCCCATATGCGGAACTTAGTTTGAGTCTCGTTTGCAGCACCGTATCTCAATTTCTTAGCCCCGGCTGATATGGCTGACTATTGATTGGTATGGTCAATTTGACTGTCTTATTTTGCGAGCCGCAGGAACGTTTTTTATGCACTTGTGGTCTGGCCATTTTAAATTTTACTTTGAAACAATACTCTTGGTCTTACATCGATGAGACAATAGCTAGTGTTTCTTTTGGCCATTTAACGTCCGGCAGGATTTAACGAGCTACCGTGGGATTTATTGGCGTCGGGATTTTAAACAACCCGTTGCACCAACAAAATTTTTTGGATATGCTGTGTACGGCCTTGGTGGCTGTCTGTTATTCATTCTATAAGTCGACTCTGTTTAAGACGGCCTTTTTTCCGCTAACAATTTTTTGCTGCCTTGGGGATTTTGGAGCTTTTGCCTGTTTGGAAGAATAAGGTTTGGATTTATTGCTATCGGATGTTTTGCTTCTTTGGCTCAATCAGTTGACTATTGAATGATTTGACACCGACCAATTGGGTGTGGGTAAGTAGCTACATCTACATTAGTTTAAATGATTCTATGATATGCCCTGTTATAAAAAAAAAAAAAAAAAATTTTTGATTCAGTTCCCCGGTACATTCAGTTGGGATCAACGAAGCTAATGCAGCTGCCAGGTTGTACATTGATGTTAGGCTTTTATAAAAATCTGTAGATGAAAGTAGAGTGCTTACATTTTATTACATTTGCGCTAATTCTCTTTATTGATATTTTAGGACACAGGTTTTCAATTTGGCTCGTTGGCCATTCATTCGGGCATTGGGCCCGGTCGAGAGCTAAAAGGAAGATTTCTACTGGAAATGTTGGTCTACATTCTCAAGATTTCAAGGTTCAATGGTTACAGTAAGCGGGAGTGTGCTGGTCTGCATTCATTTAAAGTTTTGTATGTTGTTACAAGTCATTTACCCTCAGGACATTCTTATGGTTCCTCTGAAGGGGTATTACCGTCAAGCTACAGTTAAATCTTTACACATTGATTTCCAGAATTGTTGATGTTTCCAATTTCTTAATTTGTCCAGTCTTCGGATGGTTTTATTTTCTATGAAATGGTACTCCCCTCAATGTTATGTTAGCTCATCTGGGGGGTAAAAACATTGGCAAGTTCAGAACCCTTGATCTCGTATTAAGTACAGTGGTTTAGCGAGCAGGGCAGAATTCTTACCCGGGATTTGTAGACTGTCGCAGGTCCCCCCCCCCCCCAATGTTATGTTAGTTCATCAGGGGGGGAACAACATCGGTAAGTTTAGTAACCTTTCTCTCATATTTACATTCGGGCGGACTTTAGTTATTTCAGGTCCGCCTATCCGGGGTTTAAGTTTGTTTTCTTGGGGATCTTCCACCGTTTAGTATGGTGGTGTTTAAGTTTGTTTTCTTGGGGATCTTCCACCATTTAGTCTGGTTAAAGCACCTGCATAATGCCACTTGAAAAAGTTCGGAGGCGAATTTCATTGGCATTAGCTAAAATGTTGGGTAGTGCTGGCATTCTATCATTCAGACCTTGCGATCTGGAGGATGGAATTGCCAGTTTTTATAGGTACGATGACACTCACATGTTTGATCGTGGGCTCAATATTTTAATGCCAATCTAGGCACCTGTGTTAGAAAGGCCGCGTAGTGGGGTGGTGACAGGAGGGCTGGAGCCTCCTGTCTGTTGGATAATTCTTGGATGTTATTATTGTATTGGTTTAACCTGGATCTTAGTGATCGGGTTAATTTTATATGTTATTATATATATTGGTTTAACCAGGATCGTAGTGATCGGGTTAATTTTATGTATATGGATGTTTTAAAGTATTTAAACAAGCATTAAACGGCCGCGGCCTTTAAAATCCAAATTGGTGTGGAGTGTCATCATTTCTTTTAGAATAAGTTAAAGTAATAGAATTTAAGTCCTGTCTACCATCCCATGTAAAGAAAAAGGGGTTTGAATAACCCCTTTTTCTAGATGGGATGGTGACAGGCTAGCTTAACGTTAAGGAAGCCATCTTAGGGGTTTTGGTGGGCATAGCTGTTGCTAGGGCAGGTTAGATAAACAAGGCTACGTTTGGTTAGAATAAGCCCCAATCAGAGTGGGAATTCACTGTAGCTAGGGAGTTTAGGCTGTTAACCAGTTTCTTCCTGTTTTTCCCGCCTCCAGAGCCTGCCTGTGGGATACTTAAGGGGGCTCAGTTGGAGATGTTTTCACTCACCTCAAGACTAGCTTCGTGTCAAGACAGCAGCGTTCTGTTCCCCTCCCCCCCTCCCCTTTTGTTTGTCGCGGCCAGTTATGCTTGTAGGGTCACCTTTGCGTGGTGCAAAGGGGGACGATATTAGTGATATAACTATTTATTCCAAGAAATTAAGGTTGTGGATAATTCTTGGATGTTATTATTGTATTGGTTTAACCTGGATCTTAGTGATCGGGTTAATTTTATATGTTATTATATATATTGGTTTAACCAGGATCGTAGTGATCGGGTTAATTTTATGTATATGGATGTTTTAAAGTATTTAAACAAGCATTAAACGGCCGCGGCCTTTAAAATCCAAATTGGTGTGGAGTGTCATCATTTCTTTTAGAATAAGTTAAAGTAATAGAATTTAAGTCCTGTCTACCATCCCATAGGAAATATGATCAAAAAAAGTGTATGTATCTCACACGTACAGAAGCACACTAGGCCCCAATTACTATTGTTTGTACACCTAAAAGGATGGATGAGGAGGAGGAGGAGTATGGAACAGGCAGCACCCTCAAAGCTTCAGAAGTATGAGATGAACCCCAAAAACTTGGAAAGGTGGATCTCACACGTACCGACACAGACTATCCCGCAATTTAATTGATCCCCAAAGGTTTTTATTGAATAGCGGAATAGGAAATATGATCAAAAAAAGTGTATGTATCTCACACGTACAGAAGCACACTAGGCCCCAATTACTATTGTTTGTACACCTAAAAGGATGGATGAGGAGGAGGAGGAGTATGGAACAGGCAGCACCCTCAAAGCTTCAGAAGTATGAGATGAACCCCAAAAACTTGGAAAGGTGGATCTCACACGTACCGACACAGACTATCCCGCAATTTATTTGATCCCCAAAGGTTTTTATTGAATAGCGGAATAGGAAATATGATCAAAAAAAGTGTATGTATCTCACACATACAGAAGCACACTAGGCCCCAATTACTATTGTTTGTACACCTAAAAGGATGGATGAGGAGGAGGAGTATGGAACAGGCAGCACCCTCAAAACTTCAGAAGTATGAGATGAACCCCAAAAACTTGGAAAGGTGGATCTCACACGTACCGACACAGACTATCCCGCAATTTAATTGATCCCCAAAGGTTTTTATTGAATAGCGGAATAGGAAATATGATCAAAAAAAGTGTATGTATCTCACACGTACAGAAGCACACTAGGCCCCAATTACTATTGTTTGTACACCTAAAAGGATGGATGAGGAGGAGGAGGAGTATGGAACAGGCAGCACCCTCAAAGCTTCAGAAGTATGAGATGAACCCCAAAAACTTGGAAAGGTGGATCTCACACGTACCGACACAGACTATCCCGCAATTTAATTGATCCCCAAAGGTTTTTATTGAATAGCGGAATAGGAAATATGATCAAAAAAAGTGTATGTATCTCACACGTACAGAAGCACACTAGGCCCCAATTACTATTGTTTGTACACCTAAAAGGATGGATGAGGAGGAGGAGGAGTATGGAACAGGCAGCACCCTCAAAGCTTCAGAAGTATGAGATGAACCCCAAAAACTTGGAAAGGTGGATCTCACACGTACAGACACAGACTATCCCGCAATTTAATTGATCCCCAAAGGTTTTTATTGAATAGCGGAATAGGAAATATGATCAAAAAAAGTGTATGTATCTCACACGCACAGAAGCACACTAGGCCCCAATTACTATTGTTTGTACACCTAAAAGGATGGATGAGGAGGAGGAGGAGTATGGAACAGGCAGCACCCTCAAAGCTTCAGAAGTATGAGATGAACCCCAAAAACTTGGAAAGGTGGATCTCACACGTACCAACACAGACTATCCCGCAATTTAATTGATCCCCAAAGGTTTTTATTGAATAGCGGAATAGGAAATATGATAAAAAAAAGGTGTATGTATCTCACACGTACAGAAGCACACTAGGCCCCAATTACTATTGTTTGTACCCCTAAAAGGATGGATGAGGAGGAGGAGGATGAAACAGGCAGCACCCTCAAATCTTCAGAAGTATGAGATTGTGTTCACTGTACCCCACAAAGATTGTGTTCACTGCACCCCAAAAGGATTGTCTTCACTGCACCCACAAAGATTGTGTTCACGTAATCCACAAAGATTGTGTTCACTGTACCCCCCAAAGATTTTGTTCACTGCACCCCACAAAGATTGTGTTCACTGTACCCCACAAAGATTTTGTTCACTGCACCCCACAAGGATTGTCTTCACTGCACCCCACAAGGATTGTCTTCACTGCACCCCACAAAGATTGTGTTCACTGTACCCCACAAAGATTTTGTTCACTGTACCCCACAAAGATTTTGTTCACTGCACCCCACAAAGATTGTGTTCACTGCACCCCAAAAGGATTGTCTTCACTGCACCCCACAAAGATTGTGTTCACTGTACCCCACAAAGATTGTGTTCACTGCACCCCAAAAGGATTGTCTTCACTGCACCCCACAAAGATTGTGTTCACTGTACCCCACAAAGATTGTGTTCACTGTACCCCCCAAAGATTTTGTTCACTGCACCCCACAAGGATTGTCTTCACTGCACCCCACAAGGATTGTCTTCACTGCACCCCACAAAGATTGTGTTCACTGTACCCCACAAAGATTGTGTTCACTGTACCCCCCAAAGATTTTGTTCACTGCACCCCACAAGGATTGTCTTCACTGCACCCCACAAGGATTGTCTTCACTGCACCCCACAAAGATTGTGTTCACTGTACCCCACAAAGATTGTGTTCACTGCACCCCAAAAGGATTGTCTTCACTGCACCCCACAAAGATTGTGTTCACTGTACCCCACAAAGATTGTGTTCACTGTACCCCCCAAAGATTTTGTTCACTGCACCCCACAAGGATTGTCTTCACTGCACCCCACAAGGATTGTCTTCACTGCACCCCACAAAGATTGTGTTCACTGTACCCCACAAAGATTGTGTTCACTGCACCCCAAAAGGGTTGTCTTCACTGCACCCCACAAAGATTGTGTTCACTGTACCCCACAAAGATTGTGTTCACTGTACCCCAAAAGGATTGTCTTCACTGCACCCCACAAAGATTGTGTTCACTGTACCCCACAAAGATTTTGTTCACTGCACCCCACAAAGATTATGTTCACTGTACCCCACAAAGATTGTGTTCACTGCACCCCAAAAGGATTCTCTTCACTGCACCCCACAAAGATTGTGTTCACTGTACCCCACAAAGATTGTGTTCACTGTACCCCCCAAAGATTTTGTTCACTGCAACCCACAAAGATTGTGTTCACTGTACCCCACAAAGATTGTGTTCACTGTACCCCACAAAGATTTTGTTCACTGCACCCCACAAAGATTGTGTTCACTGCACCCCAAAAGGATTGTCTTCACTGCACCCCACAAAGATTGTGTTCACTGTACCCCACAAAGATTTTGTTCACTGCACCCCACAAAGATTGTGTTCACTGTACCCCACAAAGATTGTGTTCACTGTACCCCACAAATATTTTGTTCACTGTACCCCACAAAGATTGTGTTCACTGCACCCCAAAAGGATTGTCTTCACTGCACCCCACAAGGATTGTCTTCACTGCACCCCACAAAGATTGTGTTCACTGTACCCCACAAAGATTGTGTTCACTGCACCCCAAAAGGATTGTCTTCACTGCACCCCACAAAGATTGTGTTCACTGTACCCCACAAAGATTTTGTTCACTGCACCCCACAAAGATTGTGTTCACTGTACCCCACAAAGATTGTGTTCACTGCACCCCAAAAGGATTGTCTTCACTGCACCCCACAAAGATTGTGTTCACTGTACCCCACAAAGATTGTGTTCACTGTACCCCACAAAGATTTTGTTCACTGCACCCCACAAAGATTGTGTTCACTGTACCCCACAAAGATTGTGTTCACTGCACCCCAAAAGGATTGTCTTCACTGCACCCCACAAAGATTGTGTTCACTGTACCCCACAAAGATTGTGTTCACTGTACCCCCCAAAGATTTTGTTCACTGCAACCCACAAAGATTGTGTTCACTGTACCCCACAAATATTGTGTTCACTGTACCCCACAAAGATTTTGTTCACTGCACCCCACAAAGATTGTGTTCACTGCACCCCAAAAGGATTGTCTTCACTGCACCCCACAAAGATTGTGTTCACTGTACCCCCAAAGATTTTGTTCACTGCACCCCACAAAGATTGTGTTCACTGTACCCCACAAAGATTGTGTTCACTGTACCTCACAAATATTTTGTTCACTGTACCCCACAAAGATTGTGTTCACTGCACCCCAAAAGGATTGTCTTCACTGCACCCCACAAAGATTGTGTTCACTGTACCCCACAAAGATTGTGTTCACTGTACCCCCCAAAGATTTTGTTCACTGCACCCCACAAAGATTGTGTTCACTGTACCCCGCAAAGATTTTGTTCACTGCACCCCAAAAGGATTGTGTTCACTGCACCCCAAAAAGATTGTGTTCACTGCAGCCCACACACAGAAAAATGGATGTGGATCACTGACACCTGCCTATCTCCTATCCCACACCACACAGCAATATCGATTGTGGTTTGTAGAACACACTTTCTCTAAAATTCAGCAGCAGCCTCTCCCTAACAGGATTGAGAAGAGATCGCAGATCGGGACTAAGTGCAGACCCCACCCCACACAGCAATATCGATTGTAGTTTGTAGAACACACTGACCCTATAATTCAGCAGCAGCCTCTCCCTAACAGGATTGAGAAGAGATCGTAGATCAGGATTAAGTGCAGACCCCACCCCACACAGCAATATCGATTGTAGTTTGTAGAACACACTGACCCTATAATTCAGCAGACTCTATCCCTAAAATGCCTACAACTCGCCCTGCCTAAACACTCCGACCTGACCCTAAATTCTATCCGGACACCAATTTGTTTTCCCTGCCTGTCTTTCCCTAATCAGCAGCCAGCACGTATGTGTGCTCTGTCCCTGAGCTAAGCAGCAGAATGACGCCGCTGCGGCTGCCTCGAACTTATAAAGACTTGGTCACATGCTTCAGACGGCCAATCACAGCTACTCATACATTTGCAGGCATGGCTGGGATAGCTTAAGGCACACCAGTTAAACGATTGTTGATTGGCTGTTGAAAGCCCGCCATGAAAAGAGCGCCAAAACATGCAAAACCCGGAAATAAAACGACCGAACACGGATTTTTTACCCGAACATACAGTAAAGTGTCCGTGTCCGTGTTCGGGTAACAAAAATCCAATTATTCGGTACGAACACGGATAATACAGTCCGTGTTCGCTCAACACTAATTACCACGTTACTGATCCGACACTACCACAAAAGGGCTGAACACCAGGGCAGACAAATCACTGAGGGCAAGTTAAGGTCTGCAGGTCTTTGGATTATAGGTATGAAGAAACGTGTAGCCCATCTACTGCATGACTGCGTGCACTGTCGTAAAGCGAGAGGAAAACAGCTACACCAACAAATGGCCGACTTGCCTGCGGATAGACTATGTACAGAACCGCCCTTCACCTACACTGGCCTGGACGTCTTTGGACCATGGATGGTGTCCGCACGTAGCACCCGTGGCAGTCATGCAAACAGTAAACGTTGGGCTGTGCTATTTACTTGCATGAGTGTGCAAGCCGTTCACATAGAGGTGATAGAATCTATGGACACATCCAGCCTCATTAATGCCTTAAGACGGTTTTTCGTAATCAGACCAGTGAAACAGTTGAGGTCAGACCAAGGAAGTAACTTCATTGGAGCCTGTAGAGAACTGAATATCGACACTAAGCCTATTCAAGACCAGTTGGCGGAGAAAGGTTGCACCTGGATTTTTAATCCTCCTCATAGTTCCCATATGGGGGGATCCTGGGAGAGAATGATCGGGATCTCACGCAACATCTTAAATTCTATGTTGATGGATGTTAATTCTTCAAGACTTGCACACGAGACTCTTGTCACTCTTCTTGCTGAAGTTTCAGCTATTATAAATTCAAGACCCCTTGTGCCAGTGTCTGTGGATCCTGAAACACCAGCCATACTGTCTCCGGCTATCCTACTTACCCAAAAAACGGATGATATGATAATGCCTAGTGGGGAATTTACTCATGGGAATATCTACCAAAAACACTGGAAACGTGTACAACACCTTGCAGATTACCTCTGGAACAGGTGGCGAAAAGAGTATCTCAAAATTCTTCAAGGAAGGAGAAAATGGCAACATCAAAACCAAACTTGAAAGAACTAGATCTCGTATTGATGAAGGAGCAACAAACCGAAAGGATTGCCTGGCCTATGGGACTAATTACAAAGGTTTTTCCTAGCAAGGATGGCAAGGTCCGAAAGGTGGAGTTGAAGATCTTCAGGAAGGGCGAGCTTAAAACGTTTGCAAGACCAATTAACAAACTCATTTTAATATTACCCATCGAGAACGTTCCTGAAGGATGAAAAGGACTGTACTTGAACTTCATGATCTACTCCACTACTAGTCAGGGAACCCGACTGTTATGTTTATTGCATTTTAACATGTTCTTTGTTGCAGGTTGTATCATATTTCTTGGACATTCGTCATAGTGAAATCTCCAAAGGAAATTTCAGACGGGGCGTGTGCTGTTCTCCTCAGTTATTTGTACATTGCATTATCATCTTTCTTTCACTTGTTGTTTCTATGCATTGTTGTACTGCTGCCATCTGCTGGCCAGAATTTGCATGCCGCACGCCTTGTTCTTGTTAAGTAAAGTTTTTTGACATCATGGGTGTGGTTTTTCAGACTGTGTGTCTTGTCACATCCAGCAGCCATCTTCAGTTCCTCATGGCTGTGAATCATTACACTGTAGTCCTTAGAAACAACAGATTAACTTCCACTGGAGAGTACTCTGTGTGTTAGACTCATGTATTGCATCTTCATCTAGCTCAGTTCCCTTGTTGTGCTGCAAGCCCTGTTCTTTTGATACGCTGTACATGCAACATTTTAAGACACTTCAGACAAGGCAAAGCGAGTAAACAAAATAGATGCTTTACTGAGGTAGATGCTGATTATAGTACAGTTTTTAAAGAGTCATTTCAACACAAATCCTGTATAGGGACAGGCGAATGGTTCATCGCTGAACACCCGAATTTGCAGGGTGTTCACTAGGAGTTTGCCCCGACGAACACCCTGCAATGCACTAAGTGCTGCACAGTGCATTCTGCACCCTGATTGGGCAAAGCTTTGCCCAATCAGGGTGCAGTGTAAGCTGTTTATTAAGGAGCGTGGCCAGGAAGCCGGCCACGGCATCCCTAACAACCGATGAGTTAAAGAAAGAAAAAAACAGCTTGGGGTCCCCCCCAGTCCATACCAGGCCCTTCTGACCCTTCACGTGATGTCAGAGGGGCGGTGCCACCAGGTGACATAGCTAGGTGGCCCCACCCCTTGCTTATATAAGAAATGTCAAAGTGCAGAGCGGGCATACGACAGGAGGCCTCCCAGGAGGCAAGAGCCTGTTTTATTTTTTTATTTTTCGGGTCGGGGTGGCATGATTGACGATGGATTTACAAGGGAAATTTATTTTTTAATTTTTAATAAAGGATTTGTCAAAAACTGTCCCTTGTATTTATTACTGTTGTACCCTTTTTTGGTGAATAGGCAGGGGTACTATGTTCCTGATACCCATTCACATGGAGGGGGGGATCTGGGGGCCCCTTGTTCAAGATTCAGATAAGCCCCCCCACCCGCAGATCCCAACAACCACAGTCCAGGGTTGTCGGGAAGAGGCCCTTGTCCCCATCAACATGGAGACTAGGTGCTTTGGGACAAGCCTGACCTGCAGCCTAATCTGCCAGGCTCCATGATCAGGTAAGGGTCTGGTATAGATTATGGGGGGACCTCATGGCATTTTTAAAAAAAAATTTGGCGTGGGGTTCCCCCCAAATTCATACCAGACCCGAAAGGCATGGCAAAGACTGGGGGGGGACCCCGCGCTGTTTTTTTTCTTTATTTTTTTCAATAGCTGGGTGCCAGCAATAGTTACCTTTACAGGCACATTAAGGGGACCCCAGAAGCACTATATTTAAAGGATTTTTTCATTTTATTGTTGCATTCTTTAAACATAATTAAAAACACTGCTCTTGAAAAAACAATCGCTTTTTTTTTTTAATTGATACATGTGCCCCAGGGCACTACCCAGACCCCCATACCCCTTTTATGGCCAATTACTTGCATATAAGCCTACAAAATGGGCACTTTTGATTTTTCCTGTTCAGTTCCTATAGACATCAATGGGGTTCGCTGTTCGGGTTAGAACATTTCCCCTGTTCGGAAGTTCTGGTGCGAACTGAACAGTGAGGTGTGCGGCCCATCCCTAATCCTGTACAGTGTTCTTCCAAAATCCATAGTGTGTGCATGCCTTATGCAGAAGGCAAGTCCATGAAGTAATCCCTTTTAAGGCCATGTTCATACTGATTCGACACTAAAGTCTTGCGACTTCCGATCTGACTTTGCCTTGCGACTTCGGTCCGACTTCCATTTGACTTTATTGAACAGGATCCCAATTAATCCAACTTTGAGATGAGTGAAAATTGTCCTTTGCCCAATCAAAATAATTTCTTTGGTTCTGGTATGGATAAAACCTCACGCCAAATTTATTTTAAAAGAACGGCGTGGGGTCCCTCCCCAAATCCTCTTTGGGTCTGGTATGGATCTTGAGGGAAAACCTCATGCCAAAATGTTAAAGGAAAAGACCCTACAATCTGGTATGGATTTTAAGGGGGACCTCACGCCAAAATTAGAAAAACAAAATGGCATAGGTTCCTCCCCCCCCCCCCCCAAAATTTATACCAGACGCTTACTTGAGCATACAGCCTGGCATGTCAGGAAAGGGAGGGGATGAGCGAGCGCCCCCCGAACCATACCAGACCACATGCCCTCAACATGGGAGGGTGGGTGCTTTGGGGCCCCCTCCCCAAAGCACCTTGTCCCCATGTTTATGGGGACAAAGACCTCTTCCCCGCATCACTGGGCTGTGGTTGTGGGGGTCTGCCAGATTAACAAGAGTGCCCCGAGATACCACCCCCCCCCCATGTGAATGACTATGAGGTATATTGTACCCCTACCCATTCACCCAAAAAAAACAGCGTAGTATAATAAAAACATGAGACAGTTTTTGACAAGTCCTTTATTAAAAATGAATAATGTCCTCCGATATAGATCCAACATCAATCACAATGTCTTCCTCTTCTGCCGCTGCTGATCTGAAAAAAAAAAGCTCCTCCCCCGACCAATGCTCCCGCCGTTCTGGAAGCTCCCGTATCTGACAGTTCTTATATAGCTATGGGGCATGGCCATGCTGTGACGTAAATTGGAGACCCCGTCCCCTTGTGATGTCTCAGACCCATCATGCCCAGGTCTGTGACGTCACAAGGTCACAGGGCTGGAGATCCCTACAGGCTCCAATAGTCCCTCCAGCAAAGTATCCAGCTACGTTTTGGCAATATTTCCCCAGCAAGAACTCCAGGGGCTTGGAGGAAACCTCTTTTATGTTGGTTGTAATCTGTAGGGGACAGTAACCTAGCTAAAATGGCGACTAAAGCATTAACCCTTACAGCCTAGTTACCCCTAGCTCTCAGGTAAACCTAAAGCCACAGGAAACATGCAAACATTACAACAGTTAGCACCTGACTGGCTCAGCTAACAACTGAGGAACTGAGCATAGTCAGGGAAAACAAGTGCATACACAAGCAGACACATTAACCCCTTGTAGACACCTGCCTACACGCCCACAGGCCTGACCGGCAGCTGGTTCAGCCTCTCAGCGCCGAGAACTGAGCAATCATAGGTCATGTGAGTGCTCGGACCTTGGTCTTAGAGTCAGTGGGGAACAGCTGCAGCATTGGACCAATGTTGCAGCCATCTAGGTGAGTATGTAGGTTTGTTGTTTTCTTATCGCACGCTTCTCTTTTAACAAATCACATAAAAAATATGCTGAAATGTTAGATACAACTAAAAATCAGCAGGAAAAGTTTAAGTCTTTTGTGGTATTTCTATTTTCTCAGGCAAAGAGTGAAAAAGATATGAATAGAGCTCCGTAACAATATAAACAACTCTACGACAAAGCGAACGTGGCCCTATTCAGTGAAGCAGAGCAAAGAGCAACGTCAACGCAGAAATCAATAAGTGATTAGTCAACAATATGGAGAAGTTGGACTGCACAAAAGAGTCAAGGGAGTTTATATTGTGCATTTTCAGGTCATTAAGTAATAAGTTAGGGCAAGATTAGAGAATTTAGTTATTGGCAGTCTCTCATTATGGGCTTGTTTACACTATCTCTTTTGAACTTCATTGACCTGCATGGGTCAACGCAGGCTCAACGCAAGGGAACATAGAAAACAATTTTGTTCTGTATGTGCCCTATTCACATCACAATACTATGTTGATGTGGGTCTCATAAAAATGCAGACAATGGGAATCCAGCACTATATCTGGGAGCTGAAACGATCAACTCATGGGCTCCTGATGCTTCTACAGATCACTTCATCAAAGTGTTCTGTAGATGTGAATGCAAACACTATTCTTCCATGTAATGTGTACATCAGGAGTGTAATGATTTCACCACACTTCCTGTTAGTATGGAGGACTGGGCAGAGCTGATGCATCTCTCTCCAACTTTTCCCTACAGCAGTAGATCACTGTAATAGGGATCTATTACTGGTTGATGACTATTTCAAGTGATCTTCTGCTGTAGCTGCATGAGGGGTTTGGATCTTGTCTCCACTGACCAGGTCCATATACCCCCTGAAGAAAAAAAAGTGTAAATAAAATAAATAATTATGCAGTGTATTAAATGTTTATATACACCAATAAGCAATACCCACCTTATATTTAGTAGGTACCACTTTTGCCTTTTTTGCTGGCAAAACAGCCCTGACTAAATGAGACATGGCGCCACTAGACCTCTGAAGGTATGCTGTGGTATCTGGCACTAAGCCATCAGTAGCAGATCCTTTAGGTCCTGTAAGTTTCGGGGTGAAGCCCACACAGATGTTTGATTGGATTGAGATATGGAGAATTTAGAGAAGTCAACACTCTAAGCTGAACAAACAGAAGGAAAGCAGCGCCAGCTTAGTGAAGCATAAGGTTTATTGATACAAAAAACACATAGTGACTTACTCTTAGGTAAGTAAAGGCCGGTACTGTAGGTGAATGGGATCATCCATCTTCTTGTCCTGGATACCGTTTCAGAAAGGAGGGGTGGGTGCGTGGAGGCTGTTGTCTGGCAGCCTGTCTGATGGTGTTGTGGTGGTGGAGGGCTCTCAGTGGGGCTCCACTTCCTACTTCCGGTCAGGCCGACATCTCTTCCTGTGAGGCGGAGGGAAAGATGGGTGTTGTTAGCTTTCGGAGCATCCGTGCTCCTTCATTAGGTGGTGGGGGTGGCTTATCATGGACAGGGAATATATACCCTGTTGATGAGTAGCTCATTGGAGCATAAGGACTTACTGAGTGAACCGCCAAAGTCATGTCCTGTACCTACTTGTGACCATACATCCTCACATATGTACATGCTCAGATATATTTTGATATACCCTTGTAGCATAAGAGGTGAAAAAAGCACAACGTGGAGAAAATTTGGATGGTTCAACTTCCAATTGGTTAGTAATTTGAAGTTTAGCCTCTGGATTTAAAATAGAATGCCTATCCATGCTACCAACCTCCTGAATAATGGCATCCAATTCTATAGGATTATAGCCTTTGGACACAAATCGATCTTTTAACATATTGGCCTCCCTAAAATAATCCTGCCACAAAGAGCAATTTCTCCTGAGACCTCTGAATTGGCTTTTTAATCCAGCCTTTAACCAAGATTGGTGATGGCAACTATTTGTACCAATAAAGCCATTTCCATTGGTCTCCTTAAAATAAGTGGAGGTCATTATTCTATTCTGTTGTATCCTAATCCTCAGATCCAAAAAGTGGATTTCTTCACTGCTGGCTTCATGTTGTAGGACAATCCCTCTATTATTACTGTTGAGAGAAGAAATAAATTCATCCAATGCCTCTCTACTTCCTTTTCAGAGGAGGACATCATCCATGTATCGTTTCCACAATAGCAATTCAGATCTCGGCTCCCCATATATAACCTCCTCCTCCCATTTGGCCATAAACAGGTTGGCCATGGAAGGCGTAAACTTTGCGCCCTTTTTTTATTCCTTTTTATCATCTAATTTTATCCATTTGGAGTTTATTGCCATTTTATTTAATTGTTTATGAATATTAATACTAGTGTTTATGTCCTACACTATGGCTAATTGATATGAGTTGTATATGGTGTCTATGTCCATTAGTTGCCGCTATTGCTGTCCGGCCTCAGTTCTAATTTTTTGTGGTGGGTTTTCTCTCATGGAGTGCGGACGGATGTGCTTCCGATGTATGATTTTGGCTGGTTTTCGCCGCCTCTCGCCTGGAACGCACCATCTGTGATGTAGTTCTATTTCCGGGTCCAGCATGAGTTATGTTGCAAATCCAGTTCCGGTCCCGTTGATATAAAAAGACGTTGCGCGTATGCAGAGCCACACCCCCTGATGACGTCTATACGACAAAAAGCGTAGGAAGGAGTTGGTTCTCCGCACATGTCGTCACATCCAGAGGTTGACCATGGATTAAAACACTGTTTGTTTATATACTACAGGCGTTTTTTGTCTAACTTCTGGTGAGTGTAACTTTTATCGTCAATAAAACTGAATCAAAGCTACTACACTACGAGACTTTTTTCACTGGCTTTTTCCTGATCTATATGTGCCTTATCCTGGATGTTGACAAGTGGTCTGGACACATGATCGATCTGGATTAGAGACTGTATGATCTTCTTGAATCACTCAACACGCTATTGACCATTGTGGGAATAATGGTCCACTTACCACTGGTAAGAGTCAGTGTGTCTATTGGTGGTGGTGGCGGACCACATTCACATTCTACGAATTATACACCGAGTTGAAAGATTTTGATCCAATCTTTTAGGACTTTGTAGGAATCTCTGATGTTCCATGCTAACATATTATCTAAGTGCTGCATTTTGTTCATATTGTATTACCATTTACCCGTGTTTTGTGCTAGCTGCTGTGTTCTATTTATTCATAGAAGCGTGGGTTTAGTGTGTTTTACTTTCTCAACATTGACTATTATTTTTTATTTGAAATCTTTATTTATGCTGGCATGACATAGAGTAATGACTATCAATAGTTACAAAGTACATTTTCCCATTAGGAGGCATCATTTCAATTGCATAATAACTTGTATGCCACTGATCTGTAGCCAACATACAAGCCTAAAAAAATAAAGGTCAGACTACCTCGGGACCATGTCCATTGAAAACATTGACTATTTTTATTCCTTATGCTGCTAGCATTGGTAAATTTATAAGAAAGTATATCATATTTACCTGTTTTAAACGTTTTTCTTACTAGGGATGGAGACGCTTGCTTTACAGGCGGGTGTCTCATTCAAAGTCCCCATTTGCCTTTGGCATCCTTACCAAAGGGATGGGGGTGTGTGTCTCCCAGCTGATCACATTTAGTTTGCACCCCATGGTTTTTTATACAGCCATGCGTTTTTTCATTGCCAGTCATGGATTGGAGCAGGTGGGGGAGAATTGGGCGGTCTCCAATCCCATCTGTTTCCCATCCATCTATTAGCAAGCATGTACTCCCCTTTGTGGAGACACTTGGACACTCAGGTTGAGTAGTGTTATTTAGTGTTAGGTTCTGCATGAAACGCAGGGTGCCTTGTCGTTGGCCTTGCAGCTTCCGCATGCATTTGCAAATATGTGTTAACTAAACCCCTGCTTTTAACTTATAGTGTTAGACAGGTTTATTTTGGTTTGTTAGCAGACTGGTGGGTAAGTATTTCAAACTAGGGACCGGCTGTTTTTCACACACCTTCATTTATCCCATTTTTTCAATTGATCATTTCAATTGCATAATAACTTGTATGCCACTGATCTGTAGCCAACATACAAGCCTAAAAAAATAAAGGTCAGACTACCTCGGGACCATGTCCATTGAAAACATTGACTATTTTTATTCCTTATGCTGCTAGCATTGGTAAATGTATAAGAAAGTATATCATATTTACCTGTTTTAAACTTTTTTCTTACTATTTCTTCAGTTACTTCCTGGTTTCCAAGCCTAGTCAAATGATATCATACAACCCAGGAGTCTTTAGGAGGGGAGAAGAGGTTTTCTAAGCTAAGCACACGCTCCTGCCAGCATACCTGAGCAGATGGATTCCAGGAAGTAAATGCTAAATCAATCATCTGCCTTTTCTTAAGGTGGTCACAGCCAGAAATGCTATGGAGTATTTTTTAAAGTGATTTCTCAGCAAAAAAAAAACATGGAGACATAAATGGGTGGGTGAGTTTGATTTTAATATTAAAAATGAGTTAAATAGTGTTAAATAGTGTTTTTGGTTTGTGGCGCTCATTGTAGTTCTGCTTTAAACATTTCCTGCCAAGATAGCGCATATATGCAGCCTCTTGGCCGAAATGTGACAGTCAAGGTGTTGAAGGAGGAACAAAAAAGTTTTGGATCTTGAAAATCTATTAGTCCAATAATAAAAAGCGCAAAAATACAAGCTCTCCCACCCAGACACAGAGAAACACACAGACATTGGCGTTGACTATTCACAAATTAGTAAAAATTCTTCACTCTAACAGATAACAGGCCAATAGAGAGGAATGTTGGACAGTGGGAGGAAAGCTGACGAATGGGTGCAAAGGCTTTTGTTACAGTCCTGGTGATTGGCAGAGGGCGGGTCACCTCAGTACATTCTGGGATACTGTATAAAAGCCAGGAGTACATGTGCTGCGGAGTCTTTGGCTGGAGAGCGGAGTCCAGGAGGGAGGGAGGGAGGTGGCTGCCTCCTCCTCTGTAGAGGTGTAATGCAGTCGCAGGAGATCGTGCTGAGGACCAGAGGAGTGGTTGAGAGGAGTTGAACCCTGAGGTCCAGGAAAACTGACTGAAAGGGGAGACACTGGAGACCCTGGGACTACAGTATCGTGAGTACAGGGACTTGTGTCACATGGCCTGACCTGAGGGGTCCACCCCTGCTTGTAGGATAGTCAGTGGACGGGTGTCAGCAGAGGAAGAGAAAGAGGATACTGGGGAGAGTGTCCTGAAGATAATTGTCTGTTCACCGAGTCGTCTTAAGAAAAAGAGACTCAATTCAAATTCAACCATAGTGGCAGGGTGAATCAACAGTCTGGCTGTATCAGAAGATAGGAGTCCTCAACATTGTCTATAGTTAAACTATAGTATCCAACTATTTCCTTCTCCTATCCCAATTTTACAATAAACCACAGAGCTGAATAGAAGAAATTAAGAACTTATATCTATCATGACTGTGTGCTGGTAACTCAGGGGGGCCCCGTAGAGTGAATAACTGGCAGTCCTTATGGGGCAGTGCTACATATACAAAAACAGACTCACCGTGTCTCTTTGGATGCATACTTTAAAGCAGCCTTTTTCAATGAGAGCGCCCAGACACCTTGAGATGCCTCCAAGTTTCTTCAGGGGTGCCTTGGCAAAATGCCTAAACATTGTATACAAGCCACATGGTGGATCAAAGCTGCCTTTTAGTTACACAAAGCCACAGGTTTTCATTGTGCACCATTACAACCTTCCAGCCGCCGCCAGCGCCCTAACAACCAATGAAGTCATCAGTAGTGTTCAGCGAACACGGACTGTATTATTCGTACCGAATAATTGGATTTTTGTTACCCGGACACGGACCCGAAAACTTTACTGTATGTTCGGGTTGAAAATCCGTGTTCGGTAATTTTATTTCCTGTTTTGTATGTAATGGAGCGCTTTTAATGGCGGGCTTTCAACAGCCAATCAACAAACGTTTAACTGGTGTGCCATAGAAGCCATCACAGCCATGCCTACTAATGGCATGGCTGTGATTGGCCAGCTGAAGCATGTGACCCAGGTCTATATAAGCTCGAGACACACCGCGCTGTGCGTCAGTCTGCTGTAGTGTAGGGAGAGAGCACACATACGTAACGGTGCTGGCTGCTGCTGATTAGGGACAGACAGGGAAAAACAACATTGTGCCCGAAAAGAATGCAGGGACAGGTCGGAGTGTAGGCAGGGAAAGATATTTGAGCATTTTAGGGACAGGCTGGAGAGAGTAGGCAGGGAGAGATTAGGAGACACAGGACAGAACAATCGTCGGTTAGCGATCTACATCAATTTTATGTGTGGGGGGTGGAGCAGTGAACGATCTTTTAGCCCTCACTTGAGCCCACTGAGGAGGAGGAGGGAGAAAAAAATATATTTTTATCAGTCTGTTGTGTGCAGCGTTCAGCTATATTTTACTACAGATTGCTGTTCTAATATGCTAGTTAAAAATTACAAAGTTAAAGGGGAATTTTTTTTTTTTCCTTTCATAGCCTGCTACTGACCGTGACATAAAACATAAGACACTGCAGTGTTCACATGTGCTATTGAAAAATCACCAATTTTATATACTTTTTTCTATTCCGCTATTCAATACACCATTTTATAAAAAAATTTCTATTCCGCTATTCAATATACACCCTTTTGGGGTGAAAAAAATTAAATTGCAGCATAGTCTGTATTGGTACGTGTGAGACACACCTTTCAAATTTTTTGGGCGCATCTTCCACCGCCGAGGATTGCAGGGCGCTTCAGTCTGCCTCCTGTTCCGAACTCCTCCTACTCCTCATCCTCATCCTGCCTTTAGGGTACAAAAAATTGTAATCGGGGCCTAGTCTGTGTTTGTACGTGTGAGATACACCGTTTTATAAAAAAAATTCTATTCCGCTATTCAATATACACCCTTTTGGGGTAAAAAAATTTAAATTGCGGCATAGTCTGTATCGGTACGTGTGAGATACACCTTTCAAATTTTTTGGGCGCATCTTCCACCGCCGAGGATTGCAGGGCGCTTCAGTTTGCCTCCTGTTCCGAACTCCTCCTACTCCTCATCCTGCCTTTAGGGTACAAAAAATTGTAATCGGGGCCTAGTCTGTGTTTGTACGCGTGAGATACAACGTTTTATAATTTTTTTTCTATTCCGCTATTCAATATACACCCTTTTGGGGTAAAAAAAATTAAATTGCGGCATAGTCTGTATCGGTACGTGTGAGATACACCTTTTAAATTTGTTTTGCGCATCTTCCACCGCCGAGGATTGCAGGGCGCTTCAGTTTGCCTCCTGTTCCGAACTCCTCCTACTCCTCTTCCTCATCCTGCCTTTAGGGTACAAAAAATTGTAATCGGGGCCTAGTCTGTATTTGTACGTGTGAAATACACCGTTTTATATACTTTTTTCTTTTCCGCTATTCAATATACACCCTTTTGGGGTAAAAAAAATTAAATTGCAGCATAGTCTGTATCGGTACGTGTGAGATATACAGTTTTATATACTTTTTTCTATTCCGCTATTCAATATACACCCTTTTGGGGTGAAAAAAATCAAATTACGGCATAGTCTGTATCGGTACGTGTGAGATACACCTTTTAAATTTGTTTGGCGCATCTCCTTCCACCGCCGATGATTGCAGGGCACTTCAGTTTGCCTCCTGTTCCGAACTCCTCCTACTCCTCTTCCTCATCCTCCCTTTAGGGTACAAAAAATTGTAATCGGGGCCTAGTCTGTGTTTCTACGTGTGAGATACACCGTTTTATATACTTTTTTCTATTCCGCTATTCAATATACAACCTTTTGGGGTGAAAAAAATTAAATTGCGGCATACTTTGCATATTTGACTGTGAGATACACCCATTGTATTTGTATACTGTTTTTCTATTCCGCTATTTAATAAACACCCTTTTGGGGTAAAAAAATAGAATTGCGGCATAGTTTGCATATTTGACTGTGAGAACAGTGGGATACTGTTGTTGTTTTGTTCCGCTATTCAATAAACACCTTTCTAGGGCAAGATCATAAATTACAGAAATATGAGGAGAACGTCAAATAGGGGCCGTGGCCTGGGTCTTGGTGCTGCTGGTAGAGCTCCTGTTGCAAGGAGAGGACGTGGTCGATCTGTGCCAGCTACACGCACAAGTGAAACACCTTCCTCAAGTGTGAGTAGGCGACAGAACCTGCAGCAGTATTAGGTAGGGCATCATGCGCCTCTACAAGTGTTGAGGCAAGAACAAGTACAGGCAATAGTAGATTGGGTTGCTGACAGTGCCTCCAGTTCCTTCACATTTTCTCCCACCCAGTCTACTGCAGAAAGGTCAGAGTTGGCACCTACAGCCCATGTCCAACCGTCTTTCACCTCACCCCCTTGCAAATCAGGCAAGCAGTCTGAGCCCCAAGTCATGCAGCAGTCTCTTCTTCTTTTTGATGACTCTGTCAGCAGGGTTTCCCAGGGCCATCCACCTAGCCCTGCCCCAGAAGTGGAAGAGATTGAGTGCAGCGATGCCCAACCACTTATTTCTCAAGATGAGTACATGGAAGGACCATCGCAGCACGTCTCCGATGATGACGAAACGCAGGTGCCAACTGCTGCGGCACTCAGAATTGTGGAGACCGACAAGGAGGGCAGGGGTGAAGACTGGGTGGAAGATGATGTGGAGGACGATGAGGTCCTCGACCCCACATGGAATGAAGGTCATGCAGGTGACCTGAGTAGTTTGGAGGAAGAGGCGGTGGTCGCACAGAGCCACCAGCACAGCAGAAGAGGGAGCAGGGTGCAGAAGCAGAGCGGCCGTGCCCTAGACACTACGCCTGCTACTGCCCAACGCAGCAAGGGACCGAGTGCACCAAAGCCAGCTCAAAGGAGTTCTCTAGCGTGGAAGTTCTTCAGACAATGTGCTGATGACAGGACACGAGTGGTTTGCACCCTGTGCAATCAGAGCCTGAAGCGAGGCATAAACCTTCTCAACCTGAGCACAACCTGCATGATCAGGCATCTAAGTGCAAAGCACGAGCTGCAGTGGAGAAGACACCTTCAAAACCAAGAAAGGTCTCTGGCTCCTTCTGCTTCCTCTTCTGCTGCAGTCTCGGCCTCTTTATCCACCTCTGTAGTGATACCGGCACCTGCCACCCCGCAAACAGAGGATCTGTCAGCAACACCACCACCTGGGTCACCAACCATCTCCACAATGTCCCGTGGAAGCGTTCAGCTATCCATCTCCCAAACACTTCAGAGGAAGAGGAAGTACCCCCTACCCACCCACGATCCCTGGCCCTGAATGCCAGCATTTCAAAATTCTTGGCCTTTGAAATGCTGTAATTCCGTCTGGTGGAAATGCACAGTTTTAAAAGCCTTATGTCGGTGGCTGTCCCACAGTACATCGTGCCCAGCTGCCACTACTTTTCCAGGCAAGCCATCCCTTCCCTGCACAACCAAGTGGGGGAAAAAATCAGGTGTGCACTGCGCAACGCCATCTGTGGCAAGGTCCACCTAACTACCGATACGTGGACCAGTAAGCATGGTCAGGGGCGTTATATCTCCCTAACGGCACACTGGGTAAATGCAGTGGTGGCTGGGCCTGAGGCGGATAGCAATTTAGCGCATGTCCTTCCACCACCGAGGATTGCAGGGCGCTTCAGTTTGCCTCCTGTTCCTAACTCCTCCTACTCCGCTTCCTCATCCTCTACCGCCTCCTCATCCGGTCAGCGTAACACCTTCACCACCAACTTCAGCACAGCCAGGGGTAAACGACAGCAGGCAATTTTAAAACTTGCCTGTTTGGGGGAAAAACCACACACCGCGCAGGAGTTGTGGAGGAGCATGGAACAACAGACAAATGAGTGGTTGCTGCCAGCGAGCCTCAAGCCCGGCCTGGTGGTGTGCGATAACGGGCGAAATCTCATAGCAGCTCTGGGCCTAGCCGGTTTGACGCACATCCCTTGCCTGGCGCATGTGCTGAATTTGGTGGTGCAGAGGTTCCTTAAAAATTACCCTGATATGTCAGAGCTGCTGCAGAAAGTGCGGGCCGTCTGTGCGCACTTTCGGCGTTCTCACCCTGCTGCTGCTCGCCTGTCAGCGCTGCAGCGTAACTTCGGCCTTCCCGCTGACCGCCTCATATGTGACGTGCCCACAAGGTGGAACTCCACCTTGCACATGCTGGAAAGACTGTGCGAGCAGCAGCAGGCCATAGTGGAGTTTCAGCTGCAGCACGCACGCATGAGTCGCTCTGTAGAACAGCACCACTTCACCACCAATAACTGGGCCTCCATGCGAGACCTGTGTGCCTTGTTGCGCTGTTTTGAGTACTCCACCAACATGGCCAGTGCCGATGACGCCGTTGTCAGCTTAACTATCCCACTTCTATGCCTCCTTCAAAAAACGATTCGGGCGATGATGGAAGAGGATGTTGACACAGGAAGAGGAGGAAGAGGGATCATTTCCAAGGCTTTCAGGGCAGTCATTCACAAGTGGCTCAGAGGGTGGGTTCCTGCACCCACAAACGCCAGGTACACAATTGTCCAGCAGGGGCACAGTTCTGGAGGATGAGGAGGATGAGGAGGAGGAGATGGAACCATGTTCACAGCAGGGTGGCACCCAGGCCAGCTTATGGCCATCACTGGTGCGTGGCTGGGGGGATACAGAGACACAGACGATACACCTCCCACAGAGGACAGCCTTTCGTTGCCTCTGGGCAGCCTGGCACACATGAGCGATTACATGCTGCAATGTCTCCACAACGACCGCCGAGTTGCCCACATTCTAACTTGTGCTGATTACTGGGTGGCCACGCTGCTGGATCCCCGTTACAAGGACAACGTACCATCCTTAATTCACCCACTGGAGTGTGATCGCAAGATGCGCGAGTACAAGCGCACGCTGGTAGACGCGATGCTGCTGGCATTCCCAACTGACAGCGGGGCCACAGTGGAAGCACAAGGCCAAGGCAGAGTAGGAGGAGGAAGAAGTCGCCAACGCAACCAGGGCAACGCCAGCACCTCAGAAGGCAGGGTTAGCATGGCCGAAATGTGGAAAAGCTTTGTCAGCACGCCACAACAAACAGCAGCACCAGCAGCTCATATGGAACGTCTTAGCAGGAGGCAGCATTTCACCAACATGGTGGAGCAGTATGTGTGCACACGCCTACATGTAGTGAATGACGGGTCTGCCCCCTTCAACTTCTGGGTCTCCAAATTGGGCACAAGGCCTGAGCTTGCCCTTTATGCCTTGGAGGTGCTGGCGTGCCCTGCAGCCAGTGTATTATCTGAACGTGTATTTAGCACGGCTGGGGGCATTATCACAGACAAGCGCAGCCGCCTGTCCATAGACAATGTGGACAAGCTCACATTCATTAAAATGAACCAGGCATGGATCCCACAGGACTTTTCCGTACCTTGTGCAGAATAGAGATGGATACCGACCTTACCCAGCCATTGTTATATTACCTCATCCCTCTCCACCGCCGCTTCCACCTACACCGCCACATCCACCGCCACCTCAACCTCCCTCCTACTCCATATGGGCCTCGTCCTTCACAGATGAAGAAAATTGTTTTATTTTTCAGTTTTTTTTTGTTGTTTTAAGTTATTTCCCTATCCACATTTGTTTGCAGAGCACTTGCCATGCTCTTAACTACATTTTGCTGCCATTTGCAGCACTCTAGCCCTTTCCATTGTTTTTTTAGAGCAATTTTAGTGCCTGAAAGTTCGGGTCCCCATTGACTTTAATGGGGTTCGGTGTCCAGGTAAAGTTCGGAAAAAGTCCGGGTCACGGACCCGGATTTTTTTTTCAAGTTCGGCCAAACCCGCCGAACACGGACATCCAGGTGTCCGCTCAACTCTAGTCATCAGTAATCAGTTGAAACATCCATGCTTGTCCTTCCCCTGTCCCTCTGCCAGCACTGAGGTGACATTAGCTGAGTGAGGGAAAGAAACAGAGGGAGAAGAGAAACACTGGAATACTAGTCAGTACCAGAGTGCAAAGGTGTATTTTCTTTGGAAGAATAAATCAACTCTAATGCCGGGTGTCCTACAGGTGTGGATGTTACTGCGATATATAATATATACTATTAGTTTCATATTTTACATTGTAGACTGGGGTGTCTCAATATTATGCATAAATTTGGGTGCCTTGACTGAAAAAAAGGTTGAGAAACACTGCTTTAAAGCAATAGAATTATTGATTTTATATGTATTATTCCAAATGCATATAGATGCACACATTTTAGCTGGTTACAAAAGACATCCAAAAATACAGAAATACTACCTAAGATTTTCTTTTCTCCAGGGGTTGGGAGAGTCAATGGATCTGGCAGTAAAAAGGCTAAAGCTTTATAACTGCACAGTTATATGATCTAATTATGTAATTATGCTTATCAATCATGGAATATGTGTTTAGAGACAACCCACAAATATAACAATCATCAGGGGCCTAGAGAGAATCAAATTTTTAATAACTTTCTAATTTCTCAAGATTTCCAAGCCAAGACTATGGTAATTGTGGGCACCAATCTTACATTAAAGTAATATTACACCTTCTGTGTTTTTTGTGTAGCACTACTCCCAAGGGAGCTACTGAAGGCGGGTTCCCCTGGGTTACCATTAGCAATAGTAGAACATTAAGACATGTTTCCAAGTGATTTTGCCTCAGACAAGGATCAGTCCAGTTTCTTTGGTTTTTATGTTTTATTAGGAACTTGGATAGGAGAAGGGATGAGTGGGATACTCCAACAGAACTAAACTATGCACAATGAGCAGGGACGATCTGATAAATGCTGTTTATCGCTGGTTAAATGCTGCTTAACGTTGGTTAAATGCTGAGTAACACTGAGTTGAGCTAGTCACAGCTAAGCCACTTAATTTATTTTGCCTTTTGACTGTGAAAAAGTCCTTTAGCTTCCTAAGGCACTCCATTCCTGAGGTAGCTGTCCTCTAAACTAGACTGTACAGCTGTGCAACTTCAGGGCCCTTCCTGGCACCCCCTTTACCCCTTAATCTTCAGGGCTTTACAACTTGGCACCCCCTTTTACAGTAACACTCCAGGTAGCTGGCTCTTGGATCCACTTGACCTTTCTGGAGTGGTCCCCTCTCTTAGGCAGACCCCTGGGCAGAAGGTTAGGTACTCACGATACTGTTTTCAGGAAGAATCCTGCCCTACAGCTCCACTTGGTCAGCACACACTGGATCCTCTACAGCACAGCTTATCCCCTGGTCCCTAGGCCGACTGCCTGGACCACCTTCCTCAGCAGCAGGAAGAGAGACAGCCGTCACCCTCCTCCTGGGACCTGGCTTCCCGCCAAAAGACACCCTGTCACATACTCCCTCCAGATTTATTCCCAATCCCAGGATGCATTGCAGCAATGCCCACCCACTGGGACAGTCATAAACCTTGGTGTGCTATTGGCTAGGTTTCCTCCACTGTCCAACAAGGTCCCTCATTGGATACAGTGGGGAGACTCCCCAGGCTCAACAGAACACACCTGGAAACACGTGACAGGCTAACTGACAGATCAGACGCTCCTGATAAGCAGAACAGGGTTACAAATATATTTTACCTAGCACCTACCTAGGAGGGTGCTACATCTGGATTAACTCATTGGGCATTATAAAATAAACATTATTACCCCAGCCCTTGCAGTTTACATTTTTTAATGCTACTGGCTCCTGTTGTCCCAGTGCTTCTTTGAACTTCTAGTCGTCACAGGAAAGGGTTGACAGTGGACAGTGCAGTCTCCAGTCAGTCTGTTAGCTTAGAAGAGGGATGGAAGGAGGAGAGAGGAGCAAGGGACTGCCTTGCCAATCTAGGTTTTGGGGCTGTGTGTTTCTATTGAGGCCCACAGCGTAGGGAGACACAGCTCTAGTCCCTGCATGAATGGGTGGCTCCATAGGATGCTGCAAGAAAAAGGCCTCATGCATATTGTATTGTTTTTCTGGTTTTGTTTAGGGGCATCTGGCTTTTTCTTTTGCCTCTAAACTCCCTGCATGTTAGCCTATGTGTCCATGCACACATAAGTGTTAAGAAGAGTTTAGAGGCAGAAAAAAAAGTATGTCCAGGAACAGCAGCATTTCAGCAGAAAAAAACGCTTGATACGCCTAAATGCATGTAAGCACGTCTAAACACCTGTCAACGCTAAACGCATTTAGTGCTTGCGTATTAAAGGAGAAGTCAAGGCAAAACCTAACTAATGCTAAACCTGCACTGTGCCACATTCTAAACCTAATCTATCTAACCCTGTAAAGCAAAAATCGCTGTACTTATCTATTATGCCCCCAATCTGGTCTGGTCCCCAGCGGCGGAAGCTCTGTGCAGGAGCGGACTAAAAACAACTGTAAAAATGCCTGGGAAGTGACGTCACCCACAGACTTACTATGGGGCTTCCGTTGTCGGATGCCTCTCCTGCATCCGCCTCCACGCTGAAGCTGCCGCTGACAGCTGATGCAGCTGAATTAACACCCAAACGCTTGACACTCCTAAGGCCGGCCATACATGGATCAGAATTCAGCCAGTTCAGCAGGGTCTGGCCGAAATTTGAAATATGTGCTAGTGGGGTTGTGAACGGCGCTACCGTGTTAAAAAATACACTTGGTGAATAAATAACGTAAAAATGTTGAAGGTGCTTGATATTAAATAAATAGATATAATTTATAAAGTGCACATGTGACTCATAGTTTTCAGAGACTATTTGTAGTGAAGAAACACACATACCCTGTGCCTTTAAAAAGTGCGATAATAAAGTGCATAAGTGCTAGTGCAAAACAAAAGACACAAAACTGAAATAGGGCAGTGGTTTTTTTATTTTTCATTAAACATACCATGTGTGATGTGTGTCCAATCTAAAGAACAAATCATAAAGTGGTTGTGCACAATAAAAAAACTCTCAAAGGTTCTGTGCTGCAGTGAGCAGAAATGTGCAAAAATGAAACATTCAGTTGAAAAATGATTGTGAGTAAAAAGGACTTTAGGGCTGCAGACACCTGCGTGACCGCTAGGTGTCGCACCCTGTATACAACCTGGTGAGGCTTTTCTGCTGGATGGATACCGTGTAGGGGTTATTTCCTCCTCTGGTTTCCTAGTGTGCCGCGTGGTGCCTCAAAAAAGAAACACAGAGACGAAAACCCCCTGGTGCCGTATCTCAAAAACAAGGGCAGAAAAAATGTAGTGACTCACGGTGGAAGATGCAGGCTGTCCGCGATCAGTGTTGTTGTGTGCCGGGAAGCTTCCGCGTTCCACGGCTCTGGCTCCGAGTGCCGGAAATGACGTGTTGACGTCGAAGACTCCGCCCTACCGGTTTCGTCAAATGACGTCTACAGGAGCTCCTGTAGACGTCATTTGACGAAACCGGTAGGGCGGAGTCTTCGACGTCAACACGTCATTTCCGGCACTCGGAGCCAGAGCCGTGGAACGCGGAAGCTTCCCGGCACACAACAACACTGATCGCGGACAGCCTGCATCTTCCACCGTGAGTCACTACATTTTTTCTGCCCTTGTTTTTGAGATACGGCACCAGGGGGTTTTCGTCTCTGTGTTTCTTTTTTGAGGCACCACGCGGCACACTAGGAAACCAGAGGAGGAAATAACCCCTACACGGTATCCATCCAGCAGAAAAGCCTCACCAGGTTGTATACAGGGTGCGACACCTAGCGGTCACGCAGGTGTCTGCAGCCCTAAAGTCCTTTTTACTCACAATCATTTTTCAACTGAATGTTTCATTTTTGCACATTTCTGCTCACTGCAGCACAGAACCTTTGAGAGTTTTTTTATTGTGCACAACCACTTTATGATTTGTTCTTTAGATTGGACACACATCACACATGGTATGTTTAATGAAAAATAAAAAAACCACTGCCCTATTTCAGTTTTGTGTCTTTTGTTTTGCACTAGCACTTATGCACTTTATTATCGCACTTTTTAAAGGCACAGGGTATGTGTGTTTCTTCACTACAAATAGTCTCTGAAAACTATGAGTCACATGTGCACTTTATAAATTATATCTATTTATTTAATATCAAGCACCTTCAACATTTTTACGTTATTTATTCACCAAGTGTATTTTTTAACACGGTAGCGCCGTTCACAACCCCACTAGCACATATTTCACTCTTTAACCCTTTTGGGTTTGGTTGTTGGCAGCTTACACCGTACCTACTCTCACTGTATATTCCATAGCGCTGGTCACCTTAGTTTCAATTATTCTGGCCGAAATTTGATCGATCTATGGGCAGGCTGATTGCACCGTAGTCAATCCATTGATCGACTTGGGTACAACCAGTCTGTCATATTTTGTACATGTGATTACTACCAGCAGCTATAACACAATGGCTCTGCTGGAGGCATTCCCCCTCAACACTGACTGTGCTGATGGGGAAATCAGGTGCCTAAACAAGGCACACACATTTACAATTGTCAGACATTTTTTCTGCCAAAACACCGCTGCCAGGAGGAAAGGCATGTAGGAGAGATTAGCAAAACATTCTGTGTGCATGAGGCCAAAGAAGTCTCTCTTAGGCTCCGTTCACACCATTGCTTTTTTTCATGCTTTTTGCAGAAATGGAGGACATTATTTTTTACATGTTCACATCAATGCATTTTTGTGCCTCTGCATTTTTGGAAAGGGTCAGGGACTTTTTTAAATGCAAAACAGGCTGCAGAAACACATGTAGTGCGTAGTGCGTAGCAAATTTGTTGTTGCACAGATTAAAAACACAAATCGCAGAAAAATCACGGTAAAAACGCACTACACGCTTTTCAGCAGCTTCTCGATTAAAGTATATTGAACAAAAAAATTCCCTGACCCTTTTCAAAAACTCAGAGGCACAAAAATTCATTGCTATCAACATTTTCCATAGGAACCCATGTTATAAATAATGTCCTGCATCTCTGCAAAAAGCCAAAAGCCTGAAAAAACTATGTGGTGTGAATGGAGCCTAATAGAATAAATCAGCTGCTGAAAGTACTTTAGCAATGAAGGGTTAAATATGACTTCAAAGCTGAACTCCACGAATGATCCTTATTGCATACTTACATTGGTCCAGCTTGGCACCATGTAAAGCTGACCTTACACCTATATAATTTCCTTTGAACTTTCAGACAAGAAAGTATAAAATTTGCTCGACCGACCATTCAATTATGCCTTCATGGACTTATTTTGAACAACTTTTCATTCAAGCACCATGCCAGTTTCTCAGTTTTCTTAGAATGAATGTTCTACTTCCAGATTAACTTTGACAAGTGCATCTGCATAAGACTAGTTGCAATTTTTCTTGGCCGGGATTTTCAATGATTAAAAATTTGTTTGTTCCCATTAGATGAGCTAAAAAGCTTGTTCTGGTTGAAACCGTTTATTGAATTGTCCCCTTTAATTATTGGATAATCAAAAGTTCTGAAAATTACATTTTCCGAACAAAATTCTTCTAAAGCATGTATAAATACCTAAAGAGCTTACATGCAAATGCCTGATGGGCCACTGGGGGAAGCTGATAATCACTGCAGTAGCATTTTAACATGTTAAAATAATTTCAAATGTTATTTTCAGATATTCATATCTACAGATTTACATAAAATAACACCTAGCTAGATCATGCCATGAAAGTCATTGTTCAAGAACTACCTGTTATAGGGTGACAACACTCTGCTTCTCTCTCCCAATGGCTTTCCTGTGTTGTCACTCACTCTATCATAAGCGCTGCCGGGGTTCTGCCGAAAACTCCAATTTGCCGAGAACTCCAACGACATTACTTCCGGTGAGTGTACACCAGGAATAATCAGAGATTTCAACCGCTCGCTGTTTTCACAGAACACTGGCAGCCTTTACAATCCGGTGTTGTAAAATTTTGTCGGACCCGTGAAAAAATCGGACCTCGTCACTTCCGGTGGACAGAGCATCACAAAACAGCTGATGGGAATCGTCCGTGCGCATGCGCAGAAGAAATTTTTCAAGGTTTGGCAAAATTATAACAGAGAGCGGACAGCTGACTGAGAGGAGGCGGGGCTGAGGTGCGACGGAGGACACCGCCGCTTCACTGAAACATTACAGGGACGGAGGCACATCTGCAGAGCTGAATAGAGGAGGCGGGACGGAGGTGCAGCCGTAATAGATGCAGGGCTTAAGCGACTCCTTCTGTTTTATTATCTTTAGTAATTATCGTATTATTCATCCTTAGGATTTCATTACATTTAGTATTTCTTATTTTGTATTATAGAAATACTAAATGTTATTAAATCCTAAGGATGAATAATACGATAATTACTAAAGATAATAAAACAGAAGGAGTCGCTTAAGCCCTGCATCTATTACGGCCGCACCTCCGTCCCGCCTCCTCTATTCAGCTCTGCAGATGACGCGGCGGTGTCTTCCGTCCCACCTCAGCCCCGCCTCCTCTCAGTCAGCTGCCCGCTATGTGTTATAATTTTACCAAACCAAGATAATGTCTTGTGCGCATGCGCACTTGAGACTCCATCAGCTGTTTCATGACGTAGGACCACCGGAAGTGACGAGGTCCGATTTTTTCATGGGTCCGAGGAAATTTTAGAACACCGGTGTTCCGTGAGAATTACCTACCCCGTGAGAATTACCTACCCCCCGTCACTTCCGGCCAGGAACAGCTGAGCAGCGCAGCAGTGCGCATGCTCACAGGGCCGGATACCTAAAGGGACAACAGAGGAGCAGACTAGTGCGCATGCGCACTAGTATGGAAATAGCACAGTGTACCGTTGAAAAAACCTACCCACGCGGCGGTTAAATAAAACAGCGGGGCTGCAATACGAATCATCTCCGCTCGTGTGCCTGTCACTTCCCTGATCTCGGCAAGTAAATATAAAAGCGGCTGGCGTCTCCGTGATTTATGTTTACATACACCCGCCGCCGCTTTTATATTTAGTTGCCGAGATCAGGGAAGTGACAGGCACACGAGCGGAGATGATTCGTATTGCAGCCCCGCTGTTTTAATGTAAGCGCTGCATTCCATACAGTGCCGTGAACCGGAAGTGACGAGGGGTAGGTTTTTCTCACGGGTAGGTAATTCTCACGGAACACCGGTACATGCTATAATGAGTGGACATTGTTAGTCTGCCCGCTAGTTGCCGCCACCTTGGAGGCGGCCATGTTTTTGGTTACAAACAATGTCCACTCATTATAGTGTGTGTGTACAGGAGTGTATAGGAATAAGGATTGCAGAGCTCCCGGTCAGCGGCAGCCTGATCAGCTGTTTCAAACAGAATCACCTTCACCCCACATTGCTCACCCCATCACCTTCCATTCAGGAGCGGCAGTTGAGGAGGGCCAGTCCAGAGCTTCAGGAAGGCAAAATGGATCGGTTCCTACTTCCGAAGCAGACCGCAGCCTCCCCACTGGATATTTCAAAGGCTGCCACAGAGAGAGGCACGTTGTGGGCCTCGGGAGCAGCAATGGAGAGAGAAACGGTAAGCACTGAAAATTACATGCCGCTGTTTTCGCCACCTAATGATCTCTCCCCCTGCCTCCCACGCTCTCCGCTCCCTAACGTCTTCTCCACAACACAGCCCAGGAGGAATGGAGCCTGCCTTCCTGATAGGGATGTTGGCGCTGCAGCCTCTATCAAGAGGGTTCGGCTCTGCACTGCAAAATACAGAGATGGAGCTGACCGAACAACAAGGGGATTCTTCACACACCTACCCAGTAATACTCTCCTTTCCATATCCCCAGTGCAGGGCTATCCACAAGGTCCACCCAGTGATCAAATTATATGGGCATTCCTTCAAAAGTTGCCCACCAGAGAGGACTTTGAGTCTTTGGCCACACGGGTGGAGATGGCCCTTAGAGGGGAGATGACGGGGATCAAACAGGAGGTGGCAGATCTCACGGCTAGAGTGTCCACGGTAGAGACAAGTGACACAGAGATAAAGCAATCTGTCGCCAACTTGCAAAAAGATCAAACAGAAATTGCTGATCAAGTCACTCATTTAATGCTGCTAATAGATGACCTTGAAAATAGAAATCGCAGATGCAATATTAGATTTAGAGGTGTCCCGGAGGCTACACAGCAAGCTTATCTGAAGGCCACGGTCTCTGCAATATTTAACATGTACCTGGAGCAGGCTCCTGACTCCAACATTAACATTGATAGAGTACACCGAACCCACGGGCCCAGGAATGACACGGAGGACAGACCCAGAGGTGTGCTCTGCTGTCTGCACAGCTATTCACTTAAGGAAAACATCATACAACAAGCTTGGCGCAAGGGACCTGTAGACTTTGATGGTGCACAGATCCTCCTGCTGCCAGATTTCCCGGAGAACACTCCAGATGCGTAGATGCATGAAACCACTGCTGGAGAAGTTTGGTGAGCATGGTATTACATATAAATAAGGACACCCTTTTCACATCATCGCTCATAAAAACGACCGTTTCTACCCTTTGCGACAGCTAGATGAACTCCCAGCTTTCTTCAACGCCCTTGAGATACCTCCAGTAGCCGTGACAAATTGGTTGGACTTCACGCTTCCATCGGCACCCAACACTGCTCCTCCAGCAGTCAGTAGGCTGCAGAGATCGCGCAAGACCCGTTGCAACCAGCGTAGAGAGTGCTCAACCCCTCAAGACAGTGAACAAGTTACTTGTTTCTGGAGTACAGTAGTGCAATTTCCCATTCATTGTGGTCATTACTGACATGTTACCAGCATTAAACACTACTACGGTTTCCTCACTTGAAGTGCCCACACATGCAGGAAGATTGTTTCGAGTTTCAACATTCACACTTCTGTACGATCAATGACAGTTTGCAGGAGTTACGGTTGGGAAAGGCAGGGCCTTCCCTTGCAGATAGGCTTGCTGCTCCTGTATTCCTGTGGCGTGTAATCATCGAGGCATCAGGAACACACCTTGTTATTATTTACCCAGCCAATAACACAAAAGTGTCCTGTTGGGCTGCTGCTGCCAGAGTTCTTCATGCAGATTTGAGTTAGACCTGGGACAGATACCCAATGAGGTAGATGTGTGCTGAGGGAAACTAGCTTCAAGATCCTACCTTCAACTTAATACTTGTTTATTGTTTATCTTGGTTGCTGAATTTTCTGCTTGTATAATATGTTGCTTTATTTATTACTGTTGTTCGGGGGTGGTCTGCCGTGGAATTGGGTGGTGGACTGGGCAATGGCACTTGTAGACTCAGCACCTTTCCGTTGGCTTTTTGAAGCATTAGGAGCTCCACTGATTTGGATCCCAAGGGGTTGTCTGACTGCCTATGATGGGATACAACCACCAGATGCGATTGCCCAGTCCTGCCCCACATTGGATTACGGGGTGCGGCCTCCCCCATAGCGACCCGCAGAGGGTCAATGTCATTGTTTATTGTTCAGGTTTGTAGATCTAAAATTGGATGCTCATAGGGTACTTTCTTGACTACAACTCCCCCAAAGTAGAATCTTCCGCCACTCTAACACGGAAGTACATTCATACATGATTGTGTGGGTAGCCTTACCTTTTAGGCCCGGGGATTGGTGATTTTGGCCGGGGGCTCCTCCCCATGTAGTGCCTTACCTCTCCCCCCACTAGGCCTTAACTGTCCAACACGACAGTTATTCTCAGCTTGGAGTTAACTTTTGTAGATTCCCTATTCCTTTCTCCCTTCCTTTCTGATGTGTTCTGTTGCTTATTTTCCATGCTCCGCTCCCTATCTTCATATCTCAACACATTCTTGCTTCCTCCCCCCTATTACCATCCTCCTTTTTTTTTTTTTCTTTTTTTTTCCTTTCCCGTTTCCCTCACTTTGGTTCTCAGTGAATGGTCTAACTTGATTATATTCTCTTTGAAATGGCTTTAAAAATTGTATTTTGAAATTTAAAGGGTCTGAATACCCCTGAAAAAAGGTCTGGCTGCCTTCGAGACCTATGGAGGCAATGTCCTCAAATAGTTTTCCTTCAAGAAACACACTTTCGAGCTGACAGAATCCCGAGGCTACAGGATAGACATTTCCAGTGGCATACCATAGTGCGTGTCCCTCATCTAAAACTAGGGGTGTCAGCACCCTTATATCTAGTAATCTACAATGGTAATTTATAGACCTCTGTTCAGATCCGGAGGGTAGATATATTTTCCAAAAAGGCAAAATACAAGATCAAACGTTCACCCTGACAAACATTTATCTCCCAAATACTGACCAGTTGCCAAAGTTAGAGAGCTATCTTGGGGCTCTTGACTCTTTTAGGGAAGGTACACTGATCATAGGAGGAGACTTTATTCTTACGCTTAACCCACATAAGGATACCACTTCAGGTTTCTCCACTCTACCTCAGTCTACTCGCATAAGACTTAGAGACCTCCTTCGATCCTTCCAGTAAGTGGACATCTGGCGTATTCTACACCCGCAGGACAGGGATTATACTTTTTATTCCACCCCTCATGGCTCTTATACCAGGATAGATCTCTTCCTGGTCCTCCATGCCACGATTCCATTAATACAAAATGCTCACATTGGCCACATTGCCCTTTCAGACCACACATTGGTCTCTCTAGAAGTGGCTCTCCAACACCCCATCTCTAGGTCCTCCACTTGGAAATTAAATGACACTCTGCTGCAAGACCCAGAGATTAAAACTGACATTCTTAGAGAGTTAAACTTCTTCTTTGAAAGCAATAGAGAATCGGTTTCTAACCCTTTGCTCCTCTGGTCGGCACATACGTGTGTCATCAGAGGAGTACTCATTAAACACGGTCGCAGGGTTAAAAAGGAAAAAGGAGAAAAGCTTGTGAAGCTCCTGAGCCAATTATCCGACTTAGAATTGCAACACAAATCCCTCCCCAACCGACTTACTGAAGCCGAGCTGACACGGACATGGGAATTGATCAGGGATCTCTCGTCTTTTCAAGCTAAGAGCAAGTTGCTGAGGTTGCGTAGATAATTTTATGAATTTGGAGATAAGTGTAGCAAATCGCTAGCGAATACAATTCGGGTTTGTCGCGATATGTAATACGTCTCAGCTCTGTCCACCCTAACGTGGGTTAAAATACAATCAACACCCGAGATAGCGGAAACCTTTCGGGACTTCTACGCTAAGCTTTACAATCTGCACTCTCACGAGACTCCCGGGGTCATGCTTGACAGGGATAGAAAGATAGAAGAATATTTAGAGGCTGCTCATTTGCCAGCCCTCACAGCAGAGGAGATCGGAGCACTCTCTGAACCAATTTCAATTGTGGAATTAAAGACAGCTATAGCTAAATCGCCTGCAGGCAAAGCTTCCGGACCTGATGGCTTTACAATCTCCTACTACAAGGCCTTCCAGGATCAACTAGCCCCCCACTTTTTTAATGTCTACAAGGCCATATTGGAGGGTCATAACATGCCCACAGACCTGAGTGCGAACATAACGGTCATTTCAAAACGAAAAAAGACCCCCTTCTTTGCTCTAATTACAGGCCTATGTCCCTTCTTAACTGTGATCTAAAGTTGTTTACTAAGATCCTCGCTGAGAGACTCAGCCCCATTTTGCAACGTATTGTCCCCCTAGACCAAGTAGGCTTCATCCGTAACAGAGAAGCTAGGGATAACACAATCTGAACTATCAATATTATTATGAAAGCTAAGAGTCTCAACTTACCTGCGATCTTGTTGTCAACCGGCGCCGAGAAGGCTTTTGATAGGGTAAAATGGTCCTTTTTACAAGCTACACTAAAACATATTGGTTTACAGGATCCTGTGCTGTCTTGGATCTCTGCCATATATTCAAATCCCTCGGCAACGGGGAGAATAAACAGAGCCACCTCTAATCCCTTCAGGATAGAAAATGGCACAAGGCAGGGGTGCCCTTTATCCCAACACCTGTTTGTTCTGTCACTGGAGCCCCTATTGCATGTGAGGAACAATCCAGATATCACGGGATTAGTCACCAGTTTATATGATCATAAGGTGGCTGTGCACGCAGATGACCTGCTGTTTTATTTATCTAATCAACATGTTTCCCTGCCAGTCCTTATGTCTGAAGTCAGAACCTACGGGTCCCTAGCAGACTTCAGGGTATAATTTCAGGGTATAATTTCAGGGTATAATTTCCAAAAATCGAAAGCCCTAAATATTAATCTTCCCCCACAAGTAAAGGATAGAATTAGTGCAAATTTCCCGTTTTGTTGGGCGACTCGGACTATTCAATACCTGGGGACTAAAATACCGTCTAACATTACTCATATTTACCAATATAATTTCCAACCCTTATTAACGTCCTTAACCACTTGCCGACCGCCGCAAGTATATATACTGCGGCGGTCAGCCCCGTGCAGGCAAAGTGACATACCGGTACGTCACTAGCCTGTGAGCCAATAGGGGGCGAGCAGGCCGCCTGAGGCGCGCTCCCGCCCCCACTCGTTCACGGACACCTCCGCGCGAGTGACCGGCGGACCCGATGTCCACCGGTTACTCGTGATCGTCAGTTACAGAGGGAGAAAGGCAGGCGGCTAATGTAAACACAGCCGCCTGTCATTCTCCCTTGTGTAACAGCAGAGATCAAACGGTCCTGCTATGTAGGACCGTTGATCTCTGCTGTTACATGAACAGCCACATCCCTGCACAGTTAGAAACACGCTCCTAGGGACACACTTAACCCCTCCTTCTCCAATAAAGTTAACCTCTTCCCTACCAGTGTCATTTTTACAGTAACAGTGCATATGTATAGCACTGATTACTGTAGTAATGTCACTGGTACCCCCAAAAGTGTCAAAAATGTCAGTCAAGGATCCGATCTGTCCGCCGCAATGTTGCAGTCCCGGAAAAAAAATCCTATTTTCCATCCGTCCAGGGGATCGGATAGGATCAGATGGGATCGGATGAGAACGGACAGGCGGTCCGTTCTCCTCTGATTCTCCCATAGAGAGCAGCAGGGATCTAACACCTCCCTCTCCGCACAGTGAGCGGAGACGGAGCTGTCATCTGCCTGCTCAGCGGGGATTAGCAGATCGATCCTACGCTGAGCAGCATGGAGTCCACCGACAGAGGCGGACCGTGTGAAAGGACCCTTAGAGGCGCCTCTCTTCTCTTTTATACTCAGTTGTGACGTGACGCTACTTGTATATCAAGACATCGCTTGTTTATCAAGTTAAAATTTATAACAAAATTTGCTTTTTTGCAAAACACTCTCAAACCAAGTTACTCGCAATCCAAGGTTGTACTGTACAGCTAAATGAGAATAGGTTAAAAACATATAAAAAAAGATAAAAAACAAAGCAAAACAACAAACAAAAGGATAATACGGGGGGGGGGTATTATTATGCTTACACATGATTATTTTATGCAAAGCAAATTTGTGTCACAGTCACTAGGCTCTGGGGAGGATTCCCTTCCAATGTGCAAAGCCTATTTGCATTTAGTAAACCACCCCCAAGTGGATATAGACAGCTATAAACGCCCAACATGGGTTTCAAAACTCTCCAATTTTTCAAACCCACAAAAAGTTTGTCTCATTTATGCCTACTAAAATAACCACAGAGTGTCTGATTTAGCGCTCAACCTTTTTATCCAGGCCCTGTTCCGCAATTTTTTTTACTTACCCATCTTCCTTCTCTGAAACACCCACCCTGTTTTCCTACAAAATTCATCACATTCTTGCCTATTTTTTTTTTGTTCTCATACAGCTTAGAGCTGCTGTAACAGCCTTTCCCTGTCATTGACCTCTTTGTTCAGGTGAATATGCTTGGCAGTTGTCATTATAGATTTAATTACTAGATTTTGGCAAGTAAAGAACAAACCATGACTCTATCTGTCTTAAGGTTGAATGCTATAACTTCTGCTGTTGTACTTTCTGTTGTAAATCACTATATGCCCCTGCCTTGATTTATGAATTATATGATTAACCACTTCTGGACCGGAATCATTTGCTTCCTTAATGACCGGGCCATTTCTTGCGATTCGACACTGCATTATTTTAATGAACAATTGTGCGGTCGTGTGATGCTATACCCCAAAAAAATTGATGTCCTCTTTTTCCCACAAATGGAGCTTTCTTTTGGTGGTATTTGATCACCTGTGCGATTTAATTTTTTTGCGCTATAAACAAAAGAAGAGCGACAGTTTTTCACTTTCTGCTATGGAACATTCCCAAAAAAAAAAAAATGTAAAAATCAATTCAATTTTTCAATTATTTTAGGCCAATTTCTATTCTGCCACATATTTTTGGTAAAAAAAAATCCCAATAAGCGCATTTTGATTGGTTTGCGCAAAGTTATCGTGTCTACAAACTAGGGGAAAGATTTATGTCATTTTCTTATGGCGGAGATCTGCGATTTTTAGCAAGAATGCGACATTGCGACGGAAAGATCGGACCCCTTACTGACATTTTTGACACTTTTGGGGGGACCAGTGACATTACTACAGTAATCAGTGCTAAAAATATGCACTGTTACTGTAATACTGACACTGGCAGGGAAGGGTTTAACCCAGGGGTGATCAAAGGGTTAAGTTTGAGCCTAGTGGAGTGTTTTCTAACTGTGTGGAGGAGGGACTTGTGAAATGAACACAGAGACCTGTGATCCTAAATAGGAGGATCACCGGGGCTCTGTGATCATTTCAGAGAGAACAATGGTCTGCTGTGTTTACAACAGAAGACCGTCGTTCTCTCTCAGCGGAGAGCGATCGCGGGTGCCCGTCGGCAATCAGTGCCTCAGGCCCCGTGGATCAGCATCCCCGCTGCCTAGTGGGGGCGGGCGTGGCCCGCCAGTGGCGCGCGCTCCCCCTAGGAAAGCTTCCCCGATCTGCTGTACCGATACAGAGGTTCACGCAGCCGAGCCAGCCTGCCGCAGTATATCTGCGGCAGGCAGTCAGCAAATGGTTAAAATATGTGATGTGCTGTGAGATTTGCATTTACTTCTCAGAGCTGTTGTGTGAACAGTACATTGGTAAAGAGATCCATTTGTGCTACATATGCGTACTGGAGCAGAGGGGATGGTTGTCACTATACTGTATTTTGAATAGAGATTTTCTCTTTACCTCCCTGGTGGTCTGATTATGTCCAGATTTCTGTGCTAAAAGCGGTACATTGTTTTGCGTGGAAATATGTTGTTTTATATTTTAAAACTCACCCTCCCCTGCAATCCCCCCGCCGTCCTTCCGCTGTCCTCCTGCTGTCTGCTCGGCAGATGCCGGCACCTGTCTTACGGTTCCCTTCCCTGCGAGCGTTGCGACGCAGGGGGGTGGAACCGGTAGAAATTTAAAAAATGTAAATACACTAAATGACATGATACAAAGCTGTGATCCTAAAGGATTACACTGTATCATGCCATTTCACCACAGGACTTCACCTGGTGACTTTTCCAGTGCCCTGCCTGTGCTTTTCCAGTTCTTTGTGCCTGGAAAATAGAGAACAACCATGGTGTCCAAACAGCGTTCTTTTTGTGCAAAAGCGCTTTTAGACGAACAGGAAAACAGTGACAGCGAAACTGAGTTACTTGAAGAACCGATCGATAGCGATTCGTGGGAAAATTCGTCATCCGATATGGAAAGTGACAACAGCGATAATTCTGATGTCTCTTTCTGGCACATCGCTCCGTTGGAAATTTTGAAGAATCATTTGATATACTTCAGAAATTCCACAAGCTATGTGCCAGAAAGAGACATCAGAATCGTCGCTGTCATCACTTTCCGTACCTGATGACGAATTTTCCCACGAATCGCTATCGCTCAGTTCTTCAAGTAACTCTGTTTAGCTGTCGCTGTTTTCCAGTTCGTCTAAAAGCGCTTTTGCGCAAAAAGAACGCTTTTTGGATGCCATGGTCGTTCTCTATTTTCCAGGCACAATGCACTTGAAAACCACAGGCAGGGCACTGGAAAAGTCATCAGGTGCAATCCTGTGGTGAAATGGCATGATACAGTGTAATCCGTTAGGATCACAACTTTGTATCATGTCATTTGTGTATTTACACTATTGAATTTGCCACCGGTTCCTCCCCCCTGCGTTGCAACGCTCACAGGGAAGGGAACCGGAAGGCAAGTGCCGGAAATCGGGCATGCACAGAGCGGGGAGAGAGTGTGAGGACGGCTGCAGGAAGGCGGGGAGAACGGAGGGGGATCACAGGGAAGGTGAGTGTGATTCTGGGGTAATCCTGGGTGTGGTTCGGGGTTACCGCTTTTGGTACTGAAAATTAACCCCCGAACCACACTCGGGAATACCACCAGGGAGGTTAAGCTAGCAGCAACAATCTGTGAGTAGGTTCAAATCAAATAAGCATTTATTCAGCACACGTGTTGAGGGTCAGCATACCAGGTAAAAGACAGCTGAACGTCCTGTGCAAATAGTTTTTATAGGTTCAGTGGGAAGTCCAACACTAAAATCCCTGCATCTACAGACATCCACCATCTAACACTAACCTATCTAGCCCTGTAAAGAAGAAATCAGCGCACATACCTTTTTTGAAGCCGATCCGAACCAGTCTCCAGCGGCAGAAGCTCTGCAGAGAAGACAGCCGACAACGGCTGGGAAATGAATGGGAAGTGACGTCACCCATAGACTTACTATGGGCTTTCCGTTGTCAGCTGCCTCCTCTGCACCCGCACTCCACAGCGAAGCCTCTGCTGATAGCTCAGCGTGGGAACAAAATGGATCGGCTTCAGAAAAGTTACGTATAGCGATTTCTTCTTTACAGTATTAGATAGGTTAGTCTTACATTGTGGATGTCTGTAGATGTAGAGAGTTTAGTGTTAGTGTGGACTTATCCTTTAAGATCACAATATAACACCATTGGTCCTTATAAGTAGTTATATAAAAGACACCCAGCCAATCATAAAGCAACATTTCATTAGTTACATAAACGCCTGTGTTGGTAACGTGCCCTGAGACATGACTTTACAGAGCTGCCATCTTCTCTGTGGTTCTTGATATTCCCTTCTAAGTGCCGGTTCACACATATGCGATGTCAGACATGGCATGTGATTCGCACCGCACTGCTGTGCAAATCACATGCGATGTCTGTGCAATGCAAATTCAGCCATGCAGATTGTATGGCTGAGTTCGCATCACATTCGGACCAAAGTCACACGGGACCCTTTTTTCGGTCCGCACCAGAATCGTATCGCATTGGGTGTTTACACCTATGCGATCCAATTTGTGTCCGAACTGACAGTTCGCACTGGGATATGCAAACTAATCTGGGGGTGTTGTTAACTTTGTATTGACACCCCCAGCAGTTCGCATATGGCAGTGTGAACTGCCTGAGAATTGGGTGCAGTGCGGGAACCTGCAGTGGATTTGCAGGGTTACCGCATCACACCAATGTGAACCGGCACTAACTCATAAACACGTCCAAAAGTCACAAGCAGATGACTCATCTTGTAGGACGTGTTTTCATTCTCCTCTGACTGTCCAATGAGGCTGCACAACCCCTGACTTTCTGTCTGGACAGTTCTGATTGGCCCTGTGCTGATCACATGCACTCTCACAAAAAAAGAAAACTCTCTAGCAATACACACCAAACTGAGCATATGCAGAGTGCCTCCTAGGGCTCTATCAGTGGATAGATTGGGGACAGTAAAAGAAAGGGAGGATCAGAGAAAGCACGATCCAACATTCCTTTTACACATTGCAGGGACAAGGGGGGGGAGGAAAGGTGGGACTTTAAATGAGACGCATGGTGGGACTAACCATGCGACTCCATCCCTAAATCATGTAGAACAAAGTAAAAAGTTGGGACTTTATATGAGAGACATGACCATGACAGGGTTGGTAAAGTAAAAATATCACATTTATTGCACTCATGATGGAGAACAAATGGCATGAATTTTGTACAAGATGATACAATGGTGTATACAAAGCTGGAGTAATAAAAATAATAATTAATCCCCAGAACAGCTTCAAAGAAACCAACATAACAATTGACAACCATAGGAGTATTGGAGTAAAGTCATAACATCCATAAACTAGGAGTATTGAAGTAAAGTCATAACATCATAAGCTGACGCGTTTCGTGGCATAATCCCGCCACTTCTTCAGAGCAGATGCATGATCCATATCTAAAAATAGACAATATACATATAAGGTATTACAAAGGATGATGGTTAGTGGAGGCTGAAAAGGGGGAAAGGGAAGGGAGGAATAACCCCCACAATCCCAACTTACATGGTAGCCATGGCAACGGCTGACACTGGAGGCGGAGAGGACCCAATTGTCTCCCCCGGGAGCTGAGGACGCTGAGGATCGCGACAGTAGTAGAAGGGGCCACACATCGAAAAATGTGAGATGGAAGGAACTGCAGTACTCTTGATGGTAACATGTATCTGTATCAATGATTAGAAATAAGTAGTAAAGAAATATATATCGTATGAAGGGTCATGATATAGCTTGTATCATAAGAGTAGGAAATATAGGAAGGGGATGTAATGTATATATGACGTATAAGAGGTCATAATATAATATAGCTAATACGAGTAAAAAGTATTATTAGAAGGGGATGGAATGTATATAGAAAATGACTATGGAATCAAAAAAAAAAAAAAATAGTAAAGTAAATATGTTATATGTTATATATAGCATTGGTTACATAAAAATATAAAAATATAAAAAATATGAAAATGGAAAATAAAAAATATGTGTGGGATATAGGCTGTGAAATGTATGGGATAAAATGAGAATGTGACTGAAAAAGAAGTGTAAAAAAGGTTATGTTGAATGTTAGGAATTGGAACACTAAGGTAAGTAAGGAAATTATAGTGATAGAAGAGTAGAGTAGTGGGGGGCCCAAAGAATGAATATCCAATTAGAATACCAGAGTGAATTTAATTATGTGCAGGTAGTGGTGAACGTGGGGTTGGAACCCCCTGATTAAGTAAATATGCCAAAAGGGTAGTCATGCAAAGAAAATAGTAATCCAGGAATGATGTGTTCACCAAACAAGTGATAAGGATAAGGGGAAAAGGTAAGTGAAGTGAGTGACAAAAGTTAGAGCTGAACGAGGTGTGCCTTACTTCCGCCACGACAGCCGCCTCAAAGCGTCCAGTGTCACATGCATATGTAGAGAGAGCCGCAGGAACGGCAGACATGCTGGACCGTCCGGCGGACTCCCTCTTATGCACTGAGATCACAACAGTCGTCGGCGTGTAGGCGTCATGTGACACCACACGCCGGCGCAGGGCGTGGTGCCGATGCGTGGTGGCACCGCCCCCGCCCCTCCCAGGGGGAGGATCTCCCGACCTCCAAAGGAGGGGAGAGAGGGAGGGGGGCATACAGCACGCATCGCAGCTCCCGGGGAGATAACGGGAAACAGCTCGCCGGCCACCCAGCCGTGCCAGAGCATCCATGCAAAGCCGCAGGACAAAGTAGCCAATTGATTGTCAAACAGTATATTGTGTATCTGTAAGATACAAGAAAGCAATTGTGTATATTACAGCCATATGTGCTTGACTGGGGTGCGCAGAGCCCCCAACTGGTCCAGACCCAGTCTGTATGACACAGTGTACACTGGGGGACAAGGACCATCGCACCCAGTCAATGCACAATAACATGGCTGCAAAAAACCTGTCAGTGGAGGTCATGTCTCTCCATCCCTAAATCATTTGGGACAAGGGGGGGGGGAAAGGTGGGACTTTAAATGAGACACATTGCAGAGGATTAGCCCCTTAGGTTCCACAGTGAGTATAACAAGCATGCTTTACTGCATATACACACTGATTTTACTGTTGTGGGTTTAATAACACTTTAAGCCCATCTAAATTGACTAGAGCATCTAACACTACCCTCTCCCCAGATTCACAATGCTGCAGTCAAAAGGTGTCTCTGTTGTCCTCCATCCAGAATCAAGACACCCTAAGACATTCAATGCATTACTGGCTGGATTACCAGGTAAAAAAAAGGGAAAAAAACATTAAAAAAAATGCACCACCCTGCTAACCTGCAATATATAACATTTTTATTTCCGGGTTTAATACCACTTTGAAATTAGCGTTTCTTGTGAATCAGTATAGGATATGTCAGCAATACTAAATCATATTATTTAGGGCAAAAAAAGAAAGTTACACTTTAATGGTTTTGAAAGCTTTTTGTACAAATAAAAATGTGAATTTTAATTTTTGGCCTGGTACCTTTAAAGTCCCATTAGTTCGATTTTAGTAGGGACCCAATAATTTTCAGAGCAGTAAAAGTCACCCGTGGTGCAAAATAAGCAATGATGCTGATGTCATATTTCTATTGATTTTCTACTGCTCCAAAGGTTTAAACGAAAAGTACCCAGAATTTTACATTGTAGAGTTTGCTTCAATGGCAGTACAACTGTTAACATTAAAAATATATTTTAATTTAACAGTGATTCTTATATACAGTGTATAGGTCTAGAACTAGAACTACAGTAGGTGGACTTGTGTCTTTTTTAAACCAGACTAACTATGTAACTATGTACTGTAACCAGCAGGGGCGGACTGACCATTCGGGGATTAGGGCACTGCCCGAGGGCCCAGTGTCAGTAGGGGGCGCCATGAGAGGCTACACACTACAGAAAGAAGCCAGGAACTTCCATGCAGGCTATGCTGTGGTAGATATTTAAATGCCCACTCTATGTAGCTGAGCTGCAATTTGTAGGTGGGGCTTTGTGTGGCTTAAATGTGGACACAGGGGGCCCCATGATCTCTGATTGCCCAGGGGCCCCATGAGTTGTCAGTCCACCCCTGGTAACCAGGGCCGTTTGAAGGAATTTGGGGGCCCCAAGCAAAATGGACATGGAGGCCCCCCCACACACACGCAAAGCCTACAGGAACCACAGCATAGCCATACAGTTTAAGTTCACCCACACTTTATATAAATAAAAAATGAGTACAGTGCAAATACTGCTTGAAAAAATATTTGAAATTTGAACATTTTCAACAATTGAACATTTGCAAAAAACACCACTGTACCATAAAATCAAATATACATTAAAAAGTGCACAATAACTAACTCTAACATACTTACACACACAAACACTCACATTAACATCATTAACATTTTTCAATTCTCACAAACATGTGCAAATTATCTAAAACTGTTGGAGGCAGACTGGTATCCACTAAGATCTCTGATCATCTTATACAGCTAAGCTTTATATTTTTCATTAAACTTAAGTGACCCCTATACAACAAGTTGCCAGATATTATCGCCCCTCCTGTTCCCCCACCATGTGCCCTAGATGATACCAGGGGGACTTTTTTCTTATGCTATGGGACGATCTAGCTGTCTGTTAACAGGTAGGTATTGTTCCCAATTGGTCCAATTTTTGCACGAAAAAATGGAGTGACAGACTGTCAGTGTGATCATACCTGTCGCTGGCCTGGTCCGGTCCACGTGTGTGAGGAGGATGTGATGTGATGACTCGTGGTGTGTCTCTCTCTGGCGAAGTTCGCGGGCCTGGTGGGGCGGCGCCAGTCCCACGCACGCTTTAGGCTGCCTAGGCTGGGGCAGGGCTGGTGCACACTGCGCAGATGCGCGCCACCGCGCACTCTACCCCTAGCGAGCCGGCGCTGCGTGACGTCATGCCGCTCCTCTGCTGTGCGCCCGCCCACCGGCCTGCCACAGGCCGCCTGTGTGTGAGGCCGGCCTGTGTGTGTGAGGCGCAGTACGCGGCCGCGGCATTTGTGTTTTGGGTTTTTGGGATAATGTCAGTCTGTGTCTTGGGTCTTGGGGCCCCAGGCCAGCTCGGGGGCCCCAAGCAATTGCTTGTTTTGCCTGCCTTGACGCGACGGGCCTGACTGTAACTATGTAAGGTCATATTGTAGTTAGTGCTGGTTAGGCAGTCATTAAAACCAAAGAAGCTGCTTGAATAACTTGGATAATTTAGATAATTAATGCTAACTAGATTTTAAACAGGCTCCACAACAGCTTGATCTTTTTTTTTTTTAAAGCCCGTGGTGTGTGACTCCACCCGGTGCAAAAAAAAGTGCACACACCCAAACGCGAAGAACACAAAAATTGCACAGGGTGTGTGAACGGTGTACCTCTGAAGAGGACGGACCCTGACCTTGATCCCCCGGGGCATAAGACTCCTGACAGGGACTGAGGTACTCACTATGGTCTGCCCGGCCGAACCCAGACAAACCCCGTTTTCTGTGAGGACTGCCATAACAGCCCACCCCAAGTATTAGGTGGGGCTCCCCCGAAGGGAGACCCCATGAGAGAGGGCAAACTAAGTCAGGAGGCCATATCCACCCCCTTCCAAGACTTTCAAGGTACGCCCGAGGACCCACACCCTACTCATCGTGAAAAAGTGAGAAAGAAAGAAAGTGACAAACCACAAAGAAAAAAACACACCAACACAAAATTGGGGGAAGGGGAACTGGAGAAGTGCTGGAGTGTCAAGGTGCAAGACCTTGACAGGCCCTTTGGCCAGGAATAAAAAATTCCTCTGGCCCCGGCCAAAAGGCCGTCCCTAGAGGCAGGTGCGAAAAAAGTGTGTGTGGTGAAGTGACCAAGGTGCCAAAAAACTCGAGGTGAACTGCCCCACCGTGAGAAGTAAGGCACCCCTGGGCTGACACCCCAGGGGCACATACACCACGGGCTTCTTTCGGGTCCTGGCCTTCGGCTTCATCTTTTTTTAAAGTCCAAAGGGTTGCTACACAGAAAAGTAAAATCATAGCTTTTTTAAGAAGCTTGGACACTACAGACATGTGTACGTATGAATTAATCCACCATCACTGTATACACATGTAGACATGAACTACAATTATGGTGAACATTGGTTCCAATATACAAAGAGAAAGAAATTTATAGCGAACATATTTTTTCTCTAATTTTTTCTCTCGGTGGTAGATGTGGGTGTAGGGTAGGTAGTAATGAAAATATGACAACCTCTAAAGGAAAATCTACTGAAAATGAGCAGAAACCCCTCTTAGCAGAACAAATGCCTCAATTGGGAAATGTTCCCTTTTTTCATGTTCTGGAAAATTTAGCATTTCCTCACTTTTTGCCCCAATGACGTGATAACTAGGAGATATAGAGAAGGTAAATTGTCCCAGCCCGACACAAGCAACAATAAAACTTCTTTTAAAACGTCCACAATCCACCCAAAATAAAGGAAAGTTTTGGCCCTAGATATACATTTAATACATCTTTGAATCATTGATCTCCCTTCAAAAGAAGTTTACCCCTCCTTGGATACAAATGAAAATACCCTGCAATTAGAGGTGTAGTAATCTGGAGGTGATCGCTGCCTTCCTCACTGCAAGGTTCAAGCTGGATAAACATTGCAAGATTAAAGTCACTTCAGGAAAAATATTCAGTGCCAATTACATGAAAACATGAAGTTGGGGAGATGGATTTTGCTTTATTCCTTCAAAATAATTTTATTCTAAAATAGCATCTTTACTTCTTTAAAAAGTTATCCTATATATAAAAATACTTTTATCTCCATCAACAAGGTTAAACGAATAAATTAGGAGAGATGAACAGTACCTTCTGTATTCTCGTCACCAGTTACGGAAAAAAGAGCTTTGTTAGTAGCTGAAACCTGCTACTGTGCCAGGATCTTGTACTTTGTAGCGAGCCTCTCTGCAATCTGAGCTGAGCTTTTAGTTAACTCCCTTTTTAATATAATAGCTATGGTGCAACAAGCAATTGTCCCACCTCTTCTTTTGCTATTGAACTTTTTATTTGGAGCTATACATTGCAGAAAATGAATGTGGATTCAGTTCAATCCAAGTGGATATGCAAGTGTAGAGAATATATTTAAATAATATTAATACAATGTAATAAAATAAGTGATTTGTATACCTAATTACCAAGAAGCTAACCAAAGAGCATCTCCCATGGGACTTTGTTGCAGGTAATGAAACAAAAATATATCAATAATAGTAAAAGGAAAATATTTATTGTATCAACAATACTAAAATTCCAAGTTAGTGGGGGTGGAGCTTGTGGATGCCGCTTGGTCCCTTCTCTGTCCCAGCACAGGGAAGCTATTGGACCCTCATGCCTGACACAGCTGCGATACCCACACTCCTCCAGGCTCAGCGACTCCCGGAGACCCACCAGAGCATGCCCCGGAAAAAAAAAATCCCCCGGCGGGGCCAGGTAAGCTCACTGATTTCTTCAGTGGCTCGCTGCCTCGGGGACAGCCAAGATGGTGCTGGCTCGTCACGCAAAATAGCGCCGCCAGCTCCTCTACATGCTTTTTCCAGAGCAGCCCTGGAGGACATGGACTGCTCTACCGTGAATGGGAACTGCAGCACCGACAGTACCAAGAGAGCAGCCTCCTCCCCACATGCCTTTCCATCTCATCAAGGGCTGGTAAGCAAGAAGCATCTTACATTCCTCCAGACTAACTCTGCTCCACATGGCCCTGAGTCTGAAGAAGAACAAGCGCTACTCTTGCTGCTTTACAGACTTAAACATATGCTTCTTTCTCTACAAAAAGACCTTAGAAAGGACATTAACAGATCTATTTCCCAATGCAATCTCAGATCGATGATTTGGGAGAACACGGATACACTTGATCACCAATTAGGCAGCTACGTTACCACCTACAACAAATTGGTAGGCACACATCAACATCAAGCAGAAGATATGCAATGCATTACTGCTAAACTGGCAGACTTAGAGGACTGCTCTTGCAGGAATAATCTCACGATCAGAGGTATTCCTGAATCCATCCCACCTGCAGAGCTCTCCAGCGACAACACGTAACTCTGCCTTACTGCCACAATAAGTATAGGCTATCGCAGCTTCCGAAGTTTATTACAAGGTTTTCCCATGCTTCTCATGCACAAGGTGCCTTTAAGAGATCACTCCTATGGGAAGAAGTTCTTTCTGAAAAATGCGATATAATCTGTGTCCAAGAGGCCCATTTTGTCACCTCTAAACCTCCAAAATGCACCCACATTTTTTGCAAATGCAGATTCCAAACGGAAAGGAGTGATGGTGGCTATCAGAGACTCAGCTTCATTCCAATTACACTCTATGGAAGCTGACCCCAATGGCCGATTTCTTATCATCACAGCCACAATTAATACCTATCAGACTACACTGGTGAATGTCTACACCCCCAACACCCATCAGATGTCCTTCTTTAAGTCTATCTTTTCTAAACTCCAACCCTACAAATCTGATCTTATAATAATTTGCAGAGACTTCAGTGAAGTTCTCGATCCTTCAATGGACTCCTCTAAGGCTTCTCGTAAAACTACCTCATCTCCACTCCTTTATTTCCCAAGAAAATATTTTTGACGCGTGGCGGTGTATACATGGCAACAAGAGAGATTACACCTTCTACTCTGCTCCACACAAGGTGTATTTCAGACTCGATCTCTTTTTGGTAGACAAATATACCCTACAAAGTATCTCATTGTCGTCTATCAGCTTGATCACCTGGTCTGATCACACCCCCATTATATTGGAACTTTCTTTTTCCGCTAATAACAGCCCTCCCTCACCATGGACACCTAACGCCTCCCTCCTTACTAAGCCTGTCTGCCAAAAACTGATTGACTCTGCTATTGAATCCTTTTTTTGCAATCAACTCTGGTTCAGTATCTGATCCTATGATTGTTTGGAACAGCCACAAAGACTATTAAAATCTCCACCTGCGAAAAACGCCAATGTTTGCGCTTTATAACCAAACTCACTTCCCAAATCCATCTCCTTGAATCCCAAAGCAAATGACAATTTGATCCCAGCGCTGCTAATAAATTTAAAGAACAGCACTCCCAATTGAGTGAGCTCTTTAAACATTACTTTGACTACTATAATAAGCGTCTCCATCTCTCATTTTATTCTTTACACAATAGGCCTGGTGCCTTTATAGCAAAACAACATGAACGCTAAGTAGCCACATCTAAAATACCCTTTTTAAAAGATAACCATGACTGTAAAATCTATAATCCCTCAGAAGTTGCTGACCAGTTTCATCAGTTCTATTCCTCGCTATATATTCTACGTGATGCCACTATCTCCTCTTCTCTAGACTCTGACACACTTTTTCAGTTCCTAGACTCTATCAACCTGCCCTCCATATTTGACTTTCAACTTGCAGAACTTTCCTCTGCATTTACTCTGACAGAAGTGCCTAAATTTATTAAATCCCTCCGTTTACATAAATGCCCTGGACACGACTATTTTGTGAACGAATATTATTGACAATTCAAAGACCGCTTGACTCCTTTTTGACTGATGCTTTCAACAACATTATGAACTGTGGCTCATGCCCCAAATAATTTGTAGAATCCATTACTATAACTTCCTATCAAACCGTCGGACAATCCTACTAACTTCTGCCCCATTTCTCTCCTTAATTTGGACACAAAATTTTACGCAAAATTTTAGCTAACCGCATCTCCCAACTCACACCCGCCCTTATCCACCCTGACCAGGTGGGGTTTGTTCCTGGTCGACAAACCTCCTATGGCACACAATGCTCCATTAATCTCATTCAGTGGGCCGAACTTCATCGTATACCCTCCTAATTAATCTCTCTTGATGCTGAAAAAGCACACTGGACACAAGGCAGGGCTGTCCTCTACCCCCTATCGTCTTTTCCCTTATTTTGGAACCACTAGCTTAACACATCCATTCTAACCCTCTAATACCCAGAATAATCGGCAGTACATATAGCTCTTGTTAAAATGTTTTTATTGCCTCATATTTTGTACATATTATGAGCCCTCCCAGTTACCTTTCCTTCTGCCCATCTAAAGAAACTACAGTCCATTTTGACCACGCCAATTTGGCACAGAAACCCCCACCCCGGATCAAATCCACCAGTCTCCTCCACCTCACTAAACTCACTGGCCTGGGAGCCCCTAACATCGCATTACATTATAAAGCTACTATTTTAGCTCAGATAGGATCCTGGTGGAAATCCAGGACTACAACATCCTGGACCCAAACTGAACATGCAGCTCTTGGAAGAGATCTGAAAACCACACTAGCTGCTTCTATTCTTCACTCCCAACCTCCAGACCACTTTGTTGACACTGTCAAGGGGGCCTTTAGAGTTTAGACTTTCTTAATGTAGACCTCCCAATGTTTATCTCTTACTACATTAAATAGAATTCCTTTAAACTTGTTGGAACTTCTTATCACTGATATGTCAACTCACCCTTGGGAAGCTGCTAGCATCCGTACGATTGGTCAACTCTGCTCTCAGGATCGTCTCCACTCTCACAATCAAAATGCGTTGGAGTCCGTGGTCTAAACTGGCCCATGGGAGATTTGGTTATGATCAATTTTAGGGACAGAGCAGCCTTGAACCCATGCACCATTCATTAGACTTTTTTGGAATTACCAAGAAGCTGAGTCAGCGTAGGCTTAGCAAAGAAGAGCGGCAACATTTATTTATCCCTACCAGCAAAATGTAGCTTTTCTGCATGTGCTATTGTATCTGAGCCCACTTTGATTAACATAAAGAGGAAATTACAGGGGATACCACATTTTTCTTTTTTAACAATACCAAGGTCCCAAACCTAGTACATTGCTGCAGATAAGATAAATTGCACACCAGAAACTCATCTGTTAAAGAAGAACAATAGGCAAAACATTTTTTCCATTTTGGATAGAGTTAGAGAGGGTTATAACCCCTGTCAGATTTTTTTTCGCCATCTGTGTCCCATTGCAGAGATTTCCCTTCACTTCCTGTCCCATAGCCAAACAGGAAGTGAGAGGAAATCCCTGTAAATTAAGGGAATTCCTTGGAGACCCCCTGGTCACCAGAACTAGTGTCCCCATTGGAAGATTTCCCCTCTATTACTTTTGTGGGGACAACCAAAATGTGAGATTTTCTTTTACTTTCACTTTTAACGACAGGACAAAAAGAGAGGGTAAATCTCCTTAATGAGGCACAGCAATAAAAACTGATAGGTGTTTTAATCTCTCTCCCCTCTGTCCAAAATTTAAAAAAGTTTTGCTTTTAGCTATACTTTAATGATAACTGCATGTAGGCAAGTGCAGGTATTCCCATCTGTAGATGGCAGCATACCGATGCTACAGGGGAAGAAGAATCTGTTAAGGGAGTTAAACTTTTGGACTCTATTAGTTCTCTCTTAGGGTAAGCAGGTATTCCTATGAGAGTTTGGGTATCCATCCTAAAGTGGGAAGTTTGGGCATACTTCTGAGCGAGTAGCAGGTCAGAGATAGAGATCTGTCTGATAGGGTAAGCTTAAAGCATAGGGAAAAGTTCTTCGCAAGTAGGGACAGCATGAGGGACATAACTGCCAGAGGATTCTCTTCAGTGGGCTATTTCAGATGGATTGTACAGCAGAAGATGTGCTCTGGTAACATTACAGCATAATACAATACTGAAAGCTGAACTGAACTGCCTATTCTACAATGTACCAATCAGTTATATAAATTGTGACTGCTTTATCTCCAACAAATACTAACGTTACTTTGGAAAATCTAAGTATGTGCGTAATCCATCACGAGCGGGTACACTATACAGTTACTACTACATGCAGCCTTGACAATTATCTAGTCATCGCTTAAAACCTCTCTTCCTCACTAAATCCCAGTTTAAATTGACTACTGTGCTGCTGGCAGCCGAACAGACTACTGCCAAAGCTTGCAAGAAACAATTCATACAATTTAAGGATGTCAGGCAATCAATAGACTTCATCAATGAGAAACTCACCAGCATATTTACTGATTCCTTTATTTAATCTGACCAGATACAAGGTAAATAATACATCAGATATTTAGTCCAGCTCCTCTTGGGTCACTAAACATTTATCATCACCATAATATGAAACCAAAACTTATAATCTGCATCAAACAAGCAAAAAAAAAAAAGAACTTATCCGGTATGTAATCATGTATGCACTGACTAGCTATAGTATTAGGGTCTTCATACCTTTGAGGTTGTTTGTTTAACAAAAGACCAATAAAGGGTACAAAGAAAATGAAGAAAAAGAAAAAAAAGGGGAGAAGAGAAAAAGAAAGAGAGAAAAAAGAAGAAAAAAAAAGAGAGAAAGAACTGGAAGAGAATGGGGGAGTGGGGAGAAGAAGAAAGTAGGGGAAAGAAGGAGACTAAGTTCTTCCCTCCCAGCTTTTGAAGCCTACTTACTGAGATCTCAGATATACAGTATCTCACAAAAGTGAGTACACCCCTCACATTTTTGTAAATATTTTATTTTATCTTTTCATGTGACAACACTGAAGAAATTACACTTTGCTACAATGTAGTGAGTGTACAGCTTGTATAATAGTGTAAATTTGCTGTCCCCTCAAAAAACTCAACACACAGTCATTAATGTCTTATCCGCTGGCAACAGAAGCGAGTACACCCCTAAGTGAAAATGTCCAAATTGGGCCCAATTAACCATTTTCCCTCCCCTTTGTCATGTGACTCGTTCGTGTTACAAGGTCTCAGGTGTGAATGGGGAGCAGGTGTGTTAATTTTGGTGTTATCACTCTCACTCTATCATACTAGTCACTGGAAGTTCAACATGGCACCTCAAGGCAAAGAACTATCTGAGGATCTAAAAAAAAAGAATTGTTGCTCTACATAAAGATGGCCTAGGCTATAAGAAGATTGCCAAGACCGTGAAACTGAGCTGCAGCATGGTGGCCAAAACCATACAGGGTTTGACAGGACAGGTTTTACTCAGAACAGGCCTCACCATGGTCGACCAAAGAAGTTGTATGCACCTGCTCAGCATCATACCCAGAGGTTGTGTTTGGGAAATAGATGTATGAGTGCATTGCTGCAGAGGTTGAAGGGGTGTGGAGTCAGCCTGTCAGTGCTCAGACGATACGCTGCACACTGCATAAAATTGGTCTACATGGCTGTCGTCCCAGAAGGAAGCCTCTTCTAAAGATGATGCACAAGAAAGTCCGCAAACAGTTTGCTGAAGACAAGCAGACTAAGGACATGGATTACTAGAACCATGTCCTGTGGTCTGATGAGACCAAGATAAATTTATTTGGTTCAGATGGCATCAAGCGTGTGTGGCAGCAACCAGGTGGGGAGTACAAGGACAAGTGTGTCTTGCCTACAGTCAAGCATGGTGGTGGGAGTGTCATGGTCTGGGGCTGCATGAGTGCTGCTGGTACTGGGGAGCATTGAGGGAACCATGAATGCCAACATGTACTGTGACATACTGAAGCAGAGCATGATCCCCTCCCTTCGGAGACTGGGCCGAAGGGCAGTATTCCAACATGATAACGACCCCAAACACACCTCCAAGATAGCCACTGTCTTGCTAAAGAAACTGATGTTAAAGGTAAAGGACTGGCCAAGCATGTCTCCAGACCGAAACCCTATTGAGCATCTGTGGGGCATTCTCAAAAGGAAGGTGGAAGAGCGCAAGGTCTCTTAACATTCACCAGCTCCGTGATGTCATCATGGAGGAGTGGAAGAGGACTCCAGTGGCAACCTGTGAAGGTCTAGTGAACTCCATGCCCAAGAGGGTTAAAGCAGTGCTGGAAAATAATGGTGGCCACACAAAATATTGACACTTTGGGCCCAGTTTGGAAATTTTCACTTAGGGGTGTACTCACTTTTATTGCCAGCGGTTTAGACATTAATAGCTGTGTGTTGAGTCATTTTGAGGGGACAGCAAATTTATACTGTTATACAAGCTGTGAACTCACTACTTTACATTGTAGCGAAGTGTCATCTTTTCAGTGTTGTCACATTAAAAGATATGATAAAATATTTACAAAAATGTCAGGGGTGTACTCACTTTTGTGAGATACTGTACCTGCCAGGGCATCCAACTGATTCTGACAATGTCAGATACCCTATTATGTTCAAATGTAGATGGAGTACTTTTTTCCCACAGGGCCGGTATACACGCTTTTACAGCATTCAGAAAACTAAAGCGGAGTTCCACCCTATTTTTGAACTTTACACCGTCAGTTAGATGAAAATATCCTGAAAAAGAATTGGATAATTATTATTTTTTTTTTTTTGTTTCACTTACCTTATTTTTAATGAAAATTAACTTACTTATTTCCACTTCCTCCTAATCTGGCCGCGGCCCCCGACGTCACTTCCTCCTGTGCATTGACTCCTGGGAGATGAGCGTCATCAATCCCAGGAGTCAATGCGCCTGCACCAGTGCCCTTCGTCACTTCCGGCGCAGGTGCATCATTCCCTGCTGAATGAATTAGGCATTTGCAGAACCAGCTGCGGGATGACGCACCTGCCCCGGAAGTGACGAGCATGGCATTCTGGGACTCCGACATCCAGGAAGAGGGACACGAAGAGGGACGCTACGGCTTCAGCTGCTCACACCCCAGATGGCAGCGCTGGACAAGAAATTTTCAAGGTAAGTTTTTCTTCTTACAGGTACACTAAGCAGGGGACAGTTCAGAGGCTATCGTTGCTTAAATGCACTAGCCCTGACTGTCCTAGGGGTATTTTTATAAAAAAATAATAATTTTGGCCGACACTCCGCTTTAAGTTAATTTTTATAACGTTTGATAGATAAATGCATTTCATGTAAGAGATATGTGGCTGGCAAGTGTGCAAGGGACCATCCGGTAAGATTTTTAATAGAAGATTTAACTCCTGACCAAAACGTATAATTAATTATTGGACTGTCCATGAAGATATGTAAAAGGGAACCTTTCACCTTTTGGCAATGCCAGCATAAGGGGGATACTTGAGATTTGATCTTATGTACAACTTGTGGCATTTTATACCACCTGGTCAGTATTTTATAACCATTTTCTTGATATGTATTTTCCAGTGAGGCTTTGTGAGCAAAAAATACCATTTTAGTTTTTTGGGTGGAGGAAAATGTAACATTCAAATCCTGTTTCCATTTTGTCAAGAAGCCCGGGTCATGTTGATGATCTTCAGCTATCAGCAAGGAATAGGATTGTCTAATCAGCACTCCTTTATTGCAAATCTTCTCATATGATGTTAGAGACCGAACAATTTGATATTCCAATGGAAAGGCTTGCAAGCAGGAACCTACTTGATAACAATAGAAAAAAATCAAAGTCTGAAGCAACCATGGCTTGTATACTTGTCATGGACATTGGTATGTTTTGCAATAAAATATGACATAATCGAAATATCCCTTTGGCATAGAGATTGCAGAATGATGAGTCAGTAGATCTACTGTATGTGGTAATCAATTTGATATGAGAGTCGGAGCTTGTCTTGAAAATCGACTTAACAGCATGAAAGGTGGCTCTAAAAAGGGGGTGGGTCATAATATGTCTGTTTATAGAGGAGGCAGGATACGGAACAATTGTTGCAGCCTTTTCTAGTCCTACCCATGGTTTTGTTTTCTTCTAGGTGCACCAGTTAATCACTCTTCTCAAATGGGCAATGGCATAATATTTAATAGGGTCTGGAAGGGACTATGAATCAGGCAAAAAAATGTTCTTAAAATTGTCGTTTTTGATATATATATGTATATATGTATACCCCTAACCCAGAATCTGCATAGTGGGGTCACCCTGACATGGCAGAGTTTGGTCACCCTGACATGGCAGAGTCAGTTCACCCTAAACTACACTACAGTCATCCTGACATGGCAGAGTCAGTTCACACTAAGCTACACTACGGTCACCCTGATATGGCAGAGTCAGTTCACCCTAAACTACACTACGGTCACCCTGACATGGCAGAGTCAGTTCACCCTAAACTACACTACAGTCACCCTGACATGGCAGAGTCAGGTCACCTAAACTACACTACGGTCACCCTGACACTTAAAGCTATCCCTACAAAAACTAGATTTTTGAATCTAACTATAGTGGTATATAGTACCCTAACTACACTGCATATCCCTTTCCTCACACTAATAATTGGAAAATGACACTGGAGCTTTACAAGCAGCAGGAGAAACACAAATGTGTCATGGTCTTACCTTCTTGCTGCTCTCCTTCGTTTGACATGTGCTGGCGGCCATCTTGGTTTCTGGGTTTCTTGTAGCCTCCCACCCTGCAGCTCCTCCTTCCCACTGGGAGGAGCTGGATGCCTAGCTCATATATATAGGAGGTCTGTGGCTTCAGTTCCCTGCTTGGTCCTCCTGTGTTCACATGCTTTCAAGACTGCTGCTGCTCCTGGTTCCTGTTCCTGGCTTCGTCTGACTACCCTGCTGGTTCCTGATCCTGGCTTCGTCTGACTACCCTGCTGGTTCCTGATCCTGGCTTCGTCTGACTACCCTGCTGGTTCCTGACCCCTGGCTTCGCAAAAGACTCTGCATCAGTTTCGCCATCCGTTTGGACTTTTGCTTTACAGCTTGTTTTTCAATAAAGCTTTCTTATTTTCACTTATCTGTTGTTGTACGTCTGGTTCATGGTTCCGTGACATTAGGACCAAGCCATGAATTCTGACGGTACAGGGCCATCCTCGCTACCCACGCTGGTTGCCAGACTTGATCAGCAGGATCACCTGTTGGGTCGGTTCGCCGTGGCGTTGCAAACCCTGCTTGAACGCACGGTACCACAGGCCATGAATTCTGACGGTACAGGGCCATCCTCACTACCCTCGCTGGTTGCCAGACTTGATCAGCAGGATCACCTGTTGGGTCAGTTCGCCGTGGCGTTGCAAACCCTGCTTGAACGCACGGCTCATTTCGCTCCCATTGCCGATGGGTCGGTTGTCGCTCCTGGGCCCACTCCTACTGCCGCTCCGGTTGTTGCGCCAGAGTCTACCCCGACACCTGTTGCGCCTGCGGTGTTTCGGGGTATGTCCGGTTCTGCCCCCCTTCCACAGCGCTTTGGGGGAGAGCCAACTCAGTGCCGAGGTTTCCTTAACCAGGTGGGCATTTATTTCGAGTTGCTGCCACATGCCTTTCCTACTGAGAGATCAAAGGTGGGCTTCTTAATCTCGCTGCTCTCGGACAAGGCCTTGGCCTGGGCCAGCCTTTATGGGAGAACAACAATCCGGTGGTTGCCGAGTTTTCCGGTTTTGTTGCTTCTCTTCGGAAGGTATTCGATGTGCCGGCTCGTGCTGCCTCTGCTGCGAAGCTCCTTATGTCCATCAGACAGGGTTCACGATCCGTAGCTGAATACGCCATTGAGTTTCGTACCCTGGCAGCAGAGGTGGGCTGGAATAATGAGGCTCTGGTCGCTGCTTTCTCTCATGGTCTCTCGGATGCCTTGAAGGATGAGGTTGCAGCTAAGGACCTACCAGTGGAGCTCGAGTCTCTTATTTCTTTCCTGATTTTGATTGACACCAGACTCAGGGAGAGACCTTCCTTTAAGGAGAGTCTGCGGAGGCCTCCTAACAGATTGGCGCCTACCTTTGTTGTCCCACCCGTGCCTCCCTCTCCTCCCACGCCTCCTGGGGATGACTTGTCTGGGGGTGAACCCATGCAGCTGGGGTTTGCTGGCCTGTCCGAGGGGGAGAGGGTACTCCGGAGACGCGAGGGCCGATGCATGTACTGTGGTCTCGGTGGGCATTTTCGGTTGGCATGTCCGAACCGTCCGGGAAACGCTCGCACCTGAGATCCTGTCGGGGGCAGATCTTGGGTGGAGTCTCCTCGTCCCCGGTTTCCCGTGTTGACAAACCACTGATCACTGTTGTCCTCTCCTGGGTCGGGGGCTCGGTGACGACCCAGGCGTTGGTGGACTCTGGTGCTGGTGGTTTGTTCATTGATAGTGTGTTCGCTGCCGCCAATTCCATTCCTCTGCAGGCTCGAGGTTCTCCTCTGGCTCTTGAGGCGATAGACGGCAGACCCCTTCTGCCGCCACACGTGACTCATGAGACCCTTCCAGTGGGGTTAGCCATTGGTGCCGTCCACAGAGAGTCGGTCTGCTTCCAGGTTATTTCGTCTCCACACTACTCGGTGGTCTTGGGGTACCCCTGGCTCCAGAAGCATAATCCGATTTTCGATTGGAGATCGGCCGAGATCCTCTCGTGGTCACCGCAGTGTGGGGCTAGTTGCATCCATGGGCCTGTCAAGTTGCTGTGTACTTCCTCGGACTCTCTGTTGCCCCCTGAATACGAGGAGTACCGGGATGTATTCGATAAGGTGCGCGCGGTTGCCCTACCTCCGCACCGCCCATACGATTGTGCCATCGAGTTACAATCTGGTGCCGTTCCTCCCCGTGGCAAAGTCTATCCACTGTCGGTAGCGGAGAATGAGGCCATGGAGGAGTACGTGAGGGAGGCGCTTTCACGCGGACACATTCGCAAATCCTCGTCCCCGGCAGGGGCTGGATTTTTCTTTGTGAAAAAGAAGGGCGGTGAGTTGAGGCCTTGCATCGATTACAGGGGTCTCAATCGCATCACGATCAAGAACGCTTACCCGATACCCTTGATTTCCGAGCTGTTCGATCGCCTTAAAGGGGCCACGGTCTTTACCAAACTCGACCTGAGGGCGGCCTATAACCTCGTAAGGATCAAGGCGGGCGATGAGTGGAAGACCGCGTTTAACACCAGGACCGGTCATTATGAATCCTTGGTTATGCCCTTTGGGCTGTGCAATGCGCCCGCAGTCTTTCAGGAATTCATCAACGATGTTTTCCGTGACCTGTTGCAGCAGTGTGTGGTGGTCTATTTGGATGACATCTTGGTATATTCTGAATCCATGGAGACCCACATTCTGGATGTCAAACGAGTGTTGCAACGGTTACGAGAGAACAAGCTGTTCGGTAAGCTTGAGAAATGCGAATTTCACCGATCCCAGGTAACCTTCTTAGGTTACATCATTTCCGCTGAGGGGTTCTCCATGGATCCTGAGAAGGTTTCGGCTGTCTTACAGTGGCCCCAGCCTAGTGGTCTTCGCTCCCTGCAGCGCTTTTTGGGCTTCGCCAATTATTATCGGAAGTTCATCAGGGACTTTTCCATGCTAGCCAAGCCTCTCACGGATCTAACCAGGAAGGGCAGTAATTCCCAGGTCTGGCCGCCCGAGGCCATCCGAGCTTTTGAGGCTCTAAAGTCCGCCTTTGTGTCAGCTCCGATTCTGTCGCATCCCAACCCGGGGTTGCCCTTTGTCCTCGAGGTGGACGCATCTGAGACGGGAGTAGGCGCCCTTCTGTCTCAGCATAGAACACCAGAGGGCCCTCTGCTTCCTTGTGGGTTTTACTCCCGGAAACTGTCTTCCGCGGAGTGCAACTACCAGATTGGTGACAGGGAGTTATTGGCCATCGTGCAGGCTCTTAAAGAATGGAGGCACTTGCTCGAGGGTTCGGTGGTTCCGGTCCTCATCCTGACGGACCACAAGAATCTGACCTACCTCTCTGAGGCCAAGAGATTGACACCACGTCAGGCCAGATGGGCTCTGTTCTTGTCACGTTTTAATTACGTGGTCTCCTACCTACCCGGTTCCAAGAACATCAGGGCGGATGCCTTATCACGGCAGTACTCCGACCTGTCCAGGGAGGAGTCAATTCCGACTTCGGTCATACCTCCGAATCAGATCCTGGCCGCCATTCGCACCAGCCTGACCTCTCCCCTGGGTGAGCAGATTTTGGCGGCTCAATCTGGTGCTCCCTCTGGGAGACCCAACGGCAGATGTTTTGTGCCTGAGGAGTTGCGCACTCGGTTGTTGCGAACCTACCATAACTCCAAGACCGCGGGGCATCCTGGAAAGAATCAGCTGTCCTGGGCTGTTTCACGTCTGTTCTGGTGGCCTTCCCTACGTTCCGACATCGCCGCATATGTAGCGGCATGCTCCGTTTGTGCCCAGAGTAAGTCTCCTCGGCACCTTCCGTTGGGCCTTCTGCAACCCTTAGCCACCGGGGAGCGCCCATGGTCACACCTGGGGATGGATTTCATTGTGGACCTCCCTGCATCCCGAGGCCATACGGTCATTCTCATGATTGTGGATCGGTTTTCCAAAATGTGCCACTGTGTTCCTCTCAAGAAGTTACCCTCTGCACAGGAGTTGGCCACGATTTTTGCCAGGGAGGTCTTCCGGTTGCACGGTTTGCCCAAGGAGATTGTGTCGGATCGGGGGAGTCAGTTTGTGTCCAGGTTCTGGCGCGCCTTTTGCTCCCAGTTGGGGATTCATCTCTCCTTCTCCTCGGCCTACCACCCTCAGTCCAATGGGGCCGCAGAACGATCCAATCAGGCCTTGGAGCAATTCCTTCATTGCTATGTCTCCGATCACCAAGACAATTGGGTTGACCTCCTGCCTTGGGCTGAGTTTGCCAGGAACACGGCGGTGAACTCTTCCTCTGGGACGTCTCCCTTCATGGCCAACTATGGGTTCCAACCTGCCGTGTTACCGGAGGTATTCTCTCCCCAGGATATTCCGGCTGTGGAGGATCACCTTTCCGTCCTACGTGCTTCTTGGGTACAGATCCAGAGGTCCCTTGAGGTCTCTGCGCAGCGCCAGAGACTCCAGGCTGATCGCAGACGAGCGCCTGCTCCTTCCTACCAGGCCGGAGACCGTGTATGGTTGTCCACCCGCAACCTCAACCTTCGAGTGCCCACTCCCAAGCTGGCGCCTCGCTTTGTTGGTCCCTTCCGAGTGCTTCGCAGGGTAAACCCGGTAGCCTATGCCCTTGCGCTTCCTCCTGGCATGCGGATCTCCAACGTGTTTCATGTCTCCCTGTTGAAGCCACTGGTGTGTAATCGTTTCACTTCCTCGGTTCCTCGGCCTCGTCCGGTCCGAGTGGGCAATCGTGAGGAGTATGAGGTGAGCAATATCCTGGACTCACGCCTGGTCCGCGGTCGGGTGCAGTTTTTGGTTCATTGGCGTGGTTATGGTCCAGAGGAGCGTTCCTGGGTTCCCTCCGCAGATGTCCATGCTCCTGCCTTGCTCCGAGCCTTCCACGCACGCTTCCCTCAGAAACCGTTCTTTACTCCGCGGAGGAGGGGCCCTTGAGGGGGAGGTACTGTCATGGTCTTACCTTCTTGCTGCTCTCCTTCGTTTGACATGTGCTGGCGGCCATCTTGGTTTCTGGGTTTCTTGTAGCCTCCCACCCTGCAGCTCCTCCTTCCCACTGGGAGGAGCTGGATGCCTAGCTCATATATATAGGAGGTCTGTGGCTTCAGTTCCCTGCTTGGTCCTCCTGTGTTCACATGCTTTCAAGACTGCTGCTGCTCCTGGTTCCTGTTCCTGGCTTCGTCTGACTACCCTGCTGGTTCCTGATCCTGGCTTCGTCTGACTACCCTGCTGGTTCCTGATCCTGGCTTCGTCTGACTACCCTGCTGGTTCCTGACCCCTGGCTTCGCAAAAGACTCTGCATCAGTTTCGCCATCCGTTTGGACTTTTGCTTTACAGCTTGTTTTTCAATAAAGCTTTCTTATTTTCACTTATCTGTTGTTGTACGTCTGGTTCATGGTTCCGTGACAAAATGCTTCCACTCTCTTCCACAGCCTCTGTATTACAGTGCTAGAATTTTGGCGGGGCTATGTTATATACTGGGGGGCGTATGGGTGGCGTATTCACTCCTGATTGGCCTCTGGACCCCGTAGTCACTCCAATCACATTTTACTGATGTTTCTGGGCCAATCATGGGCTTTTAAAGCCCAGTTCCTGTCCCATTGCATTTTGGGCGGTTCTGGTGGCCGAATTCCGAACTTTTACCGCAAAAAGTTCGGAATTCGGCCGAATTTCGAACACCCAATGTTCGGGTCGAACCGATGGTCGACCCGAACCGATGGTCGACCCGAACCGTTGGATCATCCCTAGTGCTCACTTAGACATGCTTTGAAATTTTGGATACCATGGATACCTATTAAAGTGGAACTTGACTCTCCCAATCAGCATTGATTATTTTTAATCCATCCTCATGCTGTATTAGTAAATAAATAGGAAAGTATATCATATTTACTTGTTTTAAAAACTTTTTTTTTTTAATTTTTTCAGTTACTTTCAGGTTTTGTGTCTAGGCAAGTTGTGTCATACATCCCAGGAGTCTTAAGGAGAGTCAACAACTGGGTTCCTTTTTAAACTCCTTCACACCCAGTGGTAGAAAAAAGCCTAATGCCTGAGCGCAGTTTTGCCATTTTAACACGTATTACTTAAATTGTACATATCTTTAAAAATGTTTAGTGTATCTAGGTGGATTACTCCTTGCTTTTTTTCAGGATGCATTAGGCTTTATTTTGGTGGTAAATGTTAATGTATAGATAAAAGAAAAACTGTCCCAAAATAGTAAAAAATATATATACATTTTTACATTTTGGCTGTATATTTCTTGCTACTACCATGACCCACCACCAAAAAAACAAGCCAAATAACTTCTTCTATTCCTGCTGTGAATAAATATGCCACATATGTATGTGTTATATGTTGTTTGTACCCATAATTTGGCCCAGAAACTGTAGTCCACATTTTGCCCTTAAAAGGGCAATTGATCCAAGTTAACATTTCAGATACCATACATTCATTACAGACAATTTGTATTCAAATAATGGAATTACCCCCCATATCACTCCATATTTTTTTAGGGGTAAATTATGGGTTTTTAGCATCTCTATTTGTGTAGGGATAATTTTGAATTTAGTAGACAAAAACAAAAATTGCATTTTTTCCACAAATGTTTCAATTTAGCTGTAAATGTTGTGCCATTCCTATGACCCACCCCCAAAAATCAACCAAAAATAAAATTCTTCTACTTCTGACATGCATGGGGATACCACATATGTGTGCATTATATGTTTTTTGTACCTGTAGTGGGGCCCAGAAACAATAGTGTGCATTTTTACATTTAATTCAAGTTTAATTTTCAGGCACCATGCAATAGAATTACCCCCCCAAATCACTCCATTTTGCAATCAAGACACCTAAGGTATTTATCTAGGGTTGCAGCCTGGGTTTTGATCCTCTGTTTTTGAAGGAATTATTTTTAATTTGGTGGGGGGGGGGGGGATACAATTTTCAATTTAGTTGTATATTTCATGCCTTTACCATGACTCAAAACCAAAAATCAACCCAAAATAAATTCTACTTCTTATGTGCATGGGGATACCAATTATATGTATGTTAAATGTTGTTTTTACCCATAGTGGGATCCAAAAACAATGGTCTGAAATTTTGCATTCAGAGAGGGCAATTCTTCTAAATCAAATTATCAATGCATACATTATAAACACTCTGCAGTGTGGTGTTATGTGTTAACCTCTTCCCTCTGGCCGCATGCATTTATGCCATCTTTCAGCAAGTGGGCTTTAAGTCCTGAAATAGCTTCCTCCCTCCCTGTGTTTGTCAGGTCACCTGTGGCCAGGTGACAACTGCACCCTGTTGGAGGCAGGGGCGCAGCGCAAGGTAGTGAACCCTATAGCAGACTGCTGCGGATGGACCAGAGCGTGAACCCAAGATTCCCCAGGGCGCGGAGTCTAAGACCCAGCAGGTGTTCACCAGAGCCTCTAGTGGTGAGGATGGACTTCGCTGCAACTGGGCCCAGGTCGCAGCACCTGGGGTCCCCCAGGTCACGCTTCGTAGGGAGAGAAGGGAAGCAGCCACTCAGGACACACAGAATGGTGAAGGGTAAGCCGAGGTCGGGGTAACAGGCAGACAAGGGTAGTCAAGGGACAGGCCAAAGGTCAGGGTAACAGGCAAACAGGAATAGTCAGGGACAAGCCAAAGTCGGTACACAGAGGAGTAATTTCAAGCACACGGCAAACAGGAAACTAATACTGTTGAACAGCAAAGCAGACCTGCAGTGCATTTGTTAATATAGACTTCCTGTGATGACCTGGGCGGGACAGGAACAGGAAGTAGAGGTGATAAAAAGGATCCAGAAATGCAGTCTGACCTCTAATACAGACATGAAGGTACAGGTAAGCTCGCCAAGCTCTATTGCAAGTCCATGACAGTGTTCAGGGACCAGTTTTTGAATGACCAGGACTCATTGAACATAAGGAGGGAGAGAGGCCAGAAAAATGTACAGGTGAGATTGAAGAAGTTATATGCTTGGAAAGATATTATCATCTGCCTTGCGGATAAAGGCAGAGGAATTGTGGTTATGGACAAGTGCAGATATGACTCTGAGACGAGGCAAATTTTCTCTGATAGAGATACCTATATTCCACTAGGGTGTAACCCCACTACACAATTTAAAAATCGGCTCAAGAATATTCTGGATAGAGGTTATAAGGATGGAATCTGAATAAAAAAGAAAAAGCCTATTGTCCCAAGAATACCTGTGATATATAGTCTCCCAAAAATCCATAAGGATGTCATCAATCTGCAAGGGAAACCAATTATCAGCAATATTGACTCCATACCTACCAGGATTGATAAATATATTGATCATTACCTACAACCATTAGTGATGAGCAAACCTATCTTTTTAAAAGGCACTAAACATGTCCTTAACATATTAAATGATATGGATTGGAAACAGGGCTATTTATTAGCCACAACAGACGTATCTTCACTGTATAATTCTATATCACACAACTTGGGTTTGGAAGCAGTTGAATATTTGTTAATGGAGGATGCCACCCTTCCCAACATACAGAAAAATTACTAACTTGAGCTATTACAATTTGGAATGAGTCATAATTATTTCTGGTATGGTGACACATATTTTTTACAAGAGAAAGAAGTAGCCATGGGGGCTAAATTTGCACCCAGTATCGCAAATCTGTTCATGACTAAGATGGAGGAGGATGTCGTCTTTGCAGCCCAGAGATCTGAGTTGATACTCTGGAGGAGATACATAGACAACATCCTCCTCGTGTGGAATGGTGGTGCACACTCTCTTGACTCATTTTTGGCTTTTTTGAGTAGCAATCAAAGGGGTATTGTCTTAACCCATGAGGCTAGCTCTGTGGAAAAAATAAAAACTGCCACATATTTTAAAACAACAGATAGAAATGGATTCATTCCGATCGGCTCATGCCATCACCAATCTTGGCTTTTCAATCGTGCCTAAAAGGTAATTTATAAAGCTGAGATGCAATTGTACCAACATTGAGGACTATTCCTCTCAGGCCTTAAAGGGGAGCTCCACCCAAAAGGGGAAGTTTTACACTCCTCCCTCCCTCCTATGCCACATTTGGCATATCATTTTTCTTGGGGGGGGAGCGGGTACCTATTTTTGACAGGTACCCGCTCCCACTTCCACTTGGATCACCTAGGCGGTCCGAGCGGAAGTTTTCCTCTCCCCCCCCCCCCCCCTGCAATCTTCTAGGACACATCACAGGTCCCAGAAGAATACTCAACCATTTAGGAGGTCCAGCACGACTGCCGTGTGACCACAGTTGTAATGCCGGCACCAGGGAGAGGAGAGGGAGAGAATCGAGGGTTCGGGCGGCTGCATCGCTGGATCCTTGGACAGGTGAGTGTATGTTTATTAAAAGTCAGCAGCTACACTTTTTGTAGCTGCTGGCTTTTAATAAACACAAAATGACTGTAGCTCAGCTTTAGTGATGAAAGAATTGTTCCCGAATAAAGGTTATAATGAGACAATGTTGGATCAGGCAATCCAGACCAGGGAAGCCTTATGAGTGAAAATATAAGACTTCATCTTCAGATTCAAATATGTATAGTTTTTCTTTTATCACGTTCTCAGCCCATTACTACAAAATAAGAAGTATAATAAGGAAACATTGGAGAATTTTGAAGATTAATCAGATTTTGAGTCACAATTGCCCATTAAACCTCCAGTTGTTTTTAGGGGTGCTACCTCACTGGGGAACATAATTGCCCCAATTGTGATAGACCCCCTGAAAATACCTACTTTTTTTACAAAGTATGGAAGGTTGCTGCCTTTGCACAAAATGGAATGTATGTCACATTAGTACCATCAAAGAATGTATGGTGTTAGAATTTCGTTTGACCTAGACTTTACGATCCTATACCATTAGGTCTTTTATTTCTTGCCACACAAAACATATGGTCTACATTCTCTAATGCCCATGTGTGTAATGATATAATGTACTGGACACATAAAAAGCTGTAGCTAGCGGCCATGTTGTTCAGTTATCATAGGTCAGCCATGACAGTCTTGCAGAACAGTTACACATTGCAGCAGTGATCTTACCCCCTCCCTCCTTTAATCCTTGGAATGCATAGGTTTTACACTTTAAAAGAGCCGTTATTTCACTTCAGAGACATCAGACACCAGGGATAAGGCCTATGCAGAGCTGTAAACAGCTAATTGAGTCCTCGCAGGATGTCTGGTTCTGCTGTCCAGGCGTATCATAAAACTATGACCAAATCCATTAAGGATACCCAGAACTAATGGGGATTGTATAGGGCAATCATAGAGCCCTGCCCAATTCAAAACTTAACAAATCCACACACGATTCATAAACTCAGACAGGAACATGACACAATTAATAATAAGTATATATTTGAATGAGAAATGTCGTACTGAACTAATTAAAGTCATACATGGCCACACTGGCACATATAGAAGGGAAGATAGCTGTCAGATATTCCCTGGGTGACAAGTTTATCTGAGCTACCCTGTGTTTAGTATCCCTGGACGCAATATTCAATGCTGAACTATCAGTTTCAAGAATGCAACCGGTACATATTGAAGGATATGAATAGTGGTATAAAACTGTGTGTAAGGGAGGGACTGGATATTGTCATAAACTCAGGACTGCCTATGGATGGCCTATTGGTCAGGGGCATCTGTCAACACCCCTTTGATCTCAGAGAAAAAGAGAGATGCCCAGACAGTTGTGAATTCTCATGTACCATGAAAGCAGGAACATCTGTCAAGCTTGAGAACCGATAACACCTGGCTCATCGACTGAACTCTGATAACACCCAGTACAATATGTCTTTATTTCTTTGAAACTCCTTTTTTTCTGTAAATATTTTATTTGCACCAATTTTGACCTTTTCATTATTAAAACCATATTTTAAAAAGTGTTAACCTTGTCCCTAAACTCTTAATGCAAGCTCAAAAAAATAACCTGTTTCTTGAATAGTGCTACTGTATAGAATAAATCCTATGAACATACAGTACCTATCTGTGGTGACAGTGTGTGTTACAGACAATTATTCTAAAATCATAATTGGTATTGTCACGTGTTAGTGAGGAGGGCAGGGATCTTATACCCGTGTCTGTCACATATTGACTGGGATCGTAAGTGGGATAGTTTTGCATTAGAGCATTCAGAGCATTGTTAGGAATTATCTCTGCACTCAAGGATTGTAACATTTGTGGAAACAGTCCTTAGAGACAAGCCAAGCCGGTGCATTTTTCTTTTGTTTTTTTAAACAGACATACAGCAACAGCTACTTCCTATCTCTGCTTTCTGTTCTATCTTTTCCACTTGCAAACATGCCTAGGTTGTCAGAATATAAAAAGATGAACAAAAATGACCTGAATGCTGAGTGTGGATTAAGAGGAATTGACGTAGGTGGCAAAAATCTTGAAGGAATGATTCATGCCCTATAGGAGTATGGTATCTGGGCAGACCAGAACCCGGGGGAACCTGAACCTGAAAGGGTTCCTGCTACTTCAGAGCCCAGTTGTTTAGAGATTGTCTAGCAGGATGGGCGAGCAGAGACTGACACTGGAGTATCACTTAATGTCACCTCCAAGCCACAGCATGAGCAGGCCAGCCCCAGATTGCCTACAACCAGTATACACTCTGCTCAAATGTTGGAAACACTACAATGCATGAGGGAGATGAATCCTATGGTGTACCTGCAGTTTCAAATGCCAGGCTGAGAGAAAGGCTGTAGAACGCCGGGCTGTGGCTAAGAGAGAGGCTGCGGAACGCAATGCTGAGAGAGAGGCTGCGGAACGCCATGCTGAGAGAGAGGCTGCGTAGAGGAAGGCTGATTGACGGCATGAACTGGAGATGGCTAGGCTCCAGCAGCAGCAATGGGCTCAGAACCTCAAGTCCCTAGAGCATAGGGATGCCCCTCTGCCTGTGAGTTAGGCAGCCAAATTTCAAGTTATGGAAAAGGACAGTGACATTGATGTCTATCTACTGTCCTTGAAAAACTTGCCATGATTGTAAAAGGCAATCATAGAGCTCTGCCCAAATCAAAACGTAACAAATCCACACACGATTCATAAACTCAGACAGGAACATGACACATTAATAATAAATATTTGACAGAGAAATGTCGTACTGAACGAATTAAGGTCATACATGACCTCACTAGCACATATAGAAGGGAAGATAGCTGTCAGATATTCCCTGGGTTACAAGTTTATCTGAGCTATCCTGTGTTTAGTATCCCTGTACGCAAATTTTAATGCTGAACAATGATCTCTCAGTTACAAGAATGAAACCGGTACTTATTGGAACATATGAATAGTGGTATAAAACTGTGTGTAAGGGAGGGACCTGATATTGTCATAAACCCAGGGCTGACAATGGACACTCGGTTTTATTGGTCAGAGAGGACCTGTCAACACCCCTTTGCTCCCAGAGAAAAAGAGAAAAAGAGAAATGCCCAGACAGTTGTGAGTTCTCATGTACCATCAAAGCAGGAACATCTGTCAAGCTTAGGAACCGATAACACCTGGCTCATCGAATAAACTCTGATAACACCCAGGACATTGATTGCAAGTATCCTTCCTCCTCAATTCTACCTTAGTTATTTGTTGCTGAATTATGTCTTTATTTCTTTGAAACACCTTTTTTCTGTAAATATTTTATTTGCACCAATTTTGACCTTTTTATTATTAAAACCATATTTTGAAAAGTGTTAACCTTGTCCCTAAGCTCTTAATGCAAGCTAAAAAAGAACCTGTGTCTTGAAGGGTGCTACTGTATAGGATAAATTCTATGAACATACTGTACCTGTCTGTGGTGACAGTGTGTGTTACAGACGATTATTCTAAAATCATAATTGCTTTTGCTAGAATTACGAGCTCCATCCTGCTCGGTCCAGAAATGGGAGTGGTGGCATTTAAAGGGTTAATTGCTTTATTAGCCCAGTGACAATTGCTCTCAGGCCTCACCTAGATGTGGTCCCGCGAGCTGGAAAATCGTTGTGCAGGGTGCAGCTGAGGGGCATCGAGGTGTGAGATTGGCTGGTCCTTTGTCACGTGTTAGTGAGGAAAGCAGGGATCTGATACCGGCATCCATCACAATGTGGGCTTCAATATAAGGGCCGAACCACAAAAGAATTACATGTCAGATTAGAGGAACATATAGGTAATATAAGACATGGATTTCGGGGACACAGTGTTTCTAAACATTATGCCCTATGTCATAATAAAAATCCTGCTGGCACAACATTTATGGCAATTGATAAACATAATCCTCATTGGAGAGGTACAAATGCATACACTCCATTGGGTCTTAACATAGAGTGGGACATAAATTGTTTCATTAATAATAGCTGAAATGATTTGTATCCTTTTTCTATTTTTTACTTTCCCTTTTTTTTTTTTTTTTTTTTTTTTGCTACAGGGTTCTTCATTTTAGAATATTCAGTTACATTAGATTTAGATTTTTATTTCTAATGATCTTTACAATTTTAATATTATACTTAATTTTACTTTTATTTCCAGTTTTGTCCCCTTTTTTGACCTCTGATTCAGTGTTTCCCCTTTTTTGTCAGTTACATTTCAGGAGCTTTCATAGTTTTTATATAATGATTTTGTAGATCTTATATTTGAAAATATTTATTAACAAAAATATGTGGTTAACATATTTCTATGAATTTTTAGGGCATAATATCTGTTCAAAAATATGTTTTAATATTTATGTAATACATTTCTTGTTTTTTAATAAATTTTTATAAGAACATGTGAAGAATATTATTATGTTGAATATTTTTGTTAAAACATTTTTTGCACTTATTTTTAACTTTTTGTGGGCAATTTTACTCTTGACCACAAGATGGCGCATTATAGAAGTTGTCAACACTTTTACAGTGGGGAAAATAATTGTTTGATCCCCTACAGATTTTTAAAGTTTTCCCACTTACAAAGAAATTAAGGGTCTAAAATTTTTATCATAAATATATTTTAAATGCCAGAGACAGAATATCAACCAGAAATCCAGAAAAAACACATGATACAAATGTTATAAATTGAGTTGCAGATCAGTGAGTACAATAAGTATTTGATGACTTAGTACTTGGTGGAAAAACCCTTGTTGGCAAGCATAGAGGTAAGATGTTTGTCAGGAAGGCTCTGTCCGAAGACAGGCTAATGCCTGCAGGCAAGTCCCTGTTCCCCGAATCTCCCAAAGAAGAGGCTTGTTAGTGTGTGCTAACGTGTGCACGCAAACCAATATGCACCGGAATGCGAACAAATGTGCGCATGCGTGCATCCTGTGACAAATGAGGGTGCCAAATGGGCTATTTAGGCTGGATCAGCATCCAGGATCAGTGCTGTCTTGCCTACAGTGTTCTGTGATCTTCCTGTTCCTTGTTACCTGCATCTGCTCTTGAATTACTGACCCGGCTTGCTCTTGACTTTTCCTGCTCTAAACCTGCATCGGCCCTGGCTTGTTCCTTGACCATTCTCCTGTCTCCTCATCTGTATCTGATCTGATCTGATCTAATTGCTCTGTGTATGACCCGGCTTGTCTGACTCTGCTTATCTTCCAGACCCTTGGAGCTACCAAGTCACTAACACTTGTCCATTTGCTACTGAGACATGTGCTACCATCTGGTGTCCTACTCAACCAGCAGCTTGTATGCCCACTGGTATTCATGTGACTCTGCACTCCTGCGCCACCTGTATACTCTACCAGTATGCCCCGAGTCAGAGGTGTAAGAGAGGCCTTCCTCTGCATAAACCAGGCTCTACCCACCAGGTACGTAACAATATTTCCTGAAGTTGGTTACCTCAGAAGGGATTTTGCTCCACTCTTCTTTACAGATTTCCTCTAATTACTTAAGGTTTCTTCTTCTTTCAGCTCCCTCCTTACATTTTCTATAGGAATAAGGTCTGCAGACTGGCTAGGCCACTCCATGACCTTAATGTGCTTCTTCTTGAGCAACTCCTTTGTTGCCTTAGTGGTATGTTTTGCGTCATTGTCATGTTGGAAGACCCATCCAGGACCCATCCTCAGTGTTCTGGCTGAGGGATGAAGGTTCTCATCCAAGATTTTACAATACGTGTTCCCTGAATGCTGCAAAGTCGATACCTTTAGCAGAGAAACAGCCCCAAAGCATAATGTTTCCACCTGTGCTTGACTGTAGGGATAGTGTTCTTAGGGTCATAGTCGACACTTTTTTTCTTCCTCCAAATATGACGAGTCGAGTTAATGCCAAAGAGCTTAATTTTGGTCTCATCTGACCACAGCATGTTCTCCCAATCCTTCTTTGAATCATTTAGATATCCATTGGCAAACTTCAGACAGGCCTGTACATGTGCGTTCTTGAGAAGGTGGACCATGCGGGCACTGCAGGATTTCAATCCATGATGGCGTACTGTGTTGCCAATGGTTTGTTTGATCCCAACTGCCTTGAGATCATTCACAAGATCCTCCTGTCTAGTTCTGGGCTGATCCCTCACTTTTCTCATGATCATCCCCCACCCCATGAAGCAAAATTTTGAATGGCGCTCCAGACTGATGGTTATTTTGTATTTCTTCCATTTGTAAATAATTGCTCCAACAGATGTCTCATTTTCACCAAGCTTCTTGCTGATAATCTTGTAGTCCATTCCAGCCATGTGTAGGTCTACAATCTTGTCCCTGATGTCCTTTTTCAGCTCTTTGGTCTTGCCCATGATGGTAAGGTTTGAATGGAAGAAAGAGATTTTGTGGACAGGTGTCTTATACACATGACAAATTGTCATTAGGAGCACCTTCCCAAATTGACAGGACTAATCTGTGTAGTGAGTCTGTAGAAGCCAGAATTTTTTTTGGTTGGTAGGGGATCAAATACTTTTTTTACTCACTGAACTGCAATTTTTGGTTGATAATCTGTCTCTATCATTTAAAATACACCTATGATAACAATTATAGACCCTTAATGTCTTTGTAAGTGGGTAAACCTACAAAATCTGCAGGGGATAAAATAATTATTTTCCCCACTGTATGTTGCTATAGCATCATTCATGAGACACTGGTGAATGCATCTGGCACTGCAATTTGTATGCAGGGTTAACTATAGTGTGTCCCGTGCTCCTGATGACATCATCTTTGATTAAACTAGTAGGGCAGAGATGGAACATATTAAGCATAAGCGATACCCCAACGGTCATCCTGCATTCTGGAATATGAGGTGTTTACAAGATATGAAGTGCCTGGTTGTCATCGCTTCATTGTAAGTGTGTTTACCAAATTAAATTGGTGTTCTAATCGGGATTACACTATGGAGAGCGTGTCTTTTTCTTTTTCAAGATACTATGCCCAACTGAGTATTTATCCACAGCGAATACAACGCAGCAGTACCATTGTTTGACATGTGGTTTTTAGGAAAGCTGGATATCTTGGATTGATACACAAACACTGGTTGACCACTCTTAATTGGGGGTCATATGGTTCTTGTAAGCCTCCCTCTGTTGTACACCGGGGTGCTGTGTGGTTTATCATTAAGAAGTTTGGTGACATTTTGTATCCACGTCTGTCATTTCCCTCATAACCGAATAATCAATGAATTCACAGTTTTTGGCTTCACATTTGGATTTCTTTGTTTTATTTTTTCAATTTGTGGTGACACATAATGGTTTGATGTTTATTATGCTACATGTGTATGTATTATGATATTGTGATAGCTGCTATGTTTTTAACACCCAATAGAGCTCTAGTGCGTTTTTCTAGTTCTTATTTATAGGTGGTAAGGACACTTTGTATCACCGCCTCACTGCCTGCTTTAACCTCTCGATCGCCACACTATCACGTCGCAACGGTGTGCATTGCACACGGTTGTGGGGTGCTTGAAGAGTGGCCCCATTCACCTGATTGGGTCGTGGTGTGGGTATAACTCCTCCTGCAACCACAAGCAAATCATCACTGCATGTGTACACCCATGGCGACTGCCTCTGAAGCCAAAGGGGGTAGCGGTTGGGGGCAGTAAAAGTGCAGTTGAACCCCTGAGTTTTACCATCCCCCAGCCTCACATGTGAACGAGCCCTCAAAGCAAATTTTCACTTTGCAAAGTGATTGGGTATTCTTTGCAAAGTGAATTTTCCCTTTGTTTCACCTCTAAGATAAGTGAAAATATTGAAAGTGAACATGATCTACTCCTTTAATAAATAACCCCCATTGTTTCTGCAAATACTACTTGTATAAGCAATATTCTTAAAAATATATTCTTAAAAATAAAATAATAAAATAAATGAAAAAATTAATTTTAATTAAAAATCCACATGATGCTTTCCACTGATGTCTTGTCTTTTGAAATTACATGTCTTCCCAGAAAAACTTCATATTTAAATCTTTCATTTTCTCTTGATACACTTTATCAAAATATTCATTCTGGGCAACTGTAAATTGGCTCTTCCAGTCTCCAGTGATCCCTGCAAGGACAAATCAGTTAATACATATAAGCGAAGATCAATGCTGTTTAGCAAGTCACTTTCACACTTTCCAAAAGTTACCACAGGTATATTTAGTCTGTTAAAGCCCCCCCTGAACACCGAAACTTCTGACAAGAAGTCAGTAGACATTAAAAATGTGCTAAAAGCCATCTATTGGCCAGAATATGAATTTGTTCCAGGCATTGGAAGTGCTAGATGTGTCTAGTGTTTATGCACATATAGGCACTTTCCTGATTTTTTTCTGCTCTTCAGCTCTTCTCCTGAGCATACATTTGAAGTTTTTTTTTTTTCTTTTCAGCCTGTAAACGCTCCTCTTCTAATATGCTTTCAAATGCCTATGTGTGCATGGACACAGGCTTACATAGAGGTGTTTTTCAGGCATAAAAAAAATGCTCAACACCTATAAAAGTGGTAGTTTTTAAGCTTTGTGAGTCCTTAACATCATTAGTGTACTTCCACTCACATGTGGCCCAGTACAATATTCACATCATGACTCCAAGTGTGGTGGTCTTGCTGCAGAAAAAAAATTGAGGCCAATCACACACCTCCCTGATGATATGGCATGATGGATACGTTTCTGCCTATATTTCTTGGCATTGAGGGCATCATTGATTGGGCAAGATTGAGGACTGTAGACACAATGATTGGCCAAGGAAACTTAATGCAGCAGCTAAAAGACACACAATGCCTACTTCCCTTCAACCTTGGAAGATGTCCAGCAGTGCCATCAGCGCAAAACTGGCGGAAACCAGTGGTAAACCAATCTATTATCCAGGGAAGTCTGGTCAGAAGTGGTCTTCATGGAAGAATTGCAGCCAAAAAGCCAAATCTCTGACATGGAAACAAGGCTAAGTGACTCATCAACGCATGAAAACATAGGAACAGAAAATGGCAGCAGGTGCTCTGGACTGATGAGTCAAAATTTGAAAAGTTGGCTGTAGCAGGAGACAGTTTGTTTGCCGAAGGGCTGGAGAGCGGCAATAATGAGACTCTGCAGGACACAGTAAAGCATGGTGGAGGTTTCTTGCAAGTTGGGGCTGAATTTCTGCAATTGGAGTCTGAGATTTGGTCAGGATCAATGGTGTCCTCAATGATAAGAAATACAGGCAGACGATTATCCATCATACTATTCCATCAGGGAGGCATGTGATTGGCCCCAAATTTATTCTGCAGCAGGACAATGACCCCGAACCTGCAGCCAATATCATTAAGAACTATCTTCACCATTAAGAGACAGAACGATTTGATGCAGCCTAAATCCACAGAAAACCAATGGTTAGCTCTCCAAGATGTTTGTAACATCCAAACTGCTGAGTAGAGATGGGTCGAACACCCCCTAGTTCGGTTCATGGCAGAACTAGAAAAATCAAAAGTGCCCAGTTTAAAGGTTTAGATTGAAGTTATTGGGCATACAAAGGGTATGGGGGCCTGGGTACTACCCTATGTGACATGTGTCAATGAACAAAGTTGGTAAAAAACATAATTTTGTAAATGAGCAATAGTTTACTGATGCTTAAAGTGAAACAATAAAAATAAAATATTTGTTTAAATATAGTGCCGGGACCCCCAGTCTGCCTGTAAAGTGACGCATCTGTACCGTGTGCAGAACCTGCTGCAGCAAAAATGACATTTATTAAGGCAAAAAAATGTCAATTTTCCCTGCAAGCTTTTATTTATTTTATAAACAACAGCTTGGGGAGTCTGTATGATGAGGCCACAATTTAGTGCACTCGGAACAAGATTAGAGATTTTTTGGTTAAATTCTGGTGTCTGTTTCGCAGACTTTGGATAGAAGTAACAGGTGCAGAAAAATGTGGCTTTGGGTGTTGGTGCTGCCTTCACACCATAACCCTATAATGGTACTGTTGAGGAATCTAGTAATGCCTGTGCATCATCAAGGAGCAAGTGGCTGACACTGTGTTCAAATCAGTCAGCTGGCTCGTCCATGCATGATGCTGGGGCTTTGGTAAAAGTAGCTGAGGACAAGTAGGCAGAATAAAACGCTCAACTGTGGTGGACTGCGCACTAGTCTCTGCTTGGGTGATAGAGGAGGAGGAGAATGGTTTAGTAAGCCAGTCCACCACATCCTCTGCATGCTGTAGCTGGATAGCAAGAGATTGTTTTGGCAGATGGCAGCAGCTTTACCAGTTCTCCGAAACTGACAGGCACTGTCTCTACCGTAAGCCACAGTCTTTTCCTTTATCTTTCTCCCTGTCTCTTCCAGACAGAGCCTGCACTTCTTCACACACCAGTTTCCTTTCCAAGACTCCCCCCTGGCTTCCCGAGTTCCCTAATTTATATAACCCCCTCGCATACAACAGCAGGCTGGTCTTTGAAGTCCTTTTGGGTTGGTTTAATATTGGAGCTCTTTCTGGCTGGGACCACAACCTTACCGGAAAAAAAAAAAAAAAACCCTGCAGGACAAAGGCATAATGAGCTAGTATGCATTGCATACTAGCTCATTATGAAATACTTACCTTAGAACAAACCCCCGACATGGTAACCCGGCCACCGCTGAGGGAGCTGTCATGTTCCCTTGGTGCCTCTTCCTGGTTCGGCGGCTCCGGCGCTGTGAGTGACCGGAGCTGCGATGACGGAACATGCGCGCAAGAGTTTACTTTCCGGCAAGGAGCCGGCAAAGAGCTCTGAAGGTCCGCCGGACCTTCAGAGCGCATGCACCGCTGGTTTCAGCAGCTGCATGCAGGGCGAATATCTCCTAAACCTTGCAGGTTAAGGCCCCTTTCACACAGGCGGACCATTCAGATCCGCCTGTCCGTTTTTTTGGCGGATCTGAACGGTCCCCCCCATGCATTCCTATGGGGCATCGGATGGCAGCGGAGACATGTCAGCTGACATCCGACCCGATCCGGTCCATCAAATCTGGACGGATGGAAACCCTATTTTCCATCCGTCCAGTGGATCGGATCGGACGGGATCGGATGAGAACAGACCGACGGTCCGTTCCCATTCGATTTTCCCTATAGAGATGCATGGGGAACTGACAGCTGTGTCTCTGCACACAGCGCGGAGACACAGCTGTCATCCTTCTGCTCAGCGGGGGATCGGCAGCTCGATCCCCCGCTGAGAAAAGCGGAGTCCGTCCGACGGACGGATAGTGTGAAAGGGACCTTAGGAGATATTAATTATACCTACAGGTAATCCTTATTATAGGCTTACCTGTAGGTAAAAAGGTAAAAAGCGACAATACTTCCGCTTTAACTGATGATTAATCCAAGTTCATAAAGCTCCATCTTGTGGCGGAAAAAAGGAATTTCTTGCAATAAAGATTAACTATATAATGCCTTAATAAACCTTCACATTTCAGTTACAATGAGCCTTGTTACATATGTGTCCTTGAATTGAGGTGCTTATAACAGGATCAATGCAGCTACTATCAGCCGGTACCATTTTTTTTTAGCCAGTTATTTTACACAAAATAAACATGATCCAAGTGGCTATACAGCTGCTCGATCACTTTTACAGGCAGTGGGAGGGGTTCCCCCCACTCCTGCCGTCGTATTTCCTGGGCTCCCCCGTCCCAGGACTGATGCAACCAGTTTGCATACGCTGAGAAGAATGGAAGGAACAGTTTCAGCTTGTTGTATACAAGACCTTACCGGCTTGTAAAAACATCTGATCAAACTGATCTCTGTTTGATTAGATCCTTTGGATGCCAAAGGACAGATCTGGGGTCTAACAGACCCTGGATTTCTCTAAAAAGAGGACCTGTCACAGCCTATGCTATCACAAGAGATGTTGTTCATTCCTTGTGATAACAGTAAAATTGATCCAAAACAAAAAGTAATAAAATAAATAATAAAATATATATTTTTTTAATGCGCACCATTCCCCCTTGCTCATGCGCAAATGTGAATGCACATGTAGGTCCCGCATGCATATGTAAACGGCGATCACACCACACATGTGAGGTATCGCCACATACATCAGATCAAGACAATAATTCTAACACCAGACCTCCTGTGCAACTCTAAACCAGTAACCTTTAAAAGCTTTTAAAGCGTTGCCTATGGATAATTTATTGTATCGTAGTTTGGGCAGGAAGGAAGTTTATTTCGGGCATGCTGGCTTAGAGGCTGCAGGCTGTGACAGATGTATAAGGTGTCATGGTAAACTCCATCTTCAGCATTGAGCAAGTTATTAAAAATCATTCTTATTTAAAATATCCAATTGTTACGCCTATCACCTTTATTTTACATTTTTATTTAATATTTGGATCCCATTTTTTGTTTTGTGTTTTTTTCACATGAAGCCACATGACTGCCAAAGCACCAATCAGCTCTGTTGCTCCAGGCAAAGTGATGTGTGCAGAACTCATTGCACTCTAGCAGCTAGCTCTACTTACATATTCCACGCTGAGCTGCAGAGTAATAATGTTCTGATCTCGTGATCAACGTAAGTAACAAAAATATAAAAAATTACGTACAGTAATGCAATGTTTGTGCTATACGGGCCATGATTTTACTCCTTTTATACTACTATCCATTAGTGCAAGCATATTCAAATAGGTTTAATGATACTTTAACCGTGTCCCTTCTGGTCTAGGATGTTATAGCTAGTGTTAACTCAGGGTTCAGTAGCCAGAATAGGCTAAAGCCAGGTTACCCACAAGTAGTTAGAAACCCGGTTGCATGGCAGATTAGAAGCTACTAGGGACCAAGAAGCAGAGTAGATAGGCTGACCCTGAGTTCTAGTGTCACACTACGGTTTCTGCTGGTGAGAAGCTACCTTACAGGTTGGTTGGAGAATCACTGATTCTGTCTTCAGATCTTTAACACCAAGATGGATGCCAAACTGTCATCATCCTCAGAGTCCCCTGCAACTCGTCTTTGATGCAACATTCACCTGGAGGTGTCTTTATCAATAACTAGGTATACCTGGGTATATGTGCACAATTGTGCACATATATGTATATATGTGCAAAACAAACCAGGACATCTGTTGTGCCCTTTGTTGGTATTACCAATTTGTACATTGGATGTATGTACTATTATTAACCTATTGTTATATAAAGTTTGAATTATTGCCAAACTCTTGTGTATCTATATACCTATGGTTAACGATCTATGCTGGTTGAAGAAGTTCCTCTTCTTCCAACTACTTTGATTAAATGAATGGTCATTTCCCAGGAAGGGAATCCCCTCTGCTTACAGAGGCTCTGTCCTGGGTAGATGCACTGCCACTTAGTGAAGGTTCTGGTTCTCTTATTTACCTACAGGTTTAGCGCAATATCCTGTTTGGGAAGGGCCATTTCTCATAACTCCCCCATAAGAGAGCTAAAGGTGATTGTATTCATATATACAATTTGTACCGTAAAAGTCACTTTTTTGTATTATCTTTAGTTATATTAGGAATTTGGTATATTGAATCATTCATCTGACATCCAGTATTCATATTTCTTTGTATCAACCACAATCATGAAAAGTGCATGAAAATGATGGTGTTAACAATGACAGCATATATTAAATTAGATTTTACCTTTGCGCATAAAAGAACCTTTGGTTTGATCTAAAAAATCCTGAGGAAGTAAACTGTAGTTGGACATCTTGTTCTCTTTCATTGCTTTGAAAGATGCATTTTTTACAACTAAATCAGTCTGTTCTTCATTTAATTCTTTCCCCAAAAATTCACAAATTTTTACCACACTTCCTCTGAGATCCTGGATAAAGAGCAAAATCATTAGTAGAAGCATCCATTTTCCAAAGCATTGCATCATTAACAAATATTTAAATGCAGCCTATGCCTATAGTTTTAAACACAACCAAAAAAGACAACCCTTTAATGCATGAACCTGGGTACACTGAGCTCAGTTTATTGGTACATTATACCAATAAATAATGCCCGATAACTGAAGTTAAAAACACGCTGTAGAAATAGAAAGGGTGGGGCAAAACATGTTGGGGCTTGGCCTGGATAAACCAAGCTGAAGCTTCTTTTACCTGCTAACTACTCGGGCCAGGTGAGGTGTGTTTATATTTATATTGTGAAAATGCGCTGGTCAAAAATATGGTTATTGCTGCACTAAAGTTCCTGAATATTGGGAAAAGAAAACAAAAATATAAAAGAAGTGCGCTATCCTGTAAACAATGTGATCATAAATCACTAAAGTAAAATAGATCTATCAATGAAGACTCTGAAAAAACACACAGTGGTCTCTAGTGTGGAATTGTCCAACCATATGGATTCTGCATAATATAAGTCCCATGCAAAAAATTGTGGTTCTAAGAAAAAAAAAACCTCCACATGAAGGGTTAATAAGCAGTGCGGTCCTGTATTTGCATGTGTATATGAACTGAAGACATAATTCTGCCAAATCCATAGGAGTACAACGAAAATTACCCACAAGACTTCTTAACACAAGCAGGCATGAGCAGCTGAAATATCCATATGGTGTTAACCACTTGCCGACTGCTCATAGCAATCCTACTGCGGCAGTGCGGCTCCCCTGGGTCCAGCGACGTAGACCTACGTTGCTGGACTCCTAGTGTTTTCGGCAGCGTGCTCCCCCTGTGTTTAGACACAGCGGTAGTCCAGCCGGATGAGGAGAGATGGCGATTGCCGCCTCTCTTCCCCGATCATCGGGGAAAGTGTGAGAAGACCCGCCTGCTTATGTAAACAAAGCAGGCAGATCTTCTCAGTGACAGACAGGAGGAGATCACAGGATTCAGCATAGCTGTGTCACAGAACCCCCCCCCCCCCACACCTCAGTAAGCATGAGGCTCACATTTAACCCTTTGATCACCCATAGGGTTAACCCCTTTCCTGCCAGTGTCATTATTACAGTAACAGTGCATATTTTTAGCACTGATTACTGTAGTAATGTCACTGGTCCCCCCAAAAGTGTCAAAAATGTCAGTAAGGGGTCCGATCTGTCTGCCGCAATGTCGCAGTCCTGCAAAAAATCACAGATCGGCGCCATTACTAGTAAAAACACTAAAATAAATAAAAATGACATCAATCTTTGCCGTAGTTAGTAAACACGATAACTTTTGCGCAAACCAATCAAAATATGCTCTTTGCAATTTTTTTTACCAAAAATATGTAGCAGAAAACAAATTGGCCTAAAATGTTAAAAAAATATATTTTTAAATTTTTTGGGGTGAATGTCATATAGCAGAATGTGAAAAATATTGTTTTTTTTTTTTTTTTTTCAAAATTGTTGCTCTTTTTTTGTTTATGGCGCAAAAACTAAAAAATCGCACAGGTGATCAAATACCACCAAAAGAAAGTTCTATTTGTGGGAAAAAAAGGACGTCAATTTTATTTGGGTACAGCATTGCACAACCGCACAATTGTCCATTAAAGTAAAGCAGTGCCGAATCTAAAAATAGGGCCTGGTCAGGAAGGGGGTCAAATCTTCCGATCTTAAAGTGGTTAATAGGAGGTAGTGCTCGCTTACCAGCTAGCCGTGGGCAAGCAGCATAGTAATCTTGATTATCAATGTAGGAGACCATTGCCTCTATGCTCCTGCTCCTTGATCCAACTCTCCTGGGTTGAAACAGCTGTTGTGATTTATGATCACATTGTTTACTGGATAGCGCACTTCTTTTATACAGATGAGGTGTGCGGCGGGCAGGCATTTTCTTTCTGTTTATACAACATATTTTGTGTCTGAACGAACCTCTCCCCAGCCTGCATCCTTAGGAGTCAGCGGTATCCAAATTACTGGACCTTGTAAGCCTGAACAGGAACCCCTACGCATTTATCGTTTCTCACAGTGAAGTTAAAAAAACAGTTCAATTTCTGTTTACTTTCTTTTTTTTTTTTTTTAATAACAAGTCATCAATCGCAAATAATTAAATACCAGATGCAGTCATACTGCTACATGATACATAAGTACATTGATATTTACATATTAACCTTAAATGTTGCATCAATTCAATGAATCACGGGGTTCAAGAAATGATAGACTGATGAAGATAATAAGAAAAACACAGAATAATCATAACTGGATAAAATAGTAGAGAGTTTAAAGTGATTGCAATGCCGTTTGCTATGGGGGCACCAAAGCCGAGTCACAGCTCCCTGTGTCCATTCAGACATGGAGCCATGACCCGGCCCCCCCCCCCTCTCTGCTGATTGGCTCACTGAATTTGATTGACAGCAGCAGGAGCCAATCATGCCACACTGCTGTCTCAGCCAATGAAAAGGGGAGCCCGGGCAGCTGAGAAACTCCTGCAACATTCCTGGATAAAGATGGGCTCAGGTAAGTATTAGGGGGGCTGGGGGGGCTGCTGCAAAACTTGCACTGTAACTGCTACCTAAGTCAAAAGGCTGGGGAACCATAGCCTAGGTAGATTTAAATTGCATTGAAGAAAAGCTAATCATCACAGTAAGGAGCCCCAAATATAGTAATTCTGACCCTTTACCTGATGAAGTTCTTCATATGTGATATAAAAGAAGTTCTTATTTGTCTTCATTTGCATCCACCCTTTCACATGATCAAACCATGAACTGTAAAGAACTACAAGGACGGCAAATAAACTATGAACATATTAATAGTCAATATTAGTCACATATATGTAGTTACATAGTTAGTCTGGTTGAAAAAAGACACAAGTCCATCCAGTTCAACCAATAAAAGGGGAAAAAAAAACAACATTTTACAATCCCATATACACAATCCTATACCCACAGTTGATCCAAAGGTAGGCAAAAAAACCCCAGCAAAGTACGACCTAATTTGCTAAAGCAGGGTAAAAAAAATCCTTTCTGATCCCCTGAGAGGCAATCGGATATTCCCCCCTGGATCAACTTTACCTATAAACATTAGTATCCAGTTATAGTATGTACTATTGTACTTACTGTACTATTGAAGCGTTCTATGTGCTTTGTATATAGTAACCCTTTCTATAAAGCTGCATGCACACTTTGTGTTTAGTCCATGTGTGTCAAATCCTGGCATTTTTGTCTTGTCTTTCAAAATCTATCACAGGTTGAAATATGTGGCCGCTATTCCGAGTACATAAATAATAATAATAAAGCCCTAAACACGATTTGCACTTGTTACTGCCACCACATATTTCAGCCTGTCATTGATTTTGAGAAAACAGGACATAAATGCTAGGATTTGATACAGTATATCCATGAGAGGTGAGAGGGTATTTAAACAATCAAAAACTAATCATTCTTCCTACAATGGTCAAGGAAACACATAGGTTTGACTGGTGGCTAAACAACATGTGTGAGATGCATTTTTCTGTGCAATTCTAACCTGCATGTACTTTTATGGTAAAAATAGGCTACTATAGATACAGGACAGGACACATATTTTATGTTTGTGTAGAAAAACACACGAGGATCTGTGAGGCTGAGCTGCCACCTCCTGTGACAAGGAGGAATAATCTTAGGGAGAAACACAATCTTAGAACATTGCAAGTTGGAGAGTAATCACACATGCATAGAAGTGAGGAATACATGAAATCAAGTAATATGGGAAGTATTATACACTGCTCAAAAAAAATTAAAGGAACACAATGGGGAAAAATATCATGCTGGATATCTATACTGATATGGACTGGGTAATGTGCTAGGAACGAAAGGATGCCACATGTTTTAATGGAAATGAAAATTATCAACCTACAGAGGGCTGAATTCAAAGGCACCCCAAAAATCAAAGTGAAGAAATTAGGCTAGTCCATTTTGCTGAAATTTCATTGCAGCAACTCAAAATGGTGCTCAGTAGTTAGTATGGCCCCCACGTGCTTGTATGCATTCCTGACAATGTGGGGGCATGCTCCTTTTGAGACGACGGATGGTGTCCTGGGGTATTTCCTCCCAGATCTGGACCAGGGCATCACTGAGCTCCTGAACAGAATGAGGTGCAACCTGGTGGTGTCAGATGGACCAAAACATAATGTCCCAGAAGTGGTCTATTGGATTTAGGTCAGGCTAGCGTGGGGTTCATTCAATGGTATCGATTCCTTCATCCTCCAGGAACTGTCTGCATACTCTCGCCACATGGGGCTGGGCATTGTTGTGCACCAAGAGGAACCCAGGACCCACTACACCAGTGTAGGGTCTGACAATGGGTCCAAAGATTTCATCCCAATACATAATGGCAGTCAGGGTGCCATTGTCTAGCCTGTAGAGGTCTGTGTGTCCCACCATGGATATACCTTCCCAGACCATCACTGACCCATGACCAAACCGGATAATGTTCTCCACGGCTTCTCCAGACCCTTTCACGTTTGTCACATGTGCTCAGGGTGAACCTGCTCTCATCTGTAAAAAGCACAGGACGCAAGTGGCAGACCTGCCAGTTCTGGTGTTCAATGGCAAATGCCAATTGAGCTCCATAGTGCCGGGCAGTGAGCACAGGGCCGACTAGAGGACTTTGGGCCCTCAGGCCACCCTCATGAAGTCTGTTTCTGATTGTTTGGTCAGAGACATTCACAACAGTGGCCTGCTGGAGATAAATGTGTAGGGCTCTGACAGTGCTCATCCTGTTCCTCCTTGCACAAAGGAGCAGATACCGGTCCTGCTGATGGGTTAATTACCTTCTATGACCCTGTCCAGCTCTCCTAGAGTAACTGCCTGTCTCCTGGAATCTCCTCCATGCTCTTGAGACTGTGGTTGGAGACACAGCAAACTATCTGGCAATGGCACGTATTGATGTGCAATCCTGGAGGAGTTTAACTGACTGTCCAACCTCTATAGGGTCCAGGTATCGCCTCATGTTACCAGTAGTGACACTGACCCCAGCCAAGTGCAAAACTAGTGAAAAAAAGTCATAAAAGATGAGTAGGGAAAAAATGTCAGTGGCCTCCACCCGTAAAACTATTCTGTTTTGGAGGTCGTCTCATTGTTGCTCATCTTGTGCCCCTGTTGGTAATTTCATTAACACCAAAGTAGCTGAAACTGATTAACAAACCCCTCTGCTACTTAACTGACTATCCCAGGAGTTTAATTGACTTGATGCTATACTCTGATTGAAAAGTGTTCCTTTAAATTTTTGAGCTGTGTATAAATCATCCTTCATATAAAATTTCTGTTTTATAAATATCCACACTGCACCTAATTCGAAGTTCACTTAAAACAGAGATATGTCTCATTCTGCTGTCGAACTAACTACTATGCCTCCCAGAGTACAGACACAACAAGCTTCACGAACAAGAATTTTGTCATTGGGTATTTACCCACCGTTGCCTTGCAAAAAGTCTTCAAAGAATTCTTGGAAACTTTCAGGATCTTTATAAAGGCAAAGCATTTTGGAGAAATGAAACAATGATACAAGAATATCCTTAGGGTTCCTCATTACGTAGATAATCTTAGAAAAATAAATATTAATTAGAGCTAAATTTTACACACCAAGAGACAGACATCTGATACAAAAATGAATACAAATTAGGAAAAGTTTGACTGGATTTCAGGTGTTCCCTGACTAGTGACCATATTTGACATTAATAAGAAATAAAAAAAAAAATGTAGGTTTGGTTCAATGCTAGTGTTATCTTTCTGTATATACTGTATAGTGTAATGTGGAAGTGTTTTTCCTTTCACCTAATAGTGTATAGATAAAAGTTTGTGGAGACACCCCTCCAAATGACTTGGTTCAGGTGTCTCCAGTGAATAGAACTGTCAATGCTACAGCACACACACAAAGCTCACTGTGCACTTCCAAACTTTTAGATAACAGTTTGAGGAAGACCCTTTTCTGTCCCATCATAAACTAGCCCCATGAACAAAGCCTCCTTAAACAAATGATTTATTAAATTTGGGGTGGAGGATCGTAGATGGCCTGCAAATAACCCTGTTCAACATTTGTGGGGTGAATTTGATTGCCAATTCCGAGCCAGGTCTTCTCATCCAATACTAGAGCCTGATCTCATAAATTGTTTGGTGATATGAGGGCACACATTTCCACAGACACATCCCAACATCTTGTGTAAAGCCTTACCAGAGGTTTTGGGGCTGTTGTAGCTGAAAAGTGTGTGTGTGGGGGGGGGGGGGTAAACTCCATATTAATGCACATGCTTCAAGAATGGAATGGAATGTCCAACAAGCTTGATTAAGGTAAGATGGCTGCAGGCCCCTGACAGCCCTCTCGGCCCCTCCTCTTCTGTTTATGCCCCCATAGTAAGTCACTTGCCTTGTGGGCACACCTATGGGCTCACTCCTGAGCCAGGTTGTGTGTGTTCAAAGGCACACAGCCCAGCTCGGCCAACTCTGTCCCACTCACTGCTTCCTCCTCACAGGGTTTGATTGCCAGCAGTGGGAGTCAATGGCTCCCACTGCTGCCTCTGTGTCCTGTGAGGAGAGAAACACAGATCTGCGCTACTGCAAAAGGGCACGGTGCTGGATCAAGATAGGACACTTTTTTTACTTTAATGCAGGAAATGCATTGGTAAAAAATGTCTTGGCTTTTGAACCACTTTAGGTAACATACCTTTGCTTTAGATGTGAAAAATGACTTTGCAAAGATGTGGAATGGTAAATGAGAGGTAAGCACTCTTGGAGGGGTAACATCTTTGATCTGTGACTGGCCCTCCAGAGTTTCAAACCAAGGAGATCGGAGCCAGATTGGAACATTATTACACCAAGTAGGATCCCCATTTGTCTTAAGTAAGCTTAAGATCTCAATCATCCAGTTTGTGCCTGCAAAAAACATAGTCACACTAATTAGTTATAATATAAATTATTGTTTGTACAGTAATTTTCCATAATCAATTATTAATAAACCACATAAAATTAGGTGGTCTGTGAATATTTTCAGACAGAAGCATAACTTTAACTGCTTGACCCCAGGAAAGTTTTACCCCCTTCCTGACCAGGGCCTTTTTTTTGCTATTTGGCACTGCTCTACATTCCTGACAATTGCGTGGTAATGCAATGCTGTAACCAAACAAAATTGATGTCATTTTTTTTCACACAAATAGAGCTTTCTTTAGGTGTATTTGATCACCACTGGGTTTTTTATTTTTTGCGAAATAAATGAAAAAAAGACCAAACAATTTTGAAAAAAATATATATGTTCTGCTTTCTGATATAAAAAATATCCAATAAACTCAAATGTCATCATAAATTTAGGCCAAAATGTATTTTCCTACATGTCTTTGGTAAACACAAATCCCAATAAGTGTATATTTATTGGTTTGTGTGAAAGTTATAGCATCTACAAACTATGGTATATATACTAGAATTTACGCAGCTTATACTTCCTGACAGCCAATTACATTTCTTGAGGTGCTAAAATGCGAGGGCAGTACAACCCCCCTCCAAACTAACCCTTTCTGGAAAGTAGACACCCCAAGCTATTGGCTGAGAGGCATGTTGAGTCCAAGGAATATTTCATTTTTTGCCACCATTTTCTGGAAAATGACTTTTTTTTTTTTTTTTTTGTCACATAAATGATATATTGCTTACACATGCTATGAGTATATGTGGAATTAAACCCCAAAATACATTCTGCTGCTTATGGGGATACTACATGTGTGAGACTTTTTGAGAGCCTAGTCACATACAGGTGCCGAAAACCAATGACTGCCTTCAGAATTTCAAAGTGCGTAAATTGCTTATTTTACTTCCTCACTACCTATCACAGTTTTCGATGCCCTGAAATGCCATGATAGCACAAACCCCCCCCCCCCCCCCCCCCCAAATGACCCTTTTCGGAAAGTAGACACCCAAAGATATTTGCGGAGAGGCCTGTTGACTCCATGTAAAAATGTATTTTTTGCCACAAGTTTCTGGAATATGACAAAATTTATTTTTTTTTGTTTACACAAAGTTGTCACCTAAATAATATATTGCTCACACATGCCATGGCTATATGTGGAATTACACCCCAAAATACATTCTGCTATTCTGCTGCTTCTTCTGAGTATGGGGATACCACGTGTGAGACTTTGTGAGAGTCTAGTCACGTACAGGTGCCTAAAAACCAATGCCTCATGATTTCAAAGAGCATACCGTAATGTGCTTATTTCACTTCCTTACTACCTATCAGTTTCAGAGGCCCTGAAATGCAAATCTAGCACAACTCCTCCATCCCAAAAATGACCCTTTTCGGAACATAGACATCCCAAGCTATTTGCTGAGAGGCATGTTGAGTCTATGGAAAAATGTGTTTTTGCTACAAGTTTCTGGAATAATTTTTTTGTTTAAGTTGTCACTTAAATGATATATTGCTCACACATGCCATGGGTATACAGTATGTGGAATAACACCCTAAAATACATTCTGCTGCTTCTCCCAAGTATGAGGATACCACATGTGAGACTTTTAGGCAGCCTTACCACATACAGCCCCCCCAAAATCTAATGACCACCTTCAAGCTTTTAAAGGGTGTACAGTATCTCAAAATAGTGAGTGCACCCCTCACATTTTTGTAAATATTTTATTATATCTTTGTGTGACAACACTGAAGAAATTACACTTTGCTACAATGTAAAGTAGGGAGTGTACAGCTTGTATAACAGTGTAAATTTGCTGTCCCCTCAAAATAACTCAAAACACAGCCATTAATGTCTAAACCGCTGGCAACAAAAGTGAGTACACCCCTAAGTGCAAATGTCCAAATTGGGCCCAAATAACCATTTTCCCTCCCCAGTGTCATGTGACTCATTAGTGTTAGAAGGTCTCAGGTGTGAATGGGGAGCAGGTGTGTTCAATTTGGTGTTATTGCTCTCACTCTCTCATACTGGTCACAGGAAATTTAACATGGCACCTCATGGCAAAGAACTTTCTGAGATCTGAAAAAAAAGAATTTTTGCTCTACATAAAGATGGGCTAGGCTATAAGAAGATTGCCAAGACCCTGAAACTGAGCTGCAGCACGGTGGCCAAGACCATACAGCAGTTTAACAGGACAGGTTCCACCGAGAACCGGCCCCGCCATGGTCGACCAAAGAAGTTGAGTGCATGTGCTCAGCGTCATATCCAGAGGTTGCCTTTGGGAAATAGACGTATGAGTGCTGCCAGCATTGCTGCAGAGGTTGAAGGGGTGGGGGGGTTAGCCTGTCAGTGCCCAGACCATACGCCGCACACTGCATCAAATTGGTCATCCCAGAAGGAAGCCTCTTCTAAAGATGATGCACAAGAAAGCCCACAAACAGTTTGCTGAAGACAAGCAGACTAAGGACATGGATTACTGGAACCATGTCCTGTGGTCTGATGAGACCAAGATAAACTTGTTTGGTTCAGATGGCGTCAAGCGTGTGTGGCGGCAACCAGGTGAGGAGTACAAAGGCAAGTGTGTCTTGCCGAAAGTCAAGCATGGTGGTGGGAGTGTCATGGTCTGGGGCTACATGAGTGCTGCTGGTACTGGGGAACTACAGTTTATTGAGGGAATCATGAATGCCAACATGTACTGTGACATACTGAAGCAGAGCATGATCCCCTCCCTTCGGACACTGGGCCGCAGGGCAGTATTCCAACTTGATAACAACCCCAAAGATGACCACTGCCTTGCTAAAGAAGCTGATGAAGGGGATGGACTGGCAAAGCATGTCTCCAGACCGAAACCCTATTGAGCATCTGTGGGGCATCCTCAAACCAAAGGTGGAGGAGTGCAAGGTCTCTAACATCCACCGGCTCCGTGATGTCATCATGGAGGAGTGGAAGAGGACTCCAGTGGAAACTTGTAAAGCACTGGTGAACTCCATGCCCAAGAAGGTTAAGGCAGTGCTGGAAAATAATGGTGGCCACACAAAATATTGACACTTTGGGCCTAGATTAGACATTTCCACTTAGGGGTGTACTCACTTTTGTTGCCAGCGGCTGTCTGTTGAGTTATTTTGAGGGGACAGCAAATTTACACTGTTATACAAGCTGTACACTCACTACTTTACATTGTAGCAAAGTGTCATTTCTTTATTGTTGTCACCTGAAAAGATATAATTAAACACTTACAAAAATGTGAGGGGTGTATTAACTTTTGTGAGATACTGTGTTTCCTCATGTCAAATTACCCCTTTTTGGAAAGTAGACACACCAAGGAATTTGAAAAGTGGCATGGTGTGTATTTTGCAGATCTCATTTTTTGACACAAAATTAGAAAAAGAAATAAAGAAAAGAAAAATTACATTGGGGTCATTAGGGGGTGTTTTTTTTACTATCTTGGCATTTCAGGGCCTTAGAAACTGTGATAGATAGGAAGTGTTATGAGGAAATAATGCCCATTAGGAGAAGGTCCTTGTTGGATTTAGGAGACCTGTACCTGGCTAGACTGTCCTAAAGTCTCTCACATGTGGTATCCCCATACTCAGGAGAAGATGCAAGAATGTATTTTGGGGTTTAATTCCACATATACCCATGGTATGTGTGAGTAAATATATCAAATAACTGACAAGGTTGTGTTAAAAAAATAAATAAGTACACTAAAAAAATGTTGCCATTATCCAGACACTTGTGTCAAAATATTAAATCTTCCATGCACGCAACATGCTTGTCAGCAAAAAGCTTAGGGTTTCTACTTTACAAAAAGGGATAATTTAGGGGTGGTGTTTAAACTGTCCTGGCTTTTTTTGCCCAACATTAGAAGCTTATGCCATACATCAGCCACTTTTCTAAACACTTGAAGACTGAGACTTTTCTGACACTTTTTGTTTACATTAAAAAATATATTTTTTTTTTCTAGAAAATTACTTTGAACCTCCAAACATTATATATTTTTTTAAAAGCAGAGGCCCTAGAGAATAAAATGATAGGTGTTGCAATTTTTCATATCACACAGTGTTTGCGTAGCGATTTTTTTAAATGCAAATTTTTGGGAAAAAATACACTTTTTTTATTTTAATGCACAAAAACATAATATATTGCCCAATTGTTTAGTAAAATATAAAAGATGACCCTATGCCGAGTAAATTGATACCAAATATGACATGCTTTAAAATTGCACATGCCCGTGCAACGGTGACAAACTTTAAAATTGTAATGTATGTTTTTATTATTCATAGGAGATGCTTTAAAAGCCTTTACAGGTTACCACTTTAGATTTACACAGGAGATCTTGTGCTAGAATTACTGCCTTTGATCTGACGTTCGCGGTCATACCTCGCATGCATCCTGCAAATGCTGTTTACATATGACACATTTATTTATTTTGCTTTTTAAATTTTTTTTTACATTGTCCCTTTCTTTTTTTTTAGCACTTTTATTGTTGTCACAGGGAATGTAAATATCCCCTGTGACAGCAATAGGTAGTGATAGGTACTGTTTTCTGAGAAATCTGGGGTCTGTTAGACTCTAGATCTCTCCTCTGCCCTTAAAGCATCTGACCACACAGATCGGTGTGATCAGATGCTTTTCCAATTTAAAATGGCTCTGTTTATATCCGGCAAAACCTAAGTGATGAAATGCTCGTAGCTTCTGGTTTCTTAGAACATAGAGATTATTGGAGCCCTTCCAGTGTCTGATCAGCTCTATGGTCAGCAGGTGGAATCACTGGCTGCATTCTCGGGTTCCCCAGTAGGACAGGAGAGCCCAAGAAAACCATGGAAGGCAGCAGGCGTTGCAGGCATCATCCTGGTTGGGCATATATGTAATGTTCTTTTTTTTTCATGCAGCCTGTGGCTTGAACAAAAAAAAAAGAACCTAATAGATTACTCCATTCACATTGATCAATGTGGATGAAGAAATCTCTGGCAGAAAAAGTGTGTGGTATGCCCACCATTAGAATATAACGGCCTGCATCCACCCACTTCTAATGATGGGCATGCTTTTAATGTTCTTTTTTTTCGATGTGGATAAAGAAATACCTGCTAAAAAAACAGAAAAAAGTGTATGCGGAAGCATAGGGGTGATGCGTCCACTGGTTACCCCAGGCCCCCCGTGCTTTGGCATATACAATCTTTTTTTCAACTGCGGAAGAGAAATCTCTTCCTACAGCACTGCAATCACTGACATATGTATTCTGAAAGCATACCTTGCTGCTGTCAGAATAAACAGATCAGTAATGCAGCGGAATTGCGTTCCTGCAAAGTAAACAACGGTTAACAATAAAACACAGTAAGAACCGAACATTAACTCAATAAAACAACTTTTTTTTTACTGAAATATCTGCCAAAAAAATTAAAATATATATCCTGAAGCATAGGGGCGATCTGCCCACTGACCAACCGCAGTAAGAACAGAATATTAACTCAATAAAATTACAACAAGTTTTGTGATTTGTTTTAATTTTTTATGTTTTTTTTTTTAGGTAGGTGTGTAAGGGAGAGAGCACATGTTGAAGGAGAACAGTGGATTCATGCTGAGAGTGCACAGACTGTAAGTTGCTGCAGCCTCCCCTTACTGAGACATACATAGAGACTGTTAATGATTTCATGTTCCTGTTTGGAAAATACCTTATGTTGGATGGTTCACTGAATGTTATTTCGTCAATACATGCAGTGATGTATTTAGGTTTTGTGCTGCCCTAGGCCTGACTAAACTTGGGCAGCCCCTAATTTAAATAGGACCCACCCTTTCCTGTAAAGGCAACACCCTTTCCTGTTTATGACCCGCCCTGTCGTCTGTAAACCACAGACCACAACCACAGTCTATCAGTGCTCATTAGTGCAGCCTATCAGTGCATCATATCAGTGCCCACCAGTGCTGCCTCATCAGTGGCCATCGGTGCAGCCTATTAGTGCCTGCAGTCTGTCCAAAAGTCCTCACCGGCCAATATTACCATACCAGGAGGTAGCAGTGTGACCGCTTTATGGGGCTGCCAGACTGATTTGCCTCCTGGACCCTGTCCCCCCAGCCCAATTCGCCCCATAAGACTGACACTATACTAAAAGTGTAGCGCAAGTCAACGGGGACCCTTTTCGTGCAGGAGAAGGCTGTTTTTCTTCTTGTGGGTTGCAGCTTTTTTGCTGCCCCCCCTGCAAAGTGCTGCCCTAGGCCTGGGCCTTGTAGGCCTAGGCCAAGATACAGCACTGAATACATGGACTTTCAAATACAATGCTGTGTGGATTCCTGTCTATGTAGATGATACATTTCTCGATTGGGATTTCACTTGCTATTCACAAGGCCCAATTGAGTGGAGGCACTAGTGCTTGTTAAAAATCCTGTCCTGACCACACAGATTATAAAGACTCTGCTCCTAAATACTATACAGGTTGCGCCATCATACCCCAGTAGCCACAGAGAGTGAAAATAATAGGGCTACATTCTATTAACTGTTTATACTTTAATAGGTGCGTAAATTGGGGTAGGCATATAGGAGCCTCAGTGCATTACTTTGCCCAGGGGCCTATGCTGCTGTTAAGATAGCCCTGGGCATGGGGAGCCATCCCTACTGGGAGAACACAGTAATTACTGCTAGCAGCTAGAGCCTCTGACAATAATTGCATGTAAAAATCTGATGTGCTGGTTGTACCCAAGTCTATCCATGGATCAACTTAGGTCCCATCAACCCGCCAAAAGAAAATTCGAATCTAGACCAGACACTGCTGAGTAGCTGGTAGCAGGAATGGATAATAAATATTTTAATTGTTAATAATATCGTGGACCCTGACATGAACAAAAGGTTACAGTATGTACAGAGAAAATCCACATGATCTATATCCTTTACACCAAGAGTAGTCTCCTATTTGTGTCTGTTGGGACCTGAAGGCTACCTAATGAAATATTATGTTTTGCCTGAGTTTGCAAATTGTAGTTGGACTTAGTGATGTTAATCTTATGTTTAAGGGTGACCACAGACACTACAATACAAGCAATGCTCACAGTTTTGAGGCTCACAGGGATTTGTTAAGCAATTGGATGCCTGCTTACAACCTTTGTTGTGTCCATTAGGAATGTGTGGATGATTTACCAATGGTCAGATTAAATATTTCCTTGATATAGAGTATACTGCATATATGGTCTTTGTTTGATGACATAATATACAATACCTGATTTAGGATATGTAACAATGTAGACATCATCATCTTGCACTTGGAATTCATTTTCTGCAAAATTGAGACCTTCTTGGCTGTAAGATCCAGGAGAGAAGTTCACTTCTTTATACGTAAAATATTTAACTGACATCTGTATCTATGAATAATAAAAAAGTATGTGTTAAAACATTGAAATATATCAATATACTGTACATGCATTCAGGAGTTATAGAAATATAAACCCTGCCCCTATAACAGACGTGATGCCCACCCTCACATATGTGAAGCTAGATAAAAAGGGGCATACAACAGCAACTTCCAAGACTGCCTTTGTTTTATTGGGGAACAGATTTTCACGAACTGGGTTAGAGTGGCATGTTTTCCAGTGTAATGAATGCAAGTTCTAGCTTTACTAAAAAGCTTAAGAGTTATTTTTTTTTTTTACAAGATCACAGAATAAAGATATACAATGATTGTACAAGGATGAATAACAACTCATCAAATTATCAGCTATGCAAGCAACAACCCTTGGTGTGCGAACCCGAGGGACATCAGATGGCTCAGGCCATAACTGCAAATGTCCAGTCCACTGAACATCTAACATCAGAATACAGTGTAGTGCTACCCCTCTAGGAGCGGCTAAGTAGATGCCAGGATCCTTTTTCTCAATGGACTTTAAAACCAGTCTAGGGAGTATGCTTTTTTTATGCTTTAATGAGAATTTGGATAGGTAGTGGGCAATGGTATGATACTCCAGTAAACCTAAGTAACAATTTGAGGACACTGAACGTTCTCTTCAGAAATGTGAGCAAAGTCCTTACACAAACTGCTGATGTACTGAACTTTGTAGTAGCACTTTGAGGAGCTTAATCTTCGTCCTTGAACATTCAGGTGAGGTCCTTTCACTAAGAATTAAAGCGGAGTTCCGGCCTGAAAAAAAAAAATTAGATAAAAATACCCCCGGGACAGTCAGGGCTAGTGAATTTCAGACAGGATAGCCTCTGAACTGTCCCAGGTTGCACTTACCTTTTTGAAGAAATACTTACCTTGAAAATTTCTTGTCCAGCGCTACCATCTCAGGTGTGGACAGCTGAAGCCAGGGAGTCCTCTCCTGCGTCCTCTTCGGTGTCCTCTTCGGTCCCAGAATGCCCTGCACCGGCCCGCTCGTCAGTACCGGCGCATGCGCGTCATCCCCGCACAGCTTCTGGGCATGCCCAGAAGCTGTTTAGCAGGGAATGACGCACCTGCGCCGGAACTGACGAGAGGGGCCGGTGCAGGCGCATTGACTCCTGGAAGCAATGACGTTCAGCTCCCAGGAGTCAACGCAAGCAGGAAGTGACGGCGCGGGAGGAAGAGGTAAGGCATTAAATAGACATGAGCCAGTCCAGCAAGGAGAGTTGGATGAAAGATGGAGTGTTCAGAAGGCTGTCGTGGCCCTGGGGGTGGGGGGTACCCCCTAGTCTAGGGGGGGTTCCTGCCGTGGGCGGGGGCTCAGGTGCTGGAGGGATCCTGCCATAGAAACTAATGAAGGAGGCTTTCCTGGAGACACAGGAGCAAAGAGAGGACGGAGTGAGTAATTCAACACTGTTGGGGACTAACAAAGGGGGAGGCTGCCACATATAGAGAGTCTCCCTTGAAGACAGCAGTGAGCTTAAGTCTTCTGCCTTTCCCTGAGATATATCCAAAGAGTCAGCTGGGTGGGCTGGTGAAGAGTCACCCAGGTGTGCTGGTTTCAGAGAGTCAGCCGAGTGAACTGGTGCAGAGAGTCAGCCTGGTGAGCTGGTGCAGAGAGTCAGCCTGGTGAGCTGGTGCAGAGAGCCAGCCATATGGGCTGGTGCAGAGAGTCAGTCGGGTGGGCTGGTGCAGAGAGTCAGTCAGGTGGGCTGATGCAGAGAGTCAGTCGGGTGGGCTGGTGCAGAGAGTCAGTCGGGTGGGCTGGTGCAGAGCGTCAGCCGGGTGGGCTGGTGCAGAGAGTCAGTCGGGTGGGCTGGTGCAGAGCGTCAGCCGGGTGGGCTGGTGCAGAGAATCAGCCGGGTGGGCTGGTGCAGAGTCAGCCGGGTGGTCTGGTGCAGAGAGTCAGCCGGGTGAGCTGGTGAAAGAGGTAGCTGCAGCCAGGTGGGCTAGCATTGTCCGAAGCACTTAAAGTTGTACATAGGAAGATGTCCCCAAAGTTATTGTTGCCGTCAAATGGGCATCCCATAACCTCCTATTCCCATCCAAATTGTTAACCCCCTAATAAACCACAAAAACAAAGACTGTTTTCTGACTTTGAGTGCCTGTAAATATTTGGTGTGCCTGGCAGGGTAGGTGTGGTGGGGATCCCTGTTCATCTGCAGCTCCTACATGGGGTGTGTTACACTAAAAATAACTACAGCAGAAACCTCTTGCTACTCAAACTTCTGTAGGAAATTGTTTCCTTAAACATAAACCTAGGCATGCAAAACATAAAGAGACTATGTACCTTGTAGATGTTGTGATTCTTAGGAGTGAATGAGAAAGTTCAGCTGCCAAAGACGTCCTATAAGTGCTGTGTCTGGGGGAGGGGAATTCATATGCATTTCCCAGAATGGTGCCTCTGATTACAACTGCAAACAGCACTAGGGCCAAAGATCATAAGCAATACTCATTTGCAAAGGCTTCATGACTTCTTTGACTTTTCAGTTTTTTTTCCAGAATGAATCAACCTTCACCACGTCTTGATGCCTAAATGCATTGAATTGCTGCCATGTGATTGGCTGATTAGCAATTTATGTTACCAAGCAATGAACCTAATAAACCTAATATACCTAATAAAGTGGCCGGTGAGTGCTATATATAAAACAACTAAAAATATATGTGTATCAAATAAAAGTCCAGAATGTGCTGCAATAATCAATCAATATACAGTATCTCACAAAAGTGAGTACACCCCTCACATTTTTGTACATATTTTATTATATCTTTTCATGTGATAACACTGAAGAAATGAAACTTTGCTACAATGTAGAGAAGGGAGTGTAAAGCTTGTATAACAGTGTAAATGTGCTGTCCCCTCAAAATAACTCAACACACAGCCATTAATGGCTAAACCAGTGGAAAAAAAGGTTAGTACACCCCTAAGTCAAAATGTCCAAATTGGGCCCAAAGTGTCAATATTTTGTGAAGCCACAATTATTTTCCAGCACTGCCTTAACCCTCTTGGGCATGTGGTACACCAGAGCTTCACAGATTGCCACTGGAGTCCTCTTCCACTCCTCCTCGTCACTGACATCACTGAGCTGGTGGATGTTAGAGACCTTGTGCTCCTCCACCTTCTGTTTGAGGATGCCCCACAGATGCTCAATAGGGTTTAGGTCTGGAGATATGCTTGGCCAGTCCATCACCTTTCACCTTAGCTTCTTAGGCAAGGCAGTGGTCATCTTAGAGGTGTGTTTGGGGTTGGTATCATGTTGGAATACTGCCCTGCAGCCTAGTCACTGAAGGGATGGGATCATGCTCTGCTTCAGTATGTCACAGTACATGCTAGCATTCATGGTTCCCTTAATGAACTGTAGCTCCCCAGTGCCGGCAGCACTCATGCAGCCCCGGACCATGACACTCCCACCACCATGCTTGACTGTAAGCAAGACACACTTGTCCTTGCACTCCTCACCTGTTTGCCGCCACACACGATTGACACCATCTGAACCAAATAAGTTTATCTTGGTCTCATCAGACCACAGGACTAGGTTCCAGTAATCCATGTCCTTAGTCTGCTTTTTTTCAGCAAACTGTTTGCGGGCTTTCTTGTGCATCATCCGTAGAAGATGCTTCCTTCTGAGATGACAGCCATGCAGACCAATTTGATGCAGCGTGCAGCGTATGATATGAGCACTGACAGGCTGACCCCCATCCCTTCATCCTCTGCAGCAATGCTGGCACCACTCATATGTCTATTTCCCAAAAACAACCTCTGGATATGACGCTGAGCATGTGTACTCAACTTCTTTGGTCAACCATGGTGAGGCCTGTTTCAGATCCTCAGAGAGTTCTTTGCCATGAGGTGCCATTTTGAACTTCCAGTGACCAGTATGAGAGTGAGAGTGAGAGTGATAACACCAAATTTAACACACCTGCTCCCCATTCACACCTGAGAGACCTTGTAACACTAACAATGACACATGACACCGGGGAGGGTAAATGTCTAAGTGGGCCCAATTTGGACATTTTCACTTAGGGGTGTACCCAATTTTTTTGCCAGTGGTTTAGACATTAATGGCTGCGTGTTGAGTTATTTTAAGGGGACAGCAAATTTACACTGTTATACAAGCTGTATAGTCACTACTTTACATTGTAGCAAAGTGTAATTTCTTCAGTGTTGTCACATGAAAAGATATCATAAATAATTTACAAAAATGTGAGGGGTGTACTTAGTTTTGTGAGATACTGTATGTATTCTGACAGCAGCATTTTGCTGCTGTCAGAATACACAGATCAGTGCTGCAGCTGATTGGCGTACCTGCAAAGCAAACAGCAACAGTTAACAATAACACACATTAATAATATAACATTAACTCAATAAAACATAAACTTTTTAATTTTTTAATTTTTTTTTAAACTTTTTTTGTAACTTACGTTTTTAGAATCGTAACATTTCCAGCCTTTGATTTTCGGGTCTCCCAAATGTGATAAACCGTTTCCTGACTACCCAACATCTTTCGAAACTCTTGTTGTGCAGAATTTTGTACCCTATACTATGCCATGCTGTACTCTCCACTAAAACTCCAATAAGATGTGGTAGCGACAGAAGCAGTCCTTGATACAGAGACCAGGTTGGCCAGGACAGGCAAGACAAAAAAAAAAGGGTGTTGTGTCTCATTCCATGTTTTTGAAAGACACAACATCTTTTTTTGGAGTGACTTTTGTGTCGGGTACCAGGGAGAACATCTGCAAAATGAATCTCATGCAGCCAGGTAATTGTATCTGGGTTTGGACTTTGGGCCACAGTGCCTTCTGGATACAAATGGGCTTCCTAAAAATTTAGGAAAGATCCAGTTCTTCCAGTTGCTTTGTAAATTACAAAAGCATTATACAGTATAGAGCCAATTGAAATAAATATATTTTTGGTACCAGTGTCTAGCTCTGCAGGAGGCTAAATATGGATTCATCATTTGGTAATTGAAGTCTACACCTTCCATATTTCGATTTTATTCCATTAGACATGGTCAAGACAGAACAATTTGTTTTTTTCGTATATATTCTTTATGTTACTAATTTAATTTTGTTTTGGAATTAGTTTAGTGTGGTTTATGAATTCGGTAAATTTTGTTCGTTTTCATTAAATTTTATTTTGTTTATTAATTTTCTAACGAATTTCAAATTTTTAGAACGATTCGAAAAATGACCGAACTATTAGAATTCTGTGTGATGAATAGCTAGCTGGTTGTTAAGTAGCGGCCGCTGCATCCTTAACAAATGATGAATCATCATCCCCCTACCCATTCACCAAAATGTGTAGAAGTTAATAAAGACAGTAAACTAGTTTTTGACAATTTCTTTATTAAAAAATAAAAAACAACCTCCCCCGATGTAGAGCCATCTCATGCTGCCACATTTGAATCTCCGAATAACCAAAAATATGTCTGAATTTGTATTCAGACTGAAACAAATTGAACGTTTTTAATATTCATGGATGCAGATAGGCTTTTCAACATGTCTGCGTGAATGGAAGATAGAATGAATACATCCCGTTCTGTCATTCTATTTCACTGCAAGTAGTTCTTCATTGCACAAGCAGGCTTCCACCTTTTTTTTAAGTGGGGTGTTACAAGCTATTGGAGTAAGCCCCTGCAATTAGGCTACATGTATCAGTACAAACAACTGACCAGTGTCCACACCTATAATTGGCCTTTGCAGGAAGGAGCACATGGAAGGGCGATGCATGTCAATCAAAACCAAACAAAAATTCTCAGCCAAACTCACCAGCTAGCCTGCTACCAACCGAATTCTCCTGTCTAAGGCTAGTTATAGATGGGGCAGTGGACAGTTGTTTGTACTGATGTAATATTGGTGAGGGGACGCACTGGACACCTTTGCTGCCATTGTGCTGGGTGCTCAGTGCACCCCTGTGGCTTTACGGACGGGTGGGCTCCCTACAGGCTCACCTGCCCCCTATCTATCCATTAGAATGCATGTGCTTCTACTATGAAGGCTCTTATAAATTGACAGAGTTAGGACTACAGAAAATACTGGGGCTCCATGGAGTGGCTCTGCAGCTTACACATGTATTTGCAAGAGTGTGCTAACTAAACATCTGTTTTTACGCAAATTGTTAGAAGAATTTGGTTGGTAACTGGCTAGTGAGTTGAGCTGGGAATTTTCTTTGGTTTTGTTTGACATGTGTAGTCCTTCCATGGGCTCCTTGCTGTGCTGCGAAGGCCAGTTATAGGTCGGGGCAGGGGGCAGTTATCCATATGGAACAAGGGTGACAGGAAATCCCACACTATCTTGCCATTGCACCATATGTAATCTAGACATTTAAAGGGCTCCACTGGATTATCTTTTTCCATGTAAATTCTTAAATGACATGTATAGCCTGTTGCTCTCTCACAACTGAGTTTATACAGTTTGACCCTATATCTGGAACACTTACTGGGGAGATATTACTTAAATACAAGCCTGCCAGTAAAATATACAAGGGACGCATTTATGCCTTGTTGGGGTGTATACACATCTGCAGATTTCTGGGAGAGGTAATTGACGAGGGATTGTATTTTGGGGAGCCAATCATAGTCATTGTCAACCCAAGGATGACAGAGGATATTGTCATTGAAATGTATGAAATGCATTATTTTCTCATATCTACGCCTGGCCATTGCAGCAAAGAACATTAGCATATGATGAATCGGATCAGTGGAGCAATATCTACACAATTCATTCTTTTTTTGTAATGCCCATGTTATTGTTAGGCCCAAAAAAGTCTTAAATTCGGAAACCATTAAAGGTTTTCACTCGAATGCCTGACAAGGTATGCATTTGAGTTGGCAGTGATGTATTGTTGAGCGTAAACAGTTTGGCCCACAACCAAATTATACTGGTCTTTGGCGAAAAAAGCTAAAAAAAAGTCAAGGGGGGTTGTTAAGTTTGTTCTTTCCATCTGAACCTGGGGCTGGTCTGTGAAAGGGGGGATAACGAGGTTTGCTGAATCTGAGGGCAACCAATTAGTGTTTGCAAGCACCTCTGGAAGGCTAGTATGGGGTCTACGGGCCTGTGCTCGAATTCTTAGTGGCTGCATTTGCATTCCACTACTAATCTAGTACTAGCCATCTCACCAGCTTGTACTGCACCTCTGGCACTCACCACTTCACCATGAGATACCGCAATGCTGGTGTCTAAAAAAAACAGGATAAACTACACTGTTGGTGCTTGCCAGATCATCAAAATGTAGTACAGTGCTAGTACTGCAGTCGGCGCCAAACAGTATGAGCATAATCATGCATTTCTAGCACCTCAGTAACAGCTTTCTACAGGTTTTTATTTTTGAACCCTATTCTGACAGTGAGGCTTCCCCTTCTCACTCATCTGTAATGCTCAGAATCCTGTAGGCCTCTTCACTAGTGTACCTTTTTTGGGACATTTTGGGCACTAAATTTATAGGTACCTAGTACCTAGTGCGACTACGGGAAAAAATGCTCCTAGTTGTCAGGGACTGCCTGTGCACTAGAAATAAAATGTACCTGCCAGTGCTAGTAGAGATCAGGCCTGATCCTGATAACACTGCGGTTCTGTGTACAATGTATCAGAGGTGGCAGTGATCAGAAATGAAATGCAAGTACTGGCAGGGAACGGGACTGATCCTACTAACACTGCTTTTTAAGGGACAATATACTATTGGGGTCTCTAGTATAGTTCTGATTGTGATCAAGAGACTGATCCGTTCAGACACTATATTAGTACTGGCAGTTATAGTGGTGTTCCTTCCCGACTTCCATGTGTGATGATTTAAATTACTGACACAATTTATTTGTTTAATGAGATGGGCTCTCTGTTGTATTATTCGGGGTTGTGACTGTGTTTGCATTTCCGGTTTCCAGGGTGGACTTGGTTCCGTGTTCTCGTATCCTGGTCGCATGGCTAGTGTTGTTCAGACCGTTGTTCTGTTAAAGTTCTTACAAAGTACTGACTTGTGAAATTATGGGAGATTTAGTTTTGGGAGGAGCAAGGACCATGGACTGCCTGTGTGATTGGACTCCTCTCCCAGGGAGCAGAGCCCATTGGGAGTGTCTTTAAATAGAGGGTGGGACCAAGATTCGCTCTCCTGCCTCGGGGACAGCGCTCTGTGAGGAGGGATAGAGCTGCTGCAGAGTGCAGAAGGATAGGCCGGAGGCCTAGCAGACAGACACCAGAGTCGGAGTGAGCGGTATGCGGAAGGATCTCGGTGGTCGACCGAGCGGAGGGACACCCTGAGAGGCTGTGAGTGTCGCTGAGGAGAGCGGGACACTGTTGGAGTGAATTGTGGAACGCGGAGTTTGTCGCATTGGGTGAGAGAAATCCAATTCAAAGTATCTGCTGTACTTCTAGACTGAGCCAGGGCGGGCCTGCAGAGCAGTTCTAGCAGAAGGCTATATAAATTCTAACGGTCGCCATAGGACACTGTAGTTTCAGATAGTGCATGGTGGATCAGAAGGCCTTGCCCCTCCTCCTCAGTGTTAGATTGACTACCAACTGTGGAATACAGAAATCTATCTTCTCGCTTTCTTGTTTGGATTACAATTACTGGCTGTAACGGATCTTTGTACCCCAGGTGGGCACATCCGCCGGATCTGTGTCTCCTGTCCTCCAAACGCACCCACAGCCTGCAGAGAAGCCATATCCAGCCCGTAACCCCTCAATCACGAGACAATCCACACAGGTGTTGAGGGTTAGCCATGCAGAGCTTAAACTGTTTATTACATTCCAAGACAACAGTTTTACATACAGTTAGGGAAACTCCCCTTAGCCTTTCTACAGAAGGGGGGGGGGAGGGAACAGGGACCAACCAATGAGAACTGAACATTTGTACATTTGAAACATGCAGTCTTAATACACACCCCCTGTGGAGAGATGTCTCCAACTCAGACCATTGTCTGCCATGAATCCACACACTTAGACACAGAAACAGGAGGGGGGGGGGGGATGGGTTGTAACATTACATTACATTAACTCAATGCCATGAGTCAGTTGTTCAGAGGATGCATAAAGGGAAAATAAAATGCAATGTCCCAAACTCATAAGAAAATGACACAAAGGGGTTTACAATCCAGGGACAGGGTGATCCGTCACCCATAGTGACGGCTAGTACCGTCACATCTCTTCCCCCCAAAGGTAGACTAATCCAGGTACTAGACCTCCAACTGGTCTGTGCCTGAACTAGTCGGGTAACAAATCCCAAAGAGTCAATGTCTGTTTGCCTGGATAATTCGTCGGCGTTGCCGTTTTGCTTCTCACGGCAGTAGTGGACGGTAAAGTCAAAAGGCTGCAGCGCCAAACTCCAGTATCTTCTGGCCCATAGTCTGTCGGTAGGAGGCTTGCGCACAGTCCCCTCCAAAACACACAGTGACAGTGGGTTCTGTCACATTTCTCCCCTTTTAAAAACAGACTAACGAGGTTCCTGACCCTCAAATGGTCTGGACCTGTTTTAGTCACAAACTTCCACCCCAGGCAACCAGGAAAACTAAAAGAACGACTCTGGCGCTGGGGAGCAACACCGCACATAGGGTCTCCCATGAATAAAAACAGCCGCTGCAGAGTGGGAACAGCTGTCTGCACTCCTCTGATCCAGGGCAGGGTTGCAGATATTGGGGGGAGCTGAATAATTCTCTGCCCTGATGCCAGCGCTTCCGCTGGTAGGGAATGTAGGCTGGTAGGGCTATGCATTTGGGGAGAAAAAGGTACTTGCTTTTCTCCTGGTGTAGTTACGAGCCGCTGAGAAGGTATCTTGCAGGGACTGTCTCCCGGATTCTTCATCTCTGGTTCTGATGCTGGGCAGAGACCATAAGCACTCTGTCCTGTAGCCAGCGCTTCTGCCGGAGGGATAAACACTGGGGTAGTGTCCAATTGTTGGGGAGGGAGAATTGCTTCCTCTACTCCCGGTGGGGATATCTGCTGTTGGGAAAACAGCTCACGCAGATCCTCTCTCAGACTCTCCGGATCCAACTCTTTTCCTGATGCTGGGCAGATGCCAGGGGCACTCTGCCCTGTAGCCAGCGCTTCTGCTGGGGCGATAAACACTGGGGTAGTGTCCAAGTGCTGGAGAAACGGCTCACTGAGGTCACCCCTCGGACTCCCTGGATCTACCTCTGAGGGTAGGCAGAGGCCAGCGGCACTCTGCCCCGTAGCCAGCTCTTCTGCTGGGGGGATAACCACTGGGGTAGTGTCCAAGTGCTGGGGAAACGGCTCACTGAGGTCACCCCTCGGACTCCCTGGATCTACCTCTGAGGGTGGGCAGAGGCCAGCGGCACTCTGCCCCGTAGCCAGCGCTTCTGCTGGGGGGATAAACACTGGGGTAGTGTCCAATTGTTGGGGAGGGAGAATTGCTTCCTCTACTCCCGGTGGGGGTATCTGCTGTTGGGAAAACAGCTCACGCAGATCCTCTCTCAGACTCTCCGGATCCAACTCTTTTTCTGATGCTGGGCAGATGCCAGGGGCACTCTGCCCTGTAGCCAATGCTTCTGCTGGGGCACCAGATGAGATACTCTGGACTTGCTGCTGATCACCATTTCCCAGCCTTCCAGCGCCTGTCTCAACTCCCCCTTCTGAGACCTTCATGCTATCAGCTTGTCTCGCTGCCTGGTGGACCTCCGGTGCGTTCCGGCATTCTAGCGCTCGCAGTGCTCTCTGTATCATCGCTGCTTCTTCCATTGCAGTTAGTACGGGAAAACGCAGGGTCACCCCTGGCCCCATTTGCTTCTCATCTTCGTGACTGTCTGCTATTTCTCTCGGACAGTCCCAGGCAACGGGAGCCATGCCAGGCTGCTGATCACCGTCAAACAGCCTCTTGTAGGCAATCTCGAGCTCCCATTCCTGCTCAACCAGGAACTCCAATTCCTCCAGGTCACACGCCTCGTCGGGGAGGTCCAGCACCTCATCTCGGAAATCCAGAATGTGTTCCAGCCGCCACTCCTCATCGCTCCCAAAGTCTGGGTCTCCGTACATTTTTTGATGGAGCAGCCCCACGCCGCCATAGCCAACGCCTTCTGTTGGGCTGCCATCTGCTGTACCTGGCCACAGTTGAGCCGCGAACCACCGGAGGGCTCTGTAGCTGGCGTCCAGCCTCATTTCCTCCTGGACCAATCTTCCGAGCTCCGTCTTCCCTTCATCTTGCGGTCGTTCCCTCAGGAACACCTCTCGCGCACAGTACTGCGTCCGGTACATCTCTGTGGAGGAGGGAAGGATCTTCCCCTGATGGTGCCGCTCGTGGCTTAGCACCTCATGCCAGAGTTGCCGGCGGATCACATCCTCCCAGCCGAGCCTGGTGTGCTCTGTCGCTGGTCCCCGATGGTGCTTCCGCATGCCTTGCAGCCTCCTCCCGAACTCCGCTCTCATGCTGGCTGGTCCCCGTATCACTCCTCGGCAGCTGCCCAGATCTTGAATCCTGGTGGTGGTTTGGATGTCCTGGACTGCAGGAGACATCCCACCGCTGCCAACCAATGTAATGGATCTTTGTACCCCAGGTGGGCACATCCGCCGGATCTGTGTCTCCTGTCCTCCAAACGCACCCACAGCCTGCAGAGAAGCCATATCCAGCCCGTAACCCCTCAATCACGAGACAATCCACACAGGTGTTGAGGGTTAGCCATGCAGAGCTTAAACTGTTTATTACATTCCAAGACAACAGTTTTACATACAGTTAGGGAAACTCCCCTTAGCCTTTCCACAGAAGGGGGGGGAAGGGAACAGGGACCAACCAATGAGAACTGAACATTTGTACATTTGAAACATGCAGTCTTATTACACACCCCCTGCGGAGAGATGTCTCCAACTCAGACCATTGTCTGCCATGAATCCACACACTTAGACACAGAAACAGGAGGGGGGGGGGGATGGGTTGTAACATTACATTACATTAACTCAATGCCATGAGTCAGTTGTTCAGAGGATGAATAAAGGGAAAATAAAATGCAATGTCCCAAACTCATAAGAAAATGACACAAAGGGGTTTACAATCCAGGGACAGGGTGATCCGTCACCCATAGTGACGGCTAGTACAGTCACACTGGCTATTTCCGTGTGGATTACAGTTAATTAATCACCTTTACTGTGGATTACAAATACTTTCTTTGGATTGGCTGAGGACACCCTTGCCGCGTGCCTCGCCCATCCAGGAGACTCTTGCAGTCTATAGTGTCAAGTGGGTTGGACAACACTCAGGGAAATCGAAGTGAGGAGGTTGTGTGTATTAGGGATGATTGAACTTTTGAAAAGTTCGGTTCGACCAGAACACCCGAACTTCACGAAAGTTCGGTTCGGATTTCAGAACCCCATTGAAATCAATGGGACCCGAACTTCTGTAATCAAAAAACACAATTTTTAAGCCCTAAAACCCAATAAATGCCCCTAAAAAGTGCCTAGGGTTCTGGGTCATGCCCCATTAACTATTAATCACACAAAAAAAAGTTCTTAAAAATTGTCATTTTTGATAAAAAAGGCAATTATTGAAAAATTAAAAAAAAAAAAAAAAAAGAGATTTTTTGATTTTTACTTTGGATTTAGTATCTGGGGGGTCTAAAAGGTGTGCATGTGAAGTTTCAGCTCTGTAGCATGTCCAGAACCAGAAAAAAAAAGATCGTTTGTAGTTTGTAAAACTTTAAGCACAGGAATATGGCTTCTCTGCTGTAACACCTTGCCGGTTTAATAGCAGGCATTTTTTTGGGTTCTTTGCAGTCAGGAAAAACATCTGAACTTGTGTATAGTGGTACTGTGCACAAGTTCTGATGTTTTGCCTGCCTCCAAAACCCCCCAAAAAATGCCAGCAAAAACACACCTGGGCATTTTTTTTTTTTGACGCTAGCGTTTTTTTTGGCATTTTTTGGGGTTCTTTTGAGGCAGGCAAAACATCTGAACTTGTGTATAGTGGTACTGTGCACAAGTTCTGATGTTTTGCCTGCCTCCAAAACCCCCCAAAAAATGCCAGCAAAAACACACCTGGGCATCTTTTTTTTTTGACGGTAGCGTTTTTTTGGCATTTTTTGGGGTTCTTTTGAGGCAGGCAAAACATCTGAACATGTGTATAGGGGGTATATATAGACATATATGTCTGAATATATACCCCTAGACATATATAGGTGTGATAGTAGCAGAAATATATTACTGTAAATGATTTCATTAGCGCAAGCATTTATTTCTGCTACTATCACACCTATATATGTCTAGGGGTATATATTCAGACATATATGTCTATATATTCCCCCTATACACATATTCAGATGTCATGTCTGACATCAAACATGTCCTCAAAAAAGCACTGGCAGTGGCAGCCCCTGCAGCATAAAAAATGCTTGCTGGTGAGAAGCCACATGCCTGTCCCGAAGCAACTCAGAGAAATGATCATTTCTCTATAGCGGTCACCCTGCTATGGAAGGGTTTTGTCACCCTGCCATAGCAGTCACTGTCAGTTAACCCTACACTACACTACGGTCCCCTGACACTTAACACTTTCCCTACAGAAACTAAATTTTTGAAGCTAACTTAAGTGTTAAGGAGCACTCTAACTACACTAGATATCCCTTTCCTCACACTAAAAATAGCTAAATGACACTTTTAAAAGTAAAATTAACAGAACTGCTTCCACTCTCTTCCATGTCCAGTATAACAATGCTGGGAATATGGCGGGGGCGATCTTATATACTGAGGGGCGTATTCACTAATGATTGGTCTAGGGACCCCCTAGTCACTCCAATCACATTCCTAGCATTCTCCTGCCCCCTCAATTGGCTTTTGCTAATGGTTCTGGTCCAATCACGGCTTTTAAAGCCCATTTCCTGAAGCATTGCCTTTTGGGCGGTTCTGGTTGCCGAATTCCGAACTTTTTGGGCAAAAAGTTCTAAATTCGGCCGAACCTCGAACACCCAATGTTCGGGCTGAACCGATGGTGGACCCGAACCGTTCGATCATCCCTAGTGTGTATACTAGCCACATCCCAGGGGGCAGGGTTACATAAGCATATAACACTATGGGCATATTTCTCTGGCATTTCTCCCATGCATGAGGTCTGATGATATACGGACGTTTTTATGCTTGTCTGGAGATATAAGGAGGATTGATCCTACATGTCACCCTATGTGGAGTTTGGCTATTAAAGGCTTGTTGCTGCTGGCTGATTGGATTTACGGATGTCCCCAGTTTTCTTCCAAAGATAGCGGGGTTTAGTGGTCCCTTAAATCACTTACTGCTGTTCTCATCTTCACCTGTCGGTAAGAGTCAGTGTGTGGTGGAAGGTTTGTTTCACTACTCTGCAGTGTCAAGCACCTGGGTGAAAAGTCCGTAGTCCAGAATCCTCTGCTTAATCTCCATACCTGTTGGACTCTGATGAATATTTTTTATATTTTATTTACCAGTGCTGCTCGTGTGTGTATTATATTTTAGAAACCTTTCAGTATTTGAACTAGCAACTGGTGTCTAGTAAGGGGCGCATGTCATTTGTATACTGTCAGGAAGGTCCTGCCAGAAGACTAGCTGGCAACCGCAGGCAAGGTCCTGTCCCTCTAATCTCCCAAGGAAGAAGTGCACTTAGCTAACGCCAACGCGTTAGCGTGCGCTAATTGGCGCATTGGCGAACGCGGAAGTGTCGGGATGCAAATTTGAGTGCGCATCCGCACGCTAATATGCGCAGCGCACCTCATGACAGTTTAGGCAACAAAAGGGCTATTTAAGCTGAATCTGTTCCCAGGATCAGTGCTGTCTCTTCTACAGCGTTCTGTGCCAGTCCTGCTTTCTGTTACCTGTGTTGTTCCTGAAATCTTGACCCGGCTTGCCTCTGACTACTCCAGTTCTCTGCCTGCACCGACCCCAGCCTGTTCTTTGACCATTCTCCAGTAGCTCCACTTGTACCTGATCTGACCTCTCTGTGCATGACCCGGCTTGTCTCACTCTGCTTATCTTCCAGTATTCCCCGAGGCTCCCAAGTTGCTGCATTGGTCTAACTACTCCCAGGACACCTGCCTCCTTCTGGAATTCTATGCTACCAGCAGTCCTGCAGCCTGCACGTCCACCGGCACTCGTGCGACTCTGCACTCTGCGCCTCCTGTTTACTCTATCAGGGGCTCTGAGTCAGAGGTGTAAGAGAGGCCTTCCTCCGCACATTCAGGCTCTACCTACCCGGTACGTGATACTGTATATACATAGTTATAGTGGTGTTGCTGGCAATCAAGGGGTTAACTGTGGAGGGCGCTAGTGTGGTGGGCAATCTGACTCTATCTGTCCCTAGCTGGGAGGGACACTCTGACACTGACACATCTGAAGTCGTCTATACAATACAGTGATATATATATATATAATCTATATATATCTATATAATACAGTGATCAGTAAAAAAAAAAGCTGTACACTGTACTAATGACACCGTGACAGGGCAATCGAAGGAATAAATGTGCCTAACTAGGTGTATGCACATAGGACCTGCTTTCTTTTCTCTCTGATCTGAAAAGGGCTCAGAGAGAGAAGATCTGTTTAGATCCTGTGTCTGTGTTTACAAACATTGACACGGGCTGTGATTCCCTACAGCCGATCAGCAGGTTCAGGGCCAAAATTATTGGCAGGAACCTGCTGACAAACTTGTGCTGTAGCGAATCACAGCACGGATTGGATGCACGCGCCCTAAACCTGGGAAAGGCTGGATCACATACATGTACGTGATCCAGCCTCCCTGTGTTGCTTCCCTAGTAAATATGAATGCCTTTGTAAAGGATATAAAACTTCCGCGCTAATGGTCTTTCTGGTTGGAAAATTAGAAGGGAGGATATGTGTGCAAGATGTATGTGCAAATACAAAAAAGGTGTATCACATAAATGTGAACGTGATATATAGATATAGGCTGCAGCCTCCCTAGATAATAGTCCGAAGACTATAACTATGAATGAAAAAAGTGGGGGATGGTAGCGCTGCTTATAAAAGGAAAACTTAATATAAAATGCAACAATTAAATGCTAGTAATGAATCCTCAGTGTGCAAAGATGTAAATTATAAAGTGACTGATGCATATAACTGATATTAAACCATGTGATGCAATGTGGTAAATATCAAACGTAAATAGCAGCAAACAGTATAGATATTATTAAATAGCAGCAAACAATTTTAAATATTATTAGTGCAATTTCTAAGGTGCTTATCAGAAAAGATATAAATTACAAAGTGGCTGATGCATATAAATGATATTAAACCATGTGATGCAATGTGGTAAATATCAAACGTAAATAGCAGCAAACAGTATAGATAGCAGCAAACAAATATTATTAGTGCAATTTGTAAGGTGCTTATCAGAAAAAGTGCTTTGGTGTATCTAAAAAAATCCCCAACTATACCATATAATATGGTGTGGGGGTGGAATAAAGTGCCAACAACAAATTGTGATAAATATGCACACCAAAAAAGTCCAATATAAGCTGACAGTCTCTGTGTCACATGCAGTGACCAAATGCAGGTGTAAGATCCCGAATCAATATAGGTGACAACACTCTGATGGTGGTTTATAGGGAGTGACCCCGTGGTGGGCGGTGTCTCCACCTATTCCTGGATAAGGGCGTCCTACAGGAAACCTGGGCGGTCCTAGTATAAGATATCCCTTAGGGTGTTGGTGGATCCTAATAGGCTCCTAGCAACAGACAAGGTCCCAGGTGCCCACCGGTATCACTCGAGGTTATATGCCAGGGAATAATCATAGACAAGGGACATAGTGTAATACCGTAGGATATTTATTCACGCAAAAATGTAGAGAGGTACTCACATATTAGGAGAATCAAACAGGCATGTAATGAATATGGAGCGCTGTGCGGTCCAAGCCTCGATCTCAAGTGGTGAAAGCCGGAAGTGACGCGACACGCTGTACGCGTTTCGTAGTAGATACGTCATCAGCAGCCGATATACTTTTTTGAGAACGGGTACCCAAAACTGCATATTACAGATGAGGTCTTACTAATGATTTGTACAGGGGCAAAATGATATCTCTCTCTGGAGTCCATGCCACTGTTAATACAAGAAAATACTTTGCTTGCTTTGGAAACTGTAGCTTGGCATTGCATGCTATTATTAAGCTTATGATCTACCAGAACACCCAGATCCTTCTCCACTATGGATTCCTCCAGTTGTACCCCCCTAGTAAGTACCCCACCTAGCCTGGGTTCACACTTGTGCGATGTAGACACCACATGTGATTCACACAGGAATCGCACCACATTCCTGTGCACATCACATGCGATGTCTGTGCAGTACGATTTCAGCCAGCCATTTTGTATGTGTAACGCTCCTGCGTTTTTATTGTAAGCTGGATTTGCAGCTGCAGAATCTCCACTCAGCAGTCATGTAGAGATGTGTTGGAATACCAGATCCAACTCTCCAGACTCATCACTGTGGGCCTGTCTGCTTCAGCATACAGATATACACACACTCAATAAGATGTTCCTGGAGTGATAGGATGTGTATGATAGTATGGAGGTGATGTGCTGAAGGGACAGGTGTGAGCAGTGACAGTAATGGTAAGCACTTGATAGTAATGTTCAGGAGAGTAGTAGATGGTAATAGGTAGAATGCAGATAGGTTAGTAATCAAGTATGGTAACAGGTGGTAAGGACAGCAGATGACATATACAGGATAGACTAACCCAGTGCAAGGATAGATGGTAGTAGACTCAAGAGCTAGCAATCTATGTAACAGAGCAGATGGTAGAATTAGTATGCATAGATAGTAACAGTCCTTAATGTGCAGAAGATGATAGTGTAAGTTAGTTATGGAGGATTCCCCTGTGGGGTACTTATCACTAGTAAGGTTTAGTAAGTAGAGGGGTCCAGTAGTGAGGGAGTGCTCCGGTAGCGGGATACGGGATCAGTAGCGAGGTTCCGGTCTGTTCCAGGTAAAGGCAAATAGCTGGAGGTTCCGACAGCAAGACAAGGCTTGTAAGCATGTAGAGACACATTGAACGAACAACGTGAGAGAGAACGCCGGCGATTGAAATAGCCGCTCAGCGGCGGTCAGCGATGACGTCATCCGTCTTAAAGGTGTATGCGTTCCACCTAACTAGAAAGGTGGGACGCAATGTTGAAAGGAAAATGGTAAATAAGGGTACCAAAGGTACCAGAATCTTACAGTACCCCCCCTTAAGGCCGGCTCCGGAAGGCCTATAGTACTGGTTTCTCCGGGTATTTCGAGTGAAACCTTCGTATAAGCCTAGGTGCATGCACATCAGAGGTATCCAACCAGGTGTCGTCTTGGGGTCCATAGTTCTTCCATCTTATGAGATATTGGAGTCTTCCTCTGTGGATACGAGAATCCAAAATCTCCTTAATCTCATATTCTTCTCCGCCTTCAACTTGTACTGGAGGTGGAGGCAAGATGGTAGGCCTTATTCCTTGGTTAGGAACATGTGGCTTCAGTAGCGACACATGAAAGATGGGATGTATTTTGAGATCTGCCGGTAAGGTGAGTTGCACTGCAGCTTTTCCAATGAGTTTCTTAATTGGGAAGGGTCCCAGAAATAAAGGTCCAAGCTTTTTGCTAGGGATTTTTAATCTTAAATTTTTTGTCGATAGTCAAACGAGGTCCCCAATAGCATATTGCGGAGAAGGTCTTCTACGAAGGTCGTAGTACCTTTTTTGTTGACTATGAGCGTGTGAGATGGTGGTATTAAGTAAACCCAGAGAGTCTTTTATTTGGGTAAGATAATCCGAGGCTACTGGGTTACTTGATGGTAGGATGTGTGGTGGAAGAAGTGTGGGATGAAACCCATAATTCAAGTAGAACAGACTTTGTTTAGTAGTACTGTGGGTTGCGTTGTTATAAGCAAATTCCGCCAGAGGGAGGAGGTCCACCCAATCATCCTGTAAGTATGATGTGTAGCAACGCAGATATTGTTCTATACACTGGTTGACTCTTTCAGTCTGTCCGTTGGTCTGAGGGTGGTAGGGAGAAGTGAGCTTTCGCTCAATCCGTAGTATTTGACATAGAGCTTGCCAAAATTTGGAGATGAACTGTGAACCACGGTCGGATAAAAGTCTTTGGAATTCCATGTAACTTGAACACATGTTTCATTAGTAGTTCCGCTGTTTGTTTAGATGAAGGTAGTCTGCGAATAGCAATGAAATGTGCCATCTTTGTCAGATGGTCCACTGACACTAGAATGGTATTAAATCCTTTGGAAGGTGGTAGTTCTACTATAAAGTCTAAGGACACAACTTCCCATGGGACCTGGGGTATTGGTAGACTGCAGAGTAGACCAGATGGTTTTGTAGTGTCAATTTTGGACCTTGCACAGATGTCACATGAAGAAACAAATTTTTGTACAGACGTCTTCATATCAGGCCACCAAAACTGCCTGGTAAGCAAATTAAGGGTTTTCGTCATACCCATATGTCCTGCCATGGGCACATCATGTGATAATTCCAAGATCTTGGTGCGCATAGTAGGGGGTATGTAGAGTTTGTCGTGGTAATAGAGGAAGCCTTCTGCATCAGTACTTAGTTGTGGTGGAGATGAATCCAATCCTATACTGTGCAAAATCTCTTCCTTCAGGGAACAAACAACACCAATAATACGTTCATAGGGTATTATAGGAATAGAAGGGATTTCGGCGCAGTTATCTTCGGTTAATCGTGATAGCGCATCCGCTTTTTTTTTTTTTGGTCTGCAGGCGTGTAGGTCACTAGGAAGTTGAATCTTAGGAAGAATAATGACCATCGTACCTGCCGGTGGGAAAGAGTTTTGTTAGTCTGGAGGTATTGAAGGTTTTTATGATCTGTATATATAAGTATTGGTAATTGGGTACCTTCAAGTAGATGTCGCCAATTCTCCAGTGCCAGTTTTATGGCAAGCAACTCCTTTTCACCCACTGGGTAATTCACCTCTGGGCTGCTTAGTGATTTTGAGAAGAAAGCAACTGGGTGGAGTGGTGAAGTATTTGTTGGTCGTTGAGAGAGAACTGCTCCTACTGCCATATTTGACGCATCTACCTCCAGAATATATTGGAGGGATGGGTCTGGATGACGTAGTATGGGAGCAGAAGTAAAGCTTGATTTTAACAAGCGGAAAGCTCCATTTGCTTCTTCTGACCATTTGAATGATTTCTTTATACTTGTAAGTTGTGTGAGAGGTCTCACAATAGCAGAGAAGTTCTTGATGAACTTCCTATAGAAGTTTGAAAATCCAAGGAATCGCTATAATGCCTTACGAGTTGTTGGTATAGGCCAATCCAGAATACAGGATATCTTGCTCATATCCATCTTGATTCCGGTTTTGGATATGATGTATCCTAGGAATAATATTTCTTCTTTATGAAATAGGCATTTTTTTAATTTCACGTATAGATTGTGTGCGAGTAATCTGGATAACACAAGTCTTATATGTTTTATATGTTCAGACAGAGATCGAGAATAGATAAGTATATCGTCCAGATATACCACAACACAGACATCAAGTAAGTCTCTAAAGATGTCGTTTATGAACCTTTGAAAAGCTGCGGGAGCATTACACAACCGGAATGGCATCACAAGATATTCGAATAATCCGTATCTGGTTCTGAATGCTGTTTTCCACTCATCTCCGTCACGGATTCGGATTAGGTTGTATGCCCCTTTTAGGTCCAATTTAGAGAAGTAAGTAGCCCCATGCACTTGTTCAATGAGTTCAGGGATGAGCGGTAAAGGATAGCGATCCTTTATTGTAATGGTATTTAATTGCCTATAATCGATAATAGGCCTAAGACTTAAATCCTTATTGCGGACAAAGAAAAGTCCTGCAGCTGTGGAAGAAGTAGAGGGTCTGATGAACCCTTTTGTCAAATTCTCATCCAAGTATTCCTTGGACCAGAAGATAGCGGGATACCGTTAATGAAACTAACAGAAACAGGTTTAGGTTTTGAAATAATAGGTATTTTATTTAAGGTAACAAAACGTGTATCGATATAGTTCCCACAAGATCCTGTGTCGATCATAGCCTTGGTGGTAATCCTAGTCTGGTCCCACTGTAATATTAAATGAACAAAGAGATAGGATTTAGAAAAGGAAGTCGTTAATCCCCCTAGCAAGACATGTGAACACTCACCCTCTTTTTTGCGGACAAGGGGACAGACGCTTATCGAATGATCCGGGGATGCGCAGTACATGCAGAGATTACTGGATCTTCTCCTGGATCGTTCAGTAGTTGATAAATGTGGGCGTATGGTTCCTACCTCCATAGGAGTAGAGTCAACGGCCAAAATCCGAGAAGGACTAGACAATGGCATTCCCATTTTCTCAGCCTTTCTTTCTCGCAGTCGCCTGTCAATGTTGATACTGAGTTGTATTAAGGTATCCAAAGTGCCAGGTAAATCCACTCGGGCGAGCTCGTCCTTAACGGCTTCGGACAACCCGAGTCTGAACTGAGTTCGCAGAGATGTATCATTCCACCCTGAATCAAGGGTCCATCTTTTGAACTCTGCTACAAAGTCTTCAACAGGTCTCCTTCCTTGTTTTAAAGCCCTCAATTGGATATCAGCAGTACTCTGCCTATTGGGGTCATCATATAAACTAGCGAGTTCCGCTAGGAATAAAGGATAGGAGTTGAGAAGCTGATCATTTTTCTCAAAGAGAGAGTCTGCCCAGGCCCATGGATCACCCGTTAAGTATGAAATGATGGTACAGACTTTAATTTGATCAGTAAGGTAAGTTTAGCAAAAAAAGCAATTGACATGCGTTTTTGAATTCACGAAATTTTTTCCGAACACCTGTAAACACTAGAGGAGGGTTTATTTTGGGTTCAGGGGACTGAGCAGCAGTAAGCTGGGAAAGACGGGTTACCTGCTGTCTCAGAGTCTGATTGTCTTCTTTTACTGTAAGAGCAAGTATTAATGCATTTACTTGTTGTGTTAATTGTGTCACTTGAGTGGGTAATTCTGCTGAATCCATTTTTTTTAAGGTTCGTTCAATCTGTAACATCCTGCGTTTTTATTGTAAGCTGGATTTGCAGCTGCAGAATCTCCACTCAGCAGTCATGTAGAGATGTGTTGGAATACCAGATCCAACTCTCCAGACTCATCACTGTGGGCCTGTCTGCTTCAGCATACAGATATACACACACTCAAAAAGATGTTCCTGGAGTGATAGGATGTGTATGATAGTATGGAGGTGATGTGCTGAAGGGACAGGTGTGAGCAGTGACAGTAATGGTAAGCACTTGATAGTAATGTTCAGGAGAGTAGTAGATGGTAATAGGTAGAATGCAGATAGGTTAGTAATCAAGTATGGTAACAGGTGGTAAGGACAGCAGATGACATATACAGGATAGACTAACCCAGTGCAAGGATAGATGGTAGTAGACTCAAGAGCTAGCAATCTATGTAACAGAGCAGATGGTAGAATTAGTATGCATAGATAGTAACAGTCCTTAATGTGCAGAAGATGATAGTGTAAGTTAGTTATGGAGGATTCCCCTGTGGGGTACTTATCACTAGTAAGGTTTAGTAAGTAGAGGGGTCCAGTAGTGAGGGAGTGATCTGGTAGCGGGATACGGGATCAGTAGCGAGGTTCCGACTTGTTCCAGGTAAAGGCAAATAGCTGGAGCAGCCTGATGACGTATCTACTACGAAACGCGAAACAGCGTGTCGCGTCACTTCCGGCTTTCACCACTTGAGATCGAGGCTTGGACCGCACAGCGCTCCATATTCATTACATGCCTGTTTGATTCTCCTAATATGTGAGTACCTCTCTACATTTTTGCGTGAATAAATATCCTACGGTATTACACTATGTCCCTTGTCTATGATTATTCCCTGGCATATAACCTCGAGTGATACCGGTGGGCACCTCGGACCTTGTCTGTTGCTAGGAGCATCCCCCCCTTTTTTCATGAATGCCTTTGTACTAACACAACTGTAAGCCATGGTTCCCACCTATGGGATGCGGGAAACGTGTTTCCTGCACTGCCGCATTGCAATAGCATGGCGTTCATGCGATCTGCTGCAGTTGTCAATGGTACAATGGTATCTTAACACCCCCCCCCCCCCCCCGAAAAAGATTGTGTGGACACCCATGCACTACAATTCAGGTGCAGGGAAAAAAAGGGTCCTGCATCACTTTGGTGCGGACGTGATGCAATTTCAGCCATACAAAATGGCTGGCTGAAATCGTACTGCACAGACATCGCATGTGATGTGCACAGGAATGTGGTGCGATTCCTGTGTTAAATCACATGTGGTGTCTACATCGCACAAGTGTGAACCCAGGCTAGGTGTGGTACTTACTAGGGGGGTACAACTGGAGGAATCCATAGTGGAGAAGGATCTGGGTGTTCTGGTAGATCATAAGCTTAATAATAGCATGCAATGCCAAGCTACAGTTTCCAAAGCAAGCAAAGTATTTTCTTGTATTAACAGTGGCATGGACTCCAGAGAGAGATATCATTTTGCCCCTGTACAAATCATTAGTAAGACCTCATCTGGAATATGCAGTTTTGGGTACCCGTTCTCAAAAAGGTATATCGGGGAACTGGAGAAAATGCAGAGAAGAGCAACCAAACTGATAAGAAGCATGGAGGAGCTCAGCTATGAGGAAAGATTAGAGGAACTGAATTTGTTCTCTCTTGAGAAGAGGAGATTAAGGGGGGATATGATCAACAAGTATAAATACATAAGGGGTCCATATAGTGAACTTGGTTTGAGTTATTCACTTTAAGGTGATCACAGAGGACAAAGACTCTTTACATCTAGAGGAGAAAAGATTTTGTCTTCAAATATGGAAAGGTTTCTTCACAGTAAGAGCTGTGGAAATGTGGAATAGACTCCCTCCAGAGGTGGTTCTGGCCAGCTCAGTAGATTGCTTTAAAAAAGGCCTGGATTCTTAACTAGGTGTACATAATATAACTGGGTACTAATTTTTATAGGTAAAGTTGATCCAGGGAATATCCAATTGCCTCTCAGGGGATCGGGAATTAATTTTTTCCCCTGCTGTAGCAAATTAGATCATGCTTTGCTGGGTTTGATGTTATGTTGTGTATATAGGATTGTATGGTTGTGTTTTCTTTGTATTGGTTGAGCTAGATGGACTTGTGTCTTTTTTCAACCTGACTATGTAAATGTACAAAGTACTGTACAATGAATTTGATAGAAATGTTGCAGGTATTAGCAGTGTTGAAAAAAAAAAAACAGCATAGGCAATATCCTTCCTGTTTCACTTGTTTATTATGTGTTTTCATCTCATTTGTTCTATCATACATTTGTTGGTGTCTTTTTTATTTTAATGTCATAAACTGTCCATCTCATCCCAAGTAAATTTGACATTAAGATCTTTCATTTTGTCCTGGTAAACTGTATTCACATATTCCTTCTGTTTTTGCGTGAAATGGTTTTTCCAATCTTCAGTAATTCCTACAAAAAATAAAAAAAAATAAAAGGCCTTTAGATATTACCTTTGTACAATTCTTTCTACTCTGGCGGTCTGACCCAATTCAACGGAGCTGTAGATTTATATGTCTATCTAAGGCTGGCCATACATTATACAATTCTCTTGTACTATTTTCCTTTAGATTTACCAAAACCATATAATATGAGGCCAAACTTAAACATTTTCACCTTGTATGCATTCAGGCAGCCCTTACACTACATAGTTGAAGGTAAATCTAAAGGAAATTTAATAAGATACTTGTACAATGCATGGCCAGCTTAAGGCTGTCTTTTCGCATGTTAATGGCAGTGCCATTGATTTCTGAATAGTTTCTCAACACGTGCGTTTCCCTACACTGCAGTGCATAGATGGGAACCATATTTGCGCTGTAGCGTGATCCATTGACAAAAAAAAAAAAGATTATTGTCCAATTGTCCACCACTCATCCCATCCCATTCCCCCACCACTACCACCACCGCTGCCACTGATCCCATTCCATCCCCCCATCACTACTACCACCGCTGTGACTCATTCTAACCTCATGCTCCAGGTGGCCCATGCCTCACTCCTGTACACCTGGATAGGAGGAGTGGCATATTGAGGAACCAATCGCCTCTCCACTGCATGAAGAAAATGGAGGGGATCAGTTCCTCTATATGCCACCTCTCCTATCCAGGTGTACAGTGGTGAGGCTTGGGGGTGGGGGGCCCTTCATGGTTTCTTGCACCGGGGCCCTGAAGGTTTTAGTTACACATCTGTCACCAGTCTTCAGTTCCCCGGTCCTGGCATGTTTATTAAAGTGGTTGTAAATATCAGACATGAAAAGAAATGTTATATAGTGTGTACCTGTCTCAATTAAAAGCACTAAGGGTCATTTCTGTCTGCTGCTTTGTTCCTCTGCTATCTGCACGAATCACTTCTGACAATTTCATGACACCAAGAGAAAAATAGTGATGTGGGGGGGGTGCTCTTTAAGGGAAGCCAGGTGGGACTCCTTGCGGCTTCACAGCGGGCTTCCCACTTCATATGTGCGAGCAACGCTGCACTATGTAAATGGTTCTGCCGCCTTCTGGGACCTGTGACCCAGAAGGCTGCGGGGCAAAAGGGGGGGCAGAGCTTTCACTTGGATTGCCTAGGCAATCTGAGTGGAAGTGGGAGCCAGTACCTGACAAAACTAGGTATCTGTTCCTCAAAAAAGGTAGTCCATGTAGACACAGTTGTGAGGTATTAGTTTGTCAGAAGAAATCCAAGCTAGCCAGACTCAAGCCGAAGGTCAAGAACGGGGACACCAGAGGTTCAACAGCCCTGTCAGCACTGCTGCCTTTGCACATGGCCACAGAGAGACCAGAGCATTCACTCTACTCTCTACTCTCTACTTCAGATCGCTGAATGACAGAATCACCACTGGCCCGTCTTTGCACTGCTAGCAGAAACCAAGCCACTAAGATCAGGACATTTAATGCACCACTTTTGTACTGCACATTCACCAAACCTGTACTACACACTTCCTGTTATACTGAACTGTCACCACATTTGGGCCACATCTCCACAGCACCTCTCTGCACTTCACTACATGCACTAAACTCAGTTTTAAAAGACTATCATCTAGTGTACCAACACTTCTTAAAGGGGCCCAATGATAGCTGGCTGAACAATCTTAACAACTGCCTCTCCCATAAATTACCTTGCACACCCCCCTTGTCCCCTTTAGCCCTCCTTGTTATGTAAACACAGACAGTGTCTACCAATTCAGGCAAGGCCTAGCAAAGCTGCCATTATTGCACACTGACAGTATAGTTCCTGCAGTTTGGTAGATTAGATCCTATTACTGCTTGCTGTTCCACTTCAGGTGGTGTTGGTTACTGTTTTTGCTGATCTGGACGTTAGACGTGCTACATTGTATACTATACACTATATTCAATTTTTAATGAAAGGGATTCCCTTTAAACCTAAATTTACTGCTTGTTAAGAATATGCGTGGAGTTCCCCAGTAGGCTACTGGAGTTTAAATGTAGTTTTTAGCCTCCCTGTAGCCAGGGAGAGTAACGATCATTTTGATAATGTCTATTTTGGGTCCCGTTGGTGCAGACTTGGTCACTTTCCTGTGCATCCCACTGAACTATGGGATATAGTGGGCGGAAGAACCTAGACACTGGCCAGCATACTAACACTTCTCCAACCAATTCCTGGACAGGGGAATGTGTGACCAGCAGGTTGCTGACAGGGACTCCAGATCTAAGATCCTGAGGGAGTAAGACCCAGCCTGAGGGCTCTGGCATTCCTGGGAGTTTACCTGCAGCTGAAAGAATCCTTTTTGTGGTCCTGGCTCTTGCTTTAGCATGTGGGAATTCTGGTCTAGCCTACTGCAGATTCCAGAGAGCTCATCTAAAGATCCAGAACACAAGCAAATCAAGTACAGAAACTGACTGATTCTGCAGGCAGCTATACAGTATTCAAGAAACAGCGAGTACCAGCTTTCTAGACTTAGAGACTTTATTTGACCTTGTTTGGGAGAGCTTATCCTTTCGTACATACAGAACTATACTCCTATTGAGGAATGCCTCTTTAGTAGCAAATTACCTTCAAAATAAAAAACACAAAAAGACATGTGCAGCCAGTTCTCTGACTCGAGTGACTGTGAAATACTGTGTCCCCGACTGCCTTGTACCTATCAGGGAATGGAACCTGGGACCAGACTAGTCCTGGGTCTGCGATACATTCAAATAATTGAATGTCTGTAGTCTGGCCACAGATTCATCTGCACCTTGTATTATCGCAAAGGCAAGTTATAATATTATTTGTTGCTGTTAACAATAAATTGACTCTTGTTTGAGACACGGTAATAAAGCACAATAGCTCCACTAAGCAAACAACAAACAGAAAACTGTTCAGGGGGTCAGCTGCCTAGCTGGCAATTACAGCTGTACATAGCTTTACCAGGACAGCTTGAAAAGATGCCACACAACAAATATTTTTTTAATCTTTCGTAATGAATCTATAAATAATGGCGATTAAACACAAAATTGTACCTTTCCTCATAAAGTGGTTGTTTTTTGGATCCATAATGTAATCTGGAGCTAAGCTATTATTGGACATGTTGTTTCTTTTCATCATGTTGAAGCTAGACTGTTCCACTACCAAGTCAATGGTTTTTTCTTCCAACTCACGTCCAAGGAATGTACATATCTTCTTTACAGCTCCTCTGTGTTCCTGAAATAATACAATTATAAATTACTATTTAGTGCTGATATCAGAATAGAGGTACTCACCGAGGCCGAGATGCCGAGAGCGGTTCGCTGTTGCGACTAAGCGCACTCCGCCCCTCTGGAGGTGATACAGAGGGTGGATGGCACAAAGAGGCACAAGCTACCAGCAGGCAGGGTAGAGCTTGCGTGGAGGTCCTGTAGAGCTGGAGCAGAGACTGATCAGGATCCAGCAGTAAAAGTCCGGAGCAGGCTGAGGGTCAAACACAGGTAAGCAGACAATCCAGGTCACAGGCTGAGGGTCAAGGCACTGGAGATAGGAGACAAGACTTGGTCACAAGCAGAGGGTCAAGACACAGGAGACTGAAGGTAAATCCGGGTCGCAGGCAGAGGGTCAAACACAGGTAAGCAAAAGCAAAGTCCGTAAAACAAGCCAAGGTCGGGTCCAGGAGAAGAGCAGAGCAGGTCAGGGTCAATCCGGGTCACAGCAGGTAAACGATCACACAGGAAACAGGAACTCAGGTACAGGAAGCTGAAAGACAAACCAGCAATTCCTCTGAGCACTTGCTCAGCTTTTATAGGCAGCCAGGAAGTCATGTGGAAGTCATGTGGTGCTTGTCATGTGATGACCAGTCTGCAGCTGAAGGTTTCTCTGACAGTGCCCCCCCCCCGAGGGGCGGCCTCTGGACGCCCAAACTGGACATCAACTCCGGGTGATTCACATGAAAAGCTCGGATCAAGCGAGGGGCGTGTATGTTTCTTGAGGGTTCCCAAGAGTTGTTTTCAGGTGGGTACCCCTTCCACTTGATTAGGTATTGGAGAAGTCTACCCCTCTTCCTGCAGTTCAGTATGGCTTCAACCTCAAATTCATTTTCTCCATCCACCTGGACCGGTGGAGGAGGCGGCTCCTCTCTTCCCGGGAAGGGGCTAGGAATCACTGGTTTTAGTAAGGATGCATGAAAGACAGAATGAATCCTGTAAGAGCTGGGTAAGGCCAATTCAAAGGCCACAGGGTTAACCATCCTCTTGATTTTGAACGGCCCTATGAACTTTGGGCCCAACTTCCGTGAGGGAAAAGGTAATTTGAGGTTAGCTGAAGATAACCAAACTTCCTCACCGACCTTGAAAACCGGGTTCTCCTTCCTTCCCCTGTTGTAGTACTTCTTATAGTCATCCTGGGCCTTTTGCATGGTTTCCTGAATCCTTTGAAAGTTCTGTTGGATGGAGGCTATGCGATCTTGGACAGCAGGAACAGATAATTCAGGGGTAGCATTTGGAAGGAAAGAAGGGTGAAACCCAAAGTTAGACCAGAAGGGCGTTTGGTTGGTGGCTGAATTAACTGAATTATTATACGCAAACTCCGCGTAGGGTAGCAGAGAGGACCAGTCATCCTGAGAGCCAGAAGAGAAACAGCGGAGATACTGCTCCAGAGTTTGGTTCGTTCTCTCTGTCTGGCCATTGCTTTGAGGGTGATACGCAGAGGAGAGACAGACCTTTATTTGTAGTGCTTTACAAAGTTCTTTCCAAAATTTGGAGGTGAACTGAACCCCTCTGTCAGAAACAACACTGTCGGGTACTCCATGTAGCCTTATTATTTCTTTGATAAAAATGTTAGCTGTCTCCAAAGCAGAGGGGGTGCCCACCATGGGCAAGAAGTGTGCCATTTTGGAAAGGCGGTCGACAACAACCAGAATGGAGGTGAAACCTTCCGAGGGAGGAAGATCAACAATGAAGTCCATAGAAACTTCAGCCCATGGGCGTTCTGGAATGGGTAAAGGTCTAAGTAATCCCCAAGATTTGGTGTTAGCCAGTTTACTGCGCTGGCAAGAAATACAAGAGAGGACATACTCTTTACAGTCCTGCCTCCAACCAGGCCACCAAAAAGAACGGGCAACCAATTCCAAAGTCTTTTGAGTCCCAAAGTGACAAGCCAGTTTATGGTCATGAAGCAACTTTAACGTCATGGGTCTAGCCTCCGGTGGGACAAAAATTCTTCCTTGGGACCAGAACAAGTCATCTCGTTTCTCCAAGGAGGATATTTCTGGGTCAGTACAATGGCTGGATGCCAACTTGATGGTGGTCATAAGATCAGTGTCTGTGAGCAGAAGGAAGTTTTGTGGAGATAAGATGGTGCTAGGTTCCGTTGACTGGGGAGATTCAGGGAACATCCGGGAGAGTGCATCTGCTTTCCCATTCTTGAGGCCAGGTCTATAAGAGATATGAAAGTTGAACCTAGAAAAGAAGAGGGCCCACCGGGCTTGCCTGGGTCTTAAGCGTTTGGCTGTCCTGAGGTATTCTAGGTTTTTATGATCGGTGAAGATCATGATGGAATGGGAAGCACCCTCCAACAGATATCTCCACTCCTCCAGAGCGAACTTGATGGCCAACAGCTCCCGGTCTCCCACATCATAATTCCTTTCCGGGGAACTTAGTTTCCGAGATGCGAAAGCTACAGGATGGAGGAGAGCCTTGGGGCCCTGTCTCTGGGAGAGGATGGCTCCAGTGGCGGTTTCCGAGGCGTCTACCTCCAACACAAATGGCAGGGCTGGATCCGGATGCCGTAGGATTGGTGCAGAGGTGAACAGGGCTTTGAGCTTGGTAAAAGCTTCCTGGGCCTCTTGGGACCACTGAAAACGACTATGTTGGCGGGTTAGTTGGGTGATGGGTGCAACAATGGATGAGAAGCCAATGATAAACCTCCGGTAAAAATTAGCGAATCCGATAAACCGCTGTACCCCCTTTTTGTCTACTGGAGCCGGCCACTCCTGAATTGCCTTGACCTTCGGTGGATCCATTGCGACCCCGTTGGTAGAAATGATAAAGCCTAGGAATTGCACAACAGATTTTTCGAATTCGCATTTCTCTGCTTTAAGGTACAATTTGTGTCTCCTGAGAATTGCAAGGACTGTCTTTACATGAACCCGGTGTAGCTCAATGGTGGCAGAAAAAATAAGAATGTCGTCCAGGTAAACAACTAGGAAATTGTCCAGATATTCTCGAAAGATGTCGTTTACCAGGTGCTGAAATGTGGCCGGGGCGTTACACAACCCAAAGGGCATTACCAAATATTCATAATGTCCAAACCTGGACCTGAAGGCAGTCTTCCATTCGTCTCCAGGCCTGATTCGGATGAGGTTATAGGCACCTCGCAGATCCAACTTGGAGAAGATTCGGGCAGAACGGAAACGCTGAAACAACTCTGGGATAAGTGGAAGAGGATAGCGATTTTTTATCGTTATTTTGTTCAGTTCTCTATAGTCTATGCATGGTCTTAGGGAACCATCTTTCTTTTCCACAAAGAAGATGCCGGCTCCGGCCGGTGAAGATGATGGACGAATGAAACCCTTATCCAAGTTCTCATCAATATACGTTTTAAGAGCCGCTAGTTCAGTCTCTGATAATGGAAAGATACGGCCAAAGGGTATTTCAGAACCAGGTAGCAAATCAATGGGGCAGTCGTAAGACCGATGAGGTGGTAGGCAATCAGCTTTTTGTTTATCGAAGACATCTCTAAATTCAAGATATACCGGAGGGACGTGCTGGAGATTGTCAGGTGTAGGTGCTACGGTTAAACAGGCGGCTGGAGCTGGAGGAAGGCAATGCTGGGAACAGTAGGGAGAGGAAAAGGAGACTTTCTTCTTGTTCCAATTGATGTCAGGTTCATGTGCCTGTAGCCAGGGGGGCCCCAAAATGATGGGGAACATGGGGGAGAAGATGATGTCAAAGCTTAGAAGCTCCTGGTGGCCGGAGTCCATGGTGACAAGGATGGGCCTTGTCTGTTGTGTGACAAATCCAGAGCGAGGGAGAGACCCATCAGCCAGGTAGACTTGGAGGCCTTGTTCTTTGGTTTGCAGTGGAATGTGCAGTTTTTGGGCCAGTGAAGTGTCTAGAAAACAACTACAGGCTCCGGAATCAATAATTGCTGGTAGATGAACTTCCTTTTCCATTAGCTGTAAGGAGACAGAGAGGGTGACATAAGTCTGGGATAAACCAGGGTTCTGAAAGTTCATGAAAAACTGCGAGCGTGACTTACTGGGTCTCACGGGGCAGGTACGCAGAAAATGTCCAGTTCCCCCACAGTACAGACAGAGATTGGCCTGTCGCCGTCGTTGCTTCTCTTCAGGGGTAAGAGGAGCACGGACCAATCCAAGCTGCATGGGCTCAGCCTCTGGAGCAGAGGTGACAGGAGTCACTGGAAAGGATGGGTGAACGGGAGAAGGTTTAGGGAGCATCCAACTAGGTCGGGGACCCTGGGAGCGCTCAGAGCGCCGCTCGCGCATGCGCCTGTCTAGCTTGGTAGCGGATTGGATTAAATCCTCCAAAGTGGCAGGGGTTTCAATCCTGGCCAACTCATCTTTCAAAGCTTCTGACAGCCCCTGGCGGTACTGGTATTTAAGAGCGGGTTCGTTCCACCCTGTGTCAGCTGACCATTTTCGAAATTCAGCAGTGTAGTCCTCCACTGGTCTCTTTCCTTGGGACAGGGAGTGTAGCACGGCTTCTGCAGTAGCGGTGCGTTGGGGGTCATCATATAGTTGAGACATACTTTCAAAGAAAAGGTCCAAAGAGTTCAGAAGAGAGCTCCTCTGTTCCATCAGGCTGTGGGCCCAGGCCTGCGGCTCTTCGGTCAACAGGGAGATGACAAATCCCACCTTAACTACTTCGGACGAAAAAGTCCTGGGCTGAAGGGCTAAGTACAAGGAGCATGCATTTTTGAAGGCCCGGAACTTTTTGCGATCGCGTGAAAAACGCTCCGGTGTGGGAACCCTGGGCTCAGGGGTAGCCATGATCACTGTGGGGCTTGATGCAACTTGAGAAGAGGAGGCTCCGCTGGTGGGCGCAGGGGCTGCGGCTGTTGATGCAGATGACCCTGAAAGTTGCTGGAGACGACCGTCAATCTGGGCATAGCCTTCCTGCAGTTTCTGGACTGCATCAGTGAGGGTTGTGACCTGCTGGCACAGGATCTCAAGAGGAGAACGCGCTCTGTCGGCCTCTGACATGGCTGGTTTGTACTATCAGAATAGAGGTACTCACCGAGGCCGAGATGCCGAGAGCGGTTCGCTGTTGCGACTAAGCGCACTCCACCCCTCTGGAGGTGATACAGAGGGTGGATGGCACAAAGAGGCACAAGCTACCAGCAGGCAGGGTAGAGCTTGCGTGGAGGTCCTGTAGAGCTGGAGCAGAGACTGATCAGGATCCAGCAGTAAAAGTCCGGAGCAGGCTGAGGGTCAAACACAGGTAAGCAGACAATCCAGGTCACAGGCTGAGGGTCAAGGCACTGGAGATAGGAGACAAGACTTGGTCACAAGCAGAGGGTCAAGACACAGGAGACTGAAGGTAAATTCGGGTCGCAGGCAGAGGGTCAAACACAGGTAAGCAAAAGCAAAGTCCGTAAAACAAGCCAAGGTCGGGTCCAGGAGAAGAGCAGAGCAGGTCAGGGTCAATCCGGGTCACAGCAGGTAAACGATCACACAGGAAACAGGAACTCAGGTACAGGAAGCTGAAAGACAAACCAGCAATTCCTCTGAGCACTTGCTCAGCTTTTATAGGCAGCCAGGAAGTCATGTGGAAGTCATGTGGTGCTTGTCATGTGATGACCAGTCTGCAGCTGAAGGTTTCTCTGACAGCTGAGGTAGAAAGGAGCCTTAAAAAAAGGTAGCTTAGTGTCTGTGTTTTTTTTTGGTGGATATTCTTGGTTTTATATGTATTTTTTTGGAAAGCACAGCCAAGTATTTTTAGAACAAAAGATATTCACGTGTCTCAGTCCCATACAAGTCCACAAAATAATGGGTTTATTCCTCGTTTCAGGCTAGTGGATGGAGCCATGCAAATCAATCCCTTATTCATGCAAGGAAAGGGGAGAGATTGGCCCAATCGGAATGCACGGGCTGCTCTAATAGTCTAAGTATGGGCAAAATGCAGATGATAAAGTCCGGTGTTGCTAATCACTTTGATGGCTGCAGGCTTTGAAGGGTGAAGTAACCCTGTATGGATCCAAGAAAAAGAGAAGAGAAGACCAACGCCAATCTAAGTGTAGCAATGCAAGTATTTAATAACAATAAGAAGAGTGTTACTCACAAAAGTGCGTTTAAAATAGGCATCTCAAAGTAATTGAGGCATCTGGGCAGTATTCATCCAGGGTGTCCATCCGAATCCCTTGCGGAGCTGTCGCTTGTAGGGGATGAGCGGCGTTCTCCTGTTGCGAGGCAGGGGACGTGCTGATCCTCGGCGGTGGTGTAGCAACGTGGGTCCGTAGGTCGGAGGGTTATGACAACACTTCCTGGAGACAACCAGGAAGCATGCTGAAGAAGCAGGCCTGAAGAAGGAGCGCATGCTCCGCAACGCGTCGCCGTTCCACACACATTCTGTCTCCAGGAAGTGTTGTCATAACCCTCCGACCTACGGACCCACGTTGCTACACCACCGCCGAGGATCAGCACGTCCCCTGCCTCGCAACAGGAGAACGGCGCTCATCCACTAAAAGCGACAGCTCCGCAAGGGATTCGGATGGACACCCTGGACGAACACTGCCCAGATGCCCCAATTACTTTGAGATGCCTATTTTAAACGCACTTTTGTGAGTAACACTCTTCTTATTGTTATTAAATACTTGCATTGCTACACTTAGATTGGCGCTGGTCTTCTCTTTTTCTTCAATCCCTTATTCCCCTGTGGCTAACTGTACATCCAGAACTACTGGTTTCTAGTACAGATACAGTCTAATATTATAGCGCCATTTAATCCAAGCTGCAGCTAGCTTGTGAATCAACATCTGTGTATTGAAACAATGGCTTCTGTAGCATAGGGCTTAGGAAGCAATCAGAAATTGTATACCCTAACAGGTTACAGTGAACTAGCCCAAAAGAAAACCATCACTGAACTAGTGTGAAGCACAACATAGCCTTCTTATAGCAGAAGGTATTTACTTCTCTGGTTCCATTACAACTCACAAAAATATGGGAATTATTCCTCATTTTGGTAAAGTAGGTGGAGCTCACCTCACCATAACCTGTTGGACTATACTTTCTCATTGCTCCCCAAGCCCTGCTGCACAAAAGCCATTGTTTTCCCATTTTTTCTCTGTTTTGTGATCCCTGTTTTGTGATTTCTGTTAAACTGCCAGAGATAGTGGCCATCTCTGACTCATTGGCCAATCCAATAGTTTTTTGTAATGAGATCTTTTAAATGACCAAGCTTTGAGTTGACAGTACTGCAATCTTTTCTATGCATTATTAGTATTTACAGGAGATGGACATTAACATGGATACAAACAACACTTAATTAGTTACCCTTTTCAGATCTTCATAAGTGATAAAAAAGAAGTTACTATTATCTTTCATCTGCATCCAACCTTTGATGTGATCAAACCAGGATCCAAAGGGTACTGCAAGATATCGTTAGAAGAAAATATTTTAAAATGAGTAAAAAGCATAACCAAGCTTTGGTTGTTTTTTTTTTTTTTTTAGCATAATTATGATCTTAGCATAACCAATTTACACAGCAAGGCAATATTCAAAAATGATAAAAATATATAAATGCACAAAGATGAGCAATAAATAACACAATAAATAAAAAAGCAATGGGCTAAAATTATGGTATGTGGTGAAATATATATGCAATAAATTCCAATAAGGTGCTAAAATAAATAAATGGTGGCAAATATTATATCAATTGATGAAAGTGACCAAGTGCACACAAAAAAAAAAAAAAAATATATATATATATATATATATATATATATATATATATATATATATATATATCAAATTAATAAGGAGCAGTAGAGGTGCAAAGTGCTCAATAAAGTGGCAGTGTGCACAAAATAGTTGAACCAATGGATACAATAAAGTGACCTGTGCACATAAGCAATTCAATTAAATGAAGTGACTAGGTGTGGGCAGACAAATATAGTTCATATAGCCGGTAAGGAAAAAAAAAAGTGGCTAGGTGAAAAAATAGTAATCAGATAAAATGACTAAGTGGCGTAATTAGTCCATAAATGGGTAAAGGTGACAAAAATCTTTGTATAAAAATACTGGAGGTGACCCCGTGGTGGGTAATAAGGTGAGGTGCTCGGTGACCCCTAGGGTAGGTAGCCAACTCACCGGAAATACCCACCCCACACAGGGGTAAAAGCGGGTATAATAATAAAGGTAATGATCCCTCAGATGGATCCTGGTCTCCTCTGGTGGTCCTGGGGTGAGGATGTATCAGGAATGCCCTGTAGGGCTCCCGAGTAAGCAGAGGTTCCTATAGGAAAGCCTGGGTCCCGAGGGGGTCCGCACTCACATGGGTTATATGCTCCTGTGTCAGCCAATCGTAGCGGGACAAGGTGTGGGCAGGTAGATCATGTAGGGCAAGAAAAGGCTAATAGTGTAATACTGTATATAAAAGCCTTTATTCATATAAAAATATACAGATGGGTACTCACATTCAATCAATGTTAAACAAACGCTATTCAGATCTTTGGAACGCAATGCGCTCCACGCAAGTACCGAAACCGGAAGTGATGCAACGCCGCTGTACGTGTTTCGTCATCAAACGTTTTCAGCAGCGTCGGGTCACCTCCGGTTTACTCCCTTTTGTATAGTGTGATTACCAAGCAACGGATGGCGTGGACACGCCAGGCATCTGGTCAGCAGAGGTATAGGAATTTTGTGGACTACAAAAATATGGCGGACGTCTTCATAAATAAGAATTAAAAATATATACAAAAAGTCCATAAGTGCGTTCCAATAAATACATGCTGGTCCGAATGCAAATGTATAATTAAAAATAATAACTATAAAAAAAGGTGTATATATATATATATATATATATATATATATATATATATATATATATATATATATATATATATATATATATCTGTGCTTAATCAAAAACCACAAAGGAACACAGCCAGGAGGGATATGCAATATAATAATAGAAAAATGGAATATATTAATTATAAATAAATCAACTAAATTAAGCTGAAAATATATATTTAAAAATAAAAAGAAAAAGAAAGAAAAGAAAATATGTATAAAAATGTATTGGAAAAGAGAGGATGTTGTGGGAATGGGGACATCTAGTGGATAAAAATGGAAATGTGATTAAATAGGCATAAATAAGAAAACATATATAAAGACTAAATATATACATAAAATGTATATATATAACAAGTACGAGTATGTAGAGAGGATAGTGGCATCTAAAATTGGAAGATTGGGAAAGGATATATAAGAAGGCATCAGTGGATATGATAAAATGGACATAGATTGAGATTAAAAATTAAAAATATATGTGTATAACGGACATGAATTTAATTGCGGTATAAAATATAAAATCAGTAAATGAGAACTATATTATATGGGAAAAAATAAAAATGTATATATATATATATATATATATATATATACATATATATATATATATAATCCCCATATAAAAACAGGTATATAGCTAAAATTATGGTATTAAATAATGTATGACAAGAAATAGAATAGAAATATAGGAAACATGGAGTCTAAAAATTAGAGTGTCATGTCTCCATCATTATATTGTCATGTTATTCTTATGAGAGTTTTCACAATGTGTAATTTACTGTGTAACCTACTGTTCATGTTGTACCAGCGCCATCTAGTGGCCATTCACATATTACATATTGGAACAATTTTTGTCCCAGCCCAGCTACCATAGCTTTCACCTATGAACTTTGGTGACATCATCTTCCCTCCATATCTTGTTTTCTACAGGAAATTCAGCTAGAGGAAACACAGCTAGTTGCATCCTCCCTCATCTTAGTTTATGGCGGCATCGCTGGTGTGTATACTCTTATGGATGCTTAACATTATCATCCTGTATCTATGTCTTGTGTAACTTACATCTTGTGCACATTTCTTGTATTTGCATTGCTATGTACAGTAATGTCTTATATGCATTGCCACATGTCAGTATACATTAGTAAGTGTATTCTCTTTTCTGTTCCACAGTTTTACCACTCTAATTTCACGTATTTCCTTGCAATAAAAGTTGAAGTTGGACCTTGCTCCTTTGTCAATGCATTGAAGGAAATCAGGGTTATACTGCCTGTCAATCTATGTACCCTCACACATAGGGAGGACAGAACAGTAAAACAGCGACCTCCTAACAAGCTAGAGACACAGTAAAGCTGCAGATTCTGCACAAGCTGATGCAAGACGCTGTGACCTCTCACAAGCTGCAGTGAAACAGCAACCGAGTACAGGTTGGACCACGTGATACTGAACCCCACACAGTGCAAGTGTGCAAACCTGCTACCATGTCAACAAGCAAGTCTGATCCATTGGAGACAAGGTCCCACACCTCAGCCAGTTCCAGAAGCTCAAAGAGGTCAGTGAGCAGCTCCACTATTGCCATTGCCCGCGCAAAGGCTGAAGCCGCCAAAATGCGAGCAGCATTTGCTGAACAAGAGAGACAATTGAAAATAGAGAAAGCACGCATGGAAGCAGTCCTAGCTGAACAACAGGCAACATTGGAAAAGCTAGAAGTGGAGAAGGAAGCTGCAGCCGCTATCGCAGAAGCAGAAGCTTTAGAAGAAGCAGCAAACTCCACAAGTGATAGACTCAGCAACATGCTTGGGCCTGAACCTGGTCATCCTGATAACATGAAACGCACTACAGACTACATACTGCAGCACTCTAAGTCAGGTGACAGTCTGCATTTAGGACCAGGAGCAGAGTCAACCCCTGCTAAAGAGCAGCAGAATCCTCACACACGGCAAGCAACTTCTGCTGACCATTCTCCTCATGTTAAGCAAGAGAGCAATTTTGCATACCATCATCCCTCAGTGCGACCTGAAGTAGATGGTGACTATTACAGCAACAAGTTGACACCAAAAAGCTATACCAGCCCGTCGGGACCTTTACACCACAACTTATCTCCGGGTCCATCAAGCAGAAATGAAGGTATGTCAGACTTCCTTAAATTCTTTGCCCGACGTGAGCTAATAACCAAGGGGCTCTCCAAGTTTAATGACAGACCTGAAGGCTATAGATCATGGCGATCATCATTCAAGAATACGATCAGAGATCTAGATCTGTCTGCAAGTGAAGAAGTTGATCTTCTAGTCAAGTGGCTAGGAAATGAGTCAGCAGAACATGCAAAGCGGATTAGAGACATTAATATTAACTATCCATTTAGAGGGCTGAACGCCATATGGGAGAGACTTGAAGAGTGTTATGGCTCACCAGAAGTAATAGAGAACACACTATTCCAAAGAATTCAAGATTTTCCCAAAATTCATAACAAAGGTTATCAAAAGCTTAGAGAACTAAACGATCTGCTGATGGAACTCCAAGTTGCCAAGGACGAAGGAGACTTGCAAGGTCTAGCATACTTAGATACGGCGCGTGGTGTCAACCCCATTGTACAAAAACTACCTATTAGTCTACAAGAGAAGTGGATCGCTCAAGGCTCCAAGTACAAACAGCAGTACAATGTCCAATTTCCTCCATTTTCATTCTTTGTGGACTTTGTGCACCAACAAGCAAAGACCAGAAATGATCCTAGCTTTGACTTCTCATTGTTTGACACCGCATACCCCAAACTAGGTAAACCTGTCTCACCTCGCAACCTGAAAGGTACACCTGTTGCAGTACACAAAACCAGTGTATCTCTTAAAGACTCCTCAATCAAAACTTACAGTACTACAGAGACTGAGAAGGTCCCAACAAAAGACCTGCACAGAGAGTGCCCTCTACATAAGAAACCACACTCATTGCTGAAATGCAGAGGATTTAGAGGAAAACCTCTCAGGGAACGCAAAACCTTCCTCAAGGAAAACCATATTTGCTACAGGTGTTGCGCATCTACCTCTCATCTCGCAAAAGACTGTACAGAGAACATTAAATGCTCAGAATGTGACAGTGGAGAGCATATTACAGCTTTACACCCTGGGCCACCTCCATGGACTCTCACACCTTCAGACCAGGCTGCAGAGCACGGCGGGGAGGAGAGAGATACAAAACCTCCTGAAGTGACACCCCAGTGCACCCAAGTCTGTGGAGAAGGTCTTAGTAACAAATCATGCTCTAAGATTTGTCTGGTTACAGTGTACCCCATTGGTCACAAAGAGAAAGCCATAAGGTTGTATGCCATCCTTGATGATCAAAGCAATAGATCTCTTGCTAGCTCAGCTTTCTTTGATATCTTCAGTATTAAAGGACATAACTCTTCATACTCACTTAAAACTTGCACAGGTGTGAGTGAAGAAAAAGGCAGAAGAGCTACTGGTTACCAAATCGAATCTGTAAATGGGGAAGCATCCTTGCCTCTGCCTACCCTGATCGAATGTAACCAGATTCCAAACAATAGAGAAGAGATTCCTACACCTGAGGCTGCATCGCATCATTGGCATCTAAAACCCATAGCTCATCTCATTCCTGCACTTGATCCAGAGGCTCAAATAATACTCCTGCTGGGAAGAGACATCATAAGAGTCCACAAGGTGAGAGAACAGATAAACGGTCCTCACAATTCTCCATATGCTCAGAAGCTGGACCTAGGGTGGGTCATTATAGGTGATGTCTGCTTAGGAAATGTCCACAAGCCAACCACTGTAAATTCTTTTTACACGCATACATTGGAAAATGGACGTCCATCCCTCTTTCAGCCTTGCCCTAACAAATTTCTTGTAAGAGAGAAGCCTGCAGGTATGCTATATTCGGACTTTACTGAAATCCAGAACCCTTCTTGTGGTGAAGACCTAGACCACTTAGGATGCACAGTGTTCCAGAGGACAAAAGAAGATCACAAGATAGCTCCCTCCTTTGAAGATGAGACCTTTTTAAAAATAATGGAACAAGGAATTTTCAAGGATGAAACAAACACCTGGGTTGCACCACTTCCATTCAAAACTCGGAGACGCTGTCTCCCTAACAACAGGGATCAGGCCTTAAAACGCTTCTGTTCACTTAGACGCAATTTCCAGAAAAGACCAGAGATGATGGAACATTTCTTCTTATTTATGGGCAAGATATTTGAAAACAACCATGCAGAGGTAGCTCCACCTCTGAAAGAAAAAGAAGAATGCTGGTATCTGCCAATCTTCGGTGTTTATCACCCTAAGAAGCCAGGTCAAATCCGAGTGGTGTTTGACTCCAGCTCACAATATCAGGGAGTCTGCCTCAACAATGTTCTTTTGACAGGACCAGACCTCAATAACTCTCTTCTAGGTGTCCTCATCAGATTCCGTAAAGAATCCATCGCTATAGTTGCTGACATACAACAAATGTTCTATTGTTTCCAAGTTACAGAGGAGCACAGAAACTTCTTGAGATTCTTCTGGTTCAGAGACAATGACCCCACCAAGGACATCATAGAGTACCGTATGAAGGTACATGTTTTTGGGAACAGCCCATCTCCTGCAGTCGCAATATATGGTCTCAGACTCTCTGCCCGAGAAGGTGAAAAAGACTATGGACAGGATGTTAAGAAGTTTGTTGAAAGGGACTTTTATGTTGATGATGGTCTAAAGTCACTTCCCTCACCAGAAGCTGCAATCAGCCTACTCAAGAGGACTCAGACTATGCTTTCATGTTCAAACCCCAGATTGCATAAGATAGCTTCAAACAGTAAAGTTGTTATGGAAGCTTTTCCTACTCAAGATCACGCCAGCGACTTGAAAGACCTAGACTTGGCTACAGACACAATACCCATGCAGCGCAGCCTGGGACTCAGCTGGGATCTCAAGTCTGACACCTTTACCTTTCAGGTCAACCAAGAGGAAAGGCCCTTCTCACGACGTGGTGTCTTATCCACAATCAACAGTCTATATGACCCACTTGGGTTTGCAGCACCCGTGATCATCCAAGGTAAGACTCTGCTCAGAGAGTTAACCACAGATACATGTAATTGGGATTCTCCACTTTCCTCAGAGAAAGAGGCACTATGGATAACATGGAGAGACTCTTTAAAGTCATTATCTAACCTACACATACCTAGGTCATATACCCACCTCTCTCCAGCAGAGGTTCAGTCTAGGCAACTGTTCATCTTTTGTGATGCTTCAGTAAAAGCAATTGCTGCTGTCGCTTACCTCAAAACAATAGTCAATAAAGGTCAAGTTCAAATTGGCTTTGTAATGGGCAAGGCGAAGCTGGCACCATGTCCTAAGCTCACCATACCAAGGTTGGAACTTTGTGCTGCTGTTCTGGCAGTAGAACTAGCAGAGCTTATTGTGTCAGAAATAGACATACAACTTGACAATACAGTGTTTCATACAGACAGCAAAGTAGTGTTGGGCTACATTTACAATGAGACTAGGAGATTCTATGTCTATGTACACAACAGAGTGCAAAGAATTAGGAGGTCAACACAGCCTACCCAGTGGCGCTATGTACCAACTGACCAAAACCCGGCAGATCATGCCACAAGAGCTGTTCCTGCAGCCCACCTCAAAGACTCTACCTGGCTCACAGGGCCAACATTCCTCTACAGACCAGTAGTGGACACTCTTGAGGAAGATACATTTGAGTTGTCAGAGCCGAATTCTGATGCAGAGATTCGTCCTCACGTTTCTGTACTCACCACAACAGTTTCTAACAGACATCTTGGATCTGAACGATTCAACAAGTTTTCCACATGGAAATCGTTAAACAGAGCATTAGCTGGTTTGATCCACATAGCCAGATCTTTTAGAGCCACATCTACAAGATCAGAACATTGTAAAGGTTGGCATTACTGTCATAAAGCCTATACATTGGATGAACTCACACAGTCTAGAGACGTTATCATCCGGTGTATCCAACAAGAAGTTTATGCTCAAGATCTTGAACACTTCCAAAAGCAAAAATGCGTTCCTAAAGACAGTTCCCTTAAGAGACTTGACCCATTTATAGATGATAATGGACTGTTGAGAGTTGGGGGACGTATTTCTAAGGCAAAACTTGAGAGTAAGGAATGTAACCCAATAATACTTCCAAACAGTCATATTGCATCGTTACTTGTGCAACACTACCATGAAAAGACCAAGCACCAGGGACGTTTGTTCACTGAAGGAGCTTTACGGACAGCTGGATTCTGGATAGTGGGAGCAAAAAGACTTGTGAGTAGTCTAATTTTCAAATGTATCACTTGCAAAAGACTACGTGGTATATTTCAGTCACAGAAAATGGCTAATCTTCCTGCCGACCGACTCAGTACAGACCCTCCCTTTACAAATGTTGGTCTTGATGTGTTTGGCCCTTGGTCTGTCACTACACGACACACCAGAGGAGGTCGTGCAAACAGCAAACGCTGGGCAGTCATATTCACCTGCATGAGTATTAGGGCTGTGCATATAGAAGTCATTGAGTCTTTGGACACATCCAGCTTCATAAATGCTCTCAGACGTTTCATTTCTATTCGAGGCCCGGTCAAACAAATCCGCTCTGACAGAGGCACTAATTTTGTGGGAGCCTGTAAGGAACAGCAGATCCCCTCAAACATCGACAGTGACCATGTAGAGAGATATCTTGCTGACCAAGACTGTAAATGGACATTCAATTCCCCACACTCCTCTCACATGGGAGGCTCTTGGGAGCGTATGATTGGTATAGCCCGCAGGATCCTTGATTCTATCTTTCTACAGCTGGGGACTTTGAAGCTTACCCATGAGTCTCTTACAACCTTTATGGCTGAAGTAGTGACGATCATGAATGCCAGACCTTTGACTTCAATATCCAGTGATCCAGAAGATCCTCTTTTACTCACTCCTTCTATTATCCTCACCCAAAAGGTTGGTACGGTTACAGCTCCCCCTGGTGAGTTTAGCACTAAAGATTTGTACAAGTGTCAGTGGAGACGAGTGCAAACTCTAGCGGATGCCTTCTGGGATAAATGGAGAAAACAATACATCCCTACTCTACAGTCCCGGAATAAATGGCAAATGAGTAAACCCAACATGAAGGTTGGTAATGTTGTTCTTGTAAAAGACTCTCAGTCAAAAAGAAATGACTGGCCTTTGGGACTGATAACCAAAGTATTTCCAAGTGAAGATGGAAGAGTCAGGAAGGTGGAAGTGAAAGTCTGCAGGCAAAATGAGCTTAAACTCTTCCAGAGACCTGTTACTGAACTGATTTTGTTACTCTCTCCAGAGAATAGTTAATGTGGTATCCTTGGGATACCAAGCGGGGAGTGTCATGTCTCCATCATTATATTGTCATGTTATTCTTATGAGAGTTTTCACAATGTGTAATTTACTGTGTAACCTACTGTTCATGTTGTACCAGCGCCATCTAGTGGCCATTCACATATTACATATTGGAACAATTTTTGTCCCAGCCCAGCTACCATAGCTTTCACCTATGAACTTTGGTGACATCATCTTCCCTCCATATCTTGTTTTCTACAGGAAATTCAGCTAGAGGAAACACAGCTAGTTGCATCCTCCCTCATCTTAGTTTATGGCGGCATCGCTGGTGTGTATACTCTTATGGATGCTTAACATTATCATCCTGTATCTATGTCTTGTGTAACTTACATCTTGTGCACATTTCTTGTATTTGCATTGCTATGTACAGTAATGTCTTATATGCATTGCCACATGTCAGTATACATTAGTAAGTGTATTCTCTTTTCTGTTCCACAGTTTTACCACTCTAATTTCACGTATTTCCTTGCAATAAAAGTTGAAGTTGGACCTTGCTCCTTTGTCAATGCATTGAAGGAAATCAGGGTTATACTGCCTGTCAATCTATGTACCCTCACACATAGGGAGGACAGAACATAGAGATAAAACAATTAAGGTCGATATCCAAATTTAGACCCTTCGGCTGGAGTGTATTAAGTCTATATATCCAGGCTGTTTCATTTCTGGAGATTTTAATCTTTTTATTTTCTCCTCTCCAGTGGCCAGAAATGGAATTTATTCCAAAAAAGGTGAGCCCACTGGGATCCTTATTATGTACCTCGGTGAAATGTCTGGAGAGACTATGTTTGGGAAAGCCTTTTCTTATATTGTTTATATGCTCTCGTATCCTGACAAATAGAGGCCTAGTAGTCCTACCGACGTACTGTAGCCGGCAGGGGCACTCTATTAGGTAGGTAACGTGGGTAGTCTGACATGTGATCAATTTGTTAATGTGGAATTCCTCTCTATTCCATCTGGACTTAAACCTTAATGTTTTTCTAGGTTGGTTTCTTACAGTTTTGCTAGGTAAACATCTATTACATCTAATGAAACCTTTAGTATCCGTAAACATTTTTATGGGTTTGGGAGGATCTACCACATTATGCACTAATTGGTTCCGCAGTGAGGGGGCCTTTCTATAAATACATTTAGGTTTAGATGGTAATAATTTGGATAAAGTTTTGTCTGACTTCAGTATGGGCCAATATTTCTTTATAGCACGTCTGCCTGAAGCCCCTGTGGAAACCAGTAGTAAATGCCAGATCATCTCGTTTATGTAGTGGACGGTTATTGTTGTATAAAAGGTCTTCTCTATTCATGTCCTGTACTGCTTTCCTAGTATTATGTAACTTCCCTTTATCATAAATCATAAAATGTAGTGCAGCGCAGTCTTATGAACACCAATTAAGATGAATAAATAATCTGAATGGTAAAATCAGCATTAAAATCAATTTAAAACCAATTCATTAAAAACAATTCATTTAAAAACCAGTTCATTTAAAAACAGGAGACAGTCCATAGCTTAAGGTAAAGAGCGCAGAAAAATAAAGTCCACTTGTGATCTGGTGAATTTTAACAACAGGTGTGACTTCTGTGCTCACAAATTCCCACCACCAAGCATTATCTGCCCCTCACCTTAATAACTCGACCCTACAGGGTCAAAAAAGCATATAATTCTCCAAGGAACACAGCATCTAATTCTCCAATGAACAAGGAACACAGCTTCCAGCACTTAACCAGCAGGTTTTGAGAAAGCAATCCTTCACTGCAGAGCATTCTCCAACATGTCCTGGGGGTTGAGAGTCACCAGCAGAGAGTCAGTTCCTTGGGGCGATGCAGCTCAAGGCTGGTAGGACAAATAGTTTGCAGGGAGCGAGATCAACACAAACCAGCATGTGGATACCAGGAAGTTACTATTTTTAGTAACAAGTTTTATACATTTTTTCCCTTTATCATAGCCTTTTTCCTCGAATCTGGCAAGTAAAATATCTGATTGCATTAGATAGTCTTCTAAGTTGTCACAATTCCTTCAAATGAACTGGCCTTTTGGGATATTCTCCTTCCAAGTGGGATGGTGACAGCTAGTTGTGGGTATGTACCCATTTCTATCAGTGGGTTCGAAAAATGTTTTACTTTTAAGACAATTGTTTTCTTTAAAAATGTGCAAATCGAGGTAGTTAATTTGTTTATGACTCCAGTCGCCTGTAAATTTAATACCAGAAGGATTGTTAAGTTTTAAAAATAACTTTTGTAAGGTCTCCTCTGTACTTTCCCATAAAATAATAATATCATCTATATACCGTCTGTAAAAGGTAAGCTGTGGGATGTCCTGTGTATATGTAGATTCCTCTTCAAGCACGTCCATAAATAAATTGGCAACGCTAGGTGCATAGCGTGCTCCCATCGCTACCCCTTTTGTCTGAAGATAGTAGTCTTGGTTGTACCAAAAGAAGTTACTTCCCATGGTCAGTTTCAGGCCATCCATTATGAATTGAATTTGTGTTTGCTTCAATTTGGTGCTCTCATGTAGGGCTTTATCTACTGCTTTAAGTCCATCGGCTTGCCTGATACTGGTGTAAAGTGAGTTAGCATCAATAGTTGCTAAAATACATTGTTCTGGAATTTGTATTTCTTTAAGTGTCTTAATTAAATCAGCACTGTCTTTAAGGTAAGATTTTCCCATCTTAACTGCAGGTTGGAGATAGCTGTCAAAATATTCACAGAGTCTGGAGAACAATGAATCAACTCCGCTCACAATAGGTCTACCAGGAGGTTTCTCTGGATCCTTGTGAATTTTTGGTAGGTAATATATGACTGGAGTTTTGCTAGATTCAGGTATTAAGTATTGGGCTTCCTTCTTGTCAAGTATGCCTATATCCTTTCCTCTCTTGATAAAATCTCTCGAATTCTTCCTATATTGTTTTGTAGGGTTGCCTCTTAATTTGTCATACGTGCCTTCCACTTGTAATAAATTTACCATTTCTAGTTCATAGTCTCTTTTGTTGAGAATAACTAGCCCTCCTCCTTTGTCTGCAGGGCAAATGACAATTCCCTTCCTCTCCTCTAGTTCTATAACAGCTTGACAACCCCTAGCATTGCCAATTTATTTATGGACATGCTTCAAGAGGAATCTATATATACACAGGACATCCCACAGCTTACCTTTTACAGACGGTATATAGATGATATTATTATTTTATGGGAAGGAACAGAGGAGACCTTACAAAATGTCTTTTTAAAACCTAATAACAATCCTTATGGTATTAAATTTACTGGAGTCATGAACAAATTAACTACCTCGATTTGCACATTTTTAAAGAAAATAATTGTCTTAAAAGTAAATCATTTTTTAAACCCACTGATAGAAATGGGTACATACCCACAACTAGCTGTCACCATCCCACTTGGAAGGAGAATATCCCAAAAGGCAAGTTCATTCGACAACAAGGAACTGTGACAACTTAGAAGACTATCTAATGCAATTGGATATTTTACTTGTCAGAATCGAGGAAAAAGGCTATGATAAAGGGAAGTTACATAATACTAGGAAAGCAGTATAGGACATGAATAGAGAAGACCTTTTATACAACAATAACCGTCCACTACATAAACAAGATGATCTGGCATTTACTATTGGTTTCCACAGGGACTTCAGGCAGACTGAACGTATTATAAAGAAATATTAGCCCATACTGAATTCAGACAAAACTTTATCCAAATTATTACCATCTAAACCGAAATTTATTTATAGAAAGCCCCCCTCACTGTGGAACCAATTAGTGCATAATGTGGTAGATCCTCCCAAACCCATGAAATTGTTTACGGATACTAAAGGTTTCATTACATGTAATAGATGTTTACCTTGCAAAACTGTAAGAAACCAACCTAGAAAAACATTAAGGTTTAAGTCCAGATGGAATGGAGAGGAATTCCACATTAACAAATTGATCACATGTCAGACTACCCACGTTACCTACCTAATAGAGTGCCCCTTCCGGCTACAGTACGTCGGTAGGACTATTAGGCCTCTATTTGTCAGGAAACGAGAGCACATAAACAATATAAGAAAAGGCTTTCCCAAACGTAGTCTCTCCAGACATTTCGCCGAGGTACATGATAAGGATCCCAGTGGTCTCACCTTTTTTGGAATAGATTCCATTTCTGGCCACTGGAGAGGAGAAAATAAAAAGATTAAAATCTCCAGAAATGAAACGGCCTGGATATATAGGCTTAATACACTCCAGCCGAAGGGTCTAAATTTGGATATCGACCTTAATTGTTTTATCTCTAATTTTTAGACTCCACGTTTCCTATATTTTTATTCTATTTCTCGTCAAACATTATTTAATACCATAATTTTAGCTATATACCTATTTTAATATGGGGATTATATATATATACATTTTTATTTTTTCCCATATAATATAGTTCTCATTTATTGATATTTTATTTTATACCGCAAATAAATTCATGTCCGTTGTACACATATATTTTGAATTTTTAATCTCAATCTATGTCCATTTTATCATATCCACTGATGCCTTCTTATATATCCTTTCCCAATCTTCCAATTTTAGATGCCACTATCCTCTCTACATACTCGTACTTGTTATATATATATATATACATTTTATGTATATACAGTATTTAGTCTTTATATATGTTTCCTTATTTATGCCTATTTAATCACATTTCCATTTTTATCCACTAGATGTCCCCATTCCCACAACATCCTCTATTTTCCAATACATTTTTATACATATTTTCTTTTCTTTCTTTTTCTTTTTATTTTTAAATATATATTTTCAGCTTAATTTAGTTGATTTATTTATAATTAATATATTCCATTTTTCTATTATTATATTGCATATCCCTCCTGGCTGTGTTCCTTTGTGGTTTTTGATTAAGAACGGATACATACATATATATATATATATATATATATATATATATATATATATATTACACCTTTTTTATAGTTATTATTTTTAATTATACATTTGCATCCGAACCAGCATGTATTTATTGGAACGCACTTATGGACTTTTTGTATATATTTTTAATTCTTATTTATGAAGACGTCCGCCATATTTTTGTAGTTCACAAAATTCCTATACCTCTGCTGACCAGATGCCTGGCGTGTCCACGCCATCTGTCGCTTGGTAACCACACTATACAAAAGGGAGTAAACCGGAGGTGACCCGACACTGCTGAAGACGTTTGATGACGAAACGCGTACAGCGCCGTCACATCACTTCCGGTTCCGGTACTTGCGTGGATCGCATTGCGTTCCAAGGATCTGAATAACGTTTGTTTAACATTGATTGAATGTGAGTACCCATCTGTATACTTTTATATGAATAAATTGTTTTATATACAGTATTACACTATTAGCTTTTCTTGCCCTACATGATCTACCTGCCCACACCTTGTCCCGCTACGATTGGCTGACACTGGTGCATATACCCCATGTGAGTGCGGACCCCCTCGGGACCCAGGCTTTCCTATAGGAACCTCTGCTTACTCGGGAGCCCTACAGGGCATTCCTGATACATCCTCACCCCAGGACCACCAGAGGAGACCAGGATCCATCTGAGGGATCATTACCTTTATTATTATACCCGCTCTTTACCTCTGTGTGGGGTGGTTATTTCCGGTGAGTTGGCTACCTACCCTAGGGGTCACCGAGCACCTCACCTTATTACCCACCATGGGGTCACCTCCAGTATTTTTATACGAAGATTTTTGTCACCTTTACCCATTTATGGACTAATTATGCCACTTAGTCACTTTATCGGATTACTATTTTGTCACCTAGCCACTTTATTTTGTCCTTACCGGCTATATGAACTATATTTGTCTGCCGACACCTAGTCACTTCATTTAATTGAATTGCTTATGTGCACAGGTCACTTTATTGTATCCATTGGTTCAACTATTTTGTGCACACTGCCACTTTATTGAGTACTTTGCACCTTTACTGCTCCTTATTAATTTGATATATATATATATATATATATATATATATATATATATTTTTTTTTTTTTTTGTGTGTGCACTTGGTCACTTTCATCAATTGATATAATATTTGCCACCATTTATTTATTTTAGCACCTTATTGGAATTTATTGCACGTATATTTTACCACATATCATAATTTTAGCCCATTGCATTTTTTATTTATTGTGTTATTTATTGCTCATCTTTGTGCATTTATATATTTGTATCATAATACCCATTGTACACATTTTCTTGTTAATTTATCATCACCCACATCATTTTCAGTAGACAGCGCCATTTTCTTATCTTTACCTTTATATTTTGATATAGTCTTTGGCTATATTATAGGGAGGCTGCAGCCTACTTACACACCCATACAACATATTCCTTAGCGCGGAGCCCATCACCTTCAATATTCAACAATGCACTTGTGTCATTAAGAAAATTTATTTCCATAATTCCTAAAAATAAAACATGTTACTAGATAGTCGCTGCACATTTGCAGATAGCTGATGATAACCTTCGACTATTTATAACCTTTTTCATGGTGTTCAGGGACAAATCTGTTTTTATTGTCCAGGGAACTATGTCCCCTCCATCGAATCTATACTGATTCATTGTTCTAACAGCAGATAAAGTGTGGAAAATTTGACTTGAGAAAATGGGCTCCATGCTCTCTTTAGGCACCCTGCAAAAGCAACAATGGACTTTGTTAATTTAATAGATCAGCTTATGAAAAGAATCATATTAAAATGTTAGAGTTTATAGATAATTTTATTTATACATTACACTACATATCTTGGTTTTACTCCTACTTTCTTACAATGCTGCGTCAGTGCCTTGCTTCTATTAAAGTTCACTGGCTAGTTTTAATACCACAGTTAGAGGATCATACAACACACAAATACACCAAGACTAGGGGCAGAAATGATAGAAGAGATACATCTCTTTTTACCAGGACGCCTAAAATGATCAATATAGGAGTAGGGAAAGCTGTTGCCCTTCTCTGCTACAAGTTCAGTTCCAAAGTATGGTGGGTGGACTATAAGCACATATTACACAATACACACAACTATACAATACTCTAAGCACATACACACAAAAAACATACACAGTGTGAAGAGACAGTAACAGTTAGGACCCAGCAGTGTTAATTTCATCAACTAAAACGTTTTCATTAAAATTTTCGTCAGCTGCAATTTTACAGTGACGAAAACTAAACTAAAAGCACAGCACATTTTTGTCAACTGACGAAAACTATGACGAAAATCAAACCAGTTTTCGCTAAGGAACGAAAACAAAAGAAAATGTGAGGCAGGGATGTTGACCCAACTTCTGCATTTTAAACAGAGCTCTGCCTGCTGCCGCACCCAGCAAGCAAGTGACTGTGTGCACCGTGATGACTGCAAGAGACCAGAGCAGCGTTGTGCAGTACAGCCAGGCCTCCGGAGTCCCGACTTATGAGACGACCACTCACATCTAGAGCAGAGAGCACACAGAGCACCCACTGTGAGTGTGTAGTTACAATTACAGAAGGCCTGAGGCCTCCCCTCAGACCACCATCTGTCTAGACCACTGTGTGTGCATTACAGGCCTCCTCTGACCACTGGCAGTGGCATTCAGCGCACTGTGTATTACAGACCATCCTTCAGACCTGAGACCTCCATCCAGCACTGTGCAGCATTACAACTGGCCTCCTCTCTGATCACTGGCATCAAGGGCACTGTGCATTACAGGCCATCCCTCAGACCTGAGACCACCATCCAGCACTCTGCAGCATTACAACAGGCCTCCTCTGACCACCGGCATTCAGGGTACTGTGCATTACAGGCCATCCCTCAGACCTGCGACCACATCCAGCACTGTGCAGCATTACAGGGCTCCTCTGACCACCGGCATCTAGGGCACTGTGCATTACAGGCCATCCCTCTGAGTGACCACTGTCTAGAGCACTGTGTGTGCATTATGGGCCTCCTCTGACCACTGGCATCCAGAGCACTGTGCATTACAGGCCATCAAAATCAGACCTGAGACCACCATCCAGCACTGTGCAGCATTACAGCTCTCCTCTTACCACCGGCATCCAGAGCACAGTGCAGCATTACAGGCCTCTCAGACCCCCCTCCAGAGCACTGTGCATTATAGGCCTCCCATCCTCATCCAGGCCTCACTGGGACGAGTCGGACTCAGACAGAGTCGCTCCTTAATTTCTTTTTATTTTCTCCTAATTTCCTATCCACACTGCTGCACAAAGTATACAGGAAATGTTGGCGTCTGTGACTGGTAGAAAGAGAAGAGAAGATCTATGGATGTATTTTACATTTGATATTAAGGACAACAAGACCCTTTGCAAATCATGTGGAGCGACACTCACTGGTAAAAATACAACAGACTTGAAGTCCTCCTGATATTCAACAGATTTCATACCTTTTGTTATTCTGAAGTAATAGCTGTTTGTTTGTCTGTCCATGTTGTGCACTTTAGTTACCGAATCTTAATGGGAGTGAATTCATAATATCTATCAGCTGCTGCTTTCCCCGAGTTGAAGTATCGCACTAAAATATATATAGAAGGATGTAGTCATTGGGAGGGGCTGGGGCACTGTAAATTTTCGCACGGCACAGGGCACCTAAAGGCCTAAGGCTGGCCCTGGGAAGGGCCATACATGTAGTGTTTTATAGAGAGACAACTTGGAGCTGACTGTGTGTGGTGAGAGAGAGAGAATGTCAAATCAGAATAACATGAAATTTTCCCCCTAATTCAACCTCACTGATACAGAAAACCTCAAATGATGGGCCAAGTCAAGCCAGTGCACCACAGAAAACTATTTACACTGCTCTTTTAGGTGCTTCAAAATACAAAATTGACTCTAAGGAACAACAGGCCAGGGAGGAGGCCATAGCAAGATGGATTGGGCGTACTGGATTACCAGTCAGAACTACTGAAGATGAGGACCTAATTAGCATGATGGAGACAGTAGATAGGAAGCTGACTGTTCCAAAGAAAACTAAAATAAGCAATCTGATTGAAAAACAGTATGAAGATGAAAAACAAAAATTCTAAAAGAGCCTGGCTGCTGCTTAGAGAGTATCTATTTGCACTGATTTGTGGACCAAAAAAGGACTCTCAGCTTCATTCCTTGCTATAAGTGCATGCTACTTTTGTGTTGAACAACATAAACCTGAGCACATATTGTTGGCCCTTGAACAAGTAGCCCACCCACACACTGCACAGTCAATGAACACATGTGTGGACAAATGCTTGCAAGAGTGGGACATACCAAAGAGGAAGATCCTCACAGTGATAAGAGACAATAGGAGCAATATGTTGGCAGCATTTAAACAAACCGCAGCAGCAGCAGAACCACCCAGCTCTAGTGAGGAAGACTCACCCATGACGGAAAGTGACCCAGAGTCTGAAATTGATGATCTGCGGTGAGCCATTTTTAATATTCTTTTACATGATGACATGGTTGACACCAGTCAATTATCACATGGATATGAGATGATTGATATGGGGGCGCTATCTGCTCTACTCTATGGGTGCATCTTTGTTATTTTTCCACTTTATTTGTAGTCTTGTGTAAAAGTATTCCCAAAAGAGGTTTAGTGTTAAAATAATAGAATGGAACAGTAACCTTTTCTATACTTTATGCTTATTTGGCTGTGTTCAACTTGTTAGGTACCAACAGATCGACATGGACCGGACACCATGTGTGGTGCATACCTTACAACTTGTGGGCCACATGTTGCAGAAGGAGGCAAGTGTGAAGAGAATATTGGATAAAGCAAGATAAATAGTGAACTTCTTCCGCAAGTCTTCCATTGCTACTCAGAAGATATTGAAGCATTGTGGCCTTACTCTTTTAAATAACTGCCCCACATGCTGGTCAAGCACAATCAACATGATTGCAAGACTCCTCAAACTGAAAGAGTCGCTCTGCCAAATCGCAAACAACATGGGATGGGACAGCTTGCTCCCTAGTGAATGGCAAAAGCTCACACCATTGCATGACCTACTGCTGCCTTTTGCAGAAACCCTTCAGAGTGACATCATGTCCATGTCCCTGCTCTCTTTGATCCACTCAGCCACCTTGAGAACTTTAAACAAAACACTAGCTACCAAGACCTTGCCACAATTGCACAGAAAATGAAAGAGAGTGTGAACCAGCGTTTTGCTTCATTTTTAGATCCAACTAATGAAATGCTCTCGCCAGCAGCAGCAGCTGCTTGTTTTGTCATCCCTACTTTCTGTGAAATCCTTATTGATGTTGCAGATGAGAATATTCAGGAACTGCTTTAAAAGGCAGAGGAGTTTGCCATAAGAAAATCCACATTGCCCCACACACAACATGATGAATTGTCTGAAGATGATGTGGAACAGGAGAATATTGAAAAATCTCAGGAAGTAGAAGAAGCACCAGCATCCCCATCTAAGCAGCCAATCTTTTGGTTTCTTTCTAAATGCCGAAGAAGACCCAGGCAGAGGATCTCCCCAAACAGCATAAAACAGCAGATCAGAAAATATAAAAAAGAGCTTTTGCACCAAGTTGAGGAGGACACCGCAACAGATTTTTGGCTGTCAAAGATTCACACTATTTATCACCAACTAAAACCTTTTGCTTTAGACCTGCTGGCTATGCCAGCTTCTCAAGCCTTTGCAGAGAGTATATTCAGTGTCACAGGTGACCTCTCTAGAGACCGGCAGAACAGAGCATGGGTCATGGTGGCACGAAGTGCTTTCCTTAAAATGAATTGAAACAAATAGAAGTGTTTTATTCTCCAGGTATTTCTATTTCTAACATAAGAAGCACACCTAATACTTGTGGGTTGTGCTTATTGCAATAGGAAAAATCAATAGTTCAACAACAGTTTTAATTGTCAAATAAATTCATAGGAAAAATGCACAGGCTACAAATGCCATTAGTATGTGGAACAATAACAACAACCACTTTTTATTAACTCCTCTCTCTTAGCATTGTCAAATTTGACAATAGAGGTAAATATCACACTAATGAAAAAAATAAATAAATCAGTACGGGTCAAAAAGGGCAGCCTTACACAGGGGTCCTGTCCCAGTAGTCTTTTTAGTGTAATATTTACCTCTATTGTCATTGCGAATGCTGAGAGAAAGAGGAGAGAGGAGTTGATAAAAAGTGGTGACTGTTATAATTTACGCACTAATGGCATTATTGTAAACTGTGCACTTCTTCTTTGAATGTATCTGAGAATTAGAACTGTTGAAATAATAAACTGACAGTAATCTGATTCTTATTGTAGAAATAAGCATTACCCTCCTCAAGTGTTGGTTTATTATGCTGTGCCAGACTGGCAGTGACAGCGCCTGTGCAGTGTGCTGTCTGTGTGTGCTGTGCTTGTACATGTACAGCTGTGGCCAAAAGTTTTGAGAATGACAACAATATAAATTTTCACAGTCTGCTGCTTTAGTGTTTTTAGATCTTTTTGTCGGACGTTACTATTGTATACTGAAGTATAATTACAAGCATTTCATAAGTGTGAAAGGCTTTTATTGACAATGACATTAGGTTTATGCAAAGAGTCAATATTTGCATTGTTGAGTTGACCCTTCTTTTTCAAGAACTCTGCAAGTCGCCCTGGCATGTTGTCATTGTCAATCAACTTCTGTGCCACATCCTGACTGATGGTACTGGCAGCCGATTCTTGCATAATCAATGCTTGGAGTTTGTCAGAATTTTATGGGGGGTTTTTTTTTTTGTTCACTCACCCGCCACTTGGTTCCCAATGGGATTAAGGTCTGAGGAGTTTCTGGCCATGGACCCAAAATGTCAATGTTTTGTTCCCCAAGCCACTTAGTTATCACTTTTTTTTTTTAAATCAGAGAAGTTTTTATTGAAAATATGCAAGGTACACATAATATAGGATGAGCATAAAATGCCAGATCCAGTGTAACAGCAATTGTGATAGTTCTCACTTTTGTCTTATAGCAAGGTGCTCCATCATACTGGAAAGGCATTGGTTATCACCAAGCTTTTCTGGGATGGTTAGGAGAAGTTGTTCTCGGAGGATGTTTTTGTACCATTCTTTATTCATGGCTGTGTTCTTAGGCAAAATTGTGAGTGAGCCCACTCCCTTGGCTAAGAAGCAACCCACACATGAATGGTCTCAGAATGCTTTACTGTTGGCATGAGCATGACACATGACTGCTAATAGTGAGCTCATGCTCACCTTTACTTCTCTTGTCAAAGTTTTTTCTGGATGCCCCAAACAATTAGAAAAGGGAATCATCAGAGAGAATTACTTTACTCCAGTTGTCAGCAGTCCAATCCCTGTACCTTTTGCAGAATATCAGTCTGTCCCTGATGTTTTTCCTGGAGAGAGATAGCGGCCTCTTTTCTTCCCATCTTGACACCAGGCCAAGCTGCTAAAATGTTTTGTTGTGTTCTGTTAATTTTTTTTTCTTTTATATTTTTACGTTACAATTTTGTCAAAAAAGCAATATTCTTGACAAAACGGTTTTGTCTAAATAAAGACTTAAAGCAATTGTTACCCTAATAAAAAAAAAAAAAGAAAGATCCTGTTCCCTTAAAGTATGTTATACAGCACAGTGCTTGTGCTGTGTCATTTGGCCCCCTGTAACACCTAAAAAAACCTGGCTGACCCTGTACACTGACCACGGTGTATCATGGCTGCTGAGTCCTGACACCGTGGTCAGTGTACGTGTCTCCGTCATCCGCAGCCCTGCACTGTCCTCTCTGTCCTCATCTCCCCCCTCCCCTCCTTGCCTATCTGCTCGTCAGTGCCCACCCCCTCCCCTCCTGCTGCTCTCATAATTATTTAAAAATGATCAAATCCCCTCTGTAAACGGAATGGCACAGTCTGGAAAAACCTCCATATATAGTAAAATGGGAGAAAGAAATAGGGACACATTTGCAAGGACAGGAACTTGGGACTGTACTAGGGGGGGTCGGATCCACAGCCATAGACGTAAGTACAACAGAATTAAATTATAAATGTCTATTTAGGTGGTATATCACTCCAGAAGTGATAAATAAATACCAACCAAACAAGACAGACAAATGTTGGCGGGATTGTGGCAACATAGGTACAATGTATCATTTATTTTGGGACTGCCCCAAGATAAAAGATTTCTGGCTAGAGGTTAGACAACTGATTGAAGAAATCACCGAAATAAAAATACCAAACGATCCATGGGCCTGTCTATTCCACAAAACAACAATACCTTTAAAAAAATATAATATGACTCTGGTCCCAACCATGCTGAATATAGCAAAAGGAACCATACCAAAAAAGTGGAGAGAAAAGGAGAGCCCGAAAATAAAGGAATGGTGTAAAAAGATAAATAACAACTTTAATATGGAATATGTATGTAATACACAAGAGGAGATCCCAAGAAATATGAAAAGAAAATGGGGAAAATGGAAAGAATTTAAAAAATCAACTAAATATATTGAATTAAATAGTTAAGCATATCTACTATGGGGAGGCACTGTAGAATGGAAATTGTTGGCAAGAAGGGGAGGAATTCTGGGAGGGGGGGGAGGGAGGAAAAGGGAAAATATTTATGATATTTAATATATGAATCACTGTATTTCTTTTTTTTTTACATAACTTTATTATGTAATATGTGAATCTTAATCTTAATTGGTGAAATACTGATGTAAATTAAAATTTTATATGCAAATAAAAATAAAGTAAAAAAAAAAAAAAAATCCCCTGTAATATAACACTAACTGCCCCTGTGCCTGTGTTATAGAAAAAATATGTGATCTGTACCTAAGTCCAAGCGGCTCCCATCGATCACGTGACCGCTCGGCTCTCTCTGTCCTCTCTTCCCCTCCCCACCAGAGGGAGCTGTTAGCCGGGCACAGGAGAGATCTGAGAAGTCAGCTGAGCAGCGGGAGATGCTCAGATTTAGGTACCAATCTGCATATTTGTTTTATAACACAGGAACAGGAGCACTTAGTGTTCTATTACAGAGGGGATTATATAATTTTATATAACTGGCTTAACAACCACTTTAATATAATGACTAAATCTGGGTCTGTAATGCATGTTCAAACCTTCATACCATAACATAAATATTAATATATTCAATTTTTCACTCCAACAGTAGTATATATAATGAGTTTGGAAATTGTAGAGAAATGCTTAAATAATGCATTACAATTTAACTAGACCCATTCGATTTTAGACGACTGAAAGGATTATTAGTCGACTAAAATGTACTAGAGATTTAGTCGACTAAATACGACTAAAACTAAAACACTTGCAGAAGACTAAAATGGGACTAAAATGCCATTTTAGTCCTAAGAATAAAACTGAATCGAAATTTGCTGCCAAAATTAACACTGGGACCCAGTCAGCCTGTACTGGCAGGCAAGGAGTCTAGAACTTTTTGGTATAAACTGGAATGTGTCTAATACTCTGTAACACGATGTGCGGGTGGTTGTGTACTATTCCTGGCAGCTCTAGGTTAAGGCATGGCTTATGCGGGGTACTCGATATAAGCTCAGCAGGCTGAATGACAAAAAACTGACAGATCTCTCCTGCTGTGCTATTGTGTTCTGACAGGGGGACCTGACCTCTGCCAGGACAAACAGAGCAACGCTTGCAGCCATTGGCTTCAAACGCTGATCATATGCCGCTTGGCTGCTAGTTCCCCAACATGCCGGTTAGGCTAGCATCTGTTGGACAGGCTGCTGCACACATTGGCCGAATGTCGGACAGTTTCTGTTGAACCAGCCGATACCGTCCGATACTCGGCCCGTGTATACCAGCCTTTAGGCACTCTCTACCTAATCAGAAAGGTACGGGAAACACAAAGAATACCATTAAGTTTATATATTCATAAAATGTCAAAAGACTTTTCCTTTTTTATGATTAGGACAGTAGAACAGAAGGAGGTATTTACATGTCTCATTTCATCACATATCCCAAAACAAAAAAGAGAATGTTTTCTCAATTTAGTCTGACTACGAAGCACCCTCTACCTTTTCAGTTGCACCATTGCAGCTAGTAGCTGGTAATGTAACTCCATAAGGACTATTGTTTAGACACTTCTCCCAGTAGCACCCACTATCAACTGCATCAAAACCTCCAGCACAGGTGCACCCTGAAAGCTGCTGTAGAGCGCACTGCTGAGCTGACTTGGTTGTGTGGACTGGACGTTCAGGATGGGACATATGGCAGCATCTTTTGTAGGTTAAGAACAAATCCTAGACTAATTTAACCAAGTTACTGACTGAAGCCTAACAAACTATGTAATGGTACATACATATGTGAGAACTGGATCATTTATTTGATAATGGGATTTGTGGGATTGGGGTGGCCATCTTCTTTTGTGGGTTAATAACTAAGCCTCAACTTGTCTAATTAATTTACTGACTAAAACCTAAATATGTCATGGGGTTGTCAAGGAGTTGAGTTATTAATTTAATTAGGAGTCGTTCACTGCTGTGACTGGGATTTGTGGGATTGGGGCATCCAGGAAAATACATGTGACAGTCACTATCTCCTTTTGCAAATTAAAGTGGTTATAAAACCCTTCCCTATACCCGGTGAAGTGACTGGCCTCAAGTGATACACAGAGATGGAACAACACTCCTACATAAATTGTACCCATTTTTTAGCAGTCTTCTTTTCTCTACATCCATTTAAAGTTCAGAATTTATAAAGCTTGTTTGAGTGGTCAGAAAATAGGGGGCCGGAAGCTGAAGTTAAACTCTGCAGAGCTCAGTGAGTTGAGGTTTGAGAGCTATTTGGAGGGAAGGGACACACACCTCCTACACACAAAAACAGAGCTGAGGCTGTCATAATGCTGGAGGACCATCACCATTTTCTCTTGGTGTCAAGAAAACTTGTCAGAAGTGAGTCATGCTGAAAGCAGAGGAAAGGGGCAGAAGACAGAAATTCAGAAGACTGAATTGAGGCAAGTACACACTATAGAGGGATATGCTTGGTTCATATCTCATGTCTAAGGTTTACAACCACTTTAATAACTAAAGCCCCGTACACACGTACCGAATGTCGGCCGAACGATCGGCCGTCTTTTGTCCGGTGCTGTCCTGTCGGCTGAAAAGTGCAAAAGACTGCACACGAATTTTGTCGGCCAACAACAGCCGACTGCAGAAGTGATGTCATGTGATGGTTAACTTTCCTTGTCTTTTTTCTTTTCTGAGCATGCCCAGTCTTGCTAATCTGCTGTTTGTCGGCCGAATTCTGTACTGACTGGCGAACAATCGGCCGTTCTGGTGACGGCCAACAAAAATTTTAAAGTCTGCACGACAGATTCTGTTCGGTCGGCTGTCGGAAGCATCATACTAACAAGCCTACGTCGTCGAAGAATATTTACGGCCGACAATCGGTACGTGTGTACGGGGCTTAAGCCTTATCTAACTAAATTATTGATTAAAACCGAATTCTTTCTTGGGACTGTCTGGGAATTAGATACATTTTTTTTGGGGGGGGGGGTCTCTTAAAGTGGAAGTTATCCCTCATATCATTTTAGTCAAGGAAGCTGCCATCTTGGCCTCTGTTTACTCTACAACTGCCATGATGCTGCACATGTGATCCGTTAGGACACCAGCCATTAGATGGCTTGACAGTTTGGTTGGAAGCACAACCGATGGAAGTGTTATATTTCTGGCAGGTGCTGGAAATGTAACTGTTTTCTGAAACTGGTAAATGGATGGGTTTACTTCTGCTTTAATTGCACCAGATAGTGTTTTCTAAACAGGCCTTTTTTCAGCCACACAGGCACTAAGGGTAGCTCTATAAAGGATATAACAAAGAGTGTAGAGCTTCTGGCTGCAAATGAAAGCCATGTTGTTGGATGAACATTGTGGTTGGGTCATGTTGAAAAATTTGATGGGTTGGCCAGCTGGGTTACAAGGCCTAACTTTCTCTAGTGGGCCTCAGTGTCCCAGTCTGCCCCCAGCCTGTATCACGTTAACAGGACCAACTGGCATGAGGCAAGATAAGTAGCCTAGTTCAGATACAGACTCTGTGGGGCAAAAGCGAGTAAATGGGACCTCAAAATTTTATTTTGTCTTCCAAGTTAATATAGAATAGCTTAGTAATCACTTTTATTTTCTGAGTGTCACACTTGCATGTACCTCTGCCTTCCAAGAAGTCCTCCATGAATTCATCAAAGCTATTAGGAGTCTTAATGACAAAAGACATTTGGGCAAAATGATACAGAGATACCAGCACATCTTTTGGATTCCTCGCAGTGTATATAACCTAAAATACAACAAAAAACAGAAATAGTGGAGAAGCAACAGTTACAGATAATCTTAAATGAGCAGTGAACCAGAGATGAGGATTTCTTAGCTGATCTATGCCTAAAGCATCTAGAAGTTATGCAATATTAACGTCTTTAAAATTAAAACTTATAAAGGAACAAAAAACAAACATCTCTATACTTACCTACCAATCCTCCTCTTCTCGGGTCCCCCACTGGTGCTCCTGGCCCCTCTTCTCTGTCCAGTGCTTCCCATGGGGGCATTTGTGCGTGCTTGCTTCAGAGACCCGCTGCTGCATCCACTGACACAGACAGCGGGACTCAGCCCCGTCCCCTGTCACTGGCTTTGATTGACAGCAGTGAATGCAGTCAATGGCTCTCAATGCCCCAGCAAATCCAGTGAGAGACGGAAGTGAGGGGGGAGAAAAGCTTGTAGACGTGCACAGTGCTGGATCGAATTAGGGCTCAGGTAAGTATAAGGGTGGGGGGGGGGTGAGGGGCCAAAACCAATGACTAAACAGTTTTGTACCTTAACGCAAGGAATTCTGGTTAAAAAAAAAAATAGGGTTTAGAACCACTTTAACCATAGAATGATAGAAAAATGGCACCATTGAACCACTTTTAACTTAAAGTCTAACTTCAGATTTGCTTTCACTTTAAATAGTTATTTGGGCCATGCTGGTCCAAACATACTATTTTATTTTTTAATTTACTAATAGATGCGATTGAAGTACACAGCCTTCACTATTTCTCTGCAAGCTCTTGGATAGTATAGTCTTTATCATGGTTCTAAAACTCTCTGTTTATTAACCGGTTGCTGACTGCCGCACGACTATATACTGCGGCGGTCAGCCCCGGCCAGGCAGAGTGACGTAGGGGTACGTCACTCGCCTGTCACTGACTTGTGAGCCAATTGCGGGCGGGCGCGCGCCCGCCCCGGCTCGTTCACTGACAAGTCAGTGCGTGTGACCGGCGGACCCGATCGTCCGCCGGTCACTCACGATCGCTCCGGTGAAGGGAGAAAGTCAGGCGGCTAATGTAAACAAGCCGCCTGTCATTCTCCCTTGTGTAAAAATGAAGATCAGACGGTTCTACTATGTAGGACCGTTGGTCTCTGTTTTTACACCAATAGCCATGTCCCTTTACAGTTAGAATCACGCCCCTAGGACACACTTAACCCCTCCCTCTCCAATACAGTTAACCCCTTTCCTGCCAGTGTCATTTTTGCAGTAACAGTGCATATGTATAGCACTGATTACTGCAGTAATGTCACTGGTAACCCCAACAGTGTCAAAAATGTCAGTCAAGGGTCCGATCTGTCCGCCGCAATGTCGCAGTACCGCAAAAAAAATCGCAGATCACCGCCATTACGCGTTAAAAAAAAAAACACCAAAAATGACAAAAATCTTTCCCTTTGTTAGTAAACGCGATAACTTTTGCGCAAACCAATCAAAATACGCTTTTTGCGATTTTTTTTACCAAACAAATGTAGCATAAAACAAATTGGCCGAAAATGTTAAAAAATTTTGATTTTTACATTTTTTTTGGGGGGAATTTCATATTAAAAAATGTGAAAAATATTGTTATTTTTGCAAAAATGACGCTCTTTTTTTGTTTATAGCGCATGATCAAAAAATCACACAGGTGATCAAATACCACCAAATGAAAGCTCTGTTTGTGGGAAAAAAAGGACGTCAAATTCGTTTAGGTACAGCGTTGCACGACCGCGCAATTGTCCGTTAACATCACGCAGTAAAAAAATCGCAAAAAAAACCCGGGTCAGGAAGGGGATAAAATCTTCCGGGGCTTAAGCGGTTAAGGAATGCTGGCTTAAATTTCAAGGTAACAATTGTAAAACACCAAGATGGAGGTCATCATCATTCACATAGCATTTATTGAAGAAGTCCCATTCGGCAGGCCGTACAGCACAACGGACACGATAGGGGGATAATTTTTGGCATGAGATAAACCGGTCCACTGCCTTTTCAGCTTAGGGGGGATCAGTTGAGAGAGTAAAAGGGCAGTTCAACCACAAGTGTAAACGAGGCCTTAAAGTGCTTGTATTGCAAATTACATTTATTTACAAATTACTATAGTAATAGTAAATTACATTTTAATTAATGACATCCATTGTGTTGGCTATTATAGAAAATATTTTGTATAAATACGCTTACCTTAGCTTTTGAAGAAAAGAAAGACTTTGGGAAAAACTGTATGGGCAAATGAGAAGAGAACAATCGAGGAGATTGGTATTCATCCACTAATTTTACTCCAGGGCCGCAGACATCAAGCCAGGGGATTCTTACGTAGTTAGGGACTTTATGGCACCAGGAAATGTCACCATTACTGTGGATAAGACTCAGGATTTCCATCATCCAATTGGTACCTACAAATAAATACAAAAGAAAATAAATAGCTGTCAACATAATAGAATAATTGTATAGTAGGCTATTAAGCTGGTGTAGGGTAGAGACAACTGTGCCTTTATCTTCCAAATTCTTTTATTGATTTCACAGAGACTGCCCCAAAATGAGTCCCTAGGACTTAAGAGCTGCCTATAAATCTCTACGCTTTTCTAATCACAGACTCTAAGTATTCTAAGGGTTTTCCCTTTCTTTAATTTACTTGTTCTTAAATGAGTCTATGTGCAGACGTGGCCCTTTTGGTAGAGGCATTTGCTTCCTCATGTCTAAGTTGCCACCCTGATGTCTGGTGATCTGATGAGTACTGAGTGAATATTCAAAAAACAGCAACAAATGTGAAGTAAGAGATAGAAATATATAAGATAATAGATCCACAGAATGAATAAAGCAGAAGCAGGAAGAAACTTGCATTGTGTTCCTCAGGAACAGCTTTCTCTCCAGCAAGGAAAACCACAAGCAGCAGAGTAGTGACATATCTAACTACAAATTATGTGAGATTTGCAGTCAGACACACACTGCCTTAGATTAAAAATGCAGATATACAGCAGTGAGGCTGTAGACACTGGAGTGCCTAGGCACAGGAAGTGTACTGCCATTTTCAGGAGGAAATGCTGGCATAAGGTACTTTTTTCAGGGTACTGCTTAGGCACAATATACATTTTCACCCTTGACCCTTGATAAAGTCACGTGTTATTGGGACGCCGTGGTGACGTCACTTCTGTGTCTACGGCCGAGACCGGAAGCTGCTGCAGCGATTGCTGTAAACGCATTGGCGGCATTTTTTTCTGAAAAGCGTTTGATTGTCTGCATAAATGTAAGTGCAACTTTTAAATTGGTCTATTAAATATCTTTTGAATAAACTACACCATGAGATTTCCTTCCTATCTTTTTCCTGGTAAACGAGTGCCTTAAAACAAGCTTTGTAGCAAGTCACCCCCTGTCTGAAGCCAACCCAGAAGACTTGGATTTTGATACATATATTGCACCCACATCTTTGAGGATAATATCTAAGGAGATATCCCCCAAGGTCTGCAGGTTGACGTGTGACACCTGAAACGCTCTTGTGAGTGTTAATGGAGGTGAGCGACCATTACACCTATTTTTTGGAACCCTAGCTCACTAAAGCTCGCACTGGGAATCACCGGAAGCATTTGATTATTTCACCTGATTTTGTTTTCATCTATCAGCACTGATTTGATTTGATTTTACTTTTTGATGACCACACATTTCTTTTAGATTAATTTTATTGGTCACTTTGTGATATTGTTCACTATCACATTTTTTGATTTTCCTATTTTCACACTATTGAAGAGTTGATAGTGGTTCGCCCTTCATAGGGCATTTTATATATTTTTCAAATTTCACTTTTTCTCACCTTTTCTTCAACAAGGTTTATCTTTTAGTTATGATCATCACTTGTTATTATTGAGTGAGTTATTTTCACCCCACTACGAAGAGCGACAGTGGTTTACTCTTCATAGGGCATATTGTCATTTTTTTACAATAATTGTTTCAGTTTGAGCTTTTGATCAGTTCTTTATGTAATATAACTTTTTACAATTGCTTACTTCTGCACAGGATATTCACTTTATACCTATTCAGCTAATTTTTGATCACCTTATAGATTACTTTAGCACTTTATTGTTCTTGGATATCCACATTTCCTGCACATGATCACTTTTTCTTTCACCATTTGAAGATTTTATAGTATTATCCAGCATCCTTATTATCTATTTATATCGTATTGAAGAGTGTTCAATATTCTTATATCTTTTAACCTCTTCTTAGGTTTACGGATTTTAGATTCATTTGTGTTGATTTTTATCTTCATAATTTATATATATTCACTCACTTTCACTTTGGCACTTCAAGCACTTTTGTCATTTTGAAGATTGATATTTATTATCTAGTTTTATAGATATTCATGGTTTACCAATTCTAGAGTTTCTGCGCTGATTTTTACCTCTTTATTTACATTTTGTTGTATGTGGTGACACTAAAAAATTAGCTGCAGATTTCTGGTGCTCCATTCTTCTACCTTTATTACCTCCTCTTTATCCGTCCCCTTCTCTCCTTTGGTAGCGCATAGGTTTACTTTTACATACATTTTCAGATGTTGCCTATGTAGCCCCGATGTGTAGCATTTCTGCCTATCACTGCATGAACCGGAATGTGACAGAGGTTTTCATTGCCTCTGCAGCTGCCAACACAAGTACTGTATTTCTCCCTCTCCTCGGCTGCCTGTCTAGAGAAGACAGCCAAGAAGCAAGAGAGGGGATAGCCACATAGAGCCAGAGGAGATCATACCCAATGTCCCATGTGGCAGAAGGCACTTTAATTGCCTGCTTTCAAGCTTGGAAGAACAAAGGACTGCAGGGAACTGCCTGGTAAATGTAGTACCCAGAGACATCATCAGGTTCGTAGGAATCGTCATCCTGTGCTCTGATCACATTACCGGGTCAGTGGGAAATCGTCATGGTGGAGTCCTGAGTCGCCGCTGACATCACCAGGTCCAGACAGAGAATGGGAGAAAAAATCCAAGATTGCGTGGTGGTGAGAGGCCATTGGTCACAAATTCCTGGCCACTATTTAAAGGAATAGAGATACCTATTTTTAGGATACAGTTTGGGCACTTACACCCAGTATTGTGTAATCTACTCAAGTCTGAGCACTCAAACACCGGAATTTTGGGCCCCCAATAATTACTAACACACTGGTCAGTGGAAGGGGTTTGGAGAGACCAATGGACCTTTAGTTACCAGTAACTTAGTTAGGACCTCCCGGGGTTTCAGGGTTTGGAGCAGAAACATTAGGTCCTTCAGTTGTTTATAGTGTTAATGAATTGCTGTGTGCGTTGCACAAATAAGTATTCGTTCTTTATCCTCAGTGTGTCAGAGGGTGTGGCATTGCCATAAGGGTCATTGTCATCCGAAGTCAGAGGACTCAAACATCAGCGGCTCATTCGGGGTAAACTCTATACCTATAAAACAATGAATCTTCACTTTTTAAATTCAGGTTCACCTTAAACATGGGGGGGCAAAAGTATACCTGTCTGCTTGAGACAATCATTCGCTTTTAGGAAAGCTCCAGACAGCAAAAATTGCTATAGGTGGTAACAAGAGTAGTGTTTCAGCACATGTGTTCATTGTGATAAAAAGCAGGCATGGCATACTGTACTGTATATAAAGTAGGCATGGCTTAAAGTGAAAAGTAAATTCTGGTGCGCTAGATGATGAGATGTCACTCTCAAATGCGTGATAAACAATAACAGGCTAGATCAAAAACCAAAGTACCAATGATCTACAAAAAATACCACATAAATAATGTCTATATAGTGCCTTACAAAAGTTTCCCACAACAATAACATGTGCAAGATAAACCAAAATGTGTAAAATTTCAGGTGAAAATATCTACAGTCCAAAAGAAACACAGGTGACAAATGTCCGTGAAAATACAAATGATAAGTGTAGATAAATCAGAAATGGTGCTTCAGGTGACAGACAGATGACAGATCTAATTGTCTGATGGCTTTAAGTATATGTAAACCGTAGCAATGAACTTCTCTTATTTGACCTTTTGGTCTCTTAAATATACCATTGGAAGCATGTTGTCAAATCTGTTCTATATTTGCAAAAAAATACCTGCTGGCTGCTGGCCTTATCAGAAATTCAGAACTGTCCTGTGTCCTGTAAACATTTCCTGTGTCATCTCTCTCCCAGTTTTTGTCTTGGATCAAGAACAGTTAGTATATACGTTATGAAGAATAAAATAGGGGAAGAGTTTGAGCTTAGGAAAAGACAACAGGGGAGGGCTGACACCACTCTGTTCACAAACTGTGTGTCAGCCCAGTGCCAGGACAAGATCATATAGAGCTCAGGGCGAACATGCCAAACTGTGGCCCCCCCAAAAAAAAATGTATGAACAGTATGTGTCAGCATGCTTACCCCCCAAGCATGAATCCCCCCCTCCTCCCAGGTCCAATACATACACCCCCCCCCCACTCAAATGTCCCCTCCCATCACAAATCTTTACCCCCCTCATCCCCTCTCCCAGCTCAAATCCTCTCTTCCCCTCCGAAAAAAATAACTTTCTAGCACTATTCCTTTACCTCCTCAATTTTGCCTTCCATGTACACATTCTCCCCTCCCACTCAAAAACCCCCTCCCAGCACAAATCCCCCCCCCCGCCATTTCCCCTCCTAGCACAACCCCACCCCCCCCCCCAAAAAAAATTCCCTCCAAGCACCCTTACCTTTTCCCCTCTCTAACACATCACCTTTTCTAGAACAAACACTTCAAATCCCCCCTCCTAGCACAAATCCTCTTCCCCCTCCCAACACAAATCCCCAAATTAACCTTTCCTAGCAGACAACCCCTAATTTCCCCTCCTAGAAAAATTCTTACTCTGTGCTGCCCCCAGAATTCCCGTGATTCTAACTGTGATTGGCACAAATTCCCTCCCCTCAATCTCCTTATGGTGCCCCCAAACTCACAAGATACCACAGTGCCCAGGGCAGCCACCCCTCATACCCACCCCTTGTCCTGGCCCTGTGTCAGCCCACATTAAAGCTTAGCTGAGTGCATTTCTGGCAGATCAATGGATATTTTTCTGAACTTGCAGGATTGTGAAGGGATGTACTGCATGTGTTTTTTCTGTCCTTTTCAGTGACATATACCTGGTTAAATCAGTGTAATGAGTCACCATACAGTAATCATGTATTAACAGAGTCAGGTTTTCTTTATTATGCGTTATCATATTAACATTAATAAAATGTATTTCTTTTTACTTTTGTCTGGGATGTAAAGTTGCTTATAAAGTCTTCTCTTACAAAAGTATCCATTTTGTTTTTCAATGTGTTCTTTTATGTACATAAGTAATACATTATTGTTTCTGATTTACAGCATGATGAATTTATTTACAAATGAAATAAAGTTTGCTTTTTAATGTGTATGTTTTTTTCAACCAAACAAAATCCACACAAAAAAAAAAAAGATTACAAGCAAAGAATGCTAACAAAAGAAGGTGTAACTGAGAACTAATTGTACCCTAAATGATATAGGGTCTGGGATTAAAAGTACCATTTCAGTCTTTGCAGAGGACACCAAGCTTTGAAGTGGAATAACTTCTTTACAGGATGTCTCCAACTTACAAGCTGACCTCAATGCACTGTTTTATTGGGCAACTATGTGGCAAATGAGGTTTAATGATGATAAATGTAAAGTTATGCATTTGGGGGCTAAGGATATGCATGCATCATACATACTAGGCGGAGTAGAACTGGGGGAATCCAAAGTGGAGAAGGATCTGGGTGTTCTATTAGATCATAAGTTTAATAACAGCATGCAATGCCAAGCTGCGGTTTCCAAAGCAAGCAAAGTCCTTTCTTGTATTAACCACTTGCCGACTGCCGCACGACTATCTACGTCGGCAGTCAGCCCCTCACAGGCAAAGCGACGTAGGTCTACGTCGCTAGCCTGTGAGGGTCTAGGGAGCGGACCCCCCCGCGCGTGTGACCGGCGGACCCGATGTCCGCCGGTCACTCTGCGATCGCCTCTGCAGAGGGAGAAAGTCAGGCAGCTTGTGTAAACAAGCCACCTGTCATTCTCCCCTGTGTAGAAACTGTGATCACACGGTTCTACTATGTAAAATGTGGAAAATGTATAATTTTATACTGCGTTAAAATTATACATTTTCTCAGTTTAAACATTTGATATGTTATCTATGTTTTATTCTGAATAAAATATTGAAATTAGAAACTTCCACATCATTGCATTCTGGTATTTTTCACAATATGTACAGTGTCCCAACATTTTTGGAATCAGGCCTGTACTTACAGGGATTGTAAACACATCATTAAAAAAAAAAAAAAAAACAACAACAAACATGTCATACCTGCTCTGTGTAATGGTTTTGCACAGAGCAGCCCTGATTCTTCTCTTCTCGGGTCCCCTGCTGGCGCTCCTGGCTCCTCCCCCATGATGAGTGCTCACTATCGCCAAGCCACTTGCTATGAGTGCATTCGCGTGGGCTTGCTCCTGAGTTGTGCGCTATATGTCTATTGACACATAGAGAGCAGCTCAGTCTGCCCCCTGCTCCCTCCTTACTGGCTGTAGTAGAAGTCAACAGCTAGCAGTAGAAGTCCATGGCTCCCACTTCTGTTTCTAAGCCTATGAGAAGGGAGAGGGCCGCTGCACTCATGCACAGAGCTGGCACAAGATCGAACTCAGGTATATAAAGGGGGAGCTAAATTCAGAAGGTTAAATACCCAGTGTGAAAACTCATGCAATCCAATTCCAGTGCGGACCAAAAAAAGGGTCCTGCACCATTTTGGTGCGAATGCGATGTGATTTCAGCCAGTTTGTATGTCTGAATTTGCATCGCACAGACATCGCATGTATTCGGCACAGCAATGCGGTGCAAATCACATGCAATATCTGTGATCCCACAAGTGGGAACCCAGCCTTAAGTCTAAAGAAAACAATATGTCATAATAGTCTGAGATAAGACCAAATAGAGAGCTGCAGTTCTCCAAACATATTGGTTTTACTGGGTGCGCTAGATGTGAGCAATGTGTGTTGAACCAAAAGGGAAAACACAATGGACAAAATGCCTAATAAATATAAATATACACAGATATTATAAATGGTGCACAATGTGAACAAAAAACGTGCTATGGAAATATGTGCAGTCCAAAACAAGTCCAAAATGAAAAAAAGGCTGAAATCTTCTTGATGGTGAATGAAGGTGAAGAAGAGGACGTGCAAACACCAAATCCCTCTTGGCACCCACGTGTAAAGAAAAGAGGTAATACCCTTACCAACTCAACATAATAAAACACTTGAGAAGATGACACCAGCCAGTGTAATAGATATGAAGTCCCAACCTTTCACTCTTCCACCCGATATGTAGTATATCAAAACTCTTACCAAAGGCAAGTATTTCACAGGTCAGATGGTGAGTAATAATGTTCTCCAAACCATCAGGCAAACTATCCAGACTAGCAGGCAGCGAATTTTCTTGTAAATCTTATTCTGATTCCTGTTTCTGTATGGGGGTTGGTCTCTCTCCTATACCCCTCACACTCAGTGACAGATAGTGCCCAAAAAAGAATGGAACAGGCAATAGTGCATTACCTCTTAATTGACTTTATTAAAAAAAGGTAGAACACTTACAGTTAAGTTGAATAAATAGGCGAATCCAAATTCAATCGTGGCCGTTCTGCAGTGCGGACCACGGGTGGTAATGGTGCAGGCTTCTCACCCCAACGCGTTTCCCCTGATGAGGCATCAATTGGGAATGGAGAATTTCCATAACCAGTTGATGCCTCATCAGGGGAAACGTGTATAATATTTACAAGAAAACTCACTGCCTGCTAGTTTGGATAGTTTGCCTGATGATTTGGAGAACATTATCACTCACCATCTGACCTGTGAAATACTTGCCTTTGGTAAGAGTTTTGATATACTACATAACGGGTGGAAGAGTGAAAGGTTGGACTTCATATCTATTACACTGGCTGGTGTCATCTTCTCAAGTGTTTTATTATGTTGAGTTGGTAAGGGTATTACCTCTCTTTTCTTTACACGTCGGTGCCAAGAGGAATTTGGTGTTTGCACGTCCTCTTCTTCACCTTCATTCACCATCAAGAAGATTTCAGCCTTTTTTTCATTTTGGACTTATTTTGGACTGCACATATTTCCATAGCACGTTTTTTGTTCACATTGTGCACCATTTATAATATCTGTGTATATTTATATTTATTAGGCATTTTGTCCATTGTGTTTTCCCTTTTGGTTCAACACACATTGTTCACATCTAGCGCACCTAAAGTTTTGGTTGCTGCTGGAGATTAATTTTTTGTTTGCGCACCTCATTCTTCAACATATTGGTTTTACTCACTATATTTACTCACTTTAAATCACAAAGTTGACACACCAGGATATGCAGGTTAATTAAATAAAAAAAAAGACAACTATTTTAATTTGAGTCCAAAGACATTTGAACATTACAGTCAAATGGGTGAGTTCCTTAGGGCTCGTTTACACTTGTGGTTGGGAAGTAGTAAAAAGAGATGGTTAAGCCATGTCAGTACATCATCCGTGCCTCATCAATGTTACATCAGTGTTCATCCGTGCCACATCTATGCCACATCAATGCTGCTCATCCGTGCCTCATCCTTGCCACATCAGTGTTCATCCGTGCCACATCAGTGCTCATCCCTGCCTCATCCATGCCACATCAATGCTCATCCGTGCCTCATCAGTGTTCATCCGTGCCACATCCATGTCACATCAGTGCTCATCTGTGCCACATCCATGCCACATAAATGCTCATGCGTGCCACATCCATGTCACATCAGTGCTCATCTGTGCCACATCCATGCCACATCAGTGCCACTACAGTGCCTCACAAAAGTGTAATGGGTAGTAAGGAAATGACGGTGGTCCCTGCATGTCGGGCCTCTGTATGTGGCCACTGGCCAGGCTGTGTAAAAGTCTCACACATGTGGTATCGCCATACTCAGGAGGAGTAGCAGAATGTATTTTGGGGTGTCATTTATGCTATGTACGTGCAATGTGTTAGAAATATCTTATAAATTGACAACTTTGTGTAAAAAAAAAATGTGTTTTCAATATCTTTCCACATTTTCCAAAAACTTGTGGAAAAACATGACATGTTCAAAAGACTCATAATGCCTCCTAGATTATGTGTTGGGTGTTTGCTTTCCAAAATGGGGTCATTTTGTTGGTGTTTCCATTGTCCTGGTGCTCCAGGGCCTTCAAAAGTATGATAGGTTGCAGGCAATTACGTATATATGTGTAATGTTTGTCCCTAGAACGCCTGGAGGTGCTACTTGCATGTTGGGCCTCTGTATGTCGCCAGGCTGTGTAAAAGTCTCACACATGTGGTATCGCCATAATCAGAAGTAGCAGAATGTATTTTGGGGTGTAGCTGCAAGTATGCCTATACAGTGTTTGATAAATAACTTGGTAATATGACAATTTTGTGAAAATAAATAAATAAAAAAATCTTCATTTTGCAAAGAATTGTGGGAAAAAATTACAACTTTAAAAAACTTACCATGCCTCTTACTAAATACCTGGGAATGTCTACTTTGCAAAAAGGGGTCATTTGGGGGGTATTTGTACTTTCCCAGTTTGTTAGTGTCTCAAGAAATGAGATAGGCCGTCAGTACATCAGGTGTAATCAATTTTTAATGATTGGCACCATAGCTTGTAGACTCTAACCTTCACAAACACCAAATAATATATACTTATTTGGGCTATTTTTTACCAAGATATGTAGCAGTATCACTTTTGGTAAAAATTTATGAAGAACATTTTCTAAATTTGCAAAATTTTAAATCTGAAACAAAGAAAAATGCATTTTTTTTTTACAAGATCTTCGGTCTTTTTTTATTTATAGCGCAAATAATTAAAAAAAACAAGCGATGATTAAATACCACCAAACGAAAGCTCTATTTGTGTGGAAAAAAAGGGAAAAATGTTCATGTGGGTACAGTGTTGCATGACTGAGTAAATGTCATTCAAAATGTGAGAGCACTGAAAGCTGAAAATTGGTCTGGTTAGGAAGGGGATATAAGTGCCCAGTGGGTAAGTGGATAAGTGAAAAGGTGGTGGTGCTGCATTTACAGGGTAAAAACAGGAGGTGAGTATGTGACATATCGCCTCCTCATTTCACCTTAGGACAAAAGCGCAATAATTGAGATTGTTTTTGATTCTCCTTTGCAGATCATTGATGACAGAAAGTTTTTCATTCAATACGGTGAGGGGAGACTTAAAGAAAGCCTGAGAGAAAAATGGAAGCTGCTCTTGGTCATTTCTCATTCTGGAAAGTATGGAGATGAGATATTTTTATACTGTTCTTTGAGATTCCTATTAACCGCTTTACGACCGCCCGCTGCAGTTATACTGCGGCAGGCAGCCGCTCCTGGGCAATCCGACGCAGCTATACGCAGGAGGCTAGGGGCGAGCACATGGCACCAGCTGCACACTCCCGCCCCCGCTCATCAGCGGGGAAGCCAGATGCAGCGGGCAGGCGGCTCTGATTGCCCCCTGACACCCACGATCGCTCCCCACTGAGAGAGAAGAACGGTCAGCTGTTGTAAACACAGCTGACCGTTCTTCTCACTGGAATGAACATATTCTATTCTATATAGGAACACAGGTCTCTATAGTCATTTCACAACCCATCCCCCCCCACAGTTAGAATCACTCCCCTAGGCTCACATTTAACCCCTTGATCACCCACACTGTTAACCCCTTCCCTGCCAGTATCATTATTACAGTAACACTGCATATTTTTAGCACTGATTACTGTAGTAATGTCACTGGTCCCCCCAAAAGTGTCAAATATGTCAGTCGGGGGTCCGATCTCTCCGCCGCAATGTCGCAGTCCCGCAAAAAATCACAGATCGCCGCCATTACTAGTAAAAAAAAAACAATAAAAATGACATAAATCTTTCCTGTAGTTAGTACACGATAAATTTTGCGCAAACCAATGAAAATATGCTTATTGCGTTTTTTTTTTTTAACAAAAATATATAGCAGAAAACAAATTGGCCTAAGATGTTAAAAAAAATGTTTTTATATTTTTTTGGGGGATGTTATATAGCAAAATGTGAAAAATATTGTTTTTTTTTCAGAATTGTTGCTCATTTTTGTTTATAGCGCAAAAAAATAAAAATCGCACAGGTGATCTAATACCACCAAAAGAAAGCTCTATTTTTGGGAAAAAAAGGACATTGATTTTATTTAGGTACAGCGTCGCATGACCGTGCAATTGTCCATTAAACGAACGCAGTGCCGAATCGCAAAATATGGCCTGGTCATTAAGGGGGCAAATCCTTCCGGTCCAGAAGTGGTTAGGAATGAATGCATCATTTTAAACATTACCAAACCTAGTGAGTCAATATGCTAGCCAGTCAACTATCATTTTCAGAAGATTTGCAATCTGGGGTCATTTGTAAAAGCTATAGGGGCAATGCCACATTATACTGTCACTAGCAAGCACATACTTGTAGCAGGATCACTTAGAGGCAGTAAAACGCTTACCCGCTTGCATATGTCACTCCCTGGTTGCCTGGAGGTGCGGGTGGCACTTTCTTGCCATCCACATAGGTTTTGAAGTGTTTCCAACAGCAATGTAGTGATACTTTGCTGCTGAAGCTGGTTAGGGAGCAATACATACAAAGTCTGGACAATCCTCACTGTTTACCATGGATGGAGAGATCTGTTAGATTATTTTTGGTCAGCACATGGGTTGAATGGAAATAATCTATCTATGTATACCCAGCTAACCTGGCAGACAATAGTTTACAAAAACTCCTCTACAGTGGAAATATAGGATAAGCTAAGACCTTACCTGATTTGGGAAAGGTAACAATATAGACATCATCATCCTGAACTTGAAACTCATTCTCCAGATACTCAAGTCTTTCTTTTGAGTAAGTGACTGAAGCAAAATTAATCCCTTTGTGTTGAAAATATTCTGTATCCATCAGCACAACTCTCCAGACAATTGGAATTGTACAGTACAAGGACAACTTGTACAACAAAGTAGTTAAATATTTGCAAGCAAGCCAATAGTTAGCTGTAATTTATTTTTAAATGAAGTGCTGCATCCATCCCATCCCACGTCATACTGACTGTCCCAATTCTTTATGGTGTCCGTCAATGTGACAAGGGAACTACTGAGTATACTAAACAGAGGTACACAGTTGTCAGTACAAGTTCAAAAGAAAAAAAAACAAAACAAAACTAGGATGTACAAGATTGGAGCTTTCTTTAAGCTGTGTGCCAAACCCACATACTGTCATTAAAAGCATTGGATCTGCCCAGTTTTATGTCGTTTTTGATCTACACTTAGAGTATTACAGTATGTCACATTCTCTGTTTATAGGGATTAAACACAACACATTTCTTGTAGGACCAAATCCCCTTAAACTGGAGTTTACTAATTCGATAAAATACCATGTCTTTGCTGTATCTGCTGGTAATACAAAATGAAATGTAAAAATTAAAGTACATAAATCATTTTTATTAAAAGCGCAGACAGGAATTATGAACAATGATTTGATAAAGCCATATAAAAGGTCCACTAAGTATTATGAAATGACTTAGAATCTTTATGAATGACTCTCAACATGAACTTTCCTTCACTGCCAAAAGCAACAAAGTAAAATACAATAATGCAAATTATAAACTTAGTTTTCAGTTTCTGGAGTACAATCTGAGGAAGACAAAATCTAACTGGTTCCTGCTGGGGACACAGGGCTAACCAAGAGTCACCCTCTACAGCCAACCCTTCCTTTTCTTCCTATATGGTCTTCCATGGTTCACAGCTTTAAAGTGATACTAAAGTCTAGTTATTTTTCTTTAAAAACAACAAACATTTTATACTTACCTCCTCTGTGAAGCGGTTTTACACAGGGCAGCCAAAATCCTCCTCTTCTCGGCTCTATCGCCGACACTCCTGGCCCCTCCCTCCTGCCGAGTGCCCCCACAGGAAGCAGCTTACTATGGGGGCACCCGAGCCGAGCTGCAGCTCCATGTATCCATTTAGATACAGAGCTGCCATTCGGCCCTGCCCCTTCTCTCTCCTGATTGGCTAACTGACTTTGATTGACAGCCGCAGGCGCCAATGGCGCCGCGGCTGTGTCTCAGACGGCCGAGGGACTCATGGACATCACTGGAAAGAGATGGACCTCAGGTAAGTATTAGGGGGTGCTGAGAGGGGCTGCTACACCCAGAAGCAAAGAATGCATTAAGATAAAAACCTTCTGACTTTACAACTACTTTAACCACTTGCTGACAAGCCGCCGTAGTTTTACTGCGGCAGGTCAGCTCTATTACATGAAACGACTTACCTGTACATCACTTTGTGTAACAGATAGTGGGGGAGCACACAGAACGATTGGCTAGAGGGGGAGCCAATCAGTGGGTCTGGCGGACACAATGTCTGCCGGGCACCCGCGATTGCTCCCCATGGAGACAGAACGGTGGTCTGCCGATGTAAACAAGGCAGACTGCTGTTCTGTCAGTGATGAACACAGAGATCCTGTGTTCCTCCTATTTAGGAACACAAGTTTCTGTGTTCATCCAGTGAGTACAGCACCCACACACTTAGAAAGCATCCCCTAGGGCAGGCATCACTAAATAGCGAACCGCAGACCAAATGTGGACCGCGTCACTCTCCCTTTTGGACCGCTGCGTTTCCGCCGTTTAGGAGCCTTTTCTACCCCCCGCCTTCGCTCTGTAATCCTGGAATGTGGGGGAGCTGAGGACTAGAATATGGGAGACTGAGGACTGGAATGTGAGGGAGCTGAGGACTAGAATGTGGGGGAGCTGAGGACTGAAATGTGGGGGAGCTGAGGACTGGAATGTGGGGGAGCTGAGGACTGAAATGTGGGGGAGCTGAGGACTGGAATGTGGGGGAGCTGAGGACTGAAATGTGGGGGGAGCTGAGGAATGGAATGTGGGGGGCTGAGGACTAAAATGGGGGGCAGAGGACTGGAATGTGAGGGGTGCTGACTAAAATATGGGGGGACTGAGGACTGTAATATCGGAAAGCTGAGGACATAAAAGTGGGGGGAGCTGAGGACTGGAATGTGGGGGAGCAGAGGAATGGAATGTGGGGGAGCAGAGGAGTGGAATGTGGGGGGACTAAGAACTGGAATGTGGGGGAGCTGAGGACTGGAATGTGGGGGGGACTGAAGACTGGAATGTAGGGGAAGCTGAGAACTAAAATTTGGGGGGAGCTGTAATGTGGGGGGAGCTGAGGACTGTAATGTGGAGAGAGCTGAGGACTGGAATGTGGGGGGAGCTGAGGACTGGAATGTGGGGGGAGCTGAGGACTGCAACGTGGAGGGAGCAGAGGCCTGGAATGTGGGAAGCAGAGGACTGGAATGTTGGGGAACTGAGGACTGGAATGTGGGGGAATTGTGTAAATAGGGGCAGAGGACATTACTGTTAATGAGGGTTGACGTCAAGGAAATGTAAGAACACTACTATGAAAGGGGTGGGAAGGGGGTGATGTAAAGGGGGAGCTGAGTGTTTTGTTACGTTTTTAGGGTTGTGTTCGGTATGTGCAAAGACACACAAATACTTAAAAGTATAACATTTATTAAAAGTAATGGCAGATACAGAAAGAGGTAAAGAAAATATTACAAGAATAGTTAACTAAAGTTGCTTGTTTGCATGGTGTCCCCCTTTAAGGCATGGACAGGTAATTAAACCAGACTAAAAAACTGAGTACCTGCGCTGCTTAAACCGAAACCATAAACATAAATATCAATTGTGCTAATAAATAAATAACATCATAAAGTGCTCGTGCAAATAACTGTGCAACTGTGTATATAAATATAGTAAATATAACAGCATAAATATTATACATAAACTGTGCAACTGTGTATATAAATATATAACAGCATAAATATTAGCAATAACTCATATGTGTGACATATCATATATCAAAAGTAGTTATAAATATAAAGTTCATAGCAATAATCTCTTCCAAACTGAATAGAGTGCAAGTCTCTTGTGCTACTAAAAGTGCTCCGTGCTCAAGGTATATAAATAAAGTGCCGGTGCTCAGTCCTTGTGAGTTAGTGCTCCCCTCTCGGTCCCACACTCACCAGAAACAGAGAGTAATATCGCCTTAAAAACTGGCTGGATAAGGTAACCGCCTCTTATGGATCACCAACAGGTATAGGCTGTAGATCTCCTGTGCCTCTATATCCAGATAAATATCCAGGTGATGCTCCCCAATGTCATGAAAAGAAAAGGGCCATCATCGTGCAGTATATTCTAAAAGGTTTATTTTACACGCAATAAAAAGATACACTTACAAAACAAAAAGAATCAATCCGCCTTTAGCAAACCCACGGGACGCCAAACGAATGGCCGTGCGTTCCACCCGTGTAACCGGAAGCCGGAAGCCGGAAGAGGTTGCAGCCGGAAATAACGTACTACGTGTTCGGACGGCTAGAACACGTAGTACGTCATTTCCGGCTGCAACCTCTTCCGGCTTCCGGCTTCCGGTTACACGGGTGGAACGCACGGCCATTCGTTTGGCGTCCCGTGGGTTTGCTAAAGGCGGATTGATTCTTTTTGTTTTGTAAGTGTATCTTTTTATTGCGTGTAAAATAAACCTTTTAGAATATACTGCACGATGATGGCCCTTTTCTTTTCATGACATTGGGGAGCATCACCTGGATATTTATCTGGATATAGAGGCACAGGAGATCTACAGCCTATACCTGTTGGTGATCCATAAGAGGCGGTTACCTTATCCAGCCAGTTTTTAAGGCGATATTACTCTCTGTTTCTGGTGAGTGTGGGACCGAGAGGGGAGCACTAACTCACAAGGACTGAGCACCGGCACTTTATTTATATACCTTGAGCACGGAGCACTTTTAGTAGCACAAGAGACTTGCACTCTATTCAGTTTGGAAGAGATTATTGCTATGAACTTTATATTTATAACTACTTTTGATATATGATATGTCACACATATGAGTTATTGCTAATATTTATGCTGTTATATATTTATATACACAGTTGCACAGTTTATGTATAATATTTATGCTGTTATATTTACTATATTTATATACACAGTTGCACAGTTATTTGCACGAGCACTTTATGATGTTATTTATTTATTAGCACAATTGATATTTATGTTTATGGTTTCGGTTTAAGCAGCGCAGGTACTCAGTTTTTTAGCATTGTTTGAAAGGTATCAACCTCTCTACCTAGCAGCAGCTGATGCATTTAATTTATTAATTTATTACTTAGTTATTAATTTTATTTATATTCACCGAACCGAGGTTTCCTAAGCGCAAGCCCCTCACACTCTAATTAAACCAGACGCTTGCATGTTACATGATGCTGCTCTGGAGATGGGACTCAACTCTTAGCAGTTTGGGCAGTGGTATTTAGACCTGTGTATAAGGAATATACCACCCCAAGCCAACTCCCTTTGCAATATGACCCCTCAAGGACTTGACCAATTAACAATAACACTCTTTTGGTATATGGTAGAACTATGCTTATGTCCTTATATGGCTCCTTGACCAGGATTTGGAGGCCTAGAATGCATTAGTGAGCCCCTTTATTAGTAAGGAAATATAAAATATACAATTTCCCCAACACTGAGGACACTTATCAAGAGGGGATCTTGATGTGAAGGGGGAGGGGACTGTGATGTGCATGGGGACTGAGGACGCTGATGTAAGAATGATTTAAGATCTGTGCATGTGCATTAGGTGCACACATCATGGCCTGCCTTACCCGCAACAAACACAGAAAGAAGTCCTTAACCTTTTTTTTTTAAAATTGCGCCTCACCAAGCCGCATGGTGCTACATCAACAAGCCCTTTGGCGCATGTGAAAATGCGCAATGGTACCGACATGATATTTGGAACTCTGCTAGAAAAAAATTTTACTGACCAGACCTCAGTGAATTGTAATTCAATACCCCTACCCTAGGGACACACTTAACCATTTGATCGCCCCTGGTGTTAACCGCTTCCCTGCCAGTGACATTAGTACAGTAACAGTGCATATTCGTAGCACTGATTACTAATAATAACTAGTAATCAGTTATTATCAGTGCAATGATTATCAGTGTAGACCCCACTGTCAGGAGAGCCACTTATCGGCTCTCCTCTACTCGCACCCTGTCAGCGCAAATAGAGGAAAGCAGGTAACTGGCACTTCCTGGTTACATTGTGATCAGCTGTGATTGAATACATGGTAAAGAGCCTACGTCATGGGCAGTTTACCGAGATGGAAGATGTGGTTTGTCAGAGCGAAACACTGCACTACTGATCGTCATGCTTCTCCTGCTGGACGTCAAATTAAATCCCCCCATAATGTTCAGATATCATTGGTGGTCAATTGCACAATTACTCCTACTGGCCAAGCCTTTTATGAAACCTTTTGTTTAAAAGTTTAAATCAGTATTTTTTGCTAGAAAATTACTTAGAAACCCAAAAAATTATATATATATATTTTTTTTTTTTTTTCACAGAGACCCTAGAAAATAGAATGGCTTCTTTGCAATATTTTATGTCACACAGTATTTGCGCAGCGGCCTTGCAAGCACACTTTTCTTGAAAAAAATACACTTTAATAAATTTTAATGCAAAAAAACACCATAGATAACCCATTTTTTTTTTTTGTAAAATACAAAAGATGATAATACCTAACATGTCATGCCTTAAAATTGCGCACACTCGTAAAATGTCGACAAACTATGGTACTTTAAAATCTCCATAGACGACACTTCAAAAATGTTTACAGGTTACTTGTTTAAAGTTACAGAGAAGGTCTTGTGCTAGAATTATTGCTCTCGCTCTAACGTTCGCGGCGACACATCACATGTGGTTTGAACAATGTTTACATATGCTTGTGCAACTTATGAATGGGTTCACTTCTGCGCTTTACTTTTTTTTTTTTACATTGTCCCTTTATTTTTATTTATTTTTTGTAACTTTTATTCCTATTACAAGGAATGTAAACATCCATTGCAATAGAAATAAGGATGGCAGGCCCTCTTTATTGAGAGATCTGGAGTCAAAAAGACCCCAAAAGTAAAAGATCCTCCAAAAAAATGTTTTCAAACTTTTGCTTTAAAAAAAAAAAAAAATTTGCTATAGCCTGGGAACCAGAAGTGACGTCATGACATTGCCCTGGTCCTCCTAGGGCATAGAGATGAGTGGCAGCCATGTTGGCCTCACTCTTCTCCATACCCAGCTACTGCTAGTGTTGGATCGCTCCCGGACTTCACCGATCGGTCAGGTAAGCCCGGGAACGATCAGGAAGCAGCAGGCAGGGGGAGCACCCCTCCTGCCGCTTCTACAAGTGATCCAGTGGCAAATCTGTAGTACCACTGTGTCTAAAAGGTATTCACCTAAAGTAAAAAAAAAAAAATGCGGGGGGTTATGGCGGCTAGCTGCTGCATAACCCCGATATTTAACGTCAAACACATTATGTATATTTACTATAGGCCGGTTGGTAAGTGGTTAATTAAATGCTCCTTTTCCCCCTTCCTCCATTGTGAAAGGAAGGGGCAGGTTCTCTAGTTTAAACAGCATTACTGTTTATATTTGTGATTGCTGTGAATGGCCATCACAGTGATCACAAGGCATGGAGCCACTCCAAAAGACTTGGTGCCTTCAGCCTTTGCTCAGCTGTCTGATGGCTATGGGAGCAGAGGCTTTGAATGCTTACTGAGCACAGGTTACTAGGGAGTGATTACACTGAAAGTTTAAAGTGCGTTTTTAAAAAACAAAAAAAAATATCCTATCTAGAATGCCCAATATTTTGTTGTTGTTGTTGTTGAACCAGCCTTTGAAATCTGTCAAAAGTAAGATATTACTATAGATATAGTGATATATATGAATTTGCTATCTACACTGTAGATTAAGCCCGGGTTAGGCAAAAAAAAAGAAAAAAAAGCACATTTTAGAGCACCACCGTTTTTTTCAGTAGCTACCATCAGGATCTGCTGCCCTATAGTGTTGAAATGTGTAAATGTCTGTATATATAATATGTATGCACTTCCTGCCCCTGGCTTTGAAACCCTGGAAGGAGGAAGGAATGAAGAAGTTGAGAGAGAGAGAGTCTTAGCGACATGTCCTTTCAGTGCTTCAAACCAGAAGAGAATATTATAAACTACTAGGGAGGGAATAAAAAGTGCAGTGTAGATAGGCTGACTCTGAGTTCCACACTACACTACAGTTTCTGCCAGTGAGAAGTTCTATTCCAGGATCGTCGGACAACAGCAGGAGGTTCCTCCCATGACTGCTGATCTTGTCTTCAGGTCTCCAACACAAAGACAGAGGCCGCAGCTTCCTCCCCTGCAACTGGACATTGATGCAACATTCATCTGGACATACGCTATATTGTCAAAAGTATTGGGACGTCTGCCTTTACACGCACATGAACTTTAACGGCATCCCAGTCTTAGTCCGTAGGGTTCAATATTGAGTTGGCCCACCCTTTGCAGCTACAACAGCTTCAACTCTTCTGGGAAGGTTGTCCACAAGGTTTAGGAGTGTGTCTATGGGAATGTTTGACCATTCTTCTAAAAGCGCATTTGTGAGGTCAGGCACTGATGTTAGATGAGAAGACCTGGCTCACAGTCTCTGCTCTAATTCATCCAAAAGATGTTCTATCGGGTTGGGGTCAGGACTATGTGCAGGCCAGTCAAGTTCCTCCACCCCAAACTTGCTCATCCATGACTTTGTGGACCTTGCTTAGTGCACTGCTCTAAATCATTTGGTGGAAGGAAATTATTGTGAGGGGTTGTTTTTCAGGGGTTGGCCTTGGCCCCTTAGTTCCATTGAAGGGAACTCTTAAGGCGTCAGCATACCAAGACATTTTGGACTAGTGTCCCACAACTTTCCTGCCTTAAATTTACCAGGGTAGGTAAACTCATACCTGAGATGGGCCCCACCCCCCCTCCAAACTTTTTAACCGTCACTGCATTCCAAGACCCTTAGACCCTTGCCAACTGCAATGACACATTCCTGGAAAATGAACATTCCCCCCCCCCCCCCAAAATGCATAATATTAGCCCCATAAAGCAATCCCTCTTATAATTAAGGGCTCTTTCACACGGTCCGCCTCCGTAGGCGGATTCCTGTTGCTCAGCGGGGATGACAGCTCCGTCTCTGCTTGCAGAGCGGAGAGGGAGGTGTCTCAGCCCCCGCTGCCCTCTATGGGGGATTGGATGAGAGCGGACCACCTGTCCGCTCTCACCCAATCCGATCCGATCCGATTACTGAACGGATGGAAAAATAGGGTTTCCATCCGTCCAGATTTCACGGACAGGATCGGATGCGGATGGCAGCGGGTGTCAGCGGAGGTGTCTCCGCTGACACCCGCTGCCCCATAGAGCTGCATGGAGGATCCGATCAGATCCGCCTAAAAAACTGACAGGCGGATCCGATCGGATCGCCCGTGTGAAAGAGCCCTAACTCCTTGCGCAATCATAATGACATTGAATGCAAATACAGAATGAAACAAACGAGAATAAAAACAAAAAAATAAATAAATAATTGAAAATCAGATCAAAACTATTACAGGAGGGAGGGCAGGAGAAGCTATCTCCATTCTGTACTAGCCCTGACTGGCTTTTAAGGGACTAGCGCCACCCCTTTCCTCCACCAAAGACCCCACCCTGCCCCACCCTTGCTTTCTCCAATCAGATGGGACGCTTAGTTTTGAACAAAACTAACTGTTTAACCCATGCTATGGTATATTCCATCCTATCCTGCCTCTATAATATTGTGTTACTATTGATCTTTGACATTCTTTATTTTCTATTCACACACACACACACACACACACACACACATATATATATATATATATATATATATATATCAGTCTTGTTGAATTTCACTGGCTTTGGTGGGATTTGACTGACTGATAGAGTTATACCTGTTTATCTCAAAGTTATACCTGTTTATCCTTTAAATATACTGCGGCAGGCTGGCCTTCCTGCGTAAACCGTTGTAGGGCTACATCGGTCGCGCGCCTGCAGCTATGGGGGAGCACGTTCCCACCCCCACTCGGCAGCGGGGACTCTAATGAATGGAGCAGGCGGCTCTGATTGCCGCCTGCCACCTGCGATCACTCCCCGCTGAGAGAGAAGAACTGTCAGCTGTTGTAAACACAGCAGACCGTTGTTCTCCCTGGAATGATCACAGAGAGCCTGTGATCCTTCTATATAGGATCACAGGTCTCTGTGATCATTTCACTAGCCCAACCCCCGTACAGTTAGAATCACTCCCGTAGGCTCACATTTAACCCCTTGATCACCCGCTGTGTTAACCCCTTCCCTGCCAGTGTCATTATTACAGTAACAGTGCATATTTTTAGCACTGATTACTGTAGTAATGTCACTGGTACCCCCAAAAGTGTCAAAAATGTCAGTCAGGGGTCCGATCTGTCCGTCGCAGTGCCGCTAAATATCGCAGATCGGCGCTATTACTAGTAAAAAACAAAACAATAAAAATGACCTAAATCTTTCCCATGGTTAGTAGACACGATAACTTTTGCGCAAACCAATCAAAATACGCTTATTATGATTTTTTTTTTACAAAAAATATGTGGCAGAAAACAAATTGGCCTAAAATGTTAAAAAATTTTGATTTTTACATTTTTTTGGTGGGGAATTTTATATAGCAGAATGTGAAAAATATTGTTTTTTTTTTTTTCAGAATTGTCACTATTTTTTTATTTATAGCGCAAAAAATAAAAATTGCAGAGGTGATCAAATACCACAAAAAGAAAGCTCTATTTGTGGGGAAAAAAAGGACAACAATTTTATTTGGGTACAGCGTCGCACGTCCGCGCAATTGTCAGTTAAAGTATCTGTATCTGCCGAATCGCAAAATATGGCCTGGTCATTAAGGGGGAAAATCTTCCAGTCCAGAAGTGGTTAAGTAAAATAGCAAAACGTTATCCCATTTGTGTCAGTTTGTTCTTAAAAGGTATACTTACAATGTCAGAACCTAGAGTGTCAGGTGGGTTGGATGGTGCACAGGGTTATGGGAGTGCTGAGGAACACCCATCAACCAGCAGCCCTCAAGGGGGCAGTGTTACACACATTAACATGCACATTTTTGCACATTAACATATTAACCTATTGGAACATTAACATACTGTTAATAATCTCTTCTTTTATTAGTGCCGGTTCACACTATTGCGATGACAGACATCGCATGTGATTCGGAGCGCACTGCTCCTAAAATCACATGCGATGTCTGTGCGATGCGAATTCAGCCATACAGTTTGTATGGCTAAATTCGCATCGCAATCACAGTGAACTCGCACAGGACCCTTTTTTTGGCCTGCAGCAGAATCGGATCGCATGGTGGTTCACACCAGTGCGATCCGATTCATGTGCGAACTGTCAGATCGCACTGCGATATGCGTTAGAATCTGAGGGTGTCGTTAACTTTGAATTGACACCCCCAGCGATTCGCATATGGCAAAGAAAAAACAGAGTGCAGAGATCAGGAGTGCAAGTCTCAGCTGTGCCCCAGCTATGCAGCCTACCAAATGCTCAGCAATGCAGCCTCACCAGTGGCCAGCAATGCAGCCCCACCAGTGCCCTTCCAGTGCAGCCTCACCAGTGCCCATCCAATGCAGCCTGCCCAGTGTCCATCCAATGCAGCCTGACTGGTGAGAATAAATTGCTGGGCACTGGTGAGACTGAATTGCTGGGCACTGGTCAGGCTGCAATGCTGGGCACTGGTCAGGCTGTGTTGCTGGGCACTGGCGAGGATGCATTGGATGTTCACTGGTGAGGCTGCATTGCTGGGCACTGGTGAGGCGGCATTGCTGGGCACTGGTGAGGCTGCACTGCTGGGCACTGGTGAGACTAAATTGCTGGCACTGGCGAGACTAAATTGCTGGGCACTGGTGAGGCTGCATTCCTGGGCACTGGTGAGGCTACATCGCTGGGCACTGGTGAGACTAAATTGCTGGGCACTGGTGAAGCTGCATTGCTGGGCACTGGTGAGACTGTATTGCTGGGTACTGGTCAGGCTGCGTTGCTGGGCACTGGTCAGGCTGCATTGGATGGGCACTGGTCAGGCTGCATTGGATGGGCACTGGTGAGGCTGCATTGCTGGGCACTGGTGAGAGTAAATTGCTAGGCACTGGTGAGGCTGCATTGCTGGGCACTGGTGAGACTAAATTGCTGGGCACTGGTCAGGCTGCATTTCTGGGCACTGGTGAGGCTGCATTTCTGGGCACTGGTAAGGCTGCATTACTGGGCACTGGTAAGGCTGCATTGCTGGGCACTGGTGAGGCTGTGTAGATGGGCACTGGTGAGGCTGTGTAGATGGGCACTGGTCAGGCTGCATTGGGTGGGCACTGGTCAGGCTGCATTGGATGGGCACTGGGCAGGCTGCATTGGATGGGCACTGGGCAGGCTGCATTGAATGGGCACTGGTGAGGCTGCATTGGATGGGCACTGGTGAGGCTGCATTGGAAGGGTACTGGTGAGGCTGCATTGTATGGGCACTGGTGAGGCTGCATTGGTGGACACTGGTGAGGCTGCATTGCTAAGCACTGGTCAGGCTGCATAGATGGGCACAGCTGAGACTTGCATTCTTTATGTAGCTCACTCCTGAACTCTGCACTCTGTTTTTTTTCTCTATCTTATCTTCATAACATTTGATAGTCATATACTTCAAACAAATGGGCTGCTGTGCCCGTGCAAATGGAGCCACAGGGAACTGCATAGGTGTGAACCTAGCCTTATACAGTTGCAGGTTCTGGCATGCGGCTGACCTGGAAGAAAAATGTCCATTTTTTTTCAAACTGTTGTTTTACGGTACTTCATGTCTTGTCAGTAAAGCACTGGAGGTGCTAAAGGGGGCACCATTGTTAGAGTATGCTTAGGGCATCAGTTGCCTGTCCCTGCTGTAAGTGACAATGTACATGTTCAGTGTAGCATACAATCTGTATATCCATCAGGCTGCACCACATTTAGGCAATTTCTTAAGCTGGATACACACAATACAACTTTTGTTGGTAGATTTCCTTTAGATTTACCTTCAACTATGTAGTGCAAGGGCCTGCATGATTGCATACAAATTGAAAGTGTTAAAGTTTGACCTCATATTATATGGTTTTGGTAAATCTGAAGGAAAAAATCCAAAGAAAATTGTATAGTCTGTATCCAGCTTTACACTATAGTGCAGTTAGCGGCTACATGCATTATAATCAGTGTCACTCATATTTCTGTACTACAATGATATTTGAAGGTCCATTATATATAAAAACTTAACAAAACACATATGTAGTATGTTTTGTTGCTAAATATTATTTAACCAGGTTTTCCTTAAAAGAAAATGTTGCTTCAATTTATAGGTTTAACAATGCTGATGGGCAGGATACGCCCAGCTGACAGAATGCAGGCACTTCCCACCTAACTACAATTAACTGTTAAAATTGAAATCCAGTCCCTCCACACCCATCCATTAATCATTGCTTTCCTTTCTGTGTCTAGTCATGTGGCCTTCCACCAAAATCTTGGTATAAGCTGGAGAAAAGCGTAGCCACACCCATTTATTATTTATTTTGAACTGTCACTCATTTTAAGTACACAGCTTTGTCATGTTTCATGTATTAGATGTGTGTTATAGGAGTGCTGGAATGATTTAAAGGGTAAAGCCTTTTGAGGTTGCTCTTCATCGACATGAGTTATCACATGAAGTCCTCAGGAAAAGTCTTCAGCACGTGTCAAACACAAGGCCCGTAAGCCGAATCTGGTCCACCAGGCCATTTCATGTGACCCTCGCAATCAGGGCATTTTATTTTAGCCAGAACGTGGTGGAACACTGTTCCGCCAACTCCAGCTCTTGTGCTCCCCACTCACCACTGTCACTTGTAGCCTTTTGTGTTTGGAAAAAACAGCTGTCCTCTCGGTGGATCTCCCAGATCCCTGCACTCACAGTGAGGACAAGGGAGATGCAGAAGCAGGTGTAGTGCGGGATAGGGCATCACGTAGTAAGCTGCACTGTGATCCCCATCTGTGCCTGGGTGCAGAGATACCAATCAATGACCTCCCTTCAAGTGAGAGAGAGAGAGTTGGAGCCTCCTACACTGCTGGGAGGTACTAGAACCAGGCCAGGTAGGAGGAATGAAAGGAAGCTTTTGGAGGGTGGGGGAAGATGGGAGCTGTGAAGGGAGATGTGTGCAGAGGTCAGATCTGAGGAGGGGTGAAAGTGAGATGTTGACAGCCTGTGAAAGAGAGCTGAACAATGCACACACCCCTAAACCCTGCACTCTGTATGTAGAGCACTCCTCAACCCTGCATTCTGCACATAGCGCACCCCTGAATTTTGTACTCGTGGCGCCACGCTGCTGTCTCAGCCAATGAGGAGGAGAGTCCCGGACAGCTGAGTCTCTAATGCAACGTTGCTGGATCGAGATGGTAAGTATTAGAGGGGCTGCTGCACACAGAAGGCTTTTGAATATAATGTATAGAATGCATTACAACCACTTTGGCGTACGTTTGTATTCAGCCCCCTTTACTCTGATACCCCTAACTAAAATCTAGCAGAACCAATTGCTTTCAGAAGTAATCTAATTAGTAAATAGAGTCCACCTGTTTGTAATTTAATCTCAGTATAAATATAGCTGTTCTGTGAAGCCCTCAGAGGTTTGTTAGAGAACCTTAGTGAACAACCAGCATCACGAAGGCCAATGAACACACCAGAAAAGTTTGGGATAAAGTTGTGGAGAAGTTTAAAGCAGGGCTAGGTTATAAGAAAATAACCCAAGCTTTGAACATCTCATGGAGCACTTTTCAATCCATCACCCGAAAATGGAAAGAGTATGGCACAACTGCAAACATACCAAGATATGGCCATCGACCTAAACTGACAGGCCAGGCAAGGAGAGCATTAATCAGAAAAGAGGCCCATGGTAACTCTGGAGGAGCTGCAGAGATCCAAAGCTCAGGGGTAGAATCTGTCCACTGTTAGTTGTGCACTCCTTAAATCTGGCCTTTATAGGAGAGTGGCAAGAAGAAAGCCATTGTTGAAAGAATGCCATAAGAAGACCCATTTTCAGTTTGCGATAAGCTATGCGGAAGACACAGCAAACATGTGGAAGAAGGTGCTCTGGTCAGTTAAGACCAAAATTTAGCTTTTTGGCCTAAAAGCAAAATGCTATATGTGGCGGAAAACTAACACTGCACCAGTGGTGGCCCATCCATTGGGGGCACAGGGGCGCCACCCCCCTATCCATGCATCCGGCCCCCTAATCTACATGCAGGTGCCAAACACATGGATTCCAATATTGGATTTTTTTTTTTTTGAAGCACGTGATTAGAGCCAGAGGCTCTAATGGGACTCAAAAAAGTATGGGCTCGGGGTGCAGAACACTGCGCCCTGAGCCCACCCAGTTGTATGGAAATAGCGAATAAATATTCGCTATTGTAACACTGACTCTCCTCCCAGCCAATCAGGAAGAGGGTTGTGAGACCCCTTTCCTGATTGGCCAAAAGGAGAAGCGATCTTACTGGCCAGTGGCCAAGAAGAGGCAGAAGACACACGGCTGGAGGAGAAGCACAGCGGCTCAGCCATCCAGCACTTCCCGGCTCGGACAGGAGGAGAAGGAGGCGGTGAGGAGGTAAGGAGGCAGGCCGTTGGGGGGGGGGGATGTGTTTCCAACCGACCGACCGGGCAAGGGGAGGGAATGTGTTGCCAACCGACCGACCGGGGGAGGGGAGGGAATGTGTTGCCGACCGACGGTCGGGAACGGGGTGCATTGGTTTGGTTTGCCGCCGCCCAACCCCCCCCCCCCCGGATTACCGAGCACCAGCTGCCACTGCACTGCACATAACCCTAAACACACCGTGAAACATGGTGGTGGCAGCATCATGTTGTGGGGATGCTTTTTTTCAGCAGGGACAGGGAAGCTGTTCAGAGTTGATGGGAATATGGATGGAGCCAAATACAGGGCAATCTTAGGAAAAAAACCTCATAAGCCTCGTACACACGATCAGATTATGGATGAATTTTCTTTAGTTTCTTGTTGCATGCTAGTCTCGTATGGAAAGTGAAGCAGTTACTTTCATACGAAAATTCTCATAAAACAGAATTCAACTTCAGAAGCGATGTCATGTGTTGAATTGTTTTGTGTGTATTCTCTCGTTTCCGAACATGCCTAGTCTTGCTCTAATGATTTTTTTGGGATGGAAACTGAACTAATTAAACGAAAATCGGACGTTGTGTTCACATACGATAAAAATTTTAAAGCCTGCACATCTAGTTTGTGGGGTACCAAAATTCGTAATCAGCTGTCGAAAGCACTATCCTAACGATCCGAAAATCGGCAGATCGTTAGTCGGACTAAAATTGACTTCCGATTTTCTATTATTGTGTGTACAGGCCTTTAGAGTCTGCAAAAGACTTGAGACTGGGGCAGAGGTTTACCTTCCAGACATAACCAGAAAGACTTGCAGCTATAATTGCAGCAAGAGATGGTTCTACAAAGTTTTGACTCAGGGGGGCTGAATATAAAGGCACGCCACACTTATCAGATATTTATTTGTAAAAATTTGGAAAACCATTTATCACTTTCCTTCCACTTCACAATTATGTGCCACTTTGTGTTGGTCTATCACATAAAATCCAATAAAATACATTTATGTTTTTAGTTGTAACATGACAAAATATGAAAAATCTCAAGGAGTATGAATACTTTTTCAAGGCACTGTATTTGAATCCAAAGTTATGTGTTAAAGCATAATGTTTTACTTTAGGACATCTGAGAAGATATATACAATAAGGGCACAAATAGGAAAATACTTAAGGGGGAACCCCATTTTCGTTAATAATGTTTTACTTTAGGACATCTGAGAAGATATATGCAATAAGGGCACAAATAGGAAAATACTTAAGGGGGAGCCCCATTTTCGTTAATAATTTTTTTTTTGTCCTCCCTATGGGTCACCCCTAATGAGTTCAAGCTGTGACCCAAAAGGAGAACCGGTAATGGGAACCTTCCACAAATCATTGAAACCTTTCACACTGTTGTGTCGCTTATCAACTGTTGTGTGAAGCTCAAAAATGTACATGAGCTTCTTTTGGGTAAAATTGTGAGTTTTTAGCGCCATACTCTTTAATGGATGCATCTTAATAAACCTTGAAAAGTGTGTGTTCATGTGCATTTTTCAGGCACTACCATAAAGCCCCGTACACACGTACCGATTGTCGGCCGTAAATATTCGGCCACCGAACGATCGGCCGATTGTCAGCTTGTTAGTATGATGCTTCCGACAGCCGACAGCGCATTTTCGGCCGAAAAGAATCTGTCCTGCAGGCATTCAAATTTTTGTACGCCGACAACAGAACGGCCGATTGTTCGCCAGTCAGTACAGAATTCGGCCGACAGACAGCAGATTTTCAAGACTGGGCATGCTCAGAAAAGAAAAAAGACAAGGAAAGTTAACCATCACATGACATCACTTCTGCAGTCGGCTGTTGTTGGCCGACAAAATTCATGTGCAGTCTTTTGCAGTTTTCAACAGACACGACAGCCCAGGACAAAAGGCGGCCGATCGTTCGGCCGACAATCGGTACGTGTGTATGGGGCTTAAGTCTACCAAAAGGCACTACTTTTAGTCTATGGTGCCCAGCACATGTGTCTGCTTGCACCCAATCAACTCTGAGTTTGTCTACAGCCAAAAAAAAAAAGAAAGGTTTGTGTTCATTTTAGACCTATTTATAATGGAAAGGAGGGAAATAGATGAAAATTAATGTTTATATCAAGTTTTATCTTGGCTAGAATCTTTGGAAAGACACTTTTGTGTATATATATTAGGTGGACAGGACATTGTGTTCCCAAATGGTTTTATGGGTTAGGATGTTTTGATATATGCTATATACATGTAGCACTACTCCCTTGGGAGCTGCTGATTTCGGGTTCCCCTGGGTTACCATTAGCAACAGCAAGGCAGTTCAACATGTTGGCTCAGTCAGGAAACAGTCTAGGAGCTTTGGTTTTTTTGTTTTATTGAGAACTTAGATGGGAGAAGGGAATGAGTGGGATACTCCAACTTATGTAACTATGCACAATTGGTTGGGACGGCTGAATAGCGCTGAGTAACGCTGAGTTGCAGCTAGGCCACTGCTTCACCTTGACATTAGCAGTGAAGTAGTTGTAGCGGCCCCTTTGGCATCGAGTGAATAACGAGAGGAGAGCTTCTGACGGGTGCAGTACTTTTATTCTTTTGCAGCAAAGGTGTGCAGGAGGGTTGAACGTTATTCTCTTTAACACCTTGAACACCGTAAACCATAAGCATCATAAACACCGTAGCACCATAGCACCGTGAAAACTGTAAACGACATACAATACATTTGTTTACAGTGATCACCAAAAAGGGGGTTACAAGGTTAATTACAAATGTGAAGTTACAAGGTGGATTACAGTTGTCTGCACACATATCTAAATTACATTAAACATCTAAGGAAACACGGCCACATGCAAGATGCTTTAGATTATCTATAGCATATTTAAACTAACATCATGGATACAATTTATGTTTAACAACATATATACTTCTATATATATAATAATGCACTTTTACTGCATACCTCGCTCCGCTTGCCAAGGGGTGCAAAACTTTTAAGCCTTAGGAATTCTATCAGCAGTCATCTTCCTGCTCTGTATATAAAATCTGAGTCACAGAAAACTTTACCTCAGAGCTAGAGGAAGGAGGAGTAGGAGTGGTCTAGTGGTTCTGCTGATTAAACATTCCCCAGGGAACCAAAAGGAAGGCAGAAAGGTTCCACCTGGCAGTAAGTGCTGAACAAAGATTTACAGTGATAAGCGGACAGTTACAGTAGTAGTAAGTGAACTTTCTGAGGTAAACTGGACTGTACTGCAGAACAATCTTCAGGGCCCTTCCTGGCACCCCCTTTTTTCCTAATCTTCAGGGTCAACTACACGGCACCCCCTTTACTGTTACACTTCCTGTGTGAGCTAGCTCCTTGATCCCTTGACTTCTCTGGAGTGGTCCCCTTTCCTAGGCAGACCTCTTGACAAATCTCCTGGTACTCACGGACACGGTTTTTCCCAAGAGACTCTGCCAGCAGCTCCACTTGTCAGGACTCTGGATCCCCTACAGCTCAGCTCCACACCTGGTTCACTAGGCTGACTGCCTGAACCACCTTCCTCTCACCTACAGTAGGAGAGACAGCCGTCCACCTCCTCCTGGGACTTTTCTCCTGTCACATGTCCCCTCAGTATTTATGGTCAATCTCAGGATGCATTGCAGGAATGCCCTCCCACTGGGACTGCCATAAAACATGATGTGTCACTGGCTGTGTTTCCTCCACTGTCCAACAAGCTCCATCATTGGATACAGTGGGGACACTCCCTCAGACCCAGTGAATCACACCTGGAAACATGTGACAGGCAATCTAATAGATGAGACTCCCCTGATAAGAAGAAGGAGCATAAATGCATTTACCTAGCACCTACCTAACTAGGAGGGTGCTACATACATAATTGTACCCTCAATAAATTTATTTTATTTTGTTGGTTGTTATGTTTGTGGGATATGTGTTTTCTATCTTGAGTTAATGTTGAGTATAGTATGCCCCTTGCTAACAAGCTTGTATCTATGTGGTCCTACAACTTCTTCTAGATAGGCTTCGTGCACATGAATCCTTTCAGGCATCGGACATAAACTCCAGATGTATTTTCACACCTGGGAGAGACTTCTGCTGCGTACAGCCAAGCTCAGTAATGTATGGATGTATGCTAACTGTATGTGAGTATACACAGAGCTTCTGTAAACTCTTGCATGGGCGGAAATCCCTGAATGTGGCTTTCGTAAATCAAGGAATTTACGCCCAAGTGCAAAGTTAAGCATTCATGGTGTTTACCCATGAAGAGCTAGTGTACAGTCATTGAATACTACAGAGGGCTGTGCACTGTAGCTGTCTCTCCCAGGTGTGGAAACATGTCCGCAACTTTCATTGGATGCTTGAAAGTTTGTGTGCATGAAGCCTTAGAGATTTTTCCTATATGAATACCTTCCTATAGTTGTTAATGCTGAAACCCGTACTACTATCACATATTGGGATTTATAGCTACTCAGCATTTCAAAGGCCCCTTTTACCAAGTCTGCCAGTTTTCTACAACACACCAGTTAAAGGAGAACTATAGGCAAAACTTTTTTTTACCTTGGATATAGTAAGGGAGGGTAATAAACCCTCTCAGTTTTTTTGCCATTTGTCTCCCATTGGGGAGATTTCTCTTTACTTCCTGCCCCATAGCCAAAATAGGAAGTGAGAGCAAATCCCTCCAAAGTGATGAAATCCCTAATTGTAACCAGAGCCGGACTGGCCTACCAGGAAATTTTCCAGTAGGCTGGCAAGTCCCCCTACCCTGGGGCTGCCTGAATGTCGGCGGCACCCATAAAAAAATATCTGCAGCCTGACATTTACACTGCGCATGCACCACTGCCGCTGCTCAGGAAAGCCTGTATATGCTCGGTCATTCTCGGGCAGACGGCGCATGCGCAGTGACCTGATGGCGCCAGGTAGCGCCATTTTTAAATGTAAGGCACCTCACCGATGGGTAAGTAAAACCCTTCCGCAGCCCCTGCATCTCCTGTACCATGCCCACAGCCCTGCATCTCCTGTACTATGCCCTTAGCACTGCATCTCCTGTACCATGCCCGCAGCCTCTGCATCTCCTGTACCATGCCCGCAGCCTCTGCATCTCCTGCACCATTCCCGCAGCCTCTGCATCCCCTGCACCAAGCCCACAGCCTCTGCATCTCCTGTACCATAACCGCAGGCTCTGCATCTCCTGTACCATACCCGCAGCCTCTGCATCTCCTGCACCATGCCCGTAGCCCCTGCATCTCCTGCACCATGCCCGCAACCTCTGCATCTCCTGCACCATGCCCGCAGCCTCTTCCTCTCCTGTACCATGCCCGCAGCCTCTGCCTCTCCTGTACCATGCCCCGAGCCTCTGCCTCTTCTGCTCCATGCCCCCAGCCTCTGCATCTCCTGCACCATGCCCCCAGCCTCTGCATCTCCTGCACCATGCCCCCAGCCTCTGCATCTCCTGCACCATGCCCGCAGCCTCTGCATCTCATGCACCATGCCCACAGCCCCTGCACCTCCTGTACCATGCCCGCAGCCCCTGCATCTCTTGTACCATGCGTGCAGTCCCTGGCATATCCTCTTATATCATGCCCACAGTCTCTGACATTTCCTGTACCATGCCCACACAGCCTATGACCACCTCTTGTACCAGGTTCAAACTTTTAACCAGAATTTGCTCATATATATATATATATATATATATATATATACAGTATCTCAAGTGAGTACACCCCTCACATTTTTGTAAATATTTTATTATATCTTTTCATGTGACAACACTGAAGAAATGACACTTTGCTACAATGTAAAGTAGTGAGTGTACAGCTTGTATAACAGTGTAAATTTGCTGTCCCCGCAAAATAACTCAACACACAGCCATTAATGTCTAAACCGCTGGCAACAAAAGTAAGTACATCCCTAAGAGGAAATGTCCAAATTGGGCCCAAAGTGTCAATATTTTGTGTGGCCACCATTATTTTCCAGCACTGCCTTAACCCTCTTGGGCATGAAGTTCACCAGAGCTTCACAGGTTGCCACTGGCGTCCTCTTCCACTCCTCCAAGACGACATCACAGAGCTGGTGGATGTTTGAGACCTTGTGCTCCTCCACCTTCCATTTGAGGATGCCCCACAGATGCTCAAGAAGGTTTCGTTTTGGAGTCATGCTTGACCAGTCCATCACCTTTCTCCTTAGCTTCTTTAGCAAGGCACTGGTTGTCTTGGAGGTGTGTTTGGAGTAATTATCATGTTGGAATACTGCCCTGCGGCCCAGTCTACGCGGAGAGGGGATCATGCTCTGCTTCAGTATGTCACAGTACATGTTGGCATTCATGGTTCCCTCAATGAACTGTAGCTCCCCAGTTCCGGCAGCACTCATGCAGCCCCAGACCGTGACACTCCCACTACCATGCTTGACTGTAGGCAAGACACACTTGTCTTTGTACTCCTCACTTGGTTGCCGCCACACACGCTTGACACTATCTAAACCAAATACGTTTATCTTGGTCTCATCAGACTATAGGGCATGGTTCCACTAATCCATGTCCATAGTCTTCTTGTCTATAGCAAACTGTTTGTGGGCCTTCTTGTGCATCATCTTTAGAAGAGACTTCCTTCTGGGACGACAGCCATGCAGACCAATTTGACTCCCACCCCTTCAACCTCTGCAGCAATGCTCCCGACAGCTACTGTTTGGCGTGTACGGTCCGTACAAGCCCATTGTGCTGATTCATGTGAGTGTAATTCCACCTGTATGTGAATGAATAAAAGGGTAATAGCAGTGTACACTTAGATGCTTCATTATCTTTATTCACATATCATATCCATGGGATGGTGAGAGGTTGATCCAGGAAGTGGCATCCTTTACACTGGTCTTACTGAGGATTCATTGTTGGTTTAAAGCGGTTGTAAACCCTAGAAAAAAAAAAAAAAAAAACCTGCAAGACAAAGACATAATGGGCTAGTATGCATCGCATACTAGCCCATTATGTGTAACTTACCTTAGAACGAAGCCCCGACACGGACCCCCGGACATCGCTGCGGGCGCTGCCATGATCCCTCGCCGTCTCTTCCGGGTTCGGCGGCTCCGGCGCGGTGATTGGCCGGAAGAGACGGCTCCGGCGTGATGATTGGCCGGAGCCGCGATGACGTCACTCCCGCGCATGCGCGCGGGAGTGATTTTTCCGGCAAGCTCCCGGCAAGTTAATTGAAGGTCCCCCCGGACCTTCAGAGCGCGTGCGCCGCTCGCGCGAGCGGCTGCATGCACTGTAAATATCTCCTAAACCATGCCGGTTTAGGAGATATTATTTGTACCTACAGGTAAGCCTTATTATAGGCTTACCTGTAGGTAAAAGTGTCAAAAAGCGGGATACTACTGCTTTAATGCTTCGGTGAGGTGAGAGGCCATCTTGTGGCCAAACGGTGGTGGCGTCACTTGCACTTTATAATGGAAACATCTATCAAGCACCTTGATTGAATTTTAACCCACGGTTATATTTATGTTTTAGTGGACTTTTATACACTTCACCTTGAATGCACTTTATGGACATTATATATTGCACCTAAGAGTAATATATATTGCACCTTAAGAGAGTTATTGATTTGTATGATGCACAAAGTCACTTTATTTTATATAGCGCTGTATATATATTTGTATACTGGTTATACTGTTTGTCTTATTACAGAATTGCTATTGCGGAGATGATGGTTATGAAAATACATGTGCTACAGTAGCTGGGAATGTGTGTAAGCCTTGGTTCACTCCTACAGATGCCACCGAGTGCACGCATTTATACACGTGTGTCTGGCAGTCCATTCACTTTAACAGGCTGCACTTTGTGCGAGAAAGGCAGAAAACATGCCGCACCAAACTGCATGCCTTTGCAGATGCTTGGGGTGCCATTAACAATTAATGGCACAGCTGTGCATCGGGATACAGTGCAGCACATTTCAATGAGTGTCTAAAACACACAGAAATGATCCTAGCCTTAGCCTAACACTCCAACTGTCGGCTTCCAACTCAACCTGAGATTTATGCTCCATTAGCTTCAATGGAGGGCAGATGAGACTTCGGGGGTCTAAAAGACCTGAAGTTTTTTTAAAAGAAACCTGTCACAACAAAATTGCATCACATAGAGGACTTTTGGTCCCCTATGTGATCTAAAAATAGAGTTTATAGAAAAGAAAAATGCAATTACACACAAGCACTTAACCCGGCCCCCTCAAAAATTATTGACCCTCAAAACTGGTTTTGGCAGTGAAAGGGTTAAAAGTGTGTGTTTGGGCAAAATAAGAAACAAACCTATTACATCACTGCAATACATGCATGCTTGCCTGTGTTGCCCCTGCATCCTCAATACGATGCTAGTGCAGGGAAATAGCTGTTGATCCTGCCAGAAGTTCAGTGAGCTCCTCAGTTCCTCCAGTGAGGTGAAAAATATACCTCTGCTCCATTGAAATGGCGAGCAGTGTTGGCCACTAGGGATGTCCTCAGGCGTGTTCAGATCGTAGTCTCAACCCACCTGAGCAATCCCGCCAGGAAGCAGTTACTGCACACCGCCAACCATAGGCAGCGTGTGTATGTGCAGCTGCGGACTGGGAAATGCCTCACTGTCTATGACTGGTCGTGTGCAGTGAGGACTTCCTGGTGGGATTGCTCAGGTGGGTTGAGACTATGATCTGAACACGCCTGAGCCCATCGCTATTGGCCACCATGCCTGAGGTGTCCCCTGCTGGGCTACAGAACACCTCCCATGTCCTGTAGTCCAAAAGAGAAGAACAGGTCAAGGCTGACAACACTGTGTGGAATTTCAGCCATAATAAAATAAAAAAGGAACACATGGTCCCTGTAGATGCAAGAATACCACTAATGTATTATTTAGGTTCACATGAAAAAAAAATCCTTCCTAGAAGACCAATTATCAGAGGGAGGGGTTAGTCAGCAGTAAAATTGGGGAGTAAGTCCCGGTTCACATATATGTAATGCGGGAACCCTGTGAATCCACTGCGGGTTCCTGCATCGCATTCAACTCGCAGGCAGTTCACACTGCTATATGCGAATCGCTGGGGGTGTCAATACAAAGTGAACGCCCCCAGATCTGTTTGCATATTGCAGTGCAAACTGTCAGTTCGGACAGGAATCGCATAGGTGTGAACATCCATGTGATCCGATTCTGCTGCGGACCCCAAAAAGTTGTGTTGTGTCCAAACCCGATGCATATTCAGCCGTACAATCTGTATGGCTGAATTCTCATCGCACAGACATCGCATGTGATTTGCAGAGCAGTGCGCTCCGAATCAGATGCAATGTCTGTCATCGCACATATGTGAACCGGCGCTAAGTAGACTGTTTACTACAGGCAGTGGTTACATTAACCACTTAAGGGCTGCCCCCCACTGATTTACTGCAGCAGGCTGGCCCTCCTGCGCAAACCGTCGTAGCTCTACGTCGGTCTCACGCTTGCCTCCGGGGCCAGTGGCTCTTATTGCCGCTGGGCACACGAGATTGTTCCCCGCTGAGAGAAGGATGGGCAGCTGTTGTAAACACAGCTGTCCGTTCTTCTCCCTGGAATGATCACAGAGCGCCGGTGATCCTTCTTTATAGGATCACAGGTCTCTATGATCATTTCAACAGCCCAACCCCCATACAATTAGAATCACTCCCCTAGGCTTACATTTAACCCCTTGATCACCCACTGTGTTAACCCCTTCCCTGCCAGTGTCATTATTGCAGTAACAGTGCGTATTTTTAGCACTGATTACTGTAGTAATGTCACTGGTCCCCCCAAAAATGTCAGTTAGGGGTCCGATCTGTCCGCCGCAATGTCGCAGTCCCTGCTAAAAATCGCAGATCGCCGCCATTACTAGTAAAAAAAAAAGACAAAAATCTTTCCCGTAGTTCAGGGGTGTCAAACTCCCATTTCATCGTGGGCCACATCAGCATTATGGTTGCCGTCAAAGGGCCGGTTATATCTGTAGGATTAGATGTCCAGAGCACCCCATGTCCTGGGGGAGGGCAAAGAGAAGCCTTTCTACAGCTGCACAGAGGAGTGCAGGATCTGGCAAAGGAGTTCATTCCTCTCTGCTGTAGACTACAGAGACAAGGTGGGGGCAGAGACAAGTGGGGTGCCGCAGCTGCAGGAGAGGTGCGAGGACCACATGAAATGACCTGGGGGACCGCATTCGGCCCGCGGGCCTTGTGTTTGACACCTGTGCCGTAGTTAGTAGATGCCATAACTTTTGCGCAAACCAATCAAAATAAGCTTATTGCGATTTTTTTTTTTTTTTTTTAACAAAAATATGTAGCAGAAAACAAATTGGCCTAAAATGTTAAAAAATTTTGATTTTAAATTTTTTTGGGGGGGAATGTTCTAAAACAGAATGTGAAAAAATAGTTTTTTTTTTTTTTTTTCAGAATTGTCGCTATTTTTTTGTTTATAGCACAAAATAAAAATCGCAGAGGTGATCAAATACCACCAAAAGAAAGCCCTGTTTGTGGGGGGGGGGAAACTCTATTTTCTTTAGGTACAGCATCGCAAGACCGTGCAATTGTCCGTTAAAGTAACGTAGTGCCGAATTGCAAAATATGGCCTGGTCATTAAGGGGGCTAATCCTTCCGGTCCAGAAGTGGTTAATAAAATCATGCAGGAAAAATACTAAATATGCAACTGAAATGATGGAGGACACAGCTAAATCATGTGTGAGGAATTTGTAGAACATTTCCAGAAGGAAGCATTATTCAAAATCAGAAACTGTGGTTGAGGAAATGGCAAAAAGGGTTTCTATTGCTAACAGATGAGGAAGGGTTATTGCTGTGGACAGTGGAACGGTGTGCACATGAAGGAGAGGTCATGGTGTAAAAGGTTTGGATAAAGAGTACTGAGGAAAGGGCAGGCCTGCAATGTGATCCTTCTCTGTGTTTACAATGGTGGAGAGGAAGTCAATGCATGCTGAATGTGAGGGAGGGAGGGGGTGTCTGTGTGAGAGCAGACTGGAGAGGAGGGGTTGTATTAGATGAGCATGGCTGACTCTGGGAAAGGAGGGGTTGTATTAGATGAGCATGGCTGACACAGACTGTGTGTATGGCTGTGTGCACTCAACCACTGCTCCTACTCTCAATATTCAGGAGTTGTGGGAGGACATGCCCAGTGAGGTCTGGGAGAATTTATACCTTCCAACAACAACTCTTACATCTGTAACCACCGGAAACCACACTGTCGCCTATTATTTCTTGCCAATACTTTAGACAGAAAACACCATCTTTAATTCTGGCAAACAGTCGGCTATAGGGCAGGTTCACGTCTGCCATCTTGTTTTCAAAGTGAGGCTACGATCAACTTCCTTTCAGTGTAATCCTGACTCAATGTACAGTCTCTCTCTTTGTATTGTGTACAGACACTTTAGTTTTGGGTCACATTTGCACACCTGGGTGCCGCAAAGTCTATACATGGAGTCCGAGTGCGAAAATGAGATCTGCGACCAAGCGCCAGCAGAAAGCGACACGGTCCTGTCTAGCAATGATCCTAAGAGCAGCTGTCATCTGATACAGGTAACAGTGCTACAATGAACTGACTGTACACATGTCATCTTGCTACACCTCCACAGACACTGACTGTATACATCATCTGATACAGGTAACAGTGCTACACCGCCGCAGACACTGACTGTATACATCATCTGATACAGGTAACAGTGCTACACCTCCACAGACACTGACTGTATACATCATCTGATACAGGTAACAGTGCTACACCGCCACAGACACTGACTGTATACATCATCTGATACAGGTAACAGTGCTACACCTCCACAGACACTGACTGTATACATCATCTGATACAGGTAACAGTTCTACACCTCCGCAGACACTGACTGTATACATCATCTGATACAGGTAACAGTGCTACACCTCCGCAGACACTGACTGTATACATCATCTGATACAGGTAACAGTGCTACACCTCCGCAGACACTGACTGTATACATCATCTGATACAGGTAACAGTGCTACACCTCCACAGACACTGACTGTATACATCATCTGATACAGGTAACAGTGCTACACCTCCACAGACACTGACTGTATACATCATCTGATACAGGTAACAGTGCTACACCTCCACAGACACTGACTGTATACATCATCTGATACAGGTAACAGTGCTACACCGCCACAGACACTGACTGTATACATCATCTGATACAGGTAACAGTGCTACACCTCCACAGACACTGACTGTATACATCATCTGATACAGGTAACAGTGCTACACCTCCACAGACACTGACTGTATACATCATCTGATACAGGTAACAGTGCTACACCTCCACAGACACTGACTGTATACATTATCTGATACAGGTAACAGTGCTACACAGACACTGATTGTATACATCATCTGACACAGGTAACAGTGCTACACAGACACTGATTGTATACATCATCTGATACAGGTAACAGTGCTACACCTCCACAGACACTGACTGTACACATGTCATCTGATACAGGTAACAGTGCTACAATGAACTGACTGTACACATGTCATCTTGCTACACCTCCACAGACACTGACTGTATACATCATTTGATACAGGTAACAGTGCTACACCTCCACAGACACTGACTGTATACATCATCTGATACAGGTAACAGTGCTACACCGCCACAGACACTGACTGTATACATCATCTGATACAGGTAACAGTGCTACACCTCCACAGACACTGACTGTATACATCATCTGATACAGGTAACAGTGCTACACCTCCACAGACACTGACTGTATACATTATCTGATACAGGTAACAGTGCTACACAGACACTGATTGTATACATCATCTGACACAGGTAACAGTGCTACACCTCCGCAGACACTGACTGTATACATCATCTGATACAGGTAACAGTGCTACACCTCCACAGACACTGACTGTACACATGTCATCTGATACAGGTAACAGTGCTACAATGAACTGACTGTACACATGTCATCTTGCTACACCTCCACAGACACTGACTGTATACATCATCTGATACAGGTAACAGTGCTACACCTCCACAGACACTGACTGTATACATCATCTGATACAGGTAACAGTGCTACACCGCCACAGACACTGACTGTATACATCATCTGATACAGGTAACAGTGCTACACCTCCACAGACACTGACTGTATACATCATCTGATACAGGTAACAGTGCTACACCACCACGGACACTGACTGTATACATCATCTGATACAGGTAACAGTGCTACAATTATACTGACTGTATACATCATCTGATACAAGTAACAATGCTACACCTCCACTGACATTGAATGTTCACATGTCATCGGTTACAGGTAATGGTGCTACACCTTCAGTGACTTTGACTGTTCACATGTCATCTGTTCAATAGCAATGCTACAGCTCCACTGACACTATCTATCTAACAGTGCTACCCATCCACCGACACTGACTATATGCATGTCATCTGATTCAAGTAACAGTGCTACCCATCCACCGACACTGACTATGCATGTCATCTGATTCCAGTAACAGTGCTACCCATCCACCGACACTGACTATGCATGTCATCTGATTCCAGTAACAGTGCTACCCATCCACTGACACTGACTATATGCATGTCATCTGATTCAAGTAACAGTGCTACCCATCCACCGACACTGACTATGCATGTCATCTGATTCCAGTAACAGTGCTACCCATCCACCAACACTGACTATATGCATGTCATCTGATTCAAGTAACAGTGCTACCCATCCACCGACACTGACTATGCATGTCATCTGATTCCAGTAACAGTGCTACCCATCCACCAACACTGACTATGCATGTCATCTGATTCCAGTAACAGTGCTACCCATCCACCAACACTGACTATGCATGTCATCTGATTCAAGTAACAGTGCTACCCATCCACCAACACTGACTACATGCCTGTCATCTGATTCCAGTAACAGTGCTACCCATCCACCAACACTGACTATGCATGTCATCTGATTCCAGTAACAGTGCTACCCATCCACCGACACTGACTATGCATGTCATCTGATTCAAGTAACGCCCTTTCACATGAAGCAGAGCAGATCTTCTATTGATTGGAGTTGAGTGGGACAAATGTCTGTGCCTGCTCAGTTGTGGCTCAGTCATCTGAGCCCCTGATGATGTCCCATAGGAAGAAACATGCATAGGGTAGAAAATGGAGCTTACTGTTGAGACATGCTGCTGTCCAGTCAGGCAACAGTGGCTTGTAAGTGCTTTTAGCTATTTGATTTGGTTGCTGTTTGTATATACTTTTTAATAAAGCTTTTTAGCTAGCTTTTTCAGGCTATCTTTGAACCGCTCCACCAGCCGTTTTATTACATATTTTTCTTTTTTTTTTATTAGACCTGGATACCAGTCCAAAGGGCTCCATGGACCTTCCAATCAGGTCTGCCAGAAAAACTGACTAGTGGACCTGAGCGGAATGCCTGTGTGAAATAGGCCTAACAGTGCTGCCCATCCACCAACACTGGCTATACACACAATCTGTTTCTAGTAACAGTGGGGGCCATCCACTGGAAACTGACTGATACAGATAACAAGGCTACAACTCCACTGACACTGACTGTCCACGTGTCATGTGATACAGGTAACAGTGCTGTCCATCCTCACTGACTGTCCACATGTCATATAATATAGGTAACAGTGCTGCCCATCCACCAACACTGGCTATACACACAATCTGTTTCTAGTAACAGTGGGGGCCATCCACTGGAAACTGACTGATACAGATAACAAGGCTACAACTCCACTGACACTGACTGTAGACATGTCATATGATACAGGTAACAGTGCTGTCCATCCTCACTGACTGTACGCATGTCACTTCACACACTGAACTTCCATTAAAGTGATTGTAAAGCTACTTTTTGTTTTTTTGTTTTTTTTAATTAACAAACTTGTCATACTTACCCTCTCTATGCAATGGTTTTGCACAGAGCAGCCCTGATCTTCTTTTTCTGGGGTCCCTTGTCAGCACTCCTGGCACCTCCTCTTTGGCCAGTACCCCCAAAGAAAAGGCGCTTTCTATGGGGACACTCATGTAGGCTTGCTCATGAACCACCCTGTCTCTGTCTATAGACACAGACAGTGAGGCTCAGCTCCGCCCCTTGCTTCCTCATCACAGTGAGGAGGGAGAGAGACGCTGCTCTTGTGCACAGCGCTGGATCAAGATCGGGCTCAGGCAAGTATGGGGGGGGGGGGGGGGACTAATGCATTCAGGTAAAAAACCTTAAGGCTTCAGAACCACTTTACAGTAATGCTGAAAGGCCAGGCATCCATTGTAAGAGGGAAGCATGAAGTGCTCTAGAATTTCCTGGTAGAGGGCTGCGCTGATTTTGGACTTGATAAAACACAGTGGACCAACACCAGCAGATGACACGGATCCCCAAATCATCACTGCCTGGGGAAACTTCACACTGGACTTCATGCAACTTGGATTCTGTGCTTCTCCACTCTTCCTCCAGACTCTGGGATCTTCATTTCCAAATGAAATGCAAAATTGTCCACAGTCATTGATGATTTGAGGAGCCATGTCATTTGCTGGTGTTGGTCCACTTTGTTTTATGAAGTCCAAAGTCAGCGCAGCCCTCTACCAGGAAATTCTAGAGCACTTCATGCTTCCCTCTGCTGACCAGCATTATGGAGATGCTGATTTCATTTTCCAGCAGGACTTGGCACCTGCCCACACTGCCAAAAGTACCAATACCTGGTTTAATGATCATGGTATCACTGTGCTTGATTGGCCAGCAAACTTGCCTGACCTAAACCCTGTAGAGAATCTGTGGGGTATTGTCAAGAGGAAGATGAGACACCAGGCCCAACAATGCAGATGAGCTGAAAGCCACTAAGAAACCTGGGCTTCCATAACACCTCAGCAGTGCCACAGGCTGATCCCCTCCATGCCATGCCACATTGATGCAGTAATTCATACAAAAAGAGCCCCGACCAAGTATTGAGTGCAAACTATACTGTATATGGACATACTATTTAGTAAGCCAAGATTTCTGTATTAAAAACCCTTTTTTTTAATTGATCTTATGTAATATTCAAAATTTCTGAGATACCGAATTTTGAGTTTTCACTAGCTGTAAGCCATAATCATCAACATTAAAAGGAAAAAATATTTGAAATGTATCACTCTATATATCTTACAGCTTACCCGCTCTTGGATGTGGTGATTACTTTCATTAGATTTCTTTCGGCTTTTTTCTCTTTACTTTAACCTGGTCAGTAACACGCTTTCTGTCTTATGCCCTGTACACACGTTCCGATAATCGTACGATAAAGCTTGCCTTCGACCTGATCGCACAATAATCTGATCGTTCGTACACAGCTTTCAACAGCCGATCATGACAGTTCATCCAACAAAATCCGAAGGGACAAACAGGAAAACTTCTGTTGTACGACAGCCTCGCGAACGACAATCGTTTCATCAGTACACTATGCGTCTGCTAAAAATCGATCGACAAAGACCGCGCATGATCAAACACTAGAATAGCATGGAAAAAGCCTGGCTGCCATTGTTTTTTGTTTTGCACCATCTGATACGTAGCAACCAGGAAGCTTTTCCCAAATCGTATGACAAAAATCATACGGTTTGTACGCATTGTTGAATTCGATGTTAGTTTCATGCAACAAAATGCGAACGATAAGTCGTCCGATTATCTGAACGTGTGTACGGGGCTTTAAACTGGCCATATGCATAGATTTTTTTTCCTCTGTTCAGTCTGCAGGCTGAATAGAAAACATCTAACAGATTCCTCTATCTTTGCTATTTGACAAATTAACAAATTTCCCCCTGCGGCTATTGTAGTTTTACAGCAGTACCCACCCGCTGTCAAAATACTGAACAGCAGCTGCATCTGATTGGATACAGGCACTGTTCAGCCAATAATTTGCTGCCCGGCTCCTTCAATTTTTTTATTCAAAGGATATTAGGCAGGAGGCGGCCAAGAGGACCACACACTGGGCAAATTTCTGCCAGTTCCTCAGGAACCAGACAAAATTAACCACTTTACGACCGCCCGCTGCAGTTATACTGCGGCAGGCAGCCGCTCCTGCATAAACTGCCGTAGGTATACGTCGGTCTGGCACAGGCAGCTAGGGGCGAGCGTGCGTCGCCGGCGGCGCACTCCCTCCCCTGCTTGTTAGCGGGGAAGCCGATGCATGGGGCAGGCGGCTCCGAATGCTGCCTGACACCCGCGATCGTTCCCCGCTGAGAGAGAAGAACGGCCAGCTGTTTCCTATAAGTAGACGCGATAACTTTTGCGCAAACCAATCAAAATACGCTTATAGCGATTTTCTTTGTTTTTTTTTTACCAAAAATATGTAGCAGAAAATAAATTGGCCTAAAATGTTAAAAAATTTATTTTTATTTATTTATTTTCTGTTGGGAATGTTGTATAGCAGAATTTGAAAAATATTGTTTTTTTTTTTCAGAATTGTCGCACTTTTTTGTGTATAGCGCAAAAAATAAAAATCACACAGGTGATCAAATACCACCAAAAGAAAGCTCTATTTATGGGGAAAAAAAGGACATCCATTTTATTTAGGTACAGCATCGCACGACCGTGCAATTGTCCTATAATTGTGGTGCATATATAATAATATCACAAACACGATATACTACAACGCACTAGCAGCGCTAAATACATAAAAGGGTAAAAGTGCAGTCCACTGGGATAAAGTCCATGTGCTCATATGATCATGCAATGTGCCCAGGATGTATCCAAATCCAAAATCGTGAGTATGTTGTTAAATACACCGGACCCTCCACCGCACCAGTGTGCTCCCCCAAATCAGAAACACTCACCAGAAATCTGGTCAAAAAAACGCCTGTAACATCAGCCTATCACAGCCTAAGAAACGATCTCCACAGGAATTAACCAGGACCGCCAGCACTTGAACCGTCTCAATCGGATCAGTTCTTGTGGTAAACCCACAGGAGGTTCCAATCAAGCAGGGGTGGTACATGTGGAAATAATAACTCACACAGGGCAATATTGCATGGCTAAAACACCGCTTTATTATCCAAAGATATACCCCCAGTAGCTAATGCACTTACAAAGTAACAAAACAAAGCAAGCTTGTCATAAAAGGATGAGGCATAACCTGCGTACAGAGGCCGGTCCCCGTTGTAGCAACTCGCCGCTGGTACCAAGCGATAGCGAGCCTCGGGTTCAGCATCGGACGCCGGTCCTGCCTCGTGACCGCGTGACCACGCACTGACGCGTTTTGTTAGCAAGTAACTTCAACAGAGGGCGTGGTCACGCGTGTACGGTCACCGCTATTTGACTGTACCGAAGGGGCGGTTGCACCAATCAGCCGGATGACGCAGGCTCCTCCAGCCCGTCGTCACTTCCGCCCACACAGGAAGTCATATCATACAACGCTGGCTTCCGCCCTTACAGAGCGTCACTGCCATCTCCGATCAAGGCTGTCCAATCTACACAACACCCCTAGAGACGAACGGAACAAGCACTCGTCAGGTCATGAGCAAATCATATAGCCCATATATACGTTTATAAACATATACAGTACAATAGCGACTTATTGCAAATATAATTATAATAAATACAATAAAAAATGTGATTACTATTCAGTAAACCTAACGATAATCACTCTTTTTAAAAACATATACAATGTTAAAAATGGATAAAATATCCTAAGACAATTCATAAAAAGAATCATTACAAATTTAAAATTAAACCATATTAGACTGCAAAAAACAGGAAAAGATAAAAGGTAAAAGACTAAATCCTAAAGTTCAAAAAGATCACACACAAAAGGGGAAACACGATGTTAATAATCACTTATGAAACAGTTGATATCTAAATCAACGTTTAGCCCTTTGGGGTGCAGAGAGTTGGTCAAAAATATCCAATGCGTTTCACGCTTGGATAACTCTCTTACTCTGTTTGAGCCCCTCCAGACAGGTTTGACATTTTCAATACCCCAAAATTTTAACTCACTAGGATCTTGATTGTGATACTTTTTGAAATGCAGAGAGACATTATGGTCCTTATAACCATTTTGAATATTCGCAATATGTTCTGAAATACGTATTGCGATGGTTCTTTTCGTTCTACCGATGTAAATTAAGCCACAAGGGCATTCTAGGCCGTATACCACATGTGTGGTGTGGCAAGTGATGAGATCCTTGATATCAAAGGTCTCACCATTCGCGGAAGAACTGAAAGAAGAGAACCCCCGCAAGTGGGTCTGCACCTTTCTACATGTCTTGCAGCGACGACAGGCATAAAAACCCGTCCTGTCATCCCAAAACATGGAAGGTTTGGTAGGGGGGTCAAGGACCTTACACACCAGTTGGTCTCCAAAGGTGCGTGCTTTTTTGTATATAAAGGTGGATGTAGGTGGAATGATACTACCCAAGATCCTATCCACACTCAATATACCCCAATGTTTCCTAATAATGTCTTCCACTTCTCTATATTGGGAGTTATATTGCGTAAGGAAACTCCACTCCTGCTTATTATCAGTTGGTCTCACAGTATCTGCAAGACATTCCTGCTGAGAAATGCCCAGAACTTCAGTGATGGTACTATCAAGCTTCCGTCCATCATAACCCTTCTCCAGGAAACGATGTCGGAGAACCTGAGCCTGTGTCAGAAAGTCCGTATCCAAGGAGCAGTTCCTCCTCACACGTACGAACTGCCCCTTGGGGATATTCTGTAACCAACGGGAGTGGTGACCACTATAAATGGGTAAATACCCATTCCGGTCTGTAGGTTTAAAGTACACACGAGTCTCCAGTGTTTGATTTCTTATCATCACCTCTACATCCAAAAAATGGATGGACTCACGACTCCAATTAAACTCTAGTTTAACACCATTATTATTGGAGTTAAGCGAGTCAGCAAAGTCTCGCAACGTACTTTCCGGACCTTCCCATATGAAGAATAGGTCGTCAATGTACCTTCTGTAGATCTTCAGCTCGTTCTTAGCTAGAGCATAGATAAACCGGTCCTCCCATTCCCCCATAAAGAGATTGGCGAGGCTGGGAGCGAATTTGGCTCCCATCGCCACGCCCCTTTTCTGGTTATAGAAGGTTCCATTAAACCAGAAATAGTTATGCGCTAAGCAAAACTCAAGTGCGCATTTTAAAAATCTCTTTTGGGGGTCCGGGAGGTCGGTGCGACTACAGAAGGCCCAATTCAGAGCTAATAATGCGTCCTCGTGCTGGATTATAGTATACAACGAGGACACATCCGCTGTTACTAGAAATACTTCTTTATCTGGGGATATCTGGACGTCCTTCAAGGCAAGGAGGAAGTCTTTGGTGTCCTTGAGGTACGACCTCAGACTCACCACACTGGTCTGTAGAAAGAAGTCCAGGTACTCACCCAGTCTAGCGGTCACTGAATTGATCCCATTGACGATAGGTCTAGCTGGGGGATTTTGTGCATCCTTATGTATTTTAGGAAGAGTATATATCGTTGGTACTCTATTAAAACTCGGCATAAGGTATCTCTGCTCTTTATCAGACAGAACCCGATGATAGTAGCCAAAGTGTATGAGATCTTTCAAGATCCTTCTATATTCAAGGGTTGGATCCCCTCTCAACTCCTCATAGGTTTCTGTGTCTGAAAGCATGTTACTGAGTTGGTTCAGATAGAAATCTTTCCTTAAGATCACTACCCCTTCCCCTTTGTCAGCTGGTCTAATTATGATATTTTTCCTCTCCTCCAAAGCCTCCAAACCCTGTTGGATGTGTCTAGGGTTCACCCCTTTTCTGGGCTGCAGGGCTCTCACATCCTGCAGTACCAGATTTTTAAACACATCAACACAATGGTTGGAGGACTGTGGAGGATTAAAAAGGGAGCGGTTTTTAAGACCACTATCCACCCCCACAATAGTAGCCACACTATTAGACCGGCTATTATTGGTGACCCGGTTAGGGTTAAGAAAATGTCTCTTTAAATTGATCTTCCTAACATACTTGTGCACATCTACGTACACATCAAATTTATTGAGGGGTCTATGCTTAGCACACTTTAAACCAGCATTTAAAATGTTAGTCTCTTTTTGTGTGAGAGAAATGCCTGCCAAGTTATACACACCCGTTAATCCACCAGCCTTCTTTTTTTGTTGGTACTTCCTCCCTGCTCGACATCCTCGCTTGCGTGTTCTGCTCGAAGAGGATATTGGGAGGATGGACCGGCCCTCGGTGGATAACTCGGGGGACCCCATTCCATGGGTCTCCCCCTCCAGGGTCTGCCCCCCCCCGTCTCCCTCCCCTGCCCCGACCGCCCCTCCATAAAAAAGGGCGGGGTGGGGGTACAGGCGTGGATGGCGCATTAGCGTCACCCAATGAATCATACCTGTTAAAGGTTGGGAGGGGTTTAGGGGAGTTAAGACCACCACTATAAGTAAATCCATCCTGCCCACCATTCCTAAAAGGAACGTGTTGCCATTGGTCATGGTTAGATGGATAATTATTACCATTGGATTTAGTCTTTCCTTTTTTCTTTCCCTTTTTAATGGGCATCTGTGGTGCCGAATTGGCATAGTAACTCGCACCCATACCACTAGAAGTGGATGGGAGCGGAGTACTAGGAACAGACTCCATGGACTGTGCAATGGACTGTCCAGACAAATTTTGCCAAACATATACATTGCCAGTCCTGAAGTCCTGTGTGTCCCTCTTATATTTCTTAATTTTCTTTTTATGTGTGTCCTTATCTATTTTATCTAATTTCTTCTTTACATCCGTATTGAACTTAGTAACCTGAGCTAGATCTTTATCTGGCTCTAGGATTAGCTGTAATTCGGCAATCCTCTTTTCAAGCAGAGCCATTTTGCGTTTTTTCCTTTTCAATACTAATTGTTGTAACTCAGTACCTGCTTTGTTGAAAAAATCTAACCATTCCTTAGTTGACACCTCATCATTGAGGGCATCCTGGGGACTGCAATTGTCCTGTTATAGTAACGCAGTCCTGAATCGCAAAATATGGCCTGTCATTAAGGGCGCAAATCCTTCCGGTCGAGAAGTGGTTAAAGCTGCGTAGAGCCAGCTTTAAAGTGGAGTTCCGGCCTCGGGGGTCAATTTGAGCTAAAAATACCCCTGGGACAGTCAGGGCTAGTACATTCCATAATGGATAGCCTTTGAACTGTCCCGGGTCGCACTTACCTGTAAGAAGAAATACTTACCTTGAAAATTTCTTCAGCGCTGCCATATCAGGTGTAGGCAGCTGAAGCCGCAGCGTCCCTCTTCGTGTCCTCTTCCGTGACGTCGGAGTCCCACAATGCACTGCACCGGCCCCGCTCGTCACTTCCGGTGCAGGCGCGGCATTCCTGCACAACTTCTGGGCATGCCCAGAAGCTGTTTAGCAGTGAATGCTGCGCCTGCACCGGAAGTGACGAGCGGGGCCGGTGCAGGCGCATTGACTCCTGGGAGCGATGACGTTCAGCTCCCAGGAATCATCGCAAACTGGAAGTGACGGCGCGGCCGCAGAGGGAGGAAGTGGAAGGAAGGTGAGTATATTTTCTTCTATAATAAGGTAAGTGACCAAAAAAAAAATCGTCACTATCCATTTCTCTTTCAGGTTGCCCTCAGCAAAAATCTATTTTTTCGATTTTGAGGCCGGAACTCCGCTTTAAGGTGGCTAAAATCACTCACTGTGCACTACAAAGGAGCAGCATTGTCAACCTGTGAGGAGATTAGTGTTAGATATAGATTTAGATGAACTTTAAATTAGTTGCTATAAAATGAAATCCTGATTCCAGGTAACCCCATTTTTTTCCCCATTTGAATGAAGAGATTTAAAGCCCATCTCTTGGCAACCTGCAACTTCTGGAGCATAGGAGAGAAAAGTCTGCAGGTTTTACAACCTGGAGGAAGTCTGCAGGAGTGAAGGACTGGGTAAGTAAAACTGCCTTTTCCCATCCCCTAGACCAGTGATGGTGAACCTTGGCACCCCAGATGTTTTGGAACTACATTTCCCATGATGTTCAACTATAGTGCATGAGCATCATGGGAAATGTAGTTCCAAAACATCTGGGGTGCCAAGGTTCGCCATCACTGCCCTAGACCTAAACAAGCATTTAACCCTTGCAGTGTGGAGCCAGCCCCACTGCAAGGGATAATTTTTACTTTCCCTGGAGTTCAGCTTTAACCTATATGAATAAAAGTTGACCACTGAAAGCACCTTGTCAGTGGCCCCTCTCATCCCTCTTAGGCCTTATTCACACTACTCTCATGGGTCAAATCTTGCCAATTCCCACAATTTTCTGTGCAAAAGAAAAAACATGCAGTGACATTCATTGTTTATGGCACCAAGCAAGAATCGCATTCTTGCACACGCAAAAATGAACGGTACTAGAAGCACGGAATAAGCGAAAATCAAAAAAGGTGCATGACCTTCTTTGCCACGTCTGTTGCATGTATGGAAGCCCATTGAAATGAACCTATCTCACGCTGCACTCTCAAGTGCTGCATTGCAGGACAGGTGGCACTACAGGAGGCTGGGGTTGGGTTGGTAATTTTCTTATTCTAAAGAGGTTTGCTTCAAGGTCCCTAATTTTTTTACTTGTATTTTTTATGTCAATATATATTTACAGTGCTTGATTATATACATACATGTTTTCTTCCTTACAATTAGGATACTGAAATCTCCAACATGAGTCCTCTTGATTACATTACGGAACAAGAAGTTGCAGAAGACATGTGCAAGAGAAAGCTGAACCGGAGAAAAAAGGATGGAAAAAGCATTAGGAAAAGAGCACAAAATTATTCTCCTCAGATGTCAAAAGAGGCAGGTATGACCCCGTCTTATATAAAAGTATACATGCACATGGATATTTGCAGGAACAAGGGAGCTTTAGCCTGAAAAAACGTAATTTTTCCACCTCCGAGGAGCTGCGAGTGATGCCTACAAGCACCCATAAAACTGCACAGCTAATTGCGCTTGTACTTGTAAACTTGTGTACTCATGCTTACCTGTGCATGTGAGTATGACGTATTTACCAATCATGGAGATGTTGCGTTCAGGAAATGCATCGTACAGTGAAGAAAATAATTATTTGATCCCCTGCAGATTTTTTAAGTTTGCCCACTCACAAAGACATGAAGGGTCTATAATTTGTTATCATAGGTGTATTTTAAATGATAGAGACAGAATATCAACCAAAAATCCAGAAAAAAACACATAAAACAAATGCCATAAATTAAGTTACAGTTCAGTGAGTAAAATAAGAATTTCATCCCCAAGCAAAACATGACTTGGTACTTGGTGGAGAAACTCTTGTTGGCAAGCACAGAGGTAAGACATTTATTGTAGTTGGTTACCAGGTTTGCACACATCTCAGGAGGGATTTTGGTCCACTCTTCTTTATAGATCTTCTCTAAATCCTTAAGGTTTCTTGGCAACTCGAAGTTTCAGCTCCCTCCATAAATCCTTTATAGGATTAAGGTCTGGAGATTGGCAAGGCCACTCCATGACCTTAATGTCCTTCTTCTTGAGCCACTCCTTTGTTGCCTTGGTTGTATGTTTTTGGTCATTGTCATGCTGGAAAACCCATCCACGACCCACTTTCAGTTTTCTGGCTGAGGGAAGAAGGTTCTCATCCAAGATTTAACAAAACATGACCCCCATCCATTGGCCCCTCAATGCGGCAAGGCTGGCCTGTAACTTTAGCAGAGAAACCGCCCCAAAGCATAATGTTTCCACCTCCATGCTTGACTGTAGGGACGGTGTTCTTACGGTCATAGTCAGCATTTTTCTTCCTCCAAACACAGCGAGTTGAGTTAAGGCCCGTACACACGTAGCGATTGTCGGCCGTAAATATTCGACCGCCAAACGATCGGCCGATTGTCGGCTTGTTAGTATGATGCTTTCGACAACCGATTCCGACTTTTCGGCCGAACAGAATCGGGTGTGCAGGCTATAAAATTTTTGTTGGCCGTCACCAGAACGGCCGATTGTTCGCCAGTCAGTACAGAATTCGGCCGACTAACAGCAGATGAGCAAGACTGGGCATGCTCAGAGAAGAAAAAACACACGGAAAGTTAACCATCACATGGCATCACTTCTGCAGTCGGCTGTTGTTGGCCGACAAAATTCGTGTGCAGTCTTTAGCACTTTTCAACGCGACAGGACAGCAACGGACAAAAGACGGCTGATCGTTCGGCCGACATTCGGTACGTGTGTACGAGACTTTAGTTCCAAAGTAGCTCAATTTTGGTCTCATCTGACCACAGCACTTTCTCCCAATCCTTCTCTGAACCATTTAGATGCTCATTGGCATGACTGTACATGTGCCTTTTTGAAGAGGGGGACTCGCCGTGTTTGTGGGAAGAAAAATGCTTGACCCTAAGAACACCATCCCTACCTCTGTGCTTGCCAACAAGGGTTTCTCCATCAAATATTAAGCCATGTTTTGCTTGGGGATCAAATACTTATTTTATGCACTGAACTGTCTCTCCATTTATAATATTTGTATTGTCTTTTTTTCTGGATTTTTGGTTGAAATTCTGTCTCTATCATATAAAATACACCTAACGTATGATAACATTTTATAGACTCTTAATTTCTTTGTAAGTGGGCAAACTTATAAAATCTGCAGGGGATCAAATAATTATTTTCTCCACTGTATGCATGGATAAAAGCCAATGCAATCGAGAACTGTGCTTACATGAGTACAAGTGCGCACAGCCATGCACTTATATGGCTGGCTGTATGGGTCACCTGTGGCTCCCCCAGGCATTGGAAAACACCAGGAGTTTTACGCATGACCTCCCATGTGCCTACAGACATTTGTGTGTATGTATCCTAAGTTTGAGTCAAAGACACCCTGCTGTCACATTCTGTACATATCCTGCACATCTTTTTTCAGGTACCTCCACAGCTGCAAACTTCACTGACTTCTAGTTAATCTCTGGTCATACACTCAGCAAAAATTATTATTATTATTTTTTAATGGAAATTATTTTTATTGCTTTTAAACAATAGTATATAAGGCAACAGTTACAGCGATAACCACAAAACAAACCAGCTCTACAATGCATCAGCACTAACAGCCAGTACAAAGCAATGGATCTCAAAGTACAGTAAAACCTTGGATTGCGAGTAACTTGGTCTGCAAGTGTTTTACAAGACAAGCAAAATGTTTTAAATAACTTTTAACTTGATTAACGAGCAATGCCTTGCAATACGAGTAGCAACTGAGTATAAAAGAGAATAGGGGCACCTCTAAGTGTAGCAGCATGGTTACATTTAAAGTATAACTAAAGACAAAACTTTTGGTGGAGAGGGAGTAGAATCCCAGTCAGTTTTTATTACTGTCTGTAACCCCATTAAGGAGATTCACCTTCTCTATAATTCCTGTTTACCATCATTATAGAAAGTGAAAGTAAAAGAAAATACCTAATTTTGGGTTGTCCCCAGAAAAGTAATAGAGGAAAGATTTTCCAATAGGAACACTAGTTCTGGTGTGTTGGGGGTCCCCAAGAAATTCCCTTAATTTGCAGGGATTTCCTCTCACTTCCTGTTTGGCTTTGGGACAGGAAGTGAAGGGAAATCTCAGCAATTGGACACAGATGGCAAAAAAAAAAAAAAAAATTCCCCATAGTTCTACTTTAATGAAGGTACAACATTTAGCAACTCGGTTGAAGATTAAAACAGGTACATTTAAGTGTGCAAGCATCCGGGGTAAAGCTATCCACATAGACCGCCCTCCACACCGCCGGCTCTCACCACTGTCAGTCTCTGCAATAGTGACCAGGAAGAGTACCCTGCAGTAGAGCGATCTGAAAGCAAAGCTTGAAGAGCTCGTGGAGCGTACATGGAAGGGATGGGGCTGATGACGGTGGCAGTGCGGAGGACGGTCTATGTGGACAGCTTTACCCCGGATGCCTGTATACTTAGTTGTGCCTCTTTTAATTCTCAACCATGTGAGTTGCTAAATGTTGTACCTTCATTAAATGTAACCATATTGCTACATTTAGAGGCACCTCTCTTTTCTTTTATACTCTGTAGCTCCTGCTAGATTCTGGTTTATGTATTCTCTATTGACACTTTTTTTTTCACCACAGAGGTTATCCTACCTACCTACATTTTCATATAGATAAATGGTTGTGGAACGATTCATCTGAGTTTCCAATATTTTTCATGGGGAAATTCGCTTTGATATACAAGTGCTTTGAATTACAAGCATGTTTCCAGAACGAAATATGCTCACAGTCCCTCCTAGGTAGGTGCTAGGAAAACGCATCTATTTGCTCCTTCTGCTTATCAGGGGAGCCTGATCTGTTAGGTTGGCTGTTGCATGTCTCCAGGTGTGATTCACTGGGTCTGAGGGAGTGTCCCCACTGTATCCAAAGAGGGAGCTTGTTGGACAGTGGAGGAAACCCAGCCAGTGACACATTGGCTTTTGTGGTAGTCCCAGTGGAAGGGCGTTCTTGCAATGCATCCTGAAATTGCTCATAAAAGCCGGGGGGGGGGGGGTGGGGGGTGGAACTTGTGACAGGGTGTCTTTGGCGGGAAGCAGAGTCCCAGGAGGAGGCAGGCAGCAGTCTCTCCTCCTGTAGTGTGTGAGGAAAGTGGTCTTGGGCAGTCGGCCTAGTGAACCAGGTGTGGAGCTGAGCTGCAGAGGATCCAGAGTGCTGACAGTGGAGCTACTGGTGGAGTCTCTCGGGAAAAACAGTGTCTGAGAACTAGGGTCTGGCCCAGGAAGGGGGACCACTCCAGTGAAGTCAGGGGATCAAGGAGCTAGCTCACAAAGAGAGTATGACAGTAAAGGGGGTGCCATGTAAAAAGCCCTGAAGAATAGGAACAAAAGGGGGTGCCAGGAAGGACCCTGAAGTGTGTTCTGCAGTACAGTACAGCTTATCTAAGGCGGTTCATTTATCACTACTTCATCGCTATTGACAAGGTGAAGCAGCAGCCTTGCCACATTCAAGTGCAGTTAGACGTCCCAGCAAATTGTGCATAGGGTATTCAAGTTGGAGTATCCCACTCATTCCCTTCTCCTATCTAAGTTCTAAATAAAACAACAAAAAACCCAAACCCCTAGACTGTTTCTTGACTGAGCCAAGCACTTTAAAGTCACTAAACTATTGTACTGAAAAAACAAATTTGTGAGGATTCATGTGTTGGAAACCCAACCGCACTGAATCTTCACAAGAACAAATGACTGGACTTTCTAAGGCACATCATAGACTGAATCAAACGACTCATATGTTAAAAAATATATATAATTTTATTATTCAGATACAAAAAAAAACTAAAAAATTGAGGGCAAAAGACACATAAATTGTCCTCATTGGAAAATACAAGACATGTAACAATCAACATGAATTCTCTAAAATCGAATAGCCTAAGACAATTTTTACCCAGATAATCCTGCTAGGTAAATGGAAAAATTGTGTAGGTTATTATGCATTCATAATGCTTTCACAATATTTAAGTACATCACATGTATATAGTCATATCTGATCTTTAGTTTGACCTAAAGATCAGATATGACTGAATCCTCACAAATTTGTTTTTTCTTTCTAATTTTGGATGATGGCACAAGTTGGGTAGTTCAATTTCTTTAATGCTAAACTATTGTACTGTTGCTATGGGTAACCCAAGGGAACCCTTCACCAGCAGCTCCCAAGGGAGTAGTGCTACAAGTACAATATGTACACATCAAAGTAACAACCAGTCCCCATAATGGAATAAAATATAAAAAGAAAAGCAGTTGCAAAATATGGCTCCAACACAGGTGAGGTATTTTAAACAGCAAAAAACTTTATTAGAGAAAAATAATTGGATAAAAATCAAGCAACAACATCAACACTATATAAAATAGTATTAGCAATTAACCCACTGACATGGAGATAAAAATATGTATTGGCTTGGAACACCGACCGCTTACACAGACTGGCTGCTTGGCGCCCAAATCCTCCTTGGTGGACGGTAAGCTCCCACACCCTCTGGCGGACACCACGGCTTGCTCCCTCAAGGGATCCACCACGGCCAGACCTGTCTATGGATTGACCCTTAAGCAATTGACAGACAGTGCGCAGCGCAAACCATATGGACTTACGCGACTCATACGGTCAGTAACCGGCTTTGTTCCTGTGGCTATATGTCTGTATACCTGTCAGCCCTGGCGGTACTCACATAACAGACAATATTGCACGAAAGGCTGATCGCATTATCTGAGATATACCACATGTGTCTACCAGTGAGCACAGTCACCTATCCCGGACTGTTATACCCACAGACCAGAGGACATTCCACTCAATAGGTGCTCTGATCGCTCAGACACAGATACTGACTCAATATCAGATTGCATATGCTGAATCACCGCCTCAAGCTGTTTGTCTGCTTGCTTCGCTTGCTTGTCTGTCTGCTTAAAGCCATGTTCGTGCTGCTTTATATGGTGTCTACTGCTGTGTCTCTGTCTATATGATGTTGGAAGACTTTGGAAAGTGCAGCCATATAATTATATGTCCATTTGCCAGAGTGAGCTTGTGGTAGAGCAACTGCCTTTTACACCGACACAGGTGTGAGGACCCTGCATCCAGCGGTCATTTATGGAAATCCCTGCATTACCACGGACTGAGACCTTTACACCACTAAGCTGATCATTATTCCCAGTTGGTCAACTCCACAAACCTGGAAGTGATCCCTGCATATATATACATATATTTACAAACTATAGGGTGGTTAATCTCATGGTAATCCTTTGACCTAATTATTAGGTTGATTTCCTCATGTGCCATCTGGGTGGTGGGTGGAGTCTGATAATAGCGAAGTAGCGGCATTTCACAAGACAGGACCCAATACAGATTTTTATCTCCATGTCAGTGGGTTAATTGCTAATACTATTTTATATAGTGTTGCTTGATTTTTATCCAATTATTTTTCTCTAATAAAGTTTTTTGCAGTTTAAAATACCTCACCTGTGTTGGAGCCATATTTTGCAACTGCTTTTCTTTTTATATTTTTTTTCCTGATTCTAAATAGTTGCTTGGCCCACAGGCTATATGCTGCTGGTTTTGAGGAAATATACTATACACACTATATGTCACACCCTCATACCCCGAAAGGATTCTGAGTGATTTCCTGAGGTTCAGTTCTTCCCCCCCCCTTATCCCTTGGTACACCCATAATGGAATAATTTGAATTGAAAACAGAACAGCAACATCTTCAAAATGATCAATACATCGGCTTCCCTCAAAGAAGCATGGCAGGGGATTTCGGGGCTCAGAAAGGCACAACAACCCCAAGAAATGCTCAGGAGGAGAAGCATAAAAAACACAAATGCTTATTCAGATTCCGTAGACATATTGTTTACTGAGCCCCCCCATACACTTTATCAAATTTAACTGGCACACCTCTACTGGTATACGTGGATTTATATAAAAGGTAAAGTTTTATTAATTACCCCTTCCAGGACAGGATAGTCAGAGCAGCAGGCCTTTTCCATGAGAGAATAATAAGCTTCCTGGGGTAGTAGAACATTAATGAAAGTAGGGTACATATCACCTTCGTGGGAGCTAAGGGGTCTACCAGGCTCATGAGACAAATTTCAACTGAGGGCTGAAAATTTATCGTCGTGACCCACTGGACACATTGCACAACCTCCAGCCAATGTTGCTGGATGGTCGCACAATTCCAAAGAATGTGAAAAAAATCGGCTTGCAAGGAGGTGCTACATCAACATTTAGAAGTCTGAGCTGGGAAAATCTTGGCTAATCTGGCTGGAGTCAAATATATCCTATGTAGGAACCTACTGTATAGTGAATAAAGTGATCCCTTGTTGACACAAGTCTAGTAAAGGGGGCATCCCACATATCATCCCAATTGTCCCCATTCATTTGAGGGAAGTCAACTGACCATGCGTTCCCTTATGGCATAAGGACTTTGCCTGTGTCAATATACAGCTATTTGGATATGGTGGATAATGCCTTGCCACTTACCAAATTTGGAAACCAACAGAAAAGGTCCAACATTTCCAGTTGTGGAGCTTACAACTTAAGGCTCAATTCACAAACCTGTTTTTTTCCTTGTCTAGATGTTGTTTTCTTATACATATTTTCTCATATCTCAGAAGGCCTAATTCATAAGAGGCTTTTTTTTGCCTGCTCTGCAAGTAATGGTGTTTTATCACTAATGCTATTATGACGCTATGGATGCTATTTTAATGGCCGATTTTAAGGATCAATTCACAAAGCTGCAGCAGAAGGTCCTATGTTTTAGCCATGTGACTGTCATTTTCTAATCTCTCTAGGGCTGAAAATAACTCACAATAATCTATATAAGGGTCTTTATGATGGTGTGTTAGTTATCCTTATTAAGCATACTATAATGAAACCAATTTACCAGATTACCGCACAAGTTATCACTCCTAATATTAATGTGAACTGTATTGTGCAGGAAAACTAACTCATTCATCTTCGTAAACTGAGCCTTTGATGTGCCTGTCTTGTTGCCCTCGGCCACAACTGATGAAGACTTGACTGATGGTGCATCCATCTTTCCTTGAATAGCCAATGTATTCGGATGGCCCACCCAAAGCATCATTCTTGGAGTAGCCAATGTATTCTGATGGACCACCCAAAGCATCATTCTTGGAGTAGCCAATGTATTCTGATGGCCCACCCAAAGCATCATTCTTGGAGTAGCCAATGTATTCTGATGGCCCACCCAAAGCATCATTCTTGGAGTAGCCAATGTATTCTGATGGGCCTTGATGATTCCTGCCACTTCTTTATCCATTTTTTCTAAATGAGGTTAGCTGCAGTAATTTGGTATAAATTATTACCATACATAATCCTCCTGGCCAGACCTGTACCTAGTCTTCTGCCCTAGTCATTGGTTGACTTTTTTTTCTTTGCCATCTGTGCTTCATTGGCACATTTCTCTTCACTTCATATCCCCGATCAGGGGTATTGAATTAAAATTCACTGAGTTCCGGTCAGTAAACTTTTCTTCCAGCAGAATATCATGTTGGTACCTGTGGCCCATTTTCAGCATACGGCTTGGTGAAGTGTGATTTTGAAAAAAAAAAAAAGGTCAAAGACTTATTTCTCTGTGTTTATTGCGGGTAGTGCTTTCACAGTAGTGTTTTCACACTTCCTTGACATTAACCCCCCTCCCATCAGTGCTGTCCTCTGCCCCCATTTTCATCAACCCCCCACATTACTGTCCCCAGTCCCCACCCCTCCACATTACAGCCCTCAGCCACCCCACATTACTGTCCTCATTGCCCCCACATTACATTTCTCAGCCTCCCACATCACAGTCCTCAGCCTCCCTATTTTAATGTACTCGACCCCAACATTGCAGTCTTGTCCTCGCCCCCCCCCTCCACATCCCAGTGCCTCCCCCCACTTTAATGTCATCAGCCCCCCACATTACAGTCCTCCAGCTCCTCCCACTTTAAAGTCCCCCCACATGAGAACAAATGTCCCATTTGAAGATTTCCCCTATATTTCTAGTCCAGTGACAACTCAACATTTTTAGTTTACCCTCACCTTAATTCCCCGTGACATTGGTGATGAGGATAATTGGAGAGGTCAAATTTCCCCAAGGCAGCGAATACAGTTATCATTTTTTATTTTTTTTTGGGTTGAACCGAAAAAATGTGTGGATGAGGGAATCTTACTACTGTGCCATGTGCTCTGAAGGTGGGCAGATATCCCTGCCATCAGAATACAATGATCAGTGTAGCTAGTTAGCGGTACTGATCAAGCAGGAAAAACAGGCTGGTTCTACACAAGTCAATTGATTGACTTCTGAACAACCAGGGTGCCCATAAATGGCTCAAAATGTATCCAGTTCAGCAGGGACTCACTAAAATTTATTCTATGTACGGCTGGCTTAACCGGGACATAGACACCTTTGAGTACCTTTACTTCTGATATTTTATTAATAAATCCTTATACTGCACTTAAAGAGGGGGTGTGATCTGGATCAACCATGCTGAGTAGTGTGCCTCCATCCCATAAAGTATACATTATACAAACAGAAACAATTTTGCCCTGGGGACTTTAAAATGAGGCTACACACTCACACACATAGTACCATAAAATTCAAATAATTTATTTTGACAGTGATAGAAATGGTAAATACATAGAATACAAACATGTTTGGACTGATCAGTGGTGTCCATTACAACAACATAGACAATATTATACAATATATGCAATAGCAGTGTGAACCTGCATTCAATGCGTATATGAAACATATGTTGAACATGATAGAATGTAGTAGCCTTGTACTGTACTGACGCGTTTCGCGAAATGTGATTCGCTTTATCAAAGTAGGTTTCTGCCATGTATCTACAAAGTAAAAAATGTTGTCAATAATACAGCTATGTTTGTATGAAATGTTCAATGTGAAAAGGAGCAAGCAGACATCAAGGCTCCATACTCACTATATCAATCTCAACATGAAAGCGCCGGATACGCTGGTCCATAAGAACGTCTAAACCGGGAGCTGAGGGGGAGACCCCAGTGGGCGCGGGGACCACAAGGAAAGCAGGATGAAAGGTGCCATGATATATACCCGTATACCTGTATTTTGGGTTGATCTCTCCAACCTAATACAGGTATACGGGTATATATCATGGCACCTTTCATCCTGCTTTCCTTGTGGTCCCCGCGCCCACTGGGGTCTCCCCCTCAGCTCCCGGTTTAGACGTTCTTATGGACCAGCGTATCCGGCGCTTTCATGTTGAGATTGATATAGTGAGTATGGAGCCTTGATGTCTGCTTGCTCCTTTTCACATTGAACATTTCATACAAACATAGCTGTATTATTGACAACATTTTTTACTTTGTAGATACATGGCAGAAACCTACTTTGATAAAGCGAATCACATTTCGCGAAACGCGTCAGTACAGTACAAGGCTACTACATTCTATCATGTTCAACATATGTTTCATATACGCATTGAATGCAGGTTCACACTGCTATTGCATATATTGTATAATATTGTCTATGTTGTTGTAATGGACACCACTGATCAGTCCAAACATGTTTGTATTCTATGTATTTACCATTTCTATCACTGTCAAAATAAATTATTTGAATTTTATGGTACTATGTGTGTGAGTGTGTAGCCTCATTTTAAAGTCCCCAGGGCAAAATTGTTTCTTATACTGCACTTAGAGTGGCGCCTGTGTTCTCCCTTTAGTTATACTTTAAAAATGATTTTGATAATATTCCTTGCTGTTCTTTTTTCTGCCAGTTTATAAAGGTTTTCTATAAAACCCATTGAGGTGGACTTATCAAAACTCGAGCGGCCAGTATCTGGAGCAGCAGGGCATGGAAACCAATCAACTGCCATCTTTCATTTTGAAAACTTAAGTGAAAAAGTTGAAAACAGATATTGATTGGTTGCCAGGTCCAGCTGCTTGGAATCCATCTGCTCTAGTTTTGCTAAATCCACCCCCCCCCCCCCCCCCCATTGCATTTCAATCATTGAGTGTCAGTGCTGCTGTTTATAATGCATAGTACACACGAGCCGAACGCTGGGAGACATTGGACGGTTTTTATTGAATTTAATTCGGCCCGTGTGTATGTCAGTTGGTCTTACAGAAGTCAGTCGTTTGGTCATCCTCTGTCAAGCCAGCAGCTGATGGTCTCCTGATAACCGCGTTCTGGCGGGGGGCTGTCCCCCTGTCAGAACACAACAGCTCAGTGGGCAGATCGTTGTACTAACATTGGATAATTAGTACAGCGGCTCAGACACTATTAGGATATGTACTTTACAGTGGGCACCACTTTGTGAAGTAAAACCTTTTCCTAGAAATATGTTTAAATACTAATGTTGAAGGTTATTGTTTATTAATGTCATTTTTTTTCTTCCCTCTTCTCTTCCGTCAGTTGAAGTTCAGTCCAGTATTGGAGACTTGGTTTTGGCAGCAGAAATGATGGAGAAAGCAAGTGAAACAACATTCCAAGACCCAGGTGCAGTAAATGAGTACATTATACATGACCATGGAGATTATTGTGTACCGGATGATCCTGAGCTGCTGAAAAAGATGGTGAGAGAGCTAAAGAAGGTATCCCATCAGCAGAGCCAACTTCTCCTCTCACTACAAGAAGCGCTCACCAGCAAAGAGAGTCAATGCCGTACGCTGCAGGTACTGTACAAATACGGGTACCATACTGCCATCATACCATACTGCCATCATACCATACTGCCATCAATCACTGTTGGTCTCATATTAAATCTTCTGTTGTCCCAGAATTGCAAACAAAGCTGCCGGTTGGCTTTAACACACAATATTTAAATGAGTGAATATGATCTATGTTTACCTTTGTTTGTAATCAGTATGATATGATTCAGAACAAAAGGAAAAAAATGTTTTGAAAAACTAAGCAGAGTCCCCCCCCCTTATTTTAGGGTCCCCATCCAAGTCCCCCCCCCCCCTTCAGGGTCCCCATCAGAGTCTCTCCTTACTTCAGGGCCCCAATTATATTCCCCCATTACATCAGGGCCCCCATGAGAGTCCACCCCCTTACATCAGGGTCCCCATCAGAGTCCCCCTTCTTAGATCAGGGTCCCCATCAGAGCCCCCCCTCTACAGCAGGGTCCCAACAGAGTTCCCCCCCCCTTACATCAGGGTCCCCAACAGAGTTCCCCCTCCATTACATCAGGGTCCCCAACAGAGTTCCCCCCTCCTTTACATCAGTGTCCCCAACAGATTCCCCCCCCCCTTACATCAGGGTCCCCTACAGAGTCCCCCCCCCTTACATCAGGGTCCCCAACAGAGGCCCCCCCAAACATCAGGGTTCCCATCAGAGTCCCCCCTTACCTCTTTACCTCTCCATGTCTTTATGAACCTTGCTTTGTGCACTGGTCCAAATCTTTTGGTGGAGGGGGGATTATGGGGTGAGGTTCTTTTTCAGGGGTTGGGCTTGGCCCCTTAGTTCCAGTGAAGGGAACTCTTAAGGTGTCAGCACACCAAGACATTTTGGACAATTTCATGCTTCCAACTTTGCAGTAACAGTTTGGGGATGGCCCCTGCCTGTTCCAACATGACTGCGCACCAGTGCACAAAGCAAGGTCCATAAAAACACGGATAAGCGAGTTTGCGGTGAATGAATTTGACTGGCCTGCACAAAGCCCTGACCTCAACCCGATAGAACACCTTTGGGATGAATTAGAGCAGACTGCGAGCCAGGCCTTCTCGTCCAACATCAGTGCCTGACCTCACAAATGCGCTTCTGGAAGAATGGTAAAACATTCCCATAGACACACTCCTAAACCTTGTGGACAACCTTCCCATAAGAGTTGAAGCTGTTATAGCTGCAAAGGGCGGGCAAACTCAATATTGAACCCTATGAACTAAGACGCCATTAAAGTTCATGTGCATGTAAAGGCAGGTGTCCCAATACTATATATATATATATAGAGTTTTTTTTTTTTTAATTACTGAATGACTTCTACTCATTTCTGAGGTTTACACAGTCAAGCGTGGAAACCTAATTTTAATCTACGGCAGTAAGGTATAATTAAAGTGGAGTTCCACCCAAAAGTGTGTTGCAGAGTGTAATCACTGGGTGCAGCGGAGTCCATTCAGATCAGACATTGTGGAGTAAACAGGAACTGGCTTCTTTATTAGAACATAACACAAGAATCAAACATGTCACCTCATTGTAATAAGAACACAGACAGGAAAAGATAACTAACAAGTACAGTGCAGTGTACAGGAAATACACATCATAGAAAATGCATAGCATATCACTTAGCATTAGCGACATCTACTATCCTATTTGTGAACTGCAGTTTATCGGATAAGCTAAAAGCTGTTGTATCTCCAACAAAGTGGAACTTCCACTTTAAGACCTCCTGACCCATTAAAATGCCAAAAAATGTGGCATGTCATTTTTTTGGGGAGGTGAAGCGGGTACCTAGTTTTGACAGGTTTCCACTCCCGCTCGGACCGCCTAGGCGGCTTGAGTGGAAGTTCTCCAGCTCTTCCAGAAGATTGCCCGGCCATTCAGGACGCGCAGCACAACTCGTGAATGTGCAGTGCGCACCCGGCTGTGAAGCCACAAGCTGTCACAGCCAGGTGCCCAGCCCCACAGTAAGGATTCCGACACCAGGGAGAGGAGAGGGAGAGAACCGAGGCTTCGGGCAGCCGCATTGCTGGATCGTGGGACAGGTGATTGTGTGTTTTATATTAAAAGTCAGCAGCTACACTTTTTGTAGCTGCTGACTTTTAATAAGAACAAAAACAACTGGGGCTCCGCTTTAAATAGGTCTTGTTCCTACTCCCAGCCTGTCAATGGACTGTGAAGAAGGAGCAGCAGAAGGCTAAAGTGCTTATCTCTCTGTCACTCTGCTTCCTCTTCCTGTCAGCCTAAGACAAAATTGAAGGCTTCATTTAACATGTTTTCTACTTCTGTTCCCAATTAAAGGAGCAGTGGGAGAATGAGAAATGGATGTTGATGACTGACATGGGTCAGCAAATTTCCCAGCTGGAATCAGAGATAAGAAATTTGCGGTGTGAGAATGAGATTCTAGAGAAGAAAAACAAAGATTTAGAAGAACAACTCGAGAGAAGTTCCGGGACAGTTCTGTACTTGGGCCAGCAGGTAAAGCAACAGGAGAACAGCAGGAATGACGGTGGATTCTGTATGAACAACATCAAAAGTGATGGCAAGTGGGTACGTTTCTATACAGGCTTTGACAGCTATGAGCATCTCACAGACTTCCTCAGCTTTCTGACTGCAGACCAAAAACTGTGCTCTGGCAAAATCCGAAAAAGGTCAGAGGTTGGACCTCAAAGTGCTCTGGGTTTAGAAGATCAGCTCCTGCTTGTCCTCACAAGGCTGCGTTTGGGGTTGTTGCTTCAGGATTTATCCTTTCGATTCAGAGTATCGGAGTCCACGGTCTCCCGTTACTGGCTGAATTGGACAGATCTTCTACATGCAAGGCTTACTCAGGCAAGTGAAAAGTGACCTTTTTCTTACAGTAGGGTTTATTCACTCTTTCAGACAATTTAATGAATCAGAACAGCTAGCTGCTCTTATTGTCTATAGAGTAGATGGCTGGCTATGGCTTCATGTAAATATTTAGCCCAAAGTACCTACAGTGGGGAAAATAATTATTTGATCCCCTGCAAATTTTGTAAGTTTTCCTACTTACAAAGAAATGAGGGGTCTATATTTTTTTTTTATCATAGGTGTATTTTAAATGATAGAGGCAGAATATCAACCAAAAATCCAGAAAAAAAAAACACATGATACAAATGTTATAAATTGAGTTGCAGTTCAGTGAGTAAAATAAGTATTTGATCCCCTACCAACCAACGATAATTCTGGCTCCCACAGACTGGCTATAGTATGTGCTCATGCGGTACACAGATTAATCCTGTCAATTTAAGAAGGTGCTCTTAACGACAACTCGTTGTGTGTATAAAAGACACTGGTCCACAGAATCTCTTTCTTCCATTCAAACCTTACCATTATGAGCAAGACCAAAGAGCTGTCAAAGGACATCATGAACAAGATTGTAGACCTGCTCCAGGCTGGAATGGGCTACAAGACCATCCGCAAGAAGCTTGGTGAGAAGGAGACAATTGTTGGAGCGATTTTTCGCAAATGGAAGAAATACAAATTAACCAACATTTGTCCTCAGTCTGGAGCTCCATGCAAGATTTTGCCTCATAGGGTAGGGATGATCATGAGAAAAGTGAGGGATCAGCCCAAAACTACACAGGAGGAGCTTGTGAATGATCCCAAGGCAGTTGGGACCAAAGTCACCAAACAAACCATTGTTAACAGAATACGCTGCCATGGACTGAAATCCTGCAGCGCCCGCAAGGTCCCCCTTCTAAAGAAGGCACATGTACAGGCCCATCCAAAATTTGCCAATAAACATCTAAATTATTCAGAGAAGGATTGAATTATTCAGTGGTCAGAGGAGACCAAAATTGAGCTCTTTGGCATTAACTCAACTCGCCGTGTTTGGAGGAAGAAAAACGCTGACTATGGCCCTAAGAACACCATCCTACAGTCAAGCATGGAGGTGGAAACATTATGCTTTGGGGCTGTTTTTATGCTAAAGGTACAGGCCAACTTTGATGCATTGGACTGGACAGGGCCATGTATTGTAAAGTCGTGGATGAGAACCTTGTTCCCTCAGCCAGAACACTGAAGATGGGTCGTGGATGGGTCTTCCAGCATGACAATGACCCAAAACATACCGCCAAGGCAACAAAGGAGTGGCTAAAGAAGTAGCATATTAAGGTTCTCCAGACTTTAATCCTAAAGAAAATTTATGGAGGGAGCTGAAACTTTAAATTGCCAAGAAACCTTAAGGATTTAGAGAAGATCTGTAAAGAAGAGTTAACCAAAATCCCTCCTGAGATGTGTGCAAACCTGGTAACCAACTACAAGAAACGTTTTACCTCTGTGCTTGCCAACAAGGATTTCTCTACCAAGTACTAAGTCATGCTCTGCTTGGGGATCAAAAACGTATTTTACTCACTGAACGGCAACCTAAATGATAGCATTTGTTTTATGTGTTTTTCTGGAATTTTGGTTGATATTCTATTTCTATCATTTAAAATACACCTATGATAAAAATTATACACCCTTCATTTCTTTGTAAGTGGGCAAACTTACAAAATCTGCAGGGGATCAAATAATTATTTTCCCCACTGTAACTTTACTCAACCTTTCTCAACCCGAGTTGGTTGAACGCTAGGGTTTCTCCAGAGGTTGCTGGGGGTTCATTGAGCTGTGAGCAATGGTGAATTGATTATCACCAACATCCAATGTAAGAGGACCCTTTCTACAGCACACAGAGTGTCCCATGCCTCCATCTTCTTTGCCTCATCAGGAGGTCGGCTGGCTCTTCCAGGTCAGAGTGGACACGCACATTTTTTTTCAGGAGGTCAGCAATGGCGGCCCTTTTACTTACCTCTCGATGGGGTCACTTTAATGGTTAAATTTATGCATTACTACTAGCCTTCATCTCCGCATTGTCCATTAAAACTGTTCTTAGGGATCAAGCACCACCTGCAGGCTGAAGTAAGGTACAGTATTAACCAACTTGAATTTACCTTCATAAGAACGCAGGTTCAGAGCAGCTAAATAAGGGTTATAAATATGACCAATGCACTTTACCTCATCCCTTAATGTCACTTGTTCCATGTCTTCCAGTATTTGTATAAAAGGGATCAATAATTGACAGCAGGCGGATCTGCTGCTGTATTTTAAAATATGCTGCAGTCTGCCACCCATTATTTCTTCATATTCACAATCGTCATAAAGTGTATCTAAAGCCATTTTTTCAGTTTTAGATATAATGGTAAGAGAGGTTAGAACCTCTGACATGTTTTTATTGCTGTCTGTCTCCCTCACCTCTCTATTTTTTTTACTGGTTACCATTGTCACAGAGACTAAAAGTGAGACAAAATCCAAAATTTGGAGTTATTAGAAAAAGAATAGGGGGTAATCTTTTAATTAATCTTTTAATGAATTGAATTGTCCTTGTGAAAACTGGAGGGGAGATTTTCTCTTACTTTTGTATGGTGAAACCACCCCAACCTCTAACTGGCCTTTGCAGGAAGGAGCCTATGGAAGGGTGATATATGTCAAAAAACAACAAACAAAAATTGGACACCCAGCAATAGCACAATGATAGTGAAGATATCCAGTGCGTCCCCTCACCAATTACCAACAGTACAGACAAATGGCAACCACCCCAACCTACTGTATTATCTGGTCTTTGCAGTAAGGAACTCATGGAAGGGAGACGCATGCCAAAAAACAACAACAAAAAAAAAGTTTCCAGATCACTTACTAGCCATACTGGAACAAAGCAAATTGACCTTGTCTAACATCTCTCCTTTAAACCATGGGGTTTTTGGTGTGGGGCGCACTGGATTCCTTTGCTGCCATTGTCCTATTGCTGGGTGTTCAGTGCGTCCTTGTGCCTTTTAAAAAGGGGTGGGCTCCCTCTAGGCATACCTGCCCTTAAAGAGAAGCTCAAGTTAATTTTTTTAATTATTTATTTTTTTAATGTCAGCAGCTACAAAAACTGTAGCTGCTGACTTTTAAACACACACTCACCTGTCCCAGGATTCAGCGTGTTCCAGATGACTGCAGGGAGGGAGAGAGGGAGAGGACTAGCACTTCCTGCTAGTACTGAGGGTCTGGCAGAGCTGAAGTAGCTCTGTCCAGCATTTCCCTGATTAGGTAGTTCATTGCTATATTGATCTATTGCTGAATGATTACAGCCAGCAATAGTTCACTATTAGAAGTGATGTGATGCTGCAGGGTTGCATGGGGGGACTGAATCTGGTCTCCACTATCCAGATCCACCATAAAAAGAAGAAAAAGTATAAAAGAAAATAAAAAAAAAGAAAAGAAAATTATTTTTAACCTGCAAAAATCATGATTATTAAAATAAATAAATAAGAAATAAAAAAAAAAAGAACAACTTCTTCCCAACTGTGAGAAGGAGCTGGCACCAGATTAATGCAGTACAGACGAATTCCTGGGATCTGCTGGCTGCTGGGAGACACCTGCTGGTGGACACCAGAGCTGCACCCTTCTGGTCTGTACAGCAAGTGAAACAGGTATGCAGTTTTTTCTATAAGTGTCAACTGCTAGTGCTTGTATTATGGGTTTTTGTTACCTGCTTCTGCACATATTAAATCAGAACTTTAGCCAAAAACAAGTACATATCTCATTAAAAACAAAAGAATAAACCCAGTGTTTGCTGCAATATTTACATTCGGTCCAGAGATTTCCAACACGGTACATTACATTAATTTGCTGCTAGATGTCAGGTCAGCATTTTTCAGGCTACTTCCTCTGAGCCCACGTGGTCCCGGATCCGCCACAAAAAAAAAAAAAAAAGCCTATTACAGAACACAGTAGATCAAGCTGAAATTTACACACAGAAGTTTTATAGCTTAGCCCTTCACAGAAGACCCAAGCAAATGTTAAAAACCTACTATAAATAGAAGTTTTAAAAATCTATAACTGTAAAAAAAATAAATAAATAAAGTGAATAAAATATAACAGACCAAAAAATATTTGAATCTTTTATATCAATACTGAGAAACATAAGCTGCTATTGAGGACCCTCTTCTGAAACTGTCAGTCAGTGAAAGTAGGACACTGCTTATATGTTCAGTATAACAGCCAGGTAAGCAGCATTTTTACGAGAATAGGTGAGCAATGGCAGTCTATGCTGTAAATTGTTCTCACTAAAAGTTACCTTTTATTATGGCAGTGTGTAAAGTTCAGTTGGAATTCTGTTTTCACAAATATGAGAAACTTTAAACTGAATTCTGGTTGCTGAGGTTTTTCAAATGTTAACATTACTGTATGAGGATGCCAATGTTGCTTCATCAAACTTTCTCTTATTGTCTGAATGTGGACTCAAATGTAGAATTGTTCTTGATTTGTATGAGTTGTATACTAAAAAAACTGGACTAGACAGCTGATGATTGGTTTGTTGTATATTTGCAATTCGTTCACAATTTTTGATTCCTCATTTCAGATACCAATCCTATACAGTACCAGATACCTAGAGCTCTTTGAACCCAAGAGAACAGTGCAGTATCAAGGACTCAACTGCACTGTTATGGACTGTACAGATCTCTTCTTTGAAGTGCAGGCCAAGGACCGCACTAAGCCATCCTCTACACATCCCTCCAGGAACCATTATTTAAGGCGAGGTTACGCCATTGCTTCCTCCAATGGATTCATTACCTTTTCATCTAGCTTACCGTTTGGAATAGCTACCAAGGTCATGGATGGACAACCACAGGAAGAAATAGTAGGTGGAATTGGCCCATTATTGCACTTTCCAAATTTCATGCAAAATTCTCCAGTCCAGCTAACCCACCAACAGCAGGAAATGAGCAGACAGGTTCTCAGTCTCCTGAGCCTCATAGACAAAGCATTAAACTTCAGATTTTTAAAGTATGTATATCCACAAAATATGGAAGCACAGGTGGATCGAGCCTGGATAATCTGTTGCTACTTGGCTTGCTTGCTACACGATCCCATGGGATTATCCTAAAATTGACTATGGGATATAAACAGCCTAAGGGACTGTATTTTACTTGGGTCCAGTTTTATAATTTTGCACTAAAGGTTTTTTATTCTAGTTTGTTTGGGGCCATTTTACAGAAAGATGATCTGAATAGATCCCTATTCTTCTCAGTACAGTGGACAATCCTCTTTTTTCCTCTGGTCTGCTAATGACAAAAACCTTCAATTTAAAGGATAGTTTTATCTTTTGTAACATGTTACTGTGCTCCAGTTCTCGCGGCTCCCCGATCCCAGGCGGCTGTGCGGGGCCCTGCACACATGGCCTTCTCCAATCTTTCACAGAGTGCTGTGAATGAATGAACTACAAGTCCTGTCTTCTACCGCGCCAGATTGCTTGCGGTTCTCAGTGAAGATGTTGATTAGCATTGACGTAGTTCATGGGCTCTTCCGGCAAATTATTACCTGTCTGCCTATATGGAAGGTATGGGCAAATATTATTTAGCCCCGGGGGAACGTTGGGGCATGGCCTGGCCAGAGCCCAGGCTGAGGCTGCCAATCATCCTCTCACACAGTTCTGTTTTATGATGTGCAGACATATTTTCTGCCTTGCTGAAGCTTGGAGCTGGGACACCCTACCATCCTGACCAGCACTCACAGCTGTTGGCTTTGGACTGCACCTCTAACCTCAACCGCACTCATATGTTTTACCTTTGGGTCACAAGAGGTACGGGCAGGCAGCTATACGATTTGTTTGCAGGAGCCTGACAGTGCACCTGCGATCCAAGGATTGTGAGTGCAGTGCTTTACTGGCTGCAGTGTAAAAAAAAATAATAATAATAATAATAAATAAATGCACATTTTTTTACCTGCAAAATCATGTGCCTTCCTTTTATTTATTTTTTTACAAAATGGTAACTTATCCTGTGCAATTTAAACTGATGTAAGCAGGATTTGTTTTGTGAAAACTACATGTGAACGTTTTTATTAGATCCAGAAGCATAGGCAGCTGAATATATATATATATATGTTGGATTTCTCTAAAGGGCCGATTCACAGCAAGCAGTGCAGAACAGCATGAGCAGAGCACTAGCACTAGATGTTAGGGCACAAGCTGGAGCTGCCCCACAGGATGATGAAGTCACATGGGGCAGCTTCAAGGCCAGAGACAAGAAGTAGCAACAGAGGATACCCAGGATCAGCTGCTATTCTGTTGCCACTCTAAATAAGGAAGTACAGTAAAATGGCATTTACAATCGCAGTATGCATAATGGAAGGGTTGTGTAGGCTGTCGCTGTGCAGGAGCACACCAGCAGCTTTTTTTTTTTTTTGATAGCTCAGTCATGCTAGGTATTACTTACTATAAGTGGTAATCGTTACGCAAATGGAAAAAGGGGCTCCATTAGGCCCCTTTCACACTTGTGTGATTTGTCCTGCGACTTGGGACTGAAGTCACATGACAAGTCGTACCCCATGATTTCCAAGAAGTACTGTTCAAATCTGTGCGACTTTAAAGTAGTCCCAGCACTACTTTGGTCCAACTTTGATGTGACTTGAAGTCCATAGACCTCAAGATTACACAGGCATTGCTTCAAGTCGCGTGACTTTTAGAGCGCACAAGTGTAAAACGGGCCTTATGGGAGGGAATGGAGGGTCCGATCAGGTCCGCCTGAAAATTGACTGGCAGACCTGATCGGATCACTCGTGTGAAAGGACCCTTCACAATTAACAATTTGTTTTTTAAGCTTCTAATAGCAAACCATGCACACCTGCCTTAACCGCTTGCCGACCGCCTGCTGCATATATACTGCGGCAGGCTAGCTTGTCTGTTGCGAATCACCGTACCTGTATGGCGATCTGTGGGAGCGATCCTAGGTGCACGCATTCGTCAGCAGGGAAGCTAATTCATGGGGGCCGGCGGCCGCAATTGCCACCGGGCACCCGCGATCGCTCCACGTGGAGAGAGAAGGGTGGTCTGCTGTTGTAAACACAGCAGACCGTTGTTCTCTCAGGAATCAGTACAGAGCGCCTGTGATCCTCCTATTTAGGATCACAGGTCTCTGTGTTGATTCCACAAGCCCATCCCCCTCACAGTTAGAAAACACCCCCTAGGCATACATTTAACCCCTGGATCGCCCCTGGGTTAACCCCTTCCCTGCCAGTGTCGTTATTACAATAACCATGCATTTTTTTTTAGCACTTATTACTGTAGTAATGTCACTGGTCCCCCCAAAAATGTCAGTTAGGGGTCCGATCTGTCTGCCACAATGTCGCAGTCCCACTAAAAAAAAAAAAATTGCTGATCGCTGCTATTACTAGTAAAAAAATAAATAAATAAAAATGACAAATCTTTTCCCTAGTTTGTTGACGTGAGAAATTTTGCGTAAACCAATCAAAATACGCTTATTTTTTTTTTTTAACCAAAAATATGTAGCAGAATACAAATTGACCTAAAATTATGAAAATTTTTTGGGGGGGAATTTTATATAGCATAAAGTGAAATATATATATATATTTTTGCAGAACTGTCACTCTTGTCTTTGTTTATAGCGCAAATAATAAAAATTGCACAGGTGATCAAATACCACCAAAAGAAAGCTCTATTTGTGGGAAAAAAAGGACATCAATTTTATTTGGGTACAGTGTCGCACGACCGCGCAATTGTCCGTTAAAATAACGCAGTGTCGAATCACAAAAAAATGGCCTGGTCATTAAGGGGGAAAATCTTCCGGTCCTGAAGTGGTTAACCAGCTTCTAGAAGCTTTGCGACATCATGCTGTATACAGTAAGTTTACTGCCAGGATGAAACCCATGTGTACAATATTAAGTGTTCTTTCACACTGCTCCAGTGTGGCTTCCCCACAGAGCGGGTGCCTTGCAGTGTACCCGCAGTTATTGTGTAGGTTGCCTGTGCTCTCCCATAGACTTTTATTAGATTGGTTGTTTTTGGTGTGTTTTCTGAAAGTGCTCCAAAAGTTCTGCATGCTGCATCTTTGGTGCGTTTTCACCAAATGCACCAAAAACACCCAATTTAATAGAAGTCTATGGAAAAGCATGGGTGACCCGCACTTCGTCTGTGCTGCGGTGAGACTGCACCGGAACAGTGTGAAAGGGGCCTAACATGACAGCTCAGAAATATTTCTGTTCTGCTCAAAGTTAAGATCGGAATTTGAATGGACTTACAGTTTATTGGTAAGTTTAACTCAGGATACATTTTTATAAGTTAAAAAAAAACAAGCTGCAGAAACATATCACTATGCATTTTATAACCTACCTAATCCAAGAACAAAAATGAATTTTTCTCTTACGTCCTCCAACAGTCGCCGCCTCCTCTAAGTCATCACTGTTGGGTATTGACTTCCCATCCGCAGGAATAGCTAGGCATATAGACTTAGTCCAAAGACAAAAGGCATTAGCATATACACACCCATGGGGGCTGTGCCATCTGGTCAATACCCCCCCTGCATCACCACTCCCAACTCAGTTTTAATCTGCCTAGCGTCAGGAATAGTCAGGCTTCCCTTGTGCTGGGGCTTCAGTCTCAGCCTTCCTAATCTTTTATTTGATTTTCTTTGAGAATGTCAGTTTTTTCTTTTACTTTACTAGCTGTTTATTTTGTCAGCTTCTAGTGTTAGTCTTCTCTTCGGATGAAGATGGATCATGCGGTGCTGGGATTCGGACTGGCCGCCCTGGTTCTCCAGAGCAGAAGGGTCAGATGGACCCCCAGCCCGCCATCGAACGTTCAGCTATGGTTCGCCCTGGCATTACGAACGACCCATCCCTGTTCGCTACAGGGATACAGCCGTGAGGTGGCTACCTCACAGGACTCGTCTGCGGTGCTGCAGCATCATGTCCCTGGCTCACGGCACTCCCTGTCAGATGAGGACAGAGGTTTTCCGTGCATGGAGGCTCCCCACGCCATCTGGTACAGGTAAGTACTTTTCTGTGTGGGGCCTCTGTTTGGGGTGGCAGTCTGTGTTGCTGTGTGTTCCCCGTGTCTGTGCCTGTGTGACTCCCTGTGCGATCCCTGCGGGGATCGCTTGTGCAGATCTGTATGTTGCCTGGGGGTCCCTGTCCCTGTGTCACCTAGGTGCATTGTTGGGGGTGCAGACGTTTGTGATTGTGCGGCGACCGCAGCGGTGCATTTTCGCGCGGTCCGCCATCCTTGCTATGGGCACACATGTATAGCTCCTCTGGGGCGATCCTGCATGTCATTTTGGCGCCATCTGCCGCCATTTTGTGGGCAGTGGAACGATCGGTCCGGCCGCATGTCGGCGGCCATTTTGGCGTAGCCTCCAATGCATCCCTATGGGGCAGCCATTTTCCTGTGGTCTGGCATATAGTCCAGCCCTCTCCAGCAGCACTTCCTTTCCATCAGCAGCAAGGACACTGGTAGCAATGCTCTGCAGGTTATCACTCTCATTTTCCCTCTGTATATCGCTTCTGGCTCAGTTTCTTTTCTCCTTTGGGGGTCTTTCATCACTGTAGCGGTGGGCTGCGCACATTGCAGCGTTCTTAAAGGGGACAGTACACCGTTTTTGCACTGTAGTTTGATCTGATAACTTGAGCCATGGATTCTCAGGAAAGCAAGTTTCCTCCAGCTTTAGTGGGGGGCCCCAGTTCTCCTGTGGCTCCGCTGCGACCCGATCTGGCTACTGTGGTAGCGACTTTGGTGGCAAATACGGAAATGCTGATGTCTGAACAGGCTGCGAGAAAGAGGCCCAGGTTGTCTCTCTCTTCTGTTTCAGATGGGGATATGGCTGCTGCTGCTGCGAGCGTGCCCTTTTCAGGGTCCCGCTCATCCTTAGACCTCCCGGGGTCTGAGGGGGAGGCTGAAATGGAGGGTGTTGATACATCCTCCCCAGGGTCGCCCGATGAACGGGCGACCATGGATGAGTTACTTGTTTCTGTTAAAGAAACCTTGCATTTAGAGGATGAGCCCTGTCCTCCGGGCGTTATGTCCTCATTTGGGATGCACAGGACCCGCAAGTCTGCGCAGGTTTTTCCCTGCCCAGCGGAATTCCATTACACTGTTAATGAAATGTGCCGCACGTTGAAACGTCCATTCCTGGTACCTAGTCAGTTCAAATTGCTTTATCCTTTTGCGCCGGCTACGGAATCACGATGGTGTGTGCCTCCACAGGTGGATCACACTGTGGCCGTGTTGAACAAGGCTACCTTGGTTCCTACTGAGGATACCCCGGTTTTCCGGGATCCCACGGACCGGCGGTTGGAGTCTCTAGCCCGCCATTCCTATACGTTCCTATACGTTGCTCAAACCCGTTTTCGCTTCTGTTCTGGTGGCTCAGGCTGTGGCTGATTGGACTAAGATGCTTAGGGGCAATCTCGTGTCTGATGACGTGCCGCCTGCCCGGCTGGAAATGGTGGATCAGATCCACCAAGGAGTCATGTACTTGTGTGATGCAGCCTTAAATGAGGCCCCCTTGGTAGCTCGCCTCTCTAGTGTCGCGGTACTTAACCGGCGACTGATATGGCTGAAGAGCTGGTCGGCCGACCAGTCCTCAAGGAAAACTGTTGCTGATTTTCCCTATGCTGGCTCTCGCCTTTTTGGCGAGGCGTTGGACACCTTGGTGAAAGGCGTCACGGGGGGCAAGAGCACTAGGCTGCCCCAGAACCCGAAGAACAAGTCCTTTCGAGGCAAGTGGGGTTCTGCGCCTAGATCCAATCAGGGGTCCTTTCGGTCTCGCTTCGGCACCAAGGGTGTTTACCAAGGTGTGGGCACCGGTTCTGGGCCTGCTGCGGGCCCAGGGCATTGCGGTCCTGGGGTACCTGGACGATCTGCTTCTGAGATCGCGTGCCAGCCAGGACCTTGTGCGCGATCTGTCCATCACGGTACAGACGCTCCAGGAGTTCGGATGGACCATCAACGTTCAAAAATCGGCGTTGTCTCCATCGCTTCGCCTTCCCTATCTGGGAATGGTTCTGGACTCTGCTCAGGCAAAGGTGTTCTTGCCGGAGGACAAGCTCCGGACTTTGCGGGACAAACTCAGGTCCCTCAGGGACAATCCGTCCTCGTCACTCAGGACCTGTATGCGGGGCCTGGGGCTGATGGTGTCAGCCTTCGAGGCGATTGTCCTTGGATCTGGATGTCTCCTTGAGTCGCCAGACCAGATTGGCTCTTCTATAGTGGATCCAGTCCCCGTCGGTGGTGGAAGGCAAGTCCTTCCGTCCGTTGGTGTGGACAGTGGTTACCACGGACGCCAGCCTGTCGGGCTGGGGTGGAGTCCTGGGCAACCTGTCTGCCCAGGGCACTTGGTCGGAGGAGGAATCCTCCCTCCCGATAAATGTGCTGGAATTACGAGCGATAAAACTGTCTCTTCCAGTGGTCGGACCGTCTCCGGGGCCTGCCTGTTCGCGTACAGACGGACAATGCTACCGCGGTGGCTTACATCAACCGCCAGGGGGGCACAAGGAGTGCTCGAGCGGCCCGGGAGGTGACCGACATTCTGTCTTGGGCCGAGACTCATGTCCCGGCGATCTCAGCAGTTCACATTCCGGGTGTGGAAAATTGGCAGGCCGACTATCTGAGCCGCCAGACCCTGGACCAGGGGGAATGGTCCCTACACCCGGAGGTCTTTCAGATGCTGTGTGCGAGGTGGGGATCCCCAGACGTGGATCTGTTCGCATCCCGGCTAAATTGAAAGGTGGGAAGGTTCGTGGCAAGAACGCGCGATCCGTTGGCGGACGCCTCGGATGCGTTGGTGGCCCCTTGGCATCAGTATCGTCTGATGTACGCCTTTCCTCCGATTCAGTTGCTATCCCGGTTCCTTCGCAGATTGGTCTCAGAACCGCACATGGTGATTCTGGTGGCGCCGGACTGGCCTCGCCGGTCCTGGTACGCCGACGTTGTTCACCTGGCAGTGGCGCCTCCGTGGCGTCTGCCTCTGCGGGAAGATCTCCTGTCTCAAGGTCCGATCTTCCATCCTACTTTACAGTCGCTGGCTTTAACGGCCTGGCTGTTGAGACCCATGTCTTAAAGGACAAGGGTCTATCTCCTGAGGTTATCCCTACCCTAATCAAGGCTAGGAAATCCTCCTCTGGTAAGATCTATTACCGTACCTGGAAAGCCTATTTCGCCTGGTGTGAGTCCAGGGGGTTCTCCCCTCGTTGTCGAGAATCTTGGCTTTCCTCCAGTCTGGAGTGGATCAGCGCCTGGCGCTGGCCACGATAAAGGGCCAGGTGTCTGCACTGGCTGTCCTTTTCCATTGCCCTGTGGCGTCTCATTCCTTGGTGCGCACCTTCATTCAAGGTGTGCGACATTTGGCTCCTCCCAGGAAGGAGCCTTTACCTCCATGGGACTTTAACTTGGTTCTGTCCGTGTTACAGCATGCTCCCTTTGAAAACATCAGGGAGATATCGTTGCCTCTGCTGTTGAAAAAGGTTGCTTTTCTGGTGGCGATCACTTCGGCTCCCCTTACTTGATAATTCACAAGGATAAGGTGGTTTTTGCGACCACCCCCATCCTTCCTTCCCAAGGTGATCTCTGAATTCCACCTTAATGAGGACATTGTCCTGCCTTCGCTTTGTACGAAGCCTAAACATCCAAAGGAGATTGCCTTACATTCCTTGGATGTTGTCAGGGCGATCAGGGTTTACCTGTCGTCTACGGACTCCTTTCGGAAGACGGATTCCCTATTTGTCCTTCCTGAGGGATCTCGGAAGGGCATGGCTGCGTCCGCAGCAACTATTGCCAAATGGATCAGACAGACCATTGAGCAGGCTTACGCCTTGAAGGAACGGGTTCCGCCCTTCCCTGTTAAGGTGCACTCTACCAGGTCTTTGAGTGCATCCTGGGCCTATTGGCATCGGGCCTCGGTGGCCCAGGTGTGCAAGGCGGCGACTTGGTCGTCAGTGCACACCTTTTCCAAATTCTTCAAAGTAGATGTTCTGGCATCAGCTGATGCTTCTTTTGGCCGCAAAGTTCTCAGTGCGGCAGTGCCATGATGGACCCTTGAATTTTTTTCTGGGTCCCTGGCTGTTGGCATTTGCTTTCCTGGGCTGTTGCTCCTGTTGAGCATTGTTTTTTCTGTTGCCCAGTTGGTTCTCCTACGGTGCATGTAAGATTCCTTTCTCTGATGTGGGTACTGCATTTGCCTTTTCTACGGTTGCGTCTCCCACCCCTCATGTCTATACTGCTTTGGGACATCCCAACAGTGATGACTTAGAGGAGGCGGCGACTGTCGGAGGACGTAAGAGAAAACTGAATTTTTGTAAAATCTTACCTGTAAAATTCCTTTCTCTGAGTCCTCCGACAGTCGCCGCCCCCCCCCTCTTTTGGGGTTCTTATTACCTACTGCTATGCTACCCAAACTGAGTTGGGAGTGGTGATGCAGGGGGGGTATTGACCAGATGGGACAGCCCCCATGGGTGTGTATATGCTAATGCCTTTGGTCTTTGGACTAAGTCTATATGCCTAGCTATTCCTGCGGATGGGAAGTCAATACCCAACAGTGATGACTTAGAGGAGGCGGCGACTGTCGGAGGACTCAGAGAAAGGAATTTTACAGGTAAGATTTTACAAAAATTCCGTTATTACAGCCTACCAGTCCTTAGATGTGCCTGCTGCATTAGGGTCCTTTCACACGGGGCGGACCGTTTGGTTTGCTCCGGCTTTTTTTTTTACGGACACGGATGACACTTGTGTCATTCGGTCCGTATGTCCATTTATCATCCCATCCATTTGCGGATGGTAAACAAAGATAATGCATGTCAATGGGATTGCGGATGACACAGCGCCCGTGTGAAAGGACCCTTAGTTTGTCATTTTTACAGCATTTCTTTTGTTTTTTTTTTCCATTTTCCCTTGGTATTCCAGGAAGTAGCACACTTCTTGCCCCTTCGTGTGTGCATTCATTTCTCCATTGTTTCTAAGGATAAAGCCCTGGATGTAACAGACTGATTTTCAAACATAGCTGCCATTGTTCATATTCATTAAATGAAGTTTGATTGGATTAGTACTAGTTTACATGAGTATAATAGTTTTGGCTCCTAGTTTATCTCACAGAAAGTGACAAGGACAAGACATTTCTGGAAAGATCAATCAATGGATATTTTTTTTGTCCATTGAGGGACAATAAATCTTTAAAGCAGATCTCCACTGCATCTGAGTACCACAAACTAAAATTACGATTTAATTCATTCTTAATTTTCAATTTAATTGATTTACTTCTTGGAACCATCTGCCCTTAGTTTAGGCATACATGCAGGAGGGTGTGCTTAGCTGAGAAAACCCCTTCTTCCCTCCTAAAGACACCTGGGGGATGTATGATGACATTTGCCTAGGCAAGAAACCAGAAACTAACAGAAGAAATGTAAAAAATAAATAAAGTTTAAAACCAGTAAATGTAATCTACTTTCCTATCCATTTACTAAGGTTAGCAGCATAAGGATTAAAAATTATCAATAGAGATTGGGAGAATAAAGTTTTACTTTAACCTTTGGGCTATACTGCCACCTATAGGAGAATTAGACACTGGCAAGCAAAAAGCCGTAGGACAGTCCAGGCTAACCACCTACCGGCATGCCTCAGTTTTTTGTTAGCATCCTAGGAGAATAACGGAATTTTTGTAAAATCTTACCGTAAAATTCCTTTCTCTGAGTCCTCTGACAGTCGCCGCCCACTCATACAGTCTTCACCAATGGGTATTGACCTCTTATCCATAGGAGCAAGCTAGGCATAAGACTTGTTAAAGTAGTTTACATAGACACACCTATGGGGGCTGTCCCACTGGTCCAATACCCCCCTGCTATCAGCCATCCCAACTCAGTTTGGTAGCAAGCAGTTAAAGTCCAAAAAACCCCAATAGAGGGGCAGGGGCGGCGACTGTCAGAGGACTCAGAGAAAGGAATTTTATGGTAAGATTTTACAAAAATTCATTTTTCTCTTACGTCCTCTGACAGTCGCTGCCCACTCATACAGTCTTCACCAATGGGATGTCCCAAAGCAGTGTAGACATGAGGGGTGGGAAAACGTAACCGTCAGAAAGGCAACGCAGCACCCAAATCAGAGAAAGGAACCTTACATGATCAGAAAGCTATCCTCTGGGTAACATAAAAGCTCAACTGGAGCAACAACCTAGGAAAGCAAATGAACAAGGGGGAAAAAACAACCCCAACAGCCAGGGCCCTGCAAAACTAGGGTCCCCTTAAGGTACTGCCACACACAGAACTTTGCGGCTAAAAGGCATCTGCTGATGCCAGAACATCAAGTATATAGAACTTTGAAAAGGTGTGCACAGACGACCAAGTCGCAGCCTTGCACACCTGGGCCACCGAAGCCTGATGTCGGAAGGCCCAGGACGCACTCACCGCTCTGGTAGAGCGCGCATTGACAGGTAAGGGTGGGACCCTTTCCTTAATCAAATTGGCCTGTACAATCGTCTGCCTGATCCATTTTGAAATGGTCGCCGCAGACGCAGCCATACCTTTCCGAGGTCCCTCAGGAAGGACAAAGAGAATCCGACTTCCGAAAGGATTCAGTGGACGACAGGTAAACCCTGACCGCCCTGACAACATCCAAGGAATGTAAAGCAAACTCCTTAGGAGGTTTAGGATTTGCACAAAGCGAAGGCAAAACAATGTCCTCATTAAGGTGAAAATCTGAAACCACCTTTGGAAGGAAGGACTGGTTAGGTCGCAAGATCACCTTATCCCTATGAACCACCAAGTAAGGGGAACGGCAAGACAAACCCGCCAACTCCGACACTCTGCGGGCAGAAGCGATCGCCACCAGAAAGGCAACCTTCTTAGACAACAGAGGCAAAGAAATTTCCCTGATGTTTTCAAAGGGAGAACGTTGTAGAACGGACAGAACCAAGTTTAAGTCCAATGGAGGTAGAGGCGCCCTCCGAGGAGGGGCCAAATGATGCACACCCTGAATAAAAGTGCGAATCAAGGAGTTAGACGCAAAGGGGCGCTGAATAAGGACAGCCAGTCCCGACAACTGGCCCTTAATCGTGGTCAACGCCACACCAGTTTGTAGGAAGGCCAACACTCTCGCCACCGAGTAGGAACGAGGAGGGAAGCCCCTGGATTCACACCAGGCAAAATAAGCCTTCCAGGTACAGTAATATATCTTACCAGACGAGGCTTTCCCAGCCTTGAGAAGAGTAGGAATGACCCCTGAGGAGAGACCCCTGTCCCTCAGGACCTGGCTTTCAACAGCAGGATGGAAGATCGGTCCCTGGGACAGTAGATCATCTTGTAATGGCAGCCGCCATGGAGGCTCGACGGCCAGTTGAATGATGTCCGCGTACCAGGACTGGCGCGGCCAGTCCGGTGCCACCAGAATCACCAACTTCGGTTCCGAGACCAACCTGTGAAGGAACCTGGACATCAACTGAATCGGGGGAAAGGCATACATGAGATGATATCGGTGCCAAGGCACCACCAGCACTTTCGAGGCGTCTGCCAGAGGACCGCGCGTTCTTGCCACGAACCTTCCCACCTTGTTGTTTAGCCAGGACGCGAACAGATCCACATCCGGGGATCCCCATCTCGCACACAGCATTTGAAACACCTCCGGGTGCAAGGACCATTCCCCCTGGTCCAGGGTCTGGCGGCTCAGTTAATCGGCCTGCCAATTCTCCACACCTGGAATGTGAACTGCTGAAATCGCCGGGACGTAAGTCTCGGCCCAAGACAGAATACTGGTCACTTCCCGGGCTGCCCGGGCACTCCTGGTGCCCCCTTGGTGGTTGATGTAAGCCACCGCAGTGGCATTGTCCGTCTGCACCTGTACAGGGCGGCCCTGAAGACGATCTGACCAATGGAGTAGGCACAGCCTGATCGCTCGCAATTCCAAGATGTTTATCGGTAGAGAAGATTCCTCCACCGACCAAGTGCCCTGGGCAGACAGGTTGCCCAGGACGCGACCCCAGCCCGACAGGCTGGCATCCGTGGTAATCACTGTCCACACCAACGGCCGGAAGGATTTCCCCTCCGCAATGGCCGGGGACTGGAGCCACCACAGAAGATCCACTCTGGTTTGGCGACTCAGAGACACCCTCAGGTCCAAGGACTGAGGAAGCCTGTCCCATCTGGCCAGTATCTCCGCTTGGAGAGACCGCGTGAGAAACTGTGCAAACGGTATCGCCTTGAAGGCGGACACCATCAACCCCAGGGACCGCATACAGGTCCTGAGTGACGAGGATTCGCTGTCCCTGAGGGACCTGACCTCGCTCTGCAGGGTCCGGAGCTTGTTCTCCGGCAGAAACACCTTCGCTTGGGCGGAGTCCAGGACCATCCCCAAATATGGCAGCCAACCGAAGGAGACAAAGTCGACTTCTGACCGTCGATGGTCCATCCAAACTCCTGGAGCGTCTGAACCGTAGTGCAGGGGTTCCCAAACTTTTCAGACCGCGACCCCCAATATTAGATTGCTGACGACCCGCGACCCCTCCCCCTCCCCCTCGTATGTAAGATTTGCGATTTGGTTACATACTGACAGAGCTAAAACAAAAAGGAACACAATCTCTAAGCCATGCTATTTTATTAACAAATTACAGCCCACCAGCAGTGTCCATACATGCAGCCCACCAGCAGTGTCCATACATGCAGCCCACCAGCAGTGTCCATACATGCAGCCCACCAGCAGTGTCCATACATGCAGCCCACCAGCAGTGTCCATACATGCAGCCCACCAGCAGTGTCCATACATGCAGCCCACCAGCAGTGTCCATACATGCAGCCCACCAGCAGTGTCAATGAATGCAGCCCACCAAGTGTCCATACATGCAGCCCACCAAGTGTCCATATAAGCAGCCCACCAAGTGTCCATATAAGCAGCCCACCAAGTGTCCATATAAGCAGCCCACCAAGTGTCCATATAAGCAGCCCACCAAGTGTCCATATAAGCAGCCCACCAAGTGTCCATATAAGCAGCCCACCAAGTGTCCATATAAGCAGCCCACCAAGTGTCCATACATGCAGCCTAGCAAGCGCAATGTCCAAATATGCAGCATCGCAAGCGCCATTGGAACTAACCTCATTTTGTTTCAAAAAAGACCGGGAAGCAGCGCCGAGAGCAGAAGGGGCGGGCCGGGCCGAGAAGGAAGGACGAGCTGTCATACCGTAAGAGCAGAAGGGGGCGGGCCGAGCCGAGGAGAAGGGAGAACAAGCGAGCGCAGTCATCGGAAGTCCCGTCTCCTCTGCCGAGACGTGTGACGTCTGTCATAGGCGGGACTACCGATGACTGCGCTCGCTCGTTCTCTCTTCTCCTCGGCTCGGCCCGCCCCTTCTGCTCTAATGACAGCTAGTCCTTCCTTCTCCTCGGCCCGGCCCGCCCCTTCTGCTCTCGGCGATGCTTCCTGGCCGTTTTTTTTTTTAATATCGGCGTATAACACGCATGTCGCGACCCCCCGCTCCCCACTCCGCGACCCCCCGGGGGGTCGCGACCCCCACTTTGGGAACCACTGCCGTAGTGGACAGATCGCGCAGCAGGCTCTGACTGGCACTCGATCTTAACAGGAGATTGTCCAGGTAACCCAAGACCGCAATGCCCTGTGCCCGTAACAGGCACAAGACAGGAGCCAGCACTTTGGTAAACACCCTAGGAGCCGAAGCGAGACCGAAAGGCAACGCCACGAACTGATAGTGTTCCTCCGCGATAGCAAATCGGAGTTACCTCTGATGACCCTCGAATATGGGGATGTGTAAATACGCATCCTTCAGGTCGATAGAAGCCAGGAAATCTCCTGGACTCAGGGAGGCCACCCCCGAGCAAAGCGATTCCATGCGAAATTTTTGAACGCGCACAAAGCGGTTCAGAGCTTTTAAGTCAAGAATCGGATGCACCTTGCCCTCCTTTCTGGGCACAGTGAACAGATTCGAGTAAAACCCCCGAAATCTGTCCCGATGTGGCACCGGGACGATTACCCCTTGGGCGAGGAGATCCTGCACCGCCCGATAAAGATCTTGCAACCGATCTGGGGTCAAATGAAGACTTGAGGGAAAGAATCTGTCCACTGGTCGCAAAAGGAATTCGATCTTGTAACCTGATCGAATGATTTCCCGAAATCCACCTGTCCGGAATCCGGAGCAGCCAAGGTTGGAGGAAACCACGCAGACGTCCCCCCACCCCTGAAACGGGTGAGGGCGCCCCGTCAGGCAGTGGCGGACTGGGCTGCCGCACCAGCCTGGGCTGCTTTTGGCTTGCCCGCCCAGGGCTTTCTGTGGCCACCCTGGCCCATGAAAGGTTTCCCCTTGTCCTGCGCCTTGAAGGCACGAAAGGACCCCTGATTCGGTTTAAAGGAGGGGCCCCGCTTACCTCGGAAGAACTTACCCCCTAGGATTCTGGGGCAACAGAGTGCTCTTACCCCCAGTGACACCTTTAACCAATTCATCCAGGGATTCTCCAAAAAGACGAGACCCCGCATAAGGGATGTCAGACACCGTCTTCCTGGAAGTCTGGTCAGCCGACCAGCTTTTCAACCAAATCAAGCGGCGATTAAGTACTGCGACACTAGATAAGCGCGCAGCTAATGGGGCCTCATTCAAGGCCGCATCGCACAAATACATGACCCCTTGATAAATCTGGTCCACCATCTCCAGGCTAGTAGGGGGTAGCATCAGCCACGGGAGTGCGTCTGAGCACCTTGGTCCAATCCGCCACGGCTTGAGCCACCATGACAGAGGCGAAAATAGCAATCAGCATGGAACCCACCACCATGTAGGAATGTCGGGCAAGAGATTCCAGCCTCCTATCCGTAGGATCCCTAAACACCGAAGAATCCTCGGTGGGTACCAGGGTGGCCCTGTTCAATCTGGCCACAGTGTGATCCACTTTTGGAGCCACAGACCAGCGCGAATCCGTAGGAGATGCAAAGGGGTAGAGGAGTTGAAACTTCTTTGGCACCAAAAAGTGTGCTTCAAGTTGCGCCATTGTTCATTCAGTTTCGTGGAACTCAGCGGGGCAAGGAAATACCTGCGCCGCCTTACGGGATCTGCAGGTACCAAAAGAGGGTCGTTTTCCCGGAGGATTGGGCTCAACCTCTAAATGTAGTGTTTCCTTAACGGCAATGATCAGCGCATCCATAGCTATGCGGTTCTCGGCCGTCCCAGGGGGGGAATCATCCACCCCCGCATCCTCCGCCTCCCCTTCAGACTGGGAAGAGCGAGACCCTTCAAGGGGCACACTATCTACGGCAACCATGTCAGATTCAGAATCAGAAGAAAGAGAGAGCCTAGGCCTTTTTCTAGTATCCCGTTCAGTCATCAAAAGATCCACTTTGTACGCTAAAGTCGCAAGTGCGTCAGTCAGAGCAGGCAAAGCAGAAGATTCAGAGGAACCTGAATCATCCACCAAAAGCTGGGGGAAATTTGCTGTCCTGCGACTCCATAAGAAAAAACTTTTTTTTTTTTTTTCAAGGTACTGGTCCTTTAAGCGGACCACGATCCCCCGCAGTACACCACTATGAAGGATTCTGCAAACAGACCCCCAAGCAGGAATAAGCTGACAGCCAGAGGTATTCCCACAAAAAAACAGCAAAGACAGACCCCACGAGTGTTACCACACGCCTGCCGATCTCCTCTGTACAGAAAAAGGAAGTGATGTCACCGCAGGAGGCTGAACTAGGACTTCAGACCAAGGAAAAATGGTTGCCCATAGAAAGTAATGGGAGGCTCCGGAAAAATGGCCGCCGACATGTGCTCACAAGAAGACATTGCCACACACAAGATGGCACGTAAGGCGCCAAAACACACTACATACATCGCTGCAGAAGCACCCACAGTGAAGCCAGCATGCTGCCCACACCTAAAATGGCAGACCGGCGGTTTTTAACCCCGCAGCAGTCGCCGCACGTGTCTGCACCTCCTCACACACCCTAAAGTGTCACATAGGAGAGGGACCCCCCACAAACAACCCCACATAGCGAACTAGATGTGTTAGAGACCCCGCAGGGACCGGGAGCCCCAGAAACGCACAGAAATTAGGGGATACCACAGACACACAGGACTGCCAGCCCCAGACAGAGGCCCCACACAGAATGTACTTACCGTGCCTGATGGCGTGGGTGCCTCACATCAACGGGAAACCTCCCACCCCAGATGGCGGGGGTGCCGTCAGCCAAAAAACGCAGGACGCTAGCAACGCACGGAACCGTGGGCGAGACGTCCAGGCGAGGTGGCCACCTCGCAGGCTTGCATCCCTGAGGACAGGGATGGGTTGTTTGCGAGGCCAGGGCGTACGCATAGCCTGCTAAACGCTCAATGGCGGGCTGGGATTCCATAAGGCCCTCTGTCCTGGGATACCAGGATGACCAGTGCGACTCCCAGCTCCGCGACGCCGTCATCATTTTGAAGAAGTGACTAACTAAATGCTGAGAAATAAACAGCTAGTAGTGTAAAGAAAATACACTTGAGAAAATAAAATCATAAAACAGAAGAAGGCTGAGACTGTAGCCCCAGCACAGGGAGAGCCTGTCTCACTCCTAACTAGGCAGAAGACAAACTGAGTTGGGATGGCTCATAGCAGGGGGGTATTGGACCAGTGGGACAGCCCCCATAGGTGTGTCTATGTAACTTACTTTGTTTTTAACAAGTCTTATGCCTAGCTTGCTCTTATGGATAAGAGGTCAATACCCATTGGTGAAGACTGTATGAGTGGGCGGCGACTGTCAGAGGACGTAAGAGAAAGAAGTCTTTTCTTCAACTTCACTGTTAAAATACTTTTTTTTTTTTTTTTTTAACTTTTGTTAGCACTATTTTTTTTTCTTCAATCAAGACTCTTATCTACATCACTAATACAACTTGTCTTTTCAATTGTAACTATCTGGCTCGATTGTCCTATGTCCAGACCCCACTTAACTGAAAGTTGTGGGGATAGTTTGGAGATGACCTTTGGGCACTGTGCTCCACGTCGGATGCTTTCCACTCTCTGTTCTGGTAAAGTAGCAGAACTCTTTCCTGAACCAGGGTCCCTAGTGCATTGCCTTGTCTCTGAAGACTCCATAAGAAGGCAAGTTGGGCCAAGGATCAGGAGCTACCCTCATTTACATAGCTTGCTTGGTGCTATTACTCCCAGTTACTGACGTTCTTTGCTATAAAAGGGGTTAACACTGGTGCCGAAGTCATCCACTGTATTGAGTGTCACATGTACACTCTCACAAGCCCACATCGTCAAGGAAGCATCTCTGCTGCTGCTTGTAAGCAGCTAAGTGGAACTTTGATCTGTTCCTGCTGCTTGCCTAATGAGACTTTGGTCCCCTTCAGATGTCCAACTCTCCCTAGCCCTACTGCAGTAACATGTCTGATTCTAGACATGAAGGGTACAGTTCTATTGTTAGAGGTGCCCACATTCTAATGGCTTTGGGGTTGCATGCAGCATGCCTACTGCTGGTGCCAACCTCTAAAGCCTAAAGTTGTTACCCTCTGCCCCTGTCCTCAGCTCTGTTCCTGTGTGAAGAGGGGCGTGTCCCTTCACTCAAATCAGCTCTCTTCACTGAGATCTGTAGATTGCAATGTCAGCTCCCCCAGCCCCTGCTTTCTGAAAGCTCAGACAAGCTGTATAAATTATGTTTTTTTGAATGGCTGTAATGAAGACTGCAGATAAACAGGTACAACCTATGTAGGAGGACTTGTTTAATGTCTGTGTATCACCTGGGGCCAATCACTTTACTGGGTATATGCAGGCCCGTCGCGTCAAGGCAGGCAAAACAAGCGATTGCTTGGGGCCCCCGAGCTGGCCTGGGGCCCCAAGACACAGACTGACATTATCCCAAAAACCCAAAACACAAACGCCGCGGCCGCGCGCCGCGCCTCACACACACAGGCTGGCCTCACACACAGGCGGCCTGTGACAGGCCGGCGGGCGGCCGCACAGAGGAGGAGCGGCATGGCGTCACGCGGCGCCGGCTCGCTAGGGGGAAAGTGCGCGGCGGCTCGCATCTGCACAGTGCGCACCAGCCCCGCCCCAGCCTAGGCAGCCTAAAGCGAGCGCGGGAGTGGCGCCTTCCCACCAGGCCCGCGAACTTCGCCAGAGAGAGACAGACCACGAGTCATCACATCACATCCTCCTCACACACGTGGACTGGACCAGGCCAGCGACAGGTATGATCACACTGACAGTCTGTCACTCCATTTTTTCGTGCAAAAATTGGACCAATTGGGAACAATACCTACCTGTTAACAGACAGCTGGATAGTCCCATAGCATAAGAAAAAAGTCCCCCTGGTATCATCTAGGGCACATGGTGGGGGAACGATAATATCTGGCAACTTGTTGTACAAGTTTAATGAAACTTACAGTACAGTGGTGTTTTTTGCAAATGTTCAATTGTTGAAAATGTTCAAATTTCAAATATTTTTTCAAGCAGTATTTGCACTGTACTCATTTTTTATTTATATAAAGTGTGGGTGAACTTAAACTGTATGACTATGCTGTGGTTCCTGTAGGCTTTGCGTGTGTGCGGGGGGGGGGGGGGGGGGGCTCCATGTCCATTTTGCTTGGGGCCCCCAAATTCCTTCAAACGGCCCTGGGTATATGTAAGGGTTCACAACCACTTTCAACACGCACCTAGCACCTCTTACCAATCCCTCTTATAGTCTCTCTCTATAATATATATATATATATATATATATATATATATATATATATATATATATGTGTAGCGGGGTTAAACATGCCTAAAGACACTGTTTGATATGTGGGAAGGAACTAGGCTCCCTCTAGTGGTAGCTGCATGGAATTTCCCGGGCTGTGACTTCCTTTTCACAAGATGAAGAAACTACATCTCCCAGGCTGCTTTGCAAGATCCAGGAACTAGGCTCCCTCTAGTGGTAGCTGCATGGAATTTCCCGGGCTGTGACTTCCTTTTCATAAGATGAAGAAACTACATCTCCCAGGCTGCTTTGCAAGATCCAGGGTGCACGGCTGCACCGCACGGCACTATGGGGGAGGTTATTTAAAGGAAGAGAGAAGCGCGCGAAGGGGGGGGGGCCTTTCTGCGCTGGACTCTGAGGAACCAGCGAGCGAGAGTGAAGGACTGACACTGGATATTGGGCCAGAGCCTTTTAGCCTGGAGGGACGACGTGGAACCGTCCCATCTCAAGCACGAGGCACATTCCTGGAGGTCATACTGCTGTTTGCCGAGACCGGAAGTCATCCGCCAGAAGGACCCCGCGCGGCTGGCATATAGCCAAAGGACTGAGACCGCAGTGGAAGCGCGCGAAGGAGAAACTTCTGTTGGTGAGAGGGCACATGCCCAATAACTGACTTTATCTGCTGAAGAGACAGTTTTATCTACAGATAGCGGTAGCGCAGCAGGAGGTGATAAAACCCCGGGGTTTATCACCATACTCTCTCAGGAGACTCATAGACAAACAATAAGGTCTGTAAAGGAGTCGCCAGAGGCTTATCTCTCTCGCAGAAGTTATTGCTCAGTTACGCAGACACCCTGCGGTGACAACTAACAGCTCGTTGTTTTTTCTTTCTTGATCTTTATTCCTAATCTGGATTACAAATGAGCTCTATTCAATAACCTTGCTAGCGAAGATCAACAAGAAAGAAGAGAACTCTGGGGGAGGGACTCAGATAGGCCCACCTACCTGGTACTGTGTCTAGCCTTAATGCAGGAGGAGTGTGGGGGTATTCTTTTACCTTTTTAAAGCTGTTTTAAATAATCTTTTATGGACTTGTATTGTATTGTATTGTATCTCCCCTATTCAATTTGATACATAGTAAACTAAGTTTGGTTAATTACAATCTTGTGCGTTGTTCCATTGTGTCACCCAGAAGGACTACTATTCAAGAAGGTAACAAGGTATTGTTGCATAGTGAAGTATTGTATTCCAACCTGTGTATCTATTTGATAGTCCAGTCCTATTCTGGGTCAGTTGTGCCTGAGGAGGGATCGAGCCAATTTGATTGGGTTGTTAGGCAGGGTGTAGACCCAATAATATAATCAGCAGCTCCTGCGGGGGTGGTGCTATACGTGGGGGCTCGTCCGGGATTTCTACAGTCCTGCAATACAACCCTCTCAGCCATAGAATCCCCTCCCACGCAGAAATGGATCCTGTCGCTGCTGCTGAGTGGTGCAAGGAAGAGAATGTCATAGTGGAAAATGGCCTGGTGGTTGAAATCAAGGGAGAAGCCTGGACTGAAGAAAAGCTCCTCCCTGTTTTGAGGGCACTATCCACAGACAGGAAATTTTGGGTGATTGACATGAAAACTGACACCATTGTCCCACACACGTATGCACTGTGTGAGTGGAGGAAGGGGGTCCCTGATTATTTCAACGGAAACAGTGTAAAAACTACTGACCAAACAGAACTTTTCCTGATACATCCAGGAGTTCCTATTGCGGGTCCCTCATCCACCACCCCTGGGGTATCCAGCCAAGAAAAAGGTGTCCAAGAAGGGCATCCTGAGTCATCACCTTTGTCGACTTTTAGCTCAGAACTGTGTGCTGTTCTTGGGGAGATTGTGGCAAAATGTAGTAGGGACTCCTCGAGCTATTTGATGACTGGATATAGGAAGCTCCGGACATTCTCTGGGAAACAGCCTGTGCCTTCAGCAGAAGATGGGTTCGAAGAGTGGTTAGATACCGCCACTCAGGCTTTGGAGGAATGGGAGGTACCAGAACAGCACAAGAAGCAGAGAATCACAGAGAGTTTAAGGGGACCTGCATTAGAGGCTGTACGTAATCTAAAGCTTAGCAAAAAGAACTGCACTGCACAGGATTATTTGGACATTCTGCAAGATGTGTTTGGTCGGACGGAGAACGCGGCTGAACTTCTCTACCAGTTGGACCACTGTTATCAAGAAGAGGGGGAGAAGTTGTCCGAATTCATTAAACGTCTGGATAGGATTATCCACCAGATTCTGTTAAAGAAAGGAATAGACCACCGGAAAATAGATGAGACTCGTGCACGACAGGTTCTGAAAGGGGCTCAACCTTTAGATCCCATTGCCATACTGTTACGAACTCGTCGAGATGGCGGCATTCTAGAATACCCCGATCTGATTCGAATGGTCAGAGAGGAAGAGGTTATGTTGGACAACAAGAAGAAAAGTCGGCAGTTTGACTCAACTGCCCGGGTTGGAGTGATAAGTGTGGAAGAGGGTGACTCTCAAGTTGAACTCCTAAAGACCCAAGTGTCTCAGTTGATAGAAATGGTGTCCATCCTGACTGGTCAGGTATCCACTCTACCCAAGGGGAGTATATCGGAGAGGCCAGATGAACCTGTTAGTCTCAGCACAGATCCAGAGCCACGGCCTGCAAGATTGTTAACTTGTTTCAACTGCGGGGGAGTTGGGCATGTTAGAAGGGTATGTCCCAGCTCAGGAAATGCTGCCGCGAAACCTCGCGAGCCAGCGGGAAACTTCAGAGGACACCGGTGAAGGAGTCAACCGGGTGTCCGTCAGTCTTAAGGGACTCCAGAAGTGGTGCAGGATCAGGGAAACTGAGTCAGGGGGTCAGACCCAAATATAATACCCCCAGTTCTAGACTCCGGGTTACTGAGGGAAGGAAAGTCAATGCACACCGGGTTCAGCGGGGGCCCAGATCAAGGAAGAAAAAGGAGAAGAGGGCCAGGGTACAGAGAACTGAATCAGACAACCAGGCTACATCAAGAGAATTCCCAACTAACTTGGTCGGGCCCTCCCCAGTGGTCTCGGTTCAGGTGGAAGGAATTTACACAAGAGCCCTCCTTGACACAGGGGCCCAGGTGACTCTTTTGTATAGAGACTTCTATGATAAATATCTTACCCATCTACCTTTGCAGAAGTTGGAAGATCTGGAGATATGGGGTATTGGGACCCAAAGTTTTCCCTATGACGGGTATCTGCCAATCAAGTTGACCTTTGATCCATCAGTGGCTGGTGAAGCGGAAACCTTCGACACCTTAGCGGTGGTCTGTCCTCGTCCACCAGGGGCCAACAAAAGCTCTCTCATCGTAGGAACAAACACTGACCTGGTAAGGCGCCTTCTGATACAACTGGTCCAGGGACAAGATGCTCAGGCGCCAAGGATCCATCCCATGCTACGGCAGGCCTACCAACGATTAGTGTTGGAGCAAGAGACCCCCGCAGAAGGAGTTGGACGACTCTGGAAGCTGGATAGAGCAGAAAAGGTCTTACAGCCAGGAGAGGTGGCCTGTTTTAAGGCTTCTGTTAAACTCACATGGCAACAGCCGGGTCCCTTCATTATCTTTGAATCAGGTCAAAAGGAGAGACAGAGAGGGATAGAAGTGATCCCTGAGGTGATCCCTTTGAAGGTGTTACAGGAAAACCGTGGAAGGGTTTTAGTGAGTGTCAGAAACACCTCTATTACACCAGTGAAGGTACCGGCCAGAGTGCTCCTGGGCCAAGTCAACCCGGCTACCCCAGTTGCCCCCATTGATTTCAAAGAAAAGGAACAGGGTGAAGCGGTTATAGAGGAGCTTTGCTCTGGAAACGCTGCCCTCCCGCCGGAATGGGTGAAGAGGGCCAAGGCACAACTTGCTCGATGTAGGGAAATATTCTCTAAGGACGAGTTTGACGTGGGATGTGCCAGGAGCGCCACTCATAAGATCCGCCTGAGTGAGGACAAGCCTTTCAGGGAGAGAGTCCGGCGAGTCCCCTTAGGTGACTTAGAAGATCTACGTCAACAGCTGGCAGAGCTCAAAAAGATCGGGATTATCCGAGAATCCAGGAGCCCGTATGCTTCCCCGATAGTGGTAGTCCGGAAGAAAAATGGATCTTTGAGGCTTTGTATCGACTACCGAACGCTGAACAGAAGAACCATCCCAGACCAGTATACCACTCCTCGAATCGAAGATGCCCTACAGAGTCTGTCAGGGGCGAAGTGGTTCAGTGTGATGGACTTAAAGAGTGGGTATTATCAGATCCCCATGCACCCTGAAGATCGGGAGAAAACAGCCTTCATCACCCCTGTGGGGTTCTTTGAGTTCAATCGCATGCCTCAGGGGTTGTCCGGGGCCCCTGCTACCTTCCAAAGGCTGATGGAGAGGACCGTTGGAGATATGAATTTGATAGAGGTACTGGTATACTTGGATGATGTTATCGTGTTTGGCAGAACTTTAGAAGAACATGAGGAGAGGTTGGAAAAGGTCTTGAAGAGGCTACATGAAGAAGGTCTGAAACTTTCTCCTGAGAAGTGCCAATTCTATCAGCCCTCGGTCCATTACCTGGGCCATATCGTGTCTGAAGAAGGGGTGGCCACTGACCCGGACAAGCTGGATGCTGTTGCTTCCTGGCCGAGACCCACAAATGTGACCGAACTCCGGTCATTCTTGGGCTTTTGCTCCTATTACAGGAGGTTTGTGGAGGGGTTCGCCCAGATTGCCCGACCCCTAAATGAGCTCCTGAAGAATGAAGAAGATGATGTCCCTGAGTTGGTAAAGCCGGCGAAGTCCACCATAGGCCCCCGGAAGGCTAAGGAATCCATCCAGGATCAGTGGACCCCGGAATGCGAAGGGGCCTTTGTCCAGCTGAAGGAAACCCTAACCACTGCCCCTGTGTTGGCCTATGCGGACCCCACAAAACCATATGAACTGCATGTTGATGCCAGCCGAGATGGGCTGGGGGGGGTACTTTATCAGGAGCATGAGGGTCATCTGCGACCTGTTGCCTATGTGAGCAGAAGCCTACTGCCTGCTGAAAGGAATTATCCTACTCACAAACTTGAATTCTTGGCCTTGAAGTGGGCAGTGGTTGACAAATTGAAAGACTACCTGTACGGAGCTGAATTCATTGTCAAGACAGATAATAATCCCCTCACCTATCTGTTGACTACGGCCAAGCTGGATGCAACAGGACATCGATGGTTGGCTGCCCTCTCTAGCTTCAATTTTAGCCTGAAGTATCGGCCAGGAATCGGAAATAGGGATGCAGATGCCCTATCCAGAAGGTTGCATGTTCCACAGGAACCTGCGGAAGAATGGACTCATTTGGCTCCAGAAGGGGTGCGTGCCCTATATCAGGGAACTGAATTTCGATCCCGAGGAGGGTCAAGAGCAGAAGAGATTGGGGTTTCGGCTATCGGAGTACCCAAATGCTACTGCCAGGTGACCCAAGTTGAAGGGGAGGGTTTGCCCCGGCTGTCCAAAAGGGACTTGCGGAAGGAGCAGTTGGAAGACCCTTTGGGAAAACTTCTCTTGGAAGCCCTGGAGATCCAGAGCCCTGAGTTGCTTCTAACTGACTCCCCTCAGGGGGCCCGTCTGTTGCATAGAGAGTGGACCCGGTTACAGATCAGAGAAGGAGTGGCCTACCGGAGAGGTCCATCTGAAGATCTGGAGGAGAAGTGGCAACTGTTCTTACCAGCTAAATACAGAGAGGGAGTTCTGGCCGCTCTTCATGATAATCATGGCCATCTGGGGCCCGAAAGAACCTTTCAGCTTGTCAGGGACAGGTTCTACTGGCCTTGTATGAGGGCCGAAGTTGAAGGATACTGTCATTCTTGTGTCCGGTGTATACAGAGGAAGACTCTGCCACGTCAAGCAGCCCCAATGGGCCATCTACAAAGTCAGGGACCCATGGAGCTGGTGTGCATTGATTTCCTTTGCTTAGAGCCTGATCTGAGTGGCCAGGGGAATGTCCTTGTGGTAACAGACCATTTTACCAGATATGCTCAAGCATTCCCAACAAGGGATCAGAAGGCCTCAACGGTAGCCAAAGTTCTTGTAGAGAAGTTCTTTGTACATTATGGGTTACCACAACGCCTCCATTCTGATCAGGGAAGGGACTTTGAAAGCAGACTGATCAAGAGACTGTTAGATATGTTAGGCATTCAAAAGACTAGAACCACTCCCTACCATCCACAGGGGGATGCCCAGCCTGAACGATTTAACAGGACTCTTTTGGATATGTTGGGGACTTTGAGCTCAGAGAAGAAACAGCATTGGGGCAAGCACGTAGCTGCCATTGTGCATGCCTACAACAGCACTGTCAGTGATGCTACTGGATATTCCCCTTATCGGCTGATGTTTGGAAGGGAGGCTCGGTTGCCAGTGGATTTGGCCTTTGGCATTTCGCCTGATCATACCTCTTCAGCATCGCATAGAGGATATGTGGACCGACTGCGGAAGAGTCTGAAAGCGGCCTATGACAAGGCTCAGGCCACATCTGATCAACGTGGACTGCGGAATAAAAAAAATTTCGACCTAAAAGTTCGGATCCATGACCTGCAACCAGGGGACAGGGTTTTGTTGAGAAACTTGGGTGTCCCGGGAAAACACAAGTTGGCAGACCGCTGGAAGTCCCAACCTTATGTTATCTGCAAGCAACTGCCAAACCTTCCTGTGTACCAAATTCGGCCTGAAGGAAGTGTGGGTCCATTGAAGGCTTGGCATCGGAACCATTTGCTGCCTCTCTCTGAAGCGGTTCGTATGCCCCCTGTGGAAGACTTGTCAGAGGCCCCTTCGACTTCTCGCCGGTCCAGACCAGTTACCAGATCTCAGACGACGCTCCCAGATGAGGGAGAGGGAAGTTCTCCATCTGAAGATTTGGAAGATGAAGAGGAGGTACCCGACTGGTTGTGGTCATCTCAGTTGCCAGAACCCACACCTGCCTCCCTGTCTTCATCTGACTTGGCTGATAGAGGAGCCCTTCGGGCAGAAGCCCCTGAATTCATACCCTTTCATATGCTTCCAGAAGAAGCAGCTGAGGATGAAGATTCTGAGGAGGAGGTTGCACCCTTCTCTGAAGAAGAACTGACCTCTCTTGAACCATCAGGTTCCTCTGTGTTGGAACATGAGGAGGGGGACATTGAAGAATCCTCAGAAGTGCCTGATCCTAGCACCTCTGAGAGCATGCCTCCACGGGAACAGAGGGAAAGGAGAGTCATTCACCCACCTAAGAGACTGACCTATGATCAATTGGGTGAATGTTCGGAAGAAGCTGTTTTTACCTCCAAAAGATCTCCTGACCAGCCTAGTTCCTCCACTGTAGATTTGGTGGGGGACAACCCTAGCTCACCCCCAGGCACAACTGTACAAGCCACCCAAGTTTTGGGGGGTCTGTGAGAGATCATGAGAACAAAGTATTGAAGTAGAAAACGTTTGCATTTAAGTTTGTACATAAGGATATTGGGTTTGGCCATCATAATAAGCACAGTTTTTGATGTTCACAATTTGGTTTACTTTGTGAGTTAATGTTTGCGCACATTTTGTTGCTCTGACCTCACTATATGTTTTTTTCTCTTTTTCACTTTTTGATGTTTTTTTTTCAACACAAACTTTAAGATGTAAGTGTTTAAGAAATTGCAAAGGCACATGTGCTTTTTAAAGGAGCACTATATAAAAGCACTAGAAATCAGCACTATATTAACACTGTAGAAATCACTTATTTGTTTATTAATTGCACTTTATCGTTTTACTGTTGCACTGCTATTAGAATACAAAATTGGATGTATTCAGATTGACTTATTTCAGCAAAATGTTAATGTTTTTGTTGTATAATGCCAACCTATGCACTAGGGTACATACTGTTGACCTCTTTGGGGACCAAAGTTTCTCAAGTGGGGGGAGTGTGTAGCGGGGTTAAACATGCCTAAAGACACTGTTTGATATGTGGGAAGGAACTAGGCTCCCTCTAGTGGTAGCTGCATGGAATTTCCCGGGCTGTGACTTCCTTTTCACAAGATGAAGAAACTACATCTCCCAGGCTGCTTTGCAAGATCCAGGAACTAGGCTCCCTCTAGTGGTAGCTGCATGGAATTTCCCGGGCTGTGACTTCCTTTTCATAAGATGAAGAAACTACATCTCCCAGGCTGCTTTGCAAGATCCAGGGTGCACGGCTGCACCGCACGGCACTATGGGGGAGGTTATTTAAAGGAAGAGAGAAGCGCGCGAAGGGGGGGGGGGCCTTTCTGCGCTGGACTCTGAGGAACCAGCGAGCGAGAGTGAAGGACTGACACTGGATATTGGGCCAGAGCCTTTTAGCCTGGAGGGACGACGTGGAACCGTCCCATCTCAAGCACGAGGCACATTCCTGGAGGTCATACTGCTGTTTGCCGAGACCGGAAGTCATCCGCCAGAAGGACCCCGCGCGGCTGGCATATAGCCAAAGGACTGAGACCGCAGTGGAAGCGCGCGAAGGAGAAACTTCTGTTGGTGAGAGGGCACATGCCCAATAACTGACTTTATCTGCTGAAGAGACAGTTTTATCTACAGATAGCGGTAGCGCAGCAGGAGGTGATAAAACCCCGGGGTTTATCACCATACTCTCTCAGGAGACTCATAGACAAACAATAAGGTCTGTAAAGGAGTCGCCAGAGGCTTATCTCTCTCGCAGAAGTTATTGCTCAGTTACGCAGACACCCTGCGGTGACAACTAACAGCTCGTTGTTTTTTCTTTCTTGATCTTTATTCCTAATCTGGATTACAAATGAGCTCTATTCAATAACCTTGCTAGCGAAGATCAACAAGAAAGAAGAGAACTCTGGGGGAGGGACTCAGATAGGCCCACCTACCTGGTACTGTGTCTAGCCTTAATGCAGGAGGAGTGTGGGGGTATTCTTTTACCTTTTTAAAGCTGTTTTAAATAATCTTTTATGGACTTGTATTGTATTGTATTGTATCTCCCCTATTCAATTTGATACATAGTAAACTAAGTTTGGTTAATTACAATCTTGTGCGTTGTTCCATTGTGTCACCCAGAAGGACTACTATTCAAGAAGGTAACAAGGTATTGTTGCATAGTGAAGTATTGTATTCCAACCTGTGTATCTATTTGATAGTCCAGTCCTATTCTGGGTCAGTTGTGCCTGAGGAGGGATCGAGCCAATTTGATTGGGTTGTTAGGCAGGGTGTAGACCCAATAATATAATCAGCAGCTCCTGCGGGGGTGGTGCTATATATATATATATATATATATATATAGTCTGCTCCCTCTTCTAGTCTAACCGGACATTCTGAGAGCAGTGGAAACTATAGGCCCCTGCTGCTGTCAGTCAAATACTGTAAGGAGGGAGGGGGGGTGTGACCAAGTCATGCGGTGTGCATCTATGGACGAACACAGCCTGGCTCTGGAGCACGCCTGCATGGGTGCCCCCTCAGCACATAGTTTGCTCGCAGAGCACTCAGAAGTTGAGAGCACAGGTGGTGGACTTAAGAAGAGGAGGTAAACAAATCCCATTACGCAGAGCAGGCGAGTGTAATATTTTTTTATACACTGCTCAAAAAAACTAAAGGAACACTTTGAAAACAGATCTCAATAGGAAAAATATCATACTGGAGTAATGTGTTAGGAACGAAAGAATGCCACATCATTTGATGGAAATGAAAACAATCAACCTGCAGAGGGCTGAAGTCAAGGACACCCCAAAAAAAAAAAAAAAAGGAAAAAATGATGCAGCACGCTAGTCCATTTTGCTGAAACTTCATTGCAGCAACTCAAAATTGTACTCAGTAATTTGTATAGCCCCCACGTGTTTGTATGCATGCCTGACAACATCAGGGCATGCTCCTAATGAGACGATGGATGGTGTCCTAGAGTATTTCCTCCCAGATCTGGACCAGATCAGCACTAAGCTCCTGAACTGACTGAGGTGCAACCAGGCAGCGTCGGATGGACTGAAACAATGTCCCAGAGGTGTTCTATTAGATTTAGGTCAGGTGAGTGTGGGGGCCATTCACTTGTATCGATTCCTTCATCCTCCAGGAAACTGGCTGCATACTCTCGCCACGTGAGGCCAGGCATCGTCATGCACCAGGAGGAGCCCAGGACCCACTGCACCAGCGTAGGGTCCTACAGTGGGTCCAAGGAATTCATCCCGATACCTAATGGCAGTCAGGGTGCCATTGTCTAGCCTGTAGAGGTCTGCGCATCCTTCATTGGATATGCCTCCCCACACAATCACTGACCCACCACCAAATCAGTCACGCTGAACGATGTTACAGGCAGCATAGCATTCTCCACGGCTTCTCCAGACACTTTCAGGTCTGTCACATGTGCTCAGGGTGAACCTGCTCTCATCTGTGAAAAGCACAGGGCACCAGTGGCAGACCTGCAAATTCTGGTGTTCAATGGCAAATGCCAATCGAACTCCATGGTGCCGAGCAGTGAGCAGAGGGCCCATTAGAGGACATCGGGTCCTCAGGCCATCCTCATGAAGCCTGTTTCTGATTGTTAGAAACATAGAAACATAGAATTTGTCGGCAGATAAGAACCATTTGGCCCATCTAGTCTGCCCAATTGTTTGGTCAGAGACATACACACCAGTGGCCTGCTGGAGGTCATTTTGTAGGGTTTTGGTGATGCTCATCCTTGCACAAAGCAGCAGATACTGGTCCTGCTGATGGGTCAAGGACCTTCTACGGCCCTGTCCAGCTCTCCTAGAATTACTGCCTATCTCCTGGAATCTCCTTCATGCTCTTGAGACTGTGCTGGGAGACACAGCAAACCTTTTGGCAATGGCACCTATTGATATGCCATCCTGGAGGTGCTGGACTGCCTGTGCAACCTCTGCAGGGTCCAGGTATCACCTAATGCTACCAGTAGCCAAATGACAGTTCCTCCGAGCCTAGCAAAATGCAAAACTAGTGAAAAACAGAAAAAGTGAGCAGAGAAAGAAAATATCTAGCCTCCCCTTGTAAAACCATTCACATTTTGTAGGTCGTCTCATTGTTGCCCATCTAATACACCTGTTGTTAATTTCATTAACACCAAAGCAGCTGAAACTGATTAACAACCCCCTTCTGCTACTTAACTGACCAGATCAACATCCCAGCAGTTTAAATGACTTAATGCTACACTAAAAGTGTTCCTTTAATTTTTTTTTTTTTGAGCAGTGTATTAATAAAAAAAATAAAAAAAGCATTTATTATTGCTTTAGGCAGGAAAGACTTTCCCTTTGCACCCGCTTTCGAACTGGAGAGAGACTGGAAGCAGCTTGAGAAGGCGTTTGCTACCCTAAGCATTTATTAGCCTTGTATTTGTTTGGTGAGGATTTTGTGCAAAAGTGATCCATTCCCATTAAGCAAGCAACAGTATCCTGCCTAGGTAAGATACTAACTAGAAGACACACCTATCTTAAAGCAACAAACTATGTTCTTGTTGGTGGGTCAATGTCTGACTGGTAAAATTCCTCAAGAGAGCTTTAACAACTGCTGTGGTTGATCTATTGCTTATTGAATACTCATAGCAGATGGCTGTAGCTTTAGGGCCTGGTTAACCCTGCACTAGTTTTAAAATGCAGAGGCAGGGAAATCACATGGTGCTTTTGCAATTTTCTGGTGGTCCCTGCACCTGCGCTGCATTTTTTTAGATGCATAGAGGGTGCCATTAAGAATGAACAGCAGCCCCACCCTCTTTTTTAAAAGCAGCACGTTTTAGGTGCTGGGACAGGTGCAACTCCCGCACTCACAACCACCGCAAAAGTGAGATCCTAGCCTATAGGTCAGTTGTGAATAAAGGTTTGATCTGTATGGCATTCAAGGATATCTCAAGTTTCTGCCATTTCTATTCTGTTCTAGAGACTGTAGGTTCCTAACTCCAGACTTTAACCACTGCACACCCAAGGCAGTCATATAGCATCCTGGACTTGAGTGGGGATATCAGAATGCATGCAGCTACAGGCATCATTCATATATTATCTTTTTCAGCCAGCGACTCCCTGCACTGTAAGAACAATCATAGCGGCAGTTCAGCCGCTTGATCATTTTTACAGGCAGTGGGAGAGGACACCCTGTTGGAGATGCAACAACTTTAAAGCTTAGCCTATTACAGATTAACTGCAGTTCACAAATAGGACACTAGATGTCGCTAATGCTCAGTGATATGCTATGCATTTCTATGATGTGTTGTAATTTCCTGTACACTGTACTGAACTTGTTGGTTATCTCTTCCTGTCTGTTGTTCTTATTACAATGAGGTGACATCTTTGATTTCTGTGTTATGTTCCAATAAAGAAGCCAGTTCCTGTTTACTCCACAATGTCTGATCTGAATGGACTCCGCTGCACCCAATGATCACACTCTGCAACACACCCGCCCCCTCTGGTGCTTCTACCGGTTCACCTGTGCCTTCAGCGAACCAGAGAAGCAATCTGCCGGTGGCGGAAGTTCCCCATAGAGAATACTGGTGACCAGGTCGTCCCCGGCAGTCTCTATGACCTTCGGAGGCCCGGGCGCGACGTTATGACCTCATGTCTGGCCTGACCGATGTAAACACTGCTGTATACTTGGCTGGAAAGGCCAAGATTTATTTATTTTTCCTCAGTGTTTCCTGCCTAGAGGAGGTCCCCACATTTCTCCATAAAGAGGACCTGCCATTCCCTATTCCTATTACAAGGGATGCTTACATTCCTTGTAAAAGTAATTAAAAAGTAATAAAAAAAAAAAAAAAAAAAAACGCAAAACACAAAGTTTAAAAATTAAAACAATAAACAAAATGTAAAGTGTCCCAGCGTGCTCTCAAAGCAGAATCAAACGCATACGTACATTAAGCCCACATATGTACACGGCGTTCAAACTACACAGGTTTGTTATTGTTGCAAGCCTTTGAGCGACGCAACAATTCTAGCCCAAGACCTTCTCTGTAAAGCCTCTTACACACGCAACGATTGTTGGCCGACCGATCTGCCAACTTTTGTCCAGTTTTGTTGTGTCGGTTGAAATGTGCTCTAGACTGCACACAAATTTTTTCGGCCAACAACAACCAACTTCAGAAGTGATGTCATGTGCTGGTTAACTTTCCGTGTGTTTTTTTTTCTCTGAGCATGCCCAGTCTTACTCATCTGATTTTTGTCTGCCGAAATCTGTACTGACTGACGAACAATGGGCTGTTCTGTTGACGGCCAACAAAAATTTTATAGCATGCACACCAGATTTTGTTCGGCCGAAAAGTCGCAGTCGGTTGTCGGAAGCATCATACTAACAAGCCGACAATCGGCCGATCGGACGTTGGCCGAAAATTTACGGCCAACAATCGGTGCGTGTGTACGAGGCTTTAATCTAAACTAGTAACCTGTAAAATATTTAAAGCATCGCATTTAAAGCATGGAGATTTTTAAGTCCCTAAGTTTGGTGCCATACCATGAGTGTGTGCAATTTTTAAGCGTGACATGTTCGGTATCCATTTACTCTGCGTAACATCTTTCACATTATTCAAAAACAAATTGTGCTAACTTTAGGGTTTTGTTTTTTTTGTTAATTCATGAAAGTTTTTTTTTTTTTTTTAAAAAGACCACGCGACATAAAAAATTGCAGCGACCGCTATTTATTCCCTAGTGTCTCTGCTACAAAAACATATTGTTTGGGGATTGAGTAAGTTTTCTACCAAAAAAAAAAAAGAAAAATTGGATTTTTCTCTTACTGTAAAATCCTTCTCTGATGTTCATTGACTGACACAGCTCCAGAATCTTCTTAACCATTGGGTTATGCTGCCCCCCCTACAGGAGTAGGACACTAGGCAGGAAAACTGGAATTTTAACTTACCATAAAATCCTTTTCTCTTAGGTTCATTGACGGACGCAGTCCTTTGATGCATATCAGTAGGGTTATACCGCCCCCTGCCACTTCCAGAGCCACAAGGACACTCTTGGTGCCCCCTTGGTGATTGACATAAGCCACGGCTGTGGCATTGTCCAACTGAATGCGCACTGGACAACCTTCCAGACGTTCGGTCTAGTGTGCCAGGCAAAGCCGGATCGCTCTCAACTCCAGGACATTGATCAGCAATCAAGATTCCTCTAGGGACCAGACTCCCTAAGCAGAGTCCTGATTGAGAACTCCTCCCCACCCGGACAGACTCGCATCCGTGGTGACAATTGGCCAGTATACAGAGAGAAAGGATTTTCCCAAATGAAGCATCGGAGACCGAAGCCACCATATCGGGGACTCCTTGGTCTTGTGGCTTAGATGAATCCGAAGGTCCAGAGAATTCGGGTGTTTGCTCCTTTGCCGTTGAAGAACCCTTGTGTGGAATTGAGCGAATGGGACCGCCTTGAAGGAGGACACCATCAGTCTCAGCACTCTCATGCAGGTCCGAAGGGACGACCAGTCGGACATCAACAGAACCACTGACTGGAGCTTCCGGAGTTTTTACAGAGGAAGGAACACCCTGGCTGAGGAGTCCAAAGTCAGGCCCAGATAGACCAGTCTCATGGAAGGGGTCAGACGACTTCTGAAGATTTACAATCCACCCGAACTCCTCCAGAGTTCTCATGGTGACTGCCAAGTTTGCTATCAGCAACACAGGGGACTCCTTATTGAGAATCAGATAACCTAGGACCAATATCCCCCGCTGCCGCAACAGTGCCAGGACTGGGGCCAACACCTTTGTGAAGACCCAGGGAGCGGAAGCGAGACCAAAAGGTAACGTAACAAACTGATAGTGATCCTCTCCCACGGCAAAACAGAGAAATGGATGGTGAGCGGCAGAATGGTATGTGAAGGTAGGCATCCTTGATATCTATGGAAGCCAGGAAATCCCCCTGATGTAGGAAGGCCACCACTGTGTGAATAGTTTCCATCTTGAACTTTTGAGCGCGCATGAACACATTCAGCGTCTTCAGGTCCAGGATCGGACGGACCTTGCCCTCCTTCTTGGGAACTGTGAACAGGTTGGAATAAAATCCGTGAAAGAGTTCCGCGTGCAGAACAGACACTATCACTCCTTACTGTAGACGGTCTTGCACAGCCCCATAGAGCGCCCGCAAGCGATCCGGGGATAGGCAGACATTGGAAGGGAAAAACCTGACCGGAGGGACGGATCGAAACTCGATCTTGTATCCAAACCGCACAACCTCCCGGACCCATCTGTTTGAGATCTGGGCCAGCCACAAGTCCGAGAACTGGCAAAGGCATCCCCCCACCCCAGTCACGGCTGAGGGCGCACCTTCAGGCCGAAGGGGCCTTGTCCGCAGGCCTAGAGGAACTGGACTTCTGTTTTCCAGACCAGGGATGCTTGGAACCACCCAAAGGGAGCCTTGAAAGGCTTTGCCTCATCGCCTGCCCCCGAGGAGTGAAAATACTTTGTGAGCCAAAAAGGACGGACCCCGTCTACGCCGAGAGTCCTTACCCTTGGAGGCCTGTGGAAGAAAAGTACTCTTACCCCCCCCCCCCCCGTAAGACCTTTAATAATGTCTGCCAGGGTAGCGCCAAACAGACAGTCCCCTTGAAAGGGAAATTCCGTCAAGGCCTTCTTAGAAGCCTGATCCGCAGACCAACACTCCAGCCAGAGCATATGCCTGATCACCACCACCGAAACCAACAGGCGACCCAACAGGGAAGCAGTGTCTAGCGCAGCATCACAAGCAAATTGCAGCCCCTTCACCATCTGGTCCAACAGCTCCCCAAAGGCAGGAGAGACAGGCTTGCCCTCCACGTCACAGCATAGCATCTTCGCCCATTCAGTCACGGTCTTTGTGACAAGGGCCGCAGTAAAAGCAGGCTCAGTGCAGTCCCCACCAGAGAGTACATGTTGCGGGCCATAGCCTCCTCCTTTCTATACTCTGGGTCCCTAAAGGACAGGGAATCTTCCACCAGAATAACGGTAGCCTTGTTAAGCCTGGAGAGCGGAGGATCCACCTTAGGTTGTACCGACCACTTCTTCACCAGACTCCTCAAAAGGGTAGCGTCTAGTAAACCTTGTGGGTACCGAAAGCAACCTGCACCCCCGGAGCGACGACAGCTGCATCCTCCAATTTTAGGGTTTCACACATAGAAACAACCAGTGCATTCACCAGCACCTTATCTTGCGCAGCAGTAGAGGTAGAAATCCCATCCTCACTATCAGAGGAGGCAGGGGGTACCAGACCCGGCCAGGGTACCCACGTCTGTGGTGGCTGAGTCAGACTCTGAATCCTAGACATCAGATGAGGCAGGGGTAGGAGGGGGTCATTTCTTCGCACCCCGCCCTCTAAAGGCCACCTCCACCCAGGACACAAATGCTTCCAGAACCACCAAAATTGCATTGGTGGACAGTTGAGATTCAGAAGGCCCTGCGGCCTCCGTGAGGGGGTAAGGTGGGGACACATGGTCTGAGGAGTCCATGTTGCATTAGTAGAACCCGCCAGCAAACTTTGAAAAAAAATATGAAATATGAAAAAAGCAGCCCCACAGCGCCCCCCGGAGGTCAGGCACGCGCTGAAAACCACCCACAGAGAGAGAAATTATGCCCCCAGAACTCACTGTACCCAGATAGCAGCAAGCGGATTAGGTGGTCTGCACGTGTCAGCAGCAGCTCAGCAAAAGGAATTGAGCTAGGAAGCTGCCCGGGGTGAAGGGAGGGGCTCCTCCTACCAAAAAACGCCTCCAGGTACACCCAACAGGCAGTACCAGACATGTAGTGACCACGCCCCCAAGCTGGCTTTTATACGATTGAATGCTGCAGCCTGGGTTTTTCTCCACCATGTATTTTAGATATGCCTGCTTGTCTCTACAAACATGTGAGTGTAATAAATAAATTACCTTTTGTTTTAAACGATATTACACTATGTGCCCTGTGTTCTCTTTTTATATCCATGTGGTTTCCATGCGTCTTCCTGAGAGTACATTTTGAAGGTCTTCTCTGATGATCTGCACCTGATGGGTTAAACCCCTTTATGTGCATTTGGCTTTTCCATTAGTTTGGAAGCCAATATCATCTGGTAAGAAGCCATTTGTCTCTTTGCTTCACTGGGGGGTTTCTATTTGTTTTCTCTGTCATGAGAGGAGCGCTGTCTCCACCTGCATGCTGGGACATGTGGTTCTTTTATACAGCAAAGTTTTTTTCTATTATTGGATTTTCTCATTCATGGACTTTTCATATAGACTTATCACTTTCAAATTTTTTTTTTGCATTTATGTGCACATAACGGAATTTTTGTAAAATCTTACCTGTAAAATTCCTTTCTCCGAGTCCTCCGACAGTCGCCGCCACTTCATATTCATCACTAATGGGGTTATTGACCTTTGCTCCGCAGGAGTAGCTAGGCAACAAAATTTGTTAATATTAAAGCTTTTAGCATATCCCACCCCTAGGGGGTGGTCCCCTCAGTCAATACCTCCCTGCTTCCTGCATTCCCAACTCAGTTTCAGTAGCATAGCAGTAGAGTACATAAACAAACCCCAAAAGAGGGGCGGGGGTGGCGACTGTCTTAGGACTCAGAGAAAGGAATTTTACAGGTAAGATTTTACAAAAATTCCGTTTTCTCTTACGTCCTCCGACAGTCGCCGCCACTTCATATTCATCACTAATGGGGACGTCCCATAGCAGTGAAGACATGAGGGGTGGGAAAAAACGCAGCCGCGCCTAAAGCAACGCAGTACCCACATCAGAGAAAAAGGAACCTTACCAAAGTAAGAAAACCAACTGGGCAACAGGAAAAAAAACGTGCTCAACAGGAGCAACAACCCAGGAAAACAAGTAACCTAGGGATAAAGACATCCCAACAGCCAAGGACCCAAAACAAGGGACCCTAAGGCACTGCCGCACTAAGAACTTTGCGGCCAAAGGAAGCATCCGCCGATGCCTGAACATCCACCTTGTAGAATTTGGAGAAGGTGTGAACTGACGACCAAGTCGCCGCCTTACACACCTGGGCCACAGAAGCCCGATGATGACAGGCCCAAGACGTACTCAGAGATCTGGTAGAGTGCGCCTTCACAGGTACGGGAGGAACCTTCCCCTTCAAAGCATAGGCCTGCTCAATGGTCTGCCTGATCCATTTGGCGATGGTAGAAGCCGACGCCGCCATGCCCTTCCGAGGTCCCTCAGGAAGGACGAATAGGGAATCCGACCTGTGAAAGGATTTAGTCGACGACAGGTAAACCCTGATCACCCGAACAACATCCAAGGAATGTAAAGCCACCTCCTTCGGATGTTTTGGCCTTGCGCAAAGCGAAGGCAAGACAATGTCCTCATTGAGGTGAAATTCCGAGATCCTCTTCGGAAGAAAAGATGGGTTAGGTCACAAGACCACCTTATCCAAGTGAATCACCAAATATGGTTGCAGGACAAGGCTGCCAGCTCCGACACTCTGCGAGCCGAAGTGATCGCCACCAAAAACGCAACCTTCTTGGACAACAGAGGTAACGAGATCTCCCTGATCTTTTCAAAAGGAGCATGTTGCAACACGGACAGAACAAGGTTCAAGTCCCAGAGAGGCAAAGGCTCCCTCCTAGGAGGGACCAGGTGTCGCACCCCTTGAACAAAGGTGCTAACCAAAGAGTTAGACGCCACAGGGCGTTGAAAGAACGGCCAGCGCAGAAATCTGACCCTTAATCGTGGCCAACGCCAAACGCTGGTCCACGCCCGTTTGAAGGAAAGCCAACACTCTCGATACCGAGTATGAGCGAGAAGAATACCCCCTGGACTCACACCAGGCAAAATACGCCTTCCAAGTACGATAGTAAACCTTCCCCGTAGAGGCTTTTCTAGCCTTGATCAAAGTGGGAATGACCTCAGGGGAGAGACCCCTATCTGTCAACACCTGGATTTCAACAGCCAGGCCGTCAAAGCCAGCGACTAAAGCAGGATGGAATATCGGCCCTTGAGACAGGAGATCTTCTCGAAGAGGCAGACGCCACGGAGCGTCGACCGCCAGATTCACGAGGTCTGCGTACCAAGACCGGCGAGGCCAGTCTGGCGCCACCAGAATCACCGTGTGCGGTTCCGCGGCCAACCTGCGAAGGAACCTGGACAGCAGCTGAATCGGTGGAAAGGCATACATCAGACGATACTGATGCCAGGGCGCCACTAACGCGTCTGATGCGTCTGCCCGAGGATCGCGCGTCCTTGCCACGAACCTTTCTACCTTGTTGTTTAGACGAGACGCGAACAGGTCCACATCTGGTGAACCCCACTTCGCACACAACATCTGGAAGACATCCGGGTGGAGGGACCATTCCCCCTGGTCCAAGGTCTGGCGACTCAGATAATCTGCCTGCCAGTTCTTCACCCCCGGAATGTGAACTGCCGTTATCGCCGGGACGTGTGCCTCGGCCCAAGACAGAATGTCGGCCACTTCCCGAGCCGCGCGGGCACTCCTGGTGCCCCCTTGGTGGTTGATGTAGGCCACCGCTGTGGCATTGTCCGTCTGCACCCGAACCGGACGGCCCTGTAGCCCGGCCGTCCAACGCAGAAGGCAGAGAGCTATCGCTCGCAATTCCAGAATGTTGATCTGAAGGGAGGATTCCTCCTCCGACCAAGTTCCCTGGGCGGACAGAACGCCCAGAACACCACCCCAGCCCGACAGGCTGGCATCCGTGGTGATCACCGTCCACAAGAAAGGGCGAAAAGACTTGCCCCCCGACACCGCCGGGGACCGGAGCCACCACAGAAGATCCCTTCTGGTATGATGACTCAATGAGATCCGTAGATCCAGAGATTGCGGTCGCCCGTCCCACTCGGCCAGAATCTCCGCCTGGAGACCCCGCGTGTGAAACTGGGCAAAAGGGATCGCCTCGAAGGCCGAGACCATCAATCCCAGACACCTCATACACGTCCGGAGGGACGAGTACTGATTGTCCCTGAGGGACTTGACTGCGTCCTGAAGCGTCCGGAGCTTGTCTTCCGGCAGGAAGACCTTCGCTTGAACAGAGTCCAGGATCATCCCCAGGTAGGGAAGACGAACCGACGGACACAGAGTTGACTTTGGAAAATTTATCGTCCACACGAACTCCTGCAGAGTCTGCCTCGTGATGGACAGGTCGTTCACCAGGCCCTGACTGGTCGCAGACCGAATCAGGATATCGTCCAGATACCCCAGGACAGAAATGCCCTGGGCTCTCAATAAAGCCAGAACCGGCGCAAGCACCTTGGTGAAAACCCGCGGAGCCGAAGCGAGACCAAAGGGTAACGCCACGAATTGGTAATGATCCTCCGCAATGGCGAATCGAAGGTACCTCTGGTGACCCTCGAAAATGGGAATGTGAAGATACGCATCCTTCAATCGATGGAGGCCATGAATTCCCCCGGAACCAGGGCAGCCACCACTGAGCGCAGGGATTCCATGCGGAACTTGCGAACCCGCACAAAGTGGTTCAGAGCTTTCAATCGGACGTACCTTGCCCTCCTTTCTGGGCACAGTGAACAGATTGGAATAGAACCCCCGAAATCTGTCCCGATGAGGCACCGGAACCACCACTCCCTGGGCCCGCAGGTCCCGCACTGCCAGGTGCAGATCCTGCAAGCGCTCCAGAGATAGCTGAAGGTTTGAGGGGAAAAATCTGCTCGCCGGCCGAGAGAGAAACTCGATCTTGTATCCGGATCGAACGATTTCCTGAACCCACCTGTCCCGAATGCGGTCCAGCCAGGGTTGAAGAAAACCGAGCAAACGTCCCCCCACCCCAGAACTGGGTGAGGGCGTCCCTTCAGGCCGTATTGTTATGGGCAGCAGACCCGGACTGGCCGGACTTCTGCTTACCTGTCCACGGCTTCTTCTGGGAGCCTTGGCCCTTGAAGGGCTTGCCCTTATAGTGCGACCGAAAGGACCCCTGAGAGGGCCTTAACAAGATATTCTTCTTACCACGAACAAACTTATTCTTGTGAGTTTGGGACAAGAGAGTGCTCTTACCCCCAGAAATTCCCTTTATCAGAGTATCCAAAGATTCGCCAAAAAGGCGAGATCCCACGTAGGGCAAATTAGCTAAAGTCTTGCGAGAAGATTGGTCAACAGACCAACATTTCAGCCATATCAGGCGACGGTTCAATACCGCCACACTTGAAAGACGCGCAGCCAAAGGGACTAAATCTAAGTCCGCATCACACAAATACATGACACCCTGATGAATTTGATCCAACATAGCCAAAGTTGTCGGCGGGGCAGAGCCACCAGGGTGCGCCTGAGCACCTGCGTCCAATCCGCAATAGCCTGGGCTGCCATAATGGAAGCAAAAATAGGCTTCAGCATAGAACCAGCAACCGTATAAGCATGACGGGCCAGAGACTCCAATCTCCTGTCCGTCGGGTCCCGGAACACCGGGGTATCCTCAGCAGGGATCGCCGTGGATTTATTCAAAATCGCCACCGCGTGATCCACCTGAGGCGGCACACACCAACGCTCATCAGTGGTGGGTGTAAATGGATAACGCAGCTTGAACCTACTCGGCACAGCAAAAGGCTTCTTTAAATTGCGCCATTGCTCATCAACCGCGCGCTGAAATTCCGCAGAGCAAGGAAAAACCTGCGACGTTTTGCGTTTCCTTTGCGTCCCATAAGAGGACATCAAAGCAGGAGGACATGGTTCATCCTGCAAATGCAGCGTTTGCTTGATAGAAGCAACCAACTCATCCATGAGTGCAAGCTCTTCAGACGAGCCAGGGGGAGAATTATCAACCCCTTCTACCTCAGCCTCCCCCTCAGACCCCACAAGGTCTAGAGATGAGTGAGACCCTGAGAAGGGCACTCCAGCCATAGCAGCCCCATCGCCCTCTGAATCAGAGGAAATAGACACTCTGGACCGTTTGGTGGATCGATCAGCCACCAGCATCTGCACCTGAGCAGCCAAGTTTGCCACAATAGTAGCCAGATCAGCCCCCTCGGGGGATGCAGCAGCCCCTTGACCCCCCACCAAGGTGGGAGGAAACTTGCAATCCTGAGAATCCATGCCCCAGCAAAAGTAGAAAAAAAGGAGTACCGCCCCTTTACGACCGCGGCAAGCGTAGCCCACTGCACCCTACTGAATACACCGACCCCCACAGGGATAAGAACACTGGGCAAGGAATACAGGAAAAGGAAAGGTAAAAACCTGGACAGATCACACAGGCTGCTGCCACCGATCGCTGTCCCAGAGCAAAAGGAAGTGATGCAATGACCGACCGCCCTATAAAGCCTATGTAAGGCTACACAAACATGGCCGCTCGGCTGAGGATTCCTTAGGCAAAGAGAAAATGGCGCCGACATGCGGCCTGATCGATCGCCGCCAAAATGGCGGCGTTTGGCGCCAAAACGCCGCGCCGTACCACACAGGACCGGTCACCATAAATTTGCCGCAAAAAAATGGCGGGCCGCAGCAGCGATCGCCGCACAGCATGTCTAAGCCCAGACTGCTTCATGCATTCACACAGCAGAGCGGGAGAGCCCCCCCCCCCTCGCAGCCGACAGGCAGCAATTCCACACCGGAATCTGACAGGGAGCTCAGCATTTACACAGACATGCAGGGTCACACAGTCCCAGACTGACACCCAAATAGACCGGTCCCCACATAGATTTACACTTACCAGTCCGGATGGCGTGGGGAGCCTTCTCCAGCGACCAAACTGCTGCACTGAGGACAGGGAGTGTCGCAGCCAGGACGCAGTGGAACTGCGGTGCGAAACCGCAATGGCGTCCAGTGAGGTAGCCACCTCACAGATAGCATCCCTGCAGCGAACAGGGATGGGTCGTTTAATATGCCAGGGAAACCTGCGCTGAACGCTCGATGGCAGGCTGGGAAGCCCCTGGCCCTGAACCCTGGGATCCAGGGTGGCCAGTCCGAGACCCAGCTCCGCACGATCATCTTCATCCGAAGAAGCTAACTAATGCTGAAAAACAACAGCTAAGTAAAAGAGAAAAAGACTCAAAATAAAATCAAAAAGAATAGAGGCTGAGACAGAGCCCCAGCAGAGGATCAGCCTGCTACTCCTAAGCTAGGCATTAGAAACTGGGTTGGGAATGCAGGAAGCAAGGAGGTATTGACTGAGGGGACCACCCCCTAGGGGTGGGATATGCTAAAAGCTTTGATATTAACAAATTTTGTTGCCTAGCTACTCCTGCGGAGCAAAGGTCAATAACCCCATTAGTGATGAATATGAAGTGGCGGCGACTGTCGGAGGACGTAAGAGAAATATATTTTCTTTGATACTGATTACCATTTACCATTTAGCGCTACACGTTTTTTATATTATCTTTATGAACTTTTTCTATAGGTTCGTGTGAGCCGCTTTTTTTTTAAATCCGTTTACATATTTTTGATTCGCCATTTCATCAGTAACGGCGCAGAATTTTTTCCCTTTATGTACATCCACCAGCCTTCAAAGCAGAGAATCCACCGCAAAATGGCTGAAAACAGGTGTACCAAGATGGGCGTCGTCATAGTAGCAGACAGGGCTACAAGAAAATGGCAAGCGCAGTAACCAGGACCCACAGGGTGTTTAGGATTAGGATACAGGGAAGGCAACACATTAGGATACAGGGAAGGCAACACAATGTCTTCATTCAGATGGAAACCAGAAACAACCTTAAAAAGGAACGATTGACAAGGGCAAAGTACTACTTTATCTCTGTGAGCCACCAGGTAAGGTGAACGACAAGAGAACATCACCAGCTCCAGCAGTAATAGCCACCAAGAAGTCTACCTTCTGGGACAATGTAAGCAGAGGAAGCTTTATTAATTTTCGAAAGGCAGTTACTGGAGAACCAACAGCACCAAATTGAGATCCCACGGAGGCAACAGACTGTACTGGGGGAGCCATGTGGTGAACCCCCTGCTTAAAGGTGCAGACCAAAGAATGTGTAGCCAAAACTGCCAAGGCCAAAAACCTGGCCCTTGATGGTACCCAAAGGCAGGCGCTGCTCAACACCTCGTTGGAAGAATGCCAAAATCTAACCCTCGAAAAGGAACGGGGATGAACCCCAGGAGATTAACCACGCAATGTATTTCTTCCAAGCGCGATGGTAAATATTCCTAGGAGGTAGATTTTTTTTTTTTTTTAGCCTTTTACATGGGAATCACCGATTCAGACAACCCCCTAGCCTTCAGCACCTGGGTTTTAAAAGCAAAGCCATGAAGCCAGTGACTAAAGCAGGATAGAAGATTGGCCCTTGGGCCAATAGATCTGCTCTGAGAGGAAGTCTCCAAGGGGCATCGACGACCAGCCGTACCAGATCGGCGAGGCCAGTCTGGCGCCACTAGGATGACCGGATCCCTTCTGCCTCGATCCTTCACAGTAGACTGGGCAAAAGTTTTAGCGGGGGGGGGGGGCGTACATCAGAAGATACTGGCCCCAAAGAGACACCATTGCGTCGGCCAGAGGATCCCGAGACCTGCCACAATTCTCGGTCCAACAGGTCCATCTCGAGAGTTCCCCACAGCTTAATCTTAGAACGCCAGCTACCTCCCGAGCCACCAGGACACTTCTTATGCCCTGTTGGTGATTGACATACGCCACGGCCGAGGCATTGTCCGATTGAATCCTTATGTAACTCTGAAGGCGATTTGTCCAATGAGCCAGACAAATCTCATCGCTCAAAGTTCCAGAATATTGATTGGTAGTCTTGACTCCCCCAGAGTCCACACCCCTTGAGCACATCTGTGCCCAAAACACTTCCCCAACCAGACAGGCTGGCAACTGTGGGGACCACCGTCCAGTACAGGGGAAGGAAGGATCTGCCCTGTCAAAGAGCCGGAGAGCAAAGCCATCATATCAGGGACCCTATTAAAATCCACAACAGGATCAGATTATCTAGAGACTGTGGATTCTTGTCCCACTTGGCAAGAATCTCCCTTTGCAGAGGCTCAAGTGGAACTGTGCAAGACAGAACCGCCTAAAAAAGGTAAGACACCATCAGGCACAGCGCCCACATACAAGTCCTGAAAGAAGACCGAATGCTAGACAACAGGAGCAGAGTCGCATCCTGCAGCTTTTGGAGTTTTTTCCCCTGAAAAAAACTCCCTGGCTGAAGCAGAGTCAGACCCAGATAGTCCAACTTGGACAGAACTAGAGCAGATTTTTGGAAGTTCAATTTCCAACCAAACTCCTACAGAGTGCACACACAAATTTCCAGGTTGTCCTTTACAACAGTCGGAGACTCTGCTCGCAGAAGATGATCGTCCAGGTACCCAGTACCGCAATCCCCCGCTGCCGCTACAATGCCAACACCAGGGCCAACACTTTTGTGAATACCCAAGGAGCTGGGGGTAGACCAAATGGTAATGCCATGAATTGATAATGCTCCTCAGCCACGGCAAAGCGGAGGAAACGCAGATGACCAACATATATTGGAATATGAAGGTAAGCGTCCTTTGATGTGGGGATGCCACTACTGTACGAATGGACTCCATTTCTAACTTTTGTACCCACACAAGCAGTTCAAAGCCTTGAGGTACAGGATTGGACGTACCTTGCCTTCCTTCCTGGTAACTAAACAGGTTTGACTAAAAACCTTGAAAACGTTCTGATTTTGGAACCAGAATAATCCCCCTTGTAGTAGAAAGAGACCCCGCAGGCAGCTTGGGGACAAACGCAGATTGGAAGGAAAGAATCTGACTGGATCTTGTAACTGGACCTAATTGGCTCGTGGACCCACCTGTCTTAAATCAGGGAGGTCCATGGGTCCGGAAAGAAGCAAAGATGTCCCCCCACCGCAGACACGGTTGAGGGCGCCCCTTCAGGCAGAAGAGAGCTTGTCTGCAGGTCTGGAAGAACCCGCTCTCGTCTTACCAGACCAGGTCCTCTTGGAACCTCTGAAGGAGTTTCAGACAGACTTAGATCCTTTTGGTCTTAGATCCTGAGAGACAAAGGCTGCATATGAGCCGATAAAAAAAAAAAAAAAAAGGGCCCACGTCTGCAACGAGACTCTTTGCCCCTGGCAGCCTGTGGAAGGAGAGTACTCTTTCCCCCTGTAAGACCCTTAATATCATCCAGGAAGAGACAAACAGGCGATCCACCACAAAAGGGGAGAACAGATAAGGCCTTCTTGGAAGACTGGTCCACAGACCAGCATTTCAGCCATATCATGTGCCGAAGGCCCACTGCTGTCAAGGACAGCATAGAAAGTAAGGTACCCGCATCCAGAGAGGCACCACAAAGGCAGGGGGAAGTTGTTCCCCCTCCAGATCCTGGTGCAAAAGCTTTGCCCACTCCGTTAAAATCTGGGACACCAACGCTATGGTGAACACCGGCCTCAGGACCGAACCAGCCACGGTAAACATGTGGCAGACTAAAATCTCTGCTCACCTGTCAAAAGGAGTCTTTAAAAGGCGGAGACTTCTCCACTGGATTTATTCAGCCTGGAAACCTGAGAATCCACCACAGGTGAGACTGTCCACTTTTTTTTTTTTTTTTTATAACAGGGACTGCCCCATAGGCATGGTAAAGCCTTTTCCTGCCTAGTGTTGTACTCATGTAGGGGGCAGCATACCCAATAGTTAAGATGATTCTGGAGCGGTGTCAGTCAATGAACGAAAGAGAAACGATGGTTTGTACATGTAGGAGGGGAGTGGAATAATAGGTCCAGTATGGAAGTGATTGTGGTTAACCAAAGGAAAGTGATTGTAAAATTTTTAAATAAGAAACAGGTTATACTTACCTGCTCTGTGCTATTGTTTTGTACAGAGCAGCCCCGATCCTCCTTTTCTGGGGTTCCCCCGTTGGTGCTTCTGGCCCCTAAGTGCCCTTATAGCAAGCCGCTTGCTATGGGGGCACAAATGCAGGCTCGATCCTGAGCTAAACTCTGTGTATCCAAGGTCGAAAAGTTAGACCAGGTAGCTGCCTTACAGATTTGCTCTGGTGAGGCACCAGCCCTTTTGGCCCAAGACGTGGACAAGGCCCTTGTTGAATGTGCGTTGATACTTGGTGGAACCACATTCTTTGCTAAATAGGCTTCTATAATAGCCTGTTTTATCCACCTAGCTATGGTGGCTTTTGCAGCTCTCTCACCCCTATGTGTACCAGAGAACAGCACAAATAGGGTATCACACTTCCTAAAGGTTTTAGTCACCTCCAGGTAGGTCAGAAGAGTTCTTCTGTCATCCAAAAAACTAAAATTCTTCTCTTTTTCATTATTTGGAGAACTACAAAAAAGGTAGGTAGTACAATATCCTGTGCTCTATGGATCCCTGGATCGGTTTTTAACAATATTCTGTCTTCAAAAATCATAAGAAAGGGCTCTCTGATTGAGAGGGCCTGCAGTTTACTAACTCTTCGAGCTGACGTTACTGCAACTAAAAATGAAGTTTTCAGAGAGTAGTTTTTCTGTTAAGTCCTTCAAGGGTTCGAAAGGGACCGTTACCAAAGCCTGAAGGACCAGAGATAGGTTCCAAGTTGGACATGTTCTTACCACTGGAGGCCTAGCCCAGGCAATAGCCTTGAAGAATCTAGTTATAATGGGATTTTCACGAAGGGAGTACTGAAGAAAAATGCCAATGGCAGCAGCCTGCACTTTCAAGGTACTAAGGGAGAGGCCCTAATCGATGCCCTCTTGGAAAAATTCCAAAATAGATGGTACATCTGGAGATGGCCTGTGTTTTTCAGCCATCCAAGAGTGAAACTTTTTCCATACTTTCTAGAGATGGGCACCCCATCCGGAAGAGATTTCATCTGTGGTTATTCTTTGAGATATTTGAACAACCCAGTTTTGTCCCTCTGTAAGGTGAAGAGGTGATCTCCACCACCATAGGGTTCTTTTTACCTTGATGGGAATTTTCACCTTCAGTTCCAAGGAATCTGGAAGTCCGTCCAAGTTGTTTAACAGGAACCATTGGAGGGGACGTTGCTGGTACCTTGCCCAAGGGACAGCTGGGAAACAAGTCATGAGGCCTATGAGTCTTGTCCCTGAGTGAGACCCATTGGCTGGTCTGTAAAGAAGCTACCATGTGAAACATTTTTAAAACCTTGAGTTCTGGGAGAAAAATCCTTTGATCCAGAGAGGAGATCTCGTATCCAAGATAGGTCACTCTCTGGGAGGGTGTCAGACAAGATTTCTGTTTGTTGATCATCCATCCCATGATCCAAGGAACTCCTGAACTATATGGAGGTCCTCCTTTAGTTTGTGATCTGAATCCGCCACTACCAGGAGATCGTCCAGGTAGGGGGTGATCATAATGGACTTCAGTCTCAATGGAGCTAAAGCTTCCCCCAGGACCTTGGTGAAGATACGGGGGGGCTGAGGATAATCCGAAGGGCAGTGCCCGAAATTGATAGGGTTTGACCTCTGGTCCTAGTTTCACTGCCAGTCTTAGGAACTTCTGATAAGTCAGGTGAATGGGGATGTGGAAGTAGGCATCCTTTAAGTCCAGTGTTGCCATGAAACATTTTGGATACAGCAAGCTTCTTATGGAATAAATTGTTTCCATGCGAAAATGCTTGTATCTAAGGCTCCATTCACACCTGGGCGTTTGTTTCAGGCGTTTTTTCAGGCGTTTTTACAGGCGTTTTTTGTGCAGGCGTTTTTAGATTGAATAGAGAACAATGGAAAACGCCTGCCATCTGCCCAAAAAGAAGCTCATGTACTTTGAGTGTTGGGCGTTTTGCCTCAGGCGTTAAAACGCTCAGATGTGAACAGGGGCCATTTAAATGAATGGGATTTTTCTTGTTGGGCGTTTTGGAAACGTTTTTTTTGAGTGTTTTTGGAGCTGAAAACGCCCAGGTGTGAATGGAGCCTTAACGAGAGATTTATTTTCGTAGGTTTAAAATCAGTCAATAACTCTGAGGGTTTTCTTATCACAAAAATGTGGGAATAAATCCCATTTCCCTGTTCCTCCTTTGGAACAGGTATCAAAACCTTCTGATCTACCAAGTCTCCAATCTGGAGACTTAGCGCAGCTGCTTAGGCTGGATCCTTTGGCAGACTGGTAATTAAAATCCAGTCTGTACCCTGTGGATATTAGGTTCAGGATAAATGGGCTTGATGTAATTTTCTTCCGCTGTGGGAGGAAGGCCCTCAATCTTCCACCCACCTTGTGAAAGGAGTCAGAGGTTTGGCGGGGTGCTGAGGAGGGTGAAACAGGATGTTTCCCCTACCCCTACCTTTGTGGCCGGTCCAATGTTTCTTGTACCCGGTCTGCACCTCCTGTGGTCCTTGCCATTTGCCCCTGCTCTGAAAAAACTTTCGAGTATATGTTTTTTTTTTTTTTTTTTAAATCTTTTCTTTTCTGGAAAGGATTTATTTTTGACAGCAGTATATTCCAGAACTTCTGTCAGTCCAGGGCCAAAGAGATGATCCCCTGTGAAGGGGAGACTACAGAGGTGTGTTTTAGACACACAGTCACCAGACCATGACTTAAGCCAGAGACCGCTCCTGGCTGAATTTACTAGGGCTGAGGTTCTGGCTGTCATTCTAACCGACTCAGCGTAAGAATCAGCCAAGAACCCTACTGCCTGAAACAAAAGGGGGAAGGATTTAACAATCTGATCGCTAGGCGTCCCAGCTAAGAAGTGAAAGCCATAACTCCAAATGTCTGGCTATACAGGTAGATGCTAAAGCTGGTTTTAGACTCATTGCTGAGGCTTCCCAAGCTCTGCACAACATGACATCCGTCCTTTTGTCCATTGGGTCTTTAAGTGAACCCATGTCTTTGAATGCTAGATCTATACCTTTTGAAATTTTGGCAAGAGGGGCATTAGCTTTGGCATTTTATTCCATGGTTCTTTGCTGTCAAAAGGGAAACCTCCTTTTTAAATGATTAGAAAAAAATGGTTTCCTTTCAGGATTTTCCCATTCCTGCTTGATTGTATCTAGCTAGGAGCTGTGTACAGGGAGAACTCTAGCATTTTTCTTAGGAGTTACATACATAAGATCATGCTTGGATAATTGCACCTTCTCCTCCTCAATCTCCAGTGTGGCCCACACTGCTTTAAGTAGTTCCATCTACATCGTCAAGGGATAATTTAAATCTGGAACCTCTATAGGATTCCTTTTCCCTGGGTTCCTCCCCAGATCCAGACTCCTCAAATGAGGAATTGGGGGACTCTGATTGCTCCCTAGTGTCCTCATACACATTTTGTGTTGGGTTAGACACAGATGTAGGGACCTGGGATTGTACAGGGACTTGTACTGGAGTTTGTAACTTATCCATAAGGGTCCTAAATGAACTGAAAGCTCATCCCTTACTGGAGGTCAACATCCTTTGTGAGGATACAGTAGGGTCATCTTTAACAAGATTATCTATACATGTGCAGCACACCGTTTTGCTCCAAGTGGAACTTAGCTTGGTCCCGCAAACTGCACATTTCTTTTTGGGAGGCTGCACCTGGACCTTGGTCTAAAACAATAGTAAACACATAATTAGTTATGACTCCCCAATTCACCCACCCACACATTGTGTACAGGGTAAAGAAATAGTGCCGCCTTCTACCAACCCGATTTAACTAAAAGGGGGAGGGAAGGGTAAAAAGACCACCACAGGTATATATGCTGGAAGGGAAAATTCCCCATCGCTTAACTGGGAGGTGCCAGTGCCAGAGCCTGCCTCTACTGCCTGAGCGGCTGCTGTCGTGGGATCCATCCTGCTCTGTTTGGTTGTCCGCAGCCTGTGCTGGGCTTTACCTTACACCGGCAGCCCAGACATCTGTTCGCGCCTTTGGAAACCGGAACTACTGTTTCCGGCGCCCGAGGATGTGCGTCACTGCGCCGGAAGTGACCTGTGCTGCTTCCTAGGGCCAGAGTGCAACGCTGGAGTTCCGCCCTCTCCACTCGTGGCGCCAAATTCAAACTTGCCGGTTTCCCAGCAGAATCGGCGGCGTCACAGGTACACAGCCTGTGCTGCTCCAAGGACACCGCCCCAAACGGAAGACGACTCCTCCTGCGATCCACTGATGACATCCCCGGTCCTGCCCCTGTGGACCACGAGATACAGGAGAGAAGCGGTCAGCCCCTATTGCAACAATTAAGGGTACCGCACTTGGGCTAGGAGAAGATGCATTCTTTCGATCCCGATCTCTTTAGGACAGTTCCATGAGACCAGGAGCTTCAGTTCCAGGAACATGTTACCCTCTGCCCGGAGGAAACATTAATACTGAAGGCGAGGACTAGGGCGACACCTTTTATTTGATTGGAAGTGTTGGGCTCCTCCTACCAGGACAGGAAACACATTCCAATGTCCCTCAAGAGAAGAAAAAAAGTCTTATGGTGATTACAAAAGCCCTATATTTTTTTTTTTAACCACTTGCCGACCGCCGCACGACTATCTACGGCGGCGGTCAGCCCCTCACAGGCAAAGTGACGTAGGGCTACGTCACTAGCTTGTGAGGGTCTAGGGAGCGAGCGCGCGCCGCCGGAGGCGCGCTCCCGCGTGGTCACGGACCCCCCCCCGCGCGTGTGACTGGCGGACCCGATGTCCGCCGGCCATTCTGCGATCGGCGGGGGAGAGGGAGAAAGTCAGGCAGCTTGTGTAAACAAGCTGCCTGTCATTCTCCCCTCTGTATGAGAGATGATCATATGGATCTACTATGTAGATCCGTTGATCACTCTGCATACAGCTGAAGCCACAGCCAATCACAGTTAGAATCACGCCCCTAGGGACACACACAGCCCCTCCCTCTCAAATAAAGTTAACCCCTTCACTACCAGTGTATTTTTACAGTAACAGTGCATATATATAGCACTGATTACTGTAGAATTGTCACTGGTAACCCCAAAAGTGTCAAAAATGTCAGTCAAGGGTCCGATCTGTCCGCCGCAATGTCGCAAAAAAAAAAAAAAAAAAATCGCAGATCGCCGCCATTACGCGTTAAAAAAAAAACAAAAATGACAAAAATCTTTCCCTTAGTTAGTAAACGCAATAACTTTTGCGCAAACCAATCAAAATACGCTTTTTGCGATTTTTTTTACCAAACATAGGTAGCATAAAACAAATTGGCCGAAAATGTTAACAAATTTTGATTTTTTACATTTTTTTGGGGGGGGGAATTTCATATAAAAAAAAGGGAAAAATATTGCTATTTTTGCAAAATTTACGCTCTTTTTTTGTTTATAGCGCGTGATCAAAAAAAAAAAAAAAAATCGCACAGGTGATCAAATACCGCCAAAAGAAAGCTCTGTTTGTGGGAAAAAAAAGGACGCCAAATTCGTTTAGGTACAGCGTCGCACGACCGCGCAATTGTCCGTTAAAGTCACGCAGTGCCGAATCGCAAAATTCCCCCTGGTCAGGAAGAGGGTAAAATCTTCCGGGGCTTAAGTGGTTAAACTTTCTGAAAATTGAAAAGTAATGCAGGCACCACATCTAAACACAGGTAGTCTACATTACATACAACAGATTAGCCATACATTTATTACCACCCTCCTAATATTAAGTAGGTCCTTGTGCCACCAAAACAGCTCTGTTAAGTCAAACCATGGACACCTCTAGACCTCCAAAAAGGTATGCGGTGGTATCTGGCACCAAACCATCCATAGCAGATGCTTTAAATCCTGTAAGTTACAAGGTGGGGCATGCATGGATCAGACTTTTTTCCAGCACAGACCACAAATGTTCGACTGGATTAATATCTGGAGAATTTTTTGGACAGTCAACACCTCACTCATTGTGTTCCTCAGACCATTCTTTAACCAGTTTCGCAGGGGGCAAGGGAGCATGATACTGCTGATCGAGGCCACTGCTGTTAGGGAATACCACTTCCATGAAGGGGTGAACTTGGTCAGAAAATGTTTAAGGTAGGTGGCTCATGACAAAGTAACATCCACATGAATGGCAGGACCAAGGTTTCCCAACTGAACATGGTTCAAAGCATCACAGCCTCTGTCTGCTTCCCATACTGGTGCAATAGCTTTCTGCGATTCATTGGACAAGGCCACCTTCTTCCATTGCTCTATGGTCCAATGCTAATGCTAACAAACCAATTATAGGGGCTTTTAGCGGTTGACATTGGTCAGCATGGGCACCTGGACCAGTCTGGCTACCCAGACCCACACAACTGCGATGCCCATTTTTTCTGCTTCTTACACATCTACAAGCTTACTTGCTGCCTAATATATCCCAATGACTTTCACATGCCATTGTATGGAGATAAATGTTATTCACTTAACCCGTCAGTGAGCAAAGTTATGGCTGATCGGTTTAAGAGTTATAATCCAGGAAGTTTATTTTTTGTTTTGCTAGCACAGTTAATTTACCAAGTTCAGTGAACAGCCTCTATTCCTTCAGTAAATCAAACCAAGTAATTTTAACAATGGAGGTCAGCAATTACAAGACACCATATTAATCCTAGTAAAACAGTTTATAGAGGAAATTCAAACTGCTATGTACACAGGTTGTTTTATGCAATAAAGTCATTTTGGTTGACATTTATGCAACACATCTCCGACAGCCAGGAAGATTCCTGGTTTAGTATTAGAGTCAGCATCCAATCACTGAACTGTAGTGATTAGGCTGATGACTGGTGTTAACCCATTATTGCCTCATGTTCCAATATTGGAACAGCAGTGATGTGGTTATTTATAACCTACTGCTCTAGGTAACACATGAATGTTCTGCACAAATAAAAAAACCTCAGGCATAAATGGGTTAAGAAGAGACATAAGCTGCATTGCTAAACCAGCAGGTCACTCAATTGTGCATTAAATCAAAAGTAGTGGTACAGAATTACAAATATTCTTTAAAGGTAAACCAGTAAACATACTGTACACGAGTTTCAGTTGAGAATTTTCGGTGTTCTGGAGTTCCATAGTGAGAGACACTGGGTGAAATAAGGCAGTTGAAGTCCTGATCTTATTTAGTTTCAGATCAACCTCTGACCTAAAATCAGCAGGACAGCAAGGCCTACCAATGTTAAACAAAAGTAAGCAATTGCAGCCTTGCTACGCTCAGCATACTGTATTTCCTGCTCGAAGAAACACATTGCTGCTAAGGAGTCCCCTATTTTTACAAAAACACTACTAGTAATACTGAACTGTGGGATGGATGTTCACTTGCTGAATCGTATGGAGATTATGAGTGTTAAACAAAAACGGATTGCAGAATTGCAAACCGTCGAGAGCTTACATAGCAGGTAAACCTTTGCAGCATATTTATAAAATAGCTAAAAGTGTTACTTAATCCAAGACCCTGCGTTTACTAAATCTGGGCTCCCACAGAACATGGAAATGCAATTATTTTAGTAAATATAAACTAGTAAATACCTTTTCTAATCAGCAGTCTTATAACTTCTTTAACCAGTGCTCGGCTGGACACTGATAGTTTTCATTCTCCTTCCGACTGTCCTATGAGGCTTCATGACCGCAGCCAATTACATACACCCTCCACCCCCCCCCCCCCAAAAAAAAAAAAAAAAAAAACACACCTCTAGCAATACACACCAAACTGAGCATGTACAGAGTGCCCCCAAGGTTCTGTTTTATCAGCAGATGATTGGGGACTGTGGAAGAAGGGGAGGATCAGAGACAACAATCACCCAGCTATTTTTTAAGTAGAAGTGAACTCATCCATTTAAGTTTCAAAAAAACAGTTACATTTCCGGCCCATGCCAGAAATGTAACACTCCCATTGTTTGTGCTCTCAACCCATCCAATGGCTGGTGTCATAACTGATCACACATGCAGCATCATGGCAGTTGTAGATTAAACAGAGGCCAAGATGGCAGCTTCCTTGGCTGAGTACGATAGGAGGGTTTTATTGTGGATTAACCCATTAAATTCAAGCATAACCAGCATGCTTTACTGCATACACAGACTGCTATATCAATCACTATTCACTCAATGGTTCTTTACATAGAAGCAATATTTTTGCCATACAGTGCAGTTTCTCCAGTTCACCCATTTCTGTAGAATTAATCTACCAGTAGCAGCCATAATACATGTAAAAATATTTCCACCCCTGAACATAAAAATATGTAAATCTAAGTTATTGCAGTTGTAGTACGCTCTTTTTGACTTGTGCACATAAGGCTTACCTGTAGGTACAGTGAATGTCTCCAAACCTTGCATAGTTTAGGAGATATTCATTCTACGTGCAGCCGGTGATGTCACTTGTGCATGCGCTCTGAAGAGACAGCTGCCCCTTCAGAGCTCCGTCCCATCATCACGGCTCAGCCAATCAGATGGCCAAAGCATATGAACCCTGAGAAAAGGTAGGGTGAAGACGGAAGCCCTGTCAGCAGTGACAGCGCCCGATGGAGGGCTTCTTTCTAAGATAAGCATTTCATAATGTGCTAGTATGTGATGCATACTAGCACACTAGGCATTTGATCCCCTTGCAGGGGATTAAAAAAAAAAAAATTTGGTTTACCACCGGTTTAAGAGTCATTCTATATCCACCCATAAAAACCAGCAACGTTTTTATAATAAAAATCATAAAGACTGAATCAAGATTTAGCATCTTTAATGAGTACAAAGCACAGACGGTGTTTAGTTCTTGTATCCTCTGCTTGGTCTGCGTCCTCTAGCGCGCTCAAACTTTCTACCCTTAGAACGAACGTAGGGCCTAAAGGAGGGAAAAAAAAAAAAAAGTATACTTAAAACATGAAGCTGAAATATCATTAGGTTTATTTACCAGCAAATCTAAAAAAAGTTTAGTATTTTTTCCCTTCTGTCATTTACAAAATTCATAATAAACTCCCACAACGCATCACGTTCTGTGAATGGTTACAGCAGATTAACAGGATTCCATACACAGAACATGACGTATTGTGGGAGAGTAGCAAGTTCTGTAAATGGCAGAGGGCAGGCCAGCAGCAACTTTCCTCTGTAGCAGCACTCTTCATTCTGATAAAAAAAAAGTAACATCCCTTGGTTGTGCGGATTATTATTTTTAAACTAAAAATAGGCTTCAAAGAAACTGGCTGAACTTTGAAAATGAAAGATAAAAATCTGACTGGTTGCCATGCACTGCTTCTCAAGATTCCAGCTGATGTCATCTTAGTAAACGATGAAGATCTGGTGTATTACCAGTCTGACTGGCAATGTATGTGGTCTAAAAAGCAGACTTGCATGTCGCTGCTGATAAACTATTGAGAGTTTCTCTTCAAAATACTGAATGTAGTGACTGCTGAAATGTCTTAACAGCTACTTGTGCCACCTTAGGGAGTACAATAGGAAAATATCTTATAGCGGTATTTAAGAAATATTATATAAAACATTGGTGGATGTATACACCGGAGCGGACCACACAGATGCATACTTCTACCCAAAAGGGCAGCCATGGCTGCTTTATGCAAATAGTAGTTTTTTTTTTTTTTTTAAGCCACAGCTGCGCTTTTACATTGAAATACACATGTAGGAAATGCAAATGTAATTCCAGCCAATTTTATTTTAAGAAAAAAAAAAAAAAAAAGTTGTAAGAAAAACAGTTGCATACAATACAAGTTAGCTGGCTAGTAAACATGCTTGTTTGCTGCCCCCAAAACATCTAATAAAGTGATATTAAAGTTTCAAGTTTTTTTTTTTAACCCCATTCTTACCATCTGGGAGATTACTTTGCACGATACAAGGATTCTTTAATTTGTGTAGTGCTCTCATCCTCTGGATTACATTGTGCAACTCAGCACTAGTGCAGTTCTACCTATTCAGGGAATCTCCTCTCCCTAACAGGGACCCGTGGAGACATCATTCTGTGCACACAAACACGCAGCCCTAAAGCCTTAGGATGAGCAAGCCATGTGCCCCTGCCAAACCTACTCAAAACCAACAGATGGACAACGGTCATCCATTGTAATGTGCGGAATAAAGTGCCAGTGCAAATGTGCGTTTAATCAAAGAATAACGTCTGGGTAAAATTATATACTTAAAATTGCTATAAAACTTATTAAAAGAATATCACAAAGTGCTGGTAAAGAATTTTAATGTGAAGTGCCGAAATAAATAATGTTTCAAAATCTTGACTGATAAAATAACAGATAAAAAAAATAGTGAGATGTGACCAGGGGACACACCCCTATATATGGCTGTGTTCAAATAAAAGTCCGTGGTAAAAGAGTGAAAGTGAGTATGGTGAACTCAAGTGCTCGTGATATAACTCTTCACTAGAGGTCTCACTCACCCTTGGAAAAGAGACATAACCAATAGTGGCTGTGAGAATGTCCGTAGGGGTTTTTTTGTCCAGTCTGAAGCTCCCAAATGTGGCTCCTGGTAATCCTTTCAGAGAAACGGGTCCCATCTAGGTGCTCAAAGGATTATCAGGAGCCACATTTGGGAGCTTCAGACTGGACAAAAATACCCCTACGGACATTCTCACAGCCACTATTGGTTACCTCTTTTCCAAGGGTGAGTGAGAGCTCTAGTGGAGAGTTATATCACGAGCACTTGAGTTCACCATACTCACTTTCATTCTTTTACCACAGACTTTTATTTGAACACAGCCATATATAGGGGTGTGTCCCCTGGTCACATCTCACTATTTATCTGTTTTTTATTGTTTATTTTATCAGTCAAGATTTTGAAACAATTTATTTCGGCATTTCACATTAAAATTCTTTACCAGCACTTTGTGATATTCTTTTAATACATTTTATAGCAATTTTAAGTATATAATTTTACCCAGACGTTATTCTTTGATTAAACACACATTTGCACTGGCACTTTATTCCGCACATTACTATCTTGCGGTTTGGGTATATCACTATTTTTTATCAAGCACATATCAGATAGCGACGATTCCAACTATCTATCCTTTTTTTACATTACTTGGCCCCCATTCCCTAGGGGTTGGTTGGTGGCAGCTTCTATACCTGTAATAAGTCTCTGGTAATATTCCATAGCGCTGGTCACCCCCTTACTCCTTACGGTCATCCATTGTGGCGCCACACACACACCTAACAAAGTTCAGGGTAGAAAGCACGTCGGGATCGGGAGCTGGGGGTCCTATTAATATGCAAGTGTTTGGGCACAGCACAAAAGAATATGTATTGTACAGTGCTTCAATGTATGCATAAACTAAAATATGCATAGATAAAAAAAAAAAAAAAATGTATTTACTACCACTTTAAGTTCTGGGTCAGAGCTTACAGTGGATTCTCTCTCTTCTCCATATCAGTGCTTGAGATATGCACTGTGTGAGGCAAGAGGAAGACATCTTTCCCCATACCTGAACATACTGTGTTTTCTTGGAACTGGGGCAATCAGACTTCTAGCTGTCTTCCAACCTTACACACTTTTCTCTGGACAGGCTAAATCATTTTTAAATACATATAAGCTTAGTCAACTCACTTGGTGTGACTGTGTGGAGTACCAGGTGCCTTTCCAAAGTGTCTGTACACCTCACGTCCCTTGCGAGGGCCTGGAAAAAAGCATTACACAGGTTAGCAAATTTGTTCTTAATACGTTTAGCAATGTCTTGTCTGGACAAGCAGAGGTTAGAACAGACCTATAATAATCCTTTTCTAAATTGTAACTGTTCAGATAAAACTATTTTTAAAACAGATCTAAAATGCTGTATATTTGTTTGATATCTAGAAACTTGATAAAAAAAAAAAACCACCTTACATTTCCACATACAAGGAAAACGTATAGGCTGCCACTACTAAACGCTCCTGAAAATAGTGTCTGAATGCAACCATGAATCAATGCCTTCTATAATGACCTGAACAAGTAAACGGATCAGGAGCTCCAAATCCACTCTGAATGAAAGAACTAGAACAACTCTGCAAGCAGTGAAGTAAACATATATACAGGCAACTAGCATTTTAAAAAGTTGTCCAGCAACTGCAAAGCATTTTTTTTTCATAATAGGTTTCCTTTGAAGAGTTTAACCACTTAAGCCCCGGAGGATTTGGCTGCTAAACGACCAGAGGGTATTTTGCGATTCGGCACTGCGTGACTTTAACGGACAATTGCGCGGTCGTGCGACGCTGTACCTAAACGAATTTGGCGTCCTTTTTTTCCCCACAAACAGAGCTTTCTTTTGGCGGTATTTGATCACCTGTGCGATTTTTTGATCACGCGCTATAAACAAAAAAAGAGCGTAAATTTTGCAAAAATAGCAATATTTTTCCCTTTTTTTTATATGAAATTCCCCCAAAAAAAAAAGTAAAAATCAAAATTTTTTAATATTTTCGGCCAATTTGTTTTATGCTACCTATGTTTGGTAAAAAAAAAAAATCGCAAAAAGCGTATTTTGATTGGTTTGCGCAAAAGTTATTGCGTTTACTAACAAAGGGAAAGATTTTTGTCATTTTTGTTGTTTTTTTTTTTAACGCGTAATGGCGGCGATCTGCGATTTTTTTTGCGGTACTGCGACATTGCGGCGGACAGATCGGACCCTTGACTGACATTTTTGACACTTTTGGGGTTACCAGTGACATTTCTACAGTAATCAGTGCTATACATATGCACTGTTACTGTAAAAATGCACTGGTAGTGAAGGGGTTAACTTTATTTGAGAGGGAGGGGCTGTGTGTGTCCCTAGGGGCGTGATTCTAACTGTGATTGGCTGGGGCTTTAACTGTATGCAGAGTGATCAATGGATCTACATAGTAGATCCATGTGATCATCTCTCATACAGAGAGGAGAATGACAGGCAGCTTGTTTACACAAGCTGCCTGACTTCTCCCTCTCCCCCGCCGATCGCAGTGTGGCCGGCGGCGATCGGGTCCGCCGGTCACACGCGCGGGGGGGTCCGTGACCACGCGGGAGCGCGCCTCCGGCGGCGCGCGCTCCCTAAACCCTCACAGGCGAGCGACGTAGGCCTACGTCACTTTGCCTGTGAGGGGCTGACCGCCCACGTAGATAGTCGTGCGGCGGTCGGCAAGTGGTTAACCAAACATCTCTCAGGGTACAAATTCAGCAAACAGATTTATGTGCAAGTGCAGATAATATAATCTGGGCATAACAGATTAAACCAAGCATTTTACATTCCCATTTACTGAAACATACAAACAGCAACTAACTACTGAGATTATAAATTACTAAAAATGCTCCAGATGAATCTGTCTTCAACCAATGATTGGGACTTCTAAAGTAAAATGATAATACTGGTGAATACGTCGCAATTGAGGATTTTAGTATACTTCTGAAATTCGAGAAGAACACCGTGCTTTTTGCCCCCATTTCAACTTCCAAGACTATTTAGGTTTATCACTAAATTAACATGCGAATTACTGTCAGGCATTAAAATAAAACTTGGCAAAAGTAAAAAAAAAAAAACAGGTATGAAGTCATCTGTCACTAGCATTACACAGAAGTATTTTCTTTTCTGGTTAACCTCTTGGCGCCGGCCTCACTCAATATTGCGGCCCTTTGGCACATAATTGCATGCATTAGTGCAAATACAGCTGTGCTGCGCCTCCCCAGCACAGTTACCGGTGACTAACGGAAAGCTCCCAATCACTGCTTGTGAGCGGGAGCTTTTCAATCATGTGACCGCAGTGATACACGATCATAAACCATGCCCCCCCCCCCCCCGCATTCTAAACCCCTTAAAGGGCCAGGAGGCGCCGACTCCAAAGGGTTAATAGTTTTCCTTTTGTTTTTTAAACCAGGTACCCAGATGGTTGCAGCATTGTTCCAATGCTGCATCTGTCCCCCGCCAGGTCTTAGACTGAGAACCAAGCTATCAAACACCGCTGATGGGTCAGTTCTCAGAGCTCCGTGAGCAGAGAGCTGGTTGAGCAGTTTTTTCTCTTATGGTCTAAAGTCCCAGAACACAGGTTTACCTTTTCCTGCTCTTTTCAAAACTAATATTTCCAAACAAATTTTTGCTATAGCGATCCTTTAAGTTTTTTTGAAGTGTTAAATTCAATCTTTACTTGAACGTCCAAAAGAATTACATGCTTATACAAAGCACCGTACTCAAAATGCTGCAAATAAATCTTGCTCAATAGGATTCTATAAAAATTCTGGATTAGACCAAAAAAAAATTGAGATCCATTTATTGTTCCTCTAGGTCACCAAAATCCCACAACTGACAAAAAGGAGAGCACACAAAAAAAAAAAAAAAAACTGGACTTGAAGGACCTTATAAACACAGAGAAAATTGAGGTTAAATTTTAAAGTAAATGAAAGCAGATATTTAGCAACTTGGTTCACACCAATGCGCCTGCACTAGGATGCTTTTTTCAGTGCAACGTTGCTCGTTTTTGATGCTGCTTCTTTTTGTAAAAGGAGGCTGGATTTTATACATAAAACAATACATAAACATAAAAAGACGCACTAAAACTGCATCAAACACAAACATAGGTTGAACTGGATGGACTGATGTCTTTTTTCCAATCTCACTATGTATGTAAACATGTGCTTCCGTTGAAATCTATGGGACCAAAATTGCACTGCAACAAAAAAACCTGCTGCATTGATAAGAACCAACACCAGCACCATAGAGAATAATGTGATTTCTATTATTGTGCATTGCTGCACAGAAGCATCTGAAAACGCACTGGTGTGAATGGGGACTTCGACATGACACTACTTTCAAAAGTATTGTAGCAGCAATGGAGTGGAGTGAAAACATACTGCCTGGTAGAGTGTTATTACCTGAAAGCAGAACAGTGTTCTGGCCTTTGGGGGCAGCGAGAGCCAACTGGTCAAATGTCAAAATTTGTCCACCAGTTTTAAGAATTCTTCTGCGTGCTCCAGAAGACACTTTAAGTGCACACACCTGAGGGGAAAAAAATGCACATTTGTTACTTTTTACAATTCTAAATCAAAACGAATCCCCTAAAAAGCAGCAAGCATAAAATGCATTGAAGAGATATTTTTGACAAATATACAAAAACTGAATGAGTAGCAATGACATGCATGAGCAATCCTTTCAGCCTCATTTTTCCTGCTTACATTCTAAAAACAAAGTTGGTCAGGAAAAACCTACATTTTTTACATATACAAAGAAAGTATATCCCCTAAAGGGTTGGAACTTTTCAGGCACGCATAAAGTCAAAAAAGTATGGAAGAAAAAGTTATATGAAAATGATACTTATACAAAAAATATATATGACATAAAATAGACAAAGTTACAATCTGAAGGAGCAAACAGTTCTGACATAGAAAACACAGCAAAGATGTAAGGATGAAAAAAGTAGCAGCAACACGATACCCAACGCGTTTTTTTAAAGCTGCTTCTTCAGGGGTAAATGAGTAGATGCTGCAGAACTGATTCTACAACAAGGTAACACAATCATATTAATACATGCATTTCATAATATAGAACAGATAGTATCATTATACATCACAAAACTCACATCATCCGTTGTTAAATTTCCTGTTTGCGGGATTTAAAACCAAGGGCTATTTCCAAAACCTGCCTGCAGGGCTTGAGATGGTATAATTGAAATCCTCCATAGGAAGACTAATGTCTAGGGCAGGTCAGCAGTTGGAATGCAGAGTCCTGAAACAGCATGCGGCTGGAGTCCAAAATAAAAGGAACTCGGATTTGGGGTAGTACAGAGTGTGTGCCCTTCGTTGCGCTGCTTGTGTTGTTCCACCTGGGCCTCCGTAGTCCCTCACACCAGCGCACTGGATCTCCCCTGTTGCTTAGTGCGCAGCTGCTGAAATCCTCTATCGGTGGGACGCTGAGGCTGGACGCCGTCCCGTTGCGTCTTTTCGCTTCCCTGCACATGCGCGGGGAAGGGGCGGCGCCGAGCCTCGGCATCCCAGGGAGCCCTTTTTGGAACTCTGAATCCTCTGCTAATGTGATGACTTCACAGCTGATGAAAAGATACAGGTGTTTCCAATCACCCTAATTAGAAGGGGTACATATAGTAAGTGGTCACTGATGCAGTGTCTCACCCTGCTTGTGGTGACGGCGGTCATCAGTTCTGGTGTTAACTGCATATACGGCTAAGGTAAGCTGGAATTACTAGGATACACCTGTGCCCTGCTTTTTAGCAACTGCATGCAAACCTCACTGGGGTCTCTGACGGATTACTTTTTCCTCTCTCTCTGGCAATCTTTGGCTCCTCTGAACGTCCCCTACTGCTTATGGCAGTTTACATCCTGTGGTAGGCACTTTTCATCTAGCCATATATGGGGCTTTCACAGCATTTATCCCCCAATACAGCTTGGGCTGAAGCATATAATTATACTGAGTGATCTATATCGGAATCCGTTCCACTCCTCTTCAGTTTGTGTCTTAATATTCATAGAGTTGGCTGAAAAACATGATGCTTCTTTCATGACTTGGAGTGTTCTTCCATAATAGGGTTTTTTCTGTACTACCCCAAATCCGAGTTCCTTTCATTTTGGACTCCAGCCGCATGCAGTTTCAGGACTCTGCATTCCAACTGCTCATCTGCCCTAGGCATTAGTCTTCCTATGGAGGATTTCCATTATACCATCTCAAGCCCTGAAGGGAGGTTTTGGAAATAGCCCTTGGTTTTAAATTCAGCAAACAGGAAATTTAACACAACGGATAATGTGAGTTTTGTGATGTATAATGATACTATGTTATTCTATATTATGAAATGCATGTATTAATATGAACATGTGTTAACTTGTTGTAGAATCAGTTCTGCAGCATCTACTCATTTATCCCTGAAGAAGCATATTCCAGCTTCAAAACGCGTTGGGTATTGTGTTACTGCTACGTTGTTCATCCTTACATCTTTACTGTGTTTTTTATGTCAGAACTGTTTGCTCCTTCAGATTGTAACTTAGTCTATTTTATGTCATTTTTTGTATAATAAAAGTTTTTTTGTATAACTTTTTCTTCCATACTTTGACTTTTTGCGTGCCTGAAAAGTCCCAACCCTTTAAGGGGATACCCTTTCTCTTTGTATGCATATACGGGATGTGGCACCTTCTTTTTTGGACTTTGTTGAGGACTAACCCCCTTTGTCTACATTTTTACACATAGAATATTCTGTACAACTGCATTTTGAGCACCAATAAGATACACCCTTCCAGCCATGTCAGATAATTTGGATGCTGCATCCGTTTATTTACCCACTTACGGACCGCACGCCGCAGTTTTACGTCGGTACTTTGACGTTAAATACTGCGGTTATGGCAGCAGGTAGCTGCCATAGCCCCGTATTTGCCAAAGGAACACCCTTATGAGCAGCGGGAGAGGTGCCCCCCCCCCCCGGTCGTTTTCCCTGCTTACCAGAACCTCCGGTAGCAGTGAAAAGGATCCGGTCTGCTGTCCTCACGCAGGAAGTCGAGTGAGAGGCAAGATGGCCCTCACTCGACTATGGCCTAGGAGGACTGGAACGACGTCATAAGTCGCTTCCTAGCAACAGATTTAAAAAGCCCATTTTTTCATCATAAAAAAAAAAAAAAAAAAATTAAAATAAAAAAACTTTAGTGTAGATGTGAGATTTGAGGTCTTTTTGACCCCAGAACTCACAATAAAAAGGACCTGTCATGCTTATTTATATTACAAGGGATGTTTACATTCCTTGTAATAGGAATAAAAGTGATCAATAAAAATAAATAGTCCATTAGCTCGCGCACAGAAGCGAACGCATACGCAAGTCGCGCCCACATATGTAAACAATGTTTAAGCCACACATGAGGTATCACCGCGATCGTTGGAGTGAGAGCAATAGTTTGAGCCCTAGACCTCTTTAAACTCTAAACTTGTAACCTGTAGAAATTTTAAAGTGTCGTCTATGGGGATTTTTAAGTACCAATGTTTGTCGCCATTCCACGAGCGTGCACAATTTTGAAGCATGACACGTTGGGTATCTATTTAAAAACCTATTTAAAAACCAAAAACGATTTTAAGTTGCAAACAAGTGTCAGAATAAAGCCCGGTCCAGAAGTGGTTAATATCTCTGTGTTTATTCAAAGACGACCTCACAGTAACCAGTGATCACTTTAATCAGAAAATGGATTCTGACTGCTTGAAAGGCATTACTGAGCAAACCTTTTTCATAGCACCATAAAATGCAATATTACAGCGCAGATCAAACTAGAACCCCTTCCGATTATAAATTGAAATATGAAGTGCAAATATGTTTGAAAACAAATTCCAAATGGAAAAGCCAGTCCAAATGATTAGGTCACAGGTGAATTTTATTTATAAAATTGTCAATGTTCACCACACCCTCTGAAATGCCAACTGCCTAGCTATTAAGCTTATCCAAGGACCTAAACCCTAATGGGCCATACACACTAAGATTTTCTGAAGACTTTTTCCTTTAGACTTACCAAAACCATATAATATGAGGTCAAACCTAAACACTATCAATTTGTATGCAATCTGGCAGGCCTTTGCACTACATAGAAAAGGTAAATCTGAAAGAAAAAGTCTTCAGAAAATCTTATAGTGTGTATGGCCCTTTAGTCACTAACTTAAAGGACAAGTTAACTTTAAAAAATAAATCCACTTTTGGAAAAAAAAAAAAAAAAATAGCCGCGGCCGGCCCGACAGTTGCACTGTGCATGTGCCACTGCTCGGGAAAACCCGTACACGCTCGGCTATTCTAGGGCAGACGGCGCATGTGCGGTGGTGTTGGCGCCGGGTGGTGCCATTTTTAAATGCAAGGCGCCTCAAATGGTAAGTGAGACCCCTCCGCAGCCCCTGCATCTCCTCAGGAATGGCGGGCATGGTACAGGAGATTAGCCAGGATAATTTCCTGTGCCATGCCCGCAGCCCTACACCATCCCGCGGCCCCTGCATCTGCTGTGCAATGACAGCAGCCCCTGCATCGATTTGTAACACTGAAAATACATCCTGCTTATCAGATATTTACATTACAATTCATGACAGTAGCTAAATTATGGTCTCCTGTAGATCTGTCAGTGTATCCGTCTCATTTAACCACAAGCTACCCTATCAAAGAAAAAAAGGAAGAGGAGAGAAACTAAATGTAAATTCAGATATAGAGCACTTACCTTGAGTTTGGGGATATCTTGAATCCTGACATCATCTGTGATGCATCCAACCACCACAGCAGTTTTACTTTCACGTCCAGGAAGCTTCATCTTGCGAATCTATTAGAATAAAGTAGTCATTAGTTACCGTATGGTCAAGGTGAATTTGGATGCATAAAAGTCATCCAAACATTTCACGCTTTAGTGGAGGCAACTTGTATGAGCCACTGCCCTTTTAGATGGTTTTTGAACTGCAACCTAAGAGGTCTTCTGAATTCCTGGTTGCAACAATTACAAGCCTTCTTTCTCACTACCTTTAATTTTGAGTATTACAAAAAAGAATCAGAATACCATGAGAGGGTTAGTTACTGTACCTATCAAATGTTTGCATGACCAGGCACTGAGGTACAAAATATAAAAACACTGCACTCAAGGAGTTTGGATCAATAAAACTTATAGTTCTGAAGGCTTAAGGTTTTTTTTTTGCATTCTCTGCATTAAGGTGAAAAACCTGTTCCACAGGATATCCCCAATTATACTTACCTGAGCCCAATCTCGAACCAGTACTATGCCTGAGAGAGGCACTCTCTGATCTGTTCCTCCCTACTGAGCAGATTGATAGCAGTGGGAGCCATTGACTCGCACTGCCGTCAATCAAAATCCTGTGATGGAGACGGCGAGAGGCAGCCTAGACCGAGCCATACGGTCTCTGTCCATAGATGCAGGCAGCGTGGTTAAGGATAGAGCCCAGGCGACTGCCCTCATAGAAAGCAGCTTCCTTTGAGGGCACTCACTAAAAGGTGGAGCAAGGAGCTCCAGTGATGGACCCCAGAAAAAGATGATCAGGGCTGCACTGTGCAAAACCATTGCACAAAGCAGATAAGAACAACATGTTTATTATTAAAAAAAAATAAATGAAAATAAAATAAAGGGGGGGGGTTGCAATCACTTTGGTTCAAAGCAAATGAAAGAATGGGTTGCCAACAATCCCTACGAAAAAAACATGCTATTTGTGGAAAGCTTAGACACTAGACAATTTTTTATTTTTTTCAGTTATTGGAATGGGAAAGGGCCAAATCTGCTGTCAGTGCTGTTTTTGTATAGAATTTCTCACGCTGTCTTACCAGCAGTGTTAATTTTGTCTACTAAATAATTTTCGTAGACTAAACTAATACTATTTTCGTCTACTAAAATACGAAAAAACAATTCAGATAACTAAAATACAACAAACTAAAATATGAAAAAATAAATTAACCGATAATTAAACCAATTAATTTGAAAAAATTTGGGACTTTATATGAGGTACTGCCAATTCCGGGCAGATTACCTCCATCCCTGTTGCTTAGCAAAGAAAGGGGGGAAGGGGAAGTAAAAAAGGGTGGGAGATATAATTTCATAACTGGCATGTTAATAAATAACAAGGGTAAAAAATATATAGCCATAAATATTAACCAATACTATAAAGCCAGTTGTTGGATGAAAAATATATGGGAGGGGGGTAAAGGGGAAAATTCGGGACTTTGAATGAGGTGTGTGGTAACGATTGGTACATACATAGGTAAAATACACAGGTAGGTCTCATATGATGATAAAAAACATTTTATTGGCGATGTCATCGACAGACATAAGAACATCATAGTATAAATATAATTGATACGGCAAGTAAATGGTAATAATTAAACCAAATCATATACATAAGAGCTGATTGGTTGTAGACTGGAGTAGAACACCAATTGTCAAGCGATATTGAAGGATCCAAAAAATAGAAATAAGGAATGCATCATAAACAAGCTCTACGCGTTTCATGGAATGTAATCCACTTCCTCAGGAGCAGATGCATCATATATTAAAACCAGCAATGACATCAACACCTAAGTATTGTGGGGGGCAGACCACTGGGGGAACGTCTCTACCGGGAAATGAGAGAGCTTGATCCAAGGTCATCCGGGCACAATAAGAAGATTCCACAAAGAAATGTGTATTCAATATTGTGATGAACAGATCCATATAGATAATGGTCACCAGAGGGTTCTGCAGGAAGTCATGTCAGCTCTCTGCTCGGCCTATCTTCTCTGCTCACAAAGCGGACCGGTCCCGTTCCTCCTCCAGTACTGATGATCTGCTCCGGGTCCCGGGCTATCCGTTCTCCCAGCTCGCCTGCTTCATACTGTATGATGCCGTATGAAGCAGGCGAGCTGGGAGAACGGATAGCCCGGGATCCGGAGCGGATCATCAGTACTGGAGGAGGAAGAACGGGACCGGTCCGCTTTGTGAGCAGAGAAGATAGGCCGAGCAGAGAGCTGACATGACTTCCCGCAGAACCCTCTGGTTAGTTAGTCGTTTGCCAGCTTTTAAAGGTAAAACCTAATTGTTAATTTTTGTTTTAGACAGAATGAGAACTTGACAGACACCATTGTCTTATCCACTTCCATCAAAATTGTTACTGGCGTCCAAAATTTAAGTGAACCTAATGGAAATAGGATGACCTTCCTTACATAGTAATCCATAACAAAAAAAAAAAAAAAAACTAAATATTTAAAAAAATAGGTTAGCCAGAAAGGGGTCTCCCTAGTCCCACCTAGCAGCTATTTCTTCAAGGTCCAAGCAGTGGTGAGGGTTGGGATCCAATTTAGGCAAAGGCACTGAATGACTGCTCAGACAAAATCCTCTGCTGTGCATATAATCCGCCCCATCTTAGCTCAGACCCAGTAGTATTGGTTGAAAGGCTGGTGAAACCTAGAGAACCCCTTCGGCCTAATGAGTATGTAAAGGCTCTTTATTTTCGCTTCGTATAGAAGTAGCAATAAAGCTGAAGTGGCAGTAAATTTTATGGGTTTAGGTCTGTTCTTTGTGTTAATCGTAAAAAAAAATAAATGTACCAAATATTCAAATAAACAAATGTTTCTCCCTCAATAAGACTATCATGCAGCATTTTCAATTCTTACCAAACGGGACAGAGAGAGGGGTGGCCTGTTTGTGCGGCTCATGAACAGACGTCTCAAAACCACTTTGTTGAAAGTGGCATTTGTACGACGGGCCAGGAAACGGTATAACTGGAAACCAAAGGAAAAAAAAAAACAGTTATATTGATACTCTTATTCAGAGCAGGCCATCAACAACACTAAAGAAAAAAAATGACTTACCTTAACCAGAAGTCTCAGATAGATATCCTGACTTTTGGGCTCTTTTCGCCGCACCTTGCGGTCTTTGTTGTGACGGATATCTACTCCCTGCAAAAGATACACAAAATTAAGCAACAGTTCCAAACATATTCCTACAGACCGCAAGTCCTTTATAATTTACCTAAATCACAACTGGCATGGATACCGGTATGTAGCTGACCAAACACCATTCCAGGTGCTTAAAAGTCAGTAAACTGCATACAGCATGGAATCTGTGTTCCTTCCCCAAAACGATCACTGGGCTTTACATTATAAACAGTACTGCTCAACACAGCATTAAACCATTTTAAAAGACAGTCAGTATGCTACTGCTTTAGAACCACGACTGTCAGTTGTAGTACTGTTCAATATGCCCAAAAATATAAAGTCCCCCAGGTTCTAGGAAACAAACAGCTACTGCTTGGTGAAAGGCAGGACTAAATCTGAGCCATCTCTGGTGGCCAGGGGATTTATATTCTTGCCTGACAGTAATAAAAATATTAACTGAACAGCTAGACATTTCAATATTTTTCCTACCATGACATACAGTTGGTGCCTGAATTCAGAGACCCTATAATCAGAATCTGGTACACAGGTCGGGCCCCTTTAGGGCTATGCACACAGACATTTTACATAAAAAGTTGCCCATACGCCCATGTGTGGGGTATCCATTCCCCATTCATCTGGCATATCAGATTGGATGACAATCGGATGTAAAACAGACAGGTGGTCCATTAACATCCGACCGTCTCAAACTACAGTGGGCTGTGTCCTTTCTGTCTAAGCGGACCAGGCATAGACCTGTCATCTGCCTGCTCAGTGGGGGGATCAGCGGACAGATTCCCTGCTGAGCAGAGTCCGATAGTGTTAATGAGCCCTTATGGTTGTCAGTGGAACGCGTGCGTCTCCATGTGGTCAGGTTTTGACAGTCCATTCATTTCAATGGGCTGCCAACTGTACCGCCATGAGAAGAAAGTAGTGCAAGCACATCTTCAGAACATGCCACGCCAGCTGTATGGAAGCATGCGGTTTGTTGGTTGCAAATTGTGTTTGGGGAGCCATTAAAAATTACTTGGCACCTGCGTTCACCTTGCAGGGGCAGCTTTTCCACACCATATATAGGGGTGCAGAAGTAAGTAAATCGCACAGGGACCTCTATGCTGGAATTGCAGGCACAGCGGCCAAATACAATGAATGGGATAACTCCTGCACCCCCAAACCAAAGGCAAAAATACAAATGATTATTAACCCCCTCCACTACGACATATGCAAACATGCCTCCTCCCGGCCGGTGGGCCTTGGCACAGCATATTTACATACCAAACTGCAAAACACAGCTGTGCTGAGTGTGCGTGCCCTGGGCCGTGACCAGCTTCTAAGGTAAAGCTCCCAAACGCTGCTTGCAATAGGGAGCTTTCCGATCATGTGACCGCCGGGACAGCCAATCATGGTGGTGGTCACATGATCATAAACCCTGCCAACCTCAGCATGAGAAACTCCCTTAAGGGTACTTTTACATTGCTCTAATGTAAAGAAGCATGTGTTTTTTCACTGCGATTTTGCTGTGCGTTTATGCATTTATTGGTTGCCTGCACCTGTAAAAAATGGACATGCGACTCAGAAAGGCACCAAAAGCACAATATCACACAACATTTTTCAAACGATTTCCATTTCAATAGGAAGCTGCGATTTTGGTGCAGTTTTCAAAACTGCAGCAAAGATGCAGCATGCGGGACTTTTCAAAAACGCACTGCACCCGTTACGCAGTGGTGTTAAAAGTCCAATTGGATTCAAGGAGAAACATTTTTCGTGCAAGAAAATAAAATGCAGAAAAATTTATCAGTGGTGGGCCAAGAGGCACCAGTGCAAAGGGGTTAACAATAGTAATGTGGAGGCAGCAAGCAGGAAAGCAGTAAATGCAGAGTTCCGCACCCCCTCCCAGCAGCTACACATACCGTAGCTGCTGACTTTTATTAGGACACTTACCTGTCCTGGAGTCCAGCGATGTTGGCACAGCAGCCAATGTTTCCATTGGCTGTCAGGTGCTGCTGATAAGGCAGTGGTTCTCAACTCCGGTCCTCAGGACCCACCAACAGGCCAGGTTTAGATAACTAAAATTACATCATGGGTGACCCAATTTGCTGCTCAGTGATTGCAGTATTCTAGTCTGCATCTCGCCAAGGTAATACTTAAAATTTGGCCTGTTACTGGGTCCCGAGGACTGGAGTTGAGAACCACTGTGGTAAGGGAACCCGGCAGTAAAGCCTTGCGGCTTCACAGCCAGGACCCGCATGCGCAAAGCACACTGCGCTCGGTAATTGGCCAGGAAGCAGAGGGAGAAGTAGGGGGGTCCAGCCTCTGACGTACCTCGCCGTCACGAGGTCCAATGGGAGTGGGTACAGGGTACCTGTAAAAAACAGGTACCCGCTCCCCCCTGAAAGGTGCCAGATGTGGCACCAAAGGGGGGGGGGGGACAGCTAAGCGGAAGTTCCACTTTTGAGTGTAACTCCGCTTTATTACATTCCGATGAATTGGCTGCCATACCTACGCAGACGTGGCACAGAGAGTCGCAGAGATTCGAGGCGGGCATGAGGACCAGTATATATCACAACACATGTGTTCGTGTACATTCCCACACAGCATGGTTTTGACAGTCCATTTATTTCAATGGGCTCCCAAATATGTAGGAAAGCGCAAAAAAGTACAGCAGGTACAATTTAAAAAACTGCGCTGCACCAAACTGCACAGCAGGCTGCGGACACATTGGGGTTTGCTAGATGGGTGGGCTGCCAACAACAATCATGGCACCCATGGGTGTCTGCAAAGGGAAGCACGTTCCCTTTTAGTACAGGAAACACCAATTCACACACTACAAGTGCTGAGAGCGGCCCGAAAACTACACAGAATACAAACAAGGGAAGACCAGCAGACCTCCATGTGATGTGTAATGGGATGGACAGTACACGGCTCCTATACATGGAGGACAGAACCCCGGCTCTCCTCCCTCACCCTCTACTACCTCCTCCATACACCCCACTATACACAGAGCTCTACAGGCCGTCCATACACAGGCATCCCCCCACCACACACATCTCCACCGGCCTCTCCGCTTCTATACCCCGTCCATACCGCCCCGACCCGGAGCCTCACACTCCGCCAACACCAGCGAAGCTCCGAGGACCGAGGCCGGACAGACGGGGGAGCGGGATGGCGGCGGATACACTTCCAGTACGGGCTCTCACCATGATGGCAGCTGTGGCAGCAGCGGCTTCTCGGGGAGGAAAGGAAGGAGGAGGAGGGGCCGCACAGGCTTATGGGAAAAGCTGAACACAGGAAGCTGTCAGCCGGAGACCACGCCGCTCTGTCCGCTCCACTCTATGACCTGTGGAGGACTAAACTCTGCTCACCTCAGAATAAGAAACAAATAAAAAGTACAGGTTGCCAATCTCTTGCAGGCATTTTAGTTACATGGGAAATTTACTGATGGTTTTCTGCCATAATAGGCGACTTCCGTGTAGGGTTAATCCCTTTAATCCAGGATTAATTACACATATAATAGTAATGTTACTGGTACCCCCAAAAGTGTCAGTTAGGGGTTCGATCTGTCCGCCGCAATGTCGCAGTCCCGATAAAAATCACAGATCACCGCCATTACTAGTAAAAAAAAAACAATAAAAATGACATAAATCTTTCCCGTATTTAGTAGATGTAATAACTTTTGCACAAACCAATCAAAATTATTGCAATGTTTTTTTACTAAAAAAATGTAGCAGAAAACAAATTGGCCTAAAATGTTAAAAAATTATGATTTTTAAATCTTTTTTGGGAATGTTATATAGCAGACATGGAAAAATATTGTTTTTTTTTTTTTTTTTTCAAAATTGTCGCTCTTTTTTTGTTTATAACGCAAAAAATAAAAATAGCACAGGTGATCAAATACCACCAAAAGAAAGCTCTATTTGTGGGAAAAAATTTTTGTTTGGGTACAGTGTCACACGACCGCGCAATTGTCCGTTAAAGTAATGCAGTGCCGAATCGCAAAATAGGTCCTGGTCATAAAGGGGGCAAATCCTTCCGGTCTTAAAGCGGAGTTCCACCCTAAAATTAAACTTACCTCCATCTTCTGGCTCTGGGTCACCTGAAAAACAAATGGATAATCGCAATTTTTTTTTTTTTACTTACCTGGCTTAGAAGAAAATATACTTACCTTACTTCCTCTTCCTCCCCTCTCGGCAGCCACGGCGATTCGTCACTTCCTGGCTTTGCAATGATTCCTGGGAGCTGAACGTCATCGCTCCCAGGAATCAATGCGCCTGCACCGGCCTCGACGTCAGTTCCGGTGCGCGCGCGTCATTCCCTTCTAAACAGCTTCTGGGCATGCCCAGAAGCTGTGCAGGGATGACGCTGCGGCACCGGAAGTGACGGCGGGGCCGGCGCAGTGCATCGTGGGACCGAAGAAGACGGAAGAGGACACAGAAGAGGATCGCGCTGGCTTCAAGCTGCCCACACCTGAGATGGCAGCGCTGGACAATACATTTTCAAGGTAAGTATTTCTTCTTGCAGGTAAGTGCGACCCGGGACAGATCAGAGGCTAGCCATTGTGGAATGCACTAGCCCTGACTGTCCCAGGGGTGTTTTTATTAAAAAAAATGTCCCAGGGTGGAACTCCGCTTTAAAGTGGTTGATGTGTGTCCTGGATTAAAGAGATGAGGTGGAAACCCTAGTTCCGTTAGGTAACAGAAGTAGGGTTGACACTTTTTCTTCAAGCCAAACCTGAACACTTTAGCTGCGCACAGCAATTTTTTTTATTTTTTTTTTAACACACACCAAGGATAACAGACCTGGAACACCTTTGGGTGCTCCAAAGAGAATAGTAATGTGGCGCACATAGTGCCCCCTCACCCTCCTGTTAGGCCCTGTTCCGAGCTACATTTATGTCCTAATATTGTGTCCGGGTTTCAGGGGGACTGAAACCTGGACCCAGAATTCGAAAGCCGGACTGTCTGTTGAATCCCAGACTGGTGGCAACCCTAAATGGAAGCGACGTTCCGTCAGCTGAATACTTACTGCGCATGCGTAGCAGGTATTCTAATGTGACAGCACACCTGCAATCAGAAGGCAGCAGTGGACATGTCACTACACCCAGCTACGTCTTGAATTTCACAGTCATTTTAGCAACAAACTGAGCGGATATAAACAAATATAGTATATTGACATCTGTGATGCTATTTTGATGTAGCAAAATGTAGATGTTGACCATTTTTCTGGGTAGAGGAGTCAAGTTCAAAAGGGCAGCAGCCAGGTCATCAGGAATATGTAGATATATCTGTAAGTTGTTGAATTATTCCAAGGACCTGCTGCCAGGGACAGTCCCAAAATATGTGTAAAAGCATTCCTTTAAGAACTCTGCATCTCCAGCACAGATCACTTTATTGCTGAAAAAGTTTTGCAAGGACAGTAGGGGTCCTATATCAGCGTGTCAAAATCTTATAAGTAGTTTCTTGATATTTGCTTCAGATTGAAGTTCTGTGTGCAAAGAATAGGATGTGGTCCCTTTAGAGCCCATTCACATTGAGGCGACACGACTTCGGGGGGCGACCTGTGAAGTCGCGTGCACCGCTGTGCACCGCGACTTGCAGAGACTTCACATAATGGAAGTCTATGCAAGTCGCCCGGAGGTCGCCCCAAAGTAGTACAGGACCCTTTTTCTAAGTCGGAGTGACTTGTGTCGCTCCTATTAGAACGGGTCCTGTACTACTCAATGGACCGCGACCGACCGCGACTTGTCAGGCTGACAAGTCGCGCTAATGCGAATGGGCTCTTAGTCATCAGAGAATGTAACATTTATTTTTTTTCCCATTTGGTAAGATAGGGGGGGTTTTGTCAGGAATGTGTGCCCAGTAGGAGTTGGTAGGACATAGATAGTCAATAGATAGTAGGACATAGATAGGTTCTTCCTAACTTCACCCTTGACTTGACAGAGTTCAAATGGTGTGAGTTGCCCATGAAATGAGGTTTGGGCAGTGAGTAGAGGATGTGCCTGAGCTGCTGAGTTCTTCACATTCACAAAGCTGGAGTTGTGGAGTCAATTGGTAAATCGGCAATGTGTGCCCATTTGTCAGATTGCAAAAAATGTGCAGCTCACTTTAGTCCCGATCAGCCCATGTTTTGAAGATTCTATCCCGGAGGGAGTCCTGGGGCAAATTATGGATGTCCTATTACTGGAGTCATGGGAGAGGGAAATCTCTGAATTTCTAACATTTTGTAACATCTGTCTAGTTTGAGTAAAGTAGGCCTGATCAAAGCCTGGGCTTGGAGATCATATACATTTTGCTTGCCAGCTAATGGAATTTCCACTTGGGAAGATAGCGTGGAGTCCTGCTCTAGAGACACTCAAGGTTTCTGAGAGGCGTGTCCGCACCAGTCCACTACTCTTGTCATGTGCGCTGCTATAAAGTACAGGGCATGATCTGGAAATCCCATCCTTCCCCTAGGTTTAGATCTAAGTAAGATGGCTTGGCTGATACAGGATGTTTTACATTGCCATATAAATTTAACAAATGTAGCCCAGACAAATCTAAAGAAGACCTGGGGATCCTGAGAGCCAATACTTGCAACAATATAAGTGGTGAGGCATGATATTCATTTTAAGAACATTGCATCTACTAAACCACGAGAGGGACAAAGTTTTCCACTTCTCCAGGTAAGCTATTAAGGAGGCTAAGCCTGGGTTCACACAAATGGGATGCGGGAACAAGCGCAATTCTAGTGCGAGTTCCTGCATTGTAACTCCCCCGTTCACACTGCTCTCTGCGAACTGCTGTGGGTGTCAATACAAAGTTGATTACGCCCCCAGATCAGTTTGCAGATCGCAGTGCGAACTGTGAATTCGGACAGGTAATGGATCCAATAGGTGTGAACACCCATGCAATCTGATTTCAGTTCGGGGAAGAAAAGGGTTCCTGCACCTTTTTCGTGCAAATCCAATATGAGCTCAGCTATACAACTGTATGGCTCAATTCGCATCTCACAGACATTGACCTCCACATCAATGCTGTGTGAATCACATGCGATGTCGGACAGTAGTGTGAACCCAGGCTAAGAGTGGTAGAATATTCAGTTTGAGGAGAAGATTGAGGTTTGCTGATACTTTAGTCCCGAGGTACTAAATGACCTGGGTAGCCCAGAAAAATGGGAAATTAGTGTGTAAAGAAGCAAGGGTAGAGGCTGAGAAGGAGACTAACTTGACGTCAGAGAGAACAAGGCCGCATGGGACGGAGCTGTGGCTGGGCATGAGAGGATCTCAGCAGGTCAACGCTGGATGGTTGAGATACACAGTGAGTATATCAATGAATAAAGTGCCAATGATATCAGTACATAAGGTGACAGTGATTCATTATTCACACAATAAATATCCAATACATTTATTGAATATTTTTTTTTGTGTGAATATTGAATCACTGACACCTTATTTATTGATATCACTGGCACTTTATTCATTGATATACTCACTGTGTGGAGTCACCGCACTTTTTTACTTTGATATTTATTCATTGATATCTTTACTGCTTATAGGCAATACCATTTTATGATAAAAAAAATGTAGTGCGCTAAATCAAAATGATAACATACAGAATCAATAAAATGTATGTGATCATTACAGTGAACTCAGTGAATCATGCATAAAAACAAAGGAGGAAATCTTCAAGGTGGTGGGAAGTCCCATCTATTATTTGGAATAGCACCCGTTTGACTCCTGCACCTCGATTTTGCATATAATTTATATGATCACAGATTGGAAGAAATTCATCATATATTTTGGACTTATTTGGACTTTGTTTTTATGTATGATTCACTGAGTTCACTGTAATAATCACATACATTTTATTGATTCTGTATGTTATCATTTTGATTTTGATTCTGTATGTTATCATTTTGATTTTGATTCTGTATGTTATCATTTTTTTATCACACATTTACATTCATTTCTGGTTGCAGCTTTTTCACACATCAGCGTACCCCTTACTTTTAACAATACCATTTTATACTTTGATATTTATACTCTTTTTTTTCTCCTCTGGCGCTTCATTATTTTGAATCTTTCTACTAAAGAGGCCAGTAGCAGCATCAGAACCACATCCAAAAGTAATTGTGAGCATCAGGCAGACTTCTGACTATTTATTGTCACATAGTCTAGATAAGAGCAAAATTTCATAGCTTAGCCAAATTTCATTGACACTTTTGATTTTTCCGCAAATTGCATTGGAGTCAATGGGGAAGGTGAAGTTAAGGGATTTAAAGGCCTAATATGGCCACCCTGTTCTCTGTTCTAAGCAATCTATTGCTTAGAGCTATAGTTTTTTTTGTTTTGTTTAAAGGGCCATACACACTATAAGATTTTCTGAAGACTTTTTCCTTTAGATTTACCAAAACCATATAATATGAGGTCAAACCTAAACACTTTCAATTTGTATGCAATCTGGCAGGCCCTTGCACTACATAGAAAAGGTAAATCTGAAGGAAAAAGTCTTCAGAAAATCTTATAGTGTGTATGGCCCTTTAGTATAGGTTTTAACACCTACCAATACTTACCTAAATCAGTGGTCCTGTGAGCTTCTACTCCACTGGTTGTGTTTGCAACAACTGGTCCATTGAAGCCAATCTGCATCCCATTCTAAGACCTGTCCTATTGCTACTCCTCTCTTTGACATCATCACGTCTACATGTAAGATTCTGGTACCTCTAGTACCCTTATTTACTACTTTCTTTTCAATGCGTCCCACCTTTCCCTTTAGGTGGTACGCATATACCTTTAAGAGCGATGAGGTCACTGCTGAGCGCCGCAGAGCGGCTATTTCAACCGCCGGCGGTCTCACTCACATCGTTCGTTCAACCTGCTTGGCTGTCCACATGCTTGCTAGTGTGTCTCGCTGGTGGAACCTCCAGTTGCTTTCCTTTGCCTTGAACAGACCGGAACCTCGCTCCTGATCCCTGTATCTCGCTACCGGATCACTCCTCATTACCGGACCCCGTTACTAACCTACTCTCTAGTGATAAGTACCCCGCAGGGGAAACCTCCATAAAACCTACTTACACTATATCTATTGCTCACTAAAGACTGTCACTCTCTATGCAATACTAAACCTGTCATCTGCACTGTTGTTTAGATTGCTAGCTCTTGAGCCTACTAACATCTATCCTTGCACTGGGTTAGTCTCTCCTGTATGTCATCTGCTATCCTACCACCTACTACCATACATGATTGCTAACCTATCTGCATCCTACCTGTTACCATCTATACTCTCCTGAACATTTCTCTCGAGTGCTTGCCATCTACTGTCACTGTTCATACCTGTCCCTTCAGCACATCACCACTATACTGCTATATACATCTATCACTCCAGGAACATCTTATTGAGTGTGTATATTTGTATGCTGAATCAGGCAGGCCACAGTGATGAGTCTTGGGAGTTGGAATTGGTATTTCAACACATCTCTACATGACTGCTGAGTGGAGATTTCTGCAGCTGCAAATCCATCTTGTTACAAAAACGTAGGAGCGTTACACTACACTGCAGTCAACGTAGGAGTCATTCGGATGGGACGTAGACACTTCTAAAGTAGGACTCATGTGGATGGGACATGGACACTGCTAGATGTACTTACTTACTAGGGTAACCACCCATCCTGTATAATACTGGATCACCCTGGATCTCACAGTAAAAAGTTGCACCTAGTATTGATTCAATATGAGATGCAGTTTGCCCTGTGCTGTATTGCACATCTTCAGGGTTTTGTTTGGCTGGGACACGGGAGATCCTGGGTGTTGTAAGGAAGGAGAGGCTCATGAGGGAATTACAGCTACCTTTTGGCTGAGGAGGCATTGCAGGCTGTAGCCTGAAGACTGCACCACCTTCTGTTGTCTTCTCAGCCAATGGGTACACAGTGTGTGCTGTCCATCCTTGTGATTATAGCTTTCATCCTGCAGGCTTCCTGTCTTGGTGCAGGATGGAGTGACGCTGAGTGGTGGCTCTCACTGTAAGGCGGTGAGAAGCCTGCAGTGAAACTCTCAAAACCCACTTGGGTTAATTTTCTATGTGAAAGCGCAGACCCCTTTAAGAGAAACTCTGGTCAACGTCCCCATTTTTTATTTTATTTCGGCCTCGCTTTCCTGATGGTGGTATCTGCACATTTCAGATACTCAACCATCCAGCGTTGACCTGCTGAGATCCTCTCATGCCACAGCCCTGTCCCATGCAGCCATGTTCTCTCTGACGTTATCGAGAGGCCCGTTGGCTGTTCCGGGTTCAGCGAGCGGGCCTCTTGATGGCTCGCTGATAGGCCTGCCCCCTCCTCCTGTACTTGAATGAAAGACTACGCCTCCTGGGATATGTGACGTACATATCCTGGGAGGCGAAGCAGGCAGTGTGTGCGTCATCCGCCTAAGGCAAGTAACGCACATGGAGAGGTGGGGCGGACTTTAAATAAATAAAAGAAGTAAACAAAAGAAGAAAAAAAATGAATGCCCTATTCCTGCAGAGGAAGGGAGGAGGGGTGGAGAGGCAGGATCATCCTCCAGAGGGTGAAGGTCTGCTTTAAAGACTAGTGGACTAGTGACCCCCTACTACTGTCAGTGGAACTTGGCCACAACCTGCCCGCTCTCTGCCCTCTACCCTGCTGGCTGTTGCTTATGAGTCTGGGGGGGGGGGGGGGTTGAGCCATATCGACTTTTGTTCTCCTGTAAGGTGATTTTGAAGGCTGCAGTGGAGGTTAGATAGTTTCTGAGTGTTTTAACTTTGTGTTGTGTTTTTTTTTTTTTATTGAGGGGCATGTTGTTGTTAATTTACATTTTATTTTATACTAAGAGTAAATACAGCCAGAAAACAGCAACTTAAAGTGGTATGCCCATTCAGACTGGCGTGATCCAACTTTGTGGGGCGACCTGCACGGACTTCATATAATTGAAGTCAATGCAAGTCACCTCCAGGTCGCCCCAAAGTAGTACAGGACCCTTTTTAAATGTCGCTCCTAATAGAACGGGTCCTGTGCTAATCAATGGCGAGCAACCGAGCGCGACTTATCAGGCTGACAAGTCGCCTGACAAGTCGCGCTAGTCTGAATGGACCCTTAAAGGATAATTTTTTTCTTTTGATTAACAAACATGTTATACTTACCTGCTCTGTGCAACAACACTGCACAGAACAGTCTCTTATGGTTGCCCCCCCCCCCCCCCATTGGCACTGTCCGCTCCTCTCTCATCCAAGTGCCCCTTCAGGAAGCCGGGTGTGCTCCTGACTGGGCTGTGTGCGTCCATATGAAGTATATTGCAGCTTACTAGTACTTGGTTTGGTGGCTGCAATAGTAAAACATTTTTCCAATCTTCTTTTGTTTCTTTTCACCAGGTTATCTTGCAAATTACACACTTCTTGTCCCTGGGTGGCTTTGTCACTCCTCCACTGCATCTATGGATGAAGCCATGGTTGTTGACCTAGGTTGCTCTTCTGATATGGACTTTAAACATGCCTGCATCTCTTCACCCCTATTACACGGGGTGTGAGGAGCCATAGCTGAATTACAAAATATAGCTAGAAAGGAAGATATTCTTTGGTGCAGCTTACAGAAAGTGAAAAGGACGTGGCATTTCTGGCACAATCAACAGGTATTTTCTGTGCTTGCTGAAAATGTTCCTAACTTGAAAAAAAAAAAAGAAAACTTAGGCAGCCACTACATTAATAGCAGATCTTCGCCCTCCAGGGAATCTTACCTCCTCTCCTTAAATTTTTTTAGTATTTTGGGGTAATTTTTACCTTTTTTTAAAAAAAGTGTGCGGGCCACCCCCCTGTGCATGTCATTCACCTAGGTGAATGATGTGCAATATGCGCCCTTTGCACCCTGGGATATGCACGTTACATATCCCAGGAGGCATTGTCTCCATTCAGTAAAGGAGGAGGGGCGGGCCTAGTGGCGCATCATCGATACGCACCGTTGGCTGGACCAAGTGGTGGCAAAACAGAAGAGGATCTCAGCGGGACAACGCTAAATCCGCTGGGTGGGTGAGTATCTGAATCGTGCAGAAGACAACTCCAAGTAACCAGGGGGTAAAGGACTGTAAGCTGCAATATAATACATGTAGCACCACCCCCGCAGGAGCTGCTGATTATATTATTGGGTCTACACCCTGCCTAACAACCCAATCAAATTGGCTCGATCCCTCCTCAGGCACAACTGACCCAGAATAGGACTGGACTATCAAATGGATACACGGATTGGAATACAATATGCAACAATACCCTGTTACCTTCTTGAATGGTAGTCCTTCTGGGTGACACAATGGAACAGCACACAGGATTGTAATTAATCAAGCTTAGTTTACTATATATCAAATTAAATAGGGGAGATACAATACAATACAATACAAGTCCATAAAAGGTTATTGAATACCAGCTTTAAAAAGATAAAAAAATACCCCCACACTCCTCCTTCATTAAGGCTAGACACAGTACAAGATAGGTAGGCCTATCTGAGTCCCTCCCCCAGAGTTCTCTTCTTTCTTGTTGATCTTCGCTAGCAAGATTATTGAATAGAGCTCATTTGTAATCCAAATTAGGAATGAAGATCAAGAGAGAGAAAAACAACGAGCTGTTAGTTGTCACCGCAGGGTGTCTGCGTAACTGAGCAATAACTTCTGCGAGAGAGATAAGCCTCTGGCGACTCCTTTTCAGACCTTATTGTTTGTCTATGAGTCTCCTGAGAGAGTATACTGATAAACCCCGGGGTTTTATCACCTCCTGTTGCGCTACCGCTATCTGTAGATAAAACTATCTCTTTGGCAGATAAAGTCAGTTATTGGGCATGTGCCCTCTCACCAACAGAAGTTTCTCCTTCGCGCGCTTCCACTACGGTCTCAGTCCTTTGGCTATGTGCCAGCCGCGCGAGGTCCTTCTTGCGGATGACTTCCGGTCTCTGCAAACAGCAGTATGACCTCCAGGAATGTGCCTCGTGCTTAAGATGGGACGGTTCCACGTCGTCCCTCCAGGCTAAGAGGCTTTGGCCCAATATCCAGCATCAGTCCTTCACTCTCGCTCACTGATTCCTCAGAGTCCAGCGCAGAAAGGCGCCCCCCTGGCTTAGCCTCTCTCTTCCTTTAAATAACTTCCCCCATAGTGCCGTGCGGTGCAGCCGTGCACCCTGGATCTTGCAAAGCAGCATGGGAGATGTAGTTTCTTCATCTTGCCAAAAGGAAGTCACAGCCCGGGAAATTCCATGCAGCTACCACTAGAGGGAGCTTAGTTCCTTCCCACATATCAAACAGTGTCTTTAGGCATATTTAACCCCGCTACACACTCCCCCCACTTGAGAAACTTTGGTCCCCAAAGAGGTCAACAGTATGTACCCTAGTGCATAGGTTGGCATTATACAACAAAAACATTAACATTTTGCTGAAATAAGTCAATCTGAATATATCCAATTTTGTATTCTGATAGCAGTGCAACAGTAAAACGATAAAGTGCAATTAATAAGCAAATAAGTGATTTCTACAGTGTTAATATAGTGCTGATTTCTAGTGCTTTTTTATATAGTGCTCCTTTAAACAGCACATGTGCATTTGCAATTTCTTAAACACTTACATCTTAAAGTTTGTGTTGTAAAAAAAAACATCAAAAGGTGAGAAAGAGAAAAAACATATAGTGAGGTCAGAGCAACAAAATGTGCGCAAACATTAACTCACAAAGTAAACCAAATTGTGAACATCAAAAACTGTGCTTATTATAATGGCCAAACCCAATATCCTTATGTACAAACTTAAATGCAAACGTTTTCTACTTCAATACTTTGTTCTCATGATCTCTCACAGACCCCCCAAAACTTGGGTGGCTTGTACAGTTGTGCCTGGGGGTGAGCTAGGGTTGTCCCCCACCAAATCTACAGTGGAGGAACTAGGCTGGTCAGGAGATCTTTTGGAGGTAAAAACAGCTTCTTCCGAACATTCACCCAATTGATCATAGGTCAGTCTCTTAGGTGGGTGAATGACTCTCCTTTCCCTCTGTTCCCGTGGAGGCATGCTCTCAGAGGTACTAGGATCAGGCACTTCTGAGGATTCTTCAATGTTCACCTCCTCATGTTCCAACACAGAGGAACCTGATGGTTCAAGAGAGGTCAGTTCTTCTTCAGAGAAGGGTGCAACCTCCTCCTCAGAATCTTCATCCTCAGCTGCTTCTTCTGGAAGCATATGAAAGGGTATGAATTCAGGGGCTTCTGCCCGAAGGGCTCCTCTATCAGCCAAGTCAGATGAAGACAGGGAGGCAGGTGTGGGTTCTGGCAACTGAGATGACCACAACCAGTCGGGTACCTCCTCTTCATCTTCCAAATCTTCAGATGGAGAACTTCCCTCTCCCTCATCTGGGAGCGTCGTCTGAGATCTGGTAACTGGTCTGGACCGGCGAGAAGTCGAAGGGGCCTCTGACAAGTCTTCCACAGGGGGCATACGAACCGCTTCAGAGAGAGGCAGCAAATGGTTCCGATGCCAAGCCTTCAATGGACCCACACTTCCTTCAGGCCGAATTTGGTACACAGGAAGGTTTGGCAGTTGCTTGCAGATAACATAAGGTTGGGACTTCCAGCGGTCTGCCAACTTGTGTTTTCCCGGGACACCCAAGTTTCTCAACAAAACCCTGTCCCCTGGTTGCAGGTCATGGATCCGAACTTTTAGGTCGAAATTTTTTTTATTCCGCAGTCCACGTTGATCAGATGTGGCCTGAGCCTTGTCATAGGCCGCTTTCAGACTCTTCCGCAGTCGGTCCACATATCCTCTATGCGATGCTGAAGAGGTATGATCAGGCGAAATGCCAAAGGCCAAATCCACTGGCAACCGAGCCTCCCTTCCAAACATCAGCCGATAAGGGGAATATCCAGTAGCATCACTGACAGTGCTGTTGTAGGCATGCACAATGGCAGCTACGTGCTTGCCCCAATGCTGTTTCTTCTCTGAGCTCAAAGTCCCCAACATATCCAAAAGAGTCCTGTTAAATCGTTCAGGCTGGGCATCCCCCTGTGGATGGTAGGGAGTGGTTCTAGTCTTTTGAATGCCTAACATATCTAACAGTCTCTTGATCAGTCTGCTTTCAAAGTCCCTTCCCTGATCAGAATGGAGGCGTTGTGGTAACCCATAATGTACAAAGAACTTCTCTACAAGAACTTTGGCTACCGTTGAGGCCTTCTGATCCCTTGTTGGGAATGCTTGAGCATATCTGGTAAAATGGTCTGTTACCACAAGGACATTCCCCTGGCCACTCAGATCAGGCTCTAAGCAAAGGAAATCAATGCACACCAGCTCCATGGGTCCCTGACTTTGTAGATGGCCCATTGGGGCTGCTTGACGTGGCAGAGTCTTCCTCTGTATACACCGGACACAAGAATGACAGTATCCTTCAACTTCGGCCCTCATACAAGGCCAGTAGAACCTGTCCCTGACAAGCTGAAAGGTTCTTTCGGGCCCCAGATGGCCATGATTATCATGAAGAGCGGCCAGAACTCCCTCTCTGTATTTAGCTGGTAAGAACAGTTGCCACTTCTCCTCCAGATCTTCAGATGGACCTCTCCGGTAGGCCACTCCTTCTCTGATCTGTAACCGGGTCCACTCTCTATGCAACAGACGGGCCCCCTGAGGGGAGTCAGTTAGAAGCAACTCAGGGCTCTGGATCTCCAGGGCTTCCAAGAGAAGTTTTCCCAAAGGGTCTTCCAACTGCTCCTTCCGCAAGTCCCTTTTGGACAGCCGGGGCAAACCCTCCCCTTCAACTTGGGTCACCTGGCAGTAGCATTTGGGTACTCCGATAGCCGAAACCCCAATCTCTTCTGCTCTTGACCCTCCTCGGGATCGAAATTCAGTTCCCTGATATAAGGCACGCACCCCTTCTGGAGCCAAATGAGTCCATTCTTCCGCAGGTTCCTGTGGAGCATGCAACCTTCTGGACAGGGCATCTGCATCCCTATTTCCGATTCCTGGCCGATACTTCAGGCTAAAATTGAAGCTAGAGAGGGCAGCCAACCATCGGTGTCCTGTTGCATCCAGCTTGGCCGTAGTCAACAGATAGGTGAGGGGATTATTATCTGTCTTGACAATGAATTCAGCTCCGTACAGGTAGTCTTTCAATTTGTCAACCACTGCCCACTTCAAGGCCAAGAATTCAAGTTTGTGGGTAGGATAATTCCTTTCAGCAGGCAGTAGGCTTCTGCTCACATAGGCAACAGGTCGCAGATGACCCTCATGCTCCTGATAAAGTACCCCCCCCAGCCCATCTCGGCTGGCATCAACATGCAGTTCATATGGTTTTGTGGGGTCCGCATAGGCCAACACAGGGGCAGTGGTTAGGGTTTCCTTCAGCTGGACAAAGGCCCCTTCGCATTCCGGGGTCCACTGATCCTGGATGGATTCCTTAGCCTTCCGGGGGCTCATGGTGGACTTCGCCGGCTTTACCAACTCAGGGACATCATCTTCTTCATTCTTCAGGAGCTCATTTAGGGGTCGGGCAATCTGGGCGAACCCCTCCACAAACCTCCTGTAATAGGAGCAAAAGCCCAAGAATGACCGGAGTTCGGTCACATTTGTGGGTCTCGGCCAGGAAGCAACAGCATCCAGCTTGTCCGGGTCAGTGGCCACCCCTTCTTCAGACACGATATGGCCCAGGTAATGGACCGAGGACTGATAGAATTGGCACTTCTCAGGAGAAAGTTTCAGACCTTCTTCATGTAGCCTCTTCAAGACCTTTTCCAACCTCTCCTCATGTTCTTCCAAAGTTCTGCCAAACACGATAACATCATCCAAGTATACCAGTACCTCTATCAAATTCATATCTCCAACGGTCCTCTCCATCAGCCTTTGGAAGGTAGCAGGGGCCCCGGACAACCCCTGAGGCATGCGATTGAACTCAAAGAACCCCACAGGGGTGATGAAGGCTGTTTTCTCCCGATCTTCAGGGTGCATGGGGATCTGATAATACCCACTCTTTAAGTCCATCACACTGAACCACTTCGCCCCTGACAGACTCTGTAGGGCATCTTCGATTCGAGGAGTGGTATACTGGTCTGGGATGGTTCTTCTGTTCAGCGTTCGGTAGTCGATACAAAGCCTCAGAGATCCATTTTTCTTCCGGACTACCACTATCGGGGAAGCATACGGGCTCCTGGATTCTCGGATAATCCCGATCTTTTTGAGCTCTGCCAGCTGTTGACGTAGATCTTCTAAGTCACCTAAGGGGACTCGCCGGACTCTCTCCCTGAAAGGCTTGTCCTCACTCAGGCGGATCTTATGAGTGGCACTCCTGGCACATCCCACATCAAACTCGTCCTTAGAGAATATTTCCCTCCATCGATCAAGTTGTGCCTTGGCCCTCTTCACCCATTCCGGCGGGAGGGCAGCGTTTCCAGAGCAGAGCTCCTCTATAACCGCTTCACCCTGTTCCTTTTCTTTGAAATCAATGGGGGCAACTGGGGTAGCCGGGTTGACTTGGCCCAGGAGCACTCTGGCCGGTACCTTCACCGGTGTAATAGAGGTGTTTCTGACACTCACTAAAACCCTTCCACGGTTTTCCTGTAACACCTTCAAAGGGATCACCTCAGGGATCACTTCTATCCCTCTCTGTCTCTCCTTTTGACCTGATTCAAAGATAATGAAAGGACCCGGCTGTTGCCATGTGAGTTTAACAGAAGCCTTAAAACAGGCCACCTCTCCTGGCTGTAAGACCTTTTCCGCTCTGTCTAGCTTCCAGAGTCGTCCAACTCCTTCTGCGGGGGTCTCTTGCTCCAACACTAATCGTTGGTAGGCCTGCCGTAGCATGGGATGGATCCTTGGCGCCTGAGCATCTTGTCCCTGGACCAGTTGTATCAGAAGGCGCCTTACCAGGTCAGTGTTTGTTCCTACGATGAGAGAGCTTTTGTTGGCCCCTGGTGGACGAGGACAGACCACCGCTAAGGTGTCGAAGGTTTCCGCTTCACCAGCCACTGATGGATCAAAGGTCAACTTGATTGGCAGATACCCGTCATAGGGAAAACTTTGGGTCCCAATACCCCATATCTCCAGATCTTCCAACTTCTGCAAAGGTAGATGGGTCAGATATTTATCATAGAAGTCTCTATACAAAAGAGTCACCTGGGCCCCTGTGTCAAGGAGGGCTCTTGCGTAAATTCCTTCTACCTGAACCGAGACCACTGGGGAGGGCCCGACCAAGTTAGTTGGGAATTCTCTTGATGTAGCCTTGTTGTCTGATTCAGCCCTCTGTACCCTAGCTCTCTTTTCCTTTTTCTTCCTTGATCTGGGCCCCCGCTGAACCCGGTGTGCATTGATTTTCCTTCCCTCAGTAACCCGGAGTCTAGAACTGGGGATGTTGTATTTGGGCCTGACCCCCTGACTCGGTTTCCCTGATCCTGCACCACTCCTGGAGTCCCTTAAAACTGGCGGACACCCGGTTGACTCCTTCACCGGTGTCCTCTGAAGTTTCCCGCTGGCTCGCGAGGTTTCGTGGCAACCTTTCCTGAGCTGGGACATACCCTTCTAACATGCCCAACTCCCCCCGCAGTTGAAACAAGTTAACAATCTTGCAGGCCGTGGCTCTGGATCTGTGCTGAGACTAACAGGTTCATCTGGCCTCTCCGATATACTCCCCTTGGGTAGAGTGGACACCTGACCAGTCAGGATGGACACCATTTCTATCAACTGAGACACTTGGGTCTTTAGGAGTTCAACTTGAGAGTCACCCTCTTCCACACTTATCACTCCAACCCGGGCAGTTGAGTCAAACTGCCGACTTTTCTTCTTGTTGTCCAACATGACCTCTTCCTCTCTGACCATTCAAATCAGGTCGGGGTATTCTAGAATGCCGCCATCTCGACGAGTTCGTAACAGTATGGCAATGGGATCTAAAGGTTGAGCCCCTTTCAGAACCTGTCGTGCACGAGTCTCATCTATTTTCCGGGGGTCTATTCCTTTCTTTAACAGAATCTGGTGGATAATCCTATCCAGACGTTTAATGAATTCGGACAACTTCTCCCCCTCTTCTTGATAACAGTGGTCCAACTGGTAGAGAAGTTCAGCCGCGTTCTCTGTCCGACCTAACACATCTTGCAGAATGTCCAAATAATCCTGTGCAGTGCAGTTCTTCTTGCTAAGCTTTAGATTACGTACAGCCTCTAATGCAGGTCCCCTTAAACTCTCTGTGATTCTCTGCTTCTTGTGCTGTTCTGGTACCTCCCATTCCTCCAAAGCCTGAGTGGCGGTATCTAACCACTCTTCGAACCCATCTTCTGCTGAAGGCACAGGCTGTTTCCCAGAGAATGTCCGGAGCTTCCTATATCCAGTCATCAGATAGCTCGAGGAGTCCCTACTACATTTTGCCACAATCTCCCCAAGAACAGCACACAGTTCTGAGCTAAACGTCGACAAAGGTGATGACTCAGGATGCCCTTCTTGGACACCTTTTTCTTGGCTGGATACCCCAGGGGTGGTGGATGAGGGACCCGCAGTAGGAACTCCTGGATGTATCAGGAAAAGTTCTGTTTGGTCAGTAGTTTTTACACTGTTTCCGTTGAAATAATCAGGGACCCCTTTCTTCCACTCACACAGTGCATATGTGTGTGGGACAGTGGTGTCGGTTTTTATGTCAATCACCCAGAATTTCCTGTCTGTGGATAGTGCCCTTAAAACAGGGAGGAGCTTTTCTTCAGTCCAGGCTTCTCCCTTGATTTCAACCACCAGGCCATTTTCCATTATGACATTCTCTTCCTTGCACCACTCAGCTGCAGCGGCAGGATCCATTTCTGCGTGGGAGGGGATTCTGTGGCTGAGAGGGTTGTGTTGCAGGACTGTAGAAATCCCGGACGAGCCCCCACGTGTAGCACCACCCCCGCAGGAGCTGCTGATTATATTATTGGGTCTACACCCTGCCTAACAACCCAATCAAATTGGCTCGATCCCTCCTCAGGCACAACTGACCCAGAATAGGACTGGACTATCAAATGGATACACGGATTGGAATACAATACTTCAATATGCAACAATACCCTGTTACCTTCTTGAATGGTAGTCCTTCTGGGTGACACAATGGAACAGCACACAGGATTGTAATTAATCAAGCTTAGTTTACTATATATCAAATTAAATAGGGGAGATACAATACAATACAATACAAGTCCATAAAAGGTTATTGAATACCAGCTTTAAAAAGATAAAAGAATACCCCCACACTCCTCCTTCATTAAGGCTAGACACAGTACAAGATAGGTAGGCCTATCTGAGTCCCTCCCCCAGAGTTCTCTTCTTTCTTGTTGATCTTCGCTAGCAAGATTATTGAATAGAGCTCATTTTTAATCCAAATTAGGAATGAAGATCAAGAGAGAGAAAAACAACGAGCTGTTAGTTGTCACCGCAGGGTGTCTGCGTAACTGAGCAATAACTTCTGCGAGAGAGATAAGCCTCTGGCGACTCCTTTTCAGACCTTATTGTTTGTCTATGAGTCTCCTGAGAGAGTATACTGATAAACCCCGGGGTTTTATCACCTCCTTTTGCGCTACCGCTATCTGTAGATAAAACTATCTCTTTGGCAGATAAAGTCAGTTATTGGGCATGTGCCCTCTCACCAACAGAAGTTTCTCCTTCGCGCGCTTCCACTACGGTCTCAGTCCTTTGGCTATGTGCCAGCCGCGCGAGGTCCTTCTTGCGGATGACTTCCGGTCTCTGCAAACAGCAGTATGACCTCCAGGAATGTGCCTCGTGCTTAAGATGGGACGGTTCCACGTCGTCCCTCCAGGCTAAGAGGCTTTGGCCCAATATCCAGCATCAGTCCTTCACTCTCGCTCACTGATTCCTCAGAGTCCAGCGCAGAAAGGCGCCCCCCTGGCTTAGCCTCTCTCTTCCTTTAAATAACTTCCCCCATAGTGCCGTGCGGTGCAGCCGTGCACCCTGGATCTTGCAAAGCAGCATGGGAGATGTAGTTTCTTCATCTTGCCAAAAGGAAGTCACAGCCCGGGAAATTCCATGCAGCTACCACTAGAGGGAGCTTAGTTCCTTCCCACATATCAAACAGTGTCTTTAGGCATATTTAACCCCGCTACATACATAAGACACTATACAGGAATATATAGATAATAATATAGAATTGGGAAAAATATACCAAATTCATGTGTACCATCCTATTATATAGAAACTAAACTTTGAAGGCGGTGTACAAAGAGGCCTAGTCTCCAGGGTTGCCCAAGGTCTCCCTGTAGCTGATCTTTCGCTTATTACTGAGTTACCATGCCTTCTTCTGTACTGTATCTCTGTGTGAAGGTGGACATTTTGGTAGTCACCAAGTTCTATCAGGACCTCTGGCAAGGGGAACAGTGAGCAGCTTTGTAGTTACATCAACTAATCTCACTCCAAATCTCCTGAGACTAACAATCAGAAGCAGCAAAACCTTAGATTTCACTATGCAGATGTAAAGCTACAGGGCTGTCGACACAGGAGTGCCTAGGTACTAACCTACCAGAAAGTTCACTGCTATTTTTCAGGAGGCACAATTACCATTTCTAGGGGTTCCCTTTAATATAGCGAATCTTCACTGTTTTCTTTATTTTAGTTTGACTTTAATTTATTTGTTTGCTATTTCTGCACCTTTTGGCGTACAATAAAAAAATGTAAAATAATCACAAGGAAATGAGCATTTTTTGACATTTATTTTTATTAGAAATTTTTTTAACGATCAGCATGTGTGTTTATGATCACTGAACAAGAGTTCTTTGGTTTAATCAAGTGGCCAAAAATAAAACCAACATACACTATATTACCAAAGTATTGGGACGCCTGCCTTTAAACAGGGCCGGATTAAGAGCATCATGGGCTTGGTGCTGAGGATTTTGAAGGGCCTTAAGGGCCGTGTCTTGGCATGCACCCAGAGGAGGAAGGGTGCAGCCATGCATGCCTAATTCAACATGGGATGCTGTCTCTGAAGCCCATAAACACATCCATGCATCGGCAACTGTCCCTCCTTGTCCGGCCTTCGTGCTGTGTGGGGAGGTTTTGAGGGAGCTGCCTGGGGAAGCGAGCATAGAAGCCAGACTTCTGTGTTTACAAGTGACAGAAGAGCGGTAACAGTGAATATGGCCAACCCGGGGCCTATATTAAGGTAGGGGCCTGGAGCTGCAGCTCCAATAGCCGATACGTTAATCTGGCCCTGCCTTTACATGAGCTTTAATGGCATCACATCTTAGTCCGTAGGGTTCAGTATTGAGTTGGCCCACCCTTTGCAGCTATAACAGCTTCAACTCTTCTAGGAAGGCTGTCCACAAGGTTTAGGAGTGTGTCTATGGGAATGTTTGAACATTCCTTTAGAAGTGCATTTGTGAGGTCATGTACTTATGTTGGAGAGAAAGCCTGGCTCGCAGTCTGCTCTCTAATTCATCCCAATAGTGTTCTATCGGGTTGAGGTCAGGACTCTGTGCAGGCCAGTCAAGTTCCCCCCCTTAAAATCGCCTATCCATGTCTTTATGGACCTTGCTTTGTGCACTGGTCCAAATCATTTGGTGAAGGGGGGTTATGGTGTGGGGTTGTTTTTCAGGGGTTGGGCTTGGCCCCTTAGTTCCAGTGAAGGGAACCCTTAAGGCATTAGCATACCAAGACATTTTGAACAATGTCATGCTCCCAACTTTGTGGGAACAGTTTGGGGTGGCCCCATCCTGTTCCAACATGACTGCACATAAGTGCACAAAGCAAGGTCTATGTAGACATGGATGAGCAAATTTGGGGTGGAGGACCTTGACTGGCCTTGTGGACAGCCTTCCTAGAAGAGTTGAAGCTGTTAGAGCTGCAAAAGGTGGGCCAACTCATTATTGAACCCTACGGACTAAGACTAGGATGCTATTAAAGTTCATGTGCATGTAAAGGCAGCTGTCCCAATACGTTTGGTAATATAGTGTATGTTCAGCCAAATGATTGCAAGCCTGCCCACCGCAACAAGGTAGACTCTTTTAGGGCAGGACCTACACTAAACTACACTATGCTAACCTACTCAATGCTAGTCATTCTTTTTCTAATGTTGGATGCATGTTTGTGTGAGACCTCATCCTATATTCTGTGTGTGCGATCTACTCTATGCTAAAGTGGTTGTCTGTCTGTGTGCCTCTAGCTAATGCTCATGTGTTTACATCTATTCGTGTACGTCTAGTCAGCCTTATTTGCTAGGTCAGTGCATTCCAGTCAGTGCACAATGATCACTAGAAGGGCATGCCTATGTGTGTATATGTGTGGGCAGGATAAAATACAGTAATGTGAGCTGTGTGGGAGCGAATGTGTGTACGTTTGTGAGTGGGGCATATGTGTGTGTGGGAGCGAATGTGTGCACATTTGTGAGTGGTGCATATGTGTGTGTGGGAGCAAATGTGTGTACATTTGTGAGTGGTGCATATGTGTGTGTGGGAGAAAATGTGTGTACATTTGTGAGTGGTGCATATGTGTGTGTGGGAGAAAATGTGTGTACATTTGTGAGTGGTGCATATGTGTGTGTCGGAGCGAATGCGTGTATGTTTGTGAGTGGTGCATATGTGTGCATGGGAATAAATATGTGTACATTTGTGAGTGGTACACATGTGTGTGTGGGAGCAAATGTGTGTATGTTTGTGTGTGGTGCACATGTGTGTGTGGGAGAGAATGTGTGTATGTTTGTGTGTGTGGAAGCGAATGTGTGGAGATTTGTGTGTGGTGCAGAGGGCTGGATATACTTACACAGGGGACAGTCATATCTCATACCTGGGTACAAGATGACATCTTCCCCAGCGTGCTTTGCATGCATCCTAACAGCCCATCCATGGTGTTCTGGACGATCTCTTTTCCAAATCCAATGATTGCGTCCTTCCATGACCTGTGCAAATAAATATTAATAAATGCCATTCCAGAGCATGCATCTTATTTGGAAATTTTTTATATTAAAGCGTAACTCCACTTTTGTTGAGAAAAAAAACATTACCCTCTGGGTGATCTATGTACATTGCAAGGATTTTAACAAACTCTGTTGCAGATTCCCACCTTTTGTTATTCTGAAGGAATCATTGTTTATTCCTCTGTGCTGAGTGGGTCTATTGGGAGTGGTTTCATAATTATCTATCAGCTGTGGCAGCTGCAGGACCCTGATGAGGGAAGCTACTGGGCCTGCATCCCTTTAGCCGTGTTCCTATTGGAAGTATCTCACCAAAAATGACATTTTTGTTGCAGGGGATGCCAGAAATATGACTTGTATCTTAGGCAGACTTCTGGGAAAATTGGTGAGCCAATCACCCAAGCAGGAAATGATATTTCTGGGGTGTGGTCAGTACACATTCTGTGTACAGAACAGCTCCATATAGCCATATTGTATTGCATTTTCAGAAAATTACAACAGCTGCAGATTAAAAATGAAAGGTAATTTTTAATAACATTCAATTACAATATGATTTGTGTCGCAATTGCATACGCTATATTGTTTTTTCTTTGTTTGCTATTTTTTATCCCCACGAAAGTGGAGTTACCCTTTAACTAAATAGCATAATTCAGCTTACAGTCTATACCGTTTCTTATAGCTAGGAATCATTCTCAAAGTGGTTGTAAACCCTTATATCTACCCAGTGAAGTGGCTGACCTCAGGTGAAACAAATCCCTTTACGTATAATGTATCTGTTTATCTGTAGTCTTTTCTCTACATCTGTTAAACGTCCAGACTTGATAAAGCCTGTCTGAGCTGTCAGAAAAAAAAGGGGGCAAGAACTAAACTTACACTCTGCAGAGCTCAGTGAGGAGAGGTGTGAGAGCTGATTGGTTGGAAGTGACACACCCCCCTTCACACAGCACACAGGAACAGAGCTGAGGCTGTCAATCAGCTGGAGGTCCCTCCCCTGTCCCCATTTTTTCTCTTGGTGTCAAGAAAACTTGTCAGAAGCAGATAGCAGAGAAATGAAGCAGCAGACAGAAATTACACTTAGTGCTCTTAATTAAGACAAGTACACACTATGGAGGGATATGCTTTGTTTATATTTAATGTCTGAGGTTTACAACCACTTTAGGCCTAATGCTGGGGCTCAACCCAGCTTGTATTTTATGTTTTATACTACTTTTTCCAGTTTTTCTTAGGCTGGGTCCTTTTTTTCCTACGCTGGGTAGTCCTCAATGATACAGAGAACAGTGCTGACATTGTGATCTCTACATTATTGAATAAGAGTGCAGTGGAGCTGATTTACTGAAACTGGAGACTGCAAAATCTAGTGCAGCTCTGCATAGAAACCAAGCAGCTTCCAGCAAACTGAGCAAGCTGAAGTTAGAAGCTGATTGGCTGCCATGCAGAACTGCACCAGATTTTGAACTGTCCAGTTTAAGTAAATCAACCCCACCAGTTTGCCATAGTGAAACCCCTAATCCCTGCTCAGAGCATGGTGGTGGAATGGGAATTACTACATAGAACAGCGCTGCAGAGGAGGTGAGTAATGGAGCTTCATAGATTTACACTACATGGGGCAAAATTTAAGGAAATAAAAAACACTTTCCAGAGTGTGCCCTTAATGTACACCTATCAGAAAATAATTATATAGGCTGCCATTGATGACCTCTGCTTTTGATAATGCTGATTTGCTGGCTGTCATGCAGACAGTTTGACTTCAAAATGTTCTTAGTCACCAACCAGGAACAAATATCTCTACAAATGCCTTTTACTAATTCTAGGAACCTGGCAATAATCCTTCAAAATTCTTCTACACCATAAACTGTCCTGTGATAGTATTGGAGGAATTACCCACCTGTTGACACTCTTCTAAGGACACCCAGGCCTGCATGCCGATTCTCCTGAAGAAGTCCACTTTTCCATCCCTGAAGCTTCTGATGTCAGTATGGAGCTGTGCGAAGACCTTGATGGTATGATGCAAAACACTTTCTTCTTCCATCTCATTTGCAAGGTAGCTGACATAACGGAAACATTTTTGAACAGGTAATTATTTTCTGATTTATGCCTATTTATCAAAATTCATAAACAATGGCTAAATCTATTATTGAACAGGTAAACGTTTTTTTCATGCAAAATCAGCTTTTACCTGTGTGATACTTAAGCAGGGTACACACTAGTAGAAAATCTGCCGAAAATTCCCGCCCGATGTGAAATCGTCCGATTTTCTCCTGGTGTGTACACAACTTTCAGCAGCCGATGCCAACATTTTCAACGAAAAAAAAAACGGAGGGACAAACACCAAAATTTTTTTCGTCTGTCCCCAGACGACCGATTTTCGTTTAATGTGTATGCAGTACGTCCGTGAAAAATCGGATACGAAAGACCGCGCATGATCTGAAGTTGCTGACAACCCGGAAGTCTAGGAACAAATGTGCCAAAAAAAAAGAAAAATCGGACGAGAAATTTCGTGAACATTTATGCACTGTCGACTAAAAACGGTAATGAACGCTGAGCAAGAGAGAGAAAAATCTGAGGATATTTCGTCCGATTTTCGTCAAGTGTGTACGGCCTGGCCAAAAAAAGTCACCACCTGGAATTAACTAAGCAACTAACTAAACTAAGCATGCAGTAACTATCCTATTGGATAAAATGGATAGAATGTGCCCAAAGAATGAGGTCAGCTGACTACCTGAATATACTGAATGACCAGGTTATTCCATCAATGGATTTTTTTCTTCCCTGATGGCACGGGCATATTCTAATATGACAATGCCAGGATTTATCAGGCTCAAATTGTAAAAGAGTGGTTCAGCGAGCATTAGACCTAATTTTCACACATGCATTGGCCACCACAGAGTCAAGAACTTAACCCCGTTGAGAATCTTTGGGATGTGCTGGAGAAGGCTTTGTGCAGTGGTCCGACTCTCCCATCATCAATGATAAAAATTATTGCAACACTGGATGGAAATAAATCTTGTGACATTGCAGAAGCTTATCGAAACAATGCGTGCCGTAATCAAAGCCAACCAAATATTAGAGTGTGTGACCTTTTTTTTTTGGTGATGACTTTTTTTGGCCAGGCAGTGTATCTGTTTAATATCGAAACAAGGGTATTCAAAAACCCAGAAGTGTGGAATAATGGTAGCGGCCAGGTAAGTATATTTGTTGGCATCCAAGGTAGAGGTTTATATGGCAGAAGAGACATACAGAGCAATACCAGGTAGCAATCCTACCTGCTGCAATTTTTAAAAAATCCGCTATAATATAAATGCTGCTAGATCAGGTATGAATCGCTGACCAAGCCACTGTCCACCATCAACAAAGACCTCTTCCCCAAAACTGCTCAATTGCTGAGGCTTTGCTCGTCGGCATGGGGGGCTGTAGCTCCTGGTCTAATCCGAGATGACTAGGATGATATTTGGGATTCCCCTTTACCAGAGTAATATCCATAGCTCCCAATAGTCCCTGATTTCGAGGGACTGTCCCTGATTTGGAACAAAGTCCCTCTGTCCCTCTTTCCTCCTCATTTTTTCCTCATTTTGGTCTGATTTATATAGTTGTATATAAAATGTACTTTTTAATATTTCAAAAAATGTTTCCCAGTGCAAAATCTTTTATCCAATTTCTAAACTGCTGAATTTTGTAAATGTCAAAAACCAGTATAAAGGAATAGTAGTGGTAAAACAAGCACCTGTGGGCTTATTAACTAATCGTTTTTTTATATAATTCTCATTTTTTTTTTTTTTTATATTTCATTATTAAATTTTTCAGGTAATAAAAAAAAGCATTACAACACACCAATCACTGGAGAACATATCCATACAATTTAATTTACATATTACCCTTTAAGCATTTTGACCCTCCTCCCTCCCTTATCCCTCCCCTACTCCTACCCCTTCTGTCAATCCATCTCCTATTATTTCTTTGTATTCCTTTGAACCTTTACAGATCTGCCACTCTTCCCAAATTTCAGCCCCATTCCCTTGTTCCTCCTCTCCCCTATATAATTCTCATTTAAGGGAGCATGATAAGTGTCCAATGCATATTTTTGCCAATAGGTGTCCCTGGTCTTCATTTCAAAAAGTTGGGAGGTATGAATATCCGCTAGAGACCATCTAATCAGTGCTGAGATAAGGTCATCTAGAGCCTAGGGAAAACATGCCAAACTACGCCCCCCTCCCCCAAGCTGTATGAACATTGTGTCAGCAAAAAAATACCCCCACAAAAACACTGAGCACTAATCTGCATGCTTTCCCCCTAAGCATAAATCTCTCCTACTCCCAGTACAAATCCACTCCCCTTGCTGAAATCCCCCCTCTTAGCACAAATCTTTGCCCCCCCATCCCCCAAATCCCCCAAATCCCCCCAGCTCAAATGCCCTTCCCCAGAAAACAAAAAAATATCTTCCCTCCTAGCACAAATCCTCAACCCTTAAATTTTCCCCTCCTAGTACACATCTTCTGCCCCCAACTTCAGATCCCCCATCAGCACAAATTCCCCTCCTAGCACAAACCTTCCCCCCTCCCGACACAAATCCCCCTAAATCACCACTCTTTGCACCCCCCCCCCCCAAAAAAAATTCCCCTCCTAGAACAATACTTACCTCCTGCCACCCCCCCCCCTTCCCAAATTCCCTCTTACAAACACAAATCCCCTCACCCTCAATCTCCTTGTTGTTCCCCCCACCTCACATGATACCACAGTTCCCTTGGGCAGCCGCAACTCCTGCCCACCCCTTGTCCTGGCCCTGCATCTAATACACTATAAATTTTTACATAGGATCTATTTTACACTGGCCAGACTGCCTAAAATATATAGGTCTCAGTCCTCTCTCTGCTGGTGCTGTTCCATGCCCACTGCAGACTTTATGCATCTATATATTTAGGGAATGCCCTGCTATTAGACCTTTCTGGCAGGAGGTTTTGGCCTCTGTAAGCTTAGTCACTAGCATTTCCGTCCCCTCTCCTTTGAAGCATGCCTGCTAAGCCTGGTGGATTCCTTAGCTACTAACAAAGCTATGCACAATCTCCTTACACTATTATTATTTTATGCTAGGAAATCAATCATTTTGTCCTGGAAGAAAACATCTGCACCGACCTTTGCACTATGGAAAATGATGATTGGTGAACAAAGTGGTACCTTTATATAAAGCCATAAAGTGTGACAAAGTGGGGGGTGGTTGGCTATCCTCCTTCAGACACGCTTTCAGATTGATATATTTGTGCATTTCTCTGCTCCAGCACAATATTTGACCAAATATTTGTCTTTTATTTATTTTCTAGAGGGCACTTTGTCTGTTCAACTGTTTGTAGATGACCCCCTCATCTACAAACAGCTGAGCAGACAAAGCGCCCTCTAGAAAATAAATAAAGGGAAAAAATGTGCTTACTATTGTATAAGTTGCTTCCGTTGTCATTATTTTTTTGTATATCACCTGGCATTACTGTCTTTGATAGGGGTGGGGGTGGACGAGAAGGCCCATAATGTTTATTCTTGCATTACTGTTGTACAGGAGAGTGGCACTCTAGTGGTCTCTGGCCTATACGTTGGCAGAGACCCTGAAGTTGGTTCGTCATTGCTGAGGCTGTTATTGTACTTTTTCTTTTTTTCTCACCTGCTATTTACTGTAGAATTGCAGTTCATTTTTACTGCTATTTTATAATTGTCAAAAATTTCAATTAAAAGAATTTTGCAAAAAAAAAATATATATATATATTATATATACAATGCATTTAGAGAATGAATGCCATTTTATGTTCTGTCTTTATTTGAAGTAGAATTCTAGGATAAACCTAATCTTAAAAAAGCTCCCCCCCCAACACCTATGCTAACTAACCAGTGGAAGAAAGATGTATATACCTAAATATTGGTATATACTGGTTTAAATAATTACTTACAGAGCGGTATAAAAATTGAGGACTGTATACTCAGAGAAGGTAAGGCCGGCTCTCTTGAAGTAGATGAGGACCATCGCAAGGAGGTACTAGGAAGGAAAAATAAAAGACTTATACATAAGCGTGTGCACAGGGTATGCCGGATGTGCCCGGGCACCCCCTAATCACTCTGTGTGGCACTGATTTTCCGGTGCCCCCCCCCCCCCTCCCCACAGCACTGCCAGCTTCCCTACTCACCTTTCCTGCAAGCTGCTGCGGGGGATGTTTAAGAATAGAGAGCAGGGGAAGGGGGCTGGAAAATATGTCATTTATCAGCCCCTTTATTTTCTGAGTGAACACAATGGGTGATCGGTACAGATCTCTCCTGTGTCTATTCATAACTGTGTTTACTATGCTTCAGTTTATGAAGGAACAGGAAGCCATTCAGCACAAAGCACTTCTTGTCATTCACTGTCCAGTGCAGCTGAGGCTGCAGAGAAAGGGACTAGGGACTATCTGTCCTCAGTTCCTTTCTCTGTTTTAAAAGTGAGACATCAGGGGACTCCTAAAAAATTGTAAAAAAAAAAAAATTATATTGTAAAAATAATTTAAAAAAAATTAAATTGTAAAAAATAATTAAAAATAAATAAATAAAAATAAAAAACTACAGACATCACCCACTGCCCTACAGACACCAAACTCTGTCCTAGTGACACTGTCCACTGCTCTACATGTATATATACAGACACACACACACACACACGTTTGTTTTTGCCCTGGAGTGCACACCCTAGGCTGTGCACACCAGTGTTAATTTCGTCGACTAAAACCGACTAAAACGTTTTCGTCGACTAACACAATTCAGATGACTAAAATACAACTAAAACTAAAATGGCATTTTAGTCTTAAGACTAAAATACTACTAAAACTAAAATGGCATTTTAGTCAAAAGACTATAACTAAAACTAAATCGAAATTTGCTGCCAAAAATTAACACTGGTGCATGCTCAAAGCATAAATAATAACATATTCGATTTTTCACTCCAGGACCAGCAGTAGTATATAATGAGTTTGGAAATTGTAGAGAAATGCTTAAATAATGCATTACAAATTACAATTGAACTACACCCATTTCATTATAAATGACTAAAATGAGTTTTAGTCGACTAAAATGTAGGGCGTTTTAGTCGACTAAAATATACTGGAGTTTTAGTCGACTAAATACGACTAAAACTAAAACACTTGCAGAAGACTAAAATAGGACTAAAACTAAAATGCCATTTTAGTCCTAAGACTAAGACTAAAACTAAATTGAAATTTGCTGCCAAAATTAACACTGGTGCACACCTTTGGGCTTTTAGATGCAAACCTAAACCTCTCAACCCATTCAATTTCATGTCTGATAATGAAAGTGTTAATTCGTCTACACTTCCCTCATTGTGATGTGCTTTCCAGATGAAAACCATGTGAACAGCTTTACCTGCACTGATGGAAAGTCTGGAGGACCTGAACTGAGAACCCTGCTATAAGCTCAAGCACAATGACACATACAGAGCATTTTTCCCATAAGGGTGCTTTCCCGCTGCTCCATTGAAAAAAAAAAAAAAAACACATTAAAAATGCATATGCATATTTTATGTGTTTCCAGTGCATTTTCTGGTTGACATGCTCCTGTGAAACGTGGATATGTGACTCAAAAACACAACAAAAACACAACCACGGTGAATTTTTATGCGTTCTTGACGCAATTTCCATTTATTTCAATGGGGAGCTGCATTGTTGGTGTGGTTTTGAAAAGCGCACCAAAGTTGCAGCTTGCAGGACTTCTCAAAATGCGCCGCACCTGCAGTGCAAAGAGTCCCATAGGATTTGAAGTGAAATATTTTAGTGCATTTTTCCTGCGTTTATAGCACAGTAAAAATGCATCAGTGTGAAAGGGCCCTAAACAAAACATCAAGCCATTCACTAATACAAGACAATACACACACACCCCTAGTTTACTTCTACTGCCCCTAATAATGGCTGATTTTAGGCTAGGTATATATATATATATATATATATATATATATATATTATATAGGATTCACATAGCGCTGACCGTTTACGCAGCGCTTTACAACTTGAGGGTAGACAGTACAAATACAATACACTTTAATACAGTATGAATCAGAGGGCCCTGCTCGTTAGAGCTCACAATCTAAGAGGGAATATATATATAACACGCTGCTCTTTGGCAGATGTGCAGGGATGCCATCATTAATTTTTAATGGCACCAGCCAATCATCTGAAAATGCAGCTCAGTTTTGGAAAACGCAATTTCCGTGTGCGACTGCGATTTTTTAAAAAGGTGCAGGGACATTTTTCTTGCATTTCCCACAGGTACAGTATATGAATATGAATATAATATAATATGCTGCTGTGCCTGCGCAAATGCAGCATGCAGGAATCGCTTACGGTATATGTGAAGCTAGCCTTAGAGAATATTCTGACCTGGTTTTCTCAGATTAGCTCACTTCATGTTTGCTATTGTGAAGGTAGTTATGTAATATCCATTGCTATCACTAATAAATCCCAGAAATGATACTTACTTTGTCTGACATACGCAGACACGAATCCGTGTTCAGGAGCTCCAGGATGTCAGGATTTTCTTTAGGAAGAAAAAGAAATAATGGAATTTAGGACCGTAGCATTTAATTCATGAAAACAACCTGATATAGCTACACTCTGCCTTATAGCAGTATTCTGAGTATGTACATAAGAGCCTGTACAAACCACACTAGTAGTTGAGGAGTGGTAAAACCCTGCGGTTGAGCTACATTTTTACCAACCCCCAATCGCTCCCCTTTTAGCTGCAGAGGCAATGGCTGGGGGTGTACAGATGCCAAGGCTGCATTGCTTTGCTTTGTACCCGCTGCAGGAATTACAATATATCAACTGTTGCTCTCGATGGGCGTAGTGCCCACCAAACACCATCCGCTCAATCGAATGATGCTCTGGAAATGCCCACTGCTTTGTGCAATGCACACAGTTGCGGCGCTGGTGGAAGTTTCAGGGGATTGAAGTGGTTCTAAAGGCTGAAAGTTTTTTTTATCTTCATGCATTCTATGGATTAAGATAAAAAAAAAACCTTCTGTGAGCAGTACCCCCAATCCTTACCTGAGCTCCCTCCGATACAGCGATGTTCACAATAGCCTCAGCTGTCTAAGGTCTCTCCCTTCTCATTGGTGGAGACAGCAGCTGGAACCCAGTGGCTCCCACTGCTATCAATCCCAGCCAGTGAGCCAATGAGGAGAGAGTGGGGGTGGAGCCAAACCGCTGCTCTCTGTGTCTTCTAGACACAAAAAGCAGCAGCTCAGGAGCGAGCATGCAGTGGTGCCCCAAAGGCAAGGGACTTTCTCTGGGGGCACTGCTAGAGGGGGAGGAGCGCTGTCGGGGGACCCAAAAAGAAAGGGATCAGAGCTGCACGCTCTATTAGAAAAGATGTTGTGTTAAAGAAGGAACAAAACCTTACCAATTAAATGGCAGAAGGCAGCTTGCTCATCTGCTGTGATGTCTGCAAACTCCGTCCTCCTCAGTAGCAGATTTTCTATATCCTCTTTTTCTTGGTTATCAAACCTATAATCAAGAAATTTCATGTTCTTCATGTTTTATATACGTGATACCTAAAGTGTATGTTACCCCAACATTTCATATTCCTGATATGTGACTGCTGTAACACGTACTTGTTTTAAAAAGTATTCTGTTCACTTTGTATTTTTTCTTTTGTGTGAAATACTTGGTGACCCTGCCAGCGCCTCTGCTTTCCTATTTAAAAATTGACCACACTAGGCATTGAAGTACATCCACGCCAGTGTGGTCAGTTTTCTGGCTGTGCTGGGAGCATAGCCTGCCTGTCCTCCAATGGCTAAAGCTGGCTACACATTATACAATTTTCTTGTTCAATTACTTTTAGATTTACCTTTAACTATGTAAAGCAAGGGCCTGCCTGATTGCATACAATTTGAAAGTGTTTAGGTTTGAATATAATATAGTTTTGGTAAATCTAAAGAAAAATTGTACAAGAGCGGAGCTGGCGGATGTCAGGTCCATGTCAACTATTACAGAATATGTCTACACTGAACTCAGGTTAGTTAAGAGCTGGTTCACACTACCACTACCAGAAAGTCGCCCCGTGACTTGAAGAGACTTGTTTAGAGACTTGGAAGAGACTTGGAAGAGACTTGGAAGAGACTTGGAAGAGACTTGTGCACTACTTTGAAGAGACAGGCGACTTTGTCTGTGGGGAATGCCTGGCTAATCTCTTTCTTCTTCCTGGAAAGTCTGAGAACAAGTCGTGTCAATTAAGATAAGGAGGCGACTCCCATTGAAGTATATGGGACAGTCGGATCACAGGTCGCCTCAAAGTAGTACAGGACCCTTTTCTGAAGTCGGAGCAACTTCAGTAGTGCCAATTAAGACGGCACTGATTGATTAACATTGCTTTTGTTATGTCAAGCTACCTGGGGCAACACAAGTTGCCTCACAAGTCGCGCTAGTGTGAATGGGCTCTAAGTGCTTAAATGTCTGATTTTAACATTTATACTATTTGGGAAACAAAAATAGAATTGAACACTTTATCACAATGTTTTGTTCATTTTTTGAGAGGTAACGCCTCTCACTTCTTGCCCTTTTTTTTCCTTCTATTGTACAATTTACTAGGATGTGGTGTTGCTTTTAGACACTGGCATACCTGAATAATTTCATACTGACACAGGATCAGAATGATACTGACACAGGATCAGTACCATACTGACACAGGATCAGAATGATACTGACACAGGATTAGTACCATACTGACACAGGATCAGTACCATACTGACACAGAATCAGAATGATACTGACACAGGATTAGTAACATACTGACACAGGATCAGTACCATACTGACACAGGATCAGAATGATACTGACACAGGATCAGTACCATACTGACACAGGATCAGTACCATACTGACACAGGATTAGTACCATACTGACACAGAATCAGAATGATACTGACACAGGATTAGTACCATACTGACACAGAATCAGAATGATACTGACACAGGATCAGTACCATACTGACACAGAATCAGAATGATACTGACACAGGATTAGTACCATACTGACACAGGATCAGTACCATACTGACACAAGATTAGTACCATACTGACACAGGATCAGTACCATACTGACACAGAATCAGAATGATACTGACACAGGATTAGTACCATACTGACACAGGATCAGAATGATACTGACACAGGATTAGTACCATACTGACACAGGATCAGAATGATACTGACACAGGATTAGTACCATACTGACACAGGATCAGTACCATACTGACACAGAATCAGAATGATACTGACACAGGATTAGTACCATACTGACACAGGATCAGTACCATACTGACACAGAATCAGAATGATACTGGCACAGGATTAGTACCATACTGACACAGGATCAGAATGATACTGACACAGGATCAGTACCATACTGACACAGAATCAGAATGATACTGACACAGGATCAGTACCATACTGACACAGAATCAGTACCATACTGTCACTGGATCAGTACAATACTGACACAGGATCAGTAGCATACTGACACAGGATCAATACCATACTGACACAGGATCAGTACCATACTGACACAGGATCAATACCATACTGACACAGGATCAATACCATACTGACACAGGATCAGTACTATACTGACACAGGATCTGTAGCATACTGACACAGGATCAATACCATACTGACACAGGATCAGTACTATACTGACACAGGATCGGTACCATACTGACATAGGATCAGTACCATACTGAAACAGGATCAGTACAATACTGAAACAGGATCAGTACAATACTGACACAGAATTAGTACCATACTGACACAGGATCAGTACCATACTAACACAGGATCAGTAGCATACTGACACAGGATCATTACCATACTGTCACAGGATCAGTACCATACTAACACAGGATCAGTAGCATACTGACACAGGATCAGTAGCATACTGACACAGGATCATTACCATACTGTCACAGGATCAGTACCATACTAACACAGGATCAGTAGCATACTGACACTGGATCATAACCATACTGTCACAGGATCAGTACCATACTGACACAGGATCAGTACGATACTGAGACAGAATTAGTACCATACTGACACAGGATCAGTACCATACTAACACAGGATCAGTAGCATACTGACACAGAATCATTACCATACTGTCACAGGATCAGTACCATACTGACACAGAATCAGTACCATATTGACATATTAGAAACATATCCACAGTAACAAAATCAGTACGCAGCTGACATAATTAGGACCATTTCCCAAAAGAACAATCAATGTAAAATAAAAAAAATACATTTAATAATTACAATTAATTATTCTGCGCTCTTCCTAAAAAAAATAAAAAAAAAGACCAAACTTAAGCAGCTCATACTAAAATATTAATTTATCCTAAAATTACATACAAATAAAAAAATGCAGTGTTAGCACTTAATTAATATCTAATTATGAAATAAATCAATCTGCGTCTATATAATCTATAGAAGTGCAGTAATCGTTACGTTAGAATAAATCAGTGACAGTCTGTCTGTGTCCCTGATGCAGGGGCCTTGAAGACGTTCAGTGTAACGAAACGTACGTCGGGCGGTCACAGTGGACACGCTCGCCCACAGTGAGGAGACGTGGCGGCCATCATTTTCGTGGAATGCCGTGGCGGAACATGCTTGGAAACAATTTGGACTGCTTTACATGCTCGTTATGATTGGATCCTTGTAAGTGTTTTTAATCTATTATTTTGATCTGGTTAATAAATGGTCTGCGCTATGATACTGCCTTGTGCTTCATTCCCTACATACCTGTGACTACTGACCTGAGACTTCCAGAGAAGGACGCATATTATCCAGGATACATATCGAGTCCTACTGAGTCTATTTTTGGCATTTGGGATCTCTGTCATGGGGATCATCGTTATGTGGTAAGGGTCAGTGTGAACTGGGTGTCTGGTGGTGGTATCACGGATTCGCTACATTTTTCATCTGATCATATTGGGACTTTACATGGACTTTTTAATCTTTCTGAGAATTTTTTACTGATGATTAGCGCTACATTGTTCTTATATTGCTTTTAGATCTGTTTTTTATTCCAGATTCTGTGTAGCAGCTTTTCTATTTGGATTTTATTACCAACTTCTGAAGTTTGTATGTTTGAAGCTTTGAATTTCAGTTAGCGCAGCAATTTTCTTTATTATCTAGGCATATTCTACAAAATGTGCAGAACTTATAGGGTGGTGGGATGACTTCACCCACATTAGGACCTAAGAATCTCAGTGTTCAAAAGTATTTGCAACTAAAAATGTTTTTTTTTTTTTCTTCACACCCTTCTCACTCGATGTATACATTTATCAATGCTCTATTGCAGCCTTTATCAACCTTTTAAACATGGAGGAACCCTTGAAATAACTTTCAGGTCTCAGGGAACCCCTTCCAAACATTATATCTACAGCACACAGGACATCAAGATGACGGTTATTGGGAAGAACCCTTCTTTTATTTGTGGTCCATGGGAAGACTCTCTCCTTTACAAATAGCTAAAAGAATATTGGTGTCAGAGGTACTTATCTGAGAGATAGCAAATACTCATTGTTCAAGGATACCCTAACAACCTCTGAAGGAATTATGGGTGAGAAAGATCAGTCTATTGTGGACTTAGGATAGAGAAGTATGTATTGCTTAAATAACAACAGGACACTTGTACTCTGCTAAAGGGAACGTTTTATTACTGAAATAAGGTTAAATATGCAAAATACTAAAAAAATCTGATTTAATTTACTTACAGCAGAACAATAGAATCTGCAATTTCCCAGAACAGTTCTGTAATAAATGAGTTTCCATGGGAATCTCCTCTGACCATCCACACTTGTCCTAAAAAAGGAAAGAAGGAAAAAAAATAAAATAGGGGTTTCTGATACTAATGAGACTTTGACAGGGTCACTGTAAAGGTAACTAAAGGGTTGACAATATGTTCAAGTGAAAATTATTTAATGGTATGTTCACCCTTTACAAAAAATGAAAAGGTGAAATAATGCCAAACATCTTGGCACCCCTCTAGCCATGATGCCATGGGCTGCAAGTGTTAGTGGTTTGTACACTGTAATACACAGTCTTAAAGTGAGTATCCATCATAATGCTTGCAAGGACAAGCACTCATTGGTCAATGCAGCCACGTGACCCCACTGACCAATGAGAATTGCAAATGGCACCTTTTATTCCGATAAGGTGTCCCAGAAGAAAGAAGCACTTCTGATTCGTCAGCAGGGCTGTACTGTCCAATGAGTGGTTCCTTTGCAAGCATTATAATGGATACTCCCTCCAGGGCTGTGTATTGTGTGTGGCTAGACTTTCACACTGGCAGCACAGGCCATCACAGTGCTATGAGCAGGGGGCCCAAAGGGGTGGGCAGAATATTTGATGTTAGCTCACCTTTTCATTTCTAGTTAGCTCACCTTTTCATTTCTAGTTAGCTCACCTTTTCATTTCTAGTTAGCTCACCTTTTCATTTCTAGTTAGCTCACCTTTTCATTTCTAGAGAAAAGGTGAACTTACCCTTTAAATGTATTTTACATAAACTTTGCACATATACTTGAGTCTTGAAATTAACTTTCTGTCAACCCCTGCACAGCAACATTGGAGAGGGAAAGGAACACTAGGAGCCAATCAGGTGATGTGACATGCACACTTGCAGATAGTAAACATGAGAACGGAGCAGTATGAACAGAGTTGATGACTTATCTGTGTGTCGCTGATCCTTCACTGTCCAATCACCAGGCTGCAGATGAGCAGGTGACCCCGTTATATTTCCAACCACTCACATAGAAAGCAATGACAACATAGAAACTGTGTACTCAGACAAATACCTAAGGCCTTATTCACATGGGGTGCTAGGACCAGCTAAAGAAAGAATCCAATTAATTCTTTGGCTAGATGGGGATAGTTGTGGCCAATGACCGGCTGACAATAACCACAGCAACCCGCAGGTGTTCTCCTGTAATTGCACATGGAATGATCAACTGCAGTTAGTGACAGATGATCACCGCTGGATGCAAACAGCTTGCAACTACAAGTGAAATGATCTTAAAGCAGACCTTTTATTTTATGGCAATGGCATGCATAAAGCTGATCACACATGTTACAATCTGTACAGTTGATGGTATAGTCAGAATATAACATGTATGGTATGGGTTTTTCTGCTTCCTTAGCCAGCAGGTACTGCAGGCGGGCAGCCCATTCAGTTCTATGAAGATGCAGGCTGCAGCAGCTGAAATTTGTTCTAATGTTACAGGCACGTGGCCCTAAAAGTTAGTGCGGCACCAAATACAGGCAGACACCTGCCACTGTGTCTGTGCGGTCGCTGAATCCCCATAGACTTGAAAGGGCTGCCTGCATGCGGTACTGGCTAGGGATGCAGAAAAAAAGTCTCGTTCATAGTATATCAGCCTCAGTGCCTGCTTGAACAAGACCCAAAGCCCTCTTTTTCCCTGACCTCCTACTCTGTCTGATACACATGAACAGACGGGAAGTGAGGAAAATACTTCCAAATAGGGGAAAGGATTAAAGAGATTCTAACCTTTCCTCATTCTATCCAAACACTAATCAAACATTTGTTAAAGGTTGGGATTTCATGACAAACTCTGTCCCTTTTTAGTGGCTCCGTTCACCCCGCCTCTTGCGCTGCAATTATAGCACTTGCGCAGATGTGTTGAAGGTTTCTGCCCAGCCTTCAGACCCTGGCAGAGCCTTTCAGCACTTCTGTGCAAGTGCAGGAGATTTCCTGCACATGCACAAAGATGGCAACGTTTTGAAACTCCCATAATAGCCATCTTCATGCGTGTGCAAATGTGCTCTGAAACCTGCGTGTGTTCAGATGTGCCACAGGGCTCGGGGTTTTAATAGATGTTGGCATTGCAAAAATGACCTTAATTTTTTACAACACATTGACTGGTATTGTCTGCTCATTAAACCATTCTGTATAGAAGATATTTCTTTAATTTACAAAGTAACTGGCACTCGGATTCCCTATACCCCTAAAATATTTTAGGTCTTCCCCACAAGACTTTTCCAATCCAGCAAAAAAAAAAAAAATAGGAAACAGAAATTAGAATATCATCAAAAAGTTAATTCATTTTAGTAATTACATTTAAAGGGAAACTCATACATTCTATAGATTACACACAGAGTGATTTATTTCAAGCACTTCTTTCTTTTAATTTTGATGATTATTGCTAACAGCTAGTGAAAACCTAAAATTCAGTATTTCGGAAAGTTAGAATATTGTGAAAAGTTCAATATTGTGGACTTATGTTGTCACACTCAAATCAGCTAATTAAAGCGGTTGTATCCTCACCAAAAAGAAAGAAAAGAAAAAAAAAACAAACCCTGCAAGACAAAGGCATAATGAGCTAGTATGCATTGCATACTAGCTCATTATGAAATACTTAAAACAAAGCCCCGACACGGAGGCCCGGACACCACTGAGGGAGCTGTCATGTTCTCTCGGCGTCTCTTCCGGGTTCGGCGGCTGTGAGTGGCCGGAGCGGCGATGACGTCACTCCCGCGCATGCGCACCGGAGTTTGCTTTCTGGCAAGGAGCTGGCAAGGAACTCCGAAGGTCCACCAGACCTTCAGAGTGCATGCCCCCCTAGTGTCAGCGGCTGCATGCAGTTCGCATATATCTTAAACCGTGCAGGTTTAGGAGATATTAATTGTACCTACATGTAAGCCTTATTATAGGCTTACCTGTAGGTAAAAGTTAAGTATACTCCGATACTACCACTTTAACTCAAAACACCTGTAAAGGTTTCCAGAGCCTTTAAATGGTCTCTCAGTCTGGTTCAGTAGGTTACACAATCATGAGGAAGACTGCTGATTTAACAGTTGTCCAGAAGACAGTCATTGGCACCCTCTACAAGGAGGGTAAGAGTTTATGTACGCTGCATTTCAAAGAAGCTGCTCCAACAGGCTTTTAAACTTTTTTGAGCTCTCATTTTTTTCTGCCTGGAAACTCCTCTCCATGTTAGCCAATAGAGTGGAAGGAAAAAGTGTGGTAGAAAAAGGTGCACAAGCATCAGGAATAACCCGGGCCTTGAGAGGATAGGGGGGAAGCCTGGAGATGGATGCACAGCAGTAGGCGGAAGGCTGGACATGATTGGGTTTGCAGGGAAGGTTGCTACCCAGTGGGGGTTAAGTTTTTAAGTAAGAATTAAAGTAGGTGATTGGTTTTTGGGAAGGTGGGGCAGGGTGGGGCAGGGTGGGGCAAGGTGGGGTTAGCAGGGGCTAGTTTAGGGTGGGACCAGGGGTCCGGTCAGTTGGAGATGAGACAGCAATAGGAGGACTTCTGTACCCCCCTTTTTTCCATCGCAATGGCGGATTTGGACTCTATGCTGGCCCAGATACGCAGTGCAGCCATGGTGAATGGTCCGCAATGGCTTCAGTCCAATATGGCTGAATTGCTACAGGGGTCGGGGCAGGTACCAGCTTCGCCTGCCCCAACTTTATCACGGCCTAGGAGGTCAAGGCCTCCTGAGCGCCTCAGCCCAGAAACGACCCCTAGGGTCCGCCGTCGCTTAGGGAGCCCCCCTAGGGACCCTTCGACCTCGGCTGCAAGTGGGAAGCCTCCTACTGGTGCAGCGGGGGTCGGGAGGAATCCTCACCAGAGACGGGGCCCTGGCAAGCGGAGCGCGGCCCCCTCCAGCTCCTTTGCCCCCTCACCTGCAGCTCAGGATGTTCCGACTGGCTCCCCGGGTCCCCCTGGTGGTAGCGCGGTCCGGCGTGGGAGTGAAGTGCGGGGTCCGGGTACGGGCCTTCCTCCGGGTGCGGCCGTGGCCTCTCGTGGACGAAGCCGAGGTTCCAGGAGGGTCCCCTGCGTCCCATCAGATGTTCCGGACCGGATTTCGGCGCCCGCCGCTGTCCCATTGCGGCGGGGCGTTCAGCGGGAAGAAGAGGAGGCGGGACCGAGTAACGGCGCTCGGTCAGAGGCGCCCGTCTATGACATCACGGGCATGCGACCTGTGGATGGAAGCCTCCCAAGGACAAGTGGACCAGCGTCGCCGGGCAGTGATGTCACCATCCAGCGACAGGAGTACGGAGGCCGCCCTGTTTCCGGCAGAGTGGCAGCTCCCAGCGAGGCAGTCTTCAGCCTGTCTGGCTGCAGCGGTGGCTCTTCAGGAACTGGCCGGGTGTCCTACTCGGCTGCAGTGGAGGAGCGCTCTGAAGGGGAACTGTCGGCATCTGATGAAGAGGATCCTCTGGACGTCGGGTGGCGGCTCCACGTTCGGGACACGGACGAACGGCTGAGCGGAGGCTTTCACCGGGTCAGCCAGGTAAGTCAGTTTCCTTTGCCTCTCCTTCCCTTCTGTTTCCTTCTTCTTCTGTGCCAGGCTCTCCTGTTACTGTAAGTGGGTCTACCATGGTCTATTCTTCTGGCGTGTCTGATTTGGCTGCTGTCCCTGCTACATCTACATTGTCTGCGTTGATTGGTTCGTCCTCTCGTCCGGCAGGGGGGCCCTCTTCGCTTAATACAGGGGTGGGGGTCCTGGGTAGCGGTGGGGGGACACAAGGTTCAGGGGGCCTGGGTGCGCCTGCGGTCCCGGACGGGATAGGGGGGAGTGTCTTTGCTGCATACTTTGTTGTCCGGCTTTAAGGATTTGTTGTCCAGGTGCGAGCCGGCTTTAGCGGCTGCACCCGCGGGGGCGCCGATACATGCGTGGGCTGCCGCAACAGGGGGGGCTGCAGCATCAGCGGGGTCACCAGCGGGATGTTCTTCTGTTTCCCGGCCACTGGCGGAGTCAGCCGGATCCAAGGAGGTGAGTTTGGTGACGCCGGTCCCGGCACCTTCAGCCCGGGCCGCAGTTCTGGCGAGTTGCCGGCCTCCTGGCGGGATTCTGACTTCATTCGTAACCTGGTTTTGTTGGAATTGTTTCCCATTGTGTTGGCCGTAGAGCTATGGGGTCAGGATTTCAAAAATAAGAGGGTCCGTTTTCATTGTGATAACCTGGGAGTAGTTCAGTCGATAAACAGCATTACTGCTTCTTCACCGCCGGTTATTAGGTTGCTTCGCCACCTGGTGCTAAAATGTTTGCTACTTAATTCTTTTTTCTATGCTGTGCATGTCCCGGGTGTTGACAATTCGGTGGCTGATGCTCTTTCTCGCTTCCAGTGGGACAGGTTTCGGAGGTTGGCACCGGATGCGGAGCAGCAAGGCCTGACTTGTCCCGGGGAGCTGTGGAACATCATCTTGCCGCAGTGATGGAGTTGGTTCGAGCGTCTGTTTGTCCTTCCACTTGGACGGCCTACGAAAGGGTGTGGGCGACATGGCATCGGATGGTGAGTACCTCACTCACCATCCGAATTAAGGGGTCTTTCTGATGATCGGGATCGGTTGTACCTGCTTCTATATTTTGTGAGCCTGAATTTTGAACATCGAGTGTCGATCTCTACGTTGAGCCGCAAGATGGCAGCCTTGGCCTTCTATTTTCAATTGTCGGGGATTGCTGATGTTACGAAGCATTTCCTTGTTCGGAAGGCGTTAAAGGGTTACAGGAAGGGTAGTCGTTCGGTCGATTGCAGGCGCCCGGTTTCCTTTGACGTATTATCCCGGCTGGTGGACTGCTTACCGGGTGTGTGTTCTTCTGCCCAGGAGGTGGCACTCTTCAGGACGGCGTTTATTTTGGCGTTCTTTGGAGCGTTTAGGATTGGCGAATTGGTGAGTAACTCAAGATGGGGGGATGGAGGATTGCAGTTGGGGGATGTTTGTTTACATCCAGACAAGGTTCTAGTCTGGATACGCAGGTCAAAAACGGACCAGCTGGGCCGAGGGGCTTGCGTGGAACTGGGGGAGGTTCCAAGGTCCTCACTGTGCCCCGTATCTGCGGTGCGGCATTGGTTGCGGGTGCGCTCCGCTCAACAGGGTCCTCTGTTTTTACGGGCCGACGGCACGGCCCTCTCCCGTTTTCAATTTACGGCCGTCTTCCGTAAGTGCTTGGAGGCAGCTGGTTTTCAGGGGACAGATTACTCCTCTCACTCTTTCCGCATTGGAGCTGCCACAGAAGCGGCTCAGTGGGGCCTTGGTGATCAGGCCCTTCGGAAGATTGGGCGTTGGGAGTCTAGGCGATTTCGCTCATATGTCCGTCTGCATCTGTTGTGATAAGGCGGATGGGGTCTGTTCAGTTCTGGTAGGGGGCCCGGGGGAGGTTCTTGTTACTGTTCGTTACGTGTATACTGGTGTTCTTCGTATTCTCTGTTGGTGTTTTGTGTATGTACACGGGATGTATGTTGGTATGTACCCCCCTTTTTTGTTTTACAGGGTCCACGGAAGTCTTGGTCTGGATTTTAGGACATTCTTACGTGGTTTGGGGTGCCCGGAGGGCGGCGGTTAGGCCAGAGGGTCGTCAATTGGGCTTGAGCAGGGAGGAGGTAAAGGTGAGATGGATTGGTGTGTCAGGCATGCTATGGTCCCGTGTTCTTCCTGAAGTCCATCGTTGCGCCCGTCTAGAGAGGCCGCCCGACATCCTTCTGTTGCATGCGGGCGGCAATTATCTGGGCCTCCATTCCTCCAGGGAATTAATTAGGGATGTCAAACTGGACTTCCTGAGGCTGCGGACGCTTTTTCTGCAGACTGTGGTTGTGTGGTCGGACATAGTCGCCCGTACTTCTTGGCGCCTGGCTCGTTCGGTGGCTAGCCTGAACAAAGCCAGGATTAAGGTGAATAAGGTGGTAGCCAAGTTCTTTGTGCGTAACGGGGGACTGGCGATTCGTCATCTTGAGCTGGAGCAGGACCCGGCCCTTTATCTTAGGGGTGACGGGGTTCATTTGAATGCGGTGGGCATCGACCTGTGGACCTTAGGTCTACAGGAAGGTATTCAGAGGGCGCTATGGGTTTGGAGGGCTACACGGCCATAAGGGGTCATGCCCGTGTGCTGTGGCTGGGGTTTTAGGGTCTTGGAGGGCTGTGACTACTTGGAAAGGGAATATGGAGGGGTAGGGCCCATCTTAGGTATGGGTGGACCTACCCCTGGCAACGTCAGTAGGCTAGATCAAGGTATCCCAATGGTTCATAGTCCTTGAGCTGGTGCAGTGGCGGCTGAGGGCCTGGAGGTCTATTGGGGTCAGGGATACAGCCAGGGGGGAAGTCAAGTTGCCTTCCAAGATCCTAAATGGTCATTCGCTTTTAACTTTCGGTATTGGATTGTTTTGTTGAATAAAATGGTAATTCTTTGCTAACTAGTGTTTTACTAGTTAGTTGTAATAAAGTTGGCTGCTATGGCCTTTTTAAAACCCAAAACGGTAGTAGTGTCCTTTTTCTTTAGATAAGTAAAAGGGGGGTCTGTTGGTGAGTTTGGGTTGTATTGGGCAAAAAGCAGCCGCAGCATCTGCAATACCACAGTCAAGGGGGGAAGCCTGGAGATGGATGCACAGCAGTAGGCGGAAGGCTGGACATGACTGGGTTTGCAGGGAAGGTTGCTACCCAGTGGGGGTTAAGTTTTTAAGTAAGAATTAAAGTAGGTGATTGGTTTTTGGGAAGGTGGGGCAGGGTGGGGCAGGGTGGGGCAAGGTGGGGTTAGCAGGGGCTAGTTTAGGGTGGGACCAGGGGTCCGGTCAGTTGGAGACGAGACAGCAATAGGAGAACTTCTCCCGCCCGCCCGCCCCCTTTTATGATTTCAGGTTGTGCGTTTAAAATAAACAAAAAAAAAAATTAATTATCATTAATACCTTCATGTACAAAAAAAAAAATTTTTTTTTTAAAAATATGTATATAAATTATGACTTACTACGTTAATTGTGTGAAGAATGCTGTATGCATACTGAGAGAATCTGTTTGTTGTTTCGGATTAGGCTGTTTGAATGTGCTTTTAGTTGGGGCACGGTTCGTGTGTTTTCCTTGTCATGGCAGTGGCTGGGGTTTTAGGGTCTTGGGAGGGCTGTGACTACTTGGAAAGGGAATATGGAGGGGTAGGGCCCATCTTAGGTATGGGTGGACCTACCCCTGGCAACGTCAGTAGGCTGGATCAAGGTATCCCAATGGTTCATAGTCCTTGAGCTGGTGCAGTGGCGGCTGAGGGCCTGGAGGTCTATTGGGGTCAGGGATACAGCCAGGGGGGAAGTCAAGTTGCCTTCCAAGATCCTAAATGGTCATTCTCTTTTAACTTCGGTATTGGATTGTTTTGTTGAATAAAATGGTAATTCTTTGCTAACTAGTGTTTTACTAGTTAGTTGTAATAAAGTTGGCTGCTATGGCCTTTTTAAAACCCAAAACGGTAGTAGTGTCCTTTTTCTTTAGATAAGTAAAAGGGGGGTCTGTTGGTGAGTTTGGGTTGTATTGGGCAAAAAGCAGCCTCAGCATCTGCAATACCACAGTCATGTGAAGCAAGGCCCATTCAAGAATTAGGGGGAGATTCCCAAGGAGTGGACTATGGCTGGTGTCAGTGCTTTAAGAGACACCACATACAGACATTTCCAGGACATTAGCTCCGACTGTTGCATTCCTTGTGTCAAGCCACTCCTTAACCAGAGACATCAGAAGTGTCTTACCTGGGGTAAGGAGAAAAAGGGCTGGACTATTGCTCAGTGGTCTAAAGTCCTCTGTTTGGATTAAGGTAAATGTTTGCATTTAATTTGGAAATCAAAGTCCCAGAGTCTGGAGGAAGAGTGGAGAGGCACAAAATCCAAGTTGCATGAGGTCCAGTGTGATGTTTCCACAGTCAGTGATGATTTGGGACGCCATGTCATCTGCTGTTGTTGGTCCACTGTGATTTATCAAGTCCAAAATCAGCGCAGCCCTCTACCAGGAAATTCTAGAGCACTGCATGCTTCCCTCTGCTGACCAGCTTTATGGAGATGCTGATTTCATTTTCCAGCAGGACATGGCACCTGCCCACACTGCCAAAAGTACCAATATTTGGTTTAATGATCATGGTATCACTGTGCTTGATTGGCCAGCAATTTTCGCCTGACCTAAACCCCATAGAGAATCTGTGGGGTAGTCTCAAGAAGAAAATGAGAGACACCAGACCCAACAATGCAGACGATCTAAAGGCCACTAACAAAGCAACCTGGGCTTCCATAACACCTCAGCAATGCCACAGGCTGATCGCTTCCATGCCATGCAGCATTGATGCAGTAAATCATGCTAACGTAGCCCCCGACTAAATATTGAGTGCATACTATACTGTACATGGAAATTTTTTTAGTAAGCCAACATTTCTGTCTGAGTCCTTTTTTTGGTCTTATGATATATTCTAATTTTCTTGGCTACTGAATTTTGTTTTTTTAATAGCTGTAAGCCATAATCATCAAAATCAAAAGAAAGAAATGCTTGAAATATATCACTCTATGTGTAAAGAATCTATATAAAAATAATTGGATTTTTGACTTACCGTAAAATCAATTTCTCTGATGTTCATTGACGGACACAGCTCCTGATCTTCTAACCATTGGGTTATACTGCCCCCTACAGGAGTAGGACACTAGGCAGAAAAAAAGTCTGGCTACGCCTGTGAGCAGTCCCAGGGGGTATACTCCCTCTCTCTGCTATAAGTACTCAGTTTTGTAACAAGCAATGTCAGAAGAATTACAACTTCAGAGGGTTGGGTGCTGTGTCTGTCAATGAACATCAGAGAAATGGATTTTACTGTAAGTCAAAAACCCCATTTTCTCTTTCGTTCATAGATGGACAAAGCTCCTGATCTTCTCAACCATTCCAAAAACAGTGTTAAACATAAGGGGTGGGAACAGTGAAAAAGACAGAGTCTACCAACCAAGCAATTTCCTTTGGATGTTTAGGCCTCGTGCACAGGGAAGGCAACACAATGTCTTCATTCAAATAAAAATCAGAAACAACCGGAAGGAGAAAGGAACAATGGACAGGAGTGAAGAACCACCTAATCACTGTGAACCACCAGTAAGGTGAACGACAGGATAACACCGCCAATTCTGACACCCTGCGCACAGGGGTGATAGCCACCAAAAAGGTCACCGTCTGGGAAAGCTTAAGCAAGGGAATCTTCTGAAGATTCTCAAAAAGAGGCTTCTGGAGGACCAAGAGCATCAAATCGAGGTCCCAAGGTGGCAACAGAGAACGCAATGGAGTTGTCAGCAGTTTGTTGACAAACGATCGCTCCGTCATTGGATGGAGCGATCACGTGGTAAAGGGTCGCTGTCATTGGCCCTTTAAGCGCGATTCTGGGAGGATGTCCCTGTACGCCCTTCTAGAATAAGCTGACCATGCTGTAGCGATCATTGGGCTATGCCCTTGTCGGCAACTGGTTAATCCCCATAGTTTTAGCTATCCAATAGTACCCATGAAGTGGGGCTTTGCATTACCTATGTTCCGCAGTATTTGGATAGAGTCGATCACCATGCCAGTCCCTGTGAAAACTAGGCTTTGCCCCCAAAAAACTTGTGTGGCTACTGGAGGTCCCCTAGTATAAGTTTGCCAAGTATGGTTCCCTGAACCCCCCCCATTGGTTTGGGCCCTACGTTTATAGAAGCTTGGTCTGCTATGTTAATCTGTGGCAGGGTCGTAGTCTGGAAATTTGAGGGGCTAAAGGTTGGAACCCAAATGAGTTTGGGGGGCCCATATTTGGCACAGAGGTAGGGGAGGCCTTCCTTTACCACCCCAAACATTTTGGGGTTGGTAGCCCAAGATTTTCTGGTCAAATTTTTCTAGGCCCCCTTGAAAGTATGTGGTCTTTGGGCTGTATGGCGCAGCAGGGAGTGCTGGATACCGCAGGAATCCCTTGACTTGAGCTATTCAACGGTACCTGCAGATCGGGTCTCCGCAGTTCCTGTGTCCTGTGGTGGTTGGGCAAATTCCACTCCCATGCAGGTCCCCATGAAAATTAAGCATTGGCCCTAAAAAATATTCATGGCCCCCTGGGGGTCCTATAGTATCCCTGTACCACAATTCTGTACCATCGTTCATCACCCTACATTTAGGCTAGCTTGGCCTAGCCTATGTTAATATATGGCGCAGTAGGGAATTTTTTAGGGGCCACGGCTTGCGCCCCAAACATATCCAGGGGCTCAGGCTGTGGGAGACTGGACTCTTTCAGGGCCTGAGCTGTGGCCCCTTCAATTCCCAACCACAACCGAGCCATAGATTAACATAGCGGGCCAATCTACCATACATTTTAGGGCCTTGTGGTACCTGAACTATGGAGGGGGAAGCTGCAGCACAGATGGTTTTTCATATTAATGTATACAGTAGAATAAGGTGAAAAAACCTAAGGCTTTAGAACCACTTTAAGCCTACAGGGTAAGGGCCCCCATACTGACACTGTGAAGTGCTCTTTGACCTTAGGCCTGCAGGGTAATAACACTTCTTTTTAGGCCTACAGGATGAGGTCCTCTTATACTGATCTCTATCAGGGGCCACTAAAGCTTAAAGGGTCAGTCCCCCATCCTGTGGGTGAATGTTTGGCACATTATACTGTCAGACACCCCCATACTAGGTACCCCTTCTTCTCAGGCTTAATACTTACTTAACTGTATACAGATACTTAACTATATCCTACCTCAAGAGGTAGGATATAGTTGCTAGGGATTTTAGAAAGAGGGGAGGCCCTTTCTGAGCCTGAGGCGGCCATTTTTGGTAAGGGGTCGGTGGGGGAAAAAAAAAGCAGATGTAACAAATACTACATATTTCGACAACACGGATGTTAGTGTGTTGCCTTATGTCAGATGGTGATTACATTACACGCTACTCTTATATATTCAACACCTGGAAGTGAACGAAATAGGGGATCGCCGGATTTCAGAGCGGGAGTCATGAACACTAGAAATCGGACAATACTCATGTCATTGTGTTCTTTGTGAGAGACGGTAATTGCATGACATAGGGGGGGCTTCATGGTTGGCAGACCACACCCACCGTGTTTCATTAGCAACTTGTGCACCTGGGAGGGCGGATACAGATACTAGGGATTTTAGAGAGAGGGGTGGCACTTTCTGAATCTGAGGTGGCCATTTTTGGTAAGGGATCGGTGGGGAAAAAAGCGGATATAAAAAATATGACATACTCCAGAGAGAGGGCAGAGCCACTTTCTGAGCCTGAGGCGGTGTCCCAAAATTTTCCTTGACCACATCACTTCCAGTGTGGCCGCGTCATGAAACAGCTGCTGTCACGTCACCAATGCGCATGCGCAGAGGATATTTTTGGGTCGAGGAATATTTTACAACCGAGTGATGACTGAAAGAAGTCGCAGCTGTCTTGTGATGTCAGCAGGAGCACTGCGTCCAGCCCCGCCTCCCGATAATGACACGCCCCTAGGCTGCTCTCCTAAGCTGTAGAGAAGGAAAGAGGGAGGGGAGATAGAGCGGTGCTGGCAGCAGTGGGAGGGGCCTAGGTCTGTGCTTCAAGAGGAGGGGCGGGGGTCACTCGTTGCATAGCATTGAATTGGAGGTTGAGGAAAATTCTAGAAGAAAAGTGTGACGTCAATACTGCCATAGTTACCAACAGGCTTAAAGGGTAAGCCCCCCCCCCCCACCACCAAAAAAAAAACACTCAGTGTGGGGGCCCTTACACATTAAAATGATTGAAAAGCTTTCATTAGATTTAATTAAAATAGGAAAAATGTCATACCTGCTCTGTGTAATAGTTTTGCATAAAGAGGGATCCCCTAATAGTCTGATAAAGAGGGATCCCCTTATAGTGTGATAAAAAGGGGTCCCCTTATAGTCTGATAAAGAAAGATCCCCTTATAGTCTGATAAAGAGGGATCCCCTTATAGTCTGATAAAGAGGGATCCCCTTACAGTCTGATAAAGAGTGGTCCCCTTATAGTCTGATAAAGAGGGATCCCTTTATAAGTCTGATAAAGAGGGATCCCTTTATAAGTCTGATAAAGAGAGATCCCCTTATAGTCTGATAAAGAGTGGTCCCCTTATAGTCTGATAAAGAGGGATCCCTTTATAAGTCTGATAAAGAGAGATCCCCTTATAGTCTGATAAAGAGTGGTCCCCTTATAGTCTGATAAAGAGGGATCCCTTTATAAGTCTGATAAAGAGGGATCCCTTTATAAGTCTGATAAAGAGGGGTCCCCTTATAGTCTGATAGAGGGATCCCTTTATAGTCTGATAGAGGGATCCCTTTATAGTCTGATAAAGAGGGATCCCCTTATAGTCTGATGAAGAGGGATCCCTTTATAGTCTGATGAAGAGGGATCCCCTTATAGTCTGATAAAGAGGGATCCCTTTATAGTCTGATAAAGAGGGGTCCACTTATAGTACTCATCATATTAAGGGTAATTACATACTTTCAGAGCCCCTCCCCCCACCTCAGACATACAGTGTAATGGCCCCCATTACTGAACACTGTCAGGGGATCTTCACTCCACAGGGTAAGAGCATACTAAGCACTGGGGGAATGGGGGGCGCACCTCTATGTTTCTACAGGAAGGAATACGCTTTCTAATACTAAGCACTGTGAGGGTCTCCTCCTCAGCCCTGCAGCGCCCCCTGCCGGCCATAGTAGTGTTAGCATCCTGCACTCCGTCGTGCCGCAGCTCCTCAATGAGAACGGCGATGGGACACAGAGAATCGCTCCGCACAGCTATGATTGCTTCTTTCTGTAAGGGAGGAGCCGGGGACAAGGAGGTCCGAGAATGTAAGGCCACGCCCACCATAATGTGTCTCTACAGCGACGAGTCCACCGGTGTTCCGTGAGAATTACCTACCCTCGTCACTTCGGAACACCGGCTGGGAGGTAGGATACAGACAGTTGCTAGAGATTTTAGAAAGAGGGGAGGCACTTTCTGAGCCCGAGGCGGCCATTTTTGGTAAGGGGTCGGTGGGAGGAAAAAAAGCGGATGTAACAGATACTACATATTTCGACAACACGGATGTTATTGTGTTGCCTTTTGTCAGATGGTGATTACATTACACGCTACTATTATATATTGAGCACCCGGAAGTGAACGATAAAACCTACATACTAAACAAATAGGACTGAAAGGGCGGGGCCTTTTTTGGCGAATCTGGCGGTCAGCGCACGCGGGATCACCGTACTAAACACAGGACTGAGAGGGCGGGGCCTGTTCTGGCGCATGGTAGGTCAGCGCTCGCGGGATCACCGTGTACACAAGTGCTTAATTTCATCAGAGCCGCAATACGAAGAGGAGCTCATCGCATTGTCTGCTGGTATGTTTCCAAGCCAACATTCGACGCCCACGTCTAGCGTGTTCGTATAGCAAAGCGTCCGCCGCTGATAGGGGAGTACACAGAAATTTAGTAGGGGTGATATAGGGAAGGGGCGGGAACATCACTGAGGCCAAATCGGCCATTTTAAATAGGGGATCGTCGGGTATCAGAGCGGGTGTCATGAACACTAGAAATCAGACAATACTCATGTCATTGTGTTCTTTGTGAGAGACGGTAATTGTATGACATAGGGGGGCTTCATGGTTGGCAGACCATTTCATTAGTAACGTGTGCACCTGGGAGGGCGGATACAGGTACTAGGGATTGCAGAGAGAGGGGTGGCACTTTCTGAATCTGAGGCGGCCATTTTTGGTAAGGGATCGGTGTGGAAAAAGCGGATGTAACAAATATGGTGTAACGTTAAAAAAACCATACCCCGTGAAGAAACCATACCCTCGTCACTTCCGGTCTGAAACAGCTGAGCAGCGCAGTAGTGTGCATGCTCAGAGCCCCGGATACGTGATTGAAGAAGAAAGAATTTGAGAAGTGCGCATGCTCGGTGGGCATGAAATTATCACGGCACTGTCTCTAATGTTATACTTGCGGCGGGTACATTAAAACACTTCGGGTGCAACATAAATCATGTCCTCTCCTATCGCTGTAACTTCCCTCATCTCCGGTAATAAATATAAAAGCGGCGGCGGGTGTATGAGACGTAAATGTGACGGCGATCGCGGCTCCGTGATCCGCTTTTATATTTTTTTACCGGAGATGAGGGATGTTACAGCGATAGGAGAGGACATGATTTATGTTGCACCCGAAGTGTTTTAATGTACCCGCCGCAAGTTTAACTACCGTGAGAAATCCATACCCTCCGTAGCGGAACCGGAAGTGACGAGGATATGGTTTTCTCACGGGTATGGTTTTTTCACGGAACAACGGCATACTCCAGAGAGAGGGCAGAGGCACTTTCTGAGCCTGCGACGGTGTCCTAAAATTTTCCTTGACCGCGTCACTTCCAGTGTGGCCGCGTCAGGAAACAGCTGCTGTCACGTCACCAATGCGCATGCGCAGAGGATATTCTTGGGTCGAGGAATATTTTACAACCGAGCGCTGACTGAAAGGAGTGGCAGCTGTCTTGTGATGTCAGCAGGAGCACTGCGTCCAGCCCCGCTTCCCGATAATGACACGCCCCTAGGCTGCTCTCCTAAGCTGTAGAGAAGGAAAGAGGGAGGGGAAATAGAGCGGTGCTGGCAGTAGTGGGAGGGGCCTAGGTCTGTGCTTCGAGAGGAGGGGCGGGGGTAAGTCATTGCATAGCATTGTATTGGAGGTAGAGGAAAATTCTAGAACAAAAGTGTGACGTCAATACTGCCATAGTTGCCAAAATTTGAAAAAAAATTCCAGGGACACTTTGCAGCACAGCTATCAATTACTTACCGCACCCACTTCCCTGAAGCCCCGCCCACTCTGCATAATTAATCTCAGAAACAACAGACAAACACAAGGGCGCATCGGGTGCATTATCCTTTGAGCAGGTTTATTAAAAGAAATAGATTAAAAATACTCACAAACGAGTTCTTGATAAAAGGAAGAGGCGCAGCCTCGAAACGCGTAAGCCTGTACAGCCTCGGGGGGCGATCGGTTCCTAACCACGCTGCTGATGATTTTATACTTTGTTTGATGTGTTTTTATCAAGAACTCGTTTGTGAGTATTTTTAATCTATTTCTTTTAATAAACCTGCTCAAAGGATAATGCACTAGGCCGGTGCGCCCTTGTCACTGTTTGTTGTTTTAGAGTTTCCAGACCTCCCTGGTCTTGTAAAGGGGCTGCAAGGCTGAAGCATTCCAGAGTTGCCGTGTCTATAGTTTCCGACATCTGCAAGTTTATAGCCAAGTTGGATAGAGGATTGCACCACTCAGAGCGCGGGGGACAGGTGTTTTGCACCAATGGTTTACCTAATTATAATTAATCTCCGCCTACTTATCAGATTAGAGGGTCTACTCAAAGAGAATTACAGGAAATTGAAAAGGGAATTTCATACTTAGTGGTTGTAAACCCACTTTGTTGACATTTACTTATAGGTAAGCCTATATTAAGGCTTACCTATCTATAGGTGCTGTAAATATCTCCTAAACTTGCACCATTTAGGAGATATTTACATTACATGCAGCCGATGACGTCATCGAAGTACGCGCTCTGAAGGAACGGCCACCCGTGACGTTCCTTCAGAGCCCTGTGCCGTGAATGGCGGGAGTGATGTAATCGCACCTCCTTCCAATCAGATTGCCGGAGGACGCAAAGCAGGACAGCCAAACATGTAGGCCGCCCTGTTGCTGAGCGGGCGGCACTGAGGGGGCTTCGTTTTAAGGTAAGTATTTCATAATGAGCTAGTATGCGATGCATACTAGCTCTCTATGCCTTTGTCTTTACAGGTTTTTATTTATCTCATTTTTTTGGCCTCTTTAAGGCCAAAGTAGCAGAGTTTGAATAATTCTCCCATTCAGCTGCACTACTTCTGCCTAAAGTTTAAAATTCTCATCTTAATTCCCTGCAATTCTAAAGTGTCAAATGTGCTCAGGTGTGACCATACAAAAAATGGAATATGGAAATATAAAGTGCAAGGTGTAAATAAGTACGATAAAACCTAATAATACCAGATAGTATAATTAGGTTTTATCATTTACACCTTGCACTTTATTTATACTTCCATATTCCATTTTTTGTATGGTCACACCTGAGCACATTTGACACTTTATTCACGTGTCATGTTACAATATTTTTGCACATAAGATTGTTGCTTTCATCCTACCTACCTTCATGTCTGTGAATGTGTCTTCACTTTCCAGGGGTCCTTCTCTGCTCTGCTGTGGCGGCCAGCGCCAGTTAGGCTCTATATATATTATAGAGTTTTGCTGCACTATTGAACACTAATAAAACATGATTCAATCAAATGGTTAAATGTACAAGCTGCTACACAAACGATTCTGAATAAAAATCAATAATAGCAATATAGGTGGGGGTGTAGCGCTGGTGTGAAGACTAATAATTACAAGTCCATAGTAGGTGATAAATATCCACGTGATAATGTAGACCACACCAACAGTCTTGATAGTGCAAAAACAGTGAAGTAGATCCGCCACCAGAAATATCCTTAAATGCTCTTACCAGACAAATAGACCAAACAGGTCATAAGGAGCAGATAGTAGGTAACGGAAAACCAGGGGTATGAATCAGCCAATTCTTCACTCTCTGCATACCATCTTGAATCACCTGTCAATCTTAATTGTCTCCAATATGCAAGCAAAAAAAGCATCTCATAGCGTAGTGTAGTATGTCTAAACCGATTTATTAAGTAAATAGAAATGCAGCTTACATATATCCAGAGTGGCAGCAGCGTATTGTGGTATATTGTCATCAGCATGGTGTTGTTTCAAGCCAAAAAGATGTCCGTCGTTCTTCCCAATCGCGCATGCGTCCGTCTGTCCACCAGGGGCTCCACCCAATGCGTTTTGTCACACGTAATTGACGCCCCTGACGACATCAATTACGTGTGACGAAACGCGTCAGATGGAGCCCCTGGTGGACGGACGGACGCATGCGCGATCGGGAAGAACGGCGGCCATCTTTTTGGCTTGAAACAACACCACGCTGATGACAATATATCACGATACGCTGCTGCCACTCTGCATATATGTAAGCTGCATTTCTATTTATTTAATAAATCGGTTTAGACACACTAAGCTATGAGAGGCTTTTTTTGCTTGTATTTTGGAAACAATCAAGATGGTATGCAGAGAGCAAAGAATTGGGTGATTCAGACCCCTGGTTTTCCGTTGCCTACTATCTGCTCCTTATGACCTGTTTGGTCTATTTGTCTGGTAAGGGCTTATAAGGATATTTCTGGTGGCGGATCTACTTCACTGTTTTTGCACTATCAAGACTGTTGGTGTGGTCTACATTATCACGTGGATATTTATCACCTACTATGGACTTGTAATTATTAGTCTTCACACCAGCGCTACATCCCCACCTATATTGCCGGTTAGGCTCTGCCGAGACGAGTGCCTTTGATTAAAAAATGGTGCCAGGCGGCGCCATTATGTAACTGCCCATTCGCCCACCCGGTCGAGCTTGTGCGAGGTGTCCCGAGCCCGACAGGCATTGGAATGGGTCATGAGCAGTTACGATGTTGCCCGCTACCATTTTTTTTTTTTTTTTTAAGGACACCGGCTGCCTGTAACGCCGAGCATTTACGGGCAGCCTGAGTAACTGGCGCTTGCTGGGACAAAGTAAACTAACTGGGACAGGCTCCTATTTGCCGGGACTGTCCCGGCAAAAACAGGACAGTTGGCAAGTATGTACTGCACACGCGCAGTTCGTCGGAGGCACAGGGAGAATCGCAGAGACGATTTACACCTGAGCAGTTGAGGATTGTGACTGCAGCAGGAGCAGATGATAAAGGAGAAGGATTTATGGAGGAGCAGGCTATAAGGCAGAAAGATTTTGGCAGACAAGTTGCTGGTTGTCAGACATTTAACAGCAGCTGACAGGGTTGAGAAATGTATTTAACAGGGTCTGTGATTTTATGGGGGCTCCTATGGGGTCTGTGATGTTGTGGGGTCTGTGATGGGGGCTCTGATGTGATGTTATGAGGGCTCTGATGAGGACCCTGATGTGAGGAGTACTCTCATAGGGACTCTGATGTTGCAGGGGTTATGATAGGGACTGTGATGTTACAGGGATTCTGTTTATGGCCAAAAAGTTCAACCTTGGTTTCATCAGACCATAACAAATTTTCCCACACGTTTTTGGAAGACTTCAGATGTGTTTGAAAAATGTAGCCACTAGCCAGGCTTGGATGTTTTTCTTGGTAAGAAAAAAGTTTCCCTCTTGCCACTCTACCCCATAGCCCAGACCTATGAAGAATACGGAAGATTGTTGTCACATGTACTTACCAGATATTCCTGCAGCTCCTTTAATGTTGCTGTAGGCCTCTTGGCAGCCTCCCTGACCAGATTTCTTCTCGTCTTTTCATCAGTTCTTGATGATGTCACTGTTGTGCCATATTTTCTCCTCTTGATGATGACTGTTTTCACTGTGTTCCATGGTATAGCTAATGCCTTGGAAATTCTTTTGTACCCTTCTCCTGACTGATACCTTTGAAAAATGAGATCCCTGAAAATGTCAGGAAAGGCCTACTAGAACAGCTGAACTTTATTTGGGGTTAATCAGAGGCACTTTAAATGATGGCAAGTGTGTACTGACTCCTATTTAGCCCATGTTCACATTGGTGCAATTTGACATGTAAATTGCATGTCAAATCAGAGCCTATTACCGGCAACAGCTCCGTCCGAATCGATGCGACGCCGCCTTTTGTGGGGGAAATAAAATGGCAAAAAAAAAATGATATATATTATAGCATTGTGACACAACACAAGTCATATTGTAATTGAATATTATTAAAAATTACATTCCCTTTTCAATCTGCAGCCGCTGTAATTTTCTGAAAATTCAATACGGCTACCTGGAGGTGTTCTGTACACAGAATGTGTACTGGCCACACTCTAGAAACATCATTTCTTGCTTATGTGATTGGCTCACCAATTTTCCCAGAAGTCGCCTAAGATACAAGTCAGATTTATGGCATCCCCTGCAACAAAATTGTCATTTTTGGTGAGCTAGGAACACTTCTAAAGGGATGTAGGCCCAGCAGATTTCCTCATTAGAGCCCTGCAGCTGCACAGCTGATTCATAATTCTGAAACCATCCCCATTAGACCCACTTAGCACAGAGGAACAAACAGGGATTTTTTTCAGAATAACAAAAGGTAGAAATCTGCAACAAAGGTTGTTAGAAGCCTTGTAATACACCTAAATCACCCAGAGGGAAATGTTTTTTTCCTCAACAAAAGTAGTCCCGCTTTAATTCTGAATGCAGCTACATCCTTAGTTATAAGAGGGTGTGCACACTTATGCAACCACAAATTTATTATATTTTTACTTACCCCCCCCCCCCCCCCAAAAGATTTTAGTTCATTGTGCAACTGAGTTGTACAACATAATAGGTCACATTAAAGGTGGAAAAAGTTCTGCAATGTTTTTATCTCTGTATCATTTTCCCACTTCATCTTCCAGGACAGCCACTTAGAGAGATCATTGCCCCCCCCCCCCCTTCTACAGTAAACTAAACACAAATCAGACACAATTATAGACCTCCAGGAGTACACACAATGTTTCACTTGTTATTTTTCTTGGGTCTGGTTACTGGGGTTGGCGGAACCCACACTCTATAGGTTGTGTTAAGACTAGTTGTGGCATGTCTACTGTAACCCTCCTATTTCTCAGAGAAGCTAATAGATCTAGAATTTGTCTTGTAGACCCTTCAGGATCTGGGTTGGAAGATAAATTTAGACAAATCTTGTCTGGTGTCCTCTCATGTTCGCTCCCTCTTGGGTTTCCAAATAGACACAGTAAAACAAAAGATATCTCTTCCAGAAGTAAAAATATCAAAGACCATTCTGTCAGTACAGAATTTAAAGTTACTTCGCCAGGCCCCCCCCCCCCCCCCATCAGATTATGCAGTTGTTTGGTCTCATGACCGCAGCCATCCCAGGAGTTCCATGGGCCCAGTTTCACTCCAGACCCCTTCAATTCTTTCTTCTCAGATGTTGGGATCGTAGGAAGGGATCCTTGAATCGAATGATTCATTTTTCTGAAATAAATTCTCTAGGTATTTCCTGTTGGGAAAATCCAGAACACCTGAGAAGGGGAAGGATTTGGTCACAGAGGTCACCTGTAAAGGTTACCACAGATGCCAGTCTTTGGGGTTGGGGAGCTCACTCAGAAGAATGGCAGGCTCAGGGACCCTGGTCGCCAGAGTAGGCGACTCAGTCGTCAAACCTTTAGAGAGCTCCTTTCAGTGGAGAGAGCGTTGTTGGCTCTCATACCAAGAATCCAGGCAAGAAAGCTGTTTTTTTTTTTTGTTTTTTCAGACAACGCCACAGTGGTTGCATACCTCAACAAACAGGGAGGCACCCGGTCTTACAGTCTGGTCTTACAGTCTCTTATCCTTAACCCAGCAGATCCTGACCTGGGCAGAAACTCGTGTTGCCTCAATCAGGGCTGTCCACATCAGTGGCACTACAAATATTCTAGCAGATTATTTGAGCCGAGTAAAAGTCAGGAGCTACAATTTGGAATTGAACAGGGAAGTCTTCCAGGAGATTACAAAGAGATGGGGAGTGTCCGCTGTGGACCTCTTTGCATCCAGTCAGAACACAAAGCTCCCAGCCTTCTTTTTACTGGAAAGAGAGACAATGGCATTGGGAACAGATGCCCTGGCCCTTCCATGGAATGTCAATCTCTCTTACGCTTTCCCACCAGTTGCATCTGGTGATCCGATAGATTGTTCTGGAACAGGCAAAGGTAATTCTGATAGTCCCCTGGTGCTCCAGAAAGAGTTGGTTTGCAACCCTGAAATCCCTTTCCACTGACCCCTCCTAGATCAAAGGGATCTTCTCCGGTAGGGCCAGTGTTCCATCAAAATCTTCAGAGTTGCCAGCTGGCAGCCTGGAGTCCGAGCGACTCATCTTACAGTAAAAGGGGTGTTTGTAAAGGGTTATTAGTACCAATATAGACAGCTGTAAATTGGTCACTAGAAAAATACATAGCAAAGTTTGGAAGATACTTGTTTCCTGGCAGAATAAGGTTGGTATTGATTCCTTCTCTATTCCTTGAATCCTGGATTTTTTACAGGAAGGAGTTGAATAGGGTCATTCTGTTAGTACCCTAAAGGTACAGCTTTCTGCCCTGTCACTTTTTCTAGATGTCAGGCTAGTTGAGAATCCATTGATTAAAAGTTTTCTTTTATCTAAAGTCAGACCTACTCCTAGAGTAGTTGTACAGATTATTCCTTGGGATCTGTCTTTAGTGCTGAATGTGCTTACCAAGGCCCCCTTCGAGCCATTGGGTGAGATTTCGTTAAAGTCTATATCTATGAAGATAGCTTTCCTGTTAGCCATCACTTCTGGCAGAAGGATTTTAGATTTAGTCTTTTTCCTGTAAAGACCCTTTTCTGAGACTTTTGAACGATAGGGTGGTTATTACACCAGACCCTCTGTATTTACCTAAGGTTTCATAGGTCCCAAAAGGTAATCATTCCTAGTTTTTGTACCTCCCCCCAGTAATCTGGGCCTCCCCGAAAAGTTACATTTTTTTGACGTTTGAAGATGCTTAAGTCATTATCTAGAAATGACCAGTCATTTTAGAAAATCCTCTTAGCTTCTAATTTCATTTAGTGGATCCAGGAGGGGATCTACGGCATCCAGGAGCTCCATTGCTTGGTGGATCAGGCAAGCTATTTGTGAAGCTTACAGTTCTTCAGGTCAGGTCCCTCCTAAAAGGATTAGGGTGCATTCTACCAGATCTGTGTCATCTTGGGCAGAAAGAGCAGGAGCATCATGGGAAGAAAGTTTCAGGGCTGAAGTTTGGTCTTCTTCCCATGTGTTCGTCAGGCATTCTAGAGTACAAATGCTCTTCAGCCAGAACTTGCCCTTTGGAAGGAAAGTGCTGCAGGCTGTCATCCCTCCCTAAGGTATAGAATCTTGCTGTCCTGGAAGATGAAGGGGGGGAAACCCCTATTAGACTTACCGGTAACGGCATTTCCATGAATCTTCCAGGACAGCTACCGTATTCCCAGCCTATCCTTTCTTTTGACACCATTTCTGACATATAGTTTGGTGGTGGTTATTGAGTTTTTTTCTCTTTTTTTTTCCTCTGCCTTGTTCACATTGGTGGAGGTTTCTTCTTCTTGATCTTCAAAATGACTGAGGGTCGGAGGAGGGGGGGGTCTTTTTATATTGTGTCTGATTTGTGTTTCCTATAAAAGGTGGAGCCAATCATCTCGCTAAGTAGCTGTCCTGGAAGATTCCTGACATTTTAACAGGGAGTGTAGACTTTTTTTTTTTTCCAATTTAAAATTTTATTTTATTAGAGAGTGAAAAGGAATTTACATTTACATTTCAAAAAAATAACAGCCAAATCAAATATATAACAAAGGATACACATTTGGGAGTAGGGATATTTGTCCTATTCCTTATCCTAACTTATAATGGCCTGTTTATTTATTCCCCTCTTGTCACATGGATTCATTCCTACCTTTCCATTTCTCTTTCTTTTACCCCTCCCTACCCTTTCCCCCCATAACCATAAACCACTATAGCAACATTCTTCCATGAGAGGAACCCACCCTCCCTCCCCCAACCCCCCTCCCCCTTCTTCCTCCCAAATACAATGGCAAACCTCTCTAACTACTCTTTAAGGGTTTTCCCTTCTTCAGAGAGGATGAAGACATTCCATCCCTCCCATGTCTGTCTATATCTCTCTCTATTGTGATTTGCTGTTAAAGTCAGATCTTCCATTTTATTTATTTCCTCCACTTTCTCTATCCAATCCCTTATAGAGAGTGGAGTATTTTTTTTTCCACCCCAAAGGGATAAATGATCTAGCTGCGTTTGCTAAGTGACTTGTTATCGATCTTTTATATTTTTTTTGTTGACATTGTTGATACCTGTAATAAAAAGAAGACAGGATCCATTTGGATCTCTACCTCCGTAGATTTCTGCATTATTCTTCTGATTTCCTTCCAGAATCCTCTTATCTTAGAACATGTCCAAAATATATGTATCATTCATTGTACCTATTTCCTCTTGACAGCGCCAACATCTATCTGACGTGTTAGGGTAGATACTGTTCAGTCTCTGAGGGGTATAATACCACCTTGTTAAAATTTTATAGTTTGTTTCTTGTATTTTGGTACATATAGAAGACTGAAAAGCCCGATCTATTATTTTTTTGTTGCTGTTCCGAGGAAAAGGTACAATTCATTTCTTCTTCCCATTTATTTAGATAGGGTAATTTAGCCTGGTCTTTAGGCGTCACTAACATTATACATTTTAGATCGCGTGTGGTTTAAGGTTCCTGTTTCTGAGCAATATCTTTCAAAGATTGTTTCTTGTCTTCCGTAACTCTGAGGATGTGGTAGTGTATCAAGGTAATGATGTACCTGTAAGGCACTCCAGAACGGAAGTCCAAAGGTATCTTCTTTGTTCATCAATATCTCCAATGTCGGCCACTTATCTCCTTTCAAAAAAAGTGAAGCTTGGAAACAACCTTTTTTCCTTAGTTCTCCAAATGGGCCTTTTTCCATTCCATAGGGAACATTGGATTTCCCAAGATGGGGAATAAAGGGGATTCTGAATTATTTTCCATCCCCTTTATTTATACTTGTAAGACTATATTTAATGTGTTACCTATCAGTGGATGTTTTTCCAGAGTTTCCGGTAGGTAGTCATAACACCAGGCGGCCATATTCAGGGGGATTGGTGTTGGAAATTGTTCCAAATGTATCCACAATTTGGATTCATGATGTCTATACCAAGCAACTTGACGACATAAATGGGAAGCTTGATAATATGAGTGTAGACTTTTTATATCCAGTGTGTTTGTGTATGTTTTAGAGGGTATGTAAACTTTTGATCAGTATTATTTGGGTAGTTTTTGTTGTCATCGTGATTTAAAAAGAGTAAACACAGTTGATTGATAATAAATGGCTTCAGTCGAACACTAACCATGAGTGAAAGAAAAGTTTTTGTGATAGCATTCATATTCTCGGACAAATGGCCAAGAAATCATAAATTCTGCCAGGGTATGTAAACTTATGAGCACAACTGTGTGATATATAGTATCTCACAAAAATGAGTACACCCCTCACATTTTTTTAAATATTTTATTATATCTTTTCATGTGAAAACACTGAAGAATGACACTTTGCTACAATGTAAAGTAGTGAGTGTACAGCTTGTATAACATTGTAAATTTGCTGTCCCCTCAAAATAACTCAACACACAGCCATTAATGTCTAAACCGCTGGAGGGAGTACACCCCTAATTGAAAAAGGTCAAAATTGGTCCCAAAGTGTCAATATTTTGTGTGGCAACCATTATTTTCCAGCACTGACTTAACCCTTCTGGGCATGGAGTGCACCAGAGCTTCACAGGTTGCTACTGGATTCCTCTTCCACTCCGCCATGACGACATCATGGAGCTGGTGGATGTTAGAGACCTTGCGCTCCTCCACCTTCCATTTGAGGATGCCCCACAGATGCTCAATAGGGTTTAATTCTGGAGACATGCTTGGTCAGTCCATCACCTTTTACCATCAGCTTTTTTAGCAAGGCGGCTCCTATTGCCCCTTGACACAAGCATCAGCTTCTCCACTGACAATCGGGAGCGGGAGGGCGGCGACGCACACTCGCTCCCTAGCGGCCTTCAGGTGAGCGACATATACCTACATCTTTTTGCCTGTAGGAGACAGCCTGCTGCAGTAAATATACGCGGTTGGCAAGTGGTTAAACCACTGTATAGTCGTGATCACTGTGCTGCAGCTTAGTTTTAGGGTCTTCGCAATCTTATAGTCTAGGTCAGGGGTCTTCAAACTGAGGCCCTCCAGTTGTTCAGGAACTACAATTCCCATCATGTCGAGCCATGGCTGTGAATGTCAGAGTTTTACAATGCCTCATGGGATGTGTAGTTCTGCAACAGCTGGAGGGCCGTTGTTTGAGGATCCCTGGTCTAGGTCATCTTTATGTAGAGCAACACTTTTTTTTTTCAGATCCTCAGAGTTCTTTGCCATGAGGTGCTATGTTAAACTTCCAGTGACCAGTATGAGAGAGTGAATGTGAGAACACCAAATTTAACACACCTGCTCCCCATCCACACCTTAGACCTTGTAACACTAACGAGTCACAGAGAGAAAATGGCTAATTGGGCCAAATTTTGGCATTTTCACTTAGGGGCTCTGAAGGGAGCTTGACTCCCAAAACGCGTTAGCAGTCCTATCTACAAGGACATGTTCCATTCCATGTGTGGTGGATTCTTGTAATGTGATTTTAACACTCTTCTTGCCTGAGTATGCAGTTGGCATTTTATTGAAACGTTTTTTAAACGGTGACCACGAGTAATGTACTAGGTGTTTGCACCTCCTTTTTCTTTTCTTTCATGCACCCATGTTGGAGTTCCCTGTCTGAGGAGAGCAGCACACCGGTCTTCCCCTTCGGAGTGAGCGCTTGGCTGAATTGTTTGTTTGTACTCACTTTTGTTGCCAGCAGTTTAGACATTAATGGCTGTGTGATGAGTTATTTTGAGGTGACAGCAAATTTACACTGTTAGTGTCGGTTCACCCTGCCGTGACCACTAAAGTTGCCTCATAAGGGGCGACTTTTAGCGCGTCTTCAGCGCGACTTGTGAATTATTTTACGCGAGACGACTTTGTAGGACTTTGTATTTGGCCAATCAGAATATGATGTGTTGTGACCTAATTTCCCTTTCCTTTTTTTTTTTTTTTTCAGGCATTTTTTGGGCGTCTTTGGAGGCAGGCATGTCTTTAGTGTCTGAGGGGTCTAAAAAGTGTACCTGTGAAGTTTCATCTTTGTAGCATGTCCAGAACCAGAAAAAAAAGATAATTTTTCTTATAATTTTTAGTAGCACAGGCATATGGCTTCTCTCCACCTGGGCGTTTTTCTTGCAGGCATTTATCAGGCATTTTTGGAGGCAGTGTCTGGGGGGTCTAAAAAAATGTACCTGTGAAGTTTCAGCTCTGTAGCATGTCCAGAACCCCAAAAAAATATCATTTTTCTTATTATAATTATTAATACAGCAGTGTGGCTGCTTCTCTACACCTTGCATATTTTTCTTGCAGGCATTTATCGGGCATTTTTGGAGGCAGGCATGACTTTTTTTGGATTTAGTGTCTGGGGGGTCTAAAAAGTGTACCTGTGTCATCTCTGTAGCATGTCCAGAAACAGGAAAACAAAGATCATTTTTCTTATTTTTAGTAGCACAGGCATATGGCTTCTCTCCACCTGGGCGTTTTTCTTGCAGGCATTTATCGGGCATTTTTGGAGGCAGGCGTGACTTTTTTTGGATTTAGTGTCTGGGGGGGGGGGGGGGTCCAAAAAGTGTACCTGTGTCATCTCTATAGCATGTCCAGAACCAGAAAAAAAAGCATTTTTCTTATAATTATTAATACAGCAGTGTGGGTTCTGGACATGCTACAGAGCTGAAACTTCACAGGTACACTTTTTTAACACCCCAAACACTAAATCCAAAAAAGTCATGCCTGCCTCCAGAGACGCCCAAAAAAAATGCCCGATAAATGCCAGCAATAAAAAATGCAAGGTGTAGAGAAGCCGCCACACTGCTGTATTAATAATTATAAGAAAAATGCTTTTTTTTTTTCTGGTTCTGGACATGCTACAGAGATGAAACTTCACAGGGACACTTTTTGGACCCCCCAGACACTAAATCCAAGAAAAGTCATGCCTGCCTCCAAAAATGCCCGATAAATGCCTGCAAGAAAAAATGCAAGGTGTAGAGAAGCCGCAAAACTGCTGTATTAATAATTATAAGAAAAATATTTTTTTTTGGGTTCTGGACATGCTACAGAGCTGAAACTTCACAGGTACACTTTTTAGACTCCCCAGACACTAAATCCAAAAAAAGTCATGCCTGCCTCCAAAAATGCCCGATAAATGCCTGTAAGAAAAACGGCCAGGTGTAGAGAAGCCATATTCATGTGCTACTAAAAATTATAAGAAAATTTTCTTTTTTTCTTGTTCAGGACCATTTTTATGGAAAGTCGGATCACAAGTTGCTTCAATTAAGATAAGGAGGCGACTCCCATTTGAAGTATATGGGACAAGTCGGATCACAAGTCGCCTCAAAGTAGTACAGGACCCTTTTCTGAAGTCGGAGCAACTTCAGTAGTGCCAATTAAGACGGCACTGATTGATTAACATTGCTTTTGTTATGTCAAGCGACTTGAGGGCACACAAGTCGCGCTAGTGTGAATGGGCTCTTATACAAGCTGTACACTCACTACTTTACATTATAGCAAAGTGTCATTTCTTCAGTGTTGTCACATGAAAAGATATAATAAAATATTTACAAAAATGCGGGGGGGGGGGGTACTCACTTTTGTGAGATACAGTCAGGTCCATAAATATTGGGACATTGACACAATTCTAATCTTTTTGGCTCTATACACCACCACAATGGATTTGAAATGAAACAAACAAACAATATGTGCTTTAACTGCAGACTTTCAGCTTTAATTTGAGTGTATTTACATCCAAATCAGGTGAACGGTGTAGGATTTACAACAGTTTGTATATGCGCCTCCCACTTTTTAAGGGACCAAAAATAATGGGACAGATTAACAATCATAAATCAAACTTTCACTTTTTAATACTCGGTTGCAAATCCTTTGCAGTCAATTACAGCCTGAAGTCTGGCACGCATAGACATCACCAGACACTGGGTTTCATCCCTGGTGATGCTCTGCCAGGCCTCTACTGCAACTGTCTTCAGTTCCTGCTTGTTCTTGGGGCATTTCCCCTTCAGTTCTGTCTTCAGCAAGTCCAAATGCATGCTCAATCGGATTCAGGTCAGGTGATTGACTTGGCCATTGCATAACATTCCACTTCTTTCTCTTTTAAAAAACTCTTTGGTTGCTTTCGCAGTGTGCTTAGGGTCATTGTCCATCTGCACTGTGAAGCGCTGTCCAATGATTTCTGAAGCATTTGGCTGAATATGAGCAGTTAATATTGCCCGAAACACTTCAGAATTCATCATGCTGCTTTTGTCAGCAGTCACATCATCAATAAATACAAGAGAACCAGTTCCATTGGCAGCCATACATGCCCGCGCCATGATACTACCACCACCATGCTTCACTGATGAGGTGGTATGCTTTGGATCATGAGCAGTTCCTTTCCTTCTCCATACTCTTCTCTTCCCATCACTCTGGTACAAGTTGATCTTAGTCTCATCTGTCAATAGAATGTTGTTCCAAAACTGTGAAGGCTTTTTTAGATGTTGTTTGGCAAACTCTAATCTGGCCTTCCTGTTTTTGAGGCTCACCAATGGTTTATATCTTGTGGTGAACCCTCTGTATTCACTCTGGTGAAGTCTTCTCTTGATTGTTGACTTTGACACACATACACCTACCTCCTGGAGAGTGTTCTTGATCCGGCCAACTGTTGTGAAAGGTGTTTTCTTCACCAGGGAAAGAATTCTTCGGTCATCCACCACAGTTGTTTTCTGTGGTCTTTCGCGTCTTTTGGTGTTGCTGAGCTCTTTCTTTTTAAGGATGTTCCAAACAGTTGATTTGGCCACACCTAATGTTTTTGCTATCTCTTGATGTGTTTTTTGTTTTTTTCAGCCTAATGATGGCTTGCTTCACTGAAAGTGACAGCTGTTTGGATCTCATATTGAGAGTTGACAGCAACAGATTCCAGATGCAAATAGCACACTTGGAATTAACTCTGGGCCTTTTATCTGCTCCTTGTAAATGGGATAATGAGGGAATAACACACACCTGGCCATGGAACAGCTGAGCAGCCAATTGTCCTATTACTTTTGGTCCCTTAAAAAGTGGGAGGCACATATACAAACTGTTGTAATTCCTACACCTTTCACCTGATTTGGATGTAAACGCCCTCAAATTATAGCTGAAAGTCTGCAGTTAAAGCACATCTTTTATGTTTCATTTCAAATCCATTGTGGTGGAGCCAAAAAGATTAGAGCAGCACGCTGGTCTTCCCCTTCGGAGTGAGCGCTTGGCTGAATTGTTTGTACTCACTTTTGTTGCCAGCAGTTTAGAAATTAATGGCTGGGAATTATTTTGAGGAAACAGCAAATTTATACTGTTATACAAGCTGTACACTCACTACTTTATATTGTGGAAAAGTGTAATTTCTTCAGTGTCACATAAAGATATAATAAAATATTTACAAAAATGTGAGGGGTATAATCACTTTTGTGAGATATTGTGTGTGTGTGTATATATGTGTGTGTGTGTGTGTGTATGTATATGTGTGTGTATATATATATATATATATATATATATATATATATATACACACACACACACACACACACACACACACACACACACACACACACACACACACACACATAAGATTGGCAAGATTTTTTAGAAAAAAATTTTTTTAAGCAGCTTTTTTCTCCAGTTGTTCCTGTGAGATCTTCAAGCAAGTATGCTGGAGCTGGGCGACAGTCTGGATGTTAAGATCCAGTGGTCACCCCAGTCAGCCTACGAGCGCGTGCAGGCCCTAGCTCCGCGCTGGGTCGGCCGCGACATAGTCCCACTGGACGGGGACTGACCCTGCGAGTTAAACGTCTCGCTGGGACGCCGACGACCAGTTGGAAACTGAGTCACGGCGTCCGTATTGGTCGACAGCCCCCCCACCTCGGTGGAGAGGGGTTCTGTCAGGAGTGGGCGCCCGCCTGTTTCGGTATGGTGAGTAAAATGTTCCCCCTCTCCCCCTGACAGGTTTGTTGGTGGACGCGGGCCCCTCCTTGGGATGATCGGACACTCATGATCCTGGGTCCCCCCTCTATCCTATAACCGGTGTCACAGATCCCCCTCTTGAGGGTGATTTGGTGAATAAGAACCAGGAGGCTTGGTTTGGGAGCTGACTATCGAAAGTCACTGTATGAGTGGGCACTGTAAAGGGACCATGACTGAAGTCAGTGGCTGGCATTACTGTTAGGGATTCCAAAAAAAAAGTTTTTTTTCTTTGCAATTATTTTTTGTTTGTTGGCAAGTGACTTGGATTAATCATGGACCCTGCCACACATGTATCCCCACCTGATCCCCTCGAGGTGGCCGCAGGACCCTCCAGTGCCCCACTTATGATTGATGCATTATCAGCAGTTTTGGAGTCTTTGGTATCCCGGGTGGAGGTGGCCTGTCAGGGACGGGGGTCAAGAAAGCGACCCCCGCCTACCCCTATTTCATCTGATACTTTAGATACGGATTCTGAGCTGGTCACTGCAGCTGCAGGTCCCTCTTCTGGGGCTGCTGTCTCAGGTACGGTCTCCTCAGACAGTGAGGAGGACGTTTCTGCCTCTGACATAACACAAGAAGAAGCGTTGGTGGACGCACTAGTTGTGTCTGTCCGGGAAACCTTAAGACTTGAGGTTACACCGGCAGAGGTAGCTGAGACTGAAATTCCTTTTGGTACTAGCAAGCTTACCAAAATGGCGAAGGTTTTTCCCTTGCCCAAATGTTTTGGTAATCTAATTAAAGAAGAATGGGGTCGTCCGAAATGAACCCCTGCTATTTCCAAACGCATTGCTAGGCGCTATCCGTTTGAGGAATCCCTCCTTAAAAAATGGATGGTACCACCAGTGGTGGATTCACCGATTTCCAGACTAAATAAAGCCACTGTTATCCCGTTGGAGGACGCTCCGTCCTTTTTAGGGATCCGGTGGATCGAAAAGTGAAAGCGGAATCCCGCTCCATTTTTTCCCTGATTAGGATCAAGGTTCCAAAAAAGCTTTGGCTAATCTCCCTTTTCAAGGGGATCGCCTGTTTAGGGCCACCTTGGATAAGATTATAAAGGATCTCACTGGGGGCAAGAGCACTTTCTTGCCACAGACTGCTAACAGACGAGGACCTTCCTTTTCTGCTCATAAAAAGTTTTTTCGTTCCGCTGGGGCGGGCGATAAGGCGAAGCCCTCCAAAGCCCCTTCAGGGGGTTTCAAAGGGTGCTGGTCGGGTAAACAAAAGTCCGGCTCAGCCAAGCCTGAAGATAAGACCAATACAGCCTGAAGGTGCGCCCCCACCCATCTCTGGGGTGGGAGGACGTCTTCACCGGTTTCCGGATCCATGGCTTTCCAGAATCTCGGACAAAGGGGTTCGCGAGGTCATACGGTCGGGATACAAGATCGAGTTTTGATCACTTCCACCGGTGCGATTCTTCCCTTCCAATATTCGACTATCCCCGGATCGCTTAAAAGCTTTGCGGGGGGCAGTAATGGACTTGATGCAACAAGGAGTGGTAGTTCCCGTTCCTTGGACAGAACGTTTTCAGGGGTTTGATTCAAACCTGTTCACAATGCCCAGGAAAGAGGGCAAGGTGCGTCCAATTCCGGACTTGGGAGCACTCAAGTGTTTTGTCCGGGTACAAAAAATTCAAGATGGAGTCCATCCGAACAGTGGTGGCCTCCCTGCATCAGTGGGATTTCCTGGCGTCCATAGACATCTAGGATGCCTATCTTCATATCCCCATCTTCGCAGGACATCAGCGTTTTCTTCGCTTTTCCCAAAGATCATCCCTGGTTCCCACCAGGAGACTGAACTATCTGGGCCTAACTTTGGATACATCCTTGGCAAAAGTGTTTCTCCTTGCGGAGAAACTCCAGAAAATTCAGTCAACAATTCGGATGTTGCTGTCCGTCAACTGGCTTCAGACTTGCATGAGGGTCCTGGGACTTATGGGGGCCTCCTTAGAGGCAGTACCGTTTGCCCAGTCTCATACCCGAATTCTCCAAGAGGAGATTCTTCTCAAATGGAATCGGAATCCCGATTCCCTGGACAATCTGATCCGGATGAGCGAGCGGACCAGGGAGTCTCTGGTCTGGTGGCTTCGGTCTCCGATGCTCAGCCAGGGGAAGTCATTCCTTCCGATAGAATCCAGGTTTCCGATAAATGTGTTGGAACTGAGAGCGATCAGACTTTGTCTGATTTACTGGACCGAGCAGCTCCAGGGCAGCCCGGTTCGGATCCAGTCGGACAATGCCACGGCTGTGGCTTATGTCAGTCACCAAGGGGGCACCAAGAGTGCCCTGGCGGCCATAAAAGTGGCCAGCATTCTTCATTGGGCGGAACGGTTTGTTCCGGCTCTCTCCCTTCGGTATTCATTCCGGGGGTGGAAAATTGGCAGGCAGATTATCTCAGCCGTCAGATTCTGGATCAAGGGGAATGGTCCCTTCATCCAGAGGTATTTCACCAGCTGTGCCTTCGTTGGGGCACCCCGGATGTGGATCTGTTGGCATCTCGGCTCAACAGGAAGGTGCGGAGGTTTGTAGCTCGCGCCCGCGATCCTCTAGCGGACGCAGCAGACGCACTGATAGCCCAGTGGGGGCAGTATCAGCTACGGTATGCCTTCCATCCTCTCAAGTTACTGCCGAAACTTCTTCGCAGGATAGAGGTGGAGGGAATTCCAGTTATCCTTGTAATTTCCGGGCTAACCTCGTCGAGCCTGGTACGCCGACTTGGTCAGGCTGGTCGCAGACGCTCCTTGGAGACTTCCTCTGAGGGAGGATCTGCTGTCTCAGGGACCGATCTTCCATCCTGCTTTACAATCTCTGGCTTTAACGGCCTGGCGATTGAGACCCAGGTGCTGAAGGACAAGGGATTGTCAGCTTCAGTTATTCCTACTCTAATTAAAGCAAGGAAGGCGACTTCCAGCAAAGTCTATTATCGCACATGGAAGTCTTGTATTGCGTGGTGTGAATCTCTTGGATTTCCTCCACGTACCTATTCGGTGACCCGAATCTTGGCCTTTCTGCAACAGGGGGTTGAGCAGAAACTGTCCTTGAGCACTATCAAGGGTCAGGTTTCAGCGTTATCAATCTTCTTTCAGAAGCCTTTGGCTACTCATTCCTTGGTGCGGAATTTCATCCAGGGGGCGCGACACCTGGCTCCGCCAGTGCGCGCACCCTTACCGCCCTGGGATCTTAATTTGGTGTTGTCGGTTCTTCAGAAACCTCCCTTTGAAGATATTAGGGAGAGTCCCTTGCTTACGTTATCCCAGAAGGTGGCCTTCTTGGTGTCTATCACTTCTGCACGCAGGGTGTCAGAACTGGCCGCATTATCTTGTCGTTCCCCATATCTGGTGGTTCATAGGGATAAGGTGGTTCTTCGTCCGAATCCATCCTTCCTTCCTAAAGTGGTTCAGAGTTTCATCTGAATGAGGATATTGTATTACCTTCCCTGTGTCCTAAGCCCAGCCATCCTCGGGAGTTTGCGTTACACTCCTTGGATGTGGTTCGGGCGATCAGGGTATACTTGAAAACTACAGACTCGTTTTCGTAAGACAGATTCACTTTTTGTGATCACGGATGGCCCCAAAAAGGGGTTGCCTGCATCTGCCGCGACTATCTCCAAATGGATCAGACAGACGGTGGTACAGGCTTATTCTATTAAGGGTCGGAATCCTCCGTTCCCTGTTAAGGCGCACTCCACTCGGGCGCTTAGTGCTTCCTGGGCCTTCCGCCATCAGGCGTCAGTGGTCCAGGTTTGCAAGGCGGCTACCTGGTCGTCGGTTCATACCTTTACAAAATTTTATAAAGTTGATGTGATGGCATCGTCGGATGCCTCTTTTGGCCGCAAGGTTCTGCAGGCTGCAATTTGAGGAGACCGTTGGTCTACCTCGAGGGTTTTTTTCTGTTGGGTTTTCAGTTGAGTCTCATCCTTTGGTTTGATGAGCCTTTAAGACTTCTAGTCGGCACCGGTTGGGCCTTCTGGATTTAAATTTTGATTTCTGTTATCCCACCCCTCATTTGTGGCACTGCTTTGGGACATCCCAATTTGATATTAATCAAGAGGACTGCATCGGTCAATGAGCGACAAAGAAAAATGGATTTTTGTAAAATCTTACCGTAAAATCCTTTTCTCTTAAGCTCATTGACAGACGCAGTACCCGCCCCTCTATTTTTGAGCTGGGTTGGGTTAAATTCTCTAATACTGCTTTGTGACATAACTGACTTCCTGTAGCAGAGAGAGAGGATATACCCTCTGGGACTGCCCCTAAGGTGTGGCCAGAACGTTTTCCTTCTGCCTAGTGCCCTACTCCTGTAGAGGGCAGTATAACCCGATTTGATATTAATCAAGAGGACTGCGTCTGTCAATGAGCTTAAGAGAAAAGGATTTTACGGTAAGATTTTACAAAAATCCATATATATTAGCAGATCAACTGGCACCCTGACTAGGTACCTCCGTTGATGGATGCTCCTAGTGCTTCCCGAGGGCTCCAAGCACTCCATAACCACCACAGACCCCACAAACTGCCGCAGCTTGGTTGGGGTCTCACCATCTCCTACCCACCCTGGACCTACGACAAGGCTCCAGGTTCCAGTGGGTAAACCTCTCTTTCCCCAGAGAGTGAAGCAGCAGGAACAAGCGCTTACAAGAGCTTAGTGATGATTCAAGAGAGTATGAAGAGAATAGCAATCCCTTGTAGCAGATTCCCCCAATAAGAGACAGGACTCTAGATTGAGAGTGAAGTAGAACTCTAGGTTTAATGGTACAGCTGCTCTTTAATACAGTTTTCCCCCCACAAGGTTTTACACTCAGTAACTCCCATACAGTGTACACAGTCCCTCCCCTCTGCCTGATTACATAATCATATGCAGATTAAATTGTATACAGAAACAGAATTAACCTGAACTAATTATCTAGCCATCTGGACAGAACAATGTAGGCTCATTAACATTTAACAATGGGGCAGGCAGACTTAACACAATACACATTATCTCAATACACAAACAATAGGGGAAGCCTGTCTGTGACCTTGAAGGACATGGAACAGAAGCCAATGTGATTAGCTCTTTCAATGAACATGTTCAAAATCAAACAGGAAAAGTCCTCCCATACAGTGGGTACGGAAAGTATTCAGACCTCCTTAAATTTTTGACTTTGTTATATTGCAGCCATTTGCTAAAATCATTTAGGTTCATTCTTCTTCCTCGTGAATGTACACATAGCACCCCATACTGACAGAAAAACACAGAATTGTTGACATTGTTGCAGATTTATTAAAAAAGAAAAACTGAAATATCACATGGTCCTAAGTATTCAGACCCTTTGCTGTGACACTCATATATTTAACTCAGGTGCTTTCCATTTCTTCTGATCATCATTGAGATGGTTCTACACCTTCATTTGAGTCCAGCTGTGTTTGATTATACTGATTGGACTTGATTAGGAAAGCCACACACCTGTCTATATAAGACCTTCCAGATCACAATGCATGTCAGAGCAAATGATAATCATGAGGTCAAAGGAACTGCCTGAAGAGCTCAGAGACAGAATTGTGGCAAGGCACAGATCTGGCCAAGGTTACAAAAAGATTTCTGCTGCACTTAAGGTTCCTAAGAGCACAGTGGCCTCCATAATCCTTAAATGGAAGACGTTTGGGACGACCAGAACCCTTCCTAGAGCTGGCCGTCTGGCCAAACTGAGCTATCGGTGGAGAAGGGCCTTGGTGAGAGAAGTAAAGAAGAACCCAAAGATCACTGTGGCTGAGCTCCAGAGATGCAGTCAGGAGATGGGAGAAAGTTGTAGAAAGTCAACCATCGCTGCAGCCCTCCACCAGTCGGGGCTTTATGGCAGAGTGGCCCGACGGAAGCCTCTCCTCAGTGTAAGACACATGAAAGCCCGCATGGAGTTTGCTAAAAAAAAACACCTGAAGGACTCCAAGATGGTGAGAAATAAGATTCTCTGGTCTGATGAGACCAAAATAGAACTTTTTGGCCTTAATTCTAAGCGGTATGTGTGGAGAAAACCAGGCACTGCTCATCACCTGTCCAATACAGTCCCAACAGTGAAGCATGGGGGTGGCAGCATCATGCTGTGGGGGTGTTTTTCAGCTGCAGGGACAGGGTGACTGGTTGCAATCGAGGGAAAGATGAATGCGGCCAAGTACAGGGATATCCTGGACAAAAGCCTTCTCCAGAGTGCTCTGGACCTCAGACTGGGCCGAAGGTTTACCTTCCAACAAGACAATGACCCTAAGCACACAGCTAAAATAACGAAGGAGTGGCTTCACAACAACTCCGTGACTGTTCTTGAATGGCCCAGCCAGAGCCCTGACTTAAACCCAATTGAGCATCTCTGGAGAGACCTAAAAATGGCTGTCCACCAACGTTTACCATCCAACCTGACAGAACTGGAGAGGATCTGCAAGGAGGAATGGCAGAGGATCCCCAAATCCAGGTGTGAAAGACTTGTTGCATCTTTCCCAAAAAGACTCCTGGCTGTATTAGATCAAAAGGGGGCTTCTACTAAATACTGAGCAAAGGGTCTGAATACTTAGGACCATGTGATATTTCAGTTTTTCTTTTTTAATAAATCTGCAACAATGTCAACAATTCTGTGTTTTTCTGTCAGTATGGGGTGCTATGTGTACATTCATGAGGAAGAAGAATGAACCTAAATGATTTTAGCAAATGGCTGCAATATAACAAAGAGTGAAAAATTTAAGGGGGTCTGAATACTTTCTGTACCCACTGTATTTCTAGAGATACATGGCTGACAAATATTACTGTGCCACTTGAAGCAATTCAAACCATTAAGTCATTATCTGTCTTTCACTACCAGTGACGATAAGTACAGTTTTTATATATATATATATATATATATATATGTGTGTATGTATATATGTGTGTGTGTATGTATGTATATATATGTATATATGTATATATATATATATATATATATATATATATATATATATATATATATATATATAAAATTATATAATTTTTTTATATTTCTTTTTCACATTTTGACTTGTCTCTTTGTCAGTTAGTGCTGGGTCTTTTATTGAATGCAGCTACATAGCATACTACAGTAACAGCTCAAGCATGGCTGTACAGAGCTGCTGCTGTGTAGCTGGGTTCAGTATTACACAGTGCTCTCTGGGATCTCACATGATTGCTAAATGCTCAGTCTTTTATATTCTGCTGGATTGTAATATTTGAGCTGTGAATTGTTTTCTATGTTTATAGTTATGGAGAAGAGGTTCAAGGAGATTTTCAGATTCCTTTCTGTGGGAGAATACCCATCCTGGTATGACAAGTCACAACGATCCAATTTTAGGAAGACCACTGCTAAATACACCCTAAAAGGTGAGTATCAGAAATATAATCAATTTTAGTGGTTTGCGAAAATAGCTTTAATGAATGTAGCTTTTGATTTTTCACTTTTATTATAGAAGGCGAGCTCTTCGTTGGAGAGAAAAGAGTAATCAAATCGGAGGAAGAAGCTAAGAAGATCTTTGCAGAATTCCATTCATCGCCAATTGGAGGCCATGCAGGATTCAATCGAACTCTGTCGGCAGTCTGTTCAAGATTCTTTTGGCATGGAATGAGCAAAGATATTCGGAACTGGGTACACTCTAATTAATTATGTTTGTGTCTTGCAATATTTATGAAAATGGTACACAGGTTAACAAATGATTTCCTACAGGTCAAGGAATGTGAGAAGTGCCAAAAGGTTGTAAAACCTTTAGTCGTTCCTCAGCCCTTACAATGTATTAAGGTAAATATGTTTACAGTATAACATAACTGGTATTATTATTATTATTATTATATTAAAACAAATAGTTTTATCACATTAGGTGTCTTCTGTCTGGGAGCTTGTTGGGATTGACCTAATAGGCCCTTTACCAAAGACAGAGGATGGATTTCAATACATTTTGACGGCCACTGACTATTTTTCAAAGTGGCTAGAGGCTTTTCCACTGAAGACAAAATCCGCAGCTGAGGTGGGACGCCATTTATGCTCGATGATCTATAGACATGGTTGTCCGAAACGCATACTCTCGGACCAGGGCAATGAATTTGTCAATCAAGTATGTGTAGTTTCCATTTACCTTTTTTGTAAAAATTATTTAGTAAACTGTTGGTTTATTAGAATTTTAAATTCCTGTGGGTTTTTTTTTTTTGTAGCTCAACGATCTGTTGTGCAGTATGCTGGTAATTGAAAGAAGCGTGATAGCGGAGTATCACCCTCAAACAAATGGACTGGACAAGAAGACTAATGACCACATCAAACGGCAAGTTTAATTAAGTCTTGTTTATAATCGCAGGTTTCACTTGGCACTGACAGGGAAGGGGTTTACCCAGGGGCGATCAAGCCTAGGGGGTGTTTTCTAACTATGGGGAGATGGGCTTGTGAAATCCTATACAGAGACCTGTGTTCCTACATAGAAGGAACACAGGAGCTCTGTATTGATTCCTGAGAGAACAACGGTCTGCTGTGTTTACAACAGCAGACCGCCGTTCTCTCTACATGGGGCGCGATCGCAGGTGGCCGGTGTCAATCGTGGCCGCCGGTCCCATGGATCGGCTTCCCCGCTGACAATTGGTACAGGTACGGCGATTTGGTGGAACCTGCCAACGGCGGCTGGTCGACAAGTGGTTAATTAAGTCATGTTTATAATCAGACTTTTGTGAATCTCCATCCACAGGTTTCACTTTACCACTTCAATACCGGCAACTTTCACCCCCCCTTCCTGCCCAGACCAATTTTCGCTTTCAGTACTCTCCCACTTTCAATGACAATTACTTCATCATGCTGCACTGTACCCAAATGAATTTTTATAACTTTTTTTTTTTTGCTGACAAATAGTTTTTATTTAATTTTTTGATCAATAACCTAAATTCGTGGATATTACTTAGTCCGTTTGACGTTTTATAGAGTCTACAGGCTAGTGTACAAATCATTGAAAATTGATCACACCTGATGTACTAATGGCCTATCTAATTTCATGAAGCCCTGAAATGTCAGGACAGTACAAGTAACCCCCAAATGACCCCTTTTTTTGGAAGTAGACAGTCCAAGGTATTTAGTAAGAGAGGCATGTTAAGTTTTTTTTTTTTTTTTTTTTAAAGTTGTAATTTATTTTTTCCACAATGCTTATGAAATTGAAGACATTATTTTTTTTTGTTTTGTTTTACACAAACGTGTAATATTAACAAGTTATTTTTCACACACATGGGCTGGAGACAGGTACTCTGATGGGCATATAGACAGATCCTGGGGCGGGGGGGCGTGGCTGGATATGCAGGCGTAGATCCTTTGAGGGCAATGTGAGGACTGTGTTTTACTACTGTAATTGTTAACTCTCTGTTGCTCCAATCTCCTCCTCGCACTGGATCTGTGTGTGAGGTGGAAAACCCAGTAATGGGAAGTTAACACCATTTGTTGACATTTGTGCCTGGAATGTGATTGGACACAGCCGGTCACGTGGTAGAGAGCCATTTTCATTGACTCTTTACTCTGATCAAGGATGGGTTGTGTCCCAGGGCACATACCTCACTCCTGATCACTGCGCTGCACGCCCCTGGGGAGACGCAGGAGCGGGAAAAATGGGTGGATATCATATAATGTCCACCCAGAGGTAAAAGTTTCCTGCCAGACTCATTTCACTATACGCCGGTAGGGAAGTGGATAAGTATTTTTCTTTTTGCATTTCACTTTTGTTTCCATTTGTGTATAGTTTGAGTTTTAAATTCTACATTATTTCTGAGAGAGTGTTAATTTGTGCGGTTTTTAACTTGTTTTCATTTTTTATTTTCATTATAGAGCTCTCACTAAATTTGTTAACCGCAATCCAAACAATTGGGATGTGTATTTGGGAGCAACTTTATTTTCTATAAGGTCGAAGGTCCAAACAACGACCAAACGTTCACCTTTTCTTTTGATGTATGGGAGGGAGGCAGTCTTCCCAGTAGAAGTTCCAATCGACCTGCCAGTGAGTGGTTTTTTTTTTTTCTTTTTTTTTTTGGGGGGGTGTCTTTTTCTACAGTAAAATATTTACCAATAGTATAATTTCATATATATACAGATCTCACCTGATTCTAAATACTTGCTTTATCCAACATAAGTGGCACGTAAGTGTCAAATTTTCTTATTTGTTATTTAACTGTTAAATGGTAAACTAATTATTATTTAAAGAAATTACACAAAAACGGTATAACTATATTACAACATTTATTTACTTATTCATCTTGCCACAATTTCAGTCTTTTTATATATATATATATATATATATATATATATATATATATATATATATATATATATATACACAATGGGTACGGAAAGTATTCAGACCCCCTTAAATTTTTCACTCTTTGTTATATTGCAGCCATTTGTTAAAATCATTTAAGTTCATTCTTCTTCCTCATGAATGTACACATAGCACCCCATACTGACAGAAAAACACAGAATTGTTGCAGATTTATTAAAAAAGAAAAACTGAAATATCACATGGTCCTAAGTATTCAGACCCTTTGCTCAGTATTTAGTAGGAGCCCCCTTTTGATCTAATACAGCCAGGAGTCTTTTTGGGAAAGATGCAACAAGTCTTTCACACCTGGATTTGGGGATCCTCTGCCATTCCTCCTTGCAGATCCTCTCCAGTTCTGTCAGGTTGGATGGTAAACGTTGGTGGACAGCCATTTTTAGGTCTCTCCAGAGATGCTCAATTGGGTTTAAGTCAGGGCTCTGGCTGGGCCATTCAAGAACAGTCACGGAGTTGTTGTGAAGCCACTCCTTCGTTATTTTAGCTGTGTGCTTAGGGTCATTGTCTTGTTGGAAGGTAAACCTTCGGCCCAGTCTGAGGTCCATAGCACTCTGGAGAAGGTTTTTGTCCAGGATATCCCTGTACTTGGCCGCATTCATCTTTCCCTCGATTGCAACCAGTCGTCCTGTCCCTGCAGCTGAAAAACACCCCCACAGCATGATGCTGCCACCAACATGCTTCACTGTTGGGACCGTATTGGACAGGTGATGAGCAGTGCCTGGTTTTCTCCACACATACCGCTTAGAATTAAGGCCAAAAAGTTCTATTTTGGTCTCATCAGACCAGAGAATCTTATTTCTCACCATCTTGGAGTCCTTCAGGTGTTTTTTTAGCAAACTCCATGCGGGCTTTCATGTGTCTTACACTGAGGAGAGGCTTCCGTCGGGCCACTCTGCCATAAAGCCCCGACTGGTGGAGGGCTGCAGTGATGGTTGACTTTCTACAACTTTCTCCCATCTCCTGACTGCATCTCTGGAGCTCAGCCACAGTGATCTTTGGGTTCTTCTTTACCTCTCTCACCAAGGCTCTTCTCCCCCGATAGCTCAGTTTGGCCGGACGGCCAGCTCTAGGAAGGGTTCTGGTCGTCCCAAACGTCTTCCATTTGAGGATTATGGAGGCCACTGTGCTCTTAGGAACCTTAAGTGCAGCAGAAATCTTTTTGTAACCTTGGCCAGATCTGTGCCTTGCCACAATTCTGTCTCTGAGCTCTTCAGGCAGTTCCTTTTGACCTCATGATTCTCATTTGCTCTGACATGCATTGTGATCTGGAAGGTCTTATATAGACAGGTGTGTGGCTTTCCTAATCAAGTCCAATCAGTATAATCAAACACAGATGAAGGTGTAGAACCATCTCCAGGATGATCAGAAGAAATGGAAAGCACCTGAGTTAAATATATGAGTGTCACAGCAAAGGGTCTGAATACTTAGGACCATGTGATATTTCAGTTTTTCTTTTTTAATAAATCTGCAACAATGTCAACAATTCTGTGTTTTTCTGTCAGTATGGGGTGCTATGTGTACATTCATGAGGAAGAAGAATTCACTTAAATGATTTTAGCAAATGGCTGCAATATAACAAAGAGTGAAAAATTTAAGGGGGTTTGAATACTTTCCGTACCCACTGTATATATATATTTTTTTTAAAAACTTCGTGTTTTTTTTTTTTTTTTTTTAATTCTTTCAGCTTTCAATGATTTGTCTACTACAGGGCAGTGATTACAACGCATTAATGGAGGAAGAGATGACTGCAATGGAGGAAGAGAAATCAGCAATTGAAAATATCCAGAAGGCGGTGTCCTAAAATTTTCCTCAACCGCGTCACTTCCTGTGCGGCTGCGTCATGGAACAGCTGCTGTTATACGCAGAGGATATTCACGGGTCGAGGAATATCCTAGAACTGACTGGCTAAGCTGTAGTGAGGGAGGAGAGATAGAGTGGAGCTGGCAGCAGTGGGAGGGGCCTAAGTCTTCTGCTTGGAGAGGAGGGTCGGGGGTCGGCTGTGCATAGCATTGTATGGGAGGTTGAGGAAAATTTATAGAGCTGTGTCTCTTCTGATCTTTGTCAAGCCATGAGGGGCTGGATTATCTCCTCCAATCAGTTTCCCCGCAGCCCTCATGCTGGAGACTTGCTGAGCACCACTTTAGTGAATTAACCCCTTACAGGCCGACTGACCCCTCTGTGTGCTCCCCTCCATGACTGTCAATGACCATACAATCAGGGACCTCTCCTGTAGCCACGCCTCCCTCACTTTGTAGTGTCTTCGTAAGTTGTGAAATTGGTGCTTCTCTCCCTCTATCCAGATAGGAGATTGCCAGCATAGTGCACGGCTGGAGCCTGGGGTTCACTCCTTCATTTTATATTGTCTCTGACATCCAGTCTCATGTATGTGGAGATGTTCTAATGAACGATCAGTTCTTATGTTGCTGCTTTCACTTTACTCATAATGTAGATTGTGAAGTAGGTGCACCACTGGAGCCCTGCCTCCTCTGTAATTGGACACATCAGGAGTCAATAAGCTGGTCTGGCGGACCTGATGTAACTCGGAGACCCAGCCATTGTTTTGAGAGGCAGAACGGTGGTCTGCCTGTGTAAACAAGGCAGATTTCTGTTCTGCTAGTAAGGAAGATAGTGATCTTGTGTTTCTACTAAGCAGGAACACTGATCTCTGTCTTCCTACAGTTAAACCATCCCTCACACAGTAAAAAAGCACTCCCAGGGAGAACATTTAATCCTTTGGCCCCAATGTTAACCCCTTCCCTGTCAGTGTCATTAGTACAGTGACCGTGCATTTTTTTTTTTTAAAGCATTTATCACTGTATTGGTGTCATTGGTCCCCAAAAAGTGTCAGTGAAAGATTTGCCCAAATCTATCCCATATTTTTTAGATGCTATAACTTGTACGCAAGCCAATTAATATACACGTATTCTATTTACAGAAAACCTATTGGAATACATTTTAATTTTTACATTTTGTTTAATGGATGTTTTATAGCAGTAAGTAAAAATATATATATATATTTTAAATTGTCTCTTTTTGTATATAAATTAAAAAAGCTCCTTTTGTGGGGGAAAAAAAAGGGCATCAATTTTATTTGTGTGCAACGATGCATAACCACACATCTGTCAGTTAAAGCAACGCAGTGCCGTATTGAAAAATGGCCTGGTCAGGAGGGGGGGGGGGGGGGGTGTGAACCTTCCGGAGCTGAAGTGGTTAGAGGGCCCAGGCTGATCCGATGTTCAGACATAGCCAGCATGATCCTTTCTATTTATAGGTGACGTCACTCAATCAATGACAGCCCACCCTTATGACTATACTGCTCATGGCAGACTTGTGTCTTCACATTGCTTGATAAAGTCAGTTACCAATGACCGTTTAATGTAGGGTAAATAAGCAGCCCATGTATCATTATGTAGTAAATGGCAGAAACAACTAATTTATAGCTTTAGACATTTATCTAGAAGAGTGGTTTCCAATTTCAGTCCTCGGGCACCCCCAAATAAGCCATGCTTTGTGAAGTTCCAGCCTATCGGAATTTCTCCATTTGATTGAGGTAATCGGGGGAGATACCGATTGGTCAGTCTGACAAGACAGACAGTTCTGTAGAAGATGAACAGAAGTGAGATCAGAAATACTTGGACTATGACACTGCCATTACATGCCGTACAGTGCCATCCTATGTTGTACAGTGCCACTGTACGAATGCAATGTATGACATGTGATGGCACTGTACAGCATAATATCCAAGCCATGGCAATGATCACACCAGGGGCCCCCACCAGCCTGAACTCAAGGAGACCCCTGTGCACAGTCTGGTGGCAGGAATTGGGGAGCTCAGTGATTTTGAGGGGGGGGATGATTTCTGAACAGGAACGATATGGGGGCCCTTTTGATTAGGAAGGACATGGGGGACCCCAGAGATGAGAAAAGATTTGGTGGAACCCCAGTAGTGGGGGTAGTGATCAGAAAAGACATGGGGGTGACCCCAGTGATAAGAGAAGACCTTAGGGGGGGAATTATAGAGGGAGGACATTAGGGGGAAGTGATTGGAAGGGGCAGTAATGTGGGGTGCAGGCAGGGAAGTTTGTCAGGCCAGCGCACAAGCACACACAGGGCAGTCTAGAGGTGTGACGGAACTGTCCAGCACCTAGCTGGAGTGCTTCCGTCAGTATACAGCTTCCTCCACTTTGGACATAGGAACCAGATATTATAGCTGACCATACAACACTAGCCAATAATACATTGTATGAGAACTGGAACTGTTTATTGAAAACTCACACAGAATTTATAGTACACCAGATCAGGTGCGCCTGCATGAAAAGGCAACTGTTTACAGGAATATAATTAACATGAGCTAATTAACTAGTCACTTAAAAGAGAAGTACAGCCAAACCTTGTTTAGCTGTACTTCTCCTGTGGATCACAGGAGTGCAGTTCGTTCTGCACTCCTGTGACCCATTTTCTTTAGAGAGTGGGCTTAAGTTCACTCCGTGCTGACATCAGAGTTGGTCCATGCTTAGGCGTTATCACGACCATAAAGTCAGAATCCACCCAGATCCCTAGAGTGACACCTGACTCAGCCTCTCAGTGACCCGCTGAGCTGGCCACTCCCACCCCCTGCGCTCCAGTTAGCATGGAGGGGGGGGGGGGTGCAGAGCAGAGAGCTGTGAGATCCGATCAGTGGAGTTTGATCGCTTTGTACTTAGTGTAGAGGCGCTGGGGGACCGATGCTGCATCCACCTAGGAATATATGAATCAGAAAAAAAAAAACCCATACATCTCTTTTAAACCAGCCTAGGTGACTAGACTGCCTGGCACCCACAACCCCTGATACAAAATAATGTACAATACAGATGTAGCACCCTCCTAGATAGGTGCTAGGTAGGGAGTATAGTTTGCTCTGCCTGCTTATCAGGAGAGTGGCCGGTAAAACCTAGTTGCTTTATCTGCTTAACAGGGGAGCAGGATTTCTAGTCAGGCCGTTGCATGTGTCTATGTGTGATTCATCTGGTCTGAGGGAATGTCCCCATTGTGTCCAATAGGGGATCCTGTTGGACAGCGGAGGGAAACCCAGCCAGTGACACACAGGCTTTGTAACTGTCCCAGTGGGTTGGCACAGACAGTGGTGTATCCTGGGATATGTTATAAAAGCCAAGGACACGTGGCGGGGTGTCTTTGGGCGGGAAGCCAGGTCCCAGGAGGAGGTAGATGGCTGTCTCCCCTGTTTGATGTGGAAGGTGGTCACAGGCAGTCGGCCTAGTGGACCAGAAAGTGTGGCTGAACCCAGAGGTCCAGTGAAGCTGACTGTGGAGGTGAAGGCAGAGCAACTCTGGAAAAACAGTGTGCGTCAGTACAGGGGAGCTTGCCAAAGGGTCTGCCAAGGAAGGGGACCACTCCAGTGGCTAAAATCAGCGGACAGGTGTTAGCACACGGGCAGTGATAGTAAAGGGGGTGCCAAGTTGTTAACCCTGAAGAGAATATTCAAACAGGAACAGTCAATTTATCTTCGCTTCTGTGGCAAGGCAAAGCAGTGGCCTTGCTGCACACTATAGATAGTTGTCCTCAAGTTTGTGCATAGTTCATAGTTGAAGTATCCCACTCATCCCTTCTCCCATCCCAGTTCTAATAAAAACACTAAAACCAAATCCCCTGGACTGATTATTGTCTGAGCCAAGAACTGTTACTGCTGTTTATCTACTGTCAGTTGCTAATGGTAACCCAGGGGACCCAAGAAAGTGTAATTCTCAGCAGCCCTCTAGGGGGCAGTACTACACAAGTTCTTAAAAGTATAAACACATAGATGAGAAGACAGAACAATTAACAATGAGAGAGGCAGAATTAACAGTATAACACATAACGCCTTAATAAACAGACAAAAGCAGGAGACCACCAGCATGCTTGCTGATTTAATTAACATCTGCTATGAGTGTCACAGTCTGATGAAGTAGAATTCTTATCTTCATAGATTTGCTAAGGGATATTGTTGATAAATTTTTCTGGCCTATTCCACACTTTTTGCGCCCTTAAAAGCGGTTGTATCCTCATAAAAAGAAAAAAAAAAAAACCCTGCAGGACAAAGGCATAATGAGCTAGCATGCATCACATACTAGCTCATTATGAAATACCTTAGAACGAATCCCCGACACGGTCGCCCGGACACCGCTGAGGGAGCATGCACGCGGGAGTTCACTTGCCGGCATGGAGCTGGCAAGGAGCTCCGAAGGTCCGCCGGACCTTCAGAGCGTGTGCGCCACGGGGGTCAGCTGCTGCATGCAGGGCGAATATTAGGAGATATTCATTTTACCTACAGGTAAGCCTTATTATAGCCTTACCTGTAGGTAAAAGTTAAAAAGCGGAGTATATTACCGCTTTAAGTCGTTTTCTATAATTTTCTCGGTCACCCTGTGCTCCTAATAGACACAAGGTGACTTACCCATAAGAGGGACCTAGGGAACTGAACAAGGATTTCTCTATCGCTCATTGACAGACGTAGTCCTCGGTGATACAGCACCTTCGGGTTATGTTGCCTCCACAGGAGCAGGACTAGACAGGAAATAAAAATGCTCTGGCCACACCCCAGGGGCAGTCCCCGAGGGTATATCCTCTCTCTCTCTCTCCGCCACAGCAAATCAGTTTTTTTCTGTCTAGTCAGGAGTAAGGACCTAGATACCTTGCTGGGATCTTCGGTCCTGGCAAGATTTTTTTCTTAAAAAGATTTTTTAGACCGCTTTTTTTCTCCAGTGTTCCTGTGAGATCTTCAAGCAAGAAAGCTGAACTGGGCGACGGGCTGGATGTTGAGATCCGGTGGTCACCCCAGTTCAGCCTACGAGCGCGTGCAGGCCATAGCTCCGCGCTGGGTCGGCCGCGTCATAGTCCCACTGGGGGACTGACCCCGCGAGTTAAACGTCTCGCTGAAACGCCAAGGACCATGAGTCACGGCGTCCGTATTGGTCGACAGCCCTCCCGCCCCGGTGGAGAGGGGTACTGTCTGGAGTTGGTGCCCGCCTGGTTCCGGTATGGTGAGTAGTATGTTCCCCCTTTTCCCCTGACGGGTCTTGTGGTGAACGCGGGCCCCTCTCTGTATGGTAAGATAGAGTCCCCCTCTATCCTATAACATTGCACAGATCCCCCTACTTTGAGTGTGATTTTATGTGCAAAAAGCCAGGAGGCTTGGTTTGGGAGCTAACAATCTAATTGTATACATGTTAAAAACATTGTAATCAGTGGCAATAAAGTACCTACCAGTCAGAAGCCACGGACATGTAGACTGCCTTCCTAGTCAAATCTCCAGCTATAGCAGGCCTTCCGAACGGCCATGCGGTCCGCCAGGGCTGGTACCGCCAACCACGCCAAATCCCCATGCAGAGAAGGTGTTGTGTGCTCTGCAGCACACCGCTATTCGGTACAGGCCGCCGCCATTTTTTTTGCTGGATCGCACGAGCCGCCATTTTGGCGTAGCCTCGTGTCTCCAGCATGGGGGCGGCCATGTTTGAGGTGATCCAAACACCTCGTGGAGCTAGGGGAGGCGCCGGAAGGCGTGCAGAGGGGCGGAGCCGCCTCCTTTCTTCCTGGGCAGCCAGCCAAAAGACTTCCTGTTTGTGAAGACAGCGCTGTAACCTGTTGCAGTTAAACTCTGAGCATCAAGTGGTGAGCCTGGGGGGTCTATCTCTCTCTCGATCGATAGGGATCCCTAGCAGGTAACACTAAGGGGCTTTTGTGGCGCTGGGGGTCTGAAAAAAAAAAAAAAAGTTTTTTTTTATTTAACCACTTTACCACCGGAGGATTTTGCTGTCTTCCGTCCAGGCCACTTTTTGCGATTCGGCGCTGTGCGACTTCAACTGACAATTGCGCGGTCGTGCGACGCCGTACCCAAACGGAATTTACGTCCTTTTTTTCCTACAAACAGAGCTTTCTTTTGGTGGTATTTGATCACCTGTGCGATTTTTACTTTTTGCGCTATAAACAAAAAAAGAGCGTTTATTTTGAAAAAATAACAATATTTTTAACATTTTTTTATATGAAATTCCCCCCAAAAAAGATGTAAAAACCAATTTTTTTTAAAATTTTTTGGCCAATTTGTTTTATGCTACATATGTTTGGTAAAAAAAATCGCAATAAGCGTATTTTGATTGGTTTGCGCAAAAGTTATTGCGTTTACTAACAAAGGGAAAGATTTCTGTCATTTTTGGTGTTTTTTTTTTAACGCGTAATGGCGGGCGATTTGCGATTTTTTTTTTTTTTTTTTGCGGGACTGCGACATTGCGGCGGACAGATCGGACCCTTGACTGACATTTTTGACACTTTTGGGGGTACCAGTGACATTACTGCAGTAATCAGTGCTATATATATGCACTGTTACTGTAAAAATGACACTGGCAGGGAAGGGGTTAATTTTATTGGAGAGGGAGGGGTTAATGTATGCCTGGTGCTTACTGACGTGTAGGGGGGGAGGTGACTGTGTGAGTCATGGACAGATCGGATGTCCAGCTATGCTGAACACTCCGATCTGTCACTCCCTGTCACTATGGAGATCCGTGACTCCAGACTCGATCCCCGACGATCGGGTAAGAGCAGCGGCGATCGCCGCTGCTCCTCCCCTGGCCCGACTCCCGCTGTGAATGAAAACAGCGGGAGCGAGCCTCCGGCGGCGCGCAAGCGCCGCCCAGAAGGGGGAGTGTCTAACGACGTTAATACTACGTCGCTGGACGATAACGAACCACTCTGCCGCAGTAGTATTACTGTGAGCGGTTCTAAAGTGGTTAATTGAATTGTATTATCCGGGAAGTTACTGGAATAATCATGGACCCTGCCACACAAATTCCCCCACCTGTTTCCCTCGAGGGGGCCACGGGACCCGCCGGTGCACAGAGTATGGATGCATTTACAGCAGTTTTGGAGTCTTTGGTGGCTCGGGTGGAGGCAGCCTGTCAGGGACGGGGGTCAAGGAAGCGACCCCCGCCTACCCCTATATTATCTGACACCTCTGACTCAGATTCAGAGATGGTCACTGCAGCTGCAGGTCCCTCTGCAAGGGCTGTTACCTCAGGTAAAGCTCCCTCAGACAGTGAGGAGGACGTTCCTTCTCCCGCTATAATTCAGGAAGAAGCATTGGTGGACGCACTAGTTGTGGCAGTGCGGGAAACCTTAAGACTTGAGGTGTTACCGGCAGAGGCAACTGAAACAGAGATTCCCTTTGGTACTAACAAGCCCATCAAAACGGTGAAGGTTTTTCCTGTACCCAAGTGTTTTGGTAATAAAATTAAAGGAGAATGGGAGCATTCTAAGCGTACCTTTACGATTTCCAAGCGTATTGCTAGACGCTATCCATTTGAGGAATCCTTCATTAAGAAATGGACGGTACCACCAGTGGTGGATCCACCTATTTCCAGGCTGAATAAAGCCATGGTTATCCCAGTGGAGGACACTTCGTCCTTTAAGGATCCGGTGGATCGAAAGATGGAAGCAGAGTCCCGCACTATCTTCTCTCTGATAGGGTCAGCATTTAGACCAGTAATTGTTATTGGTCTAGTTTCCCAGACACTTACGGAATGGGCAAGATTGGTACGCCAAGACCTTAGGGGAAAAGATATTCCCCAGGAAACATCTGATTTGATGGAACAGATTATACAAGGGCTACAGTTTATCTGTGACGCAGCCTTGGACACTACTCCCCTATTAGGGCATGCATCTATGTCAGTGGTAATCCTCAGACGTGTGCTGTGGTTAAAATGCTGGTCAGCTGACCTAGGTTCCAAAAAGACCTTGACGAATCTCCCCTTTCAGGGGAATCGTCTATTTGGGGCCACCCTAGATGAAATTATTAAGGATGCCACTGGGGGCAAGAGCACTTTCTTGCCACAGGCTGCTAAAGCTAAGGGACCTCGCAACAAGCGAGGACCTTTCTTTACCGCCCATAAAGGGTTCGTACGCCCGGCTGGAACAAGCGGGAAAGGCAAGACTCCTCCAGGAGGGTTCAAGAAAGGCTGGTCGGACAAACAGAGGACCGACTCAGCCAAACCCGAGGCAAAGGATTACACAGCCTGAAGGTGCGCCCCCACCCGGGTTGAGGGTGGGGGGACGTTTTCACCGGTATTCAGGACATTAGATCGAGCATCGACTACTACTACCGGTGCGATTCTTCCCTTCCAACATTTAAGTACTACAGAGAGCGGTAGTCACCGTTCCCTGAATAGATCTTTTCCTTTTCCTAAGATTAGTCTCTATTCCCCACAGGAATCGGATCTGGTTGACCAGACAGACCAAGAAGCCTCTAGCCGGGTGACTTCGGTCCCTGAGGTTCAACCAGAAAAGATCACCCTTCCTGATAGGAATCAGGTATCTGATAAATGTGTGGGAACAGAAAACGACCAGACTTTCTCGGATGGTCGGGGCCAGATAGCTCTAGGGATGCCTGGTTCAGATCCAGTCAGCGCCAGTGGTCCTAGAAATTCTAGGCTGGCCTCGTCAAGCCGGCCTGGCCGACTTGGACATGCTAGTCGCAGACGTTCCGTGGGAACTTCGTCTCAGGGAATGTCTGTGGTCTCAAGGACCAATTTACCATCGTGCTTTACAGTCGCTGGTTTTAATGGCCTGGCCATTGAGACCCAAGTACTGAAGGACAGAGGGTTGTCAGCTTCAGTCATTCCTACCCTTATTAAAGCAAGGAAAGCGACTTCCAGCAAGGTCTATTATCACACATGGAAGACTTATATTGCGTGGTGCGAATCTTTAGGATTTCCTCTACGTACCTATTCGGTGACTCGAATATTGGCTTTTTTGCAAAAAGGGGTTGAGCAGAAACTAGCCTTGAGCACCATCAAGGGTCAAGTTTCAGCATTAGCAATCTTCTTTCAGAAACCTTTAGCTACCAAGTCCTTGGTGCGGAATTTCATCCAGGGGGTGCGGCACCTGGCTCCACCAGTCCGCGCGCCCTTACCGCCCTGGGATCTTAATTTAGTTTTGTCGGTTCTACAGAAACCTCCCTTTGAAAACATCAGGGAGATTCCCTTGCTTACTTTATCCCAGAAGGTGGCCTTCTTGGTGGCTATCACTTCTGCTCACAGGGTGTCAGAACTGGCTGCATTATCATGCCAGTCCCCATACCTAGTGATTCATAGGGATAAGGTAGTACTTCATCCTAAGCCATCCTTTCTTCCTAAGGTGGTTTCAGATTTTCATCTGAATGAAGATATTGTACTACCTTCCTTGTGTCCTCAGCCCAATCATCATCGGGAACATGCGTTGCATTCCTTGGATGTGGTTCGGGCAATCAGGGTATACCTGAAAGCTACGGAATCATTCCGTAAGACGGATTCACTTTTTGTGATCACGGATGGCCCCAGAAAGGGGTTGCCTGCATCTGCCGCGACCATTGCCAAATGGATTAGACAGACGGTGGTACAGGCTTATTCTATTAAGGGTCAGAGTCCTCCGTTCCCTGTTAGGGCGCACTCCACTCGAGCGCTCAGTACTTCCTGGGCCTTTCGCCATCAGGCGTCAGTGGTCCAGGTATGTAAGGCGGCCACCTGGTCGTCGGTACATACCTTTACAAAATGCTATAAAATTGATGTGATGGCATCGGCGGATGCCTCATTTGGCCGCAAGGTTTTGCAGGCCGCAATTTGAGGAGACCGGTGGTCTACCTCGAGGGTTTTTTTTCTGTTTGAAAAATTTCTTTTTGTTGAGTCTCATCATTAAGGATGAGCATTGTAAACTTCTAGTTGGCACCGGTTGGGCCTTCTAGATTGGGATTTGATTTCCATTTTCCCACCCCTCATTTGTGATACTGCTCTGGGACTTCCCGAAGGTGCTGTATCACCGAGGACTACGTCTGTCAATGAGCGATAGAGAAAAATGGATTTTTGTAAAATCTTACCGTAAAATCCTTTTCTCTTAGCTCATTGACAGACGTAGTCCCCGCCCCTCTGTTTTTGAGTTGGGTTGGGTTAAATTCTCTAAGCACTGCTTTTGTGACATAACTGATTTGCTGTGGCGGAGAGAGAGAGGATATACCCTCGGGGACTGCCCCTGGAGTGTGGCCAGAGCATTTTTATTTCCTGTCTAGTCCTGCTCCTGTGGAGGCAACATAACCCGAAGGTGCTGTATCACCGAGGACTACGTCTGTCAATGAGCTAAGAGAAAAGGATTTTACGGTAAGATTTTACAAAAATCCATTTTTTCCTGACCCCTACAAGATAAGCTGGGTTTCAGGAGCCCCGTTCAAATTGACTCCAGTCACAGGAGGCCCCACGTTCTGGTCCACAATGGAGCAGGCAATCTCTCACACAGCCCAGAGGCTTAGCTTCCTGGGTTCGGGTAGGCTGAGTCACTTTCGTGAAGGTGTTTTATTAATAGAACACTTTCTGGTTAAGCACATACAGTCACTCATACTGGTTGAATTGGCACCTGAATACTAGTGATCGACTGATTTTTGGCAAAGCCGATATATCGAGGGCTGATATGCACTTTCCCCGATAAATTGGAATCGGCCAAAGTGGCCAATATTGCCGATATTTCAGGGAAAGTGCTTGTACCGGAGTGATGCCTGCAGCTAGAGGCATCACCCCGGTACTGGCGTCCATAGCCGACGATCGGCTGTCTTGAAATGAGAAGTCGCTCGGCTATCACTACAAGGAGCGTGAGGGGGCGTCCCCCCCCCCCCTCCCGCTGCCTTCCACAGCTAGCCCGGGTCTCTGGTCCCACCAGGCAACCAGCCTGCACGGCTGCCGAAGACTTGATCAAAGCCGCATTCGGCTCTGATGGGGTCTCCATGTAAAAATCTGGAAGTGATGTCATAACATCACTTCCGGGTACGTGGTGCCAGATTAAAAAAAATTACAGCATTCAAAACAGCCAAACTTGGTGTTTTGAACGCTTTTAAGTGCGGAGGAGGGGTTTGGGGTCTTTTAGACCCCCAGATCCCTCCACAAGAATACCTGTCAAGAAAAAAAAAAATCAGTGCATATCGGCCGATACCGATATGCATTGGCCAACATATCGGTATCAGCAATGAAAAAGCGATATGGGTTGATCACTAGTTATTACATCCCTCATCGACCACTGTCATTTTCTGCAGAGTGCTGGTTTTTCAGCCTTTTGATTGGCCAGCGGGGGTGATGTCATCCTGCGCAAAGGCACAGAAGTCAGTGTACAATTAATGGAGAACTGCGAGCAGACAGGTAAGTGTGTACATAGCATGTCTTTTTTTGCAATAAAGAGCTGCTTTCTCTGTTTTCTTTAACTAAGGTTAAGTTCCACTTTAACGCATAGGAAAATAATCTTTTGTTCAAAGTTGCCACTGGCACCACCAGCTGCTACAGAGTCCACCTCTCACACTGTCCTAACATTATTTCCACTTTTCCACCATTTACGTAATTTTCATTCTTCATAGTAGGAGCAATAGATATAATCTATATTTGCTTTAACACATTTTAGATTTAGTACTTTACTTAGTTAAATAATGTATCTACATGTTGTAGATAGTATGAATGTAAGGAATGTGTGTTAACACAATGCACAAGGAAGGAAAAATTTGAATGGGCCCTAAATGCTCTGTGCATAAATTTAAAAGGATAGGTCCAAGTCCACCCTAAAACTAAAATCCCTGCATCTATAGGTCTCCACGTTCTAACAATTACCTATCTAGCCCTGTAAAGAAGAAATCAATATAAATTCCATTTTTGAAGCCGATCAGTGCTTTAAGTGGGCCGGTATACACTGGTACTCAGTACCGCCACTTCCAAATATGGCTCTTGAGCATACCGCCACCTCTCCGTGCGCCTTAGCACACCAGTACACTCATTTCGGACATCTGCACCCTCAATTGCCCCCCCCCCCCCAAGACCAGTCACCACCAGTGAGTCTCCGTGCTCCGGAGTCCCGGGGACCCTGATGTGGGGTGGGGGGGGGGATTTATAGGCTATAATAGAGTACCGGCACCTCTTCTGGGCCACTTAAAGCACTGAAGCCGATCCAACCTGATCTCCAGCAGAGGACATGGCCGACAATGGTTGTGAAATTAATGGGATGTGACGTCACCCATAAAGTTACTATGGGGCTTTCATGGCCGGCTGTGTCTTCTGCACCTGCCTCCACAGTGAAGCGGCGGCTGACAGCTCAATGTAAGTATACTGATTTCTTCTTTACAGGGTTAGATAGGTTACTGTTAGATCGTGGAGATCTTTAGATGTAGGGATTTTAGTGTTAAGGTGGACTTATCCTTTAACGTGTAGTTCCTTCCTAGTGTGGCACCCTCTAGTGTGTGCTCCTAGTAGAGGCAGAATAGCAAAATTTACCTGACTCATGTTACAGTCTGTGGGTCTTAACTGAGTCAGGGTTCACTGGAGTTCAGGGCTGTGTGATTCATCCTGGCAGCTCTGCGGTGCCTCCCCCTGGTGTTAGAGGAAGCTGCCCTGAATATATATGGGGCCTCGGCCAATCCCCAGTGCTGGGCTGGCAAGGGGCAGATACAACCCCATAAATAGACATGAGCCAGTCCAGCAAGGGGAGTCGGATAAAAGATGGAGATGCAGAGTTCAGAAGGCTTTTTCCCTTCCCCCCCCCCCCCTCCTCCCTCCTCTTTCCTTCCTTTTTTCTATTTCCCCCTTTCCCTTCACTCCCTCCCTTTCACTATTTTCATTCCTTTTCTTCATCATTTCTAGACCTTCATCACTTTAAACAAGGTGTCTGTGTTCGACCCTCACACCAGGGCTTTCACTTAACTCCTTGTTTTTTTGCGAGTTCAGAAGGCTATCGTGGCCCTACGGGGTACCCCCTAGTCTGGGGGGGGGTTCCTGCCGTGGTCGGGGGCTCAGGTTCTGGAAGGATCCTGCCATAGAAACTAATGAAGAAGGCTTTGTTGGAGGCACGGGAGCAAAGAGAGGACGGAGTGAGTAATTTTAACACTGTTGGGGACTAACAAAGGGGGAGGCTGCCACATACAGAGTCTCCCTTGAAGACAGCACTGGGCTTAAGTCTTCTGCCTTTCCCTGAGATATATCCAGTGAGTCAGCTGGGTGGGCTGGTGAAGAGTCCCTACTACTACCATATACACTACTAACCATATACACACCTTACTTTCCATTCATCAAGACTCTACCATCCCTACTACTAACCGTAAATACACACATCACCATTTACACACAAATACACAATATTCTTTCTAAACATCAAGACTTTCAACACCAGCTGCTGGCCATACACACCATTCTACAGTATCTCCTTTCATGCCAAACCAAATTAACTGCTCTAAATATTATAAGTTTCAAGCAGCAACTTACAGTAAGATACCACAAATTAAAAATCAAAAACAAAAAGTTGCGCTGTGATAGATGATAAATAAATGTGAATAAATATATTATATATATTAAATATATTAAAAAATGTGAATAAATATATACAGATAAATGGCAATAATCAATTAAGTGAAAGTCCTAAATCAATGATAAATGCAGATTCTTTCCCTGGTAACAACAGCGTGTGTAGTAAATATTGACATTCCACCACCGACAATGTGAATCCACCACCGTATGAAAAGCCTGCTTACTGAAAACAAAAGACCACTAAGGGCCAGCTGCGCCAAAGATATACAGGTAAGGTAACCAATTGCGGCTTGTCCACTGCAGTTCCTAAATCCACTGGTAGATCAAATGTAGATCTCCAAAAGAACAATAAGAGCTCCATAGTGTAAAACCATATGATATCTTTATTAAAATAAGGTAAATATTGCACTTACTTCAGTAAAATTTCAGTCAGCCAGGAAATGAAAAAAGTAGCCGGCCGCTGCTTCTGGGATTTCCGTAGCTATCGGTGACATCAGCACGTCGCAACCCGAGGCATTTCGTCACAAGTGACGTCATCCTGGGGTAGAATGGTGGTGGAATCTCAATATTTACTACACACGTTGGTGTTACCAGGAAAAGAATCTGCCTTTATCATTGATTTTGGACTTTCACAATTCACTTAATTGATTATTGCCATTTATCTGTATATATTTATTCACATTATTTAAATATATATCAATATATTTATTCACATTTATTTATCATCTATCACAGCGCAACTTTTTATTTTTGATAATGCCACTTGATCTTCACTACTCCATCCTGGACATAAGCATGGGATACAAGGCAGATGAAGAGGCCCATTTTAACCTCTTCTGGACCGGAAGGATTTACCCCCTATTGACAAGGCCATTTTTTTGCGATTCGGCACTGCGTTATTTTAACTGACAATTGTGCGGTTGTGCGAAGCTGTACCCAAATAAAATTGACGTCCTTTTTGTCCCACAAATAGAGCTTTCTTTTGTTGGTATTTGATCACCTCTGCGATTTTTATTTTTTGCGCTATAAACAAAAAAAATAGCGACAATTCTGAAAAAAAAACAAAAAAACTGTATTTCTCTTACATCCTCCGAGGATGGCGGCGGGTGACGAGCGGCTCCACCTCCCGTTATTTTTTATTTTTTACACGTATCGTCCTAATAAAGGACTTAATCAGCGGGGGTAGAGTCTCGCTGTCACCCTGTTCCTTAAATATCATCAAGCCATCGGGAGGTGGAGCTGCTCGTCACCCGCCGCCATCCTTGGATCAGTTGTGCTCAGGAGCTGCATTTATTGCAGCAGCACTGTGTCTCCCTGCATCTGAGACACGGTGCTATCTGGAGAGAGCTGTCACGCTTTTACTGCTTATATTTATGTAAGTGCGGTTCTTTTATTTATGGTTTGAATAAAAGTTTTTAACAGAGAGCACTTAGATCAGTCCTTTTATTGCATGGTATGCTTATTGGTGAGCGGATACTGTCTGGATTTGACCAGCTGACCAGCCCCCTGTGTAAGCCGTGGATGCAAGGAATCTGCCTTGATGTTAACCCTTTCAGGGAAAGTGCTGATTTTTTCATGTCAGGTGAGCACGGTGTAATCACAGGTGGAGGAGATCCTATTGTTTTTCCAACTTTCCTGCACCATATGGACTGTTCTGGGACTTCTGGCTTATAATGAGAACTATCCTCTCATATAAAATCCCAAGGATATTGCCTTACCTTCCTTGGGGGTGGTTCGGGCGGTCTGGGTTTTCCCGGTCCGCCACTGAGTCTTTTCGGAGGTCTGACTCCCTGTTTGTCCTTCCTGAGGGTCCTCAGAAGGGTGCGGCAGCGTCCGCAGCAAACATGTCTATCTGGATCAAGGGGGCGATTGTTCAGGCCTATTCAATCCAGGGTTAGGTTCCTCTTTTCCCTGTCCGGGCTAATTCTGATTGAGCTGTCCGTGCCTATTGGGCATTTTGCCATCAGGCTTCTGTGGCTCAGGTGTGCACAGCGGCAGCTGGTTGTCTGTGCAACTTTTCACTGGATTTTACACACTTGCTGTGATGGCATCCTCGAATGCTTCCTTTGGCCGCAAAGATTTGTTGTTTTGTGTAGACATGTGTTTCTGTCTCTTTTCTGGGTGTCTTTGTCCAGGGTTGGCTCTTGTTGAGCTTTTGTTGTCCTGTTGGCTCAGTTTGTTTCGACTCTGGCCTGGTTGCACGTTGCCTTTTAGTTTTGTTGCGTCTTCCCAACCCTCACACCTACACTGTGTTGGGACATCCCACTAGTGAAGGCTAACTGAACGGGCGGCGACTGTCAGAGGACGTAAGAGAAAATAGAATTTTTGTAAGAACTTACCGTAAAATTCTTTTTTCTGAGTCCTCTGACAGTCACCGCCCCCGCCCCTCTTCTTTTTGGGGTTGATAGTCTTCATATACTGCTTGCTACAAAACTGGAGAGCAGCTCCTAGTGGCTTATGGGTAATAGCTGAGGAGCAGCCCCCTAGAGGTGTGTTATGTGTAAAGGCTTTTGTTTGTTAACCATTTACTGCCTAGCCTGCTCCTGCAGAAGAGGCCATTACCCACTAGTGAAGGCTAACTGAACGGGCGGCGACTGTCAGAGGACTCAGAGAAAATAATTTTACGGTAAGTTCTTACAAAAATAAATTTTTTTCACTTTCTGCTATATAACATTCCCAATAAAAAAAAAATCTATTTTTTTTTTCTTCATTATAGGCCAATTTGTATTCTGCTACATGTTTTTGGTAAAAAAAAAAAAAAAAACATCCCCAATAAGAGTATATTGACTGGATTGCACAAAAGTTATTGCGTCTACAAACTAGGGGAAAGATTTATGTAATTTTTATTTATATATTTTTTACTAGTAATGGCGGCAATCAGCGATTTTTAGCGGGACTGCGAAATTGCGGCGGACAGATCGGACACCGAACTGACATTTTTCGGGGGGACCAGTGACATTACTACAGTAATCAGTGCTAAAAATATGCACTGTTACTGTACTGACACTGGCAGGGAAGGGGTAAACCCCAGGGGCAATCAAAGGGTTAAATGTGTCCCTAGGGGGAACTTTCTGTGTGGGGAATGTACTTATGGAATGAACACAGGGACCTATGTTCCTAAATAGCAGGAACACAGTTCATTACTGAAAGAACAGTGGTCTGCCGTGTTTGTGTTTACAACGGCAGACCACCATTCTGTCTCCACAGGGAGCAATCGTGGGTGCCCCGCGGCAATCGTGGTCTCAGATCAGCTTCCCCTCTGGCAAATGGGAAGCGCGCGAGTGCTTCTACTTTGTTTTGCGGTAACCTGCCGACCTGCCACAGTATATGTACGGCAGCTGGTTGGCAAGTGTTTAAAATTGACTCATGTTGCACCTACTAAAATAAATAAAAACAATAGAATACATTACAGTCGTACACGTTAATGTCAGGCAATGTGTATTTTCACATTTAACGTTCTTGGAGTGATTTCTTAAAAAGCACGTTTCCAGGTTGATGATTGAAGCTGTGTGGATTTGAAGTGTGATTACAATTTTGACTGAGACAGCTTTCATGCTGGTTGAAATATACAGTAACTAACCTTTATACACAGGAGTAGATCACAAGCGATTTCCATATGTGCATCCATCACTGCTTCAGTAGATGTCCTGATGGCTTGGATGGTGCTCGTGCCAAGGAACTCCTTGACAAACTGTAAAATAACATTTAACATTTTTATGATAGGCTGAAACAATGATAAAAAAAAAAATAAAATACTGTCAAGTTTAAGATACCACAGCTATTGGAATCCTGCTGTTTGCTGTGCTCCATTATCCATGTATTCCATTGGGCTCCTTGGTCTTCAATTGAGTTCATCCTCAAGAAGAAACAACAATGGCCTTCTCAGACATCATAATAATCTAAATAATATTTTGGGAAATCACACAACTTTCTTGAGTACAATATAGAGCAGATGTTAACTATCCGCATACTGTACATAATAATTCTAAATAATTATTAACTTAAGAGAGGTAAATTAACTTTGTTCTCTAATAAATTACTAAAATCCAGTTGGCTCTGATGGTAATAGGACATAACTAGAGTTCATCAGCTGGAAACATCATCTGAAATTAGGTAGGAAGCCAGGTTAGTAAAATATCTAAAAAAAAAAAAAAAAAAAACGTAGATATAGAGATATAAAGATACATATCTATATACAGTATCTCACAAAAGTAAGTAGACCCCTCACATTTTTGTAAATATTTTATTATATCTTTTCATGTGACAACACTGAAGAAATTACATTTTGCCACAATGTAAAGTAGTGAGTGTACAGCTTTTATAACAGTGTAAATTTGCTGTCCCCTCAAAATATCTCAACACACAGCCATTAATGTCTAAACCGCTTGCAACAAAAGTGAGTACACCCCTAAGTGAAAATGTTCAAATTAGGCCCAATTAGCCATTTTCTTTCCTCGGTGTCATGTGACTTGTTAGTGTTACAAGGTCTCAGGTGTGAATAGGGGAGAAGGTGTGTTAAATCTGGTATTATCGCTCTCACTCTCTCATACTGGTCATTGGAAGTTCAACTTGGCACCTCATGGCAAAGAACTCTCTGAGGATCTGAAAAAAAGAGTTGATGCTCTACATAAAGATTGCCTAGGCTATAAGAAGATTGCCAAGACCCTGAAACTGAGCTGCAGCACAGTGGCCAAGAACATACATCGGTTTAACCGGACGGATTCCACTCAGAACAGGCCTTTCCATGATCGACCTAAGAAGTTGAGTGCATGTGCTCAGCGTCATATCCAGAAGTTGTCTTTGGGAAATAGATGTATGAGTGCTGCCAGCAATGCTGCAGAGGTTGAAGGGGTGGGGGGTTAGTTTGTCAGTGCTCAGACCATAGGCCGCACACTGCATCAAATTGGTCTGTGTGCCAGTTGTCCCAGAAGGAAGCCTCTTCTAAAGATGATGCACAAGAAGGCCTGCAAACGGTTTGCTGAAGACAAGCAGACTAAGGGCATGGGTTACGTCTGATGAGACCAAGATAAACATATTTGGTTCAGATGGTGTCAAGCGTATGTGGCGGCAATCAAGTGAGGAGTACAAAGACAAGTGTGTCTTGCCTACAGTCAAGCTTGGTGGTGGGAGTGTCATGGTCTGAGGCTGCATGAGTGCTGCTGGCACTGGGGAGCTACAGTTCATTGAGGGAACCATGAATGCCAACATGTACTGTGACATGCTGAAGCGGAGCATGATCCCCTCCCTTTGGAGACTGGGCCGCAGGGCTGTGTTTCAACATTATAAGGACCCCAAACACACCTCCAAGATGACCACTGCCTTGCTAAAGAAGCTGAGGGTAAAGGTGATGGACTGGCCAAGAATATCTCCAGACCTAAACCCTATGTGGCATCCTCACACAGAAGGTGGAGGAGCGTAAGGTCTCTAACATCCACCAGCTCTGTGATGTCATCGAGGAGGAGTGGAAGAGGACTCCAGTGGCAACCTGTGAAGTTCTGGTGAACTCCACGCCCAAGAGGGTTATGGCAGTGCTGGAAAATAATGGTGGCCACACAAAATATTGACACTTTGGGCCAAATTTGGAGGTGTATAAGAAAGTGAGGGTCCTTTCACACGGGCGTTCCCTATGTCCGTTTTTCAGTAACAGTTCTTAACCTGGTACATCCTTGCAAATACACGCGGAGAGAAAACAGGTTAATACACACAAGACAGCAAACAGTTCACATTTTCATAAGAACCTGACAGAGGAGCCTCCCACCAATTTGCATAGGAAGAAGGTTGTCCTGTCTACAGGCCACCCAGATGGGGATGGCCCAGCTTGATGTGCCAGGGGGAGAGTTAGGGTCGCCCTTCACTAAATCTGCAGTGAATGAGTCATATCAAGAGTGCCTTGAGTGGTGAGGATGACTTCTTTGGAGCTCTCACCCAACACATAACAGATCGGTCTGAAATGGGAAATAACTCTTCGCTTTCTCCGTTTCCCGGGGTCAGGTGTTGTAGGCTCACTAGCCCCATCTTCCCGCTTGACTATTTCTGTCTCCTGCAGATCAGCTTCTCTCTTCACTACTACTGGTCTCTCTTCCTCCACTGTAGAAGAGGCATACACTTCTAGCCCATCTGCTGGCAGGAAGGGTAAGGGATCACACCTGGGGACCACAAGGGCTTACAGCTGCTTCACCAGATCTGTGTTGGTCCCCACGATCAACGAACTTCCTAGAGACTCTGGTAACTAAGGGCACACAATGGCCAGTGTGTCGAAGTTCCAAGGCTTTCCAATCTACTGACCACACGATAACTTGATCTGCAGATAGCCATCACAAGCTTAATTGTCTGTTTGAATACCCTGGATCTCGATATCTTCCAACTTCCTTAGAGGTATGTACGAAAAATACCTCTCATAAAAGTCTCTAGTCAGCAAGGTCACCTGAGCACCTGAATCAAGAAGGGCTCTTGTGTAAATTCCTTTCACCAAAACAGGCACTACAGACAGAGGGCCTACTAACTTGGCAGAAGGTTTGGTGGAAACATTTAAAATGTTAGGCCTATCTTAGTGGATTTACACTTCTTTTCTCTTTTGGTGCCGGAGACGCTGTTTCCGGGGACTTTTTGAGGTCGGTAGACACTCTTCACTGAGACAGCATAAGTGGATACAACTGCAGGTGGTCTCCATTGTTCCCTTGCAATCCCATAAAGGGTTCTTCCTGAAGGCCCAGACCTTTTCCCCATCCTTGGGTCACTTCTTTGTGATCCACGCCAGTCTTCTACCCTTTTCAATGGACTTGGGCATACTCTCTGGTGATGACCTACGCCTCCACAATTTAGGCAGACGTCGGAATTCATTGGCTTCTTGCTAGGCGCAACAGATGAGTCTGGGAGTATGTTTCCATCCATAACACCCTTGTTGGAAGACTAAATGAGCTTTGCTGCCAACATGTTTACCACTTCCATCATCTGAGACACCTGTATCTTTAACGCAGCTATTTCAGACTTGATGTCTGCTTCTTTGCACAACCTAGGGGTGGTGACTGGGACAACTTTTGCAACTTGACTGACTTGGCTCGATTGCCTGGTCATCATCTCTTGTAACTGGAACACCTGAGTCTTTAGTAGCTTGATCTCTGGGCCACCACCGGCTGTACTGGCCACCCTGACCCCAACAACAGACTCTGACCTTTGGCCCTTCTTCTTACTTTCCAGTATAGCCTCCTCTTCCCGCACAATTTGGATCAGATCCGGGTACTTCAAGACACCACCATCTTGATGGGTTCTCAACAGGAGGGTGATGGGGTATAAGGGCTGAGCACCCCGCAATATTTGGTGTACACGGACTTTATCATCCACCTTCTGGGGATCCAAACCCTTCTTCAGTAAGATTTGATGCAGTGTCTTGTCCAAACGTCTCACATAGTCGGACATCTTCTCTTCTTCATCCTGGAAAGTGTGCTCAAACTGGTACATGAGGTCAGGAGCCTTCTCAGTGTACCCAAACACATTCTGCAAAAAATTCAGGTAGTCTTGAACGACACAATCTTTCTTACTGAGCTTCAGATTGCGGATGGCATCTGAAGCAGGCCCTCTTAAACTCTCTATAATTCTCTGCTTCTTATGGGCCTCAGGAATGTCCCATTCATCCAAGGCTTGTATGGCTTGGTCCAGCCACTCTTCAAAATTGAAAGCAGGAGAGAGCGGCACCAGCTTGGTGTAGCATAAAATGTATTGGTAGACAATAAACATAGTAACTTACATAGAGGTAAGAATAAAATGGTGTAGTGAGTGATGAAAGATCATCTGTCTCCTTCTCCATCTTGTGCGGCGTGGGGCGGGAGCAGGGTGCCGGCGTTCCCCTGGGGAACTCGAGGGGAGGGGGTGTTTAACAGTAACATGTAACACCCTAGCCTTGAAATGAATTTAGCATTTTTTAATGTTCCCCTTAAGCATCTTTGAAATCACTGCTTCCCCACTAATCAGGGAATGGTGATCATGTTAACATTGGCATGTCCCCCAGGACAGTGCCCGGCCCGCAGGTGCAGGCATCATCCTGGTACTGCCAGTGGTTGACTTTCTTGTAAAAGCAATGCTGCTGGCTAATAAGGCACTGGATTACTTTTACAAGCTGCATGAGGAAACTTCCCCCCTGCCACTGCCTTCTGTGGCTCTCCCAGACTCTCCCTTGCCGCTGAGAGACCTGAGCCGACAATTCCATTTGCTAACCATAGAGCTGACCGGGGCCCGGTATAGCCCCAATATCTCTATGGTCTGAGAAACAGGAAGCGATGAGCATTTCAGCATTTCATTACTTCCGGGTTCGCCAGTTGTAAACAAGCCATTAGTGGTTTGAAAAATGCAAAGGATCATACTGATCTCGGTATGATCTGAAGCTTTTAAGGGCAGAGGAGAGACCTGGGGTCTAATAGTACATGTCACTGCCTATTGCTATCACAAGGGATATTTATATTCCCTGTGATAATAATAAAAGTGATTAAAAAAAGTGTAAAATTAAAAGGCAAATGGACGGGCCCGTCCCACACGCATGTGTTAACAGAGATCGCACCATGTGAGGTATCACCGCAAACATCAGATCGAGAGCAATAATTCTAGCAACAGACCTCCTGTGTAAATCTTAAGTGGTAACTTGTAAAGGCTTTTAGGCCTCTTTTACACTTGCTTCGACTTTAACACACATTAAAGCCCAGTAGAACCCCAGCTCAGATGTACCCCCGCTCAGCAGATCCCCAGCTCATTATCATCTCTGTAAAGCAGATCCCTAGCTTTTTTTTTACACTTATTCAGCAGATCCCCTGCTCAGCAGTACCCCCCCCCCCCCCTTCTGCTGATGTCCCACTGAGAAGTTCCCCCAGCTCACCTTCCTGCTGCTCCACGCTGCGCACCAGATGTGATATCTACACCAGACACTTCCAGTATATATACACATGAACTGGAAGTGGCTGATATCTCCTACCTGCAACACCTCAAAAAAAAAAAGAAAAAGTGTGTCCAATGCCAAGTGTAAATGAGCCCTTAAAGCTTCGCCTATGGATAAAAAAATGTACGTAGTTTATGGCCGTTGCAGAGGCCTGAGCAATTTTAAAGCATGACATGTTTGGTATCTATTTACTGTATGTAACATCATCTTTTATATTTTACCAAACAATAGGGTATTATATTGTGTTTTTGTGCATCATTAAAGTGTATTTTTTCAAAGAAAACTGTGTTTGAAAAAAACGCTGCGCAAATACTCTGTGACATAAAAAATTGCAACACCTACCATTTTGTTTTCTAGGGCCTCTGCTTTAAAAAATGTGTAATGTCTGGGAGTTTTTCTATAAAAAAAAAAAACAAATTTTAACATGTAAACGAAAAGTGTCAAAAAAGGGCTGGCCTTCAAGTGGTGAGGTTTGGATTTAAATTTCAGAGAATTCATGGTGGAGAATACAAAATAGATATATTAATATCTGTATGAATGCTCCCACAGCAGCTGGTTCTGTCAGCAATAGTGCACTCTACAGCAGTGCCCTGGATGGCAGTAAAAACCTGGCAGGGGTTTAAATCCTTCCCAACTCCACCACCTTCACATTGAAATTGGATAATCTGCATTCACATTCCCGATTCTACTTGCTACACATATGGATGTGCCATCCCTTACAATTCAGTGACATTTATTGAATGTATGATATGTTGAGATCGAATAAAAACTGCTGTATTCAATAAAATCCAGGCAAGTGAATGTTCTAGATCTGCCAGCTATATGCATACCTTCTCAGTCATGCAAATAATTTATAGATAAAAGCTGTTTGCATTCAAGGGGATTCACATTTACGTGCAGTTGCAAAATGTGTGCATGTCATAGCACTGTATACTTTGATATAAAAACTGATGAAAACTGTGGCTTGATAGATAAAATTTGATTGTACACCATAGAAACAAAGTAAATCAAACAGTGCCAAAATGCAACTGAGAATGTTAGAATGACTTCTAAAATTCCTAAAGTGTATGTGTACAATAAACTTTTTTTTTTTTTTTTAACTGTTTTGGATATGGTAGGGAAAAATTACAACCCTTGCCAGTTTTTTTTTTCTTTCTGTGTACCATCATGGATATTTTTCCTTTCTTTCCTGGTCCAGAAATGCAGCAGGAAATTTGAGAAAATCTTCCTCCTAGATAGTTGTCCTCAGAACAGATGTCCTTATTGCAAAGTTTGCCCTTTCCCAGTTCTGGTTTTCCCCTTTCTTTCTCTGTAACAATGGTCACCAGTACAAAGAGAGGGATGAATGTACCCTATGGGGACACAGATAGCAATAAAACATGACAGTAAATTGATTCTTTAAACCAGGGTTTTAGGGTTGTTGGCAATGTAGGAGTCAGTAAGAGGAACCACTATTTGCAGCGGTGGACCAGAAAATTGACTCTTCTGGAAGTGACGACTTCTGAAGAGACTTTGGAGGACAATTTCTTTTCAATGGAGCACATGTCAGCATTGGGGATGGGCTTAAAGTTTGAGTGAAATGTAAGTTCGACTCGAACATCGGGTGTTAATGTGTTTGCTGAACACACAAACAAAAGGGGCGCTCAACGGGAAGCTTGCAGTGCATTGATTGAGGATGATTGGCCAAAGCATGCACCTGACCTGTATCCTTTGGCCAAACACAACACAATATACTGTGAGAATCATGATTGGCCAAAGTCAGTGCAGCCGCGTGTAGTGCGTTAGTGGAAATTAGGCAGGGTAGTTAGTGGATTGCATGTTCAGTCAGTTTAGTGCACTCAGTGTAGTGTAGTTTTGTAAGTAACAGTGTAGTAGTGCCACTGAGGTGTTGGTGTGTACAACACTTCTGTGTCACCCCACTGATGCCATTTTTCTTTCATTAATATTTTTTTTTTTTCTTTTTATCATTTTTTTTTTCAGCATCAGGTTCTGTTGCTGCATTATTAGTACTCCCCCTTCTGTGTCACAGGTGTTATTCCTTCTGCGTCAGCAGTGTTTTTTTTTTTTTTGGCGTAGCAGCACTAAGAATATTTAGGGCATTATTGCTGTCCTTCTTTCTGCAATACAGGTGTTCCTCTTTCTGCGTCAGCAGTGGTTTTTCTTTTTTTGCTTTCTTTTTATTTAAATCTTATTTTAATTATTATTATTACTATACATTTTTTTTTTTTTGCCACAGCAGCAGAACTAAAAATTTACAGGGAACAATTCTGTTCCTCCATTCTGCATTGCAGGCATTCCTTCTCTGTGTCATCAGTGGTTCCCCTTGTTTTTTTGTTTTGGCTTTTTGAATTTGTTTTTTATTTTCCAGCAGCAGCTAAAAAAAAAAAAAAAAAAAAATACTACATGATTGCTGTTCCTTTTTCTGAGTCACAGGTGGTCTTCCTTCTGTGTCACCACTGTTTTTTTTGGCTTTCTTAATTTTTTTACATTTTTTTTTTTTGCAGCATTAAAAGAAAAATTCTCCACAATTGCTGCACCCTTATTTTCTTTGTTAAAAAAAAAATGTATTAAAATGGTTTATAGTGCATTAAGCACAAAAGTATTGCGCCCAAGCACCATATTCCCATCCCACACACTATAATAAAAAGTTATAAAAATGTCCCCCAAAAAATAAAAAACAATAAAAAAAATGGTTTATAGGTCACCAAGCAGTGGGGAGGCTAAGGACTGTGATGTGGTGGGCTGAGGTGTGGTGTGTGTGTGTACAATAAATTGGGGGAGGCTGAGAACTGTTGGCTATGAAATGTGAACATGAAATGTGGGGGGGGCAATAAGCACAGTAATGTGAAGGGGGCTGAGGACAGTAATGCGGGGTAGCTGAGGACTGTATTGTGGGGGGGGGGGGGGGATTGGTGGACTGAGGACAGTAATGCGGGGGGGAGGGTGATGTAAATAGGGGCAGAGGATAGTACTGTCAGGGGGTCAATGACAAGGAAGTGTGAGAACATTACTATGAAAGGAGTGGAGGGGGGTGATGTAAAGGGGGACATGAGGACACTCATCAAGAGGGGATCTTGATGTGAGGGAGGAGGGGACTGTAATGTGCAGTGAGGACTGAGGATGCTGATGTAAGAATGGGCTCAGATCTGTGCATGTGGCACACACATTTTAATGGGCTGAACTACCCGCGAGAAACATAGAGAAAAAAGTCCTTGACCTTTTTTTCCCCAATATCGTGCAAAACCAAGCCGCATGGTGCTGCGGCAACATGCTGTTTGGCACATGCGAAAAGATGCCACGGGTACTGACGTGATATTTGGACCTCTGCTAGAAGAAAACTTTACTGACTGGACCTCGGAGAATTTTAATTCAATACCCCTGATGTAGAGGATAACATACAGCAGTCTTCAAAGGATGGTTTTCATTTCCCAGAAACCCCAGAAGTCGTACATGGCTGGGAGGAGGTAGTTCCTGACAATGTCATCCTTAGTGACCCAGAGGACTCAGAATCTCATGCCTCTGCAAACTTACGCTGCATAGGCTCCCTGATTCTTCAAAGTCTGCGAAAGGACCAGAGGATTCGTTATAGCAAGGAGTAGGATCATTACTGGTTGGCAGCCCTTCTTGTTCCATGTTACAAGGGTAAAGTTGCAGCTCTCATCCTGCCTTCGCAGAGGGAGCAGAGGATGAAGCATCTTGAGGGCCCCTTGAAGAAAAAATTGTGTAACAGCTTTCCAGACACTGGGAGGTTACCTTTTCCTGGACAACATTTTTCTGAGGCTTCATTCAGTCAAAGGAAGAGCGGTGGAGAAGGCGGCCGGCTGACCGATGCCTTTGAACAATTCTTTAGTCCTCAGCGCCCAGGGCTGTTAGGTTTAAGCAACCATTGGCAGCATCTGCATCATATGGTGCAGGATTATCTAGGGGCAAGAGCAGACTTGGAGACCTTTCCAATGAGTATCCACTGGGTTACTGGGCCTTGAGGATGGACCACTGGCCAGAACTTTCTCAATATGCAATCGAGCTACTGGCCTGCTTTGCATCCAGTGTTCTTTCCGAACAGACATTCAGTGCTGCTGGAGGTTTTGTGATGGATAAAAAAGTGCATATGTCCACAGACATGTTGACTGACTGACAATTATCAAAATTAATCAGTCCTGGACCAATAGCAGCTACCAAGCCCCTGATGCTGATGTAACCAATTTAATTTTCTAGGGATCTGGGATCCCTTGAACACTGCCTATGCTTCCTATCCTATTCCTGAATCTTGATTATGCTAGCTTCCAACAATGTTTATGGTTTAGAGCACAACCAACACGCAAAACCCAATTTTTATGCACCTGTTTGACAGGTGCATGTAATTTTCAATTTTTTTTTTCTAATTTTTAACAGCAGTGCCTGTTTCTGTGCCCAACAAGGGTTACTGTGATGGTTTACAGTGTTCAGGCACCACTAGGGATGAGCGAACAGTTTGGGCCAAAAATAAGTTTGGCCTGAACAATGCCCATTCAGGTCCTTGCCTAACACCTGAACTTTCGGAGCACTTAGCAGGATGTCCGCCCACTGAGTGCACAGTCAATAAGTGTTGTGGCTTTCCCGCTGAGAGCTAAATTAAAAAAAATTTAAATTTAAAAAAATTGGGGTAAAAACGGCTTGGGGGGACCTTTTGTGTCTGGTATGGATTTTAGGGGAACCCCATAAAAAAATTAAGAAAAAAAATTGCATGGGGTCCCCCCCCCAAAATCCCTTTGGGTCGGGTATAGATTTTAAGGGGAACTCTACGCCAAAAGAGTTTTTAAAAGAAAGGCGTGGGGTCCCCCCCAAAATCCATACATGCCATTTGGGTGTGGTATAGATTTTAAGGGGAACTCCACGCCAAAATATAATAAAAATGGCGGGGTCCCCCTCAAAATCTATACCAGACCCTTACCTGAGCATGCAGCCTGGCAGGCCAGGAAAGGGGGGGCCGAGCAAACGCCCCCCCTGAACCATACCAGGCAGCTTTCCCTCAACATGGGGCGAGTGCTTTGGGGTGCCCCCCAAAGCACCTTGTCCCCATGTTGATGGGGACAAGGGCCTCTTCCCGGCATCCCTGGGCTGTGGTTGCCGGGGTCTGTGGGCAGGGGGCTTATCAGAATCTGGAAGCCCCCTTTTAAAAGGGGGCCCACTCCATGTGAATGGGTATCGAGTACATCATACCCCTACATATTCACCAAAAAAGTGTCAAAAAGTAATACCCAGGAAACAGTTTTTGACAAGTCCTTTATTAAAAAAGAAAAAAAAAATAGTGTCCCTCGATGTAAATCCATCATCAATCACGCTGCCCGCAGGACCTGAAAAATAGAGAAAAAAATGCTTTTGCCTCCTGCCGTCTGCCTCCTCTCCTCTTTGATAGTTCTTACAAAGGCGGGGCCACCCGGCTACTTCACCCAGGGGCACCGCCCCCTTCTGATGTTGCATAAAGTCATGTGACATCAGTAGGGGCGGTGCCGCTGGGTGGCATTACCGGGTGGCCCTGCCTCTTGCCTATATAAGAACTGTCAAAGCAGAGAGGAGGCAGATAGTGGGGTCTGGCGGGCGTCGTTATCGACAATGGATTTACATCGAGGGACACTATTATTTTATATTTAATAAAGGACTTGTCAAAAACTGTTTCCTGTGTTTCATACTTTTTGACACTTTTTTGGTGAATGGTTGGGGGCATGGTGTACCCGATACCCATTCTCATGGAGGGGGGGCCCCCTTGTTAATCCCGGATAAGGGTCTGGTATGGATTATGGGGGGGGGGGTCCTATGCTGTTTTTTTAATTTTGGCTTGGGGTTCCCCTTAAAATCCATACCAGACCCGAGGGCCCTGATATGGACTGGGGGGAGGGGGACTCCATGCCACTTTTAAATAAAAAAAAAAAAAATTGCCGGCAATACATTACATCCACAAGCAAGTTTTAATGACATTTTTTTCCTTTAGAAATGTCAGTATTGCTGCAGCAGGCTCTATACATCATACAGATGCTCCACTTTACAAGCAGACTAAGAGGACCCCCCAGGCACAATATTTAAAGGAACTTTTTGTTTTTATTGTTTCACTTTAAGCATCATTAAAATCACTACTTCTTTAAAAATGATAATTAAAAAAATTAAAAAAAATTTTGCATTGATACATGTCCCCAAAGGCAGTACCCAGTTTCCCTGTTCGAGATGTTCTGGTGCAAACCAAACAGGGGGGGGGGGCCTGTTTGGCCCATATTTAGTCAGCATTACCACCTCTTTCTCGCTATGAGCATAATAGCACTTCAGTAATACCCCATGTAACCTGAAGCCTAGGGAAAGATCACATTGTATCAGGAAGGATGTGAAGGTTGTCGTATTGGTATTGGTATGGGTATGGGTGTGTCAGTGTGTCAGTGTATGTCGACACACATGCTTTGCAATGTCTTTTTGTTACTAACCCAGCTTCCCTTTTAACGTTCCCTTGCTTCCACTTGTTGCTGATTTTAACCTGGATTTCTGTCAATGCTATAACAATGCTGCATTTTGTATGCTATTTTTTGCTAACCACAGTGTGTTCAGCTGCTTACCCTTTCTGTATTGCATCTGCCTGCTCTTTGCTAAGTCTGGCATGTTTCTTCCCAACACACTTGTCTGCTGTTTGGGTACCTCCCTGCCCGCCTGTCGCTGACCTCACATGATCCTTTGACTCTGCATATCCTTCTGACCTGACTTCCTATTTTTGTTGCCTATATCTGCGTTCTCAAGTTTAAGCAAGTCAAAGTTTTGAGACAGACAATCATTTTACTCCATGCCCTTGTGCCAGCTGTCATTACTGTTGCCAACCTCCCGCAGCATTTTTTTTACTGACAAAACATGTAAAGTTTGCTGGTGGAGCACATTTTTTTTACTGACAACCTGAAAAATGACAGAACCCCTATTAAAAGCTAAGACAATTGATATTTAAACACAATATGAAAACACTGACAATACCCATAACAAGTTATTTGCTGGTCAATATAGAATGCCAAATTATCAGCCCCTGATTTTTGCAGACAGTGTAAAAATCACAAATTTTTATAAACTGTCTGTAAATTTACCGACAGTTGGCAACTCTAGCTGTCAGGTATTGGGGTGCAAAAGTGGCTGTCCTCCTCCCTTTGGTCTGTGACCCATGGTCTGTGGTTATCGGGAACATGTAAGGTTTTTTATGTCATTGGATTGTAGAAAGTCTCATGTTTCCAGCCAAACAAACACTGTCTGGTAAAGATGCATTTGGAAAAAAATTTAACAGCAAGGTGCAAAGATTATGCAGGAAACAAATGAGCACAAATGGCTGGTTTCATGTTCATATATAAGTACAATTTAAACATAGGGACAATGTTTTAACCACTTCAGCTCCGGAAGGTTTACCCCTCTTCATGACCAGGCCATTGTTTTGAGATACGGCACTGCTTTACTTTAACTGACAACTGTGCCGTGTGACACTGTACCCACCAAAATCTATGTCCTTTTTTTTCCCACAAAAAGAGCTTTCTTTTGGAGGTATTTGATCACTACTGCGTTTTTTCTTTATTGCGCTATAAACTAAAAAAAAAAAAACAATTTTGAAAAAAAAAAAAAATCATATTTTTTACTTTCTGCTATAAAACATACCCAATAAAAAAATGTAAAAAATCAAATTGCTTCATCAATTTAGGTCAATATGTATTCTGCTACGTTTTTGGTAAAAATAATCCCAATAAGTGTATATTGATTGGTTTGCGCAAAAGTTATTGTGTCTACAAACTATGGAATAGATTTATCCAATTTTAATTTTTAAAATATTTTTACTAGCAATGGCGGCGATCAGCGATTTTTTTCGGGACTGCAACATTGCATCGGACAAATCTGTGACACTTTTTTAGACTAGTGACACCACAACAGTGATCAGTGCTAAAAAAGTGCACTAATGACACTGGCAAGGAAGGAGTTAACATCAGGGGCGATCAAAGGATTAAATATGTTTCCTGGGAGTGCTTGCTGATTGTGTGGGGGTGCTTTGACTGGGGGAAGACAGAGATCGGTGTTCCTGCTTAGCAGAAACACAGGACCCCCATCTTCCCCTCTGACAGAACGGCGATTTGCCTTGTTTACATAGGCAGACCACCGTTCTGCCTCTCTCAGCAATGATCACCAGGTAAACAAAAAAGGGTAAACAACTGCGCTAAACCAAAAAAGATTGTAAGCAGCAACTTCAAGTGTGACTATCACCTCAGAAACAATGTATAAATATAAGTTGCGCTATATAGTGAAAACATATATGATAATGTAAAAAAGTCCAGAGATAAAGTCCATATAAAGGCAAACAGCACGTCTGACGAAATTTTCTGTACAGGTACCGCTTACCAAAGGCTAATGATAAATAGGCCCAAAGATTCCAAGTGATCCACAGGAACCAGATCTCAGACGGACTCCGTATGTTGAATGGATCTCCTCAGTGTTGAGTGATCATGTGAAATAAAATAAAAAACGCCATAGCGTAAAACCACAAACAAATAGATATAACACCCCAAGTGATAGGAATATCAGAAAGGTGCTGTAGTAGTGATAGTAAAGAACATAAACACCTCCAATCCTGTGAATATACTCCTTACCAGAGTAATAGAAAAATATTGCAGAACAAATAGTGTAGAGGACCTCCCCCAATAGGACTGCAGCTTACCAAAAGGAAAATAAATAGAGCACATAGATCCCAATCGTGTCACCGAAGAGGGCTGACATACATATGCCCTTACCAGCTCCAAAATGATAAAGGCAGAAAAAGGTCCTGATTCGCCTAAGCACTTCCGCTGCGAGCAAAACTCCAAATGCTGGTGTCTAGATATTCCAAACCAGGCGCCTCCAATGGGAACACTGATACAGGCTCAGCATACAGATGGTGATGGCTGGCCCGCACTCCTCGCACACACCACACCGGAAACTCCTCCTGGTTGCCTAGCAACTCCTTGCAAAGGCGGAACAGCCAGCGGCACAAATGGGCTGGCTGTTCCGCCTTTGCAAGGAGTTGCTAGGCAACCAGGAGGAGTTTCCGGTGTGGTGTGTGCGAGGAGTGCGGGCCAGCCATCACCATCTGTATGCTGAGCCTGTATCAGTGTTCCCATTGGAGGCGCCTGGTTTGGAATATCTAGACACCAGCATTTGGAGTTTTGCTCGCAGCGGAAGTGCTTAGGCGAATCAGGACCTTTTTCTGCCTTTATCATTTTGGAGCTGGTAAGGGCATATGTATGTCAGCCCTCTTCGGTGACACGATTGGGATCTATGTGCTCTATTTATTTTCCTTTTGGTAAGCTGCAGTCCTATTGGGGGAGGTCCTCTACACTATTTGTTCTGCAATATTTTTCTATTACTCTGGTAAGGAGTATATTCACAGGATTGGAGGTGTTTATGTTCTTTACTATCACTACTACAGCACCTTTCTGATATTCCTATCACTTGGGGTGTTATATCTATTTGTTTGTGGTTTTACGCTATGGCGTTTTTTATTTTATTTCACATGATCACTCAACACTGAGGAGATCCATTCAACATACGGAGTCCGTCTGAGATCTGGTTCCTGTGGATCACTTGGAATCTTTGGGCCTATTTATCATTAGCCTTTGGTAAGCGGTACCTGTACAGAAAATTTCGTCAGACGTGCTGTTTGCCTTTATATGGACTTTATCTCTGGACTTTTTTACATTATCATATATGTTTTCACTATATAGCGCAACTTATAATGATCACCAGGTGCTGGCGAACATCGGGTCTGCCGCACCCACTGAGGGCTCCTGCTGTGTCCAGTCATAGCGGGAGCGGGCCGCCGGCAGTGCGCATGTGCCCCCCAGACCCAAAAACAAAAAAGATGTACAGGTACTTGATTTTGCGCTGAAGAGCCGCCCTGTCGCAGTAAACTGTATGTACATGTGGTGGTCCAGATGTCATTAACCTCTTCTGAACTGGAAGGTTTTACTTCCTAATGACCAGGCCATTTTTTGCGATATGGCACTGCGTTACTTTAACTGACAATTGCGTGGTCATGCGAAAGCTGTACCCAAATAAGATTGATGTCCAAATAGAGCTTTCTTTTGGTGGTATTTGATCACCTGTGCAATTTTTATTTTTTGCACTATAAACAAAAAAAGACCGACAATTCTGAAAAAAACCCAATATTTTTAACTTTCTGCTACAAAATATTCCCAAAAAAAGTAAAAATCACATTTTCTTTATCGTACATCACAGGACACAGAGCAGCTATAATAATTACTATCTGGGTTATACGCCACCTATAGGTGAATGGACACTAGGGCAACCAAAAAGACAGGAAGTCCCCCTCTATATAACCCCTACCATACAGGAAGTATATGTAAGTAAAATTCAACACAGAAGATCTTCAAAGAAATCTATAGAATTTTAGTAGCGCAAGGATGATGCCACCCTCCTATCATAAAGTGCAAATATATAAGGGGTTAATACATAAACATACATAAAGTGCAATATATAAACCAATAAATTATGTAAATGATTAATACATCAAAAAGCATATATTGTTATTGAGGTGACTTAGTGCAATAAATCAGTGCGCATCAATTTCATAAAGTGTACGTGCGCATATGCAAAAAGTGCTAATGGTGCTCTCAAAGTAATATTAAAAAATTATATAAACTGCCAGTTGATATCAATCATCACAATATATTTAAAGTGATTAAGTGCAATAAATCTGTGCAGCATAATTTACATAAAGTGCACGTGCGCCTGTGCTGCCATAATAGGTGGCACCTACTGGTGCTAGCAGTAATATCCCAAACCACTAATAAAAATAAAAAATATTGAGAGTGGTAAAAATGGTCATTAAAATATACCAAATAATGAATAGTGAACTATAACAAAAACTAATAAAAATAGTGTGTGCAAACAAAAGGGATAGAATAATATACGTGCAAGTGATAGACTCTGACTGTGAAAAAAATGTGATTATGTATGGTATATGAAATAGAAAAATTTATATATCTCTAGTGAGAAAAATTCAATCTGATGGGTGAATAGAAACAGAAATAAAGTTCATATAAAGTCCATAAAAAAGTGCCAAATGAGCGTGGGCTATTGCGGTATTCAGCTCCGAGGGTGTTTTCCGTGGTGCTCCGAATATAAGGGTGTCAAGTGTGGAGACAGTGCTGCCCTTAATATCGACTATTGCCCGCACTCACCAGAAGTTTTCACCCCGACAGGGGTAATCAGCATATAACACCTAAATCTGTTCCCTGGTCCTGGGTGGTCCCATAAGCTGATCCCTTTATAGTAGCCATATATGCCGCTTATATTATGTGCCCCTCGCGCTCACAAGCCGTGGGTCCAGGGTTCCATAAGGAGGAAGGAAATCTCGTATAGTGAAGTACCGTTTTAAATAAAATCCAATTTATTATTAAAAGACATAGTACTCACATTTTATCAGCAAACGTAGGCATAGAAAAAACATAGGGACCGCAAGACCCTCTTTAGCGGTAATTTCCGGGACGCTGTGCTGTCCAACCGCCGGATCTGCGTTCCACCAGTGCGGAAGTGACGTCGTTACGCTTGACGCGTTTCGTCATCCAATGACGTCTTCAGAAGCGTAACTACCGTCACTCCCGCTCCGTATAAAAACAGTGTAGTTACTAGGCAACCGGATGAAACATTCTCAGCCTAATTACGGGGAACATGGTCACTTGTTGCTAGGCAGAATTGGTGTATGTACAAGATATCTGATTGGTACTGAGGAAATCATTATATATCCAATCAGAATAAAGCTAAGTTTATTATCAGTAGTTGCTAGGTAGATTGTTCTGTGTTATGTGTAATAAACCGAAGGCACTAAATTAATAGTGGATTCTATTAAGTGGTATAATCTGGGTATGTTATATATAATGTAATGCCAATAGATGTGCAAAAAATAATTAGTTCACATAGACGAGTGTGTATACGTTTTTTGGTGAGGTATTTCATCACCCTCTATCACGTTAATATTATTACTACTGGGCAGCGCCAGGTACCTCACTTCCCCCACATTGATTTAATATTGACCACTGGTCCATATTTTAGAGGTAGGCAGCAGCCATTTCCTAGAAAAATCTAGCAATAGATTGCATCTCTCCTTGGCGCGGATATTATCGTGAACCATATTTTGTAGATACCCTTGGGTATTTATTTTCTGCAGCCATGGAGATTTTCAATTATATTTCAAATCGTGACATTAATATAGAAGATATATTTAACCATGAAAGGGCCTCTACCAATCATGACCTAAATGGTCTATTTAAACAGCTAAGACATGACTTAGAGAGACATCTCAGAGTATGGTGGGACATCTCCACGTTGGAGATGTACATAAAAGAGAGAATTACCCCACGCAGACTCAGATGGGAGGTACACCCAAATGATGGTATAACAGATCAGGGGTTAATGGAGGAATGGTACACATTCTTTAACAGAAGTGAGACTGAATTACTAAAACAGATTATTGGTAGGAGGAAAACTAAACTCAAAGAAGTAGAGGCAAATATCGTTCGCCTCAAAGAATTGCTCACTCCCTTTTCTGAAAGTAATGAATATAAAGGAAAAGAGAAAGAGCTTAAAACACTTATAACTAAATACGATAAAGAACTGGAGAAAAAGAAACAGAAGAAATTCAACAGAGATATTTTGGACTATAGAAACAACAAAGTGTATAAGTGGCAAAATTCTATGGGTGAGGAGAATATGGAAGTTACAGAGTCTACACCATTAATAGGATCCAGGGAAACCACACCAGATGAAGAGGAACAGGAGGAGGAAGATGACCCAGAAACTCCTACTCCCAGAACACCCAGAAATTTTACATTTAGATCCCCAAGAGAAAACAGGACTAGTGATAACACAACACCTGGATGGGGTAATAACATCTATGAACATCCCCTCAGAACCCCACAGGAGGAGGAATATAGGAGACCTCGACAACAGAGATACGAATCCCCAAGATATGAGACCAACAACTACAATAGACCCCCCCCCATTCAGAGATAACTATAATTATCCCCCCAGAACTCCCAGGGAGGAGGAATACAGAAGACCTCAACATCAGAGATTTGAATTACCAAGATATCAAGTCAACACCTACAACAGATTCTCCCCATTGAGAGATAGGAGACCACACATCCCCAGAGTTAATTTTCAGGATGACAGACCTCAGCATTGGCGAGGGAATTTTTTTCAAGGTCCGAATCGAGGAAGACCCCCCATTCAGAGAGGTTGGCACAATCCACCGAGAGGGTCAGGCTGGAGAGGAGCAGTAAGGAACATCAACAATGGGAGACCGTCAGGGCATACCAACAACCGAGACACATCCCATCACAGAGGATGGAGGAACCCTGCACCCCCGAATCAGTATACTGGGAGGCCGAATTTCTGGACCAACAACTGGGAAGGAGAAGACGCACGAGAGGCAAACGTGGCGGGAGGAAGAAAAAGAAGGAGAGAGTTTTAGGCAACGGAATTTTTAATCTTAGTGGTATTCATTTTAACAAAGAGGAATTAAAAGTTTTAGATTTGGGTTTAAAATATGCCCCACAAAAAAACATAGATAAATTTGGAACATACATAGATGTCCAGAAGTTTTTAAGGAAATTAAACATAAAAAAGTTTTTTAATTTGAAGGGAGAACACAGGACTACAACAGAATTACGTTTTAAACATACTGATCTTAGGAATCGATCTGTTTTTAACCCTAAAGTTCCCAACAATGATTGCCTACTAGCTTTTAAAAAAATGGTGGAACATGATATTAAACAAATGGAGGTACGTGGCAAGAAGGATAAAGCAATCGGGGAAGCAATCAAGAAAATAGAAGAAAAGAAAGAGGTAGTGATACGCCCTGCAGACAAGGGTGGGGGTATCGTGATCCTCAAAAAACAGGACTATGAGGAGGAGATGAGAAACCTTTTACAAATTCCAAATACTTATAAAAAACTCAAAGGGAACCCAATGAGAGAATATAAAGAAAAACTGAAGGCATATATAGACAAGGGCCGGGAATTGGGTATACTTACGGACAAGGAGGCCAGATACCTACTACCAAAATCCGCTAGAACACCGGTCATATACCACCTTCCAAAGGTGCACAAAAGGAAAGATAAACCACCGGGAAGACCGATTATTAGCGCGTGGATTCGTTATTTTCAAGACTGGGGGAATATTTAGATAGGTTCTTGCAACCATTGGTATGCAAGGGCAAATCTCACTTGAAAGACAGCACCCAGTTTATAAAAGAAGTAAATGATATGGAGATAGAAGATTCCTGGATTCTGGTAACGATTGACGCCAATTCATTGTATACAAGCATTGACCAAAAAGATGGCCTTGAAGGCGCAAAAAAGGCATTATTCACGAATACAAAGTTGAGACAAACACAGATTAACTTTATACTTGAAGGCCTCAAACTTGCCATGGCAAGCAACTACTTTTGGTACAATAACACCTTCTATGTACAGTCTAAAGGCGTTGCTATGGGGGCTCGTTATGCCCCCAGCGTCGCAAACCTGTTCATGGACATGCTCGAAGAACAACTGATATATGGCACTAGTATACCGCACCTTAAATTTTACCGTCGATACATAGACGATATCGTCATGATATGGACTGGCACACAAAACTCACTTGAGATTTTTTTAGAAGAGCTCAATAACAATGTTTACGGCATAAAGTTCACAGGAAACTACAGTTTGGAGAAAATCGACTTCCTGGACCTTCAGATTTTTAAAGAAAATGAGAGACTACAAACCAGGACCCACTTTAAACCTACTGACAAAAATGGGTACATCCCTATGTCAAGTTGCCACCATCCTAAATGGAAATATAATATACCGCAAGGGCAATACATGAGGTTAAGACGCAACTGCACAAAAACGGAAGATTTTGAAATACAGGCAGAGATACTCACAGCCAGATTCGAGGAAAAGGGATATCAAAGGTCTGCCTTGGAGACAACCAAAAATAAAGTTAAAAATATGAGAAGGGAAGAGTTACTTGAAAACAAAGCAAAAGGAAAAGGGGAATTTTGAATGTGCGTTTATTTCAGATTTTAATGCACAATACAAATCAGTCGAAAAAATCTTTTATAAGTATTGGCCTATTTTAAAATCAGACAGAATCTTTTCTAAAATTTTACCAAATAAACCTCGTTTTATTTATAGGAGGGCTCCCACGCTGAGGAATAAATTAGTGCATAACGTGTTAGATCCCCCTAAAAAAGTTGAGATTTTCCCGAACATGAAAGGGTTCATTCGATGCAGAAAATGTCTAGCGTGCAAAAACAATCCAGCACAAAAGAAAAAAATCTCTGAATTTAGATCTAAAGTTAACAGAAAGGTCTTTCAGATTAGAAATCTAATAACTTGTCACACCACGCACGTAACTTACGTTATAGAGTGTCCGTGCGGCCTACAATACGTGGGTAGGACCACCCGCCCACTCATGGTGCGCATTAGGGAACATATATACAATATTAAGAAAGGTTTCCCTAAACATAGCCTTTCGAGACACTTTAAGGAGACACATAACCGCAACCCTAAAGGCCTTGTGTTCTATGGCATTGACACTATACAAGAAAACTGGCGAGGGGAGAACAAAACACGAAAGATATCGCAGAACGAGACTAAGTGGATATACCAGCTCGAGTCACTCCAACCCGGAGGACTCAACCTGGATATTGACCTTAACTGCTTCATTTCTAATTTTTAAAAAAAAAGAAGAAGAAAAAATTTTTTTTTTTTTTTTTTTTTTTTTATTGACTTGTATTTATTGTAAAGGACCAACATATATATATTTTTTAGAGAATGAGGTAAATGATGTTATTGCCCTTTACATTTGAAACTGTATAACATATGCCTAAAATAATCTAGATACAGAAAGATGTGAGTACTAGACCACAGGATGGACTTTTTACAAATATAAAAAAATTAACATTTTCTTCATATATACCCTATTTTAGGTTATATAATATGTTTTGTGTAAATTATGATATGGTTTATCTCCGACATATAGGGATAGACACTCCTCCGTGAGGTATACATTACAATTAATTTTAAATCCCCCCTTATGGGCAATGCTTCCAATTTTTTCATATTTTTCAATATAATTTTTTAATTTTTATGACCATTCACGTATCATAAATTTATTTAAGAATACTTCTCCTCATGAAATGAAATATCGACTCTTTAAATATAATAATTATAATAATTTTCAAGCGTCACCATATAGTCTGCATCTCCCCTTTTTTTTATATGTTAATTGTTTATTTTTTATATATCAATTTTTTATATACTAATATTTTTATATATTAATTTTTTATATTTATTATTTTTTTATGCTACATTTCTTAAAAAACAATCTATATATATATATATACATGTTGCCATATAGTTAACTTATTACATATGTATATTTATGTGTATTTACTCATATAACAGACTATAATTGCTGTCTACGATGGCAACACACCTATCCTTTTTTTATTCACGATTATGTTACACCATATCGGTAAATAGAGGGTGATGAAATACCTCACCAAAAAACGTATACACACTCGTCTATGTGAACTAATTATTTTTTGCACATCTATTGGCATTACATTATATATAACATACCCAGATTATACCACTTAATAGAATCCACTATTAATTTAGTGCCTTCGGTTTATTACACATAACACAGAACAATCTACCTAGCAACTACTGATAATAAACTTAGCTTTATTCTGATTGGATATATAATGATTTCCTCAGTACCAATCAGATATCTTGTACATACACCAATTCTGCCTAGCAACAAGTGACCATGTTCCCCGTAATTAGGCCGAGAATGTTTCATCCGGTTGCCTAGTAACTACACTGTTTTTATACGGAGCGGGAGTGACGGTAGTTACGCTTCTGAAGACGTCATTGGATGACGAAACGCGTCAAGCGTAACGACGTCACTTCCGCACTGGTGGAACGCAGATCCGGCGGTTGGACAGCACAGCGTCCCGGAAATTACCGCTAAAGAGGGTCTTGCGGTCCCTATGTTTTTTCTATGCCTACGTTTGCTGATAAAATGTGAGTACTATGTCTTTTAATAATAAATTGGATTTTATTTAAAACGGTACTTCACTATACGAGATTTCCTTCCTCCTTATGGAACCCTGGACCCACGGCTTGTGAGCGCGAGGGGCACATAATATAAGCGGCATATACGGCTACTATAAAGGGATCAGCTTATGGGACCACCCAGGACCAGGGAACAGATTTAGGTGTTATATGCTGATTACCCCTGTTGGGGTGAAAACTTCTGGTGAGTGCGGGCAATAGTCGATGTTAAGGGCAGCACTGTCTCCACACTTGACACCCTTATATTCGGAGCACCACGGAAAACACCCTCGGAGCTGAATACCGCAATAGCCCACGCTCATTTGGCACTTTTTTATGGACTTTATATGAACTTTATTTCTGTTTCTATTCACCCATCAGATTGAATTTTTCTCACTAGAGATATATAAATTTCATATACCATACATAATCACATTTTTTTCACAGTCAGAGTCTATCACTTGCACGTATATTATTCTATCCCTTTTGTTTGCACACACTATTTTTATTAGTTTTTGTTATAGTTCACTATTCATTATTTGGTATATTTTAATGACCATTTTTACCACTCTCAATATTTTTTATTTTTATTAGTGGTTTGGGATATTACTGCTAGCACCAGTAGGTGCCACCTATTATGGCAGCACAGGCGCACGTGCACTTTATGTAAATTATGCTGCACAGATTTATTGCACTTAATCACTTTAAATATATTGTGATGATTGATATCAACTGGCAGTTTATATAATTTTTTAATATTACTTTGAGAGCACCATTAGCACTTTTTGCATATGCGCACGTACACTTTATGAAATTGATGCGCACTGATTTATTGCACTAAGTCACCTCAATAACAATATATGCTTTTTGATGTATTAATCATTTACATAATTTATTGGTTTATATATTGCACTTTATGTATGTTTATGTATTAACCCCTTATATATGATATAGCACACGTTAATATTATTACTACTGGGCAGCGCCAGGTACCTCACTTCCCCCACATTGATTTAATATTGACCACTGGTCCATATTTTAGAGGTAGGCAGCAGCCATTTCCTAGAAAAATCTAGCAATAGATTGCATCTCTCCTTGGCGCGGATATTATCGTGAACCATAAAGTGCAAATAGTGCATAAATAGCATATAAATAACATATAAATATCATGAAAATTGTAAAATAACCATCTGTGACCATACAGAAATAGCAAGTCCTTCAAAAAGTCCTTATTTAAAAGTCCTTCTTAAAATATATATGTCACAATATTACGAGGGTCCTGTCAGTGTCAATGTAGGGATCACCAGAGAGTAACACCACCACCAGTGCTGGGGAGAATTTGGCAGAAATGCACACTCACCAGAGAACCATGCCTAACCACTCTCATGGAATAGGCTATAAACGCATAAATGGATCAGATCAATCCCTCCTGGTATCTCTGGCTCCTGCAAACCTTCTTCCACTCATGTACGGTATATATGGGTGATAAAACAAAGAACACCTCCATAGCGTGATAACGTTTCAACATCAGTTTATTTTCACAAAATCAAACACATCACACTCACTTGTTAAAAAAGGTCATAGAGCATCAATAATGGACTGGTTCGGGATCTGGTAGTGCCAAATTGCGGTCCGCGGTTCCCGCTGTTGTCACCGAACGCCAGAGCTCCTTCCCCGTCCTCACACACTTCCTTAGTGGACGCCGTATAGCCACGCCCCTTAATAGTACAAATGTCCCACCAAGTTCTTACTTGTTTCTCAAGGGTCAATGATAATGCCTTTAACACCCCAGATATATCATCATTGACCAGAGGAACCTGATTGGGACTGAAATATACTCTTCAAGTCCAGTTTTCTGGAGCTTAAAAAACTATATTACATCCATGGCTGCAGAGTCAAGTAACAGAAAATATAGAAATACCACAAAAAACACTACTTCAAATAGGTAAATGTGATCCTCTGCGCTTACAAGATGTTTCAAATAAATAACGTATACTGCAGCTACTGTAAATGATGACTTTTTATGAATCAGGTCTCTGATCACTTTGAGGACAATTACCCACTGATGCAGACTTAAGGCTAGATAAAATCATGTCAAACTAGTCTAAATGTTTCCCTAAACAGTAAATCTCTTTGCTTCTCTAGAAAAAAAAAAGATAATGCAGCTACTTCAAATTAGAGTCATATGTAAGTAAAATTCAACACAGAAGATCTTCAAAGAAATCTATAGAATTTTAGTAGCGCAAGGATGATGCCACCCTCCTATCATAAAGTGCAAATAGTGCATAAATAGCATATAAATAACATATAAATATCACGAAAATTGTAAAATAACCATCTGTGACCATATAGAAATAGCAAGTCCTTCAAAAAGTCCTTATTTAAAAGTCCTTCTTAAAATATATATGTCACAATATTACAAGGGTCCTGTCAGGAAGTACTTCCGTTTTTTCGTCAGTGTCTTACAGGTGATGGTCATGGTTGGAGAAGCTCTCCATTTTTTAAAGAAGAAGAAAAACAATTATGCTACAATCCCGGTTAAGATCTCTGGATCTAAGGGGATTGGCAATCAGATCCATTAGAACGTGAAAGAATAAAAGGATGGTACCTGAGTCTCGGTAAAGGGAACAAGATATTGCGTGTAATGTGACCCTCTTGGGCGCTGGACCCTGGGATCCGGACCCTTGGTATGACTAACTCCAAAGGCGTACCGGCAGGGTAGCCTACAGGTCCAAGGGAGTGGCCTCAAAATTTAGGGGGACCCGGTCCTTTCTAGGTTCGACAAGTGACCTAACCCACCTTGATGGGTGAAGATTGGATTCGAGTTATAGGCAGAATCCTGCAGCTGGAATGGTAAGTTCGCTTTAATTATGATGCACTGTTACCTTCTAATTTAACAGATACCGGGTGCCATGTTTTATGTCTCCACGTTTTATGTCTCCACTAGAGGCAGTATGTGTATTTAGCTGTGGCCTGTGTACCTTGGATGCTTGGATGCCTTTTTCTGCTCTCAACCCCCCTGATGCTTGGCAGGCAGTGGGACTTTGTAAATCCCGCCCGCGCATCCGCTTACTCTCTGTGGCTCAGGTTCAGGGAACACCTTTGGTGGCCATCCCTGCAGTGGGAGATCGTGTGCAAGTTTTGCCTATTTACATGCACGTGGAGGAGGGAGGGGGTGTGTCTGTGACCCGTGCACGTGGTATATGGATGTGCCGGCGTCAGAAGCTGGATGCATGAGTCACTGTGGGTGGATGTTTACTGAGAGGTTCTGTTACTTTGGGATAACTGTGCTGTGCGTGATAAGGTGTTACAGCTTGGCACAAGCTTTGAGTACACTAAAGAGTACATCAAGTTTTCTGGTCTGGAGCAATGTCCTTCCGGAAAAGGAGTGGGGGGGCCACAGTGGGAAGGGGCACAACCGCGGTCAGGATTGGAAGAGCCTAGCCGTGCATCCTCTGTGTTAAAGAGGTTGTAAACTTCAGAAAAAAAAAAAAACACCTGAAAGACAAACGCTCATGATGAAATACTTACCTTAGAATGATGCCCGCAGTGCCACCCAGTCACCTCTCTCACGGGTGACATGTGCGGTCGCCCTTCTTCCGGGTTTGCGGCATCTTGCCATCTGATTGCGCGCGGGAGCCGACGTTCACCGCACAGGGCTCTGAAGGAACGGCACGAGCGCATGCTCCAGTGATGTCACTGGCTGCATGCAAAGTAAATATCTCCTAAACAGTACATGTTTAGGAGATATTTACAGTACCTATAGGTAAGCTTTATCATAGGCTTATCTATAGGTACAAGTTGCAGAGGAGGATTTACTTCCACTTTAACCTCCCCTGAGAGGCCAGGGGCGACTGGCCAATCTGAGCCGCCATTACGGTAGTCAGGCATAGTAGCCAGTCATGAGGGAAAAATCTCTGGCATGATTGCTTCAGTGTCACAAGGAGGGAGGAGGTCCCCCTCACCTGAGCAACCCCCCCCCCCCCCCGTTTTAGTTAAGGATTGGGCAGAAGATATGGAAGATATAGCTGTAAATGGCTTAGTAGAAGGCCGAGCAGAGGATTCCACTTCTGGGGAGTCAGGGTCTGAGGAGCCATTCTCTGGCCTCTCAATCCCAGAGATTGTTAATCAGTCTCTCACTGAAATGGTCTGGCCTGGGTTTAAATTACCTTCCTTAGAGATTTCTGAAGTCTCTTTTTCCTCATTAGGCTTGTTACACCCTCCTCAAAATTCTCAGACTTTTCCCTTACATTCGCTTTTGGAGCAGATAGTATATGCTGATTGGAATCATCCTGATAGAATAGGATAAGAAAATGGAGTATGCCTACAGTGGATGCTGCTATTTCTTCTGTAAACAGAAATGTAACCTGTCCTGTAGATAATACCCAGGTTTTTAAAGATCCAACTGAAAAGAAATTGGAATCTTTACTAAAAGCTTCCTTTGCTATTGCAGGGACTGCAAATACAACCGGCAGTGGCGGCTATAGGAGTTTGTCAATCTTTGAAAGACCATATTAAACGGGTGTCCAGGAGTGTTCCTTCTGAGGGAGAGTCTGCTGAAGATTTAGCAGATTTTCCTCAGGCTTTGTGTTTTGCAGTAGATGCTCTTAAAGATTCCATACAGCAAATGTCATGGGTTGCTCTTTTGTCAGTTCATATGCGCAGAATCCTGTGGCTAAAAAGTTGGTCTGCCAAATTACTGTGTAAAAAGTTGCTATCTGGCTTTCCCTTTCATGGGGAGCGCCTATTTGGTGACGATCTGGACAAATATTTCCAAAAGATTTCAGGGGGGGGGGGGGGGGGGAAGAGTGCACTTCTACCAGTTAAGAGGAGAAGTAAACGTCCTTCTTTTAAGGAACACTCAGATTCCCAGTACTTCTAATCCCAGGCAGTTACGGCGGCCTCAGCCTTCTGGGTCTAGAGCCAAGCTTTCAGGTCAAGGGCAGAAGAAACCCTGGGCCCAGAGGCCTACCAAGCCTAGCTCTAAATCTAGCTTTACAGAAAAAAAGGGATCTGGCGCCTACTACAATGGTGAATTGACACAGCCTGTTGTGTTCTAGCTGCTCCACAACCTCTCCATGTGAAAGAGAGCCAATAATTAGAAGCCACAATGTAAAATCACAGGAGCACTAACAGGACGGGTCTGTGGATCGAGTGAAGTCCAATGATAATTGTCCAAAATGAGAGGCAGGAGCTCCACAATCAGTTATAAGGAAACCACTTACACAGACTTCACTCGATCCACAAGCCCGTCCTGTTAGCGCTCCTGTGTTTTTACATTGTGGCTTCTAGCTCTAAATCTACCTTGTGAAGGAACGCCCCCTCTCAGTCGGGTGGGGAGAAGGCTGCTACACTTCTCAGAGGCCTGGGTGGAAATGATTCAGTACAACTGGGTTATTTCCACAGTCTCATAGGGGTACAAACTAGAATTTTGGGTGTTTCCTCATCCTCGGTTTGTAAGGTCAAACAAACATACCTGCAGATCCTATAAAAAGAAGATCCTTCTTTCTGGCTCTTGACCATCTGAGGTCTCAAACTATGATTACAGACGTTCCAGACGACGAGAAATTCAGTGGTTTTTACTCAAACCTTTTCGTAGTCCCCAAGCCAAACAGAGATATGATACCAATTCTGGATCTCAAAGCTCTGAACCAATTCTTAAACATTTGAACATTCTGAATGGAGTCAATTCACTCAGTCATGGCCTCTCTGCAAGGAGGAGAATTTCTAGCATCCATAGACATCAAGGATGCATACCTTCACGTGCCAATCTTGCAGGCCCATCAAAGACTTTTGTGCTTTGCGGTGGAAGAACATTTTCAGTTCATGGCCTTGCCCGCCGTGCTAATCACGGCTCCACTAGTGTTCACAAAAACCGTAGCTCCAGTATTGCCTGTTCTAAGGTCTCAAGAGATAGCAGTGGTAGGATACCTGGACAACGTATTACTTATAGACCGGTCGGCTTCTACTCTAAGCCAGAATATGTTCCGGGCAGTTCAGTTCTTAGAACATCTGGGTTGGATTCTGAATTTGGCAAAGTCAGTGTTGCAGAGTCTAGAGTATCTAGGTTTCCTTGTGGACACAGTACAGGCAAAGGTTTTTCTCCATCAAGAAAGGTCGTAGGCCTGAAGGATCTAGTTTGGATTGTAAGAGGGAAAAAGTATCCTTGTGTATGTCTTTGTATGAGGTTGCTAGGGAAGATGGTGTCCTTATAAGCAGTTCCTTATGCCCAATTCCATGCCAGACCTTTACAGAACAACATTCTGTCAGCCTGGAGCAAAAAGATCCAGGCCCTAGATTGTCGCATGTCTCTAGTACCAAGGGTATATTAGAGTCTAGGTTGGTGGTTGGTAGCCAGGAATTTGGAGAGAGGGAAATCCTTTCTTCCAGTAGTCTGGAAGGTGATGACTACAGATGCCAGTCTCTCTGGCTCGGGAGCAGTTCTGGAGGAAGCCACTGTCCAAGGTAAATGGTCCTGGTTAGAAAGGAGCTTCCCCATCAATATCCTGGAAATCCGAGCGGGTTTTTGGGCATTAAGGTACAGGACTCCCAGACTTAGGGAGATGCCCCATCAGGCTACAATCCGACAATGCCACAGTTCTGGCCTATATTAACCATCAGGGGGGCACCAAGAGTCAGTCAGCCCAGAAGGAGCTGGGTAACATCCTATCCTAGGCATGGAAATTTTTTCCATGCCTGTTGGCGGTTTTCATTCCAGGAATAGAGAATTGGCAGGCAAACTTTCTGAGTCGCCTGCAGATGTTTCCAGGGGAATGGTCCTTACATCCCGAGATCTTTGCAATAATTTGTCAATGATGGGGGTCCCGGATGTAGATCTGATGGCATTCAGGTTCAACAGCAAGTTTGACAAATTTGTGTCCAGGACCAGGGATCCGCTCGCAGTGGGAGTGGATGCCTTGGTGACTCCCTGTGAGCAGTTCTCTCTGATCTATGCCTTTCCTTCGGTTTCGCTACTGCCATGACTTTTGCACAGAATTCAGGAAGAAGGGAAACCAGTAAGTCAAGGGAAACCAGGGTCCGATATTCCACCCTAGTTTACAGTCTCTAAATTTGATGGTGTGAGTCTGAAAGTCTTACATTTCTTGGTGTGAGGCCATAAATATATCATTGGAAAAATTCTAGCCTTCGTGCAAGTAGGGGTAGATATGAAGCTAGCCTTAGGCACTATTAAAGGTCAAATTTCAGCCAGGTCAGTCTTTTTTCAAAGACCAATTGCTTTGCATTCCTTGGTCCAAGCCTTTATACAAGGGGTGCTACGTATGCTTCCACCAGTTAGGCCACCGTTGTGTCCTTGGGATTTAAATTTGGTCCTGGCAGGTTCTACAGAAACAATATTTTGAGCCCATTTGGCGTATTCCTCTGGTTCTTTTGACCAGAAAGTTAGTCTTTTTGGTTGCAGTAATTTCAGCTAGAAGAGTATCAGAGTTAGTGGCTCTTTGTTGTAAGGAGCCATTTTTGATCTTACATCAATATAGAGTTATTCTACATCCACACCCAGGGTTTTTGCCCAAGTTGGTGTCTGCTTTTCATTTGAATCAGGACATTATACTGCCTTCCTTCTTTCCAAATCCTCAAACAGCAGAGGAAAAGTTGTTACATTCTCTCAATGTAGTACGTGCACGTAAGGTCTATTTGAATATGTCAGCTCAGATTCAGAAGACCAACCTTTTGTTTGTGCTGCCAGGAGGGCACAGGAAAGGGCAGGCAGCATCTAGGTCTACAATTTCTCAGTGGATTTGGCAGGTCATTATCCAGGTGTATGGTTTAAAGGGGAAGGTTCCTTCTTTTCCGGTAAAGGCACACACTACCAGAAGAGTAGGTGCTTCTTGGGCAGTTCGCCATCAAGCTTCTATGGCTCAGATTTGCAGGGATGCTACTTGGTCTTCAGTACATATGTTCACTAGATTATATCAAGTGGATGTTAGGAACCAGGAGGATTCAGCATTTGGCCGCAGTGTGCTGCAGGCAGCTATATAGATCTTTTCGGTCGGATGGCGTTATTTTCGTATTTAGTGTCCCTCTCCCCTCAAGTGCATTGCTTTGGGATGTCCCAGATAGTAATTATTATGGCTGCTCTGTGTCCCATGATATATGATAAAGAAAATAGGATTTTTCCTACAGCTTACCTGTAAAATCTTTTTTCTGGAGTACATCATAGAACACAGAGGTCCCTCCCCTCTTGTTTGGGATGTTTATTGCTTGCTACAAAACGAAGGTGCTTCTTCTATGGGAGGGGTTATATAGAGGGGGACTTCCTGTCTTTTTGGTTGCCAGTGTTCTTTCACCTATAGGTGGTGTATAACCCAGATAGTAATTATTATGGCTGCTCTGTGTCCCATGTACTCAAAGAAAAGGATTTTTCAGGTAAGCTGTAGGAAAAATATTTTTTTTACATAATTTTGGGCCAATATGTATTCTGCTAAATATTTTTGGTAAAAAAAATCCCAATAAGTGAATATTGATTGGTTTGCGCAAAAGTTATCTCGTCTACAAACTAGGGAAAGGATTTAAGTAATTTTTAGTTTTTTTTTACTAGCAATGGCGGCGATTTACCATTTTTAGCGGGACTGGGACATTGGGACGCCTAACTGACATTTTTGACACTTTTGGGGAACCAGTGACATTACTACAGTAATCAGTTCTAAAAATGTGCACTGTTACTGTACTAATGACACTGGCAGGGAAGGGGTTAACACCCGGGGCAATCAAAGGGTAAATGTGTCCTTAGGGGGTGCTTTCTAACTGTGTGGGGGATGGGCTTGCTGATTGAACACAGAGACCTATGTTCCTAAATAAGAGGAACACAGGATCCCTGTGTTCATTACTGACAGAACAGCGCCCTGCTGTGTTTATAACGGCACACCACCATTCTGTCTCCACAGGGAGCGATTGGGGGTGCCCGGCGGACATTGCGGCTGCTGGACCCACTGACTGGCTCCCCCTGTAGCCAATCGGCGCATACTCACTTTAGTTGCCAGCAGTTTATACATTAATGGCTGTGTGTTGAGTTATTTTCAGGGGACAGCAAATTTACACTGTTATACAAGCTGTACACTCATTACTTTACATTGTAGCAAAGTGTAATTTCTTCAGTATTGTCACATGAAAAAAATAAATAAAATATTTACAAAAATGTGAAGGGTGTACTCACTTTTGGGAGATACTGTATATCTGCAGTGTTTACTTCTCTCTCTCCAAAGCTCTAAGTGTATTTTCTCTCTGGTGCTTTGTTCCTCTGGTATCAACATGTGTCACTTCTGACAAGTTCTCCAACACATGAGATAACATGAGCTAAAAATTTGTGTTGGGGTGGGTGCTTAGAGGGAGATAAGCACGGAGCTTGTCTATTCAGAATACAGCTCTGCATATTCCTTCGTTCCTCTGCCTATTTGGAGGAGGGATGTGTCCCTTTCCTCCAATCAGCTCTCACACAGTATAAGTACAGTCTTCCCAACCTCATTACTGTGCTGACACAGATGAAGAAAGATTTTTAACAAGATCTGCACTTCTGAAACAATAGCGCAAAGGAGTTCCCTCTAAATGGGGTTTTAAGGGGCAAAAGGTTGCTGAGATTTAGAAGAGTAGTAAAAAATATCTAAAATAAAAATAAATTTTTATTATATACAGTGGGTACGGCAAGTATTCAGACCCCCTTAATTTTTTCACTCTTTGTTATATTGCAGCCATTTGCTAAAATCATTTAAGTTCATTCTTCTTCCTCATGAATGTACACATAGCACCCCATACTGACAGAAAAACACAGAATTGTTGACATTGTTGCAGATTTATTAAAAAAGAAAAACTGAAATATCACATGGTCCTAAGTATTCAGACCCTTTGCTCAGTATTTAGTAGAAGCCCCCTTTTGATCTAATACAGCCAGGAGTCTTTTTGGGAAAGATGCAACAAGTCTTTCACACCTGGATTTGGGGATCCTCTGCCATTCCTCCTTGCAGATCCTCTCCAGTTCTGTCAGGTTGGATGGTAAACGTTGGTGGACAGCCATTTTTAGGTCTCTCCAGAGATGCTCAATTGGGTTTAAGTCAGGGCTCTGGCTGGGCCATTCAAGAACAGTCACGGAGTTGTTGTGAAGCCACTCCTTCGTTATTTTAGCTGTGTGCTTAGGGTCATTGTCTTGTTGGAAGGTAAACCTTTGGCCCAGTCTGAGGTCCAGAGCACTCTGGAGAAGGTTTTTGTCCAGGATATCCCTGTACTTGGCCGCATTCATCTTTCCCTCGATTGCAACCAGTCGTCCTGTCCCTGCAGCTGAAAAACACCCCCACAGCATGATGCTGCCACCACCATGCTTCACTGTTGGGACTGTATTGGACAGGTGATGAGCAGTGCCTGGTTTTCTCCACACATACCGCTTAGAATTAAGGCCAAAAAGTTCTATTTTGGTCTCATCAGACCAGAGAATCTTATTTCTCACCATCTTGGAGTCCTTCAGGTGTTTTTTTAGCAAACTCCATGCGGGCTTTCATGTGTCTTACACTGAGGAGAGGCTTCCGTCGGGCCACTCTGCCATAAAGCCCCGACTGGTGGAGGGCTGCAGTTATGGTTGACTTTCTACAACTTTCTCCCATCTCCTGACTGCATCTCTGGAGCTCAGCCACAGTGATCTTTGGGTTCTTCTTTACCTCTCTCACCAAGGCTCTTCTCCCCCGATAGCTCAGTTTGGCCGGACGGCCAGCTCTAGGAAGGGTTCTGGTCATCCCAAACGTCTTCCATTTGAGGATTATGGAGGCCACTGTGCTCGTAGGAACCTTAAGTGCAGCAGAAATCTTTTTGTAACCTTGGCCAGATCTGTGCCTTGCCACAATTCTGTCTCTGAGCTCTTCAGGCAGTTCCTTTGACCTCATGATTCTCATTTGCTCTGACATGCATTGTGATCTGGAAGGTCTTATATAGACAGGTGTGTGGCTTTCCTAATCAAGTCCAATCAGTATAATCAAACACAGCTGGACTCAAATGAAGGTGTAGAACCATCTCAAGGATGATCAGAAGAAATGGAAAGCACCTGAGTTAAATATATGAGTGTCACAGCAAAGGGTCTGAATACTTAGGACCATGTGATATTTCAGTTTTTCTTTTTTAATAAATCTGCAACAATGTCAACAATTCTGTGTTTTTCTGTCAGTATGGGGTGCTATGTGTACATTCATGAGGAAGAAGAATGAACTTAAATGATTTTAGCAAATGGCTGCAATATAACAAAGAGTGAAAAATTTAAGGGGGTCTGAATACTTTCCGTACCCACTGTACATCAACAGATAAATACGACATACACTCAATTGTTTTGAGATATTTTATTTTTTTTTCTCTTTACTACTTTTCTAAATTTTAGCAACCTTTTGCCCCTTAAAATCCCACTAAGAGGGAACTCCGTGCTTTTGTTTATATAGGGATGTGGGCATAATTTCCCAATTGGCTCCAGTTAGGCAATTTTGCACTTCTGAAAGGGTGTAGAAAGGGGAAGACAGTAGATATACAAGTAAAATCTATATAGGAGCATTTGTTTAATCTGTCATCTGAGGCTGTTCACTTCACTGGGCATGTGTGAGGGTTTACAACCACTTTAACCACTTAGGGACTGGAATATTTTACACCCCTTACTGACCAGGTCTTATTTTGTGATACGGCACTGCGTTACTCTAACTGACAATTGCGCGGTCGTGCGAAACTATACCCAAATAAAATTGATGTCCTTTTTTCCCACAAATAGAGCTTTCTTTTGGTGGTATTTGATCACCTTTTCATTCTTTATTTTTTGTTCTATAAACAAAAAAAGATCTACAATTCTGAAAAAAAAAATATATTTTTTACTTTCTGCTATAAAACATTCCCAATAAAAAAAAAAGAAAAAGAAAAATCACATATTTTTTTTTATCAATTTAGGCCAATATGTATTCTGCCACATATTTTTGGCAAAAAAAAAATCAGAATAAGTTTATATTGAGTGGTTTGCGCAAAAGTTATCGCATTGTCAAACTAGGAAATACATTTATGTAATTTTTATTTATTTATTTTTTACTAATAATGGCGGCAATCAACGATTTTTAGAGGGACTGCGACATTGTGGCAGACAGATCAGACACCTAACTGACACTTATATTATGAGGGGACCAGTGACATTACCACAACAATCAGTGTTAAAAATATGCACTGTTACTGTACTGACACTGGACAGGAAGGTGTTTAATACTAGGTGCAATGAAAGGGTTAAGTGTTCTCCTAGGTTGTGCTTTATAACTGTGTGGGGGATGTACTCAATAGATGAACAGTTGAACACAGAGACTGGGGTTCCTAAATAGTAGGAACACAGGATCCCTGTGCTCATCTCTGACAGAACGGCGATCTGCCTTGTTTACATAGGCAGACCGCCGTTCTGTCTCTTTGGGGAGCGATCGTGGGTGGACGGCTGACATTGCACATGCAACCCTCTGGACAATGGGACGCGCCCCCACTGTCTGTTACACAAAACGACGTAATAGAGCCGACCTCTACGGTGGCTGGTCAGCAAGTAGCTAAATATCGTAAATAAACATATAAACCTATGAGGAAATTGTTGTTTAAATGAATGTTCTAGCAGCAGGGTCTCTTTAACAATTTGCCGTCAAAAATGTTCTTTATGTTCTCATAGTTTTATTAAGTAATTAAACATACATAGGGTAGTAATATTTGCAGTGTTCTTAATTAAATTATGTCCAGCCTTTGCCCCTCTGAACAGAACAGAAAGAAGGCTGGACACACGTGTTTAACATTTAAACATTTTTCTGCCTAATTTCATCCTTGGTTATAGAATATTTATGATAGTGGAACTGTGAGATTAAACCTTGTACTAGAACAGCTGTATATATTAACCACTTGGCAACCGCCTGCTCGCAATGTACTGTGGGAGAGAGGCCGTTTAGTAGGGAACTTTTAAATGGGACTATATACTTTTTCCATGCATGGAGCCAGTGTCTCCCTTTCAACTATAGACCCCAAATTTTCATTAGTTACCTTTTTAGGTACTGTGAAAGAGAATAGCCAGGATTTGATATGAGTATTCAGGACCAGAAACTGGGTCGCTCCCCATTAATAATTGTTAAAGAAGCCCCTTATATCTTCTTCTTTATGTCCAGTCACATGAAGAAAAAAATTAATAAATGACAATTTATTGAAAAAAGGAAATGCACTCACAAAAGTATGCATGTGTAGGGCATGGCATAAAGGTGACTTGGCAGCCAGAAATGTCCAAGGGGCGGTGTCAGAATTTATGTCAGTACCTGGGTCACCTGCTGGTGGCACTGTTGTTCCCAGAGTTGAAGGGGGCAATTCCGGTGGCCACCAGCGGGTGTCTCCCAGCAGTCAGCCTATCTGAGTATTTAGGCTACACCAGACGCGGGCTGCTCTGAGGTATTCAATCCCGTCCTTAACTGAAGTTTATTTATTCAGTGTTCTTCCTGTGACCCGAGTCCCTTCCTGCCTGATCCTGTGCCTTGTTTCTGTACCTGCTCCTGTATCTGATCTCGCTCCTTGTTCCTGTGACCTGCTCCCTGCATCCAGCTCCCAGTACCCTGCTCTCTGCTCCCCTTGTTTCCTGTCTCAGTCCTGACCTTTCCCTGCTCATGTGTGCTCTCTCCATTTGTATGTAGCACCCTCCTAGGTAGGTGCTAGGCAGGTAAATATAGTTTGCTCTGTCTGCTTATCAGGGGAGCCTGATCATTAGTTCTGCCTGTTGCATGTGTGATTCATCTGGTCTGAGGGAGTGTCCCCACTGTATCCAATAGGGAGGCCTGTTGGACAGTGGAGGAAACCCAGCCAGTGACACACAGGCTTTTGTAGCTGTCCCAGTGGGTTGGCACAGAGAGTGGTGCATCCTGAGATAGGCTATAAAAGTCAAGGGCACATGTGGCAGGGGGTCTTTGGGTGGGAAGCCAAGTCCCAGAAGGAGGGTATGGCTGTTTCTCCTTCTGCAGCTTTGAAAGGGGGGGTCACAGGCAGTCGGCCTGGTGAACCTGGAGGTGTGGCTGAACCCAGAGGTCCAGTGGATGCTGACAAGGGGAGTTCGGAGGCAACGGTGACTCTGGAAAAATAGTGTCCGTGAGTACAGAGGAACTTGCCTAGGGGTATGCCAGGAAGGGGACCACTCCTGAAGCTAAGGTCAGCGGACGGTTTCAGCACACCAGCATAGAGAGAAAAGGGGGTGCCAGTTTCAGAACCCTGAAGAGAGTATTTACTCAGGAGCATTTAAAAGTAACCTCACTTGGTGGCAAAGTGAAGCAGTGGCCTTGCCACATCCTACAAGTTAGGTGTCCTTCAGACTGTGAATAGTGTATAGTTGGAGTATCCCACTCATCCCTTCTCCAATCCAAGTTCTCAATAAAACCACAAAAACCAACATCCCCTGGATTCATTATCGACTGAGCCAAGAACTTTAATGCTGTTATCTGCTGTCCATTGGTAAGGGTAACCCAGGGGAATCCAGAAGGTGTAATTCTCAGCAGTCCTCTAGGGGGCAGTGCTACATGTACATAGTTGGGCTATCATTGGGTTTTGCACTGTAACGTTTATTTTGTCACTTTATATTGTTTACTGGTGTTGGAAGAGTGATATTTATCCTAATAAACTTGATTTAACGTTATTCAGCCTGGTTTCTGATTTCTTAAAGTGTTTGTTACCCTAACACTTCATATTCCTCATATGTGCCTGCTGTACCATGTACTTTTATGAGAAAGTATCCTGTTCTCTTTGTATTGCTTCCTTTGTGGGATCCCCAGTTTTCTTTCCAGTCCTTCTGCTTTCCTATTTAAAGAAAAACTGACCACCCTAAGCAGGAGAGCACATTATGGTCAGATTTTTTAACTATGCCGGAAGCCTGCTCTCCAATAATCAGCCTTGTCCTGACATGCCCCCACTGCACAGCTATTCACTGGAAGCTCAGTGTACTGCTGCTTCTCCTCCCCCAGCTCTTATGCAGCTGAGAACAGAGGGAATATGATCACTTATAAAAAAGGGGAAAAGGTTATTTATAATTAGTTTTTATATCTATACAAAAATGTTTTTGCCTTTGATTTCTATTTTAATCTGAATGGGTTGTTTTACAAGGTGATCATTTACAATCACTTTAAGGTACAGCCCACTGATCTGATCATCCTTGCTAGATACAGTACCTGTATTTGGTATTCCTTACAGGCAGCCAGAGAACCACCAGACTTGGCCAACGACTGGGGATGAAGCATGCTGCAGATGGAGGAAGCCACTGTCATTGCAACCATTCAACCTAGTACTAGAATACCTGATGTTGCTGACTGTAGACACATATGCTGTAGACACAGTACGTGTTTTGAAGCCAGTGGGCTTCTTCATCAGCCCGGTCAGCTTCTTCTGCGTTTCATCACGCGACTGTTAACCCTGCAAGCTATTCACTCTCCATTGTGAATGGGTGCAGGAGACTTTCCTAGTGACTGACATCCAGTGATGGGATTAACGCCATTATAAGTAAACGGCCTTACTAATGGTGTTACTTTTGTCAGTAACGAGTAATCTAATAATTACTTTTTCCCCTGCGGTAATGCCATTCCCGTTACTAATGCGGCGATACTGTAATTACAATTCATTGACCACCATAGACATCTACCACCACTAGAGGGTAGTACAGTAACTTCTCTATGATTGTGATTGATGATCTGCTGACATCACCCTTCCGCTGTCCGCTCCTCGCGGTACTGACTCTGAGAGACTCCTTTCTCTGACTGAGGCCTGAGCAGCCCTGGTCCTGGAGTTAAATACAGCGCTTCTCTTTTTCTTTTTGTTTTAATATAATTTGATATTATATTTGGAGAAATGGTAGCTCATTGCTTGTTGTACCTTTCAGAGTGGTATTGCAATCCCTGATGAAGATATATACAATACATTCTCAAAATGCGTTGGAATAATGTACCACTGGCTGCAACTTTGCATGTTTCTGTATGCATGTAACTATATAAGGGTTTATACAAATAATTGATGTGTTGTAACCTTTTTTGCATTTTTTTGCAAAATTGGAAGATTTTATGATGTTTTGTTAAATAAAATGTGGAAAAACTTTTTTAAGAATAGACCATTTTGACTTTACTTGTACTATTACTCAGACAGTTGCCATTATAGTCCCAAACAAAAGAGGGTTTCAAATATTTACTAGTAAATAGGGATGAAGGCAACCCCATACCCCCTCTATGTGGAAAAAAATTATTACATTTTTTTAAAAAAAGTATAGCGCTTCTGCTCTACAGCTGCCAGCCAGCAGGTACCGTAATACCACCACCACGCAGCAGCCAGCAATACCACTCAGAAGTCAGACAGTCACAGGTACTCCACCAGTGCCACACCACCAGCCACCATCACGCCGCAGGTACCACTAGAGTCACAAAAAATAAAATACCACTCAGGTACTAGTGTAGCACCACCATGTAGCCAGCCGGTACCACTCAGTACTGTCAGCATCAAATTCCAATCAGGTACCACTACCAGTGTACCACGCAGCCGGCCCAGTACCACTCAGCAAATACCCAATAAGGTACCACTCAGCAAATACCACTTTCCACTCGGTACCACTCAGAAAATACCACTCAGGTACCTACCACTGCCATTGTACCACGCAGCCGGTACCACTCAGCAAATACCACTGAGGTACCAGTGCCACTCAGCAAGTACCACTCGGCAATTACCACTCAGGTACCACCAGTGTACCATGCAGGTACCAGTGCCACTCAGCAAATATCACTCAGGTACCAGTATACCATGCAGCCAACCAGTACCACTCAGCAAATACCACGCAGGTACCACTTAGCAAATACCACTCAGGTACCAGTGCCACTTAGCAAATACCACTCAGGTACCAGTGTACCACGCAGCCGGTACCACTCAGCAAATACCACGCAGGTACCACTCAGCAAATACCACTCAGGTTCCAGTGCCACTAAGCAAGTACCACTCAGCAAATACCACTCAGGTACCACCAGTATACCATGCAGGTACCATTGCCACTCAGTAAATACTACTCAGGTACCATTCAGGTACCAGTGTACCTTGCAGCCAGCCAGTACCACTCAGAAAATTCCACGCAGGTACAACTCAGCAAATACCACTCAGGTACCAGCGCCACTCAGCAAATACCACTCAGGTACCAGTGTACCATGCAGCCGGTACCACTCAGCAAATACCACTTGGTACCACTCAGCAAATACCACTAAGGTACCTACCACTGCCAGTGTACCACGCAGCCGGTACCACTCAGCCAATACCAGTCCGGTACCAGTGCCACTCAGCAAATACCACTCAGGTACCACCAATGTACCACGCAGGTACCAGTGCCACTCAGCAAATACCACTCAGGTATCACTCAGCAAATACCACTCAGGTACCAGTGTACCAAGCAGCCAGCCAGTACCACTCAGCAAATACTATTTAGGTACCAGTGTACCACACAGCCGGTACCACTTAGCAAATACCATGCAGGTATCACTCGGCAAATACCACGCAGGTACCACTCAGGAATCATCACAGTACAGTACAGACAGACAGTGCATATGATATCAAGGGCAAGGCTATAAAAAAGCTCTTATGGAAGCCTAGTCATCATCATCTCCAGCACCTTCATTGAACCATTATTATTACTACTACAAGTCCTTTGAGAGATTTTTTTGTGTTACTGCTGTTCAGTTTACACAGACACAGTCGCACACTGACAACAACCAGGAGTCAGAGCGATGGCAAATCCAACAAGTTCAAAAGGTAGCTTTCGCAAACTGGAAGTATAAGCACTACTTTTCCCTCGTTGGGGTGAAAGGCAAGAATGTTTATGTAACGTGCAACTTATGCACAGGGAATAGGAGTCTCTCAACGTCGGTGGCAAGTAATTCAAATTTAATAAAGCATCTCACATCGTCTCGTGCCGCCACAAAACTAGTGGCCAAGACAGCTGATAACATGAGCTCCGCTATCAAAGGAGGAGATGGAAGCACGACATCAAAGCAACTGAAACTTGATGTTTCACCACCGAAAACTCGTATAACGTAGACAGAATTAAACAAAATAATTTCCAGATATATGGTTGAGGAGATGCTGCCGTTGCCGACAGTTGAGTTGGATTGTTTCTGGGCAATCATTGCGAAAATACCTGCGAGACAGGGGGTAGGCCCGCCATGCAAAAATACTTTTTCAAATTACATAGATGCCGAGTATGCCAGAATGAATGATGACCTCAAAAAGACCTTTGAACATATAGACTATATTTCCACAACAGCCGATATTTGGACGGCACATAATAAAAGCTATCTTGGGGTAACCACGCATTGAGTAAATCCAAACAGCATGAAGCGAAGGACAGCAGCACTAGCATGCAGAAGATTCAAGGGTCATCATACTCCTGACATTATTGCAAATGAGCCTGACAACATTCACTCATCCTATCTTATATCCCATAAAATTACATCAACTGTCATGGATAATGGTTCCAATTTTGTCAAGGCCTTTAAAAAGATACCAGCCGCCAGTCGAGGAGGAGGACACTGAAGAGGATGATGAGGAGGAGGTGACTTTTACGGACAAAAATTATGTATTGCAAAACGGTGGTGATGATGATGGTGGTGAAATTGTAATCACTTTGCCGCCACATAAGAGGTGTGCTGCTCACACTTTAAGGGTCCATTCACACTAGCCTGCCATTGATTAGCACAGGACCTGTTCTAATAGGAGCGACACAAGTCGCTCCGACTTAGAAAAAGGGTCCTGTACTACCTTGGGGCAACCTGGAGGCGACTTGCATTGACTTCAATTATATGAAGTCCGTGCATGTCGCGCCGAGGTCGCGGTGCACGCTGTGCACCGCGACTTCACAGGTCGCCCCAGCAAGTCGTGTCACCCCTGTCTGAATGGGCTCTTAACCTTGTTTCATGTACTGATATTGACAAGTGGTTACTGTCAAAAAAATAAACAAAAGCGATATACAGAAGCGCTAGCACAAAATGTACAGGCTTATAGAACATGGCTAGTCGTTGAACTGTGGCTGCAGAGACCATGGATGACATCATTGCAAAGAAGCTGATGGCCCCTTGCAGTACAAGATGGAATTCATTTTATGATACCCTGGCTCAAATCGGTGAGATTCCTAGGGGTAGGCTGAACAACATCTCGTCAAAGTTTGGGATGACAGCCATCACAGAATGAGAACATCAGTTCATCAGGGAGTACTGTACTGCCTTGAGGCCACTTACAGTAGCCTTAGACATTCTTTAGGGAGAAGACAACTGTTTCCATGGTACACTCCTACCCACACTGGTAACATTAATTTTCAAGACCTTGGAACTGAAGAGTGGCCTGCAAATCCTAGTTGGCCTTCCAGAGGCAGTTGTGACAGTAAGAACTTTAATTTATTTAAATATCTTGAACCAGTCACCCAAAAATTGCATCTTATTTTATTTATTTCCCCCCACACTCCAAAGACATGCTGGTAGTGGTAGGTTAATTAGCTCCTGTTTAAATTGGCCCCAGTATGTGTATGTATGAATGTTAGAAGAGGCTTCCTTCTGGAACAACAATCATGTAGACCAATTTGATGCAGTGTGCAGCGTATCATGGTCTGACCACTGACAGACAGGCTGACCCCCCACCCCTTCAACCTCTGCATCAATGCTGGCAGCACTCATGTCTTACGTCCCAACTTTTGGATACGCTTAAACTGATGCCACTATATAAGTACCTGAAATAAAATAAATAAAATAATATGCTCTTTGCATTCTTATAATTTCCAGGCAATAAAAAACAAGATTTGCAGAGGTGCTGGAAAGCGAGGATGTTGTCTTAGCTGCTGTGACTCTGCCTAAGTTCAAACTACATTGGCTTCGGATACAGGTCAGGAAGGACAAGGCCAAGGCAAGTCTGCTGGCGGAGTGCCGGAAACTTGTCCTAGGCCAAGACCAGAAAGCAGGTACCACTACCAGCACATCAACACACTGCAGTAGCGGATACGCAGCCATAGAGGATGAGGTTTTTTTTTCCTTTGAGGAGGAGGATTACACCTCTCCTACCGCTGAAAGTCAAGTCACAGATTATTTTAAATCAGGAGCAGAGATAGACTCTCTAAATGGATTTGTACTGATAAAGAAAATTTCACTCAGATAAAAAGCAGCCACTCCATCGAGTGACCCAGTAGAGCAGTGATGGGGAACCTTGGCACCCCAGATGTTTTGGAACTACATTTACCATGATGCTCATGCACTCTGTAGTGTAGCTGAGCATCATGGGAAATGTAGTTCCATAACATCTGGGGTGCCAAGGTTCCCCATCACTGCAGTAGAGAAACTCTTTAGTCTTGGGAAACGTTTCATCAATCCAAAGAGGAATAGGCTTATCCTAATAAGTTAGGATGGATAGCTTTGATGGATGTGGAGAATGGAAGGATGCTATTGGTGGATGAATGGAAGGATGAATAAATGCATGCATGGATGGATGAGTGTTAGGAAGGAAGGAGTGTATGGCATGATTGATGAAGAATGAATGAATGCATGTTTAGGAGCTAAAGTTGGATTTATCTGGCAAATCATGGCAGTGATTTGAATAAAGGCAGTGGGGACAACAGTGTTTTTTTTTTTTTTTTTTTCATTAAACAATAATAATAAAAATATACAGTGCAAATGTTTCATTACCTGTTTGTTTACATATATCAGTTTCATATTTTTTTTTTTGCACTACAAAGAGTGTATATTTTTATTATTATTGTTTATTTTGGTACATTGTTCAGTATAAAATACTTGAAGTAGGCTACACAGTATGTCTACCAGTTGTGAAGATTTGTGACGGTTTTATATTTCTATTTTGCACAACAAAGAGTTTATTCATTATTTTTTTTTTATTTACTTATTTTTGGTACAGTTCTAAGAAGTATAATTTATTTTGAGACTTGTTTGTTGGCCAGTTGTGATCTCAGGTCTGCGCAAATAAATTTTCTAAACCATCTATTGTGTTTTGTTGTTTTCGCTATAGTAATGATCATATTTAAAATAATATATTTGATAGGTGTTTCATCGTTAAAATAGTGTAGATTACTGTAAAATGTTTTATAATATTAATTGCTTCTACTTAGTGTCCATTTCATTCATTTAACATATTTAATACTGGGGGCATACAAGTTATATGACATATTTTATTTTTTTTTAAAGTAACGCAATAGTTACTTTCCCTGGTAATTCGTTACTTTTTTACTGATGTAACTCAGTTACGTTTTGTGAGAAGTAACTAGTAACTATAACTAATTACTTTTTTAAGTTGCATGCCCAACACTGCTGACATCAAGGCAGAAAGTGATGTGTAGGCAGCTCAGGCTCCACTTACAGTACCATGACTGTTCCAGAATTACAATGCATTCACATTGGAGGGACTGACGTGCCCAGTGAGTTTGCATACATAATGAAGAAGGGAAGCTTCCAGGTGCCAACACTGAGGAATTATTCATTTCAATGGCAGCTCCATAGCATTGTCAGCCTAGCACTGGAACTAAGTCTAATAAACAGGGAACTGGCAGGATCAGCAGGTAACAGGTTTATAATAACTAAATAAAATAATTATAAGCTTTGAGGGTTTGTGCATATAGTATAGGAAGGCACTGTATTCACAAACTGTTTTTTTTTTAACTGGAAGCAATTTAAAGCGGAGTTCCACCCTAAATTTATACTTACCTCCATCTTCTTGCTCCGGGTCACCTGAAAAACAAATGGATAATCACAATTTTTTTTTTTTAATTACCTCGTTTAGGAGAAAATATACTTACCTTACTTCCTCTTCCTCCCCTCGGCGGCCACGGCGATTCGTCACTTCCTGGCTTGCAATGATTCCTGGGAGCTGAACGTCATCGCTCCCAGGAATCAAAGCGCCTGCACCGGCCCCGACGTCAGTTCCGGTGCAAGCGCCGTCATACCTTGCTAAACAGCTTCTGGGCATGCCCAGAAGCTGTGCAGGGATGACGCTGCGGCACCGGAAGTGACAGCGGGGGTGGTGCAGTGCATCGTGGGACCGAAGAAGAGGGAAGAGGACACAGAAGAGGATCGCGCTGGCTTCAAGCTGCCCACACCTGAGATGGCAGCGCTGGACAATACATTTTCAAGGTAAGTATTTCTTCTAAAAGGTAAGTGCAACCCGGGACAGATCAGAGGCTAGCCATTGTGGAATGCACTAGTCCTGACTGTCCGGGGGTATTTTTATAAAAAAAAACTTTCCCAGGGTGGAACTCCGCTTTAAGAACATGTTGGTTACCACATCCCATTGGGATTGTTCTTGCAGAATGAGATTATCCAGATAACCGTTGACGAGGATGTCCTGAAGCCTGAGAAAGGCCAATACTGGGGAAAACATGAACACCCAAGATGCAGAAGACAAGCTAAATATAAGAGCCATAGACTGATTAAGATATTTGTGAGCACAGAAGGGAAGAAATGGCTGATGCCTGGGAAAAAGGGGCTGTAAAAACATGAATTCTAAATATCGATCAAGATAAAGAAGCCTCCCAGATGAAGGAAAGACCTGACTGGCTGACCAAAAAAGGAAACTCTATCCTGAATTTGTGAGGACAGACAAAACTGTTCAGGGCTTTTAGGTCCTCAGTGGGACAAATAAACCTATTAGCTTGGGGACCATGAAAAGCTTGATGTAAAAACCTGAAACATGGAATCAGAGAAATGACACTCCTCCTAGATCCAATAGGCCCTAATGGGCAAGGTGAAAATCTGCAAGTTTCAGGGACACCAGAAGGTTTGAGGGTAGGAAATAAAATTATAATTTGTTGTATCCCCAAGATATTACCTTTAGTGCTCACGTATCAGAGACACAAGACCTCCCAATGTCCGCAAATACCAATAGCGTATTCACCCACCTTAAAAGAAAAAGGCAGGACAACACTTTATGCAACAGAGGATTTCTCTGTGAGCTTAGCCCTCGTGGCCTGCCAATGCTTTGTGGCAGCTAAGGGATAGAAAAAAATGACAGTCAGGGATTTGTGAGGGGCTTGGTAGAGGAGGGAGAAAATTTCGGCTTCTTTTCTTTGCCTTTTTTTTTCTTTGTCTGAGGGAGATTGGTACTCTTGTCCCTTGTAGCTGCTTTTATAAATGCATCCAAAAAACAACAAAGAGATGATCTTCCACAAAAGGAAAGCACAGGAAGAATAATATCAAATGCTGTCACAAGAGCAAAGTAAGAGCTCTCTGATCAGTGCAGGCTATATGGAGAGTGAAAAGTAAGCACAATACAGAGAAACATGGCAGCCTTGACCACATGCCTAGCTTCTGTGGCTCTACACTGACCCCAGGTGAAATAAGGAATTAACCCTGACACAGCATCCTTTGTCAGCCCACTTACAATAAAGAGGTGAGTCTTCAGAGACAGGGTCAGGCTTAGCACCATCTGCAACTGAAAAGCAATCTTTGGTGAATACCCAGACTGCCATGGAACATCAGCAGACTCTAGCACCAAAGCACACCTCCTTGTATGCTGTACATAGACAGGAGCACTGAAAGTTTGTCACAGTTGTAACACTGGCCATTGTTACTGGGATGCAGAACTCTATTTGCCCACAAGATGACAGTGTCCACTACTTTACCTAAACATAGCTCTAACACAAGTGCCCAGAGCAATCTGGGAAATGTTGTTTCAAAGGAGGATCTTGTACACAGTAAAGCTGGGGTAGCAACTACAAGACCTACAAGCACCAGAGAGGGGGAGGGCCAATTTTAAAAGCAAAAATCCGGGAAGGGGCGGGAGAGATGGGGAGAGATGCACCAATTGGGAAGGTGAATGTGGACCATCCTGTGCTGGACCAGGCCAGGCTGTACTGCATCCGACATGGCTGTACTAGAACTGAGGGGTGGACTGCCGTGCTGAGCACTGAGCTGTGGAGATAGCCCAAGTGGGTGCAGTGTGTCGCCTGGACACACTGCATTTCTGATCATGGTCTTCCTCTTTCATAGAGCTTACAGAACTCCAGTCCAGCTGTTTAAATGGGGGCGTAGACCGACACCTGCGTGCCTGAAATGTGAACGGGAGCAGGGTACCCTTATCCACAGGATGTGGAGATGCCCCAAGTTATTCTGCTACTGGACTGCTGTAATTGACACCATTTCAAAGGTTTATAACTTTCGACTACTTAAAGATCCGATTGTGTGTCTACTTGGGGCACTGGAGGAGGAGAGTCTGACACCGCATGCCCATACAACCATCCCCAGACTGCTGTACCTGGCTCGCAAATTGATAGCCAGATACTGGATATCCTCCCTTGTACCAACGGTGGCACAATGGATTACACAAGTTAATGATTTATTAATTCGAGAAAAAGTGACTTATCAGCATCGCAAAGCGCACAAAAAGTTTTACTCCCTTTGGCAGCCATGGCTGGATGACCCATCACTGGCACCGCATCAGCTGGTTATGAATTGACTTCTAATGGGTTAGATACGGAGTGGCCAAAAGCCTTGTTCTGTTGAATGGCTCCCAGTGGAATAGACTCCCTTCCCTATTCCCCTTCTTTCCCTTTTGTTAGGTTAGCTTTGTTTTCCTGATCTGTAATGCTGTATTTGAACACTGTTACCCAGGACAAATGATGGCTTATTACCTTTGCAGTTTCCTCAGGTTTTATGATGCTGTGTACATGTACTTCTTGCACTTTGGTTTGTTTTGCACTGTATTGAAAGATATGTTTATGTGTTATTTTCTTATACTTGTACACTGCTAATCTTGTGCTCAATAAAAGTTTATTTTCTTGAAAAAAGAAAAAAAAGGGTAGAGCCATTGGAGGCTCCGAGGCTAGTGCCTGTAGGCATGAAAACCATGGCCATTTGTGCCAAGAGGGGGGCTATCAGAATCAAGTTGGTGTCTTCCAAGAGAAATTTCCGGAGGACTTCCGGGATTAATCTGATAGGAGGGAAGGCATAACCGAGGTTGAATGGCCAGGGATTCACAAAAGCGTAGATCCCCAGAGACTGATCCCTTGGATTGAGGGAACAAAATCTCTTTGCTTTGGTATTTGTTTGTGTTGCAAAGAGGTCCACCTCTGGGAGACCCCACCTGGCTGAAATTTCCGCAAACATTTCCGGGTTGAGGGACCAATTGTCCCGAAACACCTGGTAGCGGTGGAGGTGATCTGCCAAACATTTCTTTTTTTACAATTCAAACAGTTCCTTTATTGAAAAAAATTGAAATGACACATTCACAAGATAAGTAACATCATCATAACAGGAAGTACAAGCAACAAGTAATCAACACAGCATAGAGCAATAATACCACATAGGATGTCCTACAGTTATCAAACCTCCCTCTGTTCTCTAGTCGGGGAGCACCAAATCCATAGTAGGGCCAGCACCCGCACCTAACCCATAGGTGCCAGCCAAGGCTGCCATACCCTGTCAAATTTCTTAGGACAGTTTCTCAGCAAGTAGGTCAGTTTATATAATGGCAGAACAGCGTCTATAGAGTGTTCCCAGGAGACCGCCGAGGGGGGAGAAGGGGCAATCCACTTCAGAATAGTTTGTCTTTTAGCATAGTACAACAAATAGTTGATTAGTAATTTAGTGGGTCTAGGTCTCTGATCGTCATCCGCAATACCCAATAGGGCCAAAGCTGGCGAGATCGGGAGAGCCATTCCCAACCTGTGATTAATAACATCAAAAACTTGTAACCAAAATTGTGCCACCTTTGGGCAATTCCAAAACATATGCAAGAAAGTCCCCACCGTGGTGAGGCAGCGCGGGCAGTTCGGAGATCTCTGGGGGAAGATTCTATGTAACCTCTGAGGGGTATAGTCAATTCTATGCAAAAACTTGGTCTGGATCAAACGGTCTCTGGCGGAAATCAGCTTGGTTCAAGTCTCAAAGCAATCCTCTCTATCTAAGTCTGGAAGGTCACCCTTCCACAGATCCCATAACTTATCCATTTGAGGAGAGTGGGTACACTGAAGGGTAGGTAGAGGGAGGAGAGTGGCTTGGCCAAGACCTCATGTGCCAGCAGCTCCTCCACCGGGTCCATTTCCAAGGTCAAACCCTCAGGGAAGTGAGCTCGGATGGCATGGCGTAACTGGAGGTACCGAAAGTACATCCAACCAGGCAGGCCCCGCGCCCTCTGAAGATCAGAGAAGGGGAGGACAGAGCCCTCAGGACACAAATCTCGGAGAGTCCTCACCCCATACCTCGCCCACAACTGAGGCTCCTGTAGAGACCACAGGTGCCGCAGATTGGGGTTCCCCCACAGGGGGCAGACCGGGGACCACCTAGTAGGCTGTAGAAACCGCCATCGGGCCGCCACCCACACCCGCAAAGTAACTCTTGTCGACTGCAGAGCCGGCGAGCAAGCCCGGACCCACCTATACACCAGATTACTAAGGCCCTGTAGGGACCCCACTAGAGCCACCTCCAGACACACAGCAGCGTTCCCCCGCGACTATGCATACCACCAGCCAACGGTGACCAGCACCGCCGCCCAGTAGTAGGTCCGGTAGTCAGGCATGGCCAACCCCCCACAAATGGATGGGAGACACAGGGTAGATTTCGCTAATCGGGGAGACCTTCCCGCCCAAATAAAGGAACCCACAAGACCGTCAATGATTATAAAAAAGGAAACAGGCAGCCAAACCGGGCAGTTCCTAAAAAAGTACAAAGATTTGGGCAAAAAAATAATTTTGAGTAAATTAATTCTACCCATGAGGTTGAGCGGCAGGGAGGCCCAGAGCGTACATCTGTCCCGGAGGTGGGCAACAAGGGGATCAAGGTTCAAGGATCTAAAGGAGGCCGGGTCCCGCCGCACCTCTATACCCAGATAACGGAATTGGTCCACCCACCGCAGAGGGGTCAGAGCCGCTCCAGTCCTGGCCCCCGCATCCAAGGGGAACAGAACCGACTTGGACCAGTTGATTCTGATACCAGAGAACCGACCTCATCAAAGATCTCGAGAGCAGCCCTCAAGGAGGAGTCAGCATCATGCAGGTATAGAAGAGCATCATCCGTATATAGGGATATCTTCTCCTCCAGGGGGCCCACCCGCAGACCCACGATGGAAGGCGATCCCCCGAATCAAGATGGCCAGGGGCTCAAGGGCCAGTGCAAACAAGGAGGGTGAGAGTGGACAGCCATGGCGAGTACCCCTCTGCAGAGGGAAAGAATCCGAGATCCCACTAGAAGTGCGAACCCGAGCCATAGGTGATCGGTAGAGCAAAGTCAGCCAAGTCAGGAAATTGGGACCAAAACCGAAACGTCGCAGCACCTCCCACAGAAACCCCCACTCAAGTGTCAAAAGCCTTCTCGGCATCGAGAGAGGCAATGACTTGCTGACCACAATCAGCATGGTCGGCCACCAGGTTTAAAAAAAGTTGCCATCGCAAATTAATGTCAGTCCCCTTACCCGGCATAAAGCCAGTTTGGTCTGCCTGCACCAGCACATCAAGCACCCCAGCGATTCTGCGAGCCAACACCTTAGCCAAAATCTTTGCATCCACATTGATCAAAGAGATTGGCCTGTAAGAGGCACAGTCCTCCGGATCCTTCCCAGGTTTGGGGACCAGGATGATGACCGCCTCCATCATATAGGCAGGGAGAGAACCATGGGAGAAACTATGCTCAAACAGGGAGACCAAACGGGGGGCCAAAAGTTCCTGATACACCGCATACACCTCCGTGGGAATACCGTCCGCACCAGGGGTCTTACCAGATTGCAGGAGACCAAGGGCCTCCTGCACCTCCTCCAATGTTATGTCTGCTTCCAATGCGTGTTTAACCTCCATGTCCAGGACAGGAAAATCCACCCGATCTAAATACAAACCCAGTTCATCCGCTGTGTAATCCACCCTGGAAGAATATAAGGTTTCATAAAAGGACTGGAACCTGGCAGTAATGTCCCCCGGGGAACGGAGGAGCATACCATCCGCAGCCCTAATCCCACTGATATGAACCGGAGGGGCAATACCCTTCGCTAACCACGCTAAGAGCTTACCATTTTTATTACCATACTCATAAACCCTCTGAGCCGAGGACAACATCAACTTGCGGGTCATCTCAACCCAAAGCAGATGAACCTCCCTAAGAGCACACCGCCACAGACCATAGGAAGTCGAGGAGGGGTCAGCCACATAGGCCTCCTCCCTCACCCGTGCCTCCTCCTCACGTTCCCCCAGAGATCTGAGGCCCTGCGCACCTCCTCAATACGTTGCCCATATTCACCCCGAAGCCAGGCCTTAAACGAGTCCCAAAGGACGAGTGGATCTTCAGTCTCTGCATTATCCTGCCAAAAATGTTCAATGCCCTCCTGTACACTCTCCCGAACTCCCTCGTGCAAGGCCCAGAATCTGGAGAGTTTCCACAAGCCTCCACCCGAGGGACCCCCCCTTAACGACACCATCAGAGGCGCATGATCCGATATACCCCTAGCCAGGGTAGACACCTCCGATACCCTGCGCAAGGTAGTGTGGGAAGCAAACGCCAGGTCTATCCGGGATAGGGACCGATGGGACGCCGAGTGACAGGTGTACACTCGGGAGGTGGGGGTGGAAGTTCCGCCAGACATCAGTCAGTGCAAAGGCCTCAGCCCATTGAGCAAGGCGGGAGGGCCCCAAGGTAGAGGAGTGCAGCCTGTCCCACCCAGGGCATATCACCATATTAAAATCACCCATTAGGAGGAAGTCGGCCACCCCATAGCCGAGGACCACCTCCATGATCTTGGTTAGAAGGGGGAGCTCAGCAGGGGGCGGAAGATACAGCCCCACCACAACCAAGGGGGCACCCGCAATGAGTGCATGGATAATCACATAACGTTCCTCCGGGTCAGTGCAGAGATCCAACAGAGTGAAGGGCAACAATCTATGGATCAGAACACTGACCCCTCTAGCATAACTGGAGTACACCGAGTGATAATGGGTTCCAACCCAAGCACGTCTCAGACCCAGAATTCTAGATCCCAAAAGGTGCGTTTCCTGCAGGATACATATATGAGGGGACAGCTGGCATAGATAATTAAGAACTAAAGAGCGTTTCACCGCTGTACCCTGACCCCGGACATTCCAGGAGAGAACACCAATGTCAGGCATCAGAAAAGTGTAGAAAGAAAAGTAAGGCAGAAGACAGGTAAGGGGCAGGCAGGGAGCAGCGACAGACCAGATAGGAGAAGAGCAACAGAAGAGGCTCACACCACCTACTCCCAGAAACATAGACAACTAGGAACATCAGCAACCAGTATACATGTGTCAAGGTCATAGCAACTAGGAACCTGTAAAGGAAACAAGCATAATGAATAAAAAAAACAAAAAACAAACAAGAGGCCCAACTGGACCCCAGTCTGGTTAACAGTAGCCAACAGCCCCTTCCCCCCACCCCGCGAACCCCCCCGAACATGGGGTCGCTCAGGTCCCAAACCAAAAGCCCGAGGGCAGAAAAAAAACAGTTAGGAGGCACATGGCTAGCCGGACCGCCCTAAGGAAACCCAGGGCCCTGGGAACCCAGGTGAAACTGACGGTCCGGAGTTCTTGAGGCAGTCTATCCCACAAGGAGATGCTGAACCGGCAATAAATGGCAAAGTTCCAAAACAGGAAAAAAAAAAAACACCCGGCAGAGCCAGGGGCACAGTCTTATATGAATATGAATAACTTCCTTACAGTGTTATGCGCTGTCCTTCAACCGCAGCCAGCAGGGCAGGATAACCAGCAAAGTTCACAACAGGTGAGTATTCCAAATGTGGCACAGGATTATATCCAGAATAACAGGAACAAACGGCATCCCATGTCAACAAACAAAGACAGGAAGCCACGGCCGTCCAGGCGACATGGATAGAAGGTGAGCAAAGAAATACATCCAAAGCACACAAAGCGTCCATCAGCCTCTGTCCTGAGGGGGAAGGGTCTCCATCCAAGCAGCAGCATCTTTAGGGGAGTTGAAGAAACGGACAGACTCCCCATCCACCACCCTGTGTTTAGTAGGGAAAAAGCACAATATATTTAATCCTGCGGGAGCATAAGGAGGCCTTGACGGAATCATAGGACTTACGTAGCTTTTGCGTTTCTATGGAATAGTCCGGGAAGTGCATCAGGCGGTTATTCTGATAGCGGAGCTCTCCCAAGGCCCTTGCCGCCTGGAGAATTTCACCCCTGTCACGAAAGTTCAGCAATCGCAGGATTAAGGTACGTGGGGGAGTCCCAGGTGGGCCTGGCTGAGGGGGGACCCTATGTGCCCGCTCCACAGTGAAATGGGGGGAGAGGCAGGCCGCAGGAAGTAGGCCACAAAACAGTTCCTCCACAAAGGTAGTAGCATCTTTACTCTCCACTCCCTCCGCCAGACCAATGATGTGAATATTGTTTCGTCTGCACCGGTTTTCTGCATCCTCGGCTCTATATTCCAGGGTCCTCACCTTGGTCTGCAGGGTAAGAATGGCCGCGGAGTGGTCCGCCACTGTGTCCTCCACCTGCCCCACCCGCACCTCCACTGAAGCCAGGCGCGTTCTAATTTTGTCCAGGTCCTGTCGGATGAGACCAACGTCCAGCTGCACATCCTCTATTTTACTGGTAAGAGCAGTCTGACAGGCCGTAATCGCCGCCATCACCTCCGGGATACCAGGGGACTGTGTGGGCAAGGTCCCCTCCATTGGGGATGCCGGAGACCGCAGCGGGAGAAAGGACCGGGAGTCCCGGGGGAAAGCGAAGTTTCTTCCCGCCCTTCGCCCTACCCGAAGATCTGGTCGGCATCCGCAGCAAAACGAGCCAGAACAAGGAAGGATCAGCCACTTGTAGACGGCTAAATGAGCCGGTATAGCAGCAGAGCTCGGGAGAAGACGTCCACTCACGCCGACATCTTAGCCACGCCCCCTGCCAAACATTTCTAAGCCCCTTTCAAATGAATTGCTGAAATGAAGGCCAGATTTGCCTCGGCCCGAGATAAAATCTTTTGGGCTATGAACTGCAACGTCTGACTTCTTGTACCCCCTTGTTTGTTGAGGTACGCTACAATTGCAATGTTGTCGGAGCGGATCTGCAGATGGCATCCTCTGACGTCTGCCTGAAACACCTCTAGGGCTCTCTGCACTGCCAGGAGCTCTCTTTGATTTGATGACGCTACTGCTTCCAGCAGGGATCATTCTCCCTCTGCTTTCTTGTCTTGAAGATAGGCTCCCCATCCGAAAGAGCTTGCATCTGTTGTTATTCTTTGTGATATTGGAATGACCCATTCCAACCCTCTTGCGAGGTGAAATGGCGACCTCCACCACCACAGGGTTCTTTTTACTTTGGAGGGAATTTTTAATTTCAATTCCAAGAAACTTGGAGACCTATCCCAGATTCCTAGAAGGAATAGTTGAAGAGAACGTTGTCGAACCTGCGCTCAAGGCACAGCCGGAAAACAGCACGTCATAAGGCCTACGGCTCTTGAAACATCTCTGAGTGAGACCCACTGGTTGGTCTGTAAGGATGCCATCATGTGAGCTATTATTGAAATCTTTATCCTCGGAAGAAACCTCTTTTGATCTAATGAGGAAATCTCGTACCGGAGGTATGTCACTTTTTGAGAAGGCTTCAGAGAAGACTTCTCCGTGTTGACCAACCAACCCAGTGACTTGAGGAACTCCTGAACCGTCTGGAGATCCCCCTCTAGTTTGTTATATGAATCTGCCACTACTAGGAGGTTGTCCAGGTATGGGATAATCAGAATGGATTTTTGTCTTAATGGGGCCAATGCTTCCCCCAGGACTTTTGTAAAGATGCGTGGGGCAACCGGTCCTAGCCTTACTGCTAGCCGTAGAAACTTCTAGAATGTTGGGTGAATAGAGATGTGGAAGTAAGCATCCTTCAAGTCCAGCGTTGCCATGAAGCACCCCCGGTAAAGCAAATTTCTTATGGAATACAGTGATTCCATGCAAAATCGTTTGTATCTGATCGAGCGATTTAGAGCACGTAGATTTAGTATTAAGCAATAACTCCCCGAGGGCTTCTTTATCACAAAGATGTGGGAGTAAAACCCCCTGTCCTTCTCTGCCTCTGGAAATGGGACCAAAACATTCTGATCTACTAAGTCTCCTAACTGGATACCCAGGGCAGTAGCCTTTACTCGATCCCTGGGCAGACTGGTGATTAACAATCTCACCGGTTGCTGTGTATCAAACTCCAGTCTGTGCTCTTTGACCACCAGATCTAGAATGAAAGGGCTTGAGGTGATCTCTTTCCACTGTGGGAGGAAGACTAATCTTCCCCCCCACTTTGCGGAATGAGTCATTGCAGTATGGAAGGTTGTTGAGGAGGGTTATACAAACCCCCCCTTCCTCTGCCTTTGTGGCCAGTCCAATGCTGCTTGGGCCTGGCCTCCTTCTCTTGCGGATCCTGCTGTCTACCCCCCTTCCCTTCAAAAATCTTCAGAGGAGTTGGGAACTTTTTCTTTTCTGGAAACAAGCTCTTTTTATCGGCTGTACATTCCAGAGCTTGTCAGGGGAAGACTACTTAAGCGTAATTTGGAAGAAGAGTCTCCTGACCATGTTTTAAGCCAGAGACTTCTTCTGGCTGAATTAACTAACGCCGAGGTGCCTAGTGTCATCCTAACTGCCTCAGCAGAGGAACCAGCCATTGCCTGGGAAAGAAGAGGAAAAGATTTAGCAATCTGATCCCTTGGTGTGCCAGCAGATAAGTGAGTCTGTAAACATATTGGACTAGGTGGGACTTTAGATGAGACCCAAGCTGGTGTTGCCCGGCGTCTCCATCCCTATAACAAAACACAAAATGAGGTTGAAGGATTTTAAGAGGTGCATGAAAGTCAGCCAGCCCCCAGTTTGATGTACTCACCTTCCAGTCTGTCACCAACCAAATAAGACCTGTCTCTTGGTACAAAGAACAGGGGTTTAGTTGACACACATTTGCAAACGCATGTGAAAGCTGCAGAGCCACGTCACGGCACCCTGTTTAAATCTGCAGTCCTACACTCTTAATTTAGTGTCCTCACACTGGAGGCACATGGCCGCTAATGGGTGGATGGGGAACAGGTGAGAGGGAGACAGCCCAACCTCCCCCAACCCATCCCCATGCACGACTGGCTATTGTCTCAAAAAGTTCAAATAATTAGGTTAAAATATAACCATGGTGCAAACTGGAGAAGACCAGCTGAAAAGCATTACACCTCCATCCCCTTGGTGGATGCAGTATATGGATAGGAAGGGATTTTATATATGGGGCATGGCCTGTAAAGCACACTGCCTTTGAAATCCCTTATTTCCTTTGGGACTTTATATGAGACAAGCAGGTCATGCTATTGGTCTCCATCCCTGTATACGGAAAACACTAGGGTCAAATCAAAAACTGCATCCACCAAAAACGCACGAAAATCGCACGGTGGGACTTTAGATGAGGCACCAAGCTGTAAGCAAGGCGTCTCCATCCCTGGTTGCTTTAAACATATTGGACTAGGTGGGACTTTAGATGAGACCCAAGCTGGTGTTGCCCGGCGTCTCCATCCCTATAACAAAACACAAAATGAGGTTGAAGGATTTTAAGAGGTGCATGAAAGTCAGCCAGCCCCCAGTTTGATGTACTCACCTTCCAGTCTGTCACCAACCAAATAAGACCTGTCTCTTGGTACAAAGAACAGGGGTTTAGTTGACACACATTTGCAAACGCATGTGAAAGCTGCAGAGCCACGTCACGGCACCCTGTTTAAATCTGCAGTCCTACACTCTTAATTTAGTGTCCTCACACTGGAGGCACATGGCCGCTAATGGGTGGATGGGGAACAGGTGAGAGGGAGACAGCCCAACCTCCCCCAACCCATCCCCATGCACGACTGGCTATTGTCTCAAAAAGTTCAAATAATTAGGTTAAAATATAACCATGGTGCAAACTGGAGAAGACCAGCTGAAAAGCATTACACCTCCATCCCCTTGGTGGATGCAGTATATGGATAGGAAGGGATTTTATATATGGGGCATGGCCTGTAAAGCACACTGCCTTTGAAATCCCTTATTTCCTTTGGGACTTTATATGAGACAAGCAGGTCATGCTATTGGTCTCCATCCCTGTATACGGAAAACACTAGGGTCAAATCAAAAACTGCATCCACCAAAAACGCACGAAAATCGCACGGTGGGACTTTAGATGAGGCACCAAGCTGTAAGCAAGGCGTCTCCATCCCTGGTTGCTTTAAACATATTGGACTAGGTGGGACTTTAGATGAGACCCAAGCTGGTGTTGCCCGGCGTCTCCATCCCTATAACAAAACACAAAATGAGGTTGAAGGATTTTAAGAGGTGCATGAAAGTCAGCCAGCCCCCAGTTTGATGTACTCACCTTCCAGTCTGTCACCAACCAAATAAGACCTGTCTCTTGGTACAAAGAACAGGGGTTTAGTTGACACACATTTGCAAACGCATGTGAAAGCTGCAGAGCCACGTCACGGCACCCTGTTTAAATCTGCAGTCCTACACTCTTAATTTAGTGTCCTCACACTGGAGGCACATGGCCGCTAGTGGGTGGATGGGGAACAGGTGAGAGGGAGACAGCCCAACCTCCCCCAACCCATCCCCATGCACGACTGGCTATTGTCTCAAAAAGTTCAAATAATTAGGTTAAAATATAACCATGGTGCAAACTGGAGAAGACCAGCTGAAAAGCATTACACCTCCATCCCCTTGGTGGATGCAGTATATGGATAGGAAGGGATTTTATATATGGGGCATGGCCTGTAAAGCACACTGCCTTTGAAATCCCTTATTTCCTTTGGGACTTTATATGAGACAAGCAGGTCATGCTATTGGTCTCCATCCCTGTATACGGAAAACACTAGGGTCAAATCAAAAACTGCATCCACCAAAAACGCACGAAAATCGCACGGTGGGACTTTAGATGAGGCACCAAGCTGTAAGCAAGGCGTCTCCATCCCTGGTTGCTTTAAACATATTGGACTAGGTGGGACTTTAGCGGCCATGTGCCTCCAGTGTGAGGACACTAAATTAAGAGTGTAGGACTGCAGATTTAAACAGGGTGCCGTGACGTGGCTCTGCAGCTTTCACATGCGTTTGCAAATGTGTGTCAACTAAACCCCTGTTCTTTGTACCAAGAGACAGGTCTTATTTGGTTGGTGACAGACTGGAAGGTGAGTACATCAAACTGGGGGCTGGCTGACTTTCATGCACCTCTTAAAATCCTTCAACCTCATTTTGTGTTTTGTTATAGGGATGGAGACGCCGGGCAACACCAGCTTGGGTCTCATCTAAAGTCCCACCTAGTCCAATATGTTTAAAGCAACCAGGGATGGAGACGCCTTGCTTACAGCTTGGTGCCTCATCTAAAGTCCCACCGTGCGATTTTCGTGCGTTTTTGGTGGATGCAGTTTTTGATTTGACCCTAGTGTTTTCCGTATACAGGGATGGAGACCAATAGCATGACCTGCTTGTCTCATATAAAGTCCCAAAGGAAATAAGGGATTTCAAAGGCAGTGTGCTTTACAGGCCATGCCCCATATATAAAATCCCTTCCTATCCATATACTGCATCCACCAAGGGGATGGAGGTGTAATGCTTTTCAGCTGGTCTTCTCCAGTTTGCACCATGGTTATATTTTAACCTAATTATTTGAACTTTTTGAGACAATAGCCAGTCGTGCATGGGGATGGGTTGGGGGAGGTTGGGCTGTCTCCCTCTCACCTGTTCCCCATCCACCCACTAGCGGCCATGTGCCTCCAGTGTGAGGACACTAAATTAAGAGTGTAGGACTGCAGATTTAAACAGGGTGCCGTGACGTGGCTCTGCAGCTTTCACATGCGTTTGCAAATGTGTGTCAACTAAACCCCTGTTCTTTGTACCAAGAGACAGGTCTTATTTGGTTGGTGACAGACTGGAAGGTGAGTACATCAAACTGGGGGCTGGCTGACTTTCATGCACCTCTTAAAATCCTTCAACCTCATTTTGTGTTTTGTTATAGGGATGGAGACGCCGGGCAACACCAGCTTGGGTCTCATCTAAAGTCCCACCTAGTCCAATATGTTTAAAGCAACCAGGGATGGAGACGCCTTGCTTACAGCTTGGTGCCTCATCTAAAGTCCCACCGTGCGATTTTCGTGCGTTTTTGGTGGATGCAGTTTTTGATTTGACCCTAGTGTTTTCCGTATACAGGGATGGAGACCAATAGCATGACCTGCTTGTCTCATATAAAGTCCCAAAGGAAATAAGGGATTTCAAAGGCAGTGTGCTTTACAGGCCATGCCCCATATATAAAATCCCTTCCTATCCATATACTGCATCCACCAAGGGGATGGAGGTGTAATGCTTTTCAGCTGGTCTTCTCCAGTTTGCACCATGGTTATATTTTAACCTAATTATTTGAACTTTTTGAGACAATAGCCAGTCGTGCATGGGGATGGGTTGGGGGAGGTTGGGCTGTCTCCCTCTCACCTGTTCCCCATCCACCCATTAGCGGCCATGTGCCTCCAGTGTGAGGACACTAAATTAAGAGTGTAGGACTGCAGATTTAAACAGGGTGCCGTGACGTGGCTCTGCAGCTTTCACATGCGTTTGCAAATGTGTGTCAACTAAACCCCTGTTCTTTGTACCAAGAAACAGGTCTTATTTGGTTGGTGACAGACTGGAAGGTGAGTACATCAAACTGGGGGCTGGCTGACTTTCATGCACCTCTTAAAATCCTTCAACCTCATTTTGTGTTTTGTTATAGGGATGGAGACGCCGGGCAACACCAGCTTGGGTCTCATCTAAAGTCCCACCTAGTCCAATATGTTTAAAGCAACCAGGGATGGAGACGCCTTGCTTACAGCTTGGTGCCTCATCTAAAGTCCCACCGTGCGATTTTCGTGCGTTTTTGGTGGATGCAGTTTTTGATTTGACCCTAGTGTTTTCCGTATACAGGGATGGAGACCAATAGCATGACCTGCTTGTCTCATATAAAGTCCCAAAGGAAATAAGGGATTTCAAAGGCAGTGTGCTTTACAGGCCATGCCCCATATATAAAATCCCTTCCTATCCATATACTGCATCCACCAAGGGGATGGAGGTGTAATGCTTTTCAGCTGGTCTTCTCCAGTTTGCACCATGGTTATATTTTAACCTAATTATTTGAACTTTTTGAGACAATAGCCAGTCGTGCATGGGGATGGGTTGGGGGAGGTTGGGCTGTCTCCCTCTCACCTGTTCCCCATCCACCCATTAGCGGCCATGTGCCTCCAGTGTGAGGACACTAAATTAAGAGTGTAGGACTGCAGATTTAAACAGGGTGCCGTGACGTGGCTCTGCAGCTTTCACATGCGTTTGCAAATGTGTGTCAACTAAACCCCTGTTCTTTGTACCAAGAGACAGGTCTTATTTGGTTGGTGACAGACTGGAAGGTGAGTACATCAAACTGGGGGCTGGCTGACTTTCATGCACCTCTTAAAATCCTTCAACCTCATTTTGTGTTTTGTTATAGGGATGGAGACGCCGGGCAACACCAGCTTGGGTCTCATCTAAAGTCCCACCTAGTCCAATATGTTTAAAGCAACCAGGGATGGAGACGCCTTGCTTACAGCTTGGTGCCTCATCTAAAGTCCCACCGTGCGATTTTCGTGCGTTTTTGGTGGATGCAGTTTTTGATTTGACCCTAGTGTTTTCCGTATACAGGGATGGAGACCAATAGCATGACCTGCTTGTCTCATATAAAGTCCCAAAGGAAATAAGGGATTTCAAAGGCAGTGTGCTTTACAGGCCATGCCCCATATATAAAATCCCTTCCTATCCATATACTGCATCCACCAAGGGGATGGAGGTGTAATGCTTTTCAGCTGGTCTTCTCCAGTTTGCACCATGGTTATATTTTAACCTAATTATTTGAACTTTTTGAGACAATAGCCAGTCGTGCATGGGGATGGGTTGGGGGAGGTTGGGCTGTCTCCCTCTCACCTGTTCCCCATCCACCCATTAGCGGCCATGTGCCTCCAGTGTGAGGACACTAAATTAAGAGTGTAGGACTGCAGATTTAAACAGGGTGCCGTGACGTGGCTCTGCAGCTTTCACATGCGTTTGCAAATGTGTGTCAACTAAACCCCTGTTCTTTGTACCAAGAGACAGGTCTTATTTGGTTGGTGACAGACTGGAAGGTGAGTACATCAAACTGGGGGCTGGCTGACTTTCATGCACCTCTTAAAATCCTTCAACCTCATTTTGTGATAAGTGAGTCTGTATATGTGAAAGTGATAACTCCAGGTGCCTGGCTATACAAGTAGACACTAAGACCAGTTTGAGACTAATAGTAGACGCGTCCCAGGCCCTACGCAACAAGATATCGCCCCCGTGGGGTCTTTAAGTGTACCCATATCATCAAAGGCTAGATCCATCTTTTTGGAAATCTTTGAAAGAGGGGCATCCAACTTGGGATACTTGTTCTACGGCTGAGCCATGTCATCATCAAAAGGAAACCTTTTTAGGCTGTTGGAGAAAAATGGTTTTCTTTCAGGATTTTTCCATTCTAATCGAATTGTATCTAGAAGGGAACTGTGCACAGAAAAAACACTGGCCTTTTTCTTATGCATTCCTTCATACATAAGATCATGCTTTGATAACTGAACCTTCTCCTTTTCAATTTCAAGTGTAACATAGACAGCTTTTAAAAGATCATCTACATCCTCTAATGACAATTTGTATCTAGAGCCTTTGATGGATTCCCTATCCTTAGGCTCTTCCCCTGATCCGGACTCTTCCTGTGAGGAATGGGGAGACCCAGACTTCTCCCCTGGATCCACACCTGCACCCTGCGATGGAACTCCGGCCATAAGCCTAGACAAGCCTTGACTCTGAGTGGGAGTCTGCATTTTGTCAATAAGATTTTTAAAGGAACTAATGGTAGAGTTTAGTTTATCTCTAACCGACGCAAGCATCTTTTGTAAGGATACAGCTGGATCATCTTTAAAGTGGAGTTTCACCCTCTTTTTCTTCTTTCTGGATTCCTGTGGGGAAAAACCTGTTAAAAAAGAATTGGACATTTTTTTTTTTTTGGGGGGGGGGGGGGGGTCACTTACCTTATTTTAGGGGCATCTCTGTCCGACTTCCTCCTTCTGCGGCCACGGACGTCACTTCCGGTCCGCATTGCATCCTGGGAGATGTGAGTCATCAATCCCAGGATGGAATGGGAATGGCTGGCCGCTACTCTGATTGCCGATCGCAATCTACAGTGCATGCGCGATATTGTGATCGGAATTCTGGGAGGCAGAAACCAGGAAGAGGGACACAGTGGCTTCAGATGCCCACATCGGAGATGGCCGTGCTCTGCAATCAATTTTAAAGGTAAGATTTTACCTAAATTCAATTACTGTCCCGTACTGTAATGTGGGGTTGGTGTTAGTGTAATTGGCTTTAACATAGGATTAGGGGGGTATTTCTATCTAAAAAATGTTTTTGTGGCCGGAACTCCACTTTAACAAAACTGTCTATGCACAAGTGGCAGACCACTTTACTCCATGAGGAGCTGAGTTTTGCCCCACAAATGCACACTTCCTTTTGGGTGGTTGCACCAGGTCTTTGTCCAGAGCCTTGGTCTGCAAGACATTTAAACAATATTTTGTCTGAGCGCTGCCCCCCAAATCTTCAACACCCCCAGTGTAGGAGAGAGGAAAAATGCCCTTTTCACCAGGCCCATAAGCTATGATGGAGGGAAAGAAAAACCCCACAGGTTTGCAAGATGGAAGAATCCCCAGGCTTACCTGAGAGGTGCTGATGCCAGAGCCTGCATCTGCTGCCTGAGTAGTTGCTGCAGAAGGATCCATCCCGCTCTGTCAGTGTTCCCACAGCCTCTGCTGGGTTCTACACGCAACACCAGCTGCCCAGAAGTCTCCTGTCTGCACTTACAGAGACCGGAACCAGCGTCTCCGGCGCTCAGTGATTACGTCACTGTGACCTCGTCACTTCATGGAGCCAGCGTGGAACGCAGGAGTTCCGCCCCTTCCTCTTACACATGGAGCTGAAACAGGAAACCCTGAACACAGCACTCTGTAGCCTGCGAAGGGAACAGCAACCATACCTCTGCATGTACTGACTGAGCAACAGTGTTAATTTTGGCAGCAAATTTCAATTTAGTTTTAGTCTTAGGACTAAAATGGCATTTTAGTTTTAGTCCCATTTCAGTCTTCTGCAAGTGTTTTAGTTTTAGTCATATTTAGTCGTCTAAAACTCCAGTACATTTTAGTCGACTAAAATGTCCTACATTTTAGTCGGCTAAAACATATTTTAGTCATCGAAATTGGTCATGGTCAGGTCAGAGAGGAGGCCTGTAATGCTTCTGCCTACAGTCAGTGCACACAGTGCTGCTCAGAGTGCTGGATGGGGGTCTCAGGTTTAAGGGTGGTCTCTGGTCTGACTCTGAGCTGAAGTTGTTGAACAGGATGGGCCGGGCGGGCCTAGCGGCCTATATGCACGCACACAGTCCTGGATGGATGGCGGAAACGGATGCCAGTGGTGACTGGTGAGTGATCTGAGGGAACTCAGGGAGGCAATAATAGCTGGCCTGGCTGTTAACTCGCAGTGGGTGCTCTGCTCTGGATGTGGTGGTGGCCGGGTGCCAGTGCCGTGTGATGAGTCGGGCCTGGCGCGTCTGGCTGTAGTGCTGCAGTGCTCTGGTGAGGTCAGGTGACTGGTCTTGAGTCGACTCTCTTGTAGTAGTCCTCACGTCGGACGTCACGGGGCATGCCACGCCAGACGCCACACAGGAGGAGCCCCGGGAAAACCGGAAGTTGGGTAAACGTCCCTGCCTCACATTCTCGTTTAGTTTTCGTTCGTTAACGAAAACGGATTTGATTTTCGTCATAGTTGTCATTTGACGAAAATGTGCTATACTTTGCGTCTCGTTTTCGTCAGTTGAAAAATGCCGGCGACGAAAACATTTTCGTTGACTAAATTAACACTGCTGTAAACTCCATTGGCTGTAATGTCATTGCACATATTACCTGAATATATTACCAACATTAAATATTAGGGAAAAATATAAGAAAAGCCTTTTTCTTAATTGTTTAGTTTTCAGCAGCTTAGTTGATGCTCCTTACTTATGCTTATGCGGTGGTGCAATACATGTTTAAACTTTAATGTGCCATTATTACAGGCTCTGGATGGAATTGTGTTGCCGATATAGAAATGGCCAGCAGAGGAGTGTTAATTTTGATGTCAAATTTTTATTCAGTTTTAGCCATCTTATGACTAAAATGCCATTTTAGTTTTAGTAGTATTTTAGTCACCTGAATTGTTTTAGTCATATTTTAGTAGACTAAAATTGTGTTAATTTAGTCGACGAAAACTTTTTAGTCAGTTTTAGTCGACGAAATTAACACTGCTGAGCACCTACCCCGCTGCAAAAAACACCACATGGAGTCTCCCTCCTGCTTCCCGGACACCATCAGTGGTCCTGGCCCTCCCCAGGCACTGAAAACAGGAGAGTCAGCAGCCACCACTAACCTGTAAGTAGGGGTATCGCTCTCGGCCAGAGAAGGTAAGTGAAAAATCTCTCAAAGTCTCCAAAGGACAGACCATGAGACCAGGTTCCAGGAAACATGTTACCCCCTGTCAGGAGGAAGCACTAATACTGAAGGGTGAGGACTGGAGGACCGCCTTTTATCTGGTGGGGTTAACGTGTTTCCTGTCCTGGTAGGAGGAGCCCTAGGTCTCATGGGCTGTCCTGGAAGACGACTTGAGAAAAAAGCCCTTTTTGTACCTAGGGTTTATTTCTCTAATAGGCGGCAGTACAACCCGTAGTTCCTGAATAGGATTTCTGCGTTTCTCAATGGATTGGCAAGAGAAAAAAGGCACTGCACAAATGTTTTATACACAGGATACCACACCCCACAGAGCTTATACAACTGTACTTTAGGTTGTGTTACAATGCAGGGGTGTTGAGGTGCACTGTAGATGTATGTTGTGATGTAATTGATGCACTTAACTGTGCACTGAAATCCATATTTACAGTGTGGTGTGCTAATAACGTTTATAAAGCAAATGAAGGGGTAAACAGTCCCCAAGGGGGGGTTATTAACAAAATATTCACAATTGCTATTTCTGAGATGAGTAAAGAGCAAAAAAATACATTCTATGTGCACGCATTTTTACATGGAAGCGCAAGAGTCACTTTCTGCTGAGCGCAGAAACTCAAAGCAACCATTTAGAAATGAATATTCCTTATTCAGAACACACAAAAAACGAATGACAATTGAAGCCTAAATGGTTAATATAATGTACGGCACAACCATTTTCTTTTACAAAATTTTTTATTGGGTTTTTAAAACAATATACCTGACAGACATAACAATGACAATTCCGTATAGGTGTGGTATACAGAGCAAATTGACAAATATATTGCAGAGATACAAACTGGATGTACTGTAAGTTCCTCTAATGGAGCCCCTGATAACAGTGAAATCCCAACAAGAGATCCAATCCTTCCCCAATCTTCACAAACTAGAAATGTTAAGACTTAACACCGCGTCATCTCTTCCACCCCACTACACGGCGCATCATCTCTTCCACCCCACTACACGGCGCATCATCTCTTCCACCCCGCCCTACAGCGCATCATCTCTTCCACCCCACTACACGGCGCATCATCTCTTCCACCCCACTACACGGCGCATCATCTCTTCCACCCCACCCTACAGCGCACCATCTCTTCCACCCCGCTCTACGTCGCATCATCTCTTCCACCCCGCTCTACGGCGCATCATCTCTTCCACCCCGTCTCTACGACACATCATCACTTCCATCCCCGTATCATCTCTTCCACCCCCTCTCTACGACACATCATCACTTCCATCCCCGTATCATCTCTTCCACCCCCTCTCTACGACACATCATCACTTCCATCACTTATCATCTCTTCCACCCCCTCTGATTCCCGCTCTACGACGCATCATCTCTTTCACCCCGCTCTACGGCGCATCATCTCTTCCACCCCCTCTCTATGACGCATCATCTCTTCCACCCCCTCTCTACGACGCATCATCACTTCCACCCCCTCTCTACGACGCATCATCTCTTCCACCCCCTCTCTACGACGCATCATCACTTCCATACCCGCTCTACGATGCATCATCACTTCCATCCCCGCTCTACAATGCATCATCACTTCCATCCCCGCTCTACGACGCATCTTCACTTCCATTCCCGCTCTACAGCGCATCATTTCTTCCATCCCCCGCTCTACGGCGCATCATCTCTTCCATCCCCGCTCTACAATGCATCTTCACTTCCATTCCCGCTCTACAGCGCATAATTTCTTCCATCCCCTGCTCTACGGCGCATCATCTCTTCCATCCCCGCTCTACAACGCATCATCACTTCCATCCCCGGTCTACGACACATCTTCACTTCCATTCCCGCTCTACGGCGCATCATCTCTTCCATCCCCTGCTCTACGGCGCATCATCTCTTCCACCCCCTCTCTACGACACATCATCACTTCCTTCCCCGTATCATCTCTTCCACCCCCTCTCTACGACGCAACATCACTTTGATTCCCGCTCTACGACGCATCATCTCTTCCACCCCGCTCTATGGCGCATCATCTCTTCCACCCCCTCTTTACGACGCATCATCTCTTCCACCCCCTCTCTATGACTTATCATCACTTCCATCCCCGCTCTACGATGCATCATCACTTCCATCCCCGCTCTACAACGCATTATCACTTCCACCCCCTCTCTACGACACATCATCTCTTCCGCCCCTCTCTACGACGCAACATAACTTTGATTCCCGCTCTACGACGCATCATCTCTTCCACCCCGCTCTACGGCGCATCATCACTTCCACTCCCTCTCTATGACGCCTCATCTCCTCCACCCCCTCTCTACGACGCATCATCTCTTCCACCCCCTCTCTATGACTTATCATCACTTCCATCCCCGCTCTACGATGCATCATCACTTCCATCTCCGCTCTATAACGCATCATCACTTCCATCCCCACTCTACAACGCATCATCACTTCCATCCCCGCTCTACGACGCATCATCACTTCCATTCCCACTCTACAGGCGCATCATCTCTTCCATCCCCCGCTCTACGGCGCATCATCTCTTCCATCCCCCGCTCTACGGCGCATCATCTCTTCCACCCCCACTCTACGAGGCATCATCACTTCCATCCCCGCTCTACGAGGCATCATCACTTCCATCCCCGCTCTACGAGGCATCATCACTTCCATCCCTGCTCTACGATGCATCATCACTTCCATCCCTGCTCTACGAGGCATCATCACTTCCATCCCCGCTCTACGAGGTATCATCACTTCCATCCCCGCTCTACGAGGTATCATCACTTCCATCCCCGCTCTACGAGGCATCATCACTTCCATCCCCGCTCTACGAGGCATCATCACTTCCATCCCCGCTCTACGAGGCATCATCACTTCCATCCCCGTTCTATGAGGCATCATCACTTCCATCCCCGCTCTACAACGCATCATCTCTTCCATCCCCCGCTCTACGGCGCATCATCTCTTCCACCCCCGCTCTTTGGCACATCATCTGTTCCAACCCGCTCTAGAACACATCATCTTTTCCTCCCAAATACAGCGCATCATCTCTTCCAACCCTGCTCTATGACACATCATCTCTTCCTCCCCACTACAGCGCAATATCTATTCCAACCCGCTCTACGGCACATCATCTCTTCCAAAATGCTTTACGGCACATCATCTGTTCCAACCCGCTCTGCATCACATCACACATCTCTATTATGTGGTGCATTTCACCCTTCTTTATAGTCATGCAGCACATTGCACATCCAAATCGCCATGCAGCACATTGCACGTCCCCATCGCCATGCAGCACATTGCACGTCCCCATCGCCATGCAGCACATTGCACGTCCCAATCGCCATGCAACGTATTGCACATATACATGCAACACATCCCCATGCAGCACATCGCACGTCCCCATTGCCATGCAACACATTGCACGTCCCCATCGTCATGCAGCACATTGCACGTCTACATGGCAATGCAGCACATTGCATGTCCCTATCGTCATGCAGCACATCGCACGTCCCCATTGTCATGCAGCACATTGCACCTTCCCATGGCCATGCAGCACATTGCACCTTTCCATCGTCATGCAGCACATCGCACCTTCCCATGGCCATGCAGCACACATACCTCGCATATCTCTATCAATGCAAACTTCTAACACATATGCCTCGCTCGGCCTTCAATACCTCACACCTCTCTTTTCCCGGCCACATCACTGAGCTGCAGCACATTACAGATCGCATCACTCTCCTCACACCTCTCCATCACACATCTGGTCCCCCTCCCTCCTCTACTGTAGTACGGCAGTGGTGCAGTGACACCCATGTAGTCTGTCATGCTCCCTGTGCCCACACACCTCTCTCTATCACCATGGCACACAACACAGTCACGTGGCGTGGGTCATCACTGGCAGCTCCGGTCACATGACCCAGCCTCATCTCTGGGCTCTCTCACCCATGATGGAACGAATCAGCTGCACTAAGGCAACCCCCGGGCAAACAAACGCCCACTTCTCCTTCTGCGTCTTTCGATTGGCTGTTCATTTCCCGACCGAGGAAGGTGATTGGCCGCCCCTCCTGCCCGTCTGTGAGTCGGTCCCGCAGCGCTTTCTCCAAAGAGTTGTCTCCTCACTTCCTGTGAGCGGAGCGCTGAGTCAAAGTGCCGTGTGTGTGACAGAGAGAGAGGAGGAGGAGGGGGCAGGCGGTGCTGGCACAGTGCGGGGACACTGAGCGCTTTGTCCTCTCTCCACACTCTGATATATTCTCATTATATGCCTCTTACTCAAGTGGCTGGAGCCTGTGTGTGCTGGGAGAAGCCCAGGAGACTCATCCCTCCATCATCTCCTCATACAAGGTGAGTGGACTACCTACCTGACCTCTCATGGTGCTGGAAGCTGCCTCCTCCTGTACATAGTGAGTGGACTACCTACCTGACCTCTCATGGTGGTGGTTGCAGCCTCCTCCTGTACATGGTGAGTGGACTACCTACCTGACCTCTCATGGTGGTGGTTTCAGCCTCCTCCTGTACATGGTGAGTGGACTACCTACCTGACCTCTCATGGTGGTGGTTGCAGCCTCCTCCTGTACATGGTGAGTGGACTACCTACCTGACCTCTCATGGTGGTGGTTTCAGCCTCCTCCTGTACATGGTGAGTGGACTACCTACCTGACCTCTCATGGTGGTGGTTGCAGCCTCCTCCTGTACATGGTGAGTGGACTACCTACCTGACCTCTCATGGTGGTGGTTTCAGCCTCCTCCTGTACATGGTGAGTGGACTACCTACCTGACCTCTCATGGTGGTGGTTTCAGCCTACTCCTGTACATAGTGAGTGAGGTCACCCTGGTCCTGTACATAGACCCTAACCAGCCATAACATTAGGACGTATGACAATGACTCCTGACAGTGGGTGGGTAAATGATGCGGTAAGTGAGCATGTTGTCCCTGAAGTCGGTGTGTTGAAAGCAGAAATAATTGTGTAAGGATCTGAGTGACTTTGACAAGAGCCGCATTGTAATGGATAGATGACCGGGTCAGAGTAACTTCCAAACTGCAGAAATTGTGTACCAAAACTGGTCCAAGGAGGGAATACCAGGGTCAGGAGTGGCCAAGGATCATTGATCCCCATAGGGAGGGAAGGCTGGTCAGTGTAGCCGGATCCCATAGAAGGGATACTGTTCCTCAAATTGCTACAAAAGCTAAAGTGGTTCTACAGTCTAAACATGCGTTCCTGGCATGAAAAGAGAAGTCCGGGGTTTAGTGTTATCACCCATTTATACTTAACTAGGTGGATGCAGTATCTGTCCCCTGGTGCCTCTGCACTGAGAGCCGAGCGATCATACACCGCCGATCGCTCGGTTCTGACAGCTCCCTGAGCAGAGAGCTGCTGACTGTCTCTGCCCTCTCCTCACTCATTGGAGCGCTGGTCTGTGGATGGGTGGGGAACGGCCGGTTCAGGCTCGCTGATGGCTCCATGGTCCTGAATCGTGATGGCACGGTGCCTGGACCGACTTCTGTGACGTCAGCAGAGAGCGGACTTCAGCCCTCTCTCTGCTGAAAACAGGTCTCAGTGCAGAATGAACTGCACTTCTGTGATCTATAGGAGATGTACAGCCAGACAAGCTTTGTAATTGTATTGCCCCCAAAAATGCTGATCTTGGTGTTTTGAATGCCTTTACAGTATCTCACAAAAGTGAGTACACCCCTCACATTTTTGTAAATATTTTATTATTTGTTTTCATGTGACAATGCTGAAGAAATGACACCTTGCTACAATGTAAAGTAGTGAGTGTATAGCTTGTATAAAGCCCCGTTCACATAGGGGCGACGCTACTTCGCACCGCGCCACGACCTCGGAGCGGCCGCCACGGACTTCATAACATTGAAGTCTATGGCGGTCGCCTCCTGGTCACCCCAAAGAAGCTCCGGACCCTTTTTCTAGGTCGGAGCGACTTGTGTCGCTCCTATTAGAACAGGTCCGCAGCTTCCCTATGGGAGGCGACCTGTGAGGCGACCAGGTCGTCTCACAGGTCGCCCTAGTGTGAACTGGGACTAACAGTGTTAATTTGCTGTCCCCTCAAAATAACTCAACACAGCCATTAATGTCTAAATCGCTGGCAACAAAAATGAGTACACCCCTAAGTGTCTATATGTCCAAATTGGGCCCAATTAGCCATTTTCCCTCCCTGGTGTCATGTGACTCATTAGTGTTACAAGGTCTCTGGTGTGAATAGGAAGCAGGAGTGTTATCACTCTCTCATACTGGAAGTTTACCATGGCACTTCATGGCAAAGAACTCTCTGAGGATCTGAAGAAAAAGAATTGTTGCTCTACATAAAGATGGCCTAGCCTATAAGAAGATTGCCAAGACCCTGAAACTGAGCTGCAGCACAGCGGCCAAGACAATACAGCAGTTTAACAGGACAGGTTCCACTCAGAACAGGCCTGGCCATGGTCAACCAAAGAATTTGAGTGCATGTGCTCAGCGTCCTAATCAGATGTTGTTTTTGGGAAATATATGTATGAGTGCTGCCATAGAAAGGGGGGGGGGTGGGTCAGCCTGTCAGTACTCAGTGTTGCCAGTGGTTTAGACATTAATGGCTGTGTTGAGTTATTTTGAGGAGACAGCAAACTTACACTGTTATACAAGCTGTACACTCACTACTTTACATTGTAGCAAAGTGTCATTTCTTCAGTGCTGTCACATGAAAAGATAAAATATTTACAAAAATGTGATAGGTGTACTCACTTTTGTGAGATACTGTAAGTATAGAGGAGGGATTTGGGGTCTTTTTAACCCCAGATCCCTCCATAAAGAGTACCTGTCATGTGCCTCTTGCTGTCACAAGGACTGTTTACTTTTGTTGCTGTCACAAGGAATGTAATCCCCCCCCCCCTCCAAAAAAAAAAAACAGCTTTAAAAGAAAATTAATTAAATAAATACATTTTCAAGTGCCCCTGTCGCCCTGTGCTCGTGCCTGAATGCGAAAGCATGCATCGGTCTCACTCGCACGCAAACAGCGATCGCCACGAACATCAGATCATGGCCAGCCATTCTAGCGTAAGACCTCCTCTGTAAATCTAAAGTGGTAACCTGTAAAGGCTTTCCAAGTGTCGCCTATTGGCAGTAAAATGTACTTTTGTCACCATTTGCATGGGCATGCGCAATATTAAAGCATGGCATGTTTGGTATATTTTTACTCGGTGTAACCATCTTTTTAAATTTTACCAAAAAAAATGTGGTTATGTATGTGGTGTTTTTTTTTTTTTTTTTTTCCCAAAAATTGCATTCGAAAAAAGGCTGCGCAAACACTGTGTGATACAGAAAATTGCAAAACCCACCAATTTATTCTTTAGGACCTCTGCTACAAAACCTATACGATGATTGGGGGGGGGGGGTTCAGACATTTTCTAGCAAAAAATATTGATTTTTGTTTACATTCAACAAAGTGTCAGAAACGGTCTGGAGCTTAGGTGGTTAAAAACTCGCTTTAATGCTGGTTCCGATAGAAAGGTGTCAGAACACACGGGTCATCGCAGTTTGTTGTGTATGGGGCTGTGTGGCTGCAGATTGGTTAGGGTGCCCATGCTGACCCGTATACACAGCCAAAAGGGCCTACAATGGGCACATGAGCATCAGAACTGAGCCACGGAGCAATGGAAGAAGGTAGTCCGGTCTAATGAATCACATTTTTTTACCTGGAGAAGAGATGAAACCAGGATGCAGTATGGGAAGAAGATGGGCTGGCTGAGGCTTAGTCTCACTAAACCCACCTAAATTATGAATAAATGCTGTATCACATGCTCTCCATAGTCACTTAGAGTTTAATTTTCTGGTTGATCCTGCTGCTCTCTATCTCCCTCTTCTGTCCATGTCACCAATTAAGCAAGGGATTTCGCAGCTGTGACAGCAGCTCGGCACCTGCTTAAGCCCCGTACACACGTACCGAATGTCGGCCGAACGATCGGCCGTCTTTTGTCCAGGGCTGTCCTGTCTGTTGAAAACTGAAAAAGACTGCACACGAATTTTGTCGGCCAACAACAGCCGACTGCGAAAGTGATGTCATGTGATGGTTAACTTTCCTTGTCTTTTTTTCTTTTCTGAGCATGCCCAGTCTTGCTAATCTGCTGTCTGGCGAACAATCGTCCATTCTGGTGACGGCCAACAAAAATTTTAATGCTTGCACAACAGATTCTGTTCGGCCGAAAATGCGCTGTTGGCTGTCGGAAGCATCATACTAACAAGCCTACAATCGGCCGATCGGTCGTCGGCCGAATAGTTACGGCCGACAATCGGTACGTGTGTACGGAGCTTTAGTTTTCAGTGACTTTCTATGCTGAGCATTTCCTTCCTATAACATCTTTGCAACCCGTGTGAATATAGAGTCACAAATCAATGTGCTGTGATCAAAGCTTACTGCCGAAACGCATTAGCCGCTGCCTTTACTAACGGTCATGTAACTGATAAAGCATTCACAAGGATTTTTAGAGTTGCCAGCTCTCTCATTCCTTTAATTATCTAATTGGTGGATGAGAAGACATCTGAGCCTGAGCACCTGTTTGTGGTTTCCATTACTTATCCATTTATTTAGCAGCTCCACTGTTCTGAGTGGTGTACTTGTCTGTCTTCCTGTAGAGGCACACGTGTGGGCATATACACAGTGGTAAATGACAGCCCACCCCCTCGCTCCTCCTCCATGCCCACTAACCAGCATGGAACCATCTGGTTGAGAAGTGAGCCCATTAACAAGCTAAACACAATGGGGCTGGATATTGCATGTAGATTAATGGAGGCTTCACCTCCTTATTCTAAGACGCAGTATGGAGGGGTGTAATGCAGCCTGTGCCTGGCAGAAATTAGCCCACACCATGCTATTTCCACAAAATAATGAAGATTTGATTTCAATTAAAAACTGCTCAAAATAATTAAAGGAACACTTTGAAAACCCATCAGATCTCAATGGGGAAATATATCATGCTGGATATCTGTACTGGGTAATGTAATGTGTTAGGAACGAAAGGATGCCAGATTGTTTAATGGAAATGAAAATTATCAACCTACAGAGGGGCTGAACTCAGACACCCCAAAAATCAAAGTGAAAAAATGATGCAGCAGGCTAGTCCATTTTGCTTAAATTTTCATTGCAGCAACTCAAAATGGTACTTGGTACCATTTAAAGGTGGGTGACCAGCGGCAGAGGACTAGAAGCTCCTCCGGCAGAGGACTAGAAGCTCCTCCGGGCAGAGGACTAGAAGCTCCTCCGGGCAGAGGACTAGAAGCTCCTCCGGGCAGAGGACTAGAAGCTCCTCCGGGCAGAGGACTTATGTTTCTTTGCAGACAGGCTGGGAAACATCTGGGTCATGTGATGGCTGTATATCAATTAGAAAAAATACTTGGATGTTTTTTTTTTTTTTTTTTTAAATAAAATAATTAGTGCCATCATCCATATACAGAAATAGAAGGGACAATGTTAATTAAACAGTGTCTTTAGTATTCCTTTAAAGGATCTTCTACTACCAGCTTGGTGCCAGGTACCACAGCATACCTTCAGAGGTCTACTGGAAACCATGCCTCAATGGGTCTGGGCTGTTTTGGTGACAAAAGGGGGACCTACAAAGTGATTGTAAAGACTGTTATTTAAAAAAAAAAGTGTGTGTGTGTATATGATAGATATACTCTATCATCCCCTGTGGAGTGTTTTTTTTTTTTTTTTTTTTCCGCTGGTAAGAGATGGGGCTCAAGCAAGTATTCTGTGGTGCTGGGTAGTCTGCTGCATCCAGAAGGGTTAATGCAAAGAATGCATTAAGATAAAAAAAAAAAAACCTTCTGACTTTACTACTCTTAAGTGGGTGGTCATAATGATATGGCTGATTGGTGTAGGTTGCTCATAGAACATCTTCACAGAATGAATGTACACTGCCACTTTATTAAAGTATGTGTGTGTGAACAACATGGAGGAAGCCTTGAAATCTCTCCAGTCTTGGGGAACAAATCTTTATTTCATGTGCATCTCACGGTACATTGTGATCAGAGGGGAGACTCCTCCATAAGTTTGTGGTCAGTGTAAAAATTCCCCCTCCTCCCTTAGTCAGCTAGAAAGATCACTGGTGAGAGAGCCTTGCTCAAGGAACCCCTAGTAACCTCTGGGTTCCATGGAGCTCTAGTTGAGAGAGGCTGGTATGGATGAAATGTTTTATCTTAGATTTGGATTTAGCAGTGGAACTCCAGGTGTAGATTACGTTGTATAGTTACATTGCAGCTTGGAGTGATGGAAGTACACACATTCCTTACCTGTGAGATCCCTGACAAAGTGGAGAATCCCTGTGGTAGTTGCTGTTGTTTGTCTTCCCAGGTCTTGAGCTGAGCAGCCGTCCTGCTGCATATCGTCCACAGGGGGAGCGGCCACCATTCACAGAACACTTTGCATTCTCTCAATGAATGCAAATCAGCCTCTGATTGGACAAGGTAGAGAGGCAGGGCAGTGTTGTCATGATCTGTCCTGTCCCTGTCCAATCAGAGAACGCTTTGCATTAATTAAAAGAAATACAAGGTGTTCTGTAAATGGCACCCATGCCGAGCGAGCCCCATAACCCTTATGTTCATTATGGAGCAGGACAGCTGCTCAGCACAAGGCCTGGAAGACAGCGGTGACTACTACAGTGATTCTCTTCCACAGGGATACCATGGGTATGGAATGTGTAATACTTATGTGGAAAATATCCATACCTGGAGTTCAGCTGACCCATACGCTACATAATCTGATTGTGCAATCTCTTTTATGGTGGCCGTACGTGAAATGATCTGATTGATCTGGATAATTTTGTGTCTCTTAGGGCTGCAACTAATGATTATTTTCATAATTAATTAGTTGGCCGATTTATTGTTTTTCGATTAATCAACTAATCTGATAAAAACCTTAAAAAAAAAAAAAGTTGGTGCATTATTTAGTTAATATTCTTGAATATTTATATGCAGTGGTAAATATAACTATCCAGCTATGTAGTTGGATATTTAATCCACTCTAAAACAGATATATGTATTTTTAGAGGTTTAAATGTGGTACATATCAGACTCGGAAATTAAAATTTGAAAAGAAAAGACCTAAAACACTATTTTGCAAACTTTCAGACCGGATTTTTATATAATATTCATGACAAACTCCCTTGTAATAGCCATGTAGCTTGATACAAGCTCCCTGCTCCTGCTGTCACTTATGCGGGCCATACACAAACTACATTTTCTTTAGAAGATTTTTAAGAACATTCATCCAATTTTCTAGTTATTGGTGGGGTCTATTTGGTGTTCGTTCTCAACCACAGTGACAGGAAAATTTGAAGGAGCAGAATAGAAAAGGTTTTAGTCAAACGAATCTTCAAAAAGTGTATGGTTTTTGCTCAGAGTTAAATAGTCTTATCAGCCTCCTCCTTCTCCCCCCCCCCCCCCCCCGACACTTCTGGCTCCTCCTGCCGTCAAAGTGCCCCTATAGGAAGCAGCGAAGTATAGTTCTGTAAAGGTAAGTAAAAAACCTCTGCCTTTAGAATCGCTTGGTTCCGTGTCTTGCTGGGACTATATTTCCCATGTTCCCATGAGGCATTGCTCCTCACACATTCACATGTTCTCTGCCATCTACTGACATGTATGGATGGTGTACTGAGCTGTATGTGCATTGCACTGTATTTTCTGATATGTAAACAAAAAATGCATTCTTTATGCAGGACAACTAATCCGCTGACCAATTAATTATGAAAATAGTTGACTATTTTCATAATCGATTAGTTGTTTCAGCCCTAATGTCTATGAATTATCAAAGACTGAAGTGCATGTGGTTGCAGCGCGGTAGTGTGCCATTTATGGGGTGAGGAGGCAAGAGATCGCCAACTTACTGCCTAATAAACACCTCTAAAAAGCGACTCGAGCATGTATCACTCAGAGTTAGTGCTCGCTGCTAGTATAAATGTCTCAGGGCTCCTGCTCTGTGATCTTGGCTCTCTTGTCTTTGACCTCTTGTCTGGATTGAAGTGAAGAATCCGCCACAGTGATTTCAACATTGTGAGTCAACGTCTGACCACATCCAGTCATGAGTCTCGCAGGCAGATCTAGCTTCTGAATCACTGTACACATCCTTCCTAACATACAATGGAGCTGGCTATTAAAGCTTGCGAGACCTCTGAAAGGTTTACCCCTACAAATCTCTGAGCGTATTCAGATCTATGCTTTTGGGTAGAGGTGGGATTTATTGTAGTTTGCCGTTGATAAATTAAACTTCCCCACTCTGTGCCAAGGTGTCCTGAATCAATAAAAAATAAATATATCTATCTCCATTAAACCTAAAATGAGTGCTCTTGCTGCTTTGTTTATTAATCCCCTCAGTAATCTACAAGAACCAGGTAGCTAACCTCTCTGAGAAGCCCAGCACTGAGCTACCTAAACAACCCAATATGTGGAAACCACAGATGGCTATTTTTAGAAAAGTTTCAGTGTAAATAATTGAATTGCAACAGTTTCAAAATAAAAGGAATTTTAGTGTCCATGCTAAGCATTAACAGAAAGTGTCCAGAATAACATAGAACTAATAACCCGTGCAGAAGTCACACAGTGTCCATCTACTAAATGGAAACAATCCAAATGTGCTATTCCTTCACCCGCGAGCACACCGCTCCCTGTCTCACTTTATCCCAGGGTGAAAAATAAGCTCTGCAAACTGACATCCAGGATGTTTAATCTCGCTTTGTCCAAAGAGGCAAAACAGGATCTGCAAATCTCATCCACAGCTCCACTATCAATGTCCTCACTGAGCAGTATTCCAAATCGACAACATCATCAGAGAAATAAACTATAATCTAGTGTAGTAAGTCTAAACATTTATTAAATAAATCGAGCGAGCACCCCACTTGTATCTGACGTCCACAGACGTTCCTCCAGCCCCTCCAAGCTGAACTCAGGTTGCTGCCCTCAGATCATGGGGGGACTTCTGCCCTGTAGTATTTCTCTGCCCTGTGACGTGTTACGTTACTATGGCAATGTCTTCAGAAGGATCTACTGACTGACTGTGGCTGCATTCCGCTTGCTTAGTAGGGCATCTGTCCGCCAATCCCCGCTGAACAGGCAGATGAGTGGTCCATGTCCACTCCACAGAGCAGAGACATACATGGCTCGCTCTCCTCTATGGGCAGTTGGATGTAAACAAACTGTCTGTCTGTTTACACCCTACTGCCATCCGATCTGCTGGACAGAAGGGGAAGGGAGCCCTATTCATCTCTTTTTGGCAGATTGGATGTAGGCTGGTGTAAACACGCATGTCCATTTACACCAGCTGCTACATAGAGAATGGAGGGTCTGATCGGGTCCACCTGAAAAACTTGACAGGTGAACCCAATCGGAACTTCTGTGTGAAAGGGGCCTTTTGTACAACGACTCTGTTGGGTTTTCTCTGCTTGATCTGTGCCACAGGCTATAGCCTGCATTGTTGATCGATCAGTCAGAATACAAAGGTTCAGGGGGGAGGATTCTCCCATCATCGAGTGTGTGGATGGTGATTTTGAGTGTTTTTGTTTTCTTATTTTGCTTTAGACTTGAGATATGCTACAGTACTTCTGAGGAGATGTCCATGGATTATTGTTTAAAAAAAAAAAAAGTGTCAAAATGCTTTTTATTTATTTATTTTTTTTTAACTTGAATTAATTTTAGCTTTAGGGCTCTTTCACACGGTCCGCCTCCGTAGGCGGATCCGTGTTGCTCAGCGGGATCGATCCGCGATCCCCGCTGAGATGGCGGGTGACAGCTCCGTCTCCGCTTGCAGAGCGGAGAGGGAGGTGTCTCAGCCCCCGCTGCCCTCTACGGGGGATCGGATGAGAGCGGACCGCCTATCCGCTCTCATCAGATCCGATCTGCTCCGATTACTGAACGGATGGTAAAATAGGGTTTCCATCCGTCCAGATTTCACGGACAGGATCGGATGCGGATGGCAACGGGTGTCAGCGGAGGTGTCTCCGCTGACACCCGCTGCCCCATAGAGCTGCATGGAGGATCCGATCAGATCCGCCTAAAAAACTGACAGGCTGATCTGATCGGATCGCCCGTGTGAAAGAGCCCTAAGACCGACTTTAAGGCTGAAGATTAGCTTTACCAATTTTAATATAGTTCCATTGGTCCAGCTTGGAGTATGTATATGTACTGCACTGTATTGGCCCTACCTGTGAGAGCTGGAAATCTCTGTGGTGCACTGCTACTACATTGTTGCTCACTAGCTTCTGGGTCCTGTGCTGAGTGGCTGTCCTGCTTAATGAGCAAACGATATCGTGGGACACGAAGGGTGAATTCTCATGCCACAATGTAGCCCTGTCTTGGGAGGACCTCATATGACGTCACCCAAAAAACGAGAGGGCTCCCGCCCAGTCTATAGTAAAATAATGGCCGGGCGGGAGCTCTCTCGTTCTAGATGGATGTCATATGAGAATTTTAATCATGCAGAACTGCATGCTGATGTGATATTAAAGTGAAAATAAAGTTATATATTTATTTAAAGAAAAAATAAACTTGTTATACTGCACTTACCTGCTCTGTGCAGTAGTTTTGAAGAGAGCAGCCCTCATCCTCGTCTTTGAGTGCCCCATAGCAAGCGGCTTACTATGGGGGGCACTCATGTGCTCGCTCCCAAGCCCCACAAGACACACAGAACGGGGCTGGGTCCTGCCCCCCGCTTCCTGCTTACTGGCTGTGATTGACAGCAGCAGGAGCTAATGAGGAGGCAGAGAACCAGGAGGTCATCTGCTCTTGTGCACATCACTGGATTGAGATCAGGCTCAGGTAAGTATAAGGGGGTTCAGCGGGGGGGGGGGGGAGGCATAATAAAGGTTTACCTTCATGAAGAGAACGGATGAAGGCAAAAAAAAACACTAAGTGAAAGAGAGAAGTGTCTCCTCCAATAAGCAGTAATCGTGGTACTTCTGAAGCTCTTTAATGCACACATAAACACTGGAAAAATTAACTCATACATTGTTTTTCAATTAGCCTAGTTCCCTCAAGTACACATAGCTATTACATGTTGATGAAAAGAAAACCCTTCATGTAGTAATGTTCCTCCACAGTACTGAACTTTCAGGTCCTCTGAAAGGGGTAATTGGCAATGCACGTTTATAAGTCATGCATTTTCTGGGAGTGTAGTGTGAATCGGCCATTCTTACTAGCCATATACACCTGTCAAGAATTTCCATAGCAAATTATCTCTTGGAACAAAGTCAAAAGATTGATGCACGCCTTTCCAGCCATTCCCAGCTTATATAATATAGGAGGATACCACCAGGATTACTGTCAACTGCTATCATTTCAGATTTTTAATTAAAATAATGCATATGTTCATATACAATCTGCAGTGACCTGCCTTTTTTCTGCAATGGGTGAACCCAGGTCACCACGAGCCCAGGGCACATAGAAAACAATTATTTTCCATAAACGACAATGCTGGTGTGATGTGCAGAGCACTGGATGTCATTGCAAAAGCAGCACAATGCACCACGCTGCTGTGCAGTGATATGAAGTGTTGCTATGACACTACAAATAAAATAAAAAGAAAAAAAAAAGTTTGCAGTGCAATGGGCTAATATGCCCATCACAACGTTCCTTACTGCAGTTGATACTGACACCAGCCTGCATGGTAAAATTCTGTATTTTACCGTGTAGGCAAGGGTGAACCTAGCCTTCATAGTAACAAACTTAAAGTAGAACTAAAGGCAATTTTTTCATTAAGGTAGAGTTAGGAAGGGGTTGTAACCCCTGTCAGCTTATTGCCATCTTTTTTTCCATTGGGGAGATCTCCTCTTCTTCCTGTCTAGTCACAACAAGAAGTGAGCAGAAATCCCTTTAAAGTGGGGGGATTTCTGGTGGTTATCAGGGTAACCAGAACTAGTGTCTCCTTTTGGAAGATGTCCTCTCTTACTGTTCTGGGGGCAACTCAAAATTAGCGATTTACCCTTTTTTTTTTTTCTACTTTTAATTTAATGATTGTTTATCCTTTGATTGGTGGAGGGGTGGAAAAGGTGAAACTAGCGCTGGTTTTAGGGGTTCTTACTGATTTGTCAGTTTGTTCAAATAGGAGGCCTTTTTAGTTTTTCAGCAGACAAGGAGCTCAATTCGGGTCTGGGTTCCCTTTTCTCAATTGATTCCAAAATGATGAATTTCAAATAGAATGTCTAGATCAGGGGTGGGGAACCTACGGTCCGCGGGCCGTATGCAGCCCCCAAAGCCATCTGATCCGGCCCTGCCATTGGGTTTCCCCCGGAGGGGAAGGGGAGGGGGGAGAGCCTCCTGATTACACACAGATCGGGTTTCTCTGCTTACCCGGCGAGGCCCCTGTCATACAAAGTCACGCCTGCTACCTATGATAGACAGCACAGCGGTAACGTCTATCATAGAAGTCGGTCCAGGAGGCGTGACTTGAGACTATGAGAGCGCCCGCGCCGGGTAAGCATAGGAACCCGCTCTGTGTGTAATCAGGAGGCGCTCTATTCCCCACGTGCTCTGCATTGATGGGGGCACTCATCACTCTGCATTGATGGGGGCACTCATCACACTGCATTGATGGGGGCACTCATCACTCTGCATTAAGGGGGGGGGGGCAAACCTGGAAAACCAGTTGCCAGTAGCAACATCAATACCAGCTAACATCACACACCTCACCAAAGAGAAGCAGTTGCAGCCATCACATTAGGGGTGAGTTAATTAAATGTTTGACCAAATATAACAGGCACATTTTTAAGTTGATGATTTTGTACGGTTCCCGAAATGATTTTAAAAATGCCCAAATGGCCCTCGGCAGAAAAAAGGTTCCCCACCCCTGGTCTAGATACTGGTTATAGAGTTTCTTGTCCGCAGGTCTGGAAGAGCCCTGAATTTGGATTCCTTGCCTCGAGACCCCGAGGGACAAAAAAAACTTTTAAGAGCTGAGGGTAATGGCCCACGTCTACAACAAGGCTCCTTGCCCTTGGTAGCCTGCATAGGAAGAGTACTCTGACCCCCCTCCCCCCCCCTGTGAGACCCTTAACAATGTCATCCAAGGAAGCTCCAAACAGGCGATCCCTTACAAGGGGGAGATCAGATAAGGCCCAAATTTTCAGTTTTTTTATTTGTTAACAAAGTTTGAAATATCCAATAAATTTCGTTCCACTTCATGATTGTGTCCCACTTGTTGATTCTTCACAAAAAATTACAGTTATATCTTTGTTTGAAGCCTGAAATGTGGCAAAAGGTTGCAAAGTTCAAGGGGGCCGAATACTTTCGCAAGGCACTGTACCTGGCAGCTACAGAGTCTTTAGAAAGTCAGACTTGTGTTCACGGACGGACCTCACATAGGGTTGTTCCGCTTCTTCTGCAACCATTTCCAGATGGATCAGACAGATGGTGGTTCAGGCCTATTGCATCAGGGGTCAGGTTCCTGCTTTCCCTGTCAAGGAGCACCCTACTAGGGCGCTTAGTGTCTCTTGGGCTTCCGTCATCAACATTTTTATAAAGTGGAGGTGTTGGCATCCGTGGATGCTTCTTTTGGCCGCAAGGTTTTGCTGGTTGCTGTTTAGAGGTCCTGGTCCTTTTTGAGGGTGTATTGTTTTTTCAGGTGAGCTCCAGTTGTTTATGGTTGAGCTCCATGTTACCTGGATGGCCTTGGGAATCTTTTTCTGCTTTTTTTTTTTTTTTTTTTTCCTCCACTGCCCATGTTTAACACTGCTTTGGGACATCCCAATGGTTAAGAAGCTGTGTCCGTCAATGAACGAAAGAGAAAATAGGATACCCCCAGGACTGCCTATAGTTATAGTCAAGCTTTTTCCTGCCTAGTGTCCTACTCCTGTAGGGGGCAGTATAACCCAATGATTTAGAAGAATCAGGAGCTGTCTGTCAATGAACAGAGAAATGGGTTTTAGGGTAAGTCAAAAATCCAGTGTTTTTGCTTACACATGATTGGTTAATGAAAGTCAGCAGAGCTTCACACCTTCACGAAGCGTATGCCTTGTTCAAACCTGGGCATTCTGAGATTGCGAGCAGAATTGCTGCAAACGCAGGTCAGTGGTTTTCAATGGCACCTAAAGCGTGGTGTGGCTTTGCCACGATTGTTGTACGATTTTATTGCTGCAAATTGCATTGCGTGAAGCTTGTCACCCAAAAATGTGCTGGAGCTTCTTTTGGGCAACAAGCTTCACGCAATCCCATTTTATTGCGTTTTGAGATTGCAGGCAGAATCACAGCGACTCTGCTGCAATCCCAAAACACCCAAGTTTGAACGGGGCCTAAGAGAAAATCCCCATGCAAAGTGCACAGGCTGTTTGCCTTTATTTATTCAACCCCTATGTGTCCTGACAGAAGAATGTAGATCAGTTCTGACTTTCCTTCTCTGAATATTCCAGATCAGTACGTCGGGTAACTAGCATTTTCAAAAGAAGGTTGTTGATGGTAACCCCCATGTTTCTCTCATGATGGGATTATTTTTCTTCTAGGGGACTGTCCTTTCCATTGCCTTCATGAACATAAAGATTCAAAGCATACTTCTCAGCTTGGTGACCCATCTTTCTTTATACTGACTAGACTAGTGAACTGGACTTTGATCTTCTTACCAGTCACCTGTGTCTAGAGTCCTTTATCATGCTCTTGTATAGACAGGTGTGAGATGTTATTACACCACGGTAGGCATGTCATAAAATATCATGTCATAAAATAAGGGATTAAAGGTTGAACTGTATTGTAGTTTTTTCTGTGCTTTCCAGAACGAGCATTGCAAATGAAGATTCCTAAACCCAAACATATAAATTATCTGTAGCTTAGTATACCCCATCCAAAACATTTCATAGGCCAACTCTGGGAATTTGGCAAAATGTACCCTTGCAGTGGTGCCGCTTGCACTGCAAGTGTTAAATGCTTATGTCTGGGGATAGAGGAATAGGAAGCATTCCCACCCCAGACTCCTCACTTCGAGGTTGTCTTCTTCTCCCTGAAGCTCTAGGTAGTGGGGGGGGGTTCCTCTGCATCATTGTGTACTATGTAGGGCTATTAACTCTGCATTGTACGTAGAGGAAGCCTGCGTGCCGCCAATAGCCACTAATGCCTCGTACACACGCAACGATTGTTGGCCGACCGATCGGCCGTCTTCTGTCCAGTGTTGTTGTGTTGGTTGAAATGTGCTCAAGACTGCACACAGTTTTTCGGCCAACAACCAACTTCAGAAGTGATGTCATATTCTGGTTTACTTTCAGTGTGTTTTTTCTTCTCTGAGCATGCCCAGTCTTGCTCATCTGATTTTTGTCTGCCGAAATCTGTACTGACTGACGGAAAATCGGCCGTTCTGTTGACGGCCAACAAAAATTTTATAGCCTGCACACCAGATTTTGTTCGGCCGAAAAGTCGCAGTCGGTTGTCGGAAGCATCATACTAACAAGCCGAAAATCGGCCGATCGGACGTTGGCCGAAAATTCACGGCCAACAATCGTTGCGTGTGTACGAGGCATAAGAGAGGAGGCTTTGCCAGACCGATTGCACAGCTGCATTATCCCTGCACTTCTAGGCCTAATGAGCAATTTATCCCTTTCAGGGGGAAGCCTGACTTGGTCCACTTCAATTCATCTTTCAGGACGGCACATGAGAGAGGCGCCACCTACTTAAAACGCATCCACAATCAAAAAGAGCCCCTAGTGTCGTCAGTATTTCCATTTTTCCCCCCAGGTCTTTGTGCTAGTTGCAGGGGCTTCCTCATGCATGCTCCCCCCATGATTCCAGGGACAGGGGACTTGAAGTGGTTATCTGGGTTTTTTTAGGCTACTTTAAATTTTTTTTTTTTTGTCTCTAAGGCCCCCTCCATACTTTTGCAACAGTATAGGGCAGCCTATTCCTTTTAAATGAGCTAACCTACATACGACAAACCCGCCAAAGTTGCTCCTGCACCTTTTTTTGCATGACAATGCGCATCTGCTAGCAATGTTTGAAATGTCATTAAGAAATAATGGCGTTGCAAGTGTAATGACCATTTTGATGAATTTGAGAACACTCGTTGTGATGGGGCCTAAGACACAGCAAGAAATGAGGATAAATTTCCCTTTTAGATGGTCGTTATCCGAATAGATGTTGCCAAAGCTTTCACCTCAATTTCTGTTTTGGTGACATCAGTAAAACCAGAGCAAAGACAGCAACAAAAACCAGACAGGGGGTTTAACATGGCTATACTTGACCTAAGGCCCCTTTTTTTTTTTTTAACATCTGGCATTTTGGGATCTTGGGCAGGATTGCTGCAATTCCCCCTGGATCCCAAATCACACTGCAGTAGAGGCAAAATGCACCATGTGTGTTTGGGTGATATTCATTTTAATAGCACCTAAATGCGTTGTAGTTTTGCAACACAATAAATCGCATTGTGAGAAGCTTGTTGCCCAAAAGAATCTCCTGCTTCTTTTTGGTTCAACAAGTGTCACACAATGCATTTTGCCATGCGACCATCACTGCAAAACCCCACTATGTTTAAGTGCCATTAAAATGAATGGCACCCAAACATGCATGGTGTGTGTTGCCACTGATGCAGTGTGATTTGGGATCCAGGGAGAATCACAGCGATTTTGCAGAAAATGCCAGATGTGAACGATGCCTAAAGAAAAACGAAATGCTGCCTTAAGATTGACCCTGGATTTACCTGCTAAAATGTGCACATTTCTTGTGATCTTCCGCCTCTCTACTGCTATTTCACTCTTTAGCATAAGGAGAGGGAGACTGTGTGTGCAGACGGCATTCAAATATCCAGGCTTTTGCCTACCCTTGTGAATATTGCTGAGAATCCACACACTGGGGGAGATTTACTAAAGGTAGCGTGTGCAAAATCTGGTGCAGTTCTACATAGAAACCAATCAACTTCTAGGTTTTATTGTCAAAGGTTAATTGAACAAGCTAAAGTTAGAAGCTGATTGTCTACCATGCACAGTTGCACCAGTATTAGTAAATTACTAATACCCCCCCCCCCCCCCACTGTTCCCTGGACCTGAATTTTCTTTTTTCTTTAAGGCTCTGTTCACATTAGGTCGCTCTGACTTAGGGGGCGACCTGTGAAGTCGCGTGCAGCGCGACTTGCACGGACTTCACATAATGGAAGTCAAAGAAGTTGCCTCCAGGTCGCCCCGAAATAATACAGGACCCTTTTTCTAAGTCGGAGCGACTTGTCGCTCCTATTAGAATGGCTCCTGTACTACACAGTGGGAGCGTGAGGACCGCGACTTGTCAGGCTGACAAGTCTCGGTCAAGTCGTAGCAGTGTGAATGCGGTCTAAGCCCTTGTCCGTGTCTTCCTTCTCCTTTCTCTTTGCTTACAGAACATGCACTTCAGTTGCAAGCCTAATTTTTACCTTGTAAAGTCTTGTGTTTTCATTAAATTTTGGTGGTAATCAATTATCTTTTTTGCCTTGATTTCATCCATTTTTTTTTTTTTTTTTTTTTTTTTTTACCCACAGAAAGAAGATCTAATTGACTCTGGAGTTTCATAATTTGGAAGTGAGGAAATCTGAAGTATATTGGCAGTGTGGAATGTGAACTTTGTTTTACAGACATATATTACTACTGAAATATGCAATCTTTTGATATGGTGGTTTTTACCTCCTCTTTGCCTTTTTTTTTTTGACAAAATGATGGTTGGATAAAGCTGATTTTGTTCTACTTTTTGGGATTTTTGATTGTTTCCTTCTGTTTGCCTTTATGCATTTTCGCACCAAGTTTTGTACACTTGTGCCATTGTATGTCATATATTGTATGGTGAGATCACAGCTAGTGACCTCCATACCACCAACGTAAAATGTCCACAAAATATCGTCAGGCATCAGACACCTTGCTCCATGGAGAATTTGGTGTCTACCCATCCAAAGGCATTCGTTATGCGCTCAGTCTGACCCAAACAGGGCTCCATATTCAGAGACTGGTGCCCAAACCTGAAGATGACCATCGAACAGTACTGCCCATTATGGACATGGTGGGATGCCACACACTACGGAGTCGTGGCACAAATGATGTTTTTGCCTATTTTTCTATTTATTCCTATCCGATGAAGAAGAAAAAGGTTGCAATGGGCTCTACACGCACTCGCCAAAGGTTGGTTCACACTTTCAGAGTGGATGAAGCCTCCAAGTATGAGCAAAATCAATCTATAGCTGAGAAATGGGCAACTGCAATCAAGTGCCTGATTCAAGAAGTCCCCATCTCCAGTGACATCGGTAAGGACATTTGTGCATCTGAATACAGTAAATGTTTTTCCCCACTTTTGTCCATTGGTGGGTTTTGCGTATTCTTGTTAAATTCTAGAAAATTGAGCATCTTTGATATACCTAAGTGCAATGTGCACCTTCATGCTGCACAAACGCGATGACTGATGTGCCACAAAGATCTGCGCTTTGTCTTTCAGGGAGTACAAAATGCATTAGGCAAGGGCTGAAAGATCAGGGGAACATTTTTTAGCAATCATATATTTTATTGATCTTCAGCTGTTAGTGGCCATCATCCCAAACTTACAGCTACCCCCTGCTTTGACAGGTCAAATCGCATGCCAAATCAGAGCCTATTGGCTGCAACGGCACCATCCAAACCGGTGCAACGCTGACTAATTCCCTTAAGTCGTTTCTGTACTACTTTTGGCGACTTTGAGGGTATTTTCAATAGACATCTGTGCAGAAACCTGCATAGATGTCTGTCTAATCGCCCCCAAACTTGCTCTGACATGCAGGCTTGAAATCGTGTGAGTTCAGATGAATTCACACCATTTCAAACCTGCCCTCAATGTGAATGAGGACTAAAGATATTTTCACCTGGGCTTTCTGATCAGGACCACCTGTCAGTTTTTCAGGTGGATCTGATTGGAAACTCCATGCAAGTCTATAGGCAGGTGGATGTAACGGATGTTTGTCCATTTACATCCATCTACCGCTCCGTTTTTGTGACGGATGGTGCTCCATTGGCTTCTTCTTGATAGTAGAAATCCATATTGCTCTGGGTTCCTAGTAACAGATGTTTGCTGGTCCCACTCTCCTACCCGGCAACACCCGCTATATGGGTCTTGCGCCCACGAGCTGGCACAGAGGAGCCTGAGAAATGTGGGGGGAGGGACCGAATGTTATAGGGATACATGTGACAGCCGCATTATAACTTCTACCTGAAAGCCGATAGTTGGCTTGTGAAATTTACACACGCTCCCATCACTGTAAAATGCACAATATTGTGGAAGTATGCTATATGTTGGTGGCAATGAAAGGGTTGAACCTGCAAATACAGAAAAATAGCTGTTGATCTGTCTGAAATGTGCTCTGCTCCTATATCCTGTAGTGCGCTGACAACACACCGCATTTTGAGTACTGAATGTTGTCGGCAATGGCCAGTTTATATTTTTACTGAACTACTACCACCCCCACTGTCATATCTTCACAATAAGGCCTTTTTCTTCCGTAGTCCAAGAGAAGAACTAGAAGATTTATTTGAGCTAACAGTTTTGCAGCAGAAAAAACTTTAACAGGTTACATTTCACAGTGGGTGACGCTTTGGAATGTGTCACCACCTGTGAATTAGCCTGTCTTCAGAGTGGTAGCACATTGATGTCAAAGTGTAAATGCCAAGCACTCCTGAATACACTTTAACTACTTGGGCTCCGTGGGGTGTAAGGTGTACGTAAACAACAATTGTGCAATAGATATTTTGGTATCCCTGCACTGGCTGGAGTCAGATGATACGAAGTCCCTCATTCATGGCTAACTCTGAACCGATGAGCTGTAGATGCATTTAAAGTGTTGCCTATTGCTAAGTTTGGGTGCTGTCACTTTTTTACCTTTTGTGGGTGCACAGTGTTTCATGCACACACAATTATTTAACTCTGCCTGATGCTTGTAAAAAAAAAAAAAAGTCTAAGGGCTCTTTCACACGGGCGTTCCTTTTTTTTTTTTGCCCGATCAGGTCCTTTTTTTTTTTTTTTGTAACGGACACGGATGACACTTGTGTCATCCGGTCCGTATGTCCGTTTTTCATCCCATCTGTTTGCGGATGAAAAACTGACATAATGCATGTCTATGTAAAAACGGATGTCTGCGGATGACACCATTGACATCCGTTTTTGCTTCAGTTCCGTTTTTTGAAAGGAAGAAAAAATAGGGTCCTCCTCCGTTCAAAAAAACTGAACTGACAAAAAAACGGATGTCAGAGGATGATCATCCGATGACATCCGTATTTACATAGAGATACATTATGTCCGTTTTTCATCCGCAAACGGATGGGATGAAAAACGGACATACGGAACGCCCGTGTGAAAGAGCCCTTAATGTTAGGATCTTTTACAGGTGTCAAACTCTTGGGCATTCTTTTCATTGGCCAAAATAATTTAGTGTGACCATTGAAATGAAATAATGCTCAAGCGCTAAATGTGCCTAGTATTTAGGCACGTTTAGTAGCATCAACCGTGTGTTTTTTTTTTTTTTTGTGCTCATGCTGCTGCTTCTGGACGCGCTGGCAGTCGGATTTTTTTCCCTGCTGCTAAATCCCGGTTCACACTTATGCGATGCGGGAAGGCTGCGAATTTGCACCCTGTTCCCGCATCGCAAACACACCCCTGGCAGTTCACACTGCCATATGCGATACGCAGGGGTGTCAATGAAATGTTAACGACACCCCCAGTTTGATCGCATATCGCAGTGCGATTTGACAGTTGGCACAGGATCGGATCGCACAAGTGTGAACCACTGTGCGATCCGATCCTGATGCGGCTGGAAAAAAGGGTCATGTGCGTGTTTGGTGCGGATACAGTGTGAATTCAGCCATACAAAGTGTATGGCTGAATTCGCATCCGCACCTCCGATCGCATGTAATGAAGGAGCAGTGCGCTCCGAATTACATGCGATCTGCGCACTCGCTAAAGTGTGAACCGGCCCTAAAAGCCTGTGTGCGCATAGATACATAGGCTAACATGCAGGGGCATTTAGAGGCAGAAAAAAACAAATGTCTGCCACCCCTAGAAGCGGCTACAAAAGCGCCCAGTGTGCATGAGGCCTTTTTCTGTACAAAACTTTCACTCATACGGACCATTCATTTCATCAGTTTAGTCACGTTTTTTTGTCATCTTATTTTTTTTTTTTTTTTTTGTCAACATCAGTTTTACATCAGTTTTTCATCTGTTGTCCTTCGTTTGTCGTCTGATCCGTTTTATTAACAGGTGAAAAATAGTGCTTTCATCCGTTAAAAAAAAAAAAACAAAAAAAACATGTTGACGGAAGCGGATGAATACGGATGTAAATGAACGATTATCCGTTGTCTGTTTTTCCATAGGAATGCATTGATGTGTCATTTTTTTTCCCCCTTCACCCGTCAATGGAAGAATGAAAAATGGACACCCAGTCTGTGTGTGTGTGTGTGAAAAGGGCCTTGGGGATTATATTGTGTTTTGCGTGCACTAAAATTCAAATGTATTTTTTTTTTTTTTTTTTTTCTAAAACGGCTTCAGAAATAGTTTGCAACATAAAAAAAAAAAAAAAATGTGATTACCATCTCTTTATTTCACCGGCTGTCTGCTTTCAGAAAATCCATATAATGTTTTGGGGGTTTTAAATCCACTTTAAGCCAAAAACGTGGATTTTAACGTGTTGGAAAAAGTAAAAAGTCTTGGAGGTGAATTGGTTACATTTTGTACCTGTGTGGGTAATCGTCATCCTTGGTTTTGATACAGTTCAGTTAGGCTTAGTTTAAAATTGCATGGTTGAGCTGTATTATTACCACTCTCCTAAACTGCATTTAAGAGCCGGTTCACATAGGAGCGACCCAACTTGCCGGGGCGACCTGTGAAGTCGCGGTGCGCAGCTCGCACCGCAACCTCGGAGCGGCATGCACAGACTTCATATCATTGAAGTCAATGCAGGTCGCTCCAGGTCGCCCCAAAGTAGTACAGGACCCTTTTTCTAAGTTGGAGCGACTTGTGTCGCTCCTATTAGAACGGGTCCTGTGCTAATCTATGGTAGGCGACCCACGGCGACTTGTCAGGCGACCAGGTCGCCTGACAAGTCGCCCCAGTGTGAACCGGCTCTTAGCGAAACTACAAACATGACCCATTCCGTAGGGCTGCTTTGCAACTGCTTGCATTTGAGTCGGGTGCTGTGGACTTTTAAGAATTAAAACGGGCAGTGAGAAGGTGACGTAACACCACCATGGAGGGCCAGTGCAAGTGTAAATGAGTTCAGAATCTGTATTACTGGTACACTGGTAATACTTTTTGTTCACCAAGAGCTGATTTTACTTTACTGAATATAGACTTTACTAGATTGTTGTAGAATTCATGCAGTTATCCCTAAAGTATTTTTGCAGAAATGGTTCCCTTTTATAGCTCAACTCCAGGAAACCTGAAAATCTTGCAAGGGTTAACTGCTTTTTTGGCTAGGAGACCGAAAAGCAGTTTTAGGCCCCTTTTCACACATACGGACCGGACCGTTCATTTTATCAGTTGTCACGTCAAAATGGATGAATTATTCATCATTAGGTTTATTCATCAGCTTCTATTACATCCACTACCAATGCAAAAATGGATGAAAAACTGACCATTTGTCAGTTTACATCCGTTTTTTGTCCGATACATTTTTTTTAACGGAAGAAAAATATCATCGTGTGAAAGGGGCTTTACTTACCGACTCCTTCACTCATCGGCAGACGGTGCTCCCCCCCCATATTCTGGTGGTAGACTGTTCCATCAAATGCAGGGCTTTGGTCCCTGCATCAGTCTTGATGTCAAAGGACATTAGACCACCTGAGCATTGGGGAGAAGAGGCTTCAGGAACCAGTTTACCAATGAAATGGAACCTACTGGAGCTGAGGATCGGGTGGTAAAACTGCTGGATCCAGTCCCCCTAGACATTAAGAAGCAGTTTACCCTCATAGTGTAGCCACAGCCCCACTACAAAGGAGGGTTTTTAGGTTTCCGAGTTGAGCTTTAGACAGGGCAGGATACGTCTATTTCCCAAGATACAGATTAGCTGTTATAAAATAATTTACATAGTGAGCAGGAGGCAAACAAATGACTATTGTGTGAATGTTACAGCAATAACTTGAATACATTTTTACTGAAAATCCTGTATAGTCTGCCATTTAAACTGAGCAAGTCTTGGGAATTTATTGACCTGGCGTGATGTGCTGACAATTGTTCAGCCCTGGGAAATGTGGATTTGGGATGGTCTGCCCTTGATGTGGGCTCTTCTGGATTGCAGCCCAGAATCTGCATTCATGTTGCTGAAAAAGGCTTACCCAGCTGACCACAGTATAGCTGCCTCAGGTCGCCTTGCTTGTAGCGCCTAGCACATGATTCCCTGTGATGTACTCTGTGATGTTTCTTTAATATAAAAAAAAATGGCTGTAAAACAATTCTTGCTGTAGCAAATATAAAAAAAAAAAAATCGAATTCTTAAAGTGAGCCTCTACTTTTCCCATGTAGGCCGATAGAACTGGTTCACTTTAATGTCTTTAAGAGCTTATACTTACCTTTGTTCTCGGCTGTTCCATTCAGCAGCTGAGAATGAGGAAAATAATCTCTGCATTGCTTTGGGATAGTCTCCCTTTGAAATTTTAACCCCAATTCTTTAGTTTTTAGGGTGGATACTTTGCCTTGCAGGATCCCCTGAGGGTCTGGTGTAGCATTCCTACCCTGGACTGCAGCTGCTGTGGGTGAAAGGCCCAGCATAAACTCTCTACAGATGGGTATGAATGCGCTTTATGATGGCACCAGTCTTGATGGGGCATATAATTTAAGGCTCATTCATGTGACCATGCTGTTAAAGTTGTTCTACAGTCTAAGCTTTTTTTATTTAATGCATTCTATGCATTAAAGAGATTATTATTATTATTATTATTATTATTATTATTTATATAGCGCCGACAGTTTACGCAGCGCTTTACAACTTGAAGGTAGACAGTACAAATACAATACACTTTAATACAGTAGGAATCAGAGGGCCCTGCTCGTTAGCGCTTACAATCTAAGTTATAAAGTCTCCTGCTTTTTATTTTTAATACCAGGTAATTATTACCTGCTCTGTGCAGTTAGTTTTGCACAGAGCAGCCTGGATCCTCTTATTTCCCTCATTGCTACTCCTAGCCCCTCCCTCCTGATAAGTGCCCCCACAGCAAGTGGCTTGCTGTGGGGGCACCCAATCTGCAGCTCCATGTGTCCATATTGAAACACAGAACGGTCCAGCCCGCCCCCTCTCTCTCTCCTTATTGGCTGGCTGACTTTGACAACCGCAGGAGCCAATGGCGCTGCGGCTGTGTCTCAGCCAATCAGGAGGGAGTCCCAGATGGCCGAGGGACTCGTGGACATCGCTGGGTACAGATGGGCCTCAAGTAGGTATTAGGGGGTAGATAATTATATACACTCAATAGAATGTATTCTTCGCGCCTAGGAGTGGGATAGGGTTAAATTCTAAGGGGGAGCAGCGGCTATAATATGTGTGAGTATGAATGAATAAATAAACCCCAAATAAGTTAGGGATTCAATAGCGCTTGCTAGTAGGAAAAGGGGATAATAAATTAAGCAATGAATTATCTTATAGGCCAGAATGTCACTAAAAATTACATTAATTAAAAATTAAAATTCATAAATAGTAACCCAATAAATAACATGCAGTACTAAATCAAAGTGTCATAAAGGTGCATAGTAGTGCCAAATATAGTCCAATAAAAGTTCATATGTGACTTGGTGAAGATCGATTGCACTTCAAAACAAAGTGCAAGTGCTCATTGTTGGATCCTCCAATGGTCCGATGACCAATCGAGTAAGGTGACTTTAAGACAAGTAAGATGTGAGCTTACCAGAAATAATGGGTCTAAGTTGCCTTACGGCAAAAAGACCAATAATGCTTGATGGCCCTCCTGGCCTCAGATGCGGTACCTGCTGGGCTTATCCCCCACCGACCGAGGTCCCCTCCTGGGCAAACGATATCCTCCAGGTCCGTTTTAGGGAAAAAATATAAAGATGCCCCAGATGGTGTAGTACCGTTTTAAAGAGTTTTAATGGAGTTGAGAATAAAATGTACACGCAAGGTATGATAAAATTTTAAACCGTGCCCGCTTAGCATAAAGTCTGTAGCGTGGAGAGCGGTAGCTACCGGACTGCGTTCCAGCTGACTTCCGGGTAGGCGGCGTGCATTCCACCTGACGCGCGTTTCGTCAGAGCGTAGTGACGTCTTCAGAGCTCTTCAGAGGTAAGCTACAGACTTTATGCTAAGCGGGCGCGGTTTAAAATTTTATCATACCTTGCGTGTACATTTTATTCTCAACTCCATTAAAACTCTTTTAAAACGGTACTACACCATCTGGGGCATCTTTATATTTTTTTGCTAAAACGGACCTGGAGGATATCGTTTGCCCAGGAGGGGACCTCGGTCGGTGGGGGATAAGACCAGCAGGAGGGGACCTCGGTCGGTGGGGGATAAGCCCAGCAGGTACCGCATCTGAGGCCAGGAGGGCCATCAAGCATTATTGGTCTTTTTGCCGTAAGGTAACTTAGACCCATTATTTCTGGTAAGCTCACATCTTACTTGTCTTAAAGTCACCTTACTCGATTGGTCATCGGACCATTGGAGGATCCAACACTGAGCACTTGCACTTTTGTTTTGCACTGAAGTACAATCGATCTTCACCAAGTCACATATGAACTTTTATTGGACTAGATTTGGCACTACTATGCACCTTTTATGACACTTTATTGATTTAGTCCCCGTTCACACAGGTCGCCGTAGGTCGCCTTCCATAGGGAAGCTGCGGACCCGTTCTAATAGGAGCGACACAAGTCGCTCCGACCTAGAAAAAGGGTCCGGAGCTTCTTGGGGGCGACCAGGAGGTGACCGCCATAGACTTCAATGTTATGAAGTCCGTGCCGGCCGCTCCGGGGTCGCGGCGCGCTGCTCGCACCGCGACCTCGGCGGTCGCCCCTGGAAGTAGCGTCGCTCGTATGTGAACGGGGCCTGAGTACTGCATGTTATTTATTGGGTTACTATTTATTAATTTTATTAATTTTATTAATGTAATTTTTAGTGAGTTTTTAGTGACATTCTGGCCTATAAGATAATTGTTTAATTTATTATCCCCTTTTCTCTATCGCTCATTGACAGACGTAGTCTTCTTGATTCTCAAGAGCTGGGTTATGTTGTCTCCGCAGGAGTAGGACTAGGCAGAATGACAAAACGTTCTGGCTCCACCCTAGGGGGCAGTCCCTGAGGGTATATCCTCCCTCTCTCTGCTACAGGGAATCAGTTTTTTTCTGTCTAGTCAGGAGTAAGGACCTAAGTTCCTTGCTGGGATCTTTTGGTCCTGGCAAGACTTTTTTTCTTTAAGAAAAAGACATTTTTTAGGTAGTTTTCTCCAGTGTTTTTTTCCTGTGAGATCTTCAAGCAAAAATGCCGGACTGGGCGACACTTGTGGTCACCCCAGCCGGCCTACGAGCGCGTGCAAACCAGGCATTGCGCTTGGTCGGCCGCGACATATTCAAGTAAGTATGCGGGGCCGGGCGACGGGCTGGATGTGAGATCCAGTGGTCACCCCGGTCTCTGCCTAAAAGCGCGTGCAGACCAGTGCGCTGAGTCGGCCGCGACGGAGTCCCAGTAAAGGGGCTGACTTTGCGAGTTAAAAGCTCGCTTGGACGCCAGGACCAGAGAGTCGAGGCGTCCACAAACCCCCACCTCGGTGGAGAGGGTATTATGAAGAGAGGGTGCCTGTCGGTTCGGTATGGTGAGTAAAACGTTCCCTTTTTTCCTCATTTATGAGGCAGTATATATTATGGGCCCCTCCATACATGGTCAGTATATATCTGACACTTACAAGTCCCCCTTGTAATACAGCATGTGTTTGTGGGAAGTGGACTTGGTTCAAGAGCTAACACTCTACCCAGCAGACTGTAACATTACAGCAAACATAGGAGGTATAATCCTACCTTATGTGCAGTGTATCTCTGTAGATCCATATGTCACCTCTCAGCAGAGTGCAGGTGGATGTGCTGGGAAGACGATATCGGCGGTCCGCCGCCATTTTGCCGTAGACCGAATGCATGTATGTCCTCAGGTCACGCCGGCCGCCATGTTTTTGGAGTCTTATGTCTCTTCTATGGGGGCGGCCATGTTTTGTGAGCCCAGCTTACTCGTGGAGGGCTGGGAACGCCGGAAGGCGTACACAGGGGGCGGAGCCACGCCTTCTGCCCGGGGAAAAAGCAAACAGCTCCTTCCAGTCTGTGTAAGACAGACGCTGGCTGCAGTTTGTTGGAAACTGCACTGCATCGGTTGGTGAGCCTTGGGGGTCCCTCTCTCTCTCTCTCTGGGATCGAGAAGCAGGTACTCTGAGGGGCGCTATTGCGCTAGGGGGAGACACACAAAAAAAAAAAAAAAAAAGAAGTTTTTTGTTTATTGCTGGCAAAAGTGTCCTGTATTAACATGGACCCTGCCACTCATGTATCTCCTCCGGATCCCCTCGAGGGGTCTGCGGGATCCTCCAGCACCCCATTGACAATTGAATCTTTGTCAGCCATTATGGAAACTTTTGTGTCCCGGGTGGAAGTGGCTTGTCAGGGACAGGGCGCAAGAAAGCGACCCCCGCCTAACCCCTTATTATCTGAAACCTCGGATTCAGACTCTGAGCCTATTTCTGCAGTTGCAGGTACTTCATCTGGTATTGGTGTCTCGGGTCCTGTCTCTTCAGACAGTGAGGAGGATGTTTCGGCATCAGCCATAGCCCGAGAGGAAGCGTTGGTAAACGCACTCATTGTATCTGTTCAAGAGACTTTAAGGTTACAGGGTATTCCATCAGAAATAGCTGAAACTGAGATCCCTTTTGGGACTAAAAAGCGCATCAAAGTGGCAAAGGTTTTTCCATTGGATTGCCAAAACATTTGGGCAATCGATGAAGAATGGCGTCTGCCAAAACGCACTTTTAATATTTCCAAACGCATTGACAGGCGTTATCCGTTTGAGGAAACCCTTATTAAGAAATGGACAGAACCACCTGTGGTGGATTCACCAATTGCTAGATTGAATAAAGCCACGGTTATTCCTTTGGAAGACGCTCCGTCTTTTAAAGATCCAGTGGATCGCAAGATAGAAGCTATGTCTCGCACCATGTTTTCCTTGATTGGATCAGCTTTCAGGCCAATAATTGCTATTGGTCTGGTTTCGCAGGCTGTAACTGAATGGACTAAGTGGTTACGCCGGGACTTAGAAGAAGTCCCTCAGGCGGTATCAGATTTGTTGGAACAAATGATACAGGGGTTACAGTTTGTATGTGATGCGGCGTTAGACGCCACTCCATTAATGGCGCGAGCATCAGTCTCAGCAGTGGTTCTCAGGCGTACACTGTGGCTAAAAGGTTGGATAGCCGACCAAGGTTCCAAAAAAGCATTGGCTAATATCCCCTTTTCAGGAGAACGTCTATTTGGAGCCAACTTAGATGAGATCATTAAGGATCTCACCGGTGGAAAAAGCACCTTTTTACCGCAAAATTTTAAAGGTAGAGGAACTCGTCAAAGACGAGGGCCTTCTTTTTCTGCTCACAAGAGGTTTTTTCGTCCAGCGGGTGAAAAAACTAAGTCCTCCAAGCCTCCTGCAGGAGGCATCAGGGGTCGTTGGTCGGGCAAGCAAAAGCCCGCCCCCTCCAGACCTGAAGATAAACCATCCAAAGCCTGAAGGTGCGCCCCCACCCATAACTGGGGTGGGGGGACGTCTTCGCCGGTTCCCGGATCCATGGCTTTCCAGAATCCCGGACAAATGGGTTTGCGAAGTCATAAAGTCAGGGTACAAGATCGAGTTTCGATCTCTCCCACCGGCGCGATTCTTCCCTTCCAATATCCGACTATCTCCGGATCGTCTAGAAGATCTGCGGAGAGCAGTCACAGATCTACTACAACAAGGAGTGGTAGTCCACGTTCCTTGGACAGAACGGTTTCAAGGGTTTTATTCAAACCTGTTTACAATACCCAGGAAAGAGGGCAAAGTGCGTCCAATTCTGGACTTAAGAGCACTCAATTCTTTCGTCAACATAAGAAGATTCAGAATGGAGTCCATTCGCACGGTAGCAGCCTTCCTGCATCCAGGGGATGTCCTAGCGTCCATAGACATCAAGGACGCCTATCTTCACATTCCCATTTTCGCAGGACATCAGCGTTTTCTACGCTTTTCCGTAGAGGAGAACCACTATCAGTTTGTGGCGTTACCTTTCGGTCTCGCCACGGCTCCGCGGGTCTTCACAAAAGTGTTGGCCCCAATGTTGGCACTTCTGCGCCAAAGAGGTATATCGATTCTAGGTTACCTAGACGATCTTCTGCTTCATGCAGAGTCTCCTCAGACCTTGCTACAAAACATAGAAATTACTATGATTTCTTTACAGGAATTCGGGTGGCTGGTGAACCAGCAAAAGTCCTTTCTGGTTCCCACCCAGAGGCTCGAATATCTGGGTCTAATTCTAGACACAGTCAGGACAAGAGTGTTTCTTCCGGTAGGGAAACTTCGAAAGATTCAATCAGCAGTCCAGTTGTTACTGTCCAACAGCTGGTCTTCCCTTCGGACTTGCATGAGGGTTCTGGGGTTGATGGTGGCTTCATTCGAAGCAGTCCCATTTGCCCAGTCCCATACCCGAATTCTTCAGCAAGAGATTCTCCTCAGATGGAATCGGAATCCGGAATCCCTGGACAATCAGATACGATTGAGCAAACAGACCAGAGAGTCTCTGGTTTGGTGGCTTCGGTCTCCAATGCTCAGCCAGGGAAAGTCATTTCTGCCAATATATTGGACGATAGTGACCACGGATGCCAGTCTATCCGGATGGGGAGGAATTTTCGGTCAATTATCTGCCCAGGGACTTTGGTCCCCGGAAGAATCCAGATTACCGATAAATGTATTGGAACTGAGAGCGATCAGACTTTGTCTGATTCACTGGACCGAGCAGCTCCAGGGCAGCCCGGTTCGGATCCAGTCGGACAATGCCACGGCCGTGGCTTATGTCAATCACCAGGGGGGCACCAAGAGTGTCCGAGCGGCCAAAGAAGTGGCTTGCATTCTTCGCTGGGCGGAACGATTTGTTCCAGCAATCTCTGCGGTGTTCATTCCGGGGGTGGAGAATTGGCAGGCAGATTATCTCAGCCGTCAGACCCTGGATCAGGGGGAATGGTCCCTCCATCCAGACGTTTTCCACCAGTTGTGCCTACGGTGGGGCACCCCGGATGTGGATCTGTTGGCATCACGATTCAACAGGAAAGTTCAGAGATTCGTGGCTCGCTCCCGCGATCCTCTAGCAGAAACCGCAGACGCACTGATCGCCCCGTGGGGGCAATACCAGCTAATATATGCCTTCCCTCCTCTCGCGTTACTGCCAAGACTTCTTCGCAGGGTAGAGGAGGAAGGAATCCCAGTAATCCTGGTAGCTCCGGACTGGCCTCGTCGAGCTTGGTACGCCGACATGGTCAGACTGGTGGCGGACGTCCCGTGGAGACTTCCTCTAAGAGAGGATCTACTGTCTCAGGGACCGATCTTCCATCCTGCTTTACGATCGCTGGCTTTAACGGCCTGGCTATTGAGACCCAGGTGCTGAAGGACAAAGGTTTGTCAGCTTCAGTTATTCCTACTCTAGTTGAAGCAAGGAAAGCGACTTCCAGAAAGATTTATCATCGCACATGGAAGTCCTACATTGCATGGTGTGAACCTTTGGGGTTCCGTCCTCGGTCTTATTCGATTAGTCGAATATTGGCTTTTCTGCAACAAGGGGTTGAGCAGAAACTGGCCTTGAGTACTATCAAGGGTCAGGTCTCAGCATTAGCCATCTTCTTTCAGAAGCCTTTGGCTACTCATTCCTTGGTGCGGAATTTCATCCAGGGGGTGCGACATCTGGCTCCGCCAGTGCACGCGCCGTTACCCCCCTGGGATCTTAATTTAGTGTTGTCGGTTCTTCAGAAACCTCCCTTTGAAGATATTAGGGAGATTCCTCTACCCACGTTGTCCCAGAAGGTGGCCTTCTTGGTGGCTATTACTTCTGCACGCAGGGTGTCAGAACTGGCCGCATTATCTTGTCGTTCACCATATCTGGTGGTTCATAGAGATAAGGTGGTTCTTCGTCCGAATCCATCCTTCCTACCAAAAGTAGTTTCAGAATTTCATCTGAATGAAGAAATTGTATTACCTTCCCTGTGTCCTAAGCCCAGTCATCCTCGGGAATTTGCTTTGCACTCCTTGGATGTGGTCCGGGCGATCAGGGTATACTTGAAAACGACAGACTCGTTTCGCAAGACGGATTCACTTTTTGTGATCCCAGATGGACCCAAAAAGGGGTTGCCTGCATCTGCCGCGACCATTTCCAGATGGATCAGACAGACGGTAGTGCAGGCTTATTCTATTAAGGGTCGGGAGCCCCCGTTCCCTGTTAAGGCGCACTCCACTCGGGCACTTAGTGCGTCATGGGCCTTTCGCCATCAGGCGTCAGTGGTCCAGGTGTGCAAGGCGGCTACCTGGTCGTCGGTGCATACCTTCTCTAAACATTATAAAATTGATGTAATGGCATCGTCTGATGCCTCATTTGGCCGCAAGGTTTTGCAGGCCGCAATTTGAGGAGACCAGTGGTCTACCTCGAGGGTTTTTTTCCGTTGGAAAATTTTTTCTTTTAGTCTCATTCTTTGTTTATAATGAGCCTTTAAAACTTCTAGTTTGGCACCGGTTGGGCCTACTAGATTGGATTTGATTTTGTCAATCCCACCCCTCATTTGTGGCACTGCTTCTGGATGTCCCAGCTCTTGAGAATCAAGAAGACTACGTCTGTCAATGAGCGATAGAGAAAAATGGATTTTTGTAAGAACTTACTGTAAAATCCTTTTCTCTTAAGCTCATTGACAGACGTAGTACCCGCCCCTCTATCATTGAGTTGGGTTGGGTTAAATTCTCTGTACTGCTTTAAACAGAACTGATTCCCTGTAGCAGAGAGAGGGAGGATATACCCTCAGGGACTGCCCCCTAGGGTGGAGCCAGAACGTTTTGTCATTCTGCCTAGTCCTACTCCTGCGGAGACAACATAACCCAGCTCTTGAGAATCAAGAAGACTACGTCTGTCAATGAGCTTAAGAGAAAAGGATTTTACAGTAAGTTCTTACAAAAATCCATTTTTCCTACTAGCAAGCGCTATTGAATCCCTAACTTATTTGGGGTTTATTTATTCAGGTATTAGGGGGTGCTGGAGAGGCTGCTAAACCCAGAAGGTTTTTTTTTTTTATCTTAACCACTTAAGCACCGGAAGATTTTACCCCCTTCCTGACCAGGGGTTTTTTTTTTTTTTTTTTTTTTGGCGCTATAAACAAAGAGCGTAAATTTTGCAAAAATAAAATTTTTCAAATTTTTTTTATATGAAATACCCCAAAAAAAAAGTAAAAATCTAAAATTTTTTTAACATTTTTGGCCAATTTGTTTTCTGCTACATATGTTTGATTGGTTTGCACAAAAGTTTATTACATTTACTAACTAAGGGAAAGATTTTTGTCATTTTTGGTGTTTTTTTTTTTTTTTTTTTTAACGCGCAATGGCGGCGATCTGCGATTTTTTTTTTTTTTTTTTTTTTTTTTTTTTTTTTTTTCCCGGTACTGCGACATTGCGGCGGACAGATCGGACCCTTGACTGACATTTTTGACACTTTTGGGGTTACCAGTGACATTACTGCAGTAATCAGTGCTATACATATGCACTGTTACTGCAAAATGATACTGGTAGTGAAGGGGTTAACTTTATTTGAGAGGGAGGGGTGGTGTGTTCCTAGGGGCGTGATTCTTGCTGTGATTGGCTGTGGCTTGAAGTGTAGGAACAGTGATCAACGGTCCTACATAGTAGAACCGTATGATCACTGTTTCTACACAGGGTAGAATGACAGGCGGCTTGTTTACATCAGCCGCCTGCCTTTCTCCCTCTGCACCGACGATCGGCGAGTGACCGGCGGACATCGGGTCCGCCGGTCACACGCCCACACTTGCTGGGGAATGAGCCAGGGTGGGAGCACGCCTCCGCGGGCGCGCGCTCGCCAGCTATTGGCTCCCAAGCAAGTGACAGTCTAGTGACGTGTGTGTATATATGTCACTTTGCCTGGCCGGGGCTGACTGCCAACGTATATCGTCGTGCGGCGGTTGGCAACCGGTTAGTGCATAGAACACAAGAAGATAAAAAACCTTCTGCCTTTACAACTCCTTTAGGGTAAAATAAAAACAACCCACAACCTGCATATGGCTCGCTAAAGGGGGGCAATTGTAAGAGAGCGGACAGGGGACTTCAGAAGAGAAGGTAAGGAACTGCGCTGTGCAATACCTTTGCATAGAGCAGGTAAGTAGAACATTTTTTTTGTTTTACTTGAAATAAAAAAAAATAAAAAATAAATAATTTTCAATCACTTAAAGTTAAATGTGCGTGCTACCTCACTGGAAATTCAGGGAATTCGTGCTAAATGAGAAGCTGAGCGAATAGTTTTTCTAAAAAGTAAAAATTGAGTTTTTGCACACATGCAAAATGTGCATGTTTTGGCTGGTGAATATTTCTATTATAATTTAATAAGAGGAGAAGTATTCTGCGGAAGTGATATTCCTTAAGTGTTCATAGTGGAGATGAGTGCTGGCAGTAACTATGATGTGGAGATCTTGCTTGAGAGATGGAAGTAAACCAACTGAATCTACTTTGCATTAAAGATATGTAACATTCGCCAAACATTTACTGCAGGTGAATCAATCATTATAATTTAAAACACGTACCAATGAAGGTACGCATGCAGTAAATGTTTAGTGAATGTCACATTTACTGCTTTGTAAATATGCCCATTTGTCATTCTTTAGAACATGTCTGAACTGATGGGAGAAATAGCCATGACACCAGAATTAATCAGAATTGTGCAGTTAGAGTTCATTTGCACTTGCTTCAAAATGTGGCATTTGTTTTTAAAGCGGTTGTAAACCCCTGGACGTGTTTTGCAATGTAAAGGATTAATCTGCTAGTATGCATCACAACTTACCTGAAAACTAAGCCTTCCAGCACTGGAAGCCGCTTCCATCTTCACCTGTCTTGCTTCTGGTTTCGCGGACCCCGGCACATGGGAGCTGCCAGTCACGGCACAGATGGCCGTTCCTTCAGAGCGCATGCGCTAGTGATGTCACTGGCTGCATGTAAAGTAAATATCTCCTAAATGGGGCATGTTTAGGAGATATTTACACTATCTATAGGTACAATTTTAGTAATGAAAGTTTACTCCTTCTTTAAAGCACTCTGAATGCTAATCAAAGCAGCCATCTCTAAATAAAACAATTGCCTTACAGTCCTCTACACACTGTTGAGTTTACGCTGCTTTGCTTCAGAATTTATACTCCTTTGCTTGGTGCTTCAAAGCATCTCCAAAGCCTCCATAGAAGTCTCACAGTGCTCCCTAACAGCCCATGCAGCTGTTGAGGGGAGCCTTTTTTAAGTTAACTTTGCTTTGTTTTGGAGGTATTGGAAGTAAGATATCCAAGGATGCACTGGGAACAAGTGAACTGGAAAGACGTCATCGGCAGTCCCCTCCAGTTCATTTGTGTATGTATACCAGGAGCATCTGCTGTAGATATCACATTTTGTTGTGCACCATAGAGTAGCAGAAATGTGTGTGGGGACTGGAGCAGAGTTGAGCAGCTAGCAGATTGCACACGTGGTGCGCATCATAGAAACGCAATAGCGGACGTTGAGTGGAGACTAGAAAGGGCAGTGGAGAATCAGTAGAGCTAAGTGACCGGAGTGGGAGAAACTAGCAGATGTCACAAGTGGTGCACATAAGAGAAATATAGCAGAAGGTGAGTGGGGACCAGAGGAGGATCAGCGAACCAAGGGATTAGCAGAGCTGGCCGGTCCCTACTGAGCGGGGGATTACGGAGCTGGGGTTACTACTAAACTGGGGTTCTACTGAGCCTCTTAAAAACAAATAGAAAAGCAACACACAGGGCATTTGCTAAGCGTTATTATTCAAAAATGCATGTTAAAGCTGTAGGCACTTTAATGGGTTACTAATCCATACAAGTGTAAACTAGCCCTTAAAGGCACACAGCCACCATATTTTTTTCTTTTTAACAGACATCTCTTTAACATATGTGGCTATATGAGATAAATAGTACACTATATTTCCAAAGGTATCGGGGCCAGCCTTAGTCCATAGGGTTCAATATTTGCAGCTATAACAACTTCAACTCTTCTGGGAAGGCTGCCCACAAGGTTTAGGAGTGTGTCTGAGAATGTTTGACCATTCTTCCAGAAGCGCATTTGTGAGGTTAGGCACTGATGTTGGACGAGGGGGCCTGGCTCATAGTCTGCGCTCTTCATCCCAAAGGTGTTCTTTCGGGTTGAGGTCAGGACTCTGTGCAGGCCAGTCAAGTTCCTCCACCCCAAACTCACTCATCCATGTCTTTGTGGACTTTTGTGCACTGGTTCAAATCATTTGGTGGAGGGAGATTATGGTGCGGGGTTGTTTCTCAGGGAATGGGCTTGGACTCTTAGTTCCAGTGAAGGGAGCTCCCTAAGGCGTCAGCATACCAAGGCGTATTTTGGACAATGTCATGCTCCCAACTTTGTGGGAACAGTTTAGGGATGGTCCCTTCCTGTTCAACATGGCTGCACACCAGTGCACAAGGCAAGGTCCAGAAGGACAATGGATGACCACAAACAAAGTATTTAGACGCTGTACAGAAGATAATTAAGTGTGGAACAGTACTGGATAACCACCTGCGGCATAGAGGAAAACGTGAACACCAAGAAAGGTGCCAAGACATAAAAAACAAACACAAACTTCCTTACTATGTAGTGCTGGGGGGTGTAAGTATGGAACCAAAACGTAGAGCTCGTAAGTCTAATGGCTGGTATTTGTAGTTCCACAAGGATGATGACCAAAAGAATGTAAACATACAAAATGCATTGTTCAAATGATAGTCATAGAATAAGAATCATTAAAAGCAGACTGGTCTATATTCATAACAATTCAAAAAGTGCCAGCATCCCAAATGGTGTAACCACATATAGTACAGACATTTACTGGAGAGGAGAAGGGAGATAATCTGCCTGGGCAGAATCACTCAGTCCCCATGGTGGTGAGCTGAACCAAATGCTACTAAGGTGGTGCTGTAAAAAGCCTGTTGTACACCAATCATAAAGACGCGGGATTACCGGTGTTGGCAGTTGTGGCATGTTGGCAGCGCATCCGATGTGACGTCGTCTGTTATGGGAAGCAGCGACCCCGCTTGTCTTCTGGAGCTGGAGGATGATCACGCAGTCTAGTTGTAGGTGGAGATGGACAGATGGCACGCTAGATCCTCTGCTGCCTGCGTGATCAACCTCCAGCTCCGGGAAGAAAAGTGGGCTCGCTGCTTTCCACAGCAGCTGACGTCCCATTGGATGCGCTACCAGCATACCACAGCTTCCGAAACTAGTAATCCGCACTTTATGGTTGGTGTACAATGGACTTTTCACAGCACCACCTTAGCAGCATCTGGTTCAGGTCACCACCATGGGGACGAAGTGATTCTGCCTGGGCAGATTATCTCCCTTCTCTCCAGTATCTGTTTCCTGTACTGTATGTGGAGTCAGCCTTGTTGCACCATTTTGGGATGATGACACTTTGAATTGTTATGAACGTAGACCAGTCTGTTTGTTTTTCTGTTACCATCATTTGAACAATACATTTTTGTATGTTTACATTCTTTTGGTCATCCATTCTTGAAGGACTACAAATACTAGCTATTAGACTAGCACTACATTTTTGGTTGCATAGATTTATACCCCCCCCCTCCAGCGCTACATATTGAGCAAAGATATGGATGAGCGAGTTTGGGGTGGAGGAACTGACTGGACTGCGCAGAGTTCTGACCTCAACCTAATAGAACACCTTTGAGATGAATTAGAGCGGAGACTGCGAGCCGGGCCTTCTCGTCAAAATCAGTGCCTGGCCCCACAACAAATGCGCTTCTGGAAGAATGGTCAAACATTGCCATAGACACACTCCTAAACCTTATGGACAGCCTTCCTAGAAGAGTTGAAGCTTTTATAGCTGCAAAGGGTGGGCCAACTCAATATTGAACCCTACAGACTAAGACTGGGATGCTATTAAAGTTCATGTTTGTGCAAAGGCAGGTGTCCCAATACTTTTGGTAATATAGTGGAATTCTTTTAAGTATAATAAATGAATAATTCCAAAAGCTCAGCACAAGACCATAATGCTAACTACTAAGCTAGTAAGCTTTCATTTTAGCTTTTTTTGTCAATGTCTGCAACTGTGTCAAGTGCAAATATCATTGCATGAAAGCAAAAAATAAAAAAATTGAAAAAATATGCATTTGTATCCATTAGATCTTGCATGATTACTTTACAGTCAATGTTATCTTTGTTTGAATTTTTTGTGAGAGGTCATAGTACAATGCTGCTTGATACAAGCTGACACAGGAAGACTTGAAACTTAACCCCTTTCTGAGATGTTTCCCTGACTGAATTTGTTTGTATTATGAGTATTTAAAAAAATAGAAAAAAAATTATATTTGGCCTCTAAAAAAAACTTTAGACTGTCAGATGGGTGACTCTGTTGCTAGTGATCCCAGTGTCAAAGTCGCTAAGAGTCTGCCTGTTTGTCCTCCATTACTAGCCATTGAGCAGCTTTTTGGGATTGTGGTTCAGCTGGTAAGGGAGTGACTCTCCAGGGAGAGACGGGCAGCCTCTTGGTGACGCTGGTGATTGTCACCAGTGGCAGTCGCTTGTCTGTCGTGACCCTTTTGTAAGTACTGTTAATATTCGAGGTGGCCACATAACATAACCCTGATTATATATTTATAAACCCTACACCTATTTTTGTGGAAACAATGCTTTTCATGGTGTCACAATCTCCTAAAGTATAGAACACATGCAGAACTGTAAAATAATATTATTAGTGTGTGGCCACTTCTCTGTTCAGCGTGTTACAAATTAATTGGTCTGATAGTTGGCAAATTTTAGCAGAGGCTTGACATGGACATATAGTGAGAGTGTATATTGGAGAAAAATGGAATGAGTGCCTGGTACTAGAAAAACAGCGAGACCTGCAGTTGTAGGCTTGGTTTACATATGTGGCTCTGGTTTCAGCGCAGAGTCCAGTGGGGTTTCCGTTCAGCGATTCAGGTGCAAAATTGACACTTAACCCCTTTAAGCCCTGGAGGATTTGGCTGCTCAATGACCAGGCCCTATTTTGCAATTCAGCACTGCGTGAATTTAACTGTCAATTTCGTGGTTGTGCGACTCTGTACCCAAATTAAATTGATGTCTTTTTTTTTCCCCACAAACAGAGCTTTCTTTTGGTGGTATTTGATCACCTGTGTGGGGTTTTTTTTTTTTTTTTTTTTTTTTTGTGCTACAAACAAAAAAAGCGACAATTTTGAAAAAATAACTATTTTTCATATTCTTTTTTTATGAAATTCTCAAAAAAAAAAAAAAGTAAAAATCATTTTTTTGAAACATTTTAGGCCAATTTGTTTTCTGCTACATATTTTTGGTAAAAAAAAATCGCAATAAGCGTATTTTTTGATTGGTTTGCGCAAAAGTTATTGCGTTTAATAACTACGGGAAAGATTTTCATTTTTATTTTATTTTTTTAACTAGTAATCGCGGCGATCTGCGTAATATTTTATTTATTTATTTTTGAACGAATGCGATATTGCGGCACACAGATCAGAACCCCCTGACATTTTTGACACTTTTGGGGGTACCAGTGACATTACTACAGTAATCAGTGCTAAAAATATGCACTGTTACTGTGAAAATGACACAGGCAGGGAAGGGGTTAACAGTACTGGTGATCAAGGGTTTAAATGTGACCCTAGGGGCGTGATTCTAACTGTGGAGGGCGTGGCTTGTAAAGTCATCAGAGACATGTGATCCTATATAGCAGGATCACATGACATCTGTGATCACTTCAGGCAGAATGACAGATGGCTGTGTTAACATCAACCATCCATCCTTCTCTCTCAGCTGTGGGAGATTGCGAGTGGCCGGCGGCCATCGGAGCCGCCTGCCACACGCACTAGCTTACCAGCTGACAAGCAGGGGTGGGAGTGTGCCTCCGGCGATCGCCCCCTAGCTCCTCCCAGGCGAGGGCCTTGCATGTACAGGACTTTGCCTGGGAGAGCCAGACTGCCGCCGTACAACTGGGGCGTGCGGTCGGCAAGTGGTTAAAGCGCACCTGAACTGGACTGAAAAATGCACAGAACTAGGGCTGAAACAACTAATCTACTAAATCGATAATTACAATCGTTGTCAACGATTGTCATTATCGATTAGTTGCTCCGTCGATTAGTTGTGCTGCATTGTGAACTTTCCCCGCCTGTCAGCGAGCTGTCTGCTCTGTGAAGCCGACGGCTGCATTCACTGTCTCTCTCTCTCACAGCTCTGCACTTCTGTGACTTCCCCCCCTCCTTTCCTCTCTGCCTTTCCTCTCCGCCCTCTTGCTGATGTCAGTGAGGGAGTGAGTCATATCGAGGTGAGGCAGAAAAGAGGACAGAAGCAGCTGAAGTTAATGTGAGTGCCGAGATTAGAGCTACAGTGTCCTGTGACTGTCCATGCAATGCAGCCCACCAAAAAATATAGTAAAAGCTTCTCCAGATAAAAGTTACTATTCCTTATAAAGTGCAATATTCTAATAGAAAAATAAGTGATTAAAAACGTCCATATAGCACATATAGGGGGTCTTTCTATGCTGCCTATTTCATATCTATGGCTGACATGGATGTTTTTATTCACTTATTTTTCTATTATAATATTGCACCTTATAAGGAATATTAACTCTTTTATCTAGATAAGCATTTATTATATTATTTACAGTATATAGCAGATTAATTAAGAAAAAAAAAAAAAAAAGTTTTGGTATAAGGCTCGGTTCACATTTGTGCGATGCGGGAAGGCTGCGAATATACAGCGTGTTCCCGCATCGCATCCGCACAAGAGGCAGTTCACACTGCCATATGTGATACGCAGGGGGTGTCAATTAAATGTTAACGACACCCCCAGTTTGATTGCATATCGCAGTGCGATCTGACAGTTTGCACAGAATCGGATCGCACAAGTGTGAACCACTGTGCGATCCGATCCTGAGGCGGCTCAAAAAATGTCTCGTGCGAGTTTGGTGCGGGTGCGCTGCGAATTCAGCCATAAAAAGTGTATGGCTGAACTCGCATCCGCACATGAGATCGCATGTAATTTAGGAGCAGTGCTGGTTCACACTACTGCGGGTGCGCTGATTCGCACTGCACCCGCACAAAAGTCGCACATGACCCTTTTTTTAGCTGCATCAGGATCGGATCGCACAGTGGTTCACACTTGTGCGATCTGATCCTGTGCGAACTGTCAAATCGCACTGCGATATGCGATCAAACTGGGGGTGTCCTTAACATTTAATTGACACCCCTGCATATCGCATATGGCAGTGTGAACTGCCTCTTGTGCAGATGCGATGCGGGAACAGGCTGCGAATACACAGCCTTCCAGCATCGCACAAGTGTGAACCGGCACTTACACTCTGTTTGCTCATTATTATTTTAAATAAATGAAAAAAAGGCATATTGAGTTTTTTTATTTTATCCGATTAATCGAAAAAATAATCGGCAACTAATCGATTATTAAAATAATCGTTAGTTGCAGCCCTACACAGAACCCTTTGTTTTGTACCGCAACTAGCAAGCATATAGTGAACCGGCTCCATTGAAGCCAGTCTGGTTCACATGTTATGCAAACCTGTTTGTGAACCGAGCCTTACTTTCACTTACATGCCCCTTACCCTGTGACTAGACAGTGAAAAGAGAAGCAACACTTGCTAAGCCAATCTTTTGTCTTTTATATCTGCCTCGAATTAAGCTTTACTGCATATGGACTTGGAGACTTTAATGAGCTTTCATTAAAAGGGGATCTGTCATCAAACCAACTGCCTTTCTGACAAGCCCTCGGGTTTTTATCACGTTTCTTTATTCTCAGGGCATTTGCTCTGAATGCCACAACATATGTGTTTTTTCTATAATTATATCTCCTCTTTGCAGTTGTTTCTTCACAATTATTCTGCTGCTTTTGACACTTCATATATTTCCCGACAAAAGTATCTTAAGATATACTGAAACACAGATCACATGTGACTTTGTCAGGATTGTTGGTCTGGTCACTCCTGGAACCTTATTAACTAGGTTATAGAACAGAGCATCACAAATTACAGGAGTCATGTTGTGTACCTAAATGTTGACCTGGTGCCCAGTTCTTGTGTTTTATTGTGATTACTAATAGCCTGATGGTGTCCAACTTACACTGAATAGTGTATGCTGAAGTAGCAGCATGAGAACACGGAACCTGTATGTATACTGTGCACACTGATGGAGCAAACCATGAGCTCTGTTTCCCCCCAAATGAGAGCATGTTGCAGGGTCAACTGCAAATCATTTTGTGGCAACAAGTACAGGGTCTTCTGTACTGTATGGCTACATATGCAGCCTGCTGAAAGAGGGTCTGAACTGTGGATATTTTGCACAATAAAGGCAAGCAGAGGACAAAGGACTAGTCCCTTGCATTACATGTGGTCTCCCTGTAACTGATTCTTTCCCCAATACTGACTTAACATGCCTTTTTTTTTTTCTGCACCACTTTTTTAATTTTGACATCAAATTTCAGTTTAGTTTTAGTTTTGACCAGGGCTTTTTTCAGGGGGAACGCAGTTCCGGAACCGCCAGCACTGAATGTATGCCAGGGCAAGGGGTGATCTGGAGCGTCTACTGATGCTGGCTGCTGGGGGATCTATTGTTGCTGAAGGGGATCTAGGAACTCTTGTTACTGGGGGTTAATTGTTCCTGGAAGGGATCTACTGTTGCTGGCTGCTGGAGAGTCTATTGATGCTTGCTGCTGGGAAATCTGTTGTTGCTGCTGGGGGCCTATTGCTGCTGGTTTCCGGGGATCTATTTTATTGCTTTTCTTGTTATCCTTACCAAATTCCATACATTACACTAAAAAAATGATACTTGGCAACATATATTCTCCAAAAGGGGCTGTACTGGAAGCTGGGTAGGGGGTGGTTCCAAGGGTCAGTGCTCAGAGGTAGGTAGGGGGCGGAGACACAAAGTGACTTAGAACGGGGGAGTTCCTGCACCTATTCTCTGAGAAAAAAAGCCCTGGTTTTGACTATAATGCCATTATAGTTTTGTCTTATTGTAATTGACAAATCTAATGGGAATAGTTAAATTGTTTGGCAATTCTAGAGACATGCTTAAATAATGCATAACTCCTTATACAGATATATACTGGGGAAATTAATTCATTATTTCATCCCCTGTAGATTTTGAAAGCTTGCCCACTTACACAGAAATGAAGGGTCTATAATTATCATAGGTGTATTTTAAGTGATAGAGACAGAATATCAACCAAAAATCTAGGAAAAAAACACGATACAAATGTTATAAATTGAGTTGCAGTTCAGTGAGTAAAATTATTTGACCCCCCCCCCTCCCCCCTACCAACCAACAATTAATTCTGGCTCCCAACAGACTGGCTACAGTATGTGCTCATGTGGTATACAGATTACCGTAGTCCTATCAATTTAAAAAAGGTGCTCCTAACAACAACTTGTTATGTGTATAAAAACACCGGTCCACAGAATCTTTCTTCCATTGAAACCTCACCATCATGGGCAAAACCAAAGAGCTGTCCAAGGACGTCAGGGATAAGATTGTAGACCTGCACAAGGTTGGAAAGGGCTACAAGACAACAAGAAGCTTAGTGAGAAGGTGACAACTGTTAGAGCGATTTATTAACAAATGGAAGAAATACAAAATAACCATCAATCGCTCTTGGTCTGTAGCTCCATGCAAGATTTCGCTTCATGGGGTAAGGATGATCATGAGAAAAGTGAGGGATAGGCCCAGAACTACACGGGAGGAGCTTGTGAATGATCTCAAGGCAGTTGGGACCACAGTCACCAAACAAACCATTGGTAACACAATATGCCACCATGGATTGAAATCATGCAGCACCTACAAGTTCCCCCTCAGGAAGGCACATGTACAAACCTGTCTGAAGTTTGCCAATGAACCTCTAAATGATTCAGAGCAGGATTGGGAGAAAAGAGCTCCATTTTGGTCCCATTGGACTACAGCACTGTGTTTGGAGGAAGAAAAATGCTGTCGATGCTAATTACCATCCCTACAGTCAAGCACGGAGGTGGAAACATTCTGCTTTTGGGGCTGTTTCTCTGCTAAAGGTACAGGCCGACTGAGGGGTCACATGGCCACATTGAGGGGTCAATGGATGGGGCCATGTATTGTAAAATCTTGGATGAGAACCTTCTTCCCTCAGCCAGAACACTGAAGATGGGTCGTGGATGGGTCTGCCAGCATTACAATGACCCAAAACATACTACCAAGGCAACAAAGGAGTGGCTCATGAAGAAACACATTTAGGTCATGGAGGGAGCTGAAACTTCGAGTTGCCAAGCGACAGCCAAGAAATCTAAGGATTTAGAGAAGATCTGTAAAGCAGAGTGGACCAAAATCCCTGAGATGTGTGCAAACCTGGTCACCAACGTTGTACCTCTGTGCTTGCCAACAAGGGTTTCTCCAAGTACTTATTTTACTAGACTGCAACTCCATTTTATAACTTTTTTTATATCCTGTGTTTTTTTTTTTTTTTTTTTTTTTTTCTGGATTTTTGGTTGATTCTCTGCCTCTCTCATTTAAAATACACCTATGACAAACCTTTTCGACCCTTCATTTCTTTGTAAGTGGGATAACTTACAAAATATGCAGGGGATCAAATAATTTTCCCCACTGTATACACCTGGAGTAAAAAAAAAAAATCAAATAACCCATTTATGGTAATAAAGTTTGAATATGCACTACAAACACAGATTTAGTCATTATGATCTATAACGTCTTTAAATAAAACAAAGTTTCATTAACCATTATTGCTTTTTGACAAAAAAAGAAATGAAACTTTAAAATATATACAGTGGGTACGGAAAGTATTCAGACCCCTTAAATTTTTCACTCTTTGTTATATTGCAGCCATTTGCTAAAATCATTTAAGTTCATTCTTCTTCCTCATGAATGTACACATAGCACCCCATACTGACAGAAAAACACAGAATTGTTGACATTGTTGCAGATTTATTAAAAAAGAAAAACTGAAATATCACATGGTCCTAAGTATTCAGACCCTTTGCTGTGACACTCATATATTTAACTCAGGTGCTTTCCATTTCTTCTGATCATCCTTGAGATGGTTCTACACCTTCATTTGAGTCCAGCTGTGTTTGATTATACTGATTGGACTTGATTAGGAAAGCCACACACCTGTCTATATAAGACCTTCCAGATCACAATGCATGTCAGAGCAAATGAGAATCATGAGGTCAAAGGAACTGCCTGAAGAGCTCACAGACAGAATTGTGGCAAGGCACAGATCTGGCCAAGGTTACAAAAAGATTTCTGCTGCACTTAAGGTTCCTAAGAGCACAGTGGCCTCCATAATCCTCAAATGGAAGACGTTTGGGACGACCAGAACCCTTCCTAGAGCTGGCCGTCCGGCCAAACTGAGCTATCGGGGGAGAAGAGCCTTGGTGAGAGAGGTAAAGAAGAACCCAAAGATCACTGTGGCTGAGCTCCAGAGATGCAGTCAGGAGATGGGAGAAAGTTGTAGAAAGTCAACCATCACTGCAGCCCTTCACCAGTCGGGGCTGTATGGCAGAGTGGCCCGACGGAAGCCTCTCCTCAGTGTAAGACACATGAAAGCCCGCATGGAGTTTGCTAAGAAAACACCTGAAGGACTCAAAGATGGTGAGAAATAAGATTCTCTGGTCTGATGAGACCAAAATAGAACTTTTTGGCCTTAATTCTAAGCGGTATATGTGGAGAAAACCAAGCACTGCTCATCACCTGTCCAATACAGTCCCAACAGTGAAGCATGGTGGTGGCAGCATCATGCTGTGGGGGTGTTTTTCAGCTGCAGGGACAGGACGACTGGTTGCAATCGAGGGAAAGATGAATGCGGCCAAGTACAGGGATATCCTGGACAAAAACCTTCTCCAGAGTGCTCTGGACCTCAGACTGGGCTGAAGATTTACCTTCCAACAAGACAATGACCCGAAGCACACAGCTAAAATAACGAAGGAGTGGCTTCACAACAACTCTGTGACTGTTCTTGAATGGCCCAGCCAGAGCCCTGACTTAAACCCAATTGAGCATCTCTGGAGAGACCTAAAAATGGCTGTCCACCAACGTTTACCATCCAACCTGACAGAAGTGGAGAGGATCTGCAAGGAGGAATGGCAGAGGATCCCCAAATCCAGGTGTGAAAGACTTGTTGCATCTTTCCCAAAAAGACTCCTGGCTGTATTAGATCAAAAGGGGGCTTCTACTAAATACTGAGCAAAGGGTCTGAATACTTAGGACCATGTGATATTCCAGTTTTTCTTTTTTAATAAATCTGCAACAATGTCAACAATCTGTGTTTTTCTGTCAGTATGGGGTGCTCTGTGTACATTCATGAGGAAGAAGAATGAACTTAAATGATTGTAGCAAATGGCTGCAATATAACAAAGAGTGAAAAATTTAAGGGGGTCTGAATACTTTCCGTACCCACTGTATGTAGCAGGATTTCCAGGCATTGGGCCTGAGGTGGGTCTGCCATTGTTACCAGTGATACCTTCAGCCCATATAAACTGAATACTCAAGTGTGACATTGGAGACAATGACCATTCCGGCATCTTTTGGTTTGTTTTTGTTTTTTTGACTTTTGACACTCTGGTTAGCTCAACAAGTCCTGGACTATACTGCAAACTGACTTGACACTGGTTAGCTCAAAAGTCCTGTATACAGCTCCCTCCTGTCCTTCCTGACTGAGGTAGCTCTCTGTAACTGCTTGTGCTCCTGCAACTCTCAACACTGCACGCTGTACACTTTAGCTCTTCAGGGCCCGACCGCTGGTGCCCCCTTTACACTTCAGGGTCCTCTCACTAGGCACCCCCCTACACTTCAGGGTCCTCTCACTAGGCACCCCCTCTGAACTTCAGGGTCCTCTCACTAGGCACCCCCTCTACACTTCAGGGTCCTCTCACTAGGCACCCCCTCTACACTTCAGGGTCCTCTCACTAGGCACCCCCTCTAAACTTCAGGGTCCTCTCACTAGGCACCCCCTCTACACTTCACGGTCCTCTCACTAGGCATCCCCTCTACACTTCACGGTCAACACTGCCACCCCCTTTTACCACTAGTTAGCTCCTGGATCCCTTGGACCTTCACCGGAGTGGTCCCCTCTCAGCTAGGCAGACCCCCAGGGGTAGTTTGCAGTACTCACAAACTGGGAATGCTTTCCTGAAACTGGACCCCCTCAACTCTCCTGGTCCCTGGTACACCGGATCCTCTCTGCAGCTCAGCTCTCTGTCCCCTCAGGCAAGCCGCCTGGGACACCCGATCCTTCTAACAGGAGGAGAGAGCCGTACTCTCCCTCCTGGGACTCTGCTTCCCGCCAAAGACGCTGCGTCATGCTCTCCCCTCAAACTTATACCTACTCCCAGAATCCTGTGCGGCAGAATCTGCCTTTCTGGGGTAGTTACAGGTCTGAATGTGCCATTGGCTGGGTTTCCTCCTCTGCCCAATGAGAACCCTTCTCACAGAACCAGTGGGGAGACTCCCCAGTCTCAACAGACACACCTGGGAGACATGACAGCCCTGACAGCCCAGCTGAAAATCATGGCCCTGCTGTTAGGCAGCCAAGGCCCACTATACTTTTACTAGCACCTACTTTGAAAGGGTGCTACATATATAAAAAAAACTAAACTTTATCTATTGGCTTTATGTCATTGCATATATTACCTGAATTTATTACCAGCAATAAATATTAGGGAAAAAAAAAAAAGAAAAGCCTTTTTTCTTTCAGCATCTTGGAGTCCCTCCACTTATCCTTATGTGGAAGTGCAGTGTTAATTTTTTTTTTTTTTTTTTTTTTTTTTTTTTTAATCCAGTAGCATTTTATTGAGATATCACATGAATTCACAAGTGATACCATCAGAGTAATACATATTCCACCAACACAACAGAATACTCCTTGGCAACATACAGTGTTAATTTTGACGTCAAATTCTGATTTAGTTTTAGTGATAGTCTTTTTACTAAAATGCCATTTCAGTTTTGCTCCCATTTTAGTCATCTGCATGTCTCATTTTAGTCGACTAAAATGGTGTTTAATTTTTGTCGCTGAAATTGGTTTTGTCAACAAAATTAACACTGTACTGTGTCACCTTGTAGAGGCAGTGGTCCTCAGAATAGATGATGCCGGGAGATCCTTGCTCTACGGTTCCTCAGGTACAGCATCCTCTCCTGCAAGGAGAGCCCTGATCAGCGCAGTAGTGATGTCACCAAATATCTGTCCCAAATTTGCAGGGATTAGCAGTCAGGGGCAGCAGTTCTTTAGATTTTGCAGCGCAGATCTACAACTCTGAGGGAATAATTCAAAGAAAGTTAAATCTTTTAAATAATTCAAAGAAAGTTAAATCTTTTAAATTACTGTTTATGCACGAATAACAATTCTAGGTTCTTCCTAGAACATAGCAAAGCATTACCTTTTTTAATTTACAGTGATATTAAACCATCAGTTTTTTGCAGGTGAATTTCTGTGCATGCGTAAAGCCAGGGAAGGTTTCGGATTTTCCTGCTAGCAGTCTTTGTATGGGAAACCCTGTGCGTGCGCAAAATGACTGGCAAACTAGCGCATGCAAAGATGTGCCGCAGGGCTCTCTCAGGACCCAAGCCCTGCGGGGGCGGGGAGAAGTTGCTGCGCAAGTGCTGTTTTGCAGCACAAACAAACCACTTAAAACAAAAAATCCATTTGTAAGAAAAGGAGGCGGCAGAGCAACACCGCATGCACTTTTGGCTGAAGTTCTGCTCAAAAGTGGCACATGTCAGTCCAGACATTTTAAACAGGCAAAAAATTTGGGGGAGCATACCCATGTATTTCCAAAGCTGCTGCAGCTATGAACCAAAAGACATGTATATTAAAAAAAGAATAGCGCGCAAATGCAAAAGAAATTACTACCAAATCTGAAGAGAGTCCATAAATAAAAATGGGGGTTTGGTCCCACCATATGGCCATATCGTGCTCAAGCCCACTACTGCGTCAAAGTACCCCATTATCAGTGGGTCCTACACTATCCATGAAAAAGAGATGAATCCAGCCTTTCTAACCCTTGGAGATAATACTCCTTGCTGGGAAAAATGTGCAAATGCACTACAGGGGACTCCTCCTATATCCACTTGATGGTGGACACTGATTGAGTACAGGTGTATGTGGGGGGTGGGGAGGGCTGCTCAACCTCGATAGTCTGGTCAGACCGAATACATAATAAACAGGCAAAAAATTTGGGGGAGCATACCCATGTATTTCCAAAGCTGCTGCAGCTATGAACCAAAAGACATGTATATTAAAAAAAGAATAGCGCGCAAATGCAAAAGAAATTACTACCAAATCTGAAGAGAGTCCATAAATAAAAATGGGGGTTTGGTCCCACCATATGGCCATATCGTGCTCAAGCCCACTACTGCGTCAAAGTACCCCATTATCAGTGGGTCCTACACTATCCATGAAAAAGAGATGAATCCAGCCTTTCTAACCCTTGGAGATAATACTCCTTGCTGGGAAAAATGTGCAAATGCACTACAGGGGACTCCTCCTATATCCACTTGATGGTGGACACTGATTGAGTACAGGTGTATGTGGGGGGTGGGGAGGGCTGCTCAACCTCGATAGTCTGGTCAGACCGAATACATAATAAACAGGCAAAAAATTTGGGGGAGCATACCCATGTATTTCCAAAGCTGCTGCAGCTATGAACCAAAAGACATGTATATTAAAAAAAGAATAGCGCGCAAATGCAAAAGAAATTACTACCAAATCTGAAGAGAGTCCATAAATAAAAATGGGGGTTTGGTCCCACCATATGGCCATATCGTGCTCAAGCCCACTACTGCGTCAAAGTACCCCATTATCAGTGGGTCCTACACTATCCATGAAAAAGAGATGAATCCAGCCTTTCTAACCCTTGGAGATAATACTCCTTGCTGGGAAAAATGTGCAAATGCACTACAGGGGACTCCTCCTATATCCACTTGATGGTGGACACTGATTGAGTACAGGTGTATGTGGGGGGTGGGGAGGGCTGCTCAACCTCGATAGTCTGGTCAGACCGAATACATAATAAACAGGCAAAAAATTTGGGGGAGCATACCCATGTATTTCCAAAGCTGCTGCAGCTATGAACCAAAAGACATGTATATTAAAAAAAGAATAGCGCGCAATTGCAAAAGAAATTACTACCAAATCTGAAGAGAGTCCATAAATAAAAATGGGGGTTTGGTCCCACCATATGGCCATATCGTGCTCAAGCCCACTACTGCGTCAAAGTACCCCATTATCAGTGGGTCCTACACTATCCATGAAAAAGAGATGAATCCAGCCTTTCTAACCCTTGGAGATAATACTCCTTGCTGGGAAAAATGTGCAAATGCACTACAGGGGACTCCTCCTATATCCACTTGATGGTGGACACTGATTGAGTACAGGTGTATGTGGGGGGTGGGGAGGGCTGCTCAACCTCGATAGTCTGGTCAGACCGAATACATAATAAACAGGCAAAAAATTTGGGGGAGCATACCCATGTATTTCCAAAGCTGCTGCAGCTATGAACCAAAAGACATGTATATTAAAAAAAGAATAGCGCGCAAATGCAAAAGAAATTACTACCAAATCTGAAGAGAGTCCATAAATAAAAATGGGGGTTTGGTCCCACCATATGGCCATATCGTGCTCAAGCCCACTACTGCGTCAAAGTACCCCATTATCAGTGGGTCCTACACTATCCATGAAAAAGAGATGAATCCAGCCTTTCTAACCCTTGGAGATAATACTCCTTGCTGGGAAAAATGTGCAAATGCACTACAGGGGACTCCTCCTATATCCACTTGATGGTGGACACTGATTGAGTACAGGTGTATGTGGGGGGTGGGGAGGGCTGCTCAACCTCGATAGTCTGGTCAGACCGAATACATAATAAACAGGCAAAAAATTTGGGGGAGCATACCCATGTATTTCCAAAGCTGCTGCAGCTTTTTACCTGCATCATTATGATAGTACCAGAACCTTGGTTAATTCCTTGGATATGCTGACCATACATGCACAGAATTTCGGCCGAAAATGGTCATTTTATGAAAGATCGTTCAAAAATCGGGTCGTTAGTGAACACAAGTTTACCGAGGATTTCGATCGTGTGCCCGGCTAATGTCGATGGATCCATAGCGAAAACTTTTATCGTTTCAACGAACGTTTATACGTGTATGGTAAAATTTAAACGAAAATAATATTCTGACTCGTATTGCGCATGTCTTTGAAATATCAGTTATGATCATTATGATCATGAAAATTATGTAAAAGAGTTTATTCTGTCAGTGGCCAATTTGCTTTCGACCGACGAATAATCACTCAGTCTGCAAACGGCCGAAATTCTGTGCGTGATTGGCTAGCAGTAGTCTCCCACGTGGCCTGGTTATGCAAACAATCTACAATACAATCTGCATACAGTCACTGTAAGGATCTGGGGTTTCAATGGACCAGTTAGAGCAACTGGACATGTCTAAATCTACCGTAAAGTGGTTCTAAAGTTTTATAATGTGTTTTTTTTTCTTTAATGCATCCTCTGCATTAAGGTAACATCTCCTCCAATACTCCATTGTTTGCTCTGTAGTAAGATATATTGAAGTTCATACCCTAATCAAAGTGCTGGCTTAAATCTTTATTTGAAAAACGAATTTGCCAAGCCCAGCTTCTTATGCCCAGATTGTGGTACTGTCCCAACATACATGGATGACTGCTGAGAGTCCTATAGAAAATCTTTTAAATGTAATACCAGTGATGACAATCCTCATATTTTATGGTTTTATCTGACTTGTTTATTCTTGCTCTTCTGTTGACTTTTTATTTAAATTTAGATATTACTCCAGATCTCCAGCCCAGAACCCGGCGATTATTGCTATTACTGAATCCTAGTGGTGGTCGCGGCAATGCCCTGCAGCAGTGTCATACGCACATTCTGCCCATAATTACGGAAGCAGATATCAGCTACAACCTCGTACAAACGGGTACGATTTTACAATGCAAATGTGTGTGTGTGTGTGTGTGTGTGTGTGTGTGTTCTTAGCAATTATTGGTTTTGGCACTTTTAACTATATCACTTATTGCTTTTTACTTCCAGAGAGACAAAACCATGCTCGAGAGCTGGTACAGACTATCAATTTGGAAGAATGGGATGGTATTGTTGTCATTTCTGGAGATGGACTTCTCTTTGAGGTAATATCCCAATTTACATTTAAACATTAGTCGGAGGAAGGTTCCTCTGGAACTTTGCTGTACGTCTCTGTACCTTGTTTAGGTATTCTATTGCGGTGAACAGTCTGACGCTTTGTGGGATCCATTGAGACTAATTCGGTGATCAGTGCTAAAAAAAAAAAAATGCATTATCACTGTGTTAATGACCCTGGATGGGAAGGGGTTAAACATCTAGGGCAATCAAAGGTTTAAACGTGTGCCTAGCCAGTGTTTGTGTTTACTATGTGTTAGGTGCTTTTACTAAGGGAAGTGATGTACCTTTGCAGGTACAAAGTAGTTATCACTTATCCCCTGTCAGAACCAAGCTATGCCTTGTTTACATAGTTCTGTGTGTCTCCTTGCATATCGGCTTGTGCTGGGTCAAATCACAGCATAGCCGTGGCACCAGTTTCCCTACCCAGATGTGCTGAATCATGTACTAGGTACATGATTTGGTGCAAGAGCCATTCTGTTGCCATATAACGAAGTTATGTGGTCAGCAAGTGGGTTAAACTTTTTTTTCTTTCTTCGGAAGGGGAGGATGCTTGAGCTAAGGGCAAATGGATTCCAGGAAGTAAATGCTACATGATTCATCTGCCCTTACTCAAGATGGCCATGACCAGAAATGCTAGGGGGTTGTTTTTCAAAATGGTTTCTCAACAAAATAAAGCATAGATACATGAATGTATGGTTAAGCTTTAAATATTAAATGTGTGTTTGGTTTGTGATGCTCGGATGTTAAGCTCAAAGATGCAGATGTTGCCAGTTGCAAGAAAGCAGCATCCTTCTTTTTTTTTTTTTTTCAAAGTTGCCAGGAGGGTCCCATAGAAAAAAAGCTAGATGGATCTTGACTGTAATACTGTATACCTTTTTTTAAAATGGATTCAATGGTATTGTCTCCCCTTATGTTAGTAATATTCAAAATGTCTGTAGACTTTGCCTACTATTTCAATTGGCAGGCTCTTGCTTTACTTTTGTTCTATTATTACCACAGCACTGAAAAGCTTCTTTCACATTGAATGCAGATAAGAGCGCTATTCCCACGCTGTTCCAGAAGGGACGGGAAAGATCCTACATTGCACATGTAGATTTTGCTGCTGTGTGGGAACAGCATTTGTGGAAGTTTGTGAAGATTTTCATTTTTTTTTTTTTTTTTTTTTATATTGTAGTTTAAACAGTAGAAGATAAACTTCCCAGCACATTCCTTTTTTGTTTAAATTTTTTTTTCCTGGACTGCAGAGCCATTTTGTTATATATGTTTTTATTTATATGGGTTTTCATGATTAAAATTCTGTTCTGTGGGGTGTCATTGGTGTGCTTCTGAAATCCGAAATCCCTGGCTGTCATGCTGATCCTCTAGCTTCAGAAATATCCTTCACTGACTCAGAACAAGTAACCAGATCAGAAGTCCTGACTCATATGCTGTTTGCTTGCTCCATGACAGTTACCTAGACAGTATAAATCCAATAATTTTAGAAGTTGGTGACTATTGGCTGCAAGACTCACCATGCCATTGGGGTGTTTGCTTTCCAAAATGTGGTCATTTGGGTGGGTGTTTCCACAGTTCTGGTGCTCCAGGGCCACCAAAAATTGTGATGACTAGTCAAGAAATTAGATGTGTAATGTATGCCCCTTTAAAGCCAAAGTTGCTTCTTGGATTTTTGCACCCCTCTATGCATCTAGGCTGTGACATGGTATTCCTGTTCTCCAGGGGAGTAGCAAAATGTGTTTTTGGGGTGTAATTGTAAGTATGCCTTTGCTGTGTGTCCAGAAATAACTTATTAAATTGACAACTTTGTTAAAAGAAACACATTTTATTTAGATTCTTAAATTTCCAAGAAATTGCGACAAAAAAAAAGTGCAACTTAAAAAATCTCACCATGCCTGTCATTGTGGGGGTATTTTGAGATATATTTATATATGTGAAAATTGATCCATCCATCCAGCCAGAATACAGTTTGTAGATTCTCTAACGTTCTCAACAGACTAAATAATATGCCTTTTTATTTTTTTCACCAAAGAAATGTAGAATAATACAGCTGGCCTACATTTATGAAGAAAGGAATATTTTAATACTTTTATAACAAATTAAAACCATTTATTCTTTCACATCAATCCATTTTATTCTTTCGTTCAATCTTTTATATAGAAAAATCTTAAAAAATAAAAATAAAAAATAGTGATTAAATAGCAGCGGGCTGAACAAAAAATAAATGAGGTTGCCATACTAACTAAGCAATGTTAGTGCAGCTATCTGCCCGCTATTCCCCCCGCTGTGTCTGTGTTCTGACTAGAGGACTGACCCCCCCCCCCCCCTCCTTCCCACCAGACCATACTGATCAGTGCTTTTTGCCTTTTGGCTGCTGGTCAGATGCTAGTTTTCCAGCAAGACTGTTTTGACAGAACCTGCTTCCTGGCGAACTGGCTAATATTCAGATTGCTGTGTACCCACCTTTTACTGTGCTGAAATGCACAGGCTGCAGGTGAGGAGGAGACTATCAGGGAGATAAAACACTATCCTTGTCTTTTTAATTTTTTGGTGTCCGCCCTTACTTATGTGTTCCCTCCCTACTCTGTCATTCCTGTTTTCTCCCCCTTCAGTAACAGTAAATCCTAAAGCTGTCAGCTGATTGGCCTCTAGTATTTCTGCTTTTAGGCACAGTACCGAGAATGGAGCACAACTGAGCGTGTGCAGAGCAGAGTGAGACTGCATTACTGCAAATAATTCAGTATAGGCACTTTTTAATTTTGTACATAGATATACTTGTAAAAGGGGCCAGGCTGAAGTGATCTATTGAGACCTAATTTTCTGACTAACGTTCCACTTTAAGTAGTAGATGTGCGTGGATTATTTTTGTGGAAAAAAAATATTTAGTGTCATGTAAAAGCACTGATCTGTTTAGAAAAATCAAGTGTTTACGAAGTTCCCCCTCTTGTAGTTTACCATCTTTCAACCACTCCTTGGCATGTGGGCATTAAATATCAACACTCATTACTTCTGGGTCTTTATTTAATAGTGTTTAAAAAAAAAAATGTCTCTATCGTCCTCTGACAGACGCAGCTCTCAATGCTTCTTCACTATTGGGTTATGCGCCATCTACAGGAGTAGACTAGGCAGTGAAAAGTTTTCACTCGACACGCCTATAGGGGCTGTCCCTTACAACAACTCCAGACACACTGTGCTCTCAAATCAGTTTCTTGCTGCCTAGTTTAGGAGTAGGACCTAGGTTCCCTGCTGGGACTTCGGTCTCAGTTTTTTTTCTCTTTTGAGAATGTTTGTTTATTTCTCTTTACTCTCTATCGCTAGCTAGTGTCAGGGGGATCCTCCTGGTGAACTACAAGTGACAGCCGGGCTGAGGTTTCACACTGGATAATCTAGATCTTTATGGTCTCCCAGCCTAGCCAACCAGAGTGAGCAGGTTGTGGTCCGCCCAGGCCTCGCAACGACGGAGCCCCAGTGGATGGGAACGAGCCTGCGAGCGGATGTCTCGCCAGGATGCATCGACCTGGAACGCCCTGAGTCGCAGCGTACCCCTCTTGGCTGACAGCACCCCCACTCAGGGTGGGAGACGAGCTGTTTCGGAGCGGAGCCCACCCGGTCCATGGTATGGTGAGTGATGCAATGCCCCCCGTGTCCCTGTAGCAGACCTTTGAGGGGGAGCTGTGGGCCCACGCCTGGGGATAACCGGGCTGTGTTTTATCAGGACAGGCCCTTCCCTCCCTGGGGCGCTATAGCCGATGCCTGGGGGGGGGGTGTTGGGGATGTTACCTTGTCCTGGGGAGTCCCTCTAGGTGGCTTCCCACGGTGGCCTCATGCCTGGGTTTCGTGAGCGATTAGCGCTGTTTTCGGCCGCCATCTTAGGTGTGGGCATAGTCCTTTGTGTGTAAGGGCAGCAGCCGTTTTCCCTTGGCTTCCTATACCCTTTCTATTGGCACCATTTTTTTGTGGCCTGAGGCTACACTTCCTGTCAGACGTTTCTCTTGCTGAAGGACAGACTGCAGAGTGGCTGCTTCCTGGACAATCCGCGGTGGGTAAGTAAGGGGTGTTGGTCATTTTGGGCTTTTCTCTGGCACACTTTGCTCTTGCCAACCTTTTAAAGGGGGGCTCCAGATATAGCGTGGTATAGCGGTGCGGACCGCGATCGCGATTTAACGGGGCAGTGCACTCGTTTTTTTCTTTTACTGCAAAATGGAGTCCCAAGACGAAAATTTCCCCTCTGATTTTATTTGTGCGTCTGGACCTTCCGGATCGCCATCTCTGGTGTCTCTATCTGCAGCATTAGAAACTCTGGCGTCAAAGGTGGACCTTATGATGAAACAAGTCACTACCCAGAAATGGCCGATGCCTTCTCAGTCTTCTGATTCAGAGCCTGATATGGTCGCCCCGGACACCCCCATTCCTGAGGGATCTCTGTCCTCGCAGTCTGATGGTGAGGAGGATGTGTCTGCGGGGCGGGAACGTTCAGTCAGGGAAACGTTGCAACTGGATGATGAGCCCACACAGTCAGGAAAGCGGGTAGTTTTTGACTAGAAGCCTAGAAGTCGGGTCAGACGTTTCCTTGTCCTGAGGATTTTCACGATATTGTGAATGAGCAATGGCGGCGCGTTAAGCACATGCTAGTGGTGCCTAAGCGTTTTCAGCGACATTACCCCTTTGTTGACGGTGTCACCTAAGGTGGATTACACTGTTGAACAAATCTACTGTGGTCCCGGTAGAAGACTCCCCAGTGTTTAAGGACCTGATGGACAGATGGTTGGAATCATTTTCCGCAACCTGCACTTGTTGGTAGGATCGATTCTCAAACCTGTATTCGTGTCTGTCCTGGTTTTCCAGACGGTTATGGAATGGGTCAAGGTACTTCGGGGGTAACTTGAATGCTGAGTCGGTTCCCCGACTCTGATTTAGCTTACGGATCAGGTGGCACAGGCCTTCGTGTACCTGTGTGATGCAGCCCTGGACATGGCTCCTCTGGTTGCCAGAGTGTCTGCGGTGGGGATGGCCATACGCCGCATGGTATGGCTGAAGAGCTGGTCGGCGGACCAGGCTTCTAAGAAGACCTTAACAGGTCTCCCCTTTTTGGGTGAACGCCTGTTTGGTGACTCTTTGGATGAGTTAATCAAGGACCTAATGGGGGGAAAGTACTCTTCTCCCCCAATCCTCCCAAGGTAGGGTGCCTCGGGGTAAGCGGGGGGCCTTCCTTCAAAGCTCACAGGGGGCTTTTTTGTGCCTCAGGGGCGCAAGAAAAAGGCAAACCTTTCAGAGCCTCTGGTGGGAACCAGGCTTGGTGGGGTAAGCCCAAAGCCAGCCAGTCCGCTTCGGCAACCAAGTCCTCTGCATGAAGGGACGTCCTCACCCGTTTCAGGTGTGGGGGGACGTCTGCGTTACTTTCGGGAACACTGGACGCCTATGACTCAAGACAAGTGGGTTTACAAACTGATTCGTTCAGGGTACAAGATCGAATTTCGGTTCTCGCCCATCGACTGAGGGATCTCAGGGGGGCAGTGTGTAATCGTCCCAGTTCACCAAGGGACAGGTTTCAGGGTTTTTACTCGAACCTGTTCACGGTGCCCAGAAAGGAGGGCTTCTGATTCTGGACCTCAAATCGCTGAACCGCTTTCTGCGGGTACAGAAGTTCCGGATGGAATCCGGTTGGTCGGTGGTGGCATCTCTAAATCAGGGGGATTGTTTGGCCTCCATCGATTTTAAAGGACGCATATTTGCACATTCCTATCTTCGAGGGTCATCAGCGGTATCTGTTTCGCAGTGGCGGAGGAGTACTTTAAATTTGTGGCATTACCGTTTTGGTCTAGCTTCCGCTCCCAGTGTCTTCACCAAGGTTTTGGCTCCGGAGCTGGCTTTGTTGCGCAAAAAGGGGATTGCAATCCTGGGGTATCTGGACGATCTTCTGTTGAGAGAGAGAGAGAGAGAGAGAGCTCTCCGGCCAACCTTCAGACGACCTGGCATTCACGGTCCAGACACTTCAGCAGTTCGGTGGACCATCAACTTCCAGAAGTCTGCGCTGACCCCGTCAGTGCGTCTGAACTACTTGGGAATGATCTTGGACTCCTCCTCAGGCGAGGGTCTTTCTTCCCGAGGAAAAACTCCAGACATTGCAGGGCGAGATAAGGTTGCTGATGGACAACGATCTCTCATCCCTGCGGACGTGTATGAGGTCCCTGGGGCTGATGGTGTCGACCTTCGAGGCGATCCCTTTTGCTCAGTTTCACACAAGGCCTCTACAAACAGATTCTTGTCAAGTGGAACAAGGACCCGCAGTCCTTGGACAGAATGACCTGTTTAAGCCATCTCATGAGGTCAGAGCTCTCGTGGTGGCTTCTGTCGCCCGCTCTGAGCCAGGGCAGGTCCTTTCTGCCGCTGTTGTGGACAGTGGTCACCACCGATGCCAGCCTGTTGGGTTGGGGTGGAGTGCTGGACAATCTTTGTGTCCAGGGTATTTGGTCGACAGAGAAACATCCTTACCAATAAATGTCCTGGAGCTCAGGGCGATCAAGCTCTGCCTGCTCCATTGGACGCCTTGGCTACTCGTCTCTCCGGTTTGGGTACAATCCGACAATGCCACGGCTGTGGCTTGCATCAATCATCAGGAGGGTACCAAGAGTGCCCGGGCTGCCAGGAAAGTGGCCGAGATCCTGACTTGGGCTGAGGATCATGTTCCGGCGCTCTCCGCTGTTCACACTCCTGTGTGCCCGATGGGGATCAGGATCTGTTCGCGTCTCGTCTGAACAAAAAGGTAGGGTGGTTTGTGGCCAGGGCTCGAGACCCTCTGGCCGACACCACAGATGCCATGGTGGTGTCTTGGAGCCACTATTGGCTAATTTTATGCCTTTCCTCTGATTCAGCTCTTGTCACGGTTCCTCCACAGGCTGGTGGTGGAAAAGGTGACGGTGATTCTGGTGGCCCCAGACTGGCCTCGCCGATCTTGGTACGCAGAACTAGTAAAGATGGTCGTCGAGCTTCCTTGGCGGCTGTCTCAAGGGCTGATCTTCCATCCTGCTTTACGGTCGCTGGCTTTAATGGCATGGCTGTTTGAAGGCTGGGTGTTGAGGGACTGGGGTCTCGCTCTTATTCTGTGATTCCTACCTTGAGAGCTAGGAAGGCGACTTCCAGGAAGATTTTATCATCGCACTTGGAAGATGTATATTGCCTGGTGTGAATCGCAGAAGTTGCATCCTTGCTCTTTTTCGGTGGCGAGGGTCTTCGCCTTCTTACAGAAGGGAGTGAGCAACGCTTGGCTTTAGGCACGATTAAGGGTCAGGTGTCGGCCTTAACCATTTACTTTCAATTCCCCTTTGCGACTAATTCTTTGATCCATACCTTTATTCAAGGGGTTCGTCATCTTACTCCCCCAAGAAGATCCCCTTTGCCTCCCTGGGATCTGAACTTGGTTCTGTCTGTTCTTCAACGGCCTCCCCTTGAAAACATTAGGGAAATTTCTCTGCCTTTGTTGTCCGAAGGTTGCCTTTTTGGTGGCTATCACAGAGTGCCGGAGTTGGTGGCTCTATCCTGCCGTTCGTCGTATTTGGTCGTTTATAGGGATAAGGTTGTTCTACGACAAACCATTCCTTTCTCCCTAAGGTGGTGTCTGCCTTCCACCTCAACAAAGATATTGTTTTGCCTTCGCTCTGTGCTAAGCCCAAGCATCCCAAGGAATTTGCCTTGTATTCACTGGATGTGGTTCGGGCGATCAGGGTTTACCTGTCAGCAACAGTCTTTTCGGACATCTGATTCTTTGTTTATCCTTCCTAATGAATCTCTCTCGGAAGGGTTTGGCTGCGTCTGCTGCGACCATATCAAAATGGATCAGGCAGACCATTGTTCAAGCCTATTCATTGAAGGGTCAGGTTCCTCCGTTCCCTGTGAGGGCACATTCTACGAGAGCACTGAGTGTCTCTTGGGCTTTTCGCCATCAGGCTTCAGTTGCTCAGATGTGTAAAATAAAACGGCGACCTGGTCATCTGTTCACACTTTTTACCAAATTCTACAAAGTGGATTTGTTGGCATCCTCGGATGCTGCCTTTGCCTGCAAGGTTTTGCAGGCTGCTGTTTGACAAAGAGACTTGGTTTTCTCTTTGTGGGGGTGAATTTTTGTTTTGGGGTAAGCTCCTTTGCTTTGTTTTTTTTTTGTCTCACCCAGTTGACTACGTTTTTAGCCTTGGATGTACGTTGACAGTTGGTTGCGTTCTACCCACCCCTCATACCTACACTGCTTTGGGATGTCCCATAGTCAGAGGACGATAGAAATAATTGGATTTTTTTTAGAGCTTACCGTAAAATCCTTTTCTCAAAGTCCTCTGACAGACACAGCTCCCAACCCTCTATATGGGGTTGGTTGTGTCTTTTAATGCTTGCTACGAAACTGATTTGAGAGCACAGTTTGTCTGGGGTTAGGTTGTAAGAGACAGCCCCTATAGGCGTGAGTGAAAACTTTTCACTGCCTAGTCTACTTCTGTAGATTGCGCATAACCCAATAGTGAAGAAGCATTGAGAGCTCCGTCTGTCAGAGGACTCAGAGAAAAGGATTTTAAAGTAAGTTCTTACAAATATCCAATTTTATATATTATACTGTATAAATAAATTTTCTCCCTCCTGTATAGACATGGTAGATTTAGTCTGGTTAATTTATTTTTAAGAGTACTAAGACCAATAATGTGTTGTAACCCATAACAACCAATCCGAATTTACCATTTATAAAGTTATATGGCGAAGTTGAGCTTTGTTTTTCTGCTATGGATTAATGCACTCAAGCTTTTTTTTTTTTTTTTTTTTTTTTTTTTTCATTGCCTAGTTCAGTTTTTGATTTTATAGTGTTTGAAATAGGTTTGCAGGATTAAGGAACTCCTAATACAGCATACTAAATAGATTCCAAGCAAGTGTGCTGGAGCTGTTCTGATTTCCTCACTAATGTCATTGTATATTCTACTCAGGTTATTAATGGTCTGATGGAACGCCCTGATTGGGAAGATGCAATAAAGATGCCTATTGGGATTCTGCCTTGTGGCTCAGGAAATGCCTTGGCTGGAGCTATTAACTACAATGCAGGGTAAGAAAACCACTTGCAGCAGAGATGGATATTGAGCTGGTTCACACAGGAGTCACATTTCTAAGCTGAGTAATAGAATAGGCACTAAGAAGTAATGTAAATTAGGGGTTGTGTTGCAGAGCATACGCTCTGTATAAAGACACCTTTTACAAAGAGTGTGACCTTTTTTTGTCTTTTTTTTTTTTTTGGGGGGGAAAAAAAGAGTATGTATATGTGTGTGAGAGATATATAGAGATATATATATATATATATATATACTCATTAAAGCATATTGCATTCGGTATTCCGTCACCAGACCCATTTTTCCCAAATGTCACATGCAGTAATTAAGTAGTTGTCCAGGTATGTGAAACTGGAGAAATGTATGAGTAGTCTCTATCTTTTTTGGATCAGTTCTCCAGATTTTCTGACCTTTTTTTTTTTTTGGGTGTATACTGTATAGAAGCAGAGAATGAATTTGCTGCACAAAGCTCCCAATCACTCCAAACAAAATGCAATGTACAGGCACAATGGTCTGGTCCCTTGTTAGAACATATGTATGTCAAATGTAGCGGGAACACTTTACTTTTTTACACATATCTTTGGCAAAAATGTTCATAAGACAGATGCATTATTACATATATTACAACCCTCAATTAAAAAAGACACCAGAAAACACCAGTGTTTTCAAGCCATATTAGTAGGTCTGGATTGTCCTCCAGCTATATTAGTAGGCCAAGCATTGTTAGACCTGAAATGTGCAGAGCAACTGTAAATACGGGTCTTGAGGCATATCCAAAAGGAACTTGGGTGTCCCGTCACAGTTTGACACACACCCCTAAACATCTTAATGATGAGATGTTTTTGATTCACTTCATCTTGGATATATCTGATTGCAATATTCTCACTATCAACATAGAAAATATTTTGGTTGTTGTAGTCTTAAGGTAAATGTAAATTCTGGTGTCTGTCACAATAACCATCAAACTGAAAACACCTAAAACCTCCTTTAACACCCATGCTAACTATTCTGTATAAGAGCAGCTACCTCCAAGAAAAGCCACTCCAGTCTAGTGAGGTTTGCCTTCTCCCCAGTGTCAGCCATTGCAGAGAAGTGTCCACCACACCTGGTCCAGAAGACTATGGGTAACATGAAGGATTCTTTGCACAAAAATTGAGATTGTAATGCAGTTTACTCCACATGTGGGTACATCACAAGTATTCTTACAAGGTGTGGTACTTGAGCTGTTTGGCTGCGAGCACTGATCAGATGCCAATCAGTTGCTGATTTTCCAGAAGGCCTGTTCGACAAAAGCCACAGGCTGCTTTATACACTGGCCGAATGTCCACCGGTTTCTGTTGAATCTGCTCATTTTTGGCCAGTGTCTACCAACCTTAAAGAACAGTTAGCTTGAATGTGCACACAAAGCCACACCCTTACTTGCACCTTAACCTTGGGGATGCACATCCCTGCTTTATTACGACAAACACAGACACTTGAATCGCCTCAAGAATGCTTAACATCATTACGCCAGAAGCTGCAATTTTCATTAAAGATATTTCTCTTTCATTCATTGACGGACATAGCTCCTGATTCTTCTTAACCATTGGGTTATACTGCCCCCTACAGGAGTAGGACACTAGGCAGGAAAAAGTTTGACTACGCCTATGGGCAGTCCCAAGGGGTATACACCCACTCTCGGCTATAGGCACTCAGTTTTTTTTTCTGCCTAGTCAGGAGTAAGGACCTAGTTCCTTGCTGGGATATCTGGTCCTGGCAATTTTTTACTTTAAATGGAATTTTTTTCCTCCTTATTATTTTGTTCCTGTGAGAACTACAATTAAGTGCCATCAAGCGCGTGCAGACCGCAGCTCCGCGCTAGGGTGAGGTGATGAGCTGGTTTTTCCACATGCTCTTCTTAAGGGGGGCTGGTTGGAGTTGCTGCTGTCCGGGTTTTCCTGTTGAGCAACGGGGGGTTGAGCAGGGTTCCCTGCCATCCCGGGGGTTGGTGATTTGGGCATGGATGTCCTCTGGGCTCCCTGCAGTGGTTGTTGGACTGGGGGAGCTGATGTTTTTACCATCTGGGGGTACACGCCTGACGCGGCCGGATCCGGCCAAAAATTTAGGCTGTGGCTTTGCGGTCTACTCATCGGAACCTATGTGAGGCGGCCCCTGGGAGGCTGGCTGAAGCCTCTGCCTCCGGTTTGGGCATCAGCCATCCCCTCCCTTGCCCCTGGGTGGTTGGCTCTGCTGGGGCTCGCGTCCTGGCAGTTGGGCGCCCTCAAAAATTTAGGCTGCGGCCTACTAGGCCAATGTGGCCGAGTCGGGCACTGCCATTACAGGGTGACCCCAGTGCGTGTAGCTGAAGCCCCCACTCTTCCTTTGGGTATCTGCCGGGCTGAGGATCCGTGCAATTGTGGCTGGGCCCCCACACAAATTCAGGCTGCGGCTTGTGGTCTGCTGGGCCATATGGTCAGCTTGGCACCTCCCTTGCACCGGGTGGCGCTGTGGGGGTGCTTCATTTTTAATGACAGTCTTGCTGCCATTATTGGAAACCAGAAAAGACAGGAGTTAAGATGTATACTCCCAAATGAAGATAACAAAAATGCATACCAACAATATTGTTGCAGCTTCTGGGCTGTCTCATCACAGTAATGAAGTCCTGCTGTCACTAGCGTGCGTTCCAGCCAGCCTTTTGCCATATGCCATCACCACCAGACATTATATGGCTGACCTTGGTGGACACCGCTTAGACTACCTAAAGGGATTTCTACTTTTATCATTATTCATCACCTTTCTCTTTTATCTACATGATCGAATAGAATGATTTTTTGTAATGCTTACATTGGTCCAGCTTGGCACAGTGCAAGTAAGCATATCTCATACCCGATGGGCCACTGGAGAAGCTGAAAATCACTTTAGAATTCGGTGCTACTACAGTGTTAGCCACAATCCTTCAGGTCCTACTGGGGTTTTGCACAAATGGCTTCCCCTCTGCACACTGAGTAGGTTACACACTCTGAACTCTCACCATATAATAGGATGCCTTACCTTGGTACATTACCTCTGACCCCTTTGCGTTTCACAGTTAGGATTTTGGGTATGCAAGGAATGCAGCTCTTTTCCCACATGGTAGCAGTGCCCCAAGGCACAAAAACTCATCCAATTCGATCTGTATTTTGTGAAGATTCTCTAATCTCGCTAAACATTGAAGTTCAGTTTTTTGCTCTTCTTAGCCACTTGGCAGAAATTAGCTAAAACTTGAAAGGAATCCGCTCTGAATTTTATGGAGGCACTATGGATACACAAAAAACTGCGATTCTTAATGATAACCTTTCTCAAATTATTGTGTTCGTGCCTAGAATGTAACTGCCATTTGAACCTAGGCTGTTCCCTACTTTTGCTGTAAACCATCTAAGCCATGGGCTTCCCTGGCCATACCCCACATATTCTTTTCTCCCCCCTCTTCCCCCCTCTCATGCCCTATAACTCCGTACCCCAATGTTTTCCTATTCTGAACACCAATTGTTTACATTTCCCCTTCCGCTCCCCTTGTCTCCTTCTTTTTTTTCCTTTTTTATATGCCTTCCTTCTTACTCCTCTTACCCCGTTTTTTTTTTTTTTTTTTTCTACCTTCACCTAAACTACCCATCATCAACCTCTCTTCCGTTATTCTTTTCTACATATGGGTAATAAAGGCACCAAACGCCCCTTCTGTAACTTCCACAGCACCTGACTTCCAAATTGTGACACTCCTGCATAGTTTGTTTCAGACGATATGCATATAATCCTACTGATCTGAAACCAAGCGCATGCTGTTCTCTCTTTAATACAGTGGTCTCTGATACTTCCTAACTGGTTTCCTTTTAAATGTACCTCAATTACCACAATTGTGTACCTATCTGATACCTTACAATGTAATGTGTTACATTCTTGTGACATGTTATAAACTCAATAAAATATAGTGTAGTGCCTTTATTTTTAATGTACAGTTACTTAATCTTTAACTTTGAAGTAACTAGATCACAATTGCGAAAAAGAGGCAATGGGGAGTCATAAGGGTTTGGTTGCCAATTAGCAGCATGTTATGTCTGTAAACGAGATGTCAATTAGCACATTGACATGTCAGTTTTTAAAGCAACATAAGTCAGCTATCAGTTCATCTGCAACCTAGTGGCCTGTCTGAATTACAGATGTACTTGCCCCAAAGACTGGGCTCATAGCAGCCTATGACAAAAATGGATAAACTGCAGGAGCAGAAAAAGATACAGTGGACTTAAAGCGGAGTTCCGGGCACTGAAACTATATTTTTTTTTTTTTTTTGTGCCCCTCCGCTAGTTCGACATTACCTGAAAAGGAATTGGATAGTTATTTTTTTTTTTTTTTTTGTTTACTCACCTTTTAATTGAAGATCGTAAATACTCACCTCAGAGTACTTCCTCCCTCGGCGCCGCGGCTCACCCCGTCACTTCCTGTCTCGCTATGATTCCTGGGAGCTGAACGTCATCGCTCCCAGGAATCAATGCGACGGCACCGGCCCCGCTCGTCACTTCCGGGCAACGCCGCATTCCCCTGCTAAACAGCTTCTGGGCATGCCCAGAAGCTGTGGAGGAACGCGGCGCCGCACCGGAAGTGACGAGAGGGGCCGGTGCAGGCGCATTCTGGGACAAGAAGACGCGGAAGAAGACACAGAAGAGGACCGCGCCGGCTTCAGCTGCCCACAAGAGAGATGGAAACGCTGTGGAAGAAATTTTATAAGTAAGTATTTCTTCTAAAGGGTAAGTGCGAACCGGGACAGATCAGAGGCTAGCCATTGTGAAATGTGCTAGCCCTGACTGTCCCGGGGGTATGTTTATTAAAAAATGACTTCTGTGCCCGGAACTCCGCTTTAAGCTAAAGGTGTACTACAGAAATAGACAGCCACTTGACAAATTTGCTAAATGTCACTTTAAAACACAGCCTTCACATATCACAAGACTTAAGGTGTTTGTTACCCCAACACTTCATATTCCTGATATGTGCCTGCTGTACCATGTACTTCATACCAGTTCTTTGTATTATTTCCTTTTATGTGAAATCCCTGGTGTTCCTGCCAGTCCCTCTGCTTTTCTATTAAAAAACTGACTACACTAAGCAGGAGAGCACAATGCGGTCAGTTCTCTAGCTATGCTCTTTCAGTGATCAGGCTTGTCCTGACACGCTCTCCCTGCATGGCTATTCATACTTACAATACTTTGTATTACAGTACATTCAAAAATTGAAAGTATGTCTACATTTAATGTCTGACCAATTTTGGGGTTTATATATCAGTTTGGACAGCCATCTTTCTTTTTCGTGCATTGACACACAGCTCTCCATTATTCAGAACCACAGGGTTATATTGCCCCCTACAGGAGTAGGATACTAGGCAGAAAAAAAGGCTTGACTACGTCTATGGGCAGTCCTAGGTGGTATACATCCCCCGCTCTGCTATAGGCCTTCAGTTTTTTTTTTTTTTCCCCCTGCCTAGTCAGGAGTAAGAACCTAGTTCCCTGCTGGGATCTATGGTCCTGGCAATTTTTTCCTTTTTTTTAAACTGCTTTTTTTCTCCTGTGTTTTTTTTTTTTTTTTTTATTTCTGCGAGATCTACAATCAACTGCCAGAGTGGGTGACGGGCTGGATATGCTAGATCCAGTGGTTTTCCCGGTCTGGCCAGTGAGCACGCGCAGAAGACATAGCCCCAGTAGATGGGGGCTGGCCTGCGAGTTAAAGGCCTTACGAGGTCGCATACAACGGGCTCTCGGCCTGAGTCTCGGCATTCCTCCTGGCCAACAGCCTATCGATGGCGAGGAGCTGCTGTCTGGAGTTGTGCCCACCTCTATTTGATCAAATGCTTTGGCCATATCTAATGACTCCAGCATACTAGTTTCATGTAAATATTCTCTTAGCTGTCCAATAAGCTGCGTCCTTTGAATAATAATAGACATAGACTTTCCAAGCATAAAGCTGGTTTGATCTGGGTGTATAATACTAAGTATTACAGAGTTGAGGCAGTTCACCAATATTTTAGCAAGAATTTTATAGTCTTTATTGAGCAAGGAAATACCCAGCTTTCTAGCTGGGATTTTAACAGCTCTCAACCTGAAGTGCTCAGAGAGCTGAGCACTTTCAGTTTAAACTGCTGCAAAGGAGTTTGGTAAATATATCCTCCTGGTTTCCATCCTGATAGTAGTTAGTTTTGGTCCTAGGCTTCTGTCGGGAAGAGGGAATGGTCAGCTCAAGTCATGTAAAAGTGCTTGAGCGGCTCTACAGCTGCCCATGTAATTTTTACATTAAAGTGGTTCTAAAGCCTAAACATTTTTACCTTAAAACAATCCCTGAATTAAGGTAGAAAAATGTTTAGTTAACAGCATAGCCCCCTCACTCCCCCTAATACTTACCAAAGCCCTCACTCGATCCAGCGCTGTGCCCATCTTTAGCGCCTCTCCCCACTCTGACTTTGCTGAGGCAGTGGAAGCCATTGGCACCCGCTGCTCAGTCAAATCCTGTGATGGGAGGGTGGGGCTGAGCCGCCTTGTTTGTGTCTATGAATGCACACAGTGTGGCTCGGGCCTGAGCCCACAGGTGTGCCACCATAGGAAGTGGCTTCCTATGGCGGCACACCAAGAAGAGGAGGAGCCAGGAGTGCCAGCAGGTAACCAGAGAAGAGGAGAATCTGGGACCATTGCACAGAGCAGGTAAGTATACCATGTTTGTTAATAAAAAAAAAATTACCATCACTTTAAGGCTTTTGAGCTTGTTTTCACTTGTACACTCTTTGGCGTATCAAACACCTCCAAAAAGACAAACTAGTTATAGGGTTAAGGCATATAGATATGCAGATAGAATATTTTATTTTGCATTATTCCATTGAAAATAGAAAGCCATGTGCGTGCTTTTAATTACTGTAACTTCTTGCCATACACAAGAGGCCATCCATTAACGCTTACACTAATAACTACTGAGAAAATTTGGCTAATAAAGCAAAAACTTTAAATGTTGTTTATTTGTAGCTTTACTTGGGGTTCTGGCTTGTATCCATATTTTTTCTTTAGTACTTCTGTACATGGGTTTGTTTTTGCAGCCCAGACCTGTGTGTAGGGACAGCTACCTTTTTGTAGTAACTTGTCTATTAAAGGTGACAATAGAATCCTGTGGTCTAATAAACGCATATGTGCAGTCTTGATGGGCTTAGACTGCAGGTCAACTTTGTTTGCAACTGAAATGTTCTTCACTGTAGGACTTTCAGCAAACACAAATTTAAAAAACCTATAAATTGCCATGTCACTTCAGAGAAGTACTAGAAAGAATCTTCTAGATGAATACTGGATGCTTTGACTTATCCTGCTCATCCCACAACACAGTGCAGGGCACCAATTCATTGAAAGGCACATTGCGTTGTTGGGTGCATTCAAGTATGTCTTCAGTGCCAACTATGTAAATCTAGGAAGTTGCATCCTGCAGATCACACCTCCCACAACATGTTTTTGCTTGACCCCGCAGCTATGGGTTCTCAGAATTGTGGGTACCATTGCATAATTTTCATCTTTATGGTTCATGGTTAATTCAAGCATCTCTGCGCAGGTATAGGTTTGCTTTAATGTTGTGGTTTTGGTACTGGAATTGCAAAATTCTTAATGTTCCAAGCATTATTATGAAATGTTTTTTTTCTAGCTGAAGATCTTTTTAGCTTAACATGATTTCTTTTTTCATCTTCTTTTAGGTTTGAGCAGGCAATGGGGTCAGAGCTGCTACTTAACTGTATCTTGCTGCTGTGCCGTGGTACTGTTATGCCTATGGACCTCGTGTCAGTCACAACCTGCTCTGGTACTCGCTGTTTTTCCTTTCTGAGTGTGGCTTGGGGCTTCATCTCTGATGTGGACATAGAAAGTGAAAAGTACAGACATATGGGCTCTGCACGTTTCACTGTTGGGACCATGGTAAGAGTTGCTTCCCTGCGTACCTACAGAGGTCGCCTTTCTTATCTGCCTGTATTGGATGCTCACCGTCCCATTTGCAGGAGTATCACCCTATCTCCCAATGGAAGCCTTGCTCCAATACAGCGTTCCCAGCTGCACCGTACTATTTCTGATATGGGTCTCTGTGAGGAGCGCAATATTATGTATGAGAGAAGCCCTGCTGCACTTGACCCCAATGAGCTACCAAGCTTTGAGACTTCACCTTCTCCGGGCTCTCCAACAGCATTGCACACCTCCCAGTTCACGTTTGATTCAGTGCCTGATGACCTGTCTAAGCATGATCATGTTCTGCCAAATGATGTGGAGTTCCCCATGTACCACCAGGTAAATGGACCCAAGGATGATCTTCTACCTCCTCTGGAGCAACCTTTACCCAAATCCTGGGTTACTATGGAAGGAGACTTTGTTCTAGTGCTGGGTATCTATCAGACTCACCTTGGGGCTGACTTATTCACAGCACCATTTTCCTACTTTGATGATGGACTCATTCACCTATTCTTTGTAAAGGCTGGAATCTCTCGGACAGCCCTTGTTCGACTCTTTTTGGCCATGGAAAAAGGGACACATGTTGGGATGGAATGTCCATACGTTGTGCATGTTCCCGTTCGAGCATTCCGCTTAGAGCCTCTCACGAAAAAGGGAATCCTTACTGTGGATGGGGAGCGGGTAGAATATGGCGCAATTCAGGTTCAAGTACACAGAGGACTTGGAAACCTTATCACTGGCTCTGGTAGAGTCCGTATGACCTCTTTCTAGGCCTTGCTTTTATCCTAATGGTTTTGTGCAATGCAACAGTCCCTCCTGTTCAGCTACATTTTTTAGTAGATCTATAATACAAATGATTGCTAGAAGAGTTAGAAATTCTGAAAATTAATTTAATTTTTGGCACGTGCCTCCTATATTTTTCAGGTGCTAGTCACCAATGGGAGCATGGTCTGGATGTGTGAGTTGGTGTAATTGATAATGTAAATATGCAAAGAAAATGTTAGGCAAGTTTTACTGATAATGCACTTAAATTAGAAATGCTTGCTAAAAATGGTATTCTAGTTTTCTTACGGTTTACACTTTTAATGTGCTTCCTGAATACTAATAATTATTTATAAGGCAGAAATCATTTGTGAAAGATTATAATTGTCGTAAGATGAAGTGTAAGGCATCTTCAGGTCCCAAGCGAAGAATATTTAATTTACATTTGAGGCTGCTAAATGTAATAAAGGCCTCATACATTGGGCTGAACAGTGCACAGAGGCGGTGTACTGACGTTCCTGGGGACCACTGCTGTCACATACAGGAGCCTATTGTGATGCGTTAGAGGAAGTGGCTGTATACGGTCATTTGCCGGTGGTTATGTAAAGTACTAGTATGCGCACTGATATTTTCTTCAAATGCAGATAGTGTGATACGGCCACCTCCTTTAATCTTCAAATCTTAATGGGCAGTTGTACATGGTGGCAGCTGATGCTGGGAATATGAGTATTCAGGCTCTGCACAATGTACAACCATGTGCATAAAACATAATGAAGTGCTGCTTATTGTGCACATGTAGCCACAGAAAATGCAAATATGAAGTGCTGCACAAATGTCAAAGACGGAAGCCAATCGGCCCTGCCCTAGAATCAGCAGGCATGTTTTAAGATGGCATACTTTGGGCCGGCTGTACAAGAATGTTCGTTCGAAAATAGTAACTAAGAATTTTTGTTCCAATTTTGCACCATTAGTGGGCCGCAGTAACCATTGAATTTGAACGATTTGCCATATCGGAAATTTTTTGAAAAACGGATTCTAACCAAAGACAAGAGTTGTGCGAGAAATCTAATCGAAAAATAAATGCGCCAGACCTGTGACCTGGCAAAAAAAAGGTTCCCGGGCCACTACATTTTTTTTTTTTTTTCTGTCGCAACATGAAGTGAAATTGAAGCCTTGGTTGGTAGAATTTTGAAATCAACGGTGGAACAATTGAATTACAAAACACACAATTTCAGATTTTTGAAATTAAAATTAGTTTGGAATTTTGACCTATGTGTGGCCTTCATAAGTTGACAACAAAAGCCAGGCAAAGTTATATGGCACAAGTAGGATTTTCTTGTTGGCTTCCTAGCTCCTGGGATCTGTTCTGCCACATTGATGGGTAATGCTGCAAATAGCAAATATTTTTTTGAAGAGGTTTTCCACTGTGAAAGGTTGGACCATTGTTTTGAGGCTGCTTACATATAGACTCCCTCTTATGCATGACCCCATTCTGGTTAACACATGCAGACTAGTAAAAAGGGAAGTGCTGATGTCCAGAATGCACTGACCCTCAGCAACCAATCTCATTTCATTTTACTGGAGTTAGATTAGTGAACGATACATTTTGATTGGTTGCAGTGGGTTAGTGAATATTTCTGTTTGCCTTGATGAATAAGCCTGTTTAATGTCATATTTCACCTTAACCTGATGTTCAGCTGTAATGGTGCTCTACTATCACTTTTATATCTGAATACAAGGTTATTTTCTAAGACTCAGTACAGGAATGAGTTTCTCATTTTATGATTGAGGGTTTTTGAGAAGCAGACACTCTATAATAATCTGCTTTTCATTTGACATGCAAAACACTTTTAAACAAATGCGTTGTGAGCAAAGAAAATGGCTCAGTTTTCCTTAGCAATAAATACTTGCTATACAGGTTATCTTGTTTAACTTTCATTGTAAAAAAATACAGTTTTTGAAACCAGAAATTTACATTCCTTTTTCGAAATATATAACATTACTTATTCTGCTTTGACCACCCTGCAAATTGCTATGCCTTAGTCTAGTAAGCCAATGTTTGATGTATGTGTTTCCATTTATGGATTCAACTGTCCTCTACATTCCCTGGAAACCATTTGACAACCGTGAATGTGATGCTCTCCTTCTGTACAGTTTGATAGGCTGGCTTGTGAATGTCTCAAATTCTTTTTATGAATGGTTTCCTCTGCAACAGATTGGCACAAATGCACCTTTTTGATGCTGCGGTTTACAAAGGATTTACTGTTTTTTTTTTTTTTTTTTATATATATATATATATATATATATATATATATATATATATATAATATAATATAATTTTCCTTGCTGTGTCCTTTTTTACTGCTTGTACATTACTTCTTGATGGTTTGTCACCAGATGCAACTTTTAAAGGGTCAGGCTACTCGTAACTAATAAAGTTTTGATTAGATGCAAGGAGGCTGCATAACCTATCGGCTAAAAGAAGATCATCTCATTCATACTTCCTCCATTTTGTTTTCTCTAGAGTTTACTTCCACTTTAAATAATAATGGCATTTGGATGAAGTCAAGTTTAATGGTAGTTCTTTTTCCCAGAACAGACATGCAAACTCTTTTGCCCAAAAAAAAAAAAAATGTTGTTAGTTTGCTATACGGTTCATGCACCTTGCACTGTACATTCTCGGCTCGAGTGCTGGGGACGTTCGATACGTCAGTGGGCACCCAGTGGCTACAGAGGATGCTTGGAAACCCAGAAGTAGCTAATTGGTGATGGGGGACAGCCTGTATTGCACAGATCTGGTGAAAGATATACTTGTAGGGTAGGTGTGCCATCAGCATACTTGCACATTATGGCAAAAACCCACCCAGCTCAAAGTGGTTTAATACCACTAAAGGAAGATCTCACACACCCTGTTGGTTATTTAATGTATTTTACCTAAAAGGGATTCAAACAAGAGTTGTGAATCACCGAGGCAAGGGATGAAGTGTTGTATAGCTAATAACGCACTTAGGGCAGGGTTAGTGTGTTTTAGGCAGATTTGAAAGTGTTTTTTGACTTTAATATCAGTGTCAGTGTGCTTTAGGTAGGATTAAAAAAAAGCTAAATTTGCACTATTATTCCTGGGCCTTACTATGACTACAAACAAAAAACATACACATATTGCTGCAATGGTCAGGTGCAGGAGAATTTGTTTTGGCTTGTTCTTTGGTGGCAGGTCATGTTAACAGCATTAAATATACAGCTACATTTTGCAAGAATTAAACAAATTTTTACTATTTTTGGGCCAGTTTTTCCCCTTTTTTTAATGAAAAAAAAAAAAAAAAATCAGGGGATATCCGATATGGTTTACAACATAATAAAAGCATCATAAAAACCCAATGTGTCCTGAAAACAAAACAAGTGTTCACCTGGATACTCAAAGTAGTTGCAATATGTACAGTTTTGGTAACGCGTAACAAAGTTGCAAAACTCGGTTCAGGTGTTAAAATTTGTTCAAGCAGTATCGCTATCTAGGAAAAAAAGCAATTGGCGTTATTTGAAATAATTTAAACAAAAACCACGCTGTGTGCAATAAGGGAATGTATGTATAATATTTATTTGTAACTTTCTAATTATCTGGCTTGAACATGATTTGTTGCTTGTCCAGTTTCCTCAACGAATGAGCTAGTTGTGGTTCCTCTATATTATAAGCACTCTATTGGTTTATTCAAACACCAAGGAGAGGACAGTGATGTGTAGTAACTCATTTCAACCAATTGAAATGATGGCTTTTATTTAATGCATTATTCTGAAGTGTTGAAAGCTCAGTTTGCCACTGCATACCTCCCTTTTTTTTTTCTTCTTTGTAATTAACTACAGCTACATATTTCAGTTCTTAGCAGAATAAGGAGACTTTGTCACCGATTTAAAAAATAAAAAAACATTGTAGGTAAAAGCGCAAAAAATAAAGTATATTTATTGCTTAATTTCAGTCTTTTTTCCTTCCATAAACCATTTTATTTGCTTGCAATTTGCCTAGAAAATGTGATCACTCCAGGAAGAATTGATTCTAGTACAGTGAGTTTTCCCTCCTTTCTGCAACAATCTAGCCCTCTCCACTTCTTGCAGCTCCTTTACCCCTCCTCTCACCTCCAATATAAATACACACACACACACACACACAGACACACTCACACTATGTCACACAAGTGAGTACACCCCTCACATTTTTGTAAAAATGTTATCTTTTTCATATGCCAACACTGAAGAAATAACACCTTGCTACAATGTAGAGTGATGCGTGTACAGCTTGTATAACAGTGTAAATTTGCTGTCCCCTCAAAATAACTCCACACACAGCCATTCATGTCTAAACCGCTGGCAACAAAAGTGAGTACACCCCTTAGTGAAAATGTGCAAATTGAGCCCAAAGTATCAATATTTTGTTTATTTTACAGCACTGCCTTAACCCTCTTGGGCATGGAGTTCATTAGAGCTTCATAGGTTGCCACTGGAGTCCTCTTCCACTTCTCTATGACGACATCACGGAGCTGGGGGATGTTGGAGACCTTGCGCTCCTCCGCCTTCCATTTGAGCATTCCCCACAGATGCTCAATAGGGTTTATGTCTGGAAACATGCTTGGCCAGTCCATCTTTACCCTCAGCTTCTTTAGCAAGGGGTGGTAGTCTTGGAGGTGTGTTTGGGGTCCTTATCATGTTGGAATACTGCCCTGCGGCCCAGTCTCCATTTTCCTTCCCCTGGTGTCATGTGACTCAGTGTTACAAGACCTCAGTTGTGAATGGGGAGCAGTTGTTAAATTTGGTGTTATCACTCTCACTCTCTCGTACTGGTCACTGGAAGCTCAATATGGCACCTCATGGCAAAGAACTCTGAGGATCTGAAAATAATTATTGCTTTACATAAAGATGGCCTAGGCTATAAGAAGAATGCCAAGACCCTGAAACTAAGCTGCAGCACGGTGGCCAAGACCATACAGTGGTTTAACAGGACAGGTTACAATGGTATCAATTCCTTCATTCTCCAGAAACTGGCTGCATACTCCTGCCACATGAGGCCTGGCATTGTTGTGCACCAGGAGGACCCCAGGACCCACTGCACCAGTGTAGGGTCTGACCATGGGTACAAGGATTTCATCCTGATACCTAATGGCATTCAGGGTTTAGGTCTATAGAGGTCTGTGTCATTGTCTAGTCTATAGAGGTCTGTGTGTCCCTCCATGGATATGCCTCCCCAGACCTTCAATGACCCCCCACCAAACCAGTCATGCTGAATGATGTTACAGGCAGCATAACGTTCTCCACATCTTCTCCAGACCCTTTCACGTCTGTTACATGTGCTCAGGGTGAACCTGCTCTCATCTGTGAAAAGCACAGGGTACCAGGGGCAGACCTGCCAATTCTGGTGTTCAATGGCAAATGCCAAATCCAAGCTCCACAGTGCCAGGCAGTGAACACAGGACCCACTAGAGGACGTCGGGCCCTACAAGTTGTGACACTGACCCTAGCCAAATACAAAAGTAGTGAAAAATAGTCACAAAAGTTAAGTAGGGGAAAAAAAATGTCATTCCTATTTTGGAGGTCATCTCATTGTTGCCCATCTAGTGCACCTGTAAATTTCATTACCCCCAAAGCAGCTGAAACTGATTAACAACCCTCTCTGCTGCTTAAATGACCAGATTAATATCCCAGGAGTTTAACTTGATGCTATACTCTGATTAAAAAGTGTTCCATTTTTTTGAGCAAACACACACACACACACACACAATCTCACAAAAGTGCGTACACCCCTCACATTTTGTAAATATATCTTTTCATGTGACAACACTGAAGAAATTACACTTTGCTACAATTTAAAGTAGTAAGTGTACAGCTTGTATAACCGTGTAAATTTGCTGTCCCCTCACAATAACACAACACACAGCCATTAATGTTTAAACCGCTGGAAACAAGTGAGTACTCCCCTAAGTGAAAATGTGTAAATTGGGACCAAAGTATCAATATTTTGTTTATTTTCCAGCACTGCCTTTTACCTGCTTGGGCATGGAGTTCACCAGAGCCTCACAGGTTGCCACTGGAGTCCTCTTCCACTCCTTTATGACATCACAGAGCTAGTGGATGTTAGAGACCTTGTGCTTCTCCACCTTCCATTTGAGGATTCCCCACAGATGCTCAACAGGGTTTAGGTCTGGAGACATGCTTGGCCAGTCCATCAACTTTACTCTCAGCTTCTTTAGCAAGGCAGTGGTCGTCTTGCAGGTGTGTTTGGGGTCTTTATCATGTTTGAATACTGCCCTGTGGCCCAGTCTCCGAAGGGAGGGGATCATGCTCTGCTTCCGTATGTCACAGTACATGTTGGCATTCATGGTTCTCTCAATGAACTGTAGCTCCCCAGTGTTGGCAGCACTCATGCACTCCCAGACTATGGCACTCCCACCACCATGCTTGTCTGTAGGCAAGACACACTCGTCTTTGTACTCCTCACCTGGTTGCCGCCAACACGCTTGACACCATTGGAAACCAAATAAGTTTATCTTGGTCTCATCAGACCACAGGCCATGGCTCCAGTAAACCATGTCCTTAGTCTGCTTGTCATCAGCAAACTGTTTGCAGGCTTTCTTGTGCATCATCTTTAGAAGAGGCTTCCTTCTGGGAATACAGCTATGCAGACCAATTCAATGCAGTGTGTGGCGTATGGTCTGAGCACTGACAGGCTTAACGCCCTCAACCTCTGAAGCAATGCTGGCAGCACTCGTATGTCTATTTCCCAAAGACAACCTCCTGGATATGATGCTGAGTACGTGCACTCAACTTCTTTGGTCGACCATGGCGAGGCCTGTTCTGAGTGGAACTTGTCCTTTTTAAACCTCTGTATGGTCTTGGTCACTGTGCTGCAGCTCAGTTTTAGGGTCTTTGAAATCTTCTTATAGCCTAGGCCATCTTTATGTAGAGCAACAATTCTTTTTTTCAGATCCTCAGAGTTCTTTGCCATGAGGTGCCATGTTGAACTTCCAGTGACCAGTATGAGGGCGTGAGAGCGATAACACCAAATTTAACACACCTGCTCCCCATTCACACCTGAGACCTTGTAACACTAACAAGTCGCATGACAGCGGGGAGGGAAAATTGCTAATTGGGCCCAAGTTGGACATTTTCACTTAGGGATGTTCTCACTTGTTGCCAGCGGTATATACATTAATGGCTGTGTGTTTGAGTTATTTTGAGGGGACAGCAAATGTACACTGTTATACAAGCTGTACACTCACTACTGTACATTGTAGCAAAGTGTAATTTCTTTAGTGTTGTCACATGAAAAGATATAATAAAATATTTACATTAATTGGGGGGGGGGGGGTACTCACTTTTGTGAGATACTGTGTATGTATTTATATATATATATTTTTTTATATATATAATATATATTTCCTTCGGGAGGAACGAAGGGAAATTCCTTTACATTCAATATTTTGTATTTATACAGGATTTATATGGCACCAACAGTCTTGAAAAAACAACAAGAGTACATAGAAATTAGTATTGCAGCAATGCTGTCAATTCAATTAGATCCAAGACTTAGAGGTTGTAAATCTCAGGAAAAAAAAAAAACCCCGAAAGACAAAGGCATAATGAGCTAGTATGCATCACATACTAGCTCATTATGAAATGCATACCTTAAAACAAAGCGCCCACAGTGCCGCCCGCTCACCGGTATCACGGCCGACATGTTCAGCCGTCTTCCAGGTTCGCGTCATCTGGCCATCTGATTGGCCACAGCTGTGATGACAACACTCCCGCGCATTCGTGCAGGAGCTGCCATTCACAACACAGGGCTCTGAAGGAACGGCATGGGCGGCCGTTCCTTCAGAGCACATGCACTGACTATGTCATCGGCTGTGTGCAATGTAAATATCTCCTAAACGGTGCATGTTTAGGAGATATTTACAGTACCTATAGGCTTTACCTATAGGTACAAACACTACCTGGGGGTTTACAACCACTTTAATAAGACAATAATACCACATCAAATGAAGATTAGTTGCCAAACCTACTATAATCTTGGCGCTAATTAGTATTAATTAGCAATTAGTATGAATTATCTAATTAATATAAATAGTGTAATACACATTGGTGATATCATACACTATTCTATGAGAAAGCACAAACTAAACATAAAATACAGGAAAGAATACTACAAAACGACACCCAACAAACCCTGTGCACCGGGTAGAATTTTTATATTGCATCTGTTATTAACAGTTCCTGTCTCGAATACATTTGAGACCAGTTAGACGATCTATAGTGAATAGATTTAAGGTTGTCAGAGTTATGAGCAATGACACGTTCATAACAAGAATGAGTGTTGACTCTACATATTGGACTAGGTGGGACTTTAAATGAGACCCAAGCTGGTGTTGCCTGGCGTCTCCATCCCTATAACAAAACACAAAATGAGGTTGAAGGATTGTAAGAGGTGCATGAAAGTCAGCCAGCCCCCAGTCTGATGTACTCACCCTCCAGTCTGTCACCAACCAAATAAAACCTGTCTCTTGGTACAAAGAACAGGGGTTTAGTTGACACACATTTGCAAACGCATGTGAAAGCTGCAGAGCCACTTCACGGCACCCTGTTATATCTGCAGTCCTACACTCTTAATTTAGTGTCCTCACACTGGAGGCACATGGCCGCTAATGGGTGGATGTGAGTGTTGACTCTACAGACTACTTCAGAAATCGTGGGTGCAAGTGTAGTCTTCCATTTTTTTAGTGATTACCAGTCAGGCTGCAATAAGAATATGATCAACGATGGATCTAATTTGTCTAAGGACTTTTATTGTCTATAGGTGGCTGGGTTGTGTTTTTTTACTGCTTCCTGACCGCCTATTTAGGCTCCATGTACACGGGACGCTGGAAATGGCCGTTTAGGAGCAGTTGGGCGTTTTTTTCAGAAGCCCCTGAACCCATCTACATGTTATCTTATCTGTCCATGTACACAGGGTCATTTACAGTCATTTGCAGGCAGTTGCGTTCAGGGACTGTTTTTAGAACGCAATTATTTGCGTTCGAACGTGTGTTTCCCGGCGTTTCAAGCGCACAAACGCGTCCGAACGCGTCTAAACGCGTCCGAACGCGATGACCCGCGTTTAGCGTTCGCGTTTTTCCATTTTAAAGGGGAATAATTTTTTTGACCTCTAGGAACGCTTCTAAACGCAAACGCCCGCAAACGCTGCTAAACGCGGGTACAAACGCGACTGAACGGACGTTTCAAACGTCCTAAAAATTCCAGCATTCAAAGGGACTTTTAACAACGTCCCGTGTACATGGAGCCTAACACTACTCAAAATTACAACAGGGAGCGGATGGAGGTGTTTACACTGCAGCTTTGCAGGGAGGCAGAAATAATGCCTGCATTGTTTGGCAGGTGTTGATGCTTTCGCATTGCCTCCATTTTCTTCTATTGCAACACCACACAACTGCACATTAAATGCACTGTAAACACGCTTATGGCATTTACAGTGTGGTTGCAAAGCGTCAAAAGTGATCCATTTCCCATTTTAGCCTTGTAGAGAAGAAAAAAACAAAACACAACTTAACATTTGAGGAGTGTTGCCTGACACAACATGAATCCTATCCAAAATGCTCATAATGCTATAAGTGCGCTTTAAGGCTGCTCTAAAATGTAAAGCCAGTGTGAAGAAGCCCTTAGGACTTTTGGATGTCTGCACAAAGATATGAGATATATAGAGATATGAGATATATAGGTTTTTGTTGTAAGTAATGGTCGGTTGACCAGGTCTCTAATTTTATATACATTACAGCTTTTTTGAAGAATAAAAATGAGCTGTCCATAGCAGATCAGGCGATGCGTTTTGAGTTTATTTTATGGTTGCTGAACTTTCACTAGTGATCTAAATGCCAAACATCCCTCCTTCGCTTTTTGATCTATACGTGGTTTTTATTCTTGTCATCTGTACACTGGCCACACTCATTGATTAGATGGAAAAATAGCCTCTTGGCTAATCACTTAAAATCAGGGTCTTATTGTATCGTATCGTGAACATTAAACATTGCAAGTAAATGTCTATGGATGGCTTTACTGTTTCTAGAAAAAGCCACTGAACAGATTAGTCACTGGTGGCAGCATGCCTGTGGAGGATATAGTGTAATAAATAGAAATAGTTTTATAATAGACCAAGCATAGTGCGATAAAACCTACAGCAACCAGCAATCTGTTTTCTCTTCCCTGAAATACAAAATTTTTGTTTTAAAGCTATGTTCACATTGGCTTCAGAAGGGTTTCAATGCCTTCCATGTATTAAGTGAGTGTACACTACACAATTCAATGTTTTATCAGTTCTATTTGTGTAGTGCTCTCCTATGGACTACAGTTGCTTCCCCCCGATGGACTCCCTTTCTGGGAGATTACACAGAAATTGGATTATATTCTGTATTTGTGAACTTGTCTTCACAAAAAGGCCCAAATCCTTTATTCACACAGTCCTTATTTTAATGTATAAATGCCTCAGCCCTGATTTTCATTTATAAGTGTATATAGCTTTTTCAGCTATCAGTCTGTAATTACAAAGCTTTGTTGAATGGCAACCGTTCTGTTGTCAGTCATCATTAAGGAAAGGGTGTAGTGTATGAAAGGTCAGGTGTCCACTGGATTCTGTTACAAACCATTTTGTCCAAACCATCTCCTCATGTACATTATTCTATTATAAATTAGCAGAATAATAACAATGCTATGCAAATTCTCACATTCCCAAGCTGTGCCTTTCTTTTACAGCTCGGTTATATTCAGTAGTTAAGGAGCTTTCATACAGACCTGAATTTTGCAATAGCTGGTTTCAGAATTGTGTCCTTGCTGTCCAATGTGTTTAGCTATGCTGAAGCTTTGGTGCCAAAATAATTGTCTTATTTGGTAAGATGGTAAATCATTGGTGATATGGAAATTGCTGTAACTCTTGATAACAGTTCCTTTTACAGAAGTTCTGTTTTCTGTTCTTTACACATTTTAGGCTGCTTTCACACAGGCAGATTAGTCTGGACTAGGGCTGCACGATATTGGGGAAAAAAATACATTGCGATATTTGGTTTTTAACTATATATATATCGCAATATTTCTCCCGGACAGTCTCCGGAGGAGGGATCAGTGAGCAGAGCTCAGCTCTCCGCCAGGGGATCCGCCACACTTGTAGAACTTCTCCCGCCCGGACAGCCCGAGCCTTGTGTCGGAGCTGGAGTGTTGAGGAAGCGGGCTGAGTGAAGTGTCCCAGCAGTTGTACGGTAGCAGCCTTTGTCCCCCGGTGCTCCTCCGCCATGCTCCGGACGTCTCTCCCCCATCTCCTGCTGCTTTGCACTTTTTTTAAGCAGACCCAATCTGACCATCCATTGCCCTCCATGGAGCAGAGGGTGTAAACGGACATGTGATCATTTACACCCGCCGTCTTCCGATCTGCTGAAAACAGACGGATGTGGATCATCCGTTCCCCATCAGTCTTTCGGGTCAGATGCCCATCGGGTGTAAACGGACAGGTGGTCCATTTTACGTTTGATTATCCATAAAGGTGAGGGGGCTGGGGCTGTGTCCGCTCTGCAAAAGCTGAATGGATGCAGATGAGCCATCCGCTTGCTCAGCAATGATCAGCGGACAGATTCTCTGCTGAGCAGGCCGACTGAAAGGGGCCTAATAAATAAACTCTTCCAAAGTACCACTGATTGTCATCAGTTCTAAAGACGACTAACAGTCAGCAGCTCTGTACAGTTTTAAACACGTAAAACTACAATTCTTTGCATTTAGTATTAGTTTTAAAAGGAATCTTAACTAAGAAATGGTTATGAATAGTGCATACTATTCATTATAAAACATAATCCGTTCTTACTAGCAGTGTAAGAAACATTTTTATTCTGCTGCCTAAATTAGTCATAGAACACATCTAAATTTCCTAACATTTGAACCCTGAAGTGGGTCATTTATGCCGCAATGCTTCTTTTCCCACTGCCATTGACGACTTCTTGTATCAGATCTTGAAAAGCGTCAAGATTTCACACTATCTGCATAGACTTCTCTGTACCTTCTCTATGCGAGGAAACATTTAGGCAGTAATACGTGTGGGATCCTAGGGAAGGGACCTGCTGAGTTCCACCCTACAGTCTGTTTGAGTTGAAGGAAAAATGGCAGTGACACAGTGGCATAGCATGCAAGCAGGGAAATCTCTTAAGTGCCGTTTTTTTTTTTTTTTTTTTTTTCTTTTATCCTAGGGGACCCTCCATTCAAGTTTTTTTGCTTTAAATCGAATATGTTTATTCTTGAATTTAAGTTTTAATATCAGGTAATATTTTAGAAGTCATTAAAGTGGTAATAAATTCTACCAACTTTTTTTTTTTTTTTTATGAGTTCCTTGCAGTGTCATGCCATAATCTGCTAGTACACACGACAGAATTGCCTTTCAAATAGAGCCCTCCAGCATTGAGCTTTTGCCACCCCCGGCCTTTCCATCTTCACTTGGTATTCCTTCCAGGTTCGTTCTATCCAGCTATTTGAATGTCAGGGCAGGGATGTCACTCCCGCACAGGAGTCACTGTCATGACATGGCACACTCTGCATTCACAGCATACTCTGTGTGCTTTGAGTGCAGGGCTCATTGCCCATGCACAGTGACGTAATCAGCTGGAGCTGTTGTAAATATATCCTAAACCGCACAAGTTTAGGAGATATTCACTGCACCTAGAGGTAAGACTTATAAGCTTTTCTGTAGGACAAAATTCCATTTAGGATTTTACCACCACTTTAACAAAGGAATTAAAGTCATTTTAAGTAATCATGTCCTTGCAATTGTATTTATTTATGTTGGCAGTTGCACAAAATCACGGAAGGGGCCAGTGGGATTCCGGGTTGCAATCTGACACAAGATTTCACCTCCCATTGTAAAAGGGGGCCATCATGGGTGCAGTATTAATGCTTTTGTATGCAAGATTTAATTATCCTGCAGGGTGGCTTCAGCTTTTCATATTTTTGCATTCCTGACCTGATCTCTAAAAACAGCCTTGTCATTCAGTTTTGGAATTCTTTTAACAGCATTTACATGTGCATAAAGACAAGTGGTGTGATCTTGCCTGCTCTTAGCAGAACAAAACTGAGCTGCATGTTATCAGGGGACTCGTATGTGACTTCTAAACCTTAAGCATATGGCCTTCCATCTCAATCCAACACAAATATCTCATCTCATTGTTCTAAATGAACTCTAGCCTCCTTTTTGTGGGCAACGCAGGGTCAACCAGTTACCTCCCTAATGCTTTTGTTCCTGTAGAGCTTCATATAAAGCACAGCTGCCAGTTATTTCTTTTTCAGATATATTTGGCATGCATTTACTAGACATTCACACATGGAAATCTGATCCATGCTCCAGAACACAATGGTGGTTGGACAATATTTATTCAGGTTGTTTTTGATTTAAAAATCGGACTCCCTAAATCTCTCCTAACGTAGGGAAACCCCATTTGAATTGTATTTTTCTTGAGTCTCTGCTGGAAACACCTGTTTCCTTCCCGTTAGGAAAGTACGGTACTTTAATTCTTTGGATTCTATTTGTGAATATTTATAGCCAACAATTTGCTTGTATTTCTTAGCTGTCGTTATGCAGTGGTGGTCTGGTGACCAAAATTTGTAGAATTATAGAAAGAAAATAACATTTTATGCTGAATCATTTTCTGCTGCCAACACTTTTTGCCGCTCAGTAATTCTCTTCCAGAATACCCCAGAACGGTGTTTCACAACGTCAAGGATGCTGACTTCCTAATGTTAAATGTCTTTAATGCAGGGTGCATACCACATAGGATCAGGGCTTTAGGTGCATGAAGAGAAAGTGGCTGCACACCAAATGATTTGATAGTAAGTCCCGTACACACGTACCGATTGTCGGCCGTAAATATTCGGCCGACGACTGATCGGCCGATTGTAGGCTTGTTAGTATGATGCTTCTGACAGCCGACAGTGCATTTTCGACCGAACAGAATCTGTCGTGCAAGCATTAAAATTTTTGTTGGCCAACACCAGAACGGCCAATTGTTCGCCAGTCAGTACAGATTTCGGCCGACAGACAGCAGATTTGCAAGACTGGGCATGCTCAAAAAAGACAAGGAAAGTTAACCATCACATGACATCACTTCTGCAGTCGGCTGTTGTTGGCCAACAAAATTCGTGTGCAGTCTTTTGCAGTTTTCAACAGACACGACAGCCCTGGACAAAAGACGGCCGATCGGTATGTGTGTACGAGGCAGTAGAAAAGGTTTATTGTACAAATCTGGATGCAAGGTACAACAGAATGGAAGTGGTAGACGCGTTTCACACGACCAACAGCGTGCTTGTTCATTACTTTATTTACTTTCACTACTCCTTCTTTCCAGTGTTTAGGGCAAAACATTTTTTTTTTCATTTTGGATACCTGTCAGATATTTTTTTTTTTTTTGCCATCTGTGTCCCATTGCAGAGATTTCTCTTCACTTCCTTTCCTATAGCCAAACAGGAAATGAGAGGAAATCCCTGCAAATTATGTGAATTCCTTCGGGACCCCCAGGTCACCAAAGCTAGTGAAATCAAGTAGTGAATAGCAGATGCCTACTTTATGCACCAAATACTATAAACCTTTTTGGTGTGCAAATGTGATATATATATATAATGAATTATGGTGAATTGGTGTGTCACACGTGATGGAGTGGCCAATTAGGAAGTGAAAGGAAGCGACCACAGAGCACTTTTTCAACTTGGTTGTGGGGGATTTATTTTATATATTGTGTGGTTTCTCACTGGATTTGATATTAAGTGTGAGTGCCGAACCTTTTTTCTTATACTGTGTATTTCCCTAGAACTATTTTCCCCATGGAAAGATTTCCCCTCTTGTTTGAGGACAACTCAAAATTTGGGATTTTCTTTACTTTCACCTTTAGTGATAATGTTAAAAGGACAAATAGAGAGGCTAAATCACATTAATGGGGACACAAATCGCAATTTAAAACCGACAAACTTTCTAATCCCTCTGCACTGTCCAAAACAAAAAAAAAAAACATTTTGCCTTTTAGTTATACTTTTAATGATACCAGGTGGCAGTTGGACACAACATAGGAGGTCATACACTAGATTGAAGATAGTATGGGAAACATTGGCCTTCTAATATTATATATAAAGTTTATCATAGACCTCAGGTAATGAATGGATGCTTAACCACTTGCCGACCAGCCACCGTAGTTTTACTCGGGCAGGTTGGCTCTATTGCACAAAACGACATACCTGTACGTCACTTTGTGTAATAGATAGTGGGGGTGCGCACACGTGCCAATTGGCCAGAGGGGGAGCCAATCAGCGGGTTCGGGGGACGCGATGTCCGCCAGCCACGCGCGATTGATGCTCATGGAGACAGAACGGCAGTCTGTCAGTGTATACAAGGCAGACTGCTGTTCTGTCAGAGATGAACACAGGGATCCTGTGTTCCTCCTTAGGAACACAGGTCTCTGTGTTCATCCAGTGAGTCGATCCCCCACACAGTTAGAAAGCATCCCCTAGAAGCACACTTAACCCTTTGATCGCCCCTGGTGTTAACCCCTTCCTGGCCAGTGTCATTAATACAGGAGCAGTGCATATTTTTAGCTCTGATTACTGTAGTGATGTCACTGGTCCCCTCAAAGTGTCAGGTGTCCGGCGCAATGTTGCAGTCCCGCTAAAAATCGCTGATCGTCACCATTACTAGTAAAAAAAATTTTTTTTTTTTTTTTTAATTGCACAAATCTTTCCCTAGACGCGATAACTTTTGCGCAAACCAGGCAGAAAGTAAAAAATATATATATTTTTTTTTCATAATTAATGCTTTTTTTGTTTATAGCGCAAAAATCACCACCAAAAGGAAGCTCTATTTGTGGGGGGAAAAAAGGACATCAATATTATTTGGGCACAGTGTTGCACGATGATGCAATTAGTTAAAATAATGCGGTGCCGTATCACAAAAAAATGGCCTGGCCATTAAGGGGGTAAAACCTTCCGGTCCTTAAGTGGTTAAAGTGGTTGTAAAGTCTTTGTTTTTTTTTTTAAATAAACATGTTATACTTACCTGCTCTGTGCAGTGGTTTTACACAGGGTAGCCCTCCTGCTGAGTGTCCCAACAGCAAGCAGCTTGCTATGGGAGCACCCGGGCCGAGTCACAGCTCCATGTATCCATTCAGACATGGAGCTGCGATTCAGCCTGCCCCTCTCTCTTCCTGATTGGCAAACTGACTTTGATTGACAGCCATGGGAGCCAGTGGTGCCACAGCTTTGTCTCAGCCAATCAGGAGCGAAAGTCCTGGATGACGAGGCACTCGTGGACATCGCTGGACAGATATGGGGTTCAGGTAAGTATTAGGGGGTGCTGGAGAGGCTGCTGCAAACAGAAGGCTTTTAATCTGAATGCATTAAGATAAAAAACCTGGCTTTACAACTCCTTTAAAGAATGCTTGAATAAAGATTAAACCTATTTCCTCTTATAGTGTCAAACCAAGTTCTTACAGCTTTGTTCACCGCGTAGTGCATAGACTCTCAGGAAGGACTAAACCACTCCGTTCTACAGTTAAAAACTTTTCTTTCATTAGCATGTTTCACATGTTCATATAAACTGTTTGATAAAAATACACCTTAAAGATGGGTGATACTTCCCGTGTGTGTGCCCCCCCCCCCACATCATATGAAAGGTTGTTAACATATAACTACAATATTAGCGCTACTATTTTACAAATATGACATTTACTCCTCATATCCTATGCTCAGGAGGGTTGGGGGCACATCTCTACGCAATTTGCAGAAAAGTTTCTTTAGGAGGCATTGAGGTGATATAACACCACAAATCACTTTGTGTTCAGATGGGAAAAGTACAGTGCAATATAAAACCAGGGGAGGCACAAGACACCCAGAAATGTGCCAACAAGGAGGGACATATAGGAGTCCAAGATGGTGGACTCCCAGACGTATTTGTATCCCTACTGGTTTTTCACCAAGCAAATGCTGATCCAGTTTTACATCCAGAACCCTTTTGAACAGCAATCTGTGTACATCTCCCCATGTGACGGCCCTGAAAATCCAGTAGGGATTCATATACTGTACATTTGGGTGTCTACCATCTTGGGACTCCTATATGCCCTCTTTTCCCTCCTTGTTAGCACAGTTCAGTGTCTTGTTCCTCCCATTGCCCTATGTCACACTACACTTCTCCCATCTAAACATTAAAGCTGGATACACACTACAACTTTCTTTAGGTTTGACCCCATATTATATGGTTTCGGTAAATCTAAAGAAAAAAATCTAAACACTTTCAATTTGTATGCAATTAGGCAGGCCCTTGTACTACATAGTTCAGGGTCAATCTAAAGGAAATCTAACAACAAAAGTTGTATAGTGTGTATCCAGCCTTAGTAATTTGTGATGTTGTATCACCTCCGTGCCTTCCGAAGAAGCTTTTCTGCAATCTGCATCGAGAAGTGCCCCCCACCCTTAATCAGCATAGGGAACTAGGAGTGTATGTATCATGTCATGCTTGTATATTAAAGCCAAATATTCTTTTTATATACAACCTTTTGTATGATGGGGGGGGGGGGGGGGGGCACACAAGTTTTTTGGTTTCTACAAAGTGCTGTAGCTATGTGGAAGTATTGCTTATATTTAGAGTTTATTTTTATTAAACATTTTATACTGATATGTGAAACGTGCTAATAAAAGAAAAGTTTAATCGTAGAACTGTGTGGCCTATTCCTTCCCTGAGAGTCTATGCACCTGAAAAGTTTCAACTCTGCGCCTCACCTTTTTTTCGTATACATATGTATAGATGTAGTGCTGTAATATACCCACCATTGCTATGTGCGCATGATTAAGTTATATTTAAAGCTTACTATCCCTTTAAACTGTTTTCCTTGCATTTAGGATAAACACCCTAAGCTGCATAGTTAACATACCAACCCAAAAAAAAAAATAACAGTGGCTCAGATGTGGATGCATTATTCACGCTTTGCATTGTGTTCAAAACACAATCACAATGTCTCCAGGAGATTGAGAGGTCTGAATTTGTTAAAGGAAGCATTTTTTTTTTTTAACCCCGGCTGCATTCCTAAAAGCTGTGTCATTGTGAAAAAATGTCAGTAAAAGCCTACAAAACAGAAAAAGGAAATCTTTTCCAACATGATCAAGGTGACACAGAACATGGTAGTTGCTGGTTGTCATTTTAATACGACTAGATTATTTTTTATCCCTTTTTGTTGAAATCATGTTAAGATGTTGGAAATCTAATCCTTTTTTTGTCTCTGATAAACATTTCCTTGCTTTAGAACCGATCTTAAACTTTTGGAATTTTGCTTACAAATAAATGCAGGCTTGTCCAACTCAAATAAGAACAGGCCAAATCAAGTAGGATAAAGTCTGTCTGCATAGTTCTGTTGAGCTCTGCACCTAATTTAAAGAAAATGTATATATTTTGGAGATACATTTATATACTATGTTTTGGGCATTACCCTCCTCAGACCATGATGATCACATGTGGATGGAGGTTATACAAACCTGGACAAATATGTTGGTACCCTTCTACAAAAAAAAAAAAAACACAATTTCCTTTGGAAACAAACCACTTTAAATTATCTAAAGTAATTGATAACAATTATTGCTTATTCCATACTTAATGAAAATCATAGTTTGCTTTTCACTGTCTCAGATTTAAAGGGTGCCTTCTACAGACTACACCAGGGATCCTCAAACTACGGCCCTCCAGCTGTTGCGGAACTACACATCCCATGAGGCATTTTAAAACTCTGACATTCATGAGACATCCGACATGACTAGGCATGATGGGAATTGTAGTTCCCGAACAGCTGGAGGGCCATAGTTTGAAGACCCTTGGACTACACGTTTCAGCTCTTTCTATAGATGTCTGGTACAATTTCAATTAGGACTCAGAAGATTACTTCAGAATAGTCCAATATTTTGTTCTCCGCCGTTCTTGGTAGTTTTCCACTAGTGTTTCGGCCTGCTATCTTGTTGGAGGGCCAACAACCTGCACATAGAGAGTACTTTCTTATACTGGGCATTACGTTTTGCTTAAAAATTCCTTGATCGTGTTGAGATTTCCCTTCACAGTGCCCTTCACTAGATGCAGCAAAGCAGTGTCAATACATAACCAAGCCTCTTCCATGTTTCACAGCAGGTATTATGTTCTTTTCATTGAACGCTTTGTTTCATTTGTGAAAATAGAACTGATATGACTTTCCAAAAAAACACCAGTTTTGTTCTCCCAAAAGTATTGTGGTTTGTCAATATGTATTCTTGAAGTCGTCCTCGGTCTTCTTTTCCTGGAACCCACTGTTATTCAAAAAGCAAATGGTGTGATCAGGCATGTGACCTTGGAGTTCAGCTTGTGTCTAGAAGCTTTTCTTGGCTCATCTACAATGCGCACTATCCCTCTGTTTTAAACAGGATACGATTTTTATCTTGCGGCCACATCCAGGGTGGTTGGTTACACGCCCATGGACCTTAAACTCTTTAATCATATTTGCAACTGTGTTCATAGGAACATCAAGCCACTTGGAGAGTCTTCTAGCCTTTGGCCCGCCATTAAAACCATGCGTGGGCAGGCTGAATGTACCAAATAGATTGATCGATCAACTTGGGTACAACCTGTCTGCCGGATTCACTTGTGATTATTGCTAGAGGCTGCTATATCACTGTCTTCTCCCAGTAGGGGGCTGCTTCCCCGTGGTTGCAGGAAAGAAATTTGTGCTGTCTATGGCCTGGATTTACCTTTGACATGTTGGTCTGTATTTTTATTTCTGATTTCTTTAATTAGCCCTCTCATTTTGCTTTTACTGGTTCATGTTCAGTATGAGGCACACGATGGATTACTTTTTTCCATTTAAATAGGCTGACCGACTGATCAAGTGATTGAAGATGTAATAATAACTACAGATAGTTTGAAATATTACTATAATCCAATTATTTATAATCTTTTGTAGGAGTACCAACAAATCATGTAGTTTTTATTTTTTTTGTTTGTTTTTTTTTAAAGAGGTTGTAAACTCGTTTAACTTTTTTTTTTTTTTACAACCTGAAAGAGAAACACATATTGAGCTATTATGCATCGCATACTAGCTCATTATGAAATACTTCCCTTAGAACGAGCCCCTGCCGTGCTGCCCGCTTACCTGTATGACGGGCGACCTGTTCAGTCACCCGTCTTCCGGGATCGCAGCATCTGGCCATCTGATTGGCCGGAGCCGCGGTGACGTCACTCCCGCGCACACGCGTGGGAGCCGACGGTCACTGCACAGGGCTCTGAAGGAGCCGCACCAGTGGCCGTTCCTTCAGAGCGCATGAGCCAGTGACGTCACTGGCTGCATGGAAGGTAAATATCTCCTAAACGGTACATGTTTAGGAGATATTTATAGTACCTATAGGTAAGCCTTATCATAGGCTTACCTATAGGTACAACTTGCAGAGGAGGGTTTACTTCCTCTTTAAATATTTGTTAAAAAAGGCAATAAATTATCTCTTTACACCTTTTCTTTACTTTTACTGTACTTTGTAAATACCAGTGGCATTCAGGTATACATGAGACTACTGCTTCTAATTTCATCTTTTGAGGAGGAATGAAGCATTGTTTTTAATGAGTTGTAATAGTGCAGTCAGATTTGTCCACGCCTTTATATTTGCACATTGTCTAAAAACCTTTGAACAGAAGTATTAGTCATTCTCTTTAAAGCGGAGTTCCGGGCACAAAATCAACCTTTTTTTTGTGCCCATCCGCTTGGTCTCCTTCACCTGAAAAGGAATTGGATAGTTAGGTATATATTTTTTTTTTTTTACTCACCTTGTAATTGTAGATAGAAAATACTCACCTATTCTCCACTTCCTCCCTCTGTGCCACGGCTCCGTCGTCCCTTCCTGACTTGCAATGATTCCTGGGAGCTGAACGTCATCGCTCCCAGGAATCAATGCGACGGCACCGGCCCCGCTCGTCACTTCCGGGGCGACGCCGCATTCCCTGCTAAACAGCTTCTGGGCATGCCCAGAAGCTGTGGAGGAATGCGGCGCCGCACCGGAAGTGACGAGAGGGGCCGGTGCAGGCGCATTCTGGGAGAAGAAGACACGGAAGAGGACGCAGAAGAGGATTGCGCCGGCTTCAGCTGCCCACAACAGAGATGGCAACGCTGGAGAAGAAATTTTATAAGTGAGTATTTCTTCTTGCAGGTAAGTGTGAACCGGGACAGATCAGAGGCTAACCATTGTGGAATGTACTAGCCCTGACTGTCCTGGGGGTATGTTTATTGAAAAAAGGTTTTCGTGCCCGGAACTCCCCTTTAAAGCTAAACAAGAGTTGTGTATTCTTCCCTAAATTTTGTGCTGTGTTTTACTTCCAGATCTATGCTGTAGTCCAGTGTAAAATGTTGTCTCTGTGCAGAGGCTTCCTGTGATAAGACCAGTCAATTCTGCTCTTTTTCTTAGTGCAGGGTGTCTAGTCTTTTTATCTGCCAACTTTTTTTTGGTGTAGGTTATTAAATTTGTATCCTTTTGTAATATATTTAAAGTTGAACACAAAAAATTGTTTAAAAAGGTAGTTCACCTTTACTTCCTTTCCCCATTGCCCTGTCTATATGCATTACAGTGTCCCTAATAAATGCTGTCCTCTGTTTTACAAATAAATGCTTACTTTTTCATCTGTCCATAATATTGTCCTCCCCTGTCTGTCTTGCAGATGACAGGACATATCCTGCATTGGATGCATGGCCCCGGGAATTCTTGATTGTGCACTCCCAGGTTCGTTGCTTGCACAGACTTTTTCTTTTTCACTCTTGGAGAAGGCTGAGCTGTGAGAGAGCGCTAACTGCACTTGCATGAGTGGGGAATGAAGCTAAGAGTGCTTGTTCGTGAGTTTCCTAGGCCATGCCGCCAAAGGTGGGTACTCCCGTCATCTACAGGACAGACCGGGAAAGACAATGCTTACCTTTTCAGATGCTCACATTTTTATCTGCAAAACTGAGGACAGCATTTTTGGTGTATAAAGGGCACAGGAACATTTTTGAGAAAACTAAAGGTGATAGAACGCTTTAGGTTTAAGCTGAATTCACACTTCTCCCTTACAGTGCATTTTGCGTTATGGCAGCCTATAAATTACAAATGGGTTGCTAATGCACCACAATGCATCAAAAAAAGCACATGACACATTTTTTAATAATGCAGCACACAACCTACTGTATGTGTATTTTGTGCTGTGGTGCTCTCCAGTGTACAGTACAGTGCATTGGAGTGCCATTCACATAGATTGACACTGTAATTAGAACAGCTATGTTGCTGTCTGTTGTGAAACACAAGTCTAAATGGGTGCTTGAAGTGCTACCAATGAAACTTGTGGATTTTCTGCATATCAAAATGCTTGTAAGTCTTGCAACTCAAAGTGGTTGTAAGTCAGAAGGTTTTTTTTGTATCTTAATGCATTCTTTGCATTAAGATAGAAAAAACCTTCTGTGTGCAGCAGCCCCCTTAGCCCCCCTGATTCTTACCTGAGCCCCATCTCGATCCTGCGATGTCCACGACTGTCTCAGCCGCCAGCCTCCTCATTGGTTAAGACACAGCAGCGTCGCCATTGGCTCCCGCTGCTGTCAGTCAGTCAGGCTAAGTCAGGAGAGAGAGGGAGCGGGGCAAAACTGCAGCTTTATGTCTAAATGGATACACGGAGCTGTGACTTGGCTCTGGTGCCCCCATAGCAAGCTGTTGGCTGTGGGGGCACTTAAAGGGAGGGAGGGGCCGAAGAGGGACCCGAGAAGAGGAGGATCCAGGCTGCTCTGTGCAAAACCAACTACATAGAGCAGCTAAGTATAACATAACATGTTTGTTATTTTTATTGAAAAAAAAAAAAAGTGAGACTTTACAATCGCTTTAAATGGATTTGGACAGCAGTGGGGTTTACTATGCCAATGGTTCCTCAATCAAGGGCCCACTAACCATGCATGGTTTCTCTAGTAACAGTGAACGGTATAGCTGTTATATCACCTGCAAATCTTCCATGATAACTGATAATTGTCCCCGTCAGCCTTGAGTTGAGGTACAAAAGACTCAGCTGCTGACTTTAGGACAACACCACTCTTGGGAAAGCAAACTAAAGTTATTAAGACAATGGCCCTCATATTTCTCAGTGCATAGATATGTTTAAGTTGGCACCAGGGTTCACAGCTTATAGGATTTATGTGGGCTGAAAAAATCTTTTAACCACTTTACCACCGGAGGATTTTGCTGTCTTCCGTCCAGGCCACTTTTTGCGATTCGGCGCTGTGCGACTTTAACTGACAATTGCGCGGTCGTGCGATGCCGTACCCAAACGAAATTTACATCCTTTTTTCCCCACAAACAGAGCTTTCTTTTGGTGGTATTTGATCACCTGTGCGATTTTTACTTTTTGCGCTATAAACAAAAAAAGAGCGTTTATTTTGAAAAAATAACAATATTTTTAACATTTTTTTATATGAAATTCCCCCCAAAAAAATGTAAAAATCAAATTGTTTTTAAATTTTTGGCCAATTTGTTTTCTGCTACCTATGTTTGGTAAAAAAAATCGCAATAAGCGTATTTTGATTGGTTTGCGCAAAAGTTATTGCGTTTACTAACTAAGGGAAAGATTTCTGTCATTTTTGGTGTTTTTTTTTTAACGCGTAATGGCGGCGATCTGCGATTTTTTTTTTTTTGCGGGACTGCGACATTACGGCGGACAGATCGGACCCTTGACTGACATTTTTGACACTTTTGGGGGTACCAGTGACATTACTGCAGTAATCAGTGCTATATATATGCACTGTTACTGTAAAAATGACACTGGCAGTGAAGGGGTTAATTTTATTGGAGAGGGAGGGGTTAATGTATGCCTGGTGCTTACTAATGTGTGGGGGGGGAGGTGACTGAGTGACAGAAGGACAGATCAGATGTCCAGCTATGCTGAACACTCCGATCTGTCAGTCCCTGTCACTATGGAGATCCGCCTGCTCTGTTTACACAAGCGGGCGGATCTCCTCACTCGATTCCCCGACGATCGGGGCAGAGCAGCGGCGATCGCCGCTGCTCCTCCCCTGGCCCGACTCCCGCTGTGAATGAAAACAGCGGGAGCGCGCCTCCGGGGGCGCGCGAGCGCCGCCTACAGGGGGAGGAGTCCAGCGACGTAGGTCTACGTCGCTGGACGGGAACGAGCCACTGTGCCACAGTAGCAGCACAGTGGCCGGTGGGCAAGTGGTTAATTATCTTTTAAAGCATAAGTTCACCTTTGGGAACATGTTACATTTTCCACCCATTTTTAGGGTGGAACGTGTAACTAGTAACATGTTCCCACTCCAGCAGCTCTCCCCAGATCCACTCCCTCCCTGTGACAGTGTGCCAGGGAAATTCTCCCCGCACCCACTGTCACAATTTGCAAAGAGCGCGGCCCTGCAGTCATCAGCCTTTGTGGCTGATGGCTTGTATTTCTCGTTGAACTGTTAGGGCTCTGGTCACCTCTCTCGTCCATTGAGCTTCCTGGACTGAAGTAACTACCTGCCCATGTCAGAGGTATGGGCAGACGGCTACACTGACAGCCTGCAGGAGTCTGACATTACACCTGTGATCTGCTGATCACCGTTGCAATGCTTTACAGCCTCCTAAGGAAATAAAAATGGTAAGTGCAATTATTTTACCTACAAAAAGGTGCATTTATTCTCTTTTGAAGAGGCTAACTTATCCTTTTACAATCATTTTCTAGTAAACAATTGCAGTCATTTTATGTATGTGCTTTTATAAATTCTTGTGATAGCTTTGAAATTCCTTGCTAAAGGCCTTTGTCATTCCGCATATATGTATATGTGTTTAATATGCCCATATATATACACACATCTCTCACTGTGAATTACATCCTTGAATTGTTTTACTGCTAGGCCCAAACAATCTATCAACTCCTGAATGCAGGACAAGCACCATCAAACCTTTGATCCCCTTACTTTCAGAAATTGGAACACAAATCTGATTTTCCAGTATCTTGGAGAATAGCTGTATGATATGGTGTTAACTTAGAAATATCTAATTTTCTGGCTCTAGTTAATGTCTGTAATGACACTTTGCTACACCATTTCTTGCTATTATCAGGCTGCGCGTGACCACCTGTAGGAAATAATCTGGATGCCAAAAAAGTAATTCTTACACCCAATAGACACACATGATTCGACTCCGTCATACACAGACAACCGGGTCCCCGTCAGACACTCTGAGATTAGCAGGCAGTTATCTTTCAGTAATTGAGATGTTTGGTCTTTTTATTTCATTTTTGTTTTGTAGCTGAGTGAAAGATGTTGTTCTGTTATCGGTCATATTTTAGCTAAAAGCTTCCCCTGTCTGGCTAATTCAATCTAATATCAGTAAACCAGACTTCCTGTCACAAGCCATTTCTGGCAATAGAAAAAAATATATTGTTGTACATTTACGGCTTTATCTCAAATAGTTCCTGCTAAGTTCAGCTAACTAGCCTAGTCAATTTTATGTCTCTGACAAGCGTGGGAGAACTTTTCTCTCCTGCATTAGTACACCAATGACATTATTCATGCTCCTTATTCTGAGATGCTCATTACACTGTTGACGCCTGAAGTATCCGAACACTGTTAACCACTTGACCTCCGGAAGGTTTTACCCCTTTCTGGCACATACACTGGCTAGGAGGGACACTAACTGACACTGACATTGCTAGTGACACTAACGCAGTGATCAGTGATAATACTGTACTAATGACACTGGCTAGGAAGAGGTTAACTGTGTGCCTAACAAGTATATGTGCTGCTTTTACTCACAGATCTGGCTGCCTTTACTCCATGATTTTCAGGGAGAAGAAACAGCCAGATCACTGTTCTGTGTACGCAGAGTTCTGTGTTTGTAAACGCAGAACTCTGTGCTGTGATTGTCCACAGCTGTTTAGCAAGTTTCAGCCAAAACCATTGGCTGAAACCTGCTGACAAACTCGAGCTGTGTTTAGTCATAGCGCAGGTCAGCAGGGGGCGAGTGCATGCACGCCTGAAACCCAGGCAGCTTACCACAATGTACAGGTACATCACTGTGCCGCCCACTTGCAGTAAATCTACTGTAGGTGGGTAGCAAGTGATAGCTATGTGTGTGTATGTATGTATGTATGTATGTATGTATGTGTATATATATATATGTATGTATATGTATGTATATATATATATATATATTATGCAAACTTGGAGTTCCCAGTCCCAGTGTTTTGATATATGCAAACTTAATAAGCTGTCACAGCAAGTTGGCAGTCTTCTTTCATTGTTCTGACTTCTTAAAACTAATGGGTTATTCTGATAGGGGGACCAAAGCAACAGGATCTTGACAGAAGAGCTCTGCCCTTATCTAGTCACTGTTGGGCTTTTGTTTGCTTTAAATGGGTTTCGCATGACCATAAGTCTCTATATCTGGCCATAAACTATTAGAATTTCATTTGAACTATCGTCCCATGTCAGAGGTATGGGCAGACAGCCACACTGACAGCCTGCAGGAGCCTCACATTACACCTGTGATCTGCTGATCACGGGTGCAATGCTTTGCAGCATTCTAAGGAAAGAAAAAAGGTAAATGCCATTATTTTACCAAAAAAAAATAGTACATTTATTTTTTTCTTTTGAAAAGGCTAACTTATCCTTTTATAATCATTTTCTAGTAAGCAACTGCAGTCATTTATGTATGTGCTTTTATAAACTCTTGTTTATAAGAGCATTGAGCATTTCTAAGCATTGAGTGGGCTCAAATTTACTATTGTTTTCAACTTTAGGAACAAGAAAATTCCAATGAGTGGGAGGGAAAATTTTATATTGATTCAGTTTCTACCGGTTAGAATGTTTTTTGCAACATTCAAGCGGTCCACGTATTAAACACCACTGGCTAACACATGTCTTCCATACCTTCAAGTGGGTAGAGTCTTCTTGCCAGCTCCTATGTCACTGCAGGATGTAAATTTAAAAATTATACCTATACTGGAATTCATAAGAACCTTCTAAACCATAATAATTTGTTAACACCTCCATAAAAAAGAAAAAGTATGGTCTCATTTAAACCTAAATTGGAAAGTAACAGTTGCCAAGGGTATCAGATAGCTCCTATTGTCAGTTTGATAAATGAGGCCCCTAATATCTATTTAAATTGAAGTGTCTAGATATAAAAAAAAAAAAAAAACTTGGCATTAAAGACTAGGCTGTGAGATTGAGTCCAGCTAATATAACAAAATCGTACAGATCCACTTAATTTTCACCTACTTTGAATGTCTAGCTAAAACTAGGAAAACTGATTTGGTGACAAGAATACATTACCCATTGTGGTTACAGTACAGTGGGATGTACATTCTATACAACAACTCTGAGTGGATATCCAGCAGCTGGTATTTTGACTTTGCCCTAATTATAGGCCCTTAAGGGACTTATGTTCAGAGAATTGGTATATCTAATGCCTCGTACACACAATGAGATTATCGGACGAATGACCGTCCATTTTTTTTTGGCATGCAAGTCTTATCAAAAATTAAGAGGTTACTTAAGTTATGAATATTCTCGAATCACAGAATAAAAATTCAGAAGTGATGTATTGTATTGTGTGTTCGTATGATCTGATATCGTATGATAAAAATTTTCACGTTTGTCCCTTTGGATAATATCAGATGAACTGTCATGCTCGGCTCTCGAAAGATTTATACTAACCATCAGATTATAATACAATCGCTTTGAAAGCTGTATATTTCGTCCGATTTTCTAATCATGTGTACAGGCCTTAATTGTGTATGCCACCCCTTGGGGAGTGTTTGCCAACCATTTTATGTTACACTTATAAAGCAGCAAACCTCTAAATGGCAATTTAGAAAACCATATAATAGTATTTTTAATTTGTAAAGTCATGTATAACGAACATTTATTAGGTAGCAACAGGCAGTTGAACCGGCTCCTGGGGATTTTGCAGTGCAGCATGTAGGACCCTCCCCAGTTGAATAGTATACGTATGTCATCCCATATACTGTATATCCCATATTTCACTCATATTCAATAACAACTACTGAAATAGTTCCAAGATTGTGAACTGGGGGATGGAGAAATTCCTGTAAATAAAACTGCTGAAAATGCTTTTAGAAATGAAATATAAGGCTGAATAACTAACAAATAAATAAAAAAGTGGCAAACACAACTCTTCCACCCTTTAGTAACTTATAGATAAGTGGAGGCGGAACTCTGGTTAGGCCATTGTAAACAAATGAATTCCACAAATGTTCTAAGTAGTAGTTGTATTTCTGAACTGTTTTAACACTCCCATCGCCATAATTAAAACTAAAGGGTCCTTATCCCTGACATTTACAGCTTGCCATTTGGATATTTTTATAAAGACGTCTTTTGAGGTTAAATAAAATCAGTTCTTCTGCTCAGGCAATATCACACAGGGGCCCTCAATTCTTGTATACCCTTGTGCTTGTCTTTATAGGATTTCTGACACTAAAGCTGGCCATATACCTAAGCCAGCCATAGACGGTTTAAATCTCAGCCGGTTCAGCAGGCACCAGCTGAGATTCGAATAATGTATGGCCAGGCTGATTGTACCCAAGTTGATTAATTGATCAACTTGGGCACAACCAGCCTGTCAGACTTTTCATGTGATTTTTGCCAGCGACAGAAAATTTAGTTGTATGTGGCCCTGTTGGCACCCTCCCACCCATCTTCCTTCAGTCCAAAAAATCAAAAGAACTGGGCAGAAAACTGTTGAGCAAACAGCAGCTGCATTCAATCAATCACTGACACCCGTGGGTACCATCTGTCAGAATACATTGGCCAACTAGCTATCATGAATGAAGGAATCCTCTAGAGCAGTGGGTCTTAACCTTTTTTGAGTCACAGTCCCCTTTAAGTATCTGTTGAAAGCTATGAACCCCAGAAATATTCACAAGAACACAACTTTGCATGCAATAAATATATGTACTTTATTTTATTGAAATTGCATCATAACGTATCTGACATACAGAAGGTTTGAAAAAAGTAAACCATTCTAACAAAAAAACTTTATTTTATGAAAAAGTAATAGTCGCTAATTTACAAAGAATGAAAAAAAAAAAAACTTGTATAAATTAAAACAAATTTAATTTTGTCCAAATCTACTACTGCTACTAGAAAATGAGATTAAGCCCTTGTATTATGAAGTGGCGCAAGCTAACAGTTGCGCTGAGAATGATGATGCAAAGTTAAATGGTAAATAAGACCCAACGACGAGTCAAGAGACACTAAGCAGTTGGTGCCATAAGCTCTGGTAGGGTGTGATTTCTTTCAATGGGAAGCCATTGATTGGAATGGGGGGGGGGGGGATGCAAAAGTAAATTTTTTTTTTTTTTTTATCTGGCTCTCACAGACCCCCTGAAACCCATCCACTTAGGGGTCCATGGCTCCCAGGTTAAAGACTTCTGCTTTAGTGTATGGCCAATTTAAATTCTTAGAGGACCATTGCTTCTGAGTGGTTATACTGACATATCAGATCTGACCCACCAGGTGACCATCCCAGTAATAATGTGAAAGTGTATGATGGCATTGTCTCTGTATTAACTGCATATAGGAATCTCAAGCAAGGATGGGATTTCCCTTTAAATGGAAATGCCCCGTAAAGTTTTGTATAACTTGTTTTCAGTTTTCATTTAGGTTTAATTTATCATGCATTGACTCTAATTTATTTTATTCTACAGCTTGTGTAAAAAATACTTCATAAATATCTACATGATCTTTAGCAAAGCAATAATCCCATATATTGAATGTCAAGTTTTCATTTTGCCTTAATTATACTTGTTTATTTTTGTGCACTTTGTTTTGTTCATAATTGTAATTGTTATGTACTGGGTGAATTAGCTGGCAATTTTCCCTATGAAGACTTAATAATTCAGGGCTTCTCAATAGACTTTGTTTTTTGTAATTTTTTTCCTAATTTTTTTCCTAATGTCTTTGCCTATTAAATTGAGAGCACATTGATTCAAATGTGTGCTTTTGTCTTCCTAAAGTCTCTTTTACTGGATACAATAACTGTTGGAACTACTGAGTTAAGATGTCGACATCTCATTTTCAAATTTGTTTTATGTCCTAAATTAATAGATTGTTTAAATTGTGAAACGCCAGCAAGCTTTTCACTGTATATGTAGTGAATATTTAAAAATTAGATCTATGCAATAAAAAAGGAATGTGATGCTTTAAAACCTGGGTCTCTGTTTATTTAACTAATTCTACACAGCGCAAACCTTTATCCATGTAAAAATGCTGAAATTAGGCATGCACTGAGGATCTTAAAGCTGGTCATACACTGATTGCACTTTGTCTGGTCAAGTAGGGATTGCCTGAATTTTGATCTGTGCGTGGCCTCTTCCACTCGACAGAAGTTGACTGTTTAGATATCTTCTATTGAAGGGGCATATTGGATCGACCATGTGTTTTTGTGGTTGGATGGATCTGACTGAAGGAAAAAACGAAATGTACTGTACTATGCAAAAGTTTTAGGCAGGTGTGAAAAAATTCTGTAAATTAGGAATGCTTTCATAAAAAGAAGTGTTAATAGTTTATGTTTTTCAATATAACATAATGGAAAGTGAATTGCCAGAAGAGAAAGCCAAATCGAATCAATATTTGGTGTGACCACCCTTTGCCTTCAAAACAGCATCAATTCTTCTAGGTACACTTGCACACAGTTTTTGAAGGAACTTGGCAGGTAGGTTGTTCCAAACATCTTAGAGAAGCAATTTACAGATCTGTAGATGTAGGCTGCCTCAAACCCTTCTGTCTTTTCATGTAATCCCAGACAGATTCGATGAGATCAGGGCTCTGTGGGGGCCAAATCATCACTTCCAGGTCTTCTTGTTGTTGTTTACACTGAAGGTAGTTCTAAATTACATTGGCTGCATGTTTGGAGTCATTTTCCTGCTGCAGAATACATTTGGGGCCAATCACACACCTCCCTGATGGTATGACATGATGGATAAGTATCTGCCCATATTTCTCAGCATTGAGGACACCATTGATCCTGACCAAATCTGCAACTCCATTTTCAGAAATGCAGCCCCAATAGAACCTTCAAACTGCCTCCTGCTACAGCCAACTATTACCAACTTTGGCCATACTTCTCCTTTAATCTAGTTGCAAAATGTTTTTTTTTTCCAGCTCTTCCTTGTTAGCTTTTCGTTGTCCTGTGCCAACTGTTTTAAAGGTGTGTTACTGCCATCAATTTTAAAATTACCTTTTTTTTTTTTTAAATAAAATTATACATTTTCTTAGTTTAAACATTTGATACGTTTTCAATTTTCTATTGTGAATAAAATATGGGTTTATAAGATTTGCAAATCATCGCATTCTGTTATTACGAAGATTTTACAAAGTCCCAACTTTTTGGAATTGGGGTTGTATTTATTTATATACATGTACATAGACATAGTAATTTTGCAATTTTTTTTCTTCAGCAGGAGAACTGGCACCAGGACCTTTGTGCCTATTCCTTTTTAGTTTTTTTTTTTTTTGGCACAGGGGAATCTGGCACAGCAAGGGTGAGTGTGCAAAAAGGGGTTAAAGGAAATCCGTGGTCACAGCATACATTTTAATTTTAAACCACCGGCATTGTAATAGGATTTCAGTAGTTATGAGTATTTGACAATCAAATTAAACTTGCAAAATCATGTCGCCTTTCAAATTTTGTGCTGCCGTCTCTTTCCACAACCTCTTGGATGCCCTGCATGCTTCTCCTCTGCTGTTTACTTTGAATGTCTAAGGACTATGTATACTATGGTATATTGCTGACTGCAAGCTGAGAAGGCTTAAGAAGGCAGACTCTGAGTTCTGTGACACAGCACAGCCTACTCACAGAACATTGTGAATATGTGTCTAAGAATTCAAGGCAGTAAATGTGCGGGATCCTTCACAAAGTAAATTTACAAATGTCAAGATTGTTCACAGTAGGAGAAGTAGGCTAGAAATAATTGAAATATAATGTGGAAATAAATCAGGGGTGTTTTGTGGAAGCAGTGGGACTGTGTGCAAGATCATAAGTTGGGTCCTCCTGCGTGAGCTAAAATTGGGCTTGGTTTTCATTGAACTGGATATTGACCCTGGCTTAAAGGGACACAGAGTGTAGGAGTTCAGTAGTAAGTGACAAAGAGTTCAGAGGCCAATAGCAAGTGAGGTAGAGTTCCAGGATCAGTAGTAAGTGACACAGTTTACAGGGGTCCGTAGTAAGTAAGGCAGAGTTCAGCAGTAAGTGATCTCCATTCCACAGTACAACCCTCCTCTGCATAACTTACCTGTAGCAGTGAAAATCGGTACCCCTATCTCTATTGCGTATGCGCAAGTTCAGCATTTTTCATTTTCAGCAATTGCTGACATCGCTCAGAAAGAAGCCGAATAGGCCCCACCAGTGCTCAACAAATCCCAGGTGCCAGGTCGCATTTACGGCTAAAAATTGTCTCCTGGCGCCTAAGCCCATTCACTTTTTAGCACCAGGCACAAGCAATTCCTAAAGCCGCTATTCCTCAGCCTATCGAATGCCAGCGCCATGAACGTCGTGCCCATTATCTCTCCGCCCACAGGCCAAAAGTGTGGAATTTCTTCTTCTCTTACTCCCGTGTATTCCAGGCCGCGCACACTGTCGGATCTCAGTTCCAGGTGCAGCTAGCAAGGCTGTTTGGTTCCCGGAGACAGTTTTCCAGCCGGCAAGCGGAGATAGAAAGGGGGTACCGGGAAGATGGCGGAAGAAGAGAGCGGAGTGAGGCGGCCAGCATCTCCCGGTACAGTGACTTGTCCCATGTAAAGAGTGTAGTAGAGGCACACAGACAAACGTGGGTTGCCATTCAGTGCGGGGTTCCTGTGGGAGGTGAGTATAGCCCAGTTCCCAGTGTATGCGGGGAGCTCCTTCCTTCAGGCTCTGCCTTGTACTGCATGTATTCAGGGCTGAGCCCTCTGCTCATCTCTCTCATCCTCTGCTAGGGCCCATTCACACCATGGAAATACAGATATCTGGGCAAACCGTGTACAGTACAGTGCTCAGAGGCCCCAGCTGCTCTGTCATTCCCTCCAATAAAACTGTACTGCCATATGCTGTAGGTGGGAACGCTGGCACTGGTGTGTACAGGATCGTCCCCTCAAGGCCTGATGAGCGGGGCATCAACAGATCCCCCCCCCCCCATAGTGAGAGCTGGGATCAGCGGAACCCCCATGGTAAGCACAGGGATCAGCAGAGCCCCTATGGTAAGTGCAGGGATCAGCAGAACCCCCATGGTGAGTGTAGGGACCAGCAGAACCCCCATGGTGAGTGCAGGGATCAGCAGAACCCCCAAGGTGAGTGCGGGGATCGGCGGAACCCGCATGGGGATCAGCGGAACCCCCAAGGTGAGCGCAGGGATCAATGGAACCCCCATGGTGAGTGCGGGGATCAGCGGAACCCCCATTAAGAGCGCAGAGATCAGCCAAGCCCCCTATGGTGAAGGCGGAGACCAGGGGAGTCCCCTGTGGTAAGCGTGGGGATCATCCCCTATGACAGGGCTCGACAATTAAGCTGGCTCCTAACTTTTAGCTGGCTCCTAGATTTAAAGCAAATTTGTCAATCCCTGGGACACACGTACCAATTAACCCCATCCCTGTTGGGGAAGGAGCCATGGGAGAACAGCTGCAGGGCATCTTTACTATGTAACCTGTTAATTTACACTTTAGTTTCACAGAGAGAAGAAGGGATGTTTCATTCAATCCTCTCCCTCTGGCACTCCCACAGTACCAGATATTTTCTGCGTCACAAACGCTGGATGGATCTTTGATGCAACTGCGAGTGGTAATCCCAGCTGCAGCAAAAATAGAGAACCGGTGTCTCCTTATATTGTGCAATGTGTCAGAACACAGTGGGCCACCCCCCTTGGGGCCCGTGTTCACTGCACACATTGCACCCATAGAGGATAAACCACTAGCTATTACCCCCTAACCGCTCACAAATCCTAGGGTTTATGAGGGTTGGAAACATGCCCCATTTTCTCCTCCTCAATCCCACTGCCACAGCCACAGCCATAATCTTTCTCCCCTTCATGCTCCTCCTGTGCCTGGTGCAGCCTTACAAGGTCAGAGTCAGGATAAAATGGGCCCTGAGACACCAGGAAGTCCTCTTCGTCCTATTACTGCTGTGCCTCCAGTGCCTGTTCTATTACACCCAGCAAAAAAACTTAAAGTGAAACCACACTTGTGGTCACCAATATCACACCACGCAGTTTGTGCTTCAGCAGGAACACTACAGGAATATTATCACAGATATAGGCAATGTCAGTGCAAAATAAAATAACTTCTTATGTACAATGTATTCAGTGCTGTATTTTGGCCTTGGCCAAAAAGGCCCAGGCCTAGGGCGGCACTTTGTAGGGGGGCAGCAAAAAAGCCACCCCCCTCCACCGGAGACTTTTTTGGCCACTGGTTGCTAGAGCCGCCTCTCCCACCTCTCTCTCTCACCCCCTCCTCTCTCTCTCTCCCCCCTCTCTCTCTCTCACCCCTCCTTTCTCTCTCACCCCCTCTCTCTCTCACCCCCCCTCTCTCAACCCCTCATCTCTTACCCCCCTCACCCCCTCTCTTTCTCTCTCTCTCTCTCTCTCCCTCCCTCATTCACCCACCCCCCTCTCTCTCTCTCTCTCTCTCTCATCCCCCCCTCTCTCTCCCTTCCTCATCCACCCCCTCTCTCTTTCTCCCACCCTCTCTTACCCCCCCCCCCCCTCGTGAGATCTCAGCGGTTCATGCTGGGACTTGGAGTTCTTCAATTTTGGAGGGAGTCACATCCGTTAAAAAGGAAGGAGTGGGGCAAATTTACATTTTAGTCTTGCCTAGGGCAGCACAAAACCAAAATACACCATTGACTGTATTGCTAAAAGTATTGGGACGCCTACCTTTACATGCACATGAACTTTAATGGCATCCCAGTCTTAGTCCGTGAGGGTTAAGTTGGCCCACCCTTTGCAGCTATAACAGCTTCAACTCTTCTGGGAAGGCTGTCCACAAGGTTTAGGAGTGTGCCTATGGGAATTTTTGACTGTTCTTCCTGAAGCGCATTGGTGAGGTCAGCACTGATGTTGAAGAGAAGACCTGGCTCGCACTCTGCGCTCCAATTCATCCCAAAGGTGTTCTTTTTTTTTTTTTTATTAAAGATTTTCAACATACAAGGTTAATTATTTCCATCCCTCCCTTGTGAGGGGGGCATAACTATGTGCATAATACAAAAAACAATCTTAAATTTTGGTAGGATCGCCATTTTTATTATATTTATTCTACCCATCCATGATATAGCTCTTGGATTTAATCTATTTATTTCTGTTTTTATTTCGTTCAATAATGGAATGAAATTAGTTCTATATAATTTTTCTGGTGTAGGTGTTAATTTAATTCCCAAATACCTTTAAGTCCTCCCCTCTCCAGACAAAAGGAAATTCAGTTTTTAGCCCATCTCTCTCCTTAATGCTCATTTTGATACTTAATATTTCTGACTTTTGGTTTAAGTCTCTTGCCAGAAGACTTGGTGAACTACATTTCTTTTCTGGACACTCTCCTTAGTTTCCCCTTTCTGGACTGCCGACACCTGTCCACTGACTATCCTACTTTTGGGGTGGCCCCCCTCAGGTGAGGCCTCTGGACACAATCCCCTGTACTCATGATACTGTTTTTCTAGGGTCTCCGGTGTCTCCCCACTCAGTCAGCTCCTGGAGCTCTGGGTTCAGCCCCGTTCCTCTGGCCCTCAGGATGACCACTTGAGGCCACGTGCCACTGCTACAGTGGAGGAGGCAGCCGCCACCCTCCCTCCAGGACTCTGCTCTCCAGCCTAACACCTTTCAGCACATGTGCTCCTGGCTTTTATACAGTGTCCCATAATGCGCCGAGACAGCTGGTCTCTGCCAATCACTGGGACTGTATCAAAGCCTGTGTACTCATTGGTCAGGTTTCCTCCCACTTTCCAACATGCCTCCCTATTGGACCAGTGCAAAACAATATCTAGACCCAATAAATCACACACTGAGCACACAGAACAGACCTAACTCACAGATCCTGCTCTCTGGTAGGCAGAAAGTAATATAGATTTGCCTGCTGCTCCTCTAATAGGCAGACAGAGCCAAAAACTATACTCTCTCACTAGCACCTACCTAGGAGGGTGCTAGAGGAGATTCATCAGACCAGGCAACAAAGGCTCAATAGCCATCTGTCGTATTTTATAGTTCCCATGCCCACTGCTATCATCTTTTTGTTCTCAGCTGAAAAATGAGAGTTTTCTGTAGCTGAACACTTTCATTTCCAAAGTTTGACATGTATATTCAGAGATGTGTTGTTGCTTACTGTTAAATATCAAACGCACAAAACACAAAAAAAGCCAAAATATAATATTAATAAAAAAAACACCTTCTTACTCCACTCAGCACTTACTAATCACTAGCTGATTTTTCTTTTTAGTTTAAGGCCCCTTTCACATGGGCCGATCTGTTTTCACGAACTCCGCTAGCTCAGCGGGGGATCGCTCTGTTGATGCCTGCTGAGCAGGCAGATGACAGGTCCGACTCTGCTCACTGTCCAGAGATGGACCTGTCAGATTCCTGCTCTCCTCTATGAGGAGATCCATGCTGTCTGTTTTCATCCTTTACCATCCGATCTGACCCACTGGATGGATGGCGAACGTATCACCGTATGTCTGTTTTCAGCGGATTTTGTCGGATCGGATGGCAGATGGATGTCAGTGGACACATGTCTGCTGACATCCGCCTCCCCATAGAGTAGAATGGGTGGCCCGATCAGGTCCGTCTGAAAAGCGGACAGGCGGACCTGATCGGTCCGATCGTGTGAAAGGTGCCTAACTAAAAGTCTCAATTCTCAATTTCTTAACCCAAATCACAGGTTGTCTTTCATCTGGTCTGTAGTGTGGAGGGTCCAGTCAGAAGTGCCATCGCTCCTGCTGACACTGCCTGCTAGTTGCCAGAAGTATCAATCACAAAGCCTGTACATGTACAGAGTCCTCCCAATGCCCTCATAGGGTCCCCAATCATTGGAATTTTTTATTTTTTTTTGGTTGGATTCTAAGGCTGGATATATATAATTTTGAACAAGTGACAGTGAGTCAGCTTGAACTGTCACTCACTGTATGTTTGTTGATTTTCATGCCATTAGCTGTAAACTCTAGACCGTACAAGCTGTTAAGCTAGCTATACACCGGTAAAAATTTGTTAAAAAATGTTTGGTTTTTTGGAAGATTTGTTTGATTTTTCTCTGGTTAGTGAAGTCAAATCATTATTTGATTTCAACTGTAATGACAAGTACATTGGAAGGAGCAGGGTGGAAAATTATAGCTGTGAAATGGTTTTCATTTAAGAGATATTGTAATGAAACCTGTTTATTACATCTTGGATTCCATTCAAACAGCTAGTCTGGATGAAATGTTAAGGGCTTTTGAATGAAATTAGCTGACTCAAGGATGGCAAAAAGAATGTTCCGATAAACGATTTTTCTATGATGGTTCAAACAAAAATCTAACCATATACAGTATCTAACAAAAGTGAGAACACCCCTCACATTTTTTAAAAATATTTTATTATATCTTTTCATGTGACAACACTGAAGAAATGACACTTTGCTACAATGTAAAGTAATGAGTGTACAGCTTGTATAACAGTGTAAATTTGCTGTCCCCTCAAAAAAACTCAACACACTATGGTGTCTAAACCATTGGCAACAAAAGTGGGTACACCCCTAAGTGAAAACGTCTAAATTGGGCCCAAAGTGCCAATATTTTGTGTGCCCACCATTATTTTCCAGCACTGCCTTAACCCTCTTGGGCATGGAGTTCACCAGAGCTTCACAGGCTGTCCCTGGAGTCCTCTTCCACTCCTCCATGACGACATCATGGAGCTGGTGGATGTTAGAGACTTTGAGGATGCCCCACAGTTGCTCAATTGGGTTTAGGTCTGGAGACATGCTTGGTAAGTCCATCATCTTTACCCTCAGCTTCTTTAGCAAGGCAGTGGTCGTCTTGGAGGTTTGTTTGGGGTCGTTAATATGTTGGAATACTACCCTGCGGCCCAGTCTCTGAAGGGAGGGGATCATGCTCTGCCTCAGTATGTCACATTACATGTTGGCATTCATGGTTCCCTTCCCTTTGAACTGGAGCTCCCCAGTGCCGGCAGCACCCATGCAGCACCAGACCATGACATTACCACTACCATGCTTGACTGTAGGCAAGACACACTTGTCTTTGTACTCCTCACCTGGTTGCCGCCACACACGCTTGACACCATCTGAACCAAATAAGTTTATCTTGGTCTCATCAGACCACAGGACATGGTTCCAGTAATCCATGCCCTTAGTCTGCTTGTCTTCAGCAAACTGTTTGCGGGCTTTCTTGTGCATCATCTTTAGAAGACACTTCCTTCTGAGAGGACAGTTTTGCAGAGTAATTTGATGCAGTGTGACGCGTATGGTCTGACCACTGACAGGCAGACCCCCCCACCCACCCCTTCAACCTCTGCAGCAATGCTAGCACCACTCATATGTCTACTTCCCAAAAACAACCTTTTGATATGACGCTGAGCATGTGCACTCAACTTCTTTGGTCAATCATGGTGAGGCCTGTTCTGAGTGGAACCTGTCCTGTTAAACCACTGTATGGTCTTGGCCACCATGCTGCAGCTCAGTTGAACTTCCAGTGACCAGTATGAGAGAGTGGAAGACACCCATGCCCGCTTTTGGTCCTACACCGTCCTATTGTGACACATACAGTCATTTGGCTATACATTTTTTACCCCATACAGATTCTATGATGATTGTGCTCCCCCTGGTGGTGGCTGTGTATCTACTCCGGGAGCTGCGATATACGAACAGGGAGGTTTGTTCTTTCCCTGGCTGCCCCCTCCCCTTTGGGGGCGGGGCCACCTGTATATCGGCACCATGCTCCCCCCACGTATGAGCGCCGGTCCAGGTGCTCGTACGTTTTGGCAGGTGTTTTTGATCTGTGGCTGTGGTTGTCAGCATCCGCTGACCTCTACCACTGGATAACATGGGTGCACTCGTTACACCTCTGTCTCATTCCATTCTCATTACCATTCACATGGTGCTCTAGGACTGGATTTGTGTGCCTATGCTTTGGGTCTCCAGGTGAGGTTTATCATTACATTTCCTCCCTCATTGCTGCTACTCCTTTTCTTTCTCTTCGGTCCTTCCTATGGCATTTCACTTCCCATGGATTGTTTTTGTCCCTTCACTATTTTGTCCGAGGCATGTCCTCCTTTTCACTTTATATCTACTTTCAAGTGGACTCACCACTCACTCTTTGTCTCCACCATCACTTTTCATCAATTGGTTTCCTTATTTTGGTCTCTACATCACTTTTCATTTTCCAATCTCTTTTTCACGTCTCACATACTTCCTTTTCACATTCACACACCATATATACATATCTACATTTTTTCTTTTTGGATATCACTATGTGATACAATTAATTTACTTTTCTACCTCATTGAGATGTATATTTATTTACTTCCAGCCTATGCCTTACCACCAAGCAGAAATCTTATGCTCCACAACTCTTACCTCTCACCTGGTTCCCCACTGTGTTCGCCATCGTCTCAAGTCTTGTCAGCTCCCGGGTTAGACTATGGCAGCCCCCATCCTAAGGGAACATGAATCCATCATTCCTCTCTGGGCCATGTGTGAGTGCGATTTCCCTATTTTGGTCTCTCATATAGATGCTGAAATATCACACTCACTGTTCTAACTTTATATACTAACATGTTGTCTACTGTCTTACTTTTAGATTCATTTTATCTCATATATACTCCTGATGAGTGAGCTTACTCAAAACTCACGAAACGCGTCGAGTTATTACAATATATGAGTGCAATTTATGATGTTTATTTGTTACTGTGATGTTATTATGTTACATGCCCATTGTGCTGTATATTTTGATACTATTTATGTACGACTGCATTAATAAAATCTGTCATCTGTTTGCCATCCTACTACTATGGTCACTGATTATTTACACCTCATACAAAGTCCCACCCAAAGGGCACCCCCTCTTTCTCTTATGTCCTCCGACAGTCGCCGCCACTTCATAATCTTCACTAATGGGGTATTGACCTTTGCTCCGTAGGAGTAGCTAGGCAACAAGATTTGTTAATATAAAAGCTTTTAGCATATCACACCCCTAGGGGGCGGTCCCCTCAGTCAATACCTCCCTGCTTCCTGCATTCTCAACTCAGTTTCTTTTTTTTTTTCAAAACAGTGAGGTTTATTGAAATTTTTGGTACAATACAAAAATAAACCGTGCATTGAAACTGCAATCAGGTTCATAACACATTGGGGTACAAAAATACAAATATACAAAATGATCAGCACCGAGAGACAGAACAGACATAGTAAAAAACAAAACAGTAGTCGGTGGCTCTCCGTCGATCCAACCCTCGAACAGAAAATATTGATTTACCAGGGGCGGTCAACATAAAATAGTTACCCACTGCATTACCGAGCCGTATCAGGGCACTGCACCCATTTGTCCCAAATCTTGTTGAACTTCTGAGGGCACCCTCTATGTTTATATAAAAGTTTATGAAATGGGATGACACTATTAACCTCCTTAATCCACAAACCTAGAGTAGGAGGAGTAGGTCTCATCCACCTCCTGGCTATCAGTTTACGTACTATAAACAAAGTTTCCTGAAGAAATATGACAGTGGATTTGGGCATCTCTCCATCTGGGTAAACCCCCAGGAGACACTCCTTAGGGGAGAGTTGCAGAGGAGACCCCATCTTGTCATGGAGGAACGTGACTACTTGTTGCCATAGAGTCTGTAATTGGGGACAGCTCCACAAGAGATGAAAGAAGGAGGCGTCAGGGTCTCCACACATAGGACAAGAAGGGACCAAGTCAGGGTGATATTTGGACAGTCTGAGTGGGGTGAGATAAGCCTGGTGTATTATAAAGGTCTGAGTTAGGCGATCCGACAGTTTTGGCGACACTCTGCGGCACGTCTCCAGGGCATCCTCCCATTCCTCATCCTCCATGGCCCCCACACTGCGCTCCCAGCGGGTCTTAAGTGCAAAAGCCAAGGTGGTCGAGGAAGGTGTGTGAAGTTCAGAGTAGAACATGGAAATAAGGTGACTGGGTGCTGTACTTTTAACAATCTCAAGGGTGGTAACCGATTCTATCTCAGGAGGGCCATCAGGGAATTGAGATCTATAGGCATGGGAGAGCTGTAAGTATCTGTAGTGCATGGGGCCCTGGATCGCAAACTGATCCTGCAAGGCCTCGTAAGACCGCAGACCAGTGGTCGTGGAGATATGGCTAAGGAGAAGAATACCCCTCCCGCTCCATATCGACAGGTCAGGGATGGAAAGGAACTCGCGTAATGCGCTGTTATGCCACAGAGGGGTGAATGTGTGAAATGGAGGGCACCGAAGCCTGGACGCTACCACCTCCCAGATCCGACAATAGTGGTATAGAAGAGATCTGGGGCACAAGGGCTCCGGCGAGCCCCTGACACCCCTAAGGATAACTAGGAGGGGGTCCCCGAGGGGATGAGCCCACCCAGGGCAGAGCAGGGTCAAAAAACGTTCTCTATCTGTTTTATCTATGTGGAAGAACTGGGACAACTGAGCTGCCAGATAGTATAGATTAAAATCCGGCAGGGCCAATCCCCCTAGGTTTGTAGGATTCTTGAGTTTGCGCCAGGAGATCTTGTGCCGGTCAGCACCCCAAACAAAGGTCTTGAGGAGTGATTCCATCTGCTTAAACAGCTTGAGTGGCAGGTAAATAGGAGAGTGCCATACAACATAAAGTATTTTGGGAAGGAGAATCATTTTAATTAAATTGACTCTACCCATCACTCCCAGAGGTAATTTGGACCATACTTGAATTTTAGCCTTAAGCAGAGGGAACAGGGGTTGAACGTTATCCGGGACATAATCTGCTGAGTTAGCTGTCACCTGAATCCCTAAGTATTTAATGCGGGATACACATTGTAGGGCTGGGCTTGCGGGGGTGATTGCCTGTGGGCTCTCGTCAAGCAGGAGAATTTGTGACTTATCCCAGTTTATCTGAAAACCGGAGAATCGTCCATACCGTTCAATTAAAGAAAGGGCCGTGAGTAGGGATTCCCGAGAGTCTTCCAAATATAACAAAGTGTCATCTGCATACATGCTGATTTTCTCCTCCAACGGTCCCCTACGTAGGCCTCGAATCCCGGGATGTGCTCTAATGGCCATCGCCCTCAACTCAGTTTCTAATGCCTAGCTTAGCAGTAGCTGGCTGATCCTGTGCTGGGGCTCTCAGTCTCAGCCTTCTATCCTCTTTTTGATTTTATTTTGAGTATTTTTCTCTTTCTTTTACTAGCTGTTCTTTTTCTCAGCATTAGTTTAGTTTCTTCGGATGAAGATGATCATGTGGAGCTGGGTCTCGGACTGGCCACCCTGGATCCCAGGGCTCAGGGCCAGGGGTTCCCCAGCCTGCCATCGAGCGTTCAGTCAGGTTTCCCTGGCATATTGAATGACCCATCCCTGTTCGCTGCAGGGATGCTGCCTGTGAGGTGGCTACCTCACCGGACGCCATTTGCGGTTTCGCACCGCAGTTCCACTGCGTCCTGGCTGCGACACTCCCTGTCCTCAGTACAGCGGTTTGGTCGCTGGAGAAGGCTCCCCACGCCATCCGGACTGGTAAGTGCAATTCTATGTGGGGACCTGTCTGTTTTGGGTGTCAGTCTGTGACTGTGTGACCCTGCATGTCTGTGTATGTGCTGAGCTCCCTGTCAGATTCCTGTGTGGAATAGCTGCCTTTCTGTGGGCTGCGGGGGGGGGGGGGGGCTCTCCCGCTCTGCTATGTGTACTGTGTGGGCAGACTGGGCTTAGACATGCTATGCGGCGGCCGCTATTGCGGTCCGACATTTTTTTGCGGCAAAATTGTGGTGTCCGGCCCTGTGTGGTAGGGCGCTGTGTTTTGGCGCCAAACGCCGCCATTTTGGCGGCGATCGATCGTACAGCCACATGTTGGCGCCATTTTCTCATTGCCCAAAATTGCCTCAGCCGAGCGGCCATGTTTGTGTAGCCTGCATAGGCTTTAAAGGGCGGTCAGTCATTACATCACTTCCTTTTGCTCTGGGACAGCGATCGGTGGCAACAGCCTGTGTGGTCTCTCCAGGTTTTTACCTTTCCTTATCCTGTATTTCCCTGCTCAGTGTTCTTATCCCTGTGGGGGTCGGTACATATTGTAGTGTGCGGTGGGCTACGCTCGCCGCGGTCTTAAAGGGGCTCTACTCCTTTTTCCTATTATTGCTGGGGCATGGATTCTCAGGATTGCAAGTTTCCTCCCACCCTGGTGGGGGGCCAAGGGGCTGCTGCATCCCCCGAGGGGGCTGATCTGGCTGCTATTGTGGCGAACTTGGCTTCTCAGGTGCAGATGCTAATGGCTGATCGATCCGCAAAACGGCCCAGATTGTCTATTTCCTCTGATTCAGAGGGCGATGGGGCTGCTATGGCTGGAGTGCCCTTCTCAGGGTCTCGTTCATCTCTGGACCTTGGGGGGGGTCTGAGGGTGAGGCTGAGGTAGAAGGGGTTGATAATTCTCCCCCTGCTCGCCTGAAGAGCTTGCACTCATGGATGAGTTGGTTGCTTCTATCAAAGAAACACTGCATTTGCAGGATGAACCATGCCCTCCTGCTTTGATGTCCTCTTATGGGACGCAAAGGAAGCGCAAAACAGCGCAGGTTTTTCCCTGCCCTACGGAATTTCAGCGCGCTGTTGATGAGCAATGGCGCAATTTAAAGAAGTCCTTTACTGTGCCAAGTAAGTTCAAGCTGCGTTATCCCTTTACACCCACCACTGATGAGCGTTGGTGTGTGCCGCCTCAGGTGGATCACGCGGTGGCGGTTTTGAATAAATCTACTGCGATCCCTGCTGAGGATACCCCGGTGTTCCGGGACCCTACGGACAGGAGATTGGAGTCTCTTGCCCGTCATGCTTATACGGTTGCCGGTTCTATGCTGAAGCCTATTTTTGCTTCCATTTTGGCAGCCCAGGCTATTGCGGATTGGACGCAGGTGCTCAGGCGCACCCTGGTGGCTGACTCTGCTCCTTTCGTGCCTTTAGGTCGCAATACAAGGGCAAGCCTTTCAAGGGCCAAGGCTCCCAGAAGAAGCCGTGGGCAGGTAAGCAGAAGTCCGGCCAGTCCGGGTCCGCTGCCCATACCAATTCGGCCTGAAGGGGCGCCCTCACCCGGTTCTGGGGTGGGGGGACGTTTGCTCAGTTTTCTTCAACCCTGGCTGGCCCGCATTCGGGCCAGATGGGTTCAGGAAATCATTCGATCTGGTTACAAGTTCGAGTTTCTCTCTCGGCCGGCGAGCAGATTTTTTCCCTCAAATCTTCAGCTGTCTCCGGAGCGCTTGCAGGATCTGCACCTGGCGGTGCGGGACCTGCGGGCCCAGGAAGTGGTGGTTCCGGTGCCTCATCGGGACAGATTTCGGGGGTTCTACTCCACTCTGTTCACTGTGCCCAGAAAAGAGGGCAAGGTACGTCCGATTCTGGACTTGAAAGCTCTGAATCGCTTTGTGCGGGTTCGCAAGTTCCGCATGGAATCCCTGCGCTCGGTGGTGGCTGCCCTGGTTCCGGGGGAATTCATGGCCTCCATCGACTTAAAGGATGCGTACCTTCACATCCCCATTTTTGAGGGTCACCAGAGGTACCTTCGATTCGCCATTGCGGAGGATCATTACCAATTCGTGGCGTTACCCTTCGGTCTCGCTTCGGCTCAGCGGGTTTTCACCAAGGTGCTTGCGCCGGTCCTGGCTTTGTTGAGAGCCCAGGGCATCTCTGTCTTGGGGTATCTAGATGATATCTTGATTCAAAAGTCGACGCTGTGTCCGTCGGTTCGTCTTCCCTACCTGGGGATGGTCCTGGACTCTGTTCAAGCGAAGGTCTTCCTGCCGGAAGACAAGCTCCGGACACTTCAGGACGATGTCAGGTCCCTCAGGGACACTCAGTGCTCGTCCATCCGGACATGTATGAGGTGTCTGGGATTGATGGTCTCGGCTTTCGAGGCGATTCCCTTCGCCCAGTTTCACACACGGGATCTTCAGGCGGAGATCCTGGCCAAGTGGGACGGGCGTCCGCAATCTCTGGATCTGCGGATTTCGTTGAGCCGCCTCACCCGAAGGGGTCTTTTATGGTGGCTCCAGTCCCCGGCGGTGTCGGGGGGCAAGTCCTTTCGTCCTTTGTCGTGGACGGTGATCACCACGGATGCCAGCCTGTCGGGCTGGGGTGGTGTTCTGGGCGTTCTATCCGCCCAGGGAACTTGGTCGGGGGAGGAATCCTCCCTTCCGATCAACATTTTGGAATTGCGAGCGATAAATCTCTGCCTTCTGCGTTGGACGGACAGGCTTCAGGGCCGTCCGGTTCGGGTGCAGACGGACAATGCCACAGCGGTGGCCTACATCAACCACCAAGGGGGCACCAGGAGTGCCCGAGCGGCTCGAGAAGTAGCCGACATTCTGTCTTGGGCCGAGACGCACGTCCCGGCGATATCTGCAGTTCACATTCCGGGAGTGGAGAACTGGCAGGCGGATTATCTGAGTCGCCAGACCCTGGACCAGGGAGAATGGTCCCTTCACCCGGATGTCTTTCAGATGTTGTGCGCGAAGTGGGGTTCCCCAGATGTGGACCTGTTTGCGTCTCGTCTAAACAACAAGGTGGAAAGGTTCGTAGCAAGGACGCGCGATCCTCGGGCAGACGCCTCAGACGCGTTAGTGGCGCCCTGGCATCAGTATCGCCTGATGTATGCCTTTCCACCGATTCAGCTGCTGTCCAGACTCCTTCGCAGGTTGGTCTCGGAACCACACACGGTGATTCTGGTGGCGCCGGACTGGCCTCGCCGGTCTTGGTACGCAGACCTCGTGAATCTGGCGGTCGACGCTCCGTGGCGTCTGCCTCTTCGAGAAGATCTCCTGTCTCAAGGACCGATATTCCATCCTGCTTTACAGTCGCTGGCTTTAACGGCCTGGCTGTTGAAAGCCAGGTCCTGAAGGATAGGGGTCTCTCCTCTGAGGTCATTCCCACTTTGATCAAGGCTAGGAAGGCCTCTTCGGGGAAGATTTACTACCGTACTTGGAAGGCGTATTTTGCCTGGTGTGAGTCCAGGGGGTACTCCCCTCGCTCATACTCGGTATCGAGAGTGTTGGCCTTCCTTCAAACGGGCGTGGACCAGCGTTTGGCGTTGGCCACGATTAAGGGTCAGATTTCTGCGCTGGCCGTTCTCTTTCAACGCCCTGTGGCGTCTAATTCTTTGGTTAGCACCTTTGTTCAAGGGGTGCGGCACTTGGCCCCTCCTTGGAGGGATCCTTTACCTCCATGGGACTTGAACCTTGTTCTGTCCATGTTACAGCATGCTCCCTTTGAGAAGATCAGGGAGATCTCGTTGTCTCTGTTGTCCAAGAAGGTTGCCTTTTTGGTAGCGATCACTTCGGCTCGCAGGGTGTCGGAGCTGGCGGCCTTCTCCTGCAGCTCTCCCTACTTGGTGATTCACTTGGATAAGGTGGTCTTACGACCTAACCCTTCTTTTCTTCCGAAGAGGATCTCGGAATTTCACCTCAATGAGGACATTGTCTTGCCTTCGCTTTGTGCGAAGCCTAGGCATCCAAAGGAGGTGGCTTTGCATTCCTTGGATGTTGTTCGGGCGATCAGGGTTTACCTGTCATCGACAAAATCCTTCCGCAAGTCGGATTCTCTATTTGTCCTTCCAGAGGGTCCTCGGAAGGGCATGGCAGCGTCGGCTGCGACCATCGCCAAATGGATCAGACAGACCATTGTGCAAGCCTATGCTTTGAAGGGGAAGGTTCCTCCTTTCCCTGTGAAGGCGCACTCTACCAGGTCTCTGAGTACGTCTTGGGCCTATCGTCATCAGGCTTCTGTGGCCCAGGTGTGTAAGGCGGCGACTTGGTTGTCCGTTCACACCTTCTCCAAATTTTACAAAGTGGATGTTCAGGCATCGGCAGATGCTTCCTTTGGCCGTAAAGTTCTTAGTGCGGCAGTGCCGTAGGGTCCCTTGTTTGAGTCCTTGGCTGTTGGGGTATTTTTACCCCTAGGTTACTTGTTCTTTCCTGGGTTGTTGCTCCTGTTGAGCACGTTTTTTCCTGTTGCCCAGTTGGTTCTCTTACTTTGGTAAGGTTCCTTTCTCTGCTGTGGGTACTGCGTTGCTTTAGGCGCAGCTGCGTTTTTCCCACCCCTCATGTCTACACTGCTCTGGGACGTCCCCATTAGTGAAGATTATGAAGTGGCGGCGACTGTCGGAGGACGTAAGAGAAAACGGAATTTTTGTAAAATCTTACCGTAAAATTCCTTTCTCTGAGTCCTCCGACAGTCGCCGCCCCCGCCCCTCTTTTGGGGTTTGTTTATGTACTCTACTACTATGCTACTGAAACTGAGTTGAGAATGCAGGAAGCAGGGAGGTATTGACTGAGGGGACCGCCCCCTAGGGGCGTGATATGCTAAAAGCTTTTATATTAACAAATCTTGTTGCCTAGCTACTCCTACGGAGCAAAGGTCAATACCCCATTAGTGAAGATTATGAAGTGGCGGCGACTGTCGGAGGACTTAGAGAAAGGAATTTTACGGTAAGATTTTACAAAAATTCAGTTTTTTCTTGTATTGATTCGGGATGGAGGTGTTTACATTGGACTGTGTGAGACCATTTTTATTCAATTGCTTGTACCCGGGTGGAAGACACCCATGCCTGCTTTTGGTCCTACACCGTCCTATTGTGACACATACAGTCATTTGGCTATACATTTTTTACCCCATACAGATTCTATGATGATTGTGCTCCCCCTGGTGGTGGCTGTGTATCTACTCCGGGAGCTGCGATATACGAACAGGGAGGTTTGTTCTCTCCCTGGCTGCCCCCTCCCCTTTGGGGGCGGGGCCACCTGTATATCGGCACCATGCTCCCCCCACGTATGAGCGCCGGTCCAGGTGCTCGTACGTTTTGGCGGGTGTTTTTGATCTGTGGCTGTGGTTGTCAGCGTCCGCTGACCTCTACCACTGGATAACATGGGTGCACTCGTTACACCTCTGTCTCCATTACCATTCACATGGTGCTCTAGGACTGGATTCCTGTGCCTATGCTTTGGGTCTCCAGGTGAGGTTTATCATTACATTTCCTCCCTCATTGCTTCTACTCCTTTTCTTTCTCTTCGGTCCTTCCTATGGTGTTTCACTTCCCATGGATTGTTTCTGTCCCTTCACTATTTTGTCCGAGGCATGTCTTCCTTTTCACTTTATATCTACTTTCAAGTGGACTCACCACTCACTCTTTGTCTCCACCATCACTTTTCATCAATTGGTTTCCTTATTTTGGTCTCTACATCACTTTTCATTTTCCAATCTCTTTTTCACGCCTCACATACTTCCTTTTCACATTCACACACCATTCATCACTCATTTGACACAGCACTGTATCTGTCCCATTTCCTGAACTGTCAATTGATTAGATTCTAGAATATCCACCTAGATCCAACCTACTCTTGTTGTATACATCATCTGCTTGGATTGGTTTATTATCCATATAGTTATACATATCTACATTTTTTATTTTTGGATATCACTATGTGATACAATTAATTTACTTTTCTACCTCATTGAGATGTATATTTATTTACTTCCAGCCTATGCCTTACCACCAAGCAGAAATCGTATGTTCCACAACTCTTACCTCCTCACCTGGTTCCCCACTGTGTTCGCCATCGTCTCAAGTCTTGTCAGCTCCCGGGTTAGACTATGGCAGCCCCCATCCTATGGGAACATGAATCCATCATTCCTCTCTGGGCCATGTGTGAGTGCGATTTCCCTATTTTGGTCTCTCATATAGATGCTGAAATATCACACTCACTGTTCTAACTTTATATACTAACATGTTGTCTACTGTCTTACTTTTAGATTCATTTTATCTCATATATACTCCTGATGAGTGAGCTTACTCAAGACTCACGAAACGCGTCGAGTTATTACAATATATGAGTGCAATTTATGATATTTATTTGTTACTGTGATGTTATTATGTTACATGCCCATTGTGCTGTATATTTTGATACTATTTATGTACGACTGCATTAATAAAATCTGTCATCTTTTTGCCATCCTACTACTATGGTCACTGATTGTTTACACCTCATACAAAGTCCCACCCAAAGGGCACCCCCTCTTTTTCTAGTATGAGAGAGTGAGAGCGATAACACCAAATTTAACACCTGCTCCCTATTCACACCTGAGACCTTGTAACGCTAATGAGTCACATGACACCAGGAAGAGAAAATGGCAAATTGGGCCCAATTTTAAAATTTTCACTTAGGGGTGTACTCACTTTTGTTGCCAATGGTTTAGACATTAATGGCTATGTGTTGAGTATTTTTGAGGGGACAGCAAATTTACACTGTTATACAAGCTGTACAATCACTACTTTACATTGTAGCAAAGTGTAATTTCTTCAGTGTTGTCACATGAAAAGATATAATAAAATATTTACAAAAATGTGAGAAGTGTACTCACTTTTGTGAGATACTGTATGACTAGCTTAACCAGTATGTTAAGCTGAAGGTGAATCTTTTTTCCTATTGACATGCTCGTCTGTATTTTTTAGATCAAAAATAATAAAATTCATTGAAAAGGAGACTATAATACATTAAAATCCCATAAGGCAAGCTGTTCCTATACTGTTGCGACCACCATGCCTGTACAATAATTCCACATTCGAAGTAATTTGATCATCCACCTTCTCCATTTTGACATTTGGTAAAACAACTGAAAATCTTTACTATGTCTGCATGCTTTATGTGTTGAGCTGGAACCACATGATTTGTACCTCTTGGCAATCCATTTCCATAAGTTCTACTCCTTGACAGTCCATTTTTTATAAACTGTACACCCTAGCAGCCCATTTCCATAAATTATACACCTTGGCAACCTATTTCCATAACTTTTACCTCTTGGCAGTCCATTTCTGTAAATTGTACCCTTCGCAGCCCATTTCCATAAATGGTACCTATTGGCAGCTAATTTCCATAAATTGTACCCCTTGCCAGGTAATTTCCATAAACGTTACCCTTGGCAGCCCATTTCTATACACTGTGCCCTTTGTAGCCAATTTCCATACATTGTACCCTTGGCAGGCCAATTCCATAAATTGGACCCCTTGGCACCCCATTTCCATAAATTGGACCCCCTGGCAACCCATTTCTATACATTGTGCCCTTGGTAGCCAATTCCCATAAATTGAACCCCTTGAAAGCTCAATTCCATAAAGTGTACCCCGTGCAGCTGTGCCTTTGAGAACATCCTTTGATGACGAAACGCAGCAGGCACGTCAAGGCGCATGCAAGCACGCACATGCCGTGGCCATTTTGATTTGTCTTTCTTTTACTACTGACATTTGAGTAGCTGTACCCCACTTTTCAATAAAAGTCCATTACATATTACACTATGTGAGCTTCCCTTCCTTTGGAGGTTTACATGTATGGGAGATGACTATTGGCAGAGACTTCTGAGTAACCTTTCACCCGGCTTCCAATTCCATTGGGGGTTATGACGAGACGGATGATTGCCGTTCAGCTGCTGGCTCTATGAGATCCTCATCACTTGCTCGTTTGACCACTCATTCACGTGAGGGTCCACTAGCTCTGGTAAGTGCTTTGGGTGTGTGGAGCACGGTGGTGAAATTATCAGAGGGCTTGGAATTTTATTTATTTATTCTGGCAGCGGGATTTCTACATCTACTTCCACTTCATTCCTCCCAAACATCTATTCACTGAATGGACTTTTGCTGGGCTTTATTTATCAAAACTGAGGACTGGCATATTATTATCTTTAGAATGAGGAATTTTCTGTATTGTAATTGATTATGTACATCTTATGGTGCTGTTTTTATGTCCCTATTTGTGTGCCCTTCATAGTGGGTATATAGTGCATATTTACTTATGGCGCTGCACTTTTTATTTATTTAAATCTTTTAGAATGCAGAGGTCAAGAGTAAAACCCACAGAACAAGACACAGAGTGCAAAGGTCAGGAGTATGCAACATAGCCCTGACTGCTGGTCATTGGGGGGGACACAAAAGTCATGGTGTCAGCAGTCAGTGGGAGGAAAAAATTCTAAGGCCTCAGCGGTCAGTGGAAATGAAAGGTTAGTGTGACCAGTGGGTAAAACAAAATCCCTATCGTCAATTTCATTGAGAAGACTTATTCCCTACACTCCCTCCTTTCCCAGGCCCATTCACACCATGGCTTTCTAGTAACACAGGTTAGGGTCATTGGTGCATTTATTGTAAATAACACCCCAATGCACCTTCCTAATGCAAATGAGTGATAGATGGCCCCTTCACAATGTTGTTTGCAGCCCCTATAGAATGTATAGGTGATCACTGTACAATGAAGTGCAATATTCCAGCCCAATAGAATGTACATACAGTACATGTGAGAGACAAGTGAAAAAGTATAACTAGTGACTAGATAAAAGAGTTGCAGCTTCCCGTGAGATACCACAAATATAAATAACAATACAAGCTGCGCTTAAGATTAATAATAATAAATGGAAAGTGAATAACCAAAAAATTGAATATGGAATTAGCACTAAGTAAACAATATACTTGAAACGTACAGTATTAAAACGCACATATAAAGTGACTAAAAAAGTCCAAGTAATCAATAATAAATGTTATATTAAAACACGTAAATAACTGAAGGAAAAGTCTCAAATTGTGAATAGTGAATACAGATGAAGTATATCAATACTTGAAATATATATAACGGACACATGGTGTGTTGTCCTCCACCGCCTGTACACCAATCCACCACCACATGCAAGTCTGCTTACCAGATGGCACAGGTAATGAAGCCAAATAGCCACTACAGGAGGATCAAGGTACACCGATATTCATATGACTCAACAGGACATCCGACCAGATGGAGATGCAGGAGACACCTACTACCAAGGTGGAGGGCAGTGAAGACCACTTGTATATCACCGCTCATCCCGCACACTCACAGGTCCAGGGGTCATGAAACATCCACCATATAAAAGAGTAATAGGGGCCCCATAGTGTAAAACAGCTTCAACATTTAGTAAAATAAAAGAATCACACTTACATAATATAAATCAATTCGCGCTAAAATGATGTAAGCCGGACGGCTTATCGCTCTGCCCTTTCTTCCGGGTAACGGAAAAAATTGTATAGGAGAAAAAAAGGACTGTGCAGAATCCGTATTTAACAAACAGCGCACAGAAGCCCCTCTTTAGTCTAAACTCTAGAGACTTTCCCTTAAGGCACCTTTTAAAGGTGGGAGCCATGCCAATGATTAACCAATGATAAATAAATATACATACGAATCTAATATACAGATATAAAATCCAAAATTAAAGACAAAAATAAAAAAAGCCAAAAAGAGAAAAACAAAAAAACGGAGAAAAAACAAAAAGAGGATTAAAGGTATATCTAATTATAATTATATAAAATTAGATAAAAAAAGGAATAAATGAATTAGCAGTAATAAAAAATTAACAGTAATACAAAATTAAAAGAAAGACTAGAGATCCGTGATTCAAAGGGAGTTCACACAAGGCCAACATAAAGACATATAAACAGCAAACATAGGGGTATTAAAAAGTCACACCAACAGCCATATCATGAATTATCAATGAAGGCGTTGACAGCTACGTCCACGTTTAAACCAAAAGGCGCAAAAGTCTTCACCTTATGTATCCAAGACATCTCTAACCTAGACAATCCTCTCACTAGTGGTTCACCTTGCCAGTGAGGGCTGAACTTATCAATAGCCAAAATAATGGTGTTGCTAGGATCTTTATTATGAACAAAAATAAAGTTTGGAAAGGGAATGTTGTTTAAAGCCTTTCCTAATGTTAGCTATGTGCTCATTCAAACGCACCTATAAGGGGCACTTGGTCCTCCCTATGTATTTGGAACCCACAGGAGCATTGTAGAAGATACACAACTCCTGTACTAGAACAAGAAATAAAGGGTTTTATCGTATAAGATACTCCAGTACTAGTAGACACAAAATCTTTGATGTTTCTCTGTCTACATTTGTAAAGCGAACATACCTGACATCTATTACATCGATAGTAACCTATAAGGTTGTGGAAAAAACTTGGTCTAGTGGCCAAACTGTCATGGAGGGTTAAGGTTCCCCTAAATATAACTCGGGGTTTGGCAGGTAGGGCCTTGCACGGACACCTGGATGTCCGTGTTCGGCAGGTTCGGCCGAACTTGAAAAAAAAGTCCGGGTCCGTGTCCCGAACTTTACCCGGACACCGAACCCCATTGAAGTCAATGGGGACCTGAACTTTCAGGCACTAAAATGGCTCTAAAACACCAATGGAAAGGGCTAGAGTGCTGCAAATGACAGCAAAACGTAGTTAAGAGCATGGCAAGTGCTCTGCAAACAAATGTGGATAGGGAAATAACTTAAAACAACAAAAAAAAACAGAAAAATAAAAAAAATCCTTCATCTGTGAAGGACGAGGCCCATATGGAGTAGGAGGGAGGTTGAGGTGGTGGTGGATGTGGCGGTGTAGGTGGAAGCGGCGGTGGAGGAGGACGAGGTAGCCAACACTGCTTTTTTTCAGTCATTTTAAATGAGGGTACACCCCAAAAGAGTGAGAAAGATCAAAAATATAACAATGGCTGGGTAAGGTCGGTATCCATCTCTATTCTGCACAAGGTACGGAAAAGTCCTGTGGGATACATGCCTGGTTCATTTTAATGAACGTGAGCTTGTCCACATTGTCTCTGGACAGGCGGCTGCGCTTGTCTGTGATAACGCCCCCAGCCGTGCTAAATACACGTTCAGATAATACACTGTCTGCAGGGCGCGCCAGCACCTCCAAGGCGTAAAGGGCAAGCTCAGGCCATGTGCCCAATTTGGAGACCCAGAAGTTGAAGGGGGCAGACCCGTCATTCACTACATGTAGGCGTGTGCACACATACTGCTCCACCATGTTGGTGAAATGCTGCCTCCTGCTAAGACGTTCCATATGAGCTGCTGGTGCTGCTGTTTGTTGTGGCGTGCTGACAAAGCTTTTCCACATTTCGGCCATGCTAACCCTGCCTTCTGAGGTGCTGGCGGTGCCCTGGTTGCGTTGGCAACCTCTTCCTCCTCCTCCTCTGCCTTGGCCTTGTGCTTCCACTGTGGCCCTGCTGTCAGGTGGGAATGCCAGCGTGCGCTTGTACTCACGCATCTTGCGATCGCGCTCCAGTGAGTGAATTAAGGACGGTACGTTGTCCTTGTAACGGGGATCCAGCAGCGTGGCCACCCAGTAATCAGCACAAGTTAGAATGTGGGCAACTCGGCGGTCGTTGTGGAGACACTGCAGCATGTAATCGCTCATGTGTGCCAGGCTGCCCAGAGGCAACGAAAGGCTGTCCTTTGTGGGAGGTGTATCGTCTGTGTCCTCTGTATCCCCCCAGCCACGCACCAGTGATGGCCACGAGCTGGCCTGGGTGCCACCCTGCTGTGAACATGGTTCCATCTCCTCCTCCTCATCCTCCAGAACTGTTCCCCTGCTGGACAATTGTGTCCCTGGCGTTTGTCGGTGCAGGGAATGACTGCCCTGAAAGCCTTGGAAATGTTACCTCTTCATCCTCCTCCTCCTCCTCATCCTGTGCCACATCCTCTTCCATCATTGCCCGAATCGTTTTTTGAAGGAGGCATAGAAGTGGGATAGTTAAGCTGACAACGGCGTCATCGGCACTGGCCATGTTGGTGGAGTACTCAAAACAGCGCAACAAGGCACACAGGTCTCGCATGGAGGCCCAGTTATTGGTGGTGAAGTGGTGCTGTTCCGCAGAGTGACTCACGCGTGCGTGCTGCAGCTGAAACTCCACTATGGTCTGCTGCTGCTCGCCCAGTCTTTCCAGCATGTGGGCACGTCACATATGAGGCGGTGAGCGGGAAGGCCGAAGTTACGCTGCAGCGCTGACAGGCGAGCAGCAGCAGGGTGAGAACGCCGAAAGTGCGCACAGATGGCCCGCACTTTCTGCAGCAGCTCTGACATATCGGGGTAATTTTTAAGGAACCTCTGCACCACCAAATTCAGCACATGCGCCAGGCAAGGGATGTGCGTCAAACCGGCTAGGCCCAGAGCTGCTATGAGATTTCGCCCGTTATCGCACACCACCAGGCCGGGCTTGAGGCTCGCTGGCAGCAAGCACTCATTTGTCTGCTGTTCCATGCTCCTCCACAACTCCTGCGCGGTGTGTGGTTTTTCCCCCAAACAGGCAAGTTTTAAAACTGCCTGCTGTCGTTTACCCCTGGCTGTGCTGAAGTTGGTGGTGAAGGTGTTACGCTGACCGGATGAGGAGGCGGTAGAGGATGAGGAGTAGGAGGAGTTCGGAACAGGAGGCAAACTGAAGCGCCCTGCAATCCTCGGCGGTGGAAGGAGATGCGCCAAACAAATTTAAAAAGGTGTATCTCACATGTACCGATACAGACTATGCCGTAATTTAATTTTTTACACTCAAACAGGGTGTATATTGAATAGCGGAATAGAAAATATTTTATAAAACAGTGTATCTCACACGTACAAACACAGACTAGGCCCCGATTACAATTTTTTGTACCCTAAAGGCAGGATGAGTATGATGAGTAGGAGGAGTTTGGAACAGGAGGCAAACTGAAGCACTCTGCAATCCTCGGCGGTGGAAGGAGATGCGCCAAACAAATTTAAAAAGGTGTATCTCACATGTACCGATACAGACTATGCCGTAATTTAATTTTTTATACTCAAACAGGGTGTATATTGAATAGCGGAATAGAAATTTTTTTATAAAACAGTGTATCTCACACGTACAAACACAGACTAGGCCCCGATTACAATTTTTTGTACCCTAAAGGCAGAATGAGGATGAGGAGTAGGAGGAGTTCGGAACAGGAGGAAAACTGAAGCACCCTGCAATCCTCGGCGGTGGAAGATGTGCCCCAAAAGATTGGAAGGTGTATCTCACACGTACCGATACAGACTATGCCGCAATTTAATTATCTTTACCCCAAAGGGTGTCGATTGAATAGCGGAATAGAAAAAAAATTATAAAATGGTGTATCTCACACGTACAAACACAGACTAGGCCCCGATTACATTTTTTTGTACCCTAAAGGCAGGATGAGGATGAGGAGTAGGAGGAGTTCTGAACAGGAGGCAAACTGAAGCACCCTGTAATCCTCGGCGGTGGAAGATGCGCCCCAAAAGATTGGAAGGTGTATCTCACACGTACCGATACAGACTATGCCGCAATTTAATTCTTTTTACCCCAAAGGGTGTAGATTGAATAGCGGAATAGAAAAATGTTTATAAAACGGTGTATCTCACACGTACAAACACAGACTAGGCCCCGATTACAATTTTTTGTACCCTAAAGGCAGGATGAGGATGAGGAGTAGGAGGAGTTCGGAAAAGGAGGCAAACTGAAGCACCCTGCAATCCTCGGCGGTGGAAGATGCGCCCCAAAAGATTGGAAGGTGTATCTCACACGTACCGATACAGACTATGCCGCAATTTAATTCTTTTCACCCCAAAGGGTGTAGATTGAATAGCGGAATAGAAAATATGATATCAAAAGGTGTATCTATCTCACACGTACAGACCCAGACTAGGCCCTGATTACTATTTTTTTGTACCCCAAAGGCAGGATGAGGAGTAGGAGGAGTTCGGAACAGGCAGGAGGCAAACTGAAACACTCTGCAATCCTCGGCGGTGTAAGATGATCCCAAAAATTGGAAAGGTGTATCTCACACGTACCGATACAGACTATCCCGCAATTTAATTATTTTTACCCCAAGGGTGTAGATTGAATAGCGGAATAGAAAATATGATATAAAATTGGTGATTTTTCAATAGCACATGTGAACACAGCAGTGTCTTATGTCAGTCAGCTCTGCTGCAGGATATGAAGGGAAAAAAAAAGAAAATTCGCCTTTAAGAATTGTAATTTTTAAATAGATTAGTACAGACTATGCCACAATTTAATTTTTTTTAACCCAAAAGGGTGTATATTGAATAGTGGAATAGAAAAAAGTGTATAAAATTTAAAATCACTCAATAGCACATGTGAACACAGCAGTGTCTTATCACAGTCAGCACTGAAGCAAAAACGCTGCACACAACTGACTGATAAAAATAGATTTTTTTCTCCCTCCTCCTCCTCCTCCTCAGCGGGCTTAACTGAGGGCAAAAAGATTGTGTTCACTGCACCACCCCCCCACACAGCAAAATCTATGTAGAACACTGACCCTGCCTATTCTCCAGCCTGTCCCTAATATGATCGATAAGATCGTTCACTGGCAATGCACAACCCCCCACACAGCAAAATCGATGTAGAACACTGACCCTGCCTATTCTCCAGCCTCGCCCTAAAATGCTCTAATAACTCTCCCTGCCTGCACTCCGACCTGACCCTGCATTATTTTCGGACAAAATTTTTCACAGAATCACTGTCTTTCCCTAATCAGCAGCCAGCACGTATGATGTGTGCTCTGTCCCTAAACTACAGCAGAATGACGCAGCGCGCTGGGGCTCTCGAACTTATAAAAACATGGTCACATGCTTCAGATGGCCAATCACAGCTACTAATACATTAGTAGGCATGGCTGGGATGGCTTAAGGCACACCAGTTAAACGCTTGTTGATTAGCTGTTGAAAGCCCGCCATTAAAAGCGCGCCATTACATACAAAACAGGAAATAAAATGACCGGTAACAAAAATCCAATTATTCGGTACGAACACGAATAATACAGTCCGTGTTCGTTCAACACTAGTCGTGAGCACTAAATCAAGTTTGCCCTGGATCAGATATCAATCAGAGGACTTTGTATAGGGGGGACTTTGCGATGATAGGGGACTCTGATCTAAAGTAGGGGCTCTGATGTGATGCAGGGCTCTTGTATGATAGGGCCTCTGACTCTGTGATGTGGGGACTCTGATGTATTTGGGGGATTTGCTGACCAGCAGTTTAACTTTTACTGCTGGTCAGTGGCTCTGTTGTTCCTCTGCAACATACCCGTACGCTGCAGCAGAACCTCCAGGTTTACAGGCACATGCACCCCCTGCTGCTTATACTGTGTTTGGACACAGTAAGAGTTTGTGAGCAGGATCACAGCCAATGATTTTTGGTGTGAACCTGCTAATAGCTGTGGCCAACCACAGGTAAGGTAGGAGGTTCTTAAGAAAGAGGGTTCTTACATCCCCGAAGTGCTAGTTTTTCCTCCTCTCTTTTTCCTCACCAGGGTCTGGTTTAGCTACCCTTTTCATTACTCCGATCTGTTTACGGAACTCCTGTATGTATTTATGAACATCAGCTTTTATACGTTTTAAGTGTAGCTCACTGTACTTATATGTATGCATGTATTTTTGATGGTGTGATTTAACATTGGAGCAAATATCTTTAATGTATTATGCTTGATGTGATATGACATACTTTGATATTTATATTGTTTAATTGTATTGTAAATTTATTGCTAAAGCATTTTTGTTATGTGATGTGCTTACTATGTATATTTCAAATTATTGTACTAACAGTTTGATACACGCTGAAGAGGTTTAAAGTTTAAACACTCTAAATAATAATACATTTTTTGTTGCTAAATAGTATAGTTAATAATGGTGTGAAGAAATGTATTGCTAATTACCTGTAAAGTTAGTTCCTAAAATATCTCAAAAAAGGTACACTAGTGAGGAGGCGTACAGGATTCTGAGCATCAGAGATGAGAGCAAAGGGGTGTCCTCACTGTCAGAATCAGGCTCAGAATACAAACTTGTAGAAAGTAGCGGCACCCTGAAAGCTAGCTCGGACGATGGTGAAGAGGTCCCTGCTAAAATCAGGCGTACCCGACCCCTGGCCTTATAGGCACCAGCACTACAGTATCTCATGGCGAACTGGCCAGAACATTGCAGTACAGGTTGGTGTGGTGGCTATCCATCATAGCAGAATGTATCGGCAGCCAACAAGAATTCAAGCACAGGCCCTTAGAGCCCATAGTAGCCTTTCAGAGGTGCTTGCAAACCCCAATTAGCTGTCTTTAGATTCAGCAGCACCGGTTATCCCCCCATTCACAGCCCAGCCAGAGGTTCAGGTGGAAAAAGCCAACTTAGCCCTTTTTTTAAGCTGTTTATCACCGAAGACCTATTTTGATTGTGGGACAAAGTATAGTTTATGACCCATGGTACATTGCCACCAACTCAAATTCATACCTTACCAGGCCATTTGAGTGGAAATCTATCACAGCTTCTGAATTTAAAACTTTTTTTGTCCTGACCCTTTACATGGGCATTACAAAAAAGAATGAATTGAAGTTATATTGGTCCACAGGCCCGAATAATCATATGCCCGTGTTCTCTGCTGCAATGGGCGGGGAAAAATATGAGATAGTAGTGCTTTTTTATGCATTTCAGTGATAATAACCTCTATCATCCCCAGGGTGACCCTGACTATAATCAATCTCATAAATGACTTGTCCCAGAAATTTGCAGATCTGTATATGCTCCAACAAAACATCTGAATAGATGACTTCCCGGTACCTTTTACTGGCAGGCTTGCAATCAAGCAATATCTTCCCTGCAAGCGTTCCAGATATGGGGTGAAAATGTATAAGCTCTGTGAGAGGGCCAGAGGTCATACCTACCGCTTAAACATTTATGAGGGAAAATACACTAAAGCCGAGCCCCCCCCAGATGCCCAGACTACATGAGGAGCAGTGGTAAGATACCGTGGGACTTGGTGTCACCCTTGTTCCATATGGGATACTATTTGTACATACATAAACAACTTTTAAACAAACATGCCACTTTTTAGATGTTTGTTCCTTCAAAAAATTGGCTGCTGTGGCACCATGTGACCTAATTAAATGGTGTCCAATGGCTCGTTAACACCCCACTTAGAAAGGGGGGTAAGCCTGCTTGCAAAATGAAGAACTACTAGCAGTAAAATGGAAGGAAAAACGTGGTGTATTCATCCTGTCTTCCATTCACCCAATCACAACAGTCCAAGTTAACATGGAGTCTGGTGCCATTGAAAAACCTCTCTGTATCCACTAATCTAATCTAAATATGGAAGCTGTAGCCAAATGATAAATCCGTATTTAGCCTCCTGCAGAGCTAGACACTGGTACAAAAAAGTGTCTATATATTTATTTCGATTGGCTGTATACAATGCATTTGTTATTTACAAAGTTACTGGAAGAACTGGATCCTTCTGAAATGATCACATCTTAGCCCTTTTGTTTCCAGGAAGGAGCTGTGGCCCAAGCCCAAATCCAGATGCACTTAGCCAGCTGCATGAGAGGCATTTTTCAGATATCTTCCAACCTACCCCAACACAAAACAGTTGTCATGTCTGCGGTAAATAATAATAAGGAATAAGATGTGACACCTGTTTTTTTTTTTGTCCCTTCTTTCCTGGCCAATCTGGACTGCTTCTGTCACTACCACACCGTAGTGAACTATTAGGTACAGCGTGGCACAGTATAGGGGTCCACACAAGTCTGCTGTTCATGAATCTAAAAATGTTAGGTAGTCAGCAAACTGTCTATCACATTTTGAGAGACCCTAAAATCAAAGGCTGGAAAAGTTATTGTTCTGAAAAGTTAAGTTAAAAAAGTAAAGAATAAAAATAAAAAAAGGTTGTTTTATTTAGTTAATATATTGTTGCTGTTTGTTATTGTTAACTGTTGTTGTTTACTGTACCGGAACGCCAATAAGGCCCCATTTCCACTATTGCGACTTGTAGTGCGACTTGACACATGTCAAGTCGCACAACAAGTCAAAACCCATTATTTTCAATTAGGCCCGTTCTAACTGCTGCGACTTGAGTTGCAGCGACTTGTAAAAAAGGTTTTTGCACTACTTTTGGGCCGACTTCAGTGCGACTTGTCCCTCAGGTAGAAGGAAGTCGCACTGAAGTCCCCAGAAGTAGCCGCAAACAAGTTACACTACAAAGTCGCGCTAGAAGTAGAGTGACTTTGTAGCCGCAATAGTAAAAATGTAGCCTAAAGTGCAGCACCAATCTGTGTATTCTGACAGCAGCAAAGTGTCGCATCTGTACCGTGTATAGAACCTGCAATGGCATTTATAAAGCCAAAAATATGACATTTTCCCTGCAAACTTTCTTTATTTTATAAATAACAGCTTGGGGAGCTAGTCTGCATGTGCCCATGAAACCTATACCAAAAAATGTCTTCACGATAAAATCAACACCCACAAAGCTAGGCAGCCAAGACAGTCTTGCACAAATCCCACATCCCAAAAACAGTTAATCAGCAACATTGGAATCAGGGGCTTGATAGCTGCTGCTAATCAAGGAATGATTCATTTTGATAAATGGACCACTGGACGGTGGTCTATTCTTTTGACCCAGTAACTCAGTGGATTGTCAAATGGAAAGCTCTCCATGTCTGTTTACTCCCCTAAATATACTCCCACCATATAATGCAAACACTGCAGATGGGATGTGGAAGCTGACAGCCCTGGGTGCCAATTTTTGAAATGCATCTTGACCAACAGAAGCCTGAAAACTAGCCTCTCCATGAGACTGTAACCTATCAGAGTCTGGAAAGGCATTACATAAACTCCTCTTTAAAGCGGAGCTCCACCCAAAAGGGAAGGCTTCACTTATCTGCCTTCTCCCCCCCCCCTCAGGTGCCACATTTTGCACCTTTCGGGGGGGGGGGGGGGGTTTGACAGGTACCCTCCACCACTTCCGGGGTGATCTCGCTGTAAGTTCGGCCCCCCCCCTCTTCCTTCCCATGCTGCTGGGCCATTCACAAAGTGCAGCGCATTTCGCGCATATGCAGTAGGAAACCGGCTGTGAAGCCGCAAGGGTTCACTGCCGATTTCCCTTACAAGCAATGGCAGCAGCAGCCCCCGAGAGCTGATGGAAAAATTGGCTGGGATGAAGATACCGCTAGATTCCTGGACAGGTAAGTGTGCTAATATTAAAAGTCAGCAGCTACAGTATTTGTAGCTGCTGACTTTAAATTTTTTCTGAAGAGCCCTCTTTAAGGTGTCCTAAAAACATTTCATCCTCTGCTCCCTCTGTGAGGACAGGATGAGACTTTCCTCTTGTAACAGTGGTCAAAGAGGGTTGCCAACCAAAATTGATCCTTCTCCTTGATGCCACAAATTCTGGTGTTTTGAAGAATGAGGGAGCCCATGCACTGCAATTTTGTGGAGGCATGAGAAGCAGAGTCCTTGGGTCACTGAGGGTTACAATATCTGGATCTGCCTCCTCCCAGCCACATACTACTCCCAAGGGTTCTGGGGCAGAAAACCATCTCTTAAAGTTTGACATACGTCTTCCTCTGCTTCAATGCCTCCAAAACTACCAGAGTCCTCCTCCTCCCTCTCCTCTTGTGTGTTCTGTGGTGTCGTAAAAATGGTGTCTGCACAAACCGGGCCTTGAGAGAAAAGTAAGTCCTCCTCTCCCCCCCCCCCCCCCGCTGTTCTGCCTTGAGTGCCCTGTCCATAATGCCACGCAGAGTCTGCTCCAGCAGGAACACTAAAAAGAAAGAAACAGAGGGCGCACCAGCCCAGCGCATTACCTTTGCGACCATTTATTATAAAAAGCAATATATACACATCATACTTACAAATAGGATAAAATGTCAAGCAAATATGTGTAAAAAGTCCACCAGATGCTCCACTCAGCATGGTCTGCTGATTAATCACAGTTGTGGAATGATACGTCCAAATAGAGCTGACGCGTTTCAAGGGGTATCCCCCCTTCTTCAGAGCTAGATCCAGCAGGAACACAACAGGGATTGTGTCACTGATGCATGCATTGTCAATGCTCACCATCCTTGCTAGTTCCTCAAAAGGTGACAGTACAGTGCATGCATCCTTTATCAGGAGCTATCGGCATGGCACGTGTCAACTTTCCCTGTCGAAGGGCGGGCACGAAATTAGTACTATTATCGCACACCTCCATTCCTGGCTCAAGCTGGTGTGGCTTGATCCACCTCTGGGCCTGCCCTTGCAGAGCTGAAATAATCTCTGCTCCGATGTGGCTCTTGTCCCCTAGACAGACTAGCTGAAGCACTGCATGATATCTTTTAGCCTGACTCATTGAATTGCCCCTTGAACGCTTAGGGGGTATTGGTGGTTCATAGAATAATTTAGCAGAGGAGGGAATAGAGGAGGAGGAGAAGGAGGTGAAGCTGACAAATCTTGCATCATCACCACCAGCTGTATGGAGAACAGGTAGCAAAACAAGCTCCAGCACTAAGCCCTGTCTACATCCTTCCGAGTTGCAAACAGAGTTACCCAGTGTGCTCTGAACTAAATATATCGACCCTGACCATGTTTGATGTAACATGTATCAGCAGTTATGTGGACCTTGTGGCGTATTGCCTTGCCCAACAATGCCACAACATTGCCTTCCATGTGATGGTACAGAGCTGGAATGGCCTTACATGCAAACAAATAGTGATTGGGGACCTGTCATTGTGGTACAGCACATTCTGTATATTCATGGAAGGGGGCAGAATCCACAAGACAGAAAGGCAGGAGTTGTAAAGCCAGAAGCTTTGACAAGCTGGAATTTTGATGCCGGGCATGTGGGTGGCAGTGACTATATTTTTTTTCCTCTGCAGCAGCTGGGGCAGAGAAATTTGCCTGCTATACTCTACAGCTGGTGGTGTGCTGCTAGCAGACGTGCTGCAAGGACCTGTGACAACCTTCCCTATACCATCATCTCTGTCAGTGGAGGCTGCTGAGAGGTAATGAGATATAGTGGGGTAGACCTGAAAGGTTAGGAGGAGGTAGGAGGAACAGAATTGCATCCCTTTTGTGTGGCTTTCAGGTGATCTTGCCAACGGGCTAAATGGTGGGAGGGTAAATGCCTTGTCAAGCATGTGGTACCCAATTGGCTCGTGTTTTTTGCCACACTAATCTGCTTGAGGCAAACTTTGCAAATTGCAACAGTGTGATCGCCTGCACATGTGCTACAAAAGGCCCAGACAGCTAAGCTGTGGGAAGTGGGCCGGGAGATAACAGCTCCACAATGTGATGGAAGAGGGTGGCTGCTCTCTATGCTTTCATAATGAACAAATAGTTGAACACCCCGACAATTTGGGTGTTCGCCGAACAGGTGAACAGCCAATGTTCGGGCCAAACTTTTGCTTGGCTCAAAATGTTCGGCCAACACTACCAATGAACACCTCCAGGCTTTTAAGGGGTGTTAATTATGCATTGGATTTCAAGACTACCTATAACATATATACATAAATATATTTCGGAGGCCCTAAAATGACAGGATAGTAAAAACACCCCCCAAATTAACCCTTTTTGGAAACTAGACACTCCAAGGTAATTTCCGCGCTAGATGTGACAGAAAACCAAATGATTAAGAACAATAGTGAGCAGCTGGCACAAAATCAACTAACAGTGATTCAAAAAATACAATAAAAACCAAAAAGTGCAGCGCTGAAATCAGTATACAATTATATAGCTGAAAAGCTCATATAAAGAAAACAAAAAAGGAGAGGGGATAATGTCCAAATGAATAGTCCCAATATTAAGTGCAGAGATGTGAATCCACGTGCAAAATAACTTTCTTCCAGTGACACCAGGGAAAAGTGTAGGAAGGGGACACCCTTGTGCTCAGGTATAACAAGCAGCTTACCGAAATTCCGTGGCTGCTCAATTTAATGAGACAGCCTCTCCCAGCTAGTAGTAAACCAGTAGGTCAACCGATATCAAGCTCAGGTGCTTCGAAAGACTCCAAAAGCCGAAAGCCGTTTCCGGTGTGTTGTTAAACCGATCACATTAATATGTGGCACACTTGGAACTTCTCATATACTCCATTGGACGCCCAGAAGAAGTCTTTCTTATGACGAAACGTTGGCGATCCCAGACATAAACGTCCACACGCCCCCCAACGAAGCCGGCTGTTTATCCATATGCTGATCTGGAGACTTGCGGGACGCCGCGGCTAGATCCATGACCGGCACATACTACATGCCTGTTTTTGTCTTTTAAATTGTAAGTAGTTTTTTTAATAAATTTACCTATTGGTTTACGGGATTACGCTATGGGCCTCTGTTTCTTTCTACATATGGCTTTACGTTCAATGGAGTATATGAGAAGTTCCAAGTGTGCCACATATTAATGTGATCGGTTTAACAACACACCGGAAACGGCTTTCGGCTTTTGGAGTCTTTCGAAGCACCTGAGCTTGATATCGGTTGACCTACTGGTTTACTACTAGCTGGGAGAGGCTGTCTCATTAAATTGAGCAGCCACGGAATTTCGGTAAGCTGCTTGTTATACCTGAGCACAAGGGTGTCCCCTTCCTACACTTTTCCCTGGTGTCACTGGAAGAAAGTTATTTTGCACGTGGATTCACATCTCTGCACTTAATGTTGGGACTCCAAGGTATTTGACTAGAGGCATATTGAGTCTTTGGAAGACCTTTTTTGCCACAAGTTTTTTAAAAATGAAAAAAAAAATGTATTTATTTATTTATTTTTTTACAGAAATGTGTCATTTTACTGAGATATTTTACTGAGATATCCCAAATGACCCCTTTTTGGAAAGTAGACATTCCAAGGTATTTTGCTAAGAGGCATGGCAAGTATTTTGCCATACATTTTAGAAAATGAAGAATGAAAACAAACATGTATTTTTTATATGGCATGTGTGAAAAAAAGCGAATTAAAGTGACAACTTTGTGTACTAAAAAAAAGAAAAAAATATTTTTGGAATTTTCCAAAAACTTGTGGCAAAAAATATCTTCCATGGACTCAACATGCCTGTGACAGGAGTCACTTTGGGCATGGGGGTTGTGGATTCCTTTAAAGAGGTTGGGAGGCACTATGTCCAGCCTTGTGTGGCTTTCTTATGTTTAAGTCACCCTGCATCTGTTATGGATGCAGGGTGACCAGGAGGGTGGTGAACACTGAAACTATGGTTTGGACTACTACAAATGGGACAGTCATATTCAGGAATAATGCCTCCCTTGTAATATGAAGATTTTTGTTCCCATTTGCCATGAGGTCTCTGAACAGGAAGTCAACTCCTAATATGGTCATTACAGGAAGTTCTGAGGAGACGGGCTGTCTGAGGTGGCTCTCCATTCACCTTTTGTCAGGTGTGCTAATGACCTCACCTGTTGTCTGCTAAGGGATGTATTGACACTCAGAGTAATGTGTATTGAGGGCTCGTTAGGGAACAATTGTTCTGTATCTGACCAATCCCTGTTGACTAATTTTCAAGTCCTCATTTGCATGGCAGTCCTCCTGGTCAAGCTATCTGACCAATCACTGCTGACTCATTTTCAAGCCCTCATTTGCATGGCTGGAGAGGAACTTATTGGAAACTGCAAGTACTTTACAATTGACCAATAAGAAAGCGGTTGTTGGGGGCAGGATGTTCCAAATTCTGTATAAAAGTGTGCTGTGTTCTTCCAATAAATGTTGTTGTTGTTGTTCCTGTTTTACCCTCAACTCGGAGCTTTGTCTCGTTCTTGGGGGGATTCACTGTATGCTGTTGGAGACTGATTGCTAGGACTGTAAGCTGATGTATGCTTTTCCTGTTCGTCTGCTAGCAGCTATTCGTGAGGTTCCAGGTTGGAGTGCTATTTTGTATCCAGTTCGGGAGTTTGATGTTCTGCAGTAGCTGTGCCTGTCTCTCAGAAAGGGGCATATCGCCTAAACGGATTTTAACCCCTTGTCTGCTGAAACAGTCCGTTACAATAGGTGGCAAGTGACGGGATCGTTCTCACAGCCAGAAGGACAGCTACAGGAGACACCATTCCGTGGATTTACAAGTTGGGGGCAACGCATGTCTCAGTACAGCAACCCTTAAAGCAACAGGATGGAACCAGCAGTGGAGTACAGATATTCTCTGAAAGAATATGACCGTATGGTGTGGTTACGGCTGAGCTTCTTCGGACCCAATCCACTGGAGAGATCCAAGCGGTTCGTGAAGAAGTTAGTGTTCGGGACTCTGCTAGACAGGGCAGAGAGAGAGGGCCAGCTAACACGTTGGGAGGAACTCCAGCGGCAGGTACAGTTAAGGGAAGAGGAGAACCCAGTCTCCATTCCCCAGCGGCAGCCTGATTTATTGGGAATTGGGAGCCCAGTCTCCATTCTCCAGCGGCAGGCTGAGTTACAGGGGACAGAGACAGTCGGTCCTGTCGCCCAGCAGCAGATTGATTTGTTGGGAATTGGGAGCCTAGTCTACATCCCACAGCAGGAGAGTGTCCTGCAGGAAACAGAGAGCCTAGTCTCCTTTCCCCAGCAACAGGACACTGTATTGGGAGCAGAGACAGTCGGTCTCCCTCCCCAGGGGCTGGAAGTATATTTGGGAGAGGAGCTTGTTACCCCCTCTCCCCATGGACAGTTTGATTTGTTGGAAATTGGGAGCCCAGTCTCCATCCCACAGCAGCTGAGTGAAGTGCAGGGAATTGGGAGCCCAGTCTCCATTCCCCAGCGGCAGGCTGAGTTACAGGGGGCAGACACAGTTGGTCCTGTCCCCCAGCAGCAGATGGATTCATTGGGAATTGGGAGCCCAGTCTCCATTCCACAGCGGCAGAGTATTTTATTGGGAATTGGGAGCCCAGTCTCCATCCCACAGCGGCAGAATATTTCATTGGGAATTGGGAGCCCAGTCTCCATCCCACAGCAACAGGGCTGTTTAGCCAAAGGGGAGACAGTCGGTCTTCCCCCACAGCAGCATGGTGGGTTATCTAAAGGGGAGACAATCGGTCTCTCCCTACCGCAGTATGGTGGTGTATCTAAAGGGGAGACAGTCGGTCTCCCCCTCCAACAACCAGGCTCCGACCAGGCTACTTCCGTGGTAGCGCTTGCAACAGGGCAGAGTACCGCTGGTCTCTGCCCACTCAGCAACCCACCAAGGCAGTCTACCAGTCCCCCACACAGCCAAGGTGAGGCACCTGGACATGGACAAATTTCTCTTCTACCCAGGTGTAGTAACCAGTTATTTTGGGTAGGCTGTACTGCTGTTTCTGTTTTGTGGGTGGGCTGCTGGACTAACAAGGGCACTGACCGGCAGAAGGTCAGATACCCTGTTAGTCTGTTTGGAAAAGGGGAGAAATGTGACAGGAGTCACTTTGGGCATGGGGGTTGTAGACCCCAAATTCCTTTAAAGAGCTTGGGAGGCACTATGTCCAGCCTTGTGTGGCTTTCTTATGTTTAAGTCACCCTGCACCTGTTATGGATGCAGGGTGACCAGGAGGGTGGTGAACACTGAAAATATGGTTTGGACTACTACAAATGGGACAGTCATATTCAGGAATAATGCCTCCCTTGTAATATGAAGATTTTTGTTCCCATTTGCCATGAGGTCTCTGAACAGGAAGTCAAATCCTAATATGGTCATTACAGGAAGTCCTGAGGAGACGGGCTGTCTGAGGTGGCTCTCCATTCACCTATTGTCAGGTGTGCTAATGACCTCACCTGTTGTCTGCTAAGGGATGTATTGACACTCAGAGTAATGTGTATTGAGGGCTCGTTAGGGAACCATTGTTCTGTATCTGACCAATCCCTGTTGACTCATTTTCAAGTCCTCATTTGCATGGCAGTCCTCCTGGTCAAGCTATCTGACCAATCACTGCTGACTCGTTTTCAAGCTGTAACGCTGAGCGCTCCGATCCCTGCTCCTGGACCGGAGTGCTCGCGGCGTTCGTCCCAGATCCACTCACCTGTGCCCGCTGCGGCTCTCTCCTTCGCTCCCCGCTCACGTGGTTCCTGGCGTGCGCGTCCCTGCACCATAGTGCGCGCGCGTGCCGGCTGTTTGAAATATAAAGGGCCAGTGCACCAGTAATTGGTGCCTGGTCCAAACCTCCCTTCCTGTTTCCTGTTCTCTGTTTCCTGTTCTCTGTTTCCTGTTCTCTGTTTCCTGTTTCAAATATAAGTGACCTGCCCCTTCTTGCCCTTGCCGGATCTTTGTTGCCTTGTTGCCTTAGTGAAAGCGTTACCTGTGTTATCCTTTGCCTGTTGCCGAACCCTTTGCTAACGACTACCGCCTCTGAACCTGTGCTGCCTGCCCTGACCTTTGCTATGTCTGACTACGCCTCTGCCTGTCCCTCTTGTACTACGCCTATATCAGCAGTCGGTGAGGTTGAGCCGCTACCAGAGGACACGACCTGGTAGTTACCGCCGCAGCAAGCCCATCCCGCCTTGCGGCGGGCTCTGGTGAAAACCAGTAACTACTTAGAACCGATCCTCTGGTACGGTCCACGCCAATCCCTCACTGACACAGCAGATCCACTCCCTGCACCGCTCCTGCTACCAGTCCGGACCCTGACAGTAAGATCCGGCCATGGATCCCGCTGATGTGCCTCTGCCTAGTATCGCGGACCTTACTACAGTTGTGGCCCAGCAGTCGCAGCAGATCGCTCAGCAAGGTCAACAGCTGGCACAGTTGACCGCCATGCTGCAGCAGCTTCTTCCAGCACAGCAGCAGCCGCCTCCACCGCCTGCATCTGCTTCACCACCGCAGCCTGTGGCCGCCGCCACTTCTAGAGTTTGTCTGTCCATGCCGGCCAAGTACGACGGTGATCCCAAGTTGTGCCGCGGATTCTTATCCCAATGCTCCCTTTACCTGGAGATGTCGGCTGACCAGTTCCCCTCGGAGCGAGCCAAGGTGGCATTTGTCGTTAAGCCTGCTTTCGGGGAAGGCCCTGGCCTGGGCTACACCGCAACGATCCTGCCACTGCCAGTGTCCTGAGTTTCTTTCAGGAATTCCGGAGTGTTTTTGAGGAACCAGCCCGGGCTGCCTCAGCAGAGACTGCATTATTGAAGTTGTCCCAGGGGAGTTCCTCTGTCGGAGACTATGCTATCCGTTTCCGCACCCTGGCTTCGGAACTCTCCTGGAATAACGAGGCGCTCTGTGCTACCTTTAAGAAAGGCTTGTCCAGTGCCATAAAGGACGTCCTGGCCGCACGAGAAGTCCCTACCAACTTGAGTGACCTCATCCATTTGGCCACCAGGATTGACCTGCGTTTTGCTGAGCGACGAGAGGAACTGCTACAGGAAAAGGGAAGTGCTCATCCCAGACGCTTTCCTCGTCTGGCTCCTATCTTCCAGCATCCACCGCAACCCTCTTCTGGGCCTCCCGCCGAGGAAACCATGCAGGTGGATCGGTCTCGCCTGACCACGCAAGAAAGGAACCACCGTAGAGACGAGAACCTCTGTACTGTGCCAGTACTGAGCACTTTTTAAAGGACTGTCCTCTCCGTCCAACCACGTCAGTGAAACGTCCGCACCTAGTCAACGTGGGAGAGGCGTTGCTAGGTGTGAATACCTCCTCTCCATGCATTACTGTCCCCGTGCGGATTTCCGTGTCCGCCAAAATCTCCTTTGCTGCCTCTGCCTTTCTGGATTCCGGTTCAGCCGGTAACTTAATCGACGCCTCGCTGGTGAACAAGTTCAACATCCCTGTGGTTTGTTTACTGAAGCCCATCTTCATCTCCACAGTTAATGGAGAGAGACTCGACGGTATGATGCAGTTCCGTACAGAACCCCTCCAGATGGACATCGGAGTCCTGCATTCTGAGCGATTGGAGTTTTTTGTGTTACCCCATTGCACCTCAGAACTCCTCTTGGGTCTGCCCTGGCTCCAGCGCCATTGTCCCATTCTGGATTGGACCTCCGGAGAGGTTCGAAGATGGGGTTCGGCTTGTTTCGGCAGATGTCTCAAGTCGGTACGAGTCAAGTCTGCACCTGTTATTTCTCCTCCTCCCGGTCTGCCTGAACCATATGCGGATTTTCCAGACGTTTTTTGCAAGAAACAAGCGGAGGTGTTGCCTCCACATAGGCCATATGACTGCCCCATTGACTTGCAACCTGGCACTACGCCGCCTAGGGGAAGAATCTATCCTCTCTCCCCTCCAGAGACTCTAGCCATGTCAGAGTATATCCAGGAGAACCTGCAGAGAGGGTTTATCAGGAAATCCTCTTCTCCTGTCGGAGCAGGATTCTTCTTTGTTGCGAAGAAGGACGGTACCCTTAGGCCTTGCATAGACTTTCGGGGTCTCAACAGCATTACTGTAAAGAACCGTTACCCTTTTCCCCTGATTACGGAACTCTTTGACCGGTTACAAGGCGCCAAGTACTTCACCAAGTTGGATCTCAGAGGGGCCTATAACCTTATTCGTATCCGAGAGGGTGACGAGTGGAAGACGGCTTTTAACACCTGAGACGGGCATTTTGAGTACTTAGTCATGCCTTTCGGACTCTGTAACGCTCCAGCGGTCTTCCAGGAGTTTGCTAATGACATTTTCCGAGACCTGCTCTATACCTGTGTCGTGGTCTATTTGGATGACATCCTCATCTTCTCTACTAACTTGGATCAACACCGTGCTCATGTCCGTTTAGTACTCTCCTGTCTCAGGAAGAACCGTCTCTACGCTAAATTTGAAAAGTGCTTGTTCGACCGTACCAGTCTTCCCTTCCTGGGTTACATCATTTCTGCCAAGGGACTACAAATGGATCCTGCCAAACTGTCTGCCATCCTGGACTGGCCTCGTCCCTCTGGCCTTAAGGCCATCCAGCGATTCCTCGGATTCGCGAACTATTATAGACAGTTCATCCCGCATTACTCCACCCTTGTGGCACCAATTGTAGCCCTAACCAAGAAGGGGGCTAACCCGAAATCTTGGCCGCCCCAGGCCGAGAAGGCCTTCAGCGCTCTTAAGTCTGCCTTTGCCACCGCCCCAGTTCTGTCCAGACCGGATCCTACTAAGCCGTTCTACCTGGAAGTAGACGCTTCCTCTGTTGGTGCTGGTGCTTTGCTCATGCAAAAGACTACGAGAGGCAAGTCGGTTACTTGCGGGTTTTTCTCTAAGACTTTCTCTCCCGCTGAAAGAAATGATTCTATTGGGGATAGAGAATTACTCGCCATCAAGCTGGCCTTAGAGGAGTGGCGGCATTTACTGGAAGGATCGGTACATCCCGTGAACATCTACACGGATCATAAAAATTTATCTTACCTCCAGTCTGCTCAGAGACTAAATCCTCGCCAAGCTCGCTGGTCTCTATTTTTTGCCAGATTTAACTTCCGGATCCACTTTCGTCCAGCGAGCAAGAACCTCAGGGCCGATGCCCTCTCTCATTCGTCTGATGTCACAGGAGAGGAAGTCAAGCCACAGCACATTGTGCCCCCGGAATGTCTGGTCACCGTGGCACCTATTGACTTGCATAACCTCCCTCCCGGAAAGACCTATGTTTCTCCCCGTCTTCGCCTAAAGGTTCTTAAGTGGGGACATTCTTCTCTTCTCGCAGGACATCCTGGCGTCCGAAAGACTCTACAACTTATCTCCAGGAGATATTGGTGGCCATCCTTGGAGAAGGACATCTCTGAATTTGTACAGTTCTGCTCTGTATGTACCAGAGACAAAACCCCTCGCCAAAGACCCGCCGGCTTTCTCCAGCCACTTCCCATACCAGAGACCCCTTGGTCCAATATCGTGATGGACTTTGTTACGGACCTACCACCATCTCACGGGAAAACTATAATTTGGGTCGTCGTAGATCGCGTCTCGAAAATGGCGCACTTCATCCCGTTGCCAGCCTTACCATCCGCACCTCAGTTGGCCAAGCATTTCCTCCGACACATCTTCCAGTTACACGGCCTGCCTTCACATATTGTGTCCAGTTTGTGTCCAAGTTCTGGAGGGCTCTTTGTGGACGGCTTAAAATCAAGCTGGATTTCTCTTCTTCATACCACCCCCAAACCAACGGACAAGTAGAGCGGGTCAATCAAATCTTGGGCGACTACCTTCGCCACTTCGTTTCCTCCCGTCAAGACGATTGGGTCGACCTCCTCCCGTGGGCGGAGTTCTCCTATAACCACAAAGACTCTTCCGCCACCAACAAGTCTCCCTTCTTCGTGGTTTATGGTCGTCATCCTCTGCCTCCTCTGCCGTTATCCTCCTCCTCCGGTGTACCTGCAGTGGATGACCTGGTGCAAGACTTTTCTGCCATCTGGCGTGAGACGCGCCTGTCCCTCTTACAGGCCTCATCCCGCATGAAAATCCAAGCGGACAAGAAACGTCGGTCTCCTCCTGTCCTGGTTCCTGGGGACAGAGTTTGGCTCTCCTCCAAGTATGTCCGCTTCAGGGTTCCTAGTTACAAGCTTGGTCCTCGTTATTTGGGACCCTACAAGGTCAAGAAGAGGATCAATCCTGTGTGTTACCAACTCCATCTCCCTTCCTCCCTTAAAATTCCCAACTGTTTTCATGTCTCCCTCCTCAAGCCTGCGGTCTTTACTCGCTTTTCCCCCAAGAATCTTCCTCCCACGTCGGTATCCGGTACCTCGGATGTCTTCTCCGTTCAGGAGATATTGGCCTCTAAATTGGTCAGGGGGAGAAGATATTTTTTGGTGGACTGGGAGGGCTGCGGTCCTGAAGCGAGATCCTGGGAGCCAGAGGAGAATATCTTGGACCGTAACCTCATCCTCAAGTTTCTGGGTACCAAAAAGAGGGCGAGACCAAAGGGGGGGGTACTGTAACGCTGAGCGCTCCGATCCCTGCTCCTGCTCTCTCTCCTCCGCTCCCCGCTCACGTGGTTCCCGGCGTGCGCGTCCCTGCACCATAGGGCGCGCGCGCGCCGGCTGTTTGAAATATAAAGAGCCAGTGCACCAGTAATTGGTGCCTGGTCCAAACCTCCCTTCCTGTTTCCTGTTCTCTGTTTCCTGTTCTCTGTTTCCTGTTTTATATATAAGTGACCTGCCCCTTCTTGCCCTTGCCGGATCTTTGTTGCCTTGTTGCCTTAGTGAAAGCGTTACCTGTGTTATCCTTTGCCTGTTGCCGAACCCTTTGCTAACGACTACCGCCTCTGAACCTGTGCTGCCTGCCCTGACCTTTGCTACGTCTGACTACGCCTCTGCCTGTCCCTCTTGTACTACGCCTATATCAGCAGTCGGTGAGGTTGAGCCGCTACCAGAGGACACGACCTGGTAGTTACCGCCGCAGCAAGCCCATCCCGCCGGGCTCTGGTGAAAACCAGTAACTACTTAGAACCAGTCCCTCACTGAAACAGCGGATCCACTCCCTGCACCGCTCCTGCTACCAGTCCGGACCCTGACACAAGCCCTCATTTGCATGGCTGGAGAGGACCTTATTGGGAACTGCAAGTACTTTACAATTGACCAATAGGAAAGCGGTTGTTGGGGGCAGGATGTTCCAAATTCTGTATAAAAGTGTGCTGTGTTCTTCCAATAAATGTTGTTGTTGTTGTTCCTGTTTTACCCTCAACTCGGAGCTTTGTCTCGTTCTTGGGGGGATTCACTGTATGCTGTTGGAGACTGATTGCTAGGAGTGTAAGCTGATGTATGCTTTTCCTGTTCGTCTGCTAGCAGCTATTCGTGAGGTTCCAGGTTGGAGTGCTATTTTGTATCCAGTTCGGGAGTTTGATGTTCTGCAGTAGCTGTGCCTGTCTCTCAGAAAGGGGCATATCGCCTAAACGGATTTTAACCCCTTGTCTGCTGAAACGGTCCGTTACAATGCCTCTTAGCAAATACCTTGGGCTGTCTACTTTCCAAAAAGGGGTAATTTGTTTGTACTGGCATTTTTGCTCCTCAAGAAATGTGATAGGCAGCCAGAAAGTAAGAGCTGCTTAAAAACTGCATAAATTCTACTATATACACTATATTATCAAAAGTATTGGGACACCTGCCTTTACACACACATGAACTTTAATGGCATCCCAGTCTTAGTCCGTAGGGCTCAATAATAAATTGGCCCATCCTTTGCATCTATAACAGCTTTAACTCTTCTGGGAAGGCTGTCCACAAGGTTTAGGAGTGTCTATGCAAATGTTTGACCATTCTTCCAGAAGCGCATTTGTGAGGTCAGGCACTGATGTTGGAGAGGACAAACAAAAAATTGGTGCTATGTGGATGGTGCACATCCTTCCCAGCAAGGAGTATTATCTCCAAGGGTTAGGCTGGATTCATCTCTTTTTCATGGACAGTGTAGGACCCACTGATAATGGGGTACTTTGACGCAGTAGTGGGCTTGAGCACGATATGGCCATATGGTGGGACCAAACCCCCATTTTTATTTATGGATTGTCTTCAGATTTGGTAGTTATTTCTTTTGCATTTGCGCGCTATTCTTTTTTAATATACATGTCTTTTGGTTCATAGCTGCAGCAGCTTTAGAAATACATGGGTATGCTCCCCCAAATTTTTTGCCTGTTTATTATGTATTCGGTCTGACCAGACTATCGAGGTTGAGCAACCCTCCCCACCCCCCCACACACACCTGTACTCAATCAGTGTCCACCATCTAGTGGATATAGTAGGAGTCCCCTGTAATGCATTTGCACATCCTTCCCAGCAAGGAGTATTATCTCCAAGGGTTAGGCTGGATTCATCTCTTTTTCATGGATAGTGTAGGACCCACTGATAATGGGGTACTTTGACGCAGTAGTGGGCTTGAGCACGATATGGCCATATGGTGGGACCAAACCCCCATTTTTATTTATGGATTGTCTTAAGATTTGGTAGTTATTTCTTTTGCATTTGCGCGCTATTCTTTTTTAATATACATGTCTTTTGGTTCATAGCTGCAGCAGCTTTAGAAATACATGGGTATGCTCCCCCAAATTTTTTGCCTGTTTATTATGTATTCGGTCTGACCAGACTATCGAGGTTGAGCAACCCTCCCCACCCCCCCACACACACCTGTACTCAATCAGTGTCCACCATCTAGTGGATATAGTAGGAGTCCCCTGTAGTGCATTTGCACATCCTTCCCAGCAAGGAGTATTATCTCCAAGGGTTAGGCTGGATTCATCTCTTTTTCATGGATAGTGTAGGACCCACTGATAATGGGGTACTTTGACGCAGTAGTGGGCTTGAGCACGATATGGCCATATGGTGGGACCAAACCCCCATTTTTATTTATGGATTGTCTTCAGATTTGGTAGTTATGTCTTTTGCATTTGCGCGCTATTCTTTTTTAATATACATGTCTTTTGGTTCATAGCTGCAGCAGCTTTAGAAATACATGGGTATGCTCCCCCAAATTTTTTGCCTGTTTATTATGTATTCGGTCTGACCAGACTATCGAGGTTGAGCAACCCTCCCCACCCCCCCACCCCCCCACACACACCTGTACTCAATCAGTGTCCACCATCTAGTGGATATAGTAGGAGTCCCCTGTAGTGCATTTGCACATCCTTCCCAGCAAGGAGTATTATCTCCAAGGGTTAGGCTGGATTCATCTCTTTTTCATGGATAGTGTAGGACCCACTGATAATGGGGTACTTTGACGCAGTAGTGGGCTTGAGCACGATATGGCCATATGGTGGGACCAAACCCCCATTTTTATTTATGGATTGTCTTCAGATTTGGTAGTTATGTCTTTTGCATTTGCGCGCTATTCTTTTTTAATATACATGTCTTTTGGTTCATAGCTGCAGCAGCTTTAGAAATACATGGGTATGCTCCCCCAAATTTTTTGCCTGTTTATTATGTATTCGGTCTGACCAGACTATCGAGGTTGAGCAACCCTCCCCACCCCCCCCACACACACCTGTACTCAATCAGTGTCCACCATCTAGTGGATATAGTAGGAGTCCCCTGTAGTGCATTTGCACATCCTTCCCAGCAAGGAGTATTATCTCCAAGGGTTAGGCTGGATTCATCTCTTTTTCATGGATAGTGTAGGACCCACTGATAATGGGGTACTTTGACGCAGTAGTGGGCTTGAGCACGATATGGCCATATGGTGGGACCAAACCCCCATTTTTATTTATGGATTGTCTTCAGATTTGGTAGTTATTTCTTTTGCATTTGCGCGCTATTCTTTTTTAATATACATGTCTTTTGGTTCATAGCTGCAGCAGCTTTAGAAATACATGGGTATGCTCCCCCAAATTTTTTGCCTGTTTATTATGTATTCGGTCTGACCAGACTATCGAGGTTGAGCAACCCTCCCCACCCCCCCACACACACCTGTACTCAATCAGTGTCCACCATCTAGTGGATATAGTAGGAGTCCCCTGTAGTGCATTTGCACATCCTTCCCAGCAAGGAGTATTATCTCCAAGGGTTAGGCTGGATTCATCTCTTTTTCATGGATAGTGTAGGACCCACTGATAATGGGGTACTTTGACGCAGTAGTGGGCTTGAGCACGATATGGCCATATGGTGGGACCAAACCCCCATTTTTATTTATGGATTGTCTTCAGATTTGGTAGTTATTTCTTTTGCATTTGCGCGCTATTCTTTTTTAATATACATGTCTTTTGGTTCATAGCTGCAGCAGCTTTAGAAATACATGGGTATGCTCCCCCAAATTTTTTGCCTGTTTATTATGTATTCGGTCTGACCAGACTATCGAGGTTGAGCAACCCTCCCCACCCCCCCACACACACCTGTACTCAATCAGTGTCCACCATCTAGTGGATATAGTAGGAGTCCCCTGTAGTGCATTTGCACATCCTTCCCAGCAAGGAGTATTATCTCCAAGGGTTAGGCTGGATTCATCTCTTTTTCATGGATAGTGTAGGACCCACTGATAATGGGGTACTTTGACGCAGTAGTGGGCTTGAGCACGATATGGCCATATGGTGGGACCAAACCCCCATTTTTATTTATGGATTGTCTTCAGATTTGGTAGTTATTTCTTTTGCATTTGCGCGCTATTCTTTTTTAATATACATGTCTTTTGGTTCATAGCTGCAGCAGCTTTAGAAATACATGGGTATGCTCCCCCAAATTTTTTGCCTGTTTATTATGTATTCGGTCTGACCAGACTATCGAGGTTGAGCAACCCTCCCCACCCCCCCACACACACCTGTACTCAATCAGTGTCCACCATCTAGTGGATATAGTAGGAGTCCCCTGTAGTGCATTTGCACATCCTTCCCAGCAAGGAGTATTATCTCCAAGGGTTAGGCTGGATTCATCTCTTTTTCATGGATAGTGTAGGACCCACTGATAATGGGGTACTTTGACGCAGTAGTGGGCTTGAGCACGATATGGCCATATGGTGGGACCAAACCCCCATTTTTATTTATGGATTGTCTTCAGATTTGGTAGTTATGTCTTTTGCATTTGCGCGCTATTCTTTTTTAATATACATGTCTTTTGGTTCATAGCTGCAGCAGCTTTAGAAATACATGGGTATGCTCCCCCAAATTTTTTGCCTGTTTATTATGTATTCGGTCTGACCAGACTATCGAGGTTGAGCAACCCTCCCCACCCCCCCACACACACCTGTACTCAATCAGTGTCCACCATCTAGTGGATATAGTAGGAGTCCCCTGTAGTGCATTTGCACATCCTTCCCAGCAAGGAGTATTATCTCCAAGGGTTAGGCTGGATTCATCTCTTTTTCATGGATAGTGTAGGACCCACTGATAATGGGGTACTTTGACGCAGTAGTGGGCTTGAGCACGATATGGCCATATGGTGGGACCCAAACCCCCATTTTTATTTATGGATTGTCTTCAGATTTGGTAGTTATTTCTTTTGCATTTGCGCGCTATTCTTTTTTAATATACATGTCTTTTGGTTCATAGCTGCAGCAGCTTTAGAAATACATGGGTATGCTCCCCCAAATTTTTTGCCTGTTTATTATGTACCTATCTCCTGCACCCTGAGAAAAGACCTTCTGACCAGCCTAGGCCACACACATGCGGCTACCAGAGGTGGTACACTTGGCTTCTCCTGGATGCTTCAGCCTTGCAGCCCCTTCAAGACCAGGGTAGTCTGGGACCACTGCAATCCAAAAACAAACACCAGGGTGCACCGGCCTAGTGCATTATCCTCCATAAAAGGCTTTATTAAATAAAAGGATAAAACACTTATGTTTTTGAGTGTTTTATCCTTTTATTTAATAAAGCCTTTTATATAGGATAATGTGCTAGGCTGGTGCACCCTTGTATTTGTTTTTTGATTGCACTGATGTTGGAGAGAAGGCCTGGCTCGCATTATCATAATTATTATTACAATGTTTAATAAGTGTTATTCTACGCTTCACATATCAAACAGAAGGATTGTGTTTTCATTTACTGTTTATTTTTTGACATGTTATGTTAACAAGTTACCAGCAGATGGCAGTCAACATCATGCTTTGTGTAATAAGCTGCAAATACATCATTTAAGTAATTCAAGAGAATTTTATTTGTAGGAGCAATTTTTAGACATTGGAGATCAGTAGTAAACATGCCTGAGCACTTTTGCATTAAATAATATAAACACTTATTTGTAATAGGTTTGGTTCTGCACTTAAACGTTAAAAAGGTTCTAGTTTGCCTCGTCTGGGGGATACCCATCATCCTTAATGTAAAGATGAAGAAGCAATGTACCTCTCAAAAATCAATAGCTGACATTTTAATCTTTAATGTTATTTTTACAGAAAATGTGCATTCTTTTCAATAATCTTTTAAACCGTACGTGCTAAAAAAGATCAGTGTGACGTAGGCAGTCTTCAAGATGTGTGTTAACCACTTCCCGACCACTTACGTTATATTTACTGCGGCAGGCTGGCTCGTACAGGCATAACGACATAGGTCTACGTCGGTCACCTGGGAGGAGCTTGGGGGCGAGTGCATGCCGTTGCCAGCGCGCTCCCGCCCCCCATCATCAGCGGGGAATCCGATGCGTGTGTCAGGCGGCTCTGATTGCCGCCTGACACCCGTGATCGCTCCCCGCAGAGAGAGAAGGACGGTCGGCTGTTGTAAACACAGCCGACCGTCCTTCTCCCTGAAATGATCACAGAGCTCATGTGATCCTTCTATATAGCACTGATTACTGTAGTAATGTCACTGGTACCCCCAAAAGTGTCAAAAATGTCAGTTAGGGGTCCGATCTGTCCCCTGCAGATCGCCGCCATTACTAGTAAAAAAAAAAAAAGAAAAACAATAAAAATTACAAATCTTTCCCGTAGTTAGTAGATGTGATAACTTTTGCGCAAACCAATCAAAATACGCTTATTGCGATTTTTTTTTTTTTTACCAAAAATATCTAGCAGAAAACAAATTGGCCTAAAATGTTAAAACATTTTGATTTTTAAATTTTTTTTGGGGGGGGGGGGGGAATGTTATATAGCAGAATGTGAAAAATATTTTTTTTTTTTCAAAACACAAAAAATAAAAATCTCACAGGTGATCAAATACCACCAAAAAAAGCTCTATTTATGGGAAAAAAAAGGATGTACATTTTATTTGGGTATAGCATCGCATTACCGTGCAATTGTCCGTTAAAGTAACGCAGTGCCGAATCGCAAAATAGGGCCTGGTCATTAAGGGGGCAAATCCTTCTGGTCCAGAAGTGGTTAAAGCCCAACTCCAGTTCTGGAAGCCCCCTCCTTTATTTATCTTTTAATTTTTTAAAGTTTTACATAATACCTTTTTGCTAGGTGACTTCTAGAAGGTCATGTATGTGAAATCTTATTGTAGCATTTGTTGTGTATAGTTTATTTAGTTTTCATTTTTAGTCTATAACTTCGAGACTTATGTTTGCCCAGGATTAAAAAAGTTACTTTTTAGAAATATGATTAATAGTTACGTATGGTTATTTTGCATTCAGTTTGCAGATGGGGCTCCTGTTGCACCTCCCCCTTTTACCTATCTCTTCTTAGCTGCTCTGTTGACAAAAGCTGTATATAGAGCTATATAGAACGTCACATTTACATGCACAACTGAATGCAATAAAGGAATATTTGACACTCTGTGTGTTTTAGAATGATGAGTACAATAAAATAAACATTCTCCAGTAAACTATTTGTTAAAATTCTTAACCCCGGACTTGCAGTTTACAACTATCACTGTTGTTGGATCCTGTTCTCTCAGTGCTGCTTCCCCAAACTTCTGGTCTTCTCTGACAAGAGGTAACAGTGGACAGTTCAGTCTACAGCCAGTCTGTTAGCTTGGAGAAGGGAGGCTGAGCAGTGTGGGAGTGCCTTGCCATTCTAGGCTATGGGACTAAAGAAGCTACATACTCAGTGAAATATTAAATCAGCTGCCGGAAGTGCCTAAAAATCGAGGATTTAATATCACTTTAACCTCCCCCCATCCGCGCTACAGCCTATATACGGCTGCAGCGCGGACTCACATTTTCGGGAGGCCGTCTTTATACGGCCTCCCAGTGACACGCCCCCCGCGCGCTCCCGCGAGCGCGCAGCGGAGAAAATCTGTGTCGGCCGTGTCCCTTGGACACGGCCGATCATAGATCGTGGTGAATGGCCAATCACAGCGGCCATTCACCACGTGATCGGGCCGTCCAATGAGCGATGATCTCATATGTAAACATATGAGATCATCTCTCATCGCCGGCGCTCCTTCCTCACACGGAGCCTGCAGTGTGAGGAAGGAGGGAGAGCCGTTAGCCACCGGGGACACACAGGATTGTAATCAGGGCACCGATCACCAGTGCCCTGATTACTAAAGGTAAAACATATACACATTGCACCCCCATCAGTGCCCACAGTGCCCGCCATCAGTGCCCCCCATCAATGCCCACAATCAGTGCCCATAGTGCTGCCAGTCAGTGCCCATCAGTGCCTGCTCATATAGGCACTGATGAGCACTGACTGGCAGCACTATGGGCACTGTGTGGGCACTGATGGTGCTGCCCATCAGTGCCGCTCATCAGTGCCACCCGTCAGTGTCCAGTGCCATCCGCCAGTGCCCATCAGTGCCGCCTATCAGTGCCCATCAGTGCCGCCCGTCAGTGCCGCCTCTCAGTGCCCAGCAGTGCCACCTCTCAGTGCCACCTCTCAGTGCCCAGCAGTGCCACCTCTCAGTGCCCAGCAGTGCCGCCTCTCAGTGCCCAGCAGTGCCGCCTATCAGTGCTCATCAGTGCTGCCTATCAGTGCCGCCTATCAATGCCGCCTATCAGTGCTCATCAGTGCAGCATATTAGTACCTCCTCATCAGTGCCCATAAGTGCCACCTCATCAGTGCCCATCAGTGCAGCCTATCAGTGCCCATCAGTGCCGCCTCATCAGCGCACATCAGTGAAGGAGAAAAATTTATTTTCAAAATTTACTCGCAGAAAATAAGAAAAACTTTTTTTTTTTCAAAATTTTCTGTCTTTATTCTTTTTTTTTTGTAAAAAATAAAAAACCCAGAGGTGATTACATACCACCAAAAGAAAGCTCTATTTGTGTGAAAAAAATGATAAAAATTTCATATGGGTACAGTGTAGCATGACCGCGCAATTGTCATTCAAAGTGTGAGAGCGCTGAAAGCTAAAAATTGGTCTGGATGGGAAGGGGGTTTAAGTGCACAGTAGGCAAGTGGTTAAAGAGGTTGTAAACTCGTTCAAAAATGTTTTTTTTCTTTTACAACCTGCAAGAGAAAGACATAATGAGCTAGTATGCATCGCATACTAGCTCATTATGAAATACTTACCTTAGAACGAGCCCCCGCCGTGCCGCTCTCTTACCTGTATGACGAGCGACTTGTTCAGTCGCCCGTCTTCCGGGATCGCGGCATCCGGCCATCTGATTGGCTGGAGCCGCGGTGACGTCACTCCTGCGCACGCGCGCGGGAGCCGACGGTCACGGCACGGGGCTCTGAAGGAACAGCACGATCAGCCGTTCCTTCAGAGCGCATGCGCCAGTGACGTCACTGGCTGCATTAAAGGTAACTATCTCCTAAACCGTACATGTTTAGGAGATATTTACAGTACCTATAGGTAAGCCTTAACATAGGCTTACCTATAGGTACAACTTTCTGAGGAGGGTTTACTTCCTCTTTAAGCTGGCCATTGATGGCTTGAATTTTGGCTGATTCCTCCTGAATTGGCCAAAATTCAAGCTGTGGATTGCCATGCATGCACCACCAGCCTTAACGAAAAGGAATTTAAAAATCATCTGTACTGGATGGAAAATGATAGACCATACACCAGAAGCATTCTGTCTATCAGATGCATCACTGTTCACGTGTTCAGGCAGTCACAGGTTCCACGGCCACCTAAAAACCATATTGGGCAGCGAAGATTTCTCCATCCACGCTGTTTTGCTGTTGGGTTGGATAATCAATAGATTATTTTATTGTTCAGCACACAGGCTAAATTAGGGAAATCAAGCTTTTTTTGGCTACTGTGAAAGTGTTTCTAAACCCACAACAGTAAAATCAGTGTGTATATGCAGTAAAGCATGCTTGTTATACTCACTGTGGAACCCAAGGGGTTAATACTGCACATTGTGTAAAAGGCTGTTTGATCCTGTTTCTTCTGATCTTCTCCTTCATCCAATGTCCCTAATCCAAGAGCCTTTGGAGTCACTCTGCACATGCTCAGTTTGGTGTGTATTGCTAGAGAGTTTTTTTTTTTCTTTTCTTGGGAGGGCATGTGATCGGCACAGGGCCAATCAGCACTGCCAAGATAGATTGTCAGGGGTCCTGCAGCCTCATAGGACAGTCAGAGGAGAATGAAAACTTCTCATACAAGCTATAACCAGTGCTCAGCCAGACACTGATAGAAGTCACAGCTACTGCTGATGAGAAAATGTATTTAGCAGTTTATATTTACTGTGGGAGACCAGATATAGTGAATGCAGGCTCCTGGGTTTAGGAACGCTTTAAGCCTAGTAGTTTCTTTTTGTTCAACCCAGTGGGCTGAAGGAAAAAAAATAATTCAGGTTGGAGCTGCTGTACCAACAATCCAATGTTAGTACAGCAATATCCCCTGCTGTTCTATTGTATTCTGACTGGGGGACAGCCATCCTGTCAGCCAATAGCTCAGAGCGCCGACCGAAAACTGGTCGACAGACCTTCTTTCAGTCATGTCCCTTTGACAGAAGACGAATGACCAGCTTCTGTCGGACCAGCTGCAGTACACACGGGCCGAATGTAGGCCGATTTTTATTGAACCGGCTGAAATTTGACTGGTGTGTACTAAGCGTTACACTAAGCCATTCCCCTCCCTATCTACCCTGTTTACTGGGAACTGTATAAAGATAGAGACTGGAGGCAGCCAATTTTGAGCTCTCTCCAGAAAACCCATTACAAGTCACATCCAATTATGTGTTCAACTAAATGATACATATTACTTTTAGAATTTTTTTTTTTTGCTGACATCTGAGCCTGTATAAGCTCATGCCAAGGCTACACTGACTTATGTCATGAACACCTAGTAGACAGCATATAGAATTGTAACATTTATTTTTGTTCTTTGAGCACTTGGTGGGAAAATAATGGGATGAAAGAACAGCAATGTAATGTAAAACACATACAGGGCAATTCAATAGAGGATTTGCTCTATTTTTCTGGTGGTATGGTCCTTTAACATGACCTGAGCCAGATTCAAAATACCTTGCTGCCGGTAACCCCTAGGCCCTTGGATTACACCCGGCTTAATATAACTCCACTGCTCGCGAGGTTTAGGGATAAAGTTACAGTCTGGTCCGCCTGTCATTGGCGGACAGAGCCAACCTAATAAAAATGATCCTCATGCCTCAGTTGCTATATGCCCTCCATAACTCTCTGGTAGTTGTTCCTCTGAGGGTGTTCTGCATTGTCAACTCTATCTTCCAGTCTCTTCTATGGTTGTCAAAGAACCCTAGAATCAAACTGGAGCATCTTCAGAAGCCCAAGGACTTTGGGGGATTGGTGCTGCCTAACCCGTGGCTGTATTACTTGGCGTCACAGTTGCAGCATATAGCCCGAGCCATGGGTGATGGCGGAGGGGAGTCTGCTGCCCTTCTCATGGCCCACACTGTGGGTCGGGGCGGGGTGGCGGCCTTCCTGGAGTCATTGCGATTTGGTAAATCTAGCAAACTGTTCCCTACATATGTTCTTATGCAGAAAACCTGGAATAAGGCCTGTCAGCTACAACAGGTGGTGGGCTACACTAGCTTTAGTCATGTTTGAGATAATGCCAGGTATCCTGAGTTGGCCAAGTTACCTTATGGTGCTAGATGGGTGAGGCATGATGTTACTCACTTGAAACATATTTTTAGGAATGGGACCCCCCCGGTCCTTCGATGACCTAAGGGGTGAGTTTCACCTGCCGCTGTCCATGACATTTTATTACATGCAGCTTAGACATGCGATTCGGGCCCAGAAGGGGGATGATCAGTGGGTGCAGTCTCCCGCTCCTGTGTTTCACTTTATGTCTGAGGTTACTTCCTTCAAGGGTTTCATATCACACTGTTACTCGCCTTTGCTGGGGTCCTTTATGGACCACCATCCCCTAAGAATGTCAGCCCACTGGGAGAGGGATGTGGAAACGTTTGAGGAGGCGCAATGGGAGGAGGCCCTTCAGGCGGTACAGCTAAGCTTGTTGAATGTAGCCCAAAGGATTTCACAACTTTACATTCTTTATGGGTCCCACTACACCCCAACACGGTTACATAGGATGGGTAGGAGAGAATCTCCTCTCTGCGCCGGTGTTAGAGAGAACATGGGGATTTGGTTCATCTCCTCTGGCGCTGTCTTAAACTCTACATGTATTGGAGGGGTGTGCTCAACACTCTGTCAGGGGCGTTTGGAGTCCAATTGTTGGAGGACCCCAAGATGTGCCTGTTAGGTATTATGGGTAAAGTCCAGGCCCCGGAACTTACCAAACGTGCCCTACTGAGGGCTTTGTTTCAGGCCAGGAAACTGATTTTGCGGCACTGGATTTCCCCGAATGCCCCTCTGTAAAGGAATGGATTGCTGTAATGGGGGATGTGCTTAGATTGGAGCACAGGGGCAGTCCCGGCAAGTTCGAGAATCTGTTGGCTGGGCTCCCTGGTTTGCCATACTGGGTCTGGCCCCGGTGGACCTGGTACTGGACAGATTGGTGGCTGGTGGGATGTGAGGGATATGCTTGCTGGTTTAATGGGGGATGGTACATGCTATTCTTTAATGTTTATGACTGATGTCTTCTTGGGGACAGGCGCGGAGGGGATTCAAGTAGTTCTTATAGGAGCCACTTATGTAAAGTGGGGGTATGGCTGCATCAGATTAAAAAATAATTACTTCCAGTAGGTAATGAAACTGGAGGTAATCAAGACCAACTTTTTGGTGTATAGAGACAGGCAAAGTGACTGTCTCCGTACTCTGTGCAGTAGGCGGCATATTGAATCCCACTACCCCTGCCCCCATCTGTTATTGTCTATTGATTTGCCCTCTGCTTGCTACTAATAACAAGGGGAGCCAAGCTGATGAGGAACACGTGTCTGTGAATCCCCATCAAGCTCCAAAAGCTACAAAACTCCTCGACCCTGAGCTGTCTGTGTGACAGCTGCCATAGTGAGAGGTAGCTCAAAGGTCAGACTGTCATGCAGGCCCAATGTAAGTATGAAAAATACAGTATATCATCCCTGGAGTTCAGTTTTTATTATTTTACCTTTCATTGTGTAAATGAAACATTACCCTTTATTAAGGAAAAACGTATTGCTACCATTGCTGACATTCTCCTTGAAAATGCTAGTCGCCTGGCTGTTATTCTGACACCCTGATTCAACTTTTTCTGAGTCAATGACCTGGAAGAACGTTGATCTAGAAAATAGTAAGTCTTTATCAGTATACTTGCTTCACATCAGTGACTACAAATATTAAAACCAGATGAGCAACGTGGCAGTCAGGCAGCTAGCATTTTCTGAATGGTAGTCATAATTTTTCACTCATGAAAGGTTTAGGTTGTCCATAGGAAGGTATTTTTTTTTTTGCTCTAAGATTGAATAGAAAAATCGAAAACAAAAAAACAAGCAGATTCTTCCATCCACACAAGCAAGGTGAATAGAGGAATACCCCTCCCCCTGGGACATTGTATTCTGACAGCAGGGATTCCTTCACTGTCAGAATGCACTGATCAGTGGCTGCAGCCGCTAATCCTTAAACATTTTCCACTTCCATGGCCATTTCAGCAGACCTTTTGATTAGGGTATGGCTCGCTTTACTTTAAAAGCTACAGTCAGGTCCATAAATATTGGGACATCAACACAATTCAAATCTTTTTGGCTCTATACACCACCACAATGGATTTGAAATGAAACAAACAATATATGCTTTAACTGCAGACTTTCAGCTTTAATTTGAGGGTATTTACATCCAAATCAGGTTAACGGTGTAGGAATTACAACAGTTTGTATATGTGCCTCCCACTTTTTAAGGGACCAATAGTAATGGGAAAATTGGCTGCTCAGCTGTTCCATGGCCAGGTGTGTGTTATTCCCTCATTATCCCATTTACAAGGAGCAGATAAAAGGTCCAAAGTTGATTTCAAATGTGCTATTTGAATTTGGAATCTGTTGCTGTCAACTCTCAATATGAGATCCAAAGAGCTGTCACTATCAGTGAAGTAAGCCATCATTAGGCTGAAAAAAAAAACAAAACAAACCCATCTAGAGATAGTAAAAACATTAGGTGGGGGTCAAATCAACGGTTTGGAATATCATTAAAAAGAAAGAACGCATCGGGGAGCTCAGCAACACCAAAAGACCCAGAAGACCACGGTAAACAACTGCGGTGGATGACCAAAGAATTCTTTCCCTGGTGAAGAAAACACCCTTGACAACAGTTGACCAGATCAAGAACACTCTCCAGGAGGTAGGTGTATGTGTGTCAAAGTCAACAATCAAGAGAAGACATCACCAGAGAATGAATACAGAGGGTTCACCACAAGATATAAAACCATTGGTGAGCCTCAAAAAGAGGAAGGCCAGATTAGAGTTTGCCAAACAACATCTAAAAAAGCCTTCACAGTTCTGGAACAACATTCTATAGACAGATGAAACCAAGATCAACTTGTACCAGAGTGATGGGAGAAGAAGAGTATGGAGAAGGAAAGGAACTGCTCATGATCCAAAGCATACCACCTCATCAGTGAATCATGGTGGTGGTAGTGTCATGGCGTGGGCATGTATGGCTGCCAATGGAACTGGTTCTCTTGTATTTATTGATGATGTGACTGCTGACAAAAGCAGCAGGATGAATTCTGAAGTGTTTTGGGTAATATTATCTGCTCATATTCAGCCAAATGCTTCAGAACTCATTGGACGGCGCTTCACAGTGCAGATGGACAATGACACGAAGCATACTGAGAAAGCAACCGAAGAGTTTTTTAAGGGAAAGAAGTGGAATGTTATGCAATGGCCAAGTCAATCACCTGACCTGAATCCGATTGAGCATGCATTTCACTTGCTGAAGACAAAACTGAAGGGAAAATGCCCCGAAAACAAGCAGGAACTGAAGACAGTTGCAGTAGATAGGGTCAGAATTATTGGCTGGGTGTTCATCGTGCCCCTGTGCCTTTAAGAAGGGGTAGGCTCCCTTCAGGTTTGTCTGCCCTACACCTGTCCATCTAAATGCATGTGCTTCCATTGTTGGAAACTCACAGAAATTAGAGTTAGGTCCACAGAAAATGGGGTGCCTTGCTGGGGCTCTGTGGCTTACGCATGTATTTGCAAATGTTTGCAACATAACCCCTCTTTTAAACGCATACTGGTGGACAGGTCAATTCGGTTGGTCGCAGATTGGTCGGTAAGTTAAGCTTGGAAATTCCTTTGTTTTTTCATAGGCATACATTTAACCCTTTAATCACCCTGGACGTTTAACCCTTTCCCAGCCAGTGTCCTTAGTACAGTGACAGTGTATATTTTTAACACTGATTACTGTATTAGTGTCACTGGTTCCCACAAAGTGTCAAAAGTGTCAGTTAGTGTCCAATCGTCTGCCACAATATCACAGTTCCACTTTAAAGCGAAGTTCCAGCTGTTTCTGCGTTTCTCAAAAGTCAGCAGCTAAAAAAAGTGTAGCTGCTGACTTTTAATAAACACACACTCACCTGTCTCACGATCCAGCGATGCGGCTGCTTGAAGCCTCGCTCCTCTCCCTTTCCTCTCCTCGCCGCCAGCATCATTTGTGTGAGCACCCTGCTGTCACAGCTTGTGGCTTCACAGCCAGGTGCACACTGTGCATGCGCGAGTTACGCGTCCTGAATGGCCAGACAATTTTCTGGGACCTGTGACGTGTCCCAGAAGATCGCAGGCGCTCTGAGCAGAAGTGGGAGCGGGTAGCTGCAAATCTAGGTACCCGCTCCCCCCACCCAAAAAAAATGACATTGCTTATCACCATTACTAGCATAAAAAAAAATCCAGTTTATTTAGTTTGTGGACGCTATAACTTTTGCACAAACCAATCAATATATGCTATGCTCTCCAGAAGGATGTTTTAGATTTATAGCATGGTATAGTTTTATGAAAATCTGTTTTGCCGGACATCAATATTGTTTTGTATAGATATTCCTGACTTGCATTCTTTGCTAGTTCTTGGTTTCTTTTTGTTTTATTTTTTATGTATCATCGTATGTATTCTTGATACTGAATAATGTAGCAGAATACATATTGGCCTAAATTTATAAAGAAATTTGATTTTTCAAACTTTTTTTATTAGATATGTTTTTTTTGTGTGTTTTTTATTTTTATAGTGCAAAAAATAACGCAGTGGTGATCTAATACCACCAAAAGAAAGCTCTATTTGTGGGGAAAAAATGACATATTTTATGATTGGACCTCCTTTTGTCTTCAGAACTGCCTAAAGCTAGATACACACTATCCAACTTTTGTGGTTAGATTTCCTTCAGATTTTCCTTTTCTATGTAGTGCAAAGGCCTGCCAGATTGCATACAAATTGAAAGTGTTTAGGTGTGACCTCATATTATATGGTTTTGGTAAGTCTAAAGGAAAAAGTCTTCAGAAAATCTTATAGTGTGTATGGCCCATTAGTTCTTTGTGGCACAGATATAACAAGAAATGTTGGTCCATATTGACATGATAGTATCTCGCAGTTGCTGCAGATTTGTCGGCTGCTCATCCATTATGCAAATCTCCCATTCCATCACATCCCAAAGGTGCTCTATTAGATTGAGATCCGGTGACTGTGGAGGCCATTGGAGTACAGTGACCTCATTGTCCTGTTGAAGAAACCAGTGGTGAGATGATTTGAGCTTTGTGACATGGTGCATTATCCTGCTGGAAGGAGCCATCAGAAGATGGATACACTGTAGTCATAAAGGGATGGACATGGTCAGCAACAATACTCAGGTAGACTGGCATTTAAACAATGCTCAATTGGTACTAAGGACACCCAAAGGTGCCAAGAAAATATTCCCCACACCATTACACCACCAGCCTGAACTGTACAAGTTAGGATGGACCCATGCTTTCATGTTGTTTAAGCCAAATTCTAACCCTGTCATCTGAATGTCGCAGCTAAAATCGAAGCTCATCAGACCAGGCAACGTTTTTCCAATCTTCTATTGTCAAATTTTGATGAGCCTGTGCAAATTGTAGCCTCAGTTTCCTGTTCTTAGCTGACAGGAGTGGCACCCAGTGTGGTCTTCTGCTGCTATAGCCCATCTGCTTCAAGGTTCGATGTGTTGTGCATTCAGAGGTGATATTCTGCATACCTTGGTTGTAACGAGTGGTTATTTATGTTACTGTTGTCTTTCTATCATCTCAAACCAGTCTACCCATTCTCCTCTGACCTCTGACATCAACAAGGCATTTTCCTCCACACAACTTCCGCTCACTGGATATTTTCTCTTTTTCAGGCCATTCTCTGTAAACCGTAGAGGTGGTTGTGTGTGAAAATCCCAGTAGATCAGCAGTTTTTGAAATACTCAGACCAGCCCGCAGGGCACCAACAACCATGCTACATTCAAAGTCACTTAAATTTCCTTTCTTACCCATTATGATGCTCAGTTTGAACTTTGGCAAGTCGTCTTCACCACGTCTAGATGCCTAAATGTATTGAGTGGCTGCCATGTGATTGGCTGATTAGCTATTTGTGTTACCAAGCAACTGAACAGGTGTACCTAATAAAGTGGCCGGTGAGTGTAAGTACGTAGGGAAGCTGGAGCTTAGAAAAAGAAAAAAAAAAAAGGTGAACTTTTAATGGTATCTGAGGACTGGTTTGGGAACACTAGTATAACTAGTATGTAAAGTAATGATTGGGCTGTTTGAATGTATCATTGGCTGAAGCAAGGTACCTGTGTTCTTTTAGAAGGTGTTGATACTTGTTTACTCTGTTTTACAATAGCAGTGACTAATAGAAAATCATTTAGACAGAATAAATTGTGTTCCAGTGAAGTATAGGCCCACCAGTACAGCTTGTCCTTGGCCTGTGGCTCACTATGTAGTAAAGCAAGGATAGAAATGTAGGTACTCCTTACCTGCACCTACATGTCAGCAGACAGTATAAATGCCCATCCTTACAGATTCCTATCTGTTGTATTTTCTGTTCTACAATGACATTGAACATCAAGGTTAAATAACTTGTGATGTAGTTGCCAAGTCCACAGCCTGGCAGCTAATGGGGCAAGGTGAAACTCATATTGGGCAGGGCTGGATCTAGCCTGTCTGATGTGGGGGTGCAGTAACAAAATGTTGGGGGGGGTGATGGGAGTTTAGCAGAGCTGACAATAGGGGTCACTAGGGGGAAGGACAGGCGCCCCCTCCCCCATATCAAAACATCTTTTTTGCTAAAATTACACTAAAATCATTAGAGGACACAAACAAACAAATTATGCTAATCTGCTAAACCTAAAATATAAAACTGTAATAAGTTAGGCCGGGTTCACATATGTGCGGCCGCGGTTCCCAGAATGGGGTGCATCCCTGTTCGCTGGTTCAGGTGAAAATCAGGGCCAAATCTTTGCCTGAATTCGCACCGGAACTAGACCAAAACAAGCACAGGAAAATTTTGGAATGTGGACGGTGGTCACCCCCAGGCCTGTGTGAACCGGCTCCATTGTGAGCCAGGCACACTTGTATTTCATGCAAAATTGTTGCAGGGAAACCTGCATCCAACTCACACAGGCACATAGTTTACCATGGTTCAGTGATGAATGAACACAGTGAATGAAGGTACCAATCACTCACTGTGTTAATTGGGAAAAGGATTAGGCTGGTGAATGGCATATTTACTGGCCCCTTTCCTGGCTCTCCATCCTGAAATATCCCCCACAGCCAGGGCCGCTGTTAGAAATCATGGGACCACGTACAGCCTATCTGGCAGGGCCCCCTTTGGGCACCCAATAAAGAATTATGAGGTGACCCGTAGGTGTGGCAAAATTGTGTTAACAATGGTAAGGGCTGAAAATTTAAGCCTACCTTTAGCGTGTGGGTGTCAGGTGCATGTAATGTACGTAGTGCAGAATCAAATAATGTACAGAGTTCAGGGCTCATGAGTGGGTAACACACAGAGTGCAAGGGTCAGGAGTGCGTAATGTACAAAGTGCATGGTCATCTACTGGTCTTTAAAGGATCATTTATTTCAGACAGATAATTTTGCCCCCTATAAGACTTTTTTCTTATGAGCAGTCAGGGAGTGGTAAGAAACAGGCAACTCAGCTACGATTGTATTGCTCCTTGGCTGCCCACCCTAAGTCTAGAATGGCGATGGCCGCCGGAACCCGCCAATCGTTCTGCAGAATGACAGAACGGCAGTCTACTTATGTAAACAAGGCAGATCACAGTTCTGTCACAGAGGAAGAGAGAGATCTTGTGTTTCAGCTGAGCTGAAACACAAATCTCTGTTTTCCTCTAGTCTAGTACATCCACTCCCCCAACAGTTAGAAAGCACTCCCTAGGAGCTCACGTAACCCTTTGATCACCCCTGGTGTTAACCCCTTCCCTGCCAGTGTCATTTATACAGTAACAATGCATTTTTTTAGCACTGATCACTGTATTGGTGTCACTGGTCCCCAAAAAGTGTCAGATTTGTCCGCCACAATGTTGCAGTCCCGATAAAATCCGCTGATTGTCGCCACTACTAGTAAAAACAATAAAAAAAATAAAAAGTCCATAAATCTATCCCATAGTTTGTAGACGCAATAACTTTTTTCTCAAACCAATCAATATATACTTATTGGGATTTTTTTTACCAAAAATATGTAGCAGAATAAATATTGGCCTAAATTGATGAAAATTTTTTTTTTTTAGCAGAAAGTAAAAAATATATATATATATTTTTTTTTCAAACTTGTGGTTCTTTTTTTGTTTATAACGAAAAATATAAAAAGCGCAGGGGGAAAAAAAGGAAATCAAGTTCATTTGCCTACAGTGTCACACGGCAGCACAATTGCCATTTAAAGCAACGCAGTGCCGTATCACAAAAAATTAGCCGGAAATGGTAAAGGGGCAAAACTATTGATAAGGAGCATAGGCTGCACAGGAACAGGCATTTCTATCAGCTCCCCGTTTTTCTTTTATAACTACTTGGGCAAAACCCTCCCTCACCTCAGTTATTGCAGGCTGCCCAAGAACTCAGTTCAGAGCCGCTCCATCCCACACCTGCACCAAGACAGGAAGACCATGGGATGAAGATTTAACGCATGTGATGGGCAGCGCTCCCTGTGCACCCATTGGCTGAGAAAAAACAGGCGAAGCGCCTCTAAGTGCAGTATGTTTATTTAAAATGAAGGCACACAAGTTGTGGCAACTCACATGATAGTAAATCAAAGTAGGCTCAATCTGGAGTCAATCGGTGAACGTTTAGTCCAAGTCCTGAGTCCGGGAGATGCCGGTAGATGGAAGTGGAGGACAGGATAAGCCGGCTGCTGTCTTCCGGAACCGGCTAATCACCACGTATCGGGCTGGAGCGCAGTGACTACCGCGTGACGTCATCAAGGTCAGAAGGGTACACAACGCGTTTCAGAGCATGTGCCATGCTCGTGGGGAGCATGCGCGCTCTTTTTTCAAGTGCTAATACAGAGACTGCTTGGAGCCAAGAATTTATATGAGCGTGATCCATAGGTGGGAGTGTATGGGAAAGACAAACCACCAATGGAAATAGATGGTGGCCATGTTAAAAAAGGGCAAACTTTTATGAACTGCAATACTATATGAAGGGAAAAATATTACTATATATATATATATATATATATATATATATGCTACAGTACAAATCTCTCCATAAAAAATATATTATGAGGATCTATACCCTGAATACGCTAAAGCCACATGGCCTAAACGAGGAAATCGAAATTAGTACCATCTTATAAATATCTTTTATATAATATCTTTTTATCATGCTCATCTATTTCTCTATATATACATATATTTCTTACTATATCTAAAAATAATTGTTTTTACAATAATTGTTTTTAGTGTTTTATACATTTTATGGTGTTTTAAATATTTTAGATTTTGGTATATTTTTTTTATATATTTATATATTTTTGTACTTTCCAGCATTATTGTGTGTCTCCACCTCATGAATGTGTATATCCGCTGCTTACCGTTTCTATCCCCTGACCTTCTTATTCTTCTGTTACTTTTTCTCATGATTTACTATCATGTGAGTCGCCACAACTTGTGTGCCTTCATTTTAAATAAACGTACTGCATTTAGAGGCGATTCGCCTGTTTTTTCTTTGCACTGTCCACAGAATTGTTCTTCCTGTGCGGTGGAGCTGGCCCTTTGTTTGCAGATCGAGACGCATCTTCCAGCCCAATCATCTTCAGTGTTCCCTCACCTGATGGACTTATATATGCCCATTTGCTATGTAATTTAGGTAATTTGTTTTTATCTTGTCCGTTTTCAGTTTCTTTATTTTGTTATACTCTTCACATCAACTCCACCACATCAGACCAGAGCGCTAGCTTATCATTCCCTTTCACCCATTGGCTGAGGAGGCAGCAGGAGGCGGTGCAGCCTGCAAGATTTAGGCTGCATCACCTCCTGCTGCCTCCTCAGCCAATGGGTATTTGAGGTTCTCTCATTAGTCCCTCCCTCATGACATCACCCAGGATGTCCTGAGTCCCGACCTGTTAGTTAACTATATGGGCGGGCCAGGAGGACACATTGTAAGATACAGGAAAATCTCCTATTAAAGGGGGATAGTGACAACCCTCACATACGTGCTCCCTGCCGAGCCCCTTTGCTGACTCTATGGGACTCAGGACAGGAGGGTCGCCTGTACCCCCTTAACAGCGGCCCTGCCCACAGTAGCAGGTGGGAGAAGAGGGAAGCCAGCAGTGCTGGGGAGGGGGGAGGCAGGGGGAAGAGGATGGTGTACAGGGAGGATGATCTGGGCAGTGGGGGGAAATTGCAGAAGTGATCCCCTGTATGGCCATTTCTCTCTCTGCAGCAGCTGAAAGGGGGCTTCTCCTCCTCTCCTGCTGGCTTTCAGCTGCCTAAGAAAGAAAGAGCCATACAGGGGATCAGTTCTCTAATTGCCCCCAGCCGCCCGATAATCCTCCCTGTGGGCATAGTATCTGAGGTAGAGGGGGGAGGGGAGGGCAGTTGGGCTTGGGGGGGGGGCACAACTGAAATCTGTGGGGGCACTGCCCAACCCAGCACCCCCCCTAGATTCGGCCATGATATTGGGGCAGATATCAATACACTACTCTATCCAAAATCAAAAATAAGTTTGGCTTTAGATTAAAGTATAAGGAAAAGCAAAACTGTTTTTTTTTTTTTTTTTTTGGATAAAGTGGGAAGAAATTATAATCCCTGTCAGGTTTTCATTATTGTCATTGTCCCCCATCAGGAAAATTCATCCACTCTATTCGTCCTGTTTACTGTTATCACCAAAAGTGTATGACAATAATTGTTTTATTTGTTAATGGGCCATTGACCCGTTAGATGTGCAACAGGGCACACATTTATAGAAGGCCTCCAATACAAGCAGCACAATGGCTTAGTGGTTAGCACTCCTGCCTTGCAGCATAGGGGCTTTTGGTTGGAATCCTGGTCATGCATGTTATCTCTGTGCTTGTGTGGGTTTCCTCCTACGTTCCAAAGACATGCTGGTAGGTTAGTGGGCCCTAGGATGGTACTCTACTAAGCAAACCCAAGATGACTTCCTCACCATCTCCCCATTCAGCAGATAATGTGGTTTGAGTCTCCAGGAGTAAAGTGCTACATAACTATAAATGAATTTCAAATTGTGTTTAATGTCTCTATGCTTATCCCCTCTCTTTGGGCCTGAACTGAAATGGGCCTGAACATATCCTCAGTTACCTTCCAGCATGCCTAGAAAACTGTATAACCTGGGGTGCTCTTACATGCAGATACAAGCGAGTCAACACTTGGCCCTGCTCATGATTACAGAACCAAGAACTGTCTTCCTAGCAGACATGGTTATTTGCAGAGTACCTGAGTTTTGTGACCCCTGGGGTGCTCACACATGTGCACTGCCGGGTGCCTGTACTACCGTATTACCATCAAAACCTGGGGTGCTCTAAAATTGACTTTACACAGGAGGAGGTAAGTACAGAATAACTTTTGTTATGTGTGGTGACTGTATACTGCTGTGTTGTTGTATCTATGACATTAGATGAGGTATTTTATCTCAGCACAGATGTTCTGAGGGGTCTGCACATGCGCGCCAGGACGGTAAAGTTAGGGAGGTCCAAGACCTGTGTCTTGTCTATGCATGCACACAAAAGTTGGCCAGTGTGCAGATGTTCCATAGGGCTCTGCCACAGTCCATATTCACATGGTACACATTTCTGGAATAAGCTCTTAAGGTACCGGGTGCTGTAGCGACCCCAGCTGAATACTGGAACATACATGATAATTTAGATATTTACCAGCACACCAAGGATCTTTAATACCATCCAAACGTTTTTTTTATTATTGAAGAAAGATCACATCACAGTGTAGTGCAAGATTTCAGAGCCACGCAGAACCCCTTTGTCATGCATGTGATGACGAAGGGGTCCTGCGTGGCTTCCGAACGTTGCACTACACTGTTTTGGGATGTGATCTTTCTTCAATAAAAAAAAAATTTGGACGTAATTGAAGATCCTTGGTGTGCTGGTATATATTCATTATAGGGCTCTGCCGGTCCCAAAGACTGGAAAAGGAAAATAAGCGCACTCTCCCAAAAATTGTATCATGTGCAAATAACAGATGAAGGAAAATGCTATGTGCAGAAATGCCAATAATACAAGAATTCTAATCTTGGATGGAGCGGACACGGTGTTGAAGAGAGCGCTGCGGGAGGCTGTGCTTTACCTTACGAGGACTTTTCAGGTAGAATCCGGGCATAAAACATGTTTCACTAAAGATAATGCACTATTAGTCTGCTTCCTCTTCCTGTGAACTCCTCCTCTGTGAGGATTAACTCCCATACAGTGGTATCGGTTCTGGAACATAGGAGGGGATTGATCATCTTTACTGTCCTTCTGGAGACAATATGGAAACCATATCGCAGGAATTACATGAACACACGTTTTGAGCCTAATTTATGTTTAATCTGGTAAGGAGCCAATCACCTAATTTCTTTCACAAGCACAAGGTGTATATGGAGAGGAGGGGACAATACACTGTAAGGAAACAGGCCATTGGATCATCTTGACTGCCACTTATTGCTATCAATCTGGTAAGGAGCCACCTACAGTGCATATCCCACCCTGTCCTTGGGTGATGATTGAAGTATTTTGGAGGTCTTTTTCACTTTTCACGCAAAATAATTAATTGTGAAGAAAAAAATAGACTTGCGTCCGAAAGGACCTTCTTTCCTTATTTTGATTTAGAATATTGTGAAAGGTTTGCCATTTGTTCCTTCATTTTGTGGTTTATGTACACCATATGTGGCGTTGTCACATTATTTCACTCAGTAACAGTAACACTTGGGATTCTTGATTCCACTTAGTGGATTATTAGAATTCTTGTATTATTGGCATTTCTGCACATAACACTTTCCTTCATCTATTATTTGCACATGATACAATTTTTGGGAGAGCGCGCTTATTTTCCTTTTCCATTTATACTCTCCAGTTCTTAGAGTTTAAGTGCTGCCTCCCCAATCTACAGGTTAGCGCACTCATAATTTACACATTTAGTCCCAAAGACTGGGCACATCTCTTTGGCACATCTGTGCGTGTGCTGGATATTCAAAAATGGTGCTGGTGGAGGGGGCAGAGCCATCATTAAGGAGGCTGAAGTTAGCCTTTAATATTCTAAAAGCCCTCAATCTAAAATTTACAAAAACCGCACTAATACTGTAAGCTGTGTGCAGCTCTGTGCTTTCTCAAATTATTCTGCCAGCAATTTGAATCTATCAATGCTGATGGGATAGTGCCATATACAGGTGCATTTTGAAAAAATTAGAATATCATCAAAAAGTTAATTTATTTCAGTAAATCAGTTCAAAAAGTAAAACTCATAAATTATATAGATTAATTACACACAGTGTGCTATATTTCAAGCATTTCTTTCTTTCAATTTTGATGACTATGGCTTACAGCTAGTATAAACCCAATATTCAGTATCTCAAAAAATTCGAATTTGTAAAAAAGTTTAATATTGTAGACTCGTGGGTTTTACACTCTAATCATCTAACTAGCCCAAAACATCTGTAAACGTTTCCAGAGCCTTTAAATGATCTCTCAGTCTGGTTCAGTAGGTTACAAAATCATGGGGAAGGCTGCTGAGAGCGGAGAGGCACAGAATCCAAGTTGCATGAGGTCCAGTTTGAAGTTTCCACAGTCAGTGATGATTTGGGGAGCCATATCATCTGCCGGTGTTGAAATCAAGGCCCCAGAGTCTGGAGGAAGAGTGGAGAGGCACATAATCCAAGTTGCATGAGGTCCAGTTTGAAGTTTCTACAGTCAGTGAGGATTTAGCGAGCCATGTCATCTGATGGTGTTGATCAACTGTGTTTTATCAAGTCCAAAGTCAGTGCAGCCCTCTACCATGAAAATTCTAGAGCACTTCATGCTTCCCGCTGCTGACCAGCTTTACAGAGATGCTGATTTCATTTTCCAGCAGGACTTTACACCTGCCCACACTGCCAAAAGTACCAATACCTCGTTTATTGATCATAGTATCACTGTGCTTGATTGGCCAGCAAACTCGCCTAACCTAAAATCTGTGGGGTATTGTCAAGAGGAAGATGAGAGACACCAGACCAAACAATGCAGACAAGTTGAAGGCCGCTATCAAAGCAACCTGGGCTTCCATAACACCAAAGCAGTGCCACAGTCTGATCACTTCCATGCCACGCCGCATTGATGCAGTAATTTATGCAAAAGGAGCCCCGACCAAGTATTGAGTGCATACTATACTGTACATTGACATACTTTTCAGTAAGCCAACATTTCTGTATTAAAAATCCTTTTTTATTATTTGTCTTATGTAATTTTCTAATTTTCTGAGATACTGAATTTTGGGTTTTCACAAGCTGTAAGCCTTAATCATCAAAATTAAAAGAAAGAAATGCTTGAAATATATCACTCTGTGTGTAATGAATCTATATAATATACTAGTTTCACTTTTTGAATTGAATTACTGAAATAAATTCACTTTTTGAATAATTTCTAATTTTTTTGAGATACACCTGTATATTTCTACGGGCTCTGGTGGCAACCATTATATTTGTCTAGGAGCACACAATAGCAGAAGAGATTCTTCTTCACTAGTAAAAGTCTTCTTAGCAGCATAGAAGCAATCTGGCAGGGAGGTTCACTCGCCAACAACCTGAGACCCTCAAACCACAGTGCAGTCCTTTTCAAAACTCCCAGTTTCACACCATATATTGCCATTCAGCAATTTAAAAAAAGCGTGAAAAAATAACTGTGTCAGGAGTGCGGTAATTTTTACCGCCAGAGTGAAAAGAGACCTAAGATAGAAGGCATGCTGACTTGAGTAATGCTGAGTAATGCTGGCCATACATGCATTAAACTCTGTTCCGTGGATGGCCGTGGGCAACACTTGGACTGACCAAAGATGATTTTTCAATCGACTGTTTAGGTATTCTGACAGCCAGCAGTGCCAGGTGTCAAAGAACAATAGCCTACAATGGAAGACACGTTCATCCTGTTAGTGTGGATGGAGGAATCAGGTTTCTTTTGTTCTGCTATATGTGTATGGCCAGCTTCAATTTGTGAGTGGTTACAAAAGCCTGGTATGCAGATAATCAAATGTAATGTTTAAAGTGACCTCAGTGGAACATTTTAAACATTTTAGGAGAAACTAAAGATCTCCACAAAAGTGCCCATTTATCTTTTATTCCCTAGGAAACTGAAACCAGAAATCTGACTGGTCACTGGACACCCAGCTAAATTCTCCAAATTTTATACCTTTAATTATCAGTCTTTAATGGGGACATTTCCCATTGATTCCATAGACCATCATATTTTAATAATAAACTGGATTATTAACAGTTCAAGAACTCCCACTTCCATTGGACCCCCATATATATATAAATATATATATATATATATATATATATATATATATATATATAGCTGAGAAATGTAATCACTATGCCAGATGTATGGAAGTTATTTACCAAAAGTTCCATATATACACTGCTCAAAAAAACATTTTTTTTTCCTACTCATCATTGCTGACTGTTTTTCACTAGTTTTGCATTTGGCTAGGGTCAGTGTCACTACTGGTAGCATGAGGCGATACTTGGACCCTGTTGAGGTTGCACAGCAGTCCAACTCCTCCAGGATGGCACATCATTACGTGCAATTGCCAGAGGGTTTGCTGTGTCTCCCAGTACAGTCTCAAGAGCATAGAGGAGATTCCAGGAGACAGACAGTTACTCTAGGAGAGCTGGACAGGGCTGTAAGAAGGTCCTTAACCCATCAGCAGGACCGGCATCTGCTCCTTTGTGCAAGAAGGAACAGGATGAGCACTACCAGAGCCCTATAAAAATTACTTCCAGCAGGCCACTGGTGTGAATGTCTCTGACCAAACAATCAGAAACAGACTTCATGAGGGTGGCCTGAGGGCTAACATCCTCCAGTGGACCCTGTGCTCACTGCCTGGCACTGTGGAGCTCGATTGGCATTTGCCATTGAACATCAGATTTGGTAGGTCTGCCACTGGCGCGCTGTGCTTTTCACAGATGACTGCAGGTTCATCCTGAGCAAACATGACAGACATGAAAGGGTCTTGAGAGCTGTGGAGAACGTAATGCTGCCTGTAACATCATTCAGCATGACCAGTTTGGTGGTGGGTCAGTGATGGTCTGGGGAGGCCTAGCGATTAGAGCGATGCATAGACCTCTACAGGCTAGACAATGACACCCTGACCTCCATTAGGTATTGGGATGAAATCCTTGGACAGATTGTCAGACCCTACGCTGTTACAGTGGGTCCTGGGTTCCTCTAAGTGCACGACAATGCCTGGCATCATGTGGCGAGAGTATGCAGCCAGTACCTAGAGGATGAAGGAATTGATACCACTGAATGGTCCCCACGCTCGCCTGACCTAAATCCAAAAGAACACCTCTGGAACATTATGCGTTGGTATATCCGCTGCCACCAGGTCACCTCAGTCTGTTCATAAGCTCAGTGATGCCCTGGTTCAGATCTGGGAGGAAATACTCAAGGACACCATCTGTCGTCTCATTAGGGGCATGCCCAGACGTTGTCCAATGAAATTTCAGCAAAATGGACTAGCCCGCTGCATTATTATTTCACTTTTATTTTCGGGGTGTCTTTGAATTCAGCCCTCTGTAGGTGATAATTTTAATTTCCATCAAGCCGCAGTATAATCTGCTGTGTCCTTCTTCCTGATTCCAGGGAGTGTTCTGGGAGTTCTTCCTGATTCCAGCCTCCTGGGAGTGATGACAAACAGCTCCCAGGATGCAATGCAAATGCGGAAGTGATGTCGGTGGCCGTGGCCACAGAGGGGGGAGAAGGAGGAAGTACAATCAAAAATGCCCTGAAAATAAGGTAAGGGACCCCCGAAAAAAATGCCCAATTGTTGATCAGCATAGCGAGCACTCCAGGAATCACTAAAGTTGCAAAATAGGCCGGAACTCCGCTTTAAATATTCATTGTATGTGATTAGCCATTTACAGAGTGAATTTTCAAACATTCCCTAAGCTAAAGAAAATTTTCCTTCCAAAGCTAGCAGGCTATTGTCTTTAGAAAATCAACCATACTATTTCTAACCTCTTGCTGGTTCTAATTTTAACCAAGGTACTTTCCTGGCTGCCATCCAGAAGGAGGGACCTCTACACAGCCTGGCACATCTGCCCATATTTACAGCAATACCTCCAGCACTCCACGAGCATGTGTTAAAGAAATACAAAATGGACATGGCATTAGTGGCAAGCATTACAGGAGGGTTGTAAGCGAACACATTGAATAAACCTTTAAAAATGTGTTTTGCTCTGCCCTCCTGATTTCCTAGTGCCCTACAATAGGATGGGTTGTAGAACGGACCATTAGGCTGGATTCACATATGTGCGGCTGCGGTTTGCAGTCCAAGGTAAGGTGCGATTCAGGTGAAAATGTTTGCCTGAATTCGCACCTGAACTGGACCCAAAAACACACAAGACCCTTTTTGAAACAGCACTGCGGCTGAACATGTCATGCGAATTGGATGTGGTTTTAGAGCGCATCCAATGCGCATATATGTGAACCCAGCCTTAGGGGAGCTCAGGAGTTGTGAAGGGTAGGGCTGACCTTGACTTACAGGAAAAGTCAAGCCTCGCATATAGCATTACCTGCTGGTATCTCTGAACCACCTTGAAGCTTTTACGGAAGATGACAATGCTTTTTTTTTATATTATTTATTCCATGCTTAGTTTAAATAGCTCAGGTCTGTGAAACAAAATCTCAATCTGGAATTGACCATCTAAGGTAGCTGAAGATGAGCACTTACCAGCAGCCAGACCCTGCTTTCCACTTCTGATTACAAGAGCCAGCCCCAGATTTTGAGTTGTACGCTCCTCATTGGACTTCCCTTCTTTTGGGACCCCTGTACAGCACTAAAGTGTGCACAGGCCTCATGTAGCTGACCAAACATTTGATTGTACCAAGAACTCTATAATTTGGGGACCAACTGTGTTGTTATAGCTATGTTGGTAATTGTTTATAGCTTAGATTTGTGAATAGTTAGATTTTAGTTAGAAGTATTATTGATTAGCAAATGAACCCGTTAGACTGGTTTATGAGGTCAGCACCGGAAGTGAGGCAATAGGATATGATGTAGCAGGAAATAGGGGGCAGGGATATAGGACTTTGAACATGCCATGTGTTCGGACAAAGGACACCTGTTCTTGAGACAGAGTGGTTTTTGAGACATTGGAGGAAACAGATGTTTTGTGCTGGACTCAGAGTAAGGAGCCATGAGAAGACTCAATCACCAAGCCTATCACATACATGAATTAAAAAATATATACACATGGTGGCACAGGTAAAAGGCATAGGAAACAAATAGATAGTCCATATGTTAGCTATATAGACTGCCCCTATTATCCTTATGGTGTATAAGAAACAGTCTTTGTGCTCAGGACCAGCCTAGAGGGGAGCAATCCAGGCCTCGGAATCATCCTCCCACGTCAGAACATTTCCTACTGGACAGGATCTGGAGACAAGCGAGTGCAGCCGACCTAAAGCAGTGGCCCCATGCTGACCTCGGACAATCCACACATCTGCATTTACTTACTTATATGTAAGTTTTTAATTCACTTTGCCAATAAATGTTAATAGTCCTTACTCAAAGGCGCCTGTTTTCTCTCTGTTCTATTACATACATGGTCCAGGCCCATTTGTTGGGAAAGATAGATAGTTTGGGCATGTGTATATTGTATGCATATTGTTATAATTTGCATGCTAAGAAATATTTGTCCTGCAGTTGTATGTGTAGTCTTTTCGGTTTAGTAAAACAAATATTAATACCCTATCGAGGTTTTAGCCACTTTCTTGGCTTATACCGCAAAGTAACCGTAAAAGACACCAAGCAAAACACCCACATGAGTGAATAAAAATTAAATTGATTGTTTAGTATTGTCCCATATTACAGAGGTTTAGTAAACCTAAAAGAAGATTATACAACATATGGACCAATACTAGAATGTGCGTGAGAAAGGTCTTACCTTGTCATTTGCTGCCAACAATCAAAAATGACTAGTGTCAAATTTATATTTCATTTTATTATGTTTAATTTTCTTTACAACTGTAAACAACTTTTAAAAATCTCCATTAAAACAGATTCTGACCAAGAGAAACAAAATAAATGGTAATGAAAAAATACATACATACTGTTTTTAATCAATTTTCTATTTTATTCTCAAGCATTTAGAATATTGAATTTGTTTCAAAAATACAGTTTCTTTCAGAATACTATTGGGGTCTGTGCTTAAAGAACTACAACAGCCAGGCAACCGTGCTGGACACAAAGGAAAAACGTTCCATAACACAAAAAGTAGCAAGAAGAACTTTAGGGATACAAAAGAAACCAACTGTCCACCTTCATACACCTACATTGTGCAAAACCCGTGTATTTGTATCAGTGGATAAACACTCACAAAACCCGGCGTATATAACAGTCCATACATTTCATCGGGTTTGTATGGGTTGTACCAAAAATATAGTCTTTATAAGGACTGTAAAATTATATCTTTATAAGATAGTCTTCAAGGAGCAAAAATGTTTTATATAAAATTTCAATATTGATCAGGTTACTACATTAAAGTGAAAAATTACACAGATAGAGTTTCACAGACGTACCTAATGGCAATTTTTTTTTTTTTTTGAGGGTTGGATAGTCTAGTGATCATTTTTGACACAAAATCATACATACTGTACTTTACATGCACTTGTGGACCACTGCATTGAGGTGTAACAATGTTGACTAATCACAACCAAATAAAAAAAGGATCATTTAAAAAATCTCCAGACAAAATGGACATTTTAGTCAAAAACATGCTTTGTAAATAGCCATCTACCTGTTGTTGCTATGAATTCGTCTTGATAGAAAAAAAAAGTACTCTTCCATCACATGATTGTCTTATAACCGCTTAAAAGGTCTTTCAGTGGCAACAACGTACTTCACATAGATTAAGTACATAACTAGCCGTTGTGCAAAACGTAATGTGATCCAAGAGATGACACACCCATAATCAGTCTGTGCTAAGAGCAAAGTTACACACAGCTGCCTTAATCTGATTTTAAACTCCATTTCACATTCCCCCTATTGTCCAAATTTTAAAGGAAAAATACGTTCTTATCTAATGGTTTTTGCCTTGAATGGAGTTCTCCTTTAACACATCTACTGTGAAAGCAAGCATTCAGGAACACTTCTGCAGACCACAGGAGTAACGTGTAGGTTGTGTGTACCTAGAGCATTATCTGTGTGTCCTCACTCGTGCTGGCGAGGTGTCCTACACTAATGATTACACAGTGTTTCATTGCAGTAAACCACACACTTATGTCAAGCACCCATTGCCCCGAATCTGGCTCTTTGCAAATCACCTACAGAAGTGTTTGTCTACAAGTCACTTACTCCATCAAGTGCTCACGGGGTATGGCTAATTCATAAAGTCAGCTCTAAGTAGCAAATCATTTGGTTACGAGAGGTGCTTAGCACACTGCTAATATTTATTGTTGACTTTAATCACATCTTCATTCAAATTTTAGGTGACTGTAGGCTCAAAATCTGCACAAGCTAGCTTATGGTAAATTATGGCTTCTTAACAATTGGTAGTATATTTTTTTATATTATAGACTATTAATATAGCTTGTATGTAACATACATCTAACCCATGTTGTTGATCTCCGATTCTTAAGTACTGGCATAGACTTCCAAAAACAAGAGCAGAAAAGGCTAGGTCAGTCATATCATTGAGACTCGGTGGGATGTAGCTTGCAGAAATTGGATATTAACAATGGTGCAATAGTGAGTGCTTTTAAGTGCATTCTAGAGATTTTATAATATATCTGTACAGCCCGGAGCCAATAAGTTCCTATTATGTGAAGAAAACAGACTGAGGTTTTCACTGATCTATGCATCACGAATGTTCATCAGCCAAGCCAGGAAGAAAATTGCAATGGGTCCTGTCTCTGGTGAGGTTACGGAGGGTGTTGAGATATATTATACGTCTGGTGAGACATTTGCTCATCTATGGCCATCCATATACACCTTGTAAATGCATTCTAGAGATTTTATAATATATCTGTACAGCCCGGAGCCAATCAGTTCCTATTATGTGAAGAAAACACACTGAGGTTTTCACTGATCTATGCATCACGAATGTTCATCAGCCAAGCCAGGAAGAAAATTGCAATGGGTCCTGTCTCTGGTGAGGTTACGGAGGGTGTTGAGATATATTATACGTTTGGTGAGACATTTGCTCATCTATGGCCATCCATATACACCATTTCTTCAAACTACTTTCTACTCAATTAACATTTTTTTTGCAAGCTGTTGAGTCATCAGAGGTATTAAAAAGCATCTGACAGCCATTTCTGGTTACAAAGAAAATTTTTTAAATAAAAGGATTATGTTGCCAGTAGCAAACAGCAGCCAGTTTTGCACTACCGGTAAAAATAAAACTAACAAGCATCCAACTGGTTGTTATGGGTAACTCCATCAAGAAACAGTCCCGCTGTTTCTTAGCAGTACTTCAGGTTACAGGAGATCAACAACAGAGTGTAAATGAAACATAATTAAACGATAATCTATCTCCCCAGTAATTAATGATTGTGTGCTTATTAAGTCAGTTGTTTCCATTACATATTTTTGGTTCACATAGAAAAGCATTATCTAATATAGTGTGAATTCTGGCAGGCTACCTACCCATAGAAAAATAGATTATCTTTACAATAAAGTATATTTCTGCATAAAAGCAAAGTGCAGGTATAATTTTCTTTATTTCCAAATTACCATATAAAGAATTTATTTATTTTTTATAAAATATATTATTTTTTTTTATTATTACAGCTCTAACCATTCTTTGAGTTTACATCTTTATTAGGAAATGAGATTGTCATTTAGAAGGAAAAAAAATAAATAAATAAGTTAAAATACATAATTCCCACCATCCATAGCAAAATACACACACACACAGCCTTATCCTGCAAACAGCTAAACATTAGAGAGGGTGAATTGACGGAATAGGTATTATCTTCTGATATCCTTCCTCAAAGGTGTTATCACCCAGAGCAGTCATGGTGAACCTTGGCACCCCGGATGTTTTGAAACTACATTTCCCATGATGCTCATGCACTCTGCAGTGTAGTAGAGCATCATGTGAAATGTAGTTCCAAAACATCCGGGGTGCCAAGGTTCGCCATCACTGACCCAGAGGATGAGGGCCATGCACCGCTACTGTGCAAAAGTGTTCCTAGACCATGAAAATGGTGATCCATAGTTTGAGGACTCTTTAACCTTTATGATTTACATGATGATGTCAACACCTGGTCTTGTTTTAAAAATGGAACCTATGCATAGATACCGTGGACACTCAGAGGCTTCCTAGCACCACTGGTGTTTGCAGTAGAAATTATGGACATGGAAGCCACCAAATCCCCTCATTGTTGGACCTTTAGTTTGGGTTATTGCAGCAGAAAAAGCTATGGAGTGGTAGGTTGAAATTCAGGAGCTAAGCAGGGCTATTCTTCCTTTCAATAAGCCTCCTTTCTCCAGCAATAAAAACTGTTCTCCCCCCCCCCCCAACAGAGACTTAGAAGAAACCTGCACAACAGATCCTCCACTACTGTGAGCACCACCGACAACAGAAACTCCTGTAGATGACTTTAGAGACATGTTGCTATGGGTATCTCTATGGATGGAAATACTTACAGCAGTGGAAGAACAAAAGGCACTAGTTTCTCAACAAAAAGGTGCAAGAAGGAGACTGTTGTATGATACAACTGATTTTGGCATCAAAAAAGTCTTAACGTGTATGGGCTACAAATGATCTCAGGAAGCGAACACCTACATCACAAGAGAATGAACAATCTAAATCTATTTAACTAAAGCCGGCCATAGGCTGTTAGAATCTTGGCCAGTTCAGCAAGAACCGGCGGAGATGCGAATCATGTAAGGGCAGGCTGAATGTACCCAAGTTGATCAACTTGGGTACAACGAACCTGCTGGATTTTACATGCGATTATTTCTAGTAGCTGCTATCAATAATCACTATTGGCTATCCCCACCGGGAGAAGACGATGGCTCGGCAGGAGGGACTCCCCTGTCAACACTGTGTTGATGGGGGATTCCGTGGTTGGAGGAAAGAAATCACTCCATCTATGGCGGGCTTGTTTCTCTTCTCGTTCTAATGCAAGGGCTGTGCAGTATGACTACAAGCAGCAATAGAAGACTGACATATTCACAGACTAGTGGGTGTGCATGTCAGGTAAACATTGGGTCACCCAAGAGTTTGGCTTAGAATGATCAGACTCCAGTATGTAAAGTTTGCTCAGATCTCTAGTTTGGGGATGGTGGCAGTGGAATAAAAACAAATGGTTATTGCAATAGGTTACAGCCAATGCCCAGTTACCATCAGGATTAGTACAGCTGCGACTACTGTGAGCCTGGATAATGGGGCTGGGTTTTAGAACCAATGGACCTCATGAAGTTATTTTTTCACATACCTTTGCTGATGTAAATAAAGAACAGACCTGCTGCACACATGACACTAAGAGAACATGTACGTAGAATGGTAGATAATACCCTGTAGGTACTGTAAGTCACTTAGGTGACTTGGTCACATTTTAGATATGTCAAATAAGAAAGATATCAAATATGGAATGTTGCAAAATGAAGACAACTTTTCTGACCATTCGAGGTCCTGATTCTAATACACAGTTGTCTATAAAGCTTCCAGAGCAAACAACTGCTCATTTCCTAGACAATCTACATATCAATTTTTTAAATGAAGTATCCAGTAAAAGCAGTAAAGTGTGAACATCACTTCACACCCAACAAGGTCTACTGCAAACTAAAATTGGAAACTTTCACTATAGTCAACAATTCCATTTTAAATGCCAAGGGAATTACAGGGTACGTTAAGAGCACATCAAACCCAGCAGATCAAAAATGCACTTCATTTGTAACTAAAATCCATGAGATTGCTAAAAAAATATACCAACTAAAGCTGACATATTAGGGTATATTTCAGGCTCAGTATTAAAAAAAAAAATAATTGTCATTTTCCCATTCTTAGTGCTTCAAAAAACGCAACTACAGCTGGAGTCAACAAATATTTTGCTAAATTGGTGTACGGTATGTGTGTATTGAGTGTACAAACATTTTAATATGTAGCAGTTACCCATTCTTTTACTATGAGTGGCTTTAGAGTAGTGTTAAATTATGCAAACTTATAATTAAAGCTGTATTAAACCCAAAACCAAAAATGTAATATATTGCAGTTTACCAATCCATAGATGTGGTGGCTGCATTCTTTTTTCCTGATAACCTGGCCAGTTATACGCCTCATATATTAGAGTGCCCTCACTCTGGATGAATAATCACATGGGGCACAGTGGACAGCAGCATTGTCAGTCTAAGAAGGAAGGTGGGGGTAGTGTTAGATTTACTAGCAGATTTAACAAATTGAAGCCAAACTTCAGCTTATACTTTATAAGCAGTTACAGCGCAACAGTTTTTTTTTGGACAATAACTAAAAGATGTTTATTGAAAGCACCCCTGTCAGTGTAAGTGGTCTGTCTCATTCTTGTTACGAATACACCTGGATGAGGGCTTGTTCTTTTGAAAAAACAACAAACCTACTGGCTGGATCACCAGTTGAAAATAGAAGACAGAAAGCCTGAAAAAGAAAACAAATGAAGCCATCATATCCAAGAATTGGTAAGCAGCAATATAATAAATGTTTGCTTTTGGGTTTAATACTGCTTTAACAAGCATTTTAAAAATCAAGAATGGACTTTTGGGGAAAAAAGGGAAGTACGGCTTCTTTTTGTAAATGCTCTCCTGTGACCTTTACTAAACATAACTGTAATGATTCAAATAAATCAGTCACCACTCCAACATTTTTAACTAAAATATCTAAAACTATGTCTATCAAGGGAACTGCTTCCTTTTAATTTGGAAGATACTTCTCTATAATTTATGTAGTAAGCGTGCAGCTGAATTACAACAACATGTAGCATGCTGGATTGTTGGTGTAAAAGTAAGAATTCAGAACTTTTAGGAAAAGCAAAAAACCTCATTCACAAGTACCGAATACCACATTGTTAACTATGGCACACACAGCTTAGAGCCGTGTAAAGTCTGAATGGTTAAGTTGGCCATACGCTAGTAGATCTTCATATGAACATTCTCAGTACATTCAACATCTTGGCAAATGTTCCTTGAAAATACTTCAAAATTTTGTTTTAACATTTGATTTTGAAAAGAATGAACTTTCCCATACAAAAACCACATACACTCGATTTGACCCCATGAACCTTTAGAAAATCAAACCAATGCTCGAAAAATGAAAACATTTCTGAATCTACTTATGTATGACCAGCTTTTGGGAAAGAACTGCCATAAATATTCAGAATAATGAAGAGATAGTTTTGAAAGCTCCTCCCAGAACAACCAACTTTTTAAAAAAATGTTGAATTCAAGATTTGGCTCAAACCTTTACCCAACTTGGTCTGTATATGGACTCAAAAGCGCCTCTGTACGCTAAAAGAGTTAATATTTTTCTAGGATGCAGAAGATTTGTAAATTAAGTTGAATTTTTGTAATAAAATATGTCAAGGCACCAATGAAACCAATAATTACTGAATAAAAGTGGTCATAGACATTGGATGACAGTCTGCTAAACCAGACAGGGTGACTGTCTAATGTCCATCACATAATATGCAGATACTGCTAGTCAAGGTTTATTAGGGGATAGAAAACCCTATCTGGCTACTATTTTTCCTTTAAAAAGGCAGCGCCATTCGTGTTGTTGCACAGTACTTTACTCAACCACATTGGGGGGGGGGGGGGGTGTAACAATTAAAGAGTCACTATTATCTGGACACTACATAAAGAAGACAAAAGCTTCAGTTCATGTTCAGGGGCCCAGCACAACTACAGAGTAATGATATTATACCTGGAGGTCTACATGCCCTCTACTGTCAATGGTCATCTTTAGTCAAGACAACTCCCCATCTCCAATTTTCCACTTAGTCCTAAGAATAATTGTGGTCCCAATATTGAATGGTTTAGAACTTTAGGCAACAACTTTCAGTGAGTGGATTTCTCTTTTTTTGAGCATAAATATTTTCATTGGATTAGATGTCCTCCTACCACATTTTAGGAGGAACTTCAGCTGCATCAAAAATGTGGTAACAATTTCAACTTAGTATTTCTCTCATTTAAGGTCTCATTCACATGGGACTGTCCAGCCATACACCCGTGCAAAGGACTGTCTTTGTCTGCACGGGATGCAGATGTTCAATGCATTCATGTGCAGGCAGTCCAATTCATGTTTATTGGGACGCAGTGGTCATACACAAACACAGCCGCTACACAAACACAGCCGCTGGTCCCTGTTTGACAGCTGTGATGGTGCGGCCCTTTGCACAGGTTTACGGATGGGTACACCCATGTAAACGATGGCTTAATGTGACCTCATCCTTGTAAGACAATCAGTGTACATTTAGTGCCATGGCAGTGTTGTCCCAATCATACTCAAAAACCCTTATAGCTTAAAAGTGTCCAGCCAAAAATTTGGAGAAAGATTAGAACTCCTTTCAAGCTTTTAATGCTATCCAGGACTCCATTACAGAGCTACTTACTGTCCTGATGAGATAGTTTCTCCAGACTATCCATAACTAAATAAACATGCATTTTAAGCAGGTCTTCGGAGATGTAGTAGGTTTAAATTTGCTGTGGATCAATCGCTTGCCACACAACACACCCCAAATAAAATGGAGACTCAATTAAAGAGCTATTCTTAGGATTTATTTATTGTTTAACTGTGTGATGGGGTTCGCCTGTCAGTTTTTTAGGCTGACCCGATCAGACCATCCATTGCTCTCTATGGAGAGGTGGGAATGGACATGAGTCCATTGACACCTGCCAAAATTTGATTTGATCCTGTTTGCTAAAAAAAGATGGATGGGGATCCATTCCCCATCCGTCTAGTGGTGCGGATGGATGTCGGGTGTAAACAGACAGGCGGTCTGTTTACATCCGACTGCCCATAGAGGAGAGCAGGCTGTGTCTGACAAGCCATCCTCCTGCTCAGTGGGGATCAGCAGACAGATTCTCTGCTGAGCTGGCGGTGTCCGCCCCATGTGAAAGGGGCCTTAGGTGCAATTGTGTGTATGTATAAGTTGTATACTAATAGAAAAGCACCCCATGCTTCTTGGATTTCAAAAAGGCTTTGATCCTTATGATAATTTTAAAGCCGATTAGGCATTGACCACTTTATCTAGTGTCCAGGTAATCATGCCAAGTAAAAAATTCCAATAAATCTTTTAAACTGACCTTTTTATTCAGTATTGTTCATTGCAATATGACAAAAAATGAAAATGGTTACATTTAGAAAAAAAAAAAAAAAGTGTTTTATAACCCGTTCAGACCCAAAAGTGCAATTCAGTAGCAAGAGATTGGTTAAGGTTTGTCACCTTAGCAATAGAAAACAAGTGTGCACAACTGAACAAAAATCATTCATACCCCTTATCTATTGCTGGAGTTCATTTATTTATTCATAGATTTTTATATTTAAATTGAGGGCTTGTACCAGCTGGAAACACAAGTTACACAGGTAGGTTTAGTGACTGATATCAAATATGAATCCTTTCCTAATATAGCACCACAAAGGTGGTATAAAGCATAATAAAGAGCTGTGAATAACATCCTGTGCAATTATAAACCACTCTCCCAGTCACACCCATTATTAAAAAGTAAAAAAAAGTGCACTCACATGTACAACACATGTATCGTTTGTTTAGGAAACTTTAGGAATGATAGCATAACTCATAAGAACATACAACACAAAGCTTTACTAATTATTCCAGGGTTGCAATAATTGGTACAAAATGCTTTATCCACAAAATACCTCTAAAGAAACATTAAAAAGAAAAAACAAAAAAAAAAGACAAGCACCAAAACCGTTTTTTAGCTTAAAAAAAAAAAAAAACACATGTAATTTATGACCTTTATTGCTTACAAATATATTTTTATAGGATAAAATAAATATATCTATATCTTTATATATATTGTTCTCTTCTCTTAATATATTTTCTTTTGCTAAATACATCTTTAATTTGGCAGCTTTAAAAAGACTTTCACATTACACCCTCTATTGCAAATGGCTAAGAAAAGCCTTAAGGAGGGTTACCTTTGATTTGGGTTTTCTGGTTTAGAGTGAGGATGATATCAGGTGGATACTAAAAAATGGGAATGGGTTTTATTTTTAGATGAGAAAACTTTTGACGGTCATCCAGTTTATAATACAAATATTTTTGCCATAATATTCAAGAAATTATATGATTAAAGAATTGGCAAGGTTAGTTGAAACCAAGCTAGCATTAGGTTATCAGGATTGGTTAAGACAAACCCACAAGAGCCATCCCCGTTGACTTGTTTTTGAAGTGCGAACTACAAAGCTCCGATTGTCCCAATTACATTGGCTGCGAGCTTGGTTCAAGTCAGTAATAAGCTATTTAGTAAAGTAGGAAAAACCCCAGAGTATGCACCTTCAAAAAAAAGTTGCGTTCTCCCTGATTTCTGTCTTGACCGGTTGCTCAAGACATATGTAAATAGTGATCCTGTCTACCTCGGAATTGACTAAAAAATTGTTTAGGTTTTCAAAATGGCAGCTCACTTGCATCCAGGTTATCCATGTATCTCTAATATAAAACTCTTAACCACCACCAGTATTCGGAGACTGCCACATAAGGAAGCATCTACATTAACTGGGAAGTAAAATTGAGAGAGATAAAAACAGTCACACGCGCAAAAAGAACAACCGTTTTGTGAATCAAAGGAGTAGCTTAGTGAATTTAGCCCAATGCTCAGTAAACAGTTCTGTATTTTAAGTAATTCTGCAGTTAAAATAGCACAACTCTTGGTATGGGTGTTAACGTTTGTGATGCAATTAGAGTCTGCGGAAATACTGTATGTATAATGTGTAAGGTGCAGGAATAAAAGTGTTGGGTCAGTCTTTTCTGTGGTTTTTGGCTTGCTTGTTCCAGACAAGACAATAAAAGACTTCTATAAATATAAAAATTTCCTATATAAGACAAAATATATTCTGTTCTGTTATGGAGGATCTAGAGGGTTGATACATTATTCAGACTCCATCATTATCCACAGCAAATCAAAAATATATAAAGCACGCTGTCAACAAGCATACAAAAGCCAGACCTCCATGCTAATGTAATCATATTTGCCTTCCACATTTTGGAAAGGATGAGACTATAGAAGATCAAAGAAAATCCAAAATGAAAAAACATTAGAATAAAAACAACCACGTCATCCTACATGGGAGATAAATGAACCAATCAGAGTGGATATATGGAGCTCCTCACATTATTTTTGCAGAATGCAATCCCCACCAGGTTATGTAGTCTATAGAGAACGGCTATTATGGCTTTTCATCTGGCAGTTTATATAATATTGAACCACAATAGTTTGTAACAAGCTTTGTAAAAGTGTGCCAAATGTTGGCTTTTTGTGCTTCTACAAGCATGTCATAACCTGCATTTAAGTTTCCCAGAACCAGCTGGGCTGTTATGAAAGCTGGAGCATAGAGAAATGAAGCAAAAAATTGAGTTGATGCCAATAGTAACCAATTATGTTTTATCTTTATAAGAAGCAAGGGAATAGGTAAGATGCTGTGGGCCAGAGCCTACTTCTGTTTTCATAAGTCATCCCTAATGGACCCCATCTATTAAATTGTCTGACGAAAGGGCAATCAGTAATGCGCAGCGGACAACCAAAAGATTATGGTGCACCAGGAGCATTGGTCAACAAAGACTGATTGGGACGACCTTTCCCCAGATGCCAAGACCAATAAAGCCAACTATCTCAATGCAGGTTATAAAAAATGAAATGAAACCCTTTGAGCACCCAAGCATTTTTTGGATTAAACAGATGCAGATTAAGCGATTGCTTTAGGTTCTACAGATTAACAAAGTTGACAGTTAAGACATTAAACTGCTAACGGGCTCCTATATTGTTGAATTCTGGTTTTATTGCATTTGCTGACAGGTAGAAGATTAAAAAACGTCTTCTGCAAATTGGGGCATCTCAACGTACTACACTGTTTTTGTTAGTGGTGTGTAGAGGTCTGCAACCTGAAAATATTGGCTATTATCTGGATCAATATGGTTCCTTTTTCCCAACCAGAAAACATCTACCAGCTCCCTTTCCATGGAGCTCCAAACACTTTTCGGGTTTTTTGACAGCTTGCTATGTAGAACACTCTGAAGTGATTTGTCACCCTCTGGTTGGCAATGCCACATTCTACAACGATGGTACTCTCCCAGTGTACTAAAGAAGACATGGGAGAAGAGTAGAGATAAATAGACCTGGTAGGTAAAGAGCCAGAAGAGAAAGCCATAAAAACGAAGAAAAATAAGCTTAGAGAAGACCCATGGGAGGGGATAATAAATGGAAGAATCAACATACAAGAGAAAAGGATGGAAGGAAAAAAAAGGAAGTGGGGGGGGGGGGGAGAATCAAGGGACAGAAAGACAGAAAACCCTATTATACAAACGGGTGACAAGATTTACAAATCTAGAGAGATCTATTATAGCATAACACTCCTGAGGGCATAATGGGACTATCCAGTAGCTACATTCCATTACAAGTGCTTGGCATGACTTATATCCTTCCACTGTCCATTTATTTTAAATAATGTTGCTGGCTCATGTATACAAACACAATTATATAAGGTCTGTAATTTGACTATTATATAAACAAAATGACTATCTAGACTAAATTATGTCACTTTAACCCTTTCACTGCCAGAGATTAATAATGTCAAATAATATTTGCTATTGTTTATCAAGTCTAAAAATTTTCAGTAGATTATAGTCAAATGAATTTAATGCACACACAATCCTATTTTTTTTTTGATAAAACAAAAAAAAAAAAAAAAAAGCGGCTGTGTTGAGCAAAAATGATAATGAAATGTCAAGCCTCAAAATAGTGTGCACCCACCATGAAGCGAAAAACTGCGGTACCCAAAATTGTCCATAAGCATCTTTTAAAAGCATTTACAGCTCATCAATTTAGAGTGAACAGTAAATGATGGCCTTGGAATGATTGCAATCACTCCAGCATACACAGTAATGCCCATTATATGTAACTTGCATTTTCATACGTGCGCGCACTCACATGCGTTCATGTTCACATGTTCATGTACATGGGTGCAGGGTTTGTTTTATTAAACTTTATTTAAAAAAAAAAATTGAAACTTCACTTTATTGCTATTACTTGGAGTTGGCACTTCCTCCTGACTCATTGACATACAGGCAAACAGGAGGACAGGTAAGCCAGAAGACATGGTCTATGTAGCCAGCAACAGGGAGTAAAAAGGTAATCAAACTTCTGGCTGCTTAGAGTTGTGGCAGCAAAAGGGTTAAATATTGACCATCGACTATCAGAAAGTGAGACCTCATTTTAGCTCCAAAGTGAGTGACCCATCCACAACTCATATGGTTGTCACATGTGCAGAGTAACGGATTTCAGTGGCCACTCTACAAGCCAGCATACATTACATAGGATACGTGTGCTTCTATTGACATCAGCAATAAACATTAACAAAACCTAGGAATCAACATTCATTTCTTAGCATCAGCTATCTGACACCTGGGGATTGCCCTGACCCGTTGTAAATCAATGGCAGATTATGAATGCATAGCTTTTTTGGGTTACAAGTGGTTTCACATGGGCCTGCATGCTTGTATATAGTAAAATCCCCTGTTCTGTCCCAACTACCAAAAAAATAATAGAAGCTAGCCAGTCAAAAAAAACTAACTCCATTCAGTGTCCTGGTCTATCCAATATTTCTTAGTTACTGAGAACAAGTTGTCACTTTCAAAAATGCACCAACATTTATATATGAAAGCTAGATTTAGGCCCATGCTACAAAAACAAGTACAAATCATGTGCTTGTCCATTAATATAGAAGATTCAAGTAGTAGTATGGTAGTATTCATAGAGTGTTTTTCAATGCAAAGCAACAGCACAACGCCAACACTGTAGTGTGATTAATGCAGTAGTGACATGCATTGAGGTGTGAGTAGAGCGGGGTGAGTGCAGATTGGTCTAAGAACTGTATATTTGACTAACTGCAAGAGTTAAATATGTGCTCCTCCATTTCCTACCAACCTGGTACACCTGGGATCTGCTAGCCACTATGAATAGCTTTCACTGTAGCAGCAGAATGTTCATAAATGGATTTATGTTTAAAGAAAGCCCACCCAAAGTGGCTCTCATACATGGATGAGTCATCCACCAAATCTACATATTATCTTTGATAATCTATAACTTATTTACAATGTATAAATGACTTTACTTTGCATTGTATACCTGGCTTTCAGAATACTATTTCAAGCAGGACAAGAAGTAGATCAAGGGCTTAAGTATATGGGCGTTGTTTTCTTGTGCGTGATATATAGTTGGAATGCAATCCCATAGACTTCAACTGAGCAGTACACATGGCAAATCAGGAGGCTGCATTTGACCTGCTTTGCATTACGTTGGTCTATGGATACTATTGATTTCCAATTTCACTATAGTGTAAAGCAGGACGAATACATCCTTTTCGCGTCAAACAGTATTGATTTTCGTTCAAATAGCAAACGCAGCATTTGAATGAAAAAAAAAAAAAAAAAGCCCATCGACATAAGCCCTTAAGGTGCCCATAGACATGAACTGGCGATCTTGAGGCCAAGGCCTCTCCATTTACAAAATTTGATTACTATAGTTTGTACTTGGCAAGTATATTTCCCCCATCCTGCTCCATTGACTACAGACAACAGTTGAGCAATGTAAATAGAGAGGCCAGTAAGACTAAAGGCCCGTACACACGATAAGAAAATCTGAAGGGAAATTTCGTCCGACGACGGATCTGTCGATTTTCGGATTGTTAGTATGGTGCTTTCGACAGCCGACTCCGACTTTTCGGCTGACAAAATGCTGATGTGCAGGCTATAAAATTTTTGTTGTCCGTAATACAACGTCTGATTTTCATCTCATTAGTACAGATTTCGATGGAAAAAAATCTTAAGAGCAAGACTAGGCATGCTCAGAGACGAAAGAACACATACAAAGCAATCCAACACATGACATCACTTCTGAAGTAAGGGAAAATTCGTATGAAAAAAACCTCTTCACATCAGACTAGCATGCCACAAAAAACGGACGACGGATCTTTCGATAATCTGATCGTGTGTACGGTGCTTTAGCCTGCATGTCCAACTACCTTCTGGTGTCTATTACTAGCCTAAGGAGCATCAATCACAATTTACAGTTTCGTAAAATCAATTAAAAAAATCTTTAAAACCAGTAAAATTCCACCAAATCTCATGGACAATACTGGCTGTATTCAATAGAGTGCAAACACCAAAGTGAAGCAACTCACAACAACCAAAGAGACCAGCGCAGGATGACTTCTGATTGGTCATAGTGGGTACCTCACTGAGTAGCTCCGATTCATCTGGCTGATAAAGCGATCATTTAGGGATATTAGGTTGATGTTAAATATAGTAGAATACACATATTTCACTCTACAAGAATGACAGCATCTTTAGAAAAGTACAATAACCTGTTGCTAATGTGTTTAAATGACTGTAGTTTACATTGTTACACATCAGCTAAAAATTAATTCTGATTGCTTCCTGCACTTTGCTCTGTCCTTGTACTCTGTGCAGTCCTAATAAAAAAGTGCCCAGTTGTCTCTCCTAAAAATCCCAAACCATTTTTATGCTACAGTGATTTAATGGTCTGCCTTCCATTGTTCTACAAAAGTTTTAAACACAAATTAGAATGACTGTTTTCTGTGATAATTTCCCCTAACAAACTGTTTGCTGGACCCCTTATATTGTTAGGATTCAAGGGTCACGCACCTCTGATTTACTCAACAGAAGACATTTTGGAAAATACGAAAATAAATGTATCATATTCGTATAGGGGCTCAGCACACATCTGTAAGGGGCCATACAGCGTCTAGAAACACCAATTAGAAGATGCAGGTGTATACGGGTATGTGCTAGGGGTTGGGTAAAGCTCCTGGACAGATGTACACTATGAACACATAATATCTGTGTTTCGAGCATACCACTGTGCATGTGCAGATGCTTTACATAATCCTTGCTGTACAGAGTTGCATCTTCCATTTGATATCTATGGGCAGCTGTACGCAGCAGCAACGGGTCCCAGCAAAGTGTTTATGCAGTCTCTGGATGCTGTACGGCTCCTATTATGGCTGCTTACCTTTTCATTGTGGTTAATGAGTCATGAACACATTTAAGGGTCTAAAATAAGTCTGTTCATACATACAAATTAGCACTAGTACAGTCACCATACCCCACATCCATGCAAGCAAACATTAAAATGTGCCTAGATAAATGGCCAGTGGAAATGACAAATGGCTGGAAGGCACAGGAGAGAAGGTAATTTTGCCTCCCCCCAAAATGTAACCCTGGGGAAGAGGAAGGAAAGAAAATCCTAATACTTGATTTTTTACAATTTTTCCCAACAATGGAAAAGGTGGGAGGGTTCTTTTGTGCTTTTGAAAATTTTCCTCTTACCCTTCTTTTACATTTAATTTTTTTTATTGAGAAAAGTGGTCTACACCAGTACCGGTTGTACCTGCAGTAGTTCTTAATTTGGAACCACTAATGAATAGGAGGATAGGAGCTGCCTATCTATAAAATTTCCAAAACATACCTAACCTACCTGTCCCTTAATGGGTTAGGCAAGTTATATATAACACCACAAATGTATAAGGATCATGTTCCCCTCAGCACAAAGCCAAAATTTTAAGAGGGGGACCATCCTATCTTTTGGGGCCCTATTTTCTTCAAAACTTGGCTCAATGGTAAAAGCACACATGATTTGTGTCAACAAAGCAGAAGGCTGCATGCTCACCGGTGTTTATGGGACACGGATACCAGCCCATGTTCCTGATGAGTCATGCTGTTTGGGAAGGGTGTACACACTTTTATAAAAAAAAAATCAAACACACATTTAGAAACTTTTGGGCAATCTGCTAGTGGAGTGGATTTCGAGAAGGCTGCTAATGTGCAATGCCCTAAAACCCACACACACATTAATTACAGTAATGTTAAATTATGAATTTTCTAGAATGAAGAAATTCATGTGGTATGAACTAGTGGTAAAAAACTTTTCATTCTGTATGGAGCCATAGTGGCTTGCTCATGGAATACATAGATCTGGATGTATAACCAAAGCTACTGAATACAAGTGTTCTAGAAGAATACATTTAAGCAATGAAGTTGGCCCTTCCCAGGAGGAAGGTTTTTTTTACACTTGAACAATGACATTAAGAAAGGATGAGCAGCTATTAGTAGTCTAGATGCGGTCAAATTCTACATCTCACGATGATGCTAATTGCTAGTAGGATTACTTTGTCCTAGGTGGTAGCCATTTTGGCAGCAGCACACTTGGGTTCCAGACTCTCTTGCAGGTCCCTAAACTGCTTTGATCTCCGATGTTCTAAGCAAATGCTCAAATAACTACATGTTCACAGTGTCCTCCCTGCAACAATTCTATGACAACCTCTGTGACTGCCGGTGACCAAAATAGCAGGGGTACAAATTAAAGTAGAGTCCAGGAGCCAGTCAAACAAATCTAGCTGCCAGGAAACAGGATTTCATTGACAATTTTAGGCACTGGCAGAGATTTTTTCAGGCACATTGGCTACCTAGCACCTGGGCTTTGCCCAGCCCTGCTAGTAGCAGTGTCTCGGACAGTCACCACCCTTCCGCAGGAAAGGTATTAGAAGAATATCATAACTTTCGAACACTGCTTAGAAAAGGGGAGTGTGGTGAAATAGCAGTTGATAAAAGTGCTGGCACAATAGAAGTCTTTGTCTAGAGATGTAGAACAGGACATGCAGTGAAAAATAACAGTCAGGCCTAGATTATTGGTAATTCTTGCGTGATCCAGAGAGGGTTGTTTAGGCTGGTACATGAGCTAATATGCATTGCTCAGACTCATTCTGGCCTTTTTTGGCTGACAGAAAAACCTCACAATATCCAGAATTCATTCTGAAGAATTGTCAATCCATAAACATAAAATACTGTATAGTTATATACGGTATATATTTTACAAATATGGATTTATGAGGTTTTACATGCCATGGCTGTTTTTCAGATTCCATCAAACTCTGACCAGGCTACTAAGACGCTGCCCATCCTTATCTTAAATTAAATACTATAGTAACAAAAATCTGCAGTCCTAACACAATGCGTTCAAAATGTTTGTTCAACCCCTTACCTGCTTGTTTAATTGCAGTCATTTTTACATATCAGCTTATGCCTTTGGAATATATACACTTTTTTTTTTACACCTTTATACACCATATTGTATCCATCAACCCACTTTCTGATGGACAGAAAAGTAATCAAAAGAAATGCAATGCTACTGAAGAGTGTGCAAAGAGGAATATCATATACCAGGTAATTAGCTTCTATGTGTTAGCTGGTGTATTGGATAGTGCCCGTGTTCATATGATAGAAATAGCTTTGGCTTCCTTTTCCTCTCTTCTGTTTGTTGCAGTCACTGATGATGCCTCATGTTTTATATTAGTCAAAGTAGCACCCTTGTCAATCAGAAAAGGAATCCCTTGTGGAATGCTGAGTTATGGAGGAAGAAAGCAAGCAAGAAAGGAGATGTACAATGGCCTGCTTTCCAGAGGTCCCTCATGATCTCTACATTTTGTGAGACTTAGCAGTGAATAAGGGCCGTTTTTTGGGGGAAACCACAAAAAAAGGTTGGTGGGGAAGATTCTTGTGAAGTTGTGTTAGCTCGTGCAACCACGTGGGTAAGCTACACAATTTCTCTGTTCTTTACAAGGCTCCGTGCTGGGACTCATATTTTGACAAGATGTTCCGGTAGCGAGAGAGTTCTTGACGGATTTTGGCAACCTCCTGACGCAACACTGCATTCTCTTTCTCCAGAAAGGCTGCTCGCACCGTGATCTGGTTTTCCTTCAGCCTACGAGCATCTCGAGAACGTTTGGCAGCTTCATTGTTTTTGTACCGCCGATTCCAGTATTTTTCATCCTGGAGATTATGAAAAAGATACACAGTACAATTAAACTCTGCAATAATCTGGTTGACAAATCATACTTAATGTTGAAATAGGGAAAATGCATGAATTTGAATAGGTTCCTAAATAGCTACAAAAGATATAGATCCATTTTGAGTGTACCAGGTACGTTTGCATACCCAGATGATATTACCTTGTGAAAACAGCAGTAACATCACCATAGCCTGTATAGAGGTGGGACCCAGCTATGACCGGTCTTCATTAAAGGAATTTCCTGCATAGAGGCTAAAGCCAGCCATAGATGGTTCGAACCATGTATAGGCAGGCTGAACGTCCAGCCTGTCAGATTTTAGAATTCGATTTTTGCTATCAGTGATTACTGCTAATGGCCATAATAGCCGCGTTCTCCCGATGGGGACGGTTCCTAACACCAGAGGGATTCCTCCAACACTTACTGGACTTGGAAGTTGTTTTATTGGATTACTGCACAGATATGGAAGAAAATACACAAAAGGACCCCCAAGCTTCAAACAAGAATACACATGCCTCCTGTGCCTGGATTTTAGTATTCAAGGCATAGAAATATGTATGTTGTATTTTACATATTTTAATGAGGATTATTGTGTGCTTTTTCAATAAGGGGTACTACTGGCTTTGCTTTAAAAAAATAAAACAAACAGGCAAAACTCAAGTTTGGTACATTCTGTAGGTGGTATTGCTTGTATATGGGAAACCTAAATCAAACCACTCTATGCATGACAGTTGAAAACATTACTACAAGAGATCACATAGACAAATATCAATCCCAGCTTCAATAGTTAAGAATAGACCCTTGCTTCAATTCACTACCCATCACATTTGGTGACTTAAAGGAAAGGAAAAGGGTAAGAGCCATTGCTTAACCATGGAAGCTCTGGCCCACATAAAATAACGGTGCTACTCATTTAATGGGCTTTCAAGGTTATGCTAAGACATCCACAACAAAATGTTTGGTGTTTTCTTAGTTTGTACCTTCTGCTCTTCTGGAACCTGAATTTTTCTAGCTTTTTTCATAATAGGCTGAGGTTTTAGTTCCTCTTCAGAAAATCGATGTTTCCTAGGGTCGAAGGTTTCATGTCCTGGTACACTGGACAAGGCAAGGTCAGCAGGATCTGGGTCAAAGTTCATCATTACTTCCACGGCCTCTGGGTCCACAGGACTTGGGCTTTCTCTGGATGAAGGAGTCATCTGGCCTAGTGTGCAAAATAAAAATAAAAAAAAGGTTATTAAGCCAGGAAGCCAACAATTCACAGGTAAACAAACCAGTTTGGTTCATTCTCTAAATTGCTAAAAACATTTGATACATGAAACCAAATAAAAAAATGCATTAAACATATCCTAGTGTATTTGAAGGGGGGAGTGGGAAAAGGGGCCTTAAACGAACCACTAAAAAGAGATCTTATGTGTAAAATGTGACTGGCGCTGCCCCTTTACAAATTAACATATCAATCATAGATGTCCTTGGAAATTCCACAAAGTCTGGCACCCATGGACCTCCCAGTAGAATGATTAGTCCTCTGGCTGTTTTAGTAATCTTTGCATATATATGTATGCTCATGCTGGATGTTTTTTGGATTTTGTATATCTGTACTCTATGCTTCTATATTATATCATGTCAACCGTTCTCCCTTTCCTTGTATATGTGCTATATTCTCCTTTAATAAAGCAATCCTGTTTGTTAAAAATAAAAATTTAAAAAAGTGAATGAAGTAAAAAAATGTGAAGGTGTTGTCCCTGACATGTAATCACATCTTTCCATTTTTTGTAACCTTCACTAGAAAAACAATTAAAGCTGCATTCTGGTTGCTATAGACAAACACCTTTATGTTCCTTTCTCCTGTTTTTGTATGCGAGATACAATTGGGTTTGGTTAAAACACAACAAATCAAGGTACAGCAATGATCAGAAAACTGCAACAAATGATAGCGCCCATCAGGATTTCACCTTAAATAGAGTTTTAAAGATAAAAGATCATTTGTTACTATGTGTTATGGCCCGGTGCTAAGAGTTATGGCCCTGCACTATGCATTCTGGAGCTATGCTATTAATTATAGCCCTGTTCTAAGAGTGGTGACCCTATGCTATATGTTATGGATCTGTGATAATATAACAAGTGATTTTACTCATAATTCGAAATTCTTGGAGTTTAAAAAATGGTGGCCTCCAACAATCCCAAAATTGCAACATGGACACATACTAAGACTATTACACAAATGATGGTGGTTGTGAAGATAGCTGGACTGTGATCCAGCCGATGGTGCCCAAGGCAGCCCTGGACGCCCTTGGAGAGCAGGCTGTGGGGCCTTTTTTCTTCTGCCCAAGGACAATCTTCCCGCATAGGCTTATAGGTATGTACACTGGTGTAAGTAGTACCCAACCACAGCAGCAATGCAAATGGAGAAGTCATGAGGAACCTGGTTTCTCTATTGCTTCCTGAGCCAGTGGGGCAGCGATCCGATTGGATGCTGGCCGCCCATGTGACTCTGGCAGCCATCTTAGGTGTGGCTGAGTCTATACAAGACCCTGGCACCTGCATTTGGCATGCTTTATGCAAGTGGGTAGCATAGAGAAAGGTACCCAGTTTGTAAGGGACAGTACTAGCGGTAGGGAAAGGTTCCCGACGAGGAGAGAAAATGCAGGGTTCACAAGCTCTCTGGAGCCCTGCCTGCTTGGGCTCAAGACGGCCAGGCCACATTCTGCCCCCCTCTACAGACACTGTCCGTTCAGCTGAAACCTGCTTCCTACACGCTGCCGGTTCTGTAAGGGTCCTTTCACACGGCCGCTCCGTGTGTCCGCAAATCATCCCATCCGTTTGCGGATGATTTGCGGACATAATGTAAGTGAATGGCACTGAATACCATCCGCTGACATCCGATTTTCCTCCTTTCAGTTCTGTTCTGTTTTTTGGAACGGAACAGAACCCTATTTTTCCTTCCGTGTAAAAAACGGAAAGGAAGGAAAATCGGATGTCAGCGGTGTCATCCGCTGACATCCGCAGTGCCATATACTTACATTATGTCCGCATATCATCCGCAAACGGATAGGATGATATGCGGGCACACGGAGCGGATGACAGAAATGTCATCCGCTCCGTGGAAAAAAAAAAAAAAAAAGTCCCGCAGCGGACCTTTCACACGGAGCGGCCGTGTGAAAGGACCCTAAGTGTTCCCGGCTGGGCTGCCTTCCCACCAGGTGTTCGTGAACGGTCTGCATTATTTCAATACAGGTTATTTCATCGCACTGGGGAGTGTGTGTGTTATTGCCGCTGCACCCCACCTACAAGTACCATGTAGGGAAGGAAAAAAAAAAACAAAATGAGGAGGGGGTATTGAGAGGCTGCTAGATCTCATATCTTAATACATTTTGTCCAACATTCTTTGTTGAACACATACTTTATAAAATGTCTGATAATCTTTGTAAGCCATAGCAAGCATTTTCAGCTCCCACATTTCTACATATTATTTAGAATTATTATTTGTAGAGAGGATTTAAATAGCCCCAACAGTTTGCGCATCGCTTAACAGCAGTTTTTCCCAACTCCGATACACAGGGCACACTAACAGGCCAGGTTTGCAAGAAAACTGAAATACATCACAGGTGATAACATTTGCTGCTCAGTGATTGCAGTATTCTAATCTGCATTTCCCCAAGGTTATACTTAAAATCTGGCCTGTTAGTGTGCCCTGAGGACCGGAGTTGAGAAACACTGCTTTACAATATGAGGGAAGAAAATAAAGTTACAATACAATTCAATACAGGAGGAATTAGAAGGCCCTGCTCATTAGAGCTTACAATCTAGAATTACCAGGGTTTTCCACATTGCCACATCATTGCAAGTGATCCTGGAAAAAAAAAAAAAAAAAAGAAGTGTATGGTCAGCCTTTACTTTTTTTAAATAATCTTGCAGAAACTGCGGCTTTCTCCAGCTTCTACCAAGCAGGGGTTAAAAAACTGTGCTCATGCATATTAGCAAAAACATCACAAGTGAACTGTAAAGAGAGAGTATCTAGTAGGTAGAACAAATCCTATGGGTAGCAGGCATACATCTGTGCAATGCAGTCTAGATAAGCTGTAAATGTTATATGCTTGAGTTCTGCAGCAACTATGCTGGCAACTCAACTGTACAAAATTCAGATGAAGCCCTGAAAATGGAAGACATGTCTATTTTTATTTCCATCCTCTTCTGCTTGCAGCAGATACTCCCACGCGAACAAAACGGAGGAGCTGATGAGCTTTAGTACTGCCTCTGAATGTGCAGTACTTGTATACTTCCACAGCAAAGCCTCTTAACTCCATGACTGCTGATATTAGCAAGGATAGTAGGTTTTTATACAACTCTTCAATGGGGGGAAGCTTTATATAAAGATTCGGGTCAAAATAAGTATGTTGGTCATCAAATTCACAAAGGGAATAGTATTTAGGCAGGCATACATTACCTGTTTTAATACAAGTATCAAACACATATTTTATTCTCTGTATTTATTTAGCACCCACAGATTGTGCTGTATAAGAATACATACAAGCATTCATATCAGGCCATGTCCTAGAGGACGTTAAAGTATAATGGGCTTCATTCACAAAAGCAGATCGCATGCGTTTCCTAACTACTGCATGCGATCCTTAAAATGAAAATTCACTATTGCTTTATGTTGTATTTACCACATAAAGCAAAAATGCTTGGTAAATACCGCATAAAAAACAGGAGCTAAAGTCAATTCACAAAAGGAAATTAATAAGTAAATGCATGGTAAATAAGTAGTGGTCCCGGCATGCGATAGCTCAGGAACCGGCAGCCCCGACATCCTTAACCAGTAAACAAATATAGTTGTTAAGGAGCGAACGGCCGCTGCGTCCTTAACAACCGATGAGCTGTCAGCAAGGAATCTAAAGAAAAGGATTGTGGGCATTTAAAAATTACAAAATAACTTACCAGGCCCCAAAATTATCATAAATGAAAAAAAAAAAAGCGGTGCTGGATCCTCCCCAAAATTCATACCAGACCCCTATCCGAGCATGGAGCCTGGCAGGTCAAGAAAGGGGGGGGGGGAGTGATCCCCTTCCTCTCTCTTAAGCCATACCAGGCCAATTGCCTTCAACATGGGGGGGATGTTTTGAGGCAGGGGAGCATTGCCCCCATTTTGACAGCTGATGAGTCATTGGTTGTTAAGAATGTGGCGGCCACCCGCTCCTTAACAATCATGTTTACTGGTTGTTAAGGATGATAGCAGCAGCCTACTCCTTAACAACCAGCTATTTACACTGTTCGGACACCAGCTAAAGTGCAGGAGGCTTTCCCTATTAAAATACTGACTTAAATACAGACTTAAAAATACATGACTTCATATAATGGCGCATTTTATTAGTGTTTAGTGAATTTCAAAAAACAAAAAAAAAATTTTTTTAAATGCCATGCGCTATTTTACCACATACCCAGATGCGGCAAGATACCACTTTGTGAATGTAGCCCAGTGTTTCTAACAGCCTGTTTGATTTGGATCCCAGTTAGACTGTAAGAATGCCATTTGGATTGCAATGCTGGTTTTCCAGAGGACATTGAAGAAACCTAAACAATGCATGGAAAATATGAAAACGTCACAGTGAACATGTCAATGGTGGAAATTACCCATGGACTCCTGCAAGGCAAAAATTACAGCCCAAGATCCACTAGGCAGCAGCGCTGAGATGACCCAAGTCCATAGTGATAATTTCAGTTAAAAACCAAACAAGCATTCACATCATATATCCAGAAGTAATGGTTGTCCCAGAAGAATAAAGCTATAGACAGGATTACACAGGACCTTTTCAGCCTATATCCATCATTTTAATAATTCTTCAAAATCTGCACCAAATGCTCCCTCAGCAACTGCCACCTCCCCACCATAGAGGCGATTCTAGGTATGCTTGACCGGCACTCAGAAGAGCCATCTTTTTTCCCCAATTCTTGCTCAGGCAAAAAAATCCAGATCTCCCTTAATCGGTAAACGGCTTGTATGGTAAGCTTAGTGTGCAAGAGGCCTAAGAAAAATAGGATTTTTGACTTACCGTAAAAATTTCTCTGATGTTCACCGACGGACCCAGCTACTGATCTTCATACCCATTGGGTTATACTGTTCCCTACAGGAGTAGGACACTAGGCAGAAAAAGAATCTGGCTATGCCTATCGCCAGTCCCAGGGGGTATACTCCCTCTCTCTGCTATAGGTACTCAGTTTTGTTACAAGCAGTGTCAGAAGAATCACAACTCCACACTGTGGATGCTTTGTCCGTCAATGAACATCAGAGAAATGGATTTTATGGTAAGTCAGAAATCCTATTTTCTCTTTCGTTCATTGACGGACACAGATTCTGATCTTCATATCCATTGGGACATCCCAAAGCAGTGTTAAACATGAGGGGTGGGAACAGCAAAAAAAAAAAATTCTAAAAAAACAGTAGCCAACCAGCCAACAGGAGCCCAACCAAAACAGCTGGAGCCTACCTGAAAAAACAAAAAAACAATACACCCTCAAAGAGGAGCAGGTCCTCTAAACAGCAGCCTGCAAAACCTTGCAGCCAAAAGGAAGCATCCGCAGATGTCAACACATCCACTTTATAAAACTTTGTGAAAGTTTGCATCGACAACCAGGTGGCCGCCTTGCAAGCCTGCGTCACTGACGCCTGATGATGGAAGGCACTAAGCGTCCGAGTAGAGTGGACCTTGACAGGGAAAGGAGGAACCTGACCCCTTTTAGAATAGGTCTAAACAACTGTCTGATCCATCTGCAAATGGTCGCAGAGGAAGCAGACAACCCTTTCCGAGGTCCATCTGTGAGCACAAATAGTGAGTCTGACTTCCTTAAAGACTCCGTAGCTGCCAGGTACACTCTAATTGCTTGGACCACATCCAAGGCATGCAAGGCAATTTCCTTCGGATGTTTAGGCCTAGGAAACAGGGAAGGCAACACAATTTCTTTGTTCAAATGAAAATCAGAGATAACCTTTGGGAGAAACGACGGACAGGGGCAAAGAACCACCAGGCAAGGTGAACGACAGCATAACGCCGCCAGTTCCGACAACCAGCGTGCAGAGGTAATTGCCAACAAAAAATCTACCTTCTGAGACAGCGTAAGCAAGGCAATCTCCCGAAGATTCTCAAAGGGAGGCTTCTGGAGGAGCAAATTGAGGTCCCAAGGTGGCAACAGAGACCACACTGGAGCAACCAAATGTCGGACACCCTGAAGAAAGGTATGCACCAAAGAATGTGTGGCCAAGGGTGGTTGGAAGAAGACCGCCAAAGCCGGCACCTGGCCCTTGATGGTACTTAAGGCCAATTTCTGTTTAACCCCCCGTTGAAGGAAGGTCAAGATCTGAGCCACTGAGAAGGAGCGAGGATGAACCTCAAGAGAGACTCACACCACGCAATGTACGTCTTCCACATACGATGGTAGATCTTCCTAGAAGTAGATTTCCTAGCCCATTCCTTTTCCCATTTTTCCATATTTGTTTATTCCTAAACATCTACCCTTTTTCTGTTAATTAGAAGAAGTCATGATTGTTCCATCAAAACAGTACAACATGTGATGAGGCATCAAATCACACTGATTTTGTAATTATAGCGTGCTGCGATACAAAATGTAGGTCTGTTACCAGACATTCTCCAGAGCAGTATTTTCCAACCTTAAGCTGGCCACACATTATACAATTTTCTTATTCAATTTCCTTTAGATGAACCTTCAACTATGTAGTGCAAGAGCAGCTACAAATACTTTAAATATAAAAGGACATTCACTGTCCAGGGATCCAGCGATGTCGGCAATCCAAGCCGATTCATCAATCGGCTTTGGGTGCAAGCACCAGCATCTTCACTAAGCTCTATACTAATACAGTTTATGATGTGAATAAAGTTTTTAGGTAAATTTTAGATACTGTTACATGACATGATTTATTTACTTACGCCTTACTGCCGTTTAAAGTCCCACATAGCAGGGTTCTCTTTTTCTAGCATCTTCACTAAGGGAAACCGGCAGTGAAGCCTTCAGGCTTCACATCTGGTTTCCTACTGAGCATGGGCGATTTATGCTGCACTTTCTGAATGGTCCTGCTGTCTTCTGGGACCTGTATGTGTCCTAGAAAGCAGCGGGGGGGGGGGGGGGAGCAGGGGCTGGAAATACTCTGAGATCGCCCAGGTACCTGATCCCCCCTAAAAAGTGCAAAATGTGGCAGTGGAGGGGGCAGCTGCAATCAAATGCACCCAACACCTTTTCGGTGGAGCTCCGCATTAAGCTGCAAAGGCAGTAGATGGGGGTGTTTCATGTTGCGGCCACAATGCTTTGTGCCTGTGGCAAAAATTATCTCCCCTATTGCCTTCAGCGGGTAGTACCATGACCAAACAAGAACTAGTGAATGGGGATGCCCCGATTATGGTGCATTGGTGTGGCATTTACAGGGTTATAAACAGGCAGTGATGAGACGTCATAAAGCCTCCTCACCCCCTGTCAAATGCCTCTGAAAAGCCATCCGAATCACTTTTCAGAGGCGCAGCAAATTACCCACACGTCTAAATGTAGCATTTGGTAAAACTGCTCATAAATGCCAAGCTGTTGACATTTTTTTTATGCACTTATGCAAGGTTAAGGAAATGCTGAAACATGACCTGTTGGAGGTACTCGAGGGATTGGGAACAACCGGTCAGAAGATCCTGCTCGCTATTTCACTAAATTGAAGATAAAGAAAAAAGTGTCTAATTTGTTATTTTCTGCACAACATCCTAACAACCCATTAGACACAAACCTATGTTTCTACATTTTCTTTTAGAATTTCATTAAACGGAGATATCATTTCTACGTGGACCGACCCTTAAACTGCTTTTCTATGTAGGACTTTGTAAAGGTTAAAGCGCTAGGCTTTCTCTGTGCAGCTTGACTCATGGAATACCAGCTTATATCCTGTACAATTAGATTCTGGCTTCCCTGGTGATTAGCAAGCCGAGACCATGCGGATGAACAGCTGGGCTGCTGTCATGTTACTGGGAGACATGGGAATGCACGTGTGTAGGAGGATAGAATCACACACTGCACGGGCTAAGACACACATAGCCAGGATGAGCTGCACAGGATCTGTCTCTGTAAATCCATACACACCCATACACACAGGACGTCTCTTTCTTGGATGGACACCCTGATCCTTGCAGTCTGTCTTATCAAACACGCCTAGCACAGATTATGACACGCAACAGGCAAGAACTTCATAGCATATCCTCAATGTAAGTCAGGTTATTAGTACGATTCATAAAAGGATACCAGGTGCTGGTAGTACAGAAAAAAAAAAAATAACCAAGCACTGCTGCATAATCATGCGTTTTTCAGTGCGTTTTCGTAGCGTATTTCAGATGTTTTTCAGTCTTCATGTGTTTTTGTAGGAGGAGGAGATTCGTTGTTGAGTACAAACCCCTGCCAAAAATTGAATGCACTCCCACTGAAGTCTATGGGGCAAAAAAGGCGTTCGCACCCGGACCTTATTGCACAGCACCATGCTGCATCAACATGAGCAGGCACTATAAAGAATAATGTGATCTTCATCAACGCGCACTGCAGCGAGATGGCGAACGCAGGAGAAATAGCACTAGTGTGAACGGAGCATTATAGAAACACTGAAAATATTGCATAGAGTGACTTCTGAACAGTGCAAATATGAACATATACATTGGGGTTGATTTACTAAAACTGGAGAGTCCACAATCTGGTGTAGCTGTTCAAGGTAGCCAAACAGCTTCATACATCAGCTTGTTTATTTAGGCTTAATAAAACCTGGAAGCTGATTTGTTTCTATGCAGAGCTGAGCCAGATTTTGCACTCCAGTTTTGGTAAATCAACTCCAATTGCATATTCTTCAATAATTCTGAACATGCGGTTAAGAGTGGCTGGTAAAACATGGGGGTGATTTCCTAAAACTGGAGAGTGCAAAATCTGGTGCAGCGGTGCATGGTTGCAGTGGCGCTCCGTCAGTAAGGGGGGTGCTGCAGACGGACCTGACCACTGACCCATCCCCCCGTCGCCAGCGCGCACCATACCCATACCACCCTCCTGGGCGCTGGCTCTCTCACACTGTGCTGCCCCTGGAATGAGATGTGGAGGCGGCAGCGGCTTCCCCCCCCTCCGTCGGTCGGACTTCTCCTGCATTTCCTCTGCATCGTGGTGACCGTCTCCTCCCTCCTCCTTCGCCAATAGGATGGCTTCTCCTTTTAGCCAATTGAAAAATGGGTCTCAGAACCCGCTTCCTGATTGGTCGGAAGGAGAATCAGAGTGACAATAGCAAATTTATATTTGCTATTGTCACAAAACTGGGTGGGCTCAGGGTGCAGTGCTCTGCCCACCCTTTTTTGAAGCCTATTAGAGGCTCTGGCTCTAATCACGTGCTTCAAAAAAAAAAAAAAAAAAAAAAAAAAACCCTAATTGGAATCCATACATCCAACACCCTGCATGTAGTGAAGGGGACTGGACGCATGGATTGGGGGGGGGGGCATGCACGGTAGCCAATCAGCTTCTAACGTGAGCTTGTTTAATTAAGCTTTGACAAAAATATCCCGGAAGCCATTTGGTTTCTATGAAGAGCTGCACCAGATTTTCCATTTTCCAGTTTTAGTAAATCAACCCTATGGTCTTCTTGAAAAGTTCATTTTGATAATCTATTTGAACAGAAATATCAGACACAGCCAACGAGGTTATCACTGGATCCAATCCGCTGCCCCCATTGCAGTCAGCTTGCGCAGTCCTATTTCAAGCAATAAAATGCAATTCTTCTCGGTTCCATTACTTAGTGTAGCTCAAGCCCTGAAGAGAAGTAGGCCAATTTACCAAAAATGTGTTGGCTGTATCTGACATTTCAGCTCAAACATCTAAACAAACCAAGCAAGATAACCATTTACTGAGCACTTCTAACCACATATCCAGGACTTGATCTTCTGATGAGCAATGCCTCTTCATCATTGCCCATAGAGGCAGTAGCCTAAAGCCTTAACCAGGTGCACATACACATTATCATCCCTACTGTTCTAATGCTACTGCATATCTACCATATGCTAAAAAAAAAAGCTGTCTATCCAGCAAGAAGTCTTGTAATCTCATAACTCCTGCATACTTTGCCTCTGGACTGTTATCAGTTAGCATTGCTCCCTACTATGGACTTCAGAACACCTCCCTCTGTTATGGAGATGAAGTGTTATGTAGTCCTACTACACTCCCTAGAGGAGTGATGGGGAACCTTGGCACCCCAGATGTTTTGGAACTACATTTCCCATGATACTCAGCTACACTGCAGAGTGCAAGAGCATCATGGGAAATGTAGTTCCAAAACATCTGGGGTGCCACGGTTCGCCATCACTGCGAGAGACAACATTGCTCAGTACAGCGGTGGTCAACCTGTGGCCTGCGTAGCCCTCTGATGTGGCCTTCAACTTCAAACCAGAGAAGGGCATACGCATGCTCTCGGTTGGCGGGTCGGCAAGCACAGATTGCGATCAATGGATTTCTGCCATCCCAAAGCATCAGAGTGCATGGAGGTGGCCACGGAGGGAGCGGTAGCCGTATAAGCCAATGTTTGCTCTGTAGCTCCTTTCCCAGGTGGAGTGCACTTCACCTGGGACCTTCTAGCGGCCTGGAGTGATAGTTCACGCTGATGCGTTGTGGGAAACCGTATGTGATTTGGACAGGAATGGCACCGCAAAACTGTTCAAAACACGCAATTCTTTGCAGGGCGATCTGAGCCCATTAATTTTGTATGGCTCAAATTGAACCGCACAAACAAGGTGCATGCACCTTTCTTTTGCCGCACTGGATTCAAATTGCATGGCTGTTCACACCCATGTGAACTGATTCAGCCAAATCGCACTGTGTTTTGAGACCGGTTTTTGGGCTGTCGCTAACATTGACACCTGCAGCTGTATGCACAAATGGAGTGCGATTATGATGCGGTGAGGGAAACGCACAGGAATCGCTGCGAATCCTGCACTGCACTAGTGTGAACTGAGATGGAGAGTGATGCCAGGAGAAGCTGAAGAGAAAAGGCTCAGTGTATTTTCACAGTAGAAATGCATTTTCTCCATTTTAAAATTTTCATAAAGAAAACCGTATTATTTCCTTTTCTAGCAAACATTGCAATTTTAAACAGGAGGTGGCATCCATACAATGTACAGTCAAACATCCGGGGTCCACGGACTGTGGCTCATTTATGTGTTATGATGCATTCACACCTCTGTTCTTACATGTTCTATTATCACACGCTTAAAATGTTGGTGAGCTAGTTACCAGTCTTCGGAGTACGAATATCCTCTACATTTTGCTGTGGTTTGCTGAAATGTTGCTAGCAGCTTTTAACCACTTAAGCCCGGAGGATTTGGCTGCTAAACGACCAGGGGCTATTTTGCGATTCGGCACTGCGTGACTTTAACGGACAATTGCGCGGTCGTGCGACGCTGTACCTAAACGAATTTGGCGTCCTTTTTTTCCCACAAACAGAGCTTTCTTTTGGCGGTATTTGATCACCTGTGCGATTTTTTGATCACGCGCTATAAACAAAAAAAATAGCGTCAATTTTGCAAAAATAGCAATATTTTACCCTTTTTTTTATATGAAATTCCCCCCCAAAAAAATGTAAAAATCAAAATTTTTTAACATTTTCGGCCAATTTGTTTTATGCTACCTATGTTTGGTAAAAAAAAAAAAAAAAAAAAATCGCAAAAAGCGTATTTTGATTGGTTTGCGCAAAAGTTATTGCGTTTACTGACTAAGGGAAAGATTGTCATTTTTGTTGTTTTTTTTTTAACGCGTAATGGCGGCGATCTGCGATTTTTTTTGCGGTACTGCGACATTGGGGCGGACAGATCGGACCCTTGACTGACATTTTTGACACTTTTGGGGTTACCAGTGACATTTCTACAGTAATCAGTGCTATATATATGCACGGTTACTGTAAAAATATACTGGTAGTGAAGGGGTTAACTTTATTTGAGAGGGAGGGGCTGTGTGTGTCCCTAGGGGCGTGATTCTTACTGTGATTGGCTGTGGCTTCAGCTGTATGCAGAGTGATCAACGGATCTACATAGTAGATCCATATGATCAGCTCTCATACAGAGGGGAGAATGACAGGCAGCTTGTTTACACAAGCTGCCTGACTTTCTCCCTCTCCCCCGCCGATCGCAGAGTGGCCGGCGGACATCGGGTCCGCCGGTCACACGCGCGGGGGGGTCCGTGACCACGCGGGAGCGCGCCTCTGGCGGCGCGCGCTCGCTCCCTAGACCCTCACAAGCTAGTGACGTAGCCCTACGTCACTTTGCCTGTGAGGGGCTGACCGCCGACGTAGATCGGCGTGCGGCGGTCGGCAAGTGGTTAAATGTGTGTTATGTAGAAATGAACGAGAATACTACATATAAAAATGAGAGTAAATCATAAATCGCAATCCATATAAAAATGCACAATGCTGAATTTAATACACAGGTACAAATGTGTATTAGAAAACATATCCCAATGAAGAGGTGTGAATGCATTCATATAGTGGAGGGATTTCAGTGCTCGCGGGGTTGTCATACGGATGCATTGAGTACATAGCAGGGATCGACCGATCTTGTTTTTTCAGGGCCGATAGTGATTTTCCAGCCACCCTTTAGACCGATAGCTGATATTAGGTGCCGATATTCGGCATGTTTAGGCCTCATACACACAGGGAGTTTGAAAAAAACGAGCTGCAAAGCCAGTTTTTACACCAGGAAAAACAGCTGTAAAAACGTGCTTTTAGAAGCATTTTGTATTGAGGTTAATGCATGTTTTAGCCACGTTTAGTGGCGTTAGCGTTCAGCCTTTCTCTGCCCTCTTTTTTTTTTTTTTTTTCAACCTCTGATCCAACTACTACAGCCTAAAAAACATCTGACGAGGCCTAACACTGTATACAGCATTCAGCAGCGTCAGGAGTTTTTAAAGCTTAACGCTGCTTCGTCAGAACGCACTGGCCCTAGGTTTTTTTTTCTACAGCTTAAAAATGCCTATGCCACTTACAGATCCTAAAAGCCTGTGTGTGCATGAGGCCATAGAATAACATGGAGGGGCGTTTAAGGTGCATAAAAAAAAAAAAAAAAAAAAAAAAACACAGAAGCCTGGCGCTCCTAATAGCAGGTGTGGAAGCGCCCTGTGGGCATGAGGCCTTAAAGTTTTTATTTTTACACTGTCCTTTTCATTTTTATCACTTTTCTTGTGGTCACAAGGAATGTAAACATCCCTTGTGACAGTAAGGCTCCGTTCACATGTCAGCGTAGAGATCGCGGGCAGAATCACCGCGATTCTGCCCGCGATCCAGAAATCATTGCAAATCGCGGGACGCTTGTGCGTTGCCCGTGATTTGCAATGGCACCCCAAAAGCTATGCGGTGTTGCTGCGATTTCCGCCTGCCGAATCGCGGTACCATCGCGCAAAAAAAATCACGGGACTCATGACGCCCAAAAAAGGTACAAGAGCTTCTTTGGGCGTCAGGCATCCCGCAATTTTTTTTTGCGCGATGGTACTGCGATTCCGCAGGTGGAAATCGCGGTGACATCGCATAGCGTTTGGGGTGCCATTGCAAATCGCGGGCAACGCACAAGCGTCACACGATTTGCAATGATTTCTGGATCGCGGGCAGAATCGCGGTGATCTCTACGCTGACATGTGAACGGAGCCTTATAAGCAGTGACAGGTACCCTTTATGGAGGGATCTGGGGTCTGTAAGACCGCAAAAACCCTACTCTGCCCCGAAAAGCATTCAAAATGACAAGTTTGGCTGTTTTGAATACGGTCATCTTTTTTTTAATCTGGCTGTACAACCACAAGCAATATCGGCCATACCAGCAAGTTTGGGGCAGATACTTCAAAAAAAGTAAATATCAGCCTCACCGATAAGCAGTCGATCCCTAGTACATAGTCCTCCCAGAAATCATGGTGTTTCCTTTACAGTGGAAATTTAGCTTATAATAATCTTAATTTAACATTTTTTACAAAAGTAGAGTGGACATTTCAATGACATTCCCTGTTAGGTCTCACTGACACGAGAAAACACATGCACAGCACTAAAGCACAGACATGCGTTTTTTACAACGTGTTGGGCAGCACTTCAGTGCGCCTTTTGTCTTGCCAAGTGCCAGACTGGAGAGCTTTTCTCATGGCCCATTCACAGCACAGCACATGTGTATAACGGATGCACGCTGTGCTGCGTTGTCAACAGACATTACAGTGCCTGTATTATTTTTTTTCCATGTCCATTTTTTGAGCATTAAAATGATAGGCCATGAGGTAAAATTCCTTGTTCTTGCAGTGAGCAATGAAAGCCCGATGCTGCAGGAATGAACGGGCCCTTACAGCCTGGGTGGCAATAGGTTACAGCACACGGTATGTGTTTAAAATATAAGAGGGACTGCATTTTATCACAAACAGTGATAGCGACACCACTGAAAACAAATGTTTTACCTGACCTAGCATTTTCTATGCTGCATAAGAGCCCTGCGTTTCCTGCTGCGCTTTTCAGATTATACAGCAGGTTCTGTGGTAAGATTCTAGATCTACAGTGAATCCGGAAAGTATTCACAGCGCTTCACTTTTTCCACATTTTGTTATGTTGCAACCATATTCCAAAATTGATTAAATTCATTATTTTCCTCAAAATTCTACAAACAATCCCCTATAACAGGCATCCTCAAACTACGGCCCTCTAGCTGTTGCAGAACTACACATCCCATGAGGCATTGTAAAACTCTGACATTCACAGACATGACTAGGCATGATGGGAATTGTAGTTCCTGAACAACTGGAGGGCCATAGTTTGAAGACCCCTGCCCTATAATGACAACATGAAAGAAGTTTGTTTGAAATCTTTGCAAATTTATTAAAAATAAAAAAACAAAAATCACATGGGCATAAGCCTTTGCCATGACGCTCAAAATCGAAATCAGGTGCATCCTGTTTCCACCGATCATCCTTGAGAAGTTTCTACAACTTGATTTGAGTTCACCTGTGTTCAGTTGATTGGACATGATTTGGAAAGGCACATACCCATCTATATAAGGTCCCACAGTTAACAGTACATGTCAGAGCACAAAACAAGTCCAAGGAATTGTCTGTAGGCCTCCGAGACAGGATTGTATGGAGGCACAGATCTGGGGAAGGGTACAGAAAAATGTCTGCAGCATTGAGGATCCCAATGAGCACAGTGGCCTCCATTGTCCATAAAATGAAGGAGTTTGGAACCACTAGAACTCTTCCTAGAGCGGGCCACCCAGCCAAACAAGCAAATCGGAAGAGAAAGGCCTTAGTCAGGGAGGTGACCAAGAACCCAATGGGCACTCTGACAGAGCTCTGGCATTTCTCAGTGGGGAGAGGAGAACCTTCCAGAAGAACATACATATCTGCAGCTCTCCAAAAATCAGGCCTGTATGGTAGAGTGGCCAGACAGAAGCCACTCCTCAGTAAAAAACACATGACAGCCCGCCTGTAGTTTGCCAAAAGGTACCTGAATGACTCTCAGACCATGAGAAACAAAATTCTCTGCTCTGATGAAACAAATATTGAACTCTTTGGCCTAAATGGCAAGTCTCATGTCTGAAGGAAACCAGGCACCGCTCGTTACCTGGCCAATACCATTCTTATAGTGAAGCATGCTAGTGGCAGCATCATGCTGTGGGAATGTTTTTTAGCGGCAGGAACTGGGAGACTAGTCAGGATCGAGGAAAAAAACAAATGCAGCAATATACAGAGACATCCTTGATGAAAACCTGCTCCAGAGCACTCTGGACCTCAGACTGGGGTGGAGGTTCATCTTCCAATAGGTCAACGACCCTAACCACAAAGCCAAAATAACAAAGGAGTGGCTACGGGACAACTCTGTGAATGTCCTTGAGTGGCCCAGCCTTGAACCCCGACTACACATCTCTGGAGAAATCTGAAAATGGCTGTGCACCGACGCTCCCCATCCAACCTGATGGAGCTTGAGAGGTCCTGAAAAGAAGAATTGGAGAAACTGCCCAAAACTAGGTGTGCCAAGCTTGTAGCATCATACTCAAAAAGACTTGAGGCTATATTGGTGCCAAAGGTGCTCCAACAAAATATTGAGCCAAGGCTGTGAATACTTCTGTACATGGAATTTGTTTTGTTTTTTATTTTTAATAAATTTGCAAAGATTTCAAACAAACTTCTTTCATGTTGGCAATATGGGGTACATACACACACACACACACACACACATAAAATGCAAATATGTGATCCTGCACTTCGGGTATCGGGGGAGTGCCCGCTGCTGGCGGCTTGCTACCGCTGGGATTCTACACAGCTGATCCAAGGGCTCCTGCAGACCCAATGTCCGCTGACACCCACAGATCGCTCTGTACACAGGCAGAACGGCAGTCTTCCTATGTAAACAAGGCAGATTGCAGTTCTGTCAGTACAGAAGGCATGGATCCTGTGTTCCTGCAAAGCAGGAACACTAATCTATGTCTTCCACTAGTAGAAGCACCTCCCCCACTACACTAAAACACCAGCTAAGCACATAGGTAACCCCTTTGCTCGCCCCTGATGTTAACCTCTTCCCAGCCAGTGTCATTAGTACAGTGACAGTGCATATCTTTAGCACTGATTACTGTATATGTGTCACTAGTTCCCAAAAAAAGTGTCAAAAATTTTAGGTGTCTAATTTGTCCACCACAATATTGCAGTCCTGCTATAAGTTGCTGATCGCAGCCATTACTAGAAATGGAAACTAGTTTGTAGACGCTATAACTTATGTGCAAACCAATCAATATACACTTATTGGGATTTTTTTTTACCAAAAATGTGTAGCAGAATCCATATTGGCCTAAATTAATGAAGAAATTAGATTTTTTTACATTTTTTGTTATTAAGGTATTTTATTTTTTATGACTGATACTGTGTGTATATATATATATATATATATATATATGTGTGTGTGTGTGTGTGTGTATGTGTAAATTTAGCACACAGACTAATCTGTGAATAGGAGGATTGTGTGCCTCCAGTACAGGGTCAAGGTCCACCCTCAGTGTGAGGCCTAGTCTGTACTCAGGTGCCCGGCGTGTCTGTGCACGGGACTCAGCACACTAATCCGGTCTCGTGTCGCTGCACAGAGAGGCGTCTGCAGCACCAAGCCCGGCCCTCCCGCCTCCCATCCTTGGCCTGGCACATGGCAGCTCCTGCAGCAGCTCCCCGTGAGTGGATTTCCCTGGCTGGCTATGCTCTATGGGAGGGAGGGATGTGTTTGCGGTGAGCATTGCACATGGAGCTGGAGTGTGAGGTGGCCCCAGGGAAGGGAATGAAAAGGAGGGTGCTAGAAATGAAATAAAAAAAAAGAAGAAGGGAGGGGACGAGAAGTGAGAGGACTTGTACAAAGGAAGCCGGCCGAGCGAGACTAATTGATGTGAAATCCTAAATTCCTGGGGGGGAAATGGGAGGGGGAGCCAGGGAGGATGGATGCAGGAGCAGATCTGTTGCCAACCTTCTGCAGAGCTTATGTGGGTAGATGTATGCCCACATAGGAATGCTATTTGCATCTAATATAAGATGCTGCTGAAAAGGAAAACACTTTATTCTCTTACACAAGGGTCGGGTCTAAACAGGTTTTGGAGAATAGGAACACTTGATTTCTCAAACTTTATTAGCCGGTTTAGAATCTGAATGTATATGCGATATAAAATCTGATATTATTCATATTCATTTCTAATTTTATGTATAAAAAAAGAACTGAAATTCAAATACATTTTTTAGCAGCCTAGAAAGGTATTTTTAAAAGGATTATAATGAAGTCTAATTGAAAGCTGTGTGGAAATTATGAGATACCAGGGTGACATCACTATGGTGGGCCAAATCGCCCTTTTTCTGCAGACCTTGTAAGGGGCCAGTGAGCAATAAAGACTCACCTCGGGGGGGCATATGAGAAAGTGCATGCCATGCAGCAATGATGGGGCCCACATGCACACGCGTAGTCTGCTCAGTGACACCTAACCCGGTAAATATGCAGCTTCAGCATCACTAAACAGAGTTTCCTGCCTGACCGCTTCATCAGTCACACAGGTAGGTGCCGTGGTCAGCAGAGCTGTGCTTAGCGGCCGAGAACCTGCATTTTTAATATGCTCTGCATCACAAAAGATTCATGACCGCTTGCGCTTGCCTGTGTGAGTTACAGAGGCCAGGCAGGAAACACAGCAATGCAGAGCCTTTGATTTTACCAGGTATGGGCGCTCCAGCCTCAATGCCTCCCCCACCATGCCTCTATGACTACCGCCTGAGGCCTTATGTACGACACAGTCCTTGCTGAAAGTCTTTATCAGCATACAGCATGTATAGCTTTCCAGCAGGGATGGGCTCAGGAGTGTTTGGATCCTAGTGCCAACCCACCTGAGCAATCCCGCCGACGCCAGGAAGCAGTCACTGCACACCGCCAATCATAGATCGGTACGGAGGCATTTCCCGGCCCGCAGCTGCACATAAACACAGACTAGGCTGCTAATGATTGGGGGTCTGGCGCGATTGCTCAGGTGGGTTAGGACTAGGATCCGAACACGCCTGAGCCCATCCCTAATCTCCAGCACACTCTTGATCAGCTTTGTAATTTAGTAATGTGTATGTGTGAGGAACATCTAGTACTTGCCATTAAGCCGATGTATAGGTTTACGTTTTTTACCAGCCAAATGACTGGAGATACTATATAGCTAATCAGTAGAACTATGAGCTTTCTCTTAAGTCTCACTTGCAAATCCCACAAATACATGTTGATCCTGCCAGTGAAGCCCACCTAATACAGCTTCCTGTGTTGGAGTGGCGACAATGCTGCACTTCTCCTGAACTCAGAGCAGAGTTGCCAATCTCTAGTAGTCTCTGCCTGGGCTAAGACCTTTTGCAGGGGGCAAGGCCATCAGCTTTGTCACTACTTAGCTGTGAATCAGCACCTGACCACACCTAGTCCTGCCAACTGCATTCTAGATTCTAGATTGGCAGCACTGCCTTGGTTGCTAAAACCCTCACACTGTGAGCTGCAGTGTCTGGGAGGTTGAGTGTGTGAGACACAATAACAGATTTGAAGTCAGGAAGGGTGAAGGAAGGCTCCTGCATAAGTCATCATTGGATTTGGTGCTTGTTTAGACTGTCATACAAGAGTCTTTGTTGTTCTTTAACCTCATCATGCGGCCTCTTGGCGGGTGGGCCTTAATGCCAAGAGGCCACATATGTGCATCATAATGTAAGCAGAGCTGTGCCAAGAGCACGCTCCTGGCACAGTTACCGGTGGCTAACAGAAAGCTCCCGATCTCTACTTGTGATCGGAAGTTTCCCGATCATGTGACCACTGACAGCCAATCATGGAAGTCACATGATCAGAAACCTCTTAAAGGGCCAAGAGGCGCTTGCATTAAGGGGTTAAAGCAGAACTCCAGGCAAACGTTTTTTCTTTCCTGTGCAGTGGAGCTATACTTACCTGATCCCTCAATCCTCCCCACAGAAGACTGGTCTAGCACCCTCGCACTCAAGCGATCTGGAAAAATGGACATCAGCATGCTCCATAAACAAGAACATTCCACTAATGGACCGTGGGGGAGCGCTGTATTCCAGAGGATCGGGGGGGGGGGGGGGGAGTTTAAACTTTGTGCTTATTTCTAGTAAAAACGATCAATTGACTTGGGCAGTGTAGGCACAACCCCACTGCATGGGAAAAATAAATTTGCCCAGAAATGTGCTTTAGGAAGAACACCTTCTGGGTTCTGCAATTTAACTTCCTGTGTCATGTCTCCACCTACAGCCTCTCAGTGAGTGCTGGACCTACCCAGAATGCATTAAAGTGGATCCAGGAAATCGGAATGCTAAACCAGGAAGTAGTAGAGAAATTCTGAAGAGCAGAGGTGTCACCTGTCAACCTTTTTTCTCTTGTTGTCAGGAAAGCTTGTCAAAAGGGATTCATGCCGATAGAGGAATGAAGCAGCAGACAGAAATGACACTTTTTTGTTCCTAATTGGGACAAGTACACACCAGGGGCATAACTACAGGGGTTGCAATCGCAACCGGGCCCCAAGCTCCAGGGGGCCCATGCAGCTCCCCTGTACACCTGAATAGGAGGGGCGGCAGGGGCAGCATGTAGAGGAATCACTGTCCTCCTTTTTCCTCCTGTAGCTGCAGGAGGAAAATGGAGGAGATTGGTTACTCTGTATGCTGCCCCCACCACTCCTCCTATCCACTTCACTTGTTTTCTGCTGTCTTTGGGCCCCTGTGTGCTTCCCTGGTCCCCCGCCCCTACTGTGCTGCCCCCCCCCCCCCCACTGTGCTCCCTCCCCTCTCCTGCTGGCTGCTGAAGGGGATGGTTCACAATAGATAACCAGGAAGGGGTCGGTAAATATGTCATCTACCAGCTCCTTCCTTTTCTGAATGGACAGAGTCATAGTCAGTGACATTGTAAAAAAATAAAATAAAATGATAAAAAAATAATACAATTAAAATACCAAAAAATAAAAACTACTGACACCAGTGGGTGAACTTCCAGGATCGCAAAGGTCAAATCTGCGACCGGGGCCCTGGCATTCCACCACCATTGGGAGGCCCCAAGATGGAAGGAAGGGGGCCCAGTGCAGAACTTGTGAAAGGGCCCCGAAATGAGAGTAAAGGGCCCCAGGATCAGTGGGAAGAGCCCCAGGCTTGAAGGGAAGGGCCCCGGCCAGGGGTCCGGGCGGCCCTTCATGGTTTCTTGCACCAGGGCCCTGAAGGTTCTAGTTACGCCTCTGGTACACACTATAAAAAAGGGACAGGCTTTGTTCATATTTCATATCTGAGGTTTACAACCACTTTAAGAACCCTTTACTTTGCCAAGGTTTACAAAATTCATTGCCCCATGTGAACTATTCAGCTTATAAAAAAATTCACCAATGCATAATCATTTAATAAAATCCTACTCCACCCTGTCCACGGGGATCTCGTTGGGTGCTGCCAACTTTTCTCCTGCACAACACAGAGAAGGTGAATCCAGAATGCCAACCACAGCATGCACATCAAGAACTGCTCTTCCTATGACATTTATGTGCCATTGCTCTATGCAGGGCATTAGGTATACATCAGTGACCAGAAGAAATAGTTAGCAATGGAGGGGAGTTTTTAGTTGCCAACAATTGACAAAAATTACATGTTTCAGGGAAGTGTGCTTTAAACAGCTAAAGCAGCAGGTTATAAAAAAGGTAGCTCTATGTTTATATGCCAGGAGAATGGAAATGTCCAATTTAAAGCAGGGTGGACTACAACATGGTAGCAATATGTTTTAGTTGCACTCCATATGGCTCTAGACCAGGGGGTCTCCAAAGTTTCTAAATGAAAGGCCAGTTTATTGTACTTTAGACTTAAGAGAGGCCAGACTGCGGCCATTGGGGGTAGAAATTGTTTTGGCGATAGTTTGAATAAAACAGTACATCGTTGGTGTCAGTGGTAGAAATCGTGCCCCGTCCTTGGTGCCAATGGGAGCAATAGTGCCCCGTCCTTGGTGCCAATGGGAGCAATAGTGCCCCGTCCTTGGTGCCAATGGGAGCAATAGTGCCCCATCCTTGGTGCCAATGGGAGCAATAGTGCCCAATTGTTGGAATTAGTGGGAGGAATAGTGCCCCATCGTTGGTGTCAATGGGAGGAATAGTGCCCCATCGTTTGTGTCAATGGGAGGAATAGTGCCTCATCGTTGGGGTCAATGGGAGGAATAGTGCCTCATCGTTGGGGTCAATGGGAGGAATTTGCCCAGTCCTTGGTGTTAGTGGGAGCAATAGTGCCCAATTGTTGGAATTAGTGGGAGGAATAGTGCCTTGTTATTCATGTCAGTAACAGGAATTATACCCAAAGTTGGTGTCAGTGGGAGGAATAGTGCCCCATCATTGGTGTTATGTGAGAAATAATGCCTGATTGTTGATGTCAGTAACAGGGATTACACACCATTGGTGTCGGTGGGAGGGAAAAGTGCCCGTAGGACCAGATAAAGGCAAGCAAAGGGCCAAAGTTTGGAGATCACTACTCTAGATCAAGACGTAATCAAGGAAAGAGCATGGTCACATGAAGGTAGACACATGCTCCCTCCATACCCTGCTCCATTAGAGCAACAGTAAGCATACCTTTCTGGGAGGGTTGGCTGGGCTACCCTTGTCTCTTTAAATGAATCTGCTTTATTCATGTACGTACAGTCCATAAAGAAAAAGCAACATTTTGGAGCCACACATGACTCCCTCAGCAAGTCCTATATGATCCTTAATACACGATCATTAAAAGAGTCCTGCGTGGCAGGAAATCAGAACCGTTGCTGCTGTGTGCTTATGACCTTTATGCGTGCAAATAAAAGCTGATTAATTTAAGATGGTGCGCTGGCGGCACATGTATCCTAACAAATTATTCTGTGTGTTGGGTTTAGGAGATCAGCTAATATGCATATTAACAGCCTCCCGGCTTAAGAAACTAAGAGTAAATTGTCAGTAGGTTATATTTGGGGATCTAAAGAGCTTTGCCTTTGGAAACTACAGGACATTTTTGTTTAGACTGCAGTTCTTTAATGTCTTTGATGACATTGGATGCATACAGTGACAGCAGTTTCTAGGACTCCGTAAATGAATATTTAATGCGTTAGTTTGGTTCTTTTTGATCGTGGTGCAAAATGATCTCTGCATGAAGGATCCAATCAGATGCTTGCTTTTAGTTACCAGGGTGTACCAAAACATATTAGAAAAAAAAAAAGACTAAGTGGAGGAGACAGAGGTCACAGAAATTAAACGGAGAGTTTGAAGCCTCTTTATATTATACACAAGTGCAGGGGTTAAAAGTTGGAGTCCTCCCCATTTCCTGCAATGTGTGGGGACACCCAATGGAGCTCCACTCAAAATGGGAATCTCAGCATATTTGCCTCCTCCACCCCTCTGCTGCCACATTTGACACCGGGCGAGGGGAATGGGCACCTGGTTTGAACAGGTACCTGCTCCCACTTCCGGCTGTAGGCAAAGTCATCCAGGAAGTTCAGCCCCCCGTCCTCCGGGCCATTCACAAAGGGCAGCATGCTTCGCGCATGCGCAAGGCTTCACTGCCAGTTCCCTTACCCAAGATGGTGGCGGGTGAAGACACCGCTGGATTCGTGGATGGGTAAGTGTCCCATTATTAAAAGTCAGCAGCTACAGTATTTTTTTTATTGGCAAGGAGCCTGGAGCTTCTCTTTAATAATGCAATTGGTTGTGATGTCATTTCAATTCCAGATTTAGGCAGAAGAATTAAAACCAAACTAAAGTCCTACATTCCAAAAACTGCGAGCAGGCATGCAACATCTGTCCTGCAATAAAAAGAAACCTACCTGCCTGCTCACAGTCTGCTTTGGAATAAATGTACACTGAGCTGTGCAGGTGCAGCGCAGCTTACATTCCGGCACAGCGCCTGTGTGTCAGAAAGACTGCACTCCTGCACATACGTGATGCCATCCCATGTTTGACCACTGGGTTTTACCGCCCCCCCCCCCCAGCTGCTAGTATAATCAATCTTTACAGTACTCTATATACTGTACACATTATCCTGTATAGTACCAAATCTTTATTTTTTTCAGGGATACATGAATCATGCAGCCACAGTAGGCGACTTAGAATCATTTTCTTTTACATGTACGGGGCCGAAACAGCTGCATACACTGCTATGACTAAAGTTCTGCCCTTGATCCTGCTGAAAGTGCACCCTTTCAAAACCAGAACTATCACAAAGCTAGATAAGTTCAATGACAATACAAAGGGCAGCTGTATCATAATTCACATGACTGTACTCCCATAACAACAAGGGAAGCTCGACACTACAACACGTGTCTGATGCCAATACATCCAATAATCCATATATGCTGCAACCTCGCCCGTTGTATTCCTAGTCCTGTGCAGGGGTGGAACCTAAAAAATTACAGGACCCCTTGGCAAAAATCTTCACAGCCTCCCTCCCCACCAACATAAAAAAAATTGCAGTAATACACTTTAATCACCATGGCATTATTATCAAGGACTGACAAGAATGCAGCGGTGATATTGAGGTAAGTACCAGTCTGTGGAGGGGTGGGTACAGAACAGTGTGTGGAATATAAGGTGTACAGCAGAGCACACGGGATGCTATCCATGTGGAATATAAAATGAAGAGCACAGCGTACAGAATGAAGCCGTGCACAACAGGGCTTATAGATCGAGCAGATGCAGAATAGGAGAATGTCATACTGAATGGGGCAGTGCAAACTAAGGAAAGTATAGCATGACATACTGGCATATGGAATGTGGTGGTGCAGAATAGGGAATGTAGAGCATGGCAAATAGAATGAGGCTTTTTTGGAGTAGGGAATATAGAACATGGCATACTAAATAAGGCTTTATGGAGTAGAGATTGTAGAGCATGGCATACAGAATGAGGCTTTATGAAGTAGGGAATGTAGAGCATGGCATACAGAATGAGGCTTTATGAAGTAGGGAATGTAGAGCATGGCATACAGAATGAGGCTTTATGGAGTAGAGAATGTAGAGCATGGCATACGGAATGAGGCTTTATGGAGTAGAGGATGTAGAGCATGGCATACGGAATGAGGCTTTATGGAGTAGAGGATGTAGAGCATGGCATACGGAATGAGGCTTTATGGAGTAGAGAATGTAGAGCATGGCATATGGAATGAGGCTTAATGGAGTAGGGAATGTAGAGCGTGGAATACAGAATGAGGCTTAATGGAGTAGGGAATGTAGAGCGTGGCCTACGGAATGAGGCTTTTTTGGAGTAGGGAATGTAGAACATGGCATACGGAATGAGGCTTAATGGAGTAGGCAATGTAGAACATGGCATACGAAATGAGGCTTAATGGAGTAGGGAATGTAGAGCATGGCATACGGAATGAGGCTTAATGGAGTAGGGAATGTAGAGCATGGCATACAAAAGGAGGCTTTATGGAGTAGGGAATGTAGAGCATGGCATACTGCATAAGGCTTTATGGAGTAGGGAATGTACAGCATGGAAAATAGAATGAGGCTTTATGTAGTAGGGAATGTAGAGCATTGTGTACGGAATGAGGCTTTGTGGAGTAGGGAATGCAGAGAATGGCATACGGAATGAGGGAATGTACAGCATGGAATATGGAAGGATTTGGTGCAAAATAGAAAACATACATTATGGTAAATGAAATAAGGTGGTACAGAATAGGGAGTGTACAGCATGGCAAATAGAATGAAGCAGTGTGGAAAAGTGAATGTACAGCATGGTATATGGATTAAGGCAGTTCAAATTAGGGACCGCACAGCATTGTATATGGAATGAAACAATGCAATTAGGGAAAGTACAACATGGCTTACAGAATGCGGAGGTGCAGAATAGGGAATGTACAGTCTAGCATGCAGAACGAGGTGTTGCAGAACAGGAAACGTAGAGCATGTCACGAGCAACAAGGCGCTGCACAATAGGAAAATGTACAGCAGTAGTTACAAAACATGACAAAATTGGCTAAGCAATGTTGGGGCTTAGGCTTGCCATCATACAAATCTCCATCAGCAGAGGACACACTGTGACAACTCCTCTACAAACACCGAAGTCGGGCAAAGGAAGTCTGCCGCTACCCGGATGATCTGCATTAGATGATCTCATCAGTCAGAGCTGCATAGGAAGCAAGTAGTGGAAGGCTGGCCATAGATGATACAAAAATCACTAGTTTCCCCCATCAACACAGTCAGTGTTGATGCGGGAATCCCTCCCCTGGTGCTACGGTGTTCTCTGGGCAGGGGAGCTGTCCCTGTCGGGAGAACACATTCATCATTGCTAGAGGCTATACCTGCTTGCAATAATAGCATAAAAAAAAAAAAAAAAAAAAAAAAAAAAAAAAAAAAATCAGACATGCTGGTCGTACCCAAGTCGATCAATGGATTAAATCAGTCTGCCCACAGATGGTTCAAATCTTGGCAGGTCCCAGGTAAACTGACAGATTCAAACCATCTAGGACTGGCTTAGGACATTTGCCAACTTCTGTTTACGTTTAATGTTTGAGGGACAGTGACAAGTGGATAAACTGTCGCAGTGGGTCCTGCAATGATGAAGGTCTGTATGTGGCCAGACAGCCCAATTCAACTGCTTATAGGCAGAACAGGCAGGCAAGGTTATAGGATCATCCTTCCACAACTCATCTCCGGGGCCTTGACCTGGCCTCACCCTACCTCAGGCCCCAAAGTAGTTGCATGGGCTTCACCAGTGGTCCTGTGTACCTTGCTCCAAGACTTAGGCCCCTTTTTTTCCAGGGGAACCTGATCAGACCACCCATTGTTCTCTATAGGGCAGCGGACATGTGTCTGCTGACACCCACTGGGCATCTGACCTGATAAAATTGGCTAAAAACAGTCGTATGGTGATGCTGCCATCCATCCGACAGATCGGAACGGATGACAATCGGATGGAAACCAACATGCAAACCGTTTCCATCTGACTGCCCTATAGAGGAGAGCGGGTTTTGTCAGTGTCTGCTCTGTATAGTAGAGCGGACATGGACCCGTCATCCGCCTGCTCAGCTGGATTTGCTTCATCTGAAAGGGGCCATACCATTTAAGCTAAAACCTTACTAATGGTAAAGAAATGTACATCAGTAGTGCCCTTCTCTACATACCTAGAATAAAACACTTTTTTTTTTTTTTCTTTTAAGAAAAAGGACTATATGGTGTTTTTCGAAAGGTTTTAGAATAATTTGTATATAAACAATTGCTTTGTTACATCTGCAGTATAGATTTTCATTACCTAACATATCTGCAACTGAATAGAGGCGGATATTACAAAGTAACTTTGGGATAGAAGACAGAAGATTTAATATTTTCTGGAGACAAGGAAGCGGAGAAACAGCCTGTCTGGCTGAACTCTCAGCAAGGTCCCTTCAGGGGTTCTCAAAAATCCTTTGTATTATACAGAGCTTTGCAGAGTACATAGATTCATTCCGATCAGATGCTGTCCTTAAAAGTTTTCAAATCTCATGTCCCGAGGAGTGGTGGGATCCTATAGTGCCAAGGCTATAGCGTCAGATGGTTGGGGGTGCAGGTGGAGCGATTATGACATGTAGGGACTAGAATAAATGGATTCCAAGGAGCAGCAGGGTACCCAACAATGAATACCGCCAACCTTAGTGTTCGACGATCGTTTCCCATCTTACATTGTGCAGTGAATGGTTGTCGGATTGCTGAGCCATGTATTAACTGAAGAGCTGCAACGTCTGTCAGTTCACACTGTCAAATTAGAACTATGTGAAGGTCAGCGCACAAGCAATGGTGACACAACCCTTAGTAAGACCGTAGCACATCTGATGTGATAACTAACTGCGATCAAGAGAAAAATTAAAAAAAAAAAAAAATATATAAAAACACACGGGATGAACTACTATCTAAATGCCGGAAAACCACTTCCACTATGCTAGATGGAGTAACCAAAAGCAGTTGTAAGCAGCTATACCTCAAAAATGCAGCAAGTGGCACCTCATTTACTGCCCAAAACACTCTACGTCTCATCCGCTGCCATGAGCACGGTCACATCCTTTTATCATCATACATTGCACAGCGAGTATTTGTTGGATCACTGAGCCATGCATTAACTGAACAGCCGCACCTTCTGTAATTACCTAGACTAGGAATTCACATTATCACTATGATAAGGACTATCACTGGAAAGGCACAGGTGGAGTGACCCTTGAGTTTACATTTGTTGCAATAACTTTCACTTGACCACCAGCGTTCATCTGCATTCCCCACTTTCCATTTTATAGAAGCCTTAACATGCTGAGCTCATCCCTCCATGAGACTTACAATAAAGTCAACGGGTGACTAAATTTGTCAACAACCAGGCCAAGTTAAAAAAAAAAAAAAAAAAAAAAAAATCAGGCTTGGGTACAGTTTGCCAACTATAAAGAAGTATGCAATTTGCTTTTAATACACATAGGTTGGATCTGAAGTTGTCACATGACTTTTCTTGTAGACGCATATAAAATCATACTAGTAAGGGAAAACGTGTAACAACAATCTCATGACACAAACCAAAAGAGATGGTCAAAACGATTCTACAATAGAGATTCCTTTGTAAAACGGAGAACATGTCCAATGACAGAACCACATCTTCTATTGGGATCTGCCAGACCTGTTAATGGAACCCTTTAAGTACATTGCCTAGGACATCAAAAATGACCAGCACATTTTTTGTGTGGGGTTAGTCTGGATTAGTGTAGAATACTGAGCTACCCTACTGGTATCGAGGACAAATGACTAACTTTTCCGATCTTCCAGAGTGGAGCAGAATGGTGTGAGATCGATGGATAGGAGAGTAAGTGGGATTTTAAGCCCTTTAAACTAAAAAGTCAGCACAGAAGGTCCACACCTAGGACGTTTACTCTTCTTTAAAAATATCCTTTTAGATTGGTGTTTGGCTGGCCCCTAACTACTGACACTGATTTTTGAGCTTCTAGAGGGATCCCACAGGTATGGTATATATATTGTTACAACAATCGTCCAAGCTGGGCAGCCAAGTCATTATTCGGTTTAATTCCCAACCACGGCACTACCTACCTGCGTGGGTTTCCTCTGGGGACTCTGGTTTACTCCCAGCAAATTGCTGGCAGGTAATTGGCCCTAGTATGTGTATGTAGTGCTCAGCATAAAATAAGTACACCCCTTTTGAAAAGTAAGATTTTAATCAATATCGCAGTGAACACAAGAAAATTTCCAACATTTTGACAAAATTGAGTTTTATAGAACAATTTGTTTACCTCATTATATAAAAGTAAACTTAGGAAATTGACTTAAGATACAAAATCTTCAGTTTTACTCAAATTAGTTGATGCAAAAATGAATACACCCCACAACAAAAACTACTACATCTAGTATTTTGTATGACCTCCATGATTTGTAAGGACAGCACCAAGTCTTCTAGGCATGGAATGAACAAGTTAGCGTCATATTGCTTCATCTATCTTTTTTCATTCTTCAACACTGACCTCTTTAATGCCTTGTACACACGCAACGATTGTTGGCCGTGAATTTTCTGCAAACGTCCGATCGGCCGATTTTTGGCTTGTTAGTATGATGCTTTCGACAACCGACTGCAACTTTTCGGCCGAATAAAATCTGGTGTGCATGCTATAAAATTTTTGTTGGCCGTCACCACAACGGCCGATTTTTCGTCAGTCAGTACAGATTTTGGCAGATAAAAATCTGATGAGCAAGACTGGGCATGCTCAGAGAAGAAAAAACACACGGAAAGTAAACCATCACATGACATCACTTCTGAAGTTGGTTTTTGTTGGACAACAAAAGTCCAGTGCAAGTCTAGAGCACATTTCAACCAACACAATAACACTGGACAAAAGACGGCCAATCGGTCGGCCGATAATCGTTGCGTGTGTACGAGGCATTAGAGCCTGGATGCTGGATTGAGAGTGATGCTCAACTTCTCTTTAGAATTCCCCATAAGTGTTCAATTGGGTTCAGATCAGTTGGGTTCAGATCAGAAGACATACTTGGCCACTAAATCACTTTCACCCTCTTTTTCTTCAGAAAAGCAACAGTGGCCTTAGATGTGTGTTTTGGATCATTGTCATGTTGGAAAAGTGCACAACGACCTAGGGCATGGAGTGATAGTAGCCTCTTCACTTTCAATATAGAGCAGTACATCTGTAAATTCATGATACCCTCAATTAAATGCAGCTCCTCGACACCAGCAGCACTCATGCAGCCCCACATTTCACTGTAGGTAACATACATTTTTTTTTGTACTCCTCACCTTTGTAATGCCATACCGTTTTGGGCCCTGGCAAATTCTAGCTGGGCTTTTTTGTGCATGGGCTTTAGGAGAGGCTTCCTTTGTGGAGGACATGCATACATGCCATTCCTCTGCAGTATACGCCGTATTGTATCACAGGAAACAATTACCCCAGTTTGGCTTTCTAATTCTTTAGCTAACTGCAGCGAACTTGCATGCCGATTTTCTTAAACCTTTCTCTACAGAAGATGCTCCTGTCGAGGTGTTCAGTCCTGTGGACCTCTCTGTAAGATGGTTGCAGTTTGATCTGTTACATTTTTGTATTTGCTACAGTATTTTGACTGATAAGTAACTCTTTGCTGATCGTCCTTCCTATAGCCTTCACTAAAGAAATGATTTTCTCTTTCCCAGGCTGTGTGACATTTTTCTTCCATGTGGTGCCATTGCTGACAGCATGAAATGGGAAGGGTTTTTCTTTGTTAAGTAATGCCCCTTTATAAAAAATGGTCTATTAGACACCTGTTTAATAATTAGACTCACCTGTAGTTGAATTCCCTTTCATTAGGATTTTGTTGCCAAAATTTAGCTTTGCTCCTAAGACTTTCATTGGGGTGGATTCATTTTTGCAACATGGTCTTGAATGAATTTGTTGGGGAAAATACTATTTGTGTGTGTAAATTAACAAATCTTGGTTGCATTTATTGGCCGGCGTTTGTGGAAGTATTTTGTAGTACAGTGTCCCATAGAAAATGTTGATTTTGAAAGGAAAGTAAAGGTTTTCTGACAAATCTGTTGGGGTTTACTTATTTATGCTGAGCACTGTATGAACACGAGTTATGGATCTTAGATTGTAAGCTCGTTGAGGGCAGGGACTAATGTCAATGTACAAAATATATAGCGCTGTCAATTTACACAGAGCTTCACATAGAAGTAACAAAAAAAAAAAAAAAAAAAAATCAGCAGGAAAAAAAAAAAAAAAAAAAAAAAACTTAGGATAGCAAATATATTCTGCTAGAATAAACTGGGCTTCTCCAAATAGGTTTATTTTAACACATTTAAATGCTTTTTCTTTTTTTGTAACAAACTTTTATTGAAAAAGAATTATTAATATACTCGGATTATGTGGAATAATAGTTATAACATGGTAGTCGCATATAAGCATGACTTTAAGGCTCCGTTCACATCTAGGCGTTTTGGGGCGTTTTTGGGGCGTTTTTCTGCTCTAGGATCAGCTCTCAAAACGCCCAACAAGACAAATCCTATTCATTTCAATGGCCCCTGTTCACATCTGAGCGTTTTGACGCTGTTTACAAAACGCCCAACGCTCAAAAAAGTACATGAGCTTCTTTTTGGGCAGATTACAGGCGTTTTCCATTGATCTCTATTCAATCTAAAAACGCCTGCACAAAAATCGCGGTAAAAATCGCGGTAAAATCGCGGTAAAAAACGCCGCAAAAATCGCGGTAAAATCGCGGTAACAAACGCGCGAAAAACGCTACGCTCAGGTGTGAATGTAGCCTAAAGAAAATAAAAGTTTACATTCCATAACAGTGAATAAACAATCTTTGACGTCATCATGCGTGTTATTCTATTTATTTATAAACTTCCATGTTTAATGATCTTTTCATGTATTTTTAATCATGAAATAATAATAGCATAAAAGAGAGAAACATAAAAGAAGAAAAGTAAAAATATTCTGTAAGAGAAGGGAACAAAACTAGGGTACTATGTAGTATTGTATAGGCATGTAATCTATGTATTCGGTGTATTTTTGTAAATAAATCATGGATCCCATTTAAAATCAAACAGTTTCTTTGCATTATTTATTGTGTGATAAATGTTCTCCAAAAACGTAATCTCTTCAATTCTTGATAAGATCTGTGAGAATGGTACAACATTTTTCTTCCAGTGGACAGCGATTGTCCAGTGTGTGGCAACTCATATGGTATGAATCAGTTGCGTAAGGGGTGAATGGATCTCCGGTATATTTTGGAAAAATAGGCAATTGAGATGAGACAGTGTAATGTCTTTACCAACTAATTTGTTGAGTGTAAATTCCTCTGTAGGTATTGTAGGGGATTAAAGGGCACTTGTTTTGGTCTGACAACAATTTGTGCTAGCTGCTTTAGTTTTCCATTTAGGTCAAGCGCAACAGATTATTCCAGTTACCATGTAGGGGATAGCTCATCACAACTCCATAAAATATGGGAGAAAGTGCCTGGAGAGGCGCATCCTCTAAAGCAGTCCGGAGAGACATCCCGAAAGAAGAGCTGGTGTATAATACTACCTAGTGAAAAGTTCCACAGCTGTCTCTCCGACTGTCAAAGATTAAAGCCTCGTACACACGCATCGATTATAGGCCGGGAATTTTCGGCCAACGTCCGATCGGCCGATTTTTGGCTTGTTAGTATGATGCTTCCCGACAACCGACTCCGACTTTTCGGCAGAAAAAAATCTGGTGTGCAGGCTATAAAATTTTTGTTGGCCGTCAGCACAACGGCCGATTTTCCTTCAGTCAGTACAGATTTCGGCAGACAAAAATCTGATGAGCAAGACTGGGCATGCTCAGAGAAGAAAAAACACACGGAAAGTAAACCAGAACATGACATCACTTCTGAAGTAGATTTTTGTTGGCTGAGAAAATTCGTGTGCAGTCTAGAGCACATTTCAACCAACACAACACGGACAAAAGTCGGACAATCGGTCGGCCGATAATCGTTGCGTGTGTACGAGGCATTAGTGCACCTTCTCAGGTTGTCCACATTTTTGCATATAGGAAAGTATCAATATGAAGAGAGGTATTCAAGTCATTATATATAAGTGAAATGAGACCTCTTCCTTTTGGAGTGTTGGAGGCAGATGTATTCAAAAATGGACATTGCAGAACTAGAGTTTAAGATAATGTATCTCATAGAAAGATTTTATGTTGTCAAAATTTTGTTCATCAATGATGGGGATTTTGTTAGATTTTTATAGTGGTGGAAAAATGTATCATTCAACTCTCTACAGTTATCTGTTTCATAAAGCCATCATCTATCCACCACTGAAAAACATTTGGGAGAGAGAGAGAGAGATAAGCCAGATTGAACCTTGGGTCTAAAGGCCCGTAACGGAAATCGGACAAAATTATCCTCCAATTTTTCTCTCTTGCTCAACATTCATAACCGTTTTTAGTTGACAGTGCATAAATGTTCACGAAATTTCTCATCCAATTTTTTTTTTTTGGGACTTTTGTTCCTAGACTTCTGGGGTCGTCAGCAACTTCAGATCATGCGCAGTCTTTCGTATCCGATTTTTCGTGGATGTACAGCATACACATTAAAACGAAAATTGGTCGTTTGGGGACAGGCGATAAAAATTTTGGGGTTTGTCCCTCTGTTTTTTTTTTCGTTGCAAACGTCGGCATCGGCTGCTGAAAGTTGTGTACACACTAGCCGAAAATCGTACGATTTTACCTCGGACGGGAATTTTCTGTAGATTTTCTACTAGTGTGTACCCCACTTAAAAAAGAGGCTCCCAGCGGAGGGTTTGATATAAGTGGCCATTCTTTTTTGCATTTATTCTATAGTTTTAAAGAGTTAGAGACAATGGCATTACGGGAAGATAAATGCTTTTTCTGCTTTTTGTACTAGTGCTTGTGTTGTATCTGGATAATAGCTTGTTGGATCTGACAGTGAACTAATGAGCCATATCAATGTATCTGTATGCTCTCCCCACCAATGTCCCCTGTATAACCCATGTTCTCCACTTTCTCTTGTTTGATAAAGCTGGCTAATTTCTTGTGTGTTTATTGCTAAACTTCAGCCCAGAGGAGAGCGCTGAATGACTTAAATTTCACGTAATCCCTTGTACAAACGGAGCAGTAACTGAGTAATTTAACCTCCTAAGACCTCATTAGTTATACAAATCATACATAGTGATGATGATCTAGCCTTGCATTTTATTAATTTATCAGTCCAGCAGAGACCTTGAATTAAAAAAGAGCATTAAATCTACATCACATTTGGCAGTGTTAGTGCGCCTATATGGAGCGTTAGTGTGACAGCTTGTAAATACTCACATCCCATACTAAAACTGGAGCACACAGAATCTGGTGCAGCTGTGTATAGAGACCAATCAGCTTCTAGCATTTAGCCCTCATTCACATTGAACGCGGCTTTGAAATTGTGCAAATTCATCTGAACTCGCACGATTTCCAAGCCACATTTCAGTCTGACTTCGGGGGCGACTTAAAGACATTGGTGCGGGTTCATGCACAGATGTCTATTGAAGTCATCTCCGAAGTCACCAAAGGTAGTGCAGGAAGTACTTTTGGAAATCGGTGCAGCGCCGCAAAGTCGGCCTCTCACTGATTGGGACGGTGCCATTGCCAGCAATAGGCTGTGATTTGACCTGGATGGGGCTTATTGTCAAACTTTAGTTGAACAAGCTCAAGATCAGGGGAGGACTGGGCCAGGGGGGCAGTTGCCCCCTGGGCCGCTTTGATGTCCTGTAAAATGGCTGCACCGCTTCTGGCACAAACATGCCTAAAGGAAGTAAAAAGTCTCTGCCACTAACCTACTTAGTGTAAGATGAAGACAAGGACAGAGCACAGGCCTCCCTCCCCAGCATGGATGGTGTAAACTGTGTCTGAGCAGACGTCGGTTCCATGCCCCACTTGAGACTCTCCTCCCCTGGCGAGCCCCAATGAAGCTCCCCCAAAGATTTTGTGCTGGGCAGGTTGGGAACCCGGATTCAGCTGGTGAGCTGAGTTCCTGGAGCAGGGCTTCAGCTTGGAATGGGGGTCAGGAAGAGGACGGGAAGAGGGAGAGTGGGGCCAAGTCACTGCACCATGGGCCTCTGGTTTCTACTTGCCCCCCGGGCTGAAAGTTGCCAGTCTGCCCCTGCCCAAGATAGAAGCCGATTGGTTAAATCATGCACATCTGCACCAGATTTAGTAAATCTCCCCCCCCCCCCCTCAATTCTATTTTATTTAAGCAAGAATCATGGCAGAGTCACTTAAAAAAAAGAAGTTTTGGCTGGACATACACAGGTTTGTTGGCTGCTGAAGATTCAAGAGACAGTTTCCCTTGATAACATCAGAAACTGGAGGAATGAGCTGCAGTAGAGGTATTACCCATTTTCTTCTGTAGGAGGCACATTTTTTACATTTTTTTTTTAATAGCTTAGTAGAAAAGATTTAACCTCCTAACACTGCATCCCAGCAGTCCTTTAAGTGGGCTTTAAAGTCCGGGGGCAGCATTGCTTTTGTATCACGTGACTGCTATGCTTGGCGCTTACATAATTGGGAACCTGTCCCACTGGCTTCTGATAGAAGCCTTGAACAATAGCTGTTGGTGACAGCTCGAGCACTGTGCTGGAAGGTCACCTTTCTTGCCACCGCATATATGTGTTGTGGTTGGCAAGGGGTTAAGGTGCCCTTTTAGCCCCGTATTTACAGTGAAGAGTCAGACAAAGGGTTTGATTTGCTAAAACCGGAAAGTGCAAAATCTGGTGGAGCTCTGCATAAAAACCAGCCTCCAGGTTGTGTACTGTGCATAGCGCGCTCCTGAACCCCTGCACTCCCCACGTTGCGCACTCCTGAACGCTGCACGCTGTACATAGAGCTCCCCAGATACAACCAGCCCTTTGGGGGCAACCTGTGGCTTGGTACTTCCAGACTGGACAGTCATCAGTGCATAGGGAAGGACCTCACCGGGGTCCCTGCAGGCTTTCCTTCTTCCTCAGAGCACACATTCTCTCGTTCTCTCTCAAGTACCCCCCCCCCCCCAAAAGTGCCATTTTTTGAAAGAGGAAGGGGACCTTAAAGCGGAAGTAGTTCCGCTTTAACTGAACAAGCTGAAGTTTGAAGTCGATTGGCTACCAAGCCCAGTTGTGCCAAATTTTTCACTCTCCGTTTTAGTTAATCAACCCCAGAAAATATAACGAAGGTGGAAAATAAAGCCTTTTTTATAAATAAAATCAGCACAATCAGAATACTCAAAAGGACTGAATACTCAAAGGACTGAATATTTTGGTTACAATAGCCCAGGTGGATGTTTATTTAGTAAAACATTACCCTACACTACAAAGTCTTGCTGGTCGGTCAATTGGTCCTTGATAAATTGGCCCTAGTGTGAGTATGTATGAATGTGAATTAGGGACCTTAGATTGCAAGCTCCTTAGGGACTGATGTGAATGTATATTATATTTGTAAAGCACTGCGAAAATTGACGGCGCTTTAGTATCCATTCACATCAATTCATGTCCTTCCAAGAAGCTCACATTGTTATTTCTGTCTCTCCCCCCCCCCCCCCTCCTTATATACAGACAAGTAGCATCAACATATCAGTATACTTTTGGATTGTAGAAGGAAACCCACAGATAGGAGGAGAACCTACAAACTCCATGCTGACAGCATCCCAGCTGGGGTTCAAACCCAAGACCCAAAGCTGCAAGACAGCCAACCATGTAGCCTTTTGTGCCGCTTCTAATGTAGGACATTGCCCTTTAAAATTAGCCAGATATAACTAAACGCATTCTCTAATTTCCAAATAAGAGAGGTTTGGTCTGTGCATGTATAATGCTGCCAGCCTCACCTACAACCAACCTCCCTCTGATATTCTGCTCTACAGACACTCCTGTGCTTGACTGCTGCCAGCTCACCCCACATCACCTTTTCTCAAGTGCTTTTTTGGGTATTGGGCAGGAAGCGGGAGGCACAGAGTAAGCCTCTGCGTGGCATGTAGATGCATGCATTCAGCCAAACATGGGCACATTCATTGTGTTCTATATGTACTTCCAGCAAAGACACACATACACGCCGTGCACACACACACACACATACGGTCTCAGATACATACACACTGACACGCGCGACTGTAAGCCTCCTGCCATCTGTTCCACCCTGCCGTTCTGAGTATAATTGCAGACTAGAACGCAGAGCTGCATCATAGAACAAGCACTGAGCAGGCACGTGTACTGTGCACTCTTGCTGGCAGCAGGCGTCTGCTTCGTTCTGCTTTCACGTTTAGGCATGAGTTATGGGAACTGCCAGGGAAGGGATTTTCTAAGGCTAATGACCAGACCAGCACAGACACCTAATATTTTTAAAGGCCCACACTGCTCAAAAAACAGAATCTTATCTGCACAATTATTTTATTTTTTTTGCATGAAAGTCTTCCAAAAAATAAATCGGTTTTTATCTTAAAGTCTAAAGCTGGATACACTATACAACTTTTGTTGGTAGATTTCCATTAGATTAAAGGCCCGTACACACGTACCGATTGACGGCCGTAAATATTCGGCCAACGTCCGATCGGCCGATTGTCGGCTTGTTAGTAAGATGCTTCCGACAACCGACTGCGACTTTTCGGCCGAACAAAATCTGGTCTGCATGCTATAAAATTTTTGTTGGCCAACACCAGAACGGCCGATTGTTCGGCAGTCAGTACAGATTTCGGCCGACAAAAGCCAGATGAGCAAGACTGGGCATGCTCAGAGAAGAAAAAACACACGGAAAGTTAACCATCACATGACATCACTTCTGAAGTTGGTTGTTGTTGGCCGACAAAATTCGTGTGCAGTCTTGAGCACTTTTCAACCAACACGACAGCACTGGACAAAAGACGGCTGATCGTTCGGCCGACAATCGGTACGTGTGTACGGGGCTTTACCTTCAACTATGTAGTGCAAGGGCCTGCCTGATTGCCTACAAATTGAAAGTGTTTAGGTCTGACCTCCTATTATATAATTTTGGTAAGTCGAAAGGAAAAAAATCTAAAAGAAAATTGTATAGTGTGTATCCAGTCTAAGACGTACGGTCCTAACTCTAATGAACCCAACTACCTTTTCTGTGTATGCCATACATATATGATTTTAGATGCAAAGAGCAGAAAAGAAAAAAGAACAATGAGCCTGTGTACTCTAAATCTTGCAATATTTTCATCATCATAAATAACAGATAAGAATTTGGTGTAGTTCACACAAACTTTAAATTAAATGGTAGTCTGACGTGTCGTGTACTGCAAGCATTAACAAAGCTTTCACCAAAACAATGAGCAACATTCTGGAAGCCCATCAAGTGTAATTCAAGCCAAAGCTCAGTTATTTTAGGTTTGGATAGAAAGCCAGAACTTCTGTCAATTTTATAGCAGTCTGTGTTCCTATTGAAGAGATGTACCCTCACTTCCTGTCTTGGTGACCACTAACACTGGGATAGGAAGTGAACTACCCACACTAGGATATTGGCTGCAAAACTTCTAGATGATTAACCCTTCCTCCCTATCCAAGTCTAAAAATAAATAATAAAATGATGCCTGGTAAGTGGAAATAAAGTCTGTACTTACCTTAGCTCCATTGGTCCAATGCCCAAAAGGTCCCCCCAAGTTCTTCCAGGTGCCAGTCATCAGCCATCTTGGTTGGCTGGTGCAGGAGGATGCAGCAGAAGTTCAGTCATCCCAACACAAGGGCACATTTCTGGAATATATACGGAGCTGAACATGCGCAGCTCTGTGTACATGCTAAGAAAACAGCAGGCAGGTAGGTTTTTATTTTATTGCAGATGAGACATTGCATGTTTTCTCTGCAATAAATGGTCTGCCTGCTTGCAATTTATAAAAACAAGACCTTAGTTCCATTTTAAAAGAGAAGTTGAGGATTTATTTTTATTTTTTTTAAATCCTACTTACCTAGGGGGGGGGGGGGGCAAATCTGTCCCCTCTCGGCTCTAAGGCTGAGAACCACGCAATCAAACACTGCTGATCACTCTGTTCTCAGTGCTCTGTGAGAAGAGAGCTGGTGACTGTCAGTCCCTGTTCTCTACTATAACCCCCCCCCCCCCCCCCAATGCTCACTAAAGCACTGAGCTGTAGAGGGAGCGGGAGCAGCTGGCTCAGGCTCTCAGCAGCTCAGAGAGGCTGAGCCAGGTGCCGGTCCAAGGATCTGGGTGGATCCCAACCATATGGTCAGAATCATACCCCAGCCTGGACCGGGTCTGCGATGGCAGCCGACAGCCGGCTTCAACAGAACAAACTGCACTCCTGTGATCCACAGGGAAAGTACAGCCAAACGAGCTTTGGCTGTTTAAGTGGAACTTTACCCATAACAACTTGCTTCTTGCTGAAGGCTGCCATTTTGCTGAAGCCCAGAGCACCAAAACCGCAGCAAATCATAAAGTGGAACTAAACTCATGGATTTAATGGTTTGGTTTCAAAAAACAGTTCCATTCCTGGAATGTCAGCATTGGTAACTGTCACATTTGCTTGTGTCCTCAACCAAACTGTCAAACCATCAAATGGCTGATGTCATAACTGATCACATGTGCAGCACTATGGCAGTTGCAGTTTAAACAGAAGCAGCTTCCTTGGCTGTAAATGATAGGAGGGTTTAACTCTGCTTCAAAGTGGAGTTCCACCCAAAACTGGAGCTTCCGCTCATTTGTTTCCTCCCCCCCTCCGGTGCCACATTTGGCACCTTTCAGGGGGGAGGGGGGAAAAACAGGTACCCTTCCCCACTTCCGGGAGACGGCACTGTCCCTTAGAAGTTTGGCCCCCTCCTCCTTCCCCCGCCGCGTCAATCCAAATGCACAGCGCGCATGCACAGTAGGGTTCTGCCCATAAACCCGCAAGGCTTCACTGCCAAGTTCCCTTACCGGCAATGACGGCGGCATGGGTGCAGACAGTGTAACACTGTATGTTAAACAGTATAGGCACTTATTTTTAATGTTTTACATAGCTATTCCTGCAAAAGGGGCCAGAGCCTGAAGGTATCTAGCAGGACTTCATTTTCTGACCAACGTTCCACTTTAAAGTACAGATCTGAAAATTAAAATTAAAAAAAAAAAAAAAAAACGCACACATATCCATCAGTCTATCTTGCCAGTAAGTCTTCTTTTCCAATGCCCTGTAGTAGGGAAAGCTGTCCAGCAAAAATGGCAGTTAGAAGCTTTTGAAGAATTTAGGATTTGGGCTCCCTGCAAAAAAAACGGCAACGTTTCAGCCTGGCACAAAATGACAACCTGGTTGCGGGTTTGAGGCTGGGCGGATTTCCTCCAGCTAAACGTCAAATAAAAAATAAGTTTGGTGTTTCTCCCCCCTTGGTGTGTTTGCCAAGAGCAAAAGAAGTTCCTTCTACACCATGCAATTGGATGTAATCCCGGATATCCCTTTCAGTTCTAAGCATTGCATCATTTACAGCAATCTAATCGTGCGCAATACAATCTATGGCAAATCTGTAACAAAAGCAGATTGCAGGGGGTCAGGATAGATCTGCTTACCAGGGATGCAAACCTTTCAACAAATTTTGCTGACAAAACTCTTGGGAAATATTACTGAGCACTTTTTTTTTCTCAGATAACTCTGATTACATACTAAATCAATACTGATACATAGTAAACACAATGTGAAAGTTTCAAATCCCACTAAGCAAGGAAATGGCCTTTATAGCTGAAAACCCAAAAGGATGAGTCTACCCGTTCTATACGCTGCACACACGCCACAGACCTTGTACCCACAACAAAACCCTCTAATTACTGTACCACAAGTGACCGTCCAACAAACAAACTTCAAGACAAATGATCCGTTTTTACAAAAACTTCCATTACATACACTTTTCTACACAGATTGTAGACACTTTGGCCAGGTTCACATCTACTTCCATCCAATGTAGCATGTTGACATGTTTTTCTTATGCCTTGTGGTGCAATTAATTTTTTATACACATTTTAGGTCATGTTGTTATGGTTTGACCAATGAAGACTGAATTCCTGCAGTGACATCATTATTGTGTAATTTGGAGCCGATAACGCCTTAAAAAAACACATTCTCTCTGTATTTTCAGGTTTTGTCCTAGACTTCTATGAGCTCACAGAGCATGAAAATGCACAGAAAAGTGGACATGTCCCATAGAGGTGAACAACCCCTACTTGGGTAACACGTGTTCCTAGGACACATCCATTGTTTTGAGTTTCCAATGTGCCTGTAATGTGAATGTGCTAACAAGCCTACCTTATGGTGGCCATACACTATACGAAAAATCAGTAAACAATTTGGTCAATTGGACAGTTCGTTCGTTTTTCGGCAAGTTAACCACTTTACCACCAGAGGATTTTGCTGTCTTACGTCCAGGCCACTTTTTGCGATTCGGCGCTGTGCGACTTTAACTGACAATTGCGCGGTCGTGCAACGCCGTACCCAAACAAAATTTACGTCCTTTTTTTTCCCACAAACAGAGCTTTCTTTTGGTGGTATTTGATCACCTCTGCGATTTTTACTTTTTGCGTTATACAAAAAAAAAAAAAAAAAAAGAGCGTAAATTTTGAAAAAATAACAATATTTTTCACATTTTTTTTATATGAAATTCCCCCCCAAAAAAATGTAAAATTCAATTTTTTTTTAAATTTTTGGCCAATTTGTTTTCTGCTACCTATGTTTGGTTAAAAAAAAAAAAAATCACAATAAGCGTATTTTGATTGGTTTGCGCAAAAGTTATTGCGTTTACTAACTAAGGGAAAGATTTCTGTCATCTTTGGTGTTTTTTTTTTTAACGCGTAATGGCAGCGATCTGCGTTTTTTTTTGCGGGACTGCAACATTGCGGCGGACAGATCGGACCCTTTTGACACTTTTGGGGGTACCAGTGACATTTCTATAGTAATCAGTGCTATAAATATGCACTGTTACTCTAAAAATGACACTGGCAGGGAAGGGGTTAATTTTATTGGAGAGGGAGGGGTTAATGTATGCCTGGTGCTTACTGACGTGTGTGTGGGGGGGGGGGGGAGGTGACTGAGTGACACAGGGACAGATCGCATGTTCAGCAATGCTGAACCCTGCAATCTGTCACTGTTTGTCACTGAGCAGATCCGCCCGCTCTGTTTACACAAGCGGGCGGATCTCCACACTCGATTCCCCGACAATCGGGGAAGAGCAGCGGCGATCGCCGCTGCTCCTCCCCTGGCCCGACTCCCGCTGTGAATGAATACAGCTGGAGCGAGCCCCCGGCGGCGCGCGAGCGCCGCCCACAAGGGGGAGGAGTCCAGCGACGTAGGTCTACGTCGCTGGACGATAACGAGCCACTGTGCCGCAGTAGAGGCACAGTGAGTAGTCGTCAAGTGGTTAATGGGCACAAATCGTTGAGCCAAAAACAAAAAAAAAAAAAAAACGACAAGTTTGAACATTTTCTGCTAAATTGAAAGTTTAATGTGTTTCTTGTCCTAACTGTTTGCACTAGGTATATGTGAAAAAAGAACAAAGAACAGATTCATTTATGTCCATTGAACGATTTATGGGTCATTACATGATGCCACAATCATCTGCTCTCAAGGCCAAGTGTTCATTTTTCAAAAAGGAGTTTGAACTATTTTTCGTATAGTGTACGGCCAACATAAAAGTGGTTGTAAACCCTTACATATACCCAGTAACGTAACTGGCCTCAGATGATACACAGATTAAAACAAATCCTCTCCCCATAAGTTGTACCTGTGCATCTGCTGTCTTTTGTGCTCTTAAAGGATAAGTTCACCTTTAAAAATAAATAAATGCACATTTATTTTGTAGAAAAAAAAAAAAGTGCATTTATTATTTTTTTTTTCTTCTTCTTCTTCGGGAGCCTATAAAGCATTGCACCAGCGATCAGCAAATCAGAACCCCAACAGCATCTTTAGAAGTCCATAGATCAACTGAAAAAAGTTCCAGCACCCCCAGAAAACTAACCACACCGTGCTCTCATGCCTAGTCTGGTCAGTTTTTAATAGGAAAGCAGAGGGACTGTCAGAGATTTCACACAAAAGGAAGCAATACAAAGAAAACAGGATATTTTTTTTTAATACAAGCACATGGTACAGTAGACATATTAAATATGAAATGTTGGGTTTACACATTTTTTTTTTAAACACTAGCAAAGCTACAAACAATCTTTTTTCTACAGCAAGCTGATCTGTATAAAGGACTTGCATCACTTACATTTAGCACATAGTTCTTGTAATCTTTTGTACCGCTGTGGTTTAAGCATTAAACAATACAAGTCCTACAAAAGTAGCATGGCAAGGTATCAAGCCTTAAAGTGGAGTTCCACCCATTTTTGGAACTTTAGATCTATGTAATCCCCTTTAAAATGGCTTTTACCAATGGAAACTTTTTTTTTTTTTTTTTTTTGCTAGTAAATACCTTAATTTCTGCTTTATTCCTCCTCTCCTCACTTCCGGGTCCAATCGGCGATGACGTCATTCGGCGATTCGCAGTGTCGGCTGGGATGTATTCTATTCCAGAAATCTCGCAGTAGCTGAACTGTACTGAGCCGTGCCTGCCCCGCCTCCGCCCCGCCTCCTCTCATTGAGTTGTATTGTATGATGAGGTGGGGCGGAGGGGCAGAGAACGGCCTTAATACATTCATACAATACAACTCAATGAGAGGAGGCGGGGCAGAGGCTGGGCAGGCACGGCTCAGTACAGTTCAGCTACTGCGAGATTTCCGGAATAGAATACATCCCAGCAGACACTGCGAATCGCCGAATGACGTCATCGCCGATCGGACCCGGAAGTGAGGAGAGGAGGAATAAAGCAGAAATTAAGGTATTTACCAGCAAAAAAAAAAAAAAAAGTTTCCATTGGTAAAAGCCGTTTTAAAGGGGATTACATAGATCTATGTATTCCAACCTATTAAAAATGTGTGGAACTCCGCTTTAACAGCTCTTTGTCAAGCCTGGAGTCCATATACTTGGTCCTAGTATTTCAATGCAATAAATTATTATTACCAATTAGGTCAAAAGGCCTGAGCCAAAAGAAGCAAGTGAGTAGAATCCATTACAGTCATACTGGGGTCTGGAAATCCCTCTGGAGTCCAAAAGAGCTTTACTACCTTGCAGCTAGCTCTTTTGTGTTCAATTCAAAGAGTTAGGCTGGCCATAGATGGTTTGAATCTTGGCCAGTTTAGCAGGAACCGTCCATGGGCAGGCTGAACTGTACCAAGCTGATCGATAAACTTGGGTACGACCAGCCTGCTGGATTTTACTTGCAACTATCGCTAGCGGCTACTATAGCCGCTAGCAATATTCATCATGGTCTTCCGCCGGCAGAGGTGGCTTCCCCCGCCAGGGGAATACAATGTCTCGGTAGGAGGGATTGCCCTGTCAGCACTATGTTGATGGGGCAATCATGGAAATTTCTTTCCTGCAACCACGGGAAATTTGCACCGTCTATGGCAGTGATGGCGAACCTTGGCACCCCTGATGTTTTGGAACTACATTTCCCATGCTCATGTACTCGACAGTATCATGAGAAATGTAGTTCCAAAACATCTGGGGTGCCAGGGTTTGCCATCACTTGTCTATGGCCTGCCTTAAATGATTATCTACATTTCTAAAAATACATGGTATACAGCCGATTCATGGATTATATTTTTCCTAGCCTAACTACATACTTAGGGAAACATTTTAAATAAATATGTTTAATATAGTAGCAAATGTTTAAAAAAAAAAAAAAAAAATCTTTACAGTTTATCAACTGTGCCAGGGTCTCTGTAAAGCAGAACTACCTACAACATGACCTATTTATACATATATTATTTCATACAATGCTATTAAAGTGTATGTGAAGGCAAAACTTTTTCTTTTTTCATTTTGCATACAGTAGGGAATGGTTAAGATTAGGGATCAGCTGAAATATCGAGGGCCGATACACACTTTCCCCGATATATCGAAATTGGCCCCTGAGGTTACTGATCCTGCCAATATTTCAGGAAAGTGGATGTTCCCGGAGTGATGCCTGCAGCTAGAGGCATCACCCCGGTACCGGAGTCCATAGCCGACAGTCCTGTAAAGACAACCGATTCGGCTGAGAAGCCGCTCGGCTGTCATTCATGGCCCCCCCCCCCCCCCCGCACGGCTCGCCCCGGGTCTCCTGTCCCACCGGGAGGCCTGGACCAGTTTCCCCAGGCACTCAAAGTACTGTAGTCTTACCGTAGATTACACGGAGCGGAGGAAGCATGGGAGGAGCTGGAGTGCAGAAGGCTGGAGGGGTGGAATTCTGTTCAGCTGGTGAGGTGGAGTTGGATGGCAGATGGCTAGTGACTGAGGCGATCAGAGCCGAGTGCCTGGTTTCCGCACAACACCGGGCAACCAGCCCTCACGGCCGCTGCTGAAGACCCGATCAAAGCCGCATTCAGCTCTGATCAGGGCCACAATGTAAAAACCCAGAAGTGATGTCATGCAATCACTTCCGGGTACTCGGTGCCAGTTTAAAAAAAAATGACTTGGCTGTTTTGAATGCTTTTAAGTGCAGAAGAGGGGTTTGGGGTCTTTTGGACCACAAGATCCCCCCACAACAGTACCTGTCAAGTGTAAAAATAAAAAAAAATTTAAAAGTTCAAAAATAAATATCGGCCAATACCAATATTCAATGGCCAAAATATCGGCATCGGCAATTAAAATACAATATCGGTCGATCACTAGAAGATTGTCAAAAGCGGTTATATTTTTTCCTGTATTTTATTTTTTCTTGCTGTCTATGTCCTTTCAGAGAGTTTTTCCTTCACTTTTCTATCCTGGAGACACAACAGGAATATGGAAGAAATTTCATCTAATGAGGGAAAAACCCAAATTAAAACAGACAGTTGTCACCAACATGTGTTCCTGTTGCAAGGTTTCCCTCTGCTCCTGTGACAAAGCCAACATTTTAGATTTCTCAGCACTTTTTGTATCAAACAATGATCCCAGGGCATACAAAGGCTTTGTCCCTGACCAGAGATTAGAACACTTCCTTTTTACAAAACTAAAAGTTTGGACTTTACATGTACTTCAAATCGATTTACAAAAAATGAGCCTACTTTGTATGTCATTACCTGCTTTGCTGCTTGGATGTTCAAATTCACTGCCAATCATGCTTTGCTCAGGAGAAGAGCAAGCAGAGGTAGAGGAGGCGCAGGATGGTGGTCGGCTGAGGTCAACAACTGACTGGTTCGATGGAGGTGGTGTCAAATTGGCTGGTGAAAAAGGCTGGTGAGGTGGGCTTGGTGGGAGGCCATTTTCCAATAAGAACTCATCAAGGTCAACATATTCTATCTCATTGTATGGCAAAGTGCGCTCCCACAGAAGCGATCCTAGGAATGCACAGTGAGGACGAGATCCGGCCATTTCATCTTCCAGTTTTCTCTCCTTATCCTTCATGATACCTTCAAGACAAAGATGTTTTTAGTTAGTATCCTATGGACGCATGGTTTTAAATTAGTGGAACAAGAACTATTTATTTTTTCTTGGCAGTAATAGGTCAAAAGCCTGGTACACACAATCAGATTATCGGACTAATATTCATCCATTTTTTGTTGCATGCTAGTCTCATATCGAAAGTGAGGAGATTACGCGACATACGAAAAATTTTGTGCAACAGAATACAACTTCAGAAGTGAGGTCATATGTTGAATTGTTTTGTATGTATTCTCTCGATTCTGAGCATGCAAAGTCTTGCTTATTTTTTTCTGGATGAAAACTGTACTAATTAAAAACGAAAATTGGACGTTCTGTTCACGTACGATAAAAATTTTATTGCCTTCACCTTCAGTTTTTGTAATTCAAAAAGTCGGAATTGGCTGTCAAAAGCACTACACAAAATGATCAGAAATACGGCAGATCGTTCATCGTACAAAATTTTAATTCTGATTTTCTTATCGTGTGTACGGCCTTTAGGTTTAATAAAGTCTGAAGGAAGAGAAACTAGAACTTCCATTCTATACTAGAAATTGAGACCCTTATAGCCATGGATAGCAGCTCTGGAAAATGGCAAAGCTGAAAATCCAGCAACATCTATGGCGGCTATTTATAAAATGCTTGACAAACACACTTGGAAACAAAAGCAAATTGGTGTCTACGGTAACCATTTCATTTCTTGGTTTATTCTTCCCAAAGGGTAAATGATAAATAGTTGGTCATGAACGGGCAGCAACTCCGTTGTCTCCCATTTTTCTTACCTTAGGAAATGCACACTTGGCTGTAGATGCATTTTGCCAAATTTATAAAGTCTTTCTGATAATTTTTCCTAAAAAAAAAAAAAAAAATTGACAGTAATCCTAAAGTCTATCTAGAGCCAAACTTTTTTAAGTTTTGGAAACGTATGGAAGGGTTAGAACCTCCCGATTATTGTCACTGAGAAAGAAAGTGGGGACTTTTGAGAGATTTCCTGGCGTGTCTCAACAAATAGAAGTTAAAAAAAAAAAAAAAAAAAAAAAAAAAAAAAAGGATTCAGGTTTTAATGCCATAAATGGATCGCAGTACAGCCAGTTCCAAACAGATATGTTAGAAAATTTTCCTTAATCAGCGGCTGCAGCCAATCGGAGCATCCGATTATCAGAATACGTCCTCTATGGCCAGCTTTGGGCTTGAATCACACAGGAGAGCAACCCTGTTGAATTTATTCAGCCAGCCATAGATGGAGGTTACAGGAAAGAAAATCACTTGATTCCCCCATCAAAAAAGGGTCCGTGATGATAGGGGGGGGGTCCTTCCAGAGGAGCCATGGTCTTCTCCAGGTGGGGGAAACTGTACTCACCGGGAGAACACAGGGATTATTGCTAGTGGCTATAACAGCATCTTGCAATAATTGCATTTAAAATCCGATAGGCTGGTTGTAGCCAAGTTTATCGATCAATTGACTTGGGTACATTCACAGCCTGTCCATACACAGTTGGAATCTCAGGCAGTTCCTACTGAACTGGCTGAGATTCAAACCACCTATGGCTGGCTTTAGAAAGAGTAAGAGCCGGTTCACATAGCAGCGACCCGACTTGCCGGGGCGACCTGTGAGGTCGCGGTGCACAGCGACCTCGGAGCGGCATGCACAGACTTCATATCATTGAAGTCAATGCAGGTCGCTCCAGGTCGCCCCAAAGTAGTACAGGACCCTTTTTCTAAGTCGGAGCGACTTGTGTCGCTCCTATTAGAACGGGTCCTGTGCTAATCTATGGCAGGCGACCCACGGCGACTTGTCAGGCGACCAGGTCGCCTGACAAGTCGCCCCAGTGTGAACCGGGTCTCAAGGTTACATCATGAGAAGCAGTCCTGTATTCAAAAGGATGATAACCAGCATTCCTCGCCAACCCTAAACAAGGCAGAAATACCCTCACTAGGGAACGGGCAATGAAGAAGATACATCTTGTTGGCCCGGCTAGCAAAGTAGTTCTCTAGAGACTGGCAGTTAGTCTGTTAACGATTCTAATGCTGATAATTTGTCAGTAGCATCAAGATGGCCCATTGTTTTTAATCTTCGTAAAATTTTCTGTAGGGCTTTTATTTTGATCTGAAGCCCCATTTGGTAAGATTTTCTCTTCCTTTGACACCAGGACAAGTAATGAGGGAAGCAATAAAATTGTCAGAAGTTATATCCTTTTCCTACTCTACCAAAAACATGCGTTTCGGTTGGAGGAAAATGTCCCATCACTGCTTTTAGCGGTAGCAAGTGAGAGGATCTTTCCCCAACTGGAATCTAGACCACAAAAACCCGCTCAAACCCTTCCCTACTTTGACATAAAATAGAATTTTTTGGCTGGATGTGGTCTTTAAACCATCCATAACTTTTCATCATTTTTCATTTTAATTGGAAGTCTGAGAACGATCTTTCCCTAAGATTGTGTATTTTGTTTCGATTACCCCATTTTGGTGCTCTGTTTTAACTACCTATTTCTCTTTGCGCCAATTTTCTGTTTGCAATTTTTTCACATTATAACTACCCTAATCAAATCTATATATGGACCAGAGAAAAAAATTAAGTTTTTTTTTTTCTCCAAAACTGGGCATGCACAGTGTAAAAGAAAAAGCACTATGTTCACCAGTCTTTACAAAGAAGCTCCCCTGTCTTACCTCCTTGCACAAGTCTATTGTTTCTATGCAAATTCAACAAAAGTAAATAGTCATTGTTTAGGCATGTAATCAATTACTCAAGAATTCTTGGACACTGCAGACGAACCACCGCCTTTTACATAACAAGGTTTATGCCACTGTACACATTTCTTTGTCTAGAACACCATACAGTCTGGGCTTACAGGAGCAGGAGTCTAACCACAATGCAGGTACCATGAAGGTCAAAAGCCAAACAAAGATTTCCATTGGCATGGCTGTTCGGTGCTTCACTTATCTGCATTTTATGTTTGCTAACTGATGATAGAACGGTGCATTTGTTCTCTGTGACTAGGTCAATAACCTTTTCTATGTACTTTATACTGTACTTCTACAGTAAAGTGCATTGAATCCCTAACAATGAACTTTTCCTTTTTACTTCCTTTTGTTCTTCTAAATATACAATTGGAAGCATTTTGCTAAATCTATTTAAAGGAAAATAAAAAGTTCTGCTGATCCTGCCAGAAATCCAGTGTTGTCCTTCACCCTGTGCATTCTGCGGCCTTATCAGTCCTACACAGTTCACTTCTGAGAACTACAGAAACCCTTCCCCAATGTTAAAAAGATGAGAAGAGGGGGGAGATGTACTGTCATCTTAAACTTCTTGTTCTAGGGCAGTGGTCTCCAAACTGTGGCCCACAGGCTAGAAGTGGCCTTTTGCTTGCTTTTTCCAGCCCTTAGGGCATTATTCCTCCCACTTATGGCACTATACCTCCCACCGACACCAACAATGGGGCACCACTCCTCCCACCGACACCAATGATGGGGGCACCACTCCTCCCACCGACACCATTGATGGGGGCACCACTCCTCCCACCGACACCATTGATGGGGGCACCACTCCTCCCACCGACACCATTGATGGGGGCACCACTCCTCCCACCGACACCATTGATGGGGGCACCACTCCTCCCACCGACACCATTGATGGGGGCACCACTCCTCCCACCGACACCATTGATGGGGGCACCACTCCTCCCACCGACACCATTGATGGGGGCACCACTCCTCCCAACGACACCAATGATGGGGGCACCACTCCTCCCACCGACACCAATGATGGGGGCACCACTCCTCCCACCGACACCAATGATGGGGGCACCACTCCTCCCACCGACACCAATGATGGGGGCACCACTCCTCCCACCGACACCAATGATGGGGGCACCACTCCTCCCACCGACACCAATGATGGGGGCACCACTCCTCCCACCGACACCAATGATGGGGGCACCACTCCTCCCACCGACACCAATGATGGGGGCACCACTCCTCCCAACGACACCAATGATGGGGGCACCACTCCTCCCAACGACACCAATGATGGGGGCACCACTCCTCCCAACGACACCAATGATGGGGGCACCACTCCTCCCACCGACACCAATGATGGGGCACTACTCCTCCAATCAATAAATGGGGCACTACGCCTCCCACCAATAAATGGGGCACTACGCCTCCCACCAATAAATGGGGCACTACTCCTCCCACCAATAAATGGGGCACTACTCCTCCCACCAATAAATGGGGCACTACTCCTCCCACCAATAAATGGGGCACTACTCCTCCCACCAATAAATCAGGCACTACTCCTCCCACCAATAAATCAGGCACTACTCCTCCCACCAATAAATCAGGCACTACTCCTCCCACCAATAAATCAGGCACTACTCCTCCCACCAATAAATCAGGCACTACTCCTCCCACCAATAAATCAGGCACTACTCCTCCCACCAATAAATCAGGCACTACTCCTCCCACCAATAAATCAGGCACTACTCCTCCCACCACCACCAATGATGGGGCAACTACTCCTCCCACTAATACCAATGATGGGGCACTAGTACTTCCACTAATACCAATCATAGAACGCTAGTCCTCCCACTGACCCCAGTAAGGCCGTATTCCTCCTACCGACACCAAAAGATGGGACACTATTCCCTCGACTAATACCAATGATGGGGCACCATTCCTCCCACTAACGCCAACAATGGAAATTCTTCTTCCCGATAATACAATCTATGAAGCACTGTACCTCCTCCCACTGCCTACAGGAGGGTGTTATGTAATTTTTTTTACCCCCTCTAATCATCAAGTGTTTTAGTTATTGTTTACTCCCAGTGGTCACAATCCAGCACTCCTAAAATCTGAAGTCTAAACAGGCCCTTTGCCTAGAAAATTGTTCTAGGATGACAATGCTGTTCCTCTTGTAATGCAGTACGAGTGAGAAACGTCACTCAAGACCAGGACATGCATCATTGGCAGGGTTAACAGGTGAAAATTAAGAAAATAAAAGCCAGAAAAAAAAAAAAAAAAACACAAATGCAGTCACCATATCTAAGGACTGGTGAGCTGAAATATATCAAATATTTGTGCTTAGGTTTAAATAATTTAATTTTAATTATAAGGCTCCAAACACTTTTCCTGGGTAATAAAATCTGCACTTGACAGAAGTCAGCTACCACCAACGACCTCTTCTAAAAAAAATAAAAAAGACAAAAAATAGTTTGGCTGTCATGCTGATCCTCTGAGTTTATTTGTTTCTGCATCACTGACCTGGAACATGTACGCAGATCAGCAGGTTCTGCCTTTATGATACATGATTGTTCTGGGTCAGCAAGAAAAACATACAAGAGAGAATACTGCCCATGTGATTTGACTGGTTTCACTTAGTTTGCCTACAATCTCGACACACTGCATTAAATACTAGTCGTACACTAGGACAGAATTAGCTGCCATGCCAAGAGCTTTTTAATTCTGACCGCTGTATACCAAAATAGATTAAAATTTAATATAATTTCTGAAAAATGATACACAGATAAAGGTGGCAAATCCTTCATTCATTTGTCAATTCTCCATTCATAGATCACTTTTCATTGATGGAAGCTATTGCCTCTATGAATGGAGGGGGTGAGCAGACAGCGTGGGCATAGTTGGCTCTTCTGATGAATGTATATGACAGGTGTTTCAGCACTATAAGATTAGGGCAGTAGGGATGGTGGAGGATGGAAGATTTCAACTAAATCTGCAGCCAGCAGTATGGTCACTTGTTTTATTTATTTATTTTTTTAACATTTTTTGACTAAACTTGAGCTTCAAAGAGGATCTTCACCCCAAAGAATTTGTGTGAACCTGGATCCAGCCCTCTCCTTCTCGCACACTTGGATATTTTTTTAAAGCTGAATTCCAGGAATTCAGCTCTTTCGTAAAAAAGTGAAGACAAATTAGGAGTTCAATATAAGGAGGTGCATGACATCTCTTGGGCTTATTTCTATTTACATCAGACAGGTTTTATTGCACACTCCGAAGAGAAAAACTGATGCTTCAGGTCTAAGCATCTTCAACATTAGAGTTGGCGCCGCTACTAAGCCTGCCCCTCCCCTCTTCCAACCCATTCACAGCAGGCTTTGTATTATGTGAACTCATTCACAAATTACAAAAGCTTCTTTGAATGGGCAGCAGAGGGGAAGGGCGAGCATAGCTGCTCTATGTGCCTCTCACAGCCCCAAATGTGAGTGTATGTTCTGGCAGAGCCAGATATAAATAATAGAGATAAGTTCAGAAGATGTCATGCACCCCCTTGGACTTAACTCATAGTGTGCCTTACTTTTGTAATCAAAGTGGTTGAATTCCTAGAATTCAACTTTAAAGGTTAAGTTCACCTTTTGGAATATACGTTACATGTTCCCCTCAATGTTCCAGCTCCTGCCACCAGTTCCCCCCTGAAGCCTCCCTCAGTGTGACAGTGGGAAGGGAATATTCTCCCTGCACCCACTATGACAGTTTGTAGTTTTGAATGAACTGCAGGGTGCTGATGAGCACTCTTGTAGTTCATTCACAAGCCCTGCAACTTTCAACAGACAGCCCGTATGAAGGTACGGGCAGAAAGCTGTAGGACTTGTCCAACTTTGCACCCCTGATCACAGGGGAAATGCTTTCCAGGCTCCTAAAGGAAAAAATAATTAATGCACGTTTTATCCCTTACTGCACAACTACGTGCATTTATTATTTTTTCTGAAAAGCTGAACTTAGCCTTTAAATTGCTATTGTATATTTATTTTATTTAGCGCTTCCTTCTCTCTTGCCAGGGTGAGAATCACGCTGCTCATGGTTTTACAGTTGTGCTCTGCTGGGCTTTGGGACCTGGCAGAGATCTTCTGCACAAATGCGGATTCCCCTGCAAACAGGCACGAGGAGGACATGCAATTCGATTCCTGCATGGCACGTGTGAAGAGCCCTGCCAGGTCCCTAAAGGCCAGCGCATATCCCGGACAATCAAAAATGGTGGCGCTGGTGGAGGGGATGGAGCCATGATTAAGGGGACTAAAGTTCCTGCACAGAATATGCATTTGATTTTAGGTTTTATGTCCATTTTAGATAAAAATAACACTAAAAAAAAAATTAGAAACTAAAAGTAGAATTGTTAACATGACACTTTAATGTTCCTTTAATGACTGCCATTTGTTTTTCATCCTGTAATGACTGCCATTTGTTTTTCATCCTGTTATCGGCTTTCTCATTGAAGTAGTATGCATACAGATTACAAGCATGCTACTATAAACATTACTCTAATTAGGTTTGCTAGGCACATAACAATCACCACATGGTCTGCCCTGTAAGCACCTAGCTCTACACGTGCTGCGTCAGTTCATCCAGTTAGATGTCAGGCAGGCTGGATGCGGCTCCCAGCTCACCTGGAATGCTCCCTACCTACGCTCTGAAATCCACAGCACATGGGCAGCGCTCCATGTTATTGTGCAATGCCGCTCGCTCGTAAACACCAAAAGCTGGGAGATGGGCAGATCCATGCCTATTAATATTTCATGAAAACTTCCTAAACCAGATTCAGATGCCTGAAAGGACATTATAAATGTAAAATCCCATTAATGTCTCCCAAGTGCCGGCAGCAACTACTACCAATTAAAGTGCGCCAATTACCTACAGAGGGGAAAGAGATTTCCAGACTTAGAAGCAAAATAAAAGGCTGTAGAAACCAATAGTATTTTTATAGTAATTATAATTTTATTCCAATAAAAGGAGAAATTGAAAGCCGATTGGTTGTTGGGGGTTGGTGCTTGTGGCATACCCTCAGTGCGTCTTTCATAATATTTTAAATTGAAGTCATTATTTTCTAACAAAGCCACATAAAACTAACCCATCATCCTCATTATGAAAGAAAAAATAACCGGAATTAAAATTAAAGCTAAACTCCAAAAATAGGCTTTTTTTTAACCACTTGCCTACTGGGCACTTTAACCCCCCCCCCCCCCCTTCCTGCCCTGGCTGGTGTCACTCTTTGAAAGGCAATTGCACAGTCATGCTAAACTGTACCCATATGAAATTTTTATCTTTTTTTCCCCTAACAAATAGAGCTTTGTTTTGGTGGTATTTAATCACCACAGGGTTTTTACATTTTTGCTATAAAAAAAAAAAAAAAAAATGTTAATTGTTTTTTATAAAATTTGGCAAACCGGTAGAGGTTTTTCTTCACGGATGTGCACTGATGAGGCTGCACTGATGGGCACTGATGAGGAGAGACTGACTGGCAACACTGATAATCCAGACACTGATATTCATGGCGCTTATTATTAGTGTAGATGTCCCTTGGACACAAGCCGATTATCGGCTCTCCTCTCTGCATGCTGTCAGCGTGAGGAAAGGAATGCCAATAATTGTGTTTACATTGTGATCAGCTGTAATTGGACAGAGCTGATCACATGGTAAAGAGCTGCTGTCATTGGCCCTTTACCCCGATCTGTGATCAGCTGTGTCCTAAGGACATAGCGATCACACAGCACGCCGTGATCACGGGAGGACTCCCTCTCAGAACCGGCCATCATTCAGCTATAGCGCAGACAGGAAGAGGTTAAGCTCACATTGGTCCAGCTTGTTTCCATCTTAGTCCTAACACTTGAGGGCACCCGAGGATGTGAAAATCACTGTAGTAGCCTGTGCTGCATACAGTCAGCGCCGGTCTCTTCCGGGTGTTGCTTGAGAGGCTTGTCATTTGCATACTCAACATGGACGCTCGCTGGGCACCTCCATTTATTGAAGGTTTTGGCTTTTTTTTTTTTTTCAATGAGCACAAGGAGATCTCTGAATGGACTAGGTTGGGGATAGCAACACCATCCTCCCCTTCAGCTCTGTACCCCTGAATAGACCCAAGGCTGAAGGAAGAGTCTATAGGAGCCTGTGCATTGCACATGCCATCCACCAATCGTGGTTGCAGTGCTTTACAGGCTCAAATGAAAAAAAAAAACAAACGTAAAAAACACATGCACATTTTTTTTTTTTTTTTTGCAATATAGGTGCACTTATTTTTATTATTTTTTTTACAAAAACTTTAATATGCTTTTTAAAATAACAAAGCACACTTATCCTAGGTGTCTTCACCTGACCTCCCTCCTCCTTCACAATTGCATAGTTCCCTTGATCTTACTAAAAGTGGTTCTGTGGTCTTCACTGTCCTGCACCCTAGACTCCTAGGTCAGGGTATCCGGGCAAAATGATAAATGTACCTTATTTTAAGCAGACTTGTATAAAGTACTCGAAATTTCTACTTGAGTAAAAGTACAAGTGCTCGATCAAAAAGTGACTTGAGTAGAAGTGGAAGTGCTCGCAGAAAAAGTTACTTAAGTAGAAGTACTAAAGTATTCAACATTTTTTTTACTTAAGTATTGCAAGTAGTTTTTTCAAAAAATTTGCTACTTAAGTACTAAAAGTAAAAAGTACCAGTAGTTTTGAAAAAAAAAATTCTACTCAAGTACTGAAAGTAGAAGTACAAGTACTGTGTTATGTAGTTATTAAAGAAAGAAGTCAAAAGTTTGAACATCATATTGTTTTTTATTATTTCAAATGATTTATTCAAATGATTAACCTGTGTTTTTTAGCAGTTTCTTGATGCACTTTAAGCGCTGTAGCACCATTTATTTGTTTGTTTCATATTTTCTTTTTATTGGAAAGATTTGGTATAGCAGCTTTTATTATACACAGCCTTTATTTTTGTATGCGCTGATTTACAAATGACATTATACACATTTTTTTGAGCTTTATGCAACCTGACATCTACTGTTCTGGCAGTGGTAATTTTTTTAAAAGTAACGAGTAACTATGCAGCACAAAAAAAAAATACTTGAGTAGAAGTATTGAAATCATCGAAAAAATGTAGTGAAGTAAAAGCAGAAGTAGGAGAAAAAAATTCTACTCTAGGAAAGTACAGATACCGCATTTCGGTACTTAAGTACAGTACTTAAGTAGTTCTACTTCGTTACTATACATCTCTGATTTTAAGTGCAGGTATCCTTTAAAGGAGGGGTCTCCAAACTTTTTTAGCAAAGGGCTTACAGTTTTCTATCCTTCAGGCTTTAGGGGGGCCAAACTGTAGTCAGTGTGAGCATTAGTGGGAGTAAAAAATGCCCCATCATTGGTTTTAACAGGAGGAATAGCCTCCCCATTGTTTTTAGCAGGAGAATTAGTGCCCCATGGTTGGTATCATTGGAAGAAATACTGCTCCATCGATGGGGTCAACCGGAGGAACACTGCCCCAACATTGGTGTCAGAAGGAGGGGGAACACTGCCCCAACATTGGGTGTCAGCGGGAGGGGGAACACTGCCCCAACATTGGGTGTCAGCGGGAAGAATAGTGTCCCAAGGGCCAAATAGAGGCAAGCAAAGAGCCACATCTTGCCCCCCAGGCCGGAGTTAGGAGACCAGTGCTTTAAAGTGTAAGTTCACCTTTACAGGAAATCACTGGACTCCGTCCCCCTGGTCCCGTTGTACCAGATTGCCAAGATTCCCCCTTGTCAGACACAGAAAAGCAGCTTCATCGGTCTGGGGATTTAAACCCCCACAGCTTAATCTCCTGTTCGTATCTAGTTCGTCAGCAGTCACGTGGATGGCACTGTCCAATCAGAAGCCATCTAGCCTGTACTGTCAGCACTGTAAGGAGAGGAGAGAAAGCCGGCGGGATTTCAAATCCCAGGACCGGTGAAGCGGCTTTATGGTGTCTGAAAGTGAGGAATCGTGGCAATCTGGTACAGCATGACCTGGGGGTGGCAGATGAGGGTGTCCAGTGTAAGGTCACCTTACAGATTTTCTGTAAAAGGTGAACTTATCCTTTAAGCACAGTTTAGCACTTGCTAAATTGCCACTAGATGAATCAGGGCCAATGAGTGACCCTGTGCAGTGCTTCAGGGACGGAGCTGAGGGATTCTGATTGGTCAGTACCGGCACAGAGCATGGCTCGGATCCATCCCAGAACTGCACAGAGAAGAGGGAGAAGAGTGGAGATTTCAATGCCTGGACGCTCCATTGGCTGTGTGAGCACCGACAGCTGACCACTCATGGAGGGAAGTACAGTGGAGGTCGGGGACGTGAGGAGCCGTGACGTTTTAGTTCATTAATCCTTTTAAGGAGAATGTGAATGTATAAATCTACATTTGCCTTTTCTTTCTAAAGTTCTGAGCAACCAGCCATCAATACATCCCTCCTGATCAGTCTGCAGTATGAAGAAAGGGGATTGGCTCCTGTGACTTAGTCCAACCATAGACAGACCAATACTTGGGAAGATTCCACCAATCAGAGCAACCACAAAACAAAAAGCAGGTTTTACAGTTAAACAAATTTGTAATATGAGGTTTAAACAGCACTATCTTAGTCTGTGATCTCCCTGTGCTAAATGATCTGTTCCGACATAAAAAGGTCAGAAGCCATTAATTATACTGAGGGCCCATTCACAAATGTGCATTGCAGCAATACGTGGGAAAACCAGCACATTACCACGCGTTCCTTCCTCCAACACACAACGTCACATCCGCTCTATGTGTGGTATGTTAAAGTGCCATTCACTGGGAGCTGTACCCCAACACACTGTACACTAGAGGGCAGTATAGGACACACTGTAGTACAGTGTTGCTAAAAAGGGTCACGTGCATTTGTTGATCCGTTGTGGTGCACTGGCCGCCCATTTATAATGAATAGGCAACCTTAGCACAAAGCCTAAAGTGACGCACATGAAAGCAGACAATGAATTATTTAGGTGTGAATTAGACCTGAATGATATTCTCTGAAGACTAAAAATTGTTTTATGTGCCATTCGTGTTCATTTTAAATCGCTACAAACACTACAAATAGGTGTTTATTTTTAATAAGGCCAATTTTACACAGGCTTCAGCTTGTGGAAGAGCAGCGTGCCCAGCAAGCTTTGTGGAAGAGCAGCGTGCCCAGCAAGCTTTGTGGAAGAGCAGCGTGCCCAGCAAGCTTTGTGGAAGAGCAGCGTGCCCAGCAAGCTTTGCGGAAGAGCAGAGTGCCCAGCAAGCTTTGCGGAAGGGCAGAGTGCCCAGCAAGCTTTGCGGAAGGGCAGAGTGCCCAGCAAGCTTTGCGGAAGGGCAGAGTGCCCAGCAAGCTTTGCGGAAGAGCAGAGTGCCCAGCAAGCTTTGCGGAAGAGCAGCGTGCCCAGCAAGCTTTGCGGAAGGGCAGAGTGCCCAGCAAGCTTTGCGGAAGAGCAGAGTGCCCAGCAAGCTTTGCGGAAGAGCAGCGTGCCCAGCAAGCTTTGCGGAAGAGCAGCGTGCCCAGCAAGCTTTGCGGAAGAGCAGCGTGCCCAGCAAGCTTTGCAGAAGAGCAGCGTGCCCAGCAAGCTTTGTAGAAGAGCAGCGTGCCCAGCAAGCTTTGCAGAAGAGCAGCGTGCCCAGCAAGCTTTGCAGAAGAGCAGCGTGCCCAGCAAGCTTTGTAGAAGAGCAGCGTGCCCAGCAAGCTTTGCAGAAGAGCAGAGTGCCCAGCAAGCTTTGTAGAAGAGCAGCGTGCCCAGCAAGCTTTGTAGAAGAGCAGCGTGCCCAGACTTAAATCGTCAAAAGTTGCACGAAAGTCGCACTTGCATGATATACATTAATATGTGTGCAACTTTGTAAAGCACAAACAAACAATCACATTGGTCAAAGCCAAAAGTCACACTCAAAGTGGCATCAAAATTGCATTAAGGTGGCATAAACTCGCACTGTAATGATGCAATGCAAATCGCACAACGGTGAATGGACTGTCTACTTCAGTTTATAAATGCTGAACACAGATCGTAACAGGAATGTTGATTGCCACTTTAAACAAGCTGCTAGCAGGCTTTCAAAACACTTTAAGAAGCCTGCTAGCAGCTTGCTTATTGTGGCAATGAGCACTATAATAATAATAATAATAATAATAATAATTACTAAAGGCAAAACAAGTTTTGGAAAGAGTGGAGAGGCAGTAGAACACCTGTCAAAACTTTTATTGTGGTCTGTGCCCCCATTGGGGAGATTCAACCCCTTTATTAGTCCGGTTTACAAATATAATTAAAAGTGAAAAGGAAATCCCACCTTTTGGATTGTCCCCAGAAAAGTAATAGAGGGGAAATCTTCCAATGGGGACACTAGTACTGGTGACCTGGGGGTCCCTAAAAGATTCCCTAATTTGTAGAGCTTTCCTCTCATTTCCAGTTTTGGCTTTGGGACAGAAAGTAAAGAAAAATGGGACACATATGGCAAAAATAAACCCAACAGAGGTTATAATCCTCTCTTACTCCATCTGCTTTAAGATCTGTATTCAACATTTACAACTGGAGCTGAATACTTAAAAGCTTCAACAAAGCTTGCTGTGTACGCTGCTCTCCTACAAGCTGCAGCCCGTGTAAAACAGGCCTAAAGCTGAATTCTAGGTGCGCCAATTTTTAGATCGTTCTCAGCTTGGACCAAGGTGTGCCGTACCTGGCCGAACACCCTGAAAGCTGGAAATCACTGTGGTAGGCACTGCTTACTTATAGCATCCCAGTCCCATGCCCTGCGGCACTTTGAACATAGGTGGTCACTCACTCGTGTTGCATTCCCCAAAAAAATAAAAAAGGTTACAGTGCACCTGGAAAGTATTCACAGCGCTTCACTTTACACATTTTGTTATCATACAGCCTTATTCAAAAATGGATTCAATTCATTATTTTCCTCAAATTTCTACAAACCATACCCCAGAATGACAACGTGAAAGAAGTTATTTTGAAATCTTTGCAAATCAGCCAAGTCTTTTTGAGTATGATGCTATAAGGTTGGCACACCTATTATTGGGCAGTTTCTCCCATTCTTCTTTGCAGGTCTCCTCAAGCTCCATCAGGCTAGATGGGGATCGTCAGTGCACAGCCATTTTCAGATCTCTCCAGAGATGTTCAATCGGGTTCAAGTCTGGGCAACTCAAGGACATTCACAGAGCTGTCCCTTAGCCACTCCATTGTTATCTTGGCTGTGTGCTTAGGGTCACTGTCCTGATGGAAGATTAATCTTTGCCAGAGTGCTCTGGAGCAGGTTTTCATCAAGGATGTCTCTGTACATTGCTGCCTTCATCTTTCCCTCCATCCTGACTAGTCTCCCAGTTCCTGCAACTGAAAAACATCCCCACAGTATGATGCTGCCACCGCCATGCTTCACTGTAGGGATGGTATTGGCCAGGTAATGAGCGGTGCCTGGTTTCCTTCAGACATGAGACTTGCCATTCAGGCCAAATCTTTGTTTCATCAGACCACAGAATTTTGTTTCTCATGGCCCGGGAGTCCTTCAGGTGCCTTTTGACAAATTCCCGGTGGGCTGTCATGTGCCTTTTACTAAGGAGTGGCTTCTGTCTGGCCACTCTACCATACAGGCCTGATTGCTACAGAGACAGTTGTTCTTCTGGAAGGTTCTCCTTCCTCCACAGAGAATGCTGGAGCTCTGTCAGAGTGACCATTGGGTTCTTGGTCACCTCCCTGACTAAGGCCCCTCTCCCCCAATCGCTCAGTTTGGCCTGGCTGCCCGCTCTAGGAAGAGTCCTGGTGGTTCCAAATGCCTTCCATTTACAGATGATGGAGGCCACTGTGCTCATTGGTACCTGGAATGCAGCAGACATTTTTCTGTACTCTTCCCCAGATCTGTGCCTCGATACAATCTGGTCTACAGACAATTCCTTGGACTTCATGGCTTGGTTTGTGTCCCCCCCCTTAGATTGGTGGTCAGTGGGAAAAATGCCGCTTGGTTTGTGCTCGGACATGCACCGTTAGCTGTGGGACCTTATATAGACGGGTGTGTCTTTTTCCAAATCATGTCCAATCAACTGAATTTACTACAGGTGGACTCCTATCAAGTTGTAGAAACATCTCAAGGATGATCAGTGGAAACAGGATGCACCTGAGCTTAATTTTGAGTGTCATGGCAAAGGCTGTGAATACTTCTATACATGCGATATTTTTTGGTTTCTTTTTTTATTTGTAATAAATTTCCAAAGATTTCAAAAAAACTCCTTTCACGTGGTCATCATGGGGTATTGTTTGTAGAGTTGTGAGGAAAATAATCAAATTAATCTATTTTGGAATAAGTCTGTAGCATAACAAAATGTGGAAAAAGTGAAGTGCTGTAAATACTTTCCAGATGCACTGTAGGTACGATTTTGGTCATACTGAAGTGCATTTGCAACTATAATGCTTATGCGATCCTGGCCTAAAGTTGTGCTTAGATCTGTGCGTTTATGGCACGCGCTCACCATTTACATTATAGGCCATGCTCATCTTTTTCAATAAAAAGCTGCATTTTTCTATTGCGACCACATTCCCCCGCTGCTCACCCCCGTCAGTGCAACACTCTGCACACTAGAAAATTGCACTACACAGGCCAGATTTTATCACCATGCACGCAGCCGGGAGCGACAGTCAGGGGGTCGTGCTGACCAATGAAAAGCTCTTCCTCTCTTGTTTAGGGACAGCCTCCCTTAAAAGAGACCAATGACAGCATCCCATTGCAGCACTGATGGCACACGGTGCATTGCAAGGCTGACAGTTGCAAGCATGACTTCCAAAGGCAGAGGCATGATGGGACTTGTAGTTCCTCAACAGCTGGAGGGCCGCAGGCTGGGCACCCATCCGTTACATGGGCAGCGGGGGAATGTATTCATCATGGAGAGGAGCAGCAGGCGCCGGGGAATGAGGGTGGATGCTGGCAACTATTTCACCTTTTTATTTTCCATGAAAAGGTGAACTTAGCCTTGATTGCATAGAACTAGGTTGACCTTCATTTGGAATGGCACCGCAACGCACATTTCTGCCCACCGCAACGCATTTGCATCATGGCATACCGAACGCTGGAAAACAGGTACCGTCTTTCATGCAACATAAATGGGCCGCCTTAATGCGACGTGCCTCAACAAAAGCGCGTGCGTCAATGCAATGGGTGATCTGAATGGGCCCTTCAGGAAAATTCGAACCATTCTATACAACTACATTATCACATAGGTAGCACGGAACAATACAGAACGATGAATTCAATACAAATATGAAAGGCAAAAGATGCTAGGGAAGCTGGGATGAAATAAGCAATGTACGGTAATCTCTGCAAGGTGTGAGTCTATGGCGTGACCTTTGCTTGGGGTAAACCCAAGCCTTTATCAGCTGTGAGTACAGGAATGCGGACTGTATACAGACATTCATCTCCTATATGAACACATTGGAGCTACCAGGATTCACTAACACTCTGCTATGTCTGAGGGCAAGGCATGGTCAGCCCGGGTTCCTCCAGAGGTTGCTAGGGGTTCCTCCAGAGGTTGCTAGGGGTTCCTCCAGCTGTGGCTGACTGACCTTCCATCTTATGGTCCCTGCACAGCTCTGGGGCCAAAACCCCTTGGCAGAGTCAATGGCATCAAAGATCTTTTAAGCTGCCTGTAAGGTGGGCATTTCTCCCTGCACTGATCACCAATGTATTGGGGGGAGGCGTTCTTTCCACTGACCACCAATGTAAGGGGGGCATTCTTCCCACTGACCACCAATGTAAGGGGGGCATTCTTCCCACTGACCACCAATGTAAGGGGGGTGTTCCTCCTAATAACCACCAATGTAAGGGGGGTGTTCCTCCTAATAACCCCCAATGTAAGGGGGGGGGGCATTCTTCCTAATAACCACCAATGTAGCGGGGGGGGGGGCGAGCATTCTGACCACCAATCTAAGGGGGGACACTTTCCAATGTACAGGAGGGCCATTCTTTGCTGACCATCAATGTACTGGTGGGGGGGGGGGGGGGGGGCGTCAGTCTCCACAATGACCACCAATGTACTGGGGGAGGTAAGGCATTCTTCTCACTGCTCACCAATATACTGGGGTAGATTTTTCTCACTGATAACCAATGTACGGACGGGGGGGGGGGGGGGGGGGGCACTCTTCCTACTGGTGTAAGGAGAACATTTTTCCCATTGGTCACCAATCCAGGGGAGGGGGCATTCTTCTTACCAATTAAAAGGGGGGGGGGGGAATTCTTCTTACCAATTCAAGGGGGCGGGAATAATTCTCACCAATTCAAGGGGGAGGGGGGGGCATTCTCACCAATCCAGGGGGAGGGGGGGGGCATTCTTCTCACCAATCCAGGGGGGAGGGCATTCTTCTCACCAATCCAGGGGGGAGGTCGCATTCTTCTCACCAATCCAGGGGGAGGGGAGGCATTCTTCTCGCCAATCCAGGGGGAGGGGAGGCATTCTTCCCCCCCAAAAAAAAAAACGAATGAATTGTTTCTAGCAGGGGTTCCCCTAGACCTGAAAATTGTTTCAAGGGCCCCTGTGTTGTAAAAGGATTGTGAAAGGCAGTCTTGGGGTATCAGAGTTAAAACCCTAAATCTCCCAGTCACCAGTCCTGTACCCCCTTTTACTCTTCGGTTCCTGAAAACGTAGGTTCTGGCCGAAAACTGATAGAAACATGACATCTATTTTGGGAAAACTCCTGACAAGCAGCAGGAAAGAAGTATCTCACGAGTTAATATAGCAAAGCATTTCCTTTTCCAGCCACTGTAAGGAGCGCTGCCAATAAATTGCTTACACACATAGGAAGTTACCACCGTATTATACACATAGGAAGTTACCACCGCATTACACACATAGGAAGTTACCACCGTATTACACACATAGGAAGTTACCACCGTATTACACACATAGGAAGTTACCACCGCATTACACACATAGGAAGTTACCACCGTATTACACACATAGGAAGTTACCACCGTATTATACACATAGGAAGTTACCACCGTATTACACACATAGGAAGTTACCACCGCATTACACACATAGGAAGTTACCACCGCATTATACACATAGGAAGTTACCACCGTATTATACACATAGGAAGTTACCACCGCATTATACACATAGGAAGTTACCACCGCATTACACACATAGGAAGTTACCACCGCATTACACACATAGGAAGTTACCACCGCATTATACACATAGGAAGTTACCACCGCATTACACACATAGGAAGTTACCACCGTATTACACACATAGGAAGTTACCACCGCATTACACACATAGGAAGTTACCACCGCATTACACACATAGGAAGTTACCACCGCATTATACACATAGGAAGTTACCACCGCATTATACACATAGGAAGTTACCACCGCATTATACACATAGAAAATTACCACCGTATTATACACATAGGAAGTTACCACCGCATTACACACATAGGAAGTTACCACCGCATTATACACATAGGAAGTTACCACCGCATTACACACATAGGAAGTTACCACCGCATTATACACATAGGAAGTTACCACCGCATTACACACATAGGAAGTTACCACCGTATTACACACATAGGAAGTTACCACCGCATTACACACATAGGAAGTTACCACCGCATTACACACATAGGAAGTTACCACCGCATTATACACATAGAAAATTACCACCGTATTATACACATAGGAAGTTACCACCGCATTACACACATAGGAAGTTACCACCGCATTACACACATAGGAAGTTACCACCGCATTACACACATAGGAAGTTACCACCGCATTACACACATAGGAAGTTACCACCGCATTACACACATAGGAAGTTACCACCGCATTACACACATAGGAAGTTACCACCGTATTATACACATAGGAAGTTACCACCGTATTACACACATAGGAAGTTACCACCGCATTACACACATAGGAAGTTACCACCGCATTATACACATAGGAAGTTACCACCGTATTATACACATAGGAAGTTACCACCGTATTATACACATAGGAAGTTACCACCGCATTATACACATAGAAAATTACCACCGTATTATACACATAGGAAGTTACCACCGCATTACACACATAGGAAGTTACCACCGCATTACACACATAGGAAGTTACCACCGCATTATACACATAGGAAGTTACCACCGCATTACACACATAGGAAGTTACCACCGTATTACACACATAGGAAGTTACCACCGCATTACACACATAGGAAGTTACCACCGCATTACACACATAGGAAGTTACCACCGCATTATACACATAGGAAGTTACCACCGCATTATACACATAGGAAGTTACCACCGCATTATACACATAGAAAATTACCACCGTATTATACACATAGGAAGTTACCACCGCATTACACACATAGGAAGTTACCACCGCATTATACACATAGGAAGTTACCACCGCATTACACACATAGGAAGTTACCACCGCATTATACACATAGGAAGTTACCACCGCATTACACACATAGGAAGTTACCACCGCATTACACACATAGGAAGTTACCACCGCATTACACACATAGGAAGTTACCACCGCATTACACACATAGGAAGTTACCACCGCATTATACACATAGAAAATTACCACCGTATTATACACATAGGAAGTTACCACCGCATTACACACATAGGAAGTTACCACCGCATTACACACATAGGAAGTTACCACCGCATTACACACATAGGAAGTTACCACCGCATTACACACATAGGAAGTTACCACCGCATTACACACATAGGAAGTTACCACCGTATTATACACATAGGAAGTTACCACCGCATTACACACATAGGAAGTTACCACCACATTATACACATAGGAAGTTACCACCGTATTATGCACATAGGAAGTTACCACCACATTATACACATATAACACTCTCCATAGAGCTGGATACTGAAATACATTATACTGTGTCTGTGTATGTATACATATACACACACATCTGCATGGAGTTTGTATGTTCTCCCTGTGGTTGAGCTCCTCCCACATTCCATAGACACGTTGGTAGATTAATTGGCTTGGGTCTATATTAGCTATGCACGTGTGTTCTCACGTTCTGCATGCCGGTCCCAAGCCTGAGCAATCAGGGAGGGTTGGCCAAAGATCTGGCGATCTACCTCCTGAAAAATTCACAGCTGCTCTGCAACTGACAGATGGAAGGCAGAAAATCTGCACAGACGTGCATCATATATGGACACATAGAGATTTACTACAACATTTACCTCCAGAGCTTGCTAGGGGTTCCTGAAGCTGTGGCTGATCCACCTCCCATATGTGCCTGGGCAGTTCTGGGGCTAATGCCACCTGGCAAAGCCAATGACACAATGAGCTTTCTAGCTACCTAAAAGGGGGCACGCTTCCCACTGACCACCAATCTAAGGGGGGCATGCTTTCGCTGACCACCAATCTAAGAGGGGGGGGGGGGGGCATTCTTCCCGCTGACCACCAATCCAGGGGGGGGGGCATTCTTCCCACCAATCTAAGGGGGAGGGGGGCATTCTTCCCACTGACCACCAATTTAAGGGGGGCATGCTTCCCGCTGACCACCATTCTAAGGGGGGGGGCATTCTTCCAGCTGACCACCAATCTAAGGGGGGGCACACTTCCCGCTGACCACCAATCTAGAAGGGGGGGCATTCTTCCCACTGACCACCAAACTAAAGGGGGGGGGGGGCATTCTTCCCACTGACCACCAATCTAAAAGGGGGGCATTCTTCCTGCTGACCACCAATCTAAAAGGGGGGGGCCATTCTTCCCGCTGACCACCAATCTAGAATGGGGGGCATTCTTCCCGCTGACCACCAATCTAAAATGGGGGGGCATTCTTCCCGCTGACCACCAATCTAAAATGGGGGGGGCATTCTTCCCGCTGACCACCAATCTAAAATGGGGGGGCATTCTTCCCGCTGACCACCAATCTAAAATGGGGGGGCATTCTTCCCGCTGACCACAAATCTAAAAGGGGGGGCATTCTTCCTGCTGACCACCAATCAAAAATGGGGGGGGCATTCTTCTCGCTGACCACCAATGTACAAGGAGCATTCTTCCCGCTGACCACCAATCTAAGGGGGGCATTCTTCCTGCTGAACACCAATCTAAGGGGGGGGGGCATTTTTCCCGCTGACCACCAATGTACAAGGAGCATTCTTCCTGCTGGCCACCAATCTAAGGGGACATTCTTCCTGCTGACCACCGAACTAAGGAGGGCATTCTTCCTGCTGACCACCAATGTATAATAGCAGTCTTCCCACTGACCACCAATCTAAGGGGGGCATTCTTCCTGCTTAACACCAATCTAAGGGGGCCATTCTTCCCGCTGACCATCAATGTACAAGGAGTATTGTTCCTGCTGACCACAAATCTAAGGGGGGCATTCTTCCCGCTGACCACCAATCTAAGGGGGGGGGGGCATTCTTCCCGCTGACCACCAATCTAAGGGGGGGGGGGGAGGCATTCTTCCCGCTGACCACCAATGTACAAGAAGCATTCTTCCTGCCGACCACCAATCTAAGGGGGGCATTCTTCCCGCTGACCACCAATCTAAGGGGGGCCTTCTTCCCGCTGACCACCAATCTAAGGGGGGGCCTTCTTCCCGCTGACCACCAATCTAAGGGGGGCATTCCTTCCCGCTGACCACCAATCTAAGGGGGGCATTCCTTCCCGCTGACCACCAATCTAAGGGGGGCATTCTTCCCGCTGACCACCAATCTAAGGGGGACATTCTTCCCGCTGACCACCAATCTAAGAGGGTCATTCTTCCCGCTGACAACCAATTTGAGGGGGGTCATTCTTCCTGCTGACAAACAATGTACAATAGCATTCTTCCCACTGACCACCAATCAAAGGGGGGGGGGGGCATTCTTCCCGCTGACCACCAATCTAAAGGGGGGGGGGCATTCTTCCCGCTGACCACCAATCTAAAGGGGGGGGGGCATTCTTCCCGCTGACCACCAATCTAAAGGGGGGGGGCATTCTTCCCGCTGACCACCAATCTAAGGGGGGCATTCTTCCTGCTGATCACCAATATAAGGGGGGCATTCTTCCCGCTGACCACCAACATAAGGGGGGCATTCTTCCCGCTGACCACCAATATAAGGGGGGCATTCCTTCCCGCTGACCACCAATCTAAGGGGGGCATTCCTTCCCGCTGACCACCAATGTACAATAGCATTCTTCCGGCTGACCACCAATATAAGGGGGGCATTCTTCCCGCTGACCACCAATGTGCTATCACATTTTGCATGCTGGTTCCAAGCCCAAGCAGGGGCAGAAGGGTGTGCTGGCCAAAGAGCTGACAATCTAACTCACCAGTAAAACTGTAGGGGAAAAGCAGAGTGGTTGCAGAGGAATACTTACAGTTGGCCAGCTCCTTGGTCCTGCGTTCTTGCCCCTTGATGGGCCCTTGTAGCAGGCTCTTCAGGCTCACCATCCCCCCTCCTGGAACACCAATGGGAGGAGCAGGATGCAGCTGCTGCCCCTGGAGCTTCTCGTTGCCAGCCAGCTGGGTGGTTGGCCGTGCCATGTCCTGGGACAGTCCGTATGCCAATGAAATAGCAAGTAATAGAACGCCAAGGTGCAGACGGGTGACCCCCTGTATTCCTGTGATGGGGGGATGAGATGACTGGGAGGAAGCAGTGCAGGGAAGGGCAGGCTGATCACTCAGCACCAGCTATGAACTGCCCACAGGGCTGTATGTTGCATGGGGGCAGCAGTCAGGAGTTCCCCCCATTCCTGATCAATGGGCAGCAGTGTTCCTGGGCTCTTCTTTCCCTCTTTGGCACAGACAATGGAGGAGGAGTCTGCGGCAGCTCCATCCATGAACCGAGGCTCCTCGGGCAGCCAATCAGCTCCAGGCTCTGCAGCTACCATTTATTTATTTATTTCTCCGTGATTCTCTCCGCTCTCCTGTCACCGCCTGTGCCTGCCCCGCTCTGTTTGTGTTTTTCCAACTTCCACTGCTACAGTCATGTGGCACTGACAGAGGGAGAGGGCAGGTGGACCCTGACCTAGATTTGTCCAATCCGGTGACGGCTGGGAGGGGCCTGACCCAGTTATGGCCAATCGGCTGTGTGGAGGGGCGTGTCGGCGAGGGTTGGATACACATGGACGGACATGTGTCACCTGGCTGTGCTCTCCGGGCCGCTGATTAGAGGAGAGAGCTGATTAGATGTGTGTGCGCGAGCGTGCGCCTGCCCTTAAAGGGACCGTCACCGTGATAGAGGGTCACACACGGCTTATTGGCACATGGTCCGCAGACTGACACCACCTCTACACTGTGACGTCACGGCTCTTTACACCCTTACCTCCTCGTCCTTATTAACCACTTGCCCTCCGGAGGATTTACCCCCCCCCCCTTCATGACCAGACTGTTTTTTGTTGCGATACGGCACTGCGTTACATTAACCACTTCAGCCCCGGAAGGTTTTACCCCTCAATGACCAGGCCATTTTTTTTGCGATTCGGCACTGCTATACTTTAACTGACAATTGTGCGGTCCCCAAATAAAATTGATGTCCTTTTTTCTACATGAATAGAGCTTTATTTTGGTGGTATTTGATCGCCTGTGCGATTTTTATTTATTGCGCTATAAGGCCCCTTTCACACTAGTGCGACTTGTCCCGCAAAATCACATGACAAATCCTTTTCCATTATTTTCAATGAGCCCCATTCATATCAGTGTGTTGTGAAGTCGCACCGACTTCAAAGTAATTCCTGCACTACTTTGGCACGATTTTAATGCGTTTTGAGGTATACAGCCATAGCCATTGCTTTCAAAGTCGCAGTAAAATCGCGTCGCATAAGTGTGAAAGGGACCTAAACAAAAAAATAGCAACAATTCTGCAAAAAAAAAACAATATTTTTCCCTTTCGCTTTATAACATTCCCAATAAAAAAAAATAAATATCACATTATTTTCATTGTATTCTGCTACATATTTTTGGTAAATAAGCGTATTTTGATTGTTTTGCGCAAAAGTTATCGCATCTACAAACTAGGGGAAAGATTTATGTAATTTTTATGTTTTTGTTTTTTACTAGTAATGGCGGCGATCAGCGATTTTTAGTAGGACTGTGACATTGCAGCGGACAGATCGGACCCCTAACTGACACTTTTGGGGGTACCAGTGACATTACTACAGTAATCAGTGCTAAAAATGTGCACTGTTACTGTAATAATGACACTGGCAGGGAAGGGGTTAACCCAGGGGTGATCAAAGGGTTAAGTTTGAGCCTAGGGGGTGTTTCCTATCTGTATGGGGGAGGGACTTGTGGAATCAACATAGAGACCTGTGATCCTAAGTAGGAGGATCACAGGAGCTCCGTTTTCATTCCAGAGAGAACAACGGTCTGCTGTGTTTACAATAGCATACCGTCGTTCTCTCTCCACGGGGAGCGATCGCGGGTGCCTGGACAGCAATTGCGGCCGCCAGCCTCGTGGATTGGCATTCTCTGCTGCCTAATGGTGCAGGTGGGCGCGCACCCCCAGAAGCGCTCCCGCGAACTGCCATACAGCAGTGTTAATTTCGTCGACTAAAACCGACTAAAACGTTTTCGTCGACTAACACAATTCAGATGACTAAAATACGACTAAAACTAAAATGGCATTTTAGTCTTAAGACTAAAATACGACTAAAACTAAAATGGCATTTTAGTCAAAAGACTATAACTAAAACTAAATCGAAATTTGCTGCCAAAAATTAACACTGGTGCACGCTCAAAGCATAAATAATAACATATTCGATTTTTCACTCCAGGACCAGCAGTAGTATATAATGAGTTTGGAAATTGTAGAGAAATGCTTAAATAATGCATTACAAATTACAATTGAACTACACCCATTCGATTATAGATGACTAAAATCAGTTTTAGTCGACTAAAATGTAGGGCGTTTTAGTCGACTAAAATATACTGGAGTTTTAGTCGACTAAATACGACTAAAACTAAAACACTTGCAGAAGACTAAAATGGGACTAAAACTAAAATGCCATTTTTGTCCTAAGACTAAGACTAAAACTAAATTGAAATTTGCTGCCAAAATTAACACTGCCATACAGGCATGCCAGTTCGCACAGCTGAACCAGCCTGCCTCAATATATCTGCGACGGGCGGTCAGCAAGTGGTTAATGACCAGGCCATTTTTTGCGATACGGCACTGTGATACTTTAACCACTTTACCACTAGAGGATTTTGCTGTCTTACGTCCAGGCCACTTTTTGCGATTCGGCACTGTGCAACTTTAACTGACAATTGCGCGGTCGTGCGACGCCATACCCAAACGAAATTTACGTCCTTTTTTTCCCCACAAACAGAGCTTTCTCCACACTAGATCCCCGACGATCGGGGAAGAGCAGCGGCGATCGCCGCTGCTCCTCCCTTGGCCCGACTCCCGCTGTGACTGAATACAGCGGGAGCGAGCCTCCGGCGGCGCGCGTGCGCCGCCGAGAAAGGGGAGTGTCTGATGACGTAGATCTACGTCGTCAGATGATAACGAGCCACTTTGCCGCAGTACTATTACCGTACGCAGATGGCAAGTGGTTAACTGACAATTGTGCGGTCGTGCGATGCTGTACCCAAATAAAATTGATGTCACTTTTCCCACAAATAGAGCTTTCTTTTGGTGGTATTTGATCACCTCTGCGGTTTTTATTTTTTGCTCTATAAACAAAAAAAGGTGACAATTTAAAAAAAAAAAAAAAAAAATTTTACTTTCAATTTAGGTCAATATGTATTCTACTACATATTTTGTTAAATAAAATCCCAATAAGCGTATATTCACTGGTTTGCGCAAAAGGTATAGCATCTACAAACTATGGGATAGATTTGTGGACATTTTTATTTCTTTTTACTGGTAATGGTTAGCGATCAGCGACTTATAGCAGGACTGCGATATTGTGGCGGACATTCTTACACTTTTTGGGGACCAGTGACACTAATACAGTGATCAGTGCTAAAAATATGCAATGACACTGTCAAGGAAAGGGTTAACATAAGGGGCAATTAAAGGGTTAACTGTGCACCTAGCCAGTGTTAATGCGTACCGTATGGGGTGCTATTATTAGGGAAAAATATGGATCTTAGTCTCTGTTTGCAGGGAGACAAACTCCACCCCTTCCCTCCTGTCAGAAGGACAATCTGCCTGGTTTATATAGTCAGATCACAGTTCTGTCACTCTGCAGGATGATTGGTGGGTGCCGGCGGACATCCAGTCTGCAGTACCAGCGATCGGCTCCCGCTGCCCGGAAAAGTCAAATCACGTATATACACGAGATCCGACATAGAGAAAATCCCAAATTTTGGATTTTCACTGTAGCAATACTCACTGGGGAGCTGCTTGAAGCGGGTTCCCCTGGGTTACCCATAGCAACAACTTAGCGATTCAAAGTACTTTAAGTGTTTGGCTCGGTCAGAAAACAGTCCAGGGGATGTGGTTTTTGTTGGTTTTATTTTAGAACTTGGATAGGAGAAGGGATAAGTGGGATACTCCAACTGGATGAACTATGCACTATTTTAGGACTTCTAGCTAGGTTGAGTGTGGCAAGGCCACTGCTTCACCTTGCCACTGTAGTGAAGTATTTGATAAGTGAACTTTATAGTGAATTACTCTTCAGGGCCCCGCTTGGCACTCCCTTTACCCCTACTCTTCAGGGCCCCGCTTGGCACCCCCTTTACCCCTACTCTTCAGGGTTCTACTTGGCACCCCCTTTACCCCTACTCTTCAGGTTTCTACTTGGCACCCCCTTTACTCTTGCATACTGTGTGAGCTGACCTTCTACCCTCTGACTTCTCTGGAGTGGTCCCCCTTCCTGGGCGGACCCCTTGGCAAGCCCACTGGTACTCACGGACACTGTTTTTCCCAGATGACTCTGCCAGCAGCTCCACTGTCAGCTTTCCAGGATCCTTCAGGCTCAGCTCCACACCTGGCTCACCAGGCCGACCACATTCCTCAGGCAGCAGGAGGAGAGACAGCCATCACCCTCCTCCTGGGACTCTGCTTCCTGCCAAAGATGCCCTGTCACATGTGTCCTTGGCTTTTATGGTCAATCCCAGGATGCACTGCGGTAGTGCCCTCCCACTGGGACTGCTATAAAAGCCGGTTTGCCACTGGCTAGGTTTCCTCCACTGTCCAACAGGCTCCCCTATTGGATACAGTGGGGATCAGAACAAGTGATTCACCCCTGGACACATGCAACAGGCATGACTAACAGATCAGGCTCCCCTGATAAGCAGATGGAGCATAATGATGCTTTTTCCTATCACCTATCTAGGAGGGTGCTACATCACCAGAACAGGAAAAGAGGGAAAATCTTCAATTGGGGACACTAGCTCTGGTGACACCTGGCTTTGGATGGATTTCTTTCCACTTCCTATTTTGGCTATGTGGACAGGAAGTGAAGGGAAATCACCCTAGTGGGACACAGATGGCAAAAAAGAAAACCGACAGGGGTTATAAACCCTCCAAAACTCATAGAAATCCCTGTCAAGGCCTTTTTGGGTGAAACATGTTAGAGGGAGGCCTGTCACTGAGGCTTTTGGATTACACAGGAGGTTGCTCAATCAGTAATACCTCCATTCAGAAAAAGCCTTGCATTCTTTTTATTGAATGCAGTGTGATCTGTGATTGAAGGAGGCGCAGATGAACGTCCCAATCCCCCCTCCTCCAAACACAAATTCTGTAAAAAGAACTTCAAAAAAGACGCCACACAGTTCTGCGCTTGAAGGTCGGCCCCAAAGAGGTTCTGCTCTAGGATCTCCGTCCAGGCTAAATCGGATGAATGCCGCCTTGCTGCCCTCAGAAGACTAGGGATGTCTGGGTAACTGAAATTGAGAGATAAACAGAGGGTGCACCGGCTTAGTGCATTATCCTTAGTAACAAAGGTTTTGTATTGCATAAAAAAAGGTACTCACAAACAAGCGCTTGATACAGACATATCACATTGGAGTGGCTGTAGTGCCCACAGTATCACATCATGGATAAAAAAGTCCACAGAAACTGGCTGACGCGTTTCGAGGTCCTGCCTCTTCTTCAGAGCTCTGAAGAAGAGGCAGGACCTCGAAACGCGTGTGGGTGATCAGCGTACCGTACCAGAACTAGAAGTCTCAGCGCTGGGCATTCGGCGCCATCAGGAGACTATGAGCTGAACAAAAGATCTAACAAACGAGCAGCAGCCAGAGATGGGGAACCCTCCATTACAGGTTAATTGTTTCTAGGGTGCTAATGGGAAAATAGAAATACTTCAGCTTTAACTCTTTTGCCACCAGAGCATTTTTTTTGCAAACAAGTTAACCACTTATGTAGATAAACATTGCGGTTTGCAAGCTATTAGCCGTAACCCCATTATAGTTTTTTGCAGCCGGCGGTTGACTTTCCCTTAAAAGCATTCCGAGTAGCTCAGGAGCCACTGGAACTCTTTCAGAAGCAGCGGGACCACGTGTTTCTTGGGCTTACCGTTGCCGCCAGCTTACCCGAGAAACGATCCAACGGTGCCGCTGGCTGGTCACGCAGGCGATCAAAGAGTAGATCTGCTTTGATCACCTCTACGGCCTTGGAAGACCGGAGCGACGTCATGACGTCGCTTTCAGTATAGGGTGGAAGTAAACAAGTTTTTTTTTTTATTAAAGCAAAAGATAAAAAAAAAGTTATATTTAAATCTTTCGCTTTTAACCATTTCCTGCCCGCACCATAGCCAAATAACAGCTACAGCGTGGGCTTACTTTGCCGGGAGGACACACATTGACGTCCTTCAGTGATCAAGAGGCGAGTGTGTGGCTCGCTCAGTGATCGATGAGTCCTTCAGACTCAGATGATCACAGATCGGGGTAAAGGGCCAATCGCAGAGGCCCTTTACCAAGTGATCAGCTGTGTCCAATGACAGCTGATCACAATGTAAACACAAGCCTGTTATTGGCTTTCAGTCAGCATGAGGAGAGGAGAAGAGAGCCAATATCGGCGTGTGTTAAAGGGATATCTACCCTGATAATCAGGGCACTGCATATCAGTGCAGTCCCAACAGTACTGCCAATCAGTGCCCACCAGTGCTGCCATTCAGTGCCCACCAGTGCTGCCAATCAGTGCCCACTAGTTCTGTCAATCAGTGCTCATCAGTGTTGCCAATCAATGCCCACCAGTGCTGACAATCAGCACTGCCAATCAGTGTCCTTCAGTGCTGCCCATCAGTGCCACCTATCAGTGCAGTCTCATCAGTGCTCACAAGTGCCGCCTCATCGGCTCCCATCAGTGCCACCTATCAGTGCTCATCAGTGCTGCCTCCTCAGTGCCCATCAATGCAGCCTATCAGTGCAGCCTCATCAATGCTTCCTCCTCAGTGCCCATCAGTGCAGCCTCATCAGTGCCTCCTATCAGTGCTCACAAGTGCCGCCTCATCAGCTCCCATCAGTGCCCCCTATCAGTGCTCATCAGTGCCACCTCCTCAGTGCCTATCACTGCAGCCTCATCACCGCACATTAGTGAAGGAGAAAAATTACTTGTTTGCAAAATTTTATACCAAACTTTTTGTCCTTCATTTGGCAAAAAATTAAAAAGCCAGTGGTAAATAAATACCACCATAAGAAAACTATTTTGAAAAAAAAAAAAAAACAATTTGAAAAAAAATAATACAAAATTTCATATGGGTACAGTGTTGCATGACTGCGCAATTGTCATTCAAAGTGTGACAGCGCTGAAAGCTGAAAATTGGCCTGGGCAGGAATGGGGTATAAGTGCCCAGTAGGCAAGTGGTTAAAGGTAAAGAACAGATAAGTGTTTTTTTGACCCCAGATCTCTTCATAAAGAGAACCTGTCATCCCTAATTCTATTAAAGGGATGTTTACATTCCTTGTAATAGGTATAAAAGTGATAAAAAATAATTAAACAATGGAAAAAAAAAAAGCGCCCTTATCGCTCCGTGCTTGTGCACAGGAGCGAACGCATACGTATATGGCGCACACATATGTAAACGGTATTTGCACCACATATGTGAGGTATCGACATGAACGTTAGAGCGAGAGCAATAATTGTAGTGCAAGACCTCCTCTGTAACTCTAAACAGGTAACCTGTAAAGGCGTTTACAATGTTGCCTATGGAGATTTTTAAATACTGTCGTTTGTTGCCATTCCACGAGCGAGCTTTTCCTAAAAGATTGTGTTTGAAAAACCGCTGCACAAATACCGCATGACATAAAATAATTGGAACGATCGCAATTTTATTCCGCAGGGTCTCTGCTAAAAAATATTTATACATAAGTAATTTTCTAGCAAAAAATACTGATTTAAACTTGTAAACAAAAAGTGCAAGAAAAGGCTTTTTAGCAACCCCCCCCCCCCCTCAAATTATGTTTTTTCTTTTCTTATCTATTTTCTAACAGCAGAGACCCGGGAGAATTAAATAGTGGTTGTTTCCATTTTTTTATGTGTAATTTTTTTCTCTTTTTGATGATATTGGGACAATGATATATCAACTGCAAATTTTCAGTACAAAATACACTAGTGCTAATTAAGGCTGCATTCACATGTCAGCGTATTTTAATCGCGGGCAGAATCGCCGCGGTTCCGCCCGCGATCCGGAAATCATTGCAAATCGTGGGACGCCTGTGCGTTGCCCGTGATTTGCAATAGCACCCCAAACGCTGTGTGATGTTGCCGCGATTTCCGCCTGCCGACTCGCGGTAACATCGCGCAAAAAAAAAACGCGGGACGCATTACGCCCAAAAAAGTACAAGAGCTTCTTTGGAGCGTAATGCGTCCCGCGATTTTTTTTGCGCGATGTTACCGCGATTTGGCAGGCGGAAATCGCGGCAACATCGCACAGCGTTTGGGGTGCTATTGCAAATGATTTCCGGATCGCGGGCGGAATCGCGGCGATTCTGCCCACGATCAATATGCTGACATGTGAATGCAGCCTTACTGCACACAAATGCAAAATATTACCCCATATTTTGTAAAATATAAAAACAGGTGCTGAATAAATGATACCCAACATGTTTTTTTTTTTTGGGCGGGGGAGGGGTAATTTAAGTGACTGGGTGTACCTATAATTGTTTTACACTTTTTTTCACTTAACTTTATTGCTTTCACATGAAAAAAGAAAAAAGAAGAAAAAGGAATACCCTCCAATGAAAAGGCACAGCAGACAATATAAACTCTCAAAAGCAAATTATATAAAATTGTGCTTTATTACATATCAAAAAAGAATAAAAGTAGAATCATTAAAAGACTGGCGGCTTGTAAGTATTACAAAAGCAACACAAAAATCGTAGTTGCCAAAACCTTGACCAAAAAGAACAAATTAATGAGGCATCCATTAATTTGTTCTTTCTGGTCAAGGTTTTGGCAACTACTATTTATGTGTCTCTTTTGTAATACTTACAAGCCGCCAGTCTTTTAATGATTCTACTTTTATTTTATTTTTTTTAATATGTAATAAAGCACAATTTTATATAATTTGTGTTTGAGAGTTTATGTTGTCTGCTTTGCCTATAATAGTCCCTTTTCATTGGAGGGTATTCCTGTTTCTGCTTAGATTGGGATGATGGCACTCCTACAGCTCTCTACCATATATCCATTATTGCTTTCACTTAGGAGACCAATGTAGCACTGCCCCCTAGAGGACTGCTGAGAATTACACCTTCTAAATTCCCCTGGGTTACCCTTAGCAACGGACAGCAGATAACAGCATTAAAAGTTCTTGGCTCAGCCCAAGGGATGCTGGTTTTGTGGTTTTTATTAAGAACTGGGATAAGTGGAATACTCCAACTGACAACTATTCACAATGGTGAGGACAACTGACTTTAGAATGTGGCAAGGCCCCTGCTTCACCCTGCCACTGAAGTGAAGTTAGATAAAGTGTTCCTGCTTGAATTGCTCATCAGGGTTCTAACTTGGCACCCCCTTTCTAACTTGCTGTGTGTGCTGAAACCCATCCACTGACTCTCCACTGGAGTGGCCCCCTTCCTGGGCAGACCCCCAGCGAGCTTTCCAATACTCATGGACACTGTTTTTCCCAAGGTTGCTTCTGCCTTCAACTCCATCAGTCAGCTTTCATGGCCCTCCTGGCTCAGCTCCACACTCCTGGCTCACCAGGCTGACTGCCTGCGACCACCATCCATAGCAGCAGAAGGAGATACAGCCGTACCCTGCTCCTGGGACTTGGCTTCCCACCCAAAGATCCCCTGCCACATGTGCCCTTGACTTTTATAGTATATCCCAGGATGCACCACTCTCTGTTCGAACCCACTGGGATAGCTACAAAAGTCTGTGTGTCACTGGCTGGGTTTCCTCCACTGTTCAACAGGCCTCCCTATTGGACACAGTGGGGAGTGGGGACACTCCCTCAGACCAGATGAAACACACTTGGACACATGCAAAGGGCATAACTAATAATCAGACTCCTCTGATAAGCAGATGGAGTAAACTATATTTCACCTACCTAGCACATATCTGGTAGGGTGCTACACCAATATCCCTTATGTGATAGAATATATACAGTGACAGGTTCTCTTTAACTGCTTCCTGTCTGGCCAAGGCTGGCCCAAGACATTGTGCTGCCTGGGTCCAACAATAAAATACTGCCCCCCCCCCCTCAAAAAAAAAAAAAAAAGCCATTCCCAACAAAAGGCCCCCACATCCATTATTTTGTATAAATATAACCTTTAGAAAATATTATGTATACTGTTATCTTCTTCCATAACTCACTACCGGACCGGTCCACCAAACACCCACTGTCTGTCCTCAGTTCTCCTGTCACTCCTGTGTCTGCAGTGCCCATCGCCAGTGCTGTATTTTGGCCTAGGCCAACAAGGCCCAGGCCTAGGGCAGCACTTTGCAGGGGGGCAGCAAAAAAGTCCCCCCCACCCTCCACCTGAGAATCTTTTTGGCCAGTGGTTGCTAGAGCTGCCTCTCACACCCCCTCCTCTCTTTCTCACCCCCCTCTTCTCTCTCTCTCTTATCCCCCCTCTCTGTCTCACCCCCCCTCTCTCTCTCTCATCCCCCTCTCTCTCTCTCTCTCTCTCATCCCCCCCTCTGTCTCTCACCCCCCTCTCTCTCTCACCCCTCTCTCTCTCTCACCCCCCTCTCTCTCTCATCCCCACTCTATCTCTCTCCCACCTCCTCTCTCTCTCGCTCTCATCCCCCCTCGCTCTCTCATGCCCCCCTCTCTCTCATCCCCCTCTCTTTCCCATCCCCCCTCTATCTCTCATCTTCCCTCTCTCTCTCATCCCCCCTCTCTCTCTCTCTCACCCCCCCCTCTCTCTCTCTCTCACCCCCCCATCTCTCTCTCTCTCCCCCCTCTCTCTCTCATCCCCCCTTTTTCTCTCTCACACCTCCCTCACCTACCCCCTCTCTCCCCCCCCCCGTGAGATCTCAGGGGTTCATGCTGGGACTTGTAGTCCTTATGTTTTGGAGGGAGTCACATCCGTTAAAAAGGAAGGAGTGGGGCAAATTTACATAGGAGGGGGGGGGGGGCGCAATTTATATAAAATAATAAAGATCAGACCTACAGTAAGTGAGGGACAGGTGAGGAGGAAAGAGGGACAGAGGGGCTTTGTTGTAAATCAGAGACAGCCCCCAAAATCAGGGACAGTTGGGAGCTATGCAGGAGCAGCGCCAGTGGACGTACCCAAACGTCCCTCCGCATCTGCCACCTGTGCGCGCTCCCTGTGCAATCTGTGCCTGCTGTGCCCTGATACAATGTGATCACTGATTGGCCAATTAGCAGACACATGCTCAGTAGTAAACAAGATGTCATTTCCTGGCATCATTGTTTACTACTGTGACTGATCACAGAGACATCACATGGTACAGGGCCATTCGCAGTAGCCTTATGAGCATTTCTCAATGGCTGCAGGAATGCAGAGAGAGAGAGTGAGAAATGATTGCTTTTACAGCCATCATTGCTGTGAAAGCAATCACACTGTTAAAATCCTGATCATCCTCCCTAAGTAGCGTGAGACTGCGGCACTTTAACTTTTTCTCTTTTGGTGGCAGAAAAAGGGTTTAATTATAATGCAATGTATGCCAGGAGCCAGATAGTACAGCTGGAGTTCATCTATAATATCTCAGCTTAGTAGAGTTTCTGTACCTAGAAAATTGAAGTTGAATATCGAAGGGCAGATAGTGCAGAGTACTTACATACAACATATGTGGAGTTCAGCATGCACACGCTTTATGAAGGTCTTTGCCTATATTACCCTGCTTTCACGCTGAGTAGTTTTTTAAGGGCTTTTGCATTCAAAAAGAAGTGCCTGCCAAGCTCAAGAAAAAAGGCTTCCCTTTAAATTCACACTGGGGCAGTGTGCTTCCATTGTGGTGTGAAAAAATCCTTCTTGCTGCATTTTTTTTTGTTTTTTTGTTTTTTTTTGCATTTTTGGAGCATGTATGGTCAGTTTAAAAAAAAAAACACCCCAAAAATGCTCTGTCGCGTGATGGGAAGTGGTTAAAGAGCTACCCTTCTGCCAGGGGAATGCCGCCTAAGGCAAACGCCTTGTTTGCTCGCGGTAGATACGGCCCTGGCTGTACCATGTACTTGTACAAAAGCGGGTTAAACAGAAAAGGCTGGCTTAAAGGTTCAATGAATGTTTCTATCCAAGAGAATAGCTACAAAATTCTAACCATAGAACACCTGAAATTCTGCATAAATTCAACACTCCAATCAGTGCTGGCATTGCCAACAATCGACTGGTTCACTCATCCACATATTGTGGGAATGCCCATACATTCAATCATTTTGGGCTAAAGTACATGAGAAAATTTCGCACATAACCACATACAACCTGGACTTTACACCAGCACAATACCTTCTTCATTACACACCCTCCCTTACTCCCGCATACGCAAAATCTCTTTCAATGATCTTAATTAATGCAGCGAAAATGTGCATACCGGTTCTATGGGGAAAGACCAAACCACGCTCGTTATCAACCTGGTACAGACGCGTGAACAAAATTGCGGAAATGGAATAACTGATAGCGATGGCCAAAGACACCCCTTCCAAATTAATTTCCACCTGGGCAGGATGGCTCCACTTTCAGTCATCCACAGACTATCTAACTGAACCAGAAAAGGCTGGCTTGATTCCCCCAGCCACACATTTAATGCTGATAGGGGAATCCTGCCTGCTGAGCTGTTGTACTGTATTCTGACAATTTAGAGATGTCCCCACCATTAGAATACTCTGATTAGCTGCTATAGCCAGCAGTGCAAATGGCACAGCAAAAATCCAACAGGGTGGTTGTACAGAAGACGATCAATTTCTGCACAACCTCTCTACCCATAAATGGATCAAAATTTGGACAGTCCCTGCTGAACCAGTCGGATTTAGATTCATGTATGGCCCGCACTGGCATCAAACCAGTAGGAGAAACCCATGATGCATTTTTTACCTGTAAATGTCAGTCGGGTAAGACCACTTTCATTTTTTACCAAGACCTGTTCTGAATAAGGTTGTTGATATTATCTGCTATATGGTTTGCAAGGTCCCTCTATAGCTGAAATTAATCTTTGATTAATCTATTGTGTACGTTGGTTAACCAGATAGAATGGTAATTGCCTTTTGTTAGGAGAATACCAGAAGATCCTAGACAAGAACCTGGCTGCAAGATGAGACAGGAGGGGGTATGGAGCTGAGAGGGGTGTACTGTACCTTGGATGCTATATAGCACTGTTGTGCATTCTATAGACATAGTGGACTCATCAACAAAACATCAAAGAAGGACGGTGTTTACCGGATGACCCCAATGATGTAACTACCCTCCTCCTCTTTTTACTACATGTGTCCCAACATCAAGAGTCCAGTGTAATGATATCCTGTACTGGACACATGAAAAGCTGTAGCAAGCAGCCATGTTGTTCAGTCATTAAAGGTCAGCCATGACAGTCTTGCATAACAGTTATACACGCAGCGATATTATCCCCCTCCTCACCTCCATTAATTCATGAAATGCATAGGTTTTACACTTCAAAATAACCGTTATCTCAACTCAGAGACATCAAAACCCAGCATTTAGGCCTATGCAGAGCTGTAAACCACTAATTGAGTCCTGGCAGGATGTCTGTTTCTTCCATCCAGGCCTATCATAAAACTTTTGACCAAATCCATTAAGGATTGGCCGAGAGAGCGGAAGTGTCAGACTACTGGGGGGAGGCGTGATGGTGGTGCCCGGTAACCACGCCCAAGACAACGTCACATCTGACGAAACCAGTCGGGCAGTACCGGACACCACATTCGTCACGCCCCTCTCAACGCCAGCTCACTACACTTCCGCGGGACGCCGCGGTTTTAAAGCAGTCTGCTTGTATTTGTCTACATTAATGTAAGTGGAACCTTTAAATAAACTCTTCGATTGTTAATGCTGGATTACGCTATGGTCTTCCTTTTATCTTCCTTCCTATATGGTTGACACTTAATACCGGAGCTGTATATGAGCTTTACTGCTGCATTGTTTTATACCTTTGGATGTCGAGATTGGTTACAAGCGCATTTGATCCATGTCCATATCCCTATGTGTGTGGAGGCAAGAGTATATGCTGAGTTGTTTCACCATAGCCTTTGTGGCCTGTCCATTAAGTTGGGGGCCCACTTCCTCTGGTAAGCAGCCATTTCTCATTTACCTACCACGGGTGTTTTCCTCCTGCTCACCATCTTTTGGGACTCAACCTTTGGATTACAACCTTCCATCTACTATCCATTTTTGGGATTTATGACCCCTATGCACTTTCGTTTTTGGTTTTGTTTGCATCACTGCACTTGTTGTTACGACCACTGTGCTAAATTTATCATTTTAGTTGTTATTAGCGCTACACTATTTTGATACACATTTTACTTGGATTTCTATAGGTCCAGTGTTTAGCTGCTAATATTTTAGGACCAATATTTCTGTCTTGTTAATATTTAGCGCAGGGTTCCCCCCTTGATTTTAAATCCATTAAGGATAACCAGAACTAATGAGGATCGTAAAAGGCAATCATAGAGCTCTGCCCAATTCAAAACGTAAAAAATACACACACGATTCATAAACTCAGACAGGAACATGACACATTAATAAGTATATATTTGAATGAGACATGTCATAATGAACGAATTAAGGTGTCAGGGTTCAGCAGCAGCAGGGGAGACCAGACACATGTAGCTACACACCAAAACAATATAGATAGCCTTAAAGTAAAATTTATTATAGTGAACCACAAAACAAACATACACAGCAACAGTGAACAAAGCAAATGCCAGTAAACAAAAACCAACCCCAAAGACACAATAACTAAAGAACCAACTATCTACAAATATATACACTATACAGGACAAGGGGAGCAGGGGAGCAAGGAAGAGGGCAAACTAGACTGGATGAATGGATACAAGGCAGAGAGCAGGAGCAAGGGGTGCAGGATAGATCAGGATCACAGACACTTGGATCACAGACACTTGGTTCAGGCAGCAAAGAGGCATTCAAAATAGTGACGCGCCTGGGAAAGGGAGGAGCAGCCTTAAATAGCCACCTGGCAGCTGAACACAGTTTGGGTGATCATAGAAGCCTGCTGGCTTCTGGGAGACACCTGCTGGTGGACAATGGAAGTGCAGCATTCAGCCCAGGGCAACACCGTGTCACCAGCAGGGGAACTCAATCCTAACATATTCCCCCCCTTAAGGAGCGGCCTCCGGACGCTCCATAAGGCTCCACCACTGGGGTCTGCAAGCTGACTGGGTACCCCACTGCCAAGGTCTGAAGGCTGGCTGAGAACCACACCGCCGGGGTCCCAAAACTGGCTGGGTTTCCTGCTGGTCAGATCCCTAAGAAGTCGCAACACCGAAGGCTTACCATTCTTATAAGCAGCCTGTGTCCCAATGTTGAGACACTGAAAGCTATCCGATGTAAGGTTCCGGTACCTTTGGTACCCTAAATTACACTTTCCACAAGTGTATGCGCCCTACCATTTACTTTTGGAAAGGTGCGCATACACCTTTAAGACTGGAGCTGTCATCACTCAGCGCCGGACTAGATGGCTATTTAAGGCGTCGGCTCTCACTCACATGTGTTCGTTCAAACACCCTTATCTGGATGCTAACCTTGCTTGAAGCTTCCATGCTTGCAAGCTTACTTCGCTGACGGAACCTCGCTGCGCTGATCCCTGTATCCCGCTACTGGATCATCCGCCTCTCCTGAACCACCCTTCGGCTGTATCGCTAATAGTGCTAAGTACCCCGCAGGGGAATTCTCTATAAACTTATACTAAGCTTACACTATCTAGCTCTGCATAGTAGAGACTGTTTATCACATCTGCATAAACTAGATTGCTAGCTCTTGAGACTACTGCTACTTTTCTGCACTGGGTTGATCTCTTTTGTATGTCCACCTGCTATTCTATCATCTGCTATCATACAACATTGCTAAACCTTCCTGCATCCATCTGCTACTGTCTCACCTTCAAGTGTCTATCACCTACCACCTCCACTCAACCTTCATCATTGTGTTACCACATGCATAAAGTCACTCTAAGAACCAGCTTGCTAATTGTGTGTATTTACTGGCTGAAATAAGACCTTCCACACATGATGAGTCATTGAGGTTGGGAATGGTGTCTCAGCATATCTCTTACATGACTGCTGACGTGGAACTATTTCTGCAGCTGAAAATCCACACCATATAAAAACGCAGGAGCGTTACACCCGAATGCTTAATGCCCAAGTCCCTGGTCCATGCAGGTACCCTGACAAAAGGGTGTCCCATCACAACTGGACCTCTTCTCACACTGTTAGAGACTGCTCTGTATTTTACCTGCCACTCAGGTCTACCCAGGGCATAGGTTACCCCACTCGGGTCCCCAGATGCACCAGGGATTGCAGAGATGACCCCTGGGTCAGGACAAAGTTCATATGGAACACTGCCTTTTCCCATAGGACCTCTACTACTGGGGCCATAACAGCAGATGCAGTTCTCATGTTCAGAGTGGATATCTGGACATCCTAGCCTTAGCATAACAGGATCAGCTGGCTGCGAAAAGAACACAGAACGAGCAACAGTAGGGATCTTAACCCACACAGACAACCCATTTGGGCCACATAACGCTGGAAGTTCAGGAGCCTCAGACATATTAGCAAGTGGGAGCTTAACCCGGTCAACAGAGTCCAGTTTAAAAGCAAGGGGTGAATTGACAGAGTCCGGCTGGGCAGCGGCCCCGGTATCAGCAGAGTCCGGCTGGGCAGCGGCCCCGGTATCAGCAGAGTCCGGCTGGGCAGCGGCCCCGGTATCAGCAGAGTCCGGCTGGGCAGCGGCCCCGGTATCAGCAGAGTCCGGCTGGGCAGCGGCCCCGGTATCAGCAGAGTCCGGCTGGGCAGCGGCCGGCAAGTCACCCGTGGCAGGTTTGGCAACAAACGGCAGGTCCCTATCTGCAGGCTGCAGCATGGAGGAGCACTGGATCTTATCAGCAGGTGGTAGCATGGAGGAGCAATGGATCTCACCAGCAGGCGGCAGCATGGAGGTGTGGACACCATCAGCAGTCAGCAGCATGAAGGATGGCTGGATCTCATCAGCAGGCGGCAGCATGGAGGAGGACTGGATCTCATCAGCAGGCGGCAGCATGGAGGAGGACTGGATCTCATCAGCAGGCGGCAGCATGGAGGAGGACTGGATCTCATCAGCAGGCGGCAGCATGGAGGAGGACTGGATCTCATCAGCAGGCGGCAGCATGGAGGAGGACTGGATCCCATCAGCAGGCGGCAGCATGGAGGAGGACTGGATCCCATCAGCAGGCGGCAGCATGGAGGAGGTCTGGATCCCATCGGCAGGCTGCAGCATGGAGGAGCACTGGATCTTATCAGCAGGTGGTAGCATGGAGGAGCAATGGATCTCACCAGCAGGCGGCAGCATGGAGGTGTGGACACCATCAGCAGTCAACAGCATGGAGGATGGCTGGATCTCATCAGCAGGCGGCAGCATGGAGGAGGACTGGATCTCATCAGCAGGCGGCAGCATGGAGGAGGACTGGATCTCATCAGCAGGCGGCAGCATGGAGGAGGACTGGATCTCATCAGCAGGCGGCAGCATGGAGGAGGACTGGATCTCATCAGCAGGCGGCAGCATGGAGGAGGACTGGATCTCATCAGCAGGCGGCAGCATGGAGGTCTGGATCCCATCAGCAGGCGGCAGCATGGAGGAGGTCTGGATCCCATCGGCAGGCTGCAGCATGGAGGAGCACTGGATCTTATCAGCAGGTGGTAGCATGGAGGAGCAATGGATCTCACCAGCAGGCGGCAGCATGGAGGTGTGGACACCATCAGCAGTCAACAGCATGGAGGATGGCTGGATCTCATCAGCAGGCGGCAGAATGGAGGAGGACTGGATCTCATCAGCAGGCGGCAGCATGGAGGGTCGCAGAGTTGTAAGAGCAGGAAAAAAGTTCTGTTAATTTTTAGGCTTACATACTGGAGTCCTATGAGCATTTGCATTGTGCTGACCAGAGTGTACTGCTGATGGAAATGTAGTAACAGTACTGGGAAGAATAGAGTGAAGAGCAGCAGAAGTACAGGAAGAGGCCTGAGATGTTGCTATGGGTAACAGTATTGCAGGGGGAGCCTCCAATGGATTACATACAGAGGAAGACTGGTTACTGGTGGTAGGGTACTGATCTACAGGTGGTAAAGACCACTCAGTAGCAGCTGTGGTTGCTAAGGGTAACAGAGGAATAGATTCTTGATTTATTTCAGTAGATATAACTTTATGTGGCTCATCTAGAACAGGGGATAGGATCTCTGACCAAGCTTGTAGCAGAGGGTAAACTAAAGTCAGTTTGTCTTTCCCTAGTTGCCTTTGCTCCTTTAAAGACTGCACAGCAGCAATGCAATCCAACAACACCTGCTGTGAATAGGCTGAATACTGATGGAAGAAAGAACCTGCACAATATTTCAGCAACCATCCCAAAAATCCAGCCTGGAACATAGTAAATGGAGGAGTGAAAACATCCTGGCCCTGAGAGATCGACTTAAATACTAGTTCAGAACAGACCTGAATTAATGGCTGGACTTGTCTAAGGGAGAATCTGCCCTCAACAGCTAAGGCATGTGCTGTCTGAATGTTTTCCAACAGTTCCTCCTCAGTGAGACTCAGCGCCTGCAACAATGAACAACAAAAATCTTTATCTTCTGCTGCATGCACACGACTAATAACCTGCACTCTAAGCATCTTGACAACAGGAAAATGAAGTCAAAAGCAACTGGCTTCCAGCTCCAAAGTGTAGCTGATCTGGTCGTATTGGGCGTCACTATTATGTCAGGGTTCAGCAGCAGCAGGGGAGACCAGAACCATGTAGCTACACACCAAAACAATATAGATAGCCTTAAAGTAAAATTTATTATAGTGAACCACAAAACAAACATACACAGCAACAGTGAACAAAGCAAATACCAGTAAACAAAAACCAACCCCAAAGACACAATAACTAAAGAACCAACTATCTACAAATATATACACTATACAGGACAAGGGGAGCAAGGAAGAGGGCAAACTAGACTGGATGAATGGATACAAGGCAGAGAGCAGGAGCAAGGGGTGCAGGATAGATCAGGATCACAGACACTTGGTTCAGGCAGCAAAGAGGCATTCAAAATAGTGACGCGCCTGGGAAAGGTAGGAGCAGCCTTAAATAGCCACCTGGCAGCTGAACACAGTTTGGGTGATCATAGAAGCCTGTTGGCTTCTGGGAGACACCTGCTGGTGGACAATGGAAGTGCAGCATTCAGCCCAGGGCAACACCGTGTCACCAGCAGGGGAACTCAATCCTAACATAAGGTCATACATGACCACATTAGCATATATAGAAGGGAAGACAGCTGTCAGATATTCCCTGGGTGACAAGTTTATCTGAGATATTCCATGTTTGGTGTCCTTGGATACAAGATTTAATGCTGGGCCATGATCTATCAGTTTCAGGAATGTAAACGGTACATGCTGAAAGATATGAATAGTGGTATATTACTGTCTATAGAGGAGGGACCTGATATTGTCATAAACCAAGGACAGCCCAGGGCCACTTCATTTTATTGGTCAGGGGCATCTGTCAACACCCCTTTGATCCCAGAGAAAAAGAGATCCCTAACCAGTTAGAGAGTTCTCATGGTAACATCAAAGCAGGAACATTAAGTTTGAGAACCGATCACATCTGGCTCATCGACTGAACTCTGATAACACCCAGGAAATTGACTGCAAGTATTATTCCTCTACAATTCTACCTTATTTTTCTATTGCTGAATTATGTCTCTATTTCTTTGAAACACTTTTTTTCTGTAAATAGTTTATTTTCACCAACTTTGACCTTTTCATTATTAAAACCTTGTTTTGAAAAGTGTTAACCTTGACCCTAAGCTGCTAATGGAAGCTAACAAAGAACCTGTCTCTTGAAGAGTTCTACTGTATAGAATAAATCCTCTGAACATACAATACCTGTCTGTGGCGCGTGTTACAGAAGATTATTCTAAAAGCTTAATTGGTATTGCTAGAATTACAAACTTCCTCCCGCTTGGACAAAACGGAGGTGGTGGCATTGAAAGGCTTAGTTGCTCAATTAGCCCAGTGACAATTGCTCTAAGCCTGCTGGTACCTAAATTGTGGTCCTGCAAGCTGGAAAATCTTTGTGCAGGGTGCAGCTGAGAGTGGCATTGTTACGTAAGTGACAGCAGGGTGTGAGATTGGCTGGTCTTTCTCACGAGTTAGTATAAAAGGACAGGGATCTGATACCCACGTCCGTCACATCCAGACTTACCAGGATGCAGACATGAACCAGCAACAGCAAGGATGGTCCTTCTATGTACAGATGTAAATTAGTGATTGTGCGGTTTACTAGTTGCTCACACCACCTGGTTTATTAGCAGAGAGGATCGCTATGAAAATCCAAACAAGGGCAACTTGTTTTAACAATTTGAATGGCAAGATGTGTTGTACACGTTAATGACTGTCTATGACAGGTACAACCATGACAAGTCCTTGGCTGTCAAAAAGCTAAAGCAAGGATATACAGTGAATGCAATTGCTGGCTTGTTTTTTTTAACTCCATGTTTACTTTGATGGAGCCCAGGCTCTCTCGCTCTTCCAGGGAGCCGAGGACCATGGTAAACAACTGTAATATTGACAGTAGGAGGTGATCACAATTTTACACATGCAATTTTAAGGCTTGCCATGTTTGGTATCTATTTACTTGACACTACCCCATCTTTTATATTTTACCAAAAATCATATACCGTATATTGTGTTTTAGTTTACACTAAAATTATTTTTAGTGTAGCGGTACCCCCAAATGGGCAGCTGGTCACGCCCCCGTTCACACTGGGGCGACCTGTCAGGCGACCTGGTTGCCGTAGGTCGCCTGCCATACAGAAGCTATGGACCCGTTCTAATAGGAGCGACACAAGTCGCTCCGACTTAGAAAAAGGGTCCGGAGCTTCTTTGGGGCGACCCGGAGCGACCTGCATAGACTTCAATGTTATGAAGTCCTCAGAAGGATATACTGCACTGCTACACTGCTACACTTCAGAAGACATTCCTCTTTGGAGTGACCAAGGGAAAGGCCAGAGGTAGGGACCCTATGGAAGAATAACTTCTTGCCTCAGACATCCCAATAGCACCCAGTAACCAGGATCTTGTGGAGCAGTCAGTACTCACGAGGCAAGGGAACAGTTGTTCTCATTCAGCTTCCTCCAGGTTCCTTCTAGTGAGGTTCTGCAGACTGGATCCTTCAGGTGAAACTCAAGGTGTCAAGATAACTTAGATGTAGATCCCCCAGTTCTGCCACAGCTGGGACCTGGGTGAACAGCAACTAGACTTGGCAGGACATTTCTCCACCCACCTACCCAAACCCGTGGAATGTCCTCTACAACAAGACCCCACTACTCTGGACATTACACATTACACATTACAATCAGCCTCTCCAGCCACCTACTGGGGCACCTCTCACAGGGATTGGCTGGGACTCAGTAAACATTGAGCTACATATTTGACTCTTTCCTCCCTATGTTTCAGAAGCCTCCAGAAGGCAAGGGGGAATAGTCAAACCTGTAGCCTGTAAAACACTAGGGATGATCGAACTTTTGAAAAGTTTGGTTCCGCCAGAACACCCGAATTTCCCGAAAGTTCGGTTCAGATTCAAGAAACCCTATTGAAATCAATGGGACCCGAACTTCTGGAATCAATAAACACCATTTTGAAGCCCTAAAACCCAATAAATGCCGCTAATAAGCACCTAGGGTTCTGGGTCATGCCCCGGGGACTATGAATCAAGTAAAACTAAATTCTTAAAAATTGTCGTTTTTGATAGAGAGCCAATTATTGAAAAAATTATTGAAAAAAAAAATGAGATTTCTTTGGATTTAGTGTCGGGGGGGGGGGTCAAAAAAGTGTACCTGTGAAGTTTCAGCTCTGTAGCATGTCCAGAACCAGAAAAAAAAACAGATTATTTTTCTTAGAATTTCAGTAGCGCAGGGATGGTGTTACCCTCCTTTCACACCTGGGCGTTTTTGTTTCAGGCATTTATTGGGCGTTTATTGGGCGTTTTTTAGGCGTCTCTGTTGGCAGGCATGACATCTGAACTTCTGTATAGGGGTATATATATATATATATATATATATATATATATATATATTATTTATGTATACCCCTAACTAGAGCTGCACGATTCTGGCCAAAATGAGAATCACGATTTTTTAGCTTGGAATAAAGATCACGATTCTCTCACGATTCTCTGTGTAACAAAAAAAAATTGGGATAACTTTACTGTTACGTTTTTTTTTTTTTTATTCATTAAAGTCTATTAATTGCGTTTGAAAGACTGCTGCATAAATACAGTGTGACATAAAATATTACAACAATTGCCATTTTATTCTGTAGGGTCTCTGCTAAAAAAATATATAAAATGTTTGGGGGTTCTAAGTACTTTTCTAGCAAAAAAAAACGGATTTTAACTTGCAAGCAACAAGTGTCAGAAAAAGGTCTAGTCTTTAAGAGGTTAAACTTCCTTTCTCCCTGGCAGAGGGAAGGAAAAGATACAATGTAATCATTTTGTTTATAGTTACTGGGAGACTTAATGCTGAGCCCCGGTTCACACTTGTGCGTGTGCGGGGTTCGCATGTAATGTCAGAGCGCACTGCTCCGACATTACATGCGATCGGCTGTGCGGTGCGAGTTTAGCCATACGAGTTTAGCCAAACACGCACAGGGACCCATTTTGGCAGCCACATCAGGATCGGATCGCACAGCGGTTCACACTTGTGCGATCCGATCCTGTGCGAACTGCACGATCGCACTGCGATATGCGATCAAACTGGGGGTGTCGTTAAGATTACATTGACACCCCCAGCGTATCGCATATGGCAGTGTCAACTGCCGGGGGTGCGTGTGCAATGCGGGAACAGGCTGCGGATTCGCAGCCTTCCCGCACTCGCATAAGTGTGAACCGGGGCTGATAGACGTTTGTTTGCGGGAGGCTTTTTTTTTTTTCCCACAGCTGTTCTCTCTGCAGCTATGCAAAGAATCGAGCATATGTCAGGTTTAGATCGTCAGAGGGGGTGAATCGAGATAGCGATTTTCATACGATTAATCGTGCAGCTCTACCCCTAACCCAGAATCTGCATAGTGGGGTCAACCTGGCTTAGCAGAGTCAGTTCACTACATACTACACTACGGTCATCCTGACATGGAAGAGTTCGGTCACCCTGGCATAGCAGAGTCAGTTCACCCTGAACTACACTACGGTCACCCTGACACTTAAAACTTTCCCTACCAAAACTAGATTGTTGAATCTAACTATAGTGGTATATAGTACCCTAACTACACTGCATATCCCTTTCCTCACACTAATAATTGCAAAATGACACTGGAGCAGCAGGAGTAACAGAAATGCTTCCACTCTATTCCACAGCCTCTCTATTACAGTGCTAAAGGTTTGGCGGGGCTATGTTATATACTGGGGAGCATATGGGGGGCGTATTCACTCCTGATTGGCCTCTGGACCCCCTAGTCACTCCAATCGACTTTTACTGATGTTTCTGGGCCAATCACGGGCTTTTAAAGCCCAGTTCCTGTCGCATTGCGTTTTGGGCGGTTCTGGTGGCCAAATTCCGAACTTTTACCGCAAAAAGTTCGGAATTCGGCCGAATTTCAAAAACCCAATGTTCTGGTCGAACCGATGGTTGACCCGAACCGTTCGATCATCCCTATAAAACACTAAGAAGCCTAAATAAATTAAACACTGCTCAAATGATTAGATCGAAGTTACAGACACACACACACAAAAAAAAGTTAACAAACATCCTAACAGTCTATGCAGGAGGTGATATACTACTGTATTTTTTTCTGAAAACATGCATTTGACGAACAGTTGTGCAAATAAGTTGCAACATAAAAAATTGCAACTATCACCATTTTATTCTCTAGGGCCTTTGTTTTCTTAAAATGTATCCATATTTGGGGCCTAATGTAATTTCTTAGAAAAAGTGCTAATTTTATCACATGTTCCCAGGAAAAAAATGTTATTAAGATGAATATTCCAGAGATGTCTTTATCTGCATTTCTTAGGGCTCTTTCCCACTTGAAGAGCAATCCGCATTTGGATGGCTTTCAGAAGGCATTTGACACTCTTTATGAATTGCAATGCACATGCACAAGACCCGAACTTAAAGAACAGTAAATTAATTGTCTGCTATTCCACCAGATAAAGTGCACAAAGCTGCACAGCCACAGAAACAGGACCAAGATGGATTGCACCATTAGACAGGGCGGCAGTGTAAACCCTTTCATTATACGCAAGATTGTATTAATGACATTCAACAACGTGAAGTGTGGGGGATTTATGCCGTCCCTGACAGCCCTACCATCCCAATCCGGTCTATGTTGGCAAGGTCCGTTTTGTGTGTTGCATGGAATTTATACTTTGCTTCAAGGTCCCTGTTCATTAGATGTACCAAGGAAAACTGAGGACTCATATCTGCACTTGATATTAGCTTCAAAGAAGTGCTATATAAAAAGTAGAACATACATATTTATTTAAAACACATTTCTAAACAAAATAATTTATAATATAACAAGGTCACCAGCATCACGGCAAATGTAATTTGTATTCTTTTCAATTCTTTGCAATTCTAGTGAAATGAACATTGCAATAAAAGAGGAAACCTTAAAGCTGAATTTCTATAGATTTTATTAATAGTTTTATTGGACCAGCAGGCAGATATGCCATACCTATGGGATCCCTGTGGAAGTTGGAAATCAGTGTAGTAGTCTCCACTACTACAGTGATTCTCACTGTCTTCCCTTGGACAGCAGCCCAATCAGAGAATGCCTTGCATTTATTGGAAAAAATTGGATTGGCACAGGACCTGGAAGACAGTGTCAATAACTGTAGTAGTGGAGACTTCTACAATGTTTTTCAGCTTTCACAGGGGCCCCACAAATGTAGAATATGTGTACTTACATTGGTCCAAGTTGGACCAAGCAGGCAAATCTCTGTGTTACGATGCAGAAGTTGCTTGGCGTGGAACCCGGAAGATAATGGCAAACAGTGTAGTGGAGTCAACTACAGTGATTTCCAGCTTCCAAAGAGACCCCACAGATAGAGAATATGGAAAATTACACTGGTCCAAGATATGCCAATGCAACTATGCAAAAAATCAATACCTGAAACTCAGCTGTAAATCATTGCAAGGTGACAGTGTCCACCAACACATTAATGCTACACTTAACATATAATCCTTCTGGGCAAATTATTCACGGTTTCCCCATACTACTAGCAATTATCACTTGGATTTGCATTTGAAAGACTCACATTTCTTCATTCACTATGGACTATCTGTGATTGTCACATTTGTTTTACAGTTTTTCTCACCTAGGTATTACTAATATCATGTGTCTCTAAATTTATATTTAGATTTTCATAGCGCTGCACTTTTTAGGTGTTTAAATACTGTAGTGGCTGACTTTTAATTTTAGGACACTTATCTGTCCATCAATCCCACAATGTCGGCACCCCAGCCAATTTTTCAATTGGCTCTAAGGTGGTGCTGCCGCCGCCATCCTGACTATGGGAAAGCCCGGTGGCTGTGAAAGGAGAAGGGGTGCTGAAATTCACAGGGACCTCGCCATAACAAGGTCTCCAGGAAGTGGGGATGGGTGCCTGTCAAAAACAGGTACCCGCTCCCCCCTCCTCCCCCTCAAAAGGTGCCAAATGTGGCAGGGGAGAGGGGAGGAAGCAAACAAGCGGAGGTACCCTTTTTGGGTTGAGCTCCGCTTTAAGTATAACTAAAGGCAAAACTTTTTTTTTGTTTGATTTGGATGGAGTGGAGAGGGATTAGAATGCTTTTCAGTCTTTATTACTGTCTGTGACCCTGTTAGGGAGATTTATCCTCTCTATTTGTCCTGTTTACCATTGTCATTGAAAAATAAATTAAAAGAAAATCCCACATTTTGGGTTGTTCCCAGAAAAGTAATAGAGGGGAAATCTTTTCTTTTACAAAAGGTTTTTTTTGCAAAGTAATTTGAACAGACAAAGTAGGTAAACAATGAGATGGCTACACATCATATATGACGGATCTGGGGAAAAATCCCAACAAAGGGAGAAAACAAGAGAATTCCAGAGTCTTTGAGGTTACCTTAGCATCACAACTAAGGTCCTTGAGTCTCTGGTTTAGAAGGCTTGAGTTTCCGGGTCGTGCCATATGGTGGGTCAAAACAGCACAAACCGTGCCTCATGTTGAGGATCCCCAAAGCATTAAAACATAAAGATTGGACATCTGTATAGGTGAGTACATCCTACATTATCAGGGGGATGCAGTCACTGTAACCATCCACATCTAAACCATGCCCTGCAGCGTGGAGGGCTTTAGATAGATAATAAAGGAAAAGGAACTGGAAAATAGGATAGAAATGAGAGGAGAAAGGGGGAGAGAGAGAAAAAAAAGGGAGAGAAGAAGAAAACCAGAAGGAAAAAAGGGGGAAAGGGGAGTCCTAAGGGGTAAGCACAAGAAAGTCATCAAATTAAAAGCTGATTATCAAATCTGGAGGGTTTGGTATATGCAATCCATGGTTGCCAGACCTTGAGAAATGTATCATGTGTATCTGAAGCTAATGCTGTCAACTTTTTGGCCATGATATTACTCATAGGATTATTTACTGTTTCAAAGCTAATTACAGAAGTTTTCCAGGCCCTCGCAATAGTCATTTTAGTTGCAGTAAAAAGATGCAAAGCCAATTGGTGTTTCAGATGGAGCAGTTCTACAATCGGCTTATAGAGAAGGGCCTTGTAAGAGTCCCTTTTAATGTTGGTGTGGAATATGTTATGGAGAAGGGTATATACTCTGACCCATAGTCTGCATACCTTGGGACAAGACCACCAAATGTATGCCATGGTGCCTTCCTGGGAACATCCCCGGAAACAAAAAGGGGAATAGGATGGAATAAATTGTGCCAGCCTAGCCCACGCATAGTACCATCTATACAGCACTTTATAAGCATTCTCCAATATGAGAACATTCTTAGAGCTTTTTAAGAGTGTAATTGTCATGATCTGCCAGTCCTCTGGATCCAACTTTTTCCGTAAGTCTGTTTCCCATTGCAAGTGATAGGGTCGCACTGGGAGTCTTCAAGAGATGATGAATGATGGATAAACCAGTGATATCAAACCCGGAGAATGGGGTGGGGCCCTACAGAGGCTTTTGAAAGGGGTTAACTTGTATGGAGTCGGTCAGGATTTAATAAGTTGCTGCAGAAAATGCCTGAGTTGTAGATAACTGTAATATTCACAGAGAGGAATATCATAGGAGGACCTAAGGGCCTTAAATGTCATAATTCTCATGGGGGTGAACAGAGAATTAATATCAACAAATCCATTCAATCACAATCAATCACATCAATCCACCAGGAAAATTGTTTAGGGTTTCCACAACTAGGGGGGAATAGAGGGCAATGAGTAAGGCGGAGTAAGGGCAGATGGGGGGAGATCAGACCCGCTAAAAATTTGACTGAATCCCAAAGACGAAGAGAGTGCATTTTACAGGGCCCTAGTGTTTTTGGGTGGTGTCTAGGAGGGAGCCAAGGTAAGGAGGAAATTGGAATAAGGTGAGAATCCACAAGATCATTGGTAGCCCCCAGTGGCAATTGATACGTTTCGTGGAGATGAGATAATGGGGCAATATTGGCAGCCATATAGTAAACTTGCAAATTAGTGACTGAGAAACCACCATTGATCCTGCGGGCATATAGGACCTGTTTATTGGTTCGGAGATGGGTGGAACCCCAAATTAATTTCAAGAGTTTGCATTGGTGAATATGTATAATTTGTGGGGGGATCGTGACCGGCAGTACCCGAAAAAAGCATTTCAGTTTCGGGAGGTAGGATATGCGAACCGCTGCGATCCTACCAAACCAGGACATCAGGAAGTGAGACCAAGAAGAGAGCATATCGGTTAATTTTTTAAAAAGAGGTGGGAAGTTGGCCTGGTATAATCCATCATGCCTGGGGGTGAGCCAGATACCCAAATAGGGCAAAGAAGGAAGCCATTGAAACAGGAAGGCCTCTTTCAAGGCAGCCAGTTTAGAAGGTGGGATGTTTACCGACATTGCTTTGGACTTGGTAGGATTAACATATACACCTGAAAGGAACGCAAAGGTATCTAGAAGAGAAAACAGGTTAGGCAAAGAGACTCTAGAGGATGTTAGGGTCTTAGGGACATCAAGATATCGTCCGTGAATAAAGAAATCTTATGAGCGGATCCCACAATGAGGGGAAAACTTTTAAAAGGGACAATAGTTCCGGTGACCTGGGGGTCCCCAAGGAATTCCTTTATAAAACCCTTTGTTTTGCCTATACTTCTATTATAATGATATTTAGACCTCATGCACACTGGACATTTTTGTAGCTGCTTCTAGGAGAGTCAGGGATTTTTATTTTCCTGCCTCCAAACTCCCCTGCAAATTTTTTTGGGAATTGAGCATTGCACCCATTCGAACAGTACCATTGCCGGCAATAGGCTTTGATTTGACATACGATTGGAAATGTCAAATCTCATGTCAAATCTGCCCGATGTGAACAGGGACTGAGTGGCAAATCTTGATTTAACAAGCTGAAGTTAGAAGCGGATTGGTTACTATGCACAGCTGCACCAAATTCTGTGTTACATCAGTTTTAGTAAATCTACCCCTCAGAGTCCGTTTGCAGAAAACAGAACCTGTATTCAAAGATTTTGGTCGGCAATTCTCAACAAGCCTGTCGGAAAAGCACCCAACGGGGAATATTCACAGGATGTGACAGCGATGTGTAATGTAGCAGGTCTTGGATGTGACAACAGTGTCTGTCTTGAGGGGTGGAATGCAGCCTGGTCAGTCCAAACCAAATTAGAAGTTCTCCAAGAAGGATGGTCCCTATCTTTTCCCTACTTGTTTGGAATCTCTTCCTCCCGCTAAACACTTTCCCTAACAGACCTGTCCCCTACACTAAATGTCTTAAATAGACTCTGCATGACCAAAGATATATATAGATATAATATATGTATACATATATCTATATTAATAAAACCCATGTGTCCCTGCGTCCGCTTTCCGTGTGTCCATGATATTGCACTACTGCGCATGTGCTGAACGAACAGCCGTTGGGACGCAGAGAATACAGCCGCGGGAAAATTGCTGTCACGGACGAACCAAAGGTGCTGGACACTCCCCTACAGCTGAGAAAAATTTCGGGGTTCGGGGATGAAAGGGCGCGGAACAGTGACCCCGAGAACCGGGCCTCCCCCCGCCATAGACTCCAATGTTAAACCTGGTCACCTCGGGGTTAGGTCATGGCCTGGTTCTCGGGGTCACTGCTCCGCGCCCTTACATCCCCGAACCCCGAAATTTTTCTCAGCTGTAGGGGAGTGTCTTGGCCACCTGCGGTACAATTTTGGGGTCTCCAGCACCTTTGACAGCAATTTTCCCGGGAGGGAGGTGGTGGTGTATTTGGGTGTCTTTTCCTAAATTATCCACTGTTCTGTGTGTGTCAGGAGCTCCCCTCCTCTCTGATTTCCTGCCCTCACATCTCCCCTCCCCCACACCAATCTCCAACCCGACATTTATCGTTCAATCCCCCCATACACTACAATCCCCTCCCCTCCATACAATACATTCCCCTGCCTCCCCCATACACTACAATCCCCTCCCCCATACACTACAATCCCCTCCCTCATACAATACAATCCCCTCCCCCCATACACTACAATCCCCTCCCTCCCCCCACACTACAATCCCCTCCCTCCCCCCACACTACAATCCTCTCCCTCCCTCCCCCCACACTACAATCCCCTCTCTTCCCCATACACTACAATTCCCTCCCTTCCCCAACACACTACAATCCCCTCCCTCCCCCCCACTACAATACCCTCCCTCCCCCTCACGCTTCAATCCCCTCTTTCCCCCATACACTGCAGAACCCCTCCCCCATACACTATAACCCCCCCCCCCCATACACTACAATCCCCTCTGTCCCCCCATACACTACAATCCCCTCCCTCCCCCCATACACTACAATCCTCTCCCTCCCCCCCACACTACAATCCCCTCCCTTCCCGATACACTACAATACCCTCCCTTCCCTAACACACTCTGTCTTGGCCACCTGCGGTACAATTTTGGGGTCTCCAGCACCTTTGGTTCGCCCGTGACAGCAATTTTCCCGGGAGGGAGGTGGTGGTGTATTTGGGTGTCTTTTCCTATTAACTGATCCACTGTTCTGTGTGTGTCAGGAGCTCCCCTCCTCTCTGATTTCCTGCCCTCACATCTCCCCTCCCCCACACCAATCTCCAACCCGACATTTATCGTACAATCCCCTCCCCTCCATACATTACAATCCCCTCCCCCATACACTACAATCCCCTCCCTCATACACTACAATCCCCTCCCTCCCCCATACACTACAATCCCCTCCCCTCCATACAATACAATCCCCTCCCTCCCCCATACACTACAATCCCCTCCCTCCCCCACACACTACAATCCCCTCCCTCCCCCATACACTACAATTCCCTCCCCTCCATACAATACAATCCCCTCCCTCCCCCATACACTACGACCCCTACGATCCCCTCCCTCCCCCATACACTACAATCCCCTCCCTCCCCCATACACTACAATCCCCTCCCTCCCTCATACACTACAATCCCCTCCCCCATACACTACAATCTCCTCCCTCATACACTACAATCCCCTCCCCCATACACTACAATCCCCTCCCTCCCTCATACACTACAATCCCCTCCCCCATACACTACAATCCCCTCCCTCATACACTACAATCCCCTCCCCCCATACACTACAATCCCCTCTACCCCCCCCCCCCACACTACAATCCCCTCCCTCCCCCATACACTACAATCCCCTCCCTCCCCCCACACTACAATCCCTCCCCCCCAACACTACAATCCTCTCCCTCCCTCCCCCCACACTACAATCCCCTCCCTTCCCCAACACACTACAATCCCCTCCCTCCCCCCCACTACAATACCCTCCCTCCCCCTCACGCTTCAATCCCCTCTCTCCGCCATACACTGTAGAACCCCTCCCCCATACACTATAACCCCCCCCCCCCATACACTATAATCCCCTCTGTCCCCCCATACACTACAATCCCATCCCCCCCATACACTACAATCCTCTCCCTCCCCCCCACACTACAATCCCCTCCCTCCCCGATACACTACAATCCCCTCACTTCCCCAACACACTCTGTCTTGGCCACCTGCGGTATAATTTTGGGGTCTCCAGCACCTTTGGTTCGCCCGTGATAGCAATTTTCCCGGGAGGGAGGTGGTGGTGTATTTGGGTGTCTTTTCCTATTAAATTATCCACTGTTCTGTGTGTGTCAGGAGCTCCCCTCCTCTCTTATTTCCTGCCCTCACATCTCCCCTCCCCCACACCAATCTCCAACCCGACATTTATCGTTCAATCCCCCCCCCCATACACTACAATCCCCTCCCCTCCATACAATACAATCCCCTCCCTCCCCCATACACTACAATCCCCTCCCTCCCCCATACACTACAATCCCCTCCCTCCCCCATACACTACGACCCCTACGATCCCCTCCCTCCCCCATACACTACAATCCCCTCCCTCCCCCATACACTACAATCCCCTCCCTCCCTCATACACTACAATCCCCTCCCCCATACACTACAATCTCCTCCCTCATACACTACAATCCCCTCCCCCATACACTACAATCCCCTCCCTCCCTCATACACTACAATCCCCTCCCCCATACACTACAATCCCCTCCCTCATACACTACAATCCCCTCCCCCCATACACTACAATCCCCTCTACCCCCCCCCACACTACAATCCCCTCCCTCCCCCATACACTACAATCCCCTCTCTCCCCCCACACTACAATCCCTCCCCCCCCCCACACTACAATCCTCTCCCTCCCTCCCCCCACACTACAATCCCCTCCCTTCCCCAACACACTACAATCCCCTCCCTCCCCCCCACTACAATACCCTCCCTCCCCCTCACGCTTCAATCCCCTCTCTCCGCCATACACTGTAGAACCCCTCCCCCATACACTATAACCCCCCCCCCCATACACTATAATCCCCTCTGTCCCCCCATACACTACAATCCCATCCCCCCCATACACTACAATCCTCTCCCTCCCCCCCACACTACAATCCCCTCCCTCCCCGATACACTACAATCCCCTCACTTCCCCAACACACTCTGTCTTGGCCACCTGCGGTATAATTTTGGGGTCTCCAGCACCTTTGGTTCGCCCGTGATAGCAATTTTCCCGGGAGGGAGGTGGTGGTGTATTTGGGTGTCTTTTCCTATTAAATTATCCACTGTTCTGTGTGTGTCAGGAGCTCCCCTCCTCTCTGATTTCCTGCCCTCACATCTCCCCTCCCCCACACCAATCTCCAACCCGACATTTATCGTTCAATCCCCCCCCCCCATACACTACAATCCCCTCCCCTCCCCTCCATACAATACAATCCCCTCCCTCCCCCATACACTACAATCCCCTCCCTCCCCCATACACTACAATCCCCTCCCTCCCCCATAGACTACAATCCCATCCATACAATACAATCCCCTCCCTCCCCCATACACTACAATCCCCTCCTTCCCCTATACACTACAATCCCCTCCCTCCCCCATACACTACAATCCCCTCCCCCCATACACTACAATCCCCTCTACCCCCCCACACTACAATCCCCTCCCTCCCCCATACACTACAACCCCCTCCCTCCCCCATACACTACAATCCCCTCCCCTCCATACAATACAATCCCCTCCCTCCCCCATACACTACAATCCCCTCCCTCCCCCATACACTACAATCCCCTCCCTCCCTCATACACTACAATCCCCTCCCTCCTTCATACACTACAATCCCCTCCCCCATACACTACAATCCCCTCTACCCCCCCACTACAATCCCCTCCCTCCCCCATACACTACAATCCCCTCCCTCCCCCATACACTACAATCCCCTCCCTCCCCCCACACTACAATCCCCTCCCTCCCCACACACTACAATCCTCTCCCTCCCTCCCCCCACACTACAATCCCCTCCCTTCCCCATACACTACAATCCCCTCACTTCCCCAACACACTACAATCCCCTCCCTCCCCCCACTACAATACCCTCCCTCCCCCTCACGCTTCAATCCCCTCTCTCCCCCATACACTGTAGAACCCCTACCCCATACACTGCAGAACCCCTCCCCTATACACTATAATCTCCCCCCCCCCCATACACTACAATCCCCTCTGTCCCCCCATACACTACAATCCCCTCCCTCCTCCATACACTACAATCCCCTCCCCCCATACACTACAATCCTCTACATCCCCCCCACACTACAATCCCCTCCCTCACCGATACACTACAATCCCCTCCCTTCCCCAAAACACTACAATCCCCTCCCCATACACTACAATCCCCTCCCTTCCCAAACACACTACAATCCCCTCCCCCCCAACACACTACAATCCCCTCCCTCCCCCCACTACAATCCCCTCCCCCCATGCTACAATCCTCTCCCTCCCCATACACTGTAGAGCCCCTCCCCCATACACTGTAGAGCCCCTCCCCCATACACTATAATAACCCCCCATTCACTACAATCCCCTCCATCCCCCCCATATACTACAATCCCCTCCCTCCCCCATACACTACAGTCCCCTCCCCCCCATACACTACAATCCCCTCCCTCGGCCCCATACACTACAATCCCCTCCCTTGGCCCCATACACTACAATCCCCTCCCTCCCCCCACACTTCAATCCCCTCCCTCCCCCCACTACAATCCCCTCCCTTCCCCATACACTACAATCCCCTCCCTCCCCATACACTACAATCCCCTCCCCATACACTACAATCCCCTCCCTTCCCCAACACACTACAATCCCCTCCTCCCAACACACTACAATCCCCTCCCTCCCCCCACCCATGCTTCAATCCCCTCCCTCCCCCATACACTGTAGAACCCATCCCCCCATGCGCTGTAGAACCCCTCCCCCATACACTATAATCTCCCCCCCCCATACACTACAATCCCCTCCCTCCCCCATACACTACAATCCCCCCCACACACTACAGTCCCCTCTCTCCCCCCACACACTACAATCCCCTCCCTCCCCCACACACTACAATCCCCTCCCTCCCCCATACACTACAATCCCCTCCCTCCCCATACACTATAATCCCCTCCCCCCATACACTATAATCCCCTCCCCCCCATACACTACAATCCCCTCCCCCCCATACACTACAATTCCCTCTCTCCCCCCCTCATACACTACAATCCCCTCCCTCTCCCCACACTACAATCCCCTCCCTCCCCCCAACACTACAATCCCCTCCCTCTCCCCACACTACAATCCCCTCCCTTCCCCATACACTACAATCCCCTCCCCATACACTACAATCCCCTCCCTTCCCAAACACACTACAATCCCCTCCCCCAACACACTACAATCCCCTCCCTCCCCCCACTACAATCCCCTCCCTCTCCCCACCCACGCTTCAATCCCCTCCCTCCCCCATACACTGTAGAACCCATCCCCCCATGCACTGTAGAACCCCTCCCCCATACACTATAATCTCCCCCCCCCCATACACTACAATCCCCTCTGCCCCCCCATACACTACAATCCCCTCCCTCCCCCATACACTACAATCCCCTCCCCCCATACACTACAATCCCCTCCCTCCCCCCACACTACAATCCCCTCCCTCCCCCATACACTACAATCCCCTCCCCTCCCCATACACTACAATCCCCTCTCTTCCCCAACACACTACAATCCCCTCCCCCCAACACACTACAATCCCCTCCCCCCCCCATATATATAGCTCCTTCTGTTCTAAGTATACTAAAAAAAAAAAAAAATATATATATAGCTCCTTCTGTTCTAAGTATACTAAATAATCTATACATATAAAGTACAAGTGTCTCTGTGTCCAGTCCCTGTGTGCGGTGGGATTGCGCTACTGCGCATGTGCCCCACGGACAGCCGTTGGGACTTGGAGCGCAGAGACTTCGGGCAGTCGGGCAAAACTGTTGCTGCGGTTGGTGTGCGCAGGCGCACGGCGGGTGCGCACTCGCGTGGACTTACTGCTAAGTCTGTTTTTACAAATGTTTGACCACATATGTTCTAGCGCCCGTTAATTTAACGGGCTTAATGTCTAGTATATATATATATATATATATATATATATATATATATATATATATATATATATATTAATAAATGTATATATATATATATATATATATATATATATATATATATATATATATATATATATATTTTTTTTTTTTTTTTATAGCAGCTCCACCCCTATGCCATTTTAGCCATTCTTGTCTCTCCTAAGCCTGATGACCAAGGCCAGTGCATTATGGCTGAAAATAATTTGCCTGGATTAATTTGGTAAGAACCTCGGTCAGAATTTTTTGCATGTCTCTAAGATGAAAGTTTCATTTACCCCCTGTTTTGGTGATTCATTGTCACAATCTGATAAAAGATGTCATCAAGAAATGGGAAACCTCACAATTTAGGGTACAGTACACGCCTGACAGAGATTCTAACCATTTATTAGTTTATTGGCTGTATCTGACGTTTTAGTCCAAGAAACATTTTAATTGAACTTCAAGCGAGACAAGCATTTCTTACTAGGTGCTCTAAACTACATACCCAGGATTCAAACTTCTGAATAGCAGTTTGCATTTTGTGATCAGAGACAGAAGCAAAGGGCCGTGACTAGTTCTACACATGCCTACTAGTTTCACGGGATTACCTCTTTGTAGGAATATGCCCATTCTCCCTCAATGGCATCCACAGAGAAAACAATCCCCATTTGTACTAGTCCGGGCATAAAGTAACAACAACAATGCTTGCAAGGATATGTACAGTATGACATCTATGTGATGAAACGCGTAGGGCGGAGTTTTCCCAGCGTCAACGTCATTTCCGGTTAGGGGAGCTCAGTCCATGGAACACGGAAGTGTTCCGACGTTCCCTGCTGACAGTGATCATCCAAACTGTGAGTTATTCTGCAATAGTTTATTCTTACCACAACATACTACACTATGGGGCACCTTTTGTCTGTTGTTTGAGACTACTAGACCCGACGGACTTCTTGGAGGTCAAACATAGCCCACCCAGCTATGGACATCCAGGACGCCCAGGACCTATTGGAACCATAAACACCCGAGCTAGCAAAGACAAATTAAATAAGAGACCTAATCAGAGACTGCTTATAATTAGAGTATAATTGGTTGAAAAACCCAAATATAGGAATGTTTGGAACATAGTAACATAGTAGTACACTTAAGTTGGCCATAAATGAGTAGAAATTCGAGGGAAAATTCTTTGGAAAAGAATGTTCTAAGAAAGGTTGTTAGTTTTTCTAATCATTAGTTTAGAAAATCAATAGTCATTTTCGATCACAGTCACGAGAAATTTAACCACTTAAGCCCCGGAGGATTTTCCTGCTCAACGACCAGGGCCTATTTTGCGATTCGGCACTGCGTGACTTTAACAGACAATTACGCGGTCGTGCGACGCTGTACCCAAATGAAATTGACGTCCTTTTTTTCCCACAAACAGGGCTTTCTTTTGGTGGTATTTGATCACCTGTGCGATTTTTATTTTTTGCTCTGTAAACAAAAAAAGAGCGTCAATTTTGAAAAAATAACAATATTTTTCACATTTTTTTATACAAAAAAATTCCCCAAAAAAGAAATGTAAAAATCTAAATTTTTTAACATTTTAGGCCAATTTGTTTTCTGCTACATATTTTAGGTAAAAGAAATCGCAATAAGCGTATTTTGATTGGTTTGTGCAAAAGTTATTGCGTTTACTAACTAAGGTAAAGATTTATGTCATTTTTATTGTTTTTTTTTAACTAGTAATGGCGGCGATCTGCGATTTTTTTGTGGGACTGCGACATTGCGGCGGACAGATCGGACACCTGACTAACATTTTTGACACTTTTGGGGGTACCAGTGACATTACTACAGTAATCAGTGCTATACATATGGGGAAGGGGTTAACACTATTGGTGATCAAGGGTTAAGTGTCTCCCTAGGGGCGTGCTTCTAACTGTCAAGGGGCATAGCTTTTGATATAACCACAGAGACATACGATCCTACATAGCAGGATCGTATGATCTCTGCAGTTACACCAGGGAGAATGACAGGCGGCTTTGTTTACATTAGCCGCCTGCCTTTCCCCCTCTCCTGCGGGAGCTCACGAGTGACCAGTGGACATTGGAGCCGCCGGTCACTCGCGCGGGAATGCCCGTGAACGAGCGGGGGCGAGCAACGATTTATTTATTTTTTACTAGTAATGGGGGTGATCAGCGATTTTTCGCGGGACTGCGACATTGCAGCAGACAGATCGGACACCTAATTAACATTTTTGACACTTTTGGGGGGACCAGTGACATTACTACAGTTATCAATGCTAAAAAATATGCACTGTTACTGTACTAATGACACTGACATTGAAGGGGTTAACACCAGGGCCGATCAAAAGGTTAAATGTGTCCCTAGGGTGTGCTTTCTAACTGTGTGGGGAATGGCCTTGCTGGATGAACACAGAGACCTGTGTTCCTAAATAGCAGGAACACAGGATACCTGTGTTCATTACTGACAGAACAGTGGTCTGCCATGTTCACATCGGCAGATCGCTGTTCTTTCTCCACAGGAAGTGAGCGCGGGTGCCCGGCGTACATCGCGGCCACCGGACCCGCTGATTGGCTCCCTCTGTGGCCAATCCACGTGTGCGCCCCAACTAGCTGCCCTGGAAAACCACCTGCCACAGTATAAGTACGGCTACTGGTCGGCAAGTGGTTAAAAAAGTGATGGATATTTTCAATGAGCCCAATGAGATTTAAAAATTACAGTCACATGACTGAAAATAAGTATCCCTTTTTTTTGTATTGAAGTTATGTGAATTGAGAATTTATAAAGGAAAAAAACTGTGCAAATCCCATTAAGTGCCGGTTCACACATATGCAATGTCAGACGATTCGCAGCGCACTGCTCTGCAAATCACATGTGATGTCTGTGCGTTGCGAATTCAGCCATACAGATTGTATGGCTGAATTTGCATTGTATTCAGACCAAAGTCGCACAGGACCCTTTTTTTGGTCCGCACCAGAATCAGATCACTTGGGTGTTCACAACTATGCAATCCGATTTATGTCCGAATCAACAGTTCGTACTGCAATGTGCAAACTGACATGGGGGTTAACTTTGTATTGACACCCCCAGCGATTCGCATATGGCAGTGTGAACTGCCTGTGAGTCGAGTGCGATGCGGGAACCCGCAGTGGATTCGCAGGGTTCCTACATCGCATTAATGTGAACCGGCATTTACAACTTGGAACTTGACTAGGGTTCTTTATGACAGTGTAATTTGTTTGGGTCAGGGAAGACCCTGATCCTAGTTCAACAGAAATGATATCAATCAGTATATATATTGTGTATATATATGTATGAAAAGCAGAGATCTTTTGGACCCACTTACTAAGCCTTTAAAGTGGAGTTCCACCCTCAGAAACTTTTTTTTCAATAAAAATACCCCCGGGACAGTCAGGGCTAGTGCATTTCAGAATGGCTAGCCTCTGAACTGTCCCAGGTTGCACTTACCTTTTAGGAGAAATACTTACCTTGAAAGTGTCTTGTCCAGCGCTGCCATCTCAGGTGTGGGCAGCTGAAGCCAGGACATCCTCTTCGCGTCCTCTTCGGTCCCAGAATGCCCTGCATCGGCCCCGCTCTTCAGTTCCGGCGCAGGCGCGGCATCCCTGCACAGCTTCTGGGCATGCCCAGAAGCTGTTTAGCAGGGAATGACGCGTCTGCGCCGGAACTGACGAGCGGGGCCGATGTAGGCGCATTGATTTCTGGGAGCGATGACGTTCAGCTCCCAGGAGTCAATGCAAGCAGGAAGTGACGGCGGCAGCTGTGTCCGCAGAGGGAGGAAGAGGAAGTAACGTAAGTATATTTTCTTCAAAATCAAGGTAAGTAAACTAAAAAAAAAAAAATCGTGATTATCCAATTTTTTTTCAGGTTAAAGAAAGCAAGCGGATGGGCCAAAGTCGTTTTCGAGGTTGGAACTCCGCTTTAATAAATTTGTGAATACTATTGCTAACATTTAACTAGGCACAAATACTAGGATTCCCAGAACTTTAAAAGAGACATCCACTTGGCCTAACATTACATTATTCCATGAGCTACCCCACCCTGTGCTTACTATTAAATGCCAAAAATTGTGAAACAGTTAGAATCTATTCCTATTGACAAAATGCATCCAAAATCTGAATGTTAAGACAGTTCAGTGTTGTAGCTCTCAGCAAAAAAAATCTGAATAATTTAGGCACACCCACAATCTGTGGAAACGATAACATTCTTATTATATCCAGGACCCTAGCCATATGCTTCTGGATGCATCTTCCAAATGTAAAAATGCGAAGAAATTAGAAATATGAGGAAGATAGTTCTCCGGAAAGGAGGATGAATGAAGATATATCCCGGCTGCCTCCACTCATTGCCTACTACCCTAAGGCTGGCCATACATGTTCAATCTTCTTGAACAATTTTCCTTTAGATTTACCCTAACCACTTCCCGCAAACCAAGGTACCTTTACGTCGGTTTGCAGAAGTGGTTGTACCGGAATGACGCCTGCACCTGCAGGCATCAACCTGGTACCGTTTTTTAGAGCCGACGGTCGGCTTTCAAAAGATAAAAGCCGATGGGGCTCAGCAACCACTCGGCTGTTATCCCAGTTGGCAGAATGGGATATCCCCCCCTCCTCTCCCGCCGCCTTCCACAGCCCCTGGCTAGTTGTAGTCCGGAACTAAGCCGGATTCGGCTTTGATTGGGTCTCTGATCATGTAACCCGGAAGCGACGTCACAACATCAATTCCGGTTTACTCGGCTGCCAATGGCGCCGATTTAAAAAAACTGTCAGTATTCAAAAATGCAGATTTCAGCATTTTGAATACTTTGAAGTGCAGTGGAGGGGTCTGTGGTCTTTTTTTAGACCCCAGATCCCTCCATAAGGAGTACCTGTCACTGCCTATTACTGTCACAAGGGATGTTTACATTGCTTGTGACAGCATTAAAAGCGATTTGATTTTTTTTTTAACCACTTTAAGACCGGAAGGATTTGCCCCCTTAATGACCAGGCCCTATTTTGCGATTCAGCACTGCGTTACTTTAACGGACAATTGCGTGGTCGTGCAACACTGTACCCAAATAAAATTGATGTCCTTTTTTTCTCACAAATAGAGCTTTCTTTTGGTGGTATTTGATCCCCTGTGCGATTTTTATTTTTTGAGCTATAAACAAAAAAAGAGCGACAATTTTGAAAAAAAAAATATATATATTTTTCACATTCTACTATATGATATTCTCAAAAAAAAAAAAGTAAAAATCTAAATTTTTTTAACATTTTAGGCCATTTTGTTTTCTGCTACATATTTTTAGTAAAAAATCCCAATAAGCGTATTTTGGTTGGTTTGCGCAAAACTTATTGCGTCTAATAACTACGGGAAAGATTTATGTAATTTTTATTGTGTTTTTTTACTAGTAATGGCGGCGATCTGCGATTTTTTGCGGGACTGCGACATTGCGGCGGACAGATCGAAACCCTAACTGACATTTTTTACACTTTTGGGGGTACCAGTGACATTACTACAGTAATCAGTGCTAAAAATATGCACTGTTACTGTAATAATGACACTGGCAGGGAAGGGGTTAACAGTATAGGTGATCAAGGGGTTAAATGTGACCCTAGGGGAGTGATTCTAACTGTGGGGGGGGCGTGGATTCTGAGATAACCATAGAGACATGTGATCCTATATAGAAGGATCACATGAGCTCTGTGATCATTTTAGGGAGAAGAACGGTCTGCTGTGTTTACAACAGCCGACCGTCCTCTCTCAGCGGGGAGCAATCGCGGGTCTCAAGCGGCAATCGGAGCCGCCTGACACACGCATCGGCTTCCCCGCTGACGATCGGGGGCGCGCGCTCTCCCCCTAGCTACCACCAGGCGACCAATGTACTGATACGTGGTTTTGCCTGTAGGAGCCACTCTGCTGCTGTATATATATAGGAAGCGGTCGGCAAGTGGTTCCCTTGAGCTAGCGCGCGAAATAAAGCTGCGCCTGCAAATTAAAACAGTGTTCAAATCACACATGTGAGGTATTGACACAATCATCAGAGCGAGAACAATATTTCGAGAAAAAGACCTTCTCTGTTACTCTAAACTGGTAACTATTAACATTTTTTTAAACGGCGCCTATGGAGATTGTTAAGTAACGTAGTTTGTTGCACAATTTTAACCACTTGCCGACTGCCTAACGACTATTTACGTCGGCAGTCAGCCCCTCACAGGCAAAGTGACGTAGGTCTACGTTGCAAGCCTGTGAGGCTCTAGGGTGCCAGCGTGCGCCGCCGGAGGCACGCTCCCGCTCCCGCTCGCTCACGGACCCCCCGCGCGTGTGAGCGGGGGACCTGATGTCCGCCACTCACTCGCGATCGTTGGTTAAACCGGGAGAAAGGCAGGCGGCTAATGTAAACACAGCCGCCTGTCATTCTCCCCTGTGTAACAGCAGAGATCATACGGTCCTGCTATGTAGGACCGTAGATCTCTGCTGTTACATCACTAGCCACATTCAATCACAGTTAGAAGCACGCCCCTAGGGACACACTTAACCCCTCCTTCTCTAATAAAATTAACCCCTTCTCTGCCAGTGTAATTTTTACAGTAACAGTGCATATGTATAGCACTGATTACTGTAGTAATGTCACTGGTACCCCCAAAAGTGTCAAAAATGTCAGTCAAGGGTCCGATCTGTCCGCCGCAATGTCGCAGTCCCGCAAAAAAAAAAATCGCAGATCGCAGCCATTACTCGTTAAAAAAAAACAATAAAAATGACAAAAATCTTTCCCTTAGTTAGTAAACGCAATAACTTTTGCGCAAACCAATCAAAATACGCTTTTTGCAATTTTTTTTTACCAAACATATGTAGCAGAAAACAAATTGGCCTAAAATGTTAAAAAATTTGGATTTTTACATTTTTTTGGGGGGCATTTCATATAAAAAAATCTGAAAAATAAATTTTTATTTTTGCAAAATTGTCGCTCTTTTTTTGTTTATAGTGCATGATCAAAAAATTGCACAGGTGATCAAATACCACCAAAAGAAAGTTCTGTTTGTGGGAAAAAAAGGACGTCAATTTAATTTGGGTACAGCATCGCACGACCGTGCAATTGTCCGTTAAAGTCACACAGTGCCGAATCGCAAAATAGGCCCTGGTCAGGAAGGGGGTAAAATCTTCCGGGGCTTAAGTGGTTAAACCGTAACATGTTGGGTATCTATTTACTCGGCGTGACATCATCTTTCCACTATACAAAAACATTGGGCTTACTTACTGTAAGTGTACTGTAAGACTTACTGTTTATTTTTTTTTAAATTCAGTGAAATTTATTTTTTCCCAAAAAATTGCGTTTGAAAGACCGCGCAACAAAAATATTGCAACAACCGCCATTTTATTCTCCAGAGTCTTTGCTAAAAAAAAACATAAATATTTGGGGGTTCTAAGTAATTTTTTAACAAAAAATACAGATTTTAACTTGCAAACAAGTGTCAGAAATAGGCTTTGTCCTTAAGGCTTCTTTCACACGGTCCGCCTCCGCAGGCGGATCCGTGTTGCTCAGCGGGGATCGATCCGCGATCCCCGCTGAGCCGGGCGGATGACAGCTCCGTCTCCGCTTGCAGAGCGGAGAGGGAGGTGTCTCAGCACCCGCTGCCCTCTATGGGGGATCGGAGGAGAGCGGACCGCTTGTCCGCTCTCATCAGATCCGCTCCGCTCCGATTACTGAACGGATGGAAAAATAGGGTTTCCATCCGTCCAGATTTCAGCACAGGATCGGATGCGGATGGCAGCGGGTGTCAGCGGAGATTTCTCCGCTGACACCCGCTGCCCCATAGAGCTGCATGGAGGATGCGATCAGATCCGCCTAAAAAACTGACAGGCGGATCTGATAGGGCTCTTTCACACGGGCGGTCCGAAGTGGTGTAGTGCAAGGACCTACCTAATTAGATACAACTGAAAGTTGTTAGTTTGTTTGACCTCATATTATATGGTTTTTGGTAAATTAAAGGAAAATTGTACAAAAACATTGAACATGTATGGCCAGCCTAAGGTAAAGTCTAAATGCAAGAAAGTAAAAATTAGAGTTTTTGTGGTGCTGAAATATAAACTAAAAAAGACCACATTTTTAAAAAAAAAAATGATATGTCATACATTTAGACCAAAATGTATTCAGCCACATGTCTCGGGTAAATAAAATTAAAAAAGCAAATATTTATTGGTTTGCTCAAAAGTTATAACGTCTACAAACTATGGTACATTTACTTGAATTTACGCAGGTTTTAGTTTCTGACTGCCTATCTCATTTCTTGAAGTGCTAAAATGGCAGGGCAGTACAAATCCCTCCTAAATTACCTCTTTTTAGAAAGTAGACACCCCAAAGAATTTCTTGAGAGGCATGTTGAGCCTATTGAATATTTCATTTTTTTGTCACAAGTGACTGAAAAATGACAAAAAAATAAATAAATAATTTTACACAAAGTTATCACTGAAATGATATATTGCTCACACATGCCATGGGTATATGTGGAATTACACCACAAAATTCATTCTGCTGCTTCTCCTGAGTATGTAGATAACCCATGTGCGAAACTTTTTGGGAGCTTAGCCATATACAGGACCTCAAAATCCAATCAACCCCTTCAGAATTTCAAAGGGCGTAAATTGCTCATTTCACTTCCTCACTACCTATCACAGTTTCGAAGGCCATGAAATGTCAAGATAGCACAAAACCCTCCAAATGACGCTATTTTGGAAAGTAGACACTCCAAGCTATTTGCTGAGAGGCATGTTGATTCCATAGAATTTTTTATATTTTGCCACAAGTTTCGTGAAAATTACAAAAAATTTATGTTTTTTTTTTTACACAAAGTTGTAACTTAAATGATATATTGCTCACACATGCCCTGGGTATATGTGAAATTACACCCCAAAATTAATTTTTCTGCTTCTCCTGAGTAAGGAGATACCCCATGTGTGAGACTTTTTGGCGGTCTAGCCGTGTACAGGACCCCGAAAACCAATCACTGCCTTCAGCCTTTCTAAGGGCATACATTGTTGATTTCATTCCACACTACCTATTACAGTTCAGGAGATCTTAGCAAATACCTTGGGGTGTCTACTTTCTGAAAAGGGGTCATTTGGGGGGGGGGGGGTTCTGCAATCTTGGCGATTTATGGTTTCCAAAACTGGGATAGGTAGTGACGAGTGAAATCAACAATTTCTGCCCTTAGAAAGCTTAAAGGCAGTGATTGGTTTTCGGGGTCCTTTACGCAACTAGACTGCCAAAAAGTCTCACACATGGGGTATCTGTCCCCAGATAAGTAACAGAGGGTAAACCTTCCAATTGGGGCACTAGTTCTAGTGACCTGGGGGTCCCCATGGAATTTCCCTAATTTGCAGGCTATGGGACAGGAGGTGAAGGAAAATATCCACAATGAGACGCAGATGGAGAAAAAAAATTTGACGATTTATAACCCTCCCTTGCTTATCCAATATTTAAAAAAAAGGTTTTGCCAACAGTTCTACTTTGAGAACTGGCCTGGTTTTCTCTGTAGCTGGGGGTCACCACTGCCAAATGATGTTTACACCAGTCCATGACTCACTTGTTTAGACACATGTTTAGTTTACCCCAGTGGTGAAATCCTAGTAACAGAATTCTCTCCCTCAAATTTCTCCCTTGGAGAAATTTTAAATTTCTCAAATGCAAGGGACATGACTTACCTGTAAGGAGTTGTGTCCCATGCCTGACTGGCTGCTGCATAGTGTAGAAATCTTCTCCGCACTGCTACCAGGTTCTTCCCACTCCTAATCTTCAAGAACTAGTGGGATTAGCATTAGCTGCTGAGAGTGTGAAATGGTTGCTCAGCTCACCCTCATTCCTGCCTCCTGCATACATAGAGCAATCGTGAATGGAAAACAGGCAGATGGATGGCATTATGCAGCAGTCAGCCATACAAGGGACATACTTTATTAGAGGTAAGTTAAGTTCCTGGTGCTGCATAGCAAAAATAAAAACCTAAACTTCAGCTTTAAACTTAGGGAAGGGATACTGTCCCTTTAAACTTTGAAGGCTTACATGATGCACTGTGACTTTTACCAGCACTTATAACATATTGCATACACAGTTTATCAGAAGAGAATTAACTTGGTGAGTAAGTATATATATATATACAGTGGGTACGGAAAGTATTCAGACCCCCTTAAATTTTTCACTCTTTGTTATATTGCAGCCATTTGCTAAAATCATTTAAGTTCATTCTTCTTCCTCATGAATGTACACATAGCACCCCATACTGACAGAAAAACACAGAATTGTTGACATTGTTGCAGATTTATTAAAAAAGAAAAACTGAAATATCACATGGTCCTAAGTATTCAGACCCTTTGCTGTGACACTCATATATTTAACTCAGGTGTTTTCCATTTCTTCTGATCATCCTTGAGATGATTCTACACCTTCATTTGAGTCCAGCTGTGTTTGATTACACTGATTGGACTTGATTAGGAAAGCCACACACCTGTCTATATAAGACCTTCCAGATCACAATGCATGTCAGAGCAAATGAGAATCATGAGGTCAAAGGAACTGCCTGAAGAGCTCAGAGACAGAATTGTGGCAAGGCACAGATCTGGCCAAGGTTACAAAAATATTTCTGCTGCACGTAAGGTTCCTAAGAGCACAGTGGCCTCCATAATCCTCAAATGGAAGACGTTTGGGACGACCAGAACCCTTCCTAGAGCTGGCCCTCCGGCCAAACTGAGCTATCGGGGGAGAAGAGCCTTGGTGAGAGAGGTAAAGAAGAACCCAAAGATCACTGTGGCTGAGCTCCAGAGATGCAGTCAGGAGATGGGAGAAAGTTGTAGAAAGTCAACCATCACTGCAGCCCTCCACCAGTCGGGGCTTTATGGCAGAGTGGCCCGACGGAAGCCTCTCCTCAGTGTAAGACACATGAAAGCCCGCATGGAGTTTGCTAAAAAAACACCTGAAGGACTCCAAGATGATGAGAAATAAGATTCTCTGGTCTGATGAGACCAAAAAAGAACTTTTTGGCCTTAATTCTCAGCGGTATGTGTGGAGAAAACCAGGCACTGCTCATCACCGGTCCAATACAGTCCCAACAGTGAAGCATGGTGGTGGCAGCATCATGCTGCGGGGGTGTTTTTCAGCTGCAGGGACAGGACGACTGGTTGCAATCGAGGGAAAAATGAATGCGGCCAAGTACAGGGATATCCTGGACAAAAACCTTCTCCAGAGTGCTCTGGACCTCAGACTGGGCCGAAGGTTTACCTTCCAACAAGACAATGACCCTAAGCACACAGCTAAAATAACGAAGGAGTGGCTTCACAACAACTCCGTGACTGTTCTTGAATGGCCCAGCCAGAACCCTGACTTAAACCCAATTGAGCATCTCTGGAGAGACCTAAAAATGGCTGTCCACCAACGTTTACCATCCAACCTGACAGAACTGGAGAGGATCTGCAAGGAGGAATGGCAGAGGATCCCCAAATCCAGGTGTGAAAGACTTGTTGCATCTTTCCCAAAAAGACTCCTGGCTGTATTAAATCAAAAGGGGGCTTCTACTAAATACTGAGCAAAGGGTCTGAATACTTAGGACCATGTGATATTTCAGTTTTTCTTTTTTAATAAATCTGCAACAATGTCAACAATTTTGTGTTTTTCTGTCAGTATGGGGTGCTATGTGTACATTCATGAGGAAGAAGAATGAACTTAAATGATTTTAGCAAATGGCTGCAATATAACAAAGAGTGAAAAATTTAAGGGGGTCTGAATACTTTCCGTACCCACTCACAGCAAAAAAATACTGGCACCCATGATTTTTATAAATATTGCACCACTTTGCCCAAAAAACTGTTGCAATTACAAATGTTTAGGCATTCTCATGTTTATTTCTATTTTTTGTACTGGTATGACACAAACAAAGTGGAGAAACAAAAAGCCAAATCTGACAAATTCCATGCAAAATTCAAAGAATGGACTGCCCAAACTTATAGGCATCTTCTCAAAATTTTAAGAAATAATTGCATTCTAAGTTTGTGATGCTCCTGTAATTTGTAATTAAACTCACCTGTATCAATTAACAGGTGCTAAACATAAAGAAATCACCCAGCAACCAGTTAAAATGGTGAAAAAGTGACTCAACCTTTCTGTTGTAAGTCTTTGTGTGCCACACAGAGCATGGAGAAGAGAAAGAGCAGCAAAGAATTATCTGAGGATTACAAGTCCATCTCCAGAGATCTTAATATTCCTGTATTCACTGTGCACAACATTGTCAAGAAGTTTACAGCCCATGGCACTGTAGCTAATCTCCCTGGACGTGGACGAAAGAGAAAAATTGATCAAAGGTTGCAATGAAGGATTGTTCAAATGGTGGATAAAGAACCTCGATTAACTTCCAGACAAATTCAAGCTGTCCTTCAGGCACAGGGTACAATTGTGTCAGCTCACACTATACATCGCCATCTAAATGAAAAGAGACGCTATGGTAGGAGACCCAGCAGGACCCCACTGCTAACACAACCATAAAAAAGCCAGATTGGAATTTGCCAAAATTTACCTGAGGAAGCCAAATTCCTTTTGGGAGAATGTGCTGTGGACAGACGAAACAAAGTTGCAGCTTTTTGGTAAAGCCTGTCATTGTACTGTTTTCAGAAAAAGAAATGAGGCCTTAAACATGGTGGAGGTTCATTGATTTTTTTGGGGTTGCTTTGCTGCTTCAGGCACTAGATGTCTTGATCATGTGTATGGCATTATGAAATCTAAAGACTACCCAAGAATTCTGGGGCCCAGTGTCAGAAAGTTGGGTCTCCTCCAGAGGTCATGGGTCTTACAGCAGGACAATGACCCAAAGCACACGTCAAAAAGCACCCAGAAATGGTTTAAGACAGGCATGTCCAACCTGCGGCCCACTGCCCCCTGACAATCTTTATTTTTTTTTGCTGGGGAGGAAGAAAGTCGGGTCGGGGGCACGGCCACAGCAGCTTCCAACTAACTGTAGGCAGAGGCTGCCTCGGAAGGGATCATCCTCTAGTTGTGTTAAATTAGTGCTGGGGGGGGGGGCAGCAGCGCGGAAAGGGCGCGGCGGCGTTTTATTACTTATATACCTTAACTATAGTATATATTTTATATGTGGCCCGAGAAAATTTCTCTACACTCAATGTGGCCCAGAGAAGCCAAAAGGTTGGACACCCATGGTTTAAGACAAAGAGCTGGAGAGTACTAAACTGGCCAGCAATGAGTCCAGATTTAAATCCCATAAAGCACCTGTGGAGAGATCTCAATACAGCAATTGGGAAAATGAACCCTTACAATCGGAGAGACCTGGAGCAGTAAGCAAAAGAAGAGTTCCAGTAGAGAGGTGTAGGAAACTTATTGATGGTTACAGGAACTTTTGATTTCAGTTATTTTTTCCAAGGGGTGTGATACCAAATATAAATTGAGGGTGCCAATCATTTTGTCCAGTCCATTTATGGAGTTTTGTGTGAAATGTGTCAGATTTGGCATTTTGTTTGTCCACTTTTTTGTGTCATACTAATACAAACAAAAGAAATAAACAATTTTCTGGGTGAAGTGATGCATTATCTGACAGAAATACCGGCGTGCCAATATTTTTGGCCATGTGTATATATATATATATATATATATATATATATATATATATATATATTTACACAGTAGGCAAAATTTGCACATATACACACACTTTTTCTTCTTTTTCTCAGACCTATATGCTGTATGAGAAGTGGTAGATCACTTCTCTGACCTATTCACACACTGTATATGTATAAATGTCATCTGTTGAGCTTTTTTAACAATGGAGCTAAGAAGTCCAGACAAAACACAAGAAAATGAGCTAAGAGCGCCATCTGTTGGCTAGAAATATGAATAAATTTTGCTTTGCAATTATTCAGATTTAACTAAAGAAAGAAAAACCAAAAATATTTTTTTTGTCCTGACCAAAATAGCTATAGCAAGGAAATATATAAAATGCCACCATTCCTTCCATTCAAGTTCACCTACATTTTTTGATAGCAAACTTTAGCAGACTCCCTGTATCATGAGATTCGATTCATCCATCTAAGGTAGTCTAGTAGTAAAGATTTATGTCATTTGAATATATTACACCCAGTTTACTTCAAAAGTCATGCTTATTTTGAAATCAACCATAGAAACAAAAATGTTATAATTACCAATTAGTCATAGTAACTGTTATTGTAGGTTACATAACAAGCATATATCTGAGTAATGACTGTACCTTGCCATCTTTTAGTCATAGCCTGCTACTAAAGTAGATTTCCTGGTACCAAGGAGAATATTACATATAAGCACTAAATGATATGAGGAAAGGTGGTATGTGTATTTAAGAATTAGCCTGTCAAGTCCAATATGTATTGCAAAAGACAAAGACCTGAGTGCAAATATGCAAGGTAAACCCCTCTGGGACTTTAAAGAACAATAGATATAAAAAAACATATTTTTATTTCATTAAAGTTTAAAAAGACATATTAACATCACAGAACTGTAAATGGTATACAAACATATATAAAAATGGAACATCTGAGTACCCTTAACAGCAAAAGAAAATGGCAGAAAATGTGCTACCCGTTAAGAGCCATCGGGCTAGCCGCCATGAACTTTTATGTGAACACCTGACATGTTTCGGGCTATTGTAGTCCTTCTTCAGAGGTTTTTCAAATGGGTACTATTTTCTCTATTATATTAGTAAATACGGTCATGTGTTTTACATGTTTTTAGACCACTCTGCAGTGAGTTATTGCACAGACAGGGAGAGATGCTGGCTGCCATAGAAGGGGCAATAGTGGCTTGTGGGACCCTGGGCACCCTCCAAGAGTTGTGGGGCAGTTGTCCTAGGTGTGCACGCTAGCACGATGCTGCCCTGTGAGTTAGTGGAGCCAAATGCCAGAATTTATTCCTGCACTGAGCTCCAGAATTCAGCCCAGATTTGTGGTATGCTGGGATTTAAATCCAGTCTCAGGATGGACTGATGAATCCAGGACATTAAGGAGGTAAGTACTTGTCCTGTTTACCATTTTCACAGAAATGTTGGGTTTGTTTTGGTGACAACCAGGCATTCCCTCACCTTGGAGGATTTTCTCTCACTTCCTGTCTACCCAATGGGACACAGATGGCAAAAATAAGACTTATTGGGGTTATAACTTCTTTACTCTATCCAAAATTAAAAAAAAAAAAATGTTGTCTTTATTTCTAATTTAACCACTTACCCACTGGGCACTTAAACCCCCTTCCTAACCAGACCAATTTTCAGCTTTCAGTGTTCTCACATTTTGAATAACAATTACTCCGTCATGCAACGCTGTACCCATATTAAAGAGGAAGTAAACCCTCCTCTGACACTTGTACCTATAGGTAAGCCTATGATAAGGCTTACCTATAGGTACTGTAAATATTTCCTAAACATACGTTTAGGAGATATTTACCTTAGATGCATCCAGTGACATCACTAGCGCATGCACTCTGAAGGAACGGCCGCTGGTGCCGTTCCTTCAGAACTCCGTGCCGTGACCGTCGGCTCCCGCGTGACGTCACCGCGGCTCCGGACAATCAGATGGCCGGATGCCGCGATCCCGGAAGACGGGCGACTGGACATGTCGCCCGTCATACAGCTAAGCGGGCGGCACGGCGGGGGGCTCGTTCTAAGGTAAGTATTTCATAATGAGCTAGTATGCGATGCATACTAGCTCATTATGTGTTTGTCTTTCAGGGTGAAAAAGAAAAAAAAAGGGTTTACAACCTCTTTAAATTTTTGTCCATTTTGTCACACAAACAGAGCTTTCTTTTGGTGGCATTTAATCATCATTGGGTTTTTTATCATTGTCATTTATCATTATGAAATATCATTGTAGCACAATATTGTTTTACCTTGCAGGTTCCCAAAAAACAAACAAACACTTAAATAAACTAAATGCCATATAGTTAGGGGTTAACCTCTAATTTTAATGCTCTTCCAATTTGTCTTTCATACTTATTTTTCTTTGTCGCTGTTTTGTCATTGTTTTTTAAATCATAATGCTTTTATGACGTTTGCATCTTCAGAAGATATATTTGTAATCTATTTAAGCAACAAGGAAGTGCCTAAAATATATTTTGTTATGTAACAACTGATACATGCTTACACTTTAAATTCCAGCAATTATGAATCATCAATAAATGAATAGTTTACTGACATCTTCTAACTATGAAAAGGAAATAATACACATATTACACATAAGTATTCTCTCAGTAAACTATGACACAGCCAGAGTGATTTTTACCACGGGCAAAACAAGCAAATAAATTGTTTACCCAACTACAAATTTAGACAACACGTTTAAAGGGGCCTTTCCGCTTTTTATTTGACTAAATTTCATATCAGCATATATCACTGCATGCAGATGTGAAATCATCTAACATTGATAAACTACTTGCCTATTGGGCACTTTCACCACCTTGCTGCCCAGGCCAATTTTCAGCTTTCAGCAATGCTGTACCAAAATGAAATTTTTATCTTCTTTTTTTTACACAAATACAGCTTTCTTTTGGTGGTATTTAATCACTGTTGGGTTTTTATTTTTTACTAAAAAAACAAAAACAAACTGAAAATTAAAAAAAAAAAGTTTTTCTCTCAGTAAATTTTGTAAGTAAATAATTTTTCTCCTTCACTGATGTGCGCTGATGAGGTGCCACTTATGGGCACTGATGAGGCGGCCTTGAAGGGCATTAATTAGGTGGCACTGATGAGGAGGCACTAATATGCCCCACTGGTGGACACTATTAGGTGGCACTGATATGCAGCACTGATGAGCTCTGATAGGCGGCACTGATGGGCACTGATAGGCGGCACTGATGGGCACTGATATGTGACACTGATGGGCACTGGTGGGCACTAATGGGTGACACTGATGGGCACTGATATGTGGCTCTGATGGGTGGCACTGATGGGCATTGATGGGTGGCACTGATGGACACTGATGGGCGGCAAAGATGAGCAGGCACTGACGGGCACTGATTGGATTTACTAATGGACACTGATTGTGGTCACTGATTGAGGTCACTGATGGGTACTGTTGGTCAGTGCCCTGATTACCTGTCCTGGTCACCCCTTTAAGGAAGAGCCGCCGGCACTTCCGCATTAAAATGTGACCAGCTGTGATTGGATGGGTAAAGAGTCACGTCATTGGCACTTTACCAAGATCAGGGTCGTGCCGTGTCCTAGAAACACAGTGCGGCTGCAATCGCCACACTACACGCCCCCACGGGCGTGCGAAAGCGGTAATCTTGGGGCGCTGTCATATGACGTCGTCCCAGAACGAGAGCCTCACCACTCAGCAGTCATTTGATGGTGGGCGGGCAGCTAGTGGTTAACAAAGAAAATAAAATAAATAAAAAAAAAATTTTGTAATTTACTTACCTTTTTTGCATTCACTTCCTGGTTACCCTGAAGGCACTAGTTCACACACATTCACAAAGTGGCATCTTACCGCATCTGAGTATGCAGTAAGATTCCGCACAACGTTTTTCACAATGTTTTATGGCATTCACTAAAAAAAGCTACTAAAATACTGCATGAGTTATTTTAAGTCATATGGTATTTTAGTAGTGAGTCTGCGGTAATCACAGAGCGCCTGTGATCCTGCTATATAGAAACACAGGTCTCTGTGATCATTTCACAAGCCACGCCCCCCCCCACAGTTGGAAACACGCCCCTAGGTACACATTTAACCCCTTGATCACTTACTGCGTTAACCCCTTCCCTGACCAGAATCATTATTACAGTAACAGTGCATATTTTTAGCACTGATTACTGTAGTAATGTCACTGGTACCCCCAAAAGTGTCAAAAATGTCAGTCAAGGGTCCGATCTGTCCGCTGCAATGTTGCAGTCCCGCTAACAATCGCAGATCGTTGCCATTACTAGTAAAAAAAACAATATAAATGACATAAATCTTTGCCGTTGTTAGTAGACGCGATAACTTTTGCGCAAACCAATCAAAATACACCTTTTGTGATTTTTTTTTACCAAAAATATGTAGCAGAAAACAAATTGACCTACAATGTTAAAAAATTCTGATTTTTAAAAATTTTTTTGGGAATGTCATATAGCAGAATGTGAAAAATATTGTTTTTTTTTTTTTTTTCAGAATTGTCGCTATTTTTTTTATTTATAGCGCAAAAAATAAAAATCGCACAGGTGATCAAATACCACCAAAAGAAAGCTCCTTTTGGGGGGAAAAAAAGGACATCAATTTTATTTGGGTACAGCATCGCATGACCGTGTAATTGTTCGTTAAAATAATGCAGTGGCAAATCGCAAAATATGACCTGGTCATTAATGGGGAAAATCTTCCGGTCCAGAAGTGGTTAATGGTGACACGGGAGCAGGGACATCGGCTACACAGAGACAACCTGAAAAGGGATCCACAAGAAGAAAAGGAAGTGTGAACTAAAGTTAGTACTTGTTTATATACAATGTATTGTAAATCATTGACATTTTCTTCCAGGAGGTGGGGGAAGGTCCTCTTCAATGCCAAATATCTGGCCATGCTATGGATTTATTCCAAGAAGAGCTCATTTATTTCTTAAGTTCCAGAATGATGATTTTTAAAAAAATAACTGGCAGTTCATTAGAAATCATCACCCAAAAAAACAAAAAAAAAAACAAACCACCCATACAAAATGTAAAATATTTAAAATCAAGATTATCTTTTGTTCAGTCTAGTATACCAAGCATCCAGGTCGGTGTCCCTATAGGCTGTAGAGCTGTGGGAATGTCAGCATCCACCATTGTGATAGCAGCTTGAATGTCTTTCATTTTCAAGGAGGGGAGGGAACAAAAATGGCCTGTGATCTTGTGTCTTTTTCCAACCTAACTAACTATGTAACTATGTAACAAGTCCACCTGGCTTAACCAATAAAAAACAAAAAACAGTAAAGAAAGCACAACCATGCAATCCCATATACACAATCCTATACCCGCTGTTGATCCAGAGAAAGGCGAAAAACTGCAGCAAAGTATGATCCAATTTGCTACAGCAGGGGAAAAAAATTCCTTCCTGATCCCCCGAGAGGCAATCAAATATTGCCTGGATCAACATTACCTATAAATATTAGTACCGACTTACATTATTTACACCCAGGAAAGAATCCAGGCCTTTTTTAAAGCAATCTAGTGAGCTAGCCAGAACCACCTCTGGAGGGAGTCTATTCCACATTTTCACAGCTCTTACGGTGAAGAAACCTTTCCGTATTTGGAGATGAAATCTCTTTTCCTCTAGACGGAAAGAGTGCCCCCGTGTCCTCTGTGTTGACCTTAAATTGAATAACTCAACACCAAGTTCACTATATGGACCCCTTATGTATTTATACATGTTGGTCATATCCCCCCTCAATCTCCTCTTCTCAAGTGAGAATAAATTCAGTTCCTCTAATCTTTCCTTATAGCTGAGCTCCTCTATGCCTCTTATCAGTTTGGTTGTCCTTCTCTGCACTTTCTCCAGTTCCCCGATATCCTTTTTGAGACCTGGTGCCAAAAACTGAACTGTATATTCCAGATGAGGTCTTATTAATGATTTGTACAGGGGCAAAATTATATCTCTCTTTCTGGTCAGTGATGTATTTTGGCCTAGGCCAACAAGCCCCAGGCCTAGGGCAGCACTTTGCAGGGGGGCAGCAAAATAGCCACCCCCTCCTCCATCTGAGAGTCTTTTGGCCACTGGTTGCTAGAGCCGCCTGGTATCTAGCAACCAGTGATGTCACAGCTGTGACTCCCTAGTCCTGCCTATAATTCAAACTGGAGGAGGATTTACCTTCCTCCTCCTCCACGCCTAGTGCTCGTGGGGCCCCAAAGTGTCCCACCAGTCTGGTGACAGCGGGGTGCAGGGAATCGGAGCAAAATCCGCAAATCAGCCCCTGACAGCAGCCGCTGCGACATCTTCACACACCAAGCAGGCAGCCGGCTGACCCTGGAGGACCGAGAGCCCAGGAAGAAGAAGACCTCCACTGCCACGGCACCACCCTGACCTGAGCAGCAGTGGGGGCACGATCCCTGGCGCCTGCCAGAGCCTGCACTCCTTCTCAAACCTCCTCTCCGCTCCCAGCTAGGACATCAACAGGAAGACAAGCTGACCGAGGGCCCAGAGGACAAGGACAGGCGGGAGGTAGGTGCATCACACACACCTACCCAGAGACAGGGGGGCACAGGAGGGACTGCAGGCAGGGCTAGGAGGTCTCTCTCTCAATCTCAGGGATTCCTGCTGGAACTTGTATTCCTTCAATTTTGGAGGGAGTCACATCCGTTAAACAGGAAGGGGTGGGGCAAATTTACACAGGAGGGGAGGGGGGCACCCAATTTTAGTCTTGCCTAGGGCAGCACAAAACCAAAATACACCACTGTTTCTGGTGTTCATACCTCTCCTAATACCTACCTAAAAGGACTTTGCTTGCTTTGCAAACAGCAGCTTGGCATTGCATGCTATTATTAACCACTTCCCGCCCGCCCTATTACAAAATGACGGCGGGAATGAGTTATCCTGACCGGACGTCATATGACGGCGGCCAGGATAACAAGCTGCTGCGCGCTCCTGAGACAGCCGGTCACAATAATACTGCAGGAGCCGGCGGTTGAAGTGACAGGCTGCTGCGCGCTCCCGAGAGCGCGCACCGCAGCGATCGGGCATGTAATGTGTCCCTCGGACACAGCGCATACCCGATCAGGGTAAACAGCCAATAAAATTGGCTGTTTACCACGTGATCGGCTGTGTCCAATCACAGCCGGTCACAACAATAACAATGGAAAGCTGTTACTACTGATCTGAGCTGTTCTCCTCACACACACCGATCGTGTGAGGAGAATAGCAGAGATCAGTGATCAGTGAGTACATTTACTGTCTAATTTTAGTAAAAAGTGCACTACACAGGCCCCCCCCCCCCAATAAAGAGGACCTGTCACCAGTGTCACAGCCCATCTGGATCTGTCAGAACATCTGGATTTGTGGATCTGTCATCACATCTGGATCATCTGTCAGCACATCAAACAACCCGCCAGTACCCATCAGTACCACCAGTACCCGCCAGTACCCACCAGTACCCACCAGTACCGCCAATACCCACCAGTACCCACCAGTACCGCCAATACCGTCAATACCCACCAGTACCACCAATACCCACCAGTACCGCCAATACCCACCAGTACTGTCAGTACCGCCAGGACCCATCAGTACCGACAGTACCAATCAGTACCGACAGTACCAATCAGTACTGCCAGTATGGCCAAAAGGCTTTTCACAGCACAGGAGGCATTTGAAATAATAGCCGAGTCAGGTGATGAGAGCGACGGGGAGCTCGCATCATCCGATACTGGTTCGGAATATGAGCCAGTGGAGGATAGTGGATCGGACCTTGAATTCGAGGAGGAAACAGTCCGTCCTCCTAAAAGGATAAGGAGAGTAAGCCCAGAACACCATCCTTCAACTAGCAGCACCAACACTGCCGCAGCTAGACCCCAAGAAGAGGAGCCCAGTACCAGCACTGGAATAACTAGTGCAACCCGAAGAAACCGGGCCCAAACCCACCTTCCCGATGCCCTGGCAAACCCCGTATGGTTGCCTGCCAGCTCAGGAACAGCGATAATCCCCCCTTTCACCACACAGCCAGGTGTGCAGCCCAACACTTCAAATTTTTCCCTATTAGATTATTTTTATTTGTTTTTTCCCCAAGACTTGCTGGAGTACATTGTGGACCAAACCAACCTTTACGCAGATCAATTTGTTGCCTCCAACCCCGATTCTTCCTATGCCCGCATGTTCAATTGGCGCCGTCTTACAGTGGACGAATTTAAAATATTTTTGGGACTTACACTTAACATGGGGCTTTCTAAGAAAAATGAAGTCTATGCCTACTGGTCCAGCCACCCCATCCACCACATGCCTCTTTTTTCCGCTGTCATGTCCAGATCAAGGTATGACATGATCATGCGCTTCCTCCATTTCAGTGACAATTCACAGTGCCCTCCCCGAGATCATCCCAACCACGACAAATTATATAAATTGCGCCCCCTAATAAATTATTTTTTCCAAAAATTTGCGGAAGTGTATGTCCCAGACAAAAACATCTGTGTGGATGAATCCCTTATTCATTATACTGGCCGGCTGCACTTCAAGCAATATATCCCAAATAAGAGAGCCAGGTATGGGGTGAAAATGAACAAATTATGTGAGAGAGCCACTGGGTATGTCTATGCCTTTCGTGTCTATGAAGGCAAAGACTCCCATCTCCAGCCCCCCAAATGCCCAACATACTTCGGAACCAGTGGGAAAATTGTCTGGGACCTGGCATACCCCCTGTTCAAAAAAGGATACCATCTTTATGTGGATAATTATTACACCAGTCTTCCCCTTTTTCGTCACCTATACCTGGAAAAAACCCTGGCCTGTGGTACCAGCAGAAAAAATAGGAAGGGATTCCCACAACCTTTGGTCCAAAAAAATCTTCAACCGGGGGAAACCGCATTTATGAGGAATGAGGAAGTGTTGGCCATGAAGTGGAGGGACAAGAAAGATGTCTACATCTTGTCCACCATCCACAATGACACCGTGGTGGAGATTCCCCGAAGACGTGGCCCCATTACAAAGCCTGAATGCGTCCACGAATACAATTTGTTCATGGGGGGGTGGATTTAAATGACCAGATGCTGCAGCCCTATTTATCAACCAGAAGGTCCCGTTACTGGTACAAAAAAGTTGCATTTTACCTTTTTCATATGGCCATGTACAATTCCTTTGTCTGCCATCAAAAAACACCCGGAAACCCACACCTCCACTACCTCAAGTACATTGAAGAAATCATCACTGCCCTAATATACCAACAAGGATCGGCCCCAGCAAGCATTCGCTCGGATAGTGTGAGTAGACTTCACGAGCTACATTTTCCCTACAGAATCAGGAAGAAGGCGCCAAAAGAGATGTCGTGTGTGCAGCAGAAATGGAATTAAAAGAGACACTAGTTATCATTGTCCCGATTGTCCCTCCCAACCTGGCCTATGCATTGGAGATTGCTTCAAAATCTACCATACAGCCATAAGATTTTAGATCCCCTTAATTTTAAGACTGCCATTTCCCATTTTGAAATACCCGTCCAGATCACCATGCTACCATGTTTCTACATTACCAAACCCTGGCCTGTTTACCGACGATGCATTTGCCTGCCGTTTTAAAAACCAAGTTTCTGAAATCCATGTGTACTGACCTCAGCCTGTTTACCGATGATGCCTTTGCCTGCCGTTTTAAACCAAGTTTCTGACTTCCAAGTGTACCGACCCGGCCTGCTAATCAACCACGCTTTTTGCCTGCCACTTGGACTGATCTTTTGCCCTTCTACTTCAGTAGACAGGGGTCTCACATATATGTGAGGGGCTTCAGAAGAGAGTTAGGAGTATAGAAAAAACGTTTTTGGTTTTCTGTGTTCCCATAACAGAGTCTGGAGTCCGGAGGCTTCAAAGCGAGTTGGGTGGGAGAAGCCTCTACCCCTGTCCCCATTCTTTCCTGACAGAAGCCTAAGCGTGATGGTCCTTCCTGCTGCCTGGATCAATATTTTGGCTGTGTTGAACATATCGCTGCATATAATGACCCAGGACTTTATAGACCACATCTCTGCCTGCTACCTGGACCAATGCTTGGCTGTGCTGACACTATCCCTGCTTGCTGCCAGTAATGACTATGGACAGTATCCCTGCTTGCTGCCTGTAATGACTATGCACAGTACTCCTGCCTGCTGCCTGTAATGACTATGGACAGTATTTCTGCCTGCTGCCTGTCCGATTGCTTTTGCTGTCACGGACCACATCCCTGCCTTCAACCTGGATGCTCTCCTCTGTGGACCACTACTAAAACCACAGGTAATCTTTTGTTTACCCTTTGCTCAGCAGAATATATTTTGGGGTGTAATTGGTATGTACATGCTATGTGTTAGAAATATGAAGGGCCTTCAAAAATGTAATAGGTTGTCAGGAAATTAGATGTAAAATGCATGCTCCTAGAACGTCTGAAGGTGTCTACTTGGATGTTGGGTCTCGGTTTATGGCCAGGCGGTGTAAAAGTCCCACACATATGGTATCGCCATACTCAGGAAGAGTGGCAGAATGTATTTTGGGGTGTCATTTTTGCTATGTACATGCTATGTGTTAGAAATATCCTATAAATTGACAACTTTGTGTAAAAAAAAATAGGTTTTCATTTTTTTCCCACATTTTCCAAAAACTTGTGGAAGAAAATGACATGTTCAAAAGACTCACAATGCCTCATAGAATATACGTTGGAGTGTTTTCTTTCCAAAATGGGGTCATTTTGTGGGCAATTCCATTTTCTTGGTGCTCCAGGGCCTTCAAAAGTGTGATAGGTAGTCAGAAAATTATGTGTGTAATTTATGCTCCTAGAATGCCTGGCGGTGCTGCTTGGATGTTGAGTCTCTTTATGTGGCCAGGCTGTGTAAAAGTCTCACATATGTGGTATCGCCATACTCAGGAGGAGTGGCAGAGTGTATTTTGGGGTGTCATTTTTGCTATGTACATGCTATGTGTTAGAAATATCCTATAAATTGACAACTTTGTGTAAAAAAAATAGGTTTTCATTTTTTCCCACATTTTCCAAAAACTTGTGGAAAAAAATGACATGTTCAAAAGACTCACAATGCCTCATAGAATATACGTTGGACGGTTTTCTTTCCAAAATGGGGTCATTTTGTGGGCAATTCCATTGTCTTGGTGCTCCAGGGCCTTCAAAACTGTGATAGGTAGTCAGAAAATTATGTGTGTAATTTATGCTCCTAGAATGCCTGGCGGTGCTACTTGGATGTTGAGTCTCTTTATGTGGACAGGCTGAGTAAAAGTCTCACACATGTGGTATCGCCATACTCAGGAGGAGTGGCAGAATGTATTTTGGGGTGTCATTTTTGCTATGTGCATGCTATGTGTTAGAAATATCCTATAAATTGACAACTTTGTGTAAAAAAAATAGGTTTTCATTTTTTTCCCACATTTTCCAAAAACTTGTGGAAAAAAATGACATGTTCAAAAGACTCACAATGCCTCATAGAATATACGTTGGAGTGTTTTCTTTCCAAAATGGGGTCATTTTGTGGGCAATTTCATTGTCTTGGTGCTCCAGGGCCTTCAAAAGTGTGATAGGTAGTCAGAACATTATGTGTGTAATTTATGCTCCTAGAATGCCTGGCGGTGCTACTTGGATGTTGAGTTTCGTTATGTGGCCAGGCTGTGTAAAAGTCTCACATATGTGGTATCGCCATACTCAGGAGGAGTGGCAGAATGTATTTTGAGGTGTCATTTTTGCTATGTACATGCTATGTGTTAAAAATATCCTATAAATTGACAACTTTGTGTAAAAAAAAATAGGTTTTAATTTTTTTCCCACATTTTTCAAAAACTGGTGGAAAAAAATGACATGTTCAAAAGACTCACAATGCCTCATAGAATATACGTTGGAGTGTTTTCTTTCCAAAATGGGGTCATTTTGTGGGCAATTCCATTGTCCTGGCCAGTCAGGGCCTTCAAAAGTGTGATATGTAGTCAGAAAGTTATAAGTGTATTTATGCTCCTAGAACGCTTGAAGGAGCTCCCTGGACTTGGGTCTCTGTATGTGGCCAGGCTGTGTAAAAGTCTCACACATGTGGTATCGCCATACTCAGGAGGAGTGGCAGAATGTATTTTGGGGTGTCATTTTTGCTGTGTACATGCTAGGTGTTAGAAATTGTTTATAAATTGATAACTTTGTGGGAAAAAAAAGAAAAAACAATTTTTTTCTTAATTTTCCCAAGAATTGTGGGAAAAAATTAAAACTTCAAAAAACTCACCATGCCTCTTACTAAATACCTTGGACTGTCTACTCTCCAAAAATGGGTCATTTGGGGGTTATTTGTACTGTTCTGACATTTTAGGGCCTCAAGAAGGGAGATAGGCCGTTAGTACATCAGGTGTGATCAATTTTCAGGAATTGGTACCATAGCTTCTGGACTCAATAACTTTCACACAGACTAAATAATATACACTAATATGGGTTATTTTTTACTAGAGATAAGTAGCAGTATACATTTTGGCCAAAATGTATGAAGAAAAATAAATTTTTTGCAAAATGTTTTAATAGAAACTAAAAAAAAGTGTTTTTTTTTTCAAAATTTTTGCTCTTTTTTTGCTTATATCACAAAAAATAAAAAACCCAGTGTTGATCAAATACCACCAAAAGAAAGCTCTATTTGTGTGAAAAAATGATAAAAATTTTGTTTGGTTACAGTGTAGCATAACTGAGCAATTGTCTTTCAAAATGTGAGAGCGCTGAAAGCTGAAAATTGGTCTGAGCGGGAAGGTGTTTAACTGCCCTGTATTAAAGTGATTAAACTTATGATCTACCAGAACACCCAGATCCTTCTCCACTATGGATTCCCCAGTTCTACTCCACCTAGTATGTATGATGAATGTGTATTCTTAGCCACCAAGTGCATAACATTTATCAACATTAAACCTCATTTGCCACATAGTTGTCCAATGAAACAATGCATTGAGGTCAGCTTGTTAAACCAATGACAAGTGCCAAAGATCTAGGATGTTCCATATTGCCTACCAGACGTGAGCATCTTCATAGAGTACAACTATACCTGTTTGAAAGGACAAATTTATAGTGAAGTTGCCTTTAAGTGTTCCTTCACCTCTGTGGGAGAGCCACCTAATAAAATCTTTACCGTAAAGTGTGTTTGCACTTTTGCAGTAAAATTTGAGAAAACTCACTATGTTTGTTATGTGTTCCCATTCATACAGCAAACCTATAAAAACAAAAAACAAAAAAAAAAAAAAAACAATAAAAACCCCCCCAAAAAAAACAAATGTTAACATTTTAGATGTTTCATGTGTCATGATGTCTCATGACTGATTCTAAGAATTTCTGGTGAGTCTCGCAGTGGCTCTGTCCCCACACAGGTTGTATTAAAATACAATGCAGGAGGGTGGTTTATAATTTTTTTTTTTTTTAAGAAGGGGGAAAAAAATTGCAAATAAAAAAACAACAAAAAAAAAAAAAACCCCAAAAAACAAAACAATACAGCGTATACATTTGTGATACAAGTCATATTGTAATTGAATGTTATTAAAAATGACCTTTCCTTTTTAATCTGCAGCTCTGTAATTTTCTATAAAAGGCAATACAATATGGCTTCCTGGTGGTGTTCTGTACACAAAATGTATACAGAACGCCCCCTAAAAATTGAATTTCCTGCTTGTGTGATTGGCTAACTGACTTTGCCAGAAGTCTGCACTAAAATATAGGTTTAATTTTTGGCATCCCCTGCAACAAAAATGTCATTTTTGGTGAGATACTCCCAAAGAGAAATCACATTTAAAGGGATGCAGAGCCTGAAAGTTTACTCATTAGAGCCCTGCAGGTGCAGCAGCTGATTTATAATTATAAAAGCACTCCCATACAGATTCACATAGCACATGGATACAGACAAACCAACAGCTATTTCTTCAGACCAACAAAAGGTAAGGATCTGCATCTACAACAAAGTTTGTTAAAATCCTTGCAATGTACATAGATCCCCCGAAGGGAATGTTTTTTCTCAACAAAAGGGGAGTTACTCTTTAACCACTTGACGGCTGCCCACCGCAGATTTACTGCGGCAGGCAGCCGCTCCTGGGCAAACCGAAGTAATACTACGTCACTCGCTCAGAAAACTCTAGGGGGGAGCATGTGCCGCCAGCGGCGCACTCCCGCCCCCGCTCCTCAGCCGGGGAGCCAGTGTGTGTGACAGGCGGCTCTGATGGCTGCCAGCCAGTTGCGATCTCCCCCCGCTGACAGAGAAGGACAGACGGCTGATGTAAACACATCCGTCTGTCATTCCTGATCCTGCTATATAGGATCGCATGTCTCTGTGATGACTTCACAAGCCACGCCCCCCACAGTTAGAATCACACCCCTAGGGACACATTTAACCCCTTTATCACCCATACTGTTAACCCCTTCCCTTCCAGTGTCATTTTTACAGTAACAGTGCATATTTTTTAGCACTGATTACTGTAGTAATGTCACTGGTACCCCCAAAAGTGTCAAAAATGACATAAATCTTTCCCGTAGTTAGTAAACGCAATAACTTTTGCGCAAACCAATCAAAATACGCTTATTGCAATTTTTTTTTACCAAAAATATGTAGCAGAAAACAAATTGGCCTAAAATGTTAAAAAATTTTGATTTTTACATTTTTTTTTTGAGAATTTCATATAAAAGAATGTGAAAAATATTGTTATTTTTCAAAATTGTCGCTCTTTTTTTGTTTATAGCGCAAAAAATAAAAATCGCACAGGTGATCAAATACCACCAAAAGAAAGCTCTATTTGTGGGAAAAAAGGATGTCAATTTTGTTTGGGTACAGCATCGCACGACCGCGCAATTGTCCGTTAAAGTTATGCAGTGCCGAATTGCAAAATAGGGCCTGGTCATTGAGCAGCCAAATCTTCCGAGTTAAAGTGGTTACGTTTTGCTATGTTACTGGGAGCATATACCATATACCATATATAAAGTAGATGCTGTTCCAATTTGGCTGCAAAAGTGGAAATACACTTTTAGCCCTGCTTCCAAGATCTTCCCAGCCTTTGCAGAAAGAAGTCCCAGCCGCACCCAGCTCTTACTGCACAGACACGTTGTTTGGCTTTCATTCGTACTGGTGGAACTGTACTCCTCTGGAGGAGAATGGACTAGCTATAGGAATGAAGGGGCTGAGTGGTGTGCATATGCCGTAGGTGCAGGACGGGGCCTGTGCAGCAGCTGGCAGGGCCACATAGTAAAATTCTAGTGTAGGGCTGAAGGTAATTGCTTTGGTAGGTGGCTGCCACTTAAGGGGGTTGAGGGAACATTTAAAGGACAACCAAAAAAGTAAAGTTGTCCTTTAACCCCTTCACTCCTAAGGGTGAAACAAGTTTTAATGCCTAAGCACAATTTTGCAATTATGATATGTGTTAGTAAAACTGTACGTATCGTCAGAACTACTTTGTGTATTCAGGTGGATTACTTAGTTTTTTTTTTTTTTTTTTCCTAATTATCAAAGGAAAACTAAAAGTCATTTTTTTTTCGTAATACATTTCTTGCTAATATAATTTGCCACCAAAATAAATTTCCCTGCTCCAGACAATTGCAGCGATACCACATATATGTATGTTAGTTGTTTGTACCCGTAGTACAGCCCAGAAAAAATAGTGCACATTTTTTTTCTCCTGCCTACAACACACTGACACTAACTGACGCTGATACTAGTTTCGTTTTTTTTTTAATTCTACCACATATATGCAATGACAGACATTGCATGTGATTTGGAGCGCACTGCTCTGCGACGTCTGTGCGATGGGAATTCAGCCATACAGATTGTATGGCTGAATTCGCATCACATTTGGACACAACTCGCACAGGTCCCTTTTTTGGGTCCGCACCAGAATAGGATCGCATGGGTGTTCAGACCAATGCCACCCCATTCATGTCCGAACTGACAGTTTGCACTGTGATATGCAAACTGATCTGGGGGGGTCATTAACTTTGTATTGACACCCCCAGCGATTTGCATATGGCAGTGTGAACTGTCTGCGAGTTGAATGCGATGCAGGAACCCGCAGTGGATTTGCAGGGTTCCCGCATTGCATGTGTGTGAACCAGGACTTACTCTAAGACTAACCCTGGCAAACCTTCTTGTTATCTTATTATTTTTTTCTTTATTTTTTATTCGTTCTTCTTTATTTATTTTATTTATTTTTTTACACACTTTGTTTTGTTTACATTTTCCTCTCCTGCAAGGAGAGGAAGATACAATATATCTTACTTGTCATTCAGAAGAGGAAGTAAACACAGGGGCGGGCTCACAGTTACTGATCACTGTGATAGCCAATCAGAGGCTATCACAGCGATCAGGTGACCCGAACCAAGAGTCCAGGGTCCCAATCGTTAGTACCAGACCCAGGGCTCTCGATGAGAGCCAGATTAGGGTGCTGGGAGCCAGGTGTGCCTGGGCACACCCTAATCCCTATGTGCAGCGCAGCTTCCCCTTGCTGCCTGGGCCCCCCCTCCTCCCTTTTTAGGATGGAGAGTGGGGAAGGGGCCAGTAAATGCATTGATTATCAGGTCCTTCCTTTTCTGAATAAACACAATGAGTGATTGGTACTAATCAATCACTGTGTTCATTTATAACTGAAGCATAGTAAACTGTGTTTTACTATGCTTCAGTTTGTGAATGAACAGGAAGCTGCTCAGCACAGAGTGCTTCCCATTCATTCACTGTCCAGTGCAGCTGAGGCTGTACAGAAAGAGACTAGGGAATCTTTGTCTCAAAACTAAGAGAGTTTGAGCTTTGGGGTGCACACCCTAATGCCATAGGCTGCACACCCCTATGATCAGCAAATAGAGCTGTCTTTCACTATTTTCAGACATGCCAGAACACTTGCCTTCATATTTTTTTTTTTTTTTTTTTTTGTGATAGGAAAATTATGGAAACGAGGTAAATGTAGGATTTATAGAAATAATTTAATAGTCCTGAATTTAAAAACATATTAGCATTATTGCATTATGGGCAACAGGGAGAAAGTCTGAAATCAAAACCAGACAGAGGTTCTAACTACTTTTCAAGTAACCTTACCAAAAAGTTTTGGCCAGAGACATCAGGATGACAAATGGGTTTCACCAAAACTTACTGCCATAACATATTTATCCAGGTAAATCTACCAGCTCATACAAGTCATCTCAGAATGAAATCATGATTTCTCACCACTTTATCAATCAAAATAATGTAATTTGGGCTAACAAGTTTTCCTTCAATCTCTACCTTTGTTTCCTTAAAGCAGTAATAAACCCTTAGTGTTTTTTTTTTTTTTTTAACTTAGCTGAACATACTGAGCATAATAAAATGAAGATTCCCCAGTAAAAACATTGTTTACAATGAATGCTGCTGGCTCCTGCACACTCAGTGCTGCTTCTCTAAACTTCCAATCATCACAGGAAAGAGTTAACAGTGGACAATGCAGTTTGGGGTCAGCCTGTTAGCTTAGGGAAAAGAAGGGGGAGGAGGAGGAAGAAGGAGAGAGGAGCAGAGGAGTGCCTTGCCATCCAAGACCACAGGGATGTGTGTTTCTATTGATGCACACAGTGTAGGGAGATACAGCTCGAGTCCTCGCATGCAAGGATGGCTCAAAAAAATAGGATAAAATTGCTGTGCTATAATCATAATAAGTTAACATAAAATACTGGTATGAAAGGGTGTGAGCCCCTTAAAAGAAAAGCAGCTGACACAAAAAGACAAGAAAACAATATCTTCAGTGGAAATATAGGAAATGGTGTCGCGCTAATCCAAATATACAAATATTGCTGACAACAAGAGTCCCAAGTGCAATTGTAGAGTCCACATAAATCCAAAAATAGGGGGGTGCAAATAGGACAGTCCACCACCAAGCAGAATCACAAAATACTCTTACCAACTCGTTAGACCCCGCAGGGTCAAAAAATGCCCAGAATGTTGATAAGTCTGTGGCAGGCAGAAACCAATCTCATCTGTGCACCTCCTCCTATTAACGACCAAATTGGACTCCCAAAGGCTCCTTCATACACTCAGGAAACATAAATAGAAGATCCCCTCATAGTGTAGTATTTAAATCATTTATTGTGGAGATAAAATAAAGCAGCTTACATGTATGAGGCTCTTTGGTCAGCATTCAATGAATAAGCGTGTTGGTTTCCCACCAACAAGATAGCCGCCGCGTCTGCGCATGCGTCAAACCGTCAGCCAATCCCGATGCGTTTCGTCATACAATGACGTTGTCAGCCCCTGACGAAACGCGTAGGAGGAGCCTGCGGTGCGTCACGATGAGTCCACGAGGGAGACACGGCGGCCATTTTGTTGGCAGGAAGCAAGTTCCAGGGAAGCTCCGGTCCATGCTAACCATACATGCCTGATCATATACTACGAAATGTGATTTGCCCCCTTTTACCCTATATTTATTTAATAAAGTTGACTGTACAATATCACGCTATGGGAGCTGTCCCCTTCCTTTACATGTGACATCTTTTGATTGGGAGTGAAGCGATCAGTGAACATTCTGACACTTGTTAACCGGTGGATATCATACAGGCTAAATTTGATCTCTGTCGTGGGGGTCAAATTATTTTGGTAAGAGGCCAACTTATTTTGTGGTGGTTGTTCTCTTCACGCATGGTGATTTAAGTTTGAAGTGACCTGAGGAGCACCCTGTCTTTTCCTGCTTGGAATTTACACTATACAGATTTGGACTGTCTGTTTTTAAAGGACTGTGCAGTTCTTCTATTTTATTCAGCATTAGCGCTACACCTCTTTGTTTTTATTCTTCATGAGGATCTATTGTTCTAGTTCATAGATTATTGTGTTGGCAGCTCATTCATTTATCTATTTTGATTTGTATTTTTAATCCCAATGTTATGTGTGCGCAGCATATTCCACAAACCACAGGGAGAACATGCAAACTCCAGGCAGGTAGTGTCGTGGTTGGGATTCAAACCAGTGACCTTCTTGCTGCTAGGTGAAAGTGCTACAGCAGTGTAGTGGACAGCAGTCAAGCAGTACTCTGCAGTGTGGGACCCTACCCAGTAAAACAACACCTACCTGTAAGCAGGCTCAGTGTTAGACTGATAGCACTAAGAACTGCAGCAGAGACTAGTGCCTAATGTTGCCCCTCCCACCCAGTATTCTGTGCTAGCAATAAATAATATAAAGACAAATTCAGGTACTAGTTGAAGATAAAATAACAATCTAACAATCTTCCAATAAATGGAAAACTCTACTACTACTACTACTACTACTACTACTACTACTGAGATCTGTGCCATTTTGAAATCTGAAGTAATGTGTGGCAGTTCTGGTAGTGCTTGTTTTGTAGTAATGTGTGGCAGTTCTGGTAGTGCTTGTACTGTAGTAATGTATGGCAGATCTGGTAGTGCTTGTACTGTAGTAATGTGTGGCAGTTCTGGTAGTGCTTGTACTGTAGTAATGTGTGGCAGTTCTGGTAGTGCTTGTACTGTAGTAATGTGTGGCAGTTCTGGTAGTGCTTGTACTGTAGTAATGTGTGGCAGTTCTGGTAGTGCTTGTACTGTAGTAATGTGTGGCAGATCTGGTAGTGCTTGTACTGTAGTAATGTGTGGCAGTTCTGGTAGTGCTTGTACCTTGTTGTGTGGCAGGTCTGGTAGTGCTTGTACTGTAGTCATGTGTGGCAGTTCTGGTAATGCTTGTACTGTAGTAATGTGTTGCAGTTCTGGTAGTGCTTGTACTGTAGTAATGTGTGGCAGTTCTGGTAGTGCTTGTGCTGTAGTAATGTGTGGCAGTTCTGGTAGTGCTTGAACTGTAGTAATGTGTGGCAGTTCTGGTAGTGCTTGTGCTGTAGTAATGTGTGGCAGTTCTGGTAGTGCTTGTACTGTAGTAATGTGTAGCAGTTCTGGTAGTGCTTGTACTGTAGTAATGTGTGGCAGTTCTGGTAGTGCTTGTACTGTAGTAATGTGTGGCAGTTCTGGTAGTGCTTGTGCTGTAGTAATGTGTAACAGTTCTGGTAGTGCTTGTACTGTAGTAATGTGTGGCAGTTCTGGTAGTGCTTGTGCTGTAGTAATGTGTGGCAGTTCTGGTAGTGCTTGTATTGTAGTAATGTGTGGCAGTTCTGGTAGTGCTTGTGCTGTAGTAATGTGTGACAGTTCTGGTAGTGCTTGTACTTTAGTAATGTGTTGCAGTTCTGGTAGTGCTTGTACTGTAGTAATGTGTTGCAGTTCTGGTAGTGCTTGTACTGTAGTAATGTGTGGCAGTTCTGGTAGTACTTGTACTGTAGTTACATGCGGCAGTTCTGGTAGTGCTTGTACTGTAGTAATGTGTTGCAGTTCTGATAGTGCCTGTACTGTAGTAATGTGTGGCAGTTCTGGTAGTGCTTGTACTGTAGTAATGTGTGGCAGTTCTGGTAGTGCTTGTACTGTAGTAATGTGTGGCAGATCTGGTAGTGCTTGTGCTGTAGTAATGTGTGGCAGTTCTGGTAGTGCTTGTACCTTGTTGTGTGGCAGGTCTGGTAGTGCTTGTACTGTAGTCATGTGTGGCAGTTCTGGTAGTGCTTGTACTGTAGTAATGTGTGGCAGTTCTGGTAGTGCTTGTACTGTAGTAATGTGTTGCAGTTCTGGTAGTACTTGTACTGTAGTAATGTGTGGCAGTTCTGGTAGTGCTTGTGCTGTAGTAATGTGTGGCAGTTCTGGTAGTGCTTGTACTGTAGTAATGTGTGGCAGTTCTGGTAGTGCTTTTGCTGTAGTAATGTGTGGCAGTTCTGGTAGTGCTTGTACTGTAGTAATGTGTAGCAGTTCTGGTAGTGCTTGTACTGTAGTAATGTGTGGCAGTTCTGGTAGTGCTTGTACTGAAGTAATGTGTGGCAGTTCTGGTAGTGCTTGTGCTGTAGTAATGTGTGGCAGTTCTGGTAGTGCTTGTACTGTAGTAATGTGTGGCAGTTCTGGTAGTGCTTGTACTGAAGTAATGTGTGGCAGTTCTGGTAGTGCTTGTACTGTAGTAATTTGTGGCAGTTCTGGTAGTGCTTGTGCTGTAGTAATGCGTGGCAGTTCTGGTAGTGCTTGTACTGTAGTAATGTGTGGCAGTTCTGGTAGTGCTTGTGCTGTAGTAATGTGTGACAGTTCTGGTAGTGCTTGTACTGTAGTAATGTGTTGCAGTTCTGGTAGTGCTTGTACTGTAGTAATGTGTTGCAGTTCTGGTAGTGCTTGTACTGTAGTAATGTGTGGCAGTTCTGGTAGTGCTTGTACTGTAGTTACATGCGGCAGTTCTGGTAGTGCTTGTACTGTAGTAATGTGTTGCAGTTCTGGTAGTGCTTGTACTGTAGTAATGTGTGGCAGTTCTGGTAGTGCTTGTACTGTAGTTACATGCGGCAGTTCTGGTAGTGCTTGTACTGTAGTAATGTGTGGCAGTTCTGGTAGTGCTTGTACTGTAGTTACATACGGCAGTTCTGGTAGTGCTTGTACTGTAGTAATGTGCGGCAGTTCTGGTAGTGCTTGTACTGTAGTAATGTGTGGCAGTTCTGGTAGTGCTTGTACTGTAGTAATGTGTGGCAGTTCTGGTAGCGCTTGTGCTGTAGTAATGTGTGGCAGTTCTGGTAGTGCTTGTACTGTAGTAATGTGTAGCAGTTCTGGTAGTGCTTGTACTGTAGTAATGTGTGGCAGTTCTGGTAGTGCTTGTACTGTAGTAATGTGTGGCAGTTCTGGTAGTGCTTGTACTGTAGTAATGTGTGGCAGTTCTGGTAGTGCTTGTACTGTAGTAATGTGTGGCAGTTCTGGTAGTGCTTGTGCTGTAGTAATGTGTGGCAGTTCTGGTAGTGCTTGTACTGTAGTAATGTGTGGCAGTTCTGGTAGTGCTTGTGCTGTAGTAATGTGTGACAGTTCTGGTAGTGCTTGTACTGTAGTAATGTGTTGCAGTTCTGGTAGTGCTTGTACTGTAGTAATGTGTTGCAGTTCTGGTAGTGCTTGTACTGTAGTAATGTGTGGCAGTTCTGGTAGTGCTTGTCCTGTAGTTACATGCGGCAGTTCTGGTAGTGCTTGTACTGTAGTAATGTGTGGCATTTCTGGTAGTGCTTGTACTGTAGTTACATGCGGCAGTTCTGGTAGTGCTTGTACTGTAGTAATGTGTGGCAGTTCTGGTAGTGCTTGTACTGTAGTTACATACGGCAGTTCTGGTAGTGCTTGTACTGTAGTAATGTGTGGCAGTTCTGGTAGTGCTTGTACTGTAGTAATGTGTGGCAGTTCTGGTAGTGCTTGTACTGTAGTTACATGCGGCAGTTCTGGTAGTGCTTGTACTGTAGTAATGTGTGGCAGTTCTGGTAGTGCTTGTACTGTAGTTACACACGGCAGTTCTGGTAGTGCTTGTACTGTAGTAATGTGCGGCAGTTCTGGTAGTGCTTGTACTGTAGTAATGTGTGGCAGTTCTGGTAGTGCTTGTACTGAAGTAATGTGTGGCAGTTCTGGTAGTGCTTGTACTGTAGTTACATACGGCAGTTCTGGTAGTGCTTGTACTGTAGTAATGTGCGTCAGTTCTGGTAGTGCTTGTACTGTAGTAATGTGCGGCAGTTCTGGTAGTGCTTGTACCGTAGTAATGTGTGGCAGTTCTGGTAGTGCTTGTACTGTAGTTACATGCGGCAGTTCTGGTAGTGCTTGTACTGTAGTAATGTGTGGCAGTTCTGGTAGTGCTTGTACTGTAGTTACATGCGGCAGTTCTGGTAGTGCTTGTACTGTAGTAATGTGAGGCAGTTCACTGTTACTTGCCTGTGGACCCAATATAGATGTAGCACTACTCCCGTAGGAGTCACATGCATGCTGTCCAGGTCTCCCCACAATCTTTACCCTGCAGCCAGGCACACAGCTGCATTCACACTTTTTTTCAGTGACCAGTCTAGGGGTGTTGTTTTGTTGTTTTCATTTTTGGAGAACTTAGATAGGGTTAAGAGAAGTAGGTGGGATACTCTAAAAAAAAACAAAAAAAAACAGAGGACTTAGACATTCTTCAGGACAAGCTATATTAAAGTCTGTGCCGGTGGCAAACAGTGGACTCTAACTTTAAGGTAGCAATAGTAGTAGAAGTAGCAGTAGTAGTAGTAATAGTAGTAATAGCAGTAGTAGTAGTAGTAATAGTAGTAGTAGTAGTAGTTTACTGTGAGCTCCTTTAAGTAGAAGATTATATGGACAAAGCTCTTTAGGACTCAAGCTGGTGTCCTCTTCAAATAGACCTACAGCTGACTGACTCTCCAGCACCAGAGGGGTGGTAAAAGCGCAAAGGTCCCGAAGATCTTTCAAAGCGTCTGGTATCACTGGAGTAAGGTGTCACTTGGAAGTTGGAAGGAGGCATTCAACTGTTCCTTGGGCCTTTTGTAAATACAGACTAAATCTTCTGTGGACAGCTCCCCTCAGTCAGCTTTCTTTAGCTCCAGAGTCATAGCATCCAGGCCCTCAAGTCTCCCACCTGAAGCCTCACAACAGCAGACATAGCAGCACTGCCTGGGAGGACAGTGTGCCCCTCCGGGCATGACGATTCCTCTCCAGGAAAAGGCGCAGAGCTCAGTGTGCTCATAGAATATATACAGTCTCCCAGCATGCCATCAGAGCCTGCCTCTCTGGGATAGGCCAGGGCAGTATCAATATTTATGCTGCCATCTACATAGTTCCACACCTATCATCCAGAAACTTCTCAAGCTCTCTAGATGCAGAGGGAGCTATTAGACCAGACTGGCTGCAGCAGACTTAACTAGCAGACTTGTACAGTGTACAGTGAGCAAACTATGCTTTTACCTAACAAACAAACACAGCCACACAGACCACAGTGTGGCAACTAAATGTACTTATTAAAACACAAACTAAAGTCTATGTACCTAAATCTAGCACCTAACTAGGGGGGTGCTACATAAACACAATATGGAGTCTATTTATAAAACATTTGTGGAACAACTGTCACACACATTTGTGCAGGCTGGACAGATTTTTGCTAAATTTTCTGTAATAGATTATTTCCTATAATCTTCAGATCCATCTAGTGGCCAAAATGTCATAATGTTTTCTGAAATACCACAAGGAGAAAAAATACTGCATTTCTAATGCTTTATATATAGACTGCTAATTGTTTATAGAATTGGTTTTGTTTTAGAAATTACAATGAGATTATGCTATGTGGTCAGTCCAGAAGACAATAAGCCTCCGTTCACATACTGGCGTATCGGTTCTGCCCGCGATCCCGAATCATTGCAAATCATGGGACGCCCGTGCGATTTCCGTGACCTGCAATGGCACCCCAAACGTGGCGCAATTTTTCCACGATTGTCAACCGACGAATTGCGGTAAAATCGTGCAAACAGAATTGTGGGACACCCGTCGCCCCTAAAAAAGTACAAGAACTTATCTTGGGCAACAGGCGTACCGCAATTCTGTTTGCACAATTTTACTGCCATTCGTCGGGCGACAATGGTGGCAAAATCGCGCCACGTTTGGGGTGCCATTGCAAGTCACAAGATTCGCACAGGCGTCCTGCGATTTGCAACGATTCGGGATCGCGGGCAGAATCGCCACGATTCTGCCTGTGATCTGATATGCCAGTATGTGAAAGGAGCCTTATGCTTAGAAGCATGTTTATTCATTATCATAGGCAACCAATATAGCATTTCCTATAGTTCAGCCTAATTATTGTTTTTTTTTCTGTCACTGCAAATAAAATGTATTTATTATTACTAAAATAAAAGGCATACGGGGGTCACAGGCTGTATGCTGCAAACACAAAATCAATATAGCTTATAATAACATGGAAATGACTGGTACCTGCTTTATTCTGTTATAATGCTGTTAATGTCCTATGTGTAACCTTTAGAACATTTTATAATAAATTAGGACATGACTTGTAATAATAATAATAATAAAAAAGCATAACTCTGTGTTCTCCTCCACAAAAATTCAAATAAATGTCATTTTTCTCCATCATCCTTCTGCCTTATTTTATTCATAATTCCAATATTATATAGAGTTCCAGGCAGAATCATTTTGTTGCTATCATTACATTTAAAGGCTGTATTTACACTGCTAGTGGAGCCTGGCTTATTATAGTTTTCACGGCTATATGCATTGTGGAAATCCAGTATAATAATGTGTATACAACACCAAGCTCCTGCTGTCACCTTGAGTACCAGTTATTGCTTCCTCCCACATAGCACTTGACAGTAGAAGGCACTACCTTAATGCTGCCCCCTGGTGGCTTTTTTTTTTTTAATACTCATAGAAAAAAAGGAATTTTAAGGAAAAATTGTATTTTTAAAAGGCCTTTTTTTTTAAATAGATGTCATGCAATGCAGCATTATAGTAGCAGTACTTTCTATGAACAAGATGATGCATGCTTCGTGTGATACAGCCTCCTGGATTATACTAGATCGTGTTTTCCTAAACTTTAGGAGATCATTCACAATAGTGGCAAGGACTGTTCTGAAAAACATTTAACGTTCGGAATGCTTTTCAGAAGCATTTAATAGGTAATGAAGCAGCGATATCTCGCCTCTTCACCTTCTGTTTTAACCCCCTAAATGCCACATCACCGTGCCACATCCGTGTACTTTGCACGCAGTTGCAGGGCAGTTGAAGAGCAGCCTCATTCATGGAATAGGTTGAATTAAAGCAGAGTTCCGCCTTCCCCTCCTCCCCCTTCAAAAATTAAAAGTTAGCAGCTACACATACTGTAGATGCTGACTTTTAATATTAGGACACTTACCTGTCCTGGAGTCCAGCATTGTCGGCACCACTGCCGATGTTTTCATCGGCTGTCGGGTGCTGCCACCGCCATTGCCGGTAAGGGAACCTGGCAGTGAAGCCTTGCGGCTTCATGGGCAGGTCCCTACCGGCGCATGCACGAAGCTGGCTGCGCATTCCTTTTGGCTCGGCGGCGGGGAAAGGAGGAGGGGGCCAAACTTCCGAGGGACGGGGCCGCGCCGACGTATCCTGGAAGTGGGGAAGGGTACCTGTCAAAAACAGGTACCCATTCCCCCCCTCCCCCCTGAAAGGTGCCAAATGTGGCACCGGAGGGGGGGGGAGGAAGCAAAAGAGTGGAAGTTCCACTTTTGGGTGGAACTCCGCTTTAAGTAGTCAGTAGTGTCTACCGAACTCGACAGGGTGTATAATTCCTGCTGCTGCCGCAAACCCTCACGGTTTTACTGCCCCAACCACAAGTGGTAGCAAGCAAGGCAGGGGTGTCAAACTCAATTTCATTGCGGGGCACATCAGCATTATGGTTACCCTCAAAGGTTTGGTTCCATTTGTAAGATTAGATGTCCAGAGCACCCCATGCCCCCTTACACCCTTACATGAGATGTCAAGAGCCCCCCCACCATCAGAAGTCAAGAGTCACCCACCCTTTCTTACATCACAATGCTCCCTCTTACCATGTGCTGCTGCCAGGAAGAAGATGCAGGTGGATCGGGGAGAAAAAAAGTACAGCGTCTGGAGGAGGACCAGAGGAGGGCTGGAGTCAGATTCCAGAGTCTGCTGATTGCTGAGACCAGGGGAGGCAGAGACAAGGAGGTGCTGCGGCTGCACAGAGAGGTGCAGAATCTGTGGGAGGAGTTCTGCCCTCCTCTTAGCTGCGGACTGCTGAGAAGGGGGGGGGGGAGACAAAGATGAGCCTTTCTGAATCTGCACAGAGAAGCGCTGAATCAAAGGAGTTCTCTCCTCTCTGCTGCCGAACTACTGAGACAAGGTGGGGGCAGAGACAAGGGGGGTGCTGCAGGAGAGGTGCGAGGGCCTAATGAAATGGCCTGGGGGGGGCCGCATTCGGCCCACAGGCCTTGTGTTTGACACCTGTGCCTTAAGGATTCTTGTACATACTGATGTATGAACGCCAGCATAAAAAAATGCAATTGTGGTCCATATACTGTAGTGCGCATTTATACTTGTATTTATACTTGTATTTGAGCGTATACATATGTATGTGCATAAAAATCTTCTGGCTCCCAGAAGGCCAAATATTCAGATAATATAATCTATTCATGGAGGGATGGAGTGTGATGTACACAAGTACGTGTGCAATAAATAATGGTCAGTGACGCAGATTTTTGTATTTTAATGTGTAATGATGTATATTCACTTACTGCTATTTAGGTGCTTGTTAACCACTTGGAAACTGCCCCAAGCAGATTTACTGTGGCAGGGCGACTCAGGTGTGCAAAATCACGTAGATCTCTTTAAATATGTACACGCGGTTTCAGCGGCGCGCGTGCGCCCCCCCGAGCCGCACTCCCGCTGTGATTAGACACAGCGGGAGCCAGGCTGCGGGAGGAGCAGGTTCGATCTCCGCCGGCCTCCCGCAATCTCCACAGAAACTGACAGGAGAGCCACCTGCCTATGTAAACAAAGCAGGCGGCTCTACTGTCAGACAGGCCCAGTGAAATCGCGATCTCTGTATGCCTTTCACAGAGCCCCCCCCCCCCACAGTTAGTAAGCAAATTTAGGCTTACATTTAAGCCCTTGATCACCCCCAGTGTTAACCCATTCCCTGCCAGTGTCATTTATACAGTAACAGTGCATAATAGTTAGTACTGATTACTGTATTAACGTCACTGGTCCCCAAAAATGTCAAAATGTCAGTTAAGGGTCCGATCTGTCTGCTGCAATGTCACAGTCCTGCTACAAATCGCTTATCGCCGCCATTACTAATAAAAACCCAAAAAATAAATTAAAAAGTCCAAAAATCTATCCGATAGTTTGTAAACGATATAACTTATGCGCAAACCAATTAAAATACACTTTTTGGGATTTTTTTAAATCAAAAATATGTAGCAGAATACAAATTGGCCTAAACTGATAAAAAAAATAGATTTTTAAATTTTTTTTATAGGGAATGTTTTATAACAGAAAGTAAAAAATATTGTTTTTTTTTTAATTGTCACTCTTTTTTTGTTTAAAGCGCAAAATCTGAAAACCGCAGAGGTGATCAAAGGCCACCAAAAGAAATCTCTATTTGTGGGGAAAAAAAGGGTATCAATTGTATTTGGGTACAGCGCCACACGACCGCGCAATTGTTAGTTAAAGTAACGCAGTGCCGAATCGCAAAAATGGCCTGGTCATTAAGGGGGTAAAACCCTCCGGAGCTGAAGTGGTTTAACAACCTTTACTACAGCGCTGTCTATTGATCAAATCAAATATTACTATGTGCGATCGTAATATCAAAATATAACATCAGAACCTGTGCCACTATATTCCTCCATAAAGTGCTCCGTTGTGTGAATAAAATGCTCCGTTGTGTGAATAAAGTGCTTTGTGCCTAAAATAGCTTCTCATTGCTTCAGAAAAGTGCTCCGTGCCAACCACTGTGCTTCCACACACTCACCAGATGTAATTGACCTCATGTATTTCAGAAAAAAAGTCACAGCATGCAAATGGAAACCCTCCTGGGTTTTTAAACAGCGGAAATCAGCCTTTCCACCTCCTTGCTCTTCTCCTCCTTGTTTCTCCTCTCCCAGTATCCTTATATTCCTCCTGTACCCCGACCCCAGTCCTAAACTGGGGCTATAATGTAAATGTAGTTTCTGGCTGGACTCTAGACCGCTCAGATTGATTGTACAGTTTATCTGGTCTTTCCCTAATCTCAATCAGGTTGTGCATTTCTCACTGTCGCCAGTAGGTGTCACTGGTACCATAGGCCAGAATGAGAGTACAACTAGGTTGAGTTATGAATATTTATTTTGCTTTCAGCCAGCCCAGTAGGGGTTTCTTAACCCCTGGTGCATTCTGGGAGAGGATATATATTTCGGACAGGGCCATGCGCTTGCTCTCTCACCTCAGGCCCTCCTGGTTTGAGGATGTGCTGCTGAAGTGAGCTCTGCAAATAGATCCCAGAAGTCTATCTGGGGCCTACTAATCCTGAGGTGGTTCTTAGGCTGTCTTGTCCGGCGTGGAAGAAACCAAGCCAAATAGAGAAGACCCAGCGGAGGACCCTTGCTGGAGAGAGTCAGGATGAAGGCTGGTCTCTCAGGATGGTCTGTTGATTCATTTGGAGGATGCACCTACATCTAAAATGTGCTTACTGTGTTGTCGGGTCAGCTTAACAGTTCTGACACTGTGAAGCTGGATCTTGTTCTACAATCTAAAACTTGTTTGCAGTATCGCTGGGTTGGCTTAAAGGTCCTGGTACTGTGAAGTTGTTTTTTTTCTGGATCCAAGGAGTCTGTAAATGATCTGCTACTGGTATCTGAGACCCCTAGCCCTCTCTCCTACAACCTTCTTTCAAGTTCTACATTAAACCTTTGAAAAGATCAAAAGTGACTGACGCCCAATTTCTGTTCAAAACTCCCCATTATAGCCATTGACTTAGCCCTGGGGTAAATGCTAGCCACCCTCACTGTCTCTGGAGGTGAGGGGGGCACTACATTCCTATTTCCTCATGTATCTCCATTAATTTGTAAAGGGACAAAGAGGGGGGAACCCACATAGTGCAGTATAATTTATTAAAAAGAATTAGTTAGAACACATTACACACTTACAGTGAGTAGATTGCAAACATCCCATGTAAGGCCCGGAAACAGGTCGGAAATTACGTTCCTAGATGTCCTGCCCAATGTAGTTTTCGCCCAGCCAATCAGGTGTCTAGTCTAGTACATCTTATTTAGGGGGTTGTGTCTACAAAGCAATTGAAAGCAATGGATTGCTTTCAGAATATTAAAAATAAATGTCTGAATGCCTAAAATGTGGTGTTTTAGTTGCCTGTGTGCAAGAGTGCTAACAGTACAAAGGGAACTGCAACTTTCAGAAAACATTGCATCATGGAACTTACCACACTGGTTTATAATAAATAGAAAGGTAAAAATATACTAAAACAGGGGTTTCAAGGACAGGATATTATGTATTTAAAATAAGGAAAAGCATCTTTTTCCTTCAAGTACAACATTTAGAGCAGGGGTATTGAATTAAAGTTCACTCTGGCAGCTCATACTCCTGTCCTCCATCCAGTGCTGCTGTTCCTCCCACCCTCCATCCATTACTGTGCTTCCTCCCCCTCTCCATCCATTACTGTCCTTCCTCCTGCTCTCTATCCATTACTGTCCTTCCTACCGTTCTCTATCCATTATTGTGCTTCCTCCCGCTCTCCATCCATTACTGTCCTTCCTCCTGCTCTCTATCCATTACTGTCCTTCCTACCGTTCTCTATCCATTATTGTGCTTCCTCCCGCTCTCCATCCATTACTGTCCTTCCTCCTGCTCTCTATCCATTACTGTCCTTCCTACCGTTCTCCATCCATTACTGTCCTTCCTCCTGCTCTCCATCCATTACTGTCCTTCCTACCGCTCTCTGTCCATTACTGTCCTTCCTCCCGCTCTCTGTCCATTACTGTCCTTCCTACCGTTCTCTATCCATTACTGTGCTTCCTCCCGCTCTCCATCCATTACTGTCCTTCCTCCTGCTCTCCATCCATTACTGTCCTTCCTCCTGCTCTCTATCCATTACTGTCCTTCCTACCGTTCTCTATCCATTATTGTGCTTCCTCCCCCTCTCCATCCATTACTGTCCTTCCTCCTGCTCTCTATCCATTACTGTCCTTCCTACCGTTCTCTATCCATTATTGTGCTTCCTCCCGCTCTCCATCCATTACTGTCCTTCCTCCTGCTCTCTATCCATTACTGTCCTTCCTACCGTTCTCCATCCATTACTGTCCTTCCTCCTGCTCTCCATCCATTACTGTCCTTCCTACCTCTCTCTGTCCATTACTGTCCTTCCTCCCGCTCTCTGTCCATTACTGTCCTTCCTACCGTTCTCTATCCATTACTGTGCTTCCTCCCGCTCTCCATCCATTACTGTCCTTCCTCCTGCTCTCCATCCATTACTGTCCTTCCTACCGCTCTCTGTCCATTACTGTCCTTCCTCCCGCTCTCTGTCCATTACTGTCCTTCCTACCGTTCTCTATCCATTACTGTGCTTCCTCCCCCTCTCCATCCATTACTGTCCTTCCTCCTGCTCTCTATCCATTACTGTCCTTCCTACCGCTCTCTGTCCATTACTGTCCTTCCTCCCGCTCTCTGTCCATTACTGTCCTTCCTCCTGGTCTCCATCCATTATTGTGCTTCCTCCCGCTCTCCATCCATTACTGTCCTTCCTCCTGCTCTCTATCCATTACTGTCCTTCCTACCATTCTCTATCCATTATTGTGCTTCCTCCCGCTCTCCATCCATTACTGTCCTTCCTCCTGCTCTCCATCCATTACTGTCCTTCCTACCGCTCTCTGTCCATTACTGTCCTTCCTCCCGCTCTCTGTCCATTACTGTCCTTCCTCCTGGTCTCCATCCATTATTGTGCTTCCTCCCCCTCTCCATCCATTACTGTCCTTCCTCCTGCTCTCCATCCATTACTGTCCTTCCTCCCACTCTACGCTCTGTGAAAATGACTGCGGCAGAGGACGGGGAAAGAAGTGGATTCTAAGTGGCATGACCTGGTGATCTGGACACTTACTTGGTCCAGATCCAGACTGCAGTTCACAATTTAGTGATGCCTGATTTGGAGTATATGGAAATGCAACCACTAAAATCTCATATAAGTTTTAACAATGTAAATTCAAGTCTATTGTTGCAAAATTAAAAAAAAAAAAAAAGTACAATGTATAAGGGGCATGTAGGCAGATGCAATTTATTTTCTCCACTGCAGGTGATGCTCAATCGCAGTGGCTCTGCAGCTGGGGAGGAAGTCAGAAGGAACCTTGTTCCTTTATTGCTTCCTGGGTCATTGTGAAGCGATCGGGTTAGATGCTGTTGTTCCACGTGAATCTGACACATAGAAGAAATTAGCTTCATGATGTTGTCATGGAGGAGTGGAAGAGGACTCCAGTGGCAACCTGTGAAGCTCTGGTGAACTCCATGCCCAAGAGGGTTAAAGCAGTGCTGGAAAATAATGGTGGCCACACAAAATGCTGACACTTTGGGCCCAATATGGACATTTTCACTTAGGGGTGTACTCACTTTTGTTGCCAGCGGTTTAGACATTAATGGCTGTGTGTTAGTGTAAATTTGCTGTCCGCTCTAAATAACTCAACACAGCAATTATTGTTACATGCTAAAAATATGCACTGTTACAGTACTAATGACACTGGCAGGGAAGGGGTTGACACCAGGGGTGATCAAAGGGTTAAATTTGTCTCTAGGGGGTGCTTTCTAACTGTGTGGGGGATAGGCTTATGGAATGAACACAGGGACCTGTATTCCTAAATAGGAGGAACACAGGAGCCCTGTATTCATTGCTGACAGAACAGCGGTTTGCCGTGTTTACAACGGCAGACCACCATTCTGTCTCCACGGGTAGCAATCGCCGGTGCCTAGCGGCAATTGAGGCCACTGGCCCCGCAGATCAGCTTAATCTCTGGTGTATATCTGTGGTGGCTGCTCGGCAAGTGGTTAAAGTGCACAGTTTTAAATGTTACTTTCCACTACTATCAGGGTTGCTAACCTCCCGCATCATTTTTTACTGAGAAATTTACTGACGGAGCACATTTGTTACTGATAACCTGAAAAAGGCAGAACTCCTATTAAAAACAAAGACAATATTTAAACAGTATAAACATGATATGGAAACACTGATAATACCCATAAGGCTCCTTTCATTCGTGTGCGACTTGTCCTGCGACTTGGGACTGCAAAGTCGCATGAGAAGTCGTACCCCATGATTTCCAATGAGTACTGTTCATATCGGTGCGACATCAAGTCGCAACTACTTCAAAGTAGTCCCTGCACTACTTTGGTCTGACTTTGATGCGACTTGAGGTCCGTAGACCTCAAGATTACACAGGCATTGCTTCAAGTCTCAAACTTGTGGCAGAATCAGGTCGCACAAGTCTGAAAGGGGCCTAACAAGTAATTTGCCTGGTTTACACTTACAAAAGTCAACACAGCATGCCAAATTATAAGCCCCTGATATATACAGACAGTTGTAAAATCACTCTTTTTACAAACTGTCAGTAAATTTACTGATGGTTGGCAACCCTGGACATATTCTGTAAGGAAAAGAGAGATGTTTATCATACTATAATCTAAAACAGCCAATCAGAGCTAATGGTTTTGCCTGACTGCAGTAATCTGAAATCTGGTTGTTTTTATGGGTCACACTGGACATTGGACACTGGACTGGATTTAAATAATTGGTTTTCTGAATGAGCCAGGAAAAAAAGATTAAAGCCCCGTACACACGTAGCGATTGTCGGCCGTAAATATTCGGCTGCCGAACGATCGGCCGATTGTCGGCTTGTTAGTATGATGCTTCCGACAGCTGACAGCGCATTTTCGGCCGAACAGAATCTGTCCTGCAGGCATTAAAATGTTTGTACGCCGACAACAGAACGGCCGATTGTTCGCCAGTCAGTACAGAATTCGGCCGACAATCAGCAGATTTGCAAGACTGGGCATGCTCAGAAAAGAAAAAACACAAGGAAATTTAACCATCACATGACATCACTTCTGCAGTCAGCTGTTGTTGGCCGACAAAATGAGTGTGCAGTCTTTTGCACTTTTCAGCGGACAGGACAGCCCTGGACAAAAGACGGCCGATCGTTCGGCCGACGATCGGTACGTGTGTACGGGGCTTTACAGTCACCCATACCAAGCAAAATGATTTCACCTTGTGGGTCCTGCTCTAAAAGTGGCCTAATCACACTACTAAAATCACTAGCACTTACGTAATTGCAGAGAGTAGGGACTGATTTTTACTTAGAGGGTAAATATGGCTGCCTATGGTGTAAGCTACACAAGTGACATATGATTGCACGCTTTAGCGATTCATCACACACATTATCACTAGGTCCACATGTACAAATAATTGCTATTTATGTGGCTTACATCATAGGTAGCTATTTATTCCATCTGTGTAGCAATCGATTTCTACGCTTATCCATTACAAAGTCAGAATGGAAAAAGGGCTCACCATAATAGATTGCACTGAAAAACAAGCAAAGAAATTGTCTTGAAAAGCTTTTTTTTTTTTTTTCACATGAGCACCTTTGAATTTCAAGAAAAGAAAGAAAAAAGAACCCAATAAAATTGTAGTCTATGTCAGTGGCAGCAGGAGGGTTTTCTGAAATCAGTGGGCCTATGTGCAAGATCCTAAGTTTGGCCTCATTGTGTGTGAAAAAGAAAACGCGGCACATGCGGGGCACCATGGTGAAAAATGGGTGTGGATTTCATTGTGCCAAATATTGGATGTGGCTTAAAGGGGTGTGGTTAACCAGTTCCCACCCGGCCTACAAACAAATGACAGCTGGGTGGACATCATATGATGTCTTCCTAGAACCCTCCTCTCACACGCCCAATGGGCCGCTCTGTAGCATGATCTGCCACTCTGATGACTGATCAGTGTATTGGCTGCTGGTACCATGTGATCACTGTGACTAATCACAGCAGATCACATGACAATTGTACACAATGGATGGCTTTCAATCATCCCATCCATTGTGTACTATTGTGTTGATCTCTGTGATTGGTTATAGTGATCACATTGCACAGACAGGGCCATGTACAGCCCATCTGTACCATGTTATTAGCTGCGGTCAATCACAGCTAACCACAATAGTAAACACTGAATGAATTGATTTAATTCAGTAAAAATGGTTGCTTATAACAGTGAAATTAACTGGTATAGGCCATTGTAGTCTGTAAAAAATAAAAAAAAAATACTGATCACTTCCCCAGAGTAGTACAGTGTTACTATGGTAATGCACTGGAGTAGGTTAAAGTTGGGAACATTAAATTGTCCTAAATGTCTTAGTATGCTGACACCTTAAGAGTTCCCCTTTATTGGCACTAAGGGGCCAAGCCCAATCCCTGAAAAACAACCCCACACCATAATTCCCCCCTCAACCAAATGATTTGGACCAGTGCACAAAGCAAGGCTCATAAAGACATGGATGAGTGAGTTTGGGGTGGAGGAACTATAGCAGAGACTGCAAGCCAGGCCTTCTTGTTCAGCATCAATGCCTGACCTCACAAATGTGCTTCTGGAAGAATGGTCAAACATTCCCATAGACCAGGGATATGCAAATTATGGCCCTCCAGATATTGCAGAACTACAAGTCCCATGAGGCAAAACAAGACTGACAGCCACAAGTATGACACCCAGAGGCAGAGGCATGATGGGACTTGTAGTTTTGCAACAACTGGAATGTCACAGTTTGCATATCCCTAGCCATAGACTAAATCTTGTGGACAGCCTTCCTAGAAGCTGGTATAGCTGCAAAGGGTGGGCCTACTCAATGTTGATGTGCGTATAAAGGTAGGTATCCCAATACTTTTGGCAATATAGTAGAACAGGGCATGGATGCACAGGAGTTATTATTTATTTGGAAACATACTTCCTCTTCATGTTGTTAAGTAGTGTTCTTCAGAGGACTGTGGTCGCCAACCCTCTCATGACCCACGCGCTGGCACATATTGCACCTATAGAGGGTACGCCACTAAATGGCAGCTTTTGTTAAAAATGGTGCTTTGCAACATGGGCTATGAAAGTCCTTTCCTCCTGAGAAGACAGTGAAAGAAGGCGTTCAGAAGGTGATATTGTCACTTCCTGATGCCTGTTTTTTTTTCGGCTTTTTTTTTTTATTGCCGAAAGGCAATTTTGTATTGCATGAGCATGCAAGTGTTTGGTTTGCAGTAGCGGTGCAGCCCAATTCACTTACATAGGAGAGTGTCATAGGTGGGGGTCACCTGTTGAACTTGGTAGTTTTAACATGTAGTGTTAACATTGCTGTGCGTGGCAATATGTACTCATCCCAGTGAAACTATATCAACTTGTGTGTGGGTTGTTGGGGGGGGGGGGGGGGTGGGGGGGGATGCTGACCACCTGCCTGATTTTACTGCCCCTTGGCTGTCTTTGTGAAAGGAGCTGAAGGCTGGATTAAGATGTGCAGTTAATTTGCTGTGCCTCTGAAAATTGACCTATGTTAGGATAGCTTTGCAGAGGCGTTTGACAGGTGGTGAGGAGGTGTCATATTGCCTGTTTTACCCCATAATTGCTGCACCAATGCACATGGTTGCAGTGCATCTCAATTTGTTTGAATATACTGCTGAACATGATGGGGGGGGGGGGGGGGTGTAATATAATTGATGATGGAGGAGGAGAGCCGATCAGCAGCATCACCTTGCAGGGGAGACCTATACAGGTAATCTGAGCACTAATCATCAGTGCCCTGATTACAGTACAGCCCCAGAAATGCCCATCAGTGACACCAATCAGCGTCCATCAGTTATGCCAGTCAATGCTGTCTTTCAGTGCTGCCCATCCGTGTCGCCTATCATTGCCCACCAGTGCCGCCCATCAGTGCCACCTGCCAGTGCCCATCAGTGCTGTCTATCAGGGCTCATCAATGCCACATATCAGTGCCCATTAGTGCAATATATTAGTGCCTCCTTATCAGTGCCACCTAATCAGTACACTTCAGTGCAGCCTATTAGTGCCCATCAGTGCGGCCCCATCAGCGCACGCCAGTGAAGGAGAAAAATTACTTGTTTACAAAATTTACTGACAGAAACAAAGAAAAACTTTTTTTTAAATAAATGTTTGTTTTTAAATAAATGTTGGTCTTTTTTTCGTTTTTTTTTTTTTAGCAAAAAATAAAAAGAAAGCTCTATTTGTGTGAAAAAAAAATATTTCCTTTTGGTACAGTGTAGCATGTCTGCGCAATTGCCATTCAAAGTGTGACAGTGCTGAAAGCAGAAAATTGGCCTGGGCAGGAAGTGGGTGAAAGTGCCCTGTATTGAAGAAGTTAAAGCGGAGTTCCCACGGTCCCGAGCCTCGGATCTCTCCCTCTTTTCCCCACAGCGCCGGCATCTCTAGTGTGGGCAGCTTGTAGCTTCAGAGCCAGGTGCACACTGCGCATGCGCAAGCCACGCTGTGCATCCTGAGTGGACGGGCGATCTTCTGGGACCTGTGATGTGTCCCAGAAGATTGCAGAGAGGGAGGGGGGGGAGAACTTCCGCTCGAACTGCCTAGGCGGTCTGAGTGGAAGTAGGAGCGGGTACATGTCAAATCTAGGTACCCGCTCTACCCGCCCAAATGTGGCATGTCAGGTGGTCAGGAGGCCTTAAAGTGGAAGTTCCACTTTTGGGTGAAACTCCGCTTTAAGGTCTTTACTGCTACAGGGCGGCACTTCTGCGCCGGATCACGATTTGACATTTCCGGGTCGGGGCTTGCTCCCGCTGTGATTACACATAGCTGATCCGTAGGGACTGCAGACTCGATGTCCACTGGCACCCACCGATCATCCGGCAAAGAGACAGAGTGGTGGTCTGCCTATGTAAACAAGGCTGATCGTTGTTCTGACAGCAGGTAATAGATAAAATTTGTGTCCCTGAAAAGCAAGGAATAAATTGAATCTCTTCACCTAGTAAAAGCACCTCACACAATATAGTAAAACACTGGCTAGGTATACAGTTAACCCTTTGATCACCCCTAATGTTAACTCCTTCTCAGCCAGTGTCATTAGTACAGTGACAGTGCATCTTCTTTACCACTGATCACTGTATTGCATCACTGGTCCCCAAAAAGTGTCAAAAGTGTCAGTAAGTGTCCAAATGTCTGCCACAATATCGAAGTCTTGCTTTAAGTTGCAGATCGCCACAATTGCTAGTAAAATAAATTAAAAGAAATAAAAATATCCTAGTTTGTAGATGGTATAACCTTTGTGCAATATACACTTATTGGGATATGTTTTACCAAAAATATGTAGCAGAGTACATATTTGCCTAATTTTCTAAAGAAATGGGATTTTTTTTTCAGTTTTTTTTTTTTAAATTGGATATGCTCTATAGAAGAAAGTAAAAAATATTGTTTTTTTTTTCAAAATTGTTGGTCATTTTTTGTTTATAGCGCAAAACATAAAAATTGCAGAGGTGATCAAATACCACTAAAAGAAAGCTCTATTTATGGGAAAAAAACTACATACATTTTATTTGAGTACAGTATAGCAGGGCCGCGCAATTGTTAGTTAAAGTAACGCAGTGCCTTATCGCAAAATAACCGTTCATGAAGGGGTAAATTCTTCCGGAGGTCAAGTGGTTAAAGCGGAACTTCGGGATTGGCAAAAAAAATCCCTAATTAGTACACTCCCCTATACAAAACACTAAACAGTTATTACATTTGTGAAATTCCTTACCATTGAAGAGAAAAGTCTAATTGAGTTTTCAGGAAGTCATTTCTCTAATTCATCAGTGCCCATCAGTGCAGCTTCATCAGTGCCGCCTCATCAGTGCAGCTTATCAGTGCTCATAAGTACAGCCTTATTATTGCTACCTCAGTGCCCATCAGTGCAGCTTATCTGTGCCCATCAGTGCAGCCTATCTGTGCCAATCAGTGCAGCTTATCAGTGCCCATAAGTGCAGTCTCACTTGTGCCCTTCATTGTCCATCAGTGCAGCCTATTAGTGCCCATTAGTGCAGCCTATCTGTGCCTATCAGTGCCTATAAGTGCAGTCTCATCTGTGCCCCTCAGTGCCCATCTGTGCAGTCTCATCTGTGCCTACCAGTGCAGCTTATCAGTGCCTATCAGTGCAGCCTATCTGTGCCAATCAGTGCAGTTTATCAGTGCCCAATAATGCAGTCTCATCTGTGCCCATCAGTGCCCATAAGTGCAGTCTCATCTGTGTCCATCAGTGCCAATAGATGCAGCCTAATGTAATAAAAAGCTCTCCTAAACTGCCTATAAATATGTAATTGAAAAGTGACCCTGTGCGCTTAGAAGTATCAGATCCAAAATAGTACAATGTGCTGCTACTTATACAAGGTAAATAGTCAATGATGAAATATATAATTGTTACACTCTGAACATATTTACAGAACAAAACAAAATAATTTCAGTAGCACAGGAATGGTGGTATCCCCCACCAGCGGTTATATTGCTCCAAAAAGCAATAGTATCTTTTGATGAATACAATATGACTACTAAATGCCTGCACACTTCCTATTAACACTATTTAAAATAGTCCATGAACAGTCCATAAGATCAAACACTTGGCTAGTAGTGACTTGAACACTCATCCAAGAGGGCAAAGATAGTGAGTTTAGAGGAAGCACCGTCACTCTCCACCACCAGTGTGCCAGGGATAATACGGATGAAATGAAGACTCACCAGAACCATATGCCTACCCACTCTCATGGATAAGGCACCATCAGCATATCATCAAAACTATATCCCGTCCAGTGCGTTATCCAGCAAAGTATACTTTGGTTGTTGCTAAGATATAGCCACAGTAATAATCAGAAACAGCAGAAGTGACCACCGTTGGTCATCAGTCAGCTCCAAGCTACATCCGAACTCCCTCCTGGGGACTCTCACCGGTTTCGTCATGTCTGACTTCCTCGTTGGTTCCTGCCCCAACGAGGAAGTCGGACATGACGAAACTGGTCGGGGTGTGATCATACGGCGTTCACATCTGACTGCAGTACAGAGTGGTGGGAGTCCCCGGAGGGAGTTTGGCTGTAGCGTGGAGCTGACCGATGACCAACAATGGTGACTTCTGCTGTTTCTGATTATTACTGTGGCTATATCTTAGCAACAACCAAAGTATACTTTGCTGGATAACGCACTGGACGGGATATACAAACCCAAATACAAAAAGTTGGGACACTGTACAAATTGTGAGTAAAAAAGGAATGGACTTATTTACAAATCTCATAAACTTATATTTTATTCACAATATAATATAGATAACATATCAAATGTTGAAAGTGAGACATTTTGAAATGTCATGCCAAATATTGGCACATTTTGGATTTCATGAGAGCTACACATTCCAAAAAAGTTGGGACAGGTAGCAATAAGAGGACGGAAAAGTTAAATGTACATATAAGGAACAGCTGGAGGACCAATTTGCAACTTATTAGGTCAATTGGCAACATGAATGGGTAAAAAAAGAGCCTCTCAGTGTGGCAGTGTCTCTCAGAAGTCAAGATGGGCAGAGGATCACCAATTCCCCCAATGCTGCGGCGAAAAATAGTGGAGCAATATCAGAAAGGAGTTTCTCAGATAAAAATTTGAAAGAGTTTGGAGTTATCATCATCTACAGTGTATAATATCATCCAAAGATTCAGAGAATCTGGAACAATCTCTGTGCGTAAGGGTCAAGGCCGGAAAACCATACTGTATGGCGGTGATCTTCGGGCCCTTAGACGGCACTGCATCACATGCAGGAATGCAACTGTAATGGAAATCACAACATGGGCTCAGGAATATTTCCAGAAAACATTGTTGGTGAACACAATCCACCGTGCCATTCACCGTTGCCATCTAAAACTTGATAGGCCACAAAAGAAGCCATATCTAAACATGATCCAGAAGCACAGGCGTTTTTTCGGGGCCAAGGCTCATTTAAAATGGACTGTGGCAAAATGGAAAACTGTTCTGTGGTCAGACGAATCAAAATTTGAAGTTCTTTTTGGAAAACTGGGACGCCATGTCATCCGGACTAAAGAGGACAAGGACAACCCAAGTTGTTCTCAGCGCTCAGTTCAGAAGCCTGCATCTCTGATGGTATGGGGTTGCATGAGTGCGTGTGGCATGGGCAGCTTACACATCTGGAAAGGCACCATCAAAGCTGAAAGGTATATCCAAGTTCTAGAACAACATATGCTCCCATCCAGACGTCGTCTCTTTCAGGGAAGACCTTGCATTTTCCAACATGACAATGCCAGACTACATACTGCATAAATTACAACATCATGGCTGCGTAGAAGAAGGATACAGGTACTGAAATGGCCAGCCTGCAGTCCAGATCTTTCACCCATAGAAAACATTTGGCGCATCATAAAGAGGAAGATGCCACAAAGAAGACCTAAGACAGTTGAGCAACTGGAAGCCTGTATTAGACAAGAATGGGACAACATTCCTATTCCTAAACTTGAGCAACTTGTCTCCTCAGTCTCCAGACGTTTGCAGACTGTTATAAAAAGAAGAGGGGATGGCACACAGTGGTAAACATGACCTTGTCCCAACTTTTTTTGAGATGTGTTAATGCCATGAAATTTATAATCATCTTATTTTTCCCTTAAAAATGATACATTTTCTCAGTTTAAACATTTGATATGTCATCTATGTTGTATTCTGAAAAAAATATTGAAATTTGAAACTTCCACATCATTGCATTCTGCTTTTATTCACAATTTGTACAGTGTCCCAACTTTTTTGGAATCGAGTTTGTACTTGTGATGATATGCTGATGGTGCCTTATCCATGAGAGTGGGTAGGCATATGGTTCTGGTGAGTCTTCATTTCCTCCTTATTATCCCTGGCACACTGGTGGTGGAGAGTGACGGTGCTTCCTCTAAACTCACTATCTTTACCCTCTTGGATGAGTGTTCAAGTCACTACTAGCCAAGTGTTTGATCTTATGGACTATTTTAAATATTTTAAATAGTGTTAATAGGAAGTGTGCACGCATTTAGTAGTCATATTGTATTCATCATTAGATACTATTGCTTTTTGGAGCATTATAACAGCTGGGGGGAGGGGGGGGATACAACCATTCCTGTGCTACTGAGATGATTTTGTTTTGTTCTGTAAATATGTTCAGAGTGTAACAATTATATATTTCATCATTGACCATAAGTTCAGCCTATTTGTGCCCATCGGTGTCCATATGTGCAGTCTCACCTGTGCACATCAGTGCAGCTTATTAGTGCCCATTAGTGCAGCCTATTTGTGCCCATAAGTGCAGTCTCATCTGTGTCCATCAGTGTCCATAAGTGCAGCCTATTTGTGCCCATCAGTGCCCATATGTGCAGTCTCACCTGTGCCCAGGGAGCAGAGGAGGAGGAGCAGGGTACCACCTCCATTGGCGGTACAGACCGGGGGTCTGTGAGACCCCTTCGCCCACTACAGCAAGTAGGGACAGAAGTACATCCCTGCTTGCTGGAGAGAACTACAAATGGGCTGTCCCAAAACTGATGGCTGGGGGTACAGGAGGAATAGCAGTCTTACAAACAGGAAATCACAGGGCAGTAAGGGTTTTACTTCAAAATCAGCAGGCTAATATAGGCGAACTACTGAGCTCAGAGGAAGATGGATGGCATAGTCGGTGAAGGTAAGAGATCAGCAACAAGGACATGGAAAAAAGTTTTTACCCAGAGTTCTCAATTAAGAATGGGGAGGGAAAAAAAAAGGGGGGGGGGCGCATTTACACTATGTGTTTTTAATGTCATCAACTGCAAGTTTAAATGAGCCCTTACAATCTTGCAGCCTGATCACTGGGGTAGAGGAGACTGAGGAAATGCTTTTCATGCCCGCAGCAGACTGATGACATCATCACAGTGTCATTGGACTGGAGCTCAGGGAGTGTTTTTAACGATAAAGATAGACGTTTTTGAGAAAAAAAATTCCGTTGCTGTGTATCGTAACATGCCAGAAAGGTATTCATAGAGATTGGTAAACACACACGCTATAAATACAGAGGGAAAATATTTTTTTTCTCTGTAATTCTCTACCCAAGCTATGCACCTGTGTAGGAGATACAGACATAGGCATCTCAGCAATTCCAATCATATTCTGCCAGAGCAGTTTCTACAGTAACAAGGACTTCTATAAAACTCTGGTGCCAGCATTTCCTGAGGTGATTCAGAAGGAAGTGAAATAAATTTGAGCAGATAGTTGACTTGATTAAGCTCTTTTCTTTCTGAGCAGGGCTCTGTGGGGACAGCCAATCAAAATGTTTATTTCAAACCCTTGGGGGAATCTCCTGCAGCTACTGGCAGGTTGCACCGTGTGTATTGTGGAAGTCAAGTAGAACTTGACATTTTTTACTTCGTTTTGGGTGACTCAAGCTCTATTGTTAAAGTTGTTTGTGGAGTTTTTTTTTGTATATAAAATGAGATTTAGAGCAAGATGGAAAATATTGTCACTGTTCTGGTTCTTTCCTGGTATTGATATTTTTTCAATTGCAACTTCGCAGCGAAATAGCTAATCAGAATAAAAAGTTCAACCAAAAAAAAAAAAAAGTCATAAACCTGAAGTTTCTCCAGAGAAGGAGTTTGTTATTTATTTATTTATTTTTAAAGCTTGATCTTTCGTACGTCAGTAGAGAACAAAAATCCTCCCTAATACCAGATAACCAGATAACAAAGTAACTCCCTGGATCAACAGTCTATGTCGGGGGTGTCAAACTCAATTTCATTGCGGGCCACATCAGCATTATGGTTGCCCTCAAAGGGCCGGTTATATGTCCACTCCAGAGCACCCCACGCCACCTTACACCCTTACATGCACGGGCAACTTTAAGCCCAGGGGGCATGTACAAACCAGAGGCCCATGGTGCAGCGACTCGGCCCCCCTCCCACTCTTCCTCTTTCCAGCCTCCTCTTGACTCCTATTCCAGGCTAAAGCTCAGCTCCAGGTACTCTCTACTCACCGAGCCAAATCCCGGTTCCCGACCCGGCCGGGCGGTTAGGGGAAGCTGGGACAGCTCAGACAGGACTGGCCAGGGGAAGAGTGTCTCCAGTGTGGCCTCCGCTCAGACACAGTTTACACCATCCATGCTGGGAGGGGGGCCAGCACTATGTCCTTGTTTTCATTCCACACTGGGGACTTTTTTATTTCTCTGCACCGGGAATAATTTAGGCATGTCTGTGGCAGAAGGGGTGCAGCCTTTTTATGGGCATCAGAGCGGCCCAGGGGGAAATTGCCCCCCTGCCCCCTGGCCCAGTCCTCCCCTGCTTACAGGAAATGTCAAGAGCCCCCCCTCACCATCAGAAGTCAAGAGTCACCCACCCTTCCTTACATCACAATGCACCCCCTTACCTTGTGCTGCTGCCAGGAAGAAGATGCAGGTGGATCTGGGAGGACGCAAGTACAGGGTCTGGAGGAGGGCTTGAATCAGCTTCCAGAGTCTGCTGAATACTGAGACCAGGAGAGGCAGAGACAAGGTGGTGTTGCAGCTGCACAGAGAGGTGCAGGATCTGTAGGAGGAGTTCTGCCCTCCTCTCTGCTGCGGAGGAGGGGGGGGGGTGAGCAAGGATGAGCCTTTCTGCAGCTGTACAGTGAAGCGCTGGATCTGGCAAAGGAGTTCTGTCCCCTCTGCTGCCGACTACTGAGACAAGGTGGGGGCAGAGACAAGGGGGGTGCTGCAGCTGCAGGAGAGGTGTGAGGGCCACATGAAATGGCCTGGGGGGCTGCATTCGGCCCACGGGCCTTGTGTTTGACACCTGTGGTCTATGTCAGGGGTGTCAAACTCAATTTCATTGCGGGCCACATCAGCTTTACGGTTGCCCTCAAAGTGCCAGTTATATCTGTAAGATTAGATGTCCAGAGCACCTTACGCCCCCTTACACCCTTACATGAGATGTTGAGAGCCCCCCCACCATCAGAAGTCAAGAGTCACCCACCCTTCCTTACATCACAATGTACCCCCTTACCTTGTGCTGCTGCCAAGAAGAAGATGCAGGTGGATATGTGAGGAAGAAAGTATGGGAGCTGGAGGAGGACCAGAGGAGGACTGAAGTCAGCTTCCAGAGTCTATTGAATGCTGAGACCAGCAGATGCAGAGACAAGGTGGTGTTACAGCTGCACAGATAGGTGCAGGATCTGTAGGAGGAGTTCTGCCCTCCTCCCTGCTGCAGACTGCTGAGAAGGGGCGGGGGGGCGGGCAACGATGAGCCTTTCTGCAGCTGCACAGAGAAGCACTGGATCTGGCAAAGGAGTTTTGTCCCCTCTGCTGCCGACTACTGAGACAAGGTGGGGGCAGAGACAAGGGGGGTGCTAAAGCTGCAGGAGAGGTGCGAGGGCCACATGAAATGGCCTGGGGGGGGGGGGGGAGGGCGGCGCATTTGGCCCACGGGCCTTGTGTTTGACACCTGTGGTCTATGTTATTATTTCTTACAATATTTGAAACATTTATATTTTTGCATTTATAAACATGTTTCTATGTGCAAAACCACAAATACAAATGCTACTAGTAGTCCCATTACATTTTATTGCCAGTGATACCAGGTGGTATCAAAAAGTTTAGAGACTAGTTTTGTAACACACCAACAGATGGCAGCACAAGGCTGCATGCACAGTCACAGGGAGCACCGTCCTTCATTAGTCAGTGTGCCACCCTTGCATTATATCTCCACATGTCTTATTTAATTTAACTATTACTCTACTAGTATAGTATTAGTACCCATTCGTTCTTTCTAACTGCCTTGTTCTGTTAGCTATAATTAGATGTCGACTTATGTTATTTTCTATGCTTGGCGGCTGCGTCCGCATTAGCAACATTTCTGTTATCTTTTCAAATCCAATCAACATGATAAAATAAAAAAAGGTCATTGTGCCAAAAGACATCGTCCTGTGCACATCGGGAGATGTGCAACTGGTGCTTTTCTGACCACGTGTGTTACCACATCTGCTATTTCATCATGGACAGCAAGTTAGAACAAAAAGCAAATGTGAAAGTGATATTAAAGTCTCGTTATTTTTTTTCCCTTTAAAAATAATAAACATGTTATACTTACCTGCTTTGTACAGTTGGTTTTGCACAGAGTGGCCTAGATCCTCCTCTTCTCGGGTCACTCGCTGGCGCTCCTGGCCCCTCCCTCCTGTCGAGTGTCTCTTACAGTGAGCAGCTTGCTATGGGGGCACCCAAGCCGAGCACTAGCTCTGTGGGTCCATTCAGACATGGAGCCGCGTATTCTGACTCGGATTGTTGTGATAGTGATCTAACCCTTGTGAGACCTCTGTGCCTGGCCTGTATAAGCAGATACGGTCACTGCGGACAATCCTCCTCAGATAGTTTGAACTCACTAATACTGGTTTCATCCCAAAGCTGGTTTATTCTGAACATCACACAACAGGAATACAGCAGAATGAATGGATTTCAGTATTATGCGGTCAAAAGATGATGCTTTCCTTAGCTTAGCATGTGGAATACAAGAGTCCCTGTTACATGAGGCAAATGCAAGCAGCCATGACACAGGAAATACAGCAAGAGCAGGGGGTGGAGTTTACATACAAGGAAATGATGTATCATGCTTACAGGAGGAACAAGAGCATTACCAAAAAAGGCCAGAAGGTGGCAGCAAATACCTTCCCATAGAAAAATACATGGTAAATAAATCACAGAATATACTATGTAAATTGCATCTACAATAATGAGAATATTAACTGTGTAACAGCACACCGCGGTTTGGCCCTGTCCCCTATCCTAACGAGTAACTGACTTTGATTGACAGCAGCGGGTGCCAATGGCGCCGTTGCTGTGTCTCAGTCAATCAGGAGGGCGAGTCCCGGACAGCTGAGAGATTAGTGGACATCGCTGGATCGAGATGGGGCTCAGGTAAGTATTAGGGGGCTGAGGGGGGCTGCTGCACACAGAAGGTTTTTTTATCTTAATACATAGAATGCATTAAAGTGGTTGTAATGGCAGAAGTCATTCTATGCATTCAGATAAAAAACCTTCTGTATGCAGCAGCCTCCCCTCTTCCCCCCAATATTTACCTGAGGTCCCTCTAGATCCAGCGATGTTGCAGGAGTGTCTCGGCTGCTCGGGACTCCCCTCCTCATTGGCTGAGACAACAGCATGGTGCCATTGGCTCCCGCTGCTGTCACTCAGAGTTAGTCAGCCAATGAGGAGAGAAAGCGGGCGGGGCCAGGCTGCGGCTCCATGTTTGAATTGACACAGGTAGCTATGACTCGGCTCGGGTGCCCCCAGAGCAAGCTGCTTGCTGTGGGGGCACTCAACAGGAGGGAGGGGCCAGGAGCGCCGAGGAGGGACAGAGAAGTGGAGGATCTGGGCTGCTCTGTGCAAAGCCAACTTCATAGAGCAGGTAAGAAAAACATGTATAGCAGGTGTGGTAATGCAGGCAGTCAGAATAGCAGCAGCTGCACAGCTACCGATGTACACAGGATGATGTCTGACACGGACATATGAAGGTCGCTGCTCCCTGTGACTGTGCATGCAGCCTTGTGCTTCCATCTGTTGGCGTGCTACAAAACTAGTCTCTAAACTTTTTGATACTACCTCATATATACCCAAATAAAAAAAAATGCATTGATTTACAGAGCAGGACATGGGGTAGAGTCAAAAATGGCAAAGGCCTTGGCAATGCCTGAACACCACTCTGGGACTTTCGCCTTGTTTACACTTGCGGTTGAGGGGCTGTAAAAACATGTGGTTGAGCCTTGTTTTTCTCACCACCCAACCACTCCCCTTTAAACTGCAAAAGCAGGGGAGCGTGGTGAACACAGGCCACGGCTGCAATGCTTTGTGGTGTGGCAAACAAAATATCCGGTTGAGTGGGCAGTTTCGCCCACCAAATGAATTCCATTCAACTAAATGGGGCTGTGCCACAATTTAGTTGCAGCACAGTGGTGTGTTTTTTTGAAGGTATCAAACAGGCCTGGCTTCACTTGTGTAAACAAACCCTTTCAGTATCCAGTTTATAACTCAATACTTCAATCAGGCAAAATCTATTACAGAGGAAAAGTCAGGTTCAATTACTTTGCTTCTCATACCCACACTGAGCTACGTCTTTGATAATAACAGCTTTTTACATTCTAGGTGTCCATTTATTAATTTGCGATAATGCACCATGACTCACATCATGGCCTTTTACTGCAGAAAAAGGTCTCAGAGGAACCACTTAACCAATAGAAGGTTTTACCCCTTCATGACCAGGGCATTTTTTACTATTCAGCACTGTGCTACTTTAACCACTTCTGGACCGGAAGATTTTTCCCCCTTAATGACCAGGCCATTTTTTTGCGATTCGGCACTGTGTTATTTTAATGGACAATTGCGCGGTCGTGCGACGCTGTACCCAAATAAAATTAATGTCCTTTTTTTCCCCCACAAATAGAGCTTTTTTTTGGTGGTATTTGATCACCTCTGCGATTTTTATTTTTTGCGTTATAAACAAAAAAAATAGAGACAATTTTGAGAAAAAAACAATATTTTTCACTTTCTGCTATATAACATTCCCCCCAAAAATTTTAAAATCAAATTTTTTCATCATTTTTTGGCAAATTTGTATTCTGCTACATATTTTTGTTTAAAAAAATCCCAATAAGCGTATTTTGATTGGTTTGCGGAAAAGTTATCGCGTCTACAAACTAGGGGAAAGATGTATGTCATTATTATTTATTTTTTTACTAGTAATGGCAGCGATCAGCGATTTTTAGCGGGACTGCGACATTGCGGCGGACAGATTGGACCCCTAACTGAAATTTGTGACACTTTTGGGGGGACCAGTGACATTACTACAGTAATCAGTGCTAAAAATATGCACTGTTACTATATAAGTGACACTGGCAGGGAAGGGGTTAACCCAGGGGCGATCAAAGGGTTAAGTGTGAGCCTAGAGGGTGTTTTCTAACTGTGGGGGGGATGGGCTTGTAATATCAACACCTAAATAGCAGGAACACAGGGGCTCTGTGTTAATAGCAGAAATAACAACAGTCACCTGTGTTTACACAGCTTCCCTGCTGGGGAGTGGGCGAGCGCGCGCCCACAGGATCGCTCCCGCGAATGGCCGTACCTGTACGGCCATTCGCGGGAGCCTGCTGACTTGCCGCCGTATAATATTTATACGGCGGTTGGTCTGCAAGTGGTTAAGTGGCAATTATTTAGTTAGGCAAAACTGTGATATGATATTTTATAGCATTTTTTTCACACTATTAGATCTTTCTTTTGGTGGTATTTAAACACCAGTGGGTTTTTGATCTTTTTTGCTATATAAATAAAAAAAGACAAAACATTTTGAAACACTCCCCCCCCCCCCCATATTTTCTACTTACTGTTATAAAACATATCCAATAATAAAAATCGAATTCCTTCAAAACTTTAGGCCAAAATGTATTCTTCTACATTTCCTTGGTTTTAAAAAAAATCCCAACAAGTGTATATTTATTGGTTTGTGTGAAAGTTATATTATTTACAAACTATGGTAGATATATTTAAAAATGGATCAGTCCTAATGTACTGACGGCCTATCTCATTTCTTGAGGCCCTAGAATGCCACGACAGTACAAATACCCCCAAAATTACCCCTTTTTGGAAAGTAGACAGTACAAAGTATTTAGTAAGAGGCATTGCGAGTTTTTCGAATGTGTCAATTTTGGTCGCAATCTTTTGAAAAAAAAAAAAAATAAAATGTTTTCACAATTTTTTTTTTTTTTTTTTTTTTTTACATACGGTCACCAGGGCAGTACAGCGTCATTATATGACTGGTGTGGCAGTGATCAGGGATGCTGACTGGTGACAGTATGTAAAAAATAAATATCCTTAATTGAAAGCTCTATAGATCTGATTCCTATTGTATTAAACTGTAGTGTAACTGCACTTGTAACTGTATTGTAATTGTACTGTCTGTCTTTATGTTGTAAAGTGCTAATAATAAATAAATTCATAAATAATTTGTAATCTTTTTTTTTTTTACATCCCATCATCAGAGTAGTTTAGTGTCACCATAGTGCCACTGTACTACTCAGGGGGTATGGTGGGGGTTGATCAGGGTTTCATTACACTATATTTGCTTATAATAGTCATGATCACTGTTTTAAGTAATAGTTTTAGCTGTCATTAATGGCTTTCATTCATGACAGCTGGTGATCTGCGATTGGCTACAGCTAATCACATGATACAGGGCACTGTACTGGCCCAGGTACCACATGATAGCTGTGGACCAATCACAGCATCATAATAGTAAGCAAAACAGTCATGAATTGAAGCCAATTACATCTAAGGCAGGGGTGTCAAAGTCAATTTAAACGTGAGCCACATCAGCATTATGGTTGCCCTCAAAGAGCCGGTTATATCTCTAAGATTAGATGTCCAAAGCACCCCACACCCCCTTACATGAGATGTCAAGAGCCCCCCCCCCCCCCCACCATCAGAAGTAAAGAGTCACCCACTCTTCCTTACATCACACTGCACTTCCTTACCATGTGCTGCTGCCAGGAAGAAGATGCAGGTGTATCTGGGAGGAAGAAAGTATAGGGTCTGGAGGAGGACCAGAAGAGGGCTGGAGTCAGCTTCCAGAGTCTGCTGAATGCTGAGACCAAGGGAAGCAGAGACAAGGTGGTGTTGCGGCTGCACAGAGTGGTGCAGGATCTGTAGGAGGAGTTCTGCGCTCCTCTCTGCTGCAGACTGCTGAGAGGGGGGTTGGGCAAAGACAAGCATTTCTGCAGCTGCAGAGAAAAGCGCTGGATGTGGCAAAGGAGTTCTATCCCCTCTGCTGCCGACTACTGAGACAAGGTGGGGGCAGAGACAAGGGGGGTGTTGCAGCTGCAGGAGAGGAGCGAGGGCCACATGAAATGGCCTGGAGGGTCGCATTCGGCCCCCGGGCCTTGTGTTTGACACCTATGATTTAAGGCATGCCATGAATGGTAACTGTCACAGTTGCTTGTGTTCCTAAAGTGATTGTAAAGTCTCGTTTTTTTCTTTTTAATAACAGACCTGTTATACTTACTTGCTCTGTGCAGTTGGTTTTGCACAAAGCAGCCTGGATACTCTTTGGGTCCCTCGTTGCTTTTCCTGGCCCCTCCTTCCTGTCAAGTGCGCCCACAGCAAGGAGCTTGCTATGGGGGCACCCGAGCTGCAGCTCCGTCTGTCCATTCAGACAAGGAGCTGCCATTCGGCCCCGCTCCCTCTCTCTCCTGATTGGTTCACTGACTTTTGTTTTTTTCCCTTTTTTTTAATCTCTTTTTATTAAATTTTATAACCACCAAATCATACAAAGATAAGAAACAGTCACAATATCAAAGTCTATACTCTATGGTAGAAAGAAAGGAAAGAAAAAAAAAAAAAAACCTTCACTGACTTTGATTGACAGCCGTAGGAGCCAATGACACCACAGCTGTATCCCAGCCAATCAGGGGGGAGAGTCCCAGGATGACCGAGGGACTCGTGGACATTGCTGGACAGAGAGGGTGCTCAGGTAAGTATTAGGGGGTGCGGGGGGGGGCTGCTACACCCAGAAGGCTTTTTATCTTAATGCATACAATGCATTAAGATAAAAACCTTCCTGCCTTTACAACTCCTTTAACTGTCAAGTCATCAAATAACTAGTGTCATAACTGATCACATGTGCAGCACCATGGCAAATCCAGCTCAAAGACTGAGATGGCAGCTTCCTTGATTGTAAGCGATAGAATGGTTTAGTTCTTTGGGGATACTCACATTGTGGCAACACACATTACAGGGCCATTCAGAATAACATCACCCCCACACATGTAATGTATTTTACCAATGCACTAATGAGAGGTGCAATGTGCTGACAGAAATAGTGAATACACTTTTTTATTGTTTTTCAGTGCATTAGGAAACTTGCTGAAATGAATGAGCCGCCTTACTGCAACACGAGTTTAAGTGGGGCATAACAAGCACTAACAAGCATTAACCCTAAGGTATGGCAATAGTGTGAATCAAGGCATATTTAAGATTAAAACTAACATTTTATGTATTGTAGCTTACCAGTCTTTTGATGTGTGGCTGCTTTAGTTTTCATTTTTTCATTTTTCCCCTCGCCTTTTTTTTTGTGTTTTATTTTTGGGGGGGGGGGGGGGGGGGGGTGGCAAACAAACCCTCCCCGATTCGCTCTTACCCTATCCAGGATTCGGGTGGCTTCCTCGGCTTCTCCTCCCGGCCAATCTTGTCTTAAGATTGGCCGGGAGAAGAAGCAGGAAGAAAATGTTGATTTGCTAATGTCACATGTTAGTGGGTGGGTTTGGGGCGCAGTGCTCTGGACCCCAAGCCCAACCTTTTTGAAGCCAATTACAGCCTCAAGCTCTAATCATGTTCTTCAAAAAAAATAATAAGCTTGTAGAAATCTATGCGTCTGGTGCCCTGCATAAACATAAGGGGCTGGTGCATGGAGATTAGGGGCGGCGCCCCTGTGCTCCTTAAGAACCGACCGCCGCTAGCAAGCATTATTATCACTGATCACTATATTAGTGTCACTAGCAGCATCATTTTTAGTTAGTCAGTTAGCGTCTCTCCCAGCCAGTGTCAGTTAGCGCTAGATTCCACGAGTCCTTTGGCCGTCCGAGACTCTCCCTCCTGATTGGAAGAGACACAGCCGCGGCACCATTGGCTCCCACGGCTCATCTGTCTTAATTTACACACAGGGCTGCAGCTTGGCTTGGGTGCCCCCATGGCAAGCTGCTTGCTGTAGGGTCACTCGATAGGAGGGAGGGGCCAGGAGCAGCAATGAGGGATTCAAGAAGAGGTGGGTCAGGGCTGCTCTATGCAAAACAAACCGCACAGATGAGGTAAGTATAACATGTTTGTTATTTAAAAAAAAAAAAAAAGAGAGACTTTACAATCACTTTAACCACTTACTGACCGCCCAGCCACTTTTTACGTTGCTCGTTTGACGCTAAATACTGGGGTTATGGCAGCAGATAGCTGCCATATACCCGGTATTATTTAAACGGCAGGCGGTCGGCTTTCAGATAAGGGTGGTCCCAGTGGCAGATTCGCCGTGAAATCACCCTTACGGTGCGGCGGAAAGGGCCCCCCCCACTCCCGCCGCTTCCCGACCATTTTCCTCGCTTACCAGACCCGCCGGCAGCGGGGAAAACAATCCGGTCCCGGCACCTCCCAGACAGGAAGTCGAGTGAGGGCAAGATGGCCCCCACTCGACTCTATGGCCTTGGAGGACCGGAGCGACGTCAAACGTCGTTGCCTAGCAACCGATTTAAAGGGCCGATTTTTTTTCCAGCAATTTTTTTTCTTTTTTAGTGTAGTTGTGAGGTCTGAGGTCTTTTTGAGCCCAGATCTCACAATAAAGAGGTCCTGTCATGCCTATTTATATTACAAGGGATGTTTACATTCATTGTAATAGGAATAAAAATGATCAAAAATATATATTTTTTTAAAAAAACTGTGTAAAAATAAAAAATAATAAATAAAATAAATAGGAGGAAAAAAAATTAAAGCGCCCTGTCCCCGTTAGCTCACGCGCAGAAACTAATGCATACTCAAGTCCCGCCCACATATGTAAACGGTGTTCAAACCACACGTGTGAGGTATTGCTGTGATCGTTAGAGCGAGAGCAATAATTTGAGCCCCAGAGCTTCTCTGTAACTCTAAGCTGGTAACCTGTAGAAATGTTTAAAGTGTCGCCTATGGGGATTTTTAAGTACCAATGTTTGTCACCATTCCGCGAGCGTGCGCAATTTTGAAGCATGACATATTGGGTATCTATTTCCTCGGCATAACATTATCTTTCACATTATGGAAAAAAATTGGGCTAGCTTTACTGTTTTCTTATTTTTTAATTCAAAAGTTGAATTTTTTCCAAACAAATTGCGTTTGGAAGACCGATGCACAAATACAGTGTGATAAAAAATATTGCGACGATCTCCATTTTATTCTCTAGGGTCTCTGCTAAAAATATATATATATATATATATATATATATATATATATTCATCTACCGCGTCCGGACCTGCTCTCTCAGGATCCAATATTCCACCCTGCTTTACAGTCTCTAAATGTGGCGGCTTGGCTATTGAAGCCTGGATCTTGTTTGGTCCTACAGTCTCTAAACTGATAAATGCTAGAAAATCCGTCTCTAGAGGCATTTATTACAGAGTCTGGAAGTCTTACATTTTCTGGTGTGAGGCCAGGAAATGGCATCCCCATAAATATATCATCAGGAGAATTCTAGCCTTTTTGCAAGTAGGGGTAGATATGAAGTTAGCCTTAGGCACTATTAAAGGTCAAATTTCAGGCTTATCGTTTTTTCTCCAGAGACCAATCGTTTTGCATTTCTTAGTTCGAACCATCGTTCAAGGGGTCCTACATATGCATCCTACATAATAAATTTGGTGCTGGCAGTTTTACAGAAACAGCCTTTTGAGCCCATGTGGCATATTCCTCTGATTCTTTTGACCAGAAAGTTAGTCTTTTTGGTTGCAGTAACTTCAGCCAGAAGGGTATCGGAATTGGCGGCTCTTTCATGTAAAGAGCCATTTTTGATTTTACATCAAGATAGGGTGATTCTACGTCCACACCCAGGCTTTTTGCCCAAGGTGGTGTCCGATTTTCATATAAATGAGGATATTATACCGCCTTCCTTCTTTACAAATCCTCAAACAGCAGAGGAAAGGTTGTTACATTCTCTCAATGTAGTATGTGCATTCAAGATTTATTTGAAGAGGTCAGCTCAGATTCGTAAGACCGACCTTTAGTTTGTGCTGCCAGAAGGGCCTAGGAAAAGGCATCTAAGTCTACAATTTCTCAATGGATTTGCCAGGTTATTAACCAGGAGTATGGTTTAAAAGGGAAGGCACATTCTACCAGAAGAATAGGTGCCTCTTGGGCAGTTCGCCATCAAGCTTCTTTGGCTCAGATTTGCAAGGCCACTACTTGGTCTTCGTTGCATATGTTCACTAGATTCCATCAAGTGGATGTTCGTACCCAGGAGGAGTCTACATTTGGCCGCAGTGTTCTGCAGGCAGCTCTGTAGATCTTTTGCGGTCTAATGGCAGTGTTTTTATAGTGTCCCCCTCCCTTTAAGTGCATTGCTTTGGGACGTTCCTGATAGTAATAAATATGACTGCTCTGTGTACCGTGATGTACGAAAAAGAAAAAATTGATTTTTCCTACAACTTACCTGTAAAATCCATTTCTTGGATTATATCACAGTACACAGAGATCCCTCCCCTCTTGTCTGGGATGTTTATTGCTTGCTATAAAACTGAGGTACTTTCTGTTTGGGAGGGGTTATATAGAGGGGGACTTCCTGTCTTAAATGGTTGCCAATGTCCATTCACCTATAGGTGGCGTATAACCAGATAGTAATAAATATGGCTGCTCTGTGTCCCGTGATGCACTCCAAGAAATGGATTTTACAGGTAAGTTGTAGGAAAAATCCATATTTTTGAAAATAAAAATTTAAAGTGGAAAAAATGCAAACCTGTAAATATTGTTCAAAATGAATAACATAAATTATGTTGGCAAGTCAAAAAATGAGTAGGTTCATGTTTCTGCCCTTTTCATCTTGTTTTAGAGATTTCTGGCCTCTCACTTCTAAATTAAAAATCCTTAATCTGGTTCTCTCTGTACCTCAGAAAATGCATATTTTAAAATTAGAGACATTCCTCTCTCTCTACTCTTACCTACAAGATTGGATACCTTGAAGCCATAACCTCTGCAAGGTCAGTGCCTGAACTGTCAGCCTTCTCTTGCAAAAAAAAAAAAAAAACACTTTTCAATTTTTTCAAAGGGACAAGGTGTTTTTTTGTGCTTAGGGCTTGTTTTGTTTTTAAAAGAGAAGTGTGGAATTAAAATAAAGACAAACCTATATTCTTACCTATATGTCTGCAGCATCGATCCGAGCTGCAATTGTCCCCTGCTGGCTCTATGTAGGGGGTAGGAGCAGCTGGCTTAGCCTCTCAGTGCGCCACTGATTGTTGTTGGGATCCCCGCAGTGCGCCGCATTATTGTTGGGATTCCTGCAAAGCCTGGACTGGCTCCGTAATGTCATCGCTTTACCTGATTGTAGGCTGAATCTGGGTCACAGAATTGCAATGCACAGCTAAGTACACTCCTGTGAGCCACAGAAGAAGTATGACCAAAAGAGTTTTGGCCATATTTTTCCTTTAACCACTTTCTGACCGCCCTTTAGCAGATAAATGGCTACAGGATGCCCGCTGTGCGAAGGACATATATTTTCATGATCATAAACTTTCGGGGAGCGGGCATTAATGTGTGCCAGTGACGGCTCCTTTCCACTGTAATTACACACAGTGGGAGCTGATCAGCGGGTACCGTGGACTTGATGTCTGCTGGCACCCGCCTATCATTTGGTACAGAAGCAGAACGGCTTTTGATAACGCTCTGATTGGCTGGAGCGAAACGCGTCAAGCTGTTGCCCGCACGTCACAACGTTACATCCGGTGGTTGGAAAGCAGGAAGCAGAAGCAGCGTCCACCACCAGGAAGGAGTATAGGCGTTCATGTTACATTGTTTTTGTAAGTGTTAAATTTTAGTTTATGTGAATAAAATTTATTTTTACGGTACTTCACCATGGAGATATCCTCTTTTATATTCTTGGGGTGAATCGTTTGAGAGGTCAACTAAGAAATCCATAGCCACACATATACAGCGATCTCAACTGCAATTTAAGTGTATAATAACCTCCACCATCTTTAACCACTTAAGCCCCGGAGGATTTGGCTGCTAAACGACCAGGGGGTATTTTGCGATTCGGCACTGCGTGACTTTAACGGACAATTGCGCGGTCTTGCGATGCTGTACCTAAACAAATTTGACGTCCTTTTTTCCCACAAACAGAGCTTTCTTTTGGTGGTATTTGATCACCTGTGCGCTTTTTACTTTTTGCGCTATAAACAAAAAAAGAGCGTAAATTTTGCAAAAATAACAATATTTTTCACATTTTTTTTTATGAAATTCCCCCCAAAAAAAAAATGTAAAAATCAAAATTTTTTAACATTTTCGGCCAATTTGTTTTATGCTACATATGTTTGGTAAAAAAAATCGCAAAAAGCGTATTTTTATTGGTTTGCGCAAAAGTTATCGCGTTTAGTAACAAAGGGAAAGATTTTTGTCATTTTTGTTGTTTTTTTTTAACGCGTAATGGCGGCGATCTGCGATTTTTTTGCGGTACTGCGACATTGTGGCGGACAGATCGGACCCTTGACTGACATTTTTGACACTTTTGGGGTTACCAGTGACATTTCTACAGTAATCAGTGCTATACATATGCACTGCTACTGTAAAAATACACTGGTAGTGAAGGGGTTAACTTTATTTGAGAGGGAGGGGCTGTGTGTGTCCCTAGGGGCGTGATTCTTACTGTGATTGGCTGTGGCTTGAGGTGTAAGGACACTGATCAACGGTTCTAAATAGTAGAACCGTGTGATTAGTGTTTTTACACCGAGGAGAATGAAAGGCAGCTTGTTTACACAAGCCGCCTGACTTTCTCCCTCTCCCCCGACGATCGCCGAGTGACCGGCGGACATCGGGTCCGCCGGTCACACGCGCGGAAGGGTCCGTGACCGCGCGGGAGCGGGAGCGCGCCTCCGCGGGCACGCGCTCGCTCCCCAGACCCTCCCAGGCTAGTGACGTTAATTAACGTCACTCTGCCTGGCCGGGGCTGACCGCCGCAGTAAATTTACTTGCGGTGGTCGGCAAGCGGTTAAGCTGTGAAATGCGCTTTCCCCTCCTAATATCTGGTGTGTGGGGAACTGAGAGGGGAGCACTGAGTGGAAGGATCTGAGCACCAAGCACTTCATAAGAAGTCACTGAAGAATATACAGTAAGAAGCACTTTTTTTGCACTGAGCACTTTCTTCATAATAGGCTGCTGTTTATTATAGACTATATATATTTTTTATTCACAATTTAATTGTGCAATGGTATATGGTTTATGAGTTTTTTCACTGTTTATATATCACTTATGCACTTTAATGATATGATTAACAATCATATGGTTACACTGTAGATAATTGATTAATTTTAAAAGCAGCGCAGACACATATTGTATACAAAAGAACGTCAATCTGCCTATGTAAACAAGGCCGATTGCCATTCTGTCAGTAGGGAAGGCATGGATCCTGTGTACCTAGTAAAAGTACCTCCCACACTGTATAAAAACACAAGATAGTCACACAGTTAACTCTTTGATCACCCCTGATGGTAACCTCTTTCCAGCCAATGTCATTGGTACAGTGACAGTGCATATTTTTAGCATTGATCACTGTATTAGCGTCAGTGGTTCCCAAAAAAGTGTCAAAAGGGTCCGATTTGTCTGCTGCAATATCACAGTCCCGCTAAAGTTGCTGATCACTGCCTTTACTAGCCACTTCTGGACAGGAAGGTTTTACCCCCTTAATGAAGAGGCAATTTTTTGCAATACGGCACTGCGTTATTTTAACTGAAAATTGCGCGGTCGTGTGACGCTGTACCCAAATAAAATTGATGTCCTTTTTTTTCCCACAAATAGAGCTTTCTTTTTGTGGTATTTGATCACCTCTGCGGTTTTTATTTTTCGCACTCTAAACAAAAAAAGAGCGACAATTCTGAAAAAAAAAAAAAAAAACAATAGTTTTTATTTTCTGCTCTAAAACACAGCCTACAAAAAAAAAAAAATAAATACATAAAATGTTTTCATCATTTTAGGCCAATATTTATTTTGCTACATATTTTTTTGTAAAAAAAATCCCAATAAGTGTATATTGATTGGTTTGCGCAAAAGTTATCGTGTCTACAAACCAAGGGATAGATTTATGGCATTTTTATTTATTTATTTATTTTTTACTGGTAATGGCGGCGATCAATGATTTTAAGCGGGACTGCGACATTGCAGCAGACAGCAGACAGATCAGATCGGGCACCTAACTGACACTTTTGAGGAGACCAGTGCTAAAAATATGCACTGTTACTGTACTAATGACACTGTCAGGGAAGGGGTTAACACCAGGGGCGATCAAGGGGTTAAATGTGTGCCTAGGGGATGCTTTCTAACTGTGTGAGGAATGGACTCACTAGCTGAACATAGAGATCCGTGTTTCTAAATAGCAGGAACACAAGATCCCTGTGTTCATCTGTGACAGAACGGCGGTCTGCCTTGTTTACATAGCCGGATCTGCTGACTGGCTCCCCCTCTGGCCAATCAGCATGTCCCCCCACTGGCTATTGCATTAAATGAGGTACAGGTACTTTGTTTTGTGCAATAGAGCCAACCTGCTGTAGTATATGTACTGCTGGCAGTCAGGAAGTGGCTAGTAATAAATAAAAATTTCAAAATATATCCGATAGTTTGTAGATGCTATAACTTTTGCCCAAACCAATCAATATACTCTTATTGAGATTTTTTTAAACAAAATTATGTAGCAGAATACATATTGTCCGAAATGTATGAAGAAATTAGATTTCTTTTATATGTTTTTATTGGATATGTTTTATAGCAAAAAGTAAAAAAATTGTGTTTTTTCCCCAAAAAATGTTTTGTGTATAGTGCAAAAAATAAAAAACGCAGAGGCAATTAAATACCACAAAAAGAAAGCTCTGGGAAAAAAAAGGATGTACATTTTATTTGGATACAGTGTGGCACGGCCACACATTTGTCAGTTAAATAACAAAGTGCCATATCGCATAAAATGACCTGGTCATGAAGGGGGAAAATCTTTGGGAGCTAAAGGTGTTAAAGTTAATTGCAAAGGCAGAAGATTTTTTTTTTATCCTAATGCATTCTATGAATTAAGATAAAAAAACCTTCTGTGTACAGCAGCTCCCCTAATATTTACCTGAGCCCTCTCGATCCAGCAAAGTTGCATGAGAGCCTTGGTTTTCAGGGACTCTCCCTCTTGATTGTTTGAGACACATCAGTGACATTGGCTCCTGCTGCTGTCAATCAAAGTCAGTGAGCCAATCAGGAGAGAGAGGGTGCTCTGTGTCTGAATAGACACTCAGAGCAGCAGCTTGGCTTGGGTGCTCCTATAGCAAGCCGCTTTCTGTGGGTGCACTTGGCAGGTGGGAGGGGCTGGAAGCGCTGGCGAGGGACTGGAGAAGAGGAAGATCGAGGGCTGCTCTCAAAACCACTGCACAGAGCAGGTAAGTATAACATGTTTGTTATTTTTAAACAAAAAAAAAAGAAAGAGACTTTAATATCACTTTAAGGATAGCTATGGGTTGCATTAAAATCCTTCCACTTGCCTGCTTTAACAGGAATGGCCTTACAGTAAAAACAAAGATACAATTAAAACAAAGTAAATGTCTAAATGTCTAAATACAGTCAAGAAAAAATAATTACCTCAGCATCCTCCCACTTTAGGTCATGCATTAGTACAGGTTCCCCATGACATGCTCAGCTTCCTATGCTCTTTTTTGACAATCCCTTGCAAATTGGCTAGAAAAATGGCTAGAATTGGTTTTCAAGATTGGCCCCCTTAGACCTCAATGGAGTTTGGATTAAAGTTCACAATTTTCTGACTTTATGCTGGGTTTGAAGAAAGGCCCATGAACCTAACCTTTGTATATTTGCTCATCCATAATGGCAGCAGCAAGCAAATAAATATGTCTGCACAGTACTATTTTTCACGGCATTTGTCACTTACTTTACAAGTTGTGTTAAAGATTGGGGATGATCGAACTTTTGAAAAGTTCGGTTCGACCAGAACACCCGAATTTCAGGAAAGTTCGGTTCGGATTCCAGAACCCAATTGAAATCAATGGGACCCGAACTTCTGGAATCAAAAAACCCCATTTTGAAGCCCTAAAACCCAATAAATGCCCCTAAAAAGTGCCTAGGGTTCTGGGTCATGCCCCAGGGACTATTAATCACACAAAAAAAGTTCTTAAAAATTGTCGTTTTTGATAGAGAGCCAATTATTGAAAAAATTAAAAAAAAAAAAAAAAAAGAGATTTTTGGATTTAGTGTCTGGGGGGTCTAAAAGGTGTACCTGTGAAGTTTCAGCTCTGTAGCATGTCCAGAACCAGAATTATAGCATACCAAACCTTCAAAAATGAATTTTTTGCTTAACCGCATCTTTCTTTTGCTCCTAATCAACGGCACAGCTAATGTGTATGATGGGGACATAATGCAGTGCACTGGGAACAAGATTAGAGTTTTTTTTGGAAAAAGGTGCTGTCTCTTTAAATGTGCATATAATTAACGGGTGTATTTCCACAATGGGGCTATTATTACCAAATGTTTTCAAGAAGTCCAAAGATGTATGTAATTGCACTTTATTTCATGTAAAATGGTGTTTGGTGCACTTTAACTTGAATTCTCACAAGAAACAGACATATATGCACGGATACATTGAGGGTTAGGGGTAGGGGCCACAATGTAGTGCAGAGTGAACAAGATTAGAGATGTTTTGGATGAATACTGTTGTCTCTTGACTTTGAATAGAAGTAAAGGATGCTTAAAAATTGGGCCTTTGGTGGTGCCGACGATGCCTTGACACCATATCCCTATGAAAGTGCTGGTAATGAAGGCAATAATTGCCTTTGTAAGGAAAAAAATTACAATGATATGCATCTGTGTGACAGGTGCGCAAAAATTGTTGTTTGGGTGTTGGCGGAGCCATACCACTGTAAGCCCAAAGAGCTGGTGTTGAAGAAGGTGTAAAAATTATGAAGGTGTGCACATGTAGAACAGGTGCGCAAACATGGTAGTTTTGGTGTTGGCGGAGCCTCCCCACCATAACCCCAAAGAGCTGGTGTTAAAGGAGGCCCAAAAATTGTAAAGGTGTGCACCTGTGGAACAGGTTAGCAAACATGGTAGTTTTTGTTTAGCATAGCCTCCCCACCTTAACCCCAAAGAGCTGGTGTTGAAGGAGGCCCAAAAATTGTAAAGGTGTGCACCTGTGGAACAGGTTCGCAAACATGGTAGTTTTTGTTTAGCATAGCCTCCCCACCTTAACCCCAAAGAGCTGGTGTTGAAGGAGGCCCAAAAATTGTAAAGGTGTGCACCTGTGGAACAGGTTCGCAAACATGGTAGTTTTTGTTTAGCATAGCCTCCCCACCTTAACCCCAAAGAGCTGGTGTTGAAGGAGGCCCAAAAATTGTAAAGGTGTGCACCTGTGGAACAGGTTCGCAAACATGGTAGTTTTTGTTTAGCATAGCCTCCCCACCTTAACCCCAAAGAGCTGGTGTTGAAGGAGGCCCAAAAATTGTAAAGGTGTGCACCTGTGGAACAGGTTCGCAAACATGGTAGTTTTTGTTTAGCATAGCCTCCCCACCTTAACCCCAAAGAGCTGGTGTTGAAGGAGGCCCAAAAATTGTAAAGGTGTGCACCTGTGGAACAGGTTCGCAAACATGGTAGTTTTTGTTTAGCATAGCCTCCCCACCTTAACCCCAAAGAGCTGGTGTTGAAGGAGGCCCAAAAATTGTAAAGGTGTGCACCTGTGGAACAGGTTCGCAAACATGGTAGTTTTTGTTTAGCATAGCCTCCCCACCTTAACCCCAAAGAGCTGGTGTTGAAGGAGGCCCAAAAATTGTAAAGGTGTGCACCTGTGGAACAGGTTCGCAAACATGGTAGTTTTTGTTTAGCATAGCCTCCCCACCTTAACCCCAAAGAGCTGGTGTTGAAGGAGGCCCAAAAATTGTAAAGGTGTGCACCTGTGGAACAGGTTCGCAAACATGGTAGTTTTTGTTTAGCATAGCCTCCCCACCTTAACCCCAAAGAGCTGGTGTTGAAGGAGGCCCAAAAATTGTAAAGGTGTGCACCTGTGGAACAGGTTCGCAAACATGGTAGTTTTTGTTTAGCATAGCCTCCCCACCTTAACCCCAAAGAGCTGGTGTTGAAGGAGGCCCAAAAATTGTAAAGGTGTGCACCTGTGGAACAGGTTCGCAAACATGGTAGTTTTTGTTTAGCATAGCCTCCCCACCTTAACCCCAAAGAGCTGGTGTTGAAGGAGGCCCAAAAATTGTAAAGGTGTGCACCTGTGGAACAGGTTCGCAAACATGGTAGTTTTTGTTTAGCATAGCCTCCCCACCTTAACCCCAAAGAGCTGGTGTTGAAGGAGGCCCAAAAATTGTAAAGGTGTGCACCTGTGGAACAGGTTCGCAAACATGGTAGTTTTTGTTTAGCATAGCCTCCCCACCTTAACCCCAAAGAGCTGGTGTTGAAGGAGGCCCAAAAATTGTAAAGGTGTGCACCTGTGGAACAGGTTCGCAAACATGGTAGTTTTTGTTTAGCATAGCCTCCCCACCTTAACCCCAAAGAGCTGGTGTTGAAGGAGGCCCAAAAATTGTAAAGGTGTGCACCTGTGGAACAGGTTCGCAAACATGGTAGTTTTTGTTTAGCATAGCCTCCCCACCTTAACCCCAAAGAGCTGGTGTTGAAGGAGGCCCAAAAATTGTAAAGGTGTGCACCTGTGGAACAGGTTCGCAAACATGGTAGTTTTTGTTTAGCATAGCCTCCCCACCTTAACCCCAAAGAGCTGGTGTTGAAGGAGGCCCAAAAATTGTAAAGGTGTGCACCTGTGGAACAGGTTCGCAAACATGGTAGTTTTTGTTTAGCATAGCCTCCCCACCTTAACCCCAAAGAGCTGGTGTTGAAGGAGGCCCAAAAATTGTAAAGGTGTGCACCTGTGGAACAGGTTCGCAAACATGGTAGTTTTTGTTTAGCATAGCCTCCCCACCTTAACCCCAAAGAGCTGGTGTTGAAGGAGGCCCAAAAATTGTAAAGGTGTGCACCTGTGGAACAGGTTCGCAAACATGGTAGTTTTTGTTTAGCATAGCCTCCCCACCTTAACCCCAAAGAGCTGGTGTTGAAGGAGGCCCAAAAATTGTAAAGGTGTGCACCTGTGGAACAGGTGCGCAAACATGGTAGTTTTTGTTATAACCAAAATGAGGTACTGTGAACGTAAAGAGAATGAGAGGAGGGTTTGAGGGTGGCACCATGGTCCAGGCTTAAACTGAGGCTCAGCTGCCACATCACAACGATAGCCTAGTCTACAAGGTCTGCATCAGGTGCATCAAAGCTTGATATCCACAACTGATTCATTTTAATGAATGTCAAACGGTCCACTGAGTCGGTGGAGAGTCTCGTTCGATGGTCTGTGACGAATCCTCCTGCTGCGCTGAATGCCCGTTCCGATAGGACACTGGAAGCAGGGCAGGCCAACAACTCCATGGCATACTGGGCCAGTTCTGGCCAGTGGTCTAATCTTAAGACCCAGTATGCCAGTGGATCGGCATCGTCACATGAAAAGCCCTCTGTGTCACTTTGTGCCCTCACGTAATCGTCCACCATGTGATGCAGACGCTGTCGATGCGATGTGGCAGCTGAGAGGCCTGGGCGGTGAGGACTAAAAAAAGACCAAAAGGCATCCGTCAACCGCACGCCTTCTCCAACGCTCCTCTCGTGACCACCAGTAGAATCCATGGTAGGTAGGTAGGTACGGGAGTCGGGGAACGTGTTCACCAGAATCCTCTTGAGACTGTCCTCAAGGGATTTGATCCTGTGGACTCTCTGGGTGGATGGGAAAAGCTCTGAGACTTTAGACTTGTACCGGGGGTCAAGTAGGGTGGCCAACCAACAGTGGTTAGTCTCTTTAATGGCCTTGATTCTGGGGTCCTTTCGCAGACTCTGAAGCATGATGTTTCCCATGCGTCGCAAATTAACGAAGGCCTGAGAAGCTGACTCCTCGGGGTCACTCAAAACGACATTATCTTGAACGGGCTCCTCCTCCCAGCCACGCACTACTCCAAAGTGTCCCGAGGGAGTCAAACTAGGCCTTGCAGATTGCCGCATGTCTTCCTCCTCCTCCTCCTCAAACCCTGCAAAAGTTCCCACAGAATCGTCCTCCTCCTCCTCCTCTTCCACCCCTGGATCCTGCTCGGGCCTCTGGGAGCTAGGCATAATGGGGTCAGGATTCTCAGGATAAAGGGGGCCTTGAGAGGCAAGGAAGTCCTCCTCTTCCTCCTGCTGCTCTGCCTCCAGTGCCCTATCCATAATGCCACGCAGAGTGTGCTCCAACAAAAACAGTACCGGTAGGGTGTCACTGATGCATGCGCTGTCCTGGCTGACCATCCTTGTGGCCTCCTCAAATGGCGAGAGGACAGCGCATGCATCCTTAATCAAAAGCCACTGCCGTGGTGAAAAGAAGCCCAGGCGTGCAGAGCCAGTGCTGGTGCCGTACTCACATAGGTATTCATTGAGGGCCCTCTGCTGCATGTACAGGCGCTGCAGCATAGCCAAGGTGGAGTTCCAGAGGGTGGGCATGTCACAGATGAGGCGGTGTACCGGCAGGTGAAACTCGCGCTGCACTTCGGCCAAACGTGCAGTGGCACTGTACGACCGCCTGAAGTGACTGCACACCCTTCTTGCCATCCTTAGCACATCCTGCATTCCCGGGTACGAGTTCAAAAACTGCTGTACCACGAGATTCAGGACATGCGCCAGGCATGGCACATGGGTTAACTTTCCCTGACGAAGGGCGGCCAGGAGGTTTTTGTCCCATTATCAGTAACCACCATCCCTGGCTGCAGCTGGCGTGGTGTCAACCACCTCTGGGCCTGTGCCTGCAGAGCCCCAAGAATCTGAGGGGCAGTGTGCTGCCTGTCCCCTAGACACACAAGCTGCAGCACTGCGCGACACCTTTTGGCCTGAGACATAGAATAGCCCTTTGAACGTTTACGTGGTACCTCGTCATATTCAAAGGACCATTCTGCAGAGGAGGGCATGGAGGAGGTAGAGGAGGAGGAGCAGGAGGGGGTAGAAGTGATCGATCTACCCGGATCAGCGACACCACCAGCTGTTTGCAGACGTGGGGGCAACACTGGCTGCAGCACCGAGCCCTGGCTACAATCCCTTCCGCTGGCAAGCAGTGTCACCCAGTGAGCAGTGACAGAAATGTACCGTCCCTGCCCATGTTTGCTTGACCAAGTGTCAGCCGTCAAGTGTATCTTACGGCTGACTGACTTGGCCAGGGACGACACTACATTGCCTTCCATTGCCTTGTTGGTATAGGGATGGCAGGGCCTTACGGGCAAAGTAATCCTGACTTGGCACCTGCCACTGTGGAACTGCACATTTTGCGAAGTCACGGAAGGGAGCAGACTCTACCAGGTTAAATGGTAATAGTTGCAGAGCCAGTAGTTTACCCAAACTACTGTTTAGACGCTGGGCATGTGGGTGGCGGGGAGTATACATTTTTTTTCGTTCCAGCATGTGTGGAATCGAAATTTGGCGTCTAGATGTTACAGCTGGTGGTGTGCTGGAGGTAGATGTGACACTGCCTGCTATATCATCATCCCTGTCAGTGGAGGCTGCCAACAGGTGACGAGTGACTATAGCAGGGCCAGGAACAGACTGATGTGCAGGTGGAGCAGGTGGAGCAGGTGGAGCATGAGGAGGAGCGCGAGGAGGACTAGGAGGCCGACTGACCGATCTTTGGCCCTTTTGTGGGTTCTTTAAATGCTCCTGCCAACAGGCCGAGTGGTGGGTTGTCAAATGCCTGTTTAGCAGCTTGTACCCAGGTGGTTGACATTTCTGCCACATTTTATACCCTTCTTACAAATCTTGCAGATCGCAACTGTTTTGTCTGCATGGGATGTCTCAAAAAAGTCCCAGCAAGATGAGGTGTGTATAGTGGCCCGGGAGACAACAGGTGCGGCCTTAGATGGAGCGGGCCGTCTGCTCTCCCCTCTTGCTTGCTCTGCCTCCTCCTCAACCTCAGACCCAACATCTGACTCCATCAAAGACTGAGCATCAGGCCTGGCCTGGGAGACAACAGGTGCGGCCTTAGATGGAGCGGGCCGTCTGCTCTCCCCTCTTGCTTGTTCTGCCTCCTCCTCAACCTCAGACCCAACATCTGACTCCATCAAAGACTGAGCATCAGGCCTGGCCCGGGAGACAACAGGTGCGGCCTTAGATGGAGCGGGCCGTCTGCTCTCCCCTCTTGCTTGCTCTGCCTCCTCCTCAACCTCAGACCCAACATCTGACTCCATCAAAGACTGAGCATCAGGCCTGGCCCGGGAGACAACAGGTGCGGCCTTAGATGGAGCGGGCCGTCTGCTCTCCCCTCTTGCTTGCTCTGCCTCCTCCTCAACCTCAGACCCAACATCTGACTCCATCAAAGACTGAGCATCAGGCCTGGCCCGGGAGACAACAGGTGCGGCCTTAGATGGAGCTGGCTGTCTGCTCTCCCCTCTTGTTTGCTCTGCCTCCTCCTCAAACTCAGACCCAACATCAGACTCCATAAAGGACTGAGCATCAGGCTGGAGTAGATGGCCGACACTCTGGTCAAACAGCTCAGCTGACTCCTCTGTCATGTCTGAAGTTGGGTCTAAGGGAGGACGTGAGGTGGACATGGACTCATCTGTATTTGTTCTGACAACTGCAGAAGACTGACCACTTTTCTCTGCCTGGGTCACTGTAGTTGCAGATGATGCCGATGATGAGGGTTTGGTCATATAGTCCACCACCTCCTGTACATACTGTGGACGTATAGCTTGGCCACTGCCGGAGAACAATCCAAATGGTGGCCTGGCTGAGGACTGACCACCACGTCCACCCCTGCCTCTAGACACCCTAGAAGCTGTGCCCCTTTCCGCAGCAGGGCCACGTATGCCTTTTCTTGGTCTACCAGGCATATTTGTCACTGATGCGTTGGCAACTGTGTGCGGTGAAAAACGCACACTGCTATGCGACCCACAGTTGTCGCTGGATACAGCACAGCAGATGTGTCACGCACAGTAGCAAAGTCTTTTGCACAGTGGACCTAACGCTTTGAACAACAGGCGTTAAGTTGTCACTGATGCGTTGGCAACTGTGTGCGGTGAAAAAACGCACACTGCTATGCGACCCACAGTTGTCGCTGGATACAGCACAGCAGATGCGTGTCACGCACAGTTGCAAAGCCTTTTGCACAGTGGACCTAACGCTTTGAACAACAGGCGTTAGGTTGTCACTGATGCGTTGGCAACTGTGTGCGGTGAAAAACGTACACTGCTATGTGACCCACAGTTGTCGCTGGATACAGCACAGCAGATGCGTGTCACGCACAGTAGCAAAGCCTTTTGCACAGTGGACCTAACGCTTTGAACAACAGGCGTTAGGTTGTCACTGATGCGTTGGCAACTGTGTACGGTGAAAAACGCACACTGCTATGCGACCCACAGTTGTCGCTGGATACAGCACAGCAGATGCGTGTCACGCACAGTTGCAAAGGCTTTTGCACAGTGGACCTAACGCTTTGAACAACAGGCGTTAGGTTGTCACTGATGCGTTTGCAACTGTGTGCGGTGAAAAACGCACACTGCTATGCGACCCACAGTTGTCGCTGGATACAGCACAGCAGATGCGTGTCACGCACAGTTGCAAAGCCTTTTGCACAGTGGACCTAACGCTTTGAACAACAGGCGTTAGGTTGTCACTGATGCGTTGGCAACTGTGTGCGGTGAAAAACTTACACTGCTATGTGACCCACAGTTGTCGCTGGATACAGCACAGCAAATGCGTGTCACGCACAGTTGCAAAGGCTTTTGTACAGTGCACCTAACGCTTTGAACAACAGGCGTTAAGTTGTCACTGTATTTTGCTGCCTAGCAAGCACGTATAACTGCTGTGATACAGCAGCACTGTGCAACGTGCTCACTAAACAGAACCCTCACACTTTCCCTACAGAAACTCAATTATTAAATATAACTAATGTAGTACAAAGTTCCCTAACTACACTAGATATCCCTTTCCACTAAATAGAAAGCTCCATACAGCAGAAGACTGACACTGTCCCTTAAGTTTTTTTTTTGTAACTCTAAGAACCAGCACAATCGCTGTATCTAACTACACTGGCTGTAAGCTAAATACAATTCTGCTATATGGAGCTTTAGAACCACTCGATATGTAGGAAATGTAGTATAGCAAAGCAGGAGTCAGAGAACTGCTTCAACTCTCTTCAACAGGATCTGGATCACTGTGCTAGGGGTTAGGCGGGGCCATCTTATATAGTGTGGGGCGTATTCACTCCTGATTGGCCTCTGGTCCCCGTAGTCACTCCAATCACGTTCCTAGGAGACTCTTGCCCCCTCATTGGCTTTTGCAGACGTTTCTGGGCCAATCACGGGCTTTTAAAGCCCAGTTCCTGTCCCAGTGCATTTTGGGCGGTTCTGGTGGCCGGATACCGAACTTTTACCGCAAAAAGTTCGGTATTCGGCCGAATATCGAACATCCAATGTTCGGGTTGAACCGATGGTCGACCCGAACCGTTCGACCATCCTTATTAAAGATACTTAGTAAGCCACGGTGGAGCAGTAGGTGATCTTTCATGGTGCTCCTACAGGCACCATCCAATTAGGCTCTGTGAAAGCTGTGGTTTCACAGGACCTTCTCATTTTTACATTTTTATATTTATTCTATATAAATTGATATGTAATTAAAAAGTGTAAAAACTGAATTTGAGAAAACATTTTCAGATGGATAAAAAGGAATAAGATAGCTGTACTCCCTGCCTGAGCTCCTTCCCCTGACACGTTTCACTTCACAGAGCTCTATCCTTCTGTAGCCTAGTTACACCAGTGGTGGCAAAGATTTAGAACTTTAACATTCTTCATGAAAAGAAAATATATCTATATTGAATTAATTACTAGGTTCAAAATAGGTTTTTACTGTAATTAGTCAGAAATGTACTTGGAAACAGTGTCCTATGTGTTGCGTATTGATTGTTGCTGCAGTGAGTCCTTCATCTGCTGCCAACAAAGCAGAGAATTGAGCTTGAAATTCTATTCTAACCTAAACAGTTCTCTCCAACCTTATTCTTCCATACAGGACAGAATAGACAGCTGCCCAGGGCCCAAGAATTCAGGAAGGGCCCATGTGGATGCTTGAAATTTCTGCAATTCAGTGTTTTATTCCTAGAAAATCAATTTCTATAGAGCCTATAGACTTTTTCTCAGTAAAGTCTTAAGCCCTATACAGTGCACATATTTGGGAGTCCGAGATTAGGTGCCGAGAGAGCGCTCACTGGGCACACCTGATACACTGACTGAGCTGTCAGTTTGAGATTCAAATTCTAACCCACCAATCTTGTTTTTCCATACAGATTAGGTGGCTGCCCAGGGCTAAAGATACCAAGGGCCAATGTGGATGACAAAAATCTCTGCACTTAGGGCGTGGTTTGGCACCGGACCTTGATGGCCGCTTGATAGAGCTGCTCCGTGCATAGGGGGATAAAAACCTGCCTTCTCACAGCTTATCCAGCCGAAAACCACCATGGTTCGTTCCGGACGCAGTACCTCAGCTAACCGGGTGTTATCTGACCTGTCTCTGGATGTCAGCAATGCTCCACCGCTGATCCGTACACAGGCCTCAGAGCGCCGCACGGCCTCCCCCTGCTCCCGCACCAGGCCCATCCGCTCTCCAGGCGGGCTCCCAGATGCCATTATCCTCATCCGCCCCACTGGGGGTCCCATTTCCAAGCCTCCAAGACCTACAAAATGTGGCATCGGACATTAAACTCACATTAGGAGCGACTATCACAGAGCTTACAGCGGAACTCCGATCGGTGACCGCAAGGCTGAATGAGACGGAAAAGGCCTCAGCCACACAGGGATCCGCCATACGTCAACTACAAAGATCCTTGGACTCGCATACTGCCCACATGATTGAAATCAATCGTCAAATAGAAGATCTTGATAATCGGGGGAGAAGGCATAATATCTGGCTCAGAGGTCTCCCGGAATGAGTGGAACCCCCGGATCTGGAATCTGCTTTGATGACCATCTTTAATGACCTAATGGAGCATCCTCATGACACACCAATAGACTTTGAAAGAGTTCATAGGGCTCTTCGCCCCAGAGGAGGTGAGTCAGATCCTCCGAGAGATGTAATAGCCTGCCTGGTAAGCTTCCCCCTAAAGAAGGCTATTCTCCGGAAGGCTAGAGCCCGAGATCAAATCTCTTTCAACGGGTCGGAGGTGAAGACTTGTCCGCCATTACCCTCCAGAACCGAAGGGCTCTGCGCTCCCCTGCTGGAGACCCTCCGAACCCGGGGAATAACATATAGATGGCGCTTTCCATTTTGCCTTTTTGCCTCCTTCAGGAATAGGAATGCTTCTTTACGCACCCCAGATGACCTTCCCTCTTTTTGCGCAGCTTTCGACATACCCGAGATGGACTTACCTGAATGGTATTGCTCATTCTTCTCACCGGACCCATGGGTTCAAGTGGCTACCTCTGGCACTCCGAAATCTCAGAGACAAGGCCGCAGGAGTAGGCGCACGCGTCATCATTCCAACACCACCTCACCTAGATCCAGGAAGGCTCAAGGAGACACACCGCATCGCTCCCCGAATGCCCGGAGGGAACACCCGGAAACCTAAAGGAACCTGCTACCCTGAATGACTTTGGCTGCCTTCCGTGAGTAACCCAGCTGCACCCGCAACTTCATTCCCCAACCTAGCCGTCATGTATGGCCCTGTCCCCCCCTCCTTCTGCCAGCACCGTGTAAATCTTGTAAATCCCCTCGACACTTTGGAGTCTGGGCCCTTCTCAAGCCTCAACAAGGAGAGCCTTCCCTTAAGAGAAGAACTTCTGCACCTGCGGAATGACCACTAGTTTGTCCTGTCCTACTCTATCCCCTGTCCGCTCTTTCCCTGCTTCATATCCGGACATACCCTGTTATGCCCCTCAACGGTCCCTTCCCAACCCCGAGTCATTCATTTTTCCTGCTTGAACGTTTATTGGACTCCATGCTTAATTTTTGCTCACATTAGGCTACATTGTGGTCGATACGGGGGGTGGGGGGCTTTAGTTGTTTGAAGTTTGCTTGATATGGCAATACATGCTCATTGCGATATAGACCTATAGGCGTGTAGTTCTAGCTTTAATGGGTAGACATATGTCCGTCCTTGACACCTGAGGGAGTTGGGGGGTGCGGGCTATGGGGGAGCTGGTGTATTGCGCTTAGCCCTCTTACCCCGGGATGTGTGCTTATGATGCCACAAGGGGGCAGTCTTGTGCAACTATCCTAAGCTTGAATATATTAATACCTAAATTCTCCCAAGATGGAAGTCTGCTGTACCTTCTCTTATGCCTATATTGCCCAGTTATTCATCTCTTGCCCTATCCTCTCCTGTTGTCCCACTCCCCTCCCACTATTAATGGCCCATCTCAGAGTTCTCACTCTGTGGTTCCTACTCCCTATTTTGCTACCCCTTATTCTTCCCTTAGCTTGGGGGGGGGGCCCTCGATTGGGGTGGCGGAGGGGGGGAGTTGGGCTAGTCTACCCCCACCTTCATGAGGTCTTAAAGTTGGGTTACCAACTACGGAGCAAAAAATAGGCTTAATGCTTCCGTCTATATAGGATAGACTAAGCTCCTCCCTTCAAATATACCTTGTTATGGGAATGCTAGTAAGCATAGGGTGCGCATATGGGTATTTCTCATGGAGGACGGTTAAGGATTTGTTTTACAATTAATGTCCTTTATAATGTTTTTTTTTTACATACTACAGAGAATTTGTTTCCAAAGACCTCCGGCTGGGGTCCTGCGGTTCGAACTTGGTGAGTTTTGGCCAATTTGTTGTTACTTCTCACATCACGTTAGCTTAATTAGCCCTCCCCCTACTAATGCACGGGTCTCTAATTGGTCAGTGACCGCTTGTCATACATTCTCTCCACCACAACGGTAACTACTGGTTACTGTTGACCCGAAATACAATTTGTATTATTTCTTCCCCACATAGGTAATAGGCGGATCATTTGATACCTGCCTTCTTTGTGATGTTCAGTTTCTTTCTTCTCGTCTACTCTATTCTTCCTTTCTACCCTTCACTTGTCTCACTTATCTGACCTTATTTCACCCTAAATACCCCTTATTTCAGTCTAGCCTTATTCCTCTTTGACTGACCTCCTCACACCCGTGAGCTTTGTGATATACTTGCCTGGTCCACTTAGCTCTCTTCTTTCCCTCCAGGCTTCTCCTCCACCCCCCTCCTTCCCTACCTTCCTCCACTTTCTTCCAATTATTTTTTTCTTTTTTTTTTTCTCTCTTCTCCCATTCCCCTCATCCTTTCCACTCTTCTCTCCTCCTTAAACATGCCGAGCTCAGTTCCACTCTCCCGGGGGTCCTCATGCAAATTTATTTCAATTAATGCCCAGGGGCTGAACATCCCCGAGAAAAGGTCACAAATATTAGCAGAGGCTCACAGAATGCGTGATCAAGTGCTCCTTCTGCAGGAGACTCACTTTAAAGAAGGTGAAGTCCCTAAGCTAATGAATAAAAAATTTCCTGTCTCCTACCATGCGCCCACAGAGGGCTCTAAAACTCGAGGCGTCTCCCTTCTTTTTTCACGCCACGTGGATTTCCAATTAATTGGTATTAAGCGTGATCCAGGAGGTAGATATCTTTTCGTCAAGGGTAACTTAAACTCTCGACCAATAACCATTGCGAATATTTACGCTCCTAATTTCAAGCAGGTCCCGTTCTTTCGTACGATGGGTCAGGAATTATTGGACTTTGCGTCGGGCATGTTGATCCTTGGGGGGGATTTTAATGCCCCATTAAACCCCATTTTAGATTCTTCTACTGGCTCATCAGTACTCCCATTCCGGGCCTTGCGGCACATAACTTTACAGCTACAAAAGTTGAGAATACATGATTCATGGCGAATATTGAATTCGGACAGTAAAGACTGTACTTTCTTTTCAGCACCTCACGACATGTTTTCCAGAATTGATTACTTTTTTATTTCCCAAACTGACATACCTCTGTTATCATCTACCTCCATTGAACCTAGAGTTCTTTCAGATCATAATCCTATCACAATGACCATCCAATTCCCGACTTGGGACAATAGACGCAAGACCTGGCGCTTGAACCCCTCTCTCTTAAGAGACCAAAAGGTTACGGCCAGTATCCAGGAAGCATTATCCTCCTTTTTTGCAGAAAATTACACTCCTGACTCGACTCAAATTGGGCAATGGGAGGCCCATAAATGTGTTCTTAGAGGGATGTTCCTCTCGCTCGCGGCTACTCAAAAGAGAGCCAGACAAGCAACACTTGAGAGTCTATACCCCAAGTTGGGCGCCCTTGAGAGGGCCCACAAACGCTCTTTAGCTACCACTACTTTGGCTGAACTCACAAAGGTGCGCAAAGAGATCAGAGACATCCTCGAAATCCAGAGCCACCGTAGACTGGCCTTGGGTAAGAGGATTTTTTTTGAACAAGGGAACAAGTGTGGCCGCCTTCTGGCTAGAGCGGTCCAGGCACAGAAAACATCTGCCAACGTCCACTTCATAAGAGATAATGGAGGCTCAAAACATTGCTCGAACGCAGCCATAGCCAAACAATTTGAATCCTTTTATCATGCACTATATAATTTATAACCCTCGCTCTATCAACCAGCGCCGCTCCCTCACCGCCAAGAGGCAATGAAGTCTTTCTTAGACACTTATTGTCCCTCCCCCCTTCCGTCGCCCGTCGCATCCGCCTTAGAGGCGCCCTTGTCTGAGGAAGAATTTGACAGGGCAATAAAAGAAATGAAGCCTGGGAAATGCCCTGGTCCAGATGGCTTCTTCCTGCAATACTACCGCCTGTTCTCAGAAACCCTTAAGCCTCAGTTCCTACGAGCCTTTCGAACCTTGGCTGACACCCCTCATCGTTCTTCATCCTTATTGGAAGCGCATATCACGGTGATCCCCAAGGAAGGCAAGGATCCTGCCCAGGTTGGGAACTATCATCCCATATCACTCTTGAACGTTGACGTCAAGATCTTCGCCAAGATCCTTGCCAACCGTCTCCTCCCCCACTTACCCTCTATGGTCTCCCTTGATCAGGTCGGCTTTGTGCCTGGGAGGGAGGGTAACACCATGAGAGCTCTAAACATCCACCACTGGCTTACCTCTCGTTGTGTCCCAGGTTTTTTTCTCTCCCTGGATGCCGAGAAGGCGTTCGACAGAGTGGCCTGGGACTATCTATTGTCGATCCTGGAGTCTCTGGGTATTTTGCCCCGCATGCTCTCTTCCATACAAGCCCTTTATACCAATCAGACTGCCAGGGTCAGAGTCAACGGCCACCTGTCGGACGCCTTCAATCTCACCAATGGTACCTGTCAGGGTTGTCCCCTCTCCCCAATTCTATTAATTTTATCGATAGAACCCTTCCTTAACATGATCCGTTCAAACATGGACATTAGGGGGATTCAAATAGCGGGATCTTCTCACAAAATTGCCGCATTTGCGGACGATATGCTACTTTTCTTGTCCCAACCACACCTTTCTCTCCCACTCTTGCTTCATGACCTGGAATTCTTTAAATCCCTTTCATATTTACAAATCAATTATGCCAAATCTTTTGCCCTCAATGTGTCTCTCCCTCAGGCGGAAGTTGACCGTTGCATTTCGAACTTTCCGTTCAAATGGGCCTCAGAGTCCATACCCTATCTAGGGATCCTTATTCCTCCCAACCTGTCAGACCTATACAGATTAAATTACCAATCTCTTCAAGGCTCCCATATTCCGCGATTAGGGAAGACCTGAGGAGTCATCCCCTGATATGCCCCCCGCTGAAGTTGCATTGTGCTTGGCGCAAAGCTAGGAAAATAAACCAAGCGTCTGGTCCTATGACTTCTATTCGCTTGAATCCTGCTTTCGAAACGGGAATGTCTAGTTAATTCCTTCAGGACATTTGGCCGCACGAAAATGTGTTAGCCAAACACTTTTTTCACAAAGGTTCCCCTCTGTCATGGGAGGCACTTAATCAAGTTCTCCAACCCCATTCCATCCCGTTATGGATATTCTTCCAGATCCGCCATTTCTTGACCAACCAGCGACTCATATCTGACTGGACGAGGCCTCCGACTGGGATTGAAGCCTTGTGTGAAAGGGGCGGCCCTCAGAGACACGTAATTTCTGCTATGTATCGTACCTTGCTATCCCTCCCTCTTCTCTCTTCCTCATCCTTTGTCCAGGCCTGGACAAGGGACTTGGATCTCTCCCTCACTGAGGTGGAGTGGTCCTCTGTTTGCCGCACCATTCAGGGTGCCTCGACGAGTGTTGCGATACAGGAGAACGGATACAAAATCATTACCAGATGGTATCAAACACCAGATCGAATACATAAATTTTGCCAGACTGTCCCGAACACCTGCTGGAGATGCAATAAAGAACAGGGCACTATGATCCACATATGGTGGTCGTGCTCAGCACTCCAGCCTTTCTGGACGAAAGTCCATGACTTGATTAAAGAGGCCACCTCGAGAGACATGGAGTTCTCACCGACACAATACTTATTGCATTGGGTAACTTCCTGCCGTCGTAGCTACAGAAAGTCGCTGGCCATGTATATGGTGACAGCAGCCAAATTGTGTATACCGTGCCATTGGAGATCACCTTTGACTCCCTCCATCAAGGAATGGTTCAACAGATTGAACCATATTGAGTGGATGGAGGAGCTGATCAGCATTGCTCATGATTCCTACTCAGAATTCGTCTTCACGTGGCAGGACTGGACCAGTTTTAAACGCTCTGTGACATATACCTCAATTATGGCCTCTACCTAAAGGCTCCTCACTAAGTATTTCTCTTGTCATGAATGACCTGACCCGGGGTCTCACCCCCGGGAGAGTGGAGTATACTGTCTGCAATCTTTCTTCCTTCCCCTCCTCATCATGCCCTTACCTCCCTACCTTTTCTTCTCTCTAATGCTTCTTTCTCTCTCTTTATCCTTCTTACTTTTCCCTCGCACCTAAGCACTCCCCTGAGTCACACTCGAGACATACTACTCACCTAGGCCGGTGGCGTTTAGCCCCCGCTGGAGTATGTTCCTCCAAAAAGTCCTACATCATGGTATAGGCTCCTCAGAGAGATAATATTCGATACACCTCAACCTGGCCAAACCTCACTACCTTTACGAATTACTTAAAAATTTGAGCGACTTTTTCATGCTATTCTGCCTTTTGTTGTACAATATCTTTACGCTCTATTTGTAACTTCATAACTAATGACTAGTCATGAATACTCATATCCAAGGTCAGTTTCCTTACTTAGATTGAGCATTCAAGAGTTGAGCCCCTGATACGGTCTTTGAGGATTGTATTTAAATGTTATTGAGTGTGACTTAACTGGTCAAAATTATGCTGTTCTTACAATTGACAAAATTACCTTGTCCTTGCTTGTTCTAAAAGTTTTTGTATCACTTTGTATACATTTTTGTTCTACATTTCTAAATAAAAATTTTTTTATGGAAAAAAAAAAAAAATCTCTGCACTTCTGGGCTTTTTCCTAGCAAATCAATTTCTATAGCGTCTATAGACTTACAACAGTAACATGACAGTGTCATAAACATGTAGGTTAACAGAGCCAGTAAAATTCAGGGTTCTTGGTGGCTTCACTGTTATTATTGCCTCTTTCAAAAGTGGAAAAGTTTGAGGTTTCCATACCCTCCTCATGGGGTTCATATGTTAACAGACTATTTTTTTCCCACAAGCTAATACCATACTGTACTTTAGCCTGCCCATATTATACTGTGCTGACGAGGATGTAAGATATTTTAATTTTTTTTTCCTTTTTTTCTGACTGTTCATTTGAAGTAATTATTGCAATTCTGAGTAATCACTTTTCACCTATTCCGTCTGAAATCGCAGGTTTTGTTCTTATAGGCTAAAGCTTATAAACTTGAAGTTATCATGTACAGTAAAACTTTACAAAGCATTTGAAGACTTTCAGCTAGCTTTGGGCAACTTTCTTAAAGCCTTGAAATCAGCCTTTAGCTTGTTTAAACACAGATTTTAATGGGAGTGCCTACTGTCCAAAGAAGCCCCCAGTGGGTTTTCACAAGCCTAAATTAAAGCTTCAATGCTTTCATTATTAGTTGTGTTCAACACACCCATACTGGAGCTAAAAAGTACTTTTAAGGCTTTCAAAAATCTTCCAATCTTGGCTGAAAGTTTGCAAGTGCTTTGTAAAAAACTTGCTGTACTCACTACTCTCCAAGTTATCATTTACAAGCACTAACAAGACCCTGAGCAAATGAATGAGAGCAAAATAATTAAGAAAGCCAATTTTTGTTGAAGATGGTCTTAATAAATTCATAGGATTCCATATCTTGCTCCTATGCGATTCCAAAATACCTTAAACTGTCTCTGTGGCTGGAGAAGGGGAACAAACTTCTAGGGGTGCAGCAGGCTTCCCAAAACCTCCCTGCTAGGGCTGATTGCCTGGACTTTTATCCCAGGCTAAACCCCAACACCTCTAGGTAGCATTGAAAACGGATGCTAAGCCATACTTCACACAATCCTTTTGGCTCATCAATGTGAGCCAAATGGGAATTCTGGAAGGGCAACTTCAAATATTATCAGGAAGCTCTGAAATGTTGCTTGTCAGAATGGCCTGATATTTGGCCATGATGGGAAGGTTTGGGAGGAGACCTTCTAACCTAGAGCAGTTTATGAGTACCCTTGTATCTGATTGCCCCAGGAGATGAAGGTTTTTTTTTTTCTAGTTGGAGCAACCTGGTCCATGCTTTATAAGGGTTTTCCTCTGAATAAAAATAGAAGGGTAGTTCTGCGCTATGGCCAAAGTAAAGAATTATACTGCTGCTACCTCCACTCGATCTGCTACTTTAGGTGGTGTCAAAAACAAAATAGGAAATGGGGAGTGGATGTGGCACTGCCTCAGTGAGTTATAGTGCAATGCTCCTCTTTATAGTGCCCAAAGGGAACAAATGTACTGTAGCAATATTTCCAGGCATTAGGCCGGATGTGGGTCTGCCATTGTTACCGGAAACACTTCCAACACATTTAAGTTGAAATCTCAAGTGTGAGAATGTGAGACAATGACCATTCCGGCATCTTTGGTTTGTGTTGTTTATTTTATAATGGGGATGGGAGAAGGCAATGAGTTTGATACTTCTCTGGCTCAACTAGGTTTAACTGGGACACTGTACAGAAAAATGCCCGTTGGCGCTGTCCTGACGCCGGCTGGATGCCGACCCATGCTTCTTGGCGCTTTAAATACTGTTCTGCTGAAAAGTGCTGAAACTTTGTATTTAACTCCTTGGTTATCTCAGAAGATCCAGGACTGTAATGATCCTTGACTCTTGGCACTCTGTCTAGCTGAAAAGTCCTGTGTATGACTCCCTCCAGCCCTTCACTGACTGAGATAGTTCCTTGTGACTGCTTGTACTACTGCAGCTCTTATCACTGCACACTTAACTCTACAGGGCCCAACCGCTGGAGCCCCTTATACACTTCAGGGTCCTTTCACTAGGCAACCCCCTTTGCACTTGCAGGCTCTAGGATCCCTTGGACCTTCAACGGAGTGGTCCCCTCTACACTAGGCAGACCCCAGGGGCAGTTCACAGTACTCACGACCTTTCAAGGCTTGAACTGAACTGGAACTGAACCCCTCTTCCTCCACTGGTCCTCGGCACATCGGATCCCCTCTGCAGCTCAGCTCTCCCTTCTGGATACTCAGGTAGCCACCCAAGACACCCAATCCTTCTGACAGGAGGAGAGACAGCCGTACTCTCCCTTCTGGGACTCTGCTTCCCGCCAAAGACGCTGTGTCATGTATTCCCCTCAAACTTATACCCACTCCCAGAATCCTCTGCGGCAGAATCTTCCTTCTGGGGTAGATACAAGCCCGAATGGGCTGATTGGATTTCCTCCACTGCCCAATGAGAATGCTCTCACAGAGCCATTGGGGAGACTCCCCTCTCAGTAACCACACCTGGGAGACATGACAGCCCAGCTGAAATATGGCCCTGCTGTTAGGCAGCCAAGGCCCACTATACTTTTACTTACCTGTAGGGTGCTACAGTAGTTATTCTAAAAATATGTTTCTGGTAATGAGGCACTCATAGACTAGCCTAATAATATCAAATAAGTGGTTACATACTGTAAATGATAAAGTGCAAAATTCATACAATTAGTACAATTAATATTTATACAGTTCTAACGATAAAGAAAATAACTACAGTTCTGAATTCATATAAAAGTGCACAATGAAATTTAGTGCCATGCAATTAGTATATACAGTATCTCACAAAAGTGAGTACACCCCTCACATTTTTGTAAATATTTTATTCTATCTTTTCATGTGACAACACTGAAGAAATGACACATTGCTACAATGTAAAGTAGTGAGTATACAGCTTGTATAACAGTGTAAATTTGCTGTCCCCACAAAATAACTTAACACACAGCCATTAATGTCTAAACCGCTGGCAACAAAAGTGAGTACACCCCTAAGTGACAATGTCCAAATTAGGCCCAAAGTGTCACTATTTTGGGTGGTCACCATTATTTTCCAGCGCTGCCCTAAGCCTCTTGGACATGGAGTTCACCAGAGCTTCACAGTTTGCCACTGGAGTCCTCTTCAACACCTCCATGATAACATCACAGACCTGATTTCTAATGACATCACCGAGCTGGTGGATGTTAGAGACCTTGCGCTCCTCCACCTTCTGTTTGAGGATGCCCCACAGATGCTCAATAGGGTTTAGATCTGGAGACATGCTTGGCCAGTCCATCACCTTTACCCTCAGCTTCTTTAGCAAGGCAATGGTCGCCTTGGAGGTGTGTTTGGGGTCATTATCATGTTGGAATACTCCCCTCCGAAGGGAGGGGATCATGCTCTGCTTCGATATGTCACAGTACATGTTGGCATTCATGGTTCCCTTAATGAACTGTAGCTCCCCAGTGCCAGCAGCACTCATGCAGCCCCAGACCGTGACACTCCTACCACCATGCTTGTCTGTAGGAAAGACACACTTGTCTTTGTACTCCTCACCTGGTTGCTGTCACACACGCTTGACACCATCTGAACCAAATAAGCTTATCTTGGTCTCGTCAGAACACAGGACATGGTTCCAGTAATCCATGTCCTGTAGTCTGCTTGTCTTCAGCTTACTGTTTGAGGGCTTTCTTGTGCATCATCTTTAGAAGAGACTTCCTTCTGGGGAAAAAGCCATGCAGACCAATTAGTGTGCGGCGTATGGCCTGAGCACTGACAGGCTGACCCCCCACCCCTTCAACCTCTGCAGCAATGCTGGCAGCACTCATACGTCTATTTCCCAAAGGCAACCCCTGTATATGATGCTGAGCATGTGCACTCAACTTCTTTGGTTGACCATGGCGAGGCCTGTTCTGGGTGGAACCTGTCCTGTTAAACCGCTGTATGGTCTTGGCCAACATGCTGCAGCTCAGTTTCAGGGTCTTGGCAATCTTCTTATAGCCTAGGCCATCTTTATGTAGAGCAGCAATTGTTTTTTTCAGATCCAGTGATCAGTATGAGAGAGTGAGAGCGATAACACATTTAACACACCTGCTCCCCATTCACACCTGAGACCTTGTAACACTAATGAGTCAAATTAAACTGGGGAGGGAAAATGGCTAATTGGGCCCAATTTGGACATTTTCACTTAGGGATGTACTCACTTGTTGTCAGCGGTTTAGACATAAATGGCTGTGTGTTGAGTTATTTTGAGGGGACAGCAATTCTGACAATATAGTAAATAGATTCATAGGCAAGTGCACAATGACATAAAATAAAAGTGCCAAGTGCATGTGACTTTCCCTAACACCCAAATGATAGTAATGAATAAACTATTTATTAGTCTATAATAAAGTGCTGTTAGTGCTTCAATATCTGTGCGTTTCTGAAAGGACATGCAGTGTGCCAGTGTCTCCACTTGTGCTTCCTCTCCTTGACCGCACTCACCAGAAAGCTCTCCCCACCCTGGTGGTAAACAGCATCCACAGCTCACAATAGCTGTAACTAGAGTCCCAAATTCAGGTACCATATGTTTCCCCTTCTCCGTATGGTCCTTTTAGCCAGCAGTCCCATACACATGGAAAGAAATGAGCCCATAGTATAATTCCCTATAGTAATTCTTTTATAAGGTTAAAAAACCACTTACATGATAAAATGATAATGCATGCGAGAATCAGGAAGTCCGGGACGCGAAGCGTTCCAAGGACCGGAGCCTGAAGTGACGTGGTGATGCTGGAAGCTCTGCCCTACACGTTTCATCAGAGTGACGTCATCAGGAATGTCTCCATCTTGCTACACTTGCTGGTTTATATATAGTGTAGTTACTTAGCAACCCAGGGCCAACAAATTAGCAACCGTTTACCTCAATCACAGAGACGAGAGCAGCTATATTTAGCTGTGCTCCTCCCCATCATGCAATGGGCCCTTGTTTTCTAAGCTCATATTAACCCTGTGAGAATACTATGGAGCAGTAATGCTTAGCAACACACATGTGGCCATGTTGGAATCACCGTACCACATCTGCCAGTAATTGCAGTAATTGGACTTATAACTGGCCCATAGATAAGTGTTAACTTTTTTTTTTTTTAATATTTCATTTAAAAAAAAAGAGATGGACAGGCATATACAGAAATATCAAAAAAAGAAAAGGTAAAGGGCAGCAAAAGATTTGCCACAATACATACATACTATCAGTTTGTAGCGAACTTCTCAACTTATCTCTATTGTCTACTCAAAATAACAATTTACTCCTTCCATTTTGGGTTGGTATTATTACGAGAACTATAGCAAGAGGGGGGCCTATCTTACTTCCGATTACCCGTTCCATCCCTCCTTTTTGAATTCTCATAAAGAAATAAGGCATAGAAGGAATATATAGCTAGAAGGAAGATAGGTTAGAAAAAGAAGAGGGGGAGAAAAAAAAAGGGGGGGGAGGGAATAGGGGTGGATGCACATATATAGCAGTTAGAATTATAATGTATCCCTAGACAGTATCCTACATTAGTTGCTATTCAGAGCTGAGCACATCAGGATTTTCCCCCTTTCAGAGAGGAGGAACATATTCCAAATCCTCCAGACTTTTTCATATTTTTCCTTGTGTTGTTGAGCTGTCAAAATAAGGTACTCCATTTTGTTAATTTCTTCGATCTTACATATACAATCACTGATGCTTGGGGGACATTGCTTCTTCCAAAATAATGGAATGCACAATTTGACAGCGTTCAGGATATGGCGAAGTATGGATTTTTTATATTTTTGCACCGGTATATTTGACACATGAAGTAGGAAGAAAGCTGGGTCATCTGGAATTTCATAGTCAGTGAGCTCTTTAGCGAGCTCCATGATGTCATCCCAAAATCGGGAGAGCTTCGGACATAACCAAAAGATGTGCGGTAAGGTTCCCTGTCCCTCTAGACATCTCCAACAGTGATCTGTTGCATTGGGGTAAAATTTATGGAGGATGGCGGGGACACGATACCATCTTGTTAATATTCTATAATTGGTCTCTTGTATTTTCGTGCAGGACGATGTCTTGGGCGATAGTGTATATATGTTTTGTTCTTGTCTTGGTGTTAGAGTACAGTTTAGGGCTATGTCCCACTTCCTCAAGAAGGGCAGACTGTGTTCCTCGAGTGGGGTTATCAAGAGATTATAGGTTTTAGAAAGGGGTCGCAGCAGAGTGCCTTCACCGGAACAGTATTCTTCAATGATCGGAAGTTTCCTATTATATGCTTCGGGGGTAGGTAGTGAGTGTAAGTAGTGATGAATTTGGATGGCTTTCCAGAAATCAAGTCTGACAGGCCCTCGAGTATTAGTCAGTTTGTTTAACATAGGCCAATGAGCATCCACCAGAAAGTGCGAGGCCAGGAAGCATCCCTGGTCCCATAGTTGTCTGAAGGATTGGTCCCTTAATCCAGGGATAAAGACCGGATTGCCTACAATCAGAAATAAAGGCGATTTTAATGTGGCAATAGAAGTGAAGTGACTATTTGTGTTGTGGCTCCAATGGTAGGGTGTGTTTTAAAGGTACACGGTAGGGAGTTAATACACCACAGTGCTCCCCATAGAGGGGTGTCGAATTGGTTTTGTTCAATATGTACCCATAACTTGTGTTGGTAGTGTCTACTCCAGTCTTTAAGCCTGCTAAGATGTATGGCTTGGTAATATTATAGTACATCAGGCAGGGCCAGACCTCCATATGTTTTAGGTAGTGTGAGTTGATTACGGGGTATACGCGGATTTTTACGTGCCCAAATGAATTGTGTAAAAAGTGAGTAAACCTGTTTGAAGAATTTGGATGGCTTTCTAATTGGGAGCGCTTGGAGCAGGTATAAAAGCTTAGGGAGTATAGACATTTTTATAAGGTTACATCTCCCAAACTAAGAATGTAATCCCTGATGCCAGGACTCCAGCAGCTTGCTGATGTTAAGTAATAGTGGGGGAAAGTTGAGATCATACATTTTGGATATGTCAGGTGGTATGAGCATTCCCAAGTATCTAATGGCTGTATTTGACTATTTGAATGGGAGACTAGATTGCAAATGCTGTAAAACCGTGATGGGAACAGCGACTCCCATAGCTTCAGATTTACCGACATTAATTTTAAGGTTAGAATAGTGGCCATATAACTCAAGCTCCTGTAGTAAATTTGGGATGGATATGATTGGGTTGGTTAGTGAAAAGAGCAAGTCAGCCGACTATGCCAATACCTTACAATAAATGTCCACTACGTTTATACCCTTGATATCCGGATTAAGACGGATCTTACACAAAAAGGGTTCTAAAGATAGTGCAAATAGTAGAGGTGATAGGGGGCATCCCTGACTGGTCCCATTGGTGATTGGAAAGGTATCTGAAAGAATCCCATTACTTTTCACCAGGTCTGTAGGTTTGGAGTATACTTGAGATATCCATTGTATCATGTTATCTCCCAGACCTATATGTCGTAAAACTGGAACATAAATCTGCAATTTAAACGATCAAAGGCTTTCTCCGCATCTGTGCTTAGAAAGACGCACGGCGTATGAAACGTGTTCACTACATGAATCAAGTTTAGTACTTTGGACGTATTATCCTGTGCTTCTTGGGTGGGGATAAAGCCCACCTGGTCTAAATGGACTAGTTGTTGTAGATGGACAGCTAAACGTGTGGCCAAAATTTTGGTAAATATTTTGAGGTTGGTTTTTAAAAGGGAAATGGGCCTGTAGCTACTACAAGTGGCTGGATCTTTACCCTTTTTATGGATAAGGGATATGTGGGCTCTAAGTGAATCTGGTGGGGAAGAGGACCCTGAACTCATGGCATTAAATAGCTTTACCATATGTGGACCAAGGACAGGTAGGAAGGTTGTATAATATGGCAGTGTAAGACCATCAGGACCTGGTGCCTTGGCTAACTTAAAAGAGTTAGTTGCAGTTTGTAGTTCAGTGAAATATTATTTTCTAAAATTAGTTTTGAAGTTTTCTCCAGTTAGTTTGAGATCATGTCCTTGTTTTCTTGAGTTTGGTTTCATTTTGAAAAAACTTTCCTCCTGAACCTTATTCACCCCCATCATGTATTTAAAGGTATAGAAACATAGAACATCACTATCATCAATTTATCATTAAACTGGCCGAATAATGCTACTGCTAGTAGCTGTTTTAGCTCCTTTACTACACTATGATACCTTATTTTTGCTGTTTGGTGGTATAATTTGACTGAATGAGCGGCACAGGGTTCCCTAAATACATGAAGATCCCATTGATGGAGATCAGTTTATCTTCTATCCATTCATCAACCCATCCTGTTAAGTGTGCTAGCTGCACACTTCATAGCACCACATAGATTTTGGTGAGTGTGTACTGCATATAGGGGAGGCACCTTGGATCACGAGTGTACACTGTTTATTATTTTTGGCACGGGTGTTCACTTCTATTATTTTATACAGTAATTACTTAATAGCTAAAGCCTGAGGGGCTGCTGCCCTTACTCAAACCCATGGACTATATAGGCCTCAGCGGTGTCAGGGCTGATGGCCTGATCAGGTCTCCTGAGAAGCTGGCTGTAGGTCTTCACCAAAAGGGATCTGGTTTAGAGAAGGATTGTCTTCCTCTCTAGTGTCCGGAGGAAGCTGAAAGGTGGCAGCTGTCCTAGGGACACGTGAACAATGACCCTGAATTTATTCCTGGTGACTGTGTGCTTTTTGGGGATGTAAGTGTCAGTGGTAGCCAGGGACTGAGATGTCTCTCACAGGGTCTCAGAGTTCTGGCTATTCCCCTGTTCTTAGCTGGATCCTGGAGTGTGAGCCTGGAGAAAAAATGCCCTTGTCACTGTGCAGCATCCTGAAAATCACATTGGGTACTGCAAGGGTGCAAGGTAACCAGATGCCAAAGAAAATTGCCTTATGTTCTACAGCTATGAGGGCTTAGAAGGTTTGATATTCTCAGTCACCTGGAGATAAAAAATGTAGGTAAAAGATTGCCCTCTCATTGTTGTTGCCAGTCGTTTTTGAAGTATTCCATGCCCTAATTCAAGGAATACATTTCAAAAACGCATTTCCTAGACTGAGTTATTGGAGCCAGGGTGTATTGACTGGCACTTGTGGTGGTTGGCAGCCTCTGTACTAATAGGGAAGAAGCAGCTACTACCAGCGGACTTGAAGGAGTAGTGCTACATTGTTTTTACACATATACTGATGTTAATTTAGTCAGGGCCGGACTGGCCTACTGGGATACCTGGAAACTTCCTGGTACACCAGCAAGGCCGATTGCCCTGGGGCCGCTTTGAGGACAATGGCACCGTAAAGTATATGGCTGCAGCTTGGCCGGGGCTGACATGTCAACTACGCATGCGCCCGAGCTCGGGAAAGCCACTACAAGTACACGCTCACCTATTTTTGGGTAGGCAGACACATGCTCAGTGACGTAATGGCACAAGGTGGCGCCATTTTTTATAGGAAGGCACTGATCTTGGACTGGGCAGTGGAGCGCGCCTCTCTACACCAGGACCAGGTAAGACAGGACCGCTTTACAGCCTCTGACATCTGTACATGTCTGCACAGCCTCTGACATCTCCTGTACCATGTCTGCACAGCCTCTGACATCTCCTGTACATGTCTGAATAGCCTCTGACATCTCCTGTACCATGTCTGCACAGCCTCTGACATCTCCTATACATGTCTGAACAGCCTCTGACATCTCCTGTACCATGTCTGCACAGCCTCTGACATCTCCTGTATATGTCTGAACAGCCTCTGACATCTCCTGTACCATGTCTGCACAGCCTCTGACATCACCTGTGCATGTCTGCATAGCCTCTTACATCTCCTGTACAGTGTCCACACAGCCGCTGACATCTCCTGTACATGTCTGCACAGCCTCTGACATCTCCTGTACATGTCTGCACAGCCTCCGACATCTCCTGTACATGTCTGAACAGCCTCTGACATCTCCTGTACCATGTCTGAACAGCCTCTGAGATCTCCTGTACCATGTCTGCACAGCCTCTTACATCTCCTGTACCATGTCTGCACAGCCTCTGACTCCTCCTGTACATGTCCGCAAAGCCTATGACATTTCCTGTACCATGTCCGCACAGCCTATGATCTCCTGTACCATGTCCGCACAGCCTCTGATGTCTCTTGTACCATGTTCGCACATTCTCTGACATCTCCTGTAGCTTGTCCGCACAGACTCTGACATCTCCTGTACATGTCTGAACAGCCTCTGACATCTACTGTACCATGTCCGCACAGCCTTTGACATCTCCTGTACCATGTCCACACAGCCTATGATCTCCTGTACCATGACCGCACAGCCTCTGACGTCTCCTGTACCATGTCCGCACATTCTCTGACATCTCCTGTACCTTGTCCGCACAGCTTCTGACATCTCCAGTACAATGTCTGCACAGCCTCTGACATCTCCTGTACATGTCCGCACAGCCTCTGATATCTCCTGTACCATGTCCACACAGCCTCTGACATCTCCTGTACCATGTCCGCACAGCCTATGACATCTCCTGTGACATGTATGCACAGCCTCTGACATCTCCTGTACATGTATGCAACCTCTGACCATCTCTTGTCTTTTATCATGTCTGCAGTCTCTGCGGGGGGGTGGGGGGGGGGTCTGGAGAGCAGTCAGGAGTGGGAGTGCCGCCACGATGGGGTCATGGGAGAAGTCAAACGTGTGTGGACTGCGGAGAGGAGACTATAGGATAAAACCAGAGCCACCAAACTGGAGCCGACTGACTGAGCCCTGGGAGGAGGTCAGTGACAGCTCCGCCAGACCAGTCTGAGGGGGGGTCAGTTATGTAAGGGGGGGAATGAATACAATAATGTAAGGGGGCACTGATATAAATGTTATCCCCTTATATCTGTAACCCCCCCCCCCCTTACCTTAGTGTATTCTTTCTGCGGAAGGTGATCTCTGGTCACGGGTTCCCCTTCACATCAGGGTCTGCAGGAGTCCCAATTACAGTGCAAGGGGGAACTCTGCGGACCCTGATGTAAAGACAAACTTTAATTATTCTTTATTCTGGCAGTATATCACCATCGCAATAAGTGGACTATTCTTGATAATTGCTCCACTTTTAACTGGAATTTGCTCTTATGTGTGTATATATATATAAAGCCCTATGTGATTTCATATCTGTCAGATCTACATCTAATCATATCATCATCATATCTGTCAGATATACATCTAATACACTCTTCACATGTGCTTTAAGATGCATGGTTTTCCCTTTTATGAACAAGAAAATAATGGTATGAAATTTTTTCCAGGGCTGGTTTTTATTCCCAGTCCGGCCCTGAATTTAGTATCTACACCACTGTATTGTAGGGACATTCTAACCAGTGGTATTATAGCACAGCTTCGCTTTGACAACTCACTGGCATTGTGCTGCAAAACCAGAACGTCCACATGTTTTGCTCTTGAACAATTACTGTATGTATCATGAATAGGGTTGAGCGGACACCTAGATGTCCGTGTTCGACGGGTTCGGCCGAACTTTAAAAAAAAGTCCGGGTCCGTGTCCCGGACTTTTACCGAACTTTTCCCGGACACCGAACCCCATTGAAGTCAATGGGGACCCGAACTTTAAGGCACTAAAATGGCTCTAAAACACCAATGGAAAGGGCTAGAGTGCTGCAAATGGCAGCAAAACGTAGTTAAGAGCATGGCAAGTGCTCTGCAAACAAATGTGGATAGGGAAATAACTTAAAACAACAAAAAAAAAACAGAAAAATAAAACAATGTTCTTCATCTCTGAAGGACGAGGCCCATATGGAGTAGGAGGGAGGTTGAGGTGGTGGTGGACGTGGCGGTGTCATAGGCGTGCGCACAGGGTGTGCCTGGTGTACCTGGGCACACCCTAATCACCTAGGGCACATAGCATTATCGCTCTGTTTGCCAGTGAGGAGATGGGAAAGATCTCCCTCGCACCTGCTCTGCTCTATTTCTCTTTGCCAGCAGGGAGAGTAATGTATCGGGGCCATGTACATGTAGGCAAACACATGCATGTGTATTTCAACTTTGGGGTGCACACCCTAATGCAATAGGCTGCGCACACCTATGGGCGGTGTAGGTGGAAGCGGCGGTGGAGGAGGACCAGGGCCGGATTAAGAGCATCATGGTCTTGGTGCTGAGGATTTTGAAGGGCCTTAAGGGCCGTGCCTTGGCATGCACCCAGAGGAGGAAGGGTGCAGCCATGCATGCCTAATTCAACATGGGATTCTGTCTCTGAAGCCCATAAACACATCCATGCATCGGCAACTGTCCCTCCTTGTCCGGCCTTCGCGCTGTGTGGGGAGGTTCTGAGGGTGCTGCCTGGGGAAGCGAGCATAGAAGCCAGACTTCTGTGTTTACAAGTGACAGAAGAGCGGTCACAGTGAATATGGCCAACCCGGGGCCTATATAAAAGGTAGGGGCCTGCATGGAGCTGCAGCTCCAATAGCCCCTACGTTAATCTGGCCCTGAGGAGGAGGACGAGGTAGCCAACACTGCTTCTTTTCACAAATTTTAAATGAGGGTACACCCCAAAAGAGTGAGAAAGAGCAAAAATGGAACAATGGCTGGGTAAGGTCGGTATCCATTGCTATTCTGCACAAGGTACGGAAAAGTCCCGTGGGATCCATGCCTGGTTCATTTTAATGAACGTGAGCTTGTCCACATTGTCTCTGGACAGGCGGCTGCGCTTGTCTGTTATAACACCCCCAGCCGTGCTAAATACCCGTTCAGATAATACACTGGCTGCAGGGCACGCCAGCACCTCCAAGGCGTAAAGGGCAAGCTCAGGCCATGTGCCCAATTTGGAGACCCAGAAGTTGAAGGGGGCAGACCCCTCATTCACTACATGTAGGCGTGTGCACACATACTGCTCCACCATGTTGGTAAAATGCTGCCTCCTGCTAAGACGTTCCATCTGAGCTGCTGGTGCTGCTGTTTGTTGTGGCGTGCTGACAAAGCTTTTCCACATTTCGGCCATGCTAACCCTGCCTTCTGAGGTGCTGGCGGTGCCCTGGTTGAGTTGGCGACCTCCTCCTCCTCCTCCTCCTCTGCCTTGTGCTTCCACTGTGGCCCCGCTGTCAGATGGGAATGCCAGCAGCATTGCGTCTACCAGCGTGCGCTTGTACTCGCGCATCTTGCGATCGCGCTCCAGTGAGTGAATTAAGGACGGTACGTTGTCCTTGTAATGGGGATCCAGCAGCGTGGCCACCCAGTAATCAGCACAAGTTAGAATGTGGGCAACTCGGCGGTCGTTGTGGAGACACTGCAGCATGTAATCGCTCATGTGTGCCAGGCTGCCCAGAGGCGACGAAAGGCTGTCCTCTGTGGGAGGTGTATCGCCCGTGTCCTCTGTATCCCCCCAGCCACGCACCAGTGATGGCCATGAGCTGGCCTGGGTGCCACCCTGCTGTGAACATGGTTCCATCTCCTCCTCCAGATCCTCCTCCTCCTCATCCTCCTCATCCTCCAGAACTGTGCCCCTGCTGGACAATTGTGTCCCTGGCGTTTGTGTGTGCAGGAACCCACCCTCGGAGCCCCTTGCGAATGACTGCCCTGAAAGCCTTGGAAATGTTACCTCTTCATCCTCCTCCTCCTCCTCATCCTGTGCCACATCCTCTTCCATCATCGCCCGAATTGTTTTTTCAAGGAGGCATAGAAGTGGGATAGTTAAGCTGAGAACGGCGTCATTGCCACTGGCCATATTGGTGGAGTACTCAAAACAGCGCAACAAGGCACACAGGTCTCGCATGGAGGCCCAGTTATTGGTGGTGAAGTGGTGCTGTTCCGCAGAGCGACTCACGCGTGCGTGCTGCAGCTGAAACTCCACTATGGCCTGCTGCTGCTCACACAGTCTTTCCAGCATGTGCAAGGTGGAGTTCCACCTTGTGGGCACGTCACATATGAGGCGGTGAGCAGGAAGGCCGAAGTTACGCTGCAGCGCTGCCAGGCGAGCAGCAGCAGGGTGAGAACGCCGAAAGTGCGCACAAACGGCCCGCACTTTCTGCAGCAGCTCTGACATATCGGGGTAGTTTTTAAGGAACCTCTGCACCACCAAATTCAGCACATGCGCCAGGCAAGGGATGTGCGTCAAACCGGCTAGGCCCAGAGCTGCTATGAGATTTCTCCCGTTATCGCACACCACCAGGCCGGGCTTGAGGCTCGCTGGCAGCAACCACTCATTTGTCTGCTGTTCCATGCTCCTCCACAACTCCTGCGCGGTGTGTGGTTTGTCCCCCAAACAGGCAAGTTGTAAAACTGCCTGCTGTCGTTTACCCCTGGCCGTGCTGAAGTTGGTGGTGAAGGTGTTACGCTGTCCGGATGAGGAGGCGGTAGAGGATGAGGAAGCGGAGTAGGAGGAGTTAGGAACAGGAGGCAAACTGAAGCGCCCTGCAATCCTCGGTGGTGGAAGGACATGCGCCAAATTGCTATCCGCCTCAGGCCCATCCGCCACTGCATTTACCCAGTGTGCCGTTAGGGAGATATAACGCCCCTGACCGTGCTTACTGGTCCACGTATCGGTAGTTAGGTGGACCTTGGCACAGATGGCGTTGCGCAGTGCACACCTGATTTTTTCCCCCACTTGGTTGTGCAGGGAAGGGATGGCTTGCCTGGAAAAGTAGTGGCGGCTGGGCACGACGTACTGTGGGACAGCCACCGACATAAGGTTTTTAAAACTGTGCGTCTCCACCAGACGGAATGACAGCATTTCAAAGGCCAATAATTTTGAAATGCTGGCATTCAGGGCCAGGGATCGCGGGTGGGTAGGGGGGTACTTCCTCTTCCTCTCAAGTGTTTGGGAGATGGAAAGCTGAACGCTTCCACGGGACATTGTGGAGATGGTTGTTGGTGACCCAGGTGGTGGTGTTGCTGACAGATCGTCTGTTTGCGGGGTGGCAGGTGCCGGTATCACTACAGATGTGGCTGGAGCGGCCGAGACTGCAGCAGAAGAGGAAGCAGGATGAGCCAGAAACGTTTCTTGGTTTTGAAGGTGTGTACTCCACTGCAGCTCGTGCTTTGCACTTAGATGCCTGATCATGCAGGTTGTGCTCAGGTTGAGAAGGTTTATGCCTCGTTTCAAGCTCTGATTGCACAGGGTGCAAACCACTCGTGTCCTGTCATCAGCACATTTTCTAAAGAACTTCCACACTAGAGAACTCCTTTGAGCTGACTTTGGTGCGCTCGTTCCCTTGCTGCGTTGGGCAGTAGCGGGCGTAGTGTCTAGGGCACGGCCGCTCCGCTTCTGCACCCTGCTCCCTCTTCTGCTGTGCTGGTGGCTCTGTGCTTCCTCCAAACTACTCAGGTCACCTGCATGACGTTCATTCCATGTGGGGTCGAGGACCTCATCGTCCTCCACATCATCTTCCACCCAGTCTTCACCCCTGCCCTCCTTGTCGGTCTCCACAATGCTGAACGCCGCAGCAGTTGGCACCTGCGTTTCGTCATCATCGGAGACGTGCTGCGATGATCCTTGCATGTACTCATCTTGAGAAATAAGTGGTTGGGCATCGCTGCACTCAATCTCTTCCACTTCTGGGGCAGGGCTAGGTGGATGGCCCTGGGAAACCCTGCTGACAGAGTCATCAAAAAGAAGAAGAGACTGCTGTATGGCTTGGGGCTCAGACTGCTTGCCTGATTTGCAAGGGGGTGAGGTGAAAGACGGTTGGACATCGGCTGCAGGTGCCAACTGTGACCTTTCTGCAGTAGACTGGGTGGGAGACAATGTGAAGGAACTGGAGGCACTGTCAGCAGCAAACCAATCTACTATCGCCTCCACTTGTTCTGGCCTCATCACTTCTAGGGGCGTATGATGCCCTACCAAATACTGATGCAGGTTCTGTCGCCTACTCACACTTGAGGAAGGTGTTTCACTTGTGCGTGTAGCTGGCACAGATCGACCACGTCCTCTCCTTGCAACAGGAGCTCTAGCAGCAGCACCACCACGACCCAGGCCACGGCCCCTATTTGACGCTCTCCTCATATTTCTGAAATTTAAGATCTTGCCCTAGAAAGGTCTTTATTGAATAGCGGAACAAAAGAACAACAGTATCTCACAGTCAAATATGCAAACTATGCCGCAATTTAATGTTTTTTACACCAAAAGGGTGTGTATTGAATAGCGGAATAGGATAAAAAACTGTGTATCTCACACGTACAAACACAGACTAGGCCCGATTAAATTTTTTCCTACCCTAAAGGGAGGATGAGGAAGAGGAGTATGGAACAGGCAGCACCCTCAAATCTTCAGAAGTATGAGATGAACCCCAAAAACTTGGAAAGGTGGATCTCACACGTACCGACACAGACTATTCCGCAATTTAATTGAGCCACAAAGGTTTTTATTGAATAGCGGAATAGGAAATATGATCAAAAAAAAGTGTATGTTTTTCACACGTACAGAAGCACACTAGGCCCCAATTACTATTGTTTGTACACCTAAAAGGATGGATGAGGAAGAGGAGGAGGAGGAGTATAGAACAGGCAGCACCCTCAAAGCTTCAGAAGTATGAGATGAACCCCAAAAACTTGGAAAGGTGGATCTCACACGTACCGACACAGACTATTCCGCAATTTAATTGAGCCACAAAGGTTTTTATTGAATAGCGGAATAGGAAATATGATCAAAAAAAAGTGTATGTTTTTCACACGTACAGAAGCACACTAGGCCCCAATTACTATTGTTTGTACACCTAAAAGGATGGATGAGGAGGAGGAGGAGTATAGAACAGGCAGCACCCTCAAAGCTTCAGAAGTATGAGATGAACCCCAAAAACTTGGAAAGGTGGATCTCACACGTACAGACACAGACTATTCCGCAATTTAATTGAGCCCCAAAGGTTTTTATTGAATAGCGGAATAGGAAATATGATCAAAAAAAAGTGTATGTTTTTCACACGTACAGAAGCACACTAGGCCCCAATTACTATTGTTTGTACACCTAAAAGGATGGATGAGGAGGAGGAGGAGGAGGAGTATAGAACAGGCAGCACCCTCAAAGCTTCAGAAGTATGAGATGAACCCCAAAAACTTGGAAAGGTGGATCTCACACGTACCGACACAGACTATTCCGCAATTTAATTGAACCCCAAAGGTTTTTATTGAATAGCGGAATAGGAAATATGATCAAAAAAAAGTGTATGTTTTTCACACGTACAGAAGCACACTAGGCCCCAATTACTATTGTTTGTACACCTAAAAGGATGGATGAGGAAGAGGAGGAGGAGGAGTATAGAACAGGCAGCACCCTCAAAGCTTCAGAAGTATGAGATGAACCCCAAAAACTTGGAAAGGTGGATCTCACAGTACCGACACAGACTATTCCGCAATTTAATTGAGCCCCAAAGGTTTTTATTGAATAGCGGAATAGGAAATATGATCAAAAAAAAGTGTATGTTTTTCACACGTACAGAAGCACACTAGGCCCCAATTACTATTGTTTGTACACCTAAAAGGATGGATGAGGAGGAGGAGGAGGAGGAGTATAGAACAGGCAGCACCCTCAAAGCTTCAGAAGTATGAGATGAACCCCAAAAACTTGGAAAGGTGGATCTCACACGTACCGACACAGACTATTCCGCAATTTAATTGAGCCCCAAAGGTTTTTATTGAATAGCGGAATAGGAAATATGATCAAAAAAAAGTGTATGTTTTTCACACGTACAGAAGCACACTAGGCCCCAATTACTATTGTTTGTACACCTAAAAGGATGGATGAGGAAGAGGAGGAGGAGGAGTATAGAACAGGCAGCACCCTCAAAGCTTCAGAAGTATGAGATTGTGTTCACTGTACCCCACAAAGATTGTGTTCACTGTACCCCACAAAGATTGTGTTCACTGTACCCCACAAAGGTTTTGTTCACTGCACCCCACAAAGATTGTGCTCACTGTACCCCACAAAGGTTTTGTTCACTGCACCCCACAAAGATTGTGTTCACTGTACCCCACAAAGATTGTGTTCACTGCACCCCAAAAGGATTGTCTTCTCTGCACCCCACAAAGATTGTGTTCACTGTACCCCACAAAGGTTTTGTTCACTGTACCCCACAAAGATTGTGTTCACTGCACTCCAAAAGTATTGTCTTCACTGCACCCCACAAAGATTGTGTTCACTGTACCCCACAAAGGTTTTGTTCACTGCACCCCACAAAGATTGTGTTCACTGTACCCCACAAAGGTTTTGTTCACTGCACCCCACAAAGATTGTGTTCACTGTACCCCCCAAAGATTTTGTTCACTGCACCCCACAAGGATTGTTTGTCTTCACTGCACCCCACAAGGATTGTCTTCACTGCACCCCACAAAGATTGTGTTCACTGCACCCCACAAAGGTTTTGTTCACTGCACCCCACAAAGATTGTGTTCACTGCACCCCACAAAGATTGTGTTCACTGTACCCCACAAAGATTGTGTTCACTGCACCCCAAAAGGATTGTCTTCTCTGCACCCCACAAAGATTGTGTTCACTGTACCCCACAAAGGTTTTGTTCACTGCACCCCACAAAGATTGTGTTCACTGTACCCCACAAATGTTTTGTTCACTGCACCCCACAAAGATTGTGTTCACTGTACCCCACAAAGATTGTGTTCACTGTACCCCACAAAGGTTTTGTTCACTGCACCCCACAAAGATTGTGTTCACTGTACCCCACAAAGGTTGTGTTCACTGCACCCCACAAAGATTGTGTTAACTGCACCCCACAAAGATTGTGTTCACTGTACCCCACAAAGGTTTTGTTCACTGCACTCCACAAAGGTTTTGTTCACTGCACCCCACAAAGATTGTGTTCACTGTACCCCACAAAGATTGTGTTCACTGCACTCCAAAAGGATTGTCTTCACTGCACCCCACAAAGATTGTGTTCACTGTACCCCACAAAGGTTTTGTTCACTGCACCCCACAAAGATTGTGTTCACTGTACCCCCCAAAGATTTTGTTCACTGCACCCCACAAGGATTGTCTTCACTGCACCCCACAAGGATTGTCTTCACTGCACCCCACAAAGATTGTGTTCACTGTACCCCACAAAGATTGTGTTCACTGCACTCCAAAAGGATTGTCTTCACTGCACCCCACAAAGATTGTGTTCACTGCACCCCACAAAGATTGTGTTCACTGTACCCCACAAAGATTTTGTTCACTGCACCCCACAAGGATTGTCTTCACTGCACCCCACAAGGATTGTCTTCACTGCACCCCACAAAGATTGTGTTCACTGTACCCCACAAAGATTTTGTTCACTGCACCCCACAAAGATTGTGTTCACTGTACCCCACAAAGATTTTGTTCACTGCACTCCAAAAGGATTGTCTTCACTGTACCCCACAAAGATTGTGTTCACTGTACCCCACAAAGGTTTTGTTCACTGCACCCCACAAAGATTGTGTTCACTGTACCCCACAAAGGTTTTGTTCACTGCACCCCACAAAGATTGTGTTCACTGTACCCCACAAAGATTGTGTTCACTGCACCCCAAAAGGATTGTCTTCTCTGCACCCCACAAAGATTGTGTTCACTGTACCCCACAAAGGTTTTGTTCACTGTACCCCACAAAGATTGTGTTCACTGCACTCCAAAAGTATTGTCTTCACTGCACCCCACAAAGATTGTGTTCACTGTACCCCACAAAGGTTTTGTTCACTGCACCCCACAAAGATTGTGTTCACTGTACCCCACAAAGGTTTTGTTCACTGCACCCCACAAAGATTGTGTTCACTGTACCCCCCAAAGATTTTGTTCACTGCACCCCACAAGGATTGTTTGTCTTCACTGCACCCCACAAGGATTGTCTTCACTGCACCCCACAAAGATTGTGTTCACTGCACCCCACAAAGGTTTTGTTCACTGCACCCCACAAAGATTGTGTTCACTGCACCCCACAAAGATTGTGTTCACTGTACCCCACAAAGATTGTGTTCACTGCACCCCAAAAGGATTGTCTTCTCTGCACCCCACAAAGATTGTGTTCACTGTACCCCACAAAGGTTTTGTTCACTGCACCCCACAAAGATTGTGTTCACTGTACCCCACAAATGTTTTGTTCACTGCACCCCACAAAGATTGTGTTCACTGTACCCCACAAAGATTGTGTTCACTGTACCCCACAAAGGTTTTGTTCACTGCACCCCACAAAGATTGTGTTCACTGTACCCCACAAAGGTTGTGTTCACTGCACCCCACAAAGATTGTGTTCACTGCACCCCACAAAGATTGTGTTCACTGTACCCCACAAAGGTTTTGTTCACTGCACTCCACAAAGGTTTTGTTCACTGCACCCCACAAAGATTGTGTTCACTGTACCCCACAAAGATTGTGTTCACTGCACTCCAAAAGGATTGTCTTCACTGCACCCCACAAAGATTGTGTTCACTGTACCCCACAAAGGTTTTGTTCACTGCACCCCACAAAGATTGTGTTCACTGTACCCCCCAAAGATTTTGTTCACTGCACCCCACAAGGATTGTCTTCACTGCACCCCACAAGGATTGTCTTCACTGCACCCCACAAAGATTGTGTTCACTGTACCCCACAAAGATTGTGTTCACTGCACTCCAAAAGGATTGTCTTCACTGCACCCCACAAAGATTGTGTTCACTGCACCCCACAAAGATTGTGTTCACTGCACCCCACAAAGATTGTGTTCACTGTACCCCACAAAGATTTTGTTCACTGCACCCCACAAGGATTGTCTTCACTGCACCCCACAAGGATTGTCTTCACTGCACCCCACAAAGATTGTGTTCACTGTACCCCACAAAGATTTTGTTCACTGCACCCCACAAAGATTGTGTTCACTGTACCCCACAAAGATTTTGTTCACTGCACTCCAAAAGGATTGTCTTCACTGCACCCCACAAAGATTGTGTTCACTGTACCCCACAAAGGTTTTGTTCACTGCACCCCACAAAGATTGTGTTCACTGTACCCCACAAAGGTTTTGTTCACTGCACCCCACAAAGATTGTGTTCACTGTACCCCACAAAGATTGTGTTCACTGTACCCCAGAAAGGTTTTGTTCACTGCACCCCACAAAGATTGTGTTCACTGTACCCCACAAAGGTTGTGTTCACTGCACCCCACAAAGGTTTTGTTCACTGCACTCCAAAAGGATTGTCTTCACTGCACCCCACAAAGATTGTGTTCACTGTACCCCACAAAGGTTTTGTTCACTGCACCCCACAAAGATTGTGTTCACTGTACCCCACAAAGATTGTGTTCACTGTACCCCACAAAGGTTTTGTTCACTGCACCCCACAAAGATTGTGTTCACTGTACCCCACAAAGGTTGTGTTCACTGCACCCCACAAAGGTTTTGTTCACTGCACCCCACAAAGATTGTGTTCACTGCACCCCACAAAGATTGTGTTCACTGTACCCCACAAAGGTTTTGTTCACTGCACCCCACAAAGATTGTGTTCACTGTACCCCACAAAGATTGTGTTCACTGCACTCCAAAAGGATTGTCTTCACTGCACCCCACAAAGATTGTGTTCACTGTACCCCACAAAGGTTTTGTTCACTGCACCCCACAAAGATTGTGTTCACTGTACCCCACAAAGGTTTTGTTCACTGCACCCCACAAAGATTGTGTTCACTGTACCCCCCAAAGATTTTGTTCACTGCACCCCACAAGGATTGTCTTCACTGCACCCCACAAGGATTGTCTTCACTGCACCCCACAAAGATTGTGTTCACTGTACCCCACAAAGATTTTGTTCACTGCACCCCACAAAGATTGTGTTCACTGTACCCCACAAAGATTTTGTTCACTGCACTCCAAAAGGATTGTCTTCACTGCACCCCACAAAGATTGTGTTCACTGTACCCCACAAAGGTTTTGTTCACTGCACCCCACAAAGATTGTGTTCACTGTACCCCACAAAGGTTTTGTTCACTGCACCCCACAAAGATTGTGTTCACTGTACCCCACAAAGATTGTGTTCACTGTACCCCACAAAGGTTTTGTTCACTGCACCCCACAAAGATTGTGTTCACTGTACCCCACAAAGGTTGTGTTCACTGCACCCCACAAAGGTTTTGTTCACTGCACCCCACAAAGATTGTGTTCACTGCACCCCACAAAGATTGTGTTCACTGTACCCCACAAAGGTTTTGTTCACTGCACCCCACAAAGATTGTGTTCACTGTACCCCACAAAGATTGTGTTCACTGCACTCCAAAAGGATTGTCTTCACTGCACCCCACAAAGATTGTGTTCACTGTACCCCACAAAGGTTTTGTTCACTGCACCCCACAAAGATTGTGTTCACTGTACCCCACAAAGGTTTTGTTCACTGCACCCCACAAAGATTGTGTTCACTGCACCCCAAAAGGATTGTCTTCACTGCACCCCACAAAGATTGTGTTCACTGTACCCCACAAGGATTGTCTTCACTGCACCCCACAAAGATTGTGTTCACTGTACCCCACAAAGATTGTGTTCACTGTACCCCCCAAAGATTTTGTTCACTGCACCCCACAAGGATTGTCTTCACTGCACCCCACAAGGATTGTCTTCACTGCACCCCACAAAGATTGTGTTCACTTTACCCCACAAAGATTGTGTTCACTGTACCCCCCCAAAGATTTTGTTCACTGCACCCCACAAGGATTGTCTTCACTGCACCCCACAAGGATTGTCTTCACTGCACCCCACAAAGATTGTGTTCACTGTACCCCACAAAGGTTGTGTTCACTGCACCCCACAAAGGTTTTGTTCACTGCACCCCACAAAGATTGTGTTCACTGCACCCCACAAAGATTGTGTTCACTGTACCCCACAAAGGTTTTGTTCACTGCACCCCACAAAGATTGTGTTCACTGTACCCCACAAAGATTGTGTTCACTGCACTCCAAAAGGATTGTCTTCACTGAACCCCACAAAGATTGTGTTCACTGTACCCCACAAAGGTTTTGTTCACTGCACCCCACAAAGATTGTGTTCACTGTACCCCACAAAGGTTTTGTTCACTGCACCCCACAAAGATTGTGTTCACTGTACCCCCCAAAGATTTTGTTCACTGCACCCCACAAGGATTGTCTTCACTGCACCCCACAAGGATTGTCTTCACTGCACCCCACAAAGATTGTGTTCACTGTACCCCACAAAGATTTTGTTCACTGCACCCCACAAAGATTGTGTTCACTGTACCCCGCAAAGATTTTGTTCACTGCACTCCAAAAGGATTGTCTTCACTGCACCCCACAAAGATTGTGTTCACTGTACCCCACAAAGGTTTTGTTCACTGCACCCCACAAAGATTGTGTTCACTGTACCCCACAAAGGTTTTGTTCACTGCACCCCACAAAGATTGTGTTCACTGTACCCCACAAAGATTGTGTTCACTGTACCCCACAAAGGTTTTGTTCACTGCACCCCACAAAGATTGTGTTCACTGTACCCCACAAAGGTTGTGTTCACTGCACCCCACAAAGGTTTTGTTCACTGCACCCCACAAAGATTGTGTTCACTGCACCCCACAAAGATTGTGTTCACTGTACCCCACAAAGGTTTTGTTCACTGCACCCCACAAAGATTGTGTTCACTGTACCCCACAAAGATTTTGTTCACTGCACTCCAAAAGGATTGTCTTCACTGCACCCCACAAAGATTGTGTTCACTGTACCCCACAAAGGTTTTGTTCACTGCACCCCACAAATATTGTGTTCACTGTACCCCACAAAGGTTTTGTTCACTGCACCCCACAAAGATTGTGTTCACTGCATCCCAAAAGGATTGTCTTCACTGCACCCCACAAAGATTGTGTTCACTGTACCCCACAAGGATTGTCTTCACTGCACCCCACAAAGATTGTGTTCACTGTACCCCACAAAGATTGTGTTCACTGTACCCCCCAAAGATTTTGTTCACTGCACCCCACAAGGATTGTCTTCACTGCACCCCACAAAGATTGTGTTCACTGTACCCCACAAAGATTGTGTTCACTGTACCCCCCCAAAGATTTTGTTCACTGCACCCCACAAGGATTGTCTTCACTGCACCCCACAAGGATTGTCTTCTCTGCACCCCACAAAGATTGTGTTCACTGTACCCCACAAAGGTTTTGTTCACTGTACCCCACAAAGATTGTGTTCACTGCACTCCAAAAGTATTGTCTTCACTGCACCCCACAAAGATTGTGTTCACTGTACCCCACAAAGGTTTTGTTCACTGCACCCCACAAAGATTGTGTTCACTGTACCCCACAAAGGTTTTGTTCACTGCACCCCACAAAGATTGTGTTCACTGTACCCCCCAAAGATTTTGTTCACTGCACCCCACAAGGATTGTTTGTCTTCACTGCACCCCACAAGGATTGTCTTCACTGCACCCCACAAAGATTGTGTTCACTGCACCCCACAAAGGTTTTGTTCACTGCACCCCACAAAGATTGTGTTCACTGCACCCCACAAAGATTGTGTTCACTGTACCCCACAAAGATTGTGTTCACTGCACCCCAAAAGGATTGTCTTCTCTGCACCCCACAAAGATTGTGTTCACTGTACCCCACAAAGGTTTTGTTCACTGCACCCCACAAAGATTGTGTTCACTGTACCCCACAAATGTTTTGTTCACTGCACCCCACAAAGATTGTGTTCACTGTACCCCACAAAGATTGTGTTCACTGTACCCCACAAAGGTTTTGTTCACTGCACCCCACAAAGATTGTGTTCACTGTACCCCACAAAGGTTGTGTTCACTGCACCCCACAAAGATTGTGTTAACTGCACCCCACAAAGATTGTGTTCACTGTACCCCACAAAGGTTTTGTTCACTGCACTCCACAAAGGTTTTGTTCACTGCACCCCACAAAGATTGTGTTCACTGTACCCCACAAAGATTGTGTTCACTGCACTCCAAAAGGATTGTCTTCACTGCACCCCACAAAGATTGTGTTCACTGTACCCCACAAAGGTTTTGTTCACTGCACCCCACAAAGATTGTGTTCACTGTACCCCCCAAAGATTTTGTTCACTGCACCCCACAAGGATTGTCTTCACTGCACCCCACAAGGATTGTCTTCACTGCACCCCACAAAGATTGTGTTCACTGTACCCCACAAAGATTGTGTTCACTGCACTCCAAAAGGATTGTCTTCACTGCACCCCACAAAGATTGTGTTCACTGCACCCCACAAAGATTGTGTTCACTGTACCCCACAAAGATTTTGTTCACTGCACCCCACAAGGATTGTCTTCACTGCACCCCACAAGGATTGTCTTCACTGCACCCCACAAAGATTGTGTTCACTGTACCCCACAAAGATTTTGTTCACTGCACCCCACAAAGATTGTGTTCACTGTACCCCACAAAGATTTTGTTCACTGCACTCCAAAAGGATTGTCTTCACTGTACCCCACAAAGATTGTGTTCACTGTACCCCACAAAGGTTTTGTTCACTGCACCCCACAAAGATTGTGTTCACTGTACCCCACAAAGGTTTTGTTCACTGCACCCCACAAAGATTGTGTTCACTGTACCCCACAAAGATTGTGTTCACTGCACCCCAAAAGGATTGTCTTCTCTGCACCCCACAAAGATTGTGTTCACTGTACCCCACAAAGGTTTTGTTCACTGTACCCCACAAAGATTGTGTTCACTGCACTCCAAAAGTATTGTCTTCACTGCACCCCACAAAGATTGTGTTCACTGTACCCCACAAAGGTTTTGTTCACTGCACCCCACAAAGATTGTGTTCACTGTACCCCACAAAGGTTTTGTTCACTGCACCCCACAAAGATTGTGTTCACTGTACCCCCCAAAGATTTTGTTCACTGCACCCCACAAGGATTGTTTGTCTTCACTGCACCCCACAAGGATTGTCTTCACTGCACCCCACAAAGATTGTGTTCACTGCACCCCACAAAGGTTTTGTTCACTGCACCCCACAAAGATTGTGTTCACTGCACCCCACAAAGATTGTGTTCACTGTACCCCACAAAGATTGTGTTCACTGCACCCCAAAAGGATTGTCTTCTCTGCACCCCACAAAGATTGTGTTCACTGTACCCCACAAAGGTTTTGTTCACTGCACCCCACAAAGATTGTGTTCACTGTACCCCACAAATGTTTTGTTCACTGCACCCCACAAAGATTGTGTTCACTGTACCCCACAAAGATTGTGTTCACTGTACCCCACAAAGGTTTTGTTCACTGCACCCCACAAAGATTGTGTTCACTGTACCCCACAAAGGTTGTGTTCACTGCACCCCACAAAGATTGTGTTCACTGCACCCCACAAAGATTGTGTTCACTGTACCCCACAAAGGTTTTGTTCACTGCACTCCACAAAGGTTTTGTTCACTGCACCCCACAAAGATTGTGTTCACTGTACCCCACAAAGATTGTGTTCACTGCACTCCAAAAGGATTGTCTTCACTGCACCCCACAAAGATTGTGTTCACTGTACCCCACAAAGGTTTTGTTCACTGCACCCCACAAAGATTGTGTTCACTGTACCCCCCAAAGATTTTGTTCACTGCACCCCACAAGGATTGTCTTCACTGCACCCCACAAGGATTGTCTTCACTGCACCCCACAAAGATTGTGTTCACTGTACCCCACAAAGATTGTGTTCACTGCACTCCAAAAGGATTGTCTTCACTGCACCCCACAAAGATTGTGTTCACTGCACCCCACAAAGATTGTGTTCACTGCACCCCACAAAGATTGTGTTCACTGTACCCCACAAAGATTTTGTTCACTGCACCCCACAAGGATTGTCTTCACTGCACCCCACAAGGATTGTCTTCACTGCACCCCACAAAGATTGTGTTCACTGTACCCCACAAAGATTTTGTTCACTGCACCCCACAAAGATTGTGTTCACTGTACCCCACAAAGATTTTGTTCACTGCACTCCAAAAGGATTGTCTTCACTGCACCCCACAAAGATTGTGTTCACTGTACCCCACAAAGGTTTTGTTCACTGCACCCCACAAAGATTGTGTTCACTGTACCCCACAAAGGTTTTGTTCACTGCACCCCACAAAGATTGTGTTCACTGTACCCCACAAAGATTGTGTTCACTGTACCCCAGAAAGGTTTTGTTCACTGCACCCCACAAAGATTGTGTTCACTGTACCCCACAAAGGTTGTGTTCACTGCACCCCACAAAGGTTTTGTTCACTGCACTCCAAAAGGATTGTCTTCACTGCACCCCACAAAGATTGTGTTCACTGTACCCCACAAAGGTTTTGTTCACTGCACCCCACAAAGATTGTGTTCACTGTACCCCACAAAGATTGTGTTCACTGTACCCCACAAAGGTTTTGTTCACTGCACCCCACAAAGATTGTGTTCACTGTACCCCACAAAGGTTGTGTTCACTGCACCCCACAAAGGTTTTGTTCACTGCACCCCACAAAGATTGTGTTCACTGCACCCCACAAAGATTGTGTTCACTGTACCCCACAAAGGTTTTGTTCACTGCACCCCACAAAGATTGTGTTCACTGTACCCCACAAAGATTGTGTTCACTGCACTCCAAAAGGATTGTCTTCACTGCACCCCACAAAGATTGTGTTCACTGTACCCCACAAAGGTTTTGTTCACTGCACCCCACAAAGATTGTGTTCACTGTACCCCACAAAGGTTTTGTTCACTGCACCCCACAAAGATTGTGTTCACTGTACCCCCCAAAGATTTTGTTCACTGCACCCCACAAGGATTGTCTTCACTGCACCCCACAAGGATTGTCTTCACTGCACCCCACAAAGATTGTGTTCACTGTACCCCACAAAGATTTTGTTCACTGCACCCCACAAAGATTGTGTTCACTGTACCCCACAAAGATTTTGTTCACTGCACTCCAAAAGGATTGTCTTCACTGCACCCCACAAAGATTGTGTTCACTGTACCCCACAAAGGTTTTGTTCACTGCACCCCACAAAGATTGTGTTCACTGTACCCCACAAAGGTTTTGTTCACTGCACCCCACAAAGATTGTGTTCACTGTACCCCACAAAGATTGTGTTCACTGTACCCCACAAAGGTTTTGTTCACTGCACCCCACAAAGATTGTGTTCACTGTACCCCACAAAGGTTGTGTTCACTGCACCCCACAAAGGTTTTGTTCACTGCACCCCACAAAGATTGTGTTCACTGCACCCCACAAAGATTGTGTTCACTGTACCCCACAAAGGTTTTGTTCACTGCACCCCACAAAGATTGTGTTCACTGTACCCCACAAAGATTGTGTTCACTGCACTCCAAAAGGATTGTCTTCACTGCACCCCACAAAGATTGTGTTCACTGTACCCCACAAAGGTTTTGTTCACTGCACCCCACAAAGATTGTGTTCACTGTACCCCACAAAGGTTTTGTTCACTGCACCCCACAAAGATTGTGTTCACTGCACCCCAAAAGGATTGTCTTCACTGCACCCCACAAAGATTGTGTTCACTGTACCCCACAAGGATTGTCTTCACTGCACCCCACAAAGATTGTGTTCACTGTACCCCACAAAGATTGTGTTCACTGTACCCCCCAAAGATTTTGTTCACTGCACCCCACAAGGATTGTCTTCACTGCACCCCACAAGGATTGTCTTCACTGCACCCCACAAAGATTGTGTTCACTTTACCCCACAAAGATTGTGTTCACTGTACCCCCCCAAAGATTTTGTTCACTGCACCCCACAAGGATTGTCTTCACTGCACCCCACAAGGATTGTCTTCACTGCACCCCACAAAGATTGTGTTCACTGTACCCCACAAAGGTTGTGTTCACTGCACCCCACAAAGGTTTTGTTCACTGCACCCCACAAATATTGTGTTCACTGCACCCCACAAAGATTGTGTTCACTGTACCCCACAAAGGTTTTGTTCACTGCACCCCACAAAGATTGTGTTCACTGTACCCCACAAAGATTGTGTTCACTGCACTCCAAAAGGATTGTCTTCACTGAACCCCACAAAGATTGTGTTCACTGTACCCCACAAAGGTTTTGTTCACTGCACCCCACAAAGATTGTGTTCACTGTACCCCACAAAGGTTTTGTTCACTGCACCCCACAAAGATTGTGTTCACTGTACCCCCCAAAGATTTTGTTCACTGCACCCCACAAGGATTGTCTTCACTGCACCCCACAAGGATTGTCTTCACTGCACCCCACAAAGATTGTGTTCACTGTACCCCACAAAGATTTTGTTCACTGCACCCCACAAAGATTGTGTTCACTGTACCCCGCAAAGATTTTGTTCACTGCACTCCAAAAGGATTGTCTTCACTGCACCCCACAAAGATTGTGTTCACTGTACCCCACAAAGGTTTTGTTCACTGCACCCCACAAAGATTGTGTTCACTGTACCCCACAAAGGTTTTATTCACTGCACCCCACAAAGATTGTGTTCACTGTACCCCACAAAGATTGTGTTCACTGTACCCCACAAAGGTTTTGTTCACTGCACCCCACAAAGATTGTGTTCACTGTACCCCACAAAGGTTGTGTTCACTGCACCCCACAAAGGTTTTGTTCACTGCACCCCACAAAGATTGTGTTCACTGCACCCCACAAAGATTGTGTTCACTGTACCCCACAAAGGTTTTGTTCACTGCACCCCACAAAGATTGTGTTCACTGTACCCCACAAAGATTTTGTTCACTGCACTCCAAAAGGATTGTCTTCACTGCACCCCACAAAGATTGTGTTCACTGTACCCCACAAAGGTTTTGTTCACTGCACCCCACAAATATTGTGTTCACTGTACCCCACAAAGGTTTTGTTCACTGCACCCCACAAAGATTGTGTTCACTGCATCCCAAAAGGATTGTCTTCACTGCACCCCACAAAGATTGTGTTCACTGTACCCCACAAGGATTGTCTTCACTGCACCCCACAAAGATTGTGTTCACTGTACCCCACAAAGATTGTGTTCACTGTACCCCCCAAAGATTTTGTTCACTGCACCCCACAAGGATTGTCTTCACTGCACCCCACAAAGATTGTGTTCACTGTACCCCACAAAGATTGTGTTCACTGTACCCCCCCAAAGATTTTGTTCACTGCACCCCACAAGGATTGTCTTCACTGCACCCCACAAGGATTGTCTTCACTGCACCCCACAAAGATTGTGTTCACTATACCCCCACAAAGGTTTTGTTCACTGCACCCCACAAAGATTTTGTTCACTGCACTCCAAAAGGATTGTGTTCACTGCACCCCAAAAAGATTGTGTTCACTGCAGCCCACACACAGAAAAATGGATGTGGATCACTGACACCTGCCTATCTCCTATCCCACACCACACAGCAATATCGATTGTAGTTTGTAGAACACACTTTCCCTAAAATTCAGCAGACTCTGTCCCTAACAGGATTGAGAAGAGATCGTAGATCAGGAGAACTAAGTGCAGACCCCACCCCACACAGCAATATCGATTGTAGTTTGTAGAACACACTGACCCTATAATTCAGCAGACTCTATCCCTAAAATGCCTACAACTCGCCCTGCCTAAACACTCCGACCTGTCCCTCAATTCTATCCGGACACAAATGTTTTTTTCCTGCCTATCTTTCCCTAATCAGCAGCCAGCACGTTGATGTGTGCTCTGTCCCTGATCTAAGCAGCATAATGACGCCGCTGCGGCTGCCTCGAACTTATAAAGACTTGGTCACATGCTTCAGACGGCCAATCACAGCTACTGAGACATTTGCAGGCATGGCTGGGATGGCTTAAGGCACACCAGTTAAACGATTGTTGATTGGCTGTTGAAAGCCCGCCATGAAAAGAGCGCCAAAGCATGCAAAACCCGGAAATAAAACGACCGAACACGGATTTTTACCCGAATATACAGTAAAGTGTCCGTGTTCGTGTTCGGGTAACAAAAATCCAATTATTCGGTACGAACACGAATAATACAGTCCGTGTTCGCTCAACACTAATCATGAATAATGGCATACCAGCAATCTGTTTCAAGATATGGATTGATTTAGATTTTTGCAATTTTAAGTTGTAGGTACAAACCAGCTGAAACCACAATTAGAATTGTGTGAGGGGGGAGCACATTTTGCCTTCTTACTGTAAGAGAATGGAATGGCAAGAATCCACGAATGAAGAACCACATTAAAATGTGTTCTTGCTTTAGGCTTCATCATAATGAAACTTTTTTTTTTAGCATTGCATACAGTGAGGAAGGATCAGGTTTTTCTATTTATAGTATTTTCTTGAAACAAAGTAAATACCATGGTTTTTTTTGGAAAATCAATTTATTAGAGCCGGTTCACACTACCACGACCAGAAAGTCACCCCATGAAGGAGCGACTTTTTAGCAGAGACTTGTAAGAGACTTGCAAGAGACTTGTTAGAGGCTTGCAAGAGACTTATAAGAGACTTAAATGACAGGCGACTTTGTCTGTGGGGAATGCCTGGCTAATCTTTTTCTTCTTCCTGGAAAGTCTGATCACAGTCGCTTGAAAATAGATAAGGATTCGACTTAGAGGCAACTCCCATTGAACTCTATGTGCACAAGTTGGATAAAGGGTCGCCTTGAAGTAGTACAGGAACCTTTTCTGAAGATGGAGCGACTTCAGTAGTGTATATTAAGACGGCTCTCATTCATTTACATTGAATTTGTAATGACAACCGACTTGGAGCGACTTGAGGGCACACAAGTCACGTCCCAAGTCAGAGTAGTGTGAACCGGCTCTTAAAGTTTCACAATTTATTACAAAAACAAAAGGCATAAACCAGGTACAAATATGTTTAGAAATATCATATGTACAAACACTTCAAGACATACATAGAAGCAGCAACACTGCAAGTATTGCATGACAGCCCATTCACACTGCCACAACAGGATTTTGTGGGGCGACCTGTGAAGTGCACCGCGACCTCGGCGCGACTTGCACAGATTCATATAATTGAAGTCAATGCAAGTCGCCTCCAGGTCGCCCCAAAGTAGTACAGGACCCTTTTTCTAAGTTGGAGCGACTTGTGTAACTCCTATTAGAACGGGTCCTGTACTATTCAATGGCGAGCGACCGACCGCGACTTGTCAAGCGACCAAGTCACCTGACGACAAGTCGCGCTAGTGCGAATGGACCCTAAATGTGAAAGATAGCTGTGACATTAAACTAGGATCCCCCACCCTGCACAGCCAGGCACACTGAATTTTCACAGGCACTTCAGAGACAAAAACATCTCCATCTTCCGCCCGACTGTCCCTGCTGGCATGGCTCATGCCTATTTATGAGGTACTACTGGGGATTGGCTGAGGCCCTCATAAAAAATCTAAACAGCTTCTCCTAACCTCCACCCACTAGCTCTAAAAGTTTATACCACTTTCTAGATCGGGGGAGGCACCAGAGGAGCTGCTAGGATGAGTCACCCAGCCCTGACTCACTGAAACCAGACCCAGATTCACAGCTTAGGCTTGGCCCTGAGCCAAACTAAATTTCCTACACTAACAAACCTACCTATAAACCTACAATACTAACTAGCAAACACTAGAGGATGCTACAAAACATTCAGACAAGTTGAATTGCATTGCATGGGAGCTATGCATGAGGAACTCTGACCAGTAGCAATACAAATGACCATGAAAACTGTGGATAATTTAAGCAGATCTTCACTCCCCTAAATTACTTTACCTCCCTGAACCCATTCCTTTCTGTTATTCTTTTTGCCTAGGTGAGAATGAGATGTCCCTGCTCCCGTAGCCTTCTGGGATATCCACATAACTTTCCCGGGAGGCTGCAGGAACAGAGACTCATGCTGGTGGGGGAGCCTGTCAAATGCCCCCGGGACCCTCTGTCTGAACCAGGAAGAGGCAGTCAGCTCCCATAAGTGACTAAGGAGGATGAAGATAGCGGTGCGGTATCAAGGCTGTGGCACTGGAGCAGTGAAGGGGGAGAGTGGGCTATGTTAAGTCAGCAGAGGGGGTACAAAAAGAATACCTGCACTTTGTATGGAAGTGCACTTCTACTTAATTTATTCTTGAATGCCTTTGTAGCACCCTACAGGTAGGTGCTAGGTAAATGCATAGTGGGTCTTGTCTACCTAACAGCAGGGCTATGATTTATTTTTGGTAGGGTGTCATGGCTTCCAGGTGTGTCTGCTGAGGGGGGTCTCCCCCCTGGCTCTGTGAGAGGCTTCTCATAGGGCAGTGGAGGAAACCCAATCAGGGACACATTCAGGCTTGTAACTACCCCAGAAGGCAGTTTCTACCGCAAAGGATTCTGGGAGTGGGTATAAGTTTGAGGGAGGTGCGTGACTCAACATCTTTGGCAGGAAGCAGAGTCCCAGGAGGTAGAGGACGGCTGTCTCTCCTCCTGTCAGAGGAAGCGGATGTCTCGGGTGCTGCCTGAGAATCCAGTGAGTGCTGAGTTGAGCTGAGGGGGATCCGGTGTACCGAGAACCAGCGGAGAGTGAGAGGGGTCCAGTCCCAGGAAAGCCTACACAGGTCATGAGTACTAAGGATTGCCCATGGGGGTCTGCCTAGCGTCAGTGGGGACCACTCCGGAGAAGGTTCTAGGATCCAAGTATCAGCTAGCTGTAAAGGGGGTACCTGGTCAGAGGACCCAGAAGTGATAGAGGGGGTACCTAGGTTGAGGACCCTGAAGTGTGAAAGGGGGCGCCTGCAGTTTGGGCCCTGAAGAGTTAGTGCACAGTGTGGGTGCATCAGTTGAGAGTTTCAGCCATACAGGAATTCACTCAAGATACCTCAAGCCAGTGCAAGGCAGGAGGGAGTTGTCAGTGACTTTTGAGTGCAAGTATTGTTAGAAGTCCAGTATTCTACAGTCCTGGATCTTTTGGACTTAAGTCAGAGTTCCAGCACAGCTTTCAGAGGTACAGTGTGTTCAAAGCGCCAGTAAGCGTTGGCTAGCATCGGCTGGCGTCAAGACAGCGCTAACGGGCATTTTTGCTATAAAGTCCCGGAATTGTACATAGTCGAGCCAAAGGAGCATCCCACTCATTCCCTTCTCCCATCCCCTAAAAATACAAAAGAACAACCAAACAAAGATGCCGGTGTTGTCAATGTCTCAGTTCTCACACCCAGGGTCGCAGCTCACATGGGCTGGAGAGGTAACTGGTAACAATGGCAGACCCACATTAGGCACAATGCCTGGAAAACCTGCTACACCTTTATACTTGCGGTCAAGCAATTATTAGAATAAAAAATTAACTCCAAGTGTAGCTCTAGCCTTAGAGAGAATTACCCCCACTTCCTGTTCTGCTGACAACATTCTACCAGACAGGAAGTAAGGGTAACTCACCAACAGTAACACAAAAATAAATAAAAACAGTTTTCTTCAGCGGAATAAGGGAATGTTAGAAGCCCTGTCAGATTTTAATTTCTCTTGGTGCCGCTTATGTTCTGTCTGGTGAAATGGTTGTCAGCAGAACAGGAAGTGTTGGTAAATCTCTTTCCTGGAACTCTGTATAGCAGTAAAAACTGTCAGTGACAGCTAGTTGGCCCAGCAATACACCAGCAGGGACCTGCAGAGTCACTGTGACCAGGTGCCGTGTCTAACTCGTGTACTGTCTTTTTACTATGGCAGCAGAGAATCAAGTGGTTATAGGCAGCAGAGGCTGCTTTAGGTTAGGGTGACCAGACGTCCCCGGTTTCCGGGGACAGTCCCTGGGTTGAGGACACTGTCCCCGATCCAAGTCTGTCCCCAGATTCAGGGCCGGATTAATGTAGACAAGGCATCCCATGCTGGCTGAAAAACAGCCTGGTGGCTCAGATGCAGACGCCTCTTGCTGGACGATCTCACTGCTGCTCTTGCTGCTGTTCAGTGGAGGAGAGGCAGAGTCAGAAATTACAAACAAAAGAAAAATCCCAGCGCCTAATAATCAACAAAGAAGCAGCTTGCAAACAGTGTGAACATACAAACACCAGTGAATACAAATAATAAAGGTTGCAGCGCTAGATAAGTGATAAAGTATGATGCAATATAAGTAAAATTCAGTCCATCAATAATCAAAAAGTCCAAAGGCAGCAAATCCATATGGATAGAAATAGTCTGTGCCCATGTGATTCAAACCGACACCATTAAAGATCCTCCACCAAAGTAAAAAGGGAAAACTCACCAAACCCATATGCTGTCATGTCTAGACAGCTACTGCGTGTTTAATGAAGCCGAATAAAGGTCAGGCTGGGAATGATCTTCTTATACCCCCAAAGGGCAGAGTTTCCTCAGAATTCTGCCCTTTGGGGGGATAAGAAGATCCTTCCCAGCCTGACCTTTATTCGGCTTCATTAAACACGCAGTAGCTGTCTAGACATGACAGCATATGGGTTTGGTGAGTTTTCACTTTTTACTTTGGTGGATGATCTTTAATTGTGTCGGTTTGAATCACATGGACACAGAATATTTCTATCCGTATGGATTTGCTGCCTTCGGACTTTTTGATTATTAATGGACTGAATTTTACATATATTGCATCATAAATATACAAATTGTGTAGCGCTAATACAAGTACAATTGGCGTGTGAAACCAAAAAATATAAATTATAACACTCAATTATTATAAATATCACTCAATAAAAAACAGTGGAAAATATCTCATAAATAACATATGAAAAAGTTCAATAATGAAAATATTCCAATAGAAAGGTGAAAAAAATTTGTGCTCAAAAAGATTTGAGAAAGATAGCAAAATAGTCCCAATAGAATCCAATAAGACGATCCTTGTATCACCCGTGAGTAATTAATACAGTGAGCTGCTTACCAGACCCTTAAGGTCTTCAGGCATATAGACAATCACGGACAGGCAGATATCATAGGCAAAAGACTAGTCAGGAACACACTTCTCATGTATAAGGCACCAGGCTCCAGTGATGGTAGGGAGTTTCTCATGAGAATATAGCCCATGTTTGGGCCAAGGAGAAAAGAAAGGGGCACATAGCGTAATACCGTTTAAAAATATGACACCGTTTATTAAAAGGTTGCACTTACTAGATAAAAGGACAATTCAGCATGTATCAGCATAAACAAGTCGGCGTCCCGCAGATACACTGGAAGCTCGGACCGAATGTTGGGGGCGTTGCTGCGTCACATCTGGAACTACCCTATATATATTGCATCATACTTTATCACTTATCTAGCGCTGCAACCTTTATTATTTAGAGTCAAAAATTGACTGTGTAGAGGGCTGAGACCGGGAGGTGAGCAAATGGGAGGGTCTGTTTGTACACAGGTGAGGGCAGTGGGGGAGAAGGGGTCAGAGCTGATGCAGCTGCATGGAGAGATGGAGAGTTTAGCTGTTCAGGGGGAAGGGCTAAGAGGTGGCTGCAGAGATAATCTGTGGGAGAAGGGTGCAGAGGAGAGGTGAGCTATGGATGTGGGGGCAGAAATGTCCTCTGTGCATAGCAAACCTCTGAACCCTGTACTCTATTCCTAACACCCTCCTGTATATTATGTAGTCCTATGCCCAGTGCTCTGTGTATTATGCAGTCCTGTGTCCAGCACTCTGTGTATTATATAGTCATGTGCCCAGCACTCTGTGTATTATACAGGCCTGTGCCCAGCACTCTGTGTATTATGTAGTCCTGTGCCCAGCACTCTGTGTATTATACAGGCCTGTGCCCAGCACTCTGAGTATTATGCAGTCCTGTGTCCAGTGCTCTGTGTACTATGTAGTCCTGTGCCCAGCGCTCTGTGTATTATGCAGTCCTGTACCCAGCGCTCTGTGTATTACGTAGTCCTGTACCCAGCGCTCTGTGTATTATGTAGTCCTATGCCCAGCGATCTGTGTATTATGCAGTCCTGCACCCAGCGCTCTGTGTATTATCTAGTCCTGTGCCCAGCGCCCTGTGTATTATGCAGTCATGTGCCATTTGCCAATTAAAAAAAAAAAAAGAACAAATATGTCCCTGGATTTCGTTTGAAAAATCTGGTCACCTTACTTTAGGTAATAAATCATGAAGATGCTGCTGCTGTTTTTACATACTGTACATGTATACATTTCCCTCTTTCGCAAATTTTGACTCAACTAAAGTTTGCAAGAATACTGACTGTGGACTTTACTCTAGGCAAACTATCTATGTCAGTGGTAAACTCTAGGCCTCATGGTTTCCATAGCAACACAGTTCTAGATTCCAAGCAGCATTTTCTAATCCATTTCAGGAGCAGTCTGCTCAGTTGCCATAGCAGCAATGCAGAGCCTGCCAGCCCTTGTTGGTTTATACAACACTAACTGATGTCTTGCATGCATTTATAGTTGTCCATAACTTTTTCATTAGGTGTGTGTTTGCATGCGTGTCCTTTTGTCAGTATTTAAATATGTCTGTCTATCTCTTTATCCCATTATCTATCTATCTATCTATCTATCTATCTATCTATCTATCTATCTATCTATCTATCTATCTATCTATCTATCTATCTATCTATCTATCTATCTATCTATCTATCTATCTATCTATCTATCTATCTATCTATCTATCTATCTATCTATCTATCTATCTATCTATCTGAAAACAGAAAGGACGTGGTAAAGTCTGTGTGTATTTATACTTATAAAAACAATAAATAAAGTTGTATCTACTTGATTGGCTCTAGGTAGTGACAAACAAATATTTAAAGTCTGCTGCAATAGAGCCTTCTATCAATTCATACGGGTTTGCTATGAATACATTCGTTGTTAATTGCTAATAGTGCTAGATTTATGTTTTAAAAGCTTTTTTAGTTAAAGGCTAAGCTTACCTTCACAGAAAATAATAAATGCAGACATTTTTGCTGGAAAAAAATGTGCATGTATTACATTTTACTGCAGTAGCCTGAAAAGCATTGCACCCGCGATCAGTAGATCACAGGATGCAATACAGGTGGAACATGTACTGTAACATGTTCCAAAGGTGAACTGAGCCTTTAATCACTTCAGCCCTGGAAGTAGTGATGGACGAACATTGGCTGGGGCGGTTCGGGAACATCAGCCGCAAACTTTCTCAAAAGTCCGCGAACCGCGAGTTTGCGGCGGGCCCCATTGACTTTAATGGGAGGCAAACTTTAAAAACCTTTAGGTAATTTTTGAAGCCACAAAAGACTTACTAGCTGTGCACAAATAGTCCAAGCACATGGACCAAGTCATAACAGAAGAATTGCAATTGGAAAAGTTGCCCTAAAATTTTTTTTTTCTTTTACAGCAAAAATGTATTTTTTTTTTTCATAAATCAGCCAGAACTGACAGCAGCCGGTAAATACATGTAAAATACATATAGGATCCATTCACACATCTGTAAAATGGGTCCGCATCCATTCCACAATTTGACGGAACCTTTACAGACCCATTGATTTTCAATTCCAGTCTGAAAAATTAGGCATTCACAGGATAAAGAAGTAAGTGTCGGCCATTCCAGGCCCCAAAAATTAGCCCACATGCGTTTACCTGACAGCTAAGAGCGCAGTATTCTGTGGCTGAAGGTACATTAGGCATTCACAGGATACAGAAGTAAGTGTCGGCCAGTATTGGCCCCAAAAATTAGCCCACATGGGTTTTCCTGACAGCTAAGAATGTAGTATTCTGTGGCTGAAGGTACATTAGGCATTCACAGGATACAGAAGTAAGTGTCTGCCAGTATTGGCCCCAAAAATTAGCCCACATGAGTTTACCTGACAGCTAAGAATGTAGTATTTGGGGGCTGGAGGTACATTAGGCATTCACAGGATAAAGAAGTAAGTGTCGGCCAGTATAGGCCCCAAAAATTAGCCCACATGGGTTTACCTGACAGCAAAGAACGGAGAATTTGGTGGCTGGAGGTACATTAGGCATTCACAGGATAAAGAAGTAAGTGTCGGCCAGTATAGGCCCCAAAAATTATCCCACATAGGTTTACCTGACAGCTAAGAATGTTGTATTCTGTGGCTGAAGGTACATTAGGCATTCACAGAATAAATAAGTAAGTGTCGGCCATGAAAGGCCCCAAAAATTAGCCCACATGGGTTTACCTGACAGCTAAGAATGTTGTATTCTGTGGCTGAAGGTACATTAGGCATTCACAGGATACAGAACTAAGTGTTGGCCAGTATTGGCCCCAAAAATTAGCCCACATGGGTTTACCTGACAGCTAGGAATGTTGTATTCTGTGGCTGAAGGTACATTAGGCATTCACAGGATACAGAAGTAAGTGTCAGCCAGTATAGGCCCCAAAAATTAGCCCACATGGGTTTACTTGACAGCTAAGAACGTAGTATTTGGTGGCTGGAGGTACATTAGGCATTCAAAGGATACAGAAGTATGTGTCGGCCAGTATTGCCCCAAAAATTAGCCCACATGGGTTTACCTGACAGCAAAGAAAGTTGTATTCTGTGGCTGGAGGTACATTAGGCATTCACATCTATCTATCTATCTATCTATCTATCTATCTATCTATCTATCTATCTATCTATCTATCTATCTATCTATCTATCTATCTATCTATCTATCTATCTATCTATCTATCTATCTATCTATCTATCTATCTATCTATCTATCTATCTATCTATCTATCTATCAGAAAACAGAAAGGACGTGGTAAAGTCTGTGTGTATTTATACTTATAAAAACAATAAATAAAGTTGTATCTACTTGATTGGCTCTAGGTAGTGACAAACAAATATTTAAAGTCTGCTGCAATAGAGCCTTCTATCAATTCATACGGGTTTGCTATGAATACATTCATTGTTAATTGCTAATAGTGCTAGATTTATGTTTTAAAAGCTTTTTTAGTTAACCACTCTACAACCGCTCACAGTAATACTACTGCGGCAGAGTGGTTCGTTATCGTCCAGCGAAGTAGTATTAACGTCGTTGGACACTCCCCCTTCTGGGCGGCGCTTGCGCGCCGCCGGAGGCTCGCTCCCGCTGTTTTCATTCACAGCGGGAGTCGGGCCAGGGGAGGAGCAGCGGCGATCGCCGCTGCTCTTACCCGATCGTCGGGGATCGAGTCTGGAGATCCGCCCGCTGTGTGTAAACACAGCGGGCGGATCTCCATAGTGACAGGGAGTGACAGATCGGACTGTTCAGCATAGCTGGACATCCGATCTGTCCATGACTCACACAGTCACCTCCCCCCCTACACGTCAGTAAGCACCAGGCATACATTAACCCCTCCCTCTCCAATAAAATTAACCCCTTCCCTGCCAGTGTCATTTTTACAGTAACAGTGCATATTTATAGCACTGATTACTGCAGTAATGTCACTGGTACCCCCAAAAGTGTCAAAAATGTCAGTCAAGGGTCCGATCTGTCCACCGCAATGTCGCAGTCCCGCAAAAAAAATCGCAGATCGCCGCCATTACGCGTTAAAAAAAAAACACCAAAAATGACAGAAATCTTTCTCTTTGTTAGTAAACGCAATAACTTTTGCGCAAACCAATCAAAATACGCTTATTGCGATTTTTTTTACCAAACATATGTAGCATAAAACAAATTGGCCAAAAATGTTTAAAAAAATTGGTTTTTACATCTTTTTTGGGGGGAATTTCATATAAAAAAATGTAAAAAATATTGTTATTTTTTCAAAATAAACGCTCTTTTTTTGTTTATAGCGCAAAAAGTAAAAATCGCACAGGTGATCAAATACCACCAAAAGAAAGCTCTGTTTGTGGGAAAAAAAGGACGTAAATTTCGTTTGGGTACGGCGTCGCACGACCGCGCAATTGTCAGTTGAAGTCGCACAGCGCCGAATCGCAAAAAGTGGCCTGGACGGAAGACAGCAAAATCCTCCGGTGGTAAAGTGGTTAAAGGCTAAGCTTACCTTCACAGAAAATAATAAATGCAGACATTTTTGCTGGAAAAAAATGTGCATGTATTACATTTTACTGCAGTAGCCTGAAAAGCATTGCACCCGCGATCAGTAGATCACAGGATGCAATACAGGTGGAACATGTACTGTAACATGTTCCAAAGGTGAACTGAGCCTTTAATCACTTCAGCCCTGGAAGTAGTGATGGACGAACATTGGCTGGGGCGGTTCGAGAACATCAGCCGCAAACTTTCTCAAAAGTCCGCGAACCGCGAGTTTGCGGCGGGCCCCATTGACTTTAATGGGAGGCAAACTTTAAAAACCTTTAGGTAATTTTTGAAGCCACAAAAGACTTACTAGCTGTGCACAAATAGTCCAAGCACATGGACAATGTCATAACAGAAGAATTGCAATTGGAAAAGTTGCCCTAAAATTTTTTTTTTTTCTTTTACAGCAAAAATGTATTTTTTTTTTTCATAAATCAGCCAGAACTGACAGCAGCCGGTAAATACATGTAAAATACATATAGGGTCCATTCACACATCTGTAAAATGGGTCCGCATCCATTCCACAATTTGACGGAACCTTTACAGACCCATTGATTTTCAATTCCAGTCTGAAAAATTAGGTATTCACAGGATAAAGAAGTAAGTGTCGGCCATTCCAGGCCCCAAAAATTAGTGTCGGCCAGTATAGGCCCCAAAAATTATCCCACATAGGTTTACCTGACAGCTAAGAATGTAGTATTTGGTGGCTGGAGGTACATTAGGCATTCACAGGATAAAGAAGTAAGTGTCGGCCAGTATAGGCCCCAAAAATTAGACCACATGGGTTTACCTGACAGCTAAGAATGTTGTATTCTGTGGCTGAAGGTACATTAGGCATTCACAGAATAAATAAGTAAGTGTCGGCCATGAAAGGCCCCAAAAATTAGCCCACATGGGTTTACCTGACAGCTAAGAATGTTGTATTCTGTGGCTGAAGGTACATTAGGCATTCACAGGATAGAGAACTAAGTGTTGGCCAGTATTGGCCCCAAAAATTAGCCCACATGGGTTTACCTGACAGCTAGGAATGTTGTATTCTGTGGCTGAAGGTACATTAGGCATTCACAGGATACAGAAGTAAGTGTCAGCCAGTATAGGCCCCAAAAATTAGCCCACATGGGTTTACTTGACAGCTAAGAACGTAGTATTTGGTGGCTGGAGGTACATTAGGCATTCAAAGGATACAGAAGTATGTGTCGGCCAGTATTGCCCCAAAAATTAGCCCACATGGGTTTACCTGACAGCAAAGAAAGTTGTATTCTGTGGCTGGAGGTACATTAGGCATTCACATAAGAAATAATTGTCGGCTCTGAAAGGCCGCAAAAACTTGGCATTCCATGGACATGAAATGCCTTTTATGCTGCTGTATTTAGCGAAGACAAGGACCAGGAATGGTTGTGGGTGGATGGCGATCTGGCGGATATTTGTGGCATGGCATGAGGAATTTCAATGAAACATGGTCTACTGGTCACATGTGTTGAATTCCTCAGAGATCCATGCCTCATTCATTTTTATAAATGTGAGGTAGTCTACACTGTCATGAGCTAGGCGAGTGCGCTTATCGGTCACGATCCCCCCTGCTGCGCTGAATGTCCTTTCGTACAGGACACTGTACAGGGGGCAAGGCAACATTTCCATTGCGCAATTGTGCAAGCTCTGGCCAGAGGTCAAGCCTGCCCACCCAGTAGTCCAGGGGTTCATCACTCCTCAGAGCGTCCACATCGGCCGTTAACCCGATATAGTCGGACACCTGTCGGTCTAGGCATTCCCTGATGCTTGATTCGAAGTACAGCTGTCGATGGGTCTGCTGAAAGAAGGATCTCATATCTGAAGTGACCAACACATCTTCAAACTGCCCTCTTCTTGCAGGCGCTGTTGGATTGCTACCCACAACTGTCTCTGTGACTGGAAATTCCTCTGCCAGCGCACGCAAAAGCAGAATGCAGCATTTCCCGCAGCAAGGCATGGAAGTGCTGCATTCTGACCGCCCTCTGTGATTGTGGTAACATTTCCGCCATTTTTTGTTTGTACCGGGGTTCTAAGTATGTTGCCACCCAGTACTGGTCCTTGGCCTTTATGCTTTTTATACGGGGTTCCCCCTTAAAACACTGGAGCATGTCAGAATATTTATACTTCTCTGAATATAGCAAAGTCTATTTATGTCAATAAGCAAAGATCTGTGAGGTAGGAGAATCTCAACTTATTTCCACAAATCAATATGTAGCGAATTCTTTTTTATTGATTAATTTCTTTTTAAAAGCATATACCAATCTTAGTGAGTACAGTCTACAGTAAGGAATATATATAAAATATTTATTCACAAGACATGTATTCACAATAAATGATCAAAATGGAAATGACACAAAGAAATAACTGTACATAAAATACAAACTCAAACAATAAATGCAATGTGGTATGTAGCTCAATAATGAAAGCAAAAATGAAACAAGATTACCTTTTCTCCAGGTATAGCACAAACCATAGGTAAGTGTTCTATATAATCAGACCACAATTGTCTGTGAATTGCACAGCTGAAAGTCTTTCCACTGCAGATGGAGCGAGAATAAGCCATGCAAAACGGAAGACTAAAATCGCAATTAATGCGCTAAATCTGATATTAATAAAAATGTATAAAAACAAAAATCAGCTTTTTAGAGAAAAATCTACTATGGTTTATACGGCTGGGATTGTAATCTTATTACCCTTAAATATGCAATATAAAACATATAAGGAAGGAAATAAACAATTGAATAAACTCAAATAAACGCAAGGTATATTTACCACACTTAAGATGGCTGCTAGCTTCAAATAGTCGTTACCAGAGTCCTAAAATGGATGCCTTCCCAAGATGGTGGCCAGTGAGGGAGGAGTTTCGTTTGGCTTCCCTCAAAGTTTCAGATAAATGATGGAGTAAGATGGAGTATGTTCAGATGAGTATATAAATGGATGTAGTAGTGTGTATGTTGCAAGTGTAAAAGGGTGTTGTCAGTATGTAATGTTTACATCTGGGTTCTCCTTTTTATTTGGTATGAACAAAGGACTATTAAAATTACCATAAGTTAAACCCAGATGAAACATTATCCCCATTGGTTGGGACATTCTATCCATTAACTGGTGAGGTCATAGTCACACCTCTCCTAATAATTAACCCAATACTTTGCATAATAAAGTTAAATGATGATTTCTTTAAATTCAAGATTAACCATAAAACACAACATAAAAACTTGTCCATACTCTCAGTACATACATAAATGTCCATCTATATCTCCATCATTCATCTTGGCAATTATTGGATCTGGTAAGCCATTTATAAAGATAATTATTAATACAATATAATATTTTTATATTGGAAAATTCAAAATTATCCCAAGACTGCATTTAGTAGCTTGTCCAAGGGAAGCAGTATTGTACCGTTCATTAGATTTGGTATATAAAATAATTAGAACATATTCTTATCTGATGACCTTATTGACCTCTTGCTAGTGAAAGTCCATTAATTATTTGAATTCTGCCATTACCATCAGACATAGTGTCTGGGATTGGAAGATCTATAGTGGTCATAAAAACTTAACTACAAACTTCTCTAAAATGAGGTAATTTTTTTTAAAGATATTTTTATTGAGATTTTAAAAAACATACAAATACAACACACCAAACAGAAAACAAGACCTTCTTGACAAGAAGGGAAACAAACATTTCAATGCTAATAAGCATTACCTAGATTGCTGAAGCTCCCTGGCCACTCCCCTCCCCCCCAACAAGATAGGATAAGCTGTAAATTAACAAGACAAAAAGTACAAGTCAATACTCAAGAAAAGATATGGTGCACTCAACACTCGGAACTGCGTTACAATTCCTTATGGGTTAGCAGAAGGGGAACTCGTCTCCACAGAGCTCGGAGGAGGTAAAGTGAGAGGACTGGATACCCAGCTATGCCAAATTTTATCAAACAGGTGCGGATGACCTCATAACTCAAAGGTAAGTTTGTAAAGGGGAAGGCAGTTGTTAATCAATTGAAGCCAGGCAGCAACCATAGGTCCCATATGGCCCTTCCAGCACGGAAGAATCACCTTCTTAGCATAAAAATACAGGATGCGAAGCAAGCGTTTGACGCGGCCCGAAACCAACAGGTCTCCGAACACGCCCAACAGGCAATTCTTTGGATGAAGGACATTAGGGAGACCTAGAACCGAGAACAGGAATGTGTTATCTTTAAAATGAAGTAATTAGTTACAAGATACATATGTCCTTACACATAATAGAAAAATATTCTTAAAAAATATATAGTTTAAATGAACCTAATGAATACACTATTGTCCATTGTTAAATACAGACAGACTAACGTCTGGACATCAGTGACTAGTATGGTGTCTGGCTAAGATCACCCTTATCTGATGAGATGTCCATGTACCACCTTTTTTTATGACTAAAAGAAATACAAAGATCTCTGTTGAAATTCTACTCTCTTGTAACAGACATTTTGCAAAAGAACACATATGAACTTTCATTCACCTCCAAACAAGATGGAAGCTATGCTGTTCAAAATCCCTATAATAATTCCATTTGTATTTCTTTTATTTAATCCCCAATAATCCCGACATATCCCCCCCTTCTTCCCAGTATGCAGGTAAACAGCCCAGACATACCTGGGAAGAAGGTCAGAATAAAAAGAAAAGAGAAAAAATGTCTTGTCCTCTTTTTATAAGTTCATATTGGGAATTGTTCATAACTTTTAAGTAAAACGGTGAAAATGAAAAAAAAAAAAGTTCCAAATATCAGTTAGTATTTGCTAGTGTTAGCTATGTCACAAACTGTTCCTTATTAGTCTTTTGAATTTCGATCTCCTAGTAAAGAAATTTTCCTTGAAATCTCCAACTTCAGCGTGTAAAGTCTTAATGGAGACAGAAATTAACTGCTGCAATGGCATTGGCAATTACCATTCAAAGCAATGTTGGCAATCAGGAATCCGAGACCTAGATTGAGTTTTGCTCACATGTGCAATGCACCATTCTCACATCTCCTTCAATTGAAAACAGGAGGTAGTGCCTCTTAATGGATTTCCTCGGATCAAATGCACAAAGATCTGTTGAAACAAATCTTCCTCTCCGTCAACAAGAATCTGGGGCGTCTCGCAGCATGATTCCTGAAGAAGGATCCGATTCAATGAGGGGTTCCGTCTTGAGCTGGGCTCTAAGGAGAGATGACCCATCCGATCGCTGTGTTTTTGGCAAACATCATCGTCTGTACCAATCAACGACCTGGCATGGAAGGTTAATCTCTTCCTATTGGATGAAACATACAGTATAAATATATATTCTTATCAACTGACATTTCAATGCGATGTTGGTATTCTAAGCTTTCTCAGAGTTCTCCTTTAGCTCACCGTGTGATCAGCCTTTTATCTGACCTCCAAGGAAGGTGAGACTATATATGCGACCTCTCCTAGGGGCGACTGACTTCTGGGGCTCACTAACATGGGATGTATTTATCGCCATGGATACTAGGCATTGAACAAATGTACAATGATCTAATATTTTGTAAAAATGTACCTACTACTTGGGAGGAAAAATATAATATCTCCCCCTATGGGGCATCAATGCAATTTATTGTAGGCAACAAAACTACCTGACATTGAGGATTCCTTCTTGGTTGCCGTATGCAACCTTTAACCTCTTGACTGCATTACGTCATTAGGGTTTGATCCTCCTTGGTATCACCGTCATTGGCGATTTTTCAAAATGTGTCCACTTTGAGCGACCTGTTTGAGTCAGAGGGATGAAGTGACCACTGAAAAATAGGAGGGTAGTTAGTATCTAACAACCAAGATCCCCTGGCAGGGATTTCAGGATCCTCAATACTGTGACCTGGGGATAAAATGGTGTTAGAACCTCTGTTTCCTATGCCTCTATTCAGTGTATCCCCCTGATTCCTTGCCATTTGGGCATTTAAGGATTTTGTGGCCCTTGGGTGGCCACAGGATTTGTTCCTAAAGAGGAATTATTTTGGTTCTGGGCTGCAGTGCCCTGAGTGAATCAAGTGATCATCTGATCCAACTTGGCATCTACTCTGCTGAAAACTTCTGCAAAATTAAATTATTGGCTCCGCCTTCTGCGCTGCCTATGTCTCTCGGGTTAAGACAGAATTGACAGATCCCCATCAGAACCAGTTGCTCGGTTCTGCCATGAGGTGTGGGCCTTAATGTCACTCAATCTTCCCGAGGATTTCGGGGAGCCCTAGGATGGGGCAAATCCCTATTTATTTGTGGGTGCCCCCCCTGTTAATTGGTGGGATGTACAGTGTCCTCCTTGAGGTATCCGGTGTCCTCCTTGGGGCCTAGGTGGCATGTCTTGCTCCTTTGCCAAACTTATTATTATGTACATGGGCAATGCCTCAAAGAACAGGGATTTAAATTCCGGGTGGTTGTACTCAGGCTCCTTCATTGAAGGGTGTTAGGCACTTTTGATTACAGCCAAAATTCAGTAGGGCTTTGGTGCTGTGTACATTTTAAATTGTAGATATCAGCTCTAGCAGCGTTAAGGTTTTTATATGGGCTGACTTTTAAATTACACAGGCCCAACACAGAAAGGGTGTTATCATAGGCCTTAAGATGCTCAGTAATGTCTAAAGGACCCTTTCTTACCAAAAATTAGGACAGTACTCTTTTTAAAAAAATTTAAATTCTGGAGGTGTATGGTATCTTTTTAGGGTGCTAGTCTTATTGCGGTGACCTTGATATGACTCATACCTATTTATGCATGGCTGCCCAATTTCTGCCCTCCTATATTTAGAAGATGGCTGGGGTAGGACATGGACTCTCTGCCTGCCTCCCCCCCTTTGTCTGGGTCATAACCATCAGACTGGGAATCATATCTGGGTCTATGAATAATTAATTAATATTTTAAATACAGGACTAATTAAGCATTACCCTTTTGCATGGACACCATGACCTTTTGGAACTCTCCTATTTATTAACTGATGAGTTCCTGTCTTGACTTGAACTGTTACACTTTTTTTTTCCCATTGCTGGTTACTTGGCAACTTTCGCTAGAAAACATTTTTCCTTGCTCAAAACTTCCTAATCCTTGCATTAATCATTTACATTTCTTTTTCAAATGGTTGCTTTCATTACAGCTTTTTTTTTTTTGATAAGACTTCTGCCACAATTCTACTTCATTTTGCAGTTTCACGCTACATTCTCTTAACTGATGTGTCCCAATAGAGGTTTCCTTCACCTGCTCAAGGAGGTTCCTAATCTCACTTCCTATTATTTGGAGTGGAGATTGGAACTTTACTAAATTCCTTTTTGCTGAGCCTTCTGGTGCAGTTCCTCACAAAGATACAGTAAGATTGGCCATGACTCTAAAGGTATGTGATCACGCTTCCCGACGTCTTTGGTGTTAGATAAGCTAATGGTGAGTTCATACATCGGGTTTTCCTCTACCCATGTCAGATGCCCATATTTGGCCCGACGTTTGAGGATTTTGATATATATGACTCTAACCAGCATTTACATATTCCACCATTTCAGACTCAGAGAGGTGTTTCCACACAATCTACTGGGGTTGTGGCATTACCACTAGGGACTGACATCTTGCCAGAGTTGGCAGCATGAACATTACCTGCTGTAGACATTTTTAAGGCATTTCTATCAACATTCACAATTAATAAAAAATTATTATTATTTTTTTTAAAGTTATTGATTATGTCACCATGATCAAAATTATGATTGGCATATGTAAGAAACTAATAATATCTCGCTGGGGCCTCCATTATGTCAGAATATTTATACTGCTCTGAATATAACGGTGTCTATTTATGTCAATAAGCAAAGATCTGTGAGGTAGGAGAATCTCAACTTATTTCCACAAATCAATATGTAGCGAATTCTTTTTTATTGATTAATTTCTTTTTAAAAGCATATACCAATCTTAGTGAGTACAGTCTACAGTAAAGAATATATATAAAATATTTATTCACAAAAAATGATCAAAATGGAAATGACACAAAGAAATAACTGTACATAAAATACAAACTCAAACAATAAATGCAATGTGGTATGTAGCTCAATAATGAAAGCAAAAATGAAACAAGATTACCTTTTCTCCAGGTATAGCACAAACCATAGGTAAGTATTCTATATAATCAGACCACAATTGCCTGTGAATTGCACAGCCGAAAGTCGTTCCACTGCAGATGGAGCAAGAATAAGCCATGCAAAACGGAAGACTAAAATCGGAATTAATGCGCTAAATCTGATATTAATAAAAATGTATAAAAACAAAAAGTATGGAGTATGTTCAGATGAGTATATAAATGGATGTAGTAGTGTGTATGTTGCAAGTGTAAAGGGTGTTGTCAGTATGTAATGTTTACATCTGGATTCTCCATTTTATATGGTATGAACAAAGGACTATTAAAATTACCATAAGTTAAACCCAGAGGGATGAAACAGTATCCCCATTGGTTGGGACACTCTATCCATTAACTGGTGAGGTCATAGTCACACCTCTCCTAATAATTAACCCAATACTTCGCATAATAAATTTAAATGATGATTTCTTTAAATTCAAGATTAACCATAAAACACAACATAAAAACTTGTCCATACTCTCAGTACATATATTAATGTCCATCTATATCTCCATCATTCATCTTGGCAATTATTGGATCTGGTAAGCCATTTATAAAGATAATTATTAATACAATATAATATTTTTATATTGGAAAATACTAAATTATCCCAAGACTGCATTTAGTAGCTTGTCCAAAGGAGGCAGTATTGTACCATTCATTAGATTTGGTATATAAAATAATTAGAACATATTCTTATCTGATGACCTTATTGACCTCTTGCTAGTGAAAGTCCATTAATTATTTGAATTCTGCCATTACCGTCAGACAAAGTGTCTGGGATTGGAAGATCTATAGTGGTCATAAAAACTTAACTACAAACTTCTCTTAAATGAGGTAATTAGTTACAAGATACATATGTCCTTACACATAATAGAAAAGTATTCTTAAAAAAAAATATAGTTTAAATGAACCTAATGAATACACTATTGTCCATTGTTAAATACAGACAGACTAATGTCTGGACATCAGTGACTAGTATGGTGTCTGGCTAAGATCACCCTTATCTGATGAGATGTCCATTAACCACCTTTTTTTATGACTACAAGAAATATCAAGATCTCTGTTGAAATTCTACTCTCTTGTAACAGACATTTTGCAAAAGAACACATATGAACTTTCATTCACCTCCAAACAAGATGGAAGCTATGCTGTTCAAAATCCCTATAATAATTAAATTTTTATTTCTTTTATTTAATCCCCAATAATCCCGACATGCATGAAGGCCCCCATTCGCACTAAACTGGAAGCGCTGTAGTAGTGGCCTGCTTCCAGCTCATCATCCAGGATAATGTCGTCCTTGTTCTCCTCCCCCCATCCACGGATAACACCAGGGATTCCAGAAAGGTTTAAAGCATGCTCTTCTTGCTCCTCCTCATCCCCCCCGGCACCATCCTCCTCTGACTCCTCTTCAGACTCCTGCTCTTGACTTGTCTCAGATGGAGTAGCACCCACTGGGAATTCATCCAACATTGCGACTTCCTCATCTTCCTGCTCCTGCTCCTCGACGGCTTGATCAATGACACGACGCAATGCATGCTCCAGAAAGAAGGCGTAAGGTACAATGTCACTGATGGCGCCCTGGCCGTGACTGACCAGTTTGGTGTTCTCATCGAATGGCCGCAGAAGTCTGCATGCGTCGCGCGTGAGCAGCCACTGGGGAGGATAAAAAAAACCAAGAACCTGTCCTGCTGCAGATTTCGAACAGGTAGTCATTAACTGCACGTTTCTGCTGGAGCAGCCTATCAAGCATATGCAACGTTGAGTTCCATCGCGTCGGTCAGTCACAAATAAGACACCTGACGGGCAGGTTGTGTCGCTGCTGAATGTCAGCAAGGCGAGCCATGGCTGTGCAAGATCTTCTGAAATGGCCCTAGATTTTCCTGGCCTGCTGCAAGACATCCTGGACCCCAGGGTATTTGGCAACGAATCACTGCACGACCAAGTTCAGGACGTGTGGCATGCATGGCACGTGTGTTATTTTGCCCTGTTTCAGTGCGCTCAGCAGATTGGCACCGTTGTCGCACACCACTTTACCAACTGTCAAATTGAGCAGTGTCAGCCACTGATATGCCTGTGAACGCAAAGCTGAAAGGAGTGCAGGACCAGTGTGGCTCTTGGCTTCCAGGCACAACAGACGCAGCACAGCATGGCAACGTCTCACCTGGCATGTGGAATAGGTTCTGGGGATCTTGGGTGGCGCAGCGGAAGAGACGTTAGCAGCAGAAAAGGAGGAGTCAGCCGAGGAGGAGAGGGAGGATGGAGGAGGAGGAGGAGAAGAAGAGGCAGGCCTACATGCAATCCGCGGCGGTACAACCAAATCTACACGGGTGCCACGGGTTACATGCTTGACGGCCGTCAGAAGGTTCACCCAGTGTGCAGTAAAAGTGATATAACTTCCCTGCCCGTGTTTGCTAGACCATGTGTCTGTGGTCAGATGTATCTTGGCACCAACACTGTGTGCCAGAGATATATTCACTTGCTGCTGAACATGGCCATACAGCTCTGGAATGCCCTTCTGCGAGAAATATTTCCTGCCAGGGACCTTCCATTGTGGTGTTCCAATGGCCACAAATTTACGAAAGGCCTCCGAGTCCACCAGTTTATATGGCAGTAGTTGGCAGGCTATCCGTTCCGACAAGCCAGCAGTCAAACGTTGGGCAAGAGGGTTATCCGGCGTCATCATTTTTTCCGCTCCAACATTTAGGCTACAGAATCCTGCCTTTTTCCAGAACAACGTGACGACGGCATGATGGAAGGTGGAGTGGAAGACAATTGTGTGGAGAGAGGAGAAGGAGAAGAGGCTGGAACGGTGAGAGCCTGGAGTGTGGCTTTGTGGGTTCTGACGGTGTTGCTCCCACTGGGCTCGCTGATGGGAGTTCAGGTGCCTTCTTAAGGCGATCGTCCCTAGGTGAGTGTTGGGCTTACCGCGACTTATGCGTTGACTGCAAAGGCTGCAGATGGCAACACTGTTGTCAGCAACGGACACATTAAAAAAGCCCACACTGCTGAGCCATGTGTCGGCGTCCTGGGAGCGCCAGATGTGACTGTACAGGGTTGATGGCTCGCTCCTGATACATTTGCAGTCTGCTTTGTACCTCTTGTGCAATGCATGTTCTGCCTGTCTCTCCTCCCTATCTGCCGGTCCGTCTCTCCCTCTGAACTCCCCTCCTCTTCCTTTCTTGTGGCCACCCACGTGACATCCATAGACACGTCATGATCCACGTCCCCTTCCCCACCACTAACATTCGAGATCTCGGAGTAGGCAGCAACAGCGGGGACCAACCTCCTTGGGCTGATATGGGTACTGTCGTCAGACTGCTGAGTGGCGGCTGTTGCTACCTCCTCTTCCTGATTCAATGCCAACAATGGCTGCGCATCACAAATGTCTTGTGATGGATCGGAAAATAATTCCAGCGACTCAAGCGGAGGATATGTGGTGGTGGTGGTGTCTTTGGGGGTGCACACAGCAGAGAGTGAAGAGGGTGCAGATAGAGAGGATGAGGAGGGTGCAGAAGAGGAAGGCTGAGTGAGCCACTCAACGAAGTCTGGTGCGTCCTTTGATGTAATCGAACACGCCTTCTGAAACTTCACACTTTGGCTCCGACCTACTGCTCCTGCCCTACCCCTACCACCCCTGCGTAAGTGTCTGCCTCTTCCTCTGCCTGTCATGTTTTTAAATTACCCTGTGACAAAAGTCTCTAGAGAATCGCAGTATATCTGGAAAAAGGTATACAACACCCCGCTTCAATCTGTGGTATTGGGGGGCCACAGGTTCATCACACCAGTTCTACAAATAATTTGCCAGTAACTGTTGTCACTGTGTGTAGCACAGTTAACACAGCAAAAGAGGCCAAATTCTTGCAGGACTAAAATACAATCTTAGAAAAGTATACTGTTAAATAACACCCCACGTCAATATTTGGTATTGGGGTGCCACAGTTTTATCACACCAGTTCTACAAATAATTGGCCAGTAACTGTTGTCACTGTGTGTAGCACAGTTAACACAGCAAAAGAGGCCACATTTTTGCAGGACTAAAATACAATCTTAGAAAAGCATACTGTTAAATAACACCCCACTTCAATATGTGGTATTGGGGGCCCCAGTTTTATCACACCAGTTCTGCAAATAATTGGCCAGTAACTGTTGTCACTGTGTGTAGCACAGTTAACACAACAAAAGAGGCCAATTTTTTTGCAGGACTAAAATACACTCTTAGAAAAGTATACTGTTAAATAACACCCCACTTCAATATGTGGTATTGGGGGGCCACTGGTTTATCACACCAGTTGTTCAAAAAATTGGCCAGGGAGTTTGGCACTGTGTGTATCAGAGTTAACGCAGCAAAAGAGGCAATATTGTTGCAGGACACAAATACACTTGTAAAAGTATACTCAGATAACACCCCACTTCAATATGCGGTATTGGGGGGCTACTGGTTTATCACACCAGTTGTTCAAAAAATTGGCCAGGGAGTTTGGCACTGTGTGTATCAGAGTTAACGCAGCAAAAGAGGCAATATTGTTGCAGGATACAAATACACTTATGAAAGTATACTCAGATAACACCCCGCTTCAATCTGTGGTATTGGGGGGCCACAGGTTTATTACACCAGTTCTACAAATAATTGGCCAGTAACTGTTGTCACTGTGTGTAGCAGAGTAAACACAGCAAAAGAGGAAACAATTTTGCAGGACAAAAATACACTCTTAGAAAAGTATACTGTTAAATAACACCCCACTTCAATATGTGGTATTGGGGGGCCACTGGTCTATCACACCAGTTGTTCAAATAATTGGCCAGTGAGTTTGGCACTGTGTGTAGCAGAGTTAACACGGCAAAAGAGGCATTATTGTTGCAGGACACAAATAAACTTGTAAAAGTATACTCAGATAACACCGCACTTCAATATGTGGTATTGGGGGGCCTCTGGTTTATCACACCAGTAGTTCAAAAAATTGGCCAGGGAGTTTGGCACTGTGTGTATCAGAGTTAACGCAGCAAAAGAGGCAATATTGTTGCAGGACACAAATACACTTGTAAAAGTATACTCAGATAACCCCCCACTTCAATATGTGGTATTGGGGGGCCACTGGTCTATCACACCAGTTGTTCAAAAAATTGGCCAGGGAGTTTGGCACTGTGTGTATCAGAGTTAACGCAGCAAAAGAGGCAATATTGTTGCAGGACACAAATACACTTGTAAAAGTATACTCAGATAACACCCCACTTCAATATGCGGTATTGGGGGGCCACTGGTTTATCACACCAGTTGTTCAAAAAATTGGCCAGTGAGTTTGGCACTGTGTGTATCAGAGTTAATGCACTAAAAGAGGCAATATTGTTTCAGGACACAAAAACACTTGTAAAAGTATACTCAGATAACACCCCACTTCAATATGGGGTATTGGGGGGCCACTGGTCTATCACACCAGTTGTTCAAAAAATTGGCCAGGGAGTTTGGCACTGTGTGTATCAGAGTTAACGCAGCAAAAGAGGCAATATTGTTGCCGGACACAAATACACTTATGAAAGTATACTCAGATAACACCCCGCTTCAATCTGTGGTATTGGGGGGCCACAGGTTTATTACACCAGTTCTACAAATAATTGGCCAGTAACTGTTGTCACTGTGTGTAGCAGAGTAAACACAGCAAAAGAGGAAACAATTTTGCAGGACTAAAATACACTCTTAGAAAAGTATACTGTTAAATAACACCCCACTTCAATATGTGGTATTGGGGGGCCACTGGTCTATCACACCAGTTGTTCAAAAAATTGGCCAGGGAGTTTGGCACTGTGTGTATCAGAGTTAACGCAGCAAAAGAGGCAATATTGTTGCAGGACACAAATACACTTGTAAAAGTATACTCAGATAACACCCCACTTCAATATGCGGTATTGGGGGGCTACTGGTTTATCACACCAGTTGTTCAAAAAATTGGCCAGGGAGTTTGGCACTGTGTGTATCAGAGTTAACGCAGCAAAAGAGGCAATATTGTTGCAGGATACAAATACACTTATGAAAGTATACTCAGATAACACCCCGCTTCAATCTGTGGTATTGGGGGGCCACAGGTTTATTACACCAGTTCTACAAATAATTGGCCAGTAACTGTTGTCACTGTGTGTAGCAGAGTAAACACAGCAAAAGAGGAAACAATTTTGCAGGACAAAAATACACTCTTAGAAAAGTATACTGTTAAATAACACCCCACTTCAATATGTGGTATTGGGGGGCCACTGGTCTATCACACCAGTTGTTCAAATAATTGGCCAGTGAGTTTGGCACTGTGTGTAGCAGAGTTAACACGGCAAAAGAGGCATTATTGTTGCAGGACACAAATACACTTGTAAAAGTATACTCAGATAACACCCCACTTCAATATGTGGTATTGGGGGGCCACTGGTCTATCACACCAGTTATAATACATTAAAAGTGCTTTTGTCACTGTTTGTAGTTTTGCTGCAGCAACGCTCACCACACCAGTCACAATGCTGCACAGTGCACAATACAAATCCACTATAATATGCTTTTTATATTACAAAGTATATTATACCGTGGATTACACCCCTATATGGTGCACTGCACACCTATACCAAATAAATAGCGGCCCTTGAAATTACTTTTGTGGACATTAACAGAGCGATTTGTGTCACTGCTGATCTCTGTCCCTGGAGCACACCGGATACCTGTCCCTAAACTGAACAGAAACTGTACACCTATACCAAATAAATTGCAGCCCTTTAAATTACTTTTGTGGACATTAACAGAGCGATTTGTGTCACTGCTGATCTCTGTCCCTGGAGCACACTGGATACCTGTCCCTAAACTGAACAGAAACTGTACACCTATACCAAATAAATTGCAGCCCTTGAAATGACTTTTGTGGACATTAACAGAGTGATTTGTGTCACTGCTGATCTCTGTCCCTGGAGCACACTGGATACCTGTCCCTAAACTGAATAGAAACTGTACACCTATACCAAATAAATTGCAGCCCTTTAAATGACTTTTGTGGACATTAACAGAGCAATTTGTGTCACTGCCGATCTCTAACTGTCCCTGGAGCCTAGACTGGATACCTGTCCCTAAACTGAAAAGAGACTGTAGTAGACCTATACCGAAATACCAGCCCTGAAAATAACTTTTGTGGATCTTAACAGTGCTATTTGTGTCTGGCAATCTCTCCCTGATGCATACAGCAGACCTTTCCCTACGCTGACAAAAAGCAGAATGTGAAATGGCCACCTGCTCTGGTCTATTTATAAGGTAGGGGGCATGTCCATGTGCTGAAATGTTTTAATTGACTGTCCCGTTCCACCTGACGGCTGTGTCGTGGGTCAACGCCATGTGTTCGCAAAATTGGTGGGTAGCGAACAAGCAAAATCTGCCGCGAAACGACCGCCGGGCGAACCGCAAGGCCATCTATACCTGGGAGGTTTTACCCCCTTAATACCCGGGAGGTTTTACTCCCTTAATAACCAGGGCTTTTTTTGAGATACAGCACTACGTTACTTTAACTGACTATTGCATAGACGTGCGATGATGTACCCAAATACAATTGATATCCTTTTTTCCCCACAAATAGATCTTTCTTTTGGTGGTATTTGATCACCTCTGTGGTTTTTGTGCTATAAACAAAAAAAGACCGACAATTTTGAAAAAAAAAAAAAAAAAAACAATATTGTTTACTTTATGCTAAAAAATAAAAAAATCAAATTTATTCATCGATATAGGTCAATTTGAATTCTGCTACATATTTTTGGTAAAAAAAAAAAAATCCCAATATGCGTATATTGATTGGTTTGCACAAACATTTTAGTGCCTACAAACTAGGGATATATTTATATAATTTTTATTTATTTTTACTAGCAATGGCAGCTATTTTTAGCAGGACTGTGAGATTGCAGGGGACAAATCAGACACCTAACTGACAGTTTTTGGGGCTTTTTAGTCAATCACGCTAACTTCTTCAGAGCCATATCCCAGTGTGGTTGAATGAGATATGTGTCATTAGCATGTGCAGCTGCAATCCCCTTTTTGTGACCTGACAACGTTGTCATCTATTTTATTGGTGTTGGTGAAGGTCTTTGGAATTGGCATAATTCTTTAACTAGTGTGTTTTTTTTTTCAGTAAAGCTGCTTTATTACCGTTATTGTCCTCATTAGTGACTTTCTTAGAGGATCCTTTTTTTCCTCTTTGGCGCCCTGTTACTCACGTCTGCCAGCCTAATTATCTGAGATCCTCCATCTGCCTGCTCCCCAGCTTGGTTGCTGCATCCGTTGCTGTGTACCTGCACCTGCACCTGCCAGTCCACAAGCTTGCCTGCTGCTTGGCACCTGCTACAAATCCCTTCTGTCTAGGATCTCCAACCAGGCACCTGTGCCACTCCGTGTCCTGTTATATCCTGTCACCACCTTCAGGAGAAACAGAACAGGAGGTGTAAGGGAAAGCCCTCCCGTCAGCTCGACCTCAACCAGGAAAGTGACATTTCCCGAGCACCCAGCCCGAGGTACCACCCCTCCCCCCCAGCAGGGGTTTACTCAAGGGCCACTAACAGCCTCTGCTCAGCACTCCATCTCCATCTACCACATGACTTTCCATGCTGGAATAGCCCATGTCTATATATGGGGCTGTCTCGGCACTCTGCCAGCCTGGCGATTGCCTGAGGCCCCAAAAATATTCATGGCAGCTCCTCCTAATCCCTGCCCTATAGTTCTAGAAGTTTCTATAACCTTCCAGACTCCAGGGGGAGGCACCAGAGAGCTGCCAAAATGAGTCACCCAGCCCTAGCCTCTAGTAATCCTGACCCAATTTAACCACTTCCATATCGGGCCATAGTAAAATGACACCGGCAGGAAGTGCTCCTCGATCCGGGCGGCCGTCATAGAACGTCCTCCCGCTCTCGCCGCTACTGCGTGCCAATCAAGGCTGTCCCTCGGGCAGAGCCCATCCCCAATCAAGAAAAACAGGCAATGAAATTGGCTGTTTACCACGTGATCGGCTGTGTCCAATCACAGCCAATCACATGAGCGGCTCCAGTGTGAGCCGCTCGTTCTCTCTGCAATGCGCGCCCCCGGGGGCACGCAGCACGGTGATCGGGGACGAGGCTCGTCCCTCGGACAGAGCCCATCCCCGATCTAGGTAAAGAGCCAATGAAATTGGCTTTTTACCACGTGACCGGTTGTCAATCACAGCCAGTCACAGAATGTCAACAGAAAACACGGTAACTAGCAGTTACCGTGTTCTACTCCTCACACACTGCTCCTGTGTGAGGAAGAGATTGCGGTAACAGCTAGTTACCGATCATAGTACACCCCAAAACACACTGATTGCCCCCCCCACCCGAGTACCTGTCACCAGCCCATCAGGTACTCTGATGACAGGTACTCGGGTACTCTGATGGGCTGGTGACAGGTACTCGAGTACCCGAGTACCTGTCATCAGAGTACCCAAGTACCTGTCATCAGAGTACCTAAATACCTGTCACCAGCCCATCAGAGTACCCGAGTACCTGTCACCAGCCCATCAGGTACTCTGATGACAGGTACTCGGGTACTCTGATGGGCTGGTGACAGGTACTCGGGTACTCTGATGGGCTGGTGACAGGTATTCAGGTACTCTGATGACAGGTACTTGGGTACTCTGATGACAGGTACTCGGGTACACTAATAGGCTGGTGACAGGTACTCGGTTACTCTGATGTCAGGTACTCGGGTACTCTGATGACAGGTACTCGGGTACTTTGAGTACCTGTCAGTACCGAGCACCTGTCATCAGAGTACCCGAGTACCTGTCATCAGAGTACCCGAGTACCTCTCTGTATCCCATCAGAATACCGAGTACCTGTCTCTAGCCCATCAGGGTATCTGAGTACCTATCTGCAGCCCAATAGAATACCTGTCTTCTGCCCATAAAAGTATCTGAGTACCTATTTCCAGCCCATTAGAGTACCCGAATACCTCTCTGCAGCCCATCATAGTACCCAAGTACCTCTCTGTAGCCCATCAGAGTACCCAAGTACCTCTCTGTAGCCCATCAGAGTACCAGAGTACCTGTCTCCAGCCCAGAGTACCCAAGTACCTGTCTCCAGCCCCGAGTACCTATCTCCAGCCCAGAGTACCCCAGTACCTGTCTCCAGCCCAGAGTACCCGAGTACCTGTCTCCAGCCCAGAGTACCCGAGTACCTATCTGCATCCCATCAGATTACCCGAGTACCTGTCTCTAGCCCATCAGAATACCCAAGTACCTCTCTGAAGCTCATCAGAGTACCTGAGTACCTTTCTGAAGCCGATCAGTGTACCTGAGTACCTGTCTGCAGCCCATCAGAGTACCTGAGTACCCATTGTGTGACAATAGCGAATGAAAATCCGCTATTGTCACACGGATACTCCTCCTGCCCAATCAGGGAGCGCGTCTGGTACGCGCTTCCTGATTGGCCGCAAGGCAAACCAAATGCCATTGGCCGAGGAGGAGGCGGGAGCGGGAGGACTCGTGGAGATGCCGGGGGAATCGGGATTGCCGCCGGGACACTGAAGAGAAGGTGCCGCCGCAGCTGCTCCAGGGCTCCAGGTAATTGCACTCTGATCTCGGGGGGGGGGGGGCATTGAAGGGGGCACGCACGCATGCTGGTCTCTGCATTGAAAGGGGACATGTACGCTGGTCACTACATTCTAAGGGGGCATGTACGCTGGTCACTGCATTCTAAGGGGACATGTGTGCTGGTCACTACATTCTAAGGGGACATGTGTTCTGGTCACTGCATTCTAAGGGGACATGTGTGCTGGTCACTGCATTCTAAGGGGACATGTGTGCTGGTCACTACATTCTAAGGGGGCATGTACACTGGTCACTACATTGAAGGGGGCATGTACGCTGGTCACTGCATTCTAAGGGGGCATGTACGCTGGTCACTACATTCTAAGGGGGCATGTACGCTGGTCACTACATTCTAAGGGGGCATGTATACTGGTCACTACATTCTAAGGGGGCATGTACGCTGGTCACTACATTCTAAGGGGTCATGTACGCTGGTCACTACATTGAAGGGGGCATGTACGCTGGTCACTGCATTGAAAGGGGGAATGTATGCTGGTCACTGCATTGAAAGGGGGCATGTATGCTGGTCACTGCATTGAAAGGGGGCATGTACGCTGGTCACTGCATTGAAAGGGGGCACGCTGGTCTCTCTGCATTGAAAGGGGGCACACTATATCTTAATTACTGAAGGCCCCTTTCACACTTTTGCGACCTCAAAGTCACGCAATTTTTTACAGCTTTTTTTGCCGCAAAGCAATGCCTATTACATTTTTCTGTTTGCGCCCCCCAAAAATTTTGAGCACCAGCCGCCACTGGTCCCAATCCATATAGCAGCTTCTGGCACTTGTTTCCCTTCTGGCATTTGCATAACTAATAGTCCACAGCAAGGTCTTTACTCATAGTGTCCCAGGAGTTGTCTGCTACCCACCATCAACAGGTAGATCCTCGGTGAGGGAGATACAAATCCTTTTCCAGACCAGGACTTCAGGATGGTGATCATTTAACTCGTCTTGCCCTATACTCTGGAATTGTCTTAGAGAGGCAGGTGAGAGAAATCAAACCTTCACTTCAGGAAACCCAGAGTAGACTAAAACAATCAATCACTGCTCCGCTCACTACAGTGAAGGCAAGAAGTAAATTTAACCTAACAGATACTTTTGGTCTTTGGATCATCACTGACTGTGGAAACGTCACTCTGGACCTCATGCGACTGGATTCTGTGCCTCTCCACTCTTCTTCCAGACTCTGGGACCTTAAATTCCTAATGAAATGCAAACTTTTCTACAGTCTGTGATGATTTGGGGAGCCATGTCATCTGCTGGTGTTGGTCCACTGTGTTTTATCAAGTCCAAAGTCAGTGCAGCCCTCTAACAGGAAATTCTAGATCACTTTATGCTTCCCTCTACTGACCAGCTTTATGGAGATGCTGATTATATTTTCCAGCAGGACTTGGCACCTGTCCACACTGCATAAAGTACCAATATTAAAAAAGAATAGCGCGCAGATGCAAAAGAAATTACTACCAAATCTGAAGACAATCCATAAATAAAAATGGGTATTTGGTCCCACCATATGGCCATATCGTGCTCAAGCCCACTACTGCGTCAAAGTACCCCATTATCAGTGGGTCCTACACTATCCATGAAAAAGAGATGAATCCAGCCTTTCTAACCCTTGGAGATAATACTCCTTGCTGGGAAAGATGTGCAAATGCACTACAGGGGACTCCTCCTATATCCACTTGATGGTGGACACTGATTGAGTACAGGTGTGTGTGGGGGGTGGGGAGGGTTGCTCAACCTCGGTGGTCTGGTCAGACCGAACACATAATAAACAGGCAAAAAATTTGGGGGAGCATACCCATGTATTTCTAAAGCTGCTGCAGCTATGAACCAAAAGACATGTATATTAAAAAAGAATAGCGCGCAAATGCAAAAGAAATTACTACCAAATCTGAAGACAATCCATAAATAAAAATGGGGATTTGGTCCCACCATATGGCCATATCGTGCTCAAGCCCACTACTGCGTCAAAATTTTAATATACATGTCTTTTAGTTCATAGCTGCAGCAGCTTTAGAAATAAATGGGTATGCTCCCCCAAATTTTTTGCCTGTTTATTATGTATTCGGTCTGACCAGACCACCGAGGTTGAGCAACCCTCCCCACCCCCCACACACACCTGTACTCAATCAGTGTCCACCATCAAGTGGATATAGGAGGAGTCCCCTGTAGTGCATTTGCACATCTTTCCCAGCAAGGAGTATTATCTCCAAGGGTTAGAAAGGCTGGATTCATCTCTTTTTCATGGATAGTGTAGGACCCACTGATAATGGGGTACTTTGACGCAGTAGTGGGCTTGAGCACGATATGGCCATATGGTGGGACCAAATCCCCATTTTTATTTATGGATTGTCTTCAGATTTGGTAGTAATTTCTTTTGCATTTGCGCGCTATTCTTTTTTAATATACATGTCTTTTGGTTCATAGCTGCAGCAGCTTTAGAAATACATGGGTATGCTCCCCCAAATTTTTTGCCTGTTTATTATGTATTCGGTCTGACCAGACCACCGAGGTTGAGCAACCCTCCCCACCCCCCACACACACCTGTACTCAATCAGTGTCCACCATCAAGTGGATATAGGAGGAGTCCCCTGTAGTGCATTTGCATATCTTTCCCAGCAAGGAGTATTATCTCCAAGGGTTAGAAAGGCTGGATTCATCTCTTTTTCATGGATAGTGTAGGACCCACTGATAATGGGGTACTTTGACGCAGTAGTGGGCTTGAGCACGATATGGCCATATGGTGGGACCAAATCCCCATTTTTATTTATGGATTGTCTTCAGATTTGGTAGTAATTTCTTTTGCATTTGCGCGCTATTCTTTTTTAATATACATGTCTTTTGGTTCATAGCTGCAGCAGCTTTTGAAATACATGGGTATGCTCCCCCAAATTTTTTGCCTGTTTATTATGTATTCGATCTGACCAGACCACCGAGGTTGAGCAACCCTCCCCACCCCCCACACACACCTGTACTCAATCAGTGTCCACCATCAAGTGGATATAGGAGGAGTCCCCTGTAGTGCATTTGCACATCTTTCCCAGCAAGGAGTATTATCTCCAAGGGTTAGAAAGGCTGGATTCATCTCTTTTTCATGGATAGTGTAGGACCCACTGATAATGGGGTACTTTGACGCAGTAGTGGGCTTGAGCACGATATGGCCATATGGTGGGACCAATTCCCCATTTTTATTTATGGATTGTCTTCAGATTTGGTAGTAATTTCTTTTGCATTTGCGCGCTATTCTTTTTTAATATACATGTCTTTTGGTTCATAGCTGCAGCAGCTTTAGAAATACATGGGTATGCTCCCCCAAATTTTTTGCCTGTTTATTATGTATTCGGTCTGACCAGACCACCGAGGTTGAGCAACCCTCCCCACCCCCCACACACACCTGTACTCAATCAGTGTCCACCATCAAGTGGATATAGGAGGAGTCCCCTGTAGTGCATTTGCACATCTTTCCCAGCAAGGAGTATTATCTCCAAGGGTTAGAAAGGCTGGATTCATCTCTTTTTCATGGATAGTGTAGGACCCACTGATAATGGGGTACTTTGACGCAGTAGTGGGCTTGAGCACGATATGGCCATATGGTGGGACCAAATCCCCATTTTTATTTATGGATTGTCTTCAGATTTGGTAGTAATTTCTTTTGCATTTGCACGCTATTCTTTTTTAATATACATGTCTTTTGGTTCATAGCTGCAGCAGCTTTAGAAACACATGGGTATGCTCCCCCAAATTTTTTGCCTGTTTATAAAGTACCAATACCTGGTTTAATGATGGTGGTATCACTGTGCTTGATTGGCCAGCAAACTCGTCTGACCTAAACCCCATAGAGAATCTTTGGGGTATTGTCAAGAGGAGGATGAGAGACACCACACTCAACAATGCAGATGAGATGAAAGCCACTATCGAAAAAACCTGGGCTTCCATAACACCTCAGCAGTGCCACAGGCTGATCGTCTCCATAACAACGCCGCATTAATGCAGTAGTTCATGCAAAAGGAGCCCCGACCAAGTATTGAGTGCATACTATACTGTACATGGACATACTTTTCAGTAAGCCAACATTTCTGTTTGAAAAATAATTTTTTTTATTTGTCTTATGTAATATTCTAATTTCTGAGATACTGAATTTTGGGTTTTCACTAGCTGTAAGCCATAATCATCAATATTAAAATAAAGAAATGCTTGAAATATATCACTTTGTGTATAATATATATATAAATGAAATGAGTTTCACTTTTTGAATTGAACTGCTGAAATAAATTAAATTTTTGATTATATTCAAATTTTATGAGATGCACCTGTATAGCTCTAGGAAAACCTCTTCTTTTTTCTTTTAGATAAATAGTGTGGAAGGATTAGGACCTTTGTTAAGTTTTATTCTGTACTCATATGGGAAATTCACCTCTCTTTGTCCTCCTGAACATTGTCACCAAGAAAGAAAGTGAGGGGAAATTCAAAATGTTAGAATTGCCCCCTGAACAAGAAGTAAGAGGAAATTTTCCAATGGGGGCACTTGTTTCGGCTACCACAGTCTCGGAGTGAAATTTCCTTCACTCTGAGAGAGTTCCTTTAACGTAATTTGGTGTTTCTGGGACAGAAATGGAAAATCAATTTTCCTAATAGTACATAGACAGCAAAAAACGAAAAAAACAAAACAAAACAAAAACAAAACCTGTCTCTCTATACTATATGTAGCGCTGCCCCCTAGTGGACTGCTGGATTGTTCACCTTTTCGGGTCCCTCTCGGTTACTGGTAGAAACTGCATGCAGAAACTTAACACTTTACTCTTCCAGCTCAGTCAATGAACAGTCTAGGGGTTGTTGTTTTATTTTAAATAGGGATGGGAGAAGGGAAGAGTGGTATATTCTGAAACTTAAACTATTCACAATTCTAGGGACTTCTATCTGAAGATGCAGCCAGACTGTGAATTTCACCTTGCCACTACATGAATTGTAGATACTGAGTCTCTGAACAAAAGACTTGGTTGCACACCATCTTCAGGGTACTCGCCTAGCACCCCCTTTCACTCCACCAGCTGACACCCATCCTCTGACTACTTTACTCCGGGGTGGCCCCCTTCCTGGTCAGGCCCTTAGATATGATCCCCTGTACTCACGATACTGTTTTTCCAGGTTCTCCAGTGTCTCAGCCCCTCTAGTCAGCTCTCCTGGACCTCTGGGTTCAGCTCCTTCCTTCTGGCTCACCAGGCTCAATGCCTGTGACCATACACCAACTGCTGCAGAAAAGGAGGCAGCCACCACCCTCCTTCCCGGACTCTGCTCACCAGCCAAAGACACCGAGCACATGTGCTCCTGGCTTTTATACCACACCCCACAATGCGCCGAGACAGCAGTCTGTGCCAATCACTGGGGCTGTATCAAAGCCTGTGTACCCATTGGTCTGGTTTCCTTCACTGTCCAATACGCCTCCCTATTGGACCAGTGTGAAGCACTCCCATAGACCAGATGAATCACACCCTGAACACCATGAGCAGATCTAACTCACAGATCCTGCACTCTGTTAAGCAGAAGCAATATAGAATTGGCCTGCTGCCCCTCTGATAGGCAGACAGAGCCAAAACTAAACTCACTTTCTAGCACCTACCTAGAAAGGTGCTAAATATACAAAACTGTACATACACTTAAAACTAAAGATTCACTAAAGCCAAATCATTTTTAATTCCTTTAGGTTTTAATTGCTGTCAATGTCCCTGTTGAGAGAATTTATCTCCTTTCTTTGCATCCTGGTGACCATTATTACCATGGCAGAAATTGAGGGTTTTGAATTGCCACTGGAAAAGGACAGGGAATCTTTTAATACAGGCATCTGTTTCAATGATTACCTAGAAGTGGATTTCCCTTATTTTGGGGCGTTTTTCTCTCATTTACTGTTCTGTCTGTGGGACAGGAAGTAAAGTAATTTACCCCAATGGTACACAGAAGTAAAAAAAAAAAAAAAAAAAAAATTCAAAGGGATTTTACGCAAGCCCTACCCTATCCAAAACTAAACAAAACGTTTGGGCTTTAGATATACCTTAAAGTGGTTCTAAAGCTTCAAGGTCTTTTACTTTAATGCATTCTAGGATTCTCCCAGCCCCCCCCCCTTATTTATCTAAGCCCGATCTGATCCAGCAATGTGCAAAAGAGTAACAGGTCTCGCTGCTGCCTCCCTCCTCATTGGGCAGTTTGATAGCAGCAGGAGCCATTGAGTCCCGCTGCTGTCAAACAAATGAGAGAGCGGGGGGACGAGTCGCCTGGTTTGTGTCAATAGACACAGGCAGGGCAGCTCAGGAGTGAGCTTGCACAGGTCGCCCCCTCACCCCCTCTTTTACTTACCCGAGGCCCTATTTTATCCAGTACTGTGCCTGTCTTCAGCTCTTATCTCCCCTCATTTCCTGATCTCACTGGCTTTGTTGAAGCAGCAGGAGCCAATGGCTCCCACTATTGTCAATCAATGGCAGTGACGAGGTGCGGTCCAATCATGCTGTTTGTGTCTATAGATGCAGACAGCAAGGCTAGGGAGTCAGCCTGCACAAGCGCCCCCATAAAAAGTGGCTTTCTAAGGGGCACTCATCTAAGAGGAGGGGCCTAAAGCCCCTGCGGGGGACCCCAGTAAAGGAGGATTGTGGCTACTCTGTGAAAAACTATTGTACAGAGAAAGTAAGTATGACATGTTTGTTATTTTAATAAAAAAACAAAAAAAACAGAGGTTTATTGTTACTTTAACTTAAGCTTAATCAGCACAATTTATGGTGATCGGCAATTAATTATAAAATGCATATTTACTGTTGGAGTATTTCTAAAGTTCAGCTTGTAAGCAATGTCACCTCTTTATAATTGTATACACACAGAAATTAATTTCTTAGTTTGACTGCGAGCCTTTGACATAGAAAGGTCAGCTTGCGCAGGCTAGTACTAAAAGTTTTGCAATTATAAACAATGAAACTGCAGTAAGTTGACTATACAGCGCCTCCCTCTGCTGACAAAAGAGAAGCTCTCAAATGGTAAACAGAGAGAAAGCAGTGCAAAGACTAATAGTGTAGTATGTTTAAAAACAGAGCGTTTATTGTAAAAAACAAATAATATGCATGCACAACTACAGTCTAGGGGCAAGGCACATAACCGCTAGGGAAGAATGGATCACACAAGTTTTGCAGATACCGGAGATTGAGAAACCTCACAGGGATGGACGCTCTGCAAGAGCTGAGACTGCCAAGGTGCACAAGGATGAAAGACACTCGTTAGTGGAAGTGTGCCCACCAGGAAGAAATGCTAAAAGAGTGGTGCCGAGGGTCACGATGTGTTCCTGAGGGATTTCCTCTTTCTTCAGCATACCACTAAAGAAACGCTGAGGAAGAGGAAATCCCTAAGAACTCCTCCGCCCCAACTCCGGAGTTCCCCCTCTCACTACCCAGTAGCATTGGACTTTTTCTATGTAGCTTAGCTGTCTATAGTTTAGTACCTGGGAACCCGTGACCTATTGTCAGAGAAATTGTCATAGAAAGAACTGGTAATACTGTCATACTTGAGATAGGCGAATCTGGCACACTCCCGCACGCATGCGCATTGGCAGAAGAATGGCGAATTGGTGCATGCACAATGGAGCACGCATAACATGACAGATGTGGCCACTTGCTGGCCTATATAAAACTGCTGCTGATTCCACCAAATCGTTGGATTGTCGTCAGCCTTCCTGTGTTCCTGAGCCTTTGTGTGTATTCCTTGGATTTCCTGTTTTGACCCGACCTGACCCGTTCCAGACCTGTTTCATCTCTTCTCCTGGCGTTGACCCCTTGGCTTGCTCTACCAACCTTGCTCCTGTTTGATCACCTGTGTATGACCCCGGCTTGCTTTATGGACTTTGCCATTACTACCAGCCTGCCTTTCTGTTTTGACCTCAGCCAAGTTCCTGTTTCTGCTACCTGGCTTTGTCTCATTACTGATTATCCCCGTTTGACCCTCAGCCTGGCTTCTACTCCTGTTTTCTGTGTGCACTGTTTGCCAAGTACATCTGGAGATCCTCAAGAGACATCTGTCTTGCTATGTATCCTGCCATCTCCAGCATTCACCAGGTGATCACTGGCCCAGCTCTTCAGTACCCTGTTGGCAACCTGTGCTTCTTTGGGTGCTACACCTCTTGTACCGCCTTCGTGGTGAAATGCATTGAGCTCTTAGCAGTGGCAGAACTTCTGGATCCTGCTGACGTCACATCCGGCTCATAGAGACGAACAGCAAGGATTGTATTTTACAGTCGATTACAGCTGGTGCCCTTTTATGGCACATGGAAATGTAAGTGCATTGGCATATGTTTTTAATAAGGACATTTAAAAATAAACGAATATTGCGCTATTGTTTTTTATTCTGGGATTTCCCCGCTGGTGACATTGAATGTAAGAGTAAAGGAGGTGGACATCAAGTATACACCATCCATAAGGATTGTAATTACTTAAGCTGTGAGTATCCTTGTGGCCCAAAGATATCTGGCGAGAGGCCCCTCTTATATTAGGTGGTGGAACACACAAGCATAGTGGAGCACTATTAAGTGTGAAGAGCATATATCACATTTTTGCATGTGGTGAAGGAAAGATGGCGGAATAGAAGATTGCTTCTTGTTTTATATAATAACAGGACTTTCACTTGTTATTAGTTTTTATTGCAAGGATTTTCTTTTTTGCTTTCTGATGTATTTCTAATAGCATTGGAACATGTATACACTAGTTATAAAGATATAAACTAGCGCCTCAACACAGAGTATATATGTTTTTTGGGCTCACACCAACGTTGATGGCAACAGCTTTTTAATTAGCACTTAATAGAAATTGCACTTGAGGGGCGCTATTTTGCATATATCCATTGCATTTTTACATTGTTTTGTATTGCTTATTATTCCATTATTCCTCCTGGGTCCTCTGGTTTTTACTTTTTTTGGGTATTTGAGATGTGCGCTCTGGAGTGTTTTTAGTTTTGTTAAGCTCTCAAATATACCTGGAGTCTGATATTATGTCACTTTAGACTTTCACACAAGAGGGAGGCTCTAAAAAACATGAGTTGCTTTTCAGATAACAGTTTAGAACTGGTTTACAGGTGACACTGTTTGCCTTCTGAATGCCCGTGTTTCAGTTCCAGCACAACATTGTTTTTATATCAGACATTTATGGATTTTTACTGCCTAGTTAATAAAGCCATTTAGCCTGTTGGAAGTTGTCTTGGAATGTCAGTAAAACAAGATTATACAACAGGGCATATATAACAAGAGAGTGCATATCAGAATCTTCATCTGGGAGAAGATTCATGCATACCCCCTGGTGGTGGGGTATGGAAATAAGAGCCTGAGCTCAGACCTCCTATTGATGTGAAGATTACAGTGCCTAATTGCCACACTTTCATCCAGAACATCAATGGGACCAGATGTGGACTGGAATGCTGATCTGGGTCAAGGCAGATGTTCACATAGTAATGCTGCCCCCTTGTGGAAGACAGTAACATATTTCCCGGAGGACCTTGGGTAACACGTTACTTCTTGGTGATTAAAAATGACAGTCCCATATCATTTGTGGATGGTTGCTCATTGGACTGAGGACTACACCGGGCAGGTAGGGGGTGTTTGTGTGGGTTGTGCCTTAAAATTTGAGGACCAATGATGAAGGCCCTCTCTCTCTCTCTCACCCCCTCTTTCTTCTGGAGTCCGTCAAAGATACAGAACCCTGAAGAAGGACTTATGTAACGTATCTTCGATGCTCTTTTGTTTTATATGCTCTGTATTACTATCCCTAGATGTTATGTTAGTGTTCTACTTTCTTTGTAATTACAAGGCTTTTGCTTCTTTGAGCATTGTATTTATTTTTATAGCTAATATTGTCATGATATCATCAGATAATACATATTTATAATTTAAATAGGGGAAATCCAAAACCACCCTCTATTTATTTCAATCACTATAAATTGCCTTTGAACAAGAAGACCTAATTTTTTTTTTTTTTTACTTAGTTATGGATAGAGCAGGGAAGGGTTGGGACCTCTGTCAGGATTTTATTGCTGTCTGTGTCCTTGTTCCGAGGTTTTCCTTCACAATTGCCAAAAACCCTTCCGCCTGAGACAAGGATTATCAATAATCTGAAAACTAACAGAGAAAAATAAATCCACAAGATGAGCTTCCTTACAGTGCTATAAAATCAGGTTGACATATGTATCAGTACGTAGAGAGGTCAAATGCTCATCTCCACATCACCTCCATTCAGCACTTACTTTGACTTGAAAGATCAGATTTTACCATTTTGCATTACAGCGTAAGACTAGAGATAAAAATATACATGCCCTAATAATAGAATTCTAAATGCACAGGCTTATTAGAACAAGCCGTTGTAAAACAAGCTTCTATTTGTAATGTTCAAATGTATGGTTTTAACATATATCTAGTGGACAAAGGAAAGCATGTTATACAGAATATGCACATAACTCCTCAGTGCTTTATTTTTATGGCTTCTCTGTTAAAAATAAATTCCAGGCATGATATATTTTTACATAGCTACATTGATCCAGCTTGGACCAATGTAATTATGTACAGTATATATCATACCCGGCCGATGCACCTGAAAGCTGGAAATCACGGCAGTAGACACTGCTACTCCAGTTATCTCCACTCTGGTCCTGTGCCGAGCTGTGTCAATCTGCTGCATTGTAAACACAGGAGGTCGCCCATTTGGAATGGGCATCATTTAGAGAATGCTTTGCATTTTCTGGATGAATGCACACATCCTCTTATTGGACGAAGTGGAGATGTCACCGGCTGACAGCAAAGAGCTTGCCTGCAGTTTTGCATTTTAGCCTGCAGAGGGCAGGGTGAGCAACTAGAAAACAACAGAAAAGGGAACAAGTAGAGATATTGTAAAATACTTTCATAATTTGTGTCTTTTGATGGTATTTAGGGTTTTTTTAGTCACAATCTACAAAGTATACCCTTCATGTATACAGGGAATATTTTCTGGTTAAAAAAAATGTGTGCACTGTAGAGTTACTGTGTTTCTTCTACAGCAAAACCTGCTATCAATCAAAATAGGAAACTATTATACAGTATATGAAAAGTAAGTTTTTATTAAAAAAATATATAATTTTCCATTCTATGTTTAGCTTTTGCTTTTAGTTCCGTAAAGTTTTCATCCTGCCTAAAGGTGTGTATCTTTAACCCATGCAGCTGTGTAACCTGTACCATCTCTTTGTATAGCCATTATACAGTATATATGTTGGTTATATTAAATGTAATAAAAGCAATATAAGAATTATGCTGCAGCCAAATGTCATTGTGTTAAATATCTCTTAACAGGCTTTGTGTCATGTTGAACTGAGCTAGCTGTTAAGCTGGATGCACCCACTCAGGAAGTCTGATAACCCCAAGTGTATACCCAGTGTACAATGGTATACAGGCGTGTGTTGCAGAACAGTAATTTCGGAATCATGTACATTATGATGTTTAGGCTACATGTCTACCAACAATCTACAAAGTATACCCTTCATGTATACAGGGAATATTTTCTCGTTAAAAAAAATGTGTGCACTGTAGAGTTACTGTGTTTAACAGGTGAAGCAAAGGCAACATATGTTTTGTCTTCTGTTACATAGTTGACTTCTACAGCAAATCCTTCTATCAATCTGTCCATATGCCACTTAAAAGGAGAAATCTGATGTGATTATTAAGGATTTTTGGCCTAATATTATCTAACAGTGTGAGACTTGCTACAGCTCCAGATGTCCATGAAACATGCCTTGGCCTGATATTCATTTGAGACAAATGTTATGTATTTTAAGATTTTACATGTCTTTTTAACAAAATAGGAAACTATTATACAGTATATGAAAAGTAAGTTTTCATTAAAAAAAAATATATCATTTTCCATTCTATGTTTAGCTTTTGCTTTTAGTTTCGTAAAGTTTTCATCCTGCCTAAAGGTGTGTATCTTTCCTGACAGACTCCATGGCAGCATACGTTTGGGTAGCCCCGCCTCCACTCCTACCCTATAGGACCCCACTCCCATAAATCCTTGCTCCCTTTCAGCATCCGTGTTCTTTTTTTGTCCTCCTCCTGCACCTGTTTGGTGCTGAATTCCTACTTTCTGTGATGATCGCTTTTACGGACGCAGGGTAATGACGGTCGGCTGGAGTTGGTTCCCCAATAAGCCCTTGCTGCTGCGGGGTATGGGGTGGGCATGCTGAATAGGAGCCTAAAGATGCCTGACGAAGCAGGCCAAATTGGATGGCCAGTGAGCCCGGCTGCTGCGGGTGGCCTCATGTGCATTGCCCCATCGCTGGAATTTATCTCCCAATGGCTGACTTGATATATCCCTGGTGTCTAGCGGTAAGCGATGTGGATGGGTAAGTGCCTTTTTCTTATCTTTTCTATGTACTTACTTGCCTGGGGTCTAGTGCATCCCTGGTGATCTAGTGTGCGGCTCCTTGCCTCTCCGTATACTTCCTGGTGGTCCGGGAGGTTCAATGGACGCCGTGGAACGCTCTGCGTTCCATCCTCGGCGTTCTCGGTCACTCTGCGCATGCGCGCCGGCGGACCGAGAGCGAGGCTTGGTTCGCGCATGCGCAGTAGCGGCAATTGCCGCTACTCGCGCATGCGCAATAGGTCGCGGCCGTGACGTCACGGCCGGCGCCAAATTTAAAGATCTGTCAGTTCCACAGACTGTGGGACTGACTGTGGATTGCGGCGTTCCCACGACCGTTCGCTCCCCATTCAAGGTATGTTTATCTGCTCCATGGGGGGCCCCTTTTTGCCAGTATTATTACTATGCACGGTGCTAGTGTATTTTGCATTTGATCTTTTCTAGTGTTTCTGTCTGCCTTCCTAATGGATACATCACCGCTCCCCTGTGACCAGCCCTCTCTTAGGTAAGTGTAGGGCTGGATTTGGGGGGGGGAGCAGGATATACGGGCGGTCTGGTACATTATTCCTTTGTATGTTCCCTTTGCAGCTCCTCTAGGTCTGAACAGCCTCAAGGCACACAGGAAGATCGCCATGCGAAAACGTAGCAGCACCGCTCTTCCTCCAAACGTGGCTCCTCTTCCAAGTCCAGATACCGCAGTAAAGACCGGTCACCCGTTAGGTCTTCACACCAATCCAGCGAGAGAAAATGCTGGGGCTGCGGTATCCGTTTACTGGACGGAAAATCGCTATGCGACTCCTGTTATTCCCGAGCAGCGGGTGAAAGGGGAAGCTCTGACCGACGGCTTGAGTCCATGGTCAAGCGCATAGTCAAGGACTCCCTGGCTGATTTTAATAGGCGGCAGTCTCCAGTACCAGAGCCATCTGTCTCTCCTGTTAGAGAATCGTCTGGCGGACGGGTCCTTGAATCTTCTGAACCTAGCTATCCCTCTGTATTTGAATCTGAGAGTGATTCTGACCAAGATGAATCCAGCTTAGGATTTTCTTTCAGCCTGGTTCCACCGTTGGTGAAAGCAATCAGAGAAACCTTGAACTGGGAGGATCCAGCGGTCTCCGCTCCCAAGCAGAGAAAATATTTTAAGCAGCTGAGCAAAGAGCGACTAAATTTTCCATTCATTCCTGAACTGGGAGATATCATTACGGAAGAATGGAGCAAGGTGGAGAGGAAGAACTCCATGGTCTCAAAATTGGCTAAACTCTATCCATTCAAGGAAGAGGAAGTCAAACACCTGGAATCTCCTCCGCTCGTGGATGCGGCGGTGATGAGGCTAGTAAAACATGTCACTTTGCCTCTTGAGGATACGGTTTCCTTTAAGGATCCTCTCGACAGAAGAATCGACACGGATCTGAAGCGTGTCTATCTTTCAGTGGGAGCTGCCTGTAAACCGGCCCTAGCCTTGGCATCCCTGTCCAAAGCCATGGAAGTATGGGTGGACAATGTTGATGACTCTCTCAGAAGTTTCTCTGAAGATGCAGCCAAGAATTCTCCTATCCAGGAGCTAAAGCTGGCCTCAGCCTTCCTGGGGGAGGCGTCTATTGATATTATACGCCTGTTAGCACGAGGGATGCTATCATCTGTTACAGCAAAGCGTGCACTTTGGTTACGCCCTTGGTTGGCTGATCCTGCTTCTAAGCAGGTGTGGTGCCGCATTCCCTTTGAGGGTTCTTCCCTCTTTGGGAATAAGTTGGATAGCGCCATCTCTAAGGCTACTGGTGGTAAGTCGGGCTTCCTTCCCCAGGATAGGCATCTTCTTGGTCAGAAAAGACTTCCTCCCAGAAAACAAAGTACTGACCGTGCCAGGGAGGCACGTAGTTATAGGCCAGGAAGAGAATTTGGAAGGAATTGGAAGTCCAGGCAGTCTTCCTTTCGGAAAGGCCCCAAGAGCAATCCGTCTGGGGATAGAGATACGACGAAGTCCTTTTGAGATTGGGCCCGCTCAGGCCAGTCAGGTGGGAGGTCGTCTCTTTCACTTTCGGCAGGTCTGGGCGGCCTCAATCCGGGATGCTTGGGTCGTCAACACGGTCTCTGCAGGTCATTCTTGGACCTTCATCAGTATTCCCGGAGACAGATTTGTTCCTACATCCCTTCCGCGGTCAGGAGACAAGAGAGAGATTCTCTTATCCTACGTAGACTCGCTAGTCACTCAAGGAGCAGTGGTTCCAGTGCCAGAGTCAGAAAGAAGACTCGGAGGGTACTCCCCTCTTTTTATGGTGCGCAAGAAGAGCGGCGCCTGGAGACCAGTGATAGATCTGACGCACTTGAATCGCTTCATCAAAGGAGAGAAATTCAAGATGGAGACTCTATTCTCCATTCAGCAAGCCGTTCAACCGGGAGATTGGATGGTCTCAGTAGACCTGAAGGATGCATACTTCCACGTACCAGTGGCAACAGAGTTTCAGCAATATCTAAGATTCTCGGTCGGCCAACGTCATCTTCAATTTGTATGTCTCCCCTTCGGGCTTTCCACGTCGCCTCGTACCTTTTCGAAGGTCTTGTTAGCGGTGGTAGCCTTGATAAGACTGAGAGAGGTCCGTCTTTATCATTATCTGGACGACCTCCTTCTTCTGGCCCAAGACAAATCTGTCATCCTGGAACATCTAGCTCTGGTCATCTCGTCTCTGGAGAGGTTCGGCTGGATCCTGAACAGAGAAAAGAGCCATCTGATTCCCACTCAGTCCCTGGTCTTTTTGGGCGCGCTGTTCAACACCAAGAACAGTACCATCTCTCTGCCAGAAGAAAAGATTCCGGTAATCAGGGACAGAGTGTCTCTGGCTTTGTCGGCATCCCGTCTCACAGCAAAACAATGCCTAAGAGTAATTGGCACCATGGTGTCAACAGCCCCTATGGTGAGGTGGGCTCTCTGGAAGATGAGGCCTTTTCAGAGGGGTTTTCTTCAGCAATGGAACGGAGTCAGCAATTCTCAGCGAATAGTGATAACCGCAACCATGAAGAGCTGGCTTCCTTGGTGGCTACAGCTGAAGAATTTGCGCAATTGTCACTCCATAGCTCCCATATCTTGGGTGACAGTGACATCAGACGCCAGCAACACCGGCTGGGGCGGCCATTGCGGAACAGAGATGGCACAAGGGAAATGGGACTTTTGTTCTCGCCAGACTGTGTCCAACATCTTGGAACTACGAGCGGCCTTTCAAGTGTTACTAGCCTTCGGCCACCTCATTCGGGGCACCTCAGTCATGCTGAGGTTAGACAACACGACTGCAGTAGCCTATGTGAGGAGACAAGGCGGAACTCGCAGTGCATCCCTGCTTCGGGAAGTAGAGCCAATAATGACCTGGGCTCAGAGAAACCTGGTCAATCTGTCGGCGGTTTACATACCAGGGGCGCAGAACACACAAGCAGATTTCCTCTCGAGAACACAACTCAACAACAACGAGTGGTCTCTCCACGAGGATGTGTTCAACTGGATCCTGTCCTTGGAATTCATCCCAGAGGTGGATCTATTTGCCTCCTTCAACAACAGGAAGTTGCAGAAGTTTTACTCAAGGAACAGAGATCCCAGAGCATTCGGGGTGGATGCCCTGACAGATTGCTGGAGGTTTCACAAGGCTTATGCCTTTCCCCCAGTACCAGTCATCTTTCAATTCCTGCGGAGAGTCAAGATGGAGTCAGTCAAAGTGGTTGCAGTAATCCCGTTCTGGCCCAAAAGACCGTGGTTTCCCCTACTATTCCAGCTGAGCTACCGCGACCCAGTCCCTCTTCCTCTCAGGGCGGATCTGCTGTCCCAGGGCTCCATCCTTCACCCATGCCCAGCCCGTCTGCACCTTCGGGTCTGGTTTTTGAAAGGGGAAGGCTGGAAGCGTTAGGATGTCCGGAAGTAGCCATACCAACTCTTTTGAGTGCTAGAAGACAAAGCACGAATAAAACCTATGAAAGGATTTGGGCTAGGTTTACTTCTTTCCTAGAGTCCAAAGGAAAGTCCTGGTCATCTCCTTCCGTGCAAGATATTCTTTCTTTTCTTCAATCGGGATTGGAGTTGCCTCTTTCAGTGAGCGCCTTGCGAGTCCAAGTCTCAGCCATATCCGCTTTCACAGGCATTTCCTGGGCTGCACATCCTTTGATCAGGCAATTCTTCAAAGGGGCGGTAAGGCTAAGGCCACAAAAGAAGCTGAGATTCCCCAAGTGGGACATGCCTTTGGTCCTTGATTTCTTATCATCGGTTGGCTCAAGTCTTGAAGATCCTATATCTGTGAAGCATCTCACCCTCAAGACAGTCTTTCTGGTGGCTATCACATCTGCAAAGAGGGTGTCAGAGATCCAAAGTCTGGGAAGTAAGGAACCTTTTCTGACCTTTTTCCCGGATAGGGTTGTCCTTATTCCAATGCTGGGAGCAAGGCCTAAAGTCACGTCGGTCTTTCATGAGAACCAAGAAATTGTTCTCCCTACTTTCAATTCATCGGCCGAACCTCCGGTAGTCCATCCTCTGGATGTGGGCAACACGCTCAGACAGTACTTGGAAGCTACAGCCTCTTTCCGGAAGACAGATTATCTCTTCGTCCTATTGTCTGGGAAGAACAAAGGTATGCGTGCCTCTTCAAGATCAATTGCCTCCTGGATAGTAGAGGCAATTCAGTGGGCTTATAGAGAGAAGGGTCTGGTTCCTCCTAAAGCGGTGACTGCACATTCTACGCGTGGGGTCGCTACTTCATGGGCAGCTTCAAGACATGTCGCTCCGGATGTGGTCTGCAGAGCAGCGTCTTGGTCGTCCATTCATACATTTATGTCACATTATTGTGTTGAGCCGGCGGCTCTTTCTTCTGTTGGTTTTGGTGCTCAAGTATTATCTGTTGCAGGTGTTAATTAAAATTTATCAGCATCTGCCCACCCAATTGTGTTTTGGCGAGTTATTTCCCAAACGTATGCTGCCATGGAGTCTGTCAGGAAAACGGAAAATTTATATCAAATACTTACCGTAATTTTCCTTTCCTGATGGACTCCATGGCAGCAGGAGTCCCCTCCCAGTTCCTGAGTAGGCTAGTTACAGAACACGGATGCTGAAAGGGAGCAAGGATTTATGGGAGTGGGGTCCTATAGGGTAGGAGTGGAGGCGGGGCTACCCAAACGTATGCTGCCATGGAGTCCATCAGGAAAGGAAAATTACGGTAAGTATTTGATATAAATTTTCCGTTTTAACCCATGCAGCTGTGTAACCTGTACCATCTCTTTGTATAGCAATTATATATATATATATATATATATATATATGTGGCTGGTTATATATTAAATTTAATAAAAGCAATATAAGAATTATGTTGCAGCCAAATGTCATTGTGTTAAATATCTCTTAACAGGCTTTGCGTCATGTTGAACTGAGCTAGCTGTTAAGCTGGATGCACCCACTCAGGAAGTCTGATAACCCCAAGTGTATACCCGGCGGACAATGGTATACAGGCGTGTGTTGCAGAACAGTAATTTCGGAATCATGTAAATTATGATGTTTAGGCTACATGTCTACCAACCTTTTAAACTATTATTTTGCAACTTGCATCAGGATTTTGTTGGAGTTATGAGGTTCATAGGTGTAACTCCTTAGCACTGAGGTGACCTATCCAAACTAAGTTTGATTCTTTTTTTTCTTCTGCTTTTTTTTTTTCAATGGTAATCCTGCAAATAACCCACTTCCTATTCCTGGGTGGCTTTTCGACTTCTCCACTCATCTATGGAGGCAGCCATGGTTGTCACCCGAAGCTGCTTGTCCCTATCTCCTAATCTCCATTACATGGGGGACAGGACAGGGCAGGGAATTCAGTAGTTTACAGATGATAGGAAGGAAGATGATATGCTGTGCAACTAATGCAACCACTACATCTTCGGCCCATAAGCTGCATAATTTTTTTTTTTTTTTGTTCTTGGGTTTAGTTACCCCAAAAGATGTTGTAGAAAGAGGAATGAAGCACTGTTTGTACCTTTTATGGTTTATTGGTTATAAAAACAGCCAGTGTTTGAGGGTTCTAGAGGCCTTCTTCATCAGGGCCTAAAACATTTTTGAACTGGGGAGACTTTGAACAGATAATTAATATACTGTAATTGAAACCACTTCAGAGATAAATAGGCTGCCTTAGTCACTAATCTAGTATGCTCTGACAAAATTTGAACTATCAAAATTCTTCTTAGTTCTAATGAAGGGGAATCTCTAGAATCCCTGAAAAACATTGTGACCAATACGCCTTTTCTGGACTGTAAAAGTAATGTGGTACTTCTTTGTCTACAAGCTATCATTATCCAGGTGGTGAAGTAATAAAAAGCAAATCCTTAGTAGGGATGATCGAACAGTTCGGGTCGACCATCGGTTCGACCTGAACATTGGCTGTTCGAGGTTCGGCCGAATTCCGAACTTTTTGCTGAAAAAGTTCGGAATTCGGCAACTAGAACCGACCAAAATGCAATGGGACAGGAAATGGGCTTTAAAAGCCCGGGATTGGACCAGAACCATCAGTAAAAGCCAATTGATGGGGCAGGAGAATGCTAGGAATGTGATTGGAGTGACTAGGGGGTCCAGAGGCCAATCATTAGTGAATACGCCCCCCAGTATATAAGATAGCCCCGCCAAATTCCTAGCATTGTAATACAGGGACGTGGAAGAGAGTGGAAGCAGTTCTGTTACTTCTGCTTCAAAGTGTCATTTAGCAATTATTAGTGTGAGGAAAGGGATATCTAGTGTAGTTAGGGTACTATTTTCCACTATAGTTAGATTTAATAATCTAGTTTCTGTTGGGAAAGTGTTAAGTGTAAGGGGACCGTAGTGTAGTTTAGGATTAACTGACTCTGACTGCTATGGCAGGGTGATAAAACCCTTCCATGTCAGGGTGACCGCTATAGAGAAAAGATCGTTTCTCTTAGGACACTTATAGAACAGGGATATGGCTTCGCCCCTGTCACCCTGCTTTTTGCTGCAGGCGTTTATAGGGCTTTTTTGAGGACATGTTTGGAGTCAGGCATGACATCTGAACTTCTGTGTAGGGGTATATATACACACACACATGTATGTATATATACACATACACATATACAGGTGTGAAAGTAGCAGAAACCTGTGCTTGCGCTAATGAAATAATTAACACCCATATGGCTTCTCTGCTATAACACCTATATGTGTGTATGTGTATAAATACATATACGTGTGTTTGTATATATACCCCTATACAGAAGTTCAGATGTTTTGCCTGCCTCCAAAGACCCCAAAAAAATGCCCCAAAAAAAAACGCCTGCTGCAAAAACACACCGGGGTGTTTTTGTAGCTGGCGTTTTTTTGGGCATTTTTTGGGCGTCTTTGGAGGCAGGCATAACATCAGGACTTCTGTGTAGGGGTATATATACACACACACATGTATGTATATATACACATACACACATATAGGTGTGAAAATAGCAGAAACCTATGCTTGCGCTAATGAAATAATTAACACCCGTATGGCTTCTCTGCTATAACACCTATATGTGTGTATGTGTATAAATACATATAAGCGTGTGTGTATATTTACCCCTACACAGAAGTTCTGATGTTATGCCTGCCTCCAAAGTCCCCCAAAAAATGCCCAAAAAAATGCTTGCTACAAAACTGGCAAGGTGTGAAAATAGCGGAGCCATATCCCTGTTCTATATTAATTCTAAGAGAAACAATCTTTTTTTTTTTTTCTGGTTCTGGACATGCTACAGAGCTGAAACTTCACAGGTACACTTTTTAGACCTCCCAGACACTAAATCCAAAGAAATCTAATTTTTTTTTCAATAATTTTTTCAATAATTGGCTCTCTATCAAAAATGACAATTTTTAAGAACTTTTTTTGTGTGATTAATAGTCCCTGGTGCATGACCCAGAACCCTAGGCACTTTTTAGGGGCATTTATTTGGTTTTAGGGCTTCAAAATGGTGTTTTTTGATTACCGAAGTTCGGGTCCCATTGATTTCAATGGGGTTCTGAAATCCGGTCCGAACTTTCGGGAAGTTTGGGTGTTCTGGTCGAACCGAACTTTTCAAAAGTTCGATCGTCCCTAATCCTTAGGTGTCTGCCTTTAAAGGCATACAGATGGACCTGAACTGTAGAAGCTTGACCCAAAAATGGCAAACAAAGGACTAGTCACCCTTATTGCCTGTTAACTCCCTGCAGGTGATCGTTTCCCTACTTCTGGCTTACTCTTCCCTACTCTTCTTTTTTTTAACTTAACATTTTTATTAAGTTTTAAGATAACAAAATCCAACATTGTTGACATAGGGTATTTCTTTACAACATTGTAATAATGCTTAGTACACAATTTAAACAACAAATTAAACAACATAAAGTGGAAAGGGTACAAGGTAGTATCGATATTCTTCATATTCATATCCCGCTTACCCTTGTTGGGAACTAACTGTAAGCAGAGATTGGCGACCAAGATAGTAAAGCTAACAAGGAAGAAGGAATAAAAGCTGGATGACACGCTGTACTAGAATCTCATTATTAGTATTAGGTTATTTCAAACTAATGACAAAATCATAAGTCACAATTATTTAAATGGTTGGAAGCTCTCAAGTTGTTTAACCAAGCTTGCCATTTTTTTTTTTTATTATTTGGAGAGTAGTTTTTGCATGCTAATAACAGTTCATATTGTGCTTGAATGTTCAGTCTAATGATGATATTCGGAAAGTTAGATATTCGGTAGATTTCCACAGGATGGATATCGTGAGTTTTGCAGCTATTAGTATATGAGCAACAATTATTCTATAATTTGGTGGGTAGATATCAAGATTTATTCCTAATAATGCCATAGTGGGAGTGAGTTCTATCATGTTACCTGTAAGGCCAGCTATAAAGGAGGAAAAAGATTTCCAAAAGCTGAGTGGGTTTTTGCAGGACCATAGAGTGTAGTGTAGATTACCAATTTGTTCAATTGCACCTCCAGCATATAGGGAGTGTGGATGGATTCATTTTTGATAATTTATACGGGGTCAAGTACCATCTGGTTAAATATATTTGTGAGTTATCTCAGTGTTCGGTACAGGAGGAAGCCTTACTAGTAATCAATATGGCTTTCTGCCTTCTCTACTCTTCAAATATGCCTGTGTGTACATTGACACATAGCTCTGCATAAAAACCAATCAGCTTCCAGTTTTATTTGTCAAAGCCTAATTAAGCAAGCTGAAGTTAGAAGCTGATTGACTACCGTGTACAGCTGCACCAGATTTTGCACTCTCCAGTTGTAGTAAATTAACCCCATAGACTTACATAGAGGTGCTATTACAGGCTAAAAAAAAATAATTGCTTGAAAAAGTGGCATTTTTAAGCATGAGCCCTTATAGATTAATGTAGATCTTCCAGGTCCCACCCTGCATATGCCCTTCTATGATGTTGTATCAGAAGAATAACAGGAATGCCAGCAACAATTCTTGTATTTTTACACTAGGTGGGATACAGCATAACTATTGATATGGCACAGGGGAGTCACTGTCAAACAATGTGAAACATGAACTGAAAACTAAGGGAAGAACTTGCAGTGCCCTGCAAAGGAATATAATCTGTCACTCATTATGGATCGGCTGCTGAGGATAGCCAAGAACAATATTATATAATACTATCCAATGTGACTGTGATATAGAATAGTGCTGCATGCTTCTATGGTGGTCTGCACACTGATTCTGACAAAGGAAGGCCTTGTACCTGGTCGCAGAAAGTTAGCCCAATCCTGGCTTCTCCATCAACCACAGTCCCAGTGAGCACATAAAGGCAGGATGGCCTGAAATTGATATCCTGTGAGCATGTCCAGGACTCCAGGGAATCATTGGGGCCCAGGGATTGTGGGTAACGGGCATTCCGCTACACTCCACCCTATTTTAACTTGCAGCCACCATCAAGTTTACAGTCGACTAAAAGTCTCATTGTGCAAAATTTTTTGGGGGCTTCCCAAAATTAGACCTCTGGGAGTGCTTCAGAAGTTGATTCTTAGCTTGAGGTGACATGGATTCCTCTTCATCAGATGCATCGGTAGCTAATGGAACAAAAGGTTCTACCATGAACCTGAAACTATTGATTGGGGAGCTATCAGAAATTTTTGGGCCCCTTACACAGCTTTAGGCTTGAGCCCCCCAGGCCTGACCAACAACATTCCCTAGGGCCTACTCACTATCCGTCCTACCGAATCCGCTCACTGACCATTCCACTGAGTCACATACCATTTCCCCTCCCCCTTCCCATGTCCTTCTCTTCCTTCAGTCCCATCTCCTCTTTTCATGTCCTTCTCTCACAAACTCATCTCCCCCATCCCATGTTCTCCTCCTCCTCCATCCCATGTCCTCCTCCTCCTCCATCCCATGTCCTCTTCCTTCACCAGTCCCATCTCCTCCACCCCATGTCCCCTTCCTCTTTCTTCAGTACCATCTACCCATCCCATGTCCTCTTCTTACGATCTAATCTCCCCCATCCCATATCCTCCTCTTACAATCTCATCTCCCCCATTCCATGTTCTCCTCCTACAATCTCATCTCCCCCATGCCATGTCCTGCTCCTCCTCCATCCCATCTCCTGCTCCTCCTCTATCGCATGACCCCCTCATCCACCCCATGTTCCCCCTCCTCCATCCTATGTCCTCCTCCTCCATCCCATGCCCTCCTCCATCCCATGTCCTCCTCCCAGTGTCATTCATTTTTTTATTATTATTATTATTTTTTAGGGCCCAGCAGAAAAAAGAGCAAAAAAAAGTAATAGTAGCAAAAGCTGATATCCAGAGTGACAGAATTGCATGGAAAATTGGTAAAATGCAGCAATCTATAGGAGCCACAGTCCCTCCACTAGGCATGAGGCATTCACAGTGATGTTATCCAGACCTGATATTAGGGATTATTGCTGGAATATTTGTGCAGCACTCTGTAGTGATAAAAAGACTGGTTGGGGCTCACATACATTATAGGTAGGGATGAGCTTCGAGTTCAAGTCGAACGTTCGTGTTCGAGTCAACTGGAACATATCGGGCGTTCATGTGTTCGCTCACCACATGAACAAATGGGGCGCTCGGCAGGAAGTTCGCTCGAAGCTGCATCGGGTGGTGTCCCCGCCCCTTCTGATGTGATGTCAGTAATTTATTCACTGCACCTGAGCAGTGCATTATGGGGCGCTTGTGATGCCAGATTCCTATAAAAGAGCTGTCAAACTCAAACAGCTCATTGCACGGGAGGCGTCCGAAGAGACAGGAGGAGCTTCTTTTTTTCAATTTTTCGGGCGCGGCAGTGGGCGACGTGATTGACCATGGATTTACATCGGGGGAAGCTATTTTTTTATTTTTTAATTAAGGACTTGTCAAAAACTGTCTTTTGTCTTTTTTTGTACACTTTTTTGGTGAATGGGTAGGGGTACAATGTACCTGATATCCATTCACATAGGGGGGCGGGATCTATGGGCCCCCTTGTTAAAAGCACTCCAAAGCACCCTCCCCATGTTGAGGGCAAGTGGCCTGGTATGGTTCAGGAGGGGAGGGGGCGCTTGCTCCTCCCCTCCCTTATCCTGTCTAGCCAGGCTGCTTGATCAGATAAGGGCCTGGTCTGGGCTGGGGGGGACCCCACGCCATTTTTTTCATGTTTTTTTTAATCTATATTGCCGGGAGCCGACAATACATTACAGCCACGAGCAAGTTTAAACGACATTTTTTCTTTTCGAAATGTCAGTATTGCTGCAGCAGGCTACATACATCGCACAAATGCGCCACTTAACAGGCACATTAAGGGGACCCCCAGGCAAGATATTTAAATTTTTCATTTTTATTGTTTCACTTTAAGCATCATTAAAATCACTGCTCCTGTAAAAACTATCATTTAAAAAAAAAAAAATTTGCATTTATACATGTCCCCCAGGGCAGTACCCAGACCCCTATACACTTTTTTGGGCAATAATTTGCATTTAGGCCTTTAAAATGAGGACTTTTGATTTTTCATGTTTGAGTCTCATAGACTTCAATAGAGTTCGCATGTTCTAACAAACTTTTCCCCTGTTCGCGGTGTTCTGGTGCAAACCGAACCGGGGGTGTTCGGCTCATCACTAATTATAGGCATAAAAGCAAGCATAGTGAAGGGAGATTAGATGGGAACATGAAGATCGTAGACACAAAGCAATGACTAGACAGATTCTATAATTAGCAGACACATACAAAAAGTGACTTGGGGGGAAATACCTTCATTGTGAGATATCAAAGTAATGTAATTCAGCAACTACTTGTAACATAAAGTTTTACTTAGTACATGTGCCTAAACACAGCCACTCGCCAGCATCTGAAGGGGGGAGGAGCCAGGGCATCGATGCAGAAAAGGGGTAGATGGGAGCCCTGTCATTGCATGCTGATGACTGCAGGGGCGTGTCAGTAACAGAGGAGGGCTCTTCCTGCCAATCACCTTTGATACCCCCTCAGCACCTTGCTCCCGAACTCCTCCATGGGCTGCTGGGATAATTTCTGTGGCATGTGAGAAACTGATCCCTGTCTCACTCCATCTTCTCTCCTTGCTGCTCCCCGGCGCCCGATCTCCACAATGTCTGCAGCTCTAACCACTGGTGATGTGAAGGAGATCTGGCCTGGGGAAGCGGCAGAAGGAGCAGATTGGAGCAATTCCAAGCTCCTCACAAGTGCCACCGATTAGACGCCTCTGTCTACACTCCTGCTGCGATTGGTGGAGGTGGCCGGAAATGAGTGGCTGTTAATCATCCAACCTTCAGGCAGCAGATAGAAATACCTCCGGGGCCGAGCTGCTTAGTAGGTCCAGGCCCCTTGGGAGGCCTGGGCACCTTACATGTGTGTGGGTTGCCCCCCCTGATGGCGACCCTGGCCGGGTTCTGCAGCATTATCAGGTTCTGCATCAGTATCAGGTTCAGTGACTTCTCTGTCCGCTGTAAAATTCTCTTGTAAAACAGTCCAGGTGGCTGTGAAACTGCCACCTCACATTAATGACTGTACTGAGCAACGTGTTTGAACAATATCGACCGATGTGACAAGTACATACTGTAGGTCAGTGCTGAATGCTTTTACACCCTTCTGTCCTCTGCACACTGATCCTAGGGGGCCTGAGCCTAGGCGCACCTAGCTAGCCCAGGCATAATCTCACTGAAAGCAGGAAGGGCTGCAATTTACTGTATATCCCCTGGGTGTGTCCAGAAGTCCAGTGAATAATGGGAGCCCAGGAGATTGTGGGTAATGGAGTTAAAAAGGGCCCTGCACCTACCACTGGCGGTGATTATGTCAGGGAAAGTATCTTTTGACCACAAGCTGATTACAAGGAAGATTTTATTGCTCATATATGAGGAGACAAGTATAGAAGATTTTCAGATATTCACCCACCGGTTCTGGCTGCCAGTGACACGTGGTATAGACACAGTAGCCAGCCTAGTCGGGTTCTTATCTGAGACTTGTCTAATTTCTTAAACTAGCTGGCACATATATATACAGTTAAACGTTCTGACTTCACCCTTCCCCCAGGACAATGAGGAATGTCTGTTTTATTGTCATTTCCTTAAAGGGGAAGAAGCTTCATCTTACAACTCTGAGATCGATCCATTACCATATATAGTATAGGGCATTTAAAACCAACTAGATTGTATTCAAGCAGAACAAAATGGAGTCCTAGTCAGTCTTATACATAAATGATTATAAAGGCATTCTTAATTTTTCTAACATTTCCCCCCCTGTTTATACTCATTTATGACAAGTTCATCAGAACCTTAGCTTTTAAGATTTTGCCAAAGTTCATCATATAGTTCACACATAAGAGTCAGGGGTACAGTTCTTGAATTTATCCTCATCTGGTTCAGAACCAAGTCCAGAGTATTGTCCGTCTAGGTCCCTTTGAAGATACATAGTCTTTGTTAAAGAAAGAGGTGTCAATGAAACGTTGGAGGAGTCCTCGAACACAGGGAATGCAACAGCACCTACACACAGTTAGCACTGTGGCGGCCATTATTATTGAAATCAACGCATTTTCACCAGTTCACCCCACCTACTGAACCAAGTCTGAAAGAGTCCAGTTAAGGGGTTTTCCACCCCAGGATTCTCTGCTAGTTCCTCAGATAGCATCTGTAATCCTTGCAGAGCCTTCATTATGCTACCATCAGGAGCTGTATTGTTAGGAATGAAGGTGCAACAAAAAGTTCCAAACATCTTACACACTCCTTTTTCCGCCAACAGCATATCGAGAGCAATACGATTCTACCAGGCTACCAACGAAGTTGCATCCAGTTGGCTGGCTAGTCCTTTAAGAGCGTCTCGGGTATAATTCACAAACCTTTGCTGGTTATAGTAGATGTAATTTATCCAGTCAACATTGTTGTTGGGCTGTATCCATAGGAAGATGGAGGTGAGTCCGGCTAATAATTGGTTCTGTGCTTTGAACTCATCAGGGACTCCTCGTGGCACTCCGAATCAACATAGACTCGATTGTCAAACGATCCTCGAGGTGTTTCTCTTTTCATGCGAAAGTGGTGCTTCTCCAAACGAGGCATTTTTACTTCAGCACCTACAGGTATCATATAAAAGGGAAGAAGCAAGTGTGTTAAAGCACAGCTCCCTTTCCACCTGGGAGGGAGTTTAGGCCTAAGCTTCATATCCCCGCATAACCACCATACATCAGCTAATTGCTTCTCCTGATCCTCAAACCATGTCTGTTGGTAATGTGAATTTGTGATAGGTACATTCTGGGGGCAGTAAGATGAGGGTAGCTCTCCTAATTGTTGTCCCGTCTCATCAGTACTGATGAAACAAGTAAAATTTCCGGGAACTACTCTAATTAATGGGGGCACACTCCACATTTTAGTTGCCGGGTATAACTCCAGCTCATTTTTGCACTGGTCATCTGTAACATTCTCTTTAAACATCATTACTATGCACGTCAAATCTGTTTCGTCAGCCAGGAAGGGAACTGTTGCTAAGTAGGGTCGTGAGTTGGCACACGAAATGCAATTTCCCAGCTCTTTACTTTTAGTAGTCCATCTAACCCATTCTATCCATTCATTCTTATCTCCATATCCTGTTTCAATACTTAGTTGTTCTTTTTGTAAAATCTGTCCTGATACTAAATCTGAAATAGGTATTCAGATTTAGTATCAGGAAGATTTAAGTCGGGGTTTACTGGGAGTGGTGTTGGAGGAGTATTAGGTGTGACTTGGATTCTTATTCTCATCAAAATGTCTGATCCGTAGTTCCATGGGACAGCTATTCCTAAACCATAATCTCCAGAGTCAGTGCTTTTAGGATTTTTTAAGGTTACAGTCAAAAAGTTATGTTTATAGCCCGGGTAAATAAAGTGACTTATTGACAGTCTGGATACCAAATCCTTTTTACTCTCAGGGACCACAGCACCTTTGTTGTAATATCCTAACTTATCTGTTGTCCACCATACAGTACTCCAGGATGAACAGGTGGGGTCTCCGCACAGATATCTCTCATATTTTTTACTATTATACCTTAAATTCCAAGTACTAAGGCAGTAGTTAATGCTACAGATATCAATTCGCATCATTGTGGTAACCCCCTCATTGACCGTCATAGTATATACTCCATCTTTGTCCCCTCTTCTTACCTCTCTTTTTGTCATTCCTGACTTTACCCTGTTGACCCAGTGAGGGGAGTTGATGTCCAAGAGTATCAATATCAGTGCTATAATCCCTCCGACTACCATTCCACCTAATAAGATCCTACCTGTTCATGTCTTAGTAAAATACCCAGGTTCTAATAGCTGTCTTTCCCTAAGCTGTTTTCTCACCCCTATGAGCCTATCTTGTTCCATTTTCTTCACCGGGTTTGAGACGAGTGGTCCCTATTGGAGTCACCCCCCTTTGTAGCCGGACTTACAATCAAGGCTCTGTGGGCGCTCCCTCTTCTGGCCCTAGATACTTTGCTTTCTTGCAATGTGATAGATGTATCCAAGGTACTCTTTCTGCTACTTTTAGAGCTGTGGGTGTAGACAATAATACCTGATAAGGCCCTTCCCACCTTGGATCTGACCACTGTTTTCTCTTGATTATTTTGATCCACACCCAATCCCCTGGTTGCACAAGGATACACCCTGCTCTGCTGGAGTTTTTTGACTTGTAAGAGAGTTTGGAGACAATATTTTCTTAGATGTTAACAGTTTTCTCATATAATTTGCTAGTTCATAATCCATTTCCTCATCTTCTCTAACAAATGGCCTAAGTTGTGGGATGTAGTACGGTCTCCCATACAGTATCTCATAAGGTGTCAACCCCCTTGCTGTGGGCGTTACTCTCATGCTTAGCAAGGCTATTGGCAGACACTGTATCCAGTTTTTACCAGTCTCTTCCATTAATTTTCTCAATTTACCTTTTAAAATACCATTATGTCTTTCTACGGTACCTGCAGACTGTGGATGATAGACACAATGGTTTTTTAAGTCAATACTGTACCATTTGCCGATTTGCTGTATTGTCTGATTCACAAAATGAGAACCATTATCACTGTAAATGATGGAAGGGATCCCAAACCTGGGAACTATTTCCTTTATGATTACCTTGGCCACTGACTGCCCATCAGGGTGTGTCAGGGGAAAGCTTTCCACCCATTTCGTGTGTAAATCAACTATTATTAGGCAAAATTTCTTATTTTCACATTTGTTCAGTTCAATAAAATCCATACATATCGTGTGAAAGGGGTAAGGAGGCTTAGGGAACCGACCTCGTAGAGGTTGAAGTGCCCCCTGCACATGATACCTATTGCAGGTTGAACATGTCAAACAAAAATTTTTTGAGTAATTAGTGAAACCATACGTTGTGAACACCTTATTAACCATCTGTACCATTCCCCCTTTTGAGACATGGCTTTGCCCATGGCTCAATAAAGCTGCATATCTAAACAAGGAGGAAGGCAAGATAGGTTTGCCTTCAGTACTTGTGTAGATACCTTTCGCCTGTGTCGCTCCTTTTGATAACCATTTTTGTTTTTCGCTTTCAGGTGCTATTCTCTGCATTTCTGTCAGCCAGGTCTCATCTATTGTTTTCTGTATTTCTACTGGTTTAGCAAGATAGGAGTGTGATTCCTGTTTACCTCCAGCTGCCTCTTTCGCTGCCTTGTCTGCTAAGGCATTCCCTTGTGTGATAGGATCTGTCCCTTTCTTATGGGCTGCACACTTACATATAGCTACTTGAGCTGGCTTCTGTACACTGTCTAGTAAGGCTAAGATGAGGTCCCTATGTTGGATAGGTTTGCCTGTTGATGTGACCATACCCCTATTTTTCCATTGTTGTGCGAATGCATGTATAGTGGAGAACGCATACTGACTATCTGTATAAATGTTCACCTTTTTCCCTTTTCCCAGGTCACATGCCCTGGTTAACGCTATGATCTCTGCTTGTTGAGCTGAATAGGAATTGGGTAATTTACCTGTTTCAACAACCTGGTTATGTGTTACCACAGCATAGCCTGTTTGGTTTGTACCTATATCATTCTTTTTGCTGGATCCATCAACAAAATACGTAATATCAGCATTATCAAGTGGTACATCTGTGAGATCTTTTCTTGGAAGTATTCTTTCATCAATTTGAGCTATACAATCGTGTGGCTCTCCTTCAACAGGTGTAGGCATAAGTGTGGAAGGGTTCAGTGTAGTACATCTTTCAATGGTAATATGGAGTTGCCCTAAAAGAGTGGTCATGCATGACAGATGCCTTGCTGGAGACAAGTAGGAGATTTTGTCTTGCAGCAAAATTACTGAAATGCCATGAGGAACCCTCAAGACGAGGGGGTGAAAGAGAACTATTGTGGCTGAAGACTTAATGGCCATTGAGGCTGCTACAACAGCTTGGACACAGTGGGGTAAACTGTGTGCCACTGGATCCAACCTGGTAGAGTAAAATGCAATTGGTTTGTGCTTGTCACCATATACCTGAGTGAGGACAGAGGTCATATACCCATCCTTACAATCTACTGTTTGATAGAAAGTCTTTTTGTAGTTGGGAAATCCAAGAACCGCTGACCCCACAATTAATTGTTTAATCTTAGTAAAGGCTTCCTCTGCCTCTGAAGTCCATTGTATTTTGTCTCTAGCTGACATTGGAGTGCTATGAATCAGTTCAGCTAAGGGAGCTATTTCTGTTGCATAGTTTGCTATCCAAGACCTGCAAAAATTAGCCATCTCAAGAAAAGACATCATTTCCTTCTTAGTGCATGGTCTAGGAACCTGAAGTATGGCCTTCTTACGGCCGTCATCCAGATGCCTACCTTCCTGTGATATAGTATATCCTAAGTACTTCACCTGTGTCTTCCAAAGCTGCAACTTATCTTTACTGACCTTGTGTCCCTACTCAGCAAGAAAGGACAACAGGGCCAGCGTATCTCTTTGCCAGCTTAATTCTGTAGGAGATGCCACCAATATGTCATCCACGTACAGAAGTATTTGGCTGTCACAGGGAGGTGTAAACCTGGACAAGTTGTTGGACATTTCTTGTGAGAAAATCGTAGGACTTTCACAATACCCTTGCGGTACTCGCGTGTGTGTATACTTTTTTTGCTTATAAGTAAATGCAAACCAGAACTGACTATCTTTAGGCAAAGATATTGAAAAGAACGCATTACTTATATCAATGACAGAGAATACTTTGTTTTCAGGCTGAAGATCGTTCAGGAGGACATGGGGGTCAGGCACGTCTGGGGCCCGTGGCACCACAGCCTTATTTACTGCCTGTAGGTCCTGAACGAGCCTCCACCCTCCCTGAGGTTTCTTAACAGGGAACAATGGTGTATTACAGGGCGAATCTGGACATTCTGTGATTATACCTCTATCCAACAATTCTTTAATTACAGGATCCACCCCAGCTTCTGCATCTTTTCTTAAGGGGTATTGTTTTTGATAGGGTCTCATAGTACTTTTAGGGGTGATTTGTACTTCACTTGCCATTTTGATCAGTCCAACATCACTCTTTCCTTTTGACCAAAGATAGTCGGGGATGTCTTTCAATGCATCCTCTTCCTCTTGGGTCAAGAGGAATAGTCATTCCTTGCCGTAGTACCCTCCTGAAAGGTGCACTCCTGGAGTACATTGTGTGACCCAATTAAGGTTGAAAGACTGGATTCCCTTTATTTTCTGTTGTTCAGGTGTCATATGTACCCAGTCAATCAAAAGTTCCCCTAACTCATACCAATCTAACGAGACATTCCGAGTAATTGATACATGGAGTACAGTTCTTCCCCTATGTAACTTGAATATCTCATCAGGAAGGAGACAGGTGGCCATGCTGTTTCCCTCCTGATCCCAGTATAAAGTTTTCAATGTCATTCTGACCCCTGAAAACTTACCCAATTTTCTTTCATAATCAACATCAGTTCCTATGGAATGTTTAAAATACATAGTACAGTGTAAATTATTTTGAACCTCATAGCTTTTCCCTTTAACCTTTTCTTCTGCTATTTTGAGAAGGGGTTGCTGCATGCTTCCTGGACCTGTGGAACTTAAGTCCAAGCTGCACCAGTAATAAGGTTCACTGTCAGCCTTCATCACATATGTTCCGCAGGCTCGGTGGACTCTCAAACCCCCCTCTGCTGGTATAACTGAAATATCTAGTGCATGCAGCAAGTCCCTGCCCAATAAATTAATCGGACACTTTTCACATATTGCAATTTTACACTCTGTTTTTCTTTTTGTTTGTGGGTCCTCTACAAGAAGTTTTTCAGACACATCTTCTTCACATATTACACCACTCGCTGATTTTACAAAAATTGTTCCTTTTCTTTTGATACCTTCAGGTAAATCCTGAGGGTGAATCAAAGTTTTACATGCCCCCGTGTCACACAAAAAGTTAATTTGTTTCCCTTGTACAGTGAGTGTTATTTCTGGTTTTATCTCATTTTGTAAATACATTTCCACATTGCATATGTCCAACATGTCAAATTCTCCTGAATCTATTTCATTCTTGATACATTCTATTTCTATCTTCTCCTTTCCCACTAATCATGCTTTCTCCTCTCTCTCTTCATCTCTCCTTGACTTACACTCTCTTGCCATGTGGCCCTTTTTACCACACAAAAAACATCGCCCTCTTTCCTTCCGACCCTCGTAATCCTTGATACGAGGTCTCCGTTTGGGCCTTCTTACCTCCCCGGTACCTTTTTCAATGACATATGCATCAGTATCTTCCTCTACAATGAAAACTTTTCCTTTCTTGTTTTTCTTTTTTAATTGAAAATGACGCTCAGCGTGGCGTGCATATTCAATGAACTCATGGAGCCTACATGTTCTGTGGGTTATCATGTGCTTGGTCACGAAACCAGAAATGGGGGCTTGGAATCCCTTTAAAATCGCATTTTTTAATTGTTGTTCATACAGAGTATCATTAACTAGATTTGCTGGGACTAGGGTTGAGCGAACACCTAGATGTCCGTGTTCGACGGGTTCGGCCGAACTTTAAAAAAAAGTCCGGGTCCGTGTCCCGGACTTTTACCGAACTTTTCCCGGACACCGAACCCCATTGAAGTCAATGGGGACCCGAACTTTAAGGCACTAAAATGGCTCTAAAACACCAAAGGAAAGGGCTAGAGTGCTGCAAATGGCAGCAAAACGTAATTAAGAGCATGGCAAGTGCTCTGCAAACAAATGTGGATAGGGAAATAACTTAAAACAACAAAAAAAAAACAGAAAAATAAAACAATGTTCTTCTTCATCTCTGAAGGACGAGGCCCATATGGAGTAGGAGGGAGGTTGAGGTGGTGGTGGATGTGGCGGTGACATAGGCGTGCGCACAGGGTGTGCTGGGTGTGCCTGGGCACACCCTAATCACCTAGGGCACATAGCATTGCCAGTGAGGAGATGGGAAAGATCTCCCTGGGACCTGCTCTGCTCTATTTCTCCTTGCCTACAGGTACATGGCCCCGATACATTACTCTCCCTGCTGGCAAACACATGCATGTGTATTTCAACTTTGGGGTGCACACCTTAATGCAATAGGCTGCGCACACCTATGGGCGGTGTAGGTGGAAGCGGCGGTGGAGGAGGACCAGGGCCGGATTAACAGCATCATGGGCTTGGTGCTGAGGATTTTGAAGGGCCTTAAGGGCCGTGCCTTGCCATGCACCCAGAGGAGGAAGGGTGCAGCCATGCATGCCTAATTCAACATGGGATGCTGTCTCTGAAGCCCATAAACACATCCATGCATCGCCAACTGTCCCTCCTTGTCCGGCCTTCACGCTGTGTGGGGAGGTTCTGAGGGTGCTGCCTGGGGAAGCGAGCATAGAAGCCAGACTTCTGTGTTTACAAGTGACAGAAGAGCGGTAACAGTGAATATGGCCAACCCGGGGCCTATATAAAAGGTAGGGGCCTGGAGCTGCAGCTCCAATAGCCCCTACATTAATCTGGCCCTGAGGAGGAGGACGAGGTAGCCAACACTGCTTCTTTTCAAAAATTTTAAATGAGGGTACACCCCAAAAGAGTGAGAAAGAGCAAAAATGGAACAATGGGTGGGTAAGGTCGGTATCCATTGCTATTCTGCATAAGGTACGGAAAAGTCCCGTGGGATCCATGCCTGGTTCATTTTAATGAACGTGAGCTTGTCCACATTGTCTCTGGACAGGCGGCTGCGCTTGTCTGTTATAACGCCCCCAGCCGTGCTAAATACCCGTTCAGATAATACACTGGCTGCAGGGCACGCCAGCACCTCCAAGGCGTAAAGGGCAAGCTCAGGCCATGTGCCCAATTTGGAGACCCAGAAGTTGAAGGGGGCAGACCCGTCATTCACTACATGTAGGCGTGTGCACACATACTGCTCCACCATGTTGGTAAAATGCTGCCTCCTGCTAAGACGTTCCATCTGAGCTGCTGGTGCTGCTGTTTGTTGTGGCGTGCTGACAAAGCTTTTCCACATTTCGGCCATGCTAACCCTGCCTTCTGAGGTGCTGGCGGTGCCCTGGTTGCGTTGGCGACCTCCTCCTCCTCCTCCTCTGCCTTGTGCTTCCACTGTGGCCCCGCTGTCAGATGGGAATGCCAGCAGCATGGCGTCTACCAGCGTGCGATTGTACTCGCGCATCTTGCGATCGCGCTCCAGTGAGTGAATTAAGGACGGTACGTTGTCCTTGTAACGGGGATCCAGCAGCGTGGCCACCCAGTAATCAGCACAAGTTAGAATGTGGGCAACTCGGCGGTCGTTGTGGAGACACTGCAGCATGTAATCGCTCATGTGTGCCAGGCTGCCCAGAGGCGACGAAAGGCTGTCCTCTGTGGGAGGTGTATCGTCCGTGTCCTCTGTATCCCCCCAGCCACGCACCAGTGATGGCCATGAGCTGGCCTGGGTGCCACCCTGCTGTGAACATGGTTCCATCTCCTCCTCCAGCTCCTCCTCATCCTCCTCATCCTCCAGAACTGTGCCCCTGCTGGACAATTGCGTCCCTGGCGTTTGCGTGTGCAGGAACCCACCCTCGGAGCCCCTTGCGAATGACTGCCCTGAAAGCCTTGGAAATGTTACCTCTTCATCCTCCTCCTCCTCCTCATCCTGTGCCACATCCTCTTCCATCATCGCCCGAATTGTTTTTTCAAGGAGGCATAGAAGTGGGATAGTTAAGCTGAGAACGGCGTCATTGCCACTGGCCATGTTGGTGGAGTACTCAAAACAGCGCAACAAGGCACACAGGTCTCGCATGGAGGCCCAGTTATTGGTGGTGAAGTGGTGCTGTTCCGCAGAGCGACTCACGCGTGCGTGCTGCAGCTGAAACTCCACTATGGCCTGCTGCTGCTCGCACAGTCTTTCCAGCATGTGCAAGGTGGAGTTCCACCTTGTGGGCACGTCACATATGAGGCGGTGAGCGGGAAGGCCGAAGTTACGCTGCAGCGCTGCCAGGCGAGCAGCAGCAGGGTGAGAACGCCGAAAGTGCGCACAAACGGCCCGCACTTTCTGCAGCAGCTCTGACATATCGGGGTAGTTTTTAAGGAACCTCTGCACCACCAAATTCAGCACATGCGCCAGGCAAGGGATGTGCGTCAAACCGGCTAGGCCCAGAGCTGCTATGAGATTTCGCCCGTTATCACACACCACCAGGCCGGGCTTGAGGCTCGCTGGCAGCAACCACTCATTTGTCTGCTGTTCCATGCTCCTCCACAACTCCTGCGCGGTGTGTGGTTTGTCCCCCAAACAGGCAAGTTGTAAAACTGCCTGCTGTCGTTTACCCCTGGCCGTGCTGAAGTTGGTGGTGAAGGTGTTACGCTGTCCGGATGAGGAGGCGGTAGAGGATGAGGAAGCGGAGTAGGAGGAGTTACGAACAGGAGGCAAACTGAAGCGCCCTGCAATCCTCGGTGGTGGAAGGACATGCGCCAAATTGCTATCCGCCTCAGGCCCATCCGCCACTGCATTTACCCAGTGTGCCGTTAGGGAGATATAACGCCCCTGACCGTGCTTACTGGTCCACGTATCCGTAGTTAGGTGGACCTTGGCACAGATGGCGTTGCGCAGTGCACACCTGATATTTTCCCCCACTTGGTTGTGCAGGGAAGGGATGGCTTGCCTGGAAAAGTAGTGGCGGCTGGGCACGACGTACTGTGGGACAGCCACCGACATAAGGTTTTTAAAACTGTGCGTCTCCACCAGACGGAATGACAGCATTTCAAAGGCCAATAATTTTGAAATGCTGGCATTCAGGGCCAGGGATCGCGGGTGGGTAGGGGGGTACTTCCTCTTCCTCTCAAGTGTTTGGGAGATGGAAAGCTGAACGCTTCCACGGGACATTGTGGAGATGGTTGTTGGTGACCCAGGTGGTGGTGTTGCTGACAGATCGTCTGTTTGCGGGGTGGCAGGTGCCGGTATCACTACAGATGTGGCTGGAGCGGCCGAGACTGCAGCAGAAGAGGAAGCAGGATGAGCCAGAGACGTTTCTTGGTTTTGAAGGTGTGTACTCCACTGCAGCTCGTGCTTTGCACTTAGATGCCTGATCATGCAGGTTGTGCTCAGGTTGAGAAGGTTCATGCCTCGCTTCAAGCTCTGATTGCACAGGGTGCAAACCACTCGTGTCCTGTCATCAGCACATTTTCTAAAGAACTTCCACGCTAGAGAACTCCTTTGAGCTGACTTTGGTGCGCTCGTTCCCTTGCTGCGTTGGGCAGTAGCGGGCGTAGTGTCTAGGGCACGGCCGCTCCGCTTCTGCACCCTGCTCCCTCTTCTGCTGTGCTGGTGGCTCTGTGCGACCACCGCCTCTTCCTCCAAACTACTCAGGTCACCTGCATGACGTTCATTCCATGTGGGGTCGAGGACCTCATCGTCCTCCACATCATCTTCCACCCAGTCTTCACCCCTGCCCTCCTTGTCGGTCTCCACAATGCTGAACGCCGCAGCAGTTGGCACCTGCGTTTCGTCATCATCGGAGACGTGCTGCGATGATCCTTGCATGTACTCATCTTGAGAAATAAGTGGTTGGGCATCGCTGCACTCAATCTCTTCCACTTCTGGGGCAGGGCTAGGTGGATGGCCCTGGGAAACCCTGCTGACAGAGTCCTCAAAAAGAATAAGAGACTGCTGTATGGCTTGGGGCTCAGACTGCTGGCCTGATTTGCAAGGGGGTGAGGTGAAAGACGGTTGGACATTGGCTGCAGGTGCCAACTCTGACCTTTCTGCAGTAGACTGGGTGGGAGACAATGTGAAGGAACTGGAGGCACTGTCAGCAGAAAACCAATCTACTATCGCCTCAACTTGTTCTGGCCTCATCACTTCTAGGGGCGTTTGATGCCCTACCAAATACTGATGCAGGTTCTGTCGCCTACTCACACTTGAGGAAGGTGTTTCACTTGTGCGTGTAGCTGGCACAGATCGACCATGTCCTCTCCTTGCAACAGGAGCTCTACCAGCAGCACCACGACCCAGGCCACGGCCCTTATTTGACGGTCTCCTCATATTTCTGTAATTTAAGATCTTGCCCTAGAAAGGTTTTTATTGAATAGCGGAATAGAAAATATGATCCAAAAAAAGTGTATGTATATCACACGTACACAACCACACTAGGCCCCAATTACTATTGTTTGTACCCCTAAAAGGCTAGATGAGGAGTAGGGGGAGTATGGAACAGGCAGCACCCTCAAACCTTCAGAAGTATGAGATGAACCCCAACAACTTGGAAAGGTGGATCTCTCTCACACGTACCGACACAGACTATCCCGCAATTCAATTGATCCTCAAAGGTTTTTATTGAATAGCGGAATAGGAAATATGATCAAAAAAAGTGTATGTATCTCGCACGTACACAACCACACTAGGCCCCAATTACTATTGTTTGTACCCCTAAAAGGCTAGATGAGGAGTAGGGGGGGTATGGAACAGGCAGCACCCTCAAACCTTCAGAAGTATGAGATGAACCCCAACAACTTGGAAAGGTGGATCTCTCTCACACGTACCGACACAGACTATCCCGCAATTCAATTGATCCTCAAAGGTTTTTATTGAATAGCGGAATAGGAAATATGATCAAAAAAAGTGTATGTATCTCGCACGTACACAACCACACTAGGCCCCAATTACTATTGTTTGTACCCCTAAAAGGCTAGATGAGGAGTAGGGGGGGTATGGAACAGGCAGCACCCTCAAACCTTCAGAAGTATGAGATGAACCCCAACAACTTGGAAAGGTGGATCTCTCTCACACGTACCGACACAGACTATCCCGCAATTCAATTGATCCTCAAAGGTTTTTATTGAATAGCGGAATAGGAAATATGATCAAAAAAAGTGTATGTATCTCGCACGTACACAACCACACTAGGCCCCAATTACTATTGTTTGTACCCCTAAAAGGCTAGATGAGGAGTAGGGGGGGTATGGAACAGGCAGCACCCTCAAACCTTCAGAAGTATGAGATGAACCCCAACAACTTGGAAAGGTGGATCTCTCTCACACGTACCAACACAGACTATCCCGCAATTCAATTGATCCTCAAAGGTTTTTATTGAATAGCGGAATAGGAAATATGATCAAAAAAAGTGTATGTATCTCGCACGTACACAACCACACTAGGCCCCAATTACTATTGTTTGTACCCCTAAAAGGCTAGATGAGGAGTAGGGGGGGTATGGAACAGGCAGCACCCTCAAACCTTCAGAAGTATGAGATGAACCCCAACAACTTGGAAAGGTGGATCTCTCTCACACGTACCGACACAGACTATCCCGCAATTCAATTGATCCTCAAAGGTTTTTATTGAATAGCGGAATAGGAAATATGATCAAAAAAAGTGTATGTATCTCGCACGTACACAACCACACTAGGCCCCAATTACTATTGTTTGTACCCCTAAAAGGCTAGATGAGGAGTAGGGGGGGTATGGAACAGGCAGCACCCTCAAACCTTCAGAAGTATGAGATGAACCCCAACAACTTGGAAAGGTGGATCTCTCTCACACGTACCAACACAGACTATCCCCCAATTTAACTGATCCCCAAAGGTTTTTGATTAAATAGCGGAATAGAAAATATGATCCAAAAAAAGTGTATGTATATCACACGTACACAACCACACTAGGCCCCAATTACTATTGTTTGTACCCCTAAAAGGCTAGATGAGGAGTAGGGGGAGTATGGAACAGGCAGCACCCTCAAACCTTCAGAAGTATGAGATGAACCCCAACAACTTGGAAAGGTGGATCTCTCTCACACGTACCAACACAGACTATCCCCCAATTTAACTGATCCCCAAAGGTTTTTGATTAAATAGCGGAATAGAAAATATGATCCCAAAAAAGTGTATGTATATCACACGTACACAACCACACTAGGCCCCAATTACTATTGTTTGTACCCCTAAAAGGCTAGGAGTAGGGGGAGTATGGAACAGGCAGCACCCTCAAACCTTCAGAAGTATGAGATGAACCCCAACAACTTGGAAAGGTGGATCTCTCTCACACTTACCAACACAGACTATCCCCCAATTTAACTGATCCCCAAAGGTTTTTGATTAAATAGCGGAATAGAAAATATGATCCCAAAAAAGTGTATGTATATCACACGTACACAACCACACTAGGCCCCAATTACTATTGTTTGTACCCCTAAAAGGCTAGGAGTAGGGGGAGTATGGAACAGGCAGCACCCTCAAACCTTCAGAAGTATGAGATGAACCCCAACAACTTGGAAAGGTGGATCTCTCTCACACGTACCAACACAGACTATCCCCCAATTTAACTGATCCCCAGAGGTTTTTGATTAAATAGCGGAATAGAAAATATGATCCCAAAAAAGTGTATGTATATCACACGTACACAACCACACTAGGCCCCAATTACTATTGTTTGTACCCCTAAAAGGCTAGATGAGGAGTAGGGGGGGGTATGGAACAGGCAGCACCCTCAAACCTTCAGAAGTATGAGATGAACCCCAACAACTTGGAAAGGTGGATCTCTCTCACACGTACCGACACAGACTATCCCGCAATTCAATTGATCCTCAAAGGTTTTTATTGAATAGCGGAATAGGAAATATGATCAAAAAAAGTGTATGTATCTCGCACGTACACAACCACACTAGGCCCCAATTACTATTGTTTGTACCCCTAAAAGGCTAGATGAGGAGTAGGGGGGGTATGGAACAGGCAGCACCCTCAAACCTTCAGAAGTATGAGATGAACCCCAACAACTTGGAAAGGTGGATCTCTCTCACACGTACCGACACAGACTATCCCGCAATTCAATTGATCCTCAAAGGTTTTTATTGAATAGCGGAATAGGAAATATGATCAAAAAAAGTGTATGTATCTCGCACGTACACAACCACACTAGGCCCCAATTACTATTGTTTGTACCCCTAAAAGGCTAGATGAGGAGTAGGGGGGGTATGGAACAGGCAGCACCCTCAAACCTTCAGAAGTATGAGATGAACCCCAACAACTTGGAAAGGTGGATCTCTCTCACACGTACCAACACAGACTATCCCCCAATTTAACTGATCCCCAAAGGTTTTTGATTAAATAGCGGAATAGAAAATATGATCCAAAAAAAGTGTATGTATATCACACGTACACAACCACACTAGGCCCCAATTACTATTGTTTGTACCCCTAAAAGGCTAGATGAGGAGTAGGGGGAGTATGGAACAGGCAGCACCCTCAAACCTTCAGAAGTATGAGATGAACCCCAACAACTTGGAAAGGTGGATCTCTCTCACACGTACCAACACAGACTATCCCCCAATTTAACTGATCCCCAAAGGTTTTTGATTAAATAGCGGAATAGAAAATATGATCCCAAAAAAGTGTATGTATATCACACGTACACAACCACACTAGGCCCCAATTACTATTGTTTGTACCCCTAAAAGGCTAGGAGTAGGGGGAGTATGGAACAGGCAGCACCCTCAAACCTTCAGAAGTATGAGATGAACCCCAACAACTTGGAAAGGTGGATCTCTCTCACACGTACCAACACAGACTATCCCCCAATTTAACTGATCCCCAAAGGTTTTTGATTAAATAGCGGAATAGAAAATATGATCCCAAAAAAGTGTATGTATATCACACGTACACAACCACACTAGGCCCCAATTACTATTGTTTGTACCCCTAAAAGGCTAGGAGTAGGGGGAGTATGGAACAGGCAGCACCCTCAAACCTTCAGAAGTATGAGATGAACCCCAACAACTTGGAAAGGTGGATCTCTCTCACACGTACCAACACAGACTATCCCCCAATTTAACTGATCCCCAGAGGTTTTTGATTAAATAGCGGAATAGAAAATATGATCCCAAAAAAGTGTATGTATATCACACGTACACAACCACACTAGGCCCCAATTACTATTGTTTGTACCCCTAAAAGGCTAGGAGTAGGGGGAGTATGGAACAGGCAGCACCCTCAAACCTTCAGAAGTATGAGATGAACCCCAACAACTTGGAAAGGTGGATCTCTCTCACACGTACCAACACAGACTATCCCCCAATTTAACTGATCCCCAAAGGTTTTTGATTAAATAGCGGAATAGAAAATATGATCCCAAAAAAGTGTATGTATATCACACGTACACAACCACACTAGGCCCCAATTACTATTGTTTGTACCCCTAAAAGGCTAGGAGTAGGGGGAGTATGGAACAGGCAGCACCCTCAAACCTTCAGAAGTATGAGATGAACCCCAACAACTTGGAAAGGTGGATCTCTCTCACACGTACCAACACAGACTATCCCCCAATTTAACTGATCCCCAAAGGTTTTTGATTAAATAGCGGAATAGAAAATATGATCCCAAAAAAGTGTATGTATATCACACGTACACAACCACACTAGGCCCCAATTACTATTGTTTGTACCCCTAAAAGGCTAGATGAGGAGTAGGGGGAGTATGGAACAGGCAGCACCCTCAAACCTTCAGAAGTATGAGATTGTGTTCACTGTACCCCACAAAGATTGAGTTCACTGCACCCCACAATGATTGTGTTCACTGCACCCCACAAAGATTGTGTTCACTGCACCTCACAAAGATTGTGTTCACTGTACCCCCCAAAGATTGTGTTCACTGCACCCCACAAAGATTCTGTTCACTGTACCCCACAAAGATTGTGTTCACTGCACCCCAAAAAGATTGTGTTCACTGCACCCCAAAAAGGATGTTGTTCACTGCACCCCAAAAAGGATGTTGTTCACTCCACCCCAAAAAGATTGTGTTCACTGCACCCCACAAAGATTGTGTTCACTGCACCCCAAAAAGATTGTGTTCACTGCACCCCAAAAATGATTTTGTTCACTGCACCCCAAAAAGGATTTTGTTCACTGCACCCCAAAAAGGATGTTGTTCACTCCACCCCAAAAAGATTGTGTTCACTGCACCCCAAAAAGATTGTGTTCACTGCACCCCACAAAGGATTTTGTTCACTGCACCCCAAAAAGATTGTGTTCACTGCACCCCAAAAAGGATGTTGTTCACTGCACCCCAAAAAGGATTTTGTTCACTGCACCCCAAAAAGATTGTGTTCACTGCACCCCACAAAGGATTTTGTTCACTGCACCCCACAAAGATTGTGTTCACTGCACACCAAAAAAGGATTGTGTTCACTGCACCCCAAAAAGATTTTGTTCACTGCACCCCAAAAAGATTGTGTTCACTGCAGCCCAAAAAGATTGTGTTCACTGCAGCCCAAAAAGATTGTGTTCACTGCAGCCCAAAAAGATTGTGTTCACTGCAGCCCAAAAAGATTGTGTTCACTGCAGCCCAAAAAGATTGTGTTCACTGCAGCTCACACACAGAAAAATGGATGTGGATCACTGACACCTGCCTATCTCCAATCCCACACCACACAGCAATATCGATTGTAGTTTGTAGAACACAGTTTCCCTAAAATTCAGCAGACTCTGTCCCTAACAGGATTGAGAAGAGATCGTAGATCAGGATTGAGTGCAGACCCCACCCCCCACACAGCAATATCGATTGTAGTTTGTAGAAGACACTGACCCTATAATTCAGCAGACTCTATCCCTAAAATGCCTACAACTCGCCCTGCCTAAACACTCCGACCTGTCCCTCAATTCTATCCGGACACAAATGGTTTTTTCCTGCCTATCTTTCCCTAATCAGCAGCCAGCACGTTGATGTGTGCTCTGTCCCTGAATCTAAGCAGCATAATGACGCCGCTGCGGCTGCCTCGAACTTATAAAGACTTGGTCACATGCTTCAGACGGCCAATCACAGCTACTGAGACATTTGCAGGCATGGCTGGGATGGCTTAAGGCACACCAGTTAAATGATTGTTGATTGGCTGTTGAAAGCCCGCCATGAAAAGAGCGCCAAAGCATGCAAAACCCGGAAATAAAACGACCGAACACGGATTTTTACCCGAACATACAGTAAAGTGTCCGTGTCCGTGTTCGGGTACAAAAAATCCAATTATTCGGTACGAACACGAATAATACAGTCCGTGTTCGCTCAACACTAGCTGGGACCTCAATTCCAGAGTTATTATTGAACACTTCCCTCATTCTTATTATGAAGTTGTCAACGGTTTCATCCTCACCTTGAATACATTGATTAATGGCTGCCCAGTCAGCCCTTTGCACCCATCGCTGTTCTATTCTTGTTATCAGGGCGTTTGTATTTACCCCTAATTGGGCATTATTATAAGGTAACACACACCATTATTGTCTAAAGCTGTCCAATCCCCTGCCACATGGTGCCAATCTGGTCCTAGTATCTGTCTTACAACCTGTTCTATTTCCCTGCCATTTAGATTATAACTGGCAATCATTCCCCTTACCCCATCCCTAAATTGTCCTATATTTAACTTAGGATGTGGGATGCCCTCTGTGGCTTTTACATCTTCAGGTGTCCATGGTCTGTAGACCATGAGGGTATCAGGTAAAATATCAAGCTGCTGATCAGTACCTACATTCTGTCCCGCCCTGGGGTTGGGAACTTGAATCATGGGATATTCCTCTATTTTCCCGTGTTGTTTCTGTGGGGATAGGAGTTCTCTAATAGGGTTTAAGAGACCTACAATTTGATCTGTAAGGGAACCTGTTACAGCGGCACTATAAGGAATACCCTGTCTGGTCCTTTTGACAGACAAGGTTGTTCTTAGGGGCGGCATAGGCTCCCTTGGCACCTCAGGGTAAATTTGATACGCTGGTGGGAGAGGAGGCACTACTAGTTGAGCTGATAGGGGTGCAGTTGCCTCAAGTGGGGGATCTGGAGCTGCAGGATTTTGTAAGGCTTGCTGAAGGACATTGGTAAGGCTTTGTAAGACAACAGAATTATTATCTTGTTCTTTATCTATGAACATTGTCTTTTTATGATTTTGGGAACTTATTCTCCTATTAGACTCTTCAAGCCATTTTTTGGCCTGAGGTAGTCCTAGTTCCTTTTGTTTCCTAATCTTAGTACCGGCTTCACTTTTAATTCTCCTGCACAACTTGACACATGAATTTTTATCTAATGATGCATTAAAATCATAACATTTCATCCATTTCCCAAGATTCTTTACATTCTTTCTGTCTAATTCAAACATATATCTAGTGTCCTCATTCATTTCTTCTTGGTTCACACCCCTCTGACCTATTTTCACACAATTTTGACCCATTCTTACACAATTTTTATTATTAGCGTGCACGTAAATTATACACAATACTTTTGTTATCTCGCAGACAGCCACAGATTCTCTGGAAAACTTACTATACTCCTTCAATCTTCCAGTTCTATGTTCTACTAAAAAGCATTGGTATTCCTAACACATATGCATAGTACTTTGTTATCTCACAGGCACTCACGGACTTAGTACAGCTGTACGTTGCTGTAGAATACACCGGTCTTGCGTCCTGCTAAAAATACAGGCATGCAGTTTTCTATTTTTATATTTGATTCAGGGATATTTATGTTGTCTGCACAGGACTTTTTTACAGATTTACAAGGCTGATTTGGACTTAAAAGTCCTACAAATTTCCTTTGTCTGTAACCTGGCGATTTAGAGACCACATCCCTGTATCAAGCTAAGACAGAGACACTTAAGACAGACCGATATGCAGTTGTTTGATCTCACGGATATTTATGTTGTCTGCACGGGACTTCTTTACAGAGTTACAAGGCTGTTTTGGACTTAAAAGACCTACAAATTTCCTTTGTCTGTGCCCGGCTATATTATTGACCATATCCGAACATCAAACCAGACACAGAAACAAAATAAGACTGACAAGAACACACTCTGATACATAGACAACAAGAGGAGATAGAGAAATTGATCTGCAGTGCTCGACTATCTACTCAGGACGCCCTGAGTACGTCTTACCAAAACGCAGATCGGTCACCTATCTGCCCATCCAAGATGGCCACAGATGTTCGGAACGAGGAGTGCGTGACAACTCACTTCCTCTCATCAAGAATAGTACAAGTCAAACAAATAATATACATAGACAAACAAATAAACCTTTAAACCATTTACACAACTAACATTCTTAGTGTGATCGATATATGCATATATAAATAAAATGTTCTTACCTTGAACCAGATTGGGTCTCTTTCTTACTGATTCGTGGAAAATCCATCACCTGTTACTATGGGCCAGCCCCAGATAACCGGCCTCTGATAACGTCAATTCAGACGGAGGACTTTAAGATAGGAATTCCGCCTGAACCAGAAATTCCCCTGTACAGTAATCGGTCACCGGTAATCTGGCCTTTCACAGGATCTTGGATTCCCGGGTAAAATTTCGGCACCAGCTGTCAGGGAAAGTATCTTTTGACCACAAGCTGATTACAAGGAAGATTTTATTGCTCATATATGAGGAGACAAGTATAGAAGATTTTCAGATATTCACCCACCGGTTCTAGCTGCCTGTGACACGTGGTATAGACACAGTAGCCAGCCTAGTCGGGTTCTTATCTGAGACTTGTCTAATTTCTTAAACTAGCTGGCACATATATATACAGTTAAACGTTCTGACTTCACCCTTCCCCCAGGACAATGAGGAATGTCTGTTTTATTGTCATTTCCTTAAAGGGGAAGAAGCTTCATCTTACAACTCTGAGATCGATCCATTACCATATATAGTATAGGGCATTTAAAACCAACTAGATTGTATTCAAGCAGAACAAAATGGAGTCCTAGTCAGTCTTATACATAAATGATTATAAAGGCATTCTTAATTTTTCTAACAGATTAAAGGGGCACTATGGTACAAGGCCTATGCTTAACAAAACAAAGCAAGATGGCCGTTGCAAATGTAAGAATGCCATACAATGTAGAATAAAAGCAAATCTAATATTTTCAAGATTGGTAAGTGTCAGTAACACCATTCATAATTATATGGTTGCTGCTTTTAATGTAGTTTATTCAGCCTTAAAGTGACTATGCCACTAGATCAGCCTTTTCAACCAGGGTGCCTTGAGGTTTCTTCAGGGGTGCTTTAGCAAAATGCCTAAAAATTGATCAAAAATTGTATACAAGCCAGCAGGTGGATTAAACCTGTCTTTTAGTTACACAAGGTCACAGGTTTTCAATGTGAACCATTACAACTTTCTAGACACTGGCATCCTAACAACCAATGACATCATCAGTTAATAAGGAAGATGTCTGTTGCCTCTACAGCATCCTTGTTTGACCCCTCTGTGCCCCTCTCCCTCAGCACTGGGGTGACATTACCTGACAGTGTGCAAAAGTGTATTTGCTTTGGAAGAATTAATCACCTCCAACATTGGGTGACCTATGTGTGGATGTGGCTATGTTAGAATAGCTTTTTTCATTTTAGAATGGGGTGCCTTGAGGCTGTCCATAATTTTAAAGAGTGCCTTGAGATTGTCTAAAATTTTAAAGGGTGCCTCAACCGAAAAAAGTTTGAGAAACCCTACCCTAGATTACATTTTTTACAGGTGCTACCTGGTGTCATTAGTTTTTGTTTTTTGGTACTTTAGTTGTATTGCATTTTTATCATTTTATTTTATTTTTTTTACAATGTCACTGACTATGACTCTGTCCATTCAGAAAAGGAAGGAGCTGGTAAATTACATATTTACCGACCCCTTCCTGGTTCTCTATTGTGACACATCCCCTGCAGCAGCCGACAGGAGAGAGAAAGGAGCACAGTGGGGGAGGGGGGGGGGGCAGGGGAGCACACAGGGGCCCAGAGACCGCAGAACAGAAGTGAACTGGATAGGAGGAGTGGTGGGGGCAGCATACAGAGGAACCAGTCTCTTCCATTTTCCTCCTGCAGCTACAGGAGGAAAAAGGAGGACAGTGATTTCTCCACATGCTGCCCCCGCCACTCCCCCTATCCAGGTATACAGGGGAGCCACACAGGCCCCCTGGAGCATGGGGTCCAGTTGCAATTGCAACCCCTGTAGTTACGCCCCTGAATAGGATTATTAGAAAGTATATCATATTTAACTTTTTTTTTTTACATTTTCTTAGTTACATCCTGGTTTCCAGGCCTAGGTAAATGACATCATATATCTTAAGAGTCTTCAACAGTGAAGAAGGGTTTTTCTCAGCTAAGCACACCTTCCTGCATGCCTGCCTGAGCTAAGGATAGATGGATTCCAGGAAGTAAATGCTACACAAACCGTCTGCCTTTAATCAAGATGGCCAGTCCCAGAATTTCTGGGGGGGGGGGGGGGAATGTTTTTCCAAGTGATTTCTCAGAAAAATAAATCATGGAGTCATTGACAGAATGGTGAGTTTGCTTTGAACATTAAAAATTAAGTAAATAGTGTTTTTGGTTTGTGGTGCTCAGATGCAGTGTAGTTCCACTTTAACCACTTCCCGACCACCCGCCGCCTTTTTACTGCGGCAGGGTGGCTCTCCTGCGCAAACTGACGTAGACCTACACACGGGAAGCTAGGGGGCGACTCGGGAGCGGGGAAGCCGATGCAGCGGGCAGGTGGCTCTAATTACTGCCTGACACCCACGATCGTTCCCCACTAAGAGAGAAGGACGGTCGGCTGTTGTAAACACAGCTGACTGTTCTCCCTGGAATGATTATGGAGCCCATGTGATCCTTCTATATAGGATCACATGTCTCTATGGTCATTTCAGAAGCCATGCCCCCCCCCCCCCACAGTTAGAATCGCTCCCCTAGGCTCACATTTAACCCCTTGATCACCCACAAGGTTAACCCCTTCCCTGTCAATGGCATTATTACAGTAACAATGCATATTTTTAGCACTGATTACTGTAGTAATGTCACTGTTACCCCCAAAAGTGTCAAATATGTAAGTTAGGGGTCTGATCTGTCCACCACAATGTTGCATTCCCGCAAAAAATCGCAGGTCATTGCCATTACTAGTAAAAAAATGACATAAAGCTTTCCTGTAGTTAGTAGACGCAATAACTTTTGCGCAAACCAATCAAAATACGCTTTTTGCGATTTTTTTTAACAAAAATATGTAGCAGAAAACAAATTGGCCTACAATGTTAAAAAATTTTGATTTTTAAATTTTTTTTGACAATGTCATATAGCAGAATGTGAAAAATATTGTTTTTTTTTTCAAAATTGTCGCTCTTTTTTTTATTTTTGTTTATAGTGTAAAAAACAAAAATGGCACAGGTGATCAGATACCACCTAAAGAAAGCTCTATTTGTGGGAAAAAAAGGACATCAATTTTATTTGGGTAAAGCATTGCATGACCGCGCAATTGTCCCTTAAAATAACGCAGTGCCGAATTTTAAAATAGGGCCTGGTCAGGAAGGGGGCAAATCCTTCCAGTCTTAAAGTGGTTAATAATATTTGTAATCTAGTGACAAGTCTCTTTAGGTACCTCTGCCTTTCACCCATCCCTTTACAGAGCAGGCTTTGAAACCTTGAACCAGATTTTACATTTCAACACACATATGACAACTCAGTATAAAGGCAAAATCGGGTTATTTATAGTATTTTTTAAAAACTGATTTTATGCCTTTCCAAAGAAAAGATAAACAGACTAGCATAAATTAAATTAAAAGTATTTTAATATATTTGCCTGGAATTGGTATATATTGGTAATTTTACCATAGCTTCCAGCGGCACACCTGACTGTTCAGCTTTGCTAATAATGATGTAACTGCTGTTCCCCATAGCACCCCTACAAATACCACTTGTATCTCTTTGGTGTCTTAGGGAGATAGATACTTACACATCCCAGCATGTTTACCGAATTATTTTCAAGCATATAAGCCGGTTGCCTTATTAACAGTTTCTGTTTCTCAGTTTCCCAGCTGGCCTATGCATACCAATGTGCTGTCATATGCAGTTTTAGAATAGTTTGAATATTTATATATACTTTGATGTTTGAAGTTACTTTTTTCTTAAAATATGTATTTCACAGTCAGGTATCATGCTTACAAATACAAATGTGCGCCTTGAGTATGTTGAAACACAAAAGTCTTATTTACATAACCACCTAGTTGGAAAAAAAAGTAAGTAAGCACTGATTATAATATCAAAAAAGAAAATAGCAGATACAGATATCAGTGTGCATTGCCCATTACTTTTTATAAAACTGTGTGGCCATAATAATTAGGAGTACATTTAAAGAGACTCTGTCATTGATGGTATAATAATTTACCCATTTCTATCATTTAAATGCTTACTTTTCAAGATGCATATTCCATTGTCTTTCCCTCTCCGTCCTGCAGATGGCAGGACATACCAAGCATAGGATGAGTGGCCCCGATAACTCATGAAAGAGCACTTGGCTTCATTCCCCACCCATGCATGTGCAGTCCCCTCTCTTTCAGTCTTGTAGAATGAGAGTTTGCAACTCTCAGTACGTCCTGAAAAATATGCATTATTTTCCAAACTAGAGGACTGCATATTATTGCCCTGAGCAAGCTGTGATGCGTATGGATTGTTTCATGTCATTAAAGGTGAAAAAACTCTTTAAAAAAAAAAAAAAAAAAACATTATCCGATAATCTGAGAACCCTTTTTTACTTACTTTTTAAAAATGCAGTAGGTAGGTATTCCCAAACACACCTATACACACAAAACAAGGCTTGTCTACACCCCCATTCCCTCCTTACAGGATTTAGCTGACAGTTTCCGCAGCCAATGGCTCTCACTGCTCTCAGTGTAGACTGTGAAAGCAGGAAAAGGGGAGAGGAGAGCTGCAAAAGGGCACAATGTCAGGTAAGTATTTGGGGGGAGGGGGGGTTAGTATGTGGAGTATTTTTTACTTTAGTGCAGGGAATGCATTAAGGTAAACACCTAGACTTTAGAACCCCTTTAAGGGTACCTAGTTAAATTGGTTTTAAAGCCTATACATTTTTTTACATTAGGCATTCCTTGCATTAAAGTGGTTGTAAACCCTTACGCATACCCAGTGAAGTGACTGGTCTCAGTTGATACACAGAGTTGAAACAAATCCTCCTACATATGTTGTACCTGTTTATCTGCAGTATTCTCTTCTCTATATCTTTTCAAAGTGCTGAATTTTTAAAGCTTGTCTGAGAGTTCAGAAAAAAAGGGGGACGGAGAGCTGGAATTACACACTCCAGAGCTCAGTGAGGAGAGCTCTGAGAGCTGATTGGAGGAAAGAGACACCCCCCCTCCCCCTACGCAGCTAGCAGGAACAGAGATGAGGCTGTCCATCTGCTAGAGGTCCCTCCCATATCACCATTTTTCTCTTGGAATCAGGAAAACTTGTCAGAAGGGATTCATCCTGATAGCAGAGGAATGAAGCAGCAGACAGAGATTACACTAAGTGCTCTTCATTGAGACAAGTACACACTATAGAGGGATATAGTTACATAGTTACATAGTTAGTGAGGTTGAAAAAAGACACCAGTCCATCCAGTTCAACCTATGATGTGTGTGTGTGTTTGCTTTTAACCGTACATTGTATACCCCTGTATGTTGTGGTCTTTAAGGTGCCCATCTAATAGTTTTTTGAAACTATCGATGCTCCCTGCTGATACGACTGCTTGTGGAAGAGAATTCCACATCCTTACCGCCCTTACAGTGAAGAACCCCTTACGCATTTTAAGGTTAAACCGCCTTTCCTCTAGTTTTAGTGAGTGGCCACGTGTCTTGTTGTATTTCCTTACTCTGAATAGTTTGTTCCTTATACTAGGGTCGCCAGTACAGTATTTGTACATTGATATCATATGCTTTGTTCATACTTCATGTCTCAGGTTTACAACCACTTTAAGGTAAAAACTGTTTAGGTATCATCTCACCCCCTCTTTTACTTACCTTTGATACAGCGCTGTACCCATCTGCAGCTCTTATCTCCTCTCATTTCCTTGTCTCACTGGTTTTGTTGAGGCAGCAGGAGCCAATGGCTCCTGCTGCTATCAAACAAAGGCAGTGACGAAAGAGTGAGGGCGGGGCCAAATCATGCTGTTTGTGTCAATAGACATAGACAGAGAGGTTAGGGAGTCAGCCTGCACAAGTACCCCCATGGAAAGTGGCTTGGGGGCACTTGCTGGAGAGGAGCCAGAAGCATTGGCAGGGGACCCCAGAAGACGAGGTTCGGGGCCGGTCTGTGCAAAACCATTGCACAGAGCAGGTAAGTATAAATCTGTAATTAAAAAAAAAACTGCATTTACAATAACTTTAAAGGAGCAATCCTTGAGCATACCACCACCTGTGAGTTCTGCATAATTGCACTACCTTGTTACTGAATTGAAAAAGTTCCTTACTGTTCTAAATTCTTTGTTTCTTACAGAACTAAATAATATCAGACAAACTTTTAATTGTATGTTAGAAGAAATCCAAAAATTTTGCCATGTTCATGCTTCCTATGGAACATGCCACTACAAGGAAAGGAGCCACACTGCAATGAAGACACAAAAGTGTGACTCGTTTATTAATGAGCAGCCCAATCTGTGTCCTCCCACCCCAGGTCTGCCCCTTTAACACATTTCAATCATTGAGGATTCACTCTGAAGCGTTATAAAATGTCTGAATGCTATGTCTGTATTATCAACACCAGCATTTGTTAATGTGCACTTCTAACATGTACAGATTTGTGTTTTTTAGGTATTTTGCATGGGGTTTAAATAACAAGTATACTAACATACTTCAGGGCATTAAAGCATGCTTTAAAGAAAAAAGGTGTGACCCCAACCTTAGAGCTCTGGATATGTTAAACCTGAAGTACTCTATCAGGGGTGTCCAACCTTTTCATCTTCTTGGGCCACACTAGATTAGGAGGAATTGTCATGGGATGCACATAAAATACACTTACAATAAGGATAGCTGATGAGCAGAAAAAGTTGGGCAGATCACAAGTTAACTATGTACCTATCTGAGTAGTAACACTTCATTTTTTTTGTAATATTTTTTATTGTAAAAGTAAAAGAGGTCAACATGCAGCTCATGGCTGTATCTGGGGGGTGGGTGCTGGGGTGAGCATTCACAGACACATAGGGAGCTCACCATGCTTCTGGAAAATGTTTCCTTTTATATTAGCACTCCCACATTTGTAATGGGACACAGAGGGGATTACAACACATGCATCGGATGCCATGTAAACCAGAAAATTGTCTTGTCCCTTTGGCGATTAAGGATAAGCTACCTCCAACAAACCAGGGACATAAAGGAATTGATCAGCCGTGACACTACAAATTTCATCCACAACATTTGCGCAGTGCTTATATCATAAAAAGTGCAATATTTCAACATTGCATTAAAAATAATAAAACAGCCCTAAAAATCAATCATATGGAAAATTTCAATAATGTGCAAAAAATACATCCGCAATCTTTTACTGATTAAAAATCTTCTTGATAGCTTCTTTCCTTTTCTCATAATGTGATATATAGAAAGCTAAAAACTGCATCTGCTCCCCATTACATGAAAAGTATTTAAAAAAAATTAATTAATGAATAAAACATTAGCATAATATAGTGCTCCCAAATTGTGCACAAGATTTAAGGAACAATCCTGGGTCGGGGTTTAAAAATAAACATTTTGGCACCACTGCTTTCAGTCCTGATGTGTGCTCTCACTGACTTACTGTGCAGTAAAGACTCAATAAACATGTGTCTCCTAGCCCTGCCCTACATATTACTTAATGGATGAGTTCATAAGAGCCCTGGATCAGATTGACAAAAGACTGGAAGCCCTAAGTCATGGTTCTTCATGACAGGCTCTGCCTTGCAACCTTTTATTTCTGTCATGGCCACTTGCCTACCTTGGGAATTTGGACCTAGGATATGACTAAAGCAATTAGAATCCATGCCTGTTGCCCCACACTACTGTACTGATGGACTGAGGATATCATATGTCCTCATCCAATATGAGTCTCCTGTCTGTGCATATGTGGAGCAGGAGAGGTTAAATTTTGGTCTGTTGAACAACAGTGTAAAAAGCACCTACTGAATATGCCTTTTCATGGATAACGCCTCTTTTGTGCCTCCCTGGTCAACATTATAAAAGATATCCCTGGAAGATCCTTTAGCCATAGCAGTGGCTGCTTGAGTGACTGCATGCAATCAGCTCCACCCAATCTATTCCTTTGCTCCTCCTAATCTGCCTACTCCACAGAATTGATATTGAGAGTATGGGTGATACTGATTGCACTAAACTGCCCAGAAGGATATGGTACTCTGACCTTATCAGATGTCTGGCTCTTTTGTCAGAAGGACCAGTTAACCGCTCTACCTCTTGGTTGCTGGCTTTAACAGCAAAGATTTTTAATCCCAAGTCCCGAGAAATAGATGTCTCTCTGAAACTGTTATTGCTGTGCTACTAAAGGCTGGGAAATCCACCTACCGCAAAGTCTCCCATTGTAGTTTAAAAGTGTATCTTACAGGGTGCAAGGCATTTTCATCCAAGAAAATACCATGTGCGACAAATTGTTTTCTCTTAACAATCTGCTTCAGATCACCATTTGGTCTTGAGTACAATTAAAGGTCATATCTCAGCTCTAGCAGTTAGTTTTTCGAAGACTGCTTGCCTCTCATTCCTTGATAAAGGTCTTTGTGCAGGTTGTTGCTCATATGGCTTCAACTGTATGTCCTCCTATGACTCTGTGCAATCTCAACTTGGTTCTGGGTCTTCAAAGATATTGGTACTTATCAGATATATTCTTCTATTCAAAATAAATAATAGCAGTGCAGCACTTTCTGTACTTATGATCAGAATATATAATCAAAAAATGTATAGTAAAATGTCCATTCTTTTACACTTAATCTTTACTTCTATCTTTTTAGTGTTTGTCAAGTGCTTCTATTCATCCACACTAGTGCTTTAATATTGTATATGCAACCACAATCACCGGATGTAATCTTACCTGGAGCCCATTACCTTACAACACATGAAAAGTCAAAAAGTGCTTGTGTCCCTCATATGTGGGCTATATGGTTCCAACCTTTTATCCTGAAAAGCAGTTTCTCTCAGCATTTCACAGTATTCTCAAAGATACCTTCAGCTTGCTCCAGCACTGAGCCAAACAAAGAGATAAGCAAAGATAGTGCTTTATCCTAAAAACACCTTTATTTCTCACACGTCCTACAGAAATACACTCACTTTTTTTTCATGCTAAATCACACCAGATATTATCAGCATGCGGTAACGCAATACACACAGTAAGGCATTTGCATTTTTCAGTATATTTACCAGTTTCCTACAAACATTGCAAGTGTCGTGACTTTATCAAGCCCCTCCCCTACTCGTTACGCCACAGGGTCTTATGGCTTCATGAGGGGAATATAATTGGACGGCACAGCACTCTCATTTATATAGAGTGTTTAAGGCCTCCATTTTATTGAAGCCTCCTTCATAATATTGTAGTCTCTGCTGTTACTTCCTGCGTGGCCACCATTATACGCAAACACTGGCAAATTCTCCAATATGATAAGCATTTGAGGGGTAATATACCTGAAAAACTGAAATTTATATATAACAATGCACATTAATTGAGGGATAAATTAGTTAAAAATGTAATAGACCCCCTACACGTAGGCAGTTTACATTTTTTGAAGGAAAAGGCTTCTGTGCATGTGGGAGATGCTATAGTTGCACTACAGTAAAAATAAAAATAAAAGAAAGAGCATTCAATTTATTGACTTTGTTACTGGGAAGAATACGATATAAAAAGATTTTACCTCTTGCAACACAAAGGGAGAGGTGTATACCCTACAATACCCCTGTGGGCAAATGTATATAGATATGACAAAAAAAGCATTCAAGGAGGATATAATTAAGGAACATGTATACAATATTAGCATAGGATATACAAAGCTTATTCTATTCAACCACTTTTTAGAAGTCCACAATAAAGATTGTAGAGGTTTATAGTTTTGGGGTTTGGAGGTGTATAAGAGGCACTTGAGGTGCGTTAATAAAGTAAGAGAGTTAAGTAAAAGGGAGTCGTGGTGGATACAGGAATTAGAAACCCTTACCCCAAGAGGCCTTAAAGTAAACTTTGATTTAAAATGTTTTTTAGGTATTGTATAAATAATACACTGTATGATATTTTATTCTGCCAACAACAGGTGGCTTTTAATTATTGATTTATTATATTATTATTATGTTTTTTATTTAGTCAATGAAATAATTTGATTTTTAAAAATAACAAATAGTTTTGCGTTGGCAAAAATGGTTAATAGAATGAGCTTCAAAGAAATGGTGGCTGTGCAGGAAGTAACAGCAGAGACTATGATATTATAAAGGAGGCTTAAAAAAAAAAAATAGAAGCCTTAAATACTCTATATAAATGAGAGCGCTGTGCTGTCCAGTCATATACCCCTGATGAAGCCATGTGACCCTGTGGTGTAACGCATAGGGGAAGGTTTTGATGATGTCAAGATGCTCATAATGTTTGTAGGAGACTGGTAATTATACTGAATAATGCCAATGCCTTACTGTTTAATTTTTGTTACTGCATGCTGGCAATATCTGGTACGATATAGCACCAATAAAAAAAAAGTGAGTGTATTTCTGTAGGATTTGTGCGGGAAATAAAGGTGTTTTAAGGATAAAGCACTATCTTTTGGTTATCTCTTCCTTTTGCTGAGTGGTGGAGTAAGCTGAAGGTATCCTTGAGAGTACTGTGGAAAGCTGAGAGAAACTTCTTTTTAGGATAAAAGGCTGGAACCATATAGTCCACATATGAGGGACACAAGCACTTTTTGACGTTACATGTATTGTTAGGTCATGGGCTCCAGGTGAGAGCACATCTGGTAATGGTGGTGGCATTTACAATAAGAAACCACTAGGGTGGATAAATAGAAGAACTTGACAAACACTAAAGACCATAGAAGGAGTGAAGAATATGTGTAAAAGGATGGACGTTTAACTATACATTTTTCGATGATATATTCTGGTTATATGCACAGAAAGCACTGCACTGTTATTATTTATTTTAATTTTATATAACTTTTACTGGGCCATTCTAGCACATGAATATGCTTTAACCACCTTACCACCGGAGGATTTTGCTGTCTTACGTCCAGGCCACTTTTTGCGATTCGGCGCTGTGCGACTTTAACTGACAATTGCGCGGTCGTGCGACGCCATACCCAAACGAAATTTACGTTCTTTTTTTCCCCACAAACAGAGCTTTCTTTTGGTGGTATTTGATCACCTGTGCGCTTTTTACTTTTTGCACTATAAACAAAAAAAGAGATACAAGAACAATAGAGTTCCCCTTGGGGCGGGACTTTTAAGGCACTATGTAATATCAAGATACACAATTTATTTGAAAATTTTATTGAAAAAAGTATATACAAAACAAGAAAAATATGTTAAAATGCTGGCAAGTTATACAGACATAACGTACAACAGTGAAATGCACCACAAATAAACCGCGGGTATTGACCCGACGCGTTTCGGAGAGGAACCCCGAACTCCTTCTTCAGGGGTGCCCGCAGGAAGTGGTATATTCACTGTAAAGAATGAAGAAAACTTGCCCGCCTGTAAAGGCTAAAACCAAGAGATCAGACTGCCGCAAGGTGCCAAACTGGGATGCCATGTAGAAATGCTCGATGTTGGACCCAAAAGAAACCTTCTCTGTGTGTCGCAGGTGGCTGAAAAACTGCTTGCAACCCCAATTCCCCGAAAGGGAAAGAGGGGGTAGGAATAGCTGGAACCCCCAGAAGACAGTCCTTAGAGTCACTTGTAACGGGCAGACAAGTCCAGCTTGGCAAAATAGATGTTATCTCATGCTCGGCAGTGGAACAATTTGTTCCACTGCCGAGCATGAGATAACATCTATTTTGCCAAGCTGGACTTGTCTGCCCGTTACAAGTGACTCTAAGGACTGTCTTCTGGGGGTTCCAGCTATTCCTACCCCCTCTTTCCCTTTCGGGGAATTGGGGTTGCAAGCAGTTTTTCAGCCACCTGCGACACACAGAGAAGGTTTCTTTTGGGTCCAACATCGAGCATTTCTACATGGCATCCCAGTTTGGCACCTTGCGGCAGTCTGATCTCTTGGTTTTAGCCTTTACAGGCGGGCAAGTTTTCTTCATTCTTTACAGTGAATATACCACTTCCTGCGGGCACCCCTGAAGAAGGAGTTCGGGGTTCCTCTCCGAAACGCGTCGGGTCAATACCCGCGGTTTATTTGTGGTGCATTTCACTGTTGTACGTTATGTCTGTATAACTTGCCAGCATTTTAACATATTTTTCTTGTTTTGTATATACTTTTTTCAATAAAATTTTCAAATAAATTGTGTATCTTGATATTACATAGTGCCTTAAAAGTCCCGCCCCAAGGGGAACTCTATTGTTCTTGTATCTCTATTTGGGATGTGGCACTCAAGGGACCACCCCACATGAATCAAAGTTTCTTAAACAAAAAAAGAGTGTTTATTTTGAAAAAATAACAATATTTTTAACATTTTTTTATATGAAATCCCCCCCCAAAAAAAATGTAAAAATCTAATTTTTTTAAAATTTTTGGCCAATTTGTTTTCTGCTACCTATGTTTGGTGAAAAAAAATCACGATAAGCGTATTTTGATTGGTTTGCGCAAAAGTTATTGCGTTTACTAACTACGGGAAAGATTTCTGTCATTTTTGGTGTTTTTTTTTTTGACGCGTAATGGCGGCGATCTGCGATTTTTTTTTCGGTACTGCGACATTGCGGTGGACAGATCGGACCCTTGACTGACATTTTTGACACTTTTGGGGGTACCAGTGACATTACTGCAGTAATCAGTGCTATAAATATGCACTGTTACTGTAAAAATGACACTGGCAGGGAAGGGGTTAATTTTATTGGAGAGGGAGGGGTTAATGTATGCCTGGTGCTTACTGACGTGTGGGGGGGGGAGGTGACTGAGTGACAGAAGGACAGATCGGATGTTCAGCTATGCTGAACACTCCGATCTGTCAGTCCCTGTCACTTAGGAGATCCGCCCGCTCTGTTTACACAGGCGGGCGGATCTCCTCACTCGATTCCCCGACGATTGGGGCAGAGCAGCGGCGATCGCCGTTGCTCCTCCCCTGGCCCAGACTCCCGCTGTGACTGAACATAGCGGGAGCGAGCCTCCGGTGGCGCGTGAGCGCTGCCCACAAGGGGCGGAGTCCAGCGACATAGGTCTACGTCGCTGGACGGGATCATGCCACATTGCCGCAGTAGCAGCAATGTGAGCAGGGTTGAAGTGGTTAATCTAAACCATTCCATTGTAGCCCTGGCTGTATGTCGTTGTCCTGCTGGAAGAAGAACCTCTGCCCCAGTCTCAAACCTTTTGTAGACTCTAACAGGTTTTCTTCTGAGATTGCCCTGTATTTGGCTCCATCCACCTTCCCATCAACTCTGACCAGCTTCCCTGTCTCTGCTGAAGAAAAGCGTTTGCTCAACATGATGCTGCCACCATCATGTTTCACAGTGGAGATGGTGTGTTCAGGGTTATGTGCAGTGTTGGGTTTTCTACCACAACTTTTGTTTTTAGGCCAAAAAGTTCAGTTTTAGTCTCATCTGACCAGAGCACCTTCTTCCACATGTTTGCTGTGTCCCCCACATGGCTTTTCGCAAACTACAAACAGGACTTTTTATGGCTTTCTTTCAACAATGGATTTCTTCTTGCCACTCTTCCATAAAAGGCCAGTTTTGTGGAGTCCACGACTAATAGTGGTCCAGTCGACAGATTCTCCCACCTGGGCTGTGGATCTCTGCAGCTCCTCCAGAGCTACCATGGGCCTCTTAGCTGCTTCTCTGATTAATGCTCTCCTTGCCCAGCCTGTTAGTTTACGGCTGGTGGATGGCCATGTCTTGGTATATTTGCAGTTGTGCCATACTCTCAATTTTCAGATGATGGATGGAACAGTGCTCGGTGACATGTTCAAAGCTTGAGAGATTTTTTTTAAAACCTAATCCTGCTTTAAACTTCTCCACAACTTTATCCCTGACCTGTCTGGTGTGTTCATTGACCTTCATAATGCTGTTTGTTCACTAAGGTTCTCTAACAAACCTCTGGGGCTTCACAGAACAGCTGTATTTATACTGAGATTAAATTCCACGCAGGTTGACTCTATTTATTAATTAGGTGACTTCTGAAGGCAATTGGTTCCACTAGATTTAAGTTAGGGTTATCAGAGTAAAGGGGGCTGAATACAAATGCACGCCACGCTTTTCAGATTTTTATTTGTAAAAAATGTTGAAAACCAGTTATCATTTTCCTTCCACTTCACAATTATATGTCACTTTGTGCTGGTCTATTACAAAATATCCCAAAAAATACATTTACGTAACATGACAAAATGTGGAAAATTTCAACGGTATGAATATTTTTCAAGGCACTGTAACACTGTGTTGAGATGCATTGTGGTGTACTGCATAAAAATGCAGCACGGCTCCATTTTTATGCTGTGCAGTGCACGGCAACACATAACTGCACCACAGTGTTTCACAAGGTTCTCTAGTGCAAAGATTTAAATTCATGTGTCATTTTGTGACACTTCAATAATGCGAACATAAGAAGAAATTAAATGCAAGCAGATGTTTACTCCTCGCTGCCCATACACAACACACGCTGCCCATACACAACACACCCCAGTACATGTACAACAGAGCATGAAAAGACGATTTTCATGAAGGAACAAAAATTGACTTTTAAATGGGAACTTCAAGACAATATTCAAGTGTAACACAAACACTTCATTAAAATGTACAAAAATATTTTTATTATTTGACATTCAGTGTTACAAACACACTTACATTAAACCATGGGCCATATCCAGCCAACAGTACACTGCAGACAAAAAAAAAACATCAATTATAGTATAACAGATGTAAGTACAAAATATGCTAACATGTTTCGTGGTATAAATGTCCCACTTATTCAGGGCTTTTGTTTGTCCACATATACTTTGCAGATGTTTAATATATATATATATATATATATTTTTTTTCCCCATATATATTATATTTGACATGATGTATTGATTTTGTTTTTGTTTATATATCTGTATATATATATATATATATATTTTTTTTTTTTTCTTTTCTTCTTCCATTTTCCTTTTTTGTATATATTAGCAATCTGCAAAGTATATGCGGACAAACAAAATCCCTGAAGAAGCGCGACATCTATACCGCGAAACATGTTGGCATATTTTGTACTTACATCTGTTATACTATAATTGATGTCTTTTTTTGTCTGCAATGTACTTAGTTGGCTGGATATGGCCCATGGTTTAATGTTAATGTGTTTGTAACACTGAATGTCGAATAATAAAAATATTTTTGTACATTTTAATGAAACGTTTGTGTTACATTTGAATATTGTCTGGAAGTTACAATTTAAAAGCCCATTTTTAACCCTTTATTAAACAAATTTTTTCTTCCTTATATATATATATATATATATATATATATATATATATATATATATATATATATAGGGCTGGTGTCTCCCAAGCTTGTTTGGCTCTCATATTTATACCACAAAAATATAATAGCATGCACAGTAGAGCATGCAGGCTGGTGTGAATGTGCCCTAACAGTTTTCATCTGTGAACCTGCACTGAGGAAGAATGGAGGCCACCACTGCTAGCCTCCCATTGTGGACATACTAGCCTTCTGGCTGTCAAGCTGAACCCTTGGCTCTTGTACTTTCTGAGGCTTAGGCCTGAAACAATCATGCAGATCAGAAATTCTGACTCCACTTTGTTTTTTTTTTTGTTTTTATGCATGCATGTTTCATTATGGTGTCTCAGAAGGTACTGAAGGCAGGGACAACCACCCAACTAATACTTTTAGAACCAGGTCAAAAATAATATACTCCATTTATTATTTAAAATGTTCTAAAATACCAAAATTAAATATAAATGCAGGATATATAGTATATTTTTCAGGTTATAAATCTCTTGCTTTTTAAAGGAGAAAACATAGAATTCAAACAGGTTAAACCTTTTTTTTTTATATCTGAGATAATAATAAATGTCCACTAGATGTCACTATCGAATTATTTTTGCACAGCAATAAGACTATTTGCGCAGCAAGTTCCTTCTCGCAGCCTTCATAAACTATATTTTTAATTGAAAAAGTTTTTATACAAATAATCCACGTGTTTAAAATCTATGTCTTCATTTTTAACAAATCAAAAATAGAGTGCAAATGGTAGCTTGTGATCACTGCCTTGTAAAGATAGAATTTATATTTATGTAATAAAGAAGTAAAAGTGTGTCTGCTTGGGCACAGGAGAATTTGGGGAAGTGGTAATGAAATCTCTGGAATCTGTAAAAGAATATATCGTTTTAAAGGAAAGAGCACAATTTGCATAAGGAAATCATAGACTATACATCCAAGGATTATCACAATGAGCACTGTACGTTCTTATAAAAAGAAAGCATTATTATGTTCATAAGAAAAAGAAAAGATTCATAAATGGATTAAAAATGAACCTGATTGGATGTTTTCTGTGGGCCTAAAAAGAATAAGGGGATGTATAGTACATTGCTCATCAAAAAATTAAAGGAACACTTTTTAATCAGAGTATAGCATCAAGTCAATTAAACTCCTGGGATAAATATCTAGTCAGTTAAGTAGCAGAGGGGGTTGTTAATGTTTCAGCTGCTTTGGTGTTAATGAAATTAACAACAGGTGCACTAGATTTGCAACAATGAGACAACCTCTAAAACAGAATGGTTTTACAGGTGGAGGCCACCAATAATGTTTTCCCTACTCATCTTTTCTGACTGTTTTTCACTAGTTTTGCATTTGGCTAGGGTCAGTGTCACTACTGGTAGCATGAGGCGATACCTAGATCCTATAGAGGTTGCACAGGCATTCCAACTCCTCAAGGATGGCATATCAATAGGTGCCATTGGCAGAAGGCTTGCTGTGTCTCCCACCACAGTCTCAGGAGCATGGAGGAGATTCCTGGAGACAGGCAGTTACTCTAGGAGAGCTGGACAGGGTCAAAGAAGGTCCTTAACCCATCAGTAGAACTGGTATCTGCTTCTTTGTGCAAGGAGGAACAGGATGAACACTGCCAGAGACCTATAAAATGACCTCCAGCAAGCCACTGGTGTGAACGTCTCTGACCAAACAATCACAAACAGACATCATGAGGACTCAACGTCCTCTAGTGGGCCCTGTGCTCACTGCCCAGCACCGTGGAGCTCGATTGGCATTTGCCACTGAACACCAAAATTGAAAGGTCCGCCACTGGTGCCCTGTGCTTTTCACAGATGAGAGTAGGTTCACCCTGAGCACATGTGACCGATGCAAAAGGATCTGGAGAAGCTGTGCAGAACATTATGCTGCTTGTAACAATGTTCAGCATGACCAGTTTGGTGGTAGGTTAGTCATGGTCTGGGGAGGCATATCCATGGAGGGACGCAAAGACCTCTACAGGCTAGACAATGGCACTCTGACTGCCATTAGGTATTGAGATGAAATCCTTGGACCCATTGTCAGACTCTACGCTGGTGCAGTGAATCCAGGGTTCCCCCTGGTACATGACAATGCCCGGCCTTATGTGGCGAGAGTATGCAGCCAGTTCCTGGAGTATAAAGGAATTGATACTATTAAATGGCCCCCACGCTAGCCTGACCGGAATCCAATAGAACACCTCTGGGACATTATGTTTTGGTCCATCTGACGCCACCAGGTAGCACCTCAGTCTGTTCAGAAGCTCACTGATGCCCTGGTCCAGATTTGGGGGGAAATACCCCAGGACACCATCTGGTGTCTCAAAAGGAATATGTCCCGACATTGTGAGGCATGCATACAAGCACGTAGGGGCCATATAAACTACTGAGTACCATTTTGAGTCGTGGCAATGAAATTTCAGGAAAATGAACTAGCCTGCTGCATCATTTTTTCACTTTAATTTTTGGGGTGTCTTTGAATTCAGGCCTCTGTAGGTTGATAATTTTCATTTCCATCAAACGAGGTGGCATCCTTTCCTTCCTAACACATTACCCAGTCCATATCAGTATAGATATCCAGCATGAGATTTTTCCCCATGCAGATCTGATGTGTTTTCAAAGTGTTCCTTTCATTTTTTTGAGCAAGTTATTTTTGGATACACATGTAAAAGAATTACATTATGTGGTAATGCTTCCAAAGCTATGTTACTATGTATGATCTGTAATGATATATGTACATGGGGGACAGCAATATTTCTTTCTAGGCCCACACAACTGCTGTGCTTTACTGCTCCTCCTCACAGTGCAAGATTATGATTGTCTATGCAAAGACAAGGCATTCCTCTAAGACAAACAATTTAATGGTACCAGAATATGTACACACTGAAAATACCTTATGCTTTCTCTTTAAAGCAAACTTATTATATTGCAGCTTACCAATTCTTATATATGATGGCTGTATTCATTTTCTTTTCAAGGCTTTCTTCCTTTTTTTTTTTCACCTGGTGATCCAACCACTATGCCTGTTTTTTTCAAGAACAAGCTGTCCTGCAGATGGTGCAGTTAGAGGATTGAGATAAAATATGTACCACTGAGAGGTGTGCTTACAATAGTTAGCTTTTATTTATTCATGCAAAACCTTTATCCTAAAAGGAACAAAATTGTTGCTGTAATTGCCTAAAAAGTATTAGCTGGAGTTTGGCTTCAACTTGTTAGTGCATCTAAGTGTACTAGTACATCTAACATTTCCTTCCCCTCAGTTTGACAATGCTGCACTCCAAAGGTGTGTAGGCCCTCTAATACTGGCCAGATTACTAGGTGGAAACAGAGAAAAAAGCCTAAAAAAATCAAACTGAAGCAGCCACCACATCTAATAATTGGTAACCTGAAATATTTTACATTTTTTGTCTTAGGTTTAATAACACTTGAATTCCTTTTTTTTTTTATTTCCTTAGCATGTAAACCAAGGATGGGTGACTGCAACCCTCCAGCTGTTGCAGAACTACATGACCCATCAAGCCTCTGCCTCTGGGAGTGCTGCTTGTAACTGTAGGGATCTTTTATTGTCCATGCTCACTCTGGACCCACCCTGCTTCTTCTAGGTCTAGGACAGCCTTTTTCAACCAGGGTGCCTTGAGGTTTCTTCAGGGGTGCCTTGGCAAAATGCCTAAAAACTGCCCAAAAATTGTATACAAGGCGGCGGGTGGATGAAGCCTGTCTTTTAGTTAAACAAAACCACAGGTTTTCATTGTGAACCATTACAACCTTCTAGCCGACAACATCCTAATGACCAATGGCATCACCAGTTATAAGGAGGATGTCAGTTGCCTGCATAGCATTCTTGTTTGACCCTCCCCTGCCCCTCTCCATCAGCATTGAGGGCACCTTAGTGTTGGAGAAAAACTGAGGGAGAAGAGAAACATTGGAATACTAGTCAGAACCAGTTTGCAAAAGTGTAATTGCTTTGGAAGAATAAATCACCTCTAACGTTGGGTGGTCCTATATGTGTGGATGTATCAGCGTTATGCAAAACTTTTAGAATCATTTTTACAGTTTAGAATGGGGTGCCTCAAGACTGTCCATGATTTTGAAAGGGTGCCTGAAGACTGTCCATGATTTTGAAAGGGTGCCTCAAGACTGTCCATGATTTTGAAAGGGTGCCTCAAGACTGTCCATGATTTTGAAAGGGTGCCTTGACTTAAAAAAGGTTGAGAAACACTGGTCTAGAATGTGATAGTTACCTGTCTGTAGTTTTGGAGAAACTCCACCATATTATGTCGCACTCTCCTAGCCTGGGGCTTACCCCACTCATATATTCCCAGCCTGAGGCCTACTACCCATACTAAATGTTCAGTTTAAAAGCATTTTCAACACTTTACTGCAAACTGTTCAAATAATCACAATGGCACAGTGACTTTTCTTTCTTCACAACAGTCATTATTCCTGACAGTAGTCTCTAGTGCAGAACCATACCATCATTACATGACTTACTGAAAGTTGTCTTTTTGGTGCAGAAGAACAATCGGAATTACTCTAAACTCAGGCTCAGAAGTACTATGGATTCATTGTTTAAATACTATTTTTCCTAATAGAGTAAATACTGATTTTGATCTGTACTCTTATCTTAATGATTTCTTCATTTATTATTTTGCTTTTTCTGTGGTTTATATATTGTAATTATATTTGTTTTTCTTCGATACAGCTTGTTTGTGAGGAGAACCAACATACTTTGTAGACCATCGCTCGATGTAGTATTCTACACCTTGTATTATTGCCAATTGCTTGCATGGATCATGAATAACTATTTAATGGATCCCAGTTGTTGTTAATTATATGTATGCTCATATATAATTGTAAAAGTTTTTTCATTGTCAGGTGTGTTCTTATTCTGAAGAAGGGCGCTAGCAGTCCAGCCCGAAACTGTTATATCATGGACACCGAATTATGGAATAATGGATACTAAATGGATTGTCTTTTCTGTAATGCCATTTTTTCGACATAAATTTTAAGTGCAGCAATTCCTCTTTTTGTCATTTCTATATATGACCCGTGGAAGGTTCTGATTGCTTAGCACTGAAGGCCATTATCGTGTGCACTCCACCCTGAACATTTTCATATATATATATATATGTATATATACATACAGTATCTCACAAAAGTGAGTACACCTCTCACATTTTTGTAAATATTTTATTATATCTTTTCATGTGACAACACTGAAGAAATGACACTTTGCTACAATGTAAAGTAGTGAGTGTAAATTTTCTGCCCCCTCAAACTCCCCATAACTCAATACACAGCCATTAATGTCTAAACTGCTGGCAACAAAAGTGAGTACACCCCTAAGTGGAAATGTCCAAATTAGGCCCAAAGTGTCAATATTTTGTGTGGCCATTATCTTCCAGCACTGCCTTAACCCTCTTGGGCATGGAGTGCATCAGAGCTTTACAGGTTGCCACTGGAGTCCTCTTCCACTCCTCCATGACGACTTTACGGAGCTGGTGGATGTTAGAGACCTTGCGCTCCTCCACCTTTGGTTTGAGGATGCCCCACAAATGCTCAATAGGGTTTAGGTCTGGAGACATACATGCTTGACCAGTGCATCACCTTTACCCTCAGCTTCTTTAGCAAGGCAGTGCTCGTCTTTGGGGTTGTTATCAAGTTGGAATACTGCCTTGTAGCCCAGTGTCCAAAGGGAGGGGATCATGCTCTGCTTCAGTTTGTCACAGTACATCAATAACAAAGAAAATGTGCTGCGCAAGATTAATAGATAAATAGTGAATGATCCTATAAATAAATATTATGGGTGATACACAAATGTGAAATAAATAAATCACCCCAAGGTGTATCCAGGAAATGAATATTAATGAAAACACATAATGGCTAATGTGATTTAAAATAAATTGATGCTAGAGATGAATCAGTGCAAAAAGTCCAAGTGTTAAAAAAAAATCCAAAAATAAAAATGAAAAGACAACTCCAGTCTCATACACCTCCGTGGTAATCAGATGAAATAACGTGCTCCTTAATCCGCCACTACTAAGTATTTAAGCCTCTCACCTTCCTATCTGACCCAAGAGTCACCAATGGGTCAGATAAAGCAGTTCCCTTAAGGGATAATGGATCGATGGGCAGATAAAACTTGGAGCTGAAAGGATAATCCTAGGACAAGCACCGGATCACTCGTAGTCCACACCAGGCATAAATACATAGGGGAGAGTAAAAGACATCTGGTGCTCCCTGATATGGTAGAAAGGCATTTATTGAAAATAAATTCCACTTACAAGCGCAGCATTTCAGCAGTGCGAGCTGTATGAGCTGTTCCACGTTCTCAGCAGAGAGGCGATGTGACGTGTGACTGACAGGCTTCGCCCCCCTATACACGTTACGTCAAGCGTTAAGCGTTGACATCATCAGTAGGGGTGGAGTCTGTCTGTCAAAGGTCTGATTAAAAAGGCTGACTGAACCCGCAGTGCCTCATCCTTATTGGTTAGGCATCTCCCTCGGGCCCACGCCCATCACAGCCGTGAGCGCGGGCCACCAGAAATAACCTCCATCCATATCTCATGGATGCCAAAAGGGAAAATTAAAATAAATATATAAAACCGATCCAAACAGCTCAAAGGATCGATAGCGCCACTGATAGTAAAGTATGTAAATACAGCAGGGCCTCTCAATCCCACATCACGTCTACATCTCCTGGTACAGTATTACAACATTTAATACAAAATAAAATTAAACCATCTAAGTAATCTTCTCATATTCCTATAATGGCTAACATCTAATGACATCACCAGTAACTATACGATTCATCTAATCCTAAAAATAGAATAAAAGGAACATATCTCATTTATAATTAAAAAATGTTAACTCATGTGCCCATCAATCATATAGCAGAACCATAAAGGCACCCCCCCAATCTTATAACAAAAACAAAAGAAAACATGGATAAAAGTCAAAACAAACATTCATCCCCCATCCATGCATAAAGGTAGGGCATGTGGAGTACCGTACTGAAGCCCCTTTTGTCCATCCTTAAACTAGAGGTAATTGGAGAGGGAGGAGAACAGGAAGGGGGGCCCACAGAGGGGAAGGGTAGATGCCATTGGGGCAATCCCCAGATCCCCAATGGTCAGTTCCAGAGGGGCTGGGGATACCCAACCTCGAATGGACCCCAGGTCCCCTATACAAAGAGGAGATATGAGTCATCCTATGATGCCCCCCATCCGCATTATCAGTACAATATTCCCACTGACAACCAACTTTCTCCACTATATTAAGGCTATATATATTGGCTCTGATGATTGCTCTCCAGATACTTTTTTTAGGAAGACCAGGTGCTCCATAGGAGCACAGGGGATCCACTGGAAATCAATCTGGGGGCAAAAGAAGAGGAAGAGAGGAAGGAGAGCAGGGAGACGCATCCATGTATCTAATAACAGGCCTTCTACAATAGAGAGAGGGCATCACTCTACCCTTAGAAACAAATCGGTATTCAACCCACCTAACAAAGATAATAAATATGTAGAAGTGTTCCGGAATTTGGTAGTGGAAGATCTAGAAAACTTGAAAGTGAGGAAAGTCCATGATCCCCAATGGATAAAGAATGGGATAGCGCGCTTAGAGAAAACAAAGTTAGTGATACGGCCGGCTCACAAGGGAGGAGGATTAGAGGTAATGATTACTAATGAGTGCTGACTACTATAGTGAGGAGATAATGAGGCAGCCATCTGATACCTATGGTTTACTCAACCACAATCCCATCAATGAATATAAAGCCTTATTATATAGACTGGTCAAAATAGGAGTTAGGAAAGAAATCCTGACTAAGAAGGAAGCTCAATATCTAAATCCCATTGCTTGCAGAACTCCCATTATTTACTTTCTTCCCAAGATGCATAAAAATTTAATTAGACCCCCAGGAAGACCTATTATTAATGGGATTGATTCCTTATGTTCCAGAATGGGGCAATATATGGATTATTTTTTACAACCCCTGGTTAATCACACTGAAGCGTTTTTGAAAGATACCAAACATATTATACAATGTTTACAATCATTAAATGAAACTGATATGTGTATTTTGGCTACAGCTGATGTCCTTATATACTATTATTGGGCATGAAGCAGCCTTAGAAGCTGTCAAATGGGCACTACGAGGTTCTGACCTGGATGAGGAACATTCCAAGTGCCTGAACTTCTGTCTAAGGCATAATTACTTTTGGTATGCTGGCGACTTTTATCTTCAAGTAAGAGGTGTGACTATGGAAGCGAGATTCGCTCCTAGCATAGCAAATTTATTTATGGCCCAATGGGAGAATGCTGAAGTTTTAATAAATCGTCCTGCTGAAGTTTGTGCTACGAGAGATTTATTGACGATTTGTTAATTATTTGGAAGGGGGATCTGGAATCTTTTAATGTATTTAGTTAGAGGATGAGCAGTAATAATAGAAATATTGAGCTTACCTGGACTGTGAGCACAGAGAGTGTTAAATTTTTGGATTTGGAGATTTTCAAAAGTCAGGGTCAGCTCTTGACTAGGAATTTCTTCAAGCCCACCGACCTATGGACAGCTGTCACCATAGGACTTGGTTATGCAATATTCCTAAGGGGCAGCTGATTCGGATATGAAAGAATTGTTCTAATGAGACGGATTATCTTTCACAGTCCAGGATCCTGATTTATAGGTTTAGAGATAAAGGCTATGATATGAATAACATTTTGCTAGATCAGAAGGAAGTAATAGCAATAGATAGGAATGTACTTTTACATGATGCTGCTAAGCCCACGTCTTCTAATTTCAATTGTAAACTTATTCTAGATTGTAATCTAGATGTCTGAATGTCAGAGTAGCTGAACACATTAAGAACATTAAGAAGGGGCTGTGTCACACAATGTGTCTAGACACTTTAGAGAGTTCCATTAAGGGAAACCGGACTCCCTGCGTTTCTGGGGTATTGAAATAGTTAAAAAGCATTGGAGGGGTGGTAATTATATCCGACAATTGAGCAGCAGAGAATCTTTCTGGATTTTTGAAGCGAAAGTTCTCTCACACCGAGGTTTAAATATTGATTTTGACCTCAACTGCTTTATTAGTGATAAATAAATTCCTATGCCTTACCTATATCCATGGATGGGAGATGCATATTTGTTTTGACTTTTATCCATTCTTTCTTTTGTTTTTGTTATAAGATTGAGGGGGGCTTTTATGGGTCTGCTATATGATTGATGGGCACATGAGTTTTAATGTTTTAATTATATATGCGATATGTTCCTTTTATTCTATTTTTAGGATTAGATGAATCATATAGTTACTGGTGATGTCATTAGATTTTAGCCATTATAGGAATATGAGAAGATTTCTTAGATGGTTTAATTTTATTGTGTATTAAATGTTGTATTACTGTACCAGGGGATGTAGATGTGATGTGGAATTGAGAGGCTCTGCTGTATTTACATACATTACTTGCTATCGATCCTTTGAGCTGTTTGGATCGATTTTATATATTTATTTTAATTTTCCCTTTTGACATCCATGAGATACGGATGAAGGCTCTTTCGGGTGTCCTGGGCTCACGGCTGTGATGGGCGTGGGCCCGAGTGAGACGCCTAACCAATAGGGATGAGGCACTGCGGGTTCAGTCAGCCTTTTTAATTAGACCTTTGACAGCCAGACCCCACCCCTACTGATGAAGTCAATGCTTAACGCTCGATGTATAAGGGGGCGAAGCCTGTCAGTCACATGTCACATCGTCTCTATGTTGAGAACGCGAAACAGCTCGCACTGCTGAAATGCTGCGCTTGTAAGTGGAATTTATTTTCAATAAATGCCTTTCTACCATATCAGGGAGCACTAGATGTATTTTACTCTCCCCTATGTATTTATGCCCGGTGTGGACTACGAGTGATCCGGTGCTTGTCCTAGGATTATCCTTTCAGCTCCAAGTTTTTATCTGCCCATTGACCAATTATCCCTTAAGGGAACTGCTGTATCTGACCCATTGGTGACTCTTGGGTCAGATAGGAAGGTGAGAGGCTTGATTACTTAGCAGTGGCGGATTAAGGAGCATGTTATTTCATCTGATTACCACGGAGGTGTATGAGACTGGAGTTGTCTTTTCATTTATTTTTTGGGATTTTTTTGACACTTGGACTTTTTGCACTGATTCATCTCTAGCATCAGCTCATTTTGATTCACATTAGCCATTACTGTATGTGTTTTCATTAATATTCCTTTGATGGATACACCTTGGGGTGATTTATTTATTTCACATTTGTGTATCACCCATAGTATTTATTTATAGGATTGTTCACTATTTATGTATTAATCTGGCGCAGCACATTTTCTGTGTTATTGATGTTTAATTGTGGAGTGGAAACACATTGAGTGAAAGCTGCCGGAGTCTACCTTTTTTCACTATATTGCACATTGATTTAGTTGCGCTGATAGCTTTTTATTTATATGTCACAGTACATGTTGCCATTCATGGTTCCCTCAATAAACTTTAGCTCCCCAGTGCCGGCAGCACTCATGTAGCCCCAGACCATGACACTCTCATAGGACCACAGGACGTGGTTCCAGTAATCCATTTCCTTAGTCTGCTTGTCTTCAGCAAACTGCTTGCAGGCTTTCTTGTGCATCTTTAGAAGAGGCTTCCTTGTGGGACGACAGCCATGAAGACCAATTTGATGCAGTGTGCAGCGTATGGTCTGAGCACTGACAGGCTGACCTCCCACCCCTTCAACCTCTGCAGCAATGCTGACAGCACTCATACGTCTATTTCTCAAAAACAACCTCTGGATATGACGCTGAGCATGTGCATTCAACTTCTTTGGTCGACCATGGCGAGGCCTGTTCTGAATGGAACCTGCTCTGTTAAACCACTGTATGGTCTTGGCCACCATGCTGCCGCTCAGTTTCAGGGTCTTGCCAGTCTTCTTTTAGCCTAGGCCATCTTTATGTAGAGCAACCATTCTTTTTTTTTTCAGATCCTCAGAGTTCTTGGCCATGAGGTGCCATGTAGAACGTCCACTGACCAGTATGAGAGACTGAGAGCGATAACACCAAATATAACACACCTGGCTCCCCCTTCACACCTGAGACCTTGTAACACTAACGTGTCACATCACACCGAGGAGAAAAAATGGCTAATTGGGCCCAATTTGGACATTTTCACTTAGGGGTGTACTCACTTTTGTTGCGGTTTAGACAATAATGGCTGTGTGTTGAGAAATTTGGAGGGGACAGACAATTCACACTGTTATACAAGCTGTACACTCGCTACTCTTTACACTCTTTACACCGCTCCCAATACAGTGCCACCTCGTTTTTTATTTTAAACATCTGGGACTGCTACATACTATAATACTGATGCCCTGAAATATCTTACTTTGTTTTTTTCTGCCAAAAGTTTTCTGACCTCTAACCTCCACCGATCTCCGGCCCTAGCCCTTATATATGATGGGTTTGCATTCCGTGGCTACGCCCCTGATGATGTCAAATATGACAAAATGCATCGGGAGGAGCTGAGCCACACGACGCTGGTGCTGTGTACCATAGGAGGTTGGCCATCTTTCTGGTTGGAAACAATTCCACATCACATCTTTGCCATGTTTTTCATGCTCTGTTTGTTCTAAGGAAATGTGAGTATCTTGTGTGCAGCTTTACCTATGTTTTAATAAACAATTTTACGGATGTCTGCGCAATGATAGCTTTTTTACTTCTTCCTGGAGCACTTAATGAGGTTTGGGCTGATGTTGCTGATATCTGTGAGATCCACCGACTGAAAAATCTGTCTTATGCTATGTTGAAGGCGCTGTTACCCATTTACATCTGGTAAGAAGCTGTCTATGTGGTTTCTCTTGGTGGTGGATCTACTGGAACTTTGGCACAGAGTCTATTTTGTCTCACGGGAGGAACACTTCTGGAGTACTGTTACTTTGAGTGCTGCTTTTATATGAACATATATATATATATATATATATATATACTATATTGTCAAAAGTATTGGGACACCTGCCTTTACACACACATGACGTTTAATGGCATCCCAGTCTTAGTCTGTAGGGTTTAATATTGAGTTGGCACACTCCCTGCAGCTATAACAGCTTCAACTCTTCTGGGAAGTGCCCCATCGTATGCCAACCTGTACCTGGGGGGGTGGGAACGCTCTGTTTTCTTTGGAGGGGACTCATCTATGTATCTGCCCCACATTTTATCCTGGCACAGATACATAGACGACATCCTGCTCATATGGAGAGTTGGACGGATTCATGAAATGGATTAGCTGAATTAGATGGGTTGAGCTGAATTAGAGCGGAGACTGCGAGCCAGACCTTCTCGTCCAATATCAGTGCCTGACCTCACAACAAATGTGCTTATGGAAGAAATAAGGGAAGAATGGTCAAACATTCCCATAGACACACTCATTTATATATATATATATATATATATATATATATATATATATATATATATATTTTTTTTTTTTTTATTTATCTATAACAACCAATTAAAGGCAATGTTCCTTGTGAATCTCTAATTTGCTGTGTTAACTTTTTTCTTTAAGTTCATTTCTACCAGTTGCTAATTATTTTAGCTAATTAGGTTGTGATTTGATAAGTGCATGAGTTGATAAGTGCATGAGAAGTGAGAGCAAGGTGAAAAGATAAATACCATATCAGAGTGTGTGGGGGGGGGGGAGTTGTTCTGTGAGATGACTGTAACTCTGTCTTGTTCTAACTTATGAAACGTTGCTATTGGGGCAAAAGGAACCAACTGCTTCCTATGCAAGAGGAATGCTGGGCCATTCTGATAGAGTCTCTTATAAAATAACGGCCCCTTTCTCTACCTTAGAAATAAAATGTCTTCTTTCTTTCCCTTCCTCTGGCTGCATAATTTATGACATACTTATACTTGTTTTCTGGTCACATGCAGGTCTGTCCTAAAGCCCATGGACACTAATAATTCAGCTGCAGAATCATACACAATGTTAAGGTTGGAGTGTTAACATTTCAATAAGCTCTGTCCAAATATAATTTAAGTGATCATACATATTTATTTATTTCAGGTAATTCTATAGTGTTGCTAATTTACAGAGCTTCACATAAATGTGTTACATGTTCACATCAGCCCCTGCTCACAAGAAGCTTACAATTTAAGTTCCCTAATTCACAATATTAGGGCCAATTTATCTACCGGTATGTCTTTGGAGTGTGGGAGGAAACCCATGCAGGCACAAGGAGAACAAGCAAACTCCTTGCAGGTAGTGGATGGGATTTGAGCCGACAACCCTAGTGCTGCTAGGCAGACATGCTAACCACTGGCGAAGAGGTATGCTTTGCCTACAACACCAGGCTAGGTCTGTTTTGGATTGAAATATTGGTAATTGGTTGGGAGGAGCCCAGTCCATCTGATCTATGTCTGAGAATGCTCTCCTAGGAGGTATTAGGTCATTTGGTGTATTGTCAGAGTGCTGGGTCTGAGCCAAAGAAAAAGTATGCTTATATTTAAAGTTATGTAGGTAGCCCTTGGCCAACAGGGGCAACCCCGGGGTTTCCCTTGAATAGTTTGAAGTAGGTTAATAAGGCTGAGAGCTCTATTCATGTGGTTAAAGCCCAGTAACTCAGAAGAAAAAGGCAATGTGTTTCAGGGGTCAGAAATGCCCCTTCATTAGGGTTGAAGAACAAAAATGCAATTAAAATTAAAGATATTGATTACATTGTGTATATACAGAAGTTAAAGAAGCACTTCACTTGCACTGCAGGAATGGAGCGTGTGGCAGGTCTGAGCTTTCAGCAGCCTTGCAGCAGAAAAGCACAGTGGGTCACAGAATTGTTACATAGTTACATAGTTACATAGTAGGTGAGGTTGAATAAAGACAATAGTCCATCCAGTTCAACCTGTGTAGGTGTGTGTGACTGTAATCATCTAACATAGCCCTCAATCTCCTGATCCTTGAGATGTAAGTCTAAGAGTCTTTTGAAAGTCACCATACTACCCGCAGAAACCACCTCTTGTGGTAGACAATTCCACAATCTTGTAGCCCTAACAGTAAAGAACCCCCCACGTTGCCTGAGGTTAAAACGCTTCTCCTCTAATCGCATTGTATGTCCTCGAGTCCTCATGCAATTCCTTTGAATTGTAAGGGATTAGCTCGGTGGTAGGCGTATGGGTGACCCCTTTGGGGTGCGTTTTCACAGAGATAACCGATTAGAGGTTGAAAAACAAGACTGATTTATTCATGCAATTTACTTAACACAATTGCAAGCATCAAAACAGCCAAAATAAAATAAAAGACAAAATAAACCCTTGCCTCTGTGGGCGGCTACCTTCTCACAGCTGGAACCTACCTAAGAAGTCTTTCCAACCTACTGTTGGGCCGACACTGCTGATCCTACAGCAGACACTCAAATGTCCATTTGTTTGCTTTTCACACAGCACAAACATTGTCCATTGAACATGTCCCTTTGTTTTCTTTCACACAGCACATGTTCATTTATAACAGGATCCTTTACTCTTCAGATTCTTCACATGGAACACAGTTCATTTAACAGGTCCCTTTACTCTTCACACTCTTCACATGGAACACTTCTCTTCACACTCTTCACATGGAACACTTTGTCTTCTCACCTTTGAGACGTCTTCACTCGTGGTTACCCTCCTTAGCTTCACATCGCTTTAGGGGGTCTTCTCCCATGCTCACCAGCTTGTCGGGAGGCACACATCCGACTGTCCCCCTCTCCCAGCCCACTCGGCGACAGGCGGCAGCAGTCCTTCTCCCATGCCCACACGGCGTCGGGAGGTACACGTATGTCTGTCCTCCTCTTCCCAGCTCACACAGCGACAGGAGGCAGCAATGCATAAACTTTCTTTGGACAAATTATGGAGGCCTTAATTTCCTCATTCCGAACAGCTGAAGGCCTTTCAACCTCCTTACACCTTCCTGCTGCCTTTGGCAGCCGACACCCTATAATAATTAGTAAACTTTTCAAAGCAGGTGGGAATGTGTCTCCTCTCAGTGACTACATTCCCAGATTTACCTGACTTCCTGTCACATACCCCCCCCTCTTGTTTCAACCCTAGGGTTGGGACACATATTTCCAGGCACGCATGTGTCAGGCACTGCTGACTCACTGATAAGCCTCCTATTATCCTCAAGCTTCCGGATGAAACTGTTTTGTCATCTTCATTGACAGATTTCTCATAAATGCCACACAGTTTGTCTCTCATCTCATATACACATTCTTCAACTGCATTTTTGGCATTATTTTGCTCCTTCTCGTTTCTGTCATCTTCATTGACAGCTTTCTCATAAATGTCAGACAGCTTGTCCCTCATAACCGTCTGTCCAATCCCCCATGGAGGACCGTGATCCATAGGCAACTCAATTGGGCTAGTCTTAATGTCTTCAACATTCTTAAGACGCCTCTCTCTGCAATCCATAAATGTTTTCCACAAAACTTTGAGAACCTTTGCTTCACTAAGCTTTGTTCCAAGTAGGGACTCTTGACATCCCTCTGTGACTTGAGTTGCCTCTCCATACAGCTGTACACAATCATTGACTTTTTGTTGTAAAAGGGAATGATCTTCCTTCTTGAGCTTTGCTTGCTCTAAGATGCTGTGCAGAGGATTTTCCAATTGAGACAACAGGCTGTCACACATTTCTTCAAAGTGACCCCTGTTCCTTTTCCCAGAGATATCAATATCATTCAAACATTTCATATTCATAGGCAGATCTGAAGCATTTGCACTCATCAACTTCTTAAACTTTTCGCCCTCCTGAGCGAGTCGCAGTAAAGGCCTACTATTTGATTTGATATTCAGTTTATATTTCTTGACAAACTCTTCACAGAAGTAGCCAACCAGAACATCATCAACTTTCCTTCCACCAACATAGGGGTTAAAGGCAACAACACAGTTGAACCCAGCGATCTGGGTGGTATCCATTATAGACCTCCTCTCTGCATCAGTGAAGAAGCATGGAACTGCAACACATTCTTTTACAGGTTTCTTCAATGCACTTTCTGCTGAACTATTTGACCGCTCAAGGTCACCTAGTTCCTTTTCTCTATCTGAATTCCACATGGAATGTATCTCAAGATCACGATCAAACTTCTGCCACCCGTCTTTCACCAGTTCCATTTTGGAAACACTCCCTGAAAGGCACTTATTCATTTGCTTCACGTTTTCACCAACAGCCTTAGTTTTCTCCACTAGGTGGCGTTTGCTTTTTTCTCCCAGATTTATATCACTTGCTTTAGTTTTCTCCGCTTTAGTTTTCTCCACTAGGTTTTCAGCCTGAACTGAGAAATCATCACATTTCTTACACAACTCTTTTGTTTGCTGAAGCTCTAATGATACATTTTCCAATGCTTGAAGTTTTTGAAGGAACGGTTTATTCCAAAGGGGTGATTCAAGCCACGTGTCATCACATTTCTGAGGCTCACTCAGGACAGACCCCAAAACACTGATCCTTTTAAAAACTGCATCAGGCACACTATCCCCTCTTTGGGACAGATCCTCTGTTGCCGGGAATTCCTCTTCCAGTTCCTGCAACGGAATATTCATCTCTTCTACTTGCTGTTCTAAGGCTCGCTTAGACTTTTCTAGCTCCTGAACGCTTTTCACAACATCATCCTTGGAGCTGACCAATTCTTCCATTTCTGTACGCAGCTGTTTGTTAACACTTTCTAGTTCAGCCTTACACTCTAGAGCTTCCTCCAAAGAGCGAGCCAAGAACAGGGCTTTGCTCTCGTTATCACGCACCTCCGTTTCTGCACGTGCGCGTTCTTCTGCATATTTTGCAGACACAGTCTTCTCTTCACCAAGCATCTGATCAAACTTCTTTTTCACATCTTCAACACACTGTAATGAACCAACGCTTTCTTCCATGCGTTTTTTCATATCCGCTATCTGAGCTTGCAATGTTGCGACTTGCTCTGATAGGTTTTTCTTTGCTTCCGCCTCCTCTTTTAATTGTTCCAGGAAGCCATTTTTCTCATCTTCCATTTGTTTGAGCTTTGTGCTAAAACTCAGCCTTTGACACCTCTCTTCCTGTAAGAGTTCCTGCGTGTCTTGCAGCTGCGATTCCAAGATAGAAAAATCTTCCGCAATTTCTCTAGATTTGCTGTCTGCTTGAGAAAGCCGATTTGTGACACTGTCCAACTCAACCTGCAATCGGTTTGCCTTCTCTGACAGCTTAGCACACAATCGGTCACCTTCTGACACCTTGACTTGCGATTCCAGAAGCCGTGCCTCTACTTTTTCCCTCTTATGTTCACAATCTCCTTTTCCCTGCATAAGAGCCTTCACCTCATTGGCTAGTTTCTGGGAATGAGAACTGCTGCTGGAAACGTTGGGCTTCACCTTTCCAACTTTCACAGTCTGCACGTAATTCATCTACCACATTGCTCAAAGTGGTGAGCTCATACACAGTACTCAGTAATTTAGCCTCTCTTTCACTTTTCTCGTTGTCGCTGAGAGACAATGTCGTTTTCAGAGCGACATTCTGTTCCTGCGACTCCTGCAGGTCTATTTTTGTAACTTCCAAACACTGAAGACTTTTTTCCAGCTGATTACGCAACTCCAACATTTCACACATACTTTGCTTCTGCAAAGTCTGAATTTCAATTTCCTTTTCCATGAGGATGGTATCTTTCTCCTTTATAGTGTCTTGACATTTTTGCAACTCGACCAAAAGAAGAGCAGTGGATTCTTCCCACTGTAACACATGAGACGTGAGTAGTTCATTCATTTCCTGCAAGTTTCTATGCTCCATTTTAAGCAATTCCAAGGCTTGTTCCTTTTCTTCCATTTTCCGTTGCAAGGCATCCAACTCAGCCCTGCACACATACTCGGTTTCTTCCAAACCGATGGCCTCCATTGGCTGCTGGCGTCTCTGTTTCCAGCCTGCCATGCTCTCTTGATGAGCCTTTTGTTGAGCTGCAAAGCTCCGTTGTTTCAGCATCTCCCCCATTTTGGGTTTACTTTTCATCTGAGCACACTGCGTCTCCATAGCAGTTTCATCAGTGTTGCTAGGGACAACAACCTTCCTCTTTAGTAGACTCTCTTTAGGCATGGATGGGGCTGGTTCAGACGGTAACATCCCCTCCATCCATAGAATCCGGTCTCTCATTTCATCTATCTTTGCATTTTTCAGGCGTTTGGATCGCCCCATCTTCAATAACTCCACAAATTTTTCACAGTCCAGCAAAAAATTTTCAGACCACTGTCTCTTTAACACATGTAGTTTTTCTCTCTCTTGCAAGATCTCTTTTCCTGCACACACAGTTTGTGCAGTCACTTGCACCAGACACAACAAAGTTCATCAAATAATTTTGAGACCGCTGTCTCTTTAAAACACTTTTTATTTTTTTCTGTCAGGATCTTCTCTCCTGCACACATAGATTGTGCAATCTCATGCACCAGATAAAGTTCATCAAACATTTGCACTTCCTTGCAGGGATCTCTGTTTATGCCCACTGCATACCTCCACCATATGTAAGGGATTAGCTCGGTGGTAGGCGTATGGGTGACCCCTTTGGGGTGCGTTTTCACAGAGATAACCGATTAGAGGTTGAAAAACAAGACTGATTTATTCATGCAATTTACTTAACACAATTGCAAGCATCAAAACAGCCAAAATAAAATAAAAGACAAAATAAATCCTTGCCTCTGTGGGCGGCTACCTTCTCACAGCTGGAACCTACCTAAGAAGTCTTTCCAACCTACTGTTGGGCCGACACTGCTGATCCTACAGCAGACACTCAAATGTCCATTTGTTTGCTTTTCACACAGCACAAACATTGTCCATTGAACATGTCCCTTTGTTTTCTTTCACACAGCACATGTTCATTTATAACAGGATCCTTTACTCTTCAGATTCTTCACATGGAACACAGTTCATTTAACAGGTCCCTTTACTCTTCACACTCTTCACATGGAACACTTCTCTTCACACTCTTCACATGGAACACTTTGTCTTCTCACCTTTGAGACGTCTTCACTCGTGGTTACCCTCCTTAGCTTCACATCGCTTTAGGGGGTCTTCTCCCATGCTCACCAGCTTGTCGGGAGGCACACATCCGACTGTCCCCCTCTCCCAGCCCACACGGCGACAGGCGGCAGCAGTCCTTCTCCCATGCCCACACGGCGTCGGGAGGTACACGTATGTCTGTCCTCCTCTTCCCAGCTCACACAGCGACAGGAGGCAGCAATGCATAAACTTTCTTTGGACAAATTATGGAGGCCTTAATTTCCTCATTCCGAACAGCTGAAGGCCTTTCAACCTCCTTACACCTTCCTGCTGCCTTTGGCAGCCGACACCCTATAATAATTAGTGAACTTTTCAAAGCAGGTGGGAATGTGTCTCCTCTCAGTGACTACATTCCCAGATTTACCTGACTTCCTGTCACAGAATGAACAGCTTTTCTTCTAAGCTGAGATCCCCATTAAGATATTTATAAATTGCTATCATGTCCCCTCTCAGACGTCTTTTCTCCAGGGAAAATAAATCGAGCGATTGCAGCCGCTCTTCATAGGTAAGGTCCTCCAACCCCCTAATCAGTTTAGTTGCCCTTCTCTGGACTTTCTCCAGCTCCAACACATCCCTCCTGAGGACTGGCGACCAGAACTGGACAGAATACTCCAGATGCGGTCGGACCAGAGTTTTATAAAGTGGAAGGATTATAGTCTTATCTCTGGAATACATCCCTTTCTTTATGCATGCTAATATTCTGTTGGCTTTGGAAGCTGCCGCTTGGCATTGCATGCTGTTGCCTAATCTATCATCAACTAAGACTCCCAGATCTTTCTCCATTTTTGATTCCCCCAAGGGTTCCCCTCCTAACGTGTATTGTGTTTTTATGTTTTTGGTCCCCAAGTGCAAAACCTTACACTTCTCCACATTAAACCTCATTTGCCATGTCGTTGCCCACTCCGTAATTTTGTCCAGGTCATTCTGTAGGATATCTGCTTCATGCTGTGCAGTTATTGCCCTGGCCAATTTTGTGTCATCTGCAAAAACTGATAACGAACTACTGATCCCTTTCTCAATGCTGTTTATGAATAAATTGAACAAGGTTGGTCCCAGGACTGAGCCATGGGGCACCCCGCTTACTACCTCAGACCAGTCTGAGTATGCGCTGTTTATTACTACCCTTTGGACACGGCCTTTTAGCCAATTCCGTATCCAAGAGCAAACCCTGCTGTCGATACCTGCAGACCTTATTTTATAAATTAAGCGCTTGTGGGGAACTGTATCAAACGCCTTAGCGAAATCCAAGTACACCACATCCACTGGTCTCCCCCTATCTAGCTCACAGCTCACTTCCTCGTAGAATGCTAAGAGATTGGTTTGACAAGAACGCCCATTTGTAAACCCGTGCTGGTTACTACTGATGATGTTGTTGTCTTTAGCATACTCTACGATATAGTCCCTTATCATCCCCTCCAAAAGTTTACATATTATTGATGTCAGACTGACAGGCCTATAATTTCCCGGGATATGTCTCTGGCCCTTTTTGAATATCGGAATCACGTTAGCCTTCCTCCAATCCCCTGGTACATCTCCTGTCCTAATACTGTCAGCAAAGATCAGGAACAGTGGTCTAGATATAACCATACTGAGTTCCTTGAGCACTCTCGGATGTACGCCATCCGGGCCTGGTGATTTGTTTGTGTTAAGTTTATCCAGTCTTTCCCTGATTTCCCCCTCTGTTAGCCATAGTGGCAAGTCCTGTGTATTACTACTAACCATACAGTCATGGTCAGTGTACCCTTCCTTTTCCTGCGTAAAGACTGACGAGAAAAAAGAATTCAGCACGGTTGCTTTTTCAGTGTCCTCTGTAACCATCCTCCCATCATCGTTAATTATGTGTGCAATATGCTCTGCCCTAGTTTTTTTGCTGTTGATATATTTAAAGAATTTCTTTGGGTTTTTTTTACTATCCTCCGCTATTTGTCTCTCAAAGTTGATTTTAGCCATCTTGATTTCGTGTTTACACTTCTTATTTTCCTCCTTGTATTGCTGGAAGGCCGATACTGTGCCCTCTGATTTATATTTCTTGAAGGCCAATTTTTTTCCCCTAATAAGTTTTTTAACGCTACGGTTTAGCCAGCCGGGTTTGGCTTTGTCTCTTCTAAATTTATTCCCCATAGGAATGCACTGCAAGATGCCTTTGCTTAATATTGTTCTAAAGCATTCCCATTTTTCCTCTGTGGTCAGTGATCCCAGGGTTTGGTCCCAGTTTACCCTTTCCATCAATGAGTACAATTTTGGAAAGTCTGCCCTTCTGAAGTTTAGGGTTCTTATGTTCCCCACTTGCCTTTTTATATTGTTATTTATACTAAATGTGATCATCCTGTGATCGCTAGAGCCCAGGTTGTCCTGGACTCCTACCTCCGAGATTATGTCTGGGTCATTAGTGATCAATAGATCCAGGATAGCATTCTCTCTAGTAGTAGTAGTAGTAGTAGTAGTTGTGATGGCAGACAGTCTGGCAGACACTCGAACAAGTCGGGAAGCCAGGATCGAACACTGGAGCGTAGTCACTGGATAGCCAGGGTCATAACAGTGGGCCAGCGAGGTACCAAATCAGGAGCAGAGCCAAAGTCAGGAACGAGCCGTGTCAGGAATAACATTAAGACTAGCAGGATCCGAGATCAAGTCAGGAGTGAGCCGAGTCAGCAACCGAGGAAACACAATAGAAGTACACAGGACACAGGGAACAGTTGAAGACCAGTCAGCATTAGAGCACAGGCAGAGGCATCCTTAAATAGTCAGTCTGGTGTCAACATACATCGTGCGTTCCTGATAGCCCTTCTGCAAAAATTAGTGCGCATGCGCATTTCTGTTAGCCAGACATTTCACAGCAATTCCCTGACAGTGTGATTAGCTCACCAATTTTCCCAGAAGTCTACACTAAGATACAAATCAGATTTCAGGCATCACCTGCAACAAAAAATTCATTTTTGGTGAGATACTTCCAATAGGAATACATCTAAAGGAATGCAGGCCCAGCAGCTTTCCACATTAGAGCCCTGCAGGTGCAGTAGCTGATTGATAATTATGAAACCACTCCCATTAGACTCACTCACTCCCATTAGACAGCACCGGGCACAGAGAAACAAACTGATTTCTTCAGAATAACAGAAGGTAGGAATCTGCAACAAAATTTGTTAAATTCCCTGCAATGTACATAGATTGCCCGGGGGAAATGCTTTTTTCTCAACAAAAGTGGAGTTTTTATTTAAAAGAGAAGTATCGGTTTAGAGAAAAAAACCCCAAAAAAAACAATTATACTTATAACCAGATGAGTGGCACTCTCATCCCTTTAAACCTTCCTAGGAGGTATTAGGGAAATTCTACAGCCAGATAAAATTCACTGACCCACTTCCAAGTGGCCACATCTTGCATAGATTATTTAATGTTTTGAGATACCTTTACACTGAAAACCAGAACACTTCCTATTCAACTACAGCATAGACGGTTCAGTGAGATTAAGAAGAAGAATTCATTATTTTTATGACGAACACATTTCCTGATTTTTATTAGCAAGCTGCTTGACTATTGTGGTGCAGTGGTCATGGTGGATTTATGACACATTTTTTTAAATTCAAATCCAATCTGTCTATGCAAGCTACGGCTCTCAGGAAAAGGATTCTAAAATTGAAACCGCTTCTATTTTTAAGGGGTCCAAAGCCTTTTTCTTACGCAACAATACAAAAAACACTACACACACAATAAAGAAATTACAATAAGAACAAAGAGACACAAAACATAACAAGAAAGGCTTGTGATGGCAATATTATACAATATATATATATATATGACTATATATACATTTAAAAAAAACGGAGAAGGGAAAAAACACCTGCCCCAGCATGTTGAGCAAAAAATAGTACTCTCATGGTATAACATAAGACTTATATGTAAATATACCCTACTACAAGTATAACACCCTCCTAGCATAGGATGCTAAGTACATTTAGTTTTTGGCTTCTGTAATCAAGGGAGCAGTGGTTGTTTGTCCTGGTCTGTTCAGGATTTCACAAGTTGGGAATTTGACTGGTTCCCCCTGCCACTGGAATAAGCTTCCAGAGTTTGAGGAGGGAGATGCCAATGACAAACCTGAAAATGTATCATGCTCCAGTCAATCCTTGCAGAGGAGTGTCCTGAAGGGGGCTAAGAAAGGTGATAAATAGTCTGAAGGCACTAGAGAGCTGGGTTCCTTTCTAGCCAATCTACGATCCTCAGTGGTGTCAGGGCTGAGGGCCTGGATGGATCTGCTTAGAAGCTGATTGCTGGATTTCACCACAAAGGATCTGGTCTGGAGAAGGACTATTTCACCCACAGGACCATCCATGTGACTGTGCAGTGGTCTCATAATTGCATTGGCTACCAGATGTTGTGCATAGGCCCAAAGTTACCAGATCCCAAAGAAACTTGCCTCATGGTCTTTAGCTTGTTCAGAAAGTTACCTCATTGTCTTCAGCTGTGGGGGGTTAGACTGTCCAGCATTCATGTTTACTCACAGAGAAGATTGTCTTCTACTGTAATTGCTATGTGCTAATTGTTTTTGAAGTGTCCCATGTCCTAGCTCATCTGTTAAAGTTTCTTCAAGCAAAATCTTAACCACTTCAATACAGTGCACTTTTACCCCCTTCCTGTCATGCTACACTGCACCCAAATGAAGTTTTTATTATTTTTTTCACACAAATAGAGCTTTCTTTTGGTGGTATGTAATCACTGCTGGGTTTTTTTGTTTCTTACTAAAAAAAGAAAAAAGGCAGAAAATTTAGAAAAAATTTTCTTTTTCTTATTTTCTGTCAGTAAATTTTTAAAATAAGTAATTTTTCTCCTTTACTGATGTGCACTGATGAGGCGGCACTGATGGGCACTGATAGGCTGCACTGATGGGCATTGATGAGGTGGCACTGATAAGGAGGTACTAATATGCCGCACTGATGGGCACTGATAGGCGGCACTGATGATCACTGATATGTGGCACTGATGGGCACTGAAAGGTGGCACTGATGGGCACTGAGAGGTGGCACTGATAGGCGGCACTGATGGGCACTTACGGGCGGCACTGGTGGACACTGATGGGCAGCACAGATGAGCAGGCACTGACTGGCAACACTATGGGCATTGATTATGGGCACTGTGGGCACTTATGGTGGGCACTGATGGTGGGCACTATGGGCACTGATGGTGGGCACTGTGGGCACTGATTGTGGGCACTTTTTAAGCTTTTATGTTATCAGGGCACTGATGATCAGTGCCCTGATTACCTTTTCTGTGTTTCCCTTTGATTGGGAGCTGCTGATCGCCTCTCCTCGCCACACACTCTGACTGTGTGAGGCGAGCAGAGCCGATAAACGGCACTTCCTCATTTACATGTGGCCGGCTGTGATTGGACACAGCCGATCACATGGGTAAAGAGCCAAGTTATTGGCTCTCTACCAAGATCGGCCACGATCACCGCTCTGGGTGCCCCCGCGGGCACGCGAGAGAGGTTGTTCTGGGGGTGCCATCATATGACAGCATCCCAGAACAATAGCCGCACTGCTCCACCGTCAATTGATGGTGGGCGGACGGGATGTAGTTAAAAAGACATTCCTAGACTGTGTTATTGGAGCCAGTGTGAATGGACTGGTGCCTACAGAGATGAGCAGCCTCTGTACTTTTAGGGAAAAACTAGATGTTACCAGCAGTCCATTTGGGGGTAACGCTACACAAGGTCACTCAATGTATAATTATATAGTAATATTACTAAAGTAGCCTATTTCAGATAAATTCTATTGCGACAACCTAAGGTGCATTTAACCATGCAAGCCAATTTTTTCAAATTTATTAGAACATACTCTTTTTTGAAACATTAATTCACCCCATGGAGGGAAGTATTTTCCACCTTAATTCATATACTGTGGGGAAAGCTGGCGAATTACAAATTCAGGACCAAAAATGAAAGTGCTGTACCAAATGTTAGGTTCGTTTATATATTTCCAATAAAAATTGGAGTACAGGTACATTTTTTAGTTTTATTTGAGAAAAAAAAAACTGTTAAAAAGTTAAAACTTCTTCAGTTTGTCTTATATTTTTGACATACTATTCCCTTCTTTTTGAGTATTTATCTCACTGTACGTTGTATTTGTACGCATGACCCTTCTGTAGAAACTAGAGTCATTATAGAAAGTCACCACTACAAGCTCTCTTTAGTAGGTTCTAAAGAGAATTTTTTTCATAATCTCTTCATAAAACTAATACTATTTTTCTGTTTCAATAGTTTTATTCGGTTTTAAGAAGTGGTTAACATGCAAAAGTTACCCACACAAGGGCTAGCATTGAGGTTGAAACAGAAATTAGCTCACAAGAAGGGCAAAAATAAGGTGACACATAAACATAAAAAATGAGAGCTAACACAACAGCAGTAAATAGAAGTGTTCATGAAACCATAAGGACCAAGGGTTCCTAGAGAGGCTCCCCACAACTACTGGGCATCCCTTGGGCCCATCAAAATCCAAAAGGTGGTGCAATGTACAGCCTAGACTGAACTGAAAAGGATAAAAGGAGTGGAAATCAGAAGAATGTTATGCGGACCACTTCCTTTGCAGACGTTAAAACTAATACTTTTTGAAGTCATTGGTGAGTTGCCAGGAGGCAACTTGTATAATAGGGAATGTTTGCATTCTGGTGCCCTGATTACTCATAAGATGATTAGGTGTTATGACTGTTAAGGCCCGTACACACGATCAGAAAGTGGTACGAAAAATACCACTTTCAAAGCAATCGTACAAAAATATGAATGTTAGTACAGAGCTTTTCGAGAGCTGATCACCACAGCTTATCCAATATTATCCAATCGAAAAATGTTCTCATATGATAAAAGATCATACGTTTTTCTTTTAATCTGTACATTTATCGCTCAAAATTACAATACAAATACACTACAACACATTACATCACTTCAAAATCTTCATTCTGTTGTACAGAATTTTCATCATTTTAGTAAACTCTTCATTTTCCATATGAGACTAGCATGCAAAAAAACCCCCCAAAAAATTAGTCAGAAAATCTCATCGTGTGTACCAGGCATTAGTGTACAAATTATACTTGTGATGAAGAATGAAGGAGAATCTTTTCTGCAGTGATTCAATGATTGCTGAAATCAAGCACATTTTTAAAATAAATGACAGTATATATTTCTGGTGTCAGTTTTCGTGAACTTAGCATTTTGTTTTACAACTCTCTTTACCATCACTAATTCTAGAAATATTAATAGTAAGCATTTTACATACAAGTACATCATCAAATATGATTAAAATAAAGCTAAAGTTTATACAGAGCTAAAACTTGGATAGAGTAGGGGAGGGTTAAAACCACTGTCAAGACTTTTAATATGTTTTGCCAGCTGAGTCTCATTTGGAAGATTTCCCTTCACATCCTCTCCTGCAGACTCAACAAGAAGTGAAAAGATATCTTTTCAAAATGAGAAAAATATCCCCTTCTATATAGGTATCACAGGATCAATTCTCTATTCCTGTGTCAATCAGAGATATTAGTAATTAGGACAATTAGCGAAAGTGTACTTCCCTAGCAGGCACACAGACAGCAATTAAAACCTGACAGTGGTTATAACTCCTCATTCTTTTGAAACAATCTAAAAAAAATGTTTGCCTTTACTTGTAATTAAAGAGGAGCTCCATTCTCCCCCCAAAAATACTGTAGCTGCTGACCTTTTTTTTAAAGACATTTACCTGTCCAAGAAATCAGCATTGTCAATCAGCTTCAATTGGCTTCGGGTTTAGGTGCCAGCATCTTGACTAAGGGAAATTGGCAGTGAAGCCTTGCAGCTTAACAGCCAGTTTCCACGTGTGCATGCGCGAGCCACGCTGTGCTTTGTGAAAGGTCCTGCAGTCTTCTGGAACCTGTGAGGTGTCCCAGAAGGCTGCTGGCAAAGGAGGGGGACAAACATCCGCTCAGATCGCCACTGCGATCTGACTGGAAGTGGAAGTGGGTACCTGTCAAAACAGGGTACTGACACCCCTAAAAAGTTCAAAATGTGGCAGGAAGGGGGGGGGGCAGGATGTAAATAAGGGGAACTGCCCATTTTGGGTGAAGCTTCTCTTTAAGTGAAGATGTTGCCATCATCACCTCCTCCACCTTTCATTTTGCACAGCCTTTGTAGTAAACCTGAAAAGTCATGGTCAGTCTGTCAACTCCAAGACACTGCTCCAAGACCCCTCTTGAAGCTGAGTGTATCAGCTGCTGGTGGTGGCCCTGCACTACAGTCACAAAAAAAATGTAAGAATGCGTACAGATTTCATTATTTTCCTTTAATGAATTTTAACCAACAAAAATATCCACATGTCCAGTCTGTAATGAAGCTGTTGTTTTCCTAAAAACTGTCCATCTACCAATGCCAGCAGAATTTGGAGTAAGCTACCACTAAGGGATGTAATTAATATTCTTACAAAGATACACCACAGACTGGAGGCATGACTTCTTGAATATTTCCATTGCATTTAAAACTTGTATCATGAAAAAGTACGGATACATTTTTAAATTATGAATCACGAAAGTCTGTGTCACTACACAAAGATTTGAGGTTAAATCTATTGGACTTTTTTAGGCCCTTGACTGCTCAGGTATCCAGATAAATTGTATCTTCCAGTACACAAAGTGTTCACCTTATGGTTTTAGTATGCTTGAAAAAACATGACTTCCTTGCTTGTTGTTCAATTTTCTGTACAGTTATTCTGATAAACCAGAATAGCTTCTTTTAGGAATGTCCAGTCACATTAGGTAGAATAAGTGAGCTCCTTTGGGAGAAAATAAGCAGCAGCTATTTTCAGATGTTCCATTTGGATGAAATTGTCTGCCCTTTAAATGACACAACATAAACGGACTGTGTAGGGGTATCTGATTTCCTCATCTATGTCACAGGAAGTGTTATGGAAATGTTTTGATGTGCATTTGAAAATTTAGTTTAATGTACAATTCATTTGAGGACTATTTTCAGTAGAGAGCAAAGAAAAAAAAATAGAACTTTGTGTATTTGTTCAAGAAAACTTTAGTTAAAAAAAAAAACTCATATAAAAGTCTAGTGAAGCAATTTCTTCATGTATTTGGGTTATTTTCACTGTTGAATTGTCCTTGGAATAGCTTTATCATCAGAGTAGTGTATGGAATTGTGTGTGGAATTGTATACTTGAAAGTCTGTATACCCAGGGGGTTAATTGCTAAGAAACTATTGTCCTTATTAACCGCTTGCCAATCAGCCGCCGTAGTTTTCTGCAGCAGGTCGGCTCTGTCCCGCAAAATGACATACTTGTACTTCACTTCGTGAGATAGCTAGTGGAGGCGCTCGCATGTGCCGGTTGGCCACAGGGGGACCCAACCAGCGGGTCAGGCAAACCCAATGTCCACCGGGCACCCGCAATCGCTCCCCATGGAAACAGAACGGCAGTCTGCCGTGTTTACATCAGCAGACCGCTGTTCTGTCAGTGATGAAAGAAATCCTGTGTCCCTCCTATTTAGGAACACAGGTCTCCGTGTTCATCCAGTGAGCCCATCCCTCCCACAGTTAGAAAGCACCCTCTAGGGACACATTTAACCCTTTGATTGCCCCTTGTGTTAACCCCTTCCCTGCCAGTGTCATTAGTACAGTAACAGTGCATATTTTTAGCACTGATTACTGTAGTAATTTCACTGGTCCCCCCAAAAGTGTCAAACATGTCAGTTTGGTGTCCGATCTGTGTGCCGCAATGTCGCAGTCCTGCTAAAAATTGCTGATCACCGCCATTACTAGTAAAAAATAAACAAAAATGACATAAATCTTTCCCCTAGTTTGTAGACGCAATAACTTTTGCGCAAAACCATCAATATACACTTATTAGGATTTTTTTTACCAAAAATATGTAGCAGAATACATATTGTCCTAAAATGATGAAAAAATTTGATTTTTAAATTTTTTTTATTGGGAATGTTTTATAGCAGAAAGTAAAAAATATGTCTTTTTTTTTCCTTTGTTTTTTTTTTTTAGAATTGTCGCTCTTCTTTTATTTTTTATTTTTGTTTATAGCGCAAAAAATAAAAATTACAGCGGTGATCAAATACCACCAAAAGAAAGCCCTAAAAAAGGACATCAATTTTATCTGGGTACAGCATCGTACGACCCCGCAATTGTCAGTTAAAGAAACGCTGAGCCGTATCACAAAAAATGGCCTGATCATTAAGGGGGTAAAACATTCCGGTCCTTAAGTGGTTAAAATGAGTTGCTACATTTATCAGATGGGTTGCTGCACTTATCTTTTTATTCTCTCTTTCTATTCTTACTCTTTTTTCTAAATTCCTTTTATTACCTTTTCTCAGAGTTTACTGTATATACAGATTCACAGGTGATTAATTCAAAACTCTAAGTGGTAATAGCAATATCACACGAGTATCCCTATGACAATCCTGTAAAGACAGTAATTCTCATCCCCTCTCAGTTTGGACTACTCTTATACAGCAAAGTGTATACTTCACTGGTTATGTGATAAAGAAGAACCACCTTGAATGATATGCTTATATCAAAGGCAGTAATTCAACAGATAAGGCCATAAGAACTTGATGGTGGTGCTCCAGGTTGAGGTATAGCGCCCCATTGGCAATCAGAATAGTGGGGGTCGCAGCATAAGAAAAATTTATTCAGTGAGCAATGAACATTTTAGCGTAAGACCACAGCTTGCCTTAGCTGATCCTAGTATGGATGTGTACATGTGAAAGCCTCCGTCAATGCTGCTCCTCAGGCCATGCCCCCTGACATGTTTTGTCCCACTGGGGCTATGATTTCACATGTACATCCATAATAGGATCGGATAATGGGAGTGGCGTTTTCAAGCTAAAGTAATTCAACAGATGTTTTTTTTTTTCTTTTGTTACTGAAACACCTGCAAACTCTTTGCCAAATGACTGAGAGTTGATTTGTGATTTTTATTTCTTTATCAATTGTACTAATTGCACTTTTATGTATTTCTTTTAAAAATACCAATAAAATTATAGGAAATGAAAATGCAGGATTTATGGAACTGAGACTTATTCCCACCCTGGCAATAAAAGGAATGTGGGAAATTAGAAGTAATCAACTACAGGTGAGCCGGAAGGAAGAACTTGAACCTCTCCAGCCACTGTCCTGCAATAAAGAATAAACCTTTAGAAGACCATGAAGAGCCTCACAGCTTCCAAGCTGCACAAACCTGTCCATCCACTTTGGGCATACTTGATGCTGGTCACTGGAGCTGGTTCCTCCTCTGTTCACATTATTCAAAAGATGGAGGCCACACACCAATTATATAATTTTATCCAAAAGTCTTTATTCAAGCAAGGCAGTGCACATCAGAGTCTCCTCCTTGGAGACCCACCCATCTATTGCGTGTCACCCAATTAATCTTAGTCGCAAAAATAGGGTAGTTTAAGGGTGAATGTTTAAAGCCCCCACTATGAGATAAATCTATTTTTGGCATGATGTTAGGCAACTATAGAACTATAAATAATAACATCTCCATTTATTTTTTTAGTAGCACCATTCTCTTGGTTATCTTCCTCCAAAGTTCTTCCTATTTCAAAAACAAACCTGGAATAATTTCCTGTATAGGGGACTGGACAGTCATACCTTTTTTTTCCTTTGTAGGGTGACTGGTTCCTTTACCGCCCCCTATGAAAGTTGGAGTTCTCTCTGTTAGATTGCTGACTTTATCACATCAGCGTGAAGGAACAGTGGATGGAGCTTTTGTAATTTACATGCTATGACGCTCTACACAAAGCATGCTCTGAAACCATGGAATTTTTTTATTTTCAGGCTAATATGGTCTAATTCTTTGTCTTTAAAATGCTGCTTCAAAGTCCCCCATGCTGTTCTCGGTATTTATTCTCCTCTCTTCTCCCGGCCAGCAAATCACTTCCAGCTGCTAGTTTGGCCGACCACTGCCTAGCTCTATCCACTGCCGATTTTCTCTGCCTCACTGTATTAGCACACTCACAGCTACACCTTTTCCACTGTGGAACATACTAGTGCTGTATACTACCTAGGAAATAGAAGCTGCAAAATACTGTTGTGCAAAACATAATTTATGTTCTCTGGATGTCCTGCTTCATCTGCCCCAGTCTGGATATGATTATTCCACTGAAACTGCCCACAGACCTGCCCAACCAGAAAACTAAAACCCCAATGCATGCTGGAATGTGTAGTTTCCTAGTACTCAGGGGGGAGGAATGAATCCTTGATTTTTTCATTTGTGTTGAAAGAATGGCATACAAATGTCTTTACATTTTGTACTTTACAGTACTTTTATACTTTGTTCCTTTTTGACCTTCTATGTTTCCCAGCTGCTATTTAACAAAGCACATTTATTTGATGCTCATACAGTTTGGTCACTAAACTAGGCATACATATACAGAAATTCTTTACAGTAACTCTCAATGCCAGTCTGAGACCGGTACATGGGGGGAAGGGGAGGCAAGAGGGACTGCAGACAGGGATAGGGGTCTCTCTGTCACCCCCTCCTCTCTCTGTCACCCCCTCTCCCTGACACCCCCTCTCACTCTCTCTCTTTCTCCCCCTCTATCTCTGTCACCTCCTCTCTCTCTTTCACCCTCCTCTCTCCCTGTCATCCCCTCTCTCTCTGTCACCCCCCTCTCTCTCTCTGTCACCCCTACTCTCTCTCTCTCTCTGTCACCCCCCTCTCTCTCTGTCACCCCTACTCTCTCTCTCTCTGTCACCCCTACGCTCTCTCTCTCTGTCATATAAGGGGTGTATGAGGAATTCATGGAGTATGCTTGGAGTATAGGGGGGAGTATGAGGAATGCATGGAGTGTGCTGCGAGTAAAGGATGTGTATGGGGAATGCATGGAGTATGCTGTGAGTAAAGGATGTGTATGAGGAATTCATGGAGTGTGCAGTGAGTATAAGGGGTGTATGGGAAATGCATGGATTGTGCTGTGAGTATAGGGTGCAGAATAGTCTAGCACCGGCCCTGCTCACCTTATACTTTCGCAGGGCATAGAGGGTGGAGCCAAAGGGGTGGCAAAATTTGGTTTCGCCTAGGGTGTCAAAAATCCTTGCACCAGCCCTGGCTTTGTGCATCTATTGAGACAAACACTTAGCTCGGCCCCACCCCCCACTCTGCTGAGAGGTTTTGACTGACAACAGCAGGAGCCAATGGCTCCAGATTCTGTCAGCCAAACCTGCGAGAGATAAGAGCTGCTGTAGATGGGCACAGCACTGAATTGAGATTGGGCTCAAGTAAGTATTTAAGAGGGAAACTGAGCGGAGCTACTACTGAAGGTTTTTTTTTTTTTTTACCTTAAAGTGATATTAAAGGTATCATTTTAATTTTTTTAACAATAACAAACATGTCATACTTACCTGCTCTGTGCAATGGTATTGCACACAGCAGCCTTGATCCTCCTCTTCTCAGGTCCTCCTCGGGCACTCTGGGCTCCTCCCCCTTGCCGAGTGTCCTCATAGCAAGCCGCTTGCTATGAGGCATTTGTAAGTGCTCACTCCTGAACCCCGCTCTGTGTGTCCATAAGCCAATGGCTCCAATTGCTGTGTCTCAGCTAATGAGAAGGCAGAGAGCTGGGTGAGCAGTGGCTCTTGTGCACATTGCTGGATCAAGATTGGGCTCAGGCAATAGTTGCCTGAGCCCAATCTTGATCCAGCAATGTGCACAAGAGCCACTGCTCACCCAGCTCTCTGCCTTCTCATTAGCTGAGGGGGGAAGCTGCGGGTAGAAGAATTTTTACCTTCATGAATAGAATGCATAAAGGTGTAAAAACCTTCTGGCTTTAGAACCACTTTAATGCAGAGAATGCATTAGGGTAAAGAAACCTTTTACCTCTAAAACTTCTTTAAATATTTTTACACAAGTAAAGTCATACATCAAGGCTTAGATATAAGAAAAGGCAACAAAAGGCCAAACACCTAGAATTTCTGAAATTTAGAAGGTTGGCTGATTATCTTTTTTCTAATTGCTTTCTTATGTAAATCATTTATAGGTAAAAATATTAAGAAGTGACATTCCTACCAACTGTGTGAGCTGGGGAAACTGACTTTTAGCATAATTTGTGTAGGCAAATTACATACCTATGCTACAACACCCTGCTTCCATCATTTCAAACAGGAAAAAAATATATACTTTTCAAAAAACACACATTTTCGTTTTTATAGTGTAAATGAGATGGATGCAAAATAAGATATACCTTTTTACCTCATTTTAAAAATAGTAGTACTGCCAATAACATTTCTGGAATAAGTTTTAAAATGGGAACTTGCTTGCTTCAAACACTTTTACAATAAAAGCCTGATTTGGACTTAACCTCCATTTATATTTTAATTGGAATCAATATGTAAAACCTTTTATATCCATCTTCACTACTCCAATACTTCGCTTGGCTGGTGGATGAAACACTTATCTCTATTGATTCAAAAATTAAATATATCCAAAACCAAAAACAATTCAGAAAATACTCATTTAAAATCATAAACACATAAATGTCCTTCTCTCTCCCTCAGGGTTGGATATGTTCTTATAACACAATCACATCACATTCATAGTGTTATATATATATAATGAGGTGATCTCCTGTAAGTTAAACAACCAATTGTGCATGCAGTCCTTTAGTTGATGAACTTGAACTTTGAACAATGGAGCAAACTTGCAGGTCATTGATGTGTATCCATAAAAGGCAAATTCTAAAAAGAGTGTGGATAATGTGTTAGAATTATACAACGATGTAGTTCCAACGTTAAGAGCTCCAGGCAAGACATTAGTGGTGCCCAATTTGTGGGGCGCTGTGGTCCAGAGGAGAATATTGCATATAGGAATTGGACTTTCCTCACTGGTGATAGTCCATACCCTTTCTTAAAACAAGTATGTAGCAAATTTGTAGCAAATTAAGTGCTTTTGCCTCTGATGCAGCTGGTCTGATCAGGCAAAACTGGTCAGGAGGTGCCCCTACATGCCCAGCCTCTCCCAGGTGATCCCTATAACACTTCTGTTAGGTATATGATGTGCATTTTGAATTTAACTTTGAGCTCATTCATACAGTATGGCGAATAGTGGGTGGCCAATGTTTGGTAATGACAACTTGGAAGTTGGAACTTTGAAGTTTCTTTACAGCTAGCTCCGGAGGCTTCATATGTCTACTGGGTGGCCTTCACTGCTGTGTGAGGGGGTATTAAGAGCACTTAATTTGTTACATAGTTGCTACACCTTTGTTAAAGAAAAGTGATGGGCTACCACCATGAACAGTAACATTAAATTGTCCCTAACTATCTCCAGCAGGCTGCCCAGGCATACCTTCATAAGGTAAGTAGTCCATGCTTGGCATTCCCCAGGAATTGGTAGATCTCCAGACTCCTGGTGCCTCCTATGGACTGAAAGATGTGTGCAAGAGGTGTTTCTACAGGGGGAACTTCTCAAAACACAAGCCCAGAGCTGACAGGAACTGAACTCTCTTCTGTGGTGCTCCAAAAATAAAGAGCAGCAATTGTACATGAGCTTCATTACTGCCCCTACATCCCTATCCCTGTGAACTCCTAAAAAGGCTTACTGCTGCAGAATGAAGTAATCTGCAAGTGCTTGCGATAGGAAGCGTTATAACTAAACTAAACTAAATAAACAACCACTGTAGTCAACCTACTGTAGCTAACAAGCACTGTAACTGAAATGTGAGAGCTCCAGTTACTATAATGGCTCTTTATAGTCATTTTGCTGTTAGAAATGGCAGAATGATGATTTAGATCACTAGCCAATGCCTTTGCATGAAAAGGAGACCTGGTGCAGTGCTGTGAAAATGAGAAAACCTTTTGGATTATAATTTTAATATGTTCTAACCACTTGCAGTCTAGAGCAATTTTGACTTCTTTAACACACGTTAACATTAGCATTTTGTTTACTAGAAAATTACTTCGAACCCTCAAAAATGAAATATTTCCTGAAAGGAAAGGCCCTGGAAAATGAAATAGTGGCTGTTGCAATTTTTTATGTTACATAATACTTGCACAGATGTTTATAAATGCAAAATTTCAGAAATAAATACATTTAATTTTGGAATTTTAGTGTACAAAGACACAATGCACAATATAATACCCCGTTTTTTGGTAAAATCTAAAAGAAGATGTTGTGTCACATAAATATATACCTAACATGTAAAGATTTAAAATGGCGCACACCTGTGAATGGCGACAAACTACAGTACCTATGGTACCTACAATTATCCATAATGCAATACGTTTAAAAAGCCTTTACAGGTTACCAGTTTAGAGTTAAAGCGTAATTCCACTTTTGTTGAGAAAAAAACATTTCCCCCTGAGCAGTGATGGAATTAACTGCGTTTAAGTAAACTGCGTTACTTAACGCAGTTACTTTAGAGGGTAATGAGTAATCTAACTGATTACTCGTCCCCTCATGGTAAAGCCGTTGAAAATACTTCGACCGTGTTACCGCAATTACATCTACCGCCACCAGTGGCGGCTTGTCAATAGGGGCGCAGGGGCGCCGTCCCCCCATCCAAACATCAGCATTTAAAAAAAAAAATGTGTACCTTTAAATGTGCTCGGGGCGCCGGACTGTAACGCTCCTGCGTTTCATGTATGGTGTGGATTTTCAGCTGCAGAAATATTCCACTTCAGTAGTCATGTAAGAGAGATGCTGAGATACCATTCCCAACCTCAATGACTCATCATGTGTGGAAGGTCTTAATTCAGCTAGTAAATACACACACTCAACAAGCTGGTTCCTAGAGTGACTTTATGTATGTAGTAACACAGTGATGAAGATTTAAGAGACAGGTTGAGTGGAGGTGGTAGGTGACAGACACTTGAAGGTAAGACAGTAGCAGATGGATGCAGGTAGGTTTAGCAATCATGTATGGTAGCAGATGACAGAGTAGCAGGTGGACATACAAGAGAGATCAACCCAGTGCAGGAATAAGTAGCAGTAGTCTTAAGAGCTAGCAATCTAGATATGCAGATGAGTGCAGGAATAAGTAGCAGTAGTCTTAAGAGCTAGCAATCTAGATATGCAGATGTGATAAATAGTCTTTACTATGCAGAGCTAGATAGTGTAAGCTTAGTATAAGTTTATAGAGGGTTCCCCTGCGGGGTACTTAGCACTAATAGCAATACAGCCGAAGGTTGGTTCAGGAGGAGCGGATGATCCGGAAGCGGGATGCAGGGATCAGCACAGCGAGGTTCCGTCAGCGAGGTATGCTTGCAAGCACGAAAGCTTCAAGCCAAGTTAGCATCCAGGTAAGGGTGTTTGAACGAACACATATGAGTGAGAACCGGCGATTTAAATAGCCATCTAGTCCGGCGCTGAGTGATGACAGCATCAGTCTTAAAGGGAAACACACCTATATGTGTTTCTTCTATCTAGGTAGATGGAAATCACCCGGAAATAATGTGATAGGAGGCACTGAGAGTGCCAGAACCTTACAGTACCCCCCCCGTAAGGCCGGCTCCGGAAGGCCTCTAAGGCTGGTTGTCGATATAAGAATCGGAAAAGACTGGTTGCCGATACGAGAATCGGATAACACTGGTTGCCGATACGAGAATCGGATGAGACTGGTTGCCGATATGAAAATCGGGAAGAAAAAAAAAAGGTTGCCGATACGAGAATCGGATAAGACTGGTTGCCGATACGAGAATCGGATGAGACTGGTTTCCGATATGAAAATCGGGAAAAAAAAAAAAATGGTTGCCGATATGAGAATCGGATAATACTGGTTGCCGATACGAGAATCGGAAAATACTGGTTGCCGATACGAGAATCGGATGAGACTGGTCTCCGATATGAAAATCGGAAAAAAAAGAAAAAATGGTTGCCGATATGAGAATCGGATCAGGTTGGTAACCGATCTGAGAATCGGATCCCTTGTTGCCGATATGAAAATCGGATCAGGTTGGTAACCGATGAGAATCGGATCACTTGTTGCCGATATGAAAATCGGATCAGGTTGGTAACCGATCTGAGAATCGGATCACTTGTTGCCGATATGAAAATCGGATCAGGTTGGTAACCGATCTGAGAATCGGATCACTTGTTGCCGATATGAGAATCGGATCAGGTTGGTAACCGATCTGAGAATCAGATCACTTGTTGCCGATATGCGAATCGGATCAGGTTGGTAACCGATGTGAGAATCGGATCACTTGTTGTTAGGGTGTCTGCTACATGAACCCCTCACTAGAATCGGACGCATAACCATCCGAAGTAATCCTAGTAGTTCTAGCAACCAATGCTTCTTCAAACATCCTCAGATCCTTCCTACATACCACCGTGCCATTAGAAGCGCGTACGCAGTCAGGTGCAAGAATCTCAATATTTTCATTGGAAGCTAAAAATGTGCTTGCAAAAATAGGAGTATCCTCAGGAGGTGGTACAGGAGGTTTTTTAGAACGTGGTATCAAGTTCACTGGAGTTGCAGGAATATCTATTCCAATATTTGTTAATTTTTGGGTGTCCTTCTCTGATATAGAACGGGGACAGGGCTGGCAACAGCCTTGATAATTTCCAGGCTGTTTTTCAGGGAAGACCCTTCGGATTCGCCTGGCCTCCATTGGGAGAGCCTTAGGCCTATGGGGTCTGGTTGGGCAGAATGTAATGAAATGTCCCCCTTCACCACAATAAAAACAAAGGCCACAGATTCTCCTGTGATCTCTTTTTTCTTGTAAGGACAACCTAGTATGTATGGCACCAATCTCCATAGGCTCCTCATCCATCTCTGTAGGATCAGGGTCCAAATGGGATGTGTCAGAGTGACAAGGCTGACTGTTTAAGGCAGGCTTGGACCATGACCAGGCAGGATCACCATTTTTACTAGGTTTCCTTTTTTCCCTAGGTAGCCGGGGTCTGTGGTTACCTGGAGCGGGTTTAGGAGTGGGGTCAATGGCCGAAATCCGAGAAGAACTGGATAATGGCATTCCCATTTTTTCAGACTTCCTTTCTCGTAGTCTTCTATCTATGGTGATACTGAGTTGTATCAATGCATCCAGGGTTTTTGGCAGATCCGCTCGGGCGAGCTCGTCTTTAACGGCTTCTGATAGGCCAAGCCTAAATTGGGTTTTGAGAGATGCATCATTCCATTCTGAATCAAGGGTCCATCTCTTGAATTCTGCGACAAAGTCTTCCACAGGTCTCCCACCTTGGTTCAAGGATCTTAATTGAAAATCGGCAGTACTCTGCCCTATGGGATCATCATATAGGCTAGTAAGTTCTGCTACGAACAAGGCATAAGAGCTGAGAAGCTGGTCGTTTTTCTCAAAAAGAGAGTCTGTCCAGGCCCGAGGATCGCCTGTTAGGTAAGAAATAATAGTACAAACCTTAATATGATCAGTAAGGTAGGTACGGGGTCTTAACAAGAAAAGTAACTCACATGCGTTTTTAAATTCGCGAAATTTTTTGCGATCGCCTGTAAATACCAAAGGAGGATTTATTTTGGGTTCAGGAGACTGAGCAGAGGTAAGTTGTGTCAGTCTAATTACCTGCTGCGACAGAGCCTGATTGTCTTCTTTCAATTCAGCAAGTGCGTGTATTAACGCAGTTACTTGCTGTTTTAATTGTGTCACCTGAGTGGTTATTTCTGCTGAATCCATTTGAGGGTTCGTTCAATCTGTAACGCTCCTGCGTTTCATGTATGGTGTGGATTTTCAGCTGCAGAAATATTCCACTTCAGTAGTCATGTAAGAGAGATGCTGAGATACCATTCCCAACCTCAATGACTCATCATGTGTGGAAGGTCTTAATTCAGCTAGTAAATACACACACTCAACAAGCTGGTTCCTAGAGTGACTTTATGTATGTAGTAACACAGTGATGAAGATTTAAGAGACAGGTTGAGTGGAGGTGGTAGGTGACAGACACTTGAAGGTAAGACAGTAGCAGATGGATGCAGGTAGGTTTAGCAATCATGTATGGTAGCAGATGACAGAGTAGCAGGTGGACATACAAGAGAGATCAACCCAGTGCAGGAATAAGTAGCAGTAGTCTTAAGAGCTAGCAATCTAGATATGCAGATGAGTGCAGGAATAAGTAGCAGTAGTCTTAAGAGCTAGCAATCTAGATATGCAGATGTGATAAATAGTCTTTACTATGCAGAGCTAGATAGTGTAAGCTTAGTATAAGTTTATAGAGGGTTCCCCTGCGGGGTACTTAGCACTAATAGCAATACAGCCGAAGGTTGGTTCAGGAGGAGCGGATGATCCGGAAGCGGGATGCAGGGATCAGCGCAGCGAGGTTCCATCAGCGAGGTATGCTTGCAAGCACGAAAGCTTCAAGCCAAGTTAGCATCCAGGTAAGGGTGTTTGAACGAACACATGTGAGTGAGAACCGGCGATTTAAATAGCCATCTAGTCCGGCGCTGAGTGATGACAGCATCAGTCTTAAAGGGAAACACACCTATATGTTTCTTCTATCTAGGTAGATGGAAATCACCCGGAAATAATGTGATAGGAGGCACTGAGAGTGCCAGAACCTTACACGGACACACTGCTTCCTATGGAGAGGGGTGGGGGTTTTGGCATCATGTGCTTTTTTATGTGGCTCTGATTGGCGTCCTTCAGAGTGTCCTCGGGGCGCAGAGCAATGCCCCCCGGACACTCCCATTGTACCACTGCCATCCTGTGATTAGTCCATAGGACATCCGACGTCATAGGGCAGTGCTTGGGCGTCACTCGGTAGAGCCATTCCACTCACTGTCTCTGCTGAGGACAGACCGGAGAGGACAACAAGCAAGCCAGCCAGGAGGTGGAGGACAGCTTTCCAGGGCTGGACTCAAGTTCAACACTGCAAACAATAAAGGTGAGTGCCTGACACTGGTCACTCTGCATTGATGGGGGCTTGCTGTGGTCACTCTGCATTGATGGGAGCACACTGTGGTCACCCTGCATTTATGGGGGTACGCTGTGGTCACTCTGCATTGATGGGGGCACGCTGTGGTCACTCTGCATTGATGGGGGCATGCTGTGGTCCCTCTGCATTGATGGGGGCACACTGCTCACTGGTCACTCGGCATTGATGGGGGAACTGCTCACTGGTCACTCTGCATTGATGGGGAACTACTCACTGGTCACTCTGCATTGATGGGGGCACACTGCTCACTGGTCACTCGGCATTGATGGGGGAACTGCTCACTGGTCACTCTGCATTGATGGGGAACTACTCACTGGTCACTCTGAATTGATGCGGGCACTGCTCACTGGTCACTCTGCATTGATGGGGCATGGTTTACTGGTCACTCTGCATTGATGGGGGCACTGCTCACTGGTCACTCTGTATTGATGGGGGCACTGGTCACTCTGCATTGATTGGGGCACGCTGGTCACTCTGCATTGATGGGGGCACACTGTACCTTGATTACTGAAGACCCCTTTCACACTTGTGTGACCTCAAAGTCACACTATTTTTTACCGCGTTTTTTGCCGCAAAGCAATGCCTATTACATTTTTCTGTTTGCGCCCCCCCAAAAATTTTGAGCACCAGCCGCCCCTGACCGCCACTAGATGGCAGTAGTGTAATTCCTCCTATGACCAAGGCCGGCGCTGTCTGTAGTACTGGCCTCAGTCGATGAGAGAGAGAGGCAGCAGCACAGGCCTGGAGGAGGAGGATGGAGCCAGACGGACCCCAGTGTGCCTGGGCAGGCCACACACCACCACCAGCAGCCAGCCACCACCACCACCAAAAGCAGCCAGCCAGGCAGACCTGCAGCAGCAGCACAACAGGTACCAAAAAACAAAAAAAATCAAAACAAAACTCAGTCACAGACAGTAAAGACAGGAGGACTCAGTCAGGACTCAGACCCCCACCACCAGTGTGCCACACCACAGGACTCAGACCCCCACCACCAGTGTGCCACACCACAGGACACAGACCCCCACCAGCAGCCAGCCACTCCAGACAGCAGCAGGTACCAAAAAAACAAAACAAAATACGGTTACTCACACAGTCAGGAGGACTCAGGACTCAGACCCCCACAGTGCGCCACACCACCACCAGCCACCACCACCACCACCTACCCACCCTATACACCCACTGACCCCTATATACACCTACCCACCCACCCTATACACCCACTGACCCCCAAATACACCTACCCACCCACCCTATACACCCACAGACCCCCAAATACACCTACCCACCCACCCTATACACCCACTGACCCCTATATACACCTACCCACCCACCCTATACAAACACTGACCCCCAAATACACCTACCCCCCCACCCTATACACCCATTGACCCTCAAATACACCTACCCACCCACCCTATACACCGGCAGTGTACCACGCAGGTACCACAGTGCCACTCTCAGCAAATACCACTCAGCTACCACTCAGCAAATATCACGCAGGTACCACTAAGCAAATGCCATGCATACAAGGGGCATATAAGTTATTTGACATATTTGATTATTTTTTTTAAAGTAACGCAATAGTTAGTTTCCCTGGTAATTAGTTACTGATGTAACTCAGTCACTAACTCAGTTACTTTTTGGGAGAAGTAACTAGTAACTATAACTAATTACTTTTTTTAGGTTACATGACCAACACTGCCCCTGGGTAATATCTGTACATTGCAATGATTATAACATACTTTGTTGCAGATTCCTACCTTTTGTTATTCTGTAGAAATCACTGTTTGTTCCTCTGTGCCTCTGTGCTGAGTGGGTCTAATGGGAGTGGATTCATAATTATCAATCAGGTGTGCAGCTGCAGAGCACAAATGAGGAAAGCTGCTGGGCCTGCATCCCTTTAGATATGTTTCTATTGGAAGTATCTCACCAAAAACGACATTTTCATTGCAGGGGATGCCAGAACTCTGACTTGTATCTTAGGCAGACTTCTGGTAAAACTGGTGCGCCAATCACACAAGCAGGAAATTATGTTTCTGGGGTGTGGTCAATACACATTATGTGTACAGAACAACTCCAGGTAGCCATATTACATTGCATTTTCAGAAAATGACAGCGGCTGCAGATTGAAAAGGAAAGGTAATTTTTAATAATATGACTTATGTCACAATTGTATACGCTATATTATTTTTTATTTATTTGCTGTTTTTTTCCCCACAAAAGTGGCGGTACCCTTTAAACATGAGCTCTGGCACTTGAATTATTGCCCTCACTCTTATTTTTATGATGATACCTCATGTGTGGTGCAATGACCATTTACATATGCATACAGAATCTATATGTACATATGCGTGCACTGGGGGTGCTTTAAAAAATGTTAAATGTATTTTATTTAGGCATTTTTTTTTTAATTTACATTAATTTGTGATAACTTTTTGACAGTGACAAGTACTCTTCTTTGGGAGATCTGGGGTCTATAAGACTCTTGATTCTTCCTCTGCTGTCCAAGCCTGCCCACCAAGCAGAGATCTGTTGGGTGTAGCATAACACTAAATCTGGAAGTGTCGAGATTCTTGCCGCTATTGGCTTCATCACAGAGGAGATCATTTAAAGCGGGCCCGGGCTCCCCAGTGGGAACCGGTGGGAGGAGGGTCCTGTTCTGAGCCTTGTAAAAGTGATCAGGTGGTTGTAGAGCCACTTGGATCACTTTTACCTAAAATCTGATCACCGGCTCTAACAAATGATACCAGGAAAATAGCTGAAACTGCAGCCATGATCTTATGTATAACCACTTGCTCCTGACAGGAGGTGTCAGAAGGAATGACAGGAGGTTCGGAAGTGGTTAAATAATTGGGAAAAAAGCTGAGGTCATTTTTATTTAGTATACCATTTGTGTTCTAAATTTGCTGCAGACAGATTTTTTTTGGATTACAATGTCTTTATTGTGGTAGGAGAATGGGCAAACTGCATGTAGGACACACATGTCATTCCTCCCCTGTCAATTTCTGCTCTGGAAAATTCTGATGTTGTCTATTTCCCTTTAAATTGTATTTATTACTTTTTCCAGATTGCTTTATGTAAATAGGTGCTCTACTTTATAATAAACTCTAAATTATTTAGAAGCCTGCTATAAAACATACACCTATTACATTTCTTCAATAAAACCTAGGGCAACTGTTTTAAGGCTTTAGTAGTGATAAAAATGCACTGGCTGAAAAGAGAATAGCCCAAAGTGAATTTTTCAAAGACTTTGGTGACCTCTGCTAACATATTCAGGGAACATTATTTGAAAATTGCTGTATTAGGAAAAAGATTTTCTGCCAGGATTTCATGACCCCTAGAAAAAATGTCAAGTATTTTATTTCACAACCGAGACAACGTTCAAAAGGATGCCAGGGAATACATTATTCATTATAAACAAAAATCCCATAAAATTGTCATATTATTCTGGCTTTACTAAATAAATACATGTATAAAGCTATGTAATGCTGTAAAGGCATGTATAAAACTCTGTAACGCTTTGACAGAACGATGAAATCAGTTTTTGTAGTACAATGCACATAATGTGATTTTAACAGAATAGGTAATCGGCTAAAAGATCAGACAGGGAGTAACTGTAACTTTATTTCCCGAAAGCTAAGCCATTCAGATGTTATTTCAGGGTGTGATTAAACCTCTCTAATATCACATTGCCCTGTGGGTAGTACAATGTAATGTGTGACTTTCAAATGCCTAGTAAGTGGCACTATTCTTGGAAGAACTTTAAACTGGACCTCCTATCTAAATCTTCTGTGGACAGCCATAAGGAAGGCTCGAAGCAGAGGTGCCTTCACATCGTCTGGGGTGGCAGTCTTGGAGGTCTGGTTGGTATTGCCACCACAAACTTGATAAAGTGATCCATCATGAATAGAACATGATGGTATTAATCTTCAGAAATGTCGAGTGTAATGGACAGTACTTCCAGTAGGGCAGATGTGTGCCAAGTCAGGGGTGGAATTTGGGCCTCAGAATCCTTGACCAAACAGACCACAGTGTCGGCAGACTTGTTTACCATCTGGAACCAGTTGAATGCTTTGCAGATATCACAAACAAAAGATTTCCCAGCACGATTACCAGCCAGCTGACAAAACAACCAAACTGACCCTGTCTAACAATTCATGTTAAAAACAAAGGACTTTATTTGCAAACATTTCTTAAAACCCTCAGTTTTTAACATGAGTTGCTAGACAAGGTCAATTTGGTTGTTTTGCAGGCTGACTGGTAAGTATGCTGGGCAATCATTTGTTTGTTTGTGATGTGCATTGGCCTTCCATGTGCAACTTACTGCAAAGGCTAGTTATAGGTTGTGGTGGTTGCCGCTTTTTTGTATGAATGTTTTGCAGACCCCTAGTGTCCCACTCCACAGGAATTCTTTCTGCCGCAGAGAGGTCCTGGACCCTTGACAGTAGGAATTGCCAGGTCACTAACGAGTCATGGGGAATCTTAATTCTTTGGCACTGAATACAATCCCGTAGGATGAGATGGGACTGCTTGCTTGCAGTTAATTGGTTTCTTGTAGTTGCTTCAATCTTTTTCTAGGATAGGGCCGTCACTGTAACCATATCATCTCTGTTGGGGGCAGGGAGGAATAAGATCCTCTCTCTTTGTCTTTGCCCAGTTATATATTCCTGTAGATTGATGAGGCTTACTGTTAGGTCTTCCCTCAGTCAAGTCAAAGATTTCTATTTAACCTAATTTTTTGGTTCTTTGATGGGTTTTTATATTTCCATTCCACTGCTTCACAGAGGGGGTTTAGTTTTTTGTCATCCTCTGTGCATGGTTGGGGCTGTCTATGTGGAGATTGCCTTGCCCAAGCCAACAGGCCCAGCACAAGGTTGGTGACCTTGTCTTCCTTGATGGTCACATTCACCAAGAAGGGGCATCCCCTCTTTGTCATTTGAAGGAGTATTCTGTCTAAACCTAAACACTTGACTTTTGTCAATTTCTGGATGGCCACCTCCCATGGGGCTGTCTGTTCAGTTGCAGATGAGTCTATCAAATTCCCACCTACAACAGCTTTGTTTACATCCAAGCCTCCACATCTCTGTTCCTGACACACTTTGGCCGCTCCTAACAGTTCATGAAAACTTCAAATTGGGGTTGCTTCTATGGTTCTCTTGCAAGGTTTCTTTGACCTCGTCAAACAGTAGTCCATCTACAACGTGCTCTTTCAGCCATCCGTCAACATCCCTCTAGACAGGTGTCCCTGTCAGCCCCTCTCCTCCCACTAAGGGTGATTTCCCACACATAAGTGGGAATTATGGTTATAATAGTCAACCAACGTATGGCAGGAAAATATCCAAATAAATACCAGGACTCCACAACATCTCATTAATTATTACATTTACTTCACAACATGCCTCAACCATTGTGAACATCGACCTGTTTTAAAGCCTTCTTCAGCTGTGTCTGACCACTCAGAACCATGAACCATCTGTAGTTGTTAATTCTTGAGTGTGCCGGGCATTTAGAATGCATTGCGCATGCGCCAGTGACGTCCCTGAATGCTATAAATGTGAATATCTCCTAAACAGTGCACATTTTGGAGATATTTACTGTACCTACACGTAAGCCATTATAGGCTTACCTGTATGTACAAGTGAAAAAGCAGATCTGAATGCCACTTTAACCACTTGCCGCCCGCCCGCCGTCAATTGACGACGGAGCGGTGCGACCATTATCCTGGTAAGATGTCATATGACGTGATCCCAGAAAACAGGGCAGGCGCGCGATCGTGTGCGCTCCGCCCTGCACTGCCGGTGTCGGGGTGTCCACGGGACACCCCCCGTCACCGGCAGGGGGGAAACAGCCAATGGGCATGGCTGTTTCCCACGTGATCGGCTGTGTTCCAATGACACAGCCGATCACAATAGAGGAGCCTGGAAGATGACCGCGCATGCGCGATCGGGAGCGCGCAGCGAGGTCATGTCGGTGGCGCTGTGTTCCCTTAGGAAGTAGTAGTAAACAGTAGTAACAGTGACTGTTTACTAAGTGATCGGCTGTGAATCCATTCACAGCCGATCACAAAATGTAAACAAAGAGCAGTAACTCACTGTTACTAGCTCTTCTCTCCTCACACAGCTTCCAGTGTGAGCAGAGCAGAGCTAGAAACAGTGAGTTACTGCTCTGTACACCTGTAAAAGTCAAAATCACAAAAATAAATGTCCCCACACAGTCCTCAGCCCCCCCCATTGCACCTGTCACCCAACAGTCACCTCATCAGTGCCCAGAAATTGACACCCATAAGGCTACGTTCACATGTGAGCGCAGCGATCGCGGGCAGAATCACCGCGATTCTGCCCGCGATCCGGAAATCATTGCAAATTGCGGGACGCCTGTGCGTTGCCCGTGATTTGCAATAGCACCCCAAACGCTGTGCGATGCCGCGATTTCCACCTGCCGAAACGTGGTAACAACGCATGACGCCCAAAAAAGGTACAAGAGCTTCTTTGGGGCGTCATGCGTTGTTTGCGTGATGTTACCTCGATTCGGCAGGTGGAAATCGCGGCATCGCACAGCGTTTGGGGTGCTATTGCAAATCACAGGCAACGCACAGGTGTCCCGCCATTTTCAATGATTTCTGGATCGCGGGCAGAATCGCTGTGATTCTGCCCGCGATCGCTACGCTCACATGTGGACATAGCCTAAAGTTCACCGGTCACCAGAGACTGCCATCAGTACCGCCGTGCACCATCGCCCGTCACCTGTCACCCATCAGTGACCATCGCCCGTCACCTGTAACCCCATCAATCACCGTCACCTGTCACCCCATCAGTCATCATCATCTGTCACCCTATCAATCATCGTCACTTGTCACCCCATCAGTGATCATCACTTGTCACCCCGTCAGTGATTGTCATCTGTCACCCCATCAATCATCGTCACATACTGGGGTTATGGCAGCAGATAGCTGCCATAACCCTGGTATTTTTTGAAATGGCGGGCGGTCGGCTTTCAGATAAGGGTGGTCCCAGTGGCGGATTCGCCGCGGAATTACCCTTACGGTGCAGGGGAAGAGGTGCCCCCCCTCCTGCCGCATCCCAGACGTTTTCCCAGCTTACCGGACCCGCCGGCAGCGGGGAAAACTATCCGGTCCCAGATCCTCAGAGACAGGAAGTCGAGTGAGGGCAAGATGGCCCTCACTCGACTCTATGGTCTTGGAGGACCGGAGCTACATGAAAGGCGTTGCCTAGAAACCGGTTTAAAGGGACGCTTTTTTTTTTTTTTTTTCCTTTTTCAACAATTTTTTTTTCTTTTTTAGTGTAGTTGTGAGGTGTGAGGTCTTTTTGACCTCAGATCTCACAATAAAGAGGACCTGTCATGCCTATTTCTATTACAAGGGATGTTTACATTCCTTTTAATAGGAATAAAAATGATCAAAACATTTTTTTTTCAACTGTGTAAAAATAAAAAAAAAAAAAAATAAAATAAATAGGAAAAAAAAAAATTAAAGCGCCCTGTCCCCGTTAGCTCGCGCGCAGAAGCAAACACATACGCAAGTCCCGCCCACATATGTAAACGGTGTTCAAACCATACATGTGAGGTATCTCCGCGATCGTTAGAGCGAGAGCAATAATTTAAATCCTAGACCTCCTCTGTAACTCTAAGCTAGTAACCTGCAGAAATTTTTAAAATGTTGCCTATGGGGATTTTTAAAGCGGAGTTCCGGGCACAAAATCGGTATTTTTTTTTTGTGCCCCTCCGCTAGCTACACATAACCTGAAAAGGAATTGGATAGTTATTTTTTATTTTTTTGTACACTCACCTTGTAATCGAAGATCGTAAATACTCACCTCAGGGTACTTCCTCCTCCAGCGCCGCGGCTCACCCCGTCACTTCCTGCCTCGCGATGATTCCTGGGAGCTGAACGTCATCGCTCCCAGGAATCAACGCCGCATTCCCCTGCTAAACAGCTTCTGGGCATGCCCAGAAGCTGTTTAGGAATGCGGCGCCGCACCGGAAGTGACGAGAGGGGCCGGTGCGGCGCATTCTGGGAGAAGAAGATGCGGAAGAAGACACCGAAGAGGACCGCGCCGGCTTCAGCTGCCCACAAGAGAGATGGAAACGCTGTGGAAGAAATTTTCAAAGTAAGTATTTCTTCTTGCAGGTAAGTGCGAACCGGGACAGATCAGAGGCTAGCCATTGTGGAATGTGCTAGCCCTGACTGTCCCGGGGGTATGTTCAGCAAAAAATGAGATCTGTGCCCAGAACTCCACTTTAAGTACCAATGATTGGCGCCATTCTGTGAGCAAGCGCAATTTTGAAGCATGACATGTTGGGTATCTAATTACTCGGCGTAACATTACCTTTCACATTATGGAAAAAAATTGGGCTAAATTTACTGTTTTCTTATTTTTTAGTTCAAAAAAGTGAATTTTTTTCAAAAAAAATCGCATTTGGAAGAATGCTGCGCAAATATGGTGTGATAAAAAATATTGCAACGATCTCCATTTTTTCTCTAGGGTCTCTGCTAAAAAAATATATAATGTTTGGGGGTTCTAAGTAGTTTTCTAGCAAAAAAAATGATTTTAGCTTGTAAACACCAAGTGTCAAAAATAGGCCCAGTCTTAAAGTGGATAAATGGACAACTTTGTGAAAAGTGCTACTTGGATGTTAGGCCTATGTATGTGGCCAGGCTGTGAAAAAGTGTTACACATGTGGTATCGCCATACTCAGGAGGAATAGCAGAATGTATTTTGGGGTGCAATTTTTGCTATGTACATGCTATGTGTTAGAAATATTGCATAAATGGACAGCTTTGTGTAAAAAAAATGTGTTTTCATTTTCTTTCCACATTTTCCAAAAACTTGTAGAAAAAAATGACATATTTTTATGCCTCAAAAATTATACGTTGGGCTGTTTGCTTTCCAAAATGGGGTCATTTTATGGGGGTTTCCATTGTCCTAGTGCTCCAGGGCCTTCAAAAATGCGATAGGTTGTCAGGAAATTATATGTGTAATTTGTGCTCCTAGAATGCCGGACGGTACTACTTGGATGTTAGGCCTCTGTATGTGGCCAGGCTGTGAAAAAGTCTCACACATGTGGTATCGCCATACTCAGGAGGAGTAGTAGAATGTGTTTTGGGGTGTAGTTGCAAGTATACATATGCTGTGTGAGAGAAAAAACCTGTTAATACGTCAATTTGTAAAAAAAAATAAAAAATCTTCATTTTGCAAAGAGTTGTGGGAAAAAAATGACAACTTAAAAAAACTCACCATGCCCCTTATTAAATACCTTGGAATGTCTACTTTCCAAAAAGGGGTCATTTGGGGGGTATTTGTACTTTCCTGACTTTTTAGTGTCTCAAGAAATGAGATAGGCCTTCAGTACATCAGGTGTGGTCAAGTGTGATCAATTTTCAATGATTAGCACCATAACTTGTGGACTCTATAACTTTCACAAAGACCAAATAATATACACTTATTTGGGTTATTTTTACCAAAGATAAGTAGCAGTATAAATTTTGGCCAAAATTTGTGAAGAAAAAATACTCATTTGCTAAATTTTATGACAGAAACAAAGAAAAATGCGCTTTTTCACAATATTTTCAGTCTTTTTTTATTTATAGCACAAAAAAAAAAAAACAGTAGTGATTAAATACCATCAAAAGAAAGCTCTATTTGTGTGAAAAAAAGGACACAAATTTTTTATGGGTACAGTGTTTACAGTGTTGCATGACTGAGTAATTGTCATTCAAAGTGTGAGAGCGCTGAAAGCTGAAAATCAGTCTGGGCAGGAAGGGGGTGAAAGTGCACTGTAGGCAAGTGGTTAAAGCGGAGTTCCACCCTGGATTTTTATTTTTTTTTTAATACCCCCGGGACAGTCAGGGCTAGTGCATTCCACAATGGCTAGCCTCTGATCTGTCCCGGGTTGCACTTACCTGTTAGGACAAATACTTACCTTGCAAACGTCTTGTCCAGCGCTGCCATCTCAGATGTGGGCAGCTTGAAGCCAGCGCGTCCTCTTCGGCGTCTTCTTCCGCCTTCTTTGGTCCCACGATGCTCTGCGCCGGCCCCGACGTCACTTCCGGGTCGCGCGCGTCATCCCTCCACAGCTTCTGGGCATGCCCAGAAGCTGTTTAGAAGGGGATGACACGCACGACCCGGAACTGACGTCGGGGCCGGTGCAGGCGCAATGATTCCTGGGAGCTATGACGTCCAGCTCCCAGGAATCATTGCAGAGCCAGGAAGTGACGACGGGCCGCGGCCGAGGAAGGAGGAAGAAGGAAGTAAGGTAAGTATATTTTCTTCGCTACGAGGTAAGTAAAAAAAAAAAAAAATATGCGATTATCCATTTCTTTTTCAGGTGACCCGGAGCGAGAAGATGGAGGTAAGTATAAAAATAGGGTGGAACTCCACTTTAAAGTAAAAGTCTAACCCTAACTTTGTATTTTTAGTTTTGGATTTGGTTATGGTTTTTGATTGTCTGCCACGCCTGTTGGGAAGATCCCCTTTTTCTTGTTTTGGAGACATAAGAAATTAATTTGGATCTCCCCAAAGTAAGGGTAAATCCTATGTCTGAGTAGGTGTCCCCTTTGGAAGTTACCAATAAAAGCTATAATGTTTTGGATTTATGATCTTTTTATGTCACAGAAAAAATGGTCACCAGGATATACAGTGAGAGGGAATCTCTCCAATAGGGACACAGTAATAATAGCCTGAATTGGGATTACCCGCTTTAAAGTTTTTCTCAAAACAACTCAGTCCTGGAAGTAATATTTTTTTAAAACAATATCTGCTGATAGATCAACCCTTATAGGAAGCAACTGTTATCACTCATATATTATTAATATAATAATGTATGTATTTTGCGGGTGTGAGTTCAGCCTCCCATAGTGTCTCCTATTGTGCATACTACCCTGCAGTCCCTAAAACAAGCGTTGTAACTCTCTATTTTTTATGTTGCTACTATTTCAAAAAAGAAAATACTAAACACATTATTTTTACCATATGCTTTTCATATTCCTAATCCCAATGCAATAAGCCAAATACTTAGCAAGAACACTTTGTTTTTCATCTAGACACCTACATAGATGTGTGCAAGTTAAAGAAGGCAGAACCTCTTCAAGAACGTGGCAGGAAACATGTTTTATTTGCTGATCCAGGAGAAAAAAAATAAAAAAATAAAAAACAATCTATAGATTAGAAGGAAAAGGTGTGACCTTCTGTGGATATTCATGCTGTGAACCAGGTTGAGGGGGTGAGGTAGGTTAATCGATTGTGGAGCTGAAGTGTGATGCTGCAGTTTGGTTCATTTCAGTTGCTCTCCCTGGTGCCTTGTCCTTGCCGGTGAAGTCTCTGACAGCAGGGGAAATGCTGTATGCATGTGTTTGTTGAAATTCAGCATCTAGTGCCTAATTGTATGAGGCCTTATGACAAACACACCTGATTTGGAATCCTTTAGCTAATCCAAACATCAATAGATATAAGGGAAATTGTTAAAGCGTAACTCCACTTTTGTTGAGAAAAAAACATTTTCCCTCTGGATAATCAATGTACATTACAAGGATTTTAAGAAACGTTGTTGAAGATTCCTACCTTTTGTTATTCTGAAGAAATCATTGTTTGTTCCTCTGTGCCGAGTGGGTCAAATGGGAGTGGTTTCATAATTATCAATCAGCTGTGGCAGCTGCAGAGCACGGATGAGGAAAGCAGCTGGGTCTGCATCCCTTTAGATGGGCAGGGAAGGGGTTAACATTATGGGTGATCAAGGGGTTAAATGTGAACCTAGGGGAGTGATTCTAACTGTGGGGGGGCGCGGCTTCTGAAATGACCATAGAGACATGTGATCCTATATAGAAGGATCACATGGGCTCTGTGATCATTGCAGGGAGAAGAATGGTCAGCTGTTTTTACAACAGCTCACTGTTCTTCTCTCTCAGCGGGGAACGATTGCAGGTGTCAGGCGGCAATCGGAGTCACCTGCCCGCTGCATCGGCTTCCCCACTGAGGAGCGGGGGCGGTAGCACGCCGCTGGTGGCACGCGCTCGCCCCCTAGCCTTCCAAGAGCAAGCGCCGTACATGTACGGTGATTTGCCTAGGAGCGGCTGCCCGCCACAGTACATCTGCGGCGGGCGGTCGTAAAGTAGTTAATATTGCCAGACTTTGGCTTCCTTTTTTTTTCAAATGTTTTCACCTCCTGATACAGGTAGATGCAAATTTATATGTTACATCAGGGTTTCTCAACCAGGGTTTCGTGGAACCTTAGGGGTCCTCCTGAGGTTGCTAGGGGTTCCTTGAGCAATGGGCATTTTCTGCCTCTCTGTTAAGTTTCCAATGACACCATTGTTCCTTTTAGCTATCTGTAAGAGGGTAATTCTTCCCAATGATGACAAGAGTAAGGAGCATTCTTCACACTGACTGTCACACTAATGTGTAATGAGTTTACATTTTTTAGCAGGGGTTCCCCGAGACCAGAAAGTTAATTCCAGGGTTCTGTGTTGAAAAGGTTGAGAAAGGCTGTGTTACATGATCGCCATTTTGATTCCCACAAATTGCCACAATTGCCTTTATTTGCCCAAGTATTGTCCTGATAGCAAGTGGGGTTCAGGCTAAATATCACACTAATGTGATGCAATTTTCTTGTGAATTTGATGGAACTTCAATGCGACTTTACGCACAGACATCACATCAGCATTAGATAAGAAGCAATTCCTATGAGACTTTGATGTGATCAGTGTTTTTAAGCCCTCACCTCTCCTCTCAGGTCTCCCTTGCTACCTAAAAATGCTCCTCCCAAGCACATTCCATTCACATCTGAGTGTAGTAGAAATGCATATTTCCAATATCGCTGTTGGAGTCTTGCAAGACTTTTTCCGTCTGTTATTTTTTCTTTTTCTCTCTATTTTTGTATGATTAAAAACAAAACTTTATAAAAAAAAAAAAAAAAGAAGAAGAAATACACGTTTCCGCTGGCATTGTTTCCACGTTCACTTGAATGGGCTGCCCTATGCATGACAAATGCCCCAAAGTAGCTCAAGACCTTTCTAGTCGTGGAGTGTTGCGTGTTTTTTTATTGTGCATTTTGATGCATGACAAAGTAGCGTTATTGGGGTGCAGATGCTGACATATCCCTCTCCCTTTTTTTAAAATTTTTGAATGAGACATATACCTAGATTCCCCACATATCTGGAAATTTTACTTCAATAACAGTATACATTCCTATTACTCCAAAATACCAGTATTTGGCTTTCTGATTTATTGTTACTGTACGTGCATCACTGTTAGGCAATAGGCATATGTGTGTGAGATGAGGCACTAAATGAATAGATTTCATGGGTAAGGAGTGGGCTGGAAGAAAAACTTGCACACAACTTTACCAATTTTTTTCAGTTTGCCTGACTATTATTGGAGCATATATTTTAGATGCTGCGCCAATTTCAAGAGGAACCACAAGATTCTTAGCCATGATTTGCTTGTTTCCAGATTCTTCATTTGTTGTCTTGGCTTTTGGGAGCTCCAATTTTTATGTGCCATTTCTCCCTCTGAAAACACATCGTTCTAATAGAGGTCCAACTAAAACTGACCATACAAATATTGATTTTTCCTGTTCAGTCTGCAGGCAGGAAACAATCTAAACGATTCCTCCACCCATGCTACGCAGTGTAGATTGATGAATATCCCACTGCAGCTATTGTATTTTAACAGCTAGCTGCCTCTTATATACTTACATAGTCACAGTACATAGTAAATCTGGTTAAAAAAAAGACACAAGTCCATCCAGTTCCACTAACATACCGTACATACATTCTGATTAAATACAGGTGCTGTTTAGCTGGCAATTGTTTTATGAAAGCCAATCATGTCACCCTCACCTAGGCACCATGGGTGGAAGCCGGGGTGTAATGGAAGTATATTTTTACGTTTCCTCCTAATGTTTGATTTTTGTTTTCTGCTTGCTGCCTTATTGCATAGTGGGGTGGTGGTTAAGATTTTGCAGATCTTTCATTCTTATGCAAGGTCCTCTTTAACCACTTGCCGACACACACACTGCTATCACAGTGGACTTTTACCATGCGATCAGTTGTGTCCAATCACAACTTATCATGACATAAACACACTTGATGGTTATCAGCATTCCTTTCCTCAACCTGTCGCAGCATGAAGAGAGCAGAGGCAGTAACCGGCAAGTGTAAAAGGGGACATCGACACTGATAATCAGGGCACTGATCATCAGTGTCCTGATGATCAGTGCAGCCGCAACAGTACCCATCAGTGCTGCCAATCAGTGCCCATCAGTGTTGAAATCAGTGCCTCCCCATCAGTGCCGCCTATCGGTGCTGCATATTAGTACCCATCAGTGCTGTCTATCAGTGCCCATCAGTGCCGCCTATTAGTGCCCATCAGTGCAGTCAATCAGTGCCCATCTGTGCCACTTATCAATGCTGCCTATTAGTGCCCATCAGTGCCACAAATCAGTGCAGCCTCATCAGTGCCTCCTCATCAGTGCCCACCAGTGCCAGTTTCCTTAGTGCCCATAAGTGCTGCCTATTAATGCCCATAAGTGCTGCCTATCAGTGCTGCTGATAGTGCCCATCAGTGCCACAAATCAGTGTAGTCTCATCAGTGCCTACTCATCAATGCCCACCAGTGCCACCTCATCAGTGCCTCCTCAGTGCCCATTAGTGCAGCTAACCAGTGCCCATCAGTGCAACCTCATCAGTGGCCATCAGTGCAGCCTATTAGTTTCCATCAGTGCAGCCTCATTAGGGCACATTAGTGAAGGAGAAAAAAATGTTTGCAATGATTTATAATAGAAACTAAGAAAAACATTTTTTTTCAACATTTCTTTTTTGTTTGATTTAGCAAAAAATTTAAAAAACCCCAGTGGTGAATAAATAATACCAAAAGAAAACTGTATTTGTGTGAAAAAATGAAAAAACTTCATATGAGTACAGTGCTGCATGACCGCACAATTGTCATTCAAAGTGTGACAACGTTGAAAGCTGAAAATTGGCCTGGGCAGGAAGGGGTGAAAGTGCCCTGTAAGCAAGTGGTTATTATTGCCATATTGTTGCTACTAAATTGAAGATAGACACTGGTGTTAATGTGACAGCTCACTTCAGATTTTTCTTGGTGAAATTGCACTTCATTGCTAATCATGTGAAAGGATTACATTGTACTAGAAATGTTGTTACCATTAAGTAAGGAAGTCAAGGACATATGTCACCACTACCGGAAAGTAAAATGGACAGCTTGGAGTAAGGTCATGTGAGTTCAGTGATGCCTTAAATGAACTCTAGGATGGTGTGGAATATGGAATGAGCTATGTAGGCTTTGTCATAACAAAGCATGTTCAGCCTTCTGGAAGAGGTTTTGTTCTATGAATAGCAATAGGTACTCCTTATAATGCTTATTAAAACATCAGTCTTAAAGATTACTAAAGATTACACTTACAGAAGTAAACCTTGGCCTTCACTTTTATACCCCATGAGGTGCAAGTTTTATTATATTCCATATTTCCTTATTGTGTACTGGAAGCTAAATTTTATCACATTAAGCTACATTTTAATGCAAATCGATTTAAAATATACTACTGTTATGCATCATGATGTAAGAATTAAAAGCATACTGGCATAATGTATTCCATGAACTGAAATTGACTCCTTTTAAATTTTCTGAAACGACTTATTCAGTTCACATGATGCCATATGATGGGCAAACGAAAAGAGTCAGGGAGCAGCTGAACAATAATTTGATTCAAATATGATGTATGATCATCACATAGTGCACAAAATGTCCAATGAATAACATTTTGCATTTAAGGATAAGTTTACCTTAAAAAATTAAAATTGAACATGTATGTAGTGCATATTTATCCCCTTTGTATTGTGTATGTATCCAGGAAAGTAAGGCCAGCATGCAGGTCATTTCTTTAAAGTCTGGGGGGTTGCCAGCTTTATTTAGCAGAGGCTTGCAAATATGCAAGAACAACAAAACAGTAAAATAAATCCTTGCTGTCCGGCGCTAAACTAAACAACAGTTTTTCTCACTATACAGTGTGGGGCTGGTCCACATCACCCACAAAAAAAGATGGTAAAGCAAACCTTTTCTTTTGAAAGTCCAAACAGAGCTCCTCTCTCAGATTCCCTTCTGAGTCTCAGGCCAGAGCATTTCTGTGCTCTCTTCCTGTTCATTTAATGCCGGTTCACACTTATGCGATGCGGGAAGGCTGCGAATTCGCAGCCTGTTCCCGCATCCCAAACGCACCCCTGGCAGTTCACACTGCCATATGCAATACGCTGGGGATGTCAATGTAATGTTAACGACACCCCCAGTTTGATCGCATATCGCAGTGCGATCTTACAGTTCGCACAGGATTGGATCGCACAAGTGTGAACCACTGTGCGATCCGATTCTGATGCGGCTGCAAAAAAGGGTCCTGTGCGTCTTTGCTGCGGGTGCAGTGCGAATTTAGCCATACAAAGTGTATGGCTAAACTCGCACCGCACAGCCGATCGCATGTAATGAAGGAGCAGTGCGCTCCGACATTACATGCGATCGCCGCAGCCGCATTAGTGTGAACCGGCGCTTAAAGTCCACCTGAGCATGGACTCAGGTAACCCACAATCTCTGGACTGGAACCTAGCCTGTCACAGAGGCTGGAGAAAACTGGGCCGGATTCCGGTTCAGTCTCTCACTACAGAGCGTATGCGAGGTGAAATATAGCGATTATCTACTACCTCACCTTGCATACCGTCACATATCCTCCCCCTCTGCTCAAGCGCTGGCGATTGACCAATTGACCCAAGCATACAGTGCATGCGGGAGAGGGCACTTGCATTGTTTTGGAGCTTGCCCAGCCTATGCTCTACTGTAAATTTGAACGGCTGTAGAGCCAGGAACTATCTTGTCACGTGGCCATTTTTCTCCCTATTGTCACACATCCACTTTAGGGGAGCATGGTCAGTGACCAACTTAAACGACCTCCCTAACAAGTAATACTTCAGGGAGTCCATTTGCTACCTGTCCCAACTTTTTTGGAATGTGTAGCTCTCATGAAATCCAAAATGAGCCAGTATTTGGCATGACATTTCAAAATGTCTCACTTTCAACATTTGATATGTTATCTATATTATATTGTGAATAAAATATAAGATTTTGAGATTTGTAAATTAGTCCATTCCCTTTTTACTCACAATTTGTACAGTGTCCCAACTTTTTTGGATTTGGGTATATATATATATATATATATATATATATATATATATATATATATCTATATCTATATCTATCTATATCTATCTATATATATATATATATAAATAAATATATATCTATATATATATATACATAGACCAATACCTATATACCTTTTATTTCTATTTTAAACAGAATGGGTGGTTTTACAAGGAGAGGCTTTAAATAAATGTGCATCGTTATGATCATTTTGATGTCAAGATCACACTTTTCAGATCTCAAGTGCAATAAATTACCATTTTGACAGGTAATTGGTCATTTCCACTGAAAAAGAACAATCTTGGAAAAAATCCTATCAAATATGACAAAATTCATCTTTTATTGGTTTTAGAAATTAGTATTAAGTAAGATCATTTGAAATGACTCTGAAATGACTTAAGCCCCGTACACACGTACCGAATGTCGGCCGTAAATATTCGGCCGCCGAACGATCGGCCGATTGTCGGCTTGTTAGTATGATGCTTACGACAACCGACAGCGAATTTTCGGCCGAACAGAATCTGGCGTGCAGACTTTAAAATTTTTGTTGGCCGTCACCAGAACGGCCGATTGTTCGCCAGTCAGTACAGAATTCGGCCGACAAACAGCAGATTTGAAAGACTGGGCATGCTCAGAAAAGAAAAAACACGTGGAAAGTTAACCATCACATGACATCACTTCTGCAGTCGGCTGTTGTTGGCCGACAAAATTCATGTGCAGTCTTTAGCACTTTTCAGCCGACAGGACAGCACCGGACAAAAGACGGCCGATCGTTCCGCCGACATTCGGTACGTGTGTACGGGGCTTAAGGCCCCATGTACAGTGCTGCTGATAAACGGGCGTTTAGGAGTAGTTGGGCGTTTTTTTTTCAGCAGCCCCTGAACTCTCCTCCATGTTATCTTATCTGTCCATGTACACTGAGTAGTTTATAGTCGTTTAGAGGCAGATGGGTTTAGTGGCCTTTTTCTTTTAAAGCAAAAAATTGCGTTCAGGGCAGAAGTTTATTGGCATTTGAAATGCCAAATGCTTATAACAGTGTGCAAATGTCTCTAAACACGGTAACTAACGTTTATAAGCGTTTCCTTTATAGGTGGTTTCTATGGGGATACATTCCTGACCATTTTACAATGTAAAAATGCTTCTAAACATAAATGCCCCTAAACACGCATAAACGCATATAAACGCGGCATGTAAACATCGCAAAACAGATGTTTTTAACTGTCGGTTACTAGCTGTCACGTTCCAGTGCTTATGCAGTCCTCCCTGTTAAACAGATCTGTTGGCAACTGTGAGAAGTATTTCACTGAAATTTGCACGCAAAAAATGCACAGATAAACTGATAAACAGAAAAAGAATGGAACGAGACCTTAACCACTTTACCACCGGAGGATTTTCCTGCTAAAAGACCAGGGGTTATTTTGCGATTTTTTACTGCGTGACTTTAACGGACAATCGCGCGGTCGTGCGACGCTGTACCTAAACGAATTTCACGTCCTTTTTTTCCCACAAACAGAGCTTTCTTTTGGTGGTATTTGATCACCTGTGCGATTTTTTGATCACGCGCTATAAACAAAAAAAGAGCGTAATTTTTGCAAAAACAACAATATTTTTCACTTTTTTTTATATGAAATTCCCCCAAAAAAAAATGTAAAAATCAAAATTTTTTAAAATTTTCGGCCAATTTGTTTTACGCTACCTATGTTTGGTAAAAAAAATCGCAAAAAGCGTATTTTGATTGGTTTGCGCAAAAGTTATCGCGTTTACTAACAAAGGGAAAGATTTTTGTCATTTTTGGTGTTTTTTTTTTTAACGAGTAATGGCGGCGATCTGCGATTTTTTTTGCGGTACTGCGACATTGCGGCGGACAGATCGGACCCTTGACTGACATTTTTGACACTTTTGGGGGTACCAGTGACATTACTGCAGTAATCAGTGCTATACATATGCACTGTTATTGCAAAAATGACACTGGCAGGGAAGGGGTTAACAGTATTGGACAGGGAGGGGTTAAGTGTGTCCTAGGGGCGTGATTCTAACTGTGTAGGGACAGGTCTACTAGTGTAAAAACAAAGATCAACAGTTCTACATAGTAGAACTGTTTGATCTTCACTTTTACACAGGGAGAACTGACAGGTGGCTTGTTTACACAAGCCGCTCTGTCTTTCTCCCGCTGTAGCGGCGATCGTAGTGTGACCGGCGGACATCGGGTCCGCCAGTCACACTCCCGCACTCCTCCGTGAACGAGCCGAGGCGGGCGCGCGCCTCGGCGGGCGCGCGCCCGCCCGCTATTGGCTCTGGAAGGAGTGACAGGCGAGCGACGTAGACCTACGTCACTCTGCCTGGCCGGGGCCGACTGCCGCAGTAAATATACTGTGCGCAGTCGGCAAGCGGTTAATGTGCAGACATTAAAAATATCTGAAATAAAATGAGACTAAGGGGTAGATTTACTAAAATGCTTGCACTCAGAATCTGGTGTAGCTGTACATGGTAACCAATCCGCTTCTAACTTCAGCTTGTTCAATTAAGATTGCACATTATGCAATTTTTTTTACAATTATCTGTACAATTTTCTTGAAATTTACCTTCAACTACGTCGTACAAAGCCTACCTAATTGGATACAAGTGAAAGTGTTGTTTAGCTTTGACCTCATATTATGTGGTTTGTGGTAAATCTAACAGAAAATTGTACAAGAAAATTGAACATGTATGGCCAGCCTTAGGTAGATGAGTCTGGTATTTTTTTTTGTTCAACCAGCAGATTGAACAAAAAAACTGACCTGATCCCCCCATCCACACATTCAGGCTGGATTCATACATATATGCGGCTGTAGTTCACAGCAGGGGGTCCGGTCCGTGTATGTTTACCAGTTCAGGTGCGATTCAGGTCAGAGTTTTAGCCTGAATTTGCACCTGAACCGGACCCAAAGACGCACAGGACCCTTTTGAAATGTGGACCGCGGCTGCCCCAGACCTGTGTGAACCAGCTCCATTGAGAGCCAGTTACACTCGCCTGCCATGCGAATTGGATGGTGGAAAAACTGCATCCAATTCGCATATGTGTGAACCCAGCCTCATTGTGGATGGGGGAATCTTCTCCCCTGACAGTGGAGAGACTTCTCGCTATCAGAATACACTCCCAGGTACCAAGAATTGCTTGCCACAAATTTGTGGCAGTGTTAAATTGTAAGTCTTGCTGTACATATTCACTGGCAAGTTTTACACTTGCAGAGCACTTGAGGACCCTTTCACACTTGTGCGTCCTAAAAGTTGCATGATTTTACTGAAATCTTTTGCCCAATTTTGACGTGGTTTTGACGTGATTTTGACTGGACTTGAAGCAATGCCTGTGTAATCTTGAGGTCTATCGACCTCAAAATGCATCAAAGTCAGACCAAGGTAATGCAGGGACTACTTTGAAGTCATTGCAACTTGAAGTCGCACAGATATGAATGATGCTCATTGGAAATCATGGAGTACGACTTGTCATGTGACTTTGCAGTCCCAAGTCTGAAAGGTGCCTGAAGTACAAATTTGCGTGCCAAGTCTCTAGCAAGAGCAAAGTTGCAGCGGTGAGTCTGCAGTAAGAGCTCTGCAAGTCTAAAGCATGAAAATTCAATCACAGTGACCCCTGTGATGGGATGACTATAGCACAACATAACTGAACCAGAACTTGCTGCAGACTTGCAGAATGTTTGCAAAGAAAGTTTATCTGGAGTCATGCAATGTGCAACAAACTTGTGAAGGCAATTTTCAAACTTGCAGCACATTTGCTTGCTATCTGGGCTGATCAGCAATGCAGACAATATCCTGCAGCACTTATTGAGTGGGAAATTCTGAAAGGGCAGTTGTACAAAAGTCGATCAACTTCTGTAAAATCACAGTGCCCATACATGGATCGAAATTTGGCTGGTATCTGCTGAACTGGCCAAATTTTGATCCATATATAGCCGGCTTCACTGTAGTGGCCTGTTGTGCAAAATTCTTGTAAAATATAAACTACAGTATTTTCCGGCGTATAAGACGACTGGGCGTATAAGACGACCTCCTAATTTTCAAGTTAAAACATAGGTTTTGGGCTATACTCGCCGTATAAGACTACCCCCCTTCCGAAGCAAGGCAACACCATTGAAAAACATCAGATTTCTCATAGATCTCCAAGGTACCCCAAGTACTGTAATACATGTAATCTCTCATATTATCTCCAAGGTACCCTAAGTATTACCGGTAGATGTCATCTAAAGACGCTGGCTGTGCGGGAATCCTGTACTGGTATACCGTATGCACCGTAGCTTTGGCTACATACAGTATACCGCCCTGAGCCAATCACATTGAGCGATGTATTCTATTATTGAATGCAAAGTCTGCTCGGATTGGCAGAGTCAGAGAGGCGGGCTGATGTTACTCCGCCAATACGAGCAGGGTTTGCATTCAATAATAGAATACATCGCTCTCCCTGATTGGCTCAGCGCGGTACACTGTATGTAGCCGAAGCTACGGTACATACGGTATACCAGTACAGGATTCCCACACAGTCAGCATCTTGAGAGATTACATCTACCGGTAATACTTATACTTAGATTACCTTGGAGATATTATACTCGGCGTGTAAGACGACCCCCCATTTTTGGGGGATTTTTTTGAGGTTCAAAAGTAGTCTTATACGCCAGAAAATACAGTATATATACATTTTTGGGTATTAAATTATATTTCTATGCTAGGTTACATACTGGGTAAACTAATATTAGCCTGAAAAAGACAATACACTACTGCAAGTGTGTTTATAGAGTGTGTACACTACCAAGGGAGTTTCTTCAAAATTGCTGCTTTTAAATGCTTAGAGAAAGGGTCTCGTTAGCTGGGAGGACAATAAAAATACAGTACCATTAAACAAATGAATATTCTTTGGTATTCCATTTTTATTTTATCTAAGGGATATTTGATGGGCCCACATGAAGCTGCTTTCCAGACGTTTCCCAACAGATAATAAGACCTCAACCATTCTTATGTTTACCGGAAACACCTTTACAATAAAGGTAAAATAATTACCATTTTTTTAACTAAAGAAATATTACATTTAATTTATTTTTTTGCAGCTAAATGCTCTAACTAGCTGAATATTTTTCCAATAAATCTAATTCATTCTGCTAAATATTGCTGTTTAATCCGGCATAAATACAGATGGTATGAGACATTCCAAATTCAGACTAGAAAACAACAGTAACAGAAATAGAAAATTCAATTCAAGACAGCTAATTAGGGTCAGCGTAAACACTGGCAAGCAATGTAAATATTACATTACAATTAAAATTGCAATTAAAAGCAAAAATGTGTCCCCAGACTAAATTTTAAAGTGAACATGACTCTTTGAAGAAGAGGAAGCAACCAGTCTGGGAATGACACCAAGTGGCTTCATAACTAAGCTTTCATAAACATAAGTGTTCTATACCCCATTATTGCCAACTGTCCAGACATTCATGGACAGTTTCTAAAAAATACAAGCCAATTATAGCTGTCCCTAAATATCTGAGTAAAATAACTGAACTTAAAAATGATTCATATTTTTGAGGATTGTGAGAGTTTTCTGCTCACAGTAATTTCAATACATGTAAGTGATGATAATAAGGTATGGCAAACCTCAAACTGTGTGGGGAGAATGGGGAAATGTGCTAAACACAATTGGGTGGATTTTCTCTAAGGGTAGAATATGTGAACTTAGCAAAATTATTTTTTTTTTTTATCCAGAAAAATACTTTATTGACACTGAGCCAGTACAATACAGCCATTAGAATAGATGCATATAAAATATACATGCAGACATAACTTCAGCAGCACCATGTCTCCATGTATTATACACGAACACTTGAGATCTGTGTATTGAATTAGTAACCATTCCCGGCATCATTGTATGCATCCATCAACAAGAATAGTACATTTATAGAGATAGTGTAAATAATACCAATGCAATTGTGCACAGAATTAATAAACAGTGTACCAAAACAGAGTTTTGACCGTATTTGAGCGACCCGTCTAAAAGCAACTTAGTTTTAACATGTGTGAAAAAAAGGGGGGGGAGGGACCACGCTCATAAAATACATATACACGAGTCCAACAATAAATTTGTGAATTCTGTGTTCAAATCAATGTGCTCAATAAATATGTATAGTTTCCAAAAATAAGTATAGTGGGATCCTATTCCTTCAGACCCCCAGCCACTCGTGTTCATGGTGTCGTGGTGTCATGGTGTGCATGTGGTGTGGGTGAAGGAGAACACTAACCCACGAACACGAGTTGCTGGTGGTCTGAAGGAATAGTATTCCACAATGCCTTATTTTTATACACTTTACAGATTTATTGAGCACATTGATTTGAACACAGAATTCACAAATTTATTGTTGGACTTGTGTATATGTATTTTATGAGTGCGGTCTCCCCCCCCTTTTTTTCACACAAGAATAGTTCATTAATTCTCATTCAGCCCCAGCAGCCGGTCCATGACCAGGTCTACTGGTGCTAGTGTAGGGACATTCAACCGTGAGCAAAATACATTTTTTCTTTGCAAGAGAATTTTAACTTAGCTTAGTGAATAAGGGGAAGCTTTGATAACCTCAACAATTATATTATATGTGAGGAAAAAAAATCAACTTTTTTCACATTTCCCTTGAACATGATTTGATTTTCTTTCCAAAGTGAAATTTCACAACATTCACTTGCATAAGTGAATATTCCCTTTCATCCCCAATGCCACCCTTTATTCCAAAAATTTAGAAGTCGGTAACAAGACAGTCAGAATAAAATCTCCTGTCTGTGCCTAGGCAGCTATGGAAATCAGTATATTTGCCAAAACGCATTAGTCAATTCAGAAGGAATATAGAGGCATCACAAACCCTAATTAGTGAAGGTACTTTGAAGGACTTCTGATGAGGTCCTTGTTTTACTAGTCATATAGTAAATGGTCTGGTGTGTAGTTTAGGAAAGCACAACTATTGTGCTGAGTTATTGATGTTTAAGGCTGGGTTCACACTGCAGATGGATGTGACTGACAGCAGAAGTGCGGTGTATCCCTGTTCTCCGTTTCAGGGGACGAATCAGGCCCGAATTTTTGGCTGGGTACAGACCTGAAATGGAGCCAAAGACACGCAGGACCTCTGTGCAATTCGCTCCGCAGCCACTCCGGAGATGTGTGAACTGGCTCTATTGAGAGCCAGGTCACAATCTCCTGTCATGTAAACTGAATGCGGGGAAACCCGCATCCAATTTTTACTAGTGTGAACCCAGCCTAAATGATTTCCCAAGAGTCAACTTTCCATAATTTCTACTGTGATAAAGTTAGTCTCCTAAAAAAGTGGTTACATTGATGCAGAAGAACATAGGACTGGTTAAACACAATAGGCTTCCTAGGAGATTCAATTTATAAATCACATACATGTCATGTTTGGTCAGTTCATAATGATAAATTATTTGCTGGCTTGCAGAGTGTGATAGCTTGTCCTTTGGAATTATACTTACCTGTAATAAGTGGCATTAATGGTGTTTTTGCTAGAAATTATAAATTCAACACACCCGTGACAGCACCAGTCCCATTTAGTCTCTGCCCCAACCACTTGTATCCCTGGATTACCTGTTCCCTGACCAGCCAAGTTATCTATGTTATGTGCTTATATGGGACAGCATTATAGTGCAGCCGGGAGTCTGTGGTGCGCCTACGGAGACTCAATTCTTGTGGCAGCGAGGTTGCACACATTGTGTAACCGGACTCTTGGGACTATTTCTGGGTACATTTGCCTTATGTGTCCTTGGTCATTCCCCGTGACATTGACATTTTGAAATAACGCTGCTTTCACCGACCATACAGCACTTTGTTACCCAGATTTAGAAGTGTGACTGCCGTACCATGTTCCTAAGTTACCGGGCAGTCACACATCTCCCAGCTAGGCCTATGGAACTATTATCATTTCTCCAATGGTGCTTCCTGCTGATAAAGCTGTCTACGTGTCCAGTTGCTGATTGAATTATTTGTTAAAATGGTTGAATGTACCTGTGTCTCATGTTACTGAATGTACAGTTTACCCCTGCCCTGTGTCATTATGAAGGGGGAAAAAAGGGGGGATTGTTCCAGTGTGTATATCTCTTTGTGCCTGTGTTTCAATAAACTGTCTTATGTTTTTCACCACCATACACTGTGTCCCGACTAGTGACTGGATGGGCTGCGGGATCTTGTATAGTTCTGGGCAAGGGAAGCTTATACGATGGACATACTCCTCTTGAGTACAACACCTACCACTCAACCCTCAGACTTTTTGATTGGATAGAGAAGCTCTGCATCACCCTATTCAGAAGACAAGAAAAGAATACTGCATGAGCAGCTGGGAGCTCTCACTTTGCCATCATACCTATTACTGTATATATTACGGAGATCGACTTTATGAAAGCCAATGTACCAAAGACCAGGTGGACTCTTCTTAAGTACATTTCACATTTTATGTTTATTGTTGCTTATGTAGGTTAGCTTTTGCACTGCCCTTTCTGTAAATATTTTTTGCACTGATTTTTCTTTTCCTCAAGAAATATTTTAAAATTAAGCTGAATCTCTGAAATGTCTCTATAACAAGAGAGTAAATAACTCTGTCACATTGAAGAGGCTACCTTGGAATTTTATCTGTTACTTCTTCTACCAAAGATACAGAAATTTTAAAGGTCAACAGAATTGCCAAAAGGGGTGCAATCCGATGGTCAAAGTCCATAATTACTTATTGCTGATAACATCTAGACAACAGGAAAATAACAGGTAGGCACCTACAAAGTAGTTTTGGTGGCCAAACAATCCCACTTCATCAGGACTTGGATAAGGAATTAAAGGGTTTTCTATTGGACTCTGCGGAAGGAAACTCTTGGAAAAGGTTCTATATTAGAGCACTAACATTCTCATTTTACTTGCAAGAGCAACTGCAAGAGTTTTTTTTTAGATTGAGTCCTATGTGTTTTATTCTAACACATTGCTCAAATAGTTTAGGATAGTGGCCGTCATGCCCGAGGCACAGGACTGAGTTTTTATCTGGTCTGCTGAAATCAGAACCTTAACCCTGGAGAGAGAGTCTTAGTTTTGGTGCCTAGTTTAGAAAGTAAAATTGTGACAAAGGATGTCACCTGTCAGGTAAACCAACCTTAAAAAAGAGCCCTGCAAACACACCAATTAATCAAATAAAACCCTGAAAGTTTCATAAAGCTCTTTCAGCAGAAATTCAGGTTCAGGAGAAATCTTGCAGAAAAACCAAGAGGTGTTTTAGAATTACCTGTCCAATGTAATTTACCATAACATTTTGAATGAGCCTTATGTCAAAGTACAGTTAAGATCTTTTCAGGTACATGAAACTAAGGGAAATTAGTCCATTTCAGAGGTGTGCTGCTGACCTGCCACCTTTGAAATGGCTTTTCTCTGAACTTCTGAACAGTGCACCAATTTCAGACAGGTTCCCATGGATTCTCATGTATCTTGGTCACATAGTCATCTTTATGTATAATGCTATCCCATCACAATATACAATTGTAACAACCTCTGTGATACTTTTAAAGAAGTCTTATAGATGTTTACCGGCACATTATCCCACATTTCCTCTGTAATTCAGTCTACAGTACCTCCTTTTCCATTTGAACCTACCTTTGCATGGATAGGAGCCTAAGGGGCTGTACACGTGGACCGAATATCGGGCAGCATCGCTTGGTTCAATAAAAACCAGCCAACATTGAGCCCATGTGTACAGCAGCCAGTCCGACAGAAGCCTGCCGACTGTTCAGCTTCTGTTGAAGAGGCATGACTGGGAAAGGACTGCCGATCAGCTCCATTCAGTGTTTTCAGCTAAAGGCTGTTGTGTTCTAGTGGGGGGGGGGGGGGCATTCCCCTGACAGAACACCTCAGCTCATTGGGGAGATTGCTGTACTAACATATCAGATTGTTAGTACAGAATATTCTCCCAAGCTCTTCATTTTTTTTTCGTTCAGCCCCCTGGGTTGAGCGAAAAAAAAAAGAAAAAACTGATATTTTGTCTTGTACCAGGCTTAAGTTTTCCATCAAAAGGTTTTTTTTTTTAACCAATTAGAGGTAATCCCTTTTGCATAGCTCAGGTGTTCTCAACCCGGGTTGTCTTCACCCCCAGGGGGTGTAAGTCCTCACTGTAAGTAACAGATTGGCAACGTATTGCCTTTAAAACCATTATAACACAGCCCCTGACGTAATGATTGAATACTGATTTATTTATGAATTCATAAATGTTTATTGTTTCACTTAGAAAAATTGATGGATATTTTGCTGCTGGAGACCTGAAGATTTCAGAAGGATGGATCATGAACCTCCATAAATGAACAAAAAAAAAAAAAAAACACTGGAACGAGTGGGGCTAATTTGTATTGGGTCCTTGGAGTATACAGGCAGCCACAATTGCAGACATTAGCTCTGTAATTCTAGCCCAGCGGCTGCAGCAGCCCTCAGGCAGTCAGTGGGAAAGTGATATGTAACTGCCCTCTGCCTTTCCCTGGATTGATACTATTGGAGACACCTCTCTTTTGACATGAGTAGCAGCCACTGCAAGGGACAGAGATAGAGAACCCAGCTCTGCTCTAGTGCTACCCACTCCTGGTGTTCTGACTCCTCTCCTGGCTTAGTGCATTGTTTTTTTGTATTATAAAGTTAACATATTATTTGCCAGCCGACCCCTATTCATAATAGAATGAGAAACCAACAATGATTGTTCATATTACATAGGAGAGAATAGGGATCTATTGTTGCTGATGGATGAAGATATTGTTGCTGCTGGAGAAAGCTATTGTTGCTGTTAGTTGGTCCATTTTTTATGCTGTGGGATCTATTGTTGCTGGAGGGATCTATTGTTGCTGTAGGTAATATATTATTGCTGCTGGGGGGTATACTGTTTTTGGGCACAGTAGAGGTGTTAGGAATTGGTTCACTTGCTAGTGGCATTGTGGCTCCCAGACCTGTAGGTTGTAGTTCCAGTGTCCACTAGCAGGTGTCTCACAGCAACCAGGAGCCGGTACAAATTGGTTATCACCTGATGCTAATTGCTGAGAGGATATTTAGCTCTTCCTGTGCTACTCCTCCTTGCCTTGGTGTTTTCTTCATGTGCCCCTGACCTGTGAGCATGTACCTGTGCTCTGTTACTATTCTTGATCCTCTGCCTGCCTGTTTGTTCCTGCTCCTGTTCCTGTGTACCCTCTTTCGCTCCTGGCTTGCTCCTTGCTCCCTCTGCCTGATCTCCCATGCATGACACTGGCTCTGACATTAACTACTCTTCTCAGCCATATCCTACTGCCTGTATATAGGTATTTATTTGGCTTGGGTAGTTTGTTTGTGGTTAGCACTTTCATGTTTTCATGTAGATTTATTGGTTTTAAAATATAGTATATGTGTTTATATTGCTTTTTTAAGTTTTGTTTATATTTAAAAAATCACATTATTTGTACCATACTTGTGCCTGGTGTTCGCTTTGCAAGTCCACATATTTCTGGACTCAGTATTCTTGACAAGGTGTTATTGTTGCTGCGGCCATATCACTCTCTAAGGGTCCAAGGGTTCATGACCACGGGAGCTTGGAACTGTATGTAGCGGACTGCCATTCTTTGATAATGCAGATTTATCTTCTGCTCATTCAGACTGTCCTGTGCACCTTTAAGACTGCTTTCAGAAGAGATCGGCCTCTCACAGGAAGTGGAAGAACAGGTTTGTGGGAGATGTAGTTCTGAATCGAGAGCAGACTGTTATCTGAATTGCTGGGGAAACTGTTCTCCCAGGGAGCAACGCGGGAAGTGAAGAACCATGGGAGAGACTATAAACCTATCTGCTCCACAGTGTGAACTCTCTTTTGCTTCTGGGACCCAGTGAGTGTGGATCAGCCTGTGTGTGTGTGTAGCGACTGGTGGTGGCTGAGGCCTAGTACACGAGGCCTAATCTGTGCGCGGTGCTCGTCTTCAGCAGAGCAGATGCTGATAGCAACACTGTGGATGCGGTCACAGTATAGCTGAAGAAGAAGCAAGTGAAAACCAGACGAAGACTCTGAGGAAGCAGAGTATCGCTCATTCCCAGACGCCAGAGCATGGGAGAGCACATCGCCTGTCTCAGAGGACCCTCCCGAATACCAGAGAGAGAGAGAGAGAGAGAGGGTGCCTGTGTGGAATCCTGACCGCAAGTATAACCTTTGCTATCAACACACTGACTGCAGACACTATTGAACACATCACCTCCCTTGGGATTACAAATGATCACTTTGGTCAGTGATAAGAGCTTCAACTGCCGGTGAAGATTTAACAAGGCCTTGCTAGGGGAGGGGTGTCAACACCTGCTACATCTTAAAGGAGACACACTCGATTTGTTTGCAGCATTGCTATTTAGACAATCATTTTCCTTTACGCTGACAATCATAGCATTATGATAAAGGTCATCAGTCACTGTTTTAAATCTTAGAGTATTGTTCTACTACTGTTCATAGATATTGTAATTCTTTATTTGTCATTTCTTTACATCAGTTTTGCTGAACCCTGCTGGCTGACTGATGGAGTTATACCTGTTTATCCTTTAGGAGCAAAACCTCATTTATATTGTGTCAGTGTGTTCCTTAAAGGTGTATACACTCTCAAATTACCAGGTGAGACGGAGCTTGTTCTTGGGGTTGAAAGGCAGATTGCGGCACTTAAGTGGCTCCTGCGGGGATAGCGCTACATGTACAGTGTAAAAAATGTGCATGTTTTGGTGCCCACAAGTCACAGGTCTTACATACAGCCAGCTGCCAGAAGCTGTAGATATCAAGATGAAATGCACAGTGGCTGTGCGCCTATATTGATGCACATCCAAATGATACTTATATTCAGCGATGTTTGCGTACAAGGATGCATGACCTGAACTCAGTCCGCTTTTGAAATATATGTCCCTGTACCCAGTTTCCTGTATGCAGGTACCAATGGGATGTGTGTAAAATTGCATACAGCTGCTGTGTATTTTAACCTGGTGTTGATTACTACAGGTTGCTGACAGCCCACTGAACTCAAAACCTTTGACTTCTGGGCAGGGGCGAACTGGGCCAGGAGGGGAGGGACAATTGCCCCCCCACCCCCGGGCCACACTCATGCCCTGTAATAAGACCGCACTACTTCCGCCGCATCCTGGGCGCGGTGCTGCCCTGTGGAGAAGGGGCAGTGAAAGCTTGCTGGTGCCTTGTTCTCCATCTGCCTGAATGACATGGCTAATGCTATTCTCACTCCTGTCATTTAGAATAAAGTGAAGAGCAAAGGCTGTAAAAGCTGCTAGAGGGAGATACCTTCTTCCCGGAGACGTGAAGAAGATGATGGGTGGGACCCACAGGCACACGTCACCCGTAGTGCTGTCTGTGACAATGGAGAGGCGGGAGATTTAAGAAAGGGAGCTGCAATGTCTTCCCTGGAAGTATGGCCTGATTTAAACAGTTTTTTTTTCGGGGGGGCGTGGCTTGGATGTAGAGCGGAGCGGACGTGTGCCTCGAGAGCTCCCGCCATCCTGAACTCAATCTATACCATCCTGCCGAAGTTATCGCCTCTATCTACCCAGGTTTCCGTCCTACCTGCTGCACTACTATCCCCTGCCGTCTATGCCATCCAAGGGGACGAAATCTGCGGCTCCGCACGCGTCTTTCCAGCGCCAGGCCCTGCCCGCCGCATGTCCGGACACCATCTTGACCGAACGACTCCAGGCCTTGCTGAGGGACATGGAGGAAGCTCGGGTGTCCAGCTCCCCTCCGGCTGCCCCGGACCAGGGGGTGGGAGCGGATACGGCGGTGATCCTGCAGGCTATAGAGCTGAGCAAGACCTCCCTTCTGGTCCGCATAGACCACCTTGCGGAGGAATGTAATCTCATCCGCAATGACCTGGATAAGATCCGCGGCCGGCTCACGGAGGTGGAGGGCAGGGTCTCCACGACAGAGGACACTGTGACCCGCCATTCCGGATTGCTGGATGCCCTCCAGTCTAAGGTGGATTTCCTTATGGCGAAAGCTGACGACGCTGAGAACAGGATGAGAAGGAACAACGTCCGGGTGCTTGGCCTGCCCGAAGGATCGGAGGGTGACTCCCCTGCTGAGTTCGCGGAGGGCTTCTTCAGATGCCTCCTGGAGTTGGGAGAGGTCTCACCCACCTATGTGGTGGAACGAGCTCACCGGGTTCCCTCCGGTAAGATGATCCCTGGCGCCCCTCCGAGACCTTTCCTGGTTCGTTTCTTGAACTACAGGGACCGGGACCGGATCTTGGGCGAAGCGCGCAAGCACCCGGAGTTGCGCTTTGAAAACACCTGTGTTCAACTGTATGCTGACTTTTCGCCAGAGCTTCAAAGGAAAAGGAAATCTTTCACTGATGTCAGACGCCGGATGAGAGAGAAGGGGGTCCAGTATGGCATGCTGTACCCCAGTCGTCTCCGTGTCACTCATGGTGGATCAGTGCGCTTCTTCAACACTCCGGACGAAGCTGATGCCTGGCTGCAGGCCCTGCGCTGAGATGTGTGAGTACCGGCCCCTGGGGACTGTCTACCTGTGAAGATGCCTCGGATCTCCTTTCCTTGGCCCCCGGTTGCTGTGTTCCCATTTTCCTTTTGCCCTTCCCTAGGGGCTGGTGGATCCTTCCCTGCCGTGGTGTTCGGCCCCCCTTGTCCTGTCCCCCCCCCTTTTTTTTTTTGCCTGTGCCATGATTTTCTCCCCTAACTTTTTTCTCCTCTCCTCATGACCCTCCTGTACACCTCTGTTTTATTTTGCCCCTTTTGGAACCTGGATGGGGTTGCTTTTTCCATCCATTGTTAACTGTTCGATATCCTGTTGAGTCCACTTGCTATTGGGAGCTCTCGGAGCTCTCCTGTACTGCTGAACTCAGTGGCGATTATTCTCCTGCTTGCACTGTGGACTTTGATTGCTCCATACCCTCTACATCAGAACTGATCGTGCGGGGGGGTCATTCCCCACCCACCTGTCGCCGGGTGGAGCCCCCCCCGGGCCCTATGTCCGCGGTCTAAGGTGACTGTTCCCTATTCCACCGCGGACGTTGTTATTTTTGTTACAGGATGAAGCTGTACCAGGCTGTTTTTGTTTTCCTGGTCAGCAGGGAGGGTTTTTTTGGGAACTGGTTGATTTTTTCTTTTATGGATTTTTGCTGCTCCTTTTTTATTTTTACTTTTGTCTTGGCTGCTGGTTCGATGTATAATGTCCTATGTATGGGTTTGACAGTAAGTGCTTTATGTTGGTGCCGAGTTCTGATGTCTGTGTGGTCCAGTGTGGTCGTCCTGGGCGGGAGGGAGTGTGTGGTGCGGAGGTCCTCCTGCCCCTTGGGTGCTCTCCTGTTGTCAATTCTGATCTGGTTCCATGGCGGGACGCATTAGACTGCTGTCGTGGAATGTGCGAGGCCTTAATAACAAATTCAAGCGGGCTTTGCTGTTCAAATTTTTACAATCGCACAAACCACATATCTTATTTCTGCAGGAGACGCATTTAATGGACAGCTCAGTGCTGGCATTGCGTCGGCGCTGGGTGGGGCACTCCTTCCATGCCACGTACTCCTCGTATGCTAGGGGGGTTTCCATCCTCATCAACAAATCCCTGCCTTGCCATGTTGAACAGGTCATTACGGACCTGAAAGGTCGTTATATTATCCTTGCTTTACGAATTGAAGATAAGCTGTACGTTTTTGTCAATGTATATGTGCCTCCTCCCTTTTCCGGCTCTGTGTTGTACCAAATTTATGACCACCTGGCTGGGTTCTCTGCTCCGGGGGTCTTTTGGGCTGGTGACTTCAATGACATCCTGGATGGGGCGCTCGACACATCTAACCCGACCAGGCATGAGTGCACGGACCTGGTCGGTTGGGCTTCCGCGCTGCAGCTCACTGAGCTGTGGCGATGGAAAAACCCACTGTCTCGCCACTTCTCACATGTGTCGGCGCCTCACCATTCAGGATCACGCATTGATCTTGCGTTCTGCCCGCCTCTGGCGCTCCCATTTGTGGTTTCGGCGGTGTACCTACCTTCCGGCATCTCGGACCACTCCCCACTGGAGTTGGAGCTGGAGCTGGGGAGCCGGAGGGGGGGTGAGTGCTGGAGACTGGGGACCAGGTGGCTGCGGGACCCTGGAGTGGAGGAGACGGTGCGGGGCAAAATTTCCCAATACTGGGAACACAATGTTGGTACTGCTACGCCCTACGATGTGTTGGGACGCCTTTAAGGCCACCATACGTGGTGACTACATTAGTGCTGTTAAAGCGGCCAGGGTGGAGGGCGCTGCGGAGTTGCAGGCGTTGGAGGAGAGAGTGGCGCTGGCTGAGTCGGAGTTTGCCTTAGACCCGTCTCCCGAGAGGCACTCCTCCCTGGCCCAGGCCCAGAGGGCACTTCATTCACATGTGTCTGCGGCAGCTTTGACGGACGTGGGCACACTTAAAGCTAAGATTTTCGAAAGTGGGGACAAGAACGGGAGACTTTTGGCTAACCTGGTGGCTGATTCTAGAATGCAGACTGTTGTCCCCCTTATCCAGTTGGAGGTGGGTGGCACTTCCTCTGACCCAGCTGTCATTTTGGACGAGTTCAGGAAGTACTATCACAATTTGTATTCGGTACCTCCCTCTATGCGGCCTGCGGTGGACCTTGGGTACTTGGGAGATTTCTCCCTTCCGTCCCTGTCGGTGGAGGAAGCTGCGGCTTTGGAAGCAGACTTCTCCCTGGAGGAGGTGGAGACAGCTATTCGCTCTCTCCCCCCTGAAAAAACCCCGGGCCCAGATGGTTTACCGGGGGATTGGTATAAGATGTATATAGCTGACCTGGCCCCGCGGCTCCGCAGCCTCTTCCAGGCCTGCCTGGGGGCTGGGGCGCTGCCGGACTCCCTGCTTCAAGCCCACATAGTCCTGATTTTAAAGCCCGGTAAAGACCCCTCACTCTGTTCGGCGTATCGGCCGATCTCTCTCCTTAACTATGATCTTAAGATCCTTACGAAAATCCTTGCCACCAGGTTGATGAAGGTGCTCCCGTTCCTGGTTGACATAGACCAAACAGGTTTCATGCCGGGTAAATCTACCGACATCAATATCCGTAGGGTGTACACTCATCTACAGATCCCGGCGGAGGACCAGAGTCAGAGAATCCTGGTCTCATTGGATCCTGAGAAGGCCTTTGACTCTGTAGCCTGGCCTTATCTGGGTGAGGTGTTGCGGAGGTTTGGTTTTGGCCCCATTTTCCGTAAATGGATAGATATTCTATATAGTCAGCCTCGGGCCCAGATCAGATTGGGGGGCAGGGTTTCGCCTGCTTTTGATATCCGGCGTTGTACCCGCCAGGGTTGCCCACTCTCGCCGGCGCTGTACTCGCTGGCGGTGGAGACCCTGGCGAGGGCTATCCGAGGTTCGGGGGAGATTGGGGGGATTAGGGTGGGATCCCTGGAGGAAAAGTTGGCGTTGTATGCCGATGATATTATCCTGTTCCTCCGGGATCCGGGCCCCTCCCTCCGGTCTGTTCTGGGCCTGCTCTCGCGCTTCACCGAGCTATCGGGCCTCCGTGTCAATTGGGGGAAATCTCTGTTGCTGCCGGTTGGCACGGATGCTCGGGCGCATGCGGATCCCTCCCTCCCCCTGTGCTGGGCGGACAGTGTCAGATACTTGGGAGTCACTATTTCAGGTGCAGGACTTCTGCGAGCTCAACCTCTTCCCCCTCCTTCAGTCTTTTAAGGTTAGACTCAGGGCTTGGACGAACCTTCCGTTAACTTTGATTGGGAGAATCAACCTAATCAAGATGAAGTTGCTGCCCCCGCTCTCGTATATTATACGCCAGTCCCCGGTGTGGATCCCCAAGCGGATCTTTAAACAATTTCACTCCCTGATGACTGCCTTCCTGTGGGGGGGCCGCCCCCCGAGGCTGCGATTATCTGTTCTACAGAGACCCTGGACTCATGGGGGGTTGGCCTGCCCTGATTTTTTCAAGTACTTCCTGGCTGGTTTGCTGACTCACGCACATAATTGGCTAATATCTGACGAAGCTAACTCCGCTGTGGTTCTAGAGGCGGCCTTGCTAGGATCATATGAGGCATTGCGTAACGCCCTATATCGGGGACCCAGGGCTCCATACCCCCTTACGACCTCCATGAGGGCAGTCATCAGGGCCTGGACTTTGATCTCCCCCTATTCCAAAACTGACCCTGGTCGGCGGTCTCCGAACCTTCCCTTATGGCGCAACCCGGAACTGCCTGAATTCCTCTCTGTCCCTGATCCATCTATCTGGGCTACTAAGGGAATCCGATGTCTTTCTCACATTTGTCCGGAGGGTGTCCTTCTTAGCTTCGACCAATTGAAAAGCAGGTTTGCCCAACTCTTACTTTTTCCTGTTCCTGCAGCTCCGCCATGCCTTTCGGACTCAGTTTGGGGAACTCCCCCTGAACTTGACTCCGGCAGACCTGGAACTGGTCCTCCGGGATGAGGACCTTCAAAAACCACTCTCCTCTATATACAGGTCCCTAACGCCCAACGTGCATGTGGGTCTGGAGAGATTGAAGGCATTCTGGGTGGCGGAGATGCCGGAATTGGATTCAGAGGATTGGGAGGATGTCTGGGATTATCCCTTTAAACATTTGGTGTCCTCCAGAGATCGCCTGATACAGTTCAAGATTCTGCATAAGTTCCATCTTACCCCCTCCAGGTTGCATAGAGTGTCTCCTGGCATTCCAGATGTTTGCTGGAGGTGTGGTTCTGCCACTCCCTCCTACGCCCATATGGTCTGGCACTGTCCGTCCCTCCAGGGTTTTTGGTCTGAGGTCCTGGGCTTCATCACACGTCTAACCACTATTGCTGTCCCTTCTGGGATTGCGACCTGTATCCTGGGTCTTGTTAATGCCTTGGCGCACTCGGTGGCCACCCGCACCTTATTGGGGCTGTTGCTCTTCTATGCCAGGAAACTGGTGGTAATGCGTTGGAAGGATTCGGGGGCTCCGGCCCTGTCGCAATGGAAGGCTTTGGTCAACTCTATGATACCATTGTATAAAGCAGTTTACAGGTTCAGAGGATGCCCTGACAAGTTTCACAAAGTTTGGAACATTTGGCTGGAGGCTACTGATACTGCGGATGAGCCTTCACCTCCGCCTCCGAGAGTTTCTTTGGCTGATGCATAGATGGGTGTCATACATGTAGGTTGATGTGACCTCCTTGTGCCTCTCTGACCACGCTGGACCACGCTATGTTCCTTCTTCCCTGCCTGTTACACTTTAGTTACTCGGTACCTTTGCTCCCAGGACTTTTGGACCGGTAGCCTTGCTGGGGGGAGGGTGGGGGGTGGGGGGGGTGTTATATTATATATATTTTTTTTTTTGTTGCTCGAGTGTGGGTTGTGTTAGCGGGATCTGTGTTGTTGAGCCTGGGTATGCCCATAAGGCTCTGTTCTGTATGTTGTGTTTTGAAAATTAATAAAAAGAATTAAAAAAAAAAAACAGTTTTTTTCAGTCAGACACACACACAGGCAGTGGGGTTCTGCAGTGTACAGAGTATATGAGCATTTGATCTTCCACCACAGCCACCGTGACTGGTAACTGGAACAGCTTGCACATTCTACTATTCCACAAGCTCTTTATGGCTTTTATGGTATTTGACATATATAACTGATTGTTATGAACTTCAATACATTTATTTTGGTAATAACCTGGAAGCTTCTGCTGTAAACATTTCATGTCCTGTAGTGGAGCATTGAGCAATTTCTATAATACATATAAGTCCTAAATGTTGTTGAGTCTGGTGGTATTTTTTGTATATTTACTGCTCCGAGTGTTTTTCCACAGCAGCTGTGACTGTTATGTACTTTTTTATTCATCATACATTTGTGACATAGTAATCTGCTTTAAAAATGGGCCCCGGGCGGGCAGTCGCAAACCTGGTATTCAGCTTCTGTAGTGTTGTGTTAGGCCTGCACAGCTGCACCCTTTCACCTTGCCTCAGGACATGTCAATACAGGGCTCTTACAGACTTTTGGGGCTTCCATAGTCTTGTGGATGCACCCTTTCACCTCAGGGCGCACACTGATGCATAGCCCTTAAGGCCCAACAAAGTTCTCAGCACCCATGGTGCTCTTAATCTTGCCCTGGCTTCCTGTCAACTTTAACCCTTCTCTACTCTGCTACTGACCACCTCTACAATATAGTATCTCCCCTGTCCTGTCCTGGTCACCTCTGTCTACAACAGTTATCATCCTCACTAGATGCACTTGCTCCTCTAACTATACGCAGAATCAGGCCCCAACCGTTACAACCCTGGCAAACTGACAACACCAGAAGTCTCAAGAGACTCTTGAACGACTGTGGCAAAAAACAAATCCCTGCAGGACTTCAGCCTAAAAAAGTCCGCCCTCCTAACATACAATTCCTGCCTCCATGCTGCCAAACAAACCTACTTTGTCTCTCTTATTAATACCTTGTCACCCATTCCCCATTGGCTCTTCTCAACGTTTAACTCTCTGCTTTGTCCCACACCCCCTCTACCCGCTAACTCACTCACTGCCCAAGAGAGCCAACCACTTCAAGAACAAGATTGATGAAATATGTGAGGACACCACCACTCTGCACACATCTTCCCCACTCAACTTACCTTGTCTAACAATACAGTCAACACTCTCCTCTTTTGAACTGGCTGACACTGAAGAGGTTACAAAACTTTTATCAGATGCCCACCCAACCAATTGTCTCCTGGATCCTGTTCCCTCGCAACTACTACGACCACCCACTTATTCTATCCTATGCTACCTCAATCACATCTTTAATCTCTCTCTAGGGGCACCTTCCCCTCCCCTCAAAAACTTGCACAGATCACTCCCATTCTTAAAAATCCCACACTGGACCCCACCAACCTGAACAACTAAGGATCTCATTGCTCCCATTCACCTCTATACTTCTAGAATGCTTGGCCTTAGCTCCTGTCTCAGTGAAAATAACCTTCTTGACCCCTTACAGTCTGGCTTTCACTCGTAGCACTCCACAGAAACTGCCTTACTAAAACTCAGTCAGCAACGATTTACTAACTGCTAAAACCAAAGGCCACTACTCCATACTCCTACTACTTCATACTCCTACTACTTAACCTCTCTGCGGCCTTTGATACTGTTGACCATCCACTCATTTTTAATAAAATCTGTTCCCTGGGCCTCCATGATTCTGTTCTATCCTGGTTCTCCTCCTACCCATCACAGTGTTCCTTCAGTGTTACCTAAAACTCTGTCTCCTCCTTTTTATTTCCTCTCTCTGTTGGGGTCCCCCAATGATCTGTTCTTTGACCCCTTCTCTTCCCTTACTTCCAATGCCAAGTCTACGCTGATGACACCCAAGTCTATCTCTCTACTCCTCACTTCACTCCTTCAGTCTCCTCTTGCATTACTAACTTACTAACTGACATATCAGCATAGATGTCACACCACTTCCTTAAACAAAATCTCTCTAAAACCGAGCTGATAATATTCCCTCCTGCCCATGTCCCACTCCATGACATTTCCATCAAGATCAATAATGTAACCATGAATCCTTCCACTTACGCCAGGGTATTAGGTGTAATCCTAGACTCTGACCTGTCCTTTCAGCCCCAAAACCAATCCTTGTCAAAAGCTTGTATTCTTCACTTCTACCACCACATACAGTATCTCACAAAAGTGAGTACACCCCTCACATTTTTGTAAATATTTTATTATACCTTTTCATTTGACAACACATAAAAAATTACACTTTGCTACAATGTAAAGTAGTGAGTATACAGCTTGTATAACAGTGTAAATTTGCTGTCCCCTCAAAGTAACTCAACACACAGCCATTAATGTTTAAACCACTGGCAACAAAAGCGAGTACATCCCTAAGTGAAAATGTCCAAATTGGGCCCAATTTGCCTTTTTCCCTCTCCAGTGTCATGTGACTCTTTAGTGTTACAAGGTCTCAGGTGTAAATGGGGAGCAGGTGTGTTAAATTTGGAGTTATTTCTCTCACTCTCTCATACTGGTCACTGGAAGTTCAACATGGCACCTTATGGCAAAGAACTCTCTGAGGATCTTAAAAAAAGAATGTTTGCTCTACATAAAGAAGGCCTAGGCTATAAGAAGATTGCCAAGACCCTGAAAATGAGCTGCAGCATGGTAGCTAAGACCATACAGCGGTTTAACAGAACAGGTTCCACTCAGAAAAGGCCTCGCTATGGTCAACCAAAGAGGTTAAGTGCACGTGCTCAGCCTCATATCCAGAGGTTATCTTTGAGAAATAGACATATGAGTGCTGCCAGCATTGCTGCAGAGGCTGAAGGGTGGGGAGTCAGCCTGTCAGTACTCAGACCATACTCCACACACTGCATCAAATTAGTCTGCATTGCTGTCGTCCCAGAAGGAAGCCTCTTCTAAAGATGTTGCACAAGAAAGCCTGCAAACAGTTTGCTGAAGACAAGCAGACTAAGGACATGGATTACTGGAAACATGTTCCATGGTCTAAAGAAACCAAGATAAACGTATTCGGTTCAGATGGTGTCAAGCGTGTGTGGCGACAACCAGGTAAGGAGTACAAAGACAAGTGTGTCTTGCCTACAGTCAAGCATGATGTTGGGAGTGTCATGGTCTGAGGCTGCATGAGTGCTGCTGCCACTGGGGAGCTACAGTTCATTAAGGGAGCCATGAATGCCAACATGTACTGTGACAAACTGGAGCATAACATGATCCTCTTCCTTCAGGGACTGGACTGGAGGGCAGTAATCCAACATGATAATGAATGACCCCAAACACACCTACAAGACGACCACTGCCTTGATAAATAAACTGAGTGTAAAGGTGAAGGTCTGGCCAAGAAGTCTCCAGACCTAAAACCTATTGAGCATCTGTGGGGCATCCTCAAATGGAAGGTGGAGGAGCGCAAGGTCTCTAACATCCTCCAGCTCTGTGATGTCATCATGGAGGAGTGGAAGAGGACTCCAGTGGCAACCTGTGAAGCTCTAGAGAACTCCATGCCCAAGAGGGTTAAGGCAGTGCTGGAAAATAATGGTGGCCACACAAAATTTTGACACTTTGGACCCAATTTAGACATTTTGACGACATTTTGACTTAGAGGTGTACTCACTTTTGTTGCCAGCGGTTTAGACAATAATGGCTGTGTTGAGTTATTTTGAGGGGACAGCAAATTGACACTGTTATACAAGCTATACACTCACTACTTTACATTGTAGCAAAGTGTCATTTCTTCAAGGTTGTCACATGAAAAGATATAAGAAAATATTTACAAAAATGTGAGGGACGTACTCACTTTTGTGAGATACTGTAACATCTCCAAAATTTGCCCCTTTTTAACTAATGAAACCTCCAAGCTCCTCATTCACTCCCTTGTTATGGCCTTGACTATTGCAACTCTCTCCTCATAGGTCAACCTCTCCATAGGCTATCCCATCTTCAGTCTATCATGAATGCTGCTGCCATACTCATCTACCTTACCAACCACTCAGTATCTGCCACCCCTCTCCGCCAATCCCTACACTGGCCCCTATTCAGTGTCTGTTACCCCTCTCCACCAACCCCTCCACTGGCCTCCATTTAATGTCTGTTACACCTGTCTGCTACCCCTGTCCCTGTTAGAAGCATGGCAATCCCTACACTGGTTTCCGATCGCCCAGCAAATTAAATTCAAAATACTAACTACAATATACAAAGCCATTCATAACTCTGCCCCAGGCTACATCACCAATCTTATCTTCAAATGTCACCCAAACCATCCTCTCTGCTCCTCTCAAGACCTCCTGCTCTCAAGCTCTCTTGTTTCCTCCTATCATGCTCATCTCCAGAACTTCTCTAGAGCCTCTTCCATCCTCTCAAACTCTCTACTCAATCTACCCGGCTATCTCCTTCAGGCGATCCCTGCAAACTCATCTCTTCAGGGAAGCCTATCACACCTCCACTTAATCTTTTATCACTTCTTTCAGCTCATCCCCACAGTTACAACCTTTTGTACAACTTTCCCCACCCTATTAGATTGTAAGCTCTTGTGAGCAGGACCTTCTTGTAATTTGTTGTATTGTAACTGTATTGTCTCCCTTTTATATTGTAAAGAGCTGCATAAACTGTTGGCGCTATATACATCCTGTATTATAATAATAAAGAGGATTAAACAGTCCCACTGATGTCCTAGTGAGTGTGGGATGAGAGCAGGCCGACCCCCTGGCATGGATGGTGTATGCCGTGTCTGAGTAGAGGCTAGCTCAGTGCCCCACCACAGGCTGTCCTTCCCTGGCCAGCACCAACTGAGCCTCCCCGGCTCCCCCGGCAGCCCCTGCCTGCCCCCTGCCAGCCAGTTTGTGAACCCAGGAGTCAGTGGAGCAGGCGCTGTCTAGACCACCCTGCCCAGTGAGCAGAGGGTACCTAGAGTAGAGCTTCAGCCTGGGTTGAGGGTCGGGAGGAGCAAGGGATGAGGGAGAGCAGGAGGGGGACGTGTCACTGCACAATGGGCCTCTGGGTTGAACTTGCCCCTGGGCCAAAGTTTGCCAGTCAGCCCCTGGTTCTGGGTGCCAAAATACACCCATTTTGTATTCTGTATGGCTTAGGGGAATACGTGTGCATGACCCCTCAATGCTTTTTTCACCTACCAGGGTACAGAGAAGTAGTGTGCAACACTATGAAGTGCATGCATAGGGGCTGGTCTGAACTATGAAGCTCGTGCATCCATTGAGGCTGGTCTGAAGGTGCATAAATTGGGGATAATCTGAGGTCTGAAGTTGCATAAATTGGGGATAATCTGAGATCTGAAGTGTGATGGTGCTCACCGTTACTGGGAGTGAAGGACAGATACTTTATGATTTGGGCTGCTTCAAGTGGGACAGTAATATTTGTCAGCAATATCTATCAAGGAGTATGAAGATTTAATCCCACTTTACACTGTGAGACCTAAAGCCTGTTGCCATGAAGTCTGACACCTAAATAATCATAGCCATACGTAGATATGTATTCCATGTACTTCAATGAAGGAGACGGACAGACTGTCATTGGCATTCTTGTCCTATTGTCTATCTATTGAGATGGAATGGGGATTGTGTTAAGTCTGCCTGTCCCATTGCTAAATGTTAATAAGCCCACATTACTCTGTCCAGATGGCTAGATAATTAGTTCAGGGAATTCTGTTTCTATACACAATTTCATCTGCATAGGATAATGTAATCAGGTAACCCCTGACCTGTGTGTGGTATTTTGATCAGGAGGGGGATCTGCTCATATGTGTATAAATTGAGTGTGAAACTGTTCAATAAAGGAGAAGGTTCCAAAACTTGTACGAGCTAAGTTTTTGGCTAGGTTTGAATTTATATTTATTTATTTATTTGTTATCTCCTCCAGGATCCCTGTAAAATGAGGCCCACCAGCAGCCTACACACCTGCCTGACACCCATACACCTACAGTCTTCACATGTGCACATATTGTTGAGGGAACCCTGCAGTAGGCATGGGAAAACCAAGGTTTTTGTCAATGGGTTTTGTCAAGGTGGAGTGTTTTTGGTTTCTTTCTATAGTACCACAATTTATGCAGAGCTTCGCAAAATATCAAGCTGTTGCCCTCATTGTTAGCTTTCATATATCTTTTCAGAACCATCCAATCTGCTAGACTCCTTTATGAATCTTTAGCTGTTCCAACTTTTGTCATCTTTATAAAGTGCAATCCCTTTCTGTTTCTAGATACAGCTATTGAGACTGAAAATCTCAGTTTCCAGGGAATCTCTTGTTACAAATATAAGCTAAGAATGACCCTCATATAGATCCTGATGCTTTTTTTTGAAAAACTGGATCAGCATGATTAAAGGAGTTGTAAAGGCAGAAGGTTTTTTATTTTAATGCATTCTATGCATTAAAATAAAAAGCCTTCTGTGTGTAGCAGCCTCCGCAGCACCCCCTAATACTTACCTGAGCCCCATCTCTATCCAGCGATGTTCACGAGTCCCTCGGCCCTCCAGGACTCTCCCTCCTGATTGGCTGAGACACAGCAGCAGCACCATTGGCTCCCACAGCTGTCAATCAAAGTCAGATAGCCAATCAGGTAGAGGGGGCGGGGTCGAACCACAGCTCCATGTCTGAATGGACACACGGAGCTGCAGCCCGGCTTGGGTGCCCCCATAGCAAGCTGCTTGCTGTGGGGGCACTCGATGGTAGAGAGGGGCTTGGGGCAGTAAAGAGGGACAGGAGAAGAGGAGGATCCAGGCTGCCCTGTGCAAAACCAACTGCACAGGGCAGGTAATTATAACATGTTTGTTATTATTTTAAATAAAAAACAAGACTTTACAATCATTTAATTCCAAACAATGGCCTGACAAAATCAAACAAAAACTTTCTTTTGAAGAAGATGAAATTTAAAATGTGTCCACTAGTTTCCAGGTAAAGAAAAGGAAAATGATTTGTGCTTTCTGAGAAATATTTGCTTGATAACCTTCGTTCTTTTGAAAATACCTTCAAAAGTGTGCCAATTTAATCTATTGTGTATTAAGGATTCTCACAAATGAAGTTAATAGTTACTCCCAAGTCCCAACAAAGCTTCACTTCTAACAAAAAAACATTTCAGGACTACTGTCTATCAGCACTGATGGTCCTCCTTCATGTTGTTTTGACCCCACTAGTCATGTGGAATTATAGATGACTTTATAGTCATCACAATGCTACTAATGTGAGAAGCAGGGAGAGAAGAAGAAAAGGTACATGTGACAAGAATGCCAAAAAAATCTGCAAGTTCTTCTGAGCTCACTTTGGTAGGTGCTGTGTAATTCTAATGTTTTGTACATTTTAAAGCATTTCTTTTTTGATGCTCTGATCAAGGCAACCTCTCAAATATTTCTCTGCTTTGAAATGCAGGCCCTTTCTCAATTTCTTCTCTGCTATATACAGTACATCTAACAAATCAAAGTCTTATTTCCAAAATGGAAATACACCTCTTTAACTTTACAATTCACTGGGTTCCTATTTTAATATTTTACACTTCCAAATCACAAATTCAACACTGGCTAATCCTGCTACTTGCAATTAGTAAGCAGTTTGTAAGTTTTCTGCTTGCACCAAAAAAATGGAAAACCTTAGCTAGCCCCCGGCTACTTAACACAACAAAGAATCCTGAGGATGTGCTGTGAAATTCAAAGAAACCAAGCAGCATTGCTGAACACTGTTTGCTGTGGCGCTATTTGGCAGAGCTAGGAACGTAGTTGATCAGTATGGGTTCTGACCCTTTTTTACGTAGCAGCAGGAAAGTGACAAGCATAGAGGCTTTCGGGTTTTGCCCAAAAGAGGAAAATTTAGTTAACACACAAAAAAGTTAAATTTTTTTATTAACTACGTTTGTGTTAGTGTAATTTCCAACAACTAATTTTGTTGTTTGTTAGTTCTTCTCACTGTATAGTATTTGCTGTTGAATCAGTAAAATGTCAAGTAGGTCTTCACCTAGACCCAATATTGGGTGGAAAGATTTATTTGCATGACAGTTTTTAGGGCTTCCCTACTGGCAACAGTTGGCAGTTGTAGAACCAAGACATAAACAAATACAGGCTAGAAGCACAGATACTGGCACCCACTAGCCTATTTAAACCAAGGCCCTGCATGAGATCATTGATGAATAGTCTTTCAGCTCTAGTTGCTGTTATCCTTGATCCTAAATCTGGACTCTTGACCAAGATTTTGCCTAACAATCCTGTTCACTGCCTGCGCATTGCCAACTTTTTCTCCTCTCTGATCTTTCTCCTCCTTCTCTTGTGATTTGTGCCTTCCTGCTTGACTGTTACCAAACTCAACTCGTGACCAGGCTCTGCCCTCTACTTGACTTGGTAAATTCCAGGTGCCTCATTCTCTGTGCTTCTGCTCACCTGACACTAGTGCTCCCAAGTTCAAGTTCCAGCTTCCTGGCACCTGCACCCTCCCATTGCCCTAACAGCCCCTGCCCCAAATTCCAAGGGTGCTTGGATTGGAATTGTGCGAGAGGTCAGCCTCATCATCTTGAGCTCCTCATACAGATATTTGATATCTGGTTAGCCCCATGCAAAATAATTACAGTGTTGACATAAGGGTCTGCCCTGAGCCAAAGATAAAGGTGTTAAATCCTTACCTGGTCCCAATGGGTTCCAGTCACTTTTGCTGGGGTACATTGTATGGGTTGTTAGTTTTCTTATATTTATAAGTGTAGAATACACATGAAAACAATCATATAATTACTAAAAACCATGTTAATGCCCCTGCAGTATAAATTGTACCATGCATAGTGGAATTCTGCATAATAAGGTAATTGATTAAAGGTAACCCCGATTGTAACACACAAAGCTTTTTAGGAGTTTCTAGAGCTCGTTCCCAAGGCAAGAATAATAGAAACACTGAACTACAAGAAGCATGCCTTAGTACCCAACATACAGGTACATCTAAAAAAAATTAGAATATCATTAAAAAGTTTACATAGCGATATATTTCAAGCATTTTTTTTCTGTACATGGACAGACTTATCAGTAAGCCAACATTTTTGTATTAAAAATTCTTTATTTTATTGGTCTTACGTAATATTCTAATTTTCTGAGATACTGAATTTGGGGTTTATCTGTAAGCCATTATCATCACAATTAAAAGAAATGCTTGAAATATATCCCTCTGTGTGCAATGAATCTATATAATATATGAGTTTCACTTTTTGAATTGAATTACTGAAATAAATTAACTCTTTGCTGATATTTTATTTTTTTAGATGCACCTGTATATACAGTAACTGTGATTAAAAAGCCATCAAGCACAGCATTAACACAGATTGGCACATCCTTTGAGATTCAAAACTGGACACTGTTTTAGAATTTCAACCCAAAATCATCTTGCAAGCATAAAACATAAGGGACTAAATAGTAGCAAGTAAGTGACAAAAAAGAGCAGCAAAACATCACTGTCAATTTTACCACATAATAGGAAGGGCCTTTTCCAATCTAAAAATTGAAAATACCTGATATGCCAGTTTATTGTACATGGTCGGTCAGGACAATTTTGCATATTGTATTGATATCAAAAATCCCTTCAAAGAAGTAATATATTATTCTAGGGAGAGAAAATCTCAGACGGGATAAGCAATCGGGAAGGGACATTGCGATACCAAGAAAATGTATTTGTAAACTATGGATGCAGAGGTATATATATATATATATATATATATATATATATATATATAATATATAAAAATACAAAATTTTAATAATCAAGGTAAAAAATCTATATGCTGCAAAGCATCATAGAGTCAACATGTTGGTACAAAGAATAAAAATACAAACAATCACATAAGATTTAAACAGTCACTTGATGTACAGCCTGATATATGGACTCCAAAACCCCAACCCCTACGTGTTTCAACCAAAGGTCTTCTTCTGGCTATATTCTCCCTTTTGCGTAACAACATCATGGCCACTTCCTCTGTCCCCTGTTACCTCCCTCTGGGCAGGTCTCAGATGGCTCCCTGCGGCTTCCGGTTGGATGTTGGTCTTTGGGCGGATGTGCATCTCCTCAGTGCTTCCGCCCTTCCCCTGACATCCAACGCCCCAGGACATGACGTCAGGCGTCAGGAGTTACTGGGGCAACTGTGCGGGGGACGGTCAGAGGTTCCCGCCTCAGAACCTGCCAAAGATTAGCAATCAGGCAATTCACTGTCTCTGATTGGCTAATCCATGTTAATGGGAGGACTCTTTTCCCCATATATACACCCTTTACATATAGGCATTCTCATTCCTTTTCTGTCAAGGAAGGAATACAAACGGCTGGTTGAAATACAGGTATTTTGTTCCTGCTTTCTGATTGGTGGCAATAGTAATCTATTGAATTGAATTCCATCACTGATTTAAACATTTATTTTTCTATTTTGACTATGTTGAAGCAGTAAGTGTGTTTTTGCCTTTGATACACATATTACCCCTCTCTCTCTCTTTGGGACTTCTAACCAGAAGGCTTTTCCAACTTTCTGGATATCTATCCCTTAGATCATGGGTGTCCAACCTTTTGGCTTCTCTGGGCCACATTGAGTGTAGAGAAATTTTCCTGGGCCGCATATAAAATATATACTATAGTTAAGGTATATAAGTAATAAATCGCCCCTGTGCCCTTCCCCGACACCCCCCCCCCCGCACTAATTTAACACAACTAGAGGATAATCAAATGAAATGGAATCAGCATAGAGGTTTACTTCTTCTGAGAGATATTAAAGGAACACTCTAACCAACATGACCACTTCAGTGATTTGAAGTGGTCATGGTGGTAGGAGTCAGACACTGCACATGCCGGGATGTTTACAGTTATGTGCTGGGGCTAGTTGCACCCCTAGCACATGTGACGTAGGCAGCCAGAAAATGTCATGTCCTTATTCATACATGTATGAACAAGGACATGACATATTATGACAAAACTATATTAAAAACATATTTCAACATGTTACACACGCTAATGCACACACCTTTTCTACTTATTTTGCAGACTGTTGGCGGGTACTGCTGGTGGGTACTGCTGGCGGATACTGCTGGTGGGTAATGCTGACGGGTACTGATGACGGGTACTGCTGGTGTGGTTACTGCTAGCGGTTACTGCTGGCGGGTACTGCTGGTCATGCAGGTACTGCTGGTCATGACGTCGGGTACTGCTGGAGGAAGCAGCGGCTGCAGTATAGTGCGAGCGGCTCTGTCACTGACTGCAGTGTCTAAAGCGGCAGCCAGGAGATCCCACCGCACTTGCAGCCTAGTGCGTGCCCATCCAATGCAGCCTAAACAGTGCCCATCCAATGCAGCTTCTCCAGTGTGTGCCCATCTAATGCAGCCTGATCAGTGCCCATTCAATGCAGCCTGATCAGTGCCCATCCAATGTAGCCTCACCAGTGCCCATCCAATGCAGTCTCACAGGTGGGTGCCTATCCAATGCAGTCTCACTAGTGCATGCCCCTCCAATGCAGCTTCATCAGTGTGTGCCCATCCAAAGCAGCCTGTTAAGTGCCCATACAATGCGGCCTCACAAGTGCATGCCCATCCAATGCAGTCTGATCAGTGCCCATCCAATGCAGCCTCACCATTGCATGCCCATCCAATGCAGCCTGACCAGTGCCCATCCAATGGAGCCTCACCAGTGCATACCCATCCAATGCAGCCTGATCAGTGCCTATTCAATGCCGCCTCACCAGTGCTCATTCAATGCAGCCTCACAAGTCCATGCCCATCCAATGCAGCTTCATCAGTGCGTGCCCATTCAATGCAGCCTGATCAGCGCCCATACAATGCAGCCTCACCAAAGCATGCCCATCCAATGCAGCCTGATCAGTGTCCATCCAATGTAGCCTCACCAGTGCATGCCCATCCAATGCAGCCTCACCAGTGCCCATCCAATGCAGCCTCACCAATGCCCATCCAATGCAGCCTCACCAGTGCGTGCCTATCCAATACAGCCTCACTAGTGCATGCCCATCCAATGCAGCTTCATCAGTCCGTGCCCATCCAATGCAGCCTGATCAGTGCCCATCCAATGCAGCCTCACAAGTGCATGCCCATCCAATGCAGCCTGATCAGTGCCCATCCAATGCAGCCTCACAGGTGGGTGCCTATCCAATGCAGTTTCACTAGTGCATGCCCCTCAAATGCAGCTTCATCAGTGCGTGCCCATCCAAAGCAGCCTGATCAGTGCCCATACAATGCAGCCTCACAAGTGCATGCCCATCCAATGCAGCCTGATCAGTGCCCATCCAATGCAGCCTCACCAGTGCATGCCCATCTAATGCAGCCTGATCAGTGTCCATCCAATGTAGCCTCGCCAGTGCATGCCCATCCAATGCAGCCTCACCGGTGCATGCCCATCTAATGCCGTCTGCAATGAAGAAAGAGGAGAGCCGCTGGATTACACAGAGCGGGGATCTCCCGCTTACCCGGCGACCGCTGTCATACGAAGTCCTGCCTCCTGGACCTGCTCCTATGATAGACATCACCAATGTGCTGTCTATCATAGGAGTCGGTCCACGAGGCGGTGCTTCGTATGACAGCAGTGGCTGGGTAAGCAGAAGATCCCCGCTCTGTTTGTAATCCCGCGGCACTCGCCCCCCCCCCCTCCGAGGCAGCCTCTGTCTACAGTTAGTTGGAAGCCGCTGTGGCCGTGCCCCTAACTAGGTCATGCAGGTACTGCTGGTCATGACTTCAGGTACTGCTGGAGGAAGCATCGGCTGCAGTATAGAGCAGAGCCGCTGCTTCCTGTATGGCTCCTGTCACAGGCGGAGGAGGGGTGCATTTCATATCACTCCGCCTGTGACAGAGCCGGAACTATACAGGAAGCAGCGGCTCTGTCACTGACTGCAGTGTCTAAAGCGGCAGCCAGGAGATCCCACCGCACTTGCAGCCTAGTGCGTGCCCATCCAATGCAGCTTAAATAGTGCCCATCCAATGCAGCTTCACCAGTGTATGCCCATCCAATGCAGCCTGATGAGTGCCCATTCAATGCAGCCTGATCAGTGCCCATCCAATGTAGCCTCACCAGTGCCCATCCAATGCAGCCTCACAGGTGGGTGCCTATCCAATGCAGTCTCACTAGTGCATGCCCCTCCAATGCAGCTTCATCAGTACGTGCCCATCCAAAGCAGCCTGTTAAGTGCCCATACAATGCGGCCTCACAAGTGCATGCCCATCCAATGCAGTCTGATCAGTGCCCATCCAATAGAGGAAAAAAGAAGAAGTGCTTGGCGCTGCCAATATATGCGTTTAGAAGTATGGAAGGTAGAAGCTGGTATAGATAACACAGATGTCACAAATGTTATAACTATTATGCACGTTTGAAAGAATGGATATTAAATAGATAAGTGAGGTTTTAAATGAGGTAAAAACAGGAATAAAGTGTAAGAGCATAAAACCTAAAACCCAATATTTAAATGTATAAAAGTAAATAGGTATGCAAAAAAAGAAGGTGACATATACATCCACAATATACTCTAGTAAAATATATATATATATATAGTGCCCTTCAAGTGAGGGTGAAGTGGTGGTGTTAAAACAATAAATAAATATATGGTATAATAGTGCAGTGACTATTAGGTGATATGTAACACAGGTGTATAAGTGATAATAAAAAGGTAGAGTAGAAAAAATTAGTATAAGTAAATAAGTTTACAGTGACTTGAGTGACCATAAAGTGACATGTGCAAAAAAGGAAAAGAAACCTCAATCCCAAGCCTGGGAAGAGAGAGTACCCAATATGGTTCCCCAAAAATGACAATGGGGTGGGCCACAGATGGAGGAAAATAAATCCAAAAATTAATAATAAAAAAATATATAAAATGGTGGCTAAGTGATTGATACACAGAATATCTCAAAATCAATAGTGTGCTAGTGGAAAAATGCGCAAAAAAAGTGGTCAAAAATGCATGAGAAAAAACATCCACTGAGTCCTTAAGAAGCGCATAGAGGTATATCAGTCCAAAATAGTGATGAGGTGCCAAAATCACAGGTGCGACCGGTTGGATGATTCTTAGAGTGAAGACTATGGTGCTCCCCTATTCAGTGGGTCCGGTGCTCCCCTTTCTAGTAAATACCGAGCTTACCAGAAAGTACTACCCCTACAGGGGTAGAGCGCAGGTCGATATTTGTAGGGATCGCTCCCAAAGTAGAGGGGTCCGGTCACCTGGTCCACTTCTAATGTTCCAATTGCCCGAGTCACAACTAATTGGCGTGTTGGTAGGGGTGTTCCAACATTAATGCTCCAACCAAGCCATTCCAGGACATGTATGTAAATAAAGAAAGATGCCTCCAAATGGTGAAATACCGCTAGACTTTTATTAAAACCATCCAAGATAAAAGCAGGTACTCACATAAAAAACAATGCTAACGATCCCTCAGGACTTAGGAGCCGCAAGGTCCTCTCTGGCGGTGGGGTGATGAACGGTAAGCGTTCTCCCGACCGGAGCTGCGTCCCAAGCCGATCAATACAATGCAAGCCCATCCAATGCAGCCTCACCATTGCATGCCCATCCAATGCAGCCTGACCAGTGCCCATCCAATGGAGCCTCACCAGTGCATACCCATCCAATGCAGCCTGATCAGTGCCTATTCAATGCCGCCTCACCAGTGCTCATTCAATGCAGCCTCACAAGTCCATGCCCATCCAATGCAGCTTCATCAGTGCGTGCCCATCCAATGCAGCCTGATCAGCGCCCATACAATGCAGCCTCACAAAAGCATGCCCATCCAATGCAGCCTGATCAGTGTCCATCCAATGTAGCCTCACCAGTGCATGCCCATCCAATGCAGCCTCACCAGTGCCCATCCAATGCAGCCTCACCAATGCCCATCCAATGCAGCCTCACCAGTGCGTGCCTATCCAATACAGCCTCACTAGTGCATGCCCATCCAATGCAGCTTCATCAGTCCGTACCCATCCAATGCAGCCTGATCAGTGCCCATCCAATGCAGCCTCACAAGTGCATGCCCATCCAATGCAGCCTGATCAGTGCCCATCCAATGCAGCCTCACAGGTGGGTGCCTATCCAATGCAGTTTCACTAGTGCATGCCCCTCAAATGCAGCTTCATCAGTGCGTGCCCATCCAAAGCAGCCTGATCAGTGCCCATACAATGCAGCCTCACAAGTGCATGCCCATCCAATGCAGCCTGATCAGTGCCCATCCAATGCAGCCTCACCAGTGCATGCCCATCTAATGCAGCCTGATCAGTGTCCATCCAATGTAGCCTCGCCAGTGCATGCCCATCCAATGCAGCCTCACCGGTGCATGCCCATCTAATGCCGTCTGCAATGAAGAAAGAGGAGAGCCACTGGATTACACAGAGCGGGGATCTCCCGCTTACCCGGCGACCGCTGTCATACAAAGTCCTGCCTCCTGGACCTGCTCCTATGATAGACATCACCAATGTGCTGTCTATCATAGGAGTCGGTCCACGAGGCGGTGCTTCGTATGACAGCAGTGGCTGGGTAAGCAGAAGATCCCCGCTCTGTTTGTAATCCCGCGGCACTCGCCCCCCCTCCGAGGCAGCCTCTGTCTACAGTTAGTTGGAAGCCGCTGTGGCCGTGCCCCTAACTAGACTTCCTTCCTCCCCAGGAAAAAATAAAATAAAAAATTGTCAGGTGGCAGTGGGCCGCATTGCCTTCAGTCCTGGGCCGCAGGTTGGACATGGCTGCCTTAGATGAACTTTGTTGAATAGTCATCAAGGTAAAGATATATTTCCCCTATAATTCTTAGTTTTTTTTTTTTCATTCTACTGAGTATTTTTGTTGATATGTTTTATCATTTTTTTTATACTAGGACCTTACTGTCCATCTTTGCCTATAGTCCCTTGTGTGCTCCAAATTGGGGCTTTGGTGCCTGGTTGTCTCCCCATGGATCATTGAATGCCAGCCGCAACAGTTTTCAAAATAAATGTTTTTCTTTTTTATTTCTATATTCCTTGATAATGTAAGTTTTTGTATTTATTCCTCCTTTCCTAATTAAGATAGATATCTTTTTGGACCTGTTTTTGATGTTTTAATGCTTATTGTATACATACTTATGCCACTTTTTATGGATATTATTTTGTTTTGCTTTATTTTTACTATTATTATTATATATATACAGATGTGGTTAAAACTCTGGACAAATACCCCCAGAAGAAAACCTTCGGTTGAAACGCGTAGGGGTTGGGGTTTTAGAGTCCATATATCAGGCTGTACATCAAGTGACTGTTTAAATTTTATGTGATTGTTTGTATTTTTATTCTTTGTACCAACATGTTGATTCTATGATGCTTTGCAGTATATATATTTTTTATACCTTGTATTAATACAATTTTATATATATCCGTAGTTTCCAATACATTTTCTTGGTATCGCAACGTCCCTTCCCCGATTGCTTATCCCGTCTGGGATTTTCTCTCCCTATTCAACCCTTTGGGATAGATACCAAATGTTGCCAATATAGAGTGGAACTGAGCATTCTTTTCTAATAAATTGTTCTAGTTATCATGTTGTTTGACTCACATGTCCATTTCAATTACTATATACTGGCTCTACTATTAGACCTTTGCAGAGTTGCTTTGGGTAGCATAGAAGGGAGTATTGAAAATGTATTGCTAGATAATAGTGTTTCCCACCATTTTGTGCTAAAAAATAATAAAAGTACTGCAGATCTAGGATTGTTAGAGAAATAAACAGTTCTTCCAGTCTCTTCTTGGCAGAAAGATTTTACAAATTGTGTAATCAGCAGTTAAAGCACATCTTGTTTATTTCATTTCAAATCCATTGTGGTGGTGTATAGAGCCAAAAAGATTAGAATTGTGTCGATGTTCCAATATTTATGGACCTGACTGTATATATACATATATATATATATATATATATATATATATATATATATATATATATATATACTATACTATAATTATATTCAAAGAGACTTATATATATATATTATATCCTACACTCAAGCCTGGAGGGAGGCAAAAAAAAAATCAATCCATGTTTATGCAGAGTATCTAAGAAATGATACAAAGAATAATTGGAAGCGCAAAGTTTTAAATTAAGATTTCTCAGAGAAAACAGAACAGAGTCTTCACTGTAGCATTTATAGGAGATCTCATAAGGCTTGGTTCACATTAGTGCGATTTAACTTTGATGCAATTTACAGTGCAATAAAGTGGTGTGACTTTAATGCAACTTTGCTTATTCTATGGGGCCAAGTTGCATTGTAAATCACACCAAAGAAGGGCAATAACCTTTTCCAAACTCTTTCACATTGCATTGGTTGGAATAGGCACTATTGAAAACAATGAGATTTCCCTTTGTCATGCGATTCTGTGTGACCTGCATCAGAAGTCACACTTGTGTGAACCAGGCCTTAAAGATGAAGGGTGTATACAATTATAACCAAGGGATTAAAAGTGTAAAATAGACAATGAAATAATGTTTTGGAAGTAATGTTTATAAAATGGTGCTGACATCAATTTCTTCTTTCGGTCCTGTGGGGGCTATAGTGTTCAACCCATGTATATATATAGATATGTAGATATATAATAAGATTAGCATTCGTGGTAAAATAAATAATCAAGGTCCCTATACCAGAATATATTTTACCAGATAAAAATACAAAACAACTTTTATTTTATACATTATACATAAGATTTGTATTCATACACTTCTTTTTTTTATATATCTAATAATGCATGATCCTTCACTTATTGTGGTTTTGTTATACAAGTGATAGTTCCGGTTTTAAGACAGATACAAATTGTTTTTCATTTTATTCTGTCCTTTTATGTATTTATATGTATATTTATGGTTTTATGTAATGCTATACATAACTATATTTTTCAATTCAAAAATTTTTCAAACCCATTTGTTTGTGAAACGTGATTGCATTTAGAATTCAGCTTGGCCAGCCCGGCTTGAAAAAGGAGAGGAATTCCCCAAACATACATATTTTTTCAAGCACACCACAACATGAATGTATTGTGGCTTATAACAAAGGTGTGTTCTGGATGTACATTGGCATCCTTACCTTATGCAACTTTTGAGGAGCTTAAAGTGTTTGTTACCCAGGCTTTTATATGCCTGTTATGTACCTGCAAAAGAAGTATCCTGTTCTCTTTATATTGCTTTGTTTGTGGGAAATCCCTGGTGTTCCTGACAGTTCCTCTGCTTTCCTATTAAAAATGACCACACTAAGCATTAGAGCACAGCGTGGTCAGTTCTCTAGCTCTGTTGGGAACTCAGCCTGCTCCTCTCAAATGATCAGACTTGATCAGGTCCTGACATACCCCCTTTGCATAGCCTCTCACTAGAAGCTCAGTGTATTGTTGTTTTTCCTCCCCCTAGCTCTTACGCAGCTAGGAACAGAGGAGATGTGATCACTAAAAAAGGGGAAAAAAACTATTTATAATTTGTATCTATACATAAATGTTTTGCCTTTCATTTCAGTTTTAGGCTGGGTTCACACTGGGTTGCTTCAAAGTCGCCTGACAACTTTAGCGCGGCTTGCATCCGATTAGAACGGTTCCATTGCACTGAATTGAGCATGACTTGTCGGGTGGCTAAGTCGCCTGACAAGTTTCCCCAGTGTGAACCGGGACTTAAACGTAATGTTTTGTTTTACAAGGTGATTGTGTACAATCACTTTAAAGCGTATCTAAATCTAAAACAAAAATGTATTATATTGCAGCTTACCAATCATTAGATATGGTGGCTCTACTAGTTTTATTTTTTCATTTATTTTACTTGATGATCTAGCCAGCAGTGATACACTTCCTGTTCTAGAGTGGCGACACTCATTCATTTCCTATATCTATAGAGGAGCAATGTAGCCACCCAGATTACTGGACAGATCAACAGGTATTACACTGCGTTACAGTAGGGGCCATTGATAGACAGCATCAAATAGGTCATTTTTTTATTTTGCCCTTAGTTCCACTTTACTATGAACAGCTTTCAGCTAATATTTTAACTGGGTCATTTACATATTTAGCTGGGTAAGGATGAAGCCACCGGATGACACTGTTTGCTGTTTTTATGTCTATGATCTTCCCAGTTACTTCTTCCTGCTACCTAGCTTTTACTAGGATCCCTCTGCTCATTCTTAACTATTATCATCAATACTATTTTTAGGATCTTCACCATCATCTTTGTTACTATGCTTAACACCATCATCTCTCTCTATGCCATTTCTGCCATAATCATCATCGTTACTAACATTGTCGTAATCTTCATCCTCACCCTTATCACTGTCACTGTCTACATTATGTCCATTATGGTCACTATCATCGTCTTTGTTGCCATTGCACCATTATTACCTTACTAATGATGGAAAATGTCTTGTGTCAGCTTAGAGCATCCTAAGAATGTTTTACCAGCAGTTTTCTTTGGATTACATTACATTGCTTTATCCATAGGAACATTTTAAGAATGTTGATTCAGGGAGAAGCAAATTGAAGATAATTACTAACAAGTGTTATTTTGCATGAGCTCATAAAATGTAATAGCATTCTTTTGACAGCTCTAAAAAATTAAGAATTCTCTATATTGTTGTTAAGTTAGTCAAGTCTAAAGATCGTTAACAACCATAAAAGTAGATGTTGGCATGCAGACGTTCGTAACCTTTATACGAACCTTTGTTCATAACAACCTAAAGCTGGGATAGGGTCATCTAGCACCCAGGGCAAAGAGGCCAAATGACGCCCCCCCTTCCAAAAAAAAAAATAAAAAATGTATGAGCATTATGTTGTAGCAAAAATACCTCTCCCTCCTCCCCACAAAAAAATGTGAGCATTATTCTTCACACTTGTTTTCTAAGCATAAATTCCCTTTGCAAGCCAAAGTTCTCCCCACAAAATAATTCATCCTCTTCCATTACAGATTCCCCCTACCAGCTCAATTTCTCTCCCTCCCCATCTCCCCACTCCTAGCACTATTCCTCTAACCCTCAAATTTCCCATCTGAGCATAAATCCTCTCCCAGCACAAAGCCCCCCAAATTCCCTCTCCTAGCACTAACCCCCCCCCCCCAAATTCACCCACCTAGCACAAATCCCTTCAATCCTCCTTACTAGCACCTCTACCCCCATTCCCTCTTCCTAACAGAAATCCACTTTCCTAGTACAAATTCCACCCTACAAATCACCCATTCTAGCACAATGTCCCAAAATCCCCATCGCGCCCAGGGCAGGCATTCCTCCTGCCCACCCCTTATCCTGAACCTGGTTCCAACACACACAAATACACTGTCCCCTCTCATGATACTCAAAAGCTCTATGTAAAGGGAGGAGACCTTCAGATTTCTAGGACCTATCATTTACCACGGCCTGAAGTAAACATTCAACATTGGAACAATCCTCAAAAAAAAAACAGAGCAAATAATGCACTTTCTGTATCTGCTTAGGAAGTTCAACTTGTCTCAAGATCTGCTAATACAGTTTTACACTGCATTAATCTAGTCTGTTCTTTGCACCCCCAAGACTATCACTGGTTTTGTTCAGCCTCCAAATGAGACACGAATGGACTACAGTGGACAGTTAGGTTTTCTGAAAAATTGGTGTTGTCCTGCCTACAATCTAGGACTTATGCTACTCCAAGTCAGGAAATGGGCAGCAAGGTTCTTTACAGACTGAGCTAAATGTGTCATTACCTTTTCTTATACAAGGACTGGTGATTGGGTGACCCCATGCTGGTGGTGAGGAGATGATGTAAAGTACTTATTTGACTATCTGAGTATTGATGTCATTCCATTAAACCGTTTGCTTTACTGCTGTCTATAGCAGAAAGACAACTCGCAGCTTTACTTGCCTGGCCAGCCTCTATAAGCTCTGTAACAGCTGTATATACTGTATTTGCTTGTTTTTGTTTACTGCCTGCTTATCTGTTCCAGCATGGTACATGTTGAGAACTGTATGACAACCTGCTGCCTGTTCTGTTACTTGTCAATTACAAAATCACTGCTATATGAGAATACAGTAAACCCCCCTCCATTGCGGGGGTTACGTTCCGGACCCAGCCGCGAAAAGTGAAAATCCGCGAAATAGAAAAACCCTATTAAAATGCATTGTAGGCATGTTTCTTTTACTGTCACTGTACGTGTAAAAGCATTTTAAGGTCTTTAAACACACTTTTAAAACCATAGAAACTCATTTAAACACATAAAAGATACTGAGAGACATAGCAAGAGCTATGGAAAACACAAAAATATTTCATTTTTAATGATTTATATAGTAAAATAACATTACAAAAAAAAAACGCAATATACCGTGACCGCAAAAACTGAACCGCGATGGAGTGGGGGTTTACTGTATATTAAGGACAAAGACATTGGTCAGCAGTTTGGTGGACAGTATCCATTTGAACAGAAATTAGCTCTGCTGCCTAATATAGCTATAACCTCCCACTTGGCTTGTTGGCTGCTTTATCGCCCACCTAACTTCACGGTGAATGCCCTTATTTAGAGATTTTGACTTAGTGTTTTTTTTTAAATGTCTATGCATAGAATTGTTGTTTAGTGAATACTTGCTTTATAATCTAGTATCAGTCCTCACTGGACATTTGGAAGAGGTATTTCTGTGTCTATTAGCAAGTTACCATGCTAGTTGGGGGCAACTGATGGGTACGATTAGGTTTCCGGTGCAGGCATCTGTCACATATTTATTCTTTTATTCCCTAGGGCAGAATGGGTTTTCGCAATTGATGGTTATATTTTTGCCATAAGTAAGGTTGATTTAGCATTTTGGGTACTGTGTTTAAACCTGAGCAACCCCATTACTGCACTAATTTAGTTTTGGTTAATCTAGATTTACTAGCAGTGGGTTGCTTGTACTGTATATACACAGTGACCAATGTAATGTCCAGACAGATAGGTGTGACAGTGGCAATATTTTTTTTATTATAGAAATTAGGAATGGTGAAGAGTATTGTTTTCTCCATTGTGATGGTTGTAATTTTTGTAAAACTTTTTTACTTTAATAAAAAGTAATTGGATAGACTACATTGTTTATCATTTGCATGCTATATAGGCCACATGGACTGTGATGGAGTGGTCACTTTTTGGTTAAAGGTGTCTATGCCTTGTCCTATATTTTGTAATATGTTTTTTTAACCACTAGAGCCACTAGAGTCACACCTGTACTATAGTGCATTGACATACAAATTGAGAACAAACCTTACTTGATCTTTAAGTAGTTCTGGAGTTTGTTGCTTTGGGGTTATCACAACCTTCATTTGGTAGTCAGGATCTATTTTTCTATCTATGCAGTTTAAGCTTTATTTTAATTTAGAGGGGACATGGCCTATGTTTTAGGGGATGAAACAGACGTAGAGATCAGGGCAGCCTTCAAGAAGGATGCAACTCTGATAGACAGTAAGGAAGAAAAGCTTAAAAAGCATTTCGAGGGACATTCAAGAAATTATCAATTAAATATCTTAATCAAAAATAGAACGTGATCTCCTTGGAGTCCCACATAGAACATAAAATTATACCAAGAGGTTTGAAAGATAGGGTTATACAGGCGGAACACCTGCATAATGATAGATTCCTACCCACATGGAAAGCATTAAGTATAGCATAGCTGATGAAATTAAAAGTGGAAGAAAAACGTATTCATTTAAATCACCTCAAAGAACAGATTGATGGAAGTACCTGAGGGCTTGAACTATTTAAAGAGTGTGAGGATTTTCTAAAATATATTGAAAAATAAAGAAAGAAATAGATAAAACCCACAGAAATTCAAGAATTACAAAACAGTCCAAATTCAGATGCAACCTTAATAACTGGGAAACAGAAGAAATTGTTGATTTAACCAAAATGAAAGGAGCTATCAAGAGCGTGCCATAATCCTAAATAACAAAATAGAAAACAACAGTTGTATACAACAACGGTACATATATGTGGACTTTATGGGCACATCATGAGAAAGGAAAACCATACATCAAATATTAAAAAAGATTTATTATTGAATAATTAAATCAATGATACATTAAAATGATGAGACTGACCAGACAAAAGGGTCCAGCTCACCAGACATGTACACAGAAGAACATAACTATTGAATGTATACAACAGTAGTGAGGTCGCGAACATAAAATTCGCTGTTCGCGAACGGCGAACGCGAACATCGGCGAATGTTCGCGAACCGGCGAACATTGCGAACGCCATAGACTTTAATAAGCAGGCGAATTTTAAAACCCACATGGACTCTTTCTGGCCACAATAGTAATGGAAAAGTTGTTTCAAGGGGACAAACACCTGGACTGTGGCATGCCGGAGGGGGATCCATGGCAAAACTCCCATGGAAAATTACGTAGTTGATGCAGAGTCGGGTTTTATTCCATAAAGGGCATAAATCACCTAACATTCCTAAATTGTTTGGAATAACGTGCTTTAAATCATCCAGTGTGTGTATACGATCAGGTATGATGTTGTATCGATCAGGTAGTGTAAGGGTTACGCCCGCTTCACAGTGACAGACCAAACTCCCCGTTTAACGCACCGCAAACAACCGCAAACAGACCAGAACCGACCAAAATGGGACAGGAACTGGGCTTTAAGGGTTAGGGTTAGGTTTAGTGTTAGGGGCTAGGGTTAGGGTTACGGTGAGATACTTAGGGTTAGAATTAGTAACCCTACGCCTCTAACCCTAACCATCTAACCCTAAGCACTAAAAATAACCCTAACCCTAGCCCTAACCCTAACCCTAACCCTAGCCCTAATCCTAATTCTAATTTTTTTTTCTGGTTCTGGACATGCTACAGAGCTGAGTTCTTAAAAATTTTAATTTTTTGATAGAGAGCCAATTATTGGAACAATTAAAAAAAAAAAAAAAAAAAAAAAAATTCTTTGGATTTAGCATCTGGGGGTCTAAAAAGTGTACCTGTGGAGTTTCAGCTCTGTAGCATGTCCGGAACCAGAAAAAATTACGAATTAGGGTTAGGGCTAGGGTTAGGGCTAGGGTTAGGCTTAGGGCTAGGGTTAGGGTTAGGGTTAGGGCTAGGGTTAGGATTATTTTTATGGCTAGGCTTAGAGGGTTAGGGTTAAGGTTAGAGGGTTAGGGTTATGGTTAGAGGGTTAGGGTTAGGTTTAGTGTTAGGGGCTAGGGTTAGGGTTACGGTGAGATACTTAGGGTTAGAGTTAGTAGCCCTACCCCTCAAACTCTAACCGTCTAACCCTAAGCACTAAAAATAACCCTAACCTTAGCCCTGACCCTAACCCTAGCCCTAACCCTAACCCTAGCCCTAACCCTAATTCTATTTTTTTCTGGTTCTGGACATGCTACAGAGCTGAAACTTCACAGGTACACTTTTTAGACCCCCCAGACAATAAATCCAAAGACATTTTTTTTTAAGTTTTTTATTAAATTTTTCCAATAATTGGCTCTCTATCAAAAATGACAATTTTTAAGAACTTTTCTTGTGTGATTTAGTGTCTAGGGGGTCTAAAAAGTGTACCTGTGAAGTTTCAGCTCTGTAGCATGTCCAGAACCAGAAAAAAGATCATTTTTCAGTAGAGCAGGGATGGTGGGAACCCCTTTTACACCTATATGATCTTTTTTTTCTGGTTCTGGACATGCTACAGAGCTGAAACTTCACAGGTACACTTTTGAGACCCCCCCAGACACTAATCCAAAAAAAGTCATGCCTGCCACCGTATATATCAGTGGTGGGTGGGCAGTGGCACTGCAGTGAGCACAGTACACTCTGTGGACCTGACAGTCACTGGCAGCCCAGGCAACTGCAATAATAAAAAATATTTTTTTTTTTCAATTTGCAACAAGATGCTGTGCCACCGTATATATATATATATATCAGTGGTGGGTAGTGCACTGCAGTGGGTACAGTACACTCTGTGGACCTGACACAGCACTCACTGCAATTATGACAGAGGAAAAGAAAAAATATTTTTTAAAATGCAAGGTACTGTGCCTGTTCCACCCGAAATGAGTGTGGTGTGCACACAGTACAGTCTGTGGTGGGTCTGTGGCCTCTCACACACAGCGGGCAGGTAACTGCAGTGCACAATATATATATATATATATATATATAAAATACTCAAATACCAGCCCTCAAAAGGGCTTTTGGGGACAATATATATATATATATATATATATATATATATATATCACAGAACAAAAAAAATTACACAAATACCAGCCCTCAAAAGGGCTTTTTGGGGACAATATATATATATATATATATATATATATCCAAAAAAAACTCAAATACCAGCCCTAGGAAGGGCTTTTTGGGGTGCTGTCCTTACAGCAGGAGTGTACCAAGAACACTGGCTAACAAGACCGGGAACACTGACTAACTGTCCCTAGCTATAACAGCAGCAGCAGCAGCAGCACTTTCCCTGCTCTCAGTAACACAGAAATGATCTAAGATGGATGCTGTCCTTGCTTATTTATAGGAGGTGGGAGGGTGTGAGAGGGAGGTATGCTGATTGGCCTGGAATGTGTCTGCTGACTGTGAGATTCAGGGTCAAAGTTTGCCTCAATGATGATGTATAGGAGGCGGACCGAACATTGCATATGTTCGCCCGCATCGGCGAACGCGAACATGCGAAGTTCGCCGGGAACCATTTGCCGGCGAACCGTTCGGTACATCACTATACAACAGAAGCATAATACATATCAGAATTGCATGGGTATGAGAATTCGTCTGTTCAAAGGTCAACGCATTTTGCGGTAAGCTTCATCGGGACTGTAAGCAGACAGTTATAATCTTCTCAAAGTGCACAGAGGGGCGACACACACTGGACCCATGCGCTTGCTTGGTCAAGGGGATCCTACTTGTATGTGGCTTTATATACCCTTCTACCGAATATGGATTTTGGGACCTATGTTTTTTCTTTCTTCAATACTATAACTTTTATCCATTTGGGTTGTCTATTTCTGCTTAAATCCTCGTGAATGTGTGCCCCCTTATTCTGGGGTTTCACAAGAGAATTTCTATCCCTTTTGGTTGAACTGTCAGCCATAGTGATCAGGCTGCTTACATAGATCTCCTATTTTCTATTTTACAAATAATACAGTGACCTGCGTTTTGGTTCTAATTTTTTCCCATTAATATTTGATGTATGGTTTTCTTTCTCATGATGTGCCCATAAAGTCCACATATATGTACAGTTGTTGTGTACAACTGTTGTTTTCTATGTTGATTTATTTAAGTTCCTGTCACATTGGGGTGGAGGAAAAAAACCTCAAGCGACACTGATGATGAGACATCAACACATCTTGTTGCATTTTAAGACCAAGAAGAGGCATCCAGGTTGAAGAACAAGAGGGGGTAAGCAAAAAACAAAATCTGGAAAGAAAGGGAATCAGAAAGAAAAAACAGAAGACTTTTTAGGGAAGAAAAGCAGAACAGGAAGTCAAAACCAATAAAATGACCAGGAATAAATTTGGCTGAGAGTCAAGATATAAAGGTTACACATTTGCCCTTTGTTTTACAGGAGAGGCATATCACACTTTTACAAAAGGGGCTATCCTTTTCTCCAATGAATTCCATGGAAGAACTTATAGTGTTTGAGGACTTAAAAATGTTTCTCCGCAAAGTCCTTTTGCATGCAATCCATGATAAAAAGGACACATCAACAGGGGTGCTGTGGGGGAACCACTTTCTGAGAAAGATAAAAAAAAATGTTAAAAGATTTACTGGATTTAGGAAAAGAAAATCTCCCTATGAAATCAGTGATGATGATAAAGCACTGGTTGTAGGGAAAGCCAATTTGAAACATAGGTCTCAAAAGATTCCCCCATTAAATAAAACTGAATAGATAAGTCTATTTTTTGTATTTTGTTAGAAAGAACCCAAAAAAGGTAAATTGGAAGGTTAGCGGCAGTAAGAACTTTACCTGTGGGGAAAGGCATTACCCAAGTTAAAAAATGCTAAAGACATTGTCATAAAGAAAAGCAACAAATTAATAAAAGAGAGTTGGAGTACTTAAAGGTTGGAGAATATAATGTCACAACCTTTTTTATTATCCCTAAAGTACACTAAAGCTTGGTGGACCCCCCCCAAGGAGGCCCATTGTGCTGGCAGTTAAGGGCCCCCTAGAACGGGTTGGAAAATACTTTGACTCATTATTAACCACTTGCCGACCATATAACTTACATGGTGGCAAGGTGGCACTGCTGCACCAAATCAAGTATCTAGTATGTAATCCAACACTTCCAGGTAGAGGGCACACATATGCGCTGCTGGTGGCCCACCCCTGCTGTGATTATACACAGCGGGAGGTGATCTGTGGGTACCATGGGCTCAATGTCCGCCGGCACCCACCGATCATTCCTTGCAGAGGCAGAACGGCAGTCAAAAACACAGGCTAGACACGCAGTTAACCCTTTGATCGCCCCTAATGTTAACCCCTTTCCAACCAGTGTAATTAGTACAGTGACAGTGCATATTGTTAGCACTGTTTACTTTATTACTGTCACTGATTGTCAAAAATGTGTCAAAAGTGTCAGTTAGTGTCAGATTTGTCCGCTGCAATATCACAGTCCAGCTTTAAAGTGGAGTTCCACCCGTTTTTCCAACATTATAAAAATTGCTTTTATTCCCCAAATGATCACAGCATTGGCTAAATATAATTGTTTTCCTATCTACTTAAAGTAAATAATGTTTTATAAATGACATTCTTCATAAACTAACCTTGATTTTTCCTCAGCAGGGGGCTCCCATCTTAATTGTGGGCGTGTGAAGCCCACATGTTACTACTTCCTACAATAGGTGCTGCTGGTTACCCAGCATGCACCTCCAAAGGAAGGTCCCACCCTGTTGTTATGGCAACACAGCTACTGCTGTGCTGGTCTCTGGTGAGAATTGAAATCACATGAATGTCTAATACATTGTTACTGTGGCTAACTTTGTTTATGTTAAACATACCTGTATCATATATATTATTACTATTATACAGGATTTATATCGTGCCAACAGTTTGCGCAGCGCTTTACAATGTGAGGGAAGACAATACAGTTACAGTACAATTCAATACAGGAGGAATCAGAGGGCCCTGCTCGTTAAAGCTTACAATCTAGAAGATAGATATATATATATATATATATATATCTATCTAAGAGATCTATCTATCTATATCTATATATATATATATATATATATATATATATATATATATATATATATATATATTTAATATTTTTATATATCCATTTATTTTTTACAGTATTGCTAATTTTCACTTGCAGCTGACGAAACAGATTTTCACTTAGCCCCGGTTCACACTTCTGCGAGTGCCGGGTTTGCATGTAATGTCGGAGCGCACTGCTCCGACATTACATGCGATCAGCTGTGCGGTGCGAGTTTAGCCATACAGTTTGTATGGCTAAATTCGCATCGCACCCGGAGCAAAGACGCACAGGAGGCATTTTTGCAGCCGCATCAGGATCGGATCGCACAGCGGTTCACACTTGTGCGATCCGCTCCTGTGTGAACTGCACGATCGCACTGCGATATGCGATCAAACTGGGGGTGTCGTTAAGATTACATTGACACCCCCAGCGTATCGCATATGGCAGTGTGAACTGCCGGGGGTGCGTGTGCGATGCGGGAACAGGCTGCGAATTCGCAGCCTTCCCGCACTCGCATAAATGTGAACCGAGCCTTCACCTTTAATTCCACCGTGAATTTTAAATGTACCTTGGCGCCGCGTGAGGGGGGGCGCACATAATCCTCTATCTCCCGCAAGCATTGCCGGGACAAGGCCATCCAGCGCCCAGGGCGAAGACACCAAACTGCACCCCCCCATAAAATTTCCCCTCCAAGCGCAAATTCTCCCCTCTTAAAATCCCCCCCCTCCCAGCACAAATCTTCCCCTCCCCCAAATGTCCCCTCCTAGCATAAGTCCTCCTCCCCTCCTAGCAGAAATACCCATCAATTATCCCTACTAGCACAAATCCTCTCCCCCAAACCCCCCCTCCCCCCACAAAAATTCCCCTTCTTGCACAAATCCCCCCTCCTAGGACAAATCCTCTTCCCCCCATCCCAAACCCCCCGAATATCCCGTCTAGCACATCCCACCATATTCCCCCGCCTAGCACTATTCCTCCCCCCAATTTTCCCCTCTAGCACAAATACCCCCAATCATCCCTACAAGCATAAATTCCCCCATCCCCATTTCTAACAGCGCCATAATTCCCCATCCTAGCACAAATCCCCCCCATCACCTCTTCTAGCACAACCCCCCCCCCCCAAATCCCCTTCCTAGCACAAATCCTCCCCCCCCCCCGTCCGTCCCCCCAGCACAAATCCTCTTCCCCTTATTCCTACAGCACAAATCCCCCCTCCTAGACAGAACCTCCACCCCCCCACAATCTCCACAGCACAAATCCCCCTCCTGGCACAAATTCTCCCCCCACAGCACAAATCCCTCCTCCTGGCACGAATCCTCCCCCCCCCCCAGCACAAATCACCCCTCCTAGCACCCCCCTCCCCAATTTCCCTGCTAGAAAAAATGTTACCCTGTCACCTCTCAAATTTCCCACCCCAGCACAAATACCCCCCCCCCCCTATATTGATCCAACCTAGAAGTAATCATCTTCTCCCCACCCCTCCTAGTACAAATACTCTCATTCCCCTCTCTCCCCCCCCCCCTCCCTGGTGTCCCCAGGGCAGTTCTCCCTTCCCTCGGCTTGGCTGCAGCTTTCCTCCAGCAGGCAGACCTCAGATACAGCGCGGCACATTGATTTGTAATTCTCCTCTTCTGAGGCTCCTTCCTTCTCATCTTCATATGTCAGAGCGGAGGAGGAGCCTAGGGGAAGCCGATTTCTAAAGCTTTGCACGGACAGCTGGCGGGAGAGATGCTGCTGCAGAAAGGGGAGGAAGATTGCGGCTCAGGGATGCCACTGGATGTCAGATCGGGACTTTACAGTATTTGTTACCCCCCTCTCCTTAAAGCAAACAATGTGTGTAGGGGGTGTAGGGGACACGTAATCAAACTCTGCATTGTCCCGATCTGACAACCAGTGGCATCCCTGAGCCGCGATCTTCTTCCCCTTCAGCACAGCAGCTGCATCTCTTCCGCCAGCTGTCCGTGCCAAAGGTTTAGCAATCAGCATCTCCTAGGCTCCTCTCCACTCTGACATATCAAGATGAGGAGGAGCCGAAAGAGGAGAAATCCCGATATGACAGTCCCGATCTGATGAGCGCTACAGTAACAGGAGTGTGAAGCTGGGGAGGAAAGAGAGAGCACATCCCGCTCTCTTCTGTCAGCTAATAGTTGCAGAAACACTCCTGGTAGCGCCCCCTCCACCTCCCAAGCTACAGACGCCCAGGGCAGCCGACCTCCCGCCCACGAGAGAGAGAAAGATAAAGAGACAGAGTCAATTATTATGTTTAAAATTGTATTAAATTTTTTTTATTTACAAAAAATAAAAATATTTTATTTACATATACTGTATATGATCAAAAAATACAATAAAATAAGCATACAAGAATACATCTAAAGAGAGAAAGAGAGAACGAGAGAGAGCGCGAGGGGAGAGAGCGAGAGAGACAGAGGGGGAGAGAGAGAGAGCGAGACAGAGGGGGGGAGAGAGAGAGCGAGACAGAGGGGGGGAGAGAGAGAGCGAGACAGAGGGGGAGAGAGAGAGAGAGAGAGCGAGACAGAGGGGGAGAGAGAGAGAGAGAGCGAGACAGAGGGGGAGAGAGAGAGAGAGAGCGAGACAGAGGGGGAGAGAGAGAGAGAGAGCGAGACAGAGGGGGAGAGAGAGAGAGAGCGAGACAGAGGGGGAGAGAGAGAGAGAGCGAGACAGAGGGGGAGAGAGAGAGAGAGAGAGCGAGACAGAGGGGGGGAGAGAGAGAGAGCGAGCGAGACAGAGGGGGGGAGAGAGAGAGAGAGAGCGAGACAGAGGGGGGGGAGAGAGAGAGAGAGCGAGCGAGACAGAGGGGGAGAGAGAGAGAGCGAGCGAGACAGAGGGGGAGAGAGAGAGAGAGCGCGAGACAGAGGGGAGAGAGAGAGAGAGCGCGCGAGACAGAGGGGGAGAGAGAGAGAGAGCGCGCGAGACAGAGGGGGAGAGAGAGAGAGAGAGCGCGAGACAGAGGGGGAGAGAGAGAGAGAGAGAGACAGAGGGGGAGAGAGAGAGAGAGAGAGAGAGAGAGAGAGCGACGACAGAGGGGGAGAGAGAGAGAGAGAGCGAGACAGAGGGGGAGAGAGAGAGAGAGAGCGAGACAGAGGGGGAGAGAGAGAGCGAGACAGAGGGGGAGAGAGAGAGCGAGACAGAGGGGAGAGAGAGAGAGAGAGAGAGCGAGACAGAGGGGGAGAGAGAGAGAGAGAGAGCGAGACAGAGGGGGAGAGAGAGAGAGAGAGAGAGAGCGCGAGACAGAGGGGGAGAGAGAGAGAGAGAGAGAGAGAGAGACAGAGGGGAGAGAGAGAGAGAGAGAGAGCGAGACAGAGGGGGAGAGAGAGAGAGAGAGCGAGACAGAGGGGGAGAGAGAGAGAGAGAGCGAGACAGAGGGGGAGAGAGAGAGAGAGCGAGACAGAGGGGGAGAGAGAGAGAGAGAGCGAGACAGAGGGGGAGAGAGAGAGAGAGAGCGAGACAGAGGGGGAGAGAGAGAGAGAGAGCGAGACAGAGGGGGAGAGAGAGAGAGAGAGAGCGAGACAGAGGGGGAGAGAGAGAGAGAGAGAGCGAGACAGAGGGGGAGAGAGAGAGAGAGACAGAGGGGGAGAGAGAGAGAGAGCGAGACAAAGGGGGAGAGAGAGAGAGAGAGAGAGCGAGACAGAGGGGGAGAGAGAGAGAGAGAGACAGAGGGGGGGAGAGAGCGAGAGAGAGCGAGACAGAGGGGGGAGAGAGAGCGAGAGAGAGCGAGACAGAGGGGGAGAGAGAGCGAGAGAGAGCGAGACAGAGGGGGAGAGAGAGCGAGAGAGAGCGAGACAGAGGGGGAGAGAGAGCGAGAGAGAGCGAGAGAGAGCGAGACAGAGGGGGAGAGAGAGCGAGAGAGAGCGAGACAGAGGGGGAGAGAGAGAGAGAGAGAGCGAGACAGAGGGGGAGAGAGAGAGAGCGAGACAGAGGGGAGAGAGAGAGAGAGAGAGAGAGCGAGACAGAGGGGGAGAGAGAGAGAGAGAGCGCGAGACAGAGGGGGAGAGAGAGAGAGAGAGAGCGCGAGACAGAGGGGGAGAGAGAGAGAGAGCGAGACAGAGGGGGAGAGAGAGAGAGCGAGACAGAGGGGGAGAGAGAGAGAGAGAGCGAGCGAGACAGAGGGGGAGAGAGAGAGAGCGAGACAGAGGGGGAGAGAGAGAGAGAGAGAGCGAGACAGAGGGGGAGAGAGAGAGAGAGAGCGAGACAGAGGGGGAGAGAGAGAGAGAGAGCGAGACAGAGGGGGAGAGAGAGAGAGAGAGCGAGACAGAGGGGGAGAGAGCGCAAGACAGAGGGGGATGAGAGAGAGAGAGCGAGACAGAGGGGGGGAGAGAGAGAGAGAGAGCGAGACAGAGGGGGAGAGAGAGAGAGAGAGAGCGAGACAGAGGGGGAGAGAGAGAGAGAGCGAGACAGAGGGGGAGAGAGAGAGCGCGAGACAGAGGGGGAGAGAGAGAGCGCGAGACAGAGGGGGAGAGAGAGAGAGAGCGAGACAGAGGGGGAGAGAGAGCGAGAGCGAGACAGAGGGGGAGAGAGAGCGAGAGCGAGACACAGGGGGAGAGAGAGCGAGAGCGAGACAGAGGGGGAGAGAGAGCGAGAGCGAGACAGAGGGGGAGAGAGCGAGACAGAGAGAGAGAGAGCGCGAGACAGAGGGAGAGAGAGAGAGAGAGCGAGAGCGAGACAGAGGGGGAGAGAGAGAGAGCGAGAGCGAGACAGAGGGGGAGAGAGAGAGAGAGAGCGAGACAGAGGGGGAGAGAGAGAGAGAGAGAGCGAGACAGAGGGGGAGAGAGAGAGAGAGAGCGAGACAGAGGGGGAGAGAGAGAGAGAGAGAGCGAGACAGAGGGGGAGAGAGAGAGAGAGCGAGACAGAGGGGGAGAGAGAGAGAGAGAGCGAGACAGAGGGGGAGAGAGCGCAAGACAGAGGGGGAGAGAGAGAGAGAGCGAGACAGAGGGGGAGAGAGAGAGAGAGAGAGCGAGACAGAGGGGGAGAGAGAGAGAGCGAGACAGAGGGGGAGAGAGAGAGAGAGAGAGCGAGACAGAGGGGGAGAGAGAGAGAGAGAGCGAGACAGAGGGGGAGAGAGAGAGAGAGAGCGCGAGACAGAGGGGGAGAGAGAGAGAGAGAGCGCGAGACAGAGGGGGAGAGAGAGAGAGAGCGAGACAGAGGGGGAGAGAGAGAGAGAGAGCGAGACAGAGGGGGAGAGAGAGAGAGAGAGCGAGCGAGACAGAGGGGGAGAGAGAGAGAGAGAGCGCGAGACAGAGGGGGAGAGAGAGAGAGAGAGCGAGCGAGACAGAGGGGGAGAGAGAGAGAGAGAGCGCGAGACAGAGGGGGAGAGAGAGAGAGCGAGACAGAGGGGGAGAGAGAGAGAGAGAGAGCGAGACAGAGGGGGAGAGAGAGAGAGAGCGAGACAGAGGGGGAGAGAGAGAGAGAGCGAGACAGAGGGGGAGAGAGAGAGAGAGCGAGACAGAGGGGGAGAGAGAGCGAGACAGAGGGGGAGAGAGAGAGAGAGAGCGCGAGACAGAGGGGGGAGAGAGAGCGAGACAGAGGGGGAGAGAGAGAGAGAGCGAGACAGAGGGGGAGAGAGAGCGAGACAGAGGGGGAGAGAGAGAGAGAGCGCGAGACAGAGGGGGAGAGAGAGCGAGACAGAGGGGGAGAGAGAGAGAGAGCGAGACAGAGGGGGAGAGAGAGAGAGACAGAGGGGGAGAGAGAGAGAGAGCGAGACAGAGGGGGAGAGAGAGAGAGACAGAGGGGGAGAGAGAGAGAGACAGAGGGGGAGAGAGAGTGAGACAGAGGGGGAGAGAGAGAGAGAGAGCGAGACAGAGGGAGAGAGAGAGCGCGAGACAGAGGGAGAGAGAGAGAGCGAGACAGAGGGAGAGAGAGAGAGCGAGACAGAGGGAGAGAGAGAGAGCGAGACAGAGGGAGAGAGAGAGAGCGAGACAGAGGGAGAGAGAGAGAGCGAGACAGAGGGAGAGAGAGAGAGAGACAGAGGGGGAGAGAGAGTGAGACAGAGGGGGAGAGAGAGAGAGAGAGCGAGACAGAGGGAGAGAGAGAGCGCGAGACAGAGGGAGAGAGAGAGAGCGAGACAGAGGGAGAGAGAGAGAGAGAGACAGAGAGAGAGAGAGAGAGAGACACACACAGAGGGGGAGAGAGACAGAGAGAGAGAGAGAGACACACACAGAGAGGGGAGAGAGAGAGACACAGACAGAGAGAGATAGACAGAGAGAGAGAGATAGAGAGACACACACACAGAGGGGGAGAGAGAGAGAGAGAGACAAACAGACAGACAGAAAGACACAGGACCTCACCTTGCACACACTAATCGTGCCTGCCTGCCCCCTCCTCCTCCTCTCACAAAGCACACAGCAAGCACAACACCCATAACAGCACTAAGATGAATCTTAGCTTGTCTGATGTCCTCATGGATAGAAGTGCATCATTCCTTTTCTAAACATGCTGTACACTGTAGACTCTTCTACAGCCGCTGCTTCTTCTGTGTTATGGTAACACAATATTCGTCTTCCCTTCTCCAACATGGTGCTTAGCTCCGCCTACCAAACGCCATTTCCGGTTTTGAAAAAATGCAATGATTCTTTCTCACGGCTCCTGGGAATGATGACACACATCTCCCAGGAGCCCCTGCGGCGCCGGAAATGACATAGTTCGCCGCGGCGCCGAAGGAGGCAGAAAATTGCTTACCCCTAGCAACAGGGCAAGTGGAGCAAGAAAAAAAAAAAAAGTCACCAATACTGTGATCATTTGGGGAATAAAAGCAATTTTTGTATTGTTGAAAAAACGGGTGGAACTCCACTTTAAGTCGCCCATTGCCGCCAATAAAAGTAAAAAAAATTAAATAAATAAAAATTCCATAAATATATCCCATAGTTTGTAGACTTTACAAATTTTGCGCAAACCAATCAATATACGCTTATTGGGATCTTGTTTTACTAAAAATATGTAGCAGAATACATATTGGCCTAAATTTATGAAGAAATTAGATTGGTTTAAATTTTTTTATTGGATATGTTTTATAGCAGAAAGTAAAAAATATATATATATATTTTTTTAAATTGTCAGTATTTTTTTTTTCACAGCACAAAAAATAAAAACCACAGCGGTGATCAAATACCGCCAAAAGAAAGCTCTATTTGTGAGAAAAAAGCACATACATTTTATGTGGGTACAGCATTGCATGACAGTGCAATTGTTAGTTGAAATAATGCAGTGCTGTATTATGCAAAAATTAGCCTGGTCAGGAAGGAGGATAAGTCTTCCGGAGGTCAAGTGGTTAAAAACTATTGTGCCTGCATTAAGATCTTACATGAGAGTACCCAAGGATGTATAGAGAAGGTTGAGATCAATGATGACTCCCTGTTAGTGGGGATTGATGTTGAATCCCTTTATACGTTAATTCCCCACTAATGGGGTTTGAAAGGAGCTGATTATTTTTTGGACCAACATTTTCCAATGATGACAAAATGAGTTCCTGCTGGAATTGGTATATTTTGCATTGAAAAACAATTGTTACCAGTTTGTGGGGAGTAATTATCAGCAAATATATAGTACGTTGATGGGAGTTTCCTGGGCTCCTGCATATTTTTGTTTCCACCTGGGGTACTGGGAAAAGACTATTAACTTTAAGATGTCAGTGTTTGAGGGCAATGTTTCCTTGTGGTTTAGATATATCAACAATGTTTTGGTAGTGTGGAGGGTCTCAGAGACTGAATTACAGATGTTCTTTCAGGACTTGAATTAAAATGAGTCTAACATCAAGCTCACATATACTGTCTGTGACAAACTCACTCAGAACAGGGGCTTTTGGAGGGGACTGCAGGCTAGCCTCTTGCCTACTGACTATGGGCCCTGGCTTGTGAGGAAACACTGCTCTTTGTGGGGTGATTGCTGGGGGGGACTCTTGGAGTATAGGTTACTTTGGATTCAAGTCAACATCTCCCCAAGACACACAGACGCTGAGAGTCTAGGCCTAGGATCCATGTTAAAGGCCTAGCTTCCTATTGCCAACAAGGGACTGCTCCGCACAGTCAGACTCATGGCAGATGCTAATGTCATCAGCTCAACCACCTGATTAATTTACCTATTGTCTACTGTGGGGATGTGTTTACACTTATAATAATGTGTATTGTACTTTATGAGCTCGATGGCGGCAAGTCTGCTAGTTAATTACCTCAAGTTAATTAAATCACCGTCAACTATTAGTTGCCAGTGGGAAAGTGGAAAACTGCTTGTGTTGGTTGTTCCTTAGATATGTTAATTATATTTCTGTGCACAATTTCACCTGTATATGATAATGTAATCAGGCACCTGACCTGATGGGGTATGTATTCGGTGTGGGTTTGTTCATTAAATGTTCCAGATCTTATACAAGCTATTCTCGGTTTTGTACAGGGGTGGCTAGAATATCTGATATCTATGTTCAAGACTGAAGGAAGCGGTATTCTGACAGAAGCAAACAAGTACAGTGTGGGGTCGCGGTTCCGTTACACTGTCAATACCAAGCAAATTCCCTTTCTGGACCTCTTGATTTGTTAAGAGAATGGAAGTCTAGATACAGCACCTTTCGAAAACCAACTGCAGCTAAAACCCTGTTGCATGCTGATAGTCACCTCCCCAGATTTGTGTCCATTGGCATCCAATGGGGCAGTTGCTTCGAATAGAAAGGCTTGGTGACTTTAAAACAACCTCTATATTCTTGCTTTAGGGAAAGGGGTATACACATAAGCAAAAAAGGAGAGCATAAAGAAATGCACGACAATGTTCTTGGGAGAAACTCTTAAAAAGGAAGATAAAAGACCTCCAGCAACATGGCCAACTTAATAAACTGGTAAGATTTATTATGCAATATGGGCTCACTGGAAACCAATAAAGGCCATATTGGAAAAACATTGACACGTGTTGACCAAGTGCACCTATTAACTGGATTAGTGGGACCGCATCTCTAAATGGTGGTGAGGAGGGCCCAAAGCTTAGGAAATATATTGATACAATCTGAATTGCCATGAGGTCTGAGAAAACATTGTTATCAACTTTCCTGGGAAAAAATAGAATATCCTTATGTAGACACTGACAGGTTTGCCTATTTGTGGAGAGCAGCGGGGTGTTCATAGAGAACAGAAATAACTCGTATACCATTATATACCACCATTAGGAGTTTTATAAATTGTGTGACAAGATGGATTTACAGTTTAGAATGCCCATCTGGCAAGCTACACATTGGTAAAACCAAACGCCAGTTTAGGGTCTGCATCACTGATCACTTCTGTGCTATAAGGGTAAAAGGCCCTGACAGCTCTCTTGCTCAACAATTCGCTACCTTTCATGGATCTCAAACTGACAGAATAAAGGTAAAGGGAATTTATGTCTTGAACCTCACCCAGTGACATGGGGACTTCAACAATAATCTCCTTAGAAAAGAAAAACTGTGGATTTACACACTGCATACACTAGTTCCAACGGGTTTAAACACAGAATTGAATCCAAGTGTTCTTGGAAAGGTAGTTAATATAAGTAACTGGTATTTTGAGTAGAGGATCTTCAGTCCGTTTATGATCCGCTGCTATTAAAATAATTGTTATTTTGATTTTTCATTGTTTTATTTTGAGCATTCTTTGAGAAACATTTGCTTTTGTCGTTTGCATTTCTGCTTGTTTTTTTTCTTTACTTTAAGGTTTGACCCTAAATTTGATTTGAGTTATTAATAAAATTATAGAAAACCATCACACTATTAGCTCAACACAAATCAAAGGAGCTTCATAATAATTTTATGTGTTCTCACACCAAAATTAAGTGAATTATTTTAAAGTGCAGAACAACCAAATTCACAACTAAATCATTTAGATACACTTGGACATAATTGTGGAACCACCCACTGGGGGAATATAGTAAAATAGATATCGCTCTCCCACCCCCCAAAAAGATATATTTTTGTACTTATAAATAATGATGTAAACCCCTAATACGCGAACAGCATAGTACATACTAAGCCCTTTCAAGTGTATTTTGTGTGGCATATACCAGGATAGATGTGCCTTAAGTTGTGACTAGCACATGAAACAAAACTGCTCTCGTGGATAGCAATTAGAAGATCTAACCTCCCTAGATTGGAAATTCCAAAAAGAAACCAGATTGCCAATTAATTTTTATTCTCACCAGAATAACCAAACAATGCTGTGCTTCTCTCGGTATGGCCTCTTTACTCTTTCTCTCATTCACACATAAACAGGCAGCTGGTGCATAGTGAAACCACACCAGTTGACTATCCAGCATCTGACCGTTCTGGCTGCAGTGAGCTGGCAGTGGGGGGCAATATGGTGCACAATTCAGCACATTACACAGCTCCTGTTTTAATTTTTTTTTCATTAACTTTATTGAAGCGCACATAAATTACTCTTCATTAATTTCACTGTACAGCAGCGTGGTGCATTGCATTGCTGTACATTGACATGCATCCTTGTCCAGTGTGCAGCGCTAAAATGCGGCATGTCTGCTTTTTATCACAGATCACTGCAGTGCAGTTCGAGGCTGCATTGCAGCTTGAATGAGACCCATAGAAAATAATTGTTTTCTGTGTGTCTTAGCAGTGACTGGCGTTTTCCACTGTGGAAAAAAGTTGGTCACCACACTAATGTGAATTGATCCTTAACCCTTACCCAAAATCTCCAAACCTTTTACTTCAGTTATCAGCTTAAATGTGTTCAAACTAAACCTATCACAAACCTAAGCGATGTTGATGGTACATAGGGTACATAAGCAGAAATGACCTTAAGCAAAAGTATATGTTTAACTGATCAGTCAATCTAGAGTTATTGGCAGCTGAGCATATGCAAATTTTGACTTACCACAAAAGTCAAACTAAAGCTGGCCACACACTAGTAGATTCATACTAAATTTCATATTTGTTTATTCGATGATATGATGAACGTCATTCAAAAGTACCTAAAAAAAGTTTGCTTTTAACATTGGATTTTGGAGTGAATGGACTTTTCCTAAATGAAAATCACATTCACCGTTGGAAATTTGCTGCTTCAAGAAAATATTTCCATTCTGCTCCTTTGGATTTTCTCATCACTGCAGTTAAAAACCAACATCCATTTGACCCCACTAATAAATAGAAAGTCGAACAAACGTTATTAAAATGAAATTATACTAGAGTATGGCATGCATTAGAGATGGGCTCATACTGTGGGACTCAAGTGGTAAGATTTCATGTCATGTACATTACCTTTGGTAAAAAACATTTTTTTTGCAGCCATTGCCTACCACATTTTATACCGCCTTGTATATAAGAAATTTGTATAAAATTCATATTTATTAAATTTCATTAAAAACAAGATATATAAAAGAACTCAGAATTAAACCCAACCCAATAGGAGGGTGAGGTTTATACATAGTACCATATATCAATAGATACTAAAAATTTGTTCACACATGAATAAACTATAAAAACATAGCGTCAATATTAGAGAATACGTCTGTTTGAAAGTCAACGCATTTCACAGAATGCTTCGTCAGGACCAATTGCAGACACGAAGATTCTCCTCAAAATGACGCAAGGGGTAAATTGGCTTTGGGCGGACACAGGGAGCAAAGCAAGGCCACAAGTATGCTGAAGTACTTACTTACTTAAATGTCACCAAGTTAGATTGATTCAACTATGGGACTGATACCTCAAAGAGTAATGTGTGCAATCCCAATCTTAATATAGGTAGAGGTACTCAGGCAAATAATGTATGAGGGATCCACACACACACATATATATATATATATATATGTGGCGACACAAGCGAGGAGTACATATATGGCCTGGTTTTCCCCTATTACCCGTTGGGAATCTTCTGTAGCTGTCTAAGCCCCCCCCCCCTCCCTGGGCCCTGGACCTCCTTTATGTTAAGAGATATCCAAAGTTATTACTGGAAGACTTCTTGGGCAAAACATATACCATACATCTATACGTGGGCAAAGTATATACCACACATCTATATGTGGATCCCTCATACATTATTTGACTATTTCTGGGATGATGGCATGCTCATGTTAGTTCATCTTTTTTTTTCCTCTCTGTGTACACAACCAGTATTCGTTAAATTTTTGGCTTGAAATTCAGCTTGTAGAAATGACCCACAAAAAATGCTTAAGGGTCCCCGCTCATGCTATCATGGTCCGATGAGTTGGATGCTGCTGACTGGAGCAGGTCGAGGTCCATCCAGACCCAGAGCACACTGCAGAAATAAAAATACTTCACCCAGGCCGAGTGGTTGCCAGGTAAATGCAGCCTCAATTTAATTAATTGATGCCATCATGATTAAGCCCTGGGGGTGGGGATGTGGCCTAGATGAATTGAGCCGAGGCTGCTTTTACCTCCTATCCACTTTGGCCGGGTGAGGTGTGCAGTGGTTAACAGGTTTAGTTTGAACACATTTAAGCTGATAACTGAAGTAACAGATGATATGATGAATGTTATTCAAAAGTACCTAAAAAAAGTTTGCTTTTAACATTGGATTTTGGAGTAAATGGACTTTTCCTAAATGAAAATCACATTTGCCGTTGGAAATTGGCAAATCATGTCTGTTAATGTCAGAGTTTTACAATGCCTCATGAGACGTGTAGTTTGGCAACCACCGCAGGGCCGTAGTTTGGAGATCCCTGCTGAATAGTGTAGCGGTGCTAAGCATAAAATAAAACAATTGCGATAAACAAATAACTTTATAACTAATTATAGATGAATTGTCCACTCTGCTGGAAAATAACTATGAAATATTACACGTACATTATATACACTATATTTTCAAAAGTATTGGGACACCTACCTTTACATGCATATAAACTTTAATGTCATCCCAGTCTTAGTCCGTAGGGTTCAATATTGAGTTGGCCCACTTTTTTGCAGCTATACCAGCTTCAACTCTTCTGGGAACGCTGTCCACAGGGTTTAGTACTGTGTCTATGGGAATGTTTGACCATTCTTCCAGAAGCTCATTTGTAAAGTCAGGCACTGTTGTTGGGCAAAGACAGTCTCCACTTTAATTAATCCCAAAGCTGCAAAGGGTGGACCAACTCAATATTGAACCCTAAGGACTAAGACTGGGATGCCATTAAAATTCATGTGCGTGTAAAGGCAGGCGTCCCAATACTTTTGACAATATAGTGTATATCACATTATACAAATAATCTCTTTCTCAAATCCCCATATACTAAATGTGATATAGTCCCAGTGCGTGCTTAAAGTTCGTATAAAAATACAAAAGTTCAAAAATTGTGCTCCAAAGTGATATAGGGCTAAACTCCAGTTCCAAAATACAAAAGTTAAAAAATTCGCTCCATAGTGATTTAGAGCGCCACTTAAGTTCCACCACACAGTGCTCAATATGCTCTCACCTCTATTTCTGACCCATAAATTTTAAAGGTCAAACTGAGCCTTCACTTTTGGGGTTATTCATCGATACCCTTCAAATCTCAAAGTTTGGTTTATTGATGAATAAGAAGGTTTAGCTGCATGTCGATCTGCACCCAGAGTACCATGTAAGGAGGACACATACACATGCTGTAATGTACATTGAGAATACACACCTTAGTCCATTCCCAAGCTGTAGGATTTCATGTCATGTACATTACCTTTGGTAAGAAACATTTTTTTGCAGTCATTGCCTATCACACTTTATACCTCTTTTTGTACACATTTTTCTTTCACTTAGTTTTAATTAAGAACATAGATAAAAGGATACACAGTACAACCAGTATTCATTAAATTTTTGGTTTGAAATTCAGCTTGTAGAAATTACCCACAATAATTGCTTAAGGGTCCCCGCTCATGCTTTCATGGTCCGATGAGTTGGATGCTGCTGACTGATGCAGGCTGAGGAGAGGTCCATCCAGACCCGAAGCACACTGCAGAAATAAAAATACTTCACCCGGCCCAAGTGGTTGCCAGATAAAAGCAGCCTCAGCTTAATTCATCGAGGCCACTTTCCCAAAATGTTCACCCTGCTCCCAGGGCTTAATCATGGTTAAGCCCTGGTGGTGGGTCGAAACATGTTGGGGATGTGACCTAGATGAATTCAGCCGAGGCTGGTTTTACCTGCTATCCACTTGGGCTGGGTGAGATGTGCAGCGGCTGGGCTATCTCTTCCAATTTTGCATTGTAGAAATGGTCGTCATAAAGACGAAGCAGCAAAGAATACCAGAACACAAAACAGTCATCTCGCTGGTACAGCTGACCGGAGATTTTTTAGAGCAGATGACTTTTTTAAAAAATAAGAAAAAAACTGTTGGGTGATGCATTGTAGCATAAACACTCTAGGCAAAAATATTGTAATCAGATAAAACAGCTAAGGAAATATCGCAAGAAAAGCCATAAACTCTGAAAAATTTGGCAAATTGATCCGTCTGATGTTGCATAGGCGGTGGGAACTATTAGCTGATGATCACCCACATGTAGGTAAAAACAAGGAAAAAAACAAAAAGAAGGTCCACCAATCTGGCAGAAGATGTCCAAATTAATCAGCTGAAAAGTGGAAAAAGTAAAGAAAAGGAGTAAGAGAGGGAAGAGCAAAACAGGGACAGGGGGTGGAAAAGAAGTAAGAAAATGGGGACAAAAGAAAAAAGAGGGAAATGGGGGAGGGAAAGGGGAGCCCCAGAGGCTGGTCACATTTTTGTTATTGTTTATTTTGCATACTGTTTAAAGAGGATCTTAACTGCATCTGAGCACCACAAACCAAATACACTATTAAATTCATTTTTAATATTCAAAGCAAACTCCTCCATCCATCCATGTCTCCATGCTTTATTTTGGTGAAAAATCACTTTGAAAAACATCCCCTAGCATTTCTGCCAGTGCCCATCTTGGGTAAGGGCAAATGATTCATGTAGCATTTACTTTCTGCCCTTAGCTCAAGTATGCATGCAGGAGAGTGTGCTGAGCTGTGAAAACCCCTCCTTCCCTCCTGAAGACTCCTGGGATGTATGATATCATATGCCTAGGCATGAAACCAGGAAGTAACTGTAGAAATGTAAAAAAAAAAAAAAACATTTAAAACAAGTAAATATGATATTTTTTCCTGTTTATTTACTAATGCTAGCAGACCCTGACTTCCTATTTCAACCCATTAATCTCTGAGCTTGAATGTATACAGAAAATGTAATTGTTAATATTCTCTTTCCACTTTCTTGTCTATTCATCTCCAACAATGTAAGAGTTTATATTATATTGTGTATATCCATTTCATGCTGATCTTTCAGGATTATGACATATGCCTAAACTGTTGCAATCCATATAAAATTGTACTCTTTTCTCCCTGTATAATTGTTCTTAAGAGAAAATATTTTTTTTCTACTTTTGTAATTTACCGTTTGTTGATTACAATGTTATTAATCACTTTTTGTACCACAATTTCTTACCTCAATAAAAAAGTTTGTATACCAAAAAAGAACCATTGAAGTGTTGATTGGGAGAGTGAAGTTCCACTTTAAGTATCTGTACGTGTGCCACTTGCTGTAACTATTACTACACCTCCTGTACAATAGTTAGCAGATTTGGGCAGATGGCATTTTATTATAACTCAGATGCCCATTTTATTTTATATTTATTCCCCCCCCCCATGCTGTGTACAGTGACCAATCGGATAGTACATGCATTGCCTTGCCTTTTTGCATTTTGCAATCACTGGAGGCTGAGTAACCCAACTTGTTTCTTTCTTTGTGTACTTTTGACTTTTATTGCTTCTGTTTTGATACTTTGATATTTTTATATTGTAGATCAACAACTGTTTGTATGCTCAGTTTGTTTGACCATATTCCTTGCCAGGTGGGTTGAGCACATAAGCATTCAGTTTCTGTGGAATGTTTGTTTGTATACTGCGATTAGCACCAATATTTATAGAGTACGATGTGCTAAGGAAGACAGTATTATGTTAAAGGTCTGACACCATATGCTGTTCTGTATAAAAGATTATTTGTGGGACTTTGTGCAGGTTTGTCAGTATTGCTGAAGTATGGGCACACTTGTTAATTAGACAAGAGACAGAAAAAATGTGGTACGAAGGAGCATTTCTTATTATTAAAATTTGTGATCCTTTATAAAAAAAAAAAAAAAAAAACAGTTTACCAAGTGGGATCTCTTTATCTCAAGCATGTTTAACATGCACTTTTAAAGTGGTAGTAAAGTGCTGGCTTTTTTTTTTTTTTTTAAACCAGCAAGGCAATGTCATAATGTGCTAGTATGCATATGTGAAACTTACCTTAGAATGAAGCCCTCTAGCGGCGTGCTGTCACCACTGAAGGCGTTTCCACCTTTAACCGGTCTTCCATCTGAGTTTGCGGACTCCAGTTGTGTGAGTGGCCGAAGCCGCGATGACCTCACTCCCGCTCATGTGCGCGGGAGCAGCTGTTTATGGCACAAGACTCTGAAGGTACGGCATACCCATACCTTCATTGACGTCAATGGCTGCATCTAAAGTAAATATCTTCTAAACGATGCACGTTTAGGACATATTTACATTATCTATAGGTAAGCCTTATTATAGGCTTACCTATAGGTAAAAATCATGCATGGGAGTTTACTCCCACTTTAATACCAGGCCCTCCTAATTATATTCAAATGTTTTCATCACTGTTACAGAACCCTTACTCTGGCCTGTTTATTATGTGCTTTATTTGACAAAATCAAAGATTTAACTTGAACAACTATCTACTGACTACTAATATATGTCTTTTGAAATAAAAAATAACCAAGACTAGAATGTTCCATAATCATATGGTGACAAAGTCACGTTTTGGTTGACGGGTCTGCTTTTTTACAGACTTATATGTATTCCTTCAAACCTTGTTTTGAACATTTATTGGCCTTCAGGACCTGTAGCTAGTTTATTTAATATTCTGGATCTGAAAATGTTCATGATTATATTGCTTAAACTTGACAAGAAAAATAAATGCAAAACTGACAAATTAAAGGTAACAAATATCACTTAGCATTTTATTGCTTTATTTATTAAAGTCGAATTTCCGGCTTCATACTAAGTAGCCATAATACTGTCCCCTCCCTCTTAACACCTATGCTCACAAACCTATGTAAGAAAGATGCATATACTTACCTATTTTCAGGCCACTCTGGTCACCTGAAGGGGAGAGGAGAGAGAGCTCCTACAACGGCTGGATATGCCTGGAGCAGTGACATCACCTATAGGCTTCAATGGCGCATTCCTCTCCCCTTCAGCAGAGCTGGCTGACACATGGGAGCGGGATCACATGACTGAACTGGATCAGGCTGAGATTAATAAATATATGCATCTTTCTTATTCAGGTTAGTTAGCACAGGTGTTAGGAAAGGGGAGGGGACAGTTTTAAGAATAGTTAGGTTGAAGCTGGAATTTTACTTAAAGAGGTTGTAAACCCACTTTAAATGCTTTTGCCTATAGGTAAGCCTATATTAAGGCTTACCTATAGGTGCTATAAATATCTCCTAAACATGCACAGTTTAGGAGATATTTACAGTGCATGCAGCTGATGATGTCATCATCGGTGCATGCGCTCTGAAGGAACGGCCACCCGTGCCGTTCCTTCAGAGCCCTATGCCGTTAACGGCGGGTCCCGCGTGCATGCGCGGGAGTGATGTAATTGCGCCCCCGGCCAATCAGATGGCCGGAGGACACGAACAAGGAAGCAGGACGGTCGGACATGTTGGCCGCCCTGTCACTGAGCGGGCCGGACTGTGAGGGCTTCGTTTTAAGGTAAGTATTTCATAATGAGCTAGTATGCGATGCATACTAGCTCATTATGCCTTTGTCTTTACAGGTTTTTTTTTTTCTAATTTTTTGTATGTGGGTTTACTTCCTCTTTAAAGGTCTATTTTTGCTATTTGAATTTTTTTTTTAAACATAGGTTAAACACATATCCATTATTTTGAAGTCACAGGGGACTCTTTCACACAGTCATCAAATTTCAAAGCAGCCTTCAATGTGCAAGTCATGCATGCAAGCATGACAGGCATTTGGAAGCGTTAAAAACGCAACCTAACTGTCTATTTTCAGCACCTTTGTGAAGGAACCCAAAGAAAGCCAAAAGGTTTGGGCCCTAAATGATTTGTAACAGGCTGGTGTGCCTTATTGGCCTATCAATTATTTGACAATGTACCCTTGATTGTGTTCCCTCTCACTCAAAATGATCGAGTACAAGGTTATTAACTGTGAAGTTTGGGATGAGGAGACCTTGTGATTGCTGGTCATGGACTTTTGGGAGAAGAGGCAAAAAAGTAGAATTTTTTTTAATGTTTGGCCTGCATCTGAGTGCTCAGTCCACAGTAGGCGGAACTGCAATACCTGATCATTTCCAAGTCAGTGTCAAAGAGCTAGAGTTGTTTTTCCTTTTGTTGCTCTTACAATTGTATTTTGTTTGATAAAACATCCTCTTAATGTTTCTGTCGGCAACCCACATTCATATTCAGTTGCTACGGGGCTGTGACTTCAACACCATCACTGCATCATCAGCAGCAAACATAGAACAGAACTTTGCCATCGACTCCTTGCTTTCCCAGAGCTGCCACCTCCAACCTACCATTTGGTGATAAATAAGTTAACGCTGGAGTATCATTTGTCAGCGCCACATTTTCTGCCACACTTCCTTTGAAATGACGATGAATGTTGACTTCTTTCTCTCAATTTCCCTTTCATTCCCTAAATGGAAGACTGAGAGTATAGCTAACCAAGGCACCTCCAGATTATATAATAGATATTATAATATACAGTATATGTAACAGATAATATAATAGAATATATTCTATAATATATATAAATATATAATAATATTATAACAGTTGTTTTTCACAGTGGCCTATAAGTTCACAAGTTGGCTCGTATTCTTGTCCTAAAAACAACAATAATTAGTAGGCTTTCTTAAACTTGTATTAGGTACATCTGTAAGCGGCTTGCTATGGGGGCATGCCAGAAGCGCCGGAAGGGGGATCAGGGCTGCTCTGTGCAAAACCATAGCACAGAGCAGTTGTATATAACATGTTTGTTATTATTAGTAGTATTATTATTTTTAATGAAGCTTTAAAATTACTTTAACACTATGCTTATGTGTGTTTTAGTTATACAAACATTTGCTGGTTTTTCTCCCACAACAATAACAGTGTACTGTAGTCATTTTATCTTTTATCATTTTGCTTTTTCTCATATTTGAGAAATCTGTTCTCAAATGATATGTTAGAATTTGATATAAAAGTTGCAGTGTTCAGTACATGCAGAATAGTTCTGCTATTAACATATAGTTCTGCAATCACACATAAAATGATGCATGTAGAGGTTAGTTCATTGTTGTCTTGAGAAAGATAAGGAAACTGTGTGTTTTTCTTTTTTTAGTTAAGGCCATTGAGGCAATTCACAGGACATATAAGAAATGTCCACAGGTCTCCAAATTCTGTCATTAATGTGTCACATATCCTTATTTTACTATAAGTAACTAATGGACCCTGAACCTTCACATTCCATATTCCGTGCATTTGTGTTTGACAAGAGCCAGTAAAATTTGTTGGAGAAAAGATACATTTAATGAGGAATTGTAGTGCCAAATAGTTCATAATATTAAATGCTGCTGTCAGTGATAGTGTGGCAAAATATGGTCAAAAACAACTAAATTATTTATTCATAAGGTAAGGCACGAAGTAATAATAATATCTTCTTATCCGGCATACTATAATATACATTACTGAGCTTATCTGGGAAGGTATTGTGTGATATGTTGCTATAATGCAACATTGTACAGATAATTACTTAGATATATTTATCATTTGTTTCTAGGAGATTTCTTATTATGGGTTGGCGTTATACTGTATATGAGGAGACATCTGTGCAGGGGACATGATGTACACTGGATGCTGATAGCTGCTATGCTGTTCAATACCTCCATCATGGAACTGGACACTTGATATATGGTTATGCCTATAGTGTATGTTTCAATAATATCCTACCAAGTATGTGTTTTTACTTTTGTGTGATGCTAAGTGAAGTCTGTTGGCTAGGATAGCTATTTACCCACCTATGCTCCATATTGTAGGTTATTGCAAAAAATTCTTTTTGGCACTATAGTTTTGCGGCTTTTTGTCATACTTCACATCATACCCCTGTGTCATATGACATATCCTGGGCTACCTTGATGGTAAGATTGATGTGTGGATATGATCCAGGAATAATAATGTACTTTTGATATATATTGTGATGTATATTATTAATATGTAATTTGCTGTGTTCTTTCCTTTTGGATAGATCAATTGTTTTCTTTGCAAACCATAATGCCTGAGGTCCTGAGGAAGCAAAATTTGGGAAACGCGTTGACCTCATGAAGCGGGAGCAAAGGAATATGGAAGAAATCTCACATTTATGATTTGCACTATCCATAGAAGCACTGATCTGTATGATTTTATGAAATATATATTTTTTAAGCTTTGTAATAAAATATTCTTTTTTAACACAATATATTGTTTCACTGTCCTTTTCTGGTACCAGTAAAGTCCAAAAGGTTCTCTAGATTCTTATTTGTAAATTATTTATAGCATAGAACTGCTGCAGCATTATAGTGTTACTGTAATGTGGATTAAAATGAGGGACAAAAAGAATTCCGAATAAAAATGCATCAACAATACTTATAGTGAGGGCTCTGTGCAGAACCCTACATATACAGTATATATTCAGGCCTGAAGATTTTGAAACCTGTAAGAAGCATGCAGTCAGAGGAATCTATAGAGAGTGTCCATAACATTCTTCAATTCCATCATGCTTCAGCAACACACATTTAAGTGCTGGCAACAGATTAATGTACCTGTTGTAAATACATACAGACACTCCTCAGGGCAGAGAAGCTTTCTCCCCTCCACCACTGCAGTTGAAACACAGAGAATCCAATGCTGGGGATTTCTAAGGTGGTTGAGCAGAGCCTGATAAGGATTCAGAAACACTAGTAGCCCATCAGGTGCACTACTATTGTGATTGACAGCAGGCAGTGGGTGGATCCATAGAAAATACACAACCCGCTATTGGCAATAGAATTTGTCCACCGCCTGCTGTCAATCGCAAAGGACAGAATGGCATTGATGGGGGACTAGTGTCTCAGCTTCCACATCAGGCTCTACTCACTGTCTATGCAACTAGTTGCTAGGAGGCTGTTGGTTGTAAAGCTGACAGAGTCTTTAAAGTGATATTAAAGTATATTTTTTCCTTTTTTTAAAAATAACAAACATGTTATACTTACCTGCCCTTTGCAGTGGCTCTGATCCTCCTCTTCTCGGATCCCTTGCCAGCGCTCCTGGTCTGTCCCTCCTGCCAAGTGCGCCCACAGCAAGCAGCTTGCTCTTGGGGCACCCGAGCTGAGCCACTGCTCTGTGTGTCCATTCAGGCACAGAACCAGGAATATGCCCCGCCCCCACTCTCTCCTCATTGGCTCTCTGACTTTTATCGACAACAGCGGGAGCCAATGGCGCCTGCTGCTGTGTCTCAGCCAATCAGGAGGGATAGTCCCAAACAGCCAAGGCTCTCATGCAACATCACTGGATCAATATGGGGCTCAGGTAAGTATTAGAGGGGCTGAGGGGGGCTGCTGTACTTTAGAACCACTTTAACCAGCGACAGGTAGTAAAGGTAAACATGATGCACTGCTACACAACATACAGAGACAGGCCTATCTTTGTGTGCCAAGTTAGAGTTGGTCTTAAATACCTTCAGTTTCGTTATCTATGAACTGGAGGTAATTATTTTTTAATTTGGTGTGCAAGCCATTTTAAGGGACCAAACGGCCAGAAAAGTGTTCTTAGGGCTTTTTTTTATTCCCCTTTATGTTTCTAATAGTGAAGATTCTAAGCAACTCTAAAATGTATTAAGCAGTGTGTGCTGCAGACACTGGTAAATAAGTATTTCTGCAATGCTATTAAATAGTGGGCTTTTAGGGTAAATCTTTCATGGCTAACTGCAGGACAGGGCAAGGGGGGATCAGAAACTGGAAGGGTTTTATGGTAACTTAAATGTGGGCCCACCATATCTCACCACGAAGTTCAAATGACAGCTTTTGGGGTGAATTGCCATGCAGACCACCTAAATATGCAAATCTCTGCTTACTGTGAACAAGCTTTGTAGGTGTGAAATCTCAAATATGGCAGGCTATTTTTTTTCTCTCTTTCTATATGATCAAAAATAACAGATACAACTTTCTGTAAAACAAGAATCTGCTTCTTGAATTTTTAAACAAAAACAAGAAAAGAAACACTGATATATTGAATGAGATATCATATAACATATCCGGTAATTAGATCTTGGCTGTTTTATTTCGATTTTCTATAAAACAGGAATTATTACTTGGCAAAATGCATTTGTATCATTAAAAGAAATTCACAACATAATGAAACCGGCAATTCAAAGTCATATATCATATATTGTTAGGTAAAAAGTTTGGTTTATTAATTGGACATAAAATAAAAATAAGTCGGCTAATCTTTTTTGCCATTTTGCATCTCTCACCTGCTGATTACCTGCAATGCTTTTCCTCAGATATCACACATTTCAGGAACAGGCAAGTCATTTTTAGGAAAAGCTGTGCAGCGTGTACTTCTGAGCAGGCAGTATTTGGGAGACATTCATTTCAATGTATTTTAGAAATGTTGATGGCTATTGAATAATTTATCTGATCTTGCAAGTTGGATGTTCATTGTTTCCTCTTAAAGTAATTTAGACAGATCTTGCTTTTATAATGTCCATTTGGCAATAAGGAGAAGAAGTTAGTGATCATTGTCACACTTTTAAAAATAGTTTCTTATTTCTCACACACCATGTGTAGGTGACACTGTGCATTACACGTGAGGTTTATTATCTGCAAACTTGTAGAAATGTTCTTCGAAAACACAATCAAATGGCAATCTTGCTTCATTCATGGATCAAAAGTTCATCTGGAAGTTTTTTTTTATGCTGGACAGATGTGACATGTGAATATATCAGTCTATATTCTTGGAAGACATGAACCTGTCCACTGCAACATAAACCGAACAAAAAATTAGCCATATGCAAATCAAATACCTGATCAAAAAGAGCCAGTCCTGATTACATTTTAGACTGACCCTCTTAGTTTGCTTTAATTATGCCCACATGCTTGTACCTATCAGGGTGGTAAACTGTGGCTGTAATAGTTCTTACTGTTCATATATTAATACCATAAAAATGGACAAATACCACATTACTTAATATCAATTTCTGTATAAATAATATTAACGTCCACACAATATACAGTCAGCACATTTACCCACATATAAGGATATAAAAATAACGGAGGTAGAGGCCTGATAAGAATGCACACCTGACTATGATCAAACTATAAAATCACATATGTGATATAAGCTGGCTAAAACAGTAAGAGTGGCCTTTCTTTTCCTCTTTGTTCCAAGAGCTACCTCTAAGTACCTCTTGTAACATTTTGTAAAAATCTATTGATCCTGATAGTAGAACCATTGGATTTATTCTAACAGGATGTCATCACTTTTCCTTCTGCAGTAAAATGATTGCAGTTTTGTCACCCTTGCTGCTGCTGTAGCTACTTAGATGTTTGCACCCTTGATAGCCCCATCATTGAATACCCATGCCTAACTCCATCCACAGCTCTTTAGGTTGACAGCACATTGTGCTGTCTGCAAGAGCTTAGTAAAATGATGTAAAAGCACTACTCAGTTCCTCCTACCTGCTAAGTAGAGATGACCTTAAGTGTGTTTGGATGCTCTTTGGAAACCTTGTGACTGAGCCCGTCAGTAAGCTGTCAACTGTAACAGCACAATCATTTGTTCTCAAGTCATTCCTCACACCACAGCTGCATGTATACACCCCCTTTGTATATGTGTGGCCAATTAGCAGAGAATGCTCCTGCTGCAGATGATAGGGCCATTATAGCTATCAGCTTCTTTATGGGCTTGCAAGAGCATCCAACGCGCCCAAGCTCTTCACTACCCCTAAGCCCATTCTACCGTGGTGCAGGAGATATCCAGTGTCTTAGCTGCATTTGAATTCACCATTTTGTGAATTCAGGCCCTAATGTTTGGTGAACACTACTAGTCTTTTTTCTTTCAACCCAGCAGGGCTGAACAAAAAAAAACCGACAGCTCAGGAGGAGCCACTGTACTAACTATAATAACTATATTTAGGAACAAGAAAGATGGCCGACGACCAACTTCCTGATGACGCGTTATTGCGAAATCCATTGAGGTTGGTTCAGCGACTACTTCTAGTTCGTCATTTCCGCCTGCTGTTGGAACGCACGCTGGTATTGAGCGGCGTTCGCACACAACTCTGCTCTCTGCTTTATGGGTGTGCTGATAGTGGCACAAATAAATGTGAGTGTACCATCCCTTGACTTTTATTGTGTGTAATAAAACTTTTAAAACTGTATTGCGCGATTATATGTTTTTAATCTTTTTGGTAAACAGCAAAACTATCCTGATTGAGGGGATAAGTGTATCACAATCCATAGTAAATCCAGGGAGGCCATCTATTTAATATACACCTAGGGAGCCTTTTTTCAAAATACAGAGCAAGCTGGGTCCTGGAGGCCCTCTGATTTCTGCTGAGTTACCCTCATACTAACGGGTGAAGGAAAATCTCAAGCACAAGAACTTTTTCTAATTAAGAAGACCTATCCAGCACCTTATGTCACTTTTCTGTGGTGGAATTTTGCACAGAAAAACTACTATTGCACTTGCATGAATTTTTTGGACTCACTGAAAAATGTATATTTAATATGAAATTTGTTTGCACTAAATTCATTTTTTGCACTTTATGAATTATTTAAATTCATGATTTTGCATCTGTTTATTAGTATATATTTATTTAGCACGTAGCACTTTTTTGGATTCTGCACCTCAAAACTGTTATTTTCATTTCTACTAACTATAGGATGTTAGTATAGCGATCTCCCCTGCTTTGCTCTACTCCCCCTCCAGAACACTCCAGTCAGCATTCACAGGCATTGGCAGACATTTTTTGGTCATGCACACTGGCCGAATGTTGACCAGTTTCTATTGAACTGGCTGATGCCGTCCAACATTTGGCCCATGTGTACTAGGCATAACTCTCCCCTCCACCAAGATTACCTATTATCAAGGGCACTAAAGACAGCCCTTACATACATTAATATACAAAACCATGTAACATTTTGCTTCTGAAGAAATACTCTGGATAAAAAATAAATAACACACAAATGGTGTATCATGTATCTTTCTGGGTCATAGGAAATCATGCTTTCATTGGTGAAGGATCACATTTTCACACCACCATCTGATCCAGGGAAGCATTGGTTGATTAAGCATTAATCAATGCAAGTTGCCCTCATCAGGTTTTGTCAGGATGCTAATGGCATACCCATGTTGTTAAAATAAATACTTACTGTTCTTCTCTAATTGGCCCCTGCAGGATCTCTAGTTCTTCAACATAAAAATGTCCATTTATTTTGAGCTATTCCCTTATTATTAAATTAAAACAGTTTCTTTAAATAGGCCAGACCACGTAAAGGTCAAGGCATATCTCTCTCCTATAAAACTGCCCTCAGCTTTATATCCCTGGGAAACCCTTGGGGGTATTAGTGCAGGCAAAAACTAAAAATAAAAACACCTATTTTGTAATATAAAGTTATAAATTTCACCCCTAGAAAAATTAAAAATGATACATGAAAACTAATACATTCTGCTGTGTGCACTGAAACAGAATTGCTGGCTGGAACACTGGATGAAAATAGAACAAAGAAAAAATAAAAAAGGAAACTAATACAGCCATCGTATCTTAGAATTGGTTAGCTGCCATATAATAAATGTTTGCTTTTGGGTTTTATACTGCTTTAAGGTTTTTTTTTCTGTTAGAGTTGAAAGTTAGGAAAAGTTACATTCACTCTGAAAAAACTGACATTTCACACATACTACAAACATTACCGGTGTTATTTGTGACTTTTCCCTGCAAATGCTGAGACATTGGCAAAGCAAATTTTTTATAAATAGAACAGGACAAAAGAACTGCTTAATTGCTGCAAAAACATGTAACGATTTTACAGGGAGACGGTGACATTATACCTGATTGAAAACAGTTTTTTCTGGATTTTGCTGTTAGGGATTATTTAGATGTATCCATTTTGGTGCATTGTGTGTTATGTTTCATGTTAACGTGCTTTGCCTTAAGGTAGCTCATTCAAAATATTAGGCTGCCAATCCACAAAAATGGACAGAATTAAAATTGACAAGTAGCTTTATTTCTGATACAGGGCACAACAGCGTACGCTAGTGTGTTACAATGTGTTTTGGTGCTCTGCAAAGCATGGGCATTGGAGATCTGTAGGGTGCTATTGAAAATGAATGGCAATGGAATATACTCATGCCTAGAACATTCGTTAAGGTGTTGTAGTAATGTTTTACAACAATGGATCATAACAGATAAGTGTAAATGAGACCTTAAAGTGGTTAGGGCATTCTCTGCATTAAAGTAAAAAAGCTTCTAATAGTAGCTCCCCCAACCTCTAATCAATACTCACCTCAACCGGATCTTGATCCAGCACTGTGCACTTTTGCAGCAGCTCTCCTCCCCTCTCCCTTGTCTTACAGGCTTAGCTGAGAGCATCAGAATCCATTGGCTCCTGCTGCTGTCAGTCAAAATCTGTGAGCAGAGAGTGGGGGGCGGGGTTGAGCCAGGCTGTGTATCTGAACAGACATAAACAGCCCTTCTTGGTGCCCCCATAGCAAGCCGCTTCTTCTCGGTGGGGGCGAGGAGCCAGGAGCACCAGCAGGGACCCCAGAAGAGGAGGATCAGGGCTGCTTTGTGCAAAACCATTACACATGTTTATTATTTTAATGTAATACACACTTAGAAGAGCTTTACAATCACCTTAAAGTTTACAGTTCCCATCTGAATAGACAGACATCCCTGCTTGGGATTGAGCCTGCACAAGTGCCCCCATAGCAAGCTGCTTCTTCTCGGTGGGAGGAGCAGCCAGGAGCCCCGGAAGGGGACCCCAGAAGAGGAGGATCAGGGCTGCTCTGTGCAAAACCATTACACAGAGCAAGTAAGTACCATATGTTTATTATTTTAATGGAAAAAAAAAACACTTAGAAGAGCTTTACAATTGCCTTAAGTTTTACAGTTCCCATCTGCCATTACTGCTGTTTGTTTTGTAAATTTTTAAGATTCAGATTTTTTTTCGTACCATGAAGTTTGTAGTTTGCTCCTTTGCATTTTCGTCCTGGTTTGCGGAAATCAAGATTGCCTCTCATCCCTCGATGGAAAAGAGGTTGCACTGGACGGAAGTTGTCGCTCATGCTCTGAAAGATCTGTGATGGTTGGTTTTGACTCAACAGGCGTAAAGAGTGCATCTTGGCATAAAGAAATAAGGACATTGTTAAATGAATGAGCTGAAAATAAGCTTAAAGTTAAAATTATTTGCTAAAAATGACATGAAAACAATAAATATATATATATATATATACTATATATATTTTATACACACACAGACCCAGATAGTCTTCACATCTGTCCTTTGTACCAAGGTTGGTTGCATAGTCGCTCCTATGCATTGGAAGCCCAATATAGGTAAATGTCTCACACCTTTTATCCTGTTCACAGGGAATTTTGCTTAGAAATCTTAAAAGCCTTAAAATACAATTTTCTTTCAGTAATAATGCTGTTCCCTTCATTCATACTTCAGCTGTCTATGCCAACATAGCTGAATAGCAGCCCCACACCTTATTACAAGTATCTTCACACAGATTTGTATTGCAAAGGAAGAAAGGGCTGGGTGAGACCAGGTCTGTTATTGTGAACATTTTGAAATATAGAAAATGAAAATATCACCTACAGGAAACCTGTGCAAAAAAAAGGTAAATCATATCAACGTCATAGTGTGCTGGTGGAGTTTGGAGCCATGGCATGCTGGAAGTCAATCTGTGCCAACCTCCAAATCACCATGCTGCTTACTATATGTAAACAGGTACACTCGGTAAAGTACCTTTTTTAACATGTAATCCACAAGAGTGCTCAGCATGTGCTCCTGCAAGCAGAGCTGCCCAGCTTTGTCTACAAGGCTACGCTATTGAGGCTATTATATTAGGCAATATAAGTCCGTACGGTGTCTGTTTACAGTAATTCACCATACTTCATTATCTTATCCAGTAGGCTCCAACAAGAACTATTAATGTGTTTTTAATACTGTTTCTTGAAATATGGCTACTATGGCTTTACTATGCATATTTTTTAACTGCTTATATACTGTGGCAGGGCGGCCCTCCTGCGCAAAATGACGAACCTGTACATCATTCTGTGCACGTATCTGGAGCGCGCAGTAGCCAATCAGCAGGTCCGGCAGACCCAATGTTCACCGGCACCCAGCGATCGCTCGTGAGAGAGGCAGAACGGAGGTCTGCCTATGTAAACAAGGCAGACTGCGGTTCTGTAAGAGGGGAAGATGGAGATCTTGTATTTCTGCTAAGCAAGAACAGGGATCTCTGTCTTCCTCTAGCCATGATGTAAGCCCCTTCCCTGCCAATGTCATTAGTAGAGTGACAGTGCACTTTTTTAGCACTGACCACTGTATTAATGTCACTGGTCCCCAAAAAAGTGTCAAAAGTGTAAGTTAGTGTCCAATTTGTCCGCCACAATGTCCCAGTCCCACTAAAAATCACTGATCGCCAGCATTACCAGTAAAAAAAAAAAAAAATTATGAAAAATTCCAGAAAAATATCCCATAGTTTGTAGACGCTATAACTTTTGCACAAACCAATCAATATTTACTTATTGGGGTTTTTTTTTACCAAAAATATGTAAAAGAATACATATTGGCCTACATTTTTCTACTGGGTGTGTTTTATAGCATAAAGTAAAAAAATATTGTTTTAATTTGAAAATTGTCGGTATTTTTTTGCTTATAGTGCAAAAAATAAAAACCGCAGAGGTGATCAAATACCACCAAAAGAAAGCTCTATTTGTGGGGAAAAAAGGACATCAATTTTATTTGGGTACAGTGTCGCAACAACCACACAATTGTCAGTTAAAGTAACACAGTGTGGTATCGCAAAAAGTGTCACTTAGTTTCATATTTGTTTGCCGCAATGTCGTAATCCCGCTAAAAATTGCTGATTGTTGCCAATACTATAAAAATAAAAAATACATAAATCTATCCCTTAGTTTGTAGATGCAATAACTTTTGCGCAAACCAATCAGCATACACTTATTGGGATTTGTTTTTTGCCAAAAACATGTAGCAGAATACATATTGGCCTAAATTGATGAATACATTTGTTTTTTTTTTTATTTTTTTTATTGGATTTGTTTTATAGCAAAAGGTTTTTTTGTTTATAGGGCAAACAATAAAAACCACAGAGGTGATCAACTACCCCCAAAAGAAAGCTCTATTTGGGGGAAAAAAAGGACATTGATTTTATTTGGGTCTGGCGTCGCACAACCGCGCAATTGCCAGTTAAAGTAGCGCAGTGCCATATTGCAAAAAATGGCCTGGTCATGAAGGGGGATAAACCTTGAGCTGAAGTTGTCAATATTTCTACTATACCCATCCTGCATATAAAAAATGAACGGAACCATTCTCTCTGAGCGTTAATGTGCAGCTGCTATTTACTTGCCCTAAGTGTCTCTATATTTCTGACCTCTTACTGAAAATACTATTTGCCTGGCAGTTTAATTGCTAAGTCACTTTTGCAGGATAACAAGGCACCTAGGGATAAAAGACCTGGAACAAATATGCAAGGTGTTAGATCAGCATGACAGCCATTAAATCAGCATCTTCAGAAGTAGAAGTCAGCATTGACAGTGTAATTATTTACCTTAGTACAGTACGAATATTTGAAGCTTAACTCCAGGAAATAGCAAAAATAATAAAAATGTTGCCGCAGCCTTACTTGACGCATATACACAGGTGGGTTCCACATGAGAGAGCCAGCAATGGGAGGCCTTATTTAAAAGAGCACATACAGTAGGCTAAATGCCCAAACCTGGTAAAACTGAAGAGTTGATAGCCAAGAGGCAGTGCAGGTACAAGCCAGTCCCTGGGTAGCAGCGTTATTTTCTAAGACTTCAGCCTAAGTTATATAGTTATAGTTACAATATTATAATGCTTGTTTTACTAGGGGAGGATGTAATACAGAAAAATATTTACCTCCATGACCCTGCAGTTTTCTTTCCATCGGTCTTCTCCATCACCTCTCCATCAGTGTTATTGGTTTATACATCTTATCCATGTCTTTTTCCTGTTCAGGTATTTTTGGATGTCTTGATTGTCCAGAGCAGGAAAATGTAACTTCCACACATGCGCTCATACATTAATTCATCCCAAAATGGAAGTGATATATTTTTTTTTAAATTATGCCTGAAATTCTAATAAGTGATGCTATAGGTTAATATTTTTAATAAAATAAAAAAATATGTTATACTTACCTACTCTGTCCAACAATATTGAACAGAGCAATCCCTTACCTTCTCTTTTTTTGTCCACCGCTGGCACTGTCCACTCCTCCTTCCTCCAGGTTCCCCCTCAGCAAGCTGGCTGCTAATAGGTCACCCATGCAGGCGTGCTCCTGAGCTGCGCTGTGTGCATCCATAGACACAAACAGTGCTGGTAAGTCACTCTCCTGCACCCTCCTCACAGGAGTTTGACTGACAGCAGTAGGAGTCTATGGTCCCGTTGTTCTCAGTGTCTTCTGTGAAAGCAGGAAGTGGGAGGAGTGGTTCTACAGCCAGGACAGCGCTAGATATGTGATTCAGTTAGGTAAGTGTTTATGGATCAGGGTGGGTAGATTGGAGTTTTTTACTCTAATGGAGTTTAGAATTTTGAACCTAAATGGAGTTACCTTGAGTTTAGAATGTAGTATCTGATCTCCTGCGCTACTATATACAGTATACAGTATATACTCAGAACATGCAGTAACCTAAAAAGCTTTGCAATAAATCTGACATGAGGCTTGCTGCTATACACCTATATGTGTTTTCACATAGGCACATAGATGGCTCCGGAACTCTCACACCTTGAGGAAGTTATGTGACATGCAATGAAACGCGTTGGGTTGGAGCTTTGTGATGTCCTTTCACACTAGCAGGAAGTAACTTCAATTCTCAGAGCTGACTCGCTGCGAATACCCAAGTGACTATTAAGGGGACCATACACCCCAGTTGTGTTAAGCGATTTGCCCATGTGCACTGGAGAAAGTACACCCACAAATGTGAATTTTATTCTTAGTTTTCTTGATAAAGCACCAATTTTAAACTCGGTGGATTTATAATCGTAAATGTTATGTTCCTTTTGGACTTAATGTAGACTGGGACGTAAATAGATTTATTGACAACAGTTAATTTGGCAGATTTGTTGGACCCTTGATATATTCCAAGGTACCCTTTTCCCTTTAGGTTTATAATATGTTCCATTGGGCTTACTGCCGGTTAGGACCTGATTAGTTTATATACAATTGATACTTATTCTGTTTTAGATTTGTGATGCCCTGATCAGCCTCATTAATTCACCTTTTTGGATCCTTGAATTACCATAAGCTTTTATAGTTTTGGTATAGCTATATACTGTAAGTTTTTTATTTTTGGCATGGTATATATATACATTTTTTAATATCAATTAATTTAAATGATGTGGGTATCGTGAGGAAATGCCTCTCTGTCATTGGTGGCTTTCTCACTTTTACCCACTAGGTGGGAAAATTTTACAATTCTTTGAGAGATGGTTTATATAACTATAATACTACCTATGTTAAAGTGGGTGGGTAACTTTTATCGCTTTTATGAAGAGCATGCAATAGATTAACTTGGTTCCATTTTAGTTTACACTTCTGGTATCTGGAATGCAAGATATGGAAGTTGTGACCATCTGAGTGTCAGTTGCCAGGAGACGCGATAGTCCAGCGCTGACACAAGTTCCTTCTATATAGGATCACAGGTCTCTATGGTCATTTCACAAGCCACGCCCCCCACAGGTAGAATCACTCCCCTAGGCTCACATTTAACCCCTTGATCACCCACACTTAACCCCTTCCCTGCCAGTGACATTTTTACAGTAACAGTGCAAATTTTTAGCACTGATTACTGTAGTAATGTCATTGGTCCCCCAAAAAGTGTCATAAATGTCAGTCAGGGGTCCGATCTGTCCACCGCAATGTCGTAGTCCCGATAAAAATCGCAGATCGCCACCATTACTAGTAATAAAAAAAAAACAATAAAAATGACATAAATCTTTCCCGTAGTTCGTAGACTTTTGCGCAAACCAATCAAAATACGCTTATTTCAATTTTTTTGCGACCGCGCAATTGTTCGTTAAAGTAACGCAGTGCCGAATCGCAAAATATGGCCTGGTCATTAAGGGGGCAAATCCTTTCCGGTCCAGAAGTGGTTAAGAGCCTCCACAAAGCCTCCACAAAAACAGTTTAGAAAGACTTCATCTTTCTAAACTGTTTTTGTGGAGGCTTTGTGGAACTCCAGCCAAAATCTCTTTTTGGCATTGGATGGCTCGGAGATGGGTTAAAAGCTATGTGAATTTTTTAATAATTTATATGTCCCTGCTGAAGTGACATTTAACTTTCTGCCCTGGTAGTGCCAATCAACAGAACAGGAGGTAAGGGAAACGTTTCCCAACATGAACACAGACAGCAATTAAAAGATAATTCTACACCATGCAAAACGTAAACATTTTTGCTAGAGTTCTACTTGATAACTGTGCTCTTTCCGAGTCCAAAAATAAAATAAGTCCATCTTGCATAAACCATACAAAAGAGTTTGCTTACAATGTATTTTAAACCTGGATGTCTTTCCAAACAAGCACATAAGTGTCTCTGAGCTACTGGCAGTCTTTTGTTTGCTCCTGTGAATGATAATGAAATTCAGTTAGAAAAAAAAAAAGTTTGTATGCTACAAAATCATGAGGACTCTTATTGTTCTTCCCTTACAGACACTGCAGAAGGGTGCATAACAAGCAACAAATCTGCCATCTATTTCCTGGCTTAACAACATAACAGCCCAGGGGTGAAATTCTCTCAAATGAAGTACAGATGCTGTATTGAGCCACCGCTAGTGAATTATGGGAGTCAAGTTGATTGTCATTCTGTATGCCTTGCTGCTATTTACTAATGACATGACTTCTGACAGTTCTGAATTCAAAACTTCTGCTATCAGAAAGTTAATTATGCATATTTCAGAATTTCTGCATTACGCTTTTTTTTTTTTTTTCTCTTCTCATAAACACCACAACTGGAACAGATCTGCAAACAGTGAAATGTTTAAAAAAAGGTTATGATTTCATTGCCAGTTTAACATATCCCCATAGTTACAATTAGTGCAAACCTGTTACGTATTTGTCCTAAAAGGCATATGATTAAATGTACATAAGCAGCCAGTCCACGGCTTGTTCAAGAATATTTTTTCTTTGCGGCTGATTTGTAACTCTCCATGCCATTTCTATGGCTCTGATAATAATTTTTTAATGCCTGGGTTCAGTAATTGTATAAAATTTGATTTTGCTATGGTAACAGCGGTTACTAAGGATTAGAGTTTATAACAGCATTGCAGGTGCACAGGGTGGAACTTGGTAATGAAACAGCTGATTCCAAAATGGGCTTTTTTATTTATCAAGCTGTTGGCTCAAACAAACAGCTAAAAAGCATGGCGAAACTTAGCTAGAGTTTATACATTTATTTCCTACATAAATGTTTGCATTTATACAAGGATGGAATGGTGCCCCAAGGCTGAAGTCAAGCCATGCCTCCACATGTGTTGTTTTTTTATGGTGTACCATTCTTACGTTTATGACAATCTTGTGCGGATTATGACAATGGAACAATGAAAGGTTTATTTTCAAATAATGTATTTAATCATGTCCTTACTGTGTTTTACATCAAAGAGTAACTGGTTAAAGGTAATTATAGTTTTTTAGATTTTGATTAAATGGTCATTAAATGTATCTTTTGAACTATAAAACCATCTTCTGGGTAGAGACATGTGGTCATTGGTATTGCCAGTCACAAATATAAACACATGTTAACAAGCAATCTCTTACTTTAATTACTCTTCTCTGTATGATGCAGCTAGACTATTCTATACACACTTTGTTCTAAATTGACAATTACCAAATCAAAATGTCCAAACAGACTGGTTATTCCCTTAGCATGCTGTGAACTAGTCTTTGCACATGTGTACATAATAATGTTGATTTAATAAAGAAATATAGAATGTTCACTTTTTAATGCAAACATTTATTTACTGAATGTGATAAAGCTGTGTTCAATTTTAACACTATCATGTGGGGAAATGAAAAACATAATACACGTGTTTGGTTATGATAATTTAGCAATACTCCGAAAGAGCTGCCGGTTGATGATTGTCAAAGGCACAGTCATTGCACAATTGCAGCACAGATGATGATGACCAGGGTTCTCCCTGACCAATGCAGAGTTTGCAAGCACAAACAGACTAGGCACACTGACACAAAGAGTAGTCTATTGAATATTTTTTTGTGGTTTTATTGTTAAATAATTTGGGTGGGGTGTAGGAAAGTATGTTATACTCTAGAACCACTAACACAGTGGTTCTCAACTCTGGTCCTCAGGACCCACTAACAGGCCAGGTTTGCAAGATAACTGAACCACATCACAGGTGATATCATTTGCTGTGCAGTGATTGCAGTATTCTAGTTCGCATCTCCCCAAGGTAATATTTAAAATCTGGCCTGTTAGTGCGTCCTGAGGACCGGAGTTGAGAATCACTGCACTAACAGAAACAAGAGGACACTCTTCTCAATGTTGCAAACTTTAGAAACAGTTCTTCTGCTCAGAGAGTAGTCTCTTTGCTTTTGCTTGTGGCAGCAAAACCAAAGAGATACATTTTGTAGATGAATGTGAAATTCCCTCAAGGGGTTTGTTCAGGAGCGCCTCGATTGGGTCTTTACGTAGGTGGACTAAGGATTACATACAAATCGATAGCCTTTGTACTTTTGGGCAGGTACACCAAATATGTAGCATTGTGCCATCCTGACTACATAACAAGAAACAAGCTGGGGGATACTGGGGGACAAAAGCGGCAATTCGAGCTGGGGTAAGGTACCATCTAAAGAGGACTTTGTACAAATTTCCTTTAGCCAGTTGTGACAGGAAGTCAGGTAAATCTGTGGATGTAGTCACAGACAGGAGATACATTTCCACCTGGTTTAGAAAATTCACTATATTACTATAGGGTGTCGGCTGCAGAGGTAGCCAGAACTGTCTAAGGACGTTGAACAGACTTCAGCTGTTCAGAATGAGGAAATTAAGGCCTCTATAATTTGTCCAGAGGAAGTCTAAGGGTGGCTGCCTCCTGACGCTGTGTGAGCTGGGGAGAGGAGGACAGTCAGATGTGTGCCTCCCGACGCTGTGTGAGCTTAGGAGAAGGAATGCCCCCTGAAGCTGTGTGAGCATGGGGAAGACCTCCTGAAGCGATGTGCGCTGAGGAGGGTAAAAAGTGTGAAGACTTCTCAAGGTGAGAAAATGAACTATTTCTATGTGAAGAGTGTGAAGAGAAAAACCAATGGATGTTTTCTATGTGAAAGGAAAGTCCAATGAACATGTGCTGTGTGAAGAGAAAAGGGACATTCTCTATGTGAAGAGATAATAATTGGACTATTGATAGTCTGCTGTATGATCAGCCAAGTCTGCCCAACAGTAGGTTGGGGACAGACTTCCTTAGATAGGTTCCTGTGTGTGAGAAGGTAGCCGCCCACAGTGGCAAGGATTTATTTTGTGTTTTATTTTATTTTGGATGTTTTTGACGCTTGCAGTCTGGTGAAGAAATTTGCATGAATAAACCAAACTGTTGTTTGCAACCACTTCTCGGCTATCTCCCTGTGTAACAAACCCCCCAAAGGGGTCATCCATACCCGCCACCGAGCTAGTCCCCTCACATATGGTGGAGGTATGCATTGGGCAGAAGCAGAGATCCCTGCAAAGAAGTGCATATGTTCTATGAACTTTGTCTGGTGCATGAGATTGCACAATCTGTGGGTGCAGGAGAGAAGATCCTGAAAGAGAGGAATAACTACTTGTTTTAAAGAGTCAGTGGTCTCAAATTTTTTGATGAACTTTTTCTGGTGCATGAGACTGCACAAACTGTGTCTGCAGGAAAGGAGATCCTGCAAGAGAGAGAAAAGCTACTGGCTTTAAAGAGACAGTGGTCTCAAAATTTTTTGCTGGACTGTGAAAAATTTGTTTGTGGAGTAATTGAAGATGGGGTGGTCAAAACGCCTGAAAGATGCAAAGATAGCTGAAATGAGAGACCGGATTCTATGGATGGAGGGGTTGTTACCACCTGAAAAGAATCTGCTAAAGAGAAAGGTTGTTGTCCCTAGCAACACTGAGGCAAATGCAGCTCAACAGCAGGCAAATGTGGATTTTCAGCGGAGCTTTGCAGCTCAACAAAAGGCTCACCAAGAGAGCATAGCAGGCTGTAAACAGAGACGCCAGCAGCAAATGGAGGTCATCGGTTTGGAAGAAACCAAGTATGTGTGTAGGGCTGAGATGGATGCCTTGCAAGAGAAAATGGAGGAAAAGGAACACGCCCTGGAGTTGCTTAGGATGGAGCATAGAAACTTGCAGGCTCAGGTGTTACAGTGGGAAGAATCCACTGCTCTTCTTTTTTCCGAGTTACAAAAATGTAGAGAGACTATAATGGAGAAAGATACCATCCTTATGGAAAAGGAAATTGAAATTCAGACTTTGCAGAAGCAAAGTATGGGTGAAATGTTGGAGTTGCGTAATCAGCTGACAAAAAGTCTTCAGTCTTTGGAAGCTACAAAAATAGACCTGCAGGATGTGCAGGAACAGAATGTCGCTCTGAAAACGACATTGTCTCTCAGCTACAAGGAGAAAAATGAGAGAGAGGCTAAATTACTGAGTACTGTGTATGAGCTCACCACTTTGAGCAATGTGGTAGATGAATTGCGTACAGACTGTGAACGTTGGAAAGATGAAGCCCAACGTGTCCAGCAGCAGCTAAAGAAGAAAGAAGTCTCATTCCCAGAAACTAGCCAATGAGGAGAAGGCTCTTATGCAGGGAAAAGGAGATTCTGAACACAAGAGAAAAAAAGTAGAGGCACAGCTGCAGGAATCGCAAGTCAAAGTGTCAGAAGGTGACCGATTGTGTGCTAAGCTGTCAGAGAAGGCAAACCGACTGCAGGTTGAGTTGGACAATGATACAAATCAGCTTTCTCAAGCAGACAGCAAATCTAGAGAAATTGCCAAAGATTTCTTTATCTTGGAATCGCAGCTGCAAGACACTCAGGAACTCTTACAGGAAGAGAGGTGTCAAAGGCTGAGTATTAGCACAAAGCTAAAACAAATGGAAGATGAGAAAAATGGCTTCCTGGAACAATTAAAAGAGGAGGAGGAAGCAAAGAAAAACCTAAGAGAGCAAGTCGCAACATTGCAAGCTCAGATAGCGGATATGAAAAAACGCATGGAAGAAAGCGTTGGTGCATTAGAAAATGTTGAAAATGTGAAAAAGAAGTTGGATCAGATGCTTGGTGAGGAGAAGACTGTGTCTGCAAAATATGCAGAAGAACGCGACCGTGCAGAAGGCACGTGATAAAGAGAGCAAAGCCCTGTTCTTGGCTCGCTCCTTGGAGGAAGCTCTAGAGTGTAGAGCTGAACTAGAAAGAGTTAACAAACAGCTGCGTACAGAAATGGAAGAGTTGGTCAGCTTCAAGGATGATGTTGGGAAAAGCGTTCAGGAGCTAGAAAAGTCTAAGCGAGCCTTAGAACAGCAAGTAGAAGAGATGAAGATTCAGTTGGAAGAACTTGAAGAGGAATTACAGGCAACAGAGGATCTGTCCCAAAGAGGGGATAGTGTGCCTGATGCAGTTTTTAAAAGGATCAGTGTTTTGGGGTCTGTCCTAAGTGAGCATCAGAAATGTGATGACATGTTGCTTGAATCACCCCTTTGGAATAAACAGTTCCTTCAAAAACTTCAAGCACTGGAAAATGTATCATTAGAACTTCAGCAAACAAAGGAGCTGTGTAAGAAATGTGATGATTTCTCAGTTCAGGCTGAAAACCTAGTGGAGAAAACTAAAGCAAGTGATATAAAGCTTGGAGAAAAAAGAAAACACCACCTAGTGGAGAAAACTAAGGCTGTTGGTGAAAACGTGAAGCAAATGAATAAGTGCCTTTCTGGGAATATTTCCAAAATGGAACTGGTGAAAGACAGGTGGCAGAAGTTTGAGCGTGATCTTGAGATACATTTCATGTGGAGTTCAGATAAAGGAAAGGAGCTACAAGGGAAAAGTAATGCAATAGCAGAAAGTGCATTGAAGAAACCTGTAATAGACTGTGTTGCAGTTCCATGCTTTTTCACTGATGCAGAGAGGAGGTCTGTAATGGATACCACCCAGATCGCTGGGTTCAATTGTCTATGGCTAATTAATGAAGCTACTGCCTGTGACCCATATGATGGTGGAGGGAAAGTTGATGATGTCTCTGGAAAAAGGAACAGGGGTCACTTTGAAGAAATGTGTGACCGCCTGTTGTCGCAAATGGAAGGCCCTCTGCACAGCATCTTAGAACAAGCTAAGCTCAAGAAAGAAGATCATTCCCTTTTACAACAAAGAGTCAATGATTGTGTACAGCTGTATGGAGAGGCAACTCAAGTCATAGAGGGACGTCAAGAGTCCCTACTTGGAACAAAGCTAAGTGAAGCAGAGGTTCTCAAGGTTTTTGGAAAACATTTATTGATTGCAGAGAAAGGCGGCTCAAGAATGTTGAAGACTTTAAGACTAGCACAATTGAGTTGCCTATGGATCACGGTCCTCCATGGTGGATAGGACAGATGGTTATACAGGACAAACCGGAGAAGGAGCAAAATGATGCCAAAAATGCAGTTGAAGAATGTGTATATGAGATGAGGGACAAGTTGTCTGACATTTATGAGAAATCTGTCAATGAAGAGGACAGAAACAGTTTCATCCTGAAGCTTGAAGATACAGAGAATTGGCTATATGAAGATGGAGAGGATCAGCCAAAACAAGTGTGTATAGACAAGCTAACAGACTTAAAGAAAGAGCCACCCCTACAAGCATTTCAACAAAGGTTAGCAGTTGCTAATGAACTGGGGAGGGAAGATACTAGGAGGCTTATCAGTGAGAGTCAAGAGCAGTGCCTGACACATGCGTGCCTGGAAATCTGTGTCCCAACCCTAGGGTTGACACAAGAGGGGGGGGGGGGTATGTGACAGGAAGTCAGGTAAATTTGTGGATGTAGTCACAGACAGGAGATACATTTCCACCTGGTTTAGAAAATTCACCAATTACTATAGGGTGTCGGCTGCAGAGGTAGCCAGAACTGTCTAAGGACGTTGGACAGACTTCAGCTGTTCAGAATGAGGAAATTAAGGCCTCTATAATTTGTCCAGAGGAAGTCTAAAGGTGGCTGCCTCCTGACGCTGTGTGAGCTGTGGAGAGGAGGACAGTCAGATGTGTGCCTCCCGACGCTGTGTGAGCTTGGGAGAAGGAATGCCCCCTGAAGCTGTGTGAGCATGGGGAAGACCTCCTGAAGCGATGTGCGCTGAGGAGGGTAAAAAAATGTGAAGACTTCTCAAGGTGAGAAAATGAACTATTTCTATGTGAAGAGTGTGAAGAGAAAACCAATGGATGTTTTCTATGTGAAAGGAAAGTCCAACGAACATGTGCTGTGTGAAGAGAAAAGGGACATTCTCTATGTGAAGAGATAATAATTGGACTATTGATAGTCTGCTGTATGATCAGCCAAGTCTGCCCAACAGTAGGTTGGGGACAGACTTCCTTAGATAGGTTCCTGTGTGTGAGAAGGTAGCCGCCCACAGTGGCAAGGATTTATTTTGTGTTTTACTTTATTTTGGATGTTTTTGACACTTGCAGTCTGGTGAAGAAAATTGCATGAATAAACCAAACTGTTGTTTGCAACCACTTCTCGGCTATCTCCCTGTGTAACAAACCCCCCAAAGGGGTCATCCACACCCGCCACCGAGCTAGTCCCCTCACACAGTATATTGTGTGAGATTTTTGCCTTGGCTTCACATAAACCACCCCAATCTTCATGAGAAAGGAACTTGCCAAGATCTTTCTCCCAGCGGAGCATATAGCGACATTTAGGGAATGTCATAGAAGAGCAGATTGGAGCAAGTATAACAAAATGAGTTCCAGGGAGTATGGGTCCGAGCAACATTGATTTTTGAAAACTGTCAAGGTGGCAGAAGCAAGAAATAAAATGGCAGAGTTGCACATATTGATACTATTCTGTGCCAGGGGCAGAGTTTGTCTCCTGAAAATATGTAAAGGGTTTGACCTTCCCGAGTTCTAGGAAGGAGTAAATGTCCGTAAAACCTTTACTGAGCCACCATCGGAACCTAAGTGGAGATTCCAAACCATGAGGAGACGGTATCGGGCAAATTCAAGTGCTTCCAAAAGGATTGAAAGAGGGGCAGCTTGTCTGGCATGTAAGAGTATGTACTGTATGTAAGAGGGGCAATGCAGCATGCTGCCTCATAACAGCACGACAGCACAGAGACACCAGGGCTTCTGCTAAACCTATGGCAATAGAGTGTCCCTTTATTGATTCTTGAACAGGCTGAACCCCAGATGAAGTTGGGTACCAATTTTTGGAGAATATGCAGGGCAAATTTTGGGACTGGAATTGGGAGAACTCTAAAGCTCAGGAGCTTGGGAAGGAAAGTAATTTTGATGGTATTGAGGCGACCAACAAAAATGTGATGTTGTCACTAACATAGCAGTAGTACCTACATGTGTATGAACTAGAGGGGGGTAATTAGGTTGAGATAAAATATCATAGGAGGGCATCAGATATACCCCTAGGTAAGGTAGCTGTGTGGTCCACTGAAAGGCAAAATTAGCTTCCAATTGTAAGAGTGTTCAGTCCACCCCCAGACATCTATGATGAAATGTGTAGGGTAGGGCCTATAAGGGTAACGTCATCACGCTGCTTCTTCTCGAATGGTTGGTTGATTGCACAGTTTTTACCTTGCCATTAAAGCTTTTATATCAATGTACTGCACTATGAGAGTGCTCTTTTCATTTATTTATGAGCACTGCTGGGACCATTTGAATGCAGCATGGTTAGAGGGAGACCTTAATTTCCAATATGCATATTGACCACCTAGCACTTAGTTGTCCCCGTGGTCTGGTAAGCCTTTTTGTATACTGTCTGGCTTGGGGAGCAGGCTTTTCCTACTGCTGTCATTCGGGTCCAGCTTTACAGCTTTCTGCATCTGACTGCCATTTAAAAAAGGATCACTGTGCAGAGCACTTTATTGGATGTCTGTAAGATTCCGGTACCTCCGGTACCCTTAATCACCACTTTCCTCTGTAATGCGTGCCACCTTTCTCTTCAGGTGGTACGCATATACCTTTATGAACGATGATGTCACTGCTGAGCGCCGCAGAGCGGCTATTTCAACCGCCGGCGGTCTCACTCACACTGTTCGTTCAACCTGCCTTGATATCCACATGCTTTCAAGCCTGTCTCCCGATCGGAACCTCCAGCTATTCCCTTTACCTGGAGCAGACCGGAACCTCGCTACTGATCCCTGTAACTCCCTACCGGACCATTCCTCATCTACAGGACCTCTCTAAACTACTAACATTACAAGTGATAAGTACCCCGCAGGGGAACCCTCCATAACCTTATTGCACTATCTACCTATGCACATTAAGGACTGTTACTACCTATCCATACTATCCTATCATCTGCACTGTTACATAGATTGCTAGCTCTTGAGCCTACTACCATCTATCATCTGCACTGCTGCAAAGATTGCTTGCTCTCCTGTCTACTACTATCTATCCTTGCACTGGGTTACTCTATCCTGTATTTGTCATCTGCTGTCCTCACCACCTATTAGCATACTCGATACTAACCTATCTGCATTCCTAAATACCATCTTGAACTCTCCTATACAAACCTATCAAGTGATTACCATCCTTGTCACTGTTCACACCTGTCCCTTCAGCACATCACCTTCATACTATCATATACATCCTATCACTCCAGGAACATCTCATTGAGTGTGTATATATCTGTATGTTGAAGCTGACAGGCCCACGGTGATGAGTCCTGGAGAGTTGGATCTGGTATTCAACACATCTCTACATGACTACTGAGTGGAGATTTTGCAGCTGCAAATCCAGCCTATACCAAAAACGCAGGAGCGTTACAGATTGAACGAACCTTAAAAATGGATTCAGCAGAATTACCCACTCAAGTGACACAATTAACACAACAAGTAAAAGCGTTAATACTTGCTCTGACTGACGTACAAGAAAAGAATCAGACTCTGACACAGCAGGTAACCCAGCTCTCACGGCTTACTGCTGTTCAGCCTCCTGAACCTAAAATAAACTCTCCTATAGTGTTTACAGGTGATCGGAAAAAATTTTGTGAATTCAAAAACGCATGTCAATTGCTTTTTTTGTTAAAACCTCGTACATACCCCACTGATCAAATAAAAGTCTGTACCGTTATTTCATACTTGACGGGTGATCCACGGGCCTGGGCAGACTCTCTCTTTGAGAATAATGATCAGATTCTCAACACCTATTCCTTATTTCTAGCGGAACTCGCTAGTTTATACGATGACCCCAATAGGCAGAGTACTGCTGATATTCAGTTGAGGGCCTTAAAACAAGGAAGGAGACCTGTAGAAGACTTTGTATCTGAGTTCAAAAGATGGACCCTTGATTCAGGGTGGAATGACACATCTTTGCGAACTCAATTCAGACTCGGGTTATCGGAAGCTGTTAAAGACGAGCTCGCCCGAGCGGAATTACCTGGCACCTTGGAGGCCTTGATACAACTTAGTATCAACATCGACAGACGACTGCGAGAAAGAAGGGCTGAAAAGATGGGAATGCCATTGTCTAGTCCTTTTCAGATTTCGGCCGTTGACCCTACTCCCATGGATGTAGGAACCATACGCCCACCTTTAACGACTACTGAACGGGCTAGAAGAACATCCAGAAATCTCTGCATGTACTGCGCATCCTCGGATCATCTGATAAGCACCTGTCCCCTTGCCCGCAAAAAAGAGGGCGAGTGTTCACATGTCTTGCTGGCAGGATTAACGACTTCCTTTTCTAACCCCTATCTTTTTGTTCATTTAATATTACAGTGGGACCAAACTAGGATCACCACCAAGGCTATGGTCGACACTGGATCTTGTGGAAACTATATTGATACACGCTTTGTTACCTTCAATAAAATACCTATTATTTCAAAATCTAAGCCTGTTTCTGTTAGTTTCATTAATGGTATTCCACTGTCTTCTGGTCCAATCACCAACCAGACACAGGCACTCCTTGCCACTACCAACGAATCACATGTGGAGGCCATCACCTTTGACATACTATCCTCACCCCATTTTCCTATTATTTTGGGACTCCCCTGGTTACACACACACCAACCAATCATAGATTGGAAAAAACGGACTTTGGTTTTCCCTTCTCACTATTGTGAGAATACGTGTAACCTCCCATCTTATGGGAAGATTCTGTCTGTGGTGTCAGATGAAATTGTACCACTATGCTATCAGGATCTGTCCGAAGTGTTCCTTGAGAAAAATGCTCAAGTGTTGCCTCCCCATAGGGATTACGATTGCACTATCGATCTACTCCCTAACAGCAAATTGCCTTTCGGTCATGTTTATCCCCTTTCACAGGATGAACTTTCTCATCTCAAGGAATACTTGGATGAGAATTTGACAAAGGGGTTCATTAGACCCTCTACTTCTTCCACTGCTGCAGGACTTTTCTTTGTCCGCAATAAGGATTCCAGTCTCAGGCCTATTATCGATTATAGGCAATTAAACACGATTACAATAAAGGATCGCTATCCTTTGCCGCTCATCCCTGAACTTATTGAACAGGTGCGTGGGGCTACTTATTTCACCAAATTAGACCTGAAAGGGGCATACAAACTAATCCGAATCCGTGACGGGGATGAGTGGAAAACAGCATTCAGAACCAGATACGGACTATTCGAATACCTTGTGATGTCATTCGGGCTATGTAATGCTCCCGCAGCTTTCCAAAGATTCATAAACGACATCTTTAGAGACTTACTTGATGTCTGTGTTGTAGTATACCTAGACAATATACTTATTTATTCTCGATCTATGCCGGAACACATAAAACATGTAAGACTTGTGTTGTCCAGACTGCTCTCACACAGACTATATGTGAAATTAAAAAAATGTCTATTTCATAGAGAAGAAATATTATTTCTAGGATACTTCATATCCAAAACTGGAATTAAGATGGATATGAGTAAGATATCCTGTATTCTAGACTGGCCTATACCAACAACTCGTAAGGCTCTACAGCGATTCCTTGGATTCTCGAACTTCTATAGGAAGTTCATCAAGAACTTTTCCGCTATTGTGAGACCTCTCACACAACTGACAAGTATAAAAAAAACATTCAGATGGTCAGAAGAAGCAAATCAAGCCTTCTGCTTGTTAAAATCAAGCTTTACTTCTGCTCCCATAATACGCCATCCAGACCCATCCCTCCAATATATTCTAGAGGTAGATGCGTCAAATATGGCAGTAGGAGCAGTTCTCTCCCAACGACCAACAAACACTTCATCACTCCACCCAGTTGCTTTCTTTTCAAGATCACTAAGCAGCCCAGAGGTGAATTACCCAGTGGGTGAAAAGGAGTTGCTTGCCATAAAATTGGCACTGGAGAATTGGCGACATCTGCTCGAAGGTACCCAGTTACCAATACTCATATATACAGATCATAAAAACCTTCAATACCTCCAGACTAACAAGACTCTCTCTCACCCACAGGTACGATGGTCATTATTCTTTTTAAGATTTAATTTCCTAGTGACCTACACGCCTGCAGACAAAAATAAAAAAGCGGATGCGCTATCATGATTAACCGAAGATAACTGCGCCGAAATCCCTTCCATTCCCATAATACCCTATGAACGCATTATTGGTGTTGTCCGTTCCTTGAAGGAAGAGATTTTGCACAGTATAAGAATGGATTCACCTCCACCACAACTAAGTACTGATGCAGAAGGCTTCCTCTATTACAATGACAAACTCTACATACCCCCTACTATGCTCACCAAGATCTTGGAGTTATCGCATGATGTGCCCATGGCAGGACATATGGGTATAACGAAAACCTTTAATTTGCTCACCAGGCAGTTTTGGTGGCCTGATATGAAGACGTCTGTACAAAAATTTGTTTCTTCATGTGACATCTGTGCAAGGTCCAAAATTGACACTACAAAACCATCTGGACTACTTTGTAGTCTACCAATACCCCAGGTTCCATGGGAAGTTGTGTCCTTAGATTTCATAGTAGAACTACCACCCTCTAAAGGATTTAATACCATCCTAGTGTCAGTGGACCACTTGACAAAGATGGCACATTTCATTGCTATCCGTAGACTACCTTCATCTAAACAAACAGCGGAACTACTGATGAAGCATGTGTTTAAGTTGCATGGAATTCCAAAAACTCTTTTGTCCGACCGTGGTTCACAATTCATCTCTAAATTTTGGCAAGCACTTTGTCAAATTTTACGCATTGAGCGAAAGCTCACTTCTCCCTACCATCCTCAGACCAACGGACAGACTGAAAGAGTCAACCAGTGCATTGAGCAATATCTACGTTGCTACACATCATACTTGCAGGATGATTGGGTGGATCTCCTTCCTCTAGCAGAATTTGCTTACAACAACGCAACCCACAGTACCACGAAGCAAAGTCCGTTCTACTTGAACTATGGGTTTCATCCCACTCTTCTTCCACCACGCATCCTGCCATCGAGTAACCCAGTAGCCTCGGATTACCTTACCCAAATAAAAGACTCTTTGGGCTTACTCAATACCACTATATCACACGCTCACAGTCAACAAAAAAAGTACTACGACCTTCGTAGAAGACCTTCTCCTCAGTATGCTATTGGGGACCTTGTTTGGCTATCGACAAAGAACTTAAGATTAAAAATCCCTAGCTTGGACCTTTATTTTTGGGACCCTTCCCAATTAAAAAACTTATCGGAAAAGCTGCAGTACAGCTCACCCTACCAGCAGATCTCGAGATCCATCCCATCTTCCATGTGTCGCTATTGAAGCCCCATGTTCCTAACCAAGGAATAAGGCCTACCATCTTGCCTCCACCTCCAATACAAGTTGAAGGCGGAGAAGAGTATGAGATCAAGGAAATTTTGGATTCTCGCATCCATAGAGGAAGACTCCAGTATCTCATAAGATGGAAGAACTATGGACTCCAAGACGACACCTGGTTAGATACCTCTGATATTCATGCGCCTAGACTTATACGGAACTTTCACTCGAAACACCCAGAGAAACCTGTCCTATAGGCCTTCCGGAGCCGGCCTTAAGGGGGGGGTACTGTAAGATTCCGGTACCTCCGGTACCCTTAATCACCACTTTCCTCTGTAATGCGTCCCACCTTTCTCTTCAAGTGGTACGCATATACCTTTAAGAACAATGATGTCACTGCTGAACGCCGCAGATCGGCTATTTCAATCGCCGGCGGTCTCACTCACACTGTTCGTTCAACCTGCCTTGATATCCACATGCTTTCAAGCCTGTCTCCCGATCGGAACCTCCAGCTATTCCCTTTACCTGGAGCAGACCGGAACCTCGCTACTGATCCCTGTAACTCCCTACCGGACCATTCCTCATCTACTGGACCTCTCTAAACTACTAACATTACAAGTGATAAGTACCCCGCAGGGGAACCCTCCATAACCTTATCGCACTATCTACCTATGCACATTAAGGACTGTTACTACCTATCCATACTATCCTATCATCTGCACTGTTACATAGATTGCTAGCTCTTGAGCCTACTACCATCTATCATCTGCACTGCTGCATAGATTGCTAGCTCTCCTGTCTACTACTATCTATCCTTGCACTGGGTTACTCTATCCTGTATTTGTCATCTGCTGTCCTCACCACCTATTAGCATACTCGATACTAACCTATCTGCATTCCTAAATACCATCTTAAACTCTCCTATACAAACCTATCAAGTGATTACCATCCTTGTCACTATTCACACCTGTCCCTTCAGCACATCACCTTCATACTATCATATACATCCTATCACTCCAGGAACATCTCATTGAGTGTGTGTATATCTGTATGTTGAAGCTGACAGGCCCACGGTGATGAGTCCTGGAGAGTTGGATCTGGTATTCAACACATCTCTACATGACTACTGAGTGGAGATTTTGCAGCTGCAAATCCAGCCTATACTAAAAACGCAGGAGCGTTACAATGTCTGTGTAATTACTTGTATGGACTTATTTGCATGTCTTTTATGTCACATTTCTTTAACACATTTGTAATTAGTTGTTTTCACTAATATTTGTATTATTTAGGGTCTCAGTCCTTTCTTTGCTGATTTCACTTTTTATTTTTATCTCTAGCACTGCACTGTATTTATTTTATCTGGTCAAGAGTTTTTCTGGTATATAGACTCTTATCTCTTAGTGCTGACAGCTCCCTTTTTTTAGTTTTTCCGATGGCAGTGTCTTTCCCTCTTTTTACTATAATTATGAGAGAGTGCCATGGGAGAATGAGATGTTCGGCCCACTAGATTTAACAGTAATAATTTTCAGGCCCGAGAAGGATCCAAATAAAGTGAGAGAATTGAGTAGTCAGGATATGGCTCCAACCTGCTACTTCCTGCCCCTAAATGTCCCGGTACTGACGGATATAGCATGCCAGGAGCTCAAAGGTCAAAACAAACAGGATGGGTTAGAGTAGACACCCTTGTCTCGTATACTGGCTATAGGAAAAATTAGGGAAGTGTGCCCACAATAACAAACTGAAGCCGTCGATTGAGAATAGAGTACAATGATGCAGTTTAGGAAATTCAAAGCAAAGCCCCACTTCCGGAGAACGTAGAACAGGTGTTGCCAGGAGAGGGTGGCAAAGGCCTTCTCTACATCAAACGATAGGTAGTAGCATGTCTCGAGATTTAACACAAGCCAGATGGATAAAATATAAAAGCTTTTCGAATGTTGTCGGTAGCCTGTAAGTTAGGCATGAACCCTACCTGGTCCCAATGTATCAAACTGCATAGTTAGAATTAGGCCTGTGGGGCATGAGCTTAGCTAGCAGTTTTTGTTCAATGTTAATTCATGAAACTGGTCTATGGTTTGACCATTACTGATGTTCCTATTTAGGATTAGAATTAATGACTTGCTGGTCTCTCGAGAAATCTAGAGAGAAGATCTTTTCCATTTTTAGCTTAGTTGAACATCGTGACCAGGCAGGGTGTTACAAAAGCTATGAGTTTTTTGTAGAAAAGATCAGAAAACCCATCTGGACCCTGTCTCTTGCCAATTTCTGTGTATGCTAGTTTTGAGTTTAATCATGGGATGGGTGTGGGTGAAGCATTTAAGTCTGCTAGCTAGCCAATATCTGCCTTATTACCTTTAGCATAAAAACACTGTTTGGGCCAATGTTTTTGTTCTGCCATTTTGGTCAGAGCCAGATTGAGGTTAGTTCTACGTTTCACTAAGGCACGCAAATTGGTGTTGTTGGGGTGAAATGGGAAAATCTTAGAGACTAAACAGAGATAACGTTCCAGTTTCACAATTGTTACCGTATGCCCTCTCCTCCATCTGGAAGAAAATGGTATAATATGTTCTCGGATGACAGCCTTATAGGCTTCCCATAAGATAAGTAAATATTAACCGCGCTAGTGGAAATAAACAAAACCTTTGAAAACGTCATCTATGACGAAACGTCGTAAGGACACGGCGTACTGACGTCATCTGATCGCGACTTGGGAGTGCGGACGAGCGGTGACCGGCCGGCCGGCGGCCTACATTTTCATGCTCCACATTCCCTCCGATACTGTAAGTTTTATTCCTTTGGTTTTAAATAAAGTACGCGGTTTTACACTATGGAAGCCTTTCTTTTTATTTGGTGGTGATCTCCTTGGTCCGGTTGGAGTTACTCAGACAGGATTCCACTGCAGTTCCCCTTGAGGTCCATCATTTCTACAGGCAATTTGACTACTCCCTGAGGGTAAGAGGCAAATCTCTCCGGTGAAGGCTGGCATGTCATCTTGCTTATTTCCTTTGGTTTCAGTTATTTGGCTCAATCTCACTATTATCTGGTAAGAGGCGAGCCCCTTTGGTGGAGGTTTCTCACACACAAGATAACTATATAGGATTTTCTATTCACTTTGGCGTTCTACTTCCCTTTCTTTTGGTAAGAGGCGACACCTGCTGATTGAGGGTTATATTGCACTTATTTGATTTGCACCCACTTTCACTTAATCTGGTAAGGGGTACCTACAGGTGTCTCCATTTTAGATATTATTCAAGTTCCTGATTTAATTGAGTTTTGGTTGAGATTCACACACTCACTTTTAGTTTTCACTTGGTGCATAAGATCTATTTGTGTTGGGTTTTACGCTATTGCGATTTATTTTCTATCCAACACTGCTGAATCAACGCGAGAATACTGGTTCCGGTCTGCTATCAAGGGGACGTGATTAATCTAGAGAACCTGCCTTTTGGTTTACCATATCTGGTAAGCGCATGTCCATAGGGAGCCTGTTTGACACTGCGATCCTAATTATTTATGGACTTTATGGACTTCATTTTCCATTATTCAAATTAGCGCGACTTATTATACAGATTCCCATAAGATATTCAGGGAGTCAACAGAACTCTCTTTGTGAAAGAAGTACTTGTTTGATTTGTCCTGTAGGAACTGTATTACTAAGCAGTAAAGCACAGCTTATGAAAAAAGTAATGAGACAGACCCATAGGGGAAGAGGGGGGGGGGGTGGAGGGGTTGCTGTATGGTGCGTGGGTAGTAGGACAATGAGGAAGGAAGAAAAAGAAGAGAGTTGTAGGGGAAGAACAAAGGGGGGAAGAGCGCAAAGATGGAGAAAAAGAAATAAGAAACACAAACCAAAAGGCAAAAAGTAACATATCGAAAGCCATGTTGGTGATCATAACAAAGGAAAACTGTATTACTTGATAGGTGTAATGAATAGAAGCCCCATGTATGGGTCATTCCAAAATAGAAAGAAAAATCAATACATCAGAGTGGGATAAGGGGAATCAAAGGAAGAGGGGGTAGTGGTTCGGGAACCATGGATTTCTATAAACCAACAAAAATTAGCTCCAGGGTAGAGGGAAACAGCAGAGCCCAATGTAAAAGGAACCAAAGGTTAAACTTGAATGGTATCCAAAAAAAGCGTATTTCAAAAGCAGGTCCTAAGGACTTTTGGGGTGTCCTGGGACAGTTCAAAATCAATGTCCAACTGGGATAAACAAAGAGAACAGTCTGCAGGAGTAAATCATTTGGGCAGTTCCAGGCAATATAGGAAAGAGGTATGCTCAGTCTTCTGAGATGGAGCTTGAGAGGTCCTGCAAAGAAGAATGGGAGAAACTGCCCAAAAATAGGAGTGCCAAGCTTTTAGCATCATACTCAAAAAGACTTGGGGCTGTAATTGGTATCAAAGGTGCTTCAACAAAGTATTGAGCAAAGGCTGTGAATACCTATGTACATGGGATTTTTTCGTTTTTTATTCTTAATGAATTTGCAAAGATTTCAAACAAACTTCTTTCATGTTGTAATTATGGGGTATTGTTTGTAGAAGTTTGAAGAAAATAATGCATTTTATCCATTTTGGAATAAGGCTGTAACATAACAAAATGAGGAAAAATTAAAGCGCTGTGAATACTTTCTGAATGCACTGTATGTAAATCAAACAGTGCTGACCTGCACAACATGGAAATCTTTATGTGCCTGACAACTGCCCTACAATGCCGTATTTTTGGACTCTGAGTTAGACATGGTTGGAGCACAGCAAACACCAATGTTTATGTGGAACTCTAACAATAGGATTATAACCTAATTTACTGTAAACACAGAAATCTGTAATAAAAAATTAGCTGATGTTTGCAACACCATATCTCTAGGGCTCCAAATTAGTTCTTGTAAGCATAACTGCAGGGTGCCAATCATCCCCAAAAGCCAACAATACTCAAAATATTATCATTATTTATTATTAATTATTTATAATAATAATTCTGATTACAATATTCAAAACAGAATGCGATAGAAATAGAACAAAATATGTAATGCTTCAAACAATAGGATAAATGAACAAACGACTATCTTAATTTTCATATACAGTAATTATCAGATTACATTAGTAGGAACTACGAATGCTTTTAATGATTGTAGACAGATTTTCAGCACACTATTTGATTTTAATCTGCAAATATTGTAAACCCGCTTATATTAATATTACTGCTCTCTTCTCACACTTTCTAATACTACAATACTAATATTACATGGGTGGCATGTATCTCCAGTGGAAAATTCTTAGCAATATTAGGATTCATAAAGACTTCATTGTCACAAATCAAGTCATGCTGACCTGCAAGCTGATACAAAAATACTTCTAATACATCATATCAAAGCCCTTAGGCTAACAACATGGATAAAAATCTTAAAGTGCTCGTAAATGAATCTCAATTTATTACAGGAAAATGCCAATTAACATAACCCATACAGTTGCTATACAAGCCAATTTGCAATTGAATGTTATTTTTTTTTTTTTTTTTTTTAGAATATATTTATATATTCCAATTATTACTTTGTGAAAAAAATATTTTACAATTTACATCTACAGTACTATAGGTTTTATAGTTTTATTTGGTACTAATTGCTGTTATTGGTAATTTTATTGTGTTCATTGTGTCTTGTTCCATTCATTACTGTGAATTTGTGTTGTTTTCATTGAATGTAACTGTATTTAATCATTTCCATTTTGGGATTAATAAAATATTGTAAATTCTGTATAACCAGATGTAATTTGTTAGAGGCTCGTGTTGATGTTTGTAATTTTCCTGTATTTGATGTGAATTTAGAATGCAGGTCAACATTGACTTTTATACAGCAGTATACATTACAGATCAGATGAAAAGGGCAGTGGTACTTTTTAGCAAGGTTCAGCCGAATCCCTACCACACTCCCTACACACTAGCTATATCAAGAGTAAGAAAATAGATATGCGCTATGGAAATAACTTTTTCATGAAGAGATGCGTAGCTGGCGAAGTGCATAGGGCGGAACTTCTGGCATTACCACGTCACTTCCGGTTCCTGTCTGTGAAACGCACAGCATCCCAGACCCATTTTGTTACTCGTTCTGTATGTAAGTGCACTACTTATCTGTTTTAAATCAATAAATTTATCACAGGGATTTACACTATGGGATCTGTCTGTGTTTATCTGCTCTTTGCATAAGCGCATTCTGGGTGAAGGCTGTGGAAATAAAGGTGTCAGCTGATACATTGAAGAGGTTACGCAGGGCACTCTGCAAAGGCTTGCTGCCCCTGTGGGGAAGAAGGTGTCTGGTGAGTGCGGATCTGAAGGGGGAGCACTTGTAGAGACACTAATGCACTCATGTGGAACTTTAAAGCACTGGTCACCTATCAACACTTTTTATGTTTGGTCAGGGACTTGTGATAGATCTATATGCTAAAGTTCTATGAGCACATTGCACTTTGGGAACATTATGGACTATAAGAGATTTATATAGATTTTTATAGATTTATATAGTTATGTTTCATAGATCACATTGTATCTTGTAATATTACTTTATTAGCACGTGTAACTTTATGTATGAGATTGAATAGGTAACTATTGAGATATATTTGAATTTGCACCATTTTATTCACAATTATATTTTGATGCAATAATAAGGTTTCTTGGATTGCACACATTTATAGGGACAGGGTATGCATTTGTTGCACATTTATAATAATATCAACCCTGGCCTGTCTTTTTTTATAAAGTAGGGGGAATGGGATCATCCTAAAGGTAACACTCACCTTGCAGCGTCAGATCCATGTATTTTGTAATTGATACCAGCCATATAACCTGCAGCATTCAGATGGCGATACCCTCAGACCTGAAGTTTGTGAATGTATATACATTTTTTAGATAAAGGGTGATAAGAATATACCTGGTGACTAGACTGGAAAGTGTACTTATCCTTTAAGTTTGGACCTAGAGCGAATTTAGATTTTTCCCCCAGCAAAAGTGAAGCTTCAAGAACTTAAGATGACCATAGATGGATTGAAATTTGGCCGGTTCAGCAGGGACTCTCTGAATTTAAATCCATCTATGGCCATTCCCACTAAAGAGAAAAATGTATCTAAGTATTGGCTTTTCTCAAATGGGAATGTTGGAAATGTTTCCTTCAATCAACGCTGCAGCACCATTAATTTTGATGTCAAATTTCAATTTCATTTTAGTTATAGTTTTTTGACTAAAATGCCATTTTAGTTTTAGTCATATTTTAGTTATCTGAACTGTTTTAGTTTTAGTCATATTTTAGTCAACTAAAATCTCTAGTACGTTTTAGTACTGGGTCTGATATCATCATCTCTGCTGTACTCATCACAAACTCCCCTGTGTCTGATATCATCATCTCTGCTGTACTCATCATAGGCTCTTCTGTACTCACCACAAGTTCTTCTGTGTCTGATATCATCATCTCTGCTCTGCTCCTCACAGGTTCTGCTCTGTTTTATATCATCATCTCTGCTTTGCTCCTCACAGGTACTCCTCTGGATTATATCATCATCTCTGCTGTACTCATCATAGGCTCTTCTGTGTCTTACATCATTGTCTCTGCTGTACTCATAACAGGTTCTTCTGCTTCATATATCATCATCTTTGCTGTACTCATAACAGGTTCTTCTGGGACTGATATCATCATCTCTGCTGTACTCATCACAAACTCTCCTGTGTCTGATATCATCATCTCGGCTGTACTCATCACAGGCTATTCTGCGTCTTATATTATCTCTACTGTATTCATCACAGGCTCTTCTATATCTTATAGTACCTCTGCTGTAGTCAGCACATGTTCCTCTGTGTCTTATATAATTTCTGCTTTACTCATCACAAGTTCCTCTGTGTCTTATATGAACTCTGCTGTATTCATCACGTTCTCTTCTTTCTTATATTATCTCTACTGTACTCATCACATGTTCCTCCTCTTACATTCTCTTTTCTGCTGTATTCACCACAGGTTCTTTTGAGTCTTATACTGTATATAATGGTCTCTGCTGAATTTATCAAACACTCTTCTGTGTCTTATATCATCATATCTGCTGGTGCTCTTCTGTGTCTCATACCATGGTCTCTGCAGTAGTCATCACAGGGTCTTTGGTGTCTTATATCCTCTTAATTACTATACTCATCACATGATCTCCATTGTCTTATATCATCTTCTCTGCTGTAATAATTAGAGGCCCCTCTTTATCTTATGTATTTATGTACTGCATGCTGTACTTTGGCATGCTACAGCCTCTGCTGTACCCATCACAGGCTCTTCTGTATCTTACATCATCTCTGCTCTACTCATCACAGGCTCTTCTGTATCTTATATCATCTCCTCTCTACTCATCACAGGCTCTTCTGTATCTTATATCATCTCTGCTCTACTCATCACAAGCCCCTTTATGTATTACATCATCATCTCTGCTGTAATCAGTGCAGGCTGTTCTGTGTAATCTATCTATCTACCGTATTTTTCGCCGTATAAGACACACTTTTTCTTCCCCAAAACTGGGGGGGGGGGGAGTTGGTGCGTCTTATATGGCAAATACACATTTTGCCTGCTGACGTCGCAATGGGGGCGGTGCCGGTGCGTGCGTCACCGCCCGATCTCCTTCCCGCCGGACCAATCGGAAGACCGAGAGAGCCGCCGTCAAAGAAGACAGAAGAGGACGAGAGGAGCAGCGCCGTGGACGGTTCCCGGAATCCCGCCGCCGTCAGAAGAAGAGGACGAGAGGAGCATCGGCGTGGATGTCTCGCAGGCAGCCCAGGAGAGCAGGTAAGTGATTGAAGCCGACCTGTGCCATGCCTGTACCATCACCTGTGCCATGCCTAAAACATCACCTATGCCATGCCTAAACCACCACCTGTGCCATGCCTAAACCACCACCTGTGCCATGCCTAAAACATCACCTGTACCATGCCTATACCCTCACCTGTGCCATGCCTAAACCACCACCTGTGCCATGCCTAAAACATCACCTGTACCATGCCTATACCCTCACCTGTGCCATGCCTAAAACATCACCTGTGCCATGCCTATACCCTCACCTGTGCCATGCCTATACCCTCACCTGTGCCATGCCTGTACCATCACCTGTGTCATGCCTATACCATCACCTGTGCCATGCCTATACCCTCACCTGTGCCATGCCTGTACCATCACCTGTGCCATGCCTATACCCTCACCTGTGCCATGCCTGTACCATCACCTGTGCCATGCCTGTACCATGCCTATACCATCACCTGTGCCATGCCTATACCATCACCTGTGCCATGCCTATACCCTCACCTGTTGATATAAAATATTTTACTGCAGTATTTGGTTCAAAATCTTTTTTTTCTAGATTTTCCTCCTTTAAAATTGGGTGCGTCTTATATGCCGGTGCGTCTTATACGGCAAAAAATACGGTATCTATCTATCTATCTATCTATCTATCTATCTATCTATCTATCTATCTATCTATCTATCTATCTATCTATCTATCTATCTATCTATCTATCTATCTATCTATCTATCTATCTATCTATCTATCTATCTATCTATCTATCTATCTATCTATCCATCTATCCATCTATCCATCTATCCATCTATCCATCTATCCATCTATCCATCTATCTATCTATCTATCTATCTATCTATCTATCTATCTATCTATCTATCTATCTATCTATCTATCTATCTATCTATCTATCTATCTATCTATCTATCTATCTATCTATCTATTATCTCTTGTTAGATATCATGTCAGTTATTAATTATGGGCTTAAATATGTTTGTTATAATATTTGAATTATTTATTTGGTGTAGTATTTTTTGTGATAAAGTAGGCATTCTGCAGTGTTCTCTAAACCTTTTATCAGCACCAACAAAAGTTGAGGTATTGTTAAAGGGAAACTGTTGGATTTTACTTGTGGCAGCAGAGGCTTTTCTGCAATGCTGGAAGCTACCATAATCCAACTCCCGGGAGCTGTGCTAGTTCCTAGTCAGTGCACACATTTGTAGCTTCATGCAAAGCGACATTTCTGCCTAGCTTTGCTCATGGGGGTACGAGGATGGCAGCCGCCAATACTACATCAGAGCCTTAGATGAGATAAGTAAGATATGGAAAACTTAGCTTTACTCTATTGTAAACATTGTTAAGTGCTAACATTTTCATAGCAGAAACCTAAATTGTATAGATATGTGAAAAACTTTTCCTTGCCTTATATTTTTCCATTATCTTTATATAACCTTCTAAAAAATATAGTTTATCATATCTCATAGATGACTGAAAAATTCCACAAAGAGCAAAAATAGAGTTGACAGCACAGATCTGGCTTATAACTGTACTAGATAAGTATTAACATACAAAGAAAAAACCTTATAGGTGTAGCGCTTACCCCCCCTAGGGGCAATGGAGAACATGCCCAGGTCTCCATTGATAGTACAAAGGCTGCCAGTCACAAGCACAGTTCTATGCACACCAAATATGCAGACTCAGTCTAGGGGAAGCCTTTTTAGAATTTATTGCTGAGTAACTTGAAGAGAGGCATTCAGAGGTTCAGGATACTCCAAAACAATCAATAGGCAGACAGCTTCTAGCATTAACCCCTTATAGCTGCAGGCACACATGAAAGTCCCAAACACTTACTCACAAGGTCCTAGGAGCTGCCTGCCACACAACTTCCACATTTAAATCCTCAGTGAGTTAGACAAAATATCCTTTTCCAGACCAGGACTTAAGGACAGTGCCCTCCAGCAAAAACCCATCAGTAATATTCTCCAGATCCTCCGCTCAGCACCTGATGAGGCCCAGACAGCATTCTTTGACTCAGTATAGCTGCCTCCCAGGTGTAGCAGCTCCAGGAGAACTAGAACCCCTCTAGAAAAGGTAGAACACTATGGCCAGGCCTCCCAAACACTATCAACTCCCCAGTCACCCTTTAGATGCCTCCTTGCAAGGATTGGCTAGAGGATAAATATTCATACTGGACATTTGACTCTCCCTTCCCTATATTCTTGAAGCTTCCAGAAGCTTCCCCAGGTAAGGGAATCAAACACCCAGCTTGGGAAACCCTGATCAGACATAAATAGGGGATCACTGCTCCACTGGCTGCAGTGAAGCCAAAAAAAACAAAAAAAAAACACATTTAGCCTAGCAGCCTAACTAGAGGAGGGCACTACATCTGAAAGTTAATGTGGAATTCCAGGCTCAAATTAACTAAGCATAAAACTGCTCCCACCCACCTTCTTCCATCTATACTAACTATGCTGTAAAAGGAAGATGCTTTTACTTACCTATTCTAAGGGTGCTGCGGTCTGGTTAAATGATCTCCCCAGCACCTGGGTTCACAGGAAAGGAGAGAGCACCAACAATGGCTGAAATGCCTGGGTGGTGATGCTGGGAGCGGATCATATGTTTGGACCAGAGCACCCTGAGAATAGGTAAGTATAGGCATCGTCCTGCTACAAGGTTGTTAGAATAGGAGATAGAAGGGGGTGGAATAAGTTTTAAGCTTAGTTAGAGCCTGGAAATCCACTTTAATGTTACTAAAAAGTAATGGGATGAGGAAAGTTTAAAATATATTTTTTTTCCCTAGTAAGAGTTAGTGTACAAAATTCTAATGATTTAAAACAAAGGGCTTTTCAGTAAAGATTCACTCAACTCTCACCCAAGATTCATACATTTTCACATAAGAATAAATTGGGAAATGCGTGAATCTTGGCTTCAAGTTGTATGAATCTTGGGTGAAACCATTATCACATGGAACATTAAATGTGTGGGCTCTTGCATAAGTGCTGGTTTTCCTTAAAATGACAGTGGAAAGAGCTTCAAAGAGAAATATTATGAAAAAAATGGCTTAAAGTAGAAATATGCACAAAGCAGTTTTTCAGTATTGGATTGAGTACAGAAGGGTTAAATGAACATCCTTAAAGTTTTTATTGCTGTTTCCACTTTATGGGAGATATTCACTTAAAAAAAAAAAAAACAAAAAAAAAACAAAAATAGAGGTTTTAACCTTTCCCTATTGTATGCAAAATGAAAAAAAAAAAAAAAAAAAAACGTTTTGGACAGATTTCTACTTAATTTTTTTCAGGTCACTGAAAATGTATTTTCTTAAACAAATCATTTCTAAAGCTGTAGTTTCCTTCGCTTATTTTATCATGTAACCTGCTGTCAATGATACCTAAGGGCTGTACAGTTTTTCTGAAAGGGATATTTATCTCTGTTTTCTTTTTTAGTTGGCCCTTTCAATTATTATTTATGTCAGCGTGCACTACTTTTTATGCTGGGAAACAACATATTCCAACCTCAAGGTTCCCATGTCACACACCCGTTGTAAATATTTTAAATTTCGAGAAACAAGGCAGGTTCTTAACCCTCAGATATTCACTCATTGCCAGGATGCCTCACTAGACAGCTTCCTATACAAAATGTTTTTATTGCTAGGTTTTTATTGCTCTATAATTAGTGGTTGTGGTGATACTGCATTAAATTAGATTAGTGGTGATAATGGCTGATTTGATGTTGAGTTGTTTTTGGCCTATACACAAGACTTCTCGCAAAGAAGGGTTGGCCTGCCTGGTGTATCACCTTTATGAGTCAAACTTAAAGTCAAAGGGAAGCAGCACCAACAAATACAAAAGGTCGTCATTTTTATATGTTGATTAGAATGGATGTAGAGAAGAGGTTGTGACCGCACAAATTATAGGGGGAACCCTGACTCCTAATAGTAGGCACAATCATGATAGCTTTGATAAATACTTTATTCACAATGCCATAAGGAAAGTAAATGTGTTTTAGGGATCAGGAACTGTTTTCTGATGAAGATCAGAACTATTATAAACGTGGGCATGTTCTATACAAAAAAAGGCCTAAATTAAAAGATGACTGTAAATATTTAGAAATATATAAAACATGCATTAAAAGAGTAATCCAATGAACATAGAATTGACTGAATGTATGACCTAACATAATACAATGATACATTTTTAATAAAAATTATAATTAAATTCAATAATATTAATGAATATAAAAAAATGTTTTATACTATAAGGGTGACAACCCAGACAATTTCAAATCTATAGTGAAATGTGTTGAGTACATATTTGTACATCTTTAACCACTTTAGGCCATTTTTTGTGATTCGGCACTGCGTTAGTTTAACCACTTGCCTACAGTGCACTTTCACTCCCTTCCTGCCCAGACCGATTTTCAGTTTTCAGCGCTCTCACACTTTGAATGACAATTACTCAGTCATGCAACACTGTACCCATAAAAAAATTGTGTCCTTTTTTCACACAAATAGAGCTTTCTTTTGATGGTATTTAATCACTACTGGGTTTTTTATTTTTTGTGCTATAAATAAAAAAAGACTGAAAATATTGTGAAAAAACACGTTTTTCTTTGTTTCTGTCATAAAATTTTGCAAATTAGTAATTTTTCTTCACAAATTTTGGCCAAAATTTATACTGCTACTTATCTTTGGTAAACGTAACCCAAATAATTGTATATTATTTGGTCTTTGTGAAAGATATAGAGTCCACAAGTTATGGCGCTAATCATTGAAAATTGATCACACTTGACCACACCTGATGTACTGAAGGCCTATCTCATTTCTTAAGACACTAAAAAGTCAGGAAAGTCCAAATACCCCCCAAATGACCCCTTTTTTGAAAGTAGACATTCCAAGGTATTTTATAAGAGGCATGGTGAGTTTTTTAAAGTATTTTTTCCCACCATTCTTTGCAAAACGAAGATCTTTTATTTTTTTTTATTTTATAAATTGATGTATTAACAGCTTATTTCTCTCACACAGCATATGTATACTTGCAACTACACCCCAAAACACATTCTACTACTCCTCTTGAGTATGGCGATACCACATGTGTGAGACTTTTTCACAGCCTAGCCACATACAGAGGCCCAACATGCAAGTAGCACCTTCAGGCATTCTAGGAGCATAAATTACACATATAATTTCCTGACAACCTATCACACTTTTGAAGGCCCTGGAGCACCAGGACAATGGAAACCCCCATAAAATGACCCCATTTTGGAAAGCAAACAACCCAACTTATAATTTTTGAGGCATAATGAGTCTTTTGAACGTGTCATTTTTTTTCACAAGTTTTTGGAAACTGTGGAAAGAAAATGAAAATGCATTTTATTTACACAAAGTTGTCCATTTATGAAATATTTCCAACACATAGCAAGTACATAGCAAAAATTGCACCCCAAAATACATTCTTCTATTCCTCCTGAGTATGGTGATACCACATGTGTAACACTTTTACACAGCCTAGCCACATACAGAGGCCTAACATCCAAGTAGCACTTTACACAAAGTTGTCCATTTATCCACTTTAAGAGTGGGCCTATATTTGACACTTGGTGTTTACAAGCTAAAATATTTTTTTCTGCTAGAAAACTACTTAGAACCCCCAAACATTATATATCTTTTTAGCAGAGACCCTAGAGAATAAAATGGAGATTGTTGCAATATTTTTTATCACACCATATTTGCGCAGCAGTCTTCCAAATGCAATTTTTTTGAAAAAAATTCCCTTTTTTGAATTAAAAAATAAGAAAACAGTAAATTTAGCCCAATTTTTTTCAATAATGTGAAAGATAATGTTACGCCGAGTAATTCGATTCCAAACATGTCATGCTTCAAAATTGCGCACGCTCACAGAATGGCACCAAACATTTGTACTTAAAAATCCCCATAGGCAACATTTTAAAAATTTCTACAGGTTACCAGCTTACAGTTACAGAGAAGGTCTAGGGCTCAAATTATTGCTTTCGCTCTAACGATCACGGCGATACCTCACATGTGTGGTTTGAACACCGTTTACATATGTGGGCGGGACTTGCGTATGCGTTCGCTTCTGCGCGCGAGCTAACGGGGACAGGGCACTTTAATTTTTTTTTCCTGTTTATTTTGTTTATTCATTTTTTATTTTTACACAGTTTTTAAAAAAAAAAAATGTTTTGATCATTTTTATTCCTATTACAAGGAATGTAAACATCCCTTGTAATAGAAAAAGGCATGACAGGTCCTCTTTATTTTGAGATCTGGGGTCAAAAAGACCTCACACCTCACAACTACACTAAAAAAAAAAAAAAAATTGTTGAAAAAGAAAAAAAACCAAAAAAAAAATGGCCCTTTAAACCGGTTGCTAGGCAACGGCTTTTGACGTAGCTCCGGTCCTCCAAGGCCGTAGAGTCGAGTGAGGGCCATCTTGCCCTCACTCGACTTCCTGTCTCTGAGGATCCGGGACCAGATAGTTTTCCTCGCTGCCGACGGGTCCGGTAAAGTCAATGATCACAAATCCTGGGATCCCCTCTATTACAGCAAGATACAGTGGGTACGGAAAGTATTCAGACCCCCTTAAAATTTTCACTCTTTGTTATATTGCAGCCATTTGCTAAAATCATTTAGGTTCATTCTTCTTCCTCATGAATGTACACATAGCACCCCATACTGACAGAAAAACACAGAATTGTTGACATTGTTGCAGATTTATTAAAAAAGAAAAACTGAAATATCACATGGTCCTAAGTATTCAGACCCTTTGCTCAGTATTTAGTAGAAGCCCCCTTTTGATCTAATACAGCCAGGAGTCTTTTTGGGAAAGATGCAACAAGTCTTTCACACCTGGATTTGGGGATCCTCTGCCATTCCTCCTTGCAGATCCTCTCCAATTCTGTCAGGTTGGATGGTAAACGTTGGTGGACAGCCATTTTTAGGTCTCTCCAGAGATGCTCAATTGGGTTTAAGTCAGGGCTCTGGCTGGGCCATTCAAGAACAGTCACGGAGTTGTTGTGAAGCCACTACTTCGTTATTTTAGCTGTGTGCTTAGGGTCATTGTCTTGTTGGAAGGTAAACCTTCGGCCCAGTCTGAGGTCCAGAGCACTCTGGAGAAGGTTTTTGTCCAGGATATCCCTGTACTTGGCCGCATTCATCTTTCCCTCAATTGCAACCAGTCGTCCTGTCCCTGCAGCTGAAAAACACCCCCACAGCATGATGCTGCCACCACCATGCTTCACTGTTGGGACTGTATTGGACAGGTGATGAGCAGTGCCTGGTTTTCTCCACACATACCGCTTAGAATTAAGGCCAAAAAGTTCTATTTTGGTCTCATCAGACCAGAGAATCTTATTTCTCACCATCTTGGAGTCCTTCAGGTGTTTTTTTTAGCAAACTCCATGCGGGCTTTCATGTGTCTTACACTGAGGAGAGGCTTCCGTCGGGCCACTCTGCCATAAAGCCCCTACTGGTGGAGGGCTGCAGTGATGGTTGACTTTCTACAACTTTCTCCCATCTCCTGACTGCATCTCTGGAGCTCAGCCACAGTGATCTTTGGGTTCTTCTTTACCTCTCTCACCAAGACTCTTCTCCCCCGATAGCTCAGTTTGGCCGGACGGCCAGCTCTAGGAAGGGTCATCCCAAACGTCTTCCATTTGAGGATTATGGAGGCCACTGTGCTCTTAGGAACCTTAAGTGCAGCAGAAATCTTTTTGTAACCTTGGCCAGATCTGTGCCTTGCCACAATTCTGTCTCTGAGCTCTTCAGGCAGTTCCTTTGACCTCATGATTCTCATTTGCTCTGACATGCATTGTGATCTGGAAGGTCTTATATAGACAGGTGTGTGGCTTTCCTAATCAAGTCCAATCAGTATAATCAAACACAGCTGGACTCAAATGAAGGTGTAGAACCATCTCAAGGATGATCAGAAGAAATGGAAAGCACCTGAGTTAAATATATGAGTGTCACAGCAAAGGGTCTGAATACTTAGGACCATGTGATATTTCAGTTTTTCTTTTTTAATAAATCTGCAACAATGTCAACAATTCTGTGTTTTTCTGTCAGTATGGGGTGCTATGTGTACATTCATGAGGAAGAAGAATGAACCTAAATGATTTTAGCAAATGGCTGCAATATAACAAAGAGTGAAAAATTTAAGGGGGTCTGAATACTTTCCATACCCACTGTATACAGTGCAGTGTGAGTGTTCTTTAGCCAGTTCCGGACCACCCGCCGCCTTTTTACTGCGGCAGGGTGACACAGACAGGCAAAGCGACGTAGGTCTACGTCGCTCTCCTGAAGGCCACTAGGCCGCACGCACACGCCCCCGATAGTCAGCGAGGAAGCCCCTGATCTCTCCCCGCTGAGAGGGAAGGACGGTCGGCTGTTGTAAACACAGCTGACCGTTCTTCTCCCTGTAATGATCACAGAGCTCATGTTAACCTGCTACATAGGATCACATGTCTCTGTGATCATTTCACAAGTCCAACCCCCATACAGTTAGAATCACTCCCTAGGGTCACATTTAACCCCTTGATCACCTATACTGTTAACCCCTTCCCTGCCAGTGTCATTATTACAGTAACAGTGCATATTTTTAGCACTGATTACTGTAGTAATGTCACTGGTTCCCCCAAAAGTGTCAAAAATGTCAGTTTGGGATCAGATCTGTCTGCCGCAATGTCGCAGTCCCGCAAAAAAAACGCAGATCGCCGCCATTACTAGTAAAAAAAACCCCATTAAAAATGACATAAATCTTTCCTGTAGTTAGTAGACGCAATAACTTTTGCGCAAACCAATCAAAATACCCTTATTGCTATTTGTTTTACCAAAAATATGTAGCAGAAAACAAATTGGCCTAAAATGTTAAAAAATTTTGATTTTACATTTTTTTTTTTGAGAATGTCATATAGCAGAATGTGAAAAATATTGTTTTTTTTCCAAATTGTCACGCTTTTTTGTTTATAGCGCAAAAAATAAAAATTGCCTAGGTGATCAGATACCACCAAAAGAAAGCTCTATTTGTGGGAAAAAAAGGACGTAAATTTTGTTTGGGTAGAGTGTCGCACGACCGCGCAATTGTCCGTTAAAGTAACGCAGTGCCGAATCGCAAAATAGGGCCTGGTCCTTAAGGGGGCAAACACACTGTAGTCCTCAGATCGGGGAAAGAGAGAACCGGGAGGTCATGTGACCGCACAGCAGCACAGTAAAATAAGGTATTTAACTGCATAATGTTCAAAAAACAAATGCACTGCACTGTGCATCTTGCTGTAACAGAAGGGATTCCAGTATTTGTGATCAATGACCTTACAACCGCTTTAAGGGTCATGGACTGTTTTGACTGCACCGCTTTCCCCTATTCGCACACTTCCTACTTAACTGCTCACTATCTACAAACTTTTTTTATGTTTTGCTAGTGCAACCACTTCCATAACCGAGTATTGCTTTCTTATTACAGTTTCTGCATATAACTGCTAAGCCTACACTAAATTTTCCCAGTCTTCGTGACATCTGCAAAGCTAGTCATAAAATATTACAGTTCTTTTAACTGCTGCACTGTGGGTGAGAAACAGTTTTTCATAAAGAATAATAATAAACACACAATGCCGCGTTAGTCCGTGAAACAACACAGGTGTCTGTCTGTCTTAATGAAAGTAAGTATTAAATGAAAGAAACAAGTGATACCTCTGCCAGCACGCATAGCCATTGTGATGGTGAGTAATATACTTATACGATATGAACCTGAGATATTACACATCTTCTGCCTGACACTAATATCTTTATTATGTTCTTTTAGAAGAGCTCTGTGACTGGAAATATGAGTTTATGTAGAACAGTATTTTGACAGAAAATGCTGTAACGTAACCGAGAGCTGGAGAAAAGTCAGACGGCATGTGATTAAATGCACCTATTGAGACACATTAAAAATATAACTGAAAAATATGCAAAAAAACAAGGAGTTGAGTGAAAGCCCTGGTGTGAGGGTCGAACACAGACACCTTGTTTGAAGTGAGGAAAGTCTAGAAATAATGAAGAAAAGGAATGAAAATAGTGAAATTTGGCAGAAAAAGGGAGAATGGGGAAAAGTTGAAAGAAAAAGGGAAAGCAAGAGGGCTGAAAGAAAAATGGTGGAGGGGAAAGAAGGAAAAAGAGGGAGGGAGTGAAGGGAAAAGGGGAAATAGAAAAAAGGAAGGAAAGAGGAGGGAGGAGGGGGGGGAGGGAGGGAGGAGGGGGGGGGAAAAGAAGGAAAGGGGAGGAGAGGGAAAGAAAAGAAAGGCAGAGGGTTGGATGGAGAGGAAAAGGGGGAGATAGGAAGGAAAATTAGTAGAGGGCTAGTGGGATTTTAACGGTACTTGAATCAACGATGGAAAAACCACCATGTATAAAAATATATAAATTTTATTATTCCATTAAAAATTACATACAGAAAGAAGAGAAAAAGATTATTGTAAAATAAAAAATTGTACAGAATAGATTACCATCATAGTCATATCAATTACATACAGTTCTGAACATTGCAGGCAGTATCGATGTTATGCAAGCTCCGATAGCCCCAAAACAGGGTACCGGGCATTAACCCAACATGTTTCGCGGGTTTCAACACTCCGCTTCTTCAGGGGTGTAAAATTGTACACTATATTGGTTGCCTTAGAGTTCCTGTGCAATAGAAATATATTATGAGAACATTGTAATCAACAGTTTTATGCAGAGGGGTTATTTGCATGCACAAACACATACAGGTCCAGGGTTCCCACCACCAAAACACATGCAGGGGTATCCACCCAGTGAACGCCTCACCCACGGATGTGGAGGGGGTCATTAGGGTAGCGTGATTTTAATAATAAAGGTTATGTGTGACATTGTCACAATACCTGTATGTGATAGTATCAGTATCTGGTAGGTCATAGAATGCCCATGAGGTTGTATGGCCAGACAAAGTGGCACTTCTTTCTGTTGAGCATAAAAATATTTATGTAATGCCGTGGCCAAGGGGGGGGGGCTCTAGGCCTTTAAGGACACACAGCTCCATTAAGATTAAAGCTTACCAAACTTGAGTTGGAAGTATACAAGTGTATCTATAAATACATCATGATGTTCCAAGTAGTTCTTTTTTGGCTCCAAGTTTGCATATAAGCAATTATGGAGGGATGTATGGGTGTTCCGGATGAAGGCTCCCTTTAAGGAGGTAAGAGGCACTTGAATGCCTGTATAGTAAAAAACAGATTGTATATAGATTAGGAGAGCATGAATCTAGGCATATGCAAGTCTGTCATATCCAAAGAATGGCTCCCAGCGCTTACCTCGTGTCTGGTCTGCTAGTATATACCCCGGCATCTGCAAGGGAATTGTTTGCCCGCCACCTTATGAACATCCCCTCAACCCGGCGCGTATGCGCACCTCCGGGCGGAAGTGACGACATCGCGTCGGGTCAGGTCTCTAACGGCGCTCGCCAATGCACAGGCGCGCGCCGTGCTGCGTAATCCACAACCGCAAGAGCAGCTGTACGCAGCCACATGATCAGACATGGGCGGGGACATGGCCCCATAAGTCTGTCAGTCCAGAGACCACACATCCGTTGGGAGTGCTGAGTGATATCGCCCCCCGCAGTTGGATAGTGGGAAGTAGAGGACAATGAATGTGCATACCAAAGCTCCAATGCGGAAATCAGATCCTGTATAGGTGGAAAATGATTCTTATGAATGTTAGAAAAATACAACAATATGACAATAATATATACATATATGAACATGAAACACCAATATTGAAGAAATATTTGCAAAAATACATGTATTAAAGGGTATATTGTAGGATGCTGAGATTGTTCCCAATCATAACAGCACCAACAGTAACTAGTACTAGGCATCACACAGAAAGATTTTTTTGTGTGGCCTGTCATATCAAATTATTACAACATAGTCTAAATTTTGGCTGCTGATCTGTAATAAAGAGTAAATATTAGCAAATCCAGGGAAAATAATAAAATGAGAATATAAAGAAGAGGGAAATAAACAAACATATATTGTAAAGTACAATATATGTAAGGTAAGATTGTTTAAAGTGATCCCTCGATTGAATATAAATCGAGGGAAGCTCTCATGGTCCAAATTTGTCCCATATACATGCAGATCGCGGCTGCAATAGGCGGCCCTATGGAACCCTCCACGGGGGTCCCGGATGGTACTATGCAGAGTACAAGATGTGGTGATGTGCCACCTATTCAGCCAAGAAATGGTTTATAAGTAATCATTTCGTTGATACCTGGGGGTTGTGTAGCATTCAATGTTTCAATCCAATAGCATTCTTTTTGAAGAATGCGCTTGTCCCAATTACCTCCACGGGGATCCTGGGGAATAACTTCTAGGACAAAAAATGATACAACGGAATTATCAAATTTATGGTACAGATTAATGTGTCTAGTGACACTGGTTTGATAAGTGCCTCCCTCCGAATGATAGACATGGTCCCCAATTCTTTGTCCTAGTTTGCGAATTGTCTTGCCGACATAGTAAGAGCCACATCGACAAGTCATTAAATAAACCAGTCCCTGTGTATTGCAGTCAGCATATTGTTTAGATTTTAGCCATTGGCCATTGGGCAGGCGGATACCATTACCACTGTGGATCCAAGGGCATCTACTGCAGGATCCGCAGGGGTATGTGCCTTTTTTATTACCATAGTAAGGGCTCTGAGTTGTATAATGACTTTTAACAAGATTATCCCTGAGGGATGTGGCTCTTCTGAAGACTAAATCGGGTCTAGGTTTGACATATTTATTTAGCGTGTGATCCTGTGTGAGGATAGGCCAGTGTTTGCGCAGGACATCACGAAGAATTTCCTCATGTGCGGAAAATCTCGTGATGAACCTCACATTCTCTTGGTCATCCCTAGAGGCGGTTTTGTACAGAAGTTCAGATCTTGATTTTGCCTTTGCCCGGTTAAATGCTTTTCTCAAGAGACTTTTTGAATAACCTCTGGCCAATAGCCTAGATCTTAGATGATTGGCCTGAGTATGGAACTTTATGTCGGTTGCACAATTTCTACGAATTCTGAGGTATTGCGCATATGGTATGCTTTTTATCAGGGGGGCGGGATGGGCACTTGCTGCGCACAGTATGGTGTTGCCTGCGCTGGGTTTTCGGTACAGATCTGTGTCGATATGGCCATTGGGCAGCAGAGAGATATTGAGATCCAAAAAAGAAATTTGATGATGGCTGATGGTGTGTGTAAATTTTAAATTGAGATCATTGTTGTCCAATGCTAATAAAAATTTCTCTAAGTCCTCTCTGCTGCCTGTCCAGATCAGTAGTAAATCGTCAATAAATCTGTACCAAATGAGGACATGGGACAGCCATTGCTCCATGTCCTCATTGGAAAAAACCAGACGCTCCCAGCCACCAAGGTAAAGGTTGGCATAGGACGGCGCGCAGCAAGTGCCCATCGCGACCCCCTGTATTTGCAAATATATCTGTTCTAAAAAAGTAAAATAATTTCTAGTCAAAATAAATCTGAGTAATTCAAGGACGAAATCCATAAGGGGCCAGGTAGTATGGTCTTGTTCTTTTAAGAAGGATTCAGTCATCCGGATGCCCTGCTCGTGCGGGATACTCGAGTATAAAGCCTCGATATCAATGGCTACGAGCAGGGCATCCGGAGGAACTTGAATCTCTTCCAAATGTTTGAGAAGATCAGTGGTATCACGTATGTATGAAGGTAAACCGCATACGTGAGGAATGAGGAATGAGTCGACAAATTTGCTGGCATTCTCAGTTAGTGATTCGTTACCAGATATGATAGGTCTACCTGGGGGGGATGAAATGTCTTTATGAACTTTCGGTAACGTATAGAACGTAGGAGTTTTTGGAAACTTGACGTTTAAAAATCTGTACACGTCTTTGTCTATTAATCCGGCTGTATAAGCATTGTTACAAAGAGATTTAAATTCTTCAATAAATCCTTGAATGCGTGTGGATTGAATGGGACGATACCAATCAGGGTTTTCCAGGACCTTCATGCACATCTGTTCATATTGACAAGGTGACATGATCACGATGTTGCCACCTTTGTCTGATGGCTTTATCAGTATGTTTTTGTTTGCTTTTAACTGTTTTAATGCAGTTTCTTGTTCGTGTGTTAAGTTGCTAGTTACAGGTGGCCAAGAAGTAGATTTCAGGTCCTGGGAAACCCTTTGGACGAAAGTCCAGATGTGAGGATTAATGGTTAGATCAGGAAATTTTTCTGATTTAGGTTTGAAAGTTTTTTTAGGGATCAAGGTACCCTGTGTGTGGGGGGGTTTTTTAGTGGAGGTCGAGGCATCAAAGACAGAGACCACCTCTGTGTTGCCCTCCTCATACAGGAGAACCAAATCTTTGAGGGCTCTGCTTTCGGCCATGGTAAGATGTTTAGTTTGTTCCGCTATTTGTCGTTCAAATTGTTTTTGTTTCCTATCGGTATCGAATATGTATCTAAACGTAAGGTTTCTTGCAAAAAGGTGCAAGTCCTTAATAGTTTCTGGGGTGTCGATGGGTTTTGAAGGACAAAAGCCAAGGCCTAACCCTAGAACATCTTCTTGTGCCTTTGTGAGATTGAAGTCAGTTAGATTAATGATATTAAAATTTTTTTTTTGGTGTTGTCAGTATTTGAACAGGAAATTAATTTGTTTGTGGTTTTATATAGATATCCAGGTTGCCCTGTTTGGAAATCTTGGTGATTGGGGTTTGGGGTAGCACTAAAAAACCATCATCATTTTCAGTTTGAGTATTGGAGTTAAGGCCTTTTGAGAGGATTTTTTGAACAGTCGGTGTCAAGTTTGGCATTTGTGAGGGTGTGAGAAGTTGTGCATGAGTGTCTGGTTTTTTCTTGCTATTTTTGTTAGATTGGTTAGGTGAGGGGCCCATTCCTCCCCTTCCACGTTTTTGTGATTTAGTGCGATTGTGTGTGGCTGTGACACTGTGTCTTGAGCCCTGTGATAAATGTGATACAGAACTGGAAAGTGAGGAGTCAGACTCCATGTGTTCTTCTGTGTTCTCTGTGGTGTTACGTGTTGGGGGTCTACGTGACCGTGAGGGGTGATTCTTTGTGGTCCATCTGTAGGCATAGCCTTCTACAAAAGCCTGTTTATCTTTATTGTATTTTTGTTGTTTTTTGGTAAAAATTTCCTTGTTTAAAGCTTCCAACTTGTTTTTAACCTCTTGCCAACTAGTGACAAAGGTAGGTATATCAAATACATGTTCGAATTGAGTGTTCATGACTTCAATCTCCTTGTCCAGCACTACCATGTCTGATTTGTGCTGGGTCACCAGAGCCTTCATTAAATCTGTACTACATGTATTTAGAATGCCCTCCCATTCTTTTTTGAAACTTTCTGTGGGATCTCGTAAAGTTGGTAAATTATGTATCCTGAGTCCCTGGGGGCTGATATTATCATTAATATACTTTAAGAAAAACTCGGTGTGCCAGTACAAATGAGACTTCCGTTTTAGTAAACTGTGCATTTTTGTTAAATATACCTGTAAATCTTCCTCAGTTTTGGTTCGTACCCCACAATTGGACTGAATATCTGCCATAAAGCCCGTCCAGGCATTCCCCATTAGGTCCATGGCCGCATATACAGCCGTCAATCAGCAGTACTAGGAAAAGAGCGTTTGAACGTGAGAGATAAAGAATAGAAATATCAAAAGAAGTTAAATTATAATATCAAAATATGTAAACTTATGAAATAGAAAATCCCTAGAAAGCTCAAATTATAGATCAGCAGTCATTACAACCTTATCGATGTATAGTCACAAGGTAAATGAAACAAACATTCGGACAAACCGAAACAAAGAGAGCGCCCTCGGGTGTGTTATCCACCCAGATAGATTATATAGACAGATGTTTGTTTGTATAATAGTATTATGGTACCAACATCCCTGATAATAATGCAAAAAAACAAGGAGTTGAGTGAAAGCCCTGGTGTGAGGGTCGAACACAGACACCTTGTTTGAAGTGAGGAAAGTCTAGAAATAATGAAGAAAAGGAATGAAAATAGTGAAATTTGGCAGAAAAAGGGAGAATGGGGAAAAGTTGAAAGAAAAAGGGAAAGCAAGAGGGCTGAAAGAAAAATGGTGGAGGGGAAAGAAGGAAAAAGAGGGAGGGAGTGAAGGGAAAAGGGGAAATAGAAAAAAGGAAGGAAAGAGGAGGGAGGAGGGGGGGGAGGGAGGGAGGAGGGGGGGGGAAAAGAAGGAAAGGGGAGGAGAGGGAAAGAAAAGAAAGGCAGAGGGTTGGATGGAGAGGAAAAGGGGGAGATAGGAAGGAAAATTAGTAGAGGGCTAGTGGGATTTTAACGGTACTTGAATCAACGATGGAAAAACCACCATGTATAAAAATATATAAATTTTATTATTCCATTAAAAATTACATACAGAAAGAAGAGAAAAAGATTATTGTAAAATAAAAAATTGTACAGAATAGATTACCATCATAGTCATATCAATTACATACAGTTCTGAACATTGCAGGCAGTATCGATGTTATGCAAGCTCCGATAGCCCCAAAACAGGGTACCGGGCATTAACCCAACATGTTTCGCGGGTTTCAACACTCCGCTTCTTCAGGGGTGTAAAATTGTACACTATATTGGTTGCCTTAGAGTTCCTGTGCAATAGAAATATATTATGAGAACATTGTAATCAACAGTTTTATGCAGAGGGGTTATTTGCATGCACAAACACATACAGGTCCAGGGTTCCCACCACCAAAACACATGCAGGGGTATCCACCCAGTGAACGCCTCACCCACGGATGTGGAGGGGGTCATTAGGGTAGCGTGATTTTAATAATAAAGGTTATGTGTGACATTGTCACAATACCTGTATGTGATAGTATCAGTATCTGGTAGGTCATAGAATGCCCATGAGGTTGTATGGCCAGACAAAGTGGCACTTCTTTCTGTTGAGCATAAAAATATTTATGTAATGCCGTGGCCAAGGGGGGGGGGGCTCTAGGCCTTTAAGGACACACAGCTCCATTAAGATTAAAGCTTACCAAACTTGAGTTGGAAGTATACAAGTGTATCTATAAATACATCATGATGTTCCAAGTAGTTCTTTTTTGGCTCCAAGTTTGCATATAAGCAATTATGGAGGGATGTATGGGTGTTCCGGATGAAGGCTCCCTTTAAGGAGGTAAGAGGCACTTGAATGCCTGTATAGTAAAAAACAGATTGTATATAGATTAGGAGAGCATGAATCTAGGCATATGCAAGTCTGTCATATCCAAAGAATGGCTCCCAGCGCTTACCTCGTGTCTGGTCTGCTAGTATATACCCCGGCATCTGCAAGGGAATTGTTTGCCCGCCACCTTATGAACATCCCCTCAACCCGGCGCGTATGCGCACCTCCGGGCGGAAGTGACGACATCGCGTCGGGTCAGGTCTCTAACGGCGCTCGCCAATGCACAGGCGCGCGCCGTGCTGCGTAATCCACAACCGCAAGAGCAGCTGTACGCAGCCACATGATCAGACATGGGCGGGGACATGGCCCCATAAGTCTGTCAGTCCAGAGACCACACATCCGTTGGGAGTGCTGAGTGATATCGCCCCCCGCAGTTGGATAGTGGGAAGTAGAGGACAATGAATGTGCATACCAAAGCTCCAATGCGGAAATCAGATCCTGTATAGGTGGAAAATGATTCTTATGAATGTTAGAAAAATACAACAATATGACAATAATATATACATATATGAACATGAAACACCAATATTGAAGAAATATTTGCAAAAATACATGTATTAAAGGGTATATTGTAGGATGCTGAGATTGTTCCCAATCATAACAGCACCAACAGTAACTAGTACTAGGCATCACACAGAAAGATTTTTTTGTGTGGCCTGTCATATCAAATTATTACAACATAGTCTAAATTTTGGCTGCTGATCTGTAATAAAGAGTAAATATTAGCAAATCCAGGGAAAATAATAAAATGAGAATATAAAGAAGAGGGAAATAAACAAACATATATTGTAAAGTACAATATATGTAAGGTAAGATTGTTTAAAGTGATCCCTCGATTGAATATAAATCGAGGGAAGCTCTCATGGTCCAAATTTGTCCCATATACATGCAGATCGCGGCTGCAATAGGCGGCCCTATGGAACCCTCCACGGGGGTCCCGGATGGTACTATGCAGAGTACAAGATGTGGTGATGTGCCACCTATTCAGCCAAGAAATGGTTTATAAGTAATCATTTCGTTGATACCTGGGGGTTGTGTAGCATTCAATGTTTCAATCCAATAGCATTCTTTTTGAAGAATGCGCTTGTCCCAATTACCTCCACGGGGATCCTGGGGAATAACTTCTAGGACAAAAAATGATACAACGGAATTATCAAATTTATGGTACAGATTAATGTGTCTAGTGACACTGGTTTGATAAGTGCCTCCCTCCGAATGATAGACATGGTCCCCAATTCTTTGTCCTAGTTTGCGAATTGTCTTGCCGACATAGTAAGAGCCACATCGACAAGTCATTAAATAAACCAGTCCCTGTGTATTGCAGTCAGCATATTGTTTAGATTTTAGCCATTGGCCATTGGGCAGGCGGATACCATTACCACTGTGGATCCAAGGGCATCTACTGCAGGATCCGCAGGGGTATGTGCCTTTTTTATTACCATAGTAAGGGCTCTGAGTTGTATAATGACTTTTAACAAGATTATCCCTGAGGGATGTGGCTCTTCTGAAGACTAAATCGGGTCTAGGTTTGACATATTTATTTAGCGTGTGATCCTGTGTGAGGATAGGCCAGTGTTTGCGCAGGACATCACGAAGAATTTCCTCATGTGCGGAAAATCTCGTGATGAACCTCACATTCTCTTGGTCATCCCTAGAGGCGGTTTTGTACAGAAGTTCAGATCTTGATTTTGCCTTTGCCCGGTTAAATGCTTTTCTCAAGAGACTTTTTGAATAACCTCTGGCCAATAGCCTAGATCTTAGATGATTGGCCTGAGTATGGAACTTTATGTCGGTTGCACAATTTCTACGAATTCTGAGGTATTGCGCATATGGTATGCTTTTTATCAGGGGGGCACAGAAAAATCTTTCTGTGTGATGCCTAGTACTAGTTACTGTTGGTGCTGTTATGATTGGGAACAATCTCAGCATCCTACAATATACCCTTTAATACATGTATTTTTGCAAATATTTCTTCAATATTGGTGTTTCATGTTCATATATGTATATATTATTGTCATATTGTTGTATTTTTCTAACATTCATAAGAATCATTTTCCACCTATACAGGATCTGATTTCCGCATTGGAGCTTTGGTATGCACATTCATTGTCCTCTACTTCCCACTATCCAACTGCGGGGGGCGATATCACTCAGCACTCCCAACGGATGTGTGGTCTCTGGACTGACAGACTTATGGGGCCATGTCCCCGCCCATGTCTGATCATGTGGCTGCGTACAGCTGCTCTTGCGGTTGTGGATTACGCAGCACGGCGCGCGCCTGTGCATTGGCGAGCGCCGTTAGAGACCTGACCCGACGCGATGTCGTCACTTCCGCCCGGAGGTGCGCATACGCGCCGGGTTGAGGGGATGTTCATAAGGTGGCGGGCAAACAATTCCCTTGCAGATGCCGGGGTATATACTAGCAGACCAGACACGAGGTAAGCGCTGGGAGCCATTCTTTGGATATGACAGACTTGCATATGCCTAGATTCATGCTCTCCTAATCTATATACAATCTGTTCTTTACTATACAGGCATTCAAGTGCCTCTTACCTCCTTAAAGGGAGCCTTCATCCGGAACACCCATACATCCCTCCATAATTGCTTATATGCAAACTTGGAGCCAAAAAAGAACTACTTGGAACATCATGATGTATTTATAGATACACTTGTATACTTCCAACTCAAGTTTGGTAAGCTTTAATCTTAATGGAGCTGTGTGTCCTTAAAGGCCTAGAGCCCCCCCCCCTTGGCCACGGCATTACATAAATATTTTTATGCTCAACAGAAAGAAGTGCCACTTTGTCTGGCCATACAACCTCATGGGCATTCTATGACCTACCAGATACTGATACTATCACATACAGGTATTGTGACAATGTCACACATAACCTTTATTATTAAAATCACGCTACCCTAATGACCCCCTCCACATCCGTGGGTGAGGCGTTCACTGGGTGGATACCCCTGCATGTGTTTTGGTGGTGGGAACCCTGGACCTGTATGTGTTTGTGCATGCAAATAACCCCTCTGCATAAAACTGTTGATTACAATGTTCTCATAATATATTTCTATTGCACAGGAACTCTAAGGCAACCAATATAGTGTACAATTTTACACCCCTGAAGAAGCGGAGTGTTGAAACCCGCGAAACATGTTGGGTTAATGCCCGGTACCCTGTTTTGGGGCTATCGGAGCTTGCATAACATCGATACTGCCTGCAATGTTCAGAACTGTATGTAATTGATATGACTATGATGGTAATCTATTCTGTACAATTTTTTATTTTACAATAATCTTTTTCTCTTCTTTCTGTATGTAATTTTTAATGGAATAATAAAATTTATATATTTTTATACATGGTGGTTTTTCCATCGTTGATTCAAGTACCGTTAAAATCCCACTAGCCCTCTACTAATTTTCCTTCCTATCTCCCCCTTTTCCTCTCCATCCAACCCTCTGCCTTTCTTTTCTTTCCCTCTCCTCCCCTTTCCTTCTTTTCCCCCCCCCTCCTCCCTCCCTCCCCCCCCTCCTCCCTCCTCTTTCCTTCCTTTTTTCTATTTCCCCTTTTCCCTTCACTCCCTCCCTCTTTTTCCTTCTTTCCCCTCCACCATTTTTCTTTCAGCCCTCTTGCTTTCCCTTTTTCTTTCAACTTTTCCCCATTCTCCCTTTTTCTGCCAAATTTCACTATTTTCATTCCTTTTCTTCATTATTTCTAGACTTTCCTCACTTCAAACAAGGTGTCTGTGTTCGACCCTCACACCAGGGCTTTCACTCAACTCCTTGTTTTTTTGCATTATTATCAGGGATGTTGGTACCATAATACTATTATACAAACAAACATCTGTCTATATAACTGAAAAATATATAGAAATCCATCACAACATTTCTGTTCCTGTCAAGTCTGATTACTTATATTTAAAATAAACATGGAGTAATTAAAGTAACAAGGAAAAGGGTATATTTCAATGAGTTTGCCAGACAAATTAAATCATTTTTACTTTATTTAATAAAGCTGTACAAAAAAGGAGTAATGATGTGCAAACTGTAGAAACCCAAGCATCCAATAAAATTTTACTGTTTCATCAGAACACTGGAATTGCTGATTGGTTGCTTCCTGTATGTTGCTGCTTTTTTTTTTCCCTTTTTTTTACAATTTTGAAACAAATACTCAAGTGCCTATTGGAACATATACCTTTAGGTAAATTTACTATTTTGTGAGTCTAACATTTCCTCCTTTATAGAGTTTTGGTAATATGTTGCACTATCCAGATTTGGGGGTTGGCCATCAGCCAGATATTGAGAGTTTAGAAGTTCTTTTATAATTTTTCATAAATCCAAAATGCCAAATTACATTGAGATAAATCAGCTTTTAGCATGCAATTCATCCATCTTGTGTACAGGACAATAATCAGTACATTCCTATGGTTTTATCACATTGTGTAATGGCTGGTCTTGGAGGAGCAAGACGCGAAACGCGTCAACCATTACACCAAATCAACACCTCTTAAATGAAGCCATATATAGAGGTTATATGGTTATGCCACTAATCTTACGTTCAACCCACGTATATTCTCTGTCTGTTGTTTTTAGCCATTATGGCGCCTACCATTTCTTTTTATATGATATTTAATAAATTATTTTTTTATCTATTCACTGTCCCATGTGAGTGACTTTAAAATCCACCACAAGCAGGACGTGGTTCCTGCAAACCTTTTACCTTATTAACTACCCGGATGTGGCACAGGTTTAGGTCCCTCCCTCTTTCTTCTCGTTGTGTAATGTTGCTTCTATTCCCTAAATGAGCTTATGGATCGGTTTGAATAGCAGTTGTTGTCCATGGCATTAATGTGGTGGTGAGAGACCTCATTTTGAAAACAATGCAAACAACATTTTTGGAAATAGATCAATCTTTGTTCATGCTAAATAAATGCTCAATAAGGCATATTCTACAAAGATGTAAAAAAGGAAGCACCCAGATCATATCCCTAATGTCAGCCCAGATAGCGGTTTGTGTTTAGATAAATTATTAACAAAGATGTACTTGGCTAAACATATTCTTTTCTGCACGTTTGAGTTGGCCATAGATGGATAGAATTTTGAACAAAAACTCTTAAGAACATGCATACGTCATTCAAAAAATTTTGTTTGTTTTTAGCATCTGATTTTGGAATGAATGGACTTTACTGAATGAAAGCCACATACACTCATAGAATTCCATTCATTCAGGAAACATTTTGCCATCCTGCTCCTTCGAATGTTCTCGTCACTGCGGTCAAAAATGACATTGTTTTTACCCCACTAACGATTAGAAAAATGAAAGAGCTTTGTTAGAACGTTCTTTTCCTAAGAATTTTCATTGGAAATTCTACCCTTCTATGGCAAACTTTAGAGGAACAAGACTTGCAGCATTTGATTTGCTTTAAAACTGCCCCACCCATTACAACCTAGCACACACTATGAGAAAATTGGACGACCTTTCATCCGATCTTTAATGAAAGTTCGTGTCCATGATGTAATGGAATGGTATTGATTTGTATGAAAAATCTCTGCCGACAAAGACAAACATAGGCCATCGTGAGCTACGTACTATTGTAGTATAAAGTGATGTAGTGCGTGGCCCTTCCAGGCAACTTCCACTTATTTTGTTAGCAGTGCTTTTGTGCCCAACGTCTTCAGGGTTACCCTTTGCTTCCGATCATGCATGTTTGTTTCTATTAGATTTCTTCCATAAGATGACTGTACACATTTACCAAGATTTGGACATTGTGTTCACATACAAGAACGTTTTTCTAGCATGCACTTTTGGTTTTTGTCATCCGCATTGTCAAAATCAGCTGTTGAATGCACTATACTAACGATCAGAAAATTGACCAATTGGTTCTCGTATGGGAATTTTCGTTCAATTTCCTTATCGTGTATATGAGCCAAAAGGCTTCATTAAGCAGAAAAAAGTACAACTTACCAGGCAACGTGGAACTACAAGCGTCAGAAATCTGTGAGATATTAAAGGTTGTTTCCTTGCCCACTAGAACAATTGACAAAAGGAGCAGGCACCACAAAGTAGATATTATTATTATTAGGATTTATATAGCGCCAACAGTTTGCACAGCGCTTTTCAATGTGAGGGAAGACAATACAGTTACTATACAATTCAATACAGGAGGAATTAGAGGGCCCTGCTTGTTAGAGCTTACAATCTAGAAGGGAGGGTCAAGTGAAACAAAAGGCAATAACCGTGGAGGATGGGCTGATGGAGAAAATGGAGGTATAGTTGTTAGGTGTGGGTAGAATATCACCTCTCTTTTACAGAAATTCCTCTACTGTACCCCATCTGAGAGTACCCACTTTGCAAGTGAGTTCTTGGAGCATAAGCCCTGCTCACCCAGGGGTCTATGCCAAGATCTGCAAAGAAGTGTCTGCTCTTTTGCTCTTTCTAAAGCATTTTATTCTAAGTAGAGTAGATAATATGTTTTAGAATTCCAGGTTTGTTTTTTGGAAATAAAAAAATCTTTTAGGTAAAAGAATCTAATCGATATACATTGTGATTTAACCACTTGCCTACCAGCCGCCGTACTTACACAGCAGCAGGCTAGCTCTGTCCCCTGAAATGATGTACTTGTCCGTCGTTTCTCTGGACTGCTAGTGGGGGTGCGCACCGATTGGCTACAGGGGGAGCCAATCAGCGGTTCCGGCAATGTCTTCTGGGCACCTGCAATCGCTCCCTGTGGAGACAGAACTGCGGTCTACCGTTGTAAACATGGAAGACCGCTGTTCTGTCAGTAATAAACACAGGGATCCCGTGTTCCTTTTGATAAGGAACACAGGTCTCTGTGTTCATTCAGTAAGCCCATCCCCCACACAGTTAGAAAGCATCCCTAGGAACACATTTAACCCTTTAATTGCCCTAATTTTAACCCCTTCCCTGCCAGTGTCATTAGTACAGTAACAGTGCAGATTTTTAGCACTGATTACTGTAGTAATGTCACTAGTCCCCCCAAAAGTATCAAAAATGTCAGTTAGGCGTCCGATCTGTCCGCCACAATGTCGCAGTCCTGCTAAAAATCACAGTCTGTGCTAAAAATTGCTGATCACCGGCATTACTAGTAAAAAAATAAATAAATAAAAATGACGTTTTCCCTTATTTTGAAGACGCAATAACTTTTGCACAAACCAATCAATATACACTTATTGGGATTTTTTTTTACCAAAAATATGTAGCAGAATACATATTAGCCTAAAATTATGAAAAAATTAGATTTTAACATTTTTTTGGGGAATATTTTATAGCTGAAAGTAAAAAAATACAACCATCCCGTCATCCGACTAAATTCTGTCAAGTGCTTCTGCAGCGTCACCTTTGACTTCCACTGATTGTTTGCAAGCAACTTCTACAGGCTTGTTGCCACCACCAGAACCAAGGGTCCCTACTCCTGAGTGCTTTTCAGGGGATGTATGAAAATGTAGAGCCTTTCAGAATGCCGGTCTGTTGTACTGTACCTTGCAACCACGGACAATTCCTCTCGAGTCCACAAAAGTGGTGTTCATCAGATTCCTCCTGACGGAGGAACCACAGTCACGGGCACATAGTCTTCTTGAGCAAAAGAGCCCAGTGCTAGACACTATATCAGTGTTCTTTGTGGCAATGGCACAGCTATATGATTAGCCTCAACTAATTGCTTCAGCCGAGGCCGCCCTCCATGCGTTACAGCAAGGCTGTCGGCCTGTGGAAGATTACACCGTGGAATTCTGCAAATGGTCTTCAGATACTGACTGGAATGAGGCTGCCTTAAGATACCAGTTTTGTCATGGCCTTTTGGAAGCACTTAAGGATGAGCTTGCCAGAGTCGAAGACCCTAGATTCCTGGAGGGTGTTATCCAGCTGGGCATCCAGCTAGATCGCTGTTTACGGGAACAGCAGTCAGAATGGTGTAACACCTTCTGTCCCACCTGGATGTTACCCAAGGTACCATCACCAACTGTTACCACTAACCCCATCTGCATCTCCATCTGAGGGGGAACCTATGCAAATTGGTCTAACTCCAGAGGAGAAGGCGAGCCAACTTCTGCCTCTTCTGTGGGGAAGCTGGCAATTTCCTCCGCAACTGCCCCGTTCGCCCAAGCAAGTCTACCCCACAATATCCTGTTTATTTTCAAGTATCTGGGACTGCTTCCACTCATGTTACCCTTCTCATCTTGTTGCAGGTAGATGGAAGGGAAATCAAACTCCAAGCCATCGTTTGATTCCGGGGCATGCGGCTACTTCCTGGTAATTTCTCTTGCAAACCCTTCCCATTCTGGCTCCATCAAACTCAGGTCATTGTGAGTTTCTACATTTGGATGTGTTGAGGTCACCCATGTTCCCGATCATCCTTGGAATTCCTTGGCTGCAAGATCACAATCCGCAGATCAGATTGCCTGGAATAAGGGAGAAATACATTTTAATTCAACTTACTGCCATCCACACTGTCTGGTTCCAACTCTTCCACTATGCCTTTCAGTCAAAACAGTATCCAGTGCTAACCAGATCATTCCTTCTGAGTACCATGATTTCTTGAATGTTTCTGATAAAACGAGGGCTGATAAACTATGTATCGGTCCTATGATTGTCCAGTTGAATTACTTCCGGATGCCAAAACTTCCCCTTATCCAAACTGGAGCTGGAAGCTCTTTGGCTGTACATTGATGAGAACCTCGAAAAGTTATTTATTCAGCCTTCTTCCTCTCCTGCTGGGGTCGGGATCTTCTTCGTCGAAAAATAGGATCACTTGCTCAGACTGTGAATTGACTATCGAGAACTTAATAAAATAACTATCAAGAACCACTATCCACTTCCACTTATCCCCAGAGATGTATAGTAACGAAGTAGAACTACTTAAGTACTGTACTTAAGTACCGAAATGCGGTATCTGTACTTTCCTAGAGTAGAATTTTTTTCTCCTACTTCTACTTTTACTTCACTACATTTTTTCGATGATTTCGATACTTCTACTCAAGTATTTTTTTTTTGTGCTGCATAGTTACTCGTTACTTTTAAAAAAATTACCACTGCCAGAACAGTAGATGGCAGGTTGCATAAAGCTCAAAAAAATGTGTATAATGTCATTTGTAAATCAGCGCATACGAAAATAAAGGCTGTGTATAATAAAAGCTGCTATACCAAATCTTTCCAATAAAAAGAAAATATGAAACAAAAAAATAAATGGTGCTACAGCGCTTAAAGTGCATCAAGAAACTACTAACAAACACAGGTTAATCATTTGATTAAATCATTTGAAATAATAAAAACAATATGATGTTCAAACCTTTGACTTATTTCTTTAATAACTACATAACACAGTACTTGTACTTTTACTTTCAGTACTTGAGTAGAAATTTTTTTTCAAAACTACTGGTACTTTTTACTTTTAGTACTTAAGTAGCAAATTTTTTGAAAAACTACTTGCAATACTTAAGTAAAAAAAATGTTGAATACTTTAGTACTTCTACTTAAGTAACTTTTTCTGCGAGCACTTCCACTTCTACTCAAGTAATTTTTTGATCGAGCACTTGTATTTTTACTCAAGTAGAAATTTAGAGTACTTTATACAAGTCTGCTTATCCCAGAGCTTTTCCAGAGGTTTCGCACTGCCCGAGTCTTCACCAAGTTGAGTTTACGGGGTGCCTACAACCTAGTCTGTATCCGTGAAGGTGATGAGTGGAAAACTGCCTTTAGATTGCTTTTTTGGCACTTTGAGTACCTTGTAATGCCATTTGGACTCTGTAATGCTCCTGCCACCTTCCAACATTTTGTACATTATATTTTCAGAGACTACCTTGACCTTTTTCTGATTGTGTATCTGGACAATTTTTTTAATCTTTTCAGCTTCGTTGGAATTGCACCAAGTCCACGTGAATAAAGTGTTAGCCACGATGAGAATGCACGGTCTGTACACAAAAGCGGAAAATCCATCCAATTTTTGGGACTTATCATTTCCACCGATCACGATGGACCCTTAGAAAGTCTCTGCTATTCTTGAATAGCCCACACCCGCTGACAAGAAATGTGTTCAAAATTTTGTGGGTTTTGCCAATTTTTACTGCAGATTCATTAAATGGTTCTCTGCCAGCATCTCCCCAATTACTCAGCTTACCCATCAACACACACATTTTCAATGGACTCAGGAGGCCAATTTGACCTTTGATCAATTAAAATCCTTGTTCACCTCAGCTCCTGTTCTACAGCATCCAGACCCTGCTTTTCCTTATGTTCTTGAAGTGGACACTTCTAAAGTTGCAACAGGAGCTATATTGCCAGGGCCCAAAAGTTTTGCTCCATCCTGTGGCTTACTTCTCTCAAAAACTGAGCAAGCCGAGAAAAACTATGATGTGGGTGATCAAGAGCTTTTAGCATTTAAATCTGAATTTGAAGAGTGGCAGTATCTGTTGGAAGGTGCAATTCATCCAGTCATGATCGTTACTGAACAAAAGAACCTGGAGTACCACAACTCTGCAAAATGCCTGAAGGCCCGGCAAGCCAGATGGGCCTTGTAATTCTCCAGATTTAATTTCCATATAAAGTATCATCCTGGGTCAAAAAATGAAAAGCCAGATGCCCTTTACCAAGAGTTCCCAGAGACTCCCAAATCTGTGTCTCCAAGTACAATTTTGTGCTCTCAAAATTCTTTGTTAATTCAGCCTGACTTGATGACGTCCATTGAACAAGCTTTTTCTCAGTATACTGAACCTGCAGTTGTTTCACTTAGAAAAAAAGGAGAAATATGGTGGCATTACGACAAGGTCTTTGTACCCCTGGAAGTGAGGATACAAGTACTCAAAACATTTCAGGACCACCAATTAGTTGGCATTTTGGAGCTCACAAAACTGTTGAATTATTCCAGAGGTCCTTCTAGTGGCCTAATCTGATCCAGGACTGTAGAAATTATGTGAAATCCTGCACAACCTGTCTCTGAGGTAGGGGGGTGACAAAGCCAAAGCATGGGGTCTATTGAGACCATTACCCATTCCAAGTTGCCCTTGGGAAATTATGGCAATGGATTTTATTGTAGACGTACTTCCTTCTGAAGGATTTACCACCATCCTGGTTGTGGTAGATCGACTATCCAAGATGGCCAATTTCTTGCCAATGGTGGGCACACGGTTAGCTGCAGAAACTGCACACATCTTCATCAGGGAGATAGTGAGATTGCATGGCTTACCCAGTAGTATTGTATCTGACAGAGGAGTACAGATTTACCTTCAGATTCTGAAAGTCCATGTGCAAGGTTTTGAAAATGTAAATCTGTTTGTCCTTATTACCCTCAAAGCAATGGTCAAACCAAATGAGATAACCAAACATTGGAACAGTATCTTCAATGCTTCTCAGCTTTCTCTGAAGATGATTGGGCTTTGTTTCTCCTGCTGGCTGAATTTGCATAAAACAACTCCGTCTATCCAGCCATTGACCAATCCCTATTCTGGGCCAATTATGGGTTCCACCCTTTCTTCTTCCCTGGCCAAAAGCTGAATGTAAACAAAGGGTCTGGCAGGCTGATGTCATTAGCCAAATATGGCAGTGTTCATATTTTTGAAATAAAGTGGTCTTGGTAATCCGAGCCTAATGGGGAACAAAAAAAACAGTTCCCATCAGATCTACCTTTTTTTTTATACTGCATGGCAGTGGATAGATTCAAAAGTGGCTATGGGACTGAACTGCAGCTTTGAATCTGCCCATTCCTGTGTGCTCTCGGTCAACAAGAAGGAGAACCTGATGGGGAATGAAGTCTTCCAGTTCCTCATCAGGTTTAACCCAACCCTTACTATTAAACCTCACAGCCATGTGCCTGTAACTTTGTTGGGTGCAGTGGCAGAAAGTGCACGGAAAACAGAATATCTAGTATTGACACTCTGACCTTAGTGCCCTGCACTGATAGATTCTTGCACCAAAATGTTAGTGCAATTGAATTTGAAAGGGTGTCTACGACACCTTTTATAAATCCCCCCCCCCTCCCCCATGAGTTCCCTGGGTAGCAGCAACTGCATGAATAGTACCTGTACTGTAAGAACTTAAACTGCATATACTGTAAGCTTAAGAAGCACATGTAGCCTGGGAGGCCACAAAAGGGAGAGCAGAGCGAGAAAGAGGCCACTTGCCCTTTCAATATTGGGAGGCTACCTTGCAAGGAGGGATGGCAAAGGGTGCTTTGCAAAGAGGGGGTTTGTAATGGGGGGGGGGTTAGGAATCTGGAAGTCCCCTCAGTCCCCTTTATAAAAAAAGTGGCCCTCAGATTTCTACCCCTTCCAGGGTAATGAGTACAGGGGTACCAATTAGTACTCATTCCCAAAATTTAGGCTTTATAACAACTTTAAAAACCCTAAAATGTAAAGTTTATCCAACCAAGTACCAGTATAATCAATTAATTTATGTGTGCTTTTGTTTTTTTTTTGTTTTTAATTGTGGTGCTGTGGTTGTAAATACCTGATTATCCTGCCAGTATCCTATTCTGAGAGTGTGGTAGCGAGGCTGCAATGATGGATACTGCGCTGGCGAGGCTGCAATCATGGATACTGCGCTGGCGAGGCTGCAATGATGGACACTGCGCTGGCGAGGCTGCAATGATGGACACTGCGCTGGCAAGGCTGCATTTGTGGGCACTGCGCTGATGAGGAGGCTGCATTCATGGGCACTGGTGAGACTGCATTTGATTAAAAAAAATGTTCTGAGTTCAAAGCTCTTTATTTTAAATTTCAGCTTTTTTCCTGAAATTTTGTCCTAAAATTTAGGTGCGTGTTATACGCCGGCGCGTGTTATATGCCGATAAATACGGTATATAGTATGTTGTATCCCTTCTATAGGACTAGCCCTCGCTGAATATGGAGGCGCCAAATTCATTTTGACGCTCATCAGACAATCCTCAGAATATGTGTATTGTACCATGTCTGGCACATCTCATGTCCTCAAGAGCATACTCGGGGTAAGGAAATGGAGATATACTTTTGTCTTTTCTTTTACCCCACCGACACCCACTAAAGAACAATAGAAAAATATATATATTGTATACGCTATCTGGCTCTGTTCAGTGTCGTAGGTGACACTATGACCGTTTACACCTTATATTTATAGGTTTGAAGTATAAGAGAGAGAAAAAATTCCTCCTTAAGTATCCTCCCGCCTCTATCTGTGTATATAGCCTGAGCATCCAGGTACCTTCCACTGCAGTTCAAAAAATCTTTCAGATTAGTCCCCTGTGGGACCAATTGTTACCTAGATCTACACTCCATGTATTGGTAAGAAACCCTTCTATACATTCTTGACTACGCCTGTTGTTAAACAATGATACAGATATATTTATTCTCGAATATAATTGATGTTGAAAATCAAGGATGTATATTGTATGTAACTCACACACTGCCCCCTTATTCTTTTTAGATCTTGTTCTGATATTGTATTTCAATAGTATTCTCCTGAAGAAGCGTTGTGTAAAAACGTGAAACATGTAGAGAAAACCAGTGTTCAGTGGTTCCCTCACCATCGGATATTCATTATCACCGTATACATTGTGACCTTGTATGACGAACAGGTCAATATGGTATTCGTACATGTTAGTGGTGATTAAGGGTTACCTCTAGCCTATTACTATGATGATATACATATGATCTAATTTTTTAAATGGTGTATTTGTATTCACATTTATTGGTTAATATGTTTGAACATTTTTTAACTATGTTTCTAAATTAAATAAAAAATCTTTTTTATGACATTCTTGTCACGTTGTGGTGCCGAAAAAGTCCATGCTCATAGCAATAGCAAATTCCTCTTCTTTTATCCTATTCTGAGAGGCAACACTTTTGTAGGTAAAATGTTGCCTGTTCTGTTGTATGCTGCTTGCTCTGGATTCTTTCTACAGGGAACCGCACCATAGGACACTCCTCACTTCACATGCAAAGCAGCTAAGAGGTCTTGAATGACAAAGGAGCATTTCCTTCTGGCTCCACTGTTTATCTTTGCAGTCTATGTGAATGGGTGAGCGGGGCTCCGGTGGGCACATGATCATTTAAGAAACAGAGATTTTTATGTAAATAACATTATGTAGAAAAAACCCATTAAAGAAAAGTCACGTGAGAAGGCTAGGAAGAATACAAAGGTTTTGTAAAAGTGATTATCTATGTACATACATTAAAGCAGGCATTGCTAGCATGTGTTTCTTTTTGTAAAACGGTATTTGCATTTAGGTTGTTTTTTTTCTTTTTTACATCAGTCATGTGACCAACATAGCTCCACCACATATTGTACACAGATTTAGCCCTAGTTCCCACATCCCTCACTACATTGCAATCACACTCTGTTTGTGATCTAATGCAGGGGTCAATACATAGTTAACGACACTCCAAACGGATCGCAAACACAGTGTGTCCCGTGTGACAAAATGTGTAGGGCGGAGCTGTGTGATGACGTCATCACGTCTGAATAATCCCAGAAGTGCAGGTGTTTTATATTGCCAGTGAAGGATTTTTACTGTTTAACAATATTTCTACCTTCACAATCTAAGAGTGATTTTAAAATGTTTTAATTATTCACCTAAAAGGGTTTAATGCTATTGCCATTGGAATCTGCTGCCATCTATTTTCCAATGAGAGGGTGTTTAGTGGAGGATCACCACTAATTCCTCGTCCCCCTGTAAAAATTAAAAAAAGTTCCTGGAACCGTTTTTTTAAGGCTCTATAATAGGATGATCATGTTCTGATCCTTTTAGACCTTTCTAGAGACAGAAGGTCACTTACAGTGGATAAGAGTGCCAATTTTCTATCAGAGGTGGCGGTTGCATGAGGATTTATAATCAATGACGGATATTCACTATGTTTATGAGGTCTTCATGAAATATTTTTGGAGTATGTAGTAATTGTACACTTGAGATACTCATCGGCCACTTTATTATCTATCCATTAGCTTGCATGTGCTCCCACTGTGGAGACTCTTTAAAATTCATTAGAGTTAGGACTGCAGGTAACAGGGAGCCTTGACGTGGCCCTGCAGCTTTCACATGCGTTTGCAAATGTGTGCTAACTAAACCCCTGTATTGACGCAAACTGTTAGACAGGCCAATTTGGTTGGTAAGCAGACTGGTTGGCAAATTGAACTGGGAATTTTATCTTTGTTTGTTTCATGTGCGTTGCCCTTCCATGTGTTCTTTGCTATGAAGGCCAGTTATAGGTGGGGGCAGAGGCCATTTTCTTTGTTGTATATGTGTACTGGTGAGTGGACATACTGGGTGCCTTTGCTGTAATACTATCAGCTGGGCTTCCATTATGCCCCCAATTACCTTTCAGGAGGGATGGGCCACCTCCAGGCTCACCTGCCCCCTATCTATCCATTAGCTTGCATGTGCTCCCACTGTGGAGACTCTTTAAAATTCATTAGAGTTAGGACTGCAGGTAACAGGGAGCCTTGACGTGGCCCTGCAGCTTTCACATGCGTTTGCAAATGTGTGCTAACTAAACCCCTGTATTGACGCAAACTGTTAGACAGGCCAATTTGGTTGGTAAGCAGACTGGTTGGCAAATTGAACTGGGAATTTTATCTTTGTTTGTTTCATGTGCGTTGCCCTTCCATGTGTTCTTTGCTATGAAGGCCAGTTATAGGTGGGGGCAGAGGCCATTTTCTTTGTTGTATATGTGTACTGGTGAGTGGACATACTGGGTGCCTTTGCTGTAATACTATCAGCTGGGCTTCCATTATGCCCCCAATTACCTTTCAGGAGGGATGGGCCACCTCCAGGCTCACCTGCCCCCTATCTATCCATTAGCTTGCATGTGCTCCCACTGTGGAGACTCTTTAAAATTCATTAGAGTTAGGACTGCAGGTAACAGGGAGCCTTGACGTGGCCCTGCAGCTTTCACATGCGTTTGCAAATGTGTGCTAACTAAACCCCTGTATTGACGCAAACTGTTAGACAGGCCAATTTGGTTGGTAAGCAGACTGGTTGGCAAATTGAACTGGGAATTTTATCTTTGTTTGTTTCATGTGCGTTGCCCTTCCATGTGTTCTTTGCTATGAAGGCCAGTTATAGGTGGGGGCAGAGGCCATTTTCTTTGTTGTATATGTGTACTGGTGAGTGGACATACTGGGTGCCTTTGCTGTAATACTATCAGCTGGGCTTCCATTATGCCCCCAATTACCTTTCAGGAGGGATGGGCCACCTCCAGGCTCACCTGCCCCCTATCTATCCATTAGCTTGCATGTGCTCCCACTGTGGAGACTCTTTAAAATTCATTAGAGTTAGGACTGCAGGTAACAGGGAGCCTTGACGTGGCCCTGCAGCTTTCACATGCGTTTGCAAATGTGTGCTAACTAAACCCCTGTATTGACGCAAACTGTTAGACAGGCCAATTTGGTTGGTAAGCAGACTGGTTGGCAAATTGAACTGGGAATTTTATCTTTGTTTGTTTCATGTGCGTTGCCCTTCCATGTGTTCTTTGCTATGAAGGCCAGTTATAGGTGGGGGCAGAGGCCATTTTCTTTGTTGTATATGTGTACTGGTGAGTGGACATACTGGGTGCCTTTGCTGTAATACTATCAGCTGGGCTTCCATTATGCCCCCAATTACCTTTCAGGAGGGATGGGCCACCTCCAGGCTCACCTGCCCCCTATCTATCCATTAGCTTGCATGTGCTCCCACTGTGGAGACTCTTTAAAATTCATTAGAGTTAGGACTGCAGGTAACAGGGAGCCTTGACGTGGCCCTGCAGCTTTCACATGCGTTTGCAAATGTGTGCTAACTAAACCCCTGTATTGACGCAAACTGTTAGACAGGCCAATTTGGTTGGTAAGCAGACTGGTTGGCAAATTGAACTGGGAATTTTATCTTTGTTTGTTTCATGTGCGTTGCCCTTCCATGTGTTCTTTGCTATGAAGGCCAGTTATAGGTGGGGGCAGAGGCCATTTTCTTTGTTGTATATGTGTACTGGTGAGTGGACATACTGGGTGCCTTTGCTGTAATACTATCAGCTGGGCTTCCATTATGCCCCCAATTACCTTTCAGGAGGGATGGGCCACCTCCAGGCTCACCTGCCCCCTATCTATCCATTAGCTTGCATGTGCTCCCACTGTGGAGACTCTTTAAAATTCATTAGAGTTAGGACTGCAGGTAACAGGGAGCCTTGACGTGGCCCTGCAGCTTTCACATGCGTTTGCAAATGTGTGCTAACTAAACCCCTGTATTGACGCAAACTGTTAGACAGGCCAATTTGGTTGCTAAGCAGACTGGTTGGCAAATTGAACTGGGAATTTTATCTTTGTTTGTTTCATGTGCGTTGCCCTTCCATGTGTTCTTTGCTATGAAGGCCAGTTATAGGTGGGGGCAGAGGCCATTTTCTTTGTTGTATATGTGTACTGGTGAGTGGACATACTGGGTGCCTTTGCTGTAATACTATCAGCTGGGCTTCCATTATGCCCCCAATTACCTTTCAGGAGGGATGGGCCACCTCCAGGCTCACCTGCCCCCTATCTATCCATTAGCTTGCATGTGCTCCCACTGTGGAGACTCTTTAAAATTCATTAGAGTTAGGACTGCAGGTAACAGGGAGCCTTGACGTGGCCCTGCAGCTTTCACATGCGTTTGCAAATGTGTGCTAACTAAACCCCTGTATTGACGCAAACTGTTAGACAGGCCAATTTGGTTGGTAAGCAGACTGGTTGGCAAATTGAACTGGGAATTTTATCTTTGTTTGTTTCATGTGCGTTGCCCTTCCATGTGTTCTTTGCTATGAAGGCCAGTTATAGGTGGGGGCAGAGGCCATTTTCTTTGTTGTATATGTGTACTGGTGAGTGGACATACTGGGTGCCTTTGCTGTAATACTATCAGCTGGGCTTCCATTATGCCCCCAATTACCTTTCAGGAGGGATGGGCCACCTCCAGGCTCACCTGCCCCCTATCTATCCATTAGCTTGCATGTGCTCCCACTGTGGAGACTCTTTAAAATTCATTAGAGTTAGGACTGCAGGTAACAGGGAGCCTTGACGTGGCCCTGCAGCTTTCACATGCGTTTGCAAATGTGTGCTAACTAAACCCCTGTATTGACGCAAACTGTTAGACAGGCCAATTTGGTTGGTAAGCAGACTGGTTGGCAAATTGAACTGGGAATTTTATCTTTGTTTGTTTCATGTGCGTTGCCCTTCCATGTGTTCTTTGCTATGAAGGCCAGTTATAGGTGGGGGCAGAGGCCATTTTCTTTGTTGTATATGTGTACTGGTGAGTGGACATACTGGGTGCCTTTGCTGTAATACTATCAGCTGGGCTTCCATTATGCCCCCAATTACCTTTCAGGAGGGATGGGCCACCTCCAGGCTCACCTGCCCCCTATCTATCCATTAGCTTGCATGTGCTCCCACTGTGGAGACTCTTTAAAATTCATTAGAGTTAGGACTGCAGGTAACAGGGAGCCTTGACGTGGCCCTGCAGCTTTCACATGCGTTTGCAAATGTGTGCTAACTAAACCCCTGTATTGACGCAAACTGTTAGACAGGCCAATTTGGTTGGTAAGCAGACTGGTTGGCAAATTGAACTGGGAATTTTATCTTTGTTTGTTTCATGTAGTAATTGTACACTTGAGATACTCATCGGCCACTTTATTAGGTACAATAATTGCTGTTCAATTACTTTATTAACACAAATTGCTAATCAGCCAATCATATGGCAGCAACTCAATGCATTTAGGCATCTAGACATGTAAAGACAACATGCTGAAGTTCAAACCGATCATCAGAATGGGGAAGAAAGGTTATCTAAGCGACTGTGAACGTTGTAAAGTTGTTGGTGCTAGACGGGCTAGTCTGAGTATTTCAAAAACTGCTGATCTACCATCACTAGGGTTTACAGAGAATGGTATGAAAAAGGAAAAATATCCAGTGAACAGCAGTTGTGTGGAGGAAAATGCCTTGTTGATGTCAGAGGTCAGAGTAGAATGGGCAGACTGGTTTGAGATGATAAAAAGGCAACAGTAACTCAAATATGCACTCGTTACAACCAAGGTAAGCAGAATACCATCTCTGAATGCAGAGCACATCGAACCTTGAAGCAGAATGGCTACAGCAGCAGAAGAACACACCGAATGCCACTTCTGTCAGCTAAGAACAGGAAACTGAGGCTACAATTCATACAGGCTCGCCAAAATTGGACAATAGAAGATTGGAAAAACATTGCCTGGTCTGATAAGTCTTGATTTCAGCTGTGACATTCAAATGGTAGGTTCAGAATTTGGTGTAAACAACATGAAAGCATGGATCCATCCTGCCTTGTATCAATGGTTCAGGCTGATGGTGATGGTGTAATGGTGATGGTGTAATGGTGTGGGGGACACTTTCTTGGCACACTTTGGGCCCCTTAGAACCAACTGAACATTGTTTAAATGCCACAGCCTACCTGAGTTATGTTGCTGACCATGTGTCCGTCCCTTAACCTCCCTGGCGGTATGATTCTTTCTGATTTTAGGTGCTGAAAGCAGTACCATTATTTTGCATGTAATTCTTAAGAATGAGCGGCCCAAACCAACTATTTACATATGATTTTTTTTTACTGTGCGTTCTTCTTTATAACATCTCGGGTATGATAAAGTTTGAAACACAAAATCATAAATTATAATATAAGTATATAATATATATATATAAGTATGTATGTATGCATGTATGTATGTATGTATATATATATATATATATATATATATCTATATACTGTATATACACTGTAGATATACATATATCGATTTTATTTCATTTTGTAATGTATCAGTGTGTTTGGTGTGCTTTAATTTTGAATTTGCTGCCGGTTCCACCCCCCTGCGAACGTCACGTCGCAGGAGACGGAAGCCGGGGCACAGAGCATCAGGAGGAAGATCCGGCCACCGGGATACATCGCTGGATCCCGGTGACAAGGTAAGTAACCCCTCTACCAGGATCCAGCGATCTTCCTAGCGGTACCCAGAGTGTGGATCGGGGTTACCGCTTTTGGCACTGAAATTTAACTTCGAGCCACACTCGGGAATACCGCTAGAGAGGTTAATGACTACAGTGTATCCATCTTCTGATGGGTTCTTCCAGCAAGATAATGCACCATGTCACAAAGCTCAAATCATCTCAAACTGGCTTCTTGAACATGACAATGAGTTCACTATACTAGAAGGGCCTCCACAGTCACCAGATCTCAATCCAATGGAGCACCTTTGGGATGTGGTGGAACGGGGGATTCCCCTCATGGATGAGCAGCCAACAAATCTTCAGAAACTGCGTGTGCGTACCTAATAAAGAGGCTTTTGAGTGTATTTACTTTGGTAGTGTAGCTCTAAAATGTATCACCTGCACTAGATTGATTGGTATACAACAACTATTGGATCCATTTGCGGTGCGTCTCTAAAAAGAGCGCCTGCACATATGTGGTGCAATACGGTGCAATTTGAGCCTATTCAATATGAATGTGCTTTAATTGCACCGCACTGAATTGCATGTGAATTGCAAAGGAATTTCCTGGAGACACGAGGAAGGATCAGCTGACCGTCCCAAAAACCAAAAAAGCCTTCTAATTCATCAATGGAGGTGTCTTGGTTTTAATGCTACCATGTACTACATACTGTATATAATAAAGCATGCTCACATAGGTTTAATGTCTCTTTAAAGCGTAACTCCACTTTTGTTGAGAAAAAAATTCCCCTCTAGGTGATCAATGTGCATTGCAAGGATTATAACAACCTTTGTTGCAGATTCCTACCTTTTGTTATTCTAAAGAAACCACTGCTTTTTCCTCTGTGCTGCATGGGTCTAATGGGAGTGGTTTCATAATTTATTAATCAGCTGTGCAGCTGCAGTGCACTAATGAGAAAATCTGCTGGGTATGCATTCCTTTAGACATGTTCCTATTGGGAGTATCTTACCAAAAAATACATTTTTGTTGCAGGGGATGCCATAATCTGACTTGTATCTTAGGGCAGACTTTTGGTAAAATTGGTGAGCCAATCACAGGCAGGAAAGTATGTTTCTGGTGTGTGTTCCAGACACATTCTGTGTACAGAACACCTCCAGGTAGCCATATTGTATTGCATTTTCAGAAAACGACAGCGGCTGCAGATTGAAAAGAAAAGGTAATTTTCAATAAAGTATAATTCCAATATGACTTGTGTCCAAATTGTATACGCTACGTTATTTTTTCTTTATTTGCTATTTATTTTCAATGACAAAAATCTTTTGTCATTTTTGTGACAAAAAAAAGGATCCTATTACTCTGTTTTTGATTAAGTTTAAATTAAAAAAAAAAAAAAAAAAATATTTAGCTCACTGTGTTTTTCTGTTTGCATTTTCTGATTCTTGAGAAGTTACAAACGTTCAGTCATACAATATGTATCCTCATGTTACATATTAGTTACAACGATTGCTTTTATAATTAATTTATTTGCATGCCTCAAAGAAATATAAACTCAAATTTATTCTAGAATCACCTTCAATTTAACCCAAATGGTAGAGTTTGCAAATATTAAAGCTTATAATAACAGCAAATTGTAATTAGCTGCATATTCATTGTCAATACTTTGGATCGTAGTCATCCACAGACTGAAGACAGTAGCATAAAACAAGAATCTCACAATCTTTTTAGCTCTTTCTTCTTTACCACAGTTGAACACACATTGAAATGGTTCAAAGGATTCTGTTAGTACTGGAAAAACATCCAAAATACTGTACCTGCATTGAAGTGATGTTCAGAGGCCTATCAATTATAATCCAAGTCACTGTCTCGTAGCACGGAGGAATGGTCATGGAACCTTGATACGTCAGAAATCCAAATGACTCTGGATATAGTTCTTCGATGCTAAGATCTTGTATGAAATTGACTTCATCTGTAAAAATATAAGATGATACGCAATCATGCAACTGTTCTCACTTTAAAACACTGCTGGTGGTTGCTAGGTCCCTAGTAACCCAGAAAGTGCAAAAAATGGAGAGAGGTCGTGTGGAACTATATAATGGAAACAGGTTCTTCACCTTTGTCCTAGTGAGCTGGTTAAGGGGTTCAATATTCCATTTCTCACACTCTAATTGGTTAACATTGTTTTTTGCTGACTCATATGTAACAGTATGTGAATCAATGCATAAAATGACAGATGACATAGAAACTTAAGCTTGGACACTACACATAATCCCACATTGCAGAATTAATGAATCTCTATGGGCTTCATTTCTCTGTGAATGGAATTTATAAAGATGGGTGATAGGCAGTGACATATGCTGACAATTGTATTCTCCCCAGCAAAACGGACTCCAGGGATAGGTAACTTGCATCTGTCTGTGGAAATTGCTAGATTTTCTTAGAAAATTAAATAATTCCCCCCAGTCAGGAAATTAAGAAAAAAAAAAAAGACACTTTAAAGCCCTATTGAACCCTTACAATTTATTAATGATTATTAGTAATGTAATGCAGCCAGACTGCATTGACAGTAATAAATCGGATATTTTACTCTTTATTGAACTGGTGAATGTTGCAGCACGGGTTTAAATTCTCTGTGCTTCGGCTATCTGGACAGTCGAACTGCGACCCGGCTTTCCTGCGGTTCGTCACTCCACAGCTTTGTGCAAGGTTCCACGCTGCAGTTCCTACTAGTTAATATGTTACCGTGTTTGCAGCCTGGGAAACAATTGAGGTTTAAGTTCTGCTTTAAAGCGGAGTTCCACCCAAAATTGGAACTTCCGCTTTAGGTAGTTCTAACCCCCTGACATGCCACATTTGGCATGTCATTTTTTGGGGGGGGAGTGGGTACCTAGTATGACAGGTACCCGCTCCCACTTCCGCTTGGAGTGCCGCGGCGCCCTGAGCGGAAGTTCTCCTCTTCCCCTCCCTCCCTGCAATCTTCTGGGACATGTCAGAGGTCCCAGAAGATTGCCGGCCAATCACGTCGCGTAGCGCAACTTGAGCATGCGCAGTGCGTACCCGGCTGTGTGTAATGTTCTGGTACCTCTGGTACCCTTGTTCCATATTTCTCCTTTGCTAATTGCGTCCCATCTTGTGTAACAAGAAACACATATACCTTTAAGACCGGATGACATCATTGCCGAGCGCCGATATGAGCGGCTATTTCAATCGCCGGCTTTCTCTCACTCATCGCTCGTTCAAACCACATGTTCACCGCACCTTCTCCTGTGAAGTCGGAGCTGCTGACATTTCCTTTGCTGAACTGACGCCGGAACCTCGCCGCTGATCCGTATCTCGCTACGGGATCACCTCTCTATCTATGGACATTGTTACTACTAACCTATCTAAGTGATAAGTACCCCACAGGGGATTCCTTACTAACCAATCTCCTACTGTCATCTACTGCAATTACCAGGACTATCTATCTATCTATCTATTCCATACCATCTGCATAGACTGTTAGCTCTTGGGACTACCTTCAACTATCCTTGCACTAGGTTACTCTGTCTAAGTATACTCCATCTGTGTCCTCTTACCATCTGCACTATACTAGACATCAGAACCTATCTGCTTTACCATCACCTGCAACTCTCCTAATATTACTCCTAGTAATCACCATACAACCTGTCTCTCATCTATACATTCTCATATGTTCTATCCCTCCACTAAAACATCTGATTGAGTATATGTATATTGCATAACAGGCTGTACACCGTGATGAAGTCCTGAGAGTTGGATAGGTTTATTCAACAGTATCTCTACAAGGCTACTGAGTGTGATAATTCTGCAGCTGAAAATCCATCCATTAACAAAAACGCATGAACGTTACACTGTGAAGCCGCAAACTGTCACAGCCGGGTGCCCACACCAGTGATGCCGGCTCCACAGAGCAGAGAGGGAGAAGAGCGAAGGCTTTGTGCGGCCGCATCGCTGGACCGTTGGACAGGTGAGTGTGTGTTTAGGCTGGAACTCCGCTTTAAGTTCAATCGCTTGTTTGTGTTAACCAATTACACTGTATTTTAATTTTTTTTTTACTGTCACAGATGTAATAATTTTTTATTTTTTTTTAACTGACATGGTTTTAAATGCTGTTACATTCTCTAAAATCTGTAAATATTCGCCTCTATCTGCTTTAGTAGCTTGGAAAAAGTCAGAAGTACCTGAACGTTTGTTGTAAAACACATTCCCCCCCCCCCCCCATTGTCGTCTGCCTGCCTGCCTGCCTATCTGTCTATCTAAAGCTGGATACACACTATCCAACTTTTGTGGTTAGATTTCCTTCAGATTTACCTTTTCTGTGTAGTGCAAGGGCCTGCCAGATTGCATACAAATTGAAAGTGTTTAGGTTTGACCTCATATTATATGGTTTTGGTAAGTCTAAAGGAAAAAATCTTCAGAAAATCTTATAGTGTGTATGGCCCTTTATCTATCTATCTATCTATCTATCTATCTATCTATCTATCTATCTATCTATCTATCTATCTATCTATCTATCTGTCTATCTGTCTATCTGTCTATCTGTCTATCTGTCTGTCTGTCTGTCTGTCTGTCTGTCTGTCTGGCTGTCTGTCTATCTATCTATCTATCTATCTATCTATCTATCTATCTATCTATCTATCTATCTATCTATCTATCTATCTATCTGTCTATCTGTCTATCTGTCTATCTGTCTGTCTGTCTGTCTGTCTGTCTGTCTGTCTGTCTGTCTGTCTGTCTATCTATCTATCTATCTATCTATCTATCTATCTATCTATCTATCTATCTATCTATCTATCTATCTATCTATCTATCTATCTATCTATCTGTCTATCTGTCTATCTGTCTGTCTGTCTGTCTGTCTGTCTGTCTGTCTGTCTGTCTGTCTGTCTGGCTGTCTGTCTGTCTATCTATCTATCTATCTATCTATCTATCTATCTATCTATCTATCTATCTATCTATCTATCTATCTATCTATCTATCTGTCTATCTGTCTATCTGTCTATCTGTCTATCTGTCTATCTGTCTATCTGTCTGTCTGTCTGTCTGTCTGTCTGTCTGTCTGTCTGTCTGTCTGTCTGTCTGTCTGTCTGTCTGTCTGTCTGTCTGTCTGTCTATCTATCTATCTATCTATCTATCTATCTATCTATCTATCTATCTATCTATCTATCTATCTATCTATCTATCTATCTATCTATCTATCTATCTATCTATCTATCTATCTATCTATCTATCTATCTATCTATCTATCTATCTATCTATCTATCTATCTATCTATCTATCTATCTATCTATCTATCTATCTATCTATCTATCTATCTATCTATCTATCTATCTATCTATCTATCTATCTATCTATCTATCTATCTATCTATCTATCTATCTAGTAAGAAAGAGAGAGATAAAGACAGAGATGCAGGCATAAAAACACATATCTGTAATCTACACCAGGATTTTAAATTGGATAATTGGGATCTGTAAAAAATACTGATGGGGAAACCCATTCCTTTGGTAGAGACCAATCTATTTAATTGCAAAGTGACCTAATCTTTCACGATTGTTTTCTCCAAATAGCTGGCAGCAAGCCTTCTCACTTAATGGCCTATCAAACAAAATACACTGAAAGCAATCGCTTGACAGTTTGCCATTGATCTCTCCAGTTTTAAGCTTGGGAGGCAGTGATTGACAAGCTGGCTGCACAGCTATGTGTAAAAAAAAAAAGTATAAAGACGTGGATAAAATAAGAACTGAATTAATTATATGAATGGATCTACATTTACTGTATTCTTTACATGGCTACATAATATGTTGGTGCTATATAATTAGGGCAAATAAATTATTAAATGTTAAAAAAAAATGTGTAACTCTTTGCACAGGCTAGAATTAGGGCTCCAGCATTTTCTCTCATGCCCTACCTGTTACATAGCTGGGTTCGTTAAGAGACATCCATCATGTTCAATTTTGTGAAAGAAAGGAAAATATCCACTTGACACTTACATCTAACACCCCAGATGATCCAGAGAAAAATGTCAGGGTATGAGGCATTATATACCAAGAATAATCTAGGAGCCCAAACTAAAGCTACAAATAGAGAAATTTAGCATTTACAGATTTAGTCCATTGAAAAATAAATATTTCAGTATTTGGTAGATGCTGGAGAGGTAAATCAAAAAATGTAATGTTTTTTTTTAGTAAATAGATGTTCTAGTTTCTATCTGAAGCACGGTCTTCGGTTTTCAGAAGTCTTTTCCTCTAATGTACTGTATATATGGGGTGGGGTAGCCAAATACCCATCCTACAGAGGGATTTCATTATTTCACCAATACCCACCATCATGGTAAAACTACAGTTTGTCTCCAGACACCTGAATATCTGGGAAAGTGTATACAATGGGGTCTTCCTGAAGCTAGGGCATCTTATAGTCACCTCTATCGGTCTATCAGTTATTCACATTCATGTCTATAGTGTCAAAATTAAGTTCACAATGCTTAGGATTCTATGCTGATGATATAACATCAGTATTATAACAGTTTTTTTGTCAAGAACCCTGCCCCCCCCCCCCACAAATCCAAGACAATGGCAGGTCATGTTTCAAGCGGAGTTCCGGCCACAAAATCGACATAATCGATTTTGGGCCATCCGCTTGCTCTTGGTCACCTGAAAAACAAATGGATAGTTACGATTTTTTTTTTGTTTACTTACCTTGTTTTGTTTTTTGTTTACTTACCTTGTATTGAAGAAAATATACTCTTTATATATACCTTTCTTCCACTTCCTCCCTCTGCGGCCGCGGCCCACGCTGTCACTTCCTGTTTGCATTGATTCCTGGGAGCTGAACGTCATCGCTCCCAGGAATCAATGCGCCTGCACCGGCCCCGCTCGTCAGTTCCGGTGCCGGCGCCTCATTCCCTGCTAAACAGCTTCTGGGCATTCCCAGAAGCTGTGGAGGGATGACGCGCCCGCACCCGAAGTGACAAGCGGGGCCGGTGCAGGCGCATTCTGGGAGAAGAGGACACAGAAGAGAACGCAGAAGAGGACGCGCTGGCTTCAGCTGCCCACATCCGAGATGGCAGCGCTGGAGAAGAAATTTTCAACGTAAGTATTTCTTCTAAAAGGTAAGTGCGACCCGGGAAAGTACAGAGGCTTAATGTGGTATTTAAGGCATACTTCAGAAAGATAATGCATGCAAGGTTTTAAGGAGCGTTTATTCGTGAATTACACAGTTTTTTTTTTTTTTTATTAACGTTGTGCGTTATTTTACTGCATACTCTGATGTGGTAAAATATCACTTAGTGAAGTGTGCCTTTGCTGTTTGTGTTAAGATTATTATTTGCAATACTGAAACTTTAAGGGCAAGTGTCACATATTTTTAAAACTAACACAATCCCATGTGTGTTTAGTATTAGAATTTTCATCACATTTAGATTGTCGAAAAAAGGATATGGTTCTTTGGGCTTCATGCTTTTTTTAATTTTATTATTTAGCTGTTTATTTGAGGCCTACTCACTTTACCATATTCAGCTTTGTGGGCATGGCCTGAACCAACTTAATTGCAGGAACAAAAACTTTCCAAATTAATTCTTCCCAACCTACTAACCTTTATCTCAACCAAATGTACCAGAAAAGCATCCATGTTCCTTTCTCCAAACCTATATGCAGTGATTGGAAAAACATTTCTGGGATCCTTCTGCTAGCTAAGTGAGGATAATCACTAAGAGGGGTCTATTCCTTTAGGAAAATGTAAAACTTGTTGGGTGTTTCATTCACACACAGGGTTTGATTAGTATAAAAAAACTTCAGTGCCAGTAGCTGTTTTGTGTTTTTGGACACATTTTTGATAAACTCAAAGTTAAAAATAAAGTTATACTCTTGATTCTTTGTCATATCTGAAATCTACTATTCCTAAAACCCTGAAGCTAAAGACCTTTTTGACAAACCTGTTTGCTACTGGATCATACAAATTTTAACAGCCTTTTTCTGCAAAAATGTCAGACTTGTATTCCATGTTTTCATTTTAAAAAAGAAGTAGTCTTGGAGGGTGGGTTACATTAGTAGTAAAAAGCTTGAATGTTATTGCTCTTCTGTTAACTTTTAACCACTTGCCGACCACAATACGTATACAGTGCCTTGCGAAAGTATTCGCCCCCCTTGAACTTTGCGACCTTTTGCCACATTTCAGGCTTCAAACATAAAGATATAAAACTGTAATTTTTTGTGAAGAATCAACAACAAGTGGGACACAATCATGAAGTGGAACAAAATTTATTGGATATTTCAAACTTTTTTAACAAATAAAAAACTGAAAAATTGGGCGTGCAAAATTATTCAGCCCCCTTAAGTTAATACTTTGTAGCGCCACCTTTTGCTGCGATTACAGCTGTAAGTCGCTTGGGGTATGTCTCTATCAGTTTTGCACATCGAGAGACTGAAATTTTTTTGCCCATTCCTTCTTGCAAAACAGCTCAAGCTCAGTGAGGTTGGATGGAGAGCGTTTGTGAACAGCAGTTTTCAGTTCATTTCCACAGATTCTCGAATGGATTTAGGTCTGCACTTTGACTTGGCCATTCTAACACCTGGATATGTTTATTTGTGAACCATTCCATTTTAGATTTTGCATTGTGTTTTGGATCATTGTCTTGTTGGAAGACAAATCTCCGTCCCAGTCTCAGGTCTTTTTCAGACTCCATCTGGTTTTCTTCTAGAATGGTCCTGTATTTGGCTCCATCCATCTTCCCATCAATTTTAACCATTGATTTAACCACAACTGATTGTTGTCCTATGGACAGAGTCTCCCACCTCAGCTGTAGATCTCTGCAGTTCATCCAGAGTGATCATGGGCCTCTTGGCTGCATCTCTGATCAGTCTTCTCCTTGTATGAGCTGAAAGTTTAGAGGGACGACCAAGTCTTCGTAGATTTGCAGTGGTCTGATACTCCTTCCATTTCAGTATTATAGCTTGTACAGTGCTCCTTGGGATGTTTAAAGCTTGGGAAATCTTTTTGTATTCAAATCGGCTTTAAACTTCTCCACAACAGTATCTCAGGCCTGCCTGGTGTGTTCCTTGTTCTTCATGATGTTCTCTGCTCTTTAAGCGGACCTCTGAGACTATCACAGTGCAGGTGCATTTATACGGAGACTTGATTACACACAGGTGGATTCTATTTATCATAATTAGTCATTTAGGTCAACATTGGATCATTCAGAGATCCTCACTGAACTTCCGGAGAGAGTTTGTTGCACTGAAAGTAAAGGGGCTGGATAATTTTGCACGCCCAATTATTCAGTTTTTTATTTGTTAACAAAGTTTGAAATATCCAATAAATTTCGTTCTACTTCATGATTGCGTCCCACTTGTTGTTGATTCTTCACAAAAAATTACAGTTTTATATCTTTATGTTTGAAGCCTGAAATGTGGCAAAAGGTTGCAAAGTTCAAGGGGGCCGAATACTTTCGCAAGGCACTGTATATACGTTGTGGCCTGCAAGTGGTTTACCGGGGTTATGGCTGATATCTTCTTTCAGCAGATGACTGGCTTTCTCATGAATCCAGTCTGAGTGGCTCATGAGGCGCTGGGCCAGTTTCAGAAGCGGCCGGTGTTCCTCTGGATTACTGTTACCGCTGGTTCACCTGAGAAATGATCCAATGGTGTGACCATCTGCTTCCATAGGCGATCAAAGAGTTAACACTCTTTGTTCGACTCTATGGCCTTGGAGGACTGGAGCGACATCATGACAAAATTAAAGAGAGAGATTAAAAAAAATGTCGCAATTCCAGGAACGTGCGCAATTTTAAAGCATGACATGTTCGGTATCTATTTACTCAGTGTAGCATTATTGTGCTGTTACACATGTTGTGTGAGAATTTATATAATTCATTTTCATAAGCCATTGTTATTTGACTTCTATAAAATTGGTTGTTATACTGCCATCTTGTGGTTATTTTGGTTTTTGCACCTGTCCTTTCTGTTTTCTTTTCTGTTTTCCCTCCCACCTGTGATGTATTTCCTTTTCCTTTTCCTTCATTATACTTTGGATAAGACATGGTCACATCTGTCTTGGCCTCTTGCAATCTGCTTGTATCGGGGAACACATTACCGCGTATGACTTGCAAATACTGTCTTTCATTCATCTGCCACATCTTGTTGTCTGCTATTATGCTATAGTGCTAAGTGTGTCTTGCCTACAGTCAAGCATGGTGGTGAGTGTGTCATGGTCTAGGGCGGCATGAGTGCTGCCAGCACTGAGGAGCTACATTTGATTGAGAGAATCATGAATGCCAACATGTACAGTGACATACTGAAGCAGAGCACGATCCCCTACCTTCGGAGACTGGGCTGTAGGGCAGTATTCTAACATGATAATGACCTCAAACACACCTTCAAGATGACCACTGCCTTGCTAAAGAAGCTGAGGGTAAATGTGATGGACTGGCCAAGCATGTCTCCAGACTTAAACCCTATTGAGCATCTGTGGGGCATCCTCAAATGAAAGGTGGAGGAGTGCAAGGTCTCTAACATCCACCAGCTCCATAATGTCATCATGGAGGAGTGGAAGAGGACTACAGTGGCAATCTGTGAAGCTCTGGTGAACTCAATGCCCAAGAGGGTTAAGGCAGTGCTGGAAAATAATGGTGGCCACACAAAATATTGACACTTTGGGCCCAATTTGGACATTTCCACTGAGGGGTGTACTCACTTTTTTTGCCAGCTGTTTAGACATTAATGGCTGTGTGTTGAGTTATTTTGAGGGAACAGCAAATTTACACTGTTATACAAGCTGTACACGCACTACTTTACATTGCAGCAAAGTGTAATTTCTTCATTATTGTCACATTAAAAGATATAATAAAAAATATTTACAAAAATGTGAGTAGTGTACTCATCTTTGTGAGATATTGTATACCTGCTGCTAGCAATAAAGACCCAAGCTGATGAAACGGCTGTCCGCTGTGATTATATCTGCTTATACAGGCCAGGCATAGGCCTCAGCAAGGGATACGTCACTATTACAACAGTTGGAGTCAGAATAATTATCTTTCACATTACAGTAATCCCCCGCTCCATCGTGGTTCAGTTTTTGCGGTCCCGGTAATTCGCGTTTTTTTTGTAATGTTATTTTACTATATAAATCATTAAAAATGAAATATTTTTGTGTTTTCCATAGCTCTTGCTATGTCTTTTAGTATCTTTTATGTGTTTAAATGAGTTTCTATTGTTTTAAAAGTGTGTTTAACCACTTCCCTTCAGTGCACTTTCACCCCCTTCCTGCCCAGACCGATTTTCAGCTTTCAGCGCTCCCACACTTTGACTGAGAATTACTCAGTCATGCAACACTGTACCCATACAAAAATTGTGTCCTTTTTTTCACATAAATAGAGCTTTCTTTTGATGGTATTTGATCAATACTGTGTTTTTTATTTTTTGTGCTATAAATAAAAAAAGAGTGAAAATATCGTGAAAAAACACATTTTTCTTTGTTTCTGTCATAAAATTTTGCAAATTAGTCATTTTTCTTCACAAATTTTGGCCAAAATTTATACTGCTACTTATCTTTGGTAAAAATAACCCAAGTGAGTGTATATTATTTGGTCTTTGTGAAAGTTATAGAGTCCACAAGCTATGGTGCGAATCATTGAAAATTGATCACACTTGATCACACCTGATGTACTGAAGGCCTATCTTATTTCTTGAGACACTCAAAAGTCAGGAAAGTACAAATACCCCCCAAATGACCCCTTTTTGGAAAGTAGACATTCCAAGGTATTTAATAAGGGGCATGGTGAGTTTTTTGAAGTTGTAATTTTTTCCCACAATGCTTTGCAAAATGAAGATTTTTTTTTTTTTTTACAAATTGCCGTATTAACAGGTTATTTTTCTCACACAGCACATGTATACTTGCAACTACACCCCAAAACACATTCTACTACTCCTCCTGAGTATGGCGATACCACATGTGTGAGACTTTTTCACAGCCTGGCCACATACAGAGGCCTAACATCCAAGTAGCAGCGTCCGGCATTCTAGGAGCACAAATTACACATATAATTTCCTGACAACCTATCGCACTTTTGAAGGCCCTGGAGCACCAGGACAATGGAAACCCCCATAAAATGACCCCATTTTGGAAAGCAAACAGCCCAACGTATAATTTTTGAGGCATAATGAGTCTTTTGGATATGTCATTTTTTTCCACAAGTTTTTGTAAAATGTGGAAAGAAAATTAAAACACATTTTTTTTTTACACAAAGCTGTCCATTTATGCAATATTTCTAACACATAGCATGTACATAGCAAAAATTGCACCCCAAAATACATTCTGCTATTCCTCCTGAGTATGGCGATACCACATGTGTAACACTTTTTCACAGCCTGGCCACATACATAGGCCTAACATCCAAGTAGCGCTTTACACAAAGTTGTCCATTTATCCACTTTAAGACTGGGCCTATTTTTGACACTTGGTGTTTACAAGCTAAAATCATTTTTTTTGCTAGAAAACTACTTGGAACCCCCAAACATTATATATTTTTTTTTAGCAGAGACCCTAGTGAATAAAATGGAGATCGTTGCAATATTTTTTATCACACCATATTTGCGCAGCAGTCTTCCAAATGCAATTTTTTTTAAAAAAAATTCACTTTTTTGAACTAAAAAATAAGAAAACAGTAAATTTAGCCCAATTTTTTTCCATAATGTGAAAGATAATGTTACGCTGAGTAATTAGATACCCAATATGTCATGCTTCAAAATTGCGCATGCTCACAGAATGGCGCCAAACATTGGTACTTAAAAATCCCCATAGGCAACATTTAAAAAATTTCTGCAGGTTACTAGCTTAGAGTTACAGAGGAGGTCTAGGGCTCAAATTTTTGTTCTCGCTCTAACGATCGCGGCGATACCTCACATGTATGGTTTGAACACCGTTTACATATGTGGGCGGGACTTGCGTATGCGTTTGCTTCTGCGCGCGAGCTAACAGGGACAGGGCGCTTTAATTTTTTTTTTTCCTATTTATTTTATTTATTATTTTTTTATTTTTACACAGTTTAAAAAAAAAAATGTTTTGATCATTTTTATTCCTATTACAAGGAATGTAAACATCCCTTGTAATAGAAATAGGCATGACAGGTCCTCTTTATTGTGAGATCTGGGGTCAAAAAGACCTCACACCTCACAACTACACTAAAAAAGAAAAAAAAAAAAAATTGTTGAAAGAGGAAAAAAAAAAAAGCGGCCCTTTAAACCGGTTGCTAGGCAACGTCTTTTGACGTAGCTCCGGTCCTCCAAGACCATAGAGTCGAGTGAGGGCCATCTTGCCCTCACTCGACTTCCTGTCTCTGAGGATCCGGGACCGGATAGTTTTCCCCGCTGCCGGCGGGTCCGGTAAGCTGGGAAAACGTCTGGGACGCGGCAGGAGGGGGAGGGGCACCTCTTCCCCTGCACCGTAAGGGTAATTCTGCGGCGAACCTGCCACTGGGACCACCCTTATCTGAAAGCCGACCGCCCGCCGTTTCAAAAAATACCGGGGTTATGGGGGCTATCTGCTGCCATAACCCCAGTATTTAGCTTTTAATGGCCGACGCATATAGTCGTTAGGCGGTCAGTAAGTGATTGCATGCATATGGCAAACAGGTGACGATGACTGATGGGGTGACAGGTGACAATGACTGATGGGGTGACAGGTGACGATGACTGATGGGGTGACAGGTGACGATGACTGATGGGGTGACAGGTGACGATGATTGATGAGGTGACAGGTGATGATGATTGATGAGGTGACAGGTGACGATGATTGATGAGGTGACAAGTGACGATGATTGATGGGGTGACAGATGACAATCACTGACGGGGTGACATGTGACGATGATTGATGGGGTGACAAGTGACGATCACTGATGGGGTGTCAAGTGACGATGATTGATAGGGTGACAGATGAAGATGACTGATGGGGTGACAGGTGACGATGACTGATGGGGTGACAGGTGACGGTGATTGATGGGGTGACAGGTGACGGGCGATGGTCACTGATGGGTGACAGGTGACGGGCGATGGTGCACGGCGGTACTGATGGCAGTCTCTGGTGACTTTAGGCTACGTTCACATGTGAGCGTAGCGATCTCGGGCAGAATCACTGCAATTCTGCCCGCGATCCAGAAATCATTGCAAATCGCGGGGCGCCTGTGCGTTGCCCGTGATTTGCAATAGCACCCCAAACGCTGTGCGATGTTGCTGCGATTTCCGCCTGCCGAATCGCGGTAACATCGCGCAAACAACGCATGACGCTCCAAAGAAACTCTTGTACCTTTTTTGGGCGTCATGCGTTGTTTGCGCGATGTTACCGCAATTCGGCAGGTGGAAATGGCGGCAACATCGCACAGCGTTTGGGGTGCTATTGCAAATCACGGGCAACGCACAGGCGTCCCGCGATTTGCAATGATTTCCGGATCGCGGGCAGAATCGCGGTGATTCTGCCCGAGATCGCTACGCTCACATGTGAACGTAGCCTAAAGTCACCAGAGACTGCCATCAGTACCGCCGTGCACCATCGCCCGTCACCTGTCACCCATCAGTGACCATCGCCCGTCACCTGTCACCCCATCAATCACCGTCACCTGTCACCCCATCAGTCATCGTCACCTGTCACCCCATCAGTCATCTTCATCTGATTCTGCCCGCGATCGCTGCGCTCACATGTGAACCTTATGGGTGTCAATTTCTGGGCACTGATGAGGTGACTGTTGGGTGACAGGTGACATTGGGGGGGGGGGCTGAGGACTGTGTGGGGACATTGATTTCTGTGCTTTTACTTTTTACAGGTGTACAGAGCAGTAACTGACTGTTTCTAGCTCTTCTCCCCTCACACTGGAAGCTGTATGAGGAGAGAAGAGCTAGTAACAGTCAGTTACTGCTCTTTGTTTACATTTTGTGATCGGCTGTGAATGGATTCACAGCCGATCACATAGTAAACAGTCACTGTCAGTGACTGTTTACTACCGCCGGTGACAGCTGTGTTCCTACGGAACACAGTGCCACCGACATGACCGCGCTGTGCGCTCCCGATCGCGCATGCGCAGTCATCTTGTGGGCGCCTTCATCCAGTCATTGGAACACAGCCGATCACGTGGGAAACAGCCATGCCCATTGGCTTTTTCCCCCTGCCGGTGACGGGGGGTGTCCCGGGGACACACCGACACCGGCAGTGCAGGGCGGCGCGCACGCAATTGCGCTCCTGCCCTGCTTAAAGTGCCCATATGACGCTCCCAGGATAATGGTCGCTCCCGGGCGGCAAGCAGTTAAAGACCTTAAAATGCTTCTACACGTACAGTGACAGTAAAATAAACATGCCTACAATGCATTTTAATAGGATTTTTCTATTTCGCGGAATTTCACTTTTCGCGGCTGGGTCCGGAACGTAACGCCCGCAATGGAGGGGGGTTTACTGTATACAGAAAATTGGAGTAACTATTGTGTTTTCTTTTTTATTCATTAAAGTGTATTTTTTTTCGAAAAAAATTGTGTTTGCAAAACTGCTGGGATAATACTGCGTGACATAAAAAATTGCAACAATCGCCATTTTATTCCTTAGGGTCTTTCATAAAAAAGAATGTATACTGTTTGGGGGGTTATAAGTAATTTTCTAGCAAAAAATTACTGATTTAAACTTGCAAACAAAAAATGCTGGAAAAAGCCTGGTCTTAAAGTGGGGGTACACGTGCACTGAAAATAAAGAATCAGATTTGACATCTGTTTGATTTGTTTTTGATTCCTTGAGCAAATGCTTGACCCGGTACCACCTTTGAATGTTATATACAGTATGTATGTTATACTGTATTTTCGTTCATTCATCACAGTGCCAAATATAGTTTTAGGAATGTAATCTGTGGACTGCCCTTACATGTTTTTATAAACTGTAGTAGACCAAACATTACCTTCAACCCAGTTCCTCAAGGGTCCAATCTGACATGTGGGATTTCTCCCACTTATATATTACACTGCTAATATTTTATAGAGCCTTGTTTACTTACCAAGGCCTCCAGCACTTCCTCTAGCTTAAGGCATGACATCTCCCTACTGAATTTGCTGCAAAAAAGAATTGGAATTTTTACCAGACTACAGTAACACTGCCTTTGATTTCAAGCTCAAACCACCACAATAAACCTTTTTGCTGTTTTGGTTGAGTAAGAGAATTATAGCCGCCTCCCTCAGTAGTCGTTTCTCTATCCTGGCTATGTCTCTTGGCTTAGATAACTCTGTGAGGGATAGGTTACAGTGAACTCCTCCACTTTATGGCATTTTCAGCATGGTTTTCTTGTTTGATAGGATTGCTCCAACAACTGCTTGACTGCTAGGAGAACTTTGTGGACAACAATGCTTACATTTCTTCATTCACAGTTGCTTCAGCTTCTTGTTGCTCTAACAATTCACCTCCGTTCACTTGAAAAAATGTTTTAAACAGTTTATTATAGGCTGAAGTGTTTATCAACCTTTCTTTACAGATTTTTCTAACTTTTTATGTTTCTAAGCAACTTGTGATTAGCAAGAAACAATTTAGAGGGGAGTTGTTGAAAGAAGGTGATCATAGCGTCTAGCTGTGAAGTTGCTCACTGCTTTTTTCATGGACTTGCTCCATGGATATGGTATACATGGCATGTGCATTCACTTGGTAATTCATTTGCATTGGCTTATTTTTGTGTTTCATTGGTTTGTTTTTGCATGATTCTGTAACAAGGAAATTAGTCTCTTATTAAGTTATTATATATCCACGGTAGAATGAGATGTTTGCTTAGAATAGACAGGGTTCGGCTGAAAGGTACTGCTAGCCTTTCGTACAGTGAACCTTTTAACATATGGGCAATTCTGCAAGGTTTAGGCATTTAACTCGCATGGCCAAGGTTTTTTTCTTCCAGTTATATCAAACCTGCATCATCTAGTGGCCATAATGTGATTTTTTCTGATTGGGGTATTTCAGGAAAATGTCGCATTATGACCAGCAGATGAAGCTGATGATCATAGAAGTAAATAACATACAGAAATAACTGGTATTAACCACTTGCCGTCTGCTCACATTGCTGCTACTGCAGCAATGTGGCTCGTTATCGTCCAGCGACGTAGACCTACGTCGCTGAACTCCTCCCCTTGTGGGCGGCGCGCGCGTGCCGCCGGAGGCTCGCTCCCGCTGTGTTCAGTCACAGCGGGAGTCGGGCCAGGGGAGGAGCAGTGGCGATCGCCGCTGCTCCTCCCCGGTCGTCGGGGAATCGAGTGTGGAGATCCGCCCGCTTGTGCAAACAAAGCGGGCGGATCTCCTAAGTGACAGGCAGTGACAGATTGCAGGGTTCAGCATAGCTAAACATGCGATCTGTCCCTGTGTCACTCAGTCACCTACCCCCACACATGTCAGTAAGCACCAGGCATACATTAACCCCTCCCTCTCCAATAAAATGAACCCCTTCCCTGCCAGTGTCATTTTTACAGTAACAGTGCATATTTATAGCACTGATTACTGTAGTAATGTCACTGGTACCCCCAAAAGTGTCAAAAATGTCAGTCAAGGGTCCGATCTGTCTGCCGCAATGTCGCAGTCCCGCAAAAAAAATCGCAGATCGCCGCCATTACTCGTTAAAAAAAAACACCAAAAATGACAGAAATCATTCCCTTAGTTAGTAAATGCAATAAATTTTGCGCAAACCAATCAAAATACACTTAAGTGTAAATGGGGGTGCGCTGGTAAATAAATGAAAGCTGCTACCTGAACTGTGTTTCAGTGAAATGTCTTGTGTGAATAATAGGTGCGCTAAACAATAAGATGTCAACAATGTGATATATGAATAATGACAAAATACACAATGTAACATAAAAGTGATAAGGTGAAATCAAAGTGACAATATAGAAAGTCCACAACTCGACCAAGTGTCATGAATAAACTCGTGACCTTGGAAATTATGGGTGCAATAACTCATCAATGCCGTGTATTCAAAAAAGTCCATAAAGTTCCACCAAATGATAAAGCTTATGAAAAGTGCACTATATATTCCGGTGCTCAAATGTGATGAAAGGTCCCACCACCAACACAATATCCTCCTTACCAGATATAAAAATAGGAAGGCAAAACTCTATAAATGTTGTTGGGAAGGAGGAATCAAATAACCACCCTGTGATAACTGTAGGAATGGCCTCTTACCAGATAACCGGTAAATTGGAGCGTTAGGAATATGGACGATGCCTTTTCAGTATGTCTGCAGTCGGTACTGTTTCACTCTCACTAAAGGTCCTTCCTGCTACTGGCTCTCCAGAGTGGACATGGATGTAATAAAAAACATGTAGACCATAGTGTAATATCCCCGAGATGATTTAATGAACAAAAAGTATTGCACTTACATTCGGGTAAGGAAAAACAGTGGCGACAGTACAGACAATTGCCTGACTCGGCTGCAGACCGAGCAGTGCTGGACGTCCGTGGCGGCGCGACACGCCTCCTCTCTGACGACGTTTCCTCTCAAACGGGCTTCTGCTGAGATAGGAGGGACGTGCGCGCCGCCACCTCCGTCCTTATGAAGCTCCGACGTATGACCACTTCCGGTGTCCGCAGAGGATGTGCGGAAGTCCTCGCTTCCACTACCAATGGAAATATTTTATTTATCAGAATATATCTCGATCCTGACTGCGGACAGAGTAATCATGATATTATACCTATACCAAATCCTTATGCACAACTTTTTGAACAAAAGGACTCCGGAAATGAACAATAGCCTTACTTCCTGTATAAATATACACAATCCATATATATGGACCAATACTGGAAGTGCGGGGAATATGAGCATAGGACTAATAAAAGTCTACAGTGCTACAATATTGCAATATAAATGATATATATCTAAAACAATTATAAATATTAACATGTTATTAAAATGCATTAAACATATATGTTATGTTCATTTATTTGCTCATAATGTTAAATATAAAAATTTAAAAATTTATTAAAATGTAATTAAAATCAATAAAATGAGTAAAATGAAACTACTGAATAAAATATAGATGGAACAAGGAATTAACTGTTGTTGATATGGGCGTTAATGTCCCATTCAATGTTGTGTCCCCAGGGTTTAAAACACTTCACCTCGTAAATCCAGAAGGTTTCCCTTCTTGAGATGGATCTCTTTAGGTTACTACCTCTCCAGTGGGGTGTGTATTTTTCTATCACAATGATTTGTAAATTTTTTGGATTTTTATGATGACACTTGGAGTAGTGTAAAGATACACTGTGTCCAGTGAACCCTTTTCTTATGTTGGAGAGGTGTTCCCCTATTCGAATACTAGCAGTGCGTATAGTCCTCCCAATGTATTGCAGTCCACAACTGCATTGAAGGAGGTAAATAACCCCTTTAGTGTGGCAGGATATAAACTCTTTGATCTGATATTCTTTTTTGGTAACAGTAGATGAGAACTTTTTAGTGCGTATAGTCTTTGCTTCTCTACAAATTTGACAATTTCTACATGGGAAGAAGCCTTTCATATCTGGAAAGAATTTCGGTACTATAGGTTTTTCAATAGGATTGTTGGCAATAATATCCTTTAAATTCCTCGCTTTCCTATAGATCATGTTTGGATTGTCGGGGAGAGAAGGCCCCAATATTTTGTCTCCTTGTAAAATACTCCAATGTTTTTTGAAGATGTGATTAAGCCATTTGTAGTTCTGGGAAAATTGTGTAACAAAGGCATATTCGAATCTAGACTGAGATTTGTGAGTAATATCGGTTGGTTTGGGCAAAATAAGATCTTCTTGGGTCTGTTGACCTATCAATTCAATTTCCTGGTCCAATATCTGTGGCATGTAACCTTTTTCTAAAAACCTATCTTTTAAAACATTGGCTTGTTCCTTAAAATCCGACTCGTTGGTACAGTTGCGCCTGATGCGCTTGAATTGTCCCTTAGGGACCGATCTAAGCCACTTGGGATGGTGGCAACTGTCCATGGTGATAAAACCATTTTTATCAGTCGGTTTAAAATACGTTTTTGTAATAAAACCTGAGCCATGTCTTAAAATTACTAAGTCTAAAAAATTAACTGCTGTGGGGCTGGATTCGTAAGAAAATCTAATTCCCCAATTATTGCAGTTAAGCTGGTCCATAAATACTTTTAACGATTGGTTGCTCCCTTTCCAGATAAAGAATGCGTCGTCAATGTAGCGTCTCCAAAACACAAGCTCCCTGGCCCTGTGGGAGAATATATTACGATCCTCCCACAGGGCCATAAAGAGATTCGCCACACTGGGGGCAAATTTAGCTCCCATCGCTACTCCAGTGCGCTGGAGATAAAATCGTTGGTTATAATAAAAGTAATTATGTTCCATACCAAAGGTTAAAAGGTTTAAAATAAACTTTTTGTGTGCCACTGATATGTCTTGATAGGTGTCTAAAAAGGTGCTTACCGCTTCATATCCCATCTCGTGTGGAATTATCGTGTATAGAGATGCCACGTCGGCAGTCACAAGCAACACGTCTCCTTCTATGTCTAATTGTCTCATTTCTTGGATGCACTGTGTGGTGTCTTTAAGGTAAGCTGGAGTTTCTTGGACTAAAAAATTTACAAATCATTGTGATAGAAAAATACACACCCCACTGGAGAGGTAGTAACCTAAAGAGATCCATCTCAAGAAGGGAAACCTTCTGGATTTACGAGGTGAAGTGTTTTAAACCCTGGGGACACAACATTGAATGGGACATTAACGCCCATATCAACAACAGTTAATTCCTTGTTCCATCTATATTTTATTCAGTAGTTTCATTTTACTCATTTTATTGATTTTAATTACATTTTAATAAATTTTTAAATTTTTATATTTAACATTATGAGCAAATAAATGAACATAACATATATGTTTAATGCATTTTAATAACATGTTAATATTTATAATTGTTTTAGATATATATCATTTATATTGCAATATTGTAGCACTGTAGACTTTTATTAGTCCTATGCTCATATTCCCCGCACTTCCAGTATTAGTCCATATATATGGATTGTGTATATTTATACAGGAAGTAAGGCTATTGTTCATTTCCGGAGTCCTTTTGTTCAAAAAGTTGTGCATAAGGATTTGGTATAGGTATAATATCATGATTACTCTGTCCGCAGTCAGGATCGAGATATATTCTGATAAATAAAATATTTCCATTGGTAGTGGAAGCGAGGACTTCCGCACATCCTCTGCGGACACCGGAAGTGGTCATACGTCGGAGCTTCATAAGGACGGAGGTGGCGGCGCGCACGTCCCTCCTATCTCAGCAGAAGCCCGTTTGAGAGGAAACGTCGTCAGAGAGGAGGCGTGTCGCGCCGCCACGGACGTCCAGCACTGCTCGGTCTGCAGCCGAGTCAGGCAATTGTCTGTACTGTCGCCACTGTTTTTCCTTACCCGAATGTAAGTGCAATACTTTTTGTTCATTAAATCATCTCGGGGATATTACACTATGGTCTACATGTTTTTTATTACATCCATGTCCACTCTGGAGAGCCAGTAGCAGGAAGGACCTTTAGTGAGAGTGAAACAGTACCGACTGCAGACATACTGAAAAGGCATCGTCCATATTCCTAACGCTCCAATTTACCGGTTATCTGGTAAGAGGCCATTCCTACAGTTATCACAGGGTGGTTATTTGATTCCTCCTTCCCAACAACATTTATAGAGTTTTGCCTTCCTATTTTTATATCTGGTAAGGAGGATATTGTGTTGGTGGTGGGACCTTTCATCACATTTGAGCACCGGAATATATAGTGCACTTTTCATAAGCTTTATCATTTGGTGGAACTTTATGGACTTTTTTGAATACACGGCATTGATGAGTTATTGCACCCATAATTTCCAAGGTCACGAGTTTATTCATGACACTTGGTCGAGTTGTGGACTTTCTATATTGTCACTTTGATTTCACCTTATCACTTTTATGTTACATTGTGTATTTTGTCATTATTCATATATCACATTGTTGACATCTTATTGTTTAGCGCACCTATTATTCACACAAATCAAAATACACTTATTGTGATTTTTTTTACCAAAAATATGTAGCAAAAAACAAATTGGCCAAAAATTTTAAAAAAATTTGATTTTTACATTTTTTTTGGCGGAATTTCATATAAAAAAACTGAAAAATATTGTTATTTTTTTTTAAATTTACGCTCTTTTTTTGTTTATAGCGCAAAAAGTAAAAATCGCACAGGTGATCAAATACCACCAAAAGAAAGCTCTGTTTGTGGGGAAAAAAAGGACATAAATTTCGTTTGGGTACGGCATTGCATGACCGTGCAATTGACACTTAAATTTGCACAGTGCCGAATCACAAAAAGTGGCCTGGACGTAAGACAGCAAAATCCTCCGGTGGTAAAGTGGTTAATTATGACTGTTGTGCAAATACTTGAGACATTCACATCATTTTTTTTTTTTGTATAAAAAGACCCCTATTTACAGGAAGTTAAAAGTACAAATCAATTATCACACATTATGAATGATTCTAATGGAGTTGGTGCTGGGACACGGTCATCCATTGTCGAGGGTAAAGATGCCAAACTGCGGCCCTCTGCATATGTCTGTGTCTTTTCAAGACAATAATATATTTCAAACATTAAAAAAAATATATACAGTATGTAATTAGGGTAAATAAACTCACTTGCATCTGATGCTTCTGCCAATACCTCATCCCTGTTCCAGCCCTGACATTAACTGACATTAACTGACCAAAAGGCAGCACATAAGAGAAGTTAATTATTAGGGTTTACATACATTTTAAGTAGTACATAACACACGACATTTGTATAATCAAGTATAAAAAAACTGCTTTCTGCTTAAAGAAGAAGTAGGCCAAAGCTCTTTTTGCCCCACTTCTCCTGTGGATCACAAAAGTGCAGTTAGTTCACACCTGTGACCCAGACTCAGCCACTCTGGAGGGATTATAATGTTAGGGGGAGTATTTATTGATCCACCTACACCTATGGAACAGTGGCAGACCAATCGATTTAAGCTAATTAATTATTAAATATGGATATTTGCATAAGTAACCTAATTGGCTCAAATTCTTTACAGTTAATATTAATGTTTTTTTTTTTTGAGGTGCAGAGCATATAAAAAGCAGATAGCTGCGTCATCAGCTATCAGTCGGCGGGGACAGAGAAGAAGAATTGTAACTGTGACTCCTTTTGCCATAATGCAATCCTTACTGCAAACTGTCCTGGAACAGGCCAGTTCTGCCGGCGGGGAGGAGTGGATCCGCCGCTGCCTATCCATCCCGGACTTTCCGGTCTCTGAGGGTGAGGATGCCCAATTCCTGCCATCTCGCCCTCCTTCTCCATTCTTCTCTGACAATGTTCCGGCAGTTCCTCTTCCTGGATCATCTATGTCAGCCAACATCCACCCTGCATGTCACCGCCACCCCCGGTCTCCGCCTTCTGATGTTGTCTGTTTCCGTCCCGCCCGGTCACCGCCTACTGCTAGAGATGTGGATCGGCAATTTCCCCCTGAATTGCCGGGTCCTTCCGGTGCATGTGCAGTGGCCAGGAATACAAGAGAACACAGGACCAAGAAGAAGCCTTGCCGGTTCAAATCCCTGTCCTCTCCACACCGCTCTGCTGCCATAAAAAAGAGCAGGGAGCTGAACATTGCTAAAAATAATTCTTTAATAAATAAAGATCCAGTTATTCTCACTGTTTTGGAGGATCAACCCCTCCCCCCCCCCATTTGCTCTGCTTCTTTGCAGGTTGCTGCTGTTGATCCTGGACGACATCCTTTGGCGCTTCCTCCTCCTGGTACGGATGGGGTACTTCCTGCTCAACCATTGCCTACTGCTATGTCAGCCACTTCTACTGTTGGTGAGTCTGACAATGTGCAATTGTTGTTGAATTTGGCACGTTCATTTAATGTATTATTGAATAAATGTGTAAATGTCCCTGATATTGTTGGTAATAATGTTGCTCCTGTTTGGAATGACCGTGTTGATCATTCACATGTCTTACCCATATCTAACTTTTCTATTGCTACAACTGTACCTTGCAATATCCCTTCTGTGCTTCCCACACCTGTTTCTGTTGCGTCAATTCCTGAGAGTTGCTATAGATAGGCTATGGCGTGCGAACTTTCGCCTTTGGGTTTTCACCTTCCATTGGGGATTAAAGAAAAAATATGGAAGGAAGATTTTATTGACATTTTAAATTCGTTACCTTCCTCCAAAGAAAGTAGGTTTGAAAAAAGGGATTCTGACAAAGCTGAGGATGATAAAAGAAAGATGCCAGCACGATCATTCAATAATTGGCTTCAGGCCTTCTGCATTTACGCTAGTGTTATGGGTGAAAAACATCCTGAACGTTGTAGGGGTCTCTTCGAGCATGTTGAAATAATTTTAGAAGCTTATAAAAATTTTAATGGATTAGCTTGGTTTTATTATGACAAATCTTTTTGCCAAAAAACTGGCTATTCATAAGTCGCTTTGTTGGGGTATGAAGGACGTGGGTCTTTGGCTTAACCTTTTATTGCCCCAGCGTTCTTTTCCTAAACCTGCTCCTGTTCCTGTTGGCATGATTAAAAAGGGCTGTGCTTTGGTTTTAACGAGGGGCAATGTAAATGGCCGGGTTCATGTAAATACAAACATGAATGTACTCATTGTTCTGGGGCTTATTCAGCTTCCAGATGTTTTAAGAAATTGGCCTCTTTGTCTTCACATCCTCAAAAGTATTTTTTTCTTAAAAGCGGCCATGCCGTGAAGGTAATAGAAATGTTGCCGTGGCTCCGAATGTGGCAACAGATGGCAGTCATGCTGTATAATGGTTTTTCGCAAGGTTTTTTGTTACCTTCTTACTCGGTTTCAGGTTGCTTAATTTATAAGAATTTGAGTTCTGTAACCAGATATGCGTCTATTGTAGCTGACAAGCTTTTTAAAGAACTTCAAGAGGGACGGATTGCTGGTCCTTTTGATTCGCCGCCTTTTTCAGAATTTAGGTTTTCGCCATTGGGAATCATTCCTAAAAAAGAGAAAAATGCATTTCGCCTAATACATCATTTGTCATTCCCGAAAGGTTCTTCTTTGAATGATGAGCTGGATGCAGAGATTTGTACAGTCTCTTATGCATCTTTTGATGATGCTATGCGTATTATTCGAAATGTCCGTCATAGGGCTCTGTTGGCTAAGGCGGATATAAAATCGGCCTTTCGCTTACTTCCAATTAACACGGTGCGTTTAACTCATTGGGTTTTCAATTTGACGGATACTATTTTTTTGATGAGTGTCTCCCGATTGGATGTTCCTTGTCTTGTAGATATTTTGAGCTTTTTCCCTCATTTTTGGAGTGGGTTGTTATGGTACGCACTAGTTCTCCGAATGTTCTGCATTATCTTGATGATTTCCTTTTTGTTGGTAAAGCAGATTCTTTGGATTGCTTATACGTTTTTACGGAATTTAAGCTCATTTGTAATCAGTTTGGTGTCCCTTTGGCGGACAAAAAGTCTGTTTCTCCTACGCATTGTTTGGAGTTCTTAGGTATCACCATCGACACTGTTTCCATGGAGTTTCGTTTGCCTCCTGCTAAAATATTTTGTTTGATTACTTTAGTGCATTTTGTTTTATCTAAAAGGAAAGTTACTTTGAAAACTTTGCAATCTTTGTTGGGTTTGTTGGCCTTTGCATCTCGGGTTATTCCGATTAGTCATTTATTTTCTAGACGTCTTTATAAGTCTATGGCAGGTGTTGTTTCGCCTTTTCATTTTATTCGTATTACTAGATGTTTAAGAGAAGATCTTATTGTTTGGAAAACATTTTTGAAAAATGTTAATGGTAGTACTTTGTGGAGACAGCCTTTCTGTTCTATGTCGACTTTAAATTTGTTTACCGATGCTTCGGGTGCATTTGGATATGGTGCCTTTTGGCAAGGCCACTGGTCAGCTGGTTTGTGGCCTGAATCTTGGCAATTAAATGGTTATACTAAAAAATATAGTTTTGCTTGAAATATTTCCTCTATTGGTTTCCCTAGAGTTGTGGGGCCCACGTTTTAGAGACAGAAACTTTTTACTTAATTCTGATAATATGGGAGTCGTATACGCTGTCAATTGTTTGACGTCCAAATCCTTGCCTGTTCTTGCAGTTTTGCGACATTTGGTTTTTAAATGTTTGGAGCTTAACATTTGGATAAAAGCTAAGTATGTTCCTGGTGTTTGTAATTTAATTGCAGACTCTTTGTCTCGTTTGCAGCTGGACCGTTTTCGAGCATTGGTTCCGGATGCAGACGCTTGTGGCAGTTTATGCCCTCAGCATTTATGGAATCTGATATGACTGCAGTTTATCGGGCAGTTCGGAATTCGGTGGCGCCTTCCATGTGGGCACAAAACTTAGCCGCGTGGCAGACATGGTGCTGTTACTGTCTCAAAGTTATTCTTACTCGCATATTCAAAAGACGATTTGTGGCATTTCATTTTTCTATAAATTAACTGGTGCTCCTTCGCTTTTGTCATGGTTTTCTGTGAAACAAGCTATGAAAGGTTATTGCAGAAAATTTTTTTCTTCTGACTCCAGGTTTCCGATTACGGCTGAAATTTGAAAGCGTATTTGCGTTGCCACTAGTAGTGTTTGTTTTTCTACTTTTGAGGCTTTATTGTTTAAGGTAGCTTTCTGTCTTTTTTTCTTAGGAGCATTTAGGATATCTGAATAGTTTCCCAAAAACTCAGGTTCCTTTTCTGGTATTTTATATTCGGATGTTAAGCTGAATGCTAATTTTGTGCAAATTTACCTGAAAAGGAGTAAAACGGATCAACTGGGTCATGGACGTTGGATCACTCTTCGTCGTTTGAATGACTTATTGATCTGTGTTGTCAGTTTATGGAATATTTCCATATTCGTCCTGATGGTACTTGCCTCCTTCTTCATGAGTCTGGCCTCCCTTTGACTGTATATCAATTTAACTTGGTTTTGCGGAAGTGTTTGATACATCTTGGTCTACAACATCTTCGCATTACCTCCCATTCCTTTCGTATAGGGGCTGCTACTGAAGCTGCTAATTTGGGTTTGCCAGTCCCAATTATTAAAAATATTGGTACATGGGATTCTTCATGTTATCGTTCTTATGTTAGGCCTAATTTTCTTGTTTGATTTTCAGGTCTTTGAAAGCACGTATGGATTTAGGGGCATTCCTTCATTTTCTGGGCCTCACGACGTGCAGCACTACGAAGTTACGGTTCAAACCTTGGTTTTGATATGGACTCTTTACAAATATGGTGGTTTGGGAAACGGGGAATGAAATGTACTGACTTGGCTGTTTATCTATCTTTCTTGTTGTTACATTGGCCTTCCCCTTCTATTGTTATTTTACATTTGGGTGGAAACGATATTGGTTCCCAAAAAACTTTAGATATCATTTCAAATCTTAGATTAGAATTTATTCAATTGCAATCTCTTTTTCCGACGGCTACTTTGATTTTTTCATAGATTGTTCCTAGATTGCAATGGTCATTAAGACCGGACATGAAATTTTGTAAAACTATTAAGAGACGAATTAATAGAGTTTTGGAAAAGTTTATGGTGACTGTTAATGGTTTTTCTTATTGTCATTTTGGTTTTTCTTATTGTCATTTTGACCTGTAAGGGGATCTTCCAGGTTTTTATTGCTTGGATAGTATTCATTTATCTGATATAGCTTTGGATATTCTAAATTTGGGTTTTCAAAATTGTATTGAACTGGCCTCGGTTCGGTTGGTGGGGTGCCAGGCTCATGGTGTTTGAGCCTGGCTGGTGGATGGATGTTGTAGTGGATAAGCTTAACTCGAGCGGTTATAGCTGAGTTAACAAGCAAGTTTTTTTGGTCTTTTGTGTTTAAACTGGTTTAATAAAATATAAATAACAAAAATAAATATACATTGTATTTAAATTACATCAATAAAGGGCCGTGGCCAGTTTCAATCCATAATATATTGTGGTGTGATATTTTTATTGAACTAAAGTAATAATTTAGAGTGGTTCTGTCTACTGACCCATATAAGGTTAGGGGGAGCATTTATTGATCCACCTACACCTATGGGACAGTGGCAGACCAATCGGTTTTAAGCTAATTAGTTATTAAATATGGATATTTGCATAAGTAACCTAATTGGCTCAAATTCTTTACAGTCAATATTAACGTTTTTTTTCTTTTGAGGTGCAGAGCATATAAAAAGCCGAAAGCTGCGTCATCAGCTATCAGTCGGCGGGGACAGAGAAGAAGAATTGTCCCGCCCTCCCTCCCTTCTTTTGTCACGGCCCTTTTTTTGGATGTCTACGGTGTCTCCATGTGGATGGATGTTGTAGTGTATAAGCTTAACTCGAATGGTTATAGCTGAGTTAACAAGCAAGTTTTTTTGGTATTTTGTGTTTAAACTGGTTTAATAAAATATAAATAACAAAAATAATTATATATTGTATTTAAATTACATCAATAAAGGGCCATGGCCAGTTTCAATCCATAATATTTTGTGGTGTGATATTTTTATTGAACTAAAGTAATAATTTAGAGTGGTTCTGTCTACTGTCCCATCTGATTTTATTGTTGGGATCCACCCAGATGACTGAGCGGCAACTGGCTCACCCTCTCAGTTTGCTGCTGAGAGCCTGAGCCAGCCGCTCCCACCCCCCGACAGCCTGGAGTAGAAGACCAAGAAAGGGTGATCAGTGTTCATTGATTGCTCAATTCTTAGTCTTAGGGGTTGTGGGGGGGGGGGGGGGCAGATGCAGCATAGGACTGATACTGTATTCACTTAGCTAAATATGCATGTCCGCTATTTTGAAATCCTGCACTTTTCTTTTAAAGGGCTTATAACACCTGTATTCTTCCATGAGCAGCTGATAATATTCAAGTCACAAATGACAGCCTTTTTCAGGACAAGACTCCCATGAGTCTATTTTTACACAAAGAGTCCACACAAAGAGTCCTTAATTTTCCCACCTACTTATGCAAAATGCCATTTAAATAGCAAGCAAATGTTGACTGCATTTGCATTGATACATATTCAGTACTGTTTCTGCTCTTCTCAGCTATGACCTAATCACCAAACTCAACCCGGACAGGAGAACATCACATAAAGACACGACTGTATGCATACACAGGGACACTGTTGATCTTAGCACATTGGAAATAGTATAAACTTTCCCTGTTATCAATACAGGGACTCATACTGGTGGAGGGTCTCCTTCTGCTCTGCCTAAAGAGGGGTATTGACAATGCCTCCTTGTGATCCTTAATAGAGCAGTGCCAGGTGCTGGAACACTTAGCATTCCAGCACAGGGCACTTGCTGCCATTCTGCAGCCCTCCTGCAATAGGGAGGGGACATTGGAGCTTGTCACATGATGTCCCCTCTTCCTGAATAAAAACACTTTATCTGGGGTAGCTATCCCTTCTCTATCTCTCATCCCTGCCCCGATTGCAATTGTGCAAAAGTGTGATCCCATGAATTCAAACAGATTGTTCAGCCATGCAGGGGCATTCTCATAGTGTCTAAAACATTCTCTGAGAATAGGGGAAAGGAAATTACCCGCCAATAATCATAATTTCTTGTTTTTTAGGGGAGCATGCTCAGATGGTATTGGCAGAAGTAAACCATGCGTGAAAGAGGGACATTCAAAAACGGACAATGAAGGTTTGTCCTACATTTTTTACTTCAAAAAGTAGCAAACACATATAGTTTCAATGCAGGAGGGCTTTACAACAAGTCCATAGTATAAAACAAATCTGCTAATTTGGCCAATAACTAAACTAAGGTCAGTTTCCAACTAACAGGGCCCCCAAAAGGGTTTCCCAACACAAGCAGGCAGTACTTGTCCCATTTTAGGGTTCTGTCAACACGCAGTCTTTTCAACTAGCAGCAGCAGAAAGAGCAGAAGAGCCCAGAGCATCAGTCTGCTAGCATTTATAAAGTTCTGTGGACAGCCGAGTATAATATTAAAGTCTTGCTACCAGGTCATATGTGGACCTAACAAAGAATCCTTTAAGTCATCCAAAGCTCTACAAAGCCTTAGGGATCCAGAACCCAAAAAAGAACTTAAAGCAGAACTATAGGCAAAACATTTTTTTTTTCATTTTGGATACAGTAAGGGAGGATTATAGCCTCTGTTAGATTTTTTTTGCCATCTGTATCCCGTCACTTCGTGTCCGATAGCCAAACAGGAAGTGAGAGGAAATCCCTGCAAATTAAGGAAATTCCTCGGGCACTCCCAAGTTACCAGGACCAGTGTCCCCAACTGAGGATTTCCCTTCTATTAGTTTTCTGGGGACAACCCAAAATTTGTAATTTTCTTTTAATTTCAGTTTTTAATGATAATGGTAAACAGGACAATTAGAGAGGGTGAATCTCCATAACAGGAGCACAGGCAAAATTGACAGGTGTTCTAATCCAAGTCCATTCTATCCAAAATGTAAAAAAAAAGTTTTGCCTTTACAGACATCCCAACCTGCAAAAACTAATTTCAGGGAGGTGGCAAAGTCATTTCAGGGAGGTGAGCCCCCCCCACACACGACGCCAAAGACCCCCCCCCCCACGCACGCCAGCGCCGCACCCCCCCTTTCCAATTTAACACTACCAGAAAATAATGAAATGAAATGTAATCAGTATACCTGGTCACTGATGCTGGTATTGTTCACTGGTGCTGGTACTGTACTGGTCTGGTAACTGGTGCGGGTACTGGTCACTGGTGCTGGTACTGGACACTGATGCTGGTACTGGTCACTGGTGCTGGTACTGGTCACTGGTGCTGGTACTGTACTGGTCTGGTAACTGGTGCGGGTACTGGTCACTGGTGCTGGTACTGGACACTGATGCTGGTACTGGTCACTGGTGCTGGTACTGGTCACTGGTGCTCGTACTGGCCTGGTCACTGGTTCTGGTACTGGTCTCTGGTACTGGCCTGGTCACTGGTGCTGGTATTGGCCTGGTCACTGGTGCTGGTACTGGCCTGGTCACTGGTGCTGGTCACTGGTACTGGCCTGGTCACTGGTGCTGGTACTGGTGCTGGTCACTGGTGCTGGCCTGGTCACTGGTGCTGGAACTGGCCTGGTCACTGGTGCTGGTACTGGTCACTGGTGCTGGTGCTGGTACTGGCCTGGTCACTGGTGCTGGTACTGGTGCTGGTACTGGCCTGGTCACTGGTGCTGGTACTGGTCACTGGTGTTGGTCACTGGTGCTGGTACTGGCCTGGTCACTGGTGCTGGTCACTGGTGCTGGTACTGACCTGGTCACTGGTGCTGGTCACAGGTGCTGGTGCTGGTACTGACCTGGTCACTGGTGCTGGTCTCAGGTGCTGGCTCTCTGGTGCTTCTCTCAGGTTAGGTCACTGTGTCTGTCACAGAGTGGGGTGTCACAATGATTGGTCCCGCGTGCGCCAAAATGCCTCCTGGAGTAGAAGATGTGGCTGTAGTAGAGAGCAAAGCCACTGCTTGCTCTCTGCAGCTCCTCCCACAGGCGGAGTGCATGACTCATATCACTCCGCCTGTGAGAACTACTTCGGCTCCCTCAGACAATATTTCTCTGTGCAGGCTCAGCTTGCTGACAGCTGACACTCTTCTGCCTGCATCGATGAGTCATCTGACTCACTGTAACTCACACACACAGCCGGGATATTGCCCTGAGCTTGCGGGTGTACGTGAGCTCAGGGCGGAAAGCGGGAGTCTCCCGCGACTTGCGGGAGACTTGAGATGTCTGCCTTTAGTTATTGTGAAGGATGCCCTTCTATGTCTGTTTGCATGTTTCCTCTCCCTGCTTAAAAGACCATATGGAGTATACGTTCATATGTCTGTGACAAATTCTCCTCTTTTGAGTTTCCCACGAATACCTGGAGAGGACTACTTGTCAGCCGCTTACCATGTGATTATGGTCCCATGTTGGAACACTTGTTTTTCCCCTGCTGTTGAATCTGTACGTATGTGATCTGCCATTCAGTAATAATGTGCGCTCAGATCTAAGCTCTCTGGGGATATGTTGAATTTACCTGTGTTATGCAATAAGCTGCATAGTAATATAGTTTCATGTATTTTGCTGTCCTTGGGAGATGAGTGGATCACTCCTCAATTGTCTCCAGGACAAAAGACTGTGTAGAACCAGTTTTGGGCAGACAAGTCAGACCAAAGAGACTTGTACAGCCAGGCCAAAGAGACTTGTACTAACTTTGGAACCCCTGGCCTGATTCATGCCATTTTTTAATATGTTGTTCCCCTGAATGGATGGATTGTGAATATGTATTTGTATAAAGATTGAATGTATAGTTTTAAAGTTACAGCATGTGGATAAAACTGCATTTTTCCTGCCTGTGATAATTGTGTTAACCATTGTTTACCATAATTACTTCACAGACAGAGGGGGGGGGGGATTTTATGTGGATTGTAACCTTTGTGTTATTGGTTAATGTGTATTTGTTGTGGGTGTCTCCCTTGCATGGGGGCAGGGGATAAAAGAAATTGTAGTTTTAAATGCCTGTGGTAGCTTCCAGTAAAGGCGTTCGAGCATTCAGCTTTGGCTCATGTGTGGAATTATTCAGCAATACCAGTGATTTCTTATTTGGCGAATTGGGGATTCTTCAACTGTTGGGGATTAAGGAATTACAAGGCGGTGAGATACAGTGATACCGTCACAGTTATACTTTAAAATCCAGGGAAAACACAAACTTTGTTTTCTAGGTGAGTCATAATCTCTGGAGAACTTCACCATGTTTATGTGAGAAACCTAAGTGACATATACACTTTGTTCACAATCCTGCTAGGCAGTGAATTATAATATTTATACATACAGTATACATATGTATGTCAAACAATAATGTCTATTTTCCTTGAGAAACTATGGTTTATAATTTGAAGAGAAGCTACTTCAATGATGCAATTGTATTTATCAGGAAATTGTGTGGAGCATTTAAAGCGGTTGTTAACCGTTGGTGGTAAAAAAAAAATCCTGCAAGGCAATGCCCTAAATGTGCTAGTATGCATCGCATACTAACACATTATGAGGGGCTTACCTTAGAATGAAACCTTCCAGCGCCACGATGTCAGCGCTGAGACAGCTGACATTTTTTAACCCAGTCTTCCTTTCGGATCCACGGCCTCCGGCTACATGGGTGGCCAGAGACGCAATGACGTCACTCCCGGAATGGACGCAGAAGCCTCCATTTCTGGCATGGGCTCTGAAGATCTAGCACTGTAACCTTCAGAGCCCATGCGCCAATGATGTCAACAGCTGCATGCACTCGAAATATCTCCTAAACTGTGCAAGTTTGGGAGACATTGACAGTACCTACAGGTAAGCCTTATTATAGGCCTGCCTGTAGGTACAAGTAGTGTAACAGCGTTTCCAACCACTTTAATTTAAAAATGTAAAGCTGTTTTAAACTCTCAGTGTAACATTTCTAGTCACATTTAGCTCCATCCAACTGCTTTTATAGAGTTATTTTCCATTTTATTGTGCCCAAAGCCTACTTTCTCACTGTTATGGTCTTCTCTTTCCAACATCCATCTACTCAGCGCTTCCCAGAATTTCTAGTCAGGGAGCATACCCTGAGAACCTCAAAGATTTATATCTTTGGGACCATGTGTGTCCAATGATTACTTGTGCACTGCCCCGTGTTAGAGTGTTGCTATGAACTGTACTTCTGTCTGAATACAGCACGAGAGCACTTCCCCAAACTACACATAGATTCCTTGAACCCAATACCAAGTGGCGTGGGAAGATTCAGTTTTATTTGGGGGGGTGCATGTCAGGGTGACTCCAGAGAGGCCCTGGAAGCAAAGGAGCCACCTTGTGGATGGAAAATCCACACACCAGACTTCAAAAGCCTGATTATGCTGCAAAGACGGCACAAACGGGGATCGGAAACAAGTAAGGTATGCTGCTACAGTTATTCTCTTTATTTATCCATGGAGGGTTTAATAACACTTTAAGCCCTCAACATTAAAGATTGTATCTTTGAAGCTTTGAGCCATAATTGAAATTCAGAATTATTTATGGCAAGAATGCTACATACTCTCAAGCTGCTACTAGGCAAGTGAATGATAAACATTTACAGTAGTTATGAAGAAAACTAGATGGGTTAAAGATAAAATGTCTTGGAGGCAATGTCAATATGGTTGTATTCATAAATGGAATGTATTGATTTAAAGGAATATGATTCTGCATGGAAAACATAGTTAGGGTCTACTGGCTAATTCTACTCAACAATGAGATATAGGAATTATGGCATCAGGTGTAAAGCCTTTGAAACCCATTGTTTGGGACCTGGAGGTATAACCTATTCTAGTTTTAAAAAAATAAACCAAGAGCTACATAGATAAATAGTACTTGATGTGTATATTAATGAACCCTTTCCCTTATTGACCCCTTTCCTCACTATAGGTAAAATGGGATCACAGGATTTTACCTTTTTTTTAAAAAAAAAAACCAAATATTTTGCCCTCTGCCTTGGTAATCTTCTAAGCTTTGTGCACGTCCTCTAGACACTTTATAAACATACTGTAGATGTCTATGTGCTCCAGCATAGGTAAAATGTCAGTTTTATTGTGGTGACTAGTGTTGAGCGAACACGGACTGTATTATTCGTGTTCGTACCGAATAATTGGATTTTTTGTACCCGAACACGGACACGGACACTTTACTGTATGTTCGGGTAAAAATCCGTGTTCGGTCGTTTTATTTCCGGGTTTTGCATGCTTTGGCGCTCTTTTCATGGCGGGCTTTCAACAGCCAATCAACAATCGTTTAACTGGTGTGCCTTAAGCCATCCCAGCCATGCCTGCAAATGTCTCAGTAGCTGTGATTGGCCGTCTGAAGCATGTGACCAAGTCTTTATAAGTTCGAGGCAGCCGCAGCGGCGTCATTATGCTGCTTAGATTCAGGGACAGAGCACACATCAACGTGCTGGCTGCTGATTAGGGAAAGATAGGCAGGAAAAAACCATTTGTGTCCGGATAGAATTGAGGGACAGGTCGGAGTGTTTAGGCAGGGCGAGTTGTAGGCATTTTAGGGATAGAGTCTGCTGAATTATAGGGTCAGTGTCTTCTACAAACTACAATCGATATTGCTGTGTGGGGGGTGGGGTGAATCTGCACTCAATCCTGATCTACGATCTCTTCTCAATCCTGTTAGGGACAGAGTCTGCTGAATTTTAGGGAAACTGTGTTCTACAAACTACAATCGATATTGCTGTGTGGTGTGGGATTGGAGATAGGCAGGTGTCAGTGATCCACATCCATTTTTCTGTGTGTGAGCTGCAGTGAACACAATCTTTTTGGGCTGCAGTGAACACAATCTTTTTGGGCTGCAGTGAACACAATCTTTTTGGGCTGCAGTGAACACAATCTTTTTGGGCTGCAGTGAACACAATCTTTTTGGGCTGCAGTGAACACAATCTTTTTGGGGTGCAGTGAACAAAATCTTTTTGGGGTGCAGTGAACACAATCCTTTTTGGTGTGCAGTGAACACAATCTTTGTGGGGTGCAGTGAACAAAATCCTTTGTGGGGTGCAGTGAACACAATCTTTTTGGGGTGCAGTGAACAAAATCCTTTTTGGGGTGCAGTGAACAACATCCTTTTTGGGGTGCAGTGAACACAATCTTTTTGGGGTGCAGTGAACAAAATCCTTTGTGGGGTGCAGTGAACACAATCTTTTTGGGGTGGAGTGAACAACATCCTTTTTGGGGTGCAGTGAACAAAATCCTTTTTGGGGTGCAGTGAACAAAATCATTTTTGGGGTGCAGTGAACACAATCTTTTTGGGGTGCAGTGAACACAATCTTTGTGGGGTGCAGTGAACACAATCTTTTTGGGGTGGAGTGAACAACATCCTTTTTGGGGTGCAGTGAACAACATCCTTTTTGGGGTGCAGTGAACACAATCTTTTTGGGGTGCAGTGAACACAATCTTTGTGGGGTACAGTGAACAGAATCTTTGTGGGGTGCAGTGAACACAATCTTTGGGGGGTACAGTGAACACAATCTTTGTGAGGTGCAGTGAACACAATCTTTGTGGGGTGCAGTGAACACAATCATTGTGGGGTGCAGTGAACTCAATCTTTGTGGGGTACAGTGAACACAATCTCATACTTCTGAAGGTTTGAGGGTGCTGCCTGTTCCATACTCCCCCTACTCCTCATCTAGCCTTTTAGGGGTACAAACAATAGTAATTGGGGCCTAGTGTGGTTGTGTACGTGTGATATACATACACTTTTTTGGGATCATATTTTCTATTCCGCTATTTAATCAAAAACCTTTGGAGATCAGTTAAATTGGGGGATAGTCTGTGTTGGTACGTGTGAGAGAGATCCACCTTTCCAAGTTGTTGGGGTTCATCTCATACTTCTGAAGGTTTGAGGGTGCTGCCTGTTCCATACTCCCCCTACTCCTAGCCTTTTAGGGGTACAAACAATAGTAATTGGGGCCTAGTGTGGTTGTGTACGTGTGATATACATACACTTTTTTGGGATCATATTTTCTATTCCGCTATTTAATCAAAAACCTTTGGGGATCAGTTAAATTGGGGGATAGTCTGTGTTGGTACGTGTGAGAGAGATCCACCTTTCCAAGTTGTTGGGGTTCATCTCATACTTCTGAAGGTTTGAGGGTGCTGCCTGTTCCATACTCCCCCTACTCCTAGCCTTTTAGGGGTACAAACAATAGTAATTGGGGCCTAGTGTGGTTGTGTACGTGTGATATACATACACTTTTTTGGGATCATATTTTCTATTCCGCTATTTAATCAAAAACCTTTGGGGATCAGTTAAATTGGGGGATAGTCTGTGTTGGTACGTGTGAGAGAGATCCACCTTTCCAAGTTGTTGGGGTTCATCTCATACTTCTGAAGGTTTGAGGGTGCTGCCTGTTCCATACTCCCCCTACTCCTAGCCTTTTAGGGGTACAAACAATAGTAATTGGGGCCTAGTGTGGTTGTGTACGTGTGATATACATACACTTTTTTGGGATCATATTTTCTATTCCGCTATTTAATCAAAAACCTTTGGGGATCAGTTAAATTGGGGGATAGTCTGTGTTGGTACGTGTGAGAGAGATCCACCTTTCCAAGTTGTTGGGGTTCATCTCATACTTCTGAAGGTTTGAGGGTGCTGCCTGTTCCATACTCCCCCCTACTCCTAGCCTTTTAGGGGTACAAACAATAGTAATTGGGGCCTAGTGTGGTTGTGTACGTGTGATATACATACACTTTTTTGGGATCATATTTTCTATTCCGCTATTTAATCAAAAACCTTTGGGGATCAGTTAAATTGGGGGATAGTCTGTGTTGGTACGTGTGAGAGAGATCCACCTTTCCAAGTTGTTGGGGTTCATCTCATACTTCTGAAGGTTTGAGGGTGCTGCCTGTTCCATACTCCCCCTACTCCTAGCCTTTTAGGGGTACAAACAATAGTAATTGGGGCCTAGTGTGGTTGTGTACGTGTGATATACATACACTTTTTTGGGATCATATTTTCTATTCCGCTATTTAATCAAAAACCTTTGGGGATCAGTTAAATTGGGGGATAGTCTGTGTTGGTACGTGTGAGAGAGATCCACCTTTCCAAGTTGTTGGGGTTCATCTCATACTTCTGAAGGTTTGAGGGTGCTGCCTGTTCCATACTCCCCCTACTCCTAGCCTTTTAGGGGTACAAACAATAGTAATTGGGGCCTAGTGTGGTTGTGTACGTGTGATATACATACACTTTTTTGGGATCATATTTTCTATTCCGCTATTTAATCAAAAACCTTTGGGGATCAGTTAAATTGGGGGATAGTCTGTGTTGGTACGTGTGAGAGAGATCCACCTTTCCAAGTTGTTGGGGTTCATCTCATACTTCTGAAGGTTTGAGGGTGCTGCCTGTTCCATACTCCCCCCTACTCCTAGCCTTTTAGGGGTACAAACAATAGTAATTGGGGCCTAGTGTGGTTGTGTACGTGTGATATACATACACTTTTTTGGGATCATATTTTCTATTCCGCTATTTAATCAAAAACCTTTGGGGATCAGTTAAATTGGGGGATAGTCTGTGTTGGTACGTGTGAGAGAGATCCACCTTTCCAAGTTGTTGGGGTTCATCTCATACTTCTGAAGGTTTGAGGGTGCTGCCTGTTCCATACTCCCCCTACTCCTAGCCTTTTAGGGGTACAAACAATAGTAATTGGGGCCTAGTGTGGTTGTGTACGTGTGATATACATACACTTTTTTGGGATCATATTTTCTATTCCGCTATTTAATCAAAAACCTTTGGGGATCAGTTAAATTGGGGGATAGTCTGTGTTGGTACGTGTGAGAGAGATCCACCTTTCCAAGTTGTTGGGGTTCATCTCATACTTCTGAAGGTTTGAGGGTGCTGCCTGTTCCATACTCCCCCTACTCCTCATCTAGCCTTTTAGGGGTACAAACAATAGTAATTGGGGCCCAGTGTGGTTGTGTACGTGTGATATACATACACTTTTTTGGGATCATATTTTCTATTCCGCTATTTAATCAAAAACCTTTGGGGATCAGTTAAATTGGGGGATCGTCTGTGTCGGTACGTGTGAGAGAGATCCACCTTTCCAAGTTGTTGGGGTTCATCTCATACTTCTGAAGGTTTGAGGGTGCTGCCTGTTCCATACCCCCCCTACTCCTCATCTAGCCTTTTAGGGGTACAAACAATAGTAATTGGGGCCTAGTGTGGTTGTGTACGTGCGAGATACATACACTTTTTTTGATCATATTTCTTATTCCGCTATTCAATAAAAACCTTTGAGGATCAATTGAATTGCGGGATAGTCTGTGTCGGTACGTGTGAGAGAGATCCACCTTTCCAAGTTGTTGGGGTTCATCTCATACTTCTGAAGGTTTGAGGGTGCTGCCTGTTCCATACTCCCCCTACTCCTCATCTAGCCTTTTAGGGGTACAAACAATAGTAATTGGGGCCTAGTGTGGTTGTGTACGTGTGATATACATACACTTTTTTTGGATCATATTTTCTATTCCGCTATTTAATCAAAAACCTTTGGGGATCAGTTAAATTGGGGGATAGTCTGTGTTGGTACGTGTGAGAGAGATCCACCTTTCCAAGTTGTTGGGGTTCATCTCATACTTCTGAAGGTTTGAGGGTGCTGCCTGTTCCATACTCCCCCTACTCCTCATCTAGCCTTTTAGGGGTACAAACAATAGTAATTGGGGCCCAGTGTGGTTGTGTACGTGTGATATACATACACTTTTTTGGGATCATATTTTCTATTCCGCTATTTAATCAAAAACCTTTGGGGATCAGTTAAATTGGGGGATAGTCTGTGTCGGTACGTGTGAGAGAGATCCACCTTTCCAAGTTGTTGGGGTTCATCTCATACTTCTGAAGGTTTGAGGGTGCTGCCTGTTCCATACCCCCCCTACTCCTCATCTAGCCTTTTAGGGGTACAAACAATAGTAATTGGGGCCTAGTGTGGTTGTGTACGTGTGATATACATACACTTTTTTTGGATCATATTTTCTATTCCGCTATTTAATCAAAAACCTTTGGGGATCAGTTAAATTGGGGGATAGTCTGTGTCGGTACGTGTGAGAGAGATCCACCTTTCCAAGTTGTTGGGGTTCATCTCATACTTCTGAAGGTTTGAGGGTGCTGCCTGTTCCATACCCCCCCTACTCCTCATCTAGCCTTTTAGGGGTACAAACAATAGTAATTGGGGCCTAGTGTGGTTGTGTACGTGCGAGATACATACACTTTTTTTGATCATATTTCCTATTCCGCTATTCAATAAAAACCTTTGAGGATCAATTGAATTGCGGGATAGTCTGTGTCGGTACGTGTGAGAGAGATCCACCTTTCCAAGTTGTTGGGGTTCATCTCATACTTCTGAAGGTTTGAGGGTGCTGCCTGTTCCATACTCCCCCTACTCCTCATCTAGCCTTTTAGGGGTACAAACAATAGTAATTGGGGCCCAGTGTGGTTGTGTACGTGTGATATACATACACTTTTTTTGGATCATATTTTCTATTCCGCTATTTAATTTAACTGGGCCTCCATGCGAGACCTGTGTGCCTTGTTGCGCTGTTTTGAGTACTCCACCAACATGGCCAGTGGCAATGACGCCGTTCTCAGCTTAACTATCCCACTTCTATGCCTCCTTGAAAAAACAATTCGGGCGATGATGGAAGAGGATGTGGCACAGGATGAGGAGGAGGAGGAGGATGAAGAGGTAACATTTCCAAGGCTTTCAGGGCAGTCATTCGCAAGGGGCTCCGAGGGTGGGTTCCTGCACACGCAAACGCCAGGGACGCAATTGTCCAGCAGGGGCACAGTTCTGGAGGATGAGGAGGATGAGGAGGAGGAGGAGGAGCTGGAGGAGGAGATGGAACCATGTTCACAGCAGGGTGGCACCCAGGCCAGCTCATGGCCATCACTGGTGCGTGGCTGGGGGGATACAGAGGACACGGACGATACACCTCCCACAGAGGACAGCCTTTCGTTGCCTCTGGGCAGCCTGGCACACATGAGCGATTACATGCTGCAGTGTCTCCACAACGACCGCCGAGTTGCCCACATTCTAACTTGTGCTGATTACTGGGTGGCCACGCTGCTGGATCCCCGTTACAAGGACAACGTACCGTCCTTAATTCACTCACTGGAGCGCGATCGCAAGATGCGCGAGTACAAGCGCACGCTGGTAGACGCCATGCTGCTGGCATTCCCATCTGACAGCGGGGCCACAGTGGAAGCACAAGGCAGAGGAGGAGGAGGTCGCCAACGCAACCAGGGCACCGCCAGCACCTCAGAAGGCAGGGTTAGCATGGCCGAAATGTGGAAAAGCTTTGTCAGCACGCCACAACAAACAGCAGCACCAGCAGCTCAGATGGAACGTCTTAGCAGGAGGCAGCATTTTACCAACATGGTGGAGCAGTATGTGTGCACACGCCTACATGTAGTGAATGACGGGTCTGCCCCCTTCAACTTCTGGGTCTCCAAATTGGGCACATGGCTTGAGCTTGCCCTTTACGCCTTGGAGGTGCTGGCGTGCCCTGCAGCCAGTGTATTATCTGAACGGGTATTTAGCACGGCTGGGGGCGTTATAACAGACAAGCGCAGCCGCCTGTCCAGAGACAATGTGGACAAGCTCACGTTCATTAAAATGAACCAGGCATGGATCCCACGGGACTTTTCCGTACCTTATGCAGAATAGCAATGGATACCGACCTTACCCACCCATTGTTCCATTTTTGCTCTTTCTCACTCTTTTGGGGTGTACCCTCATTTAAAATTTTTGAAAAGAAGCAGTGTTGGCTACCTCGTCCTCCTCCTCAGGGCCAGATTAATGTAGGGGCTATTGGAGCTGCAGCTCCAGGCCCCTACCTTTTATATAGGCCCCGGGTTGGCCATATTCACTGTTACCGCTCTTCTGTCACTTGTAAACACAGAAGTCTGGCTTCTATGCTCGCTTCCCCAGGCAGCACCCTCAGAACCTCCCCACACAGCGTGAAGGCCGGACAAGGAGGGACAGTTGGCGATGCATGGATGTGTTTATGGGCTTCAGAGACAGCATCCCATGTTGAATTAGGCATGCATGGCTGCACCCTTCCTCCTCTGGGTGCATGGCAAGGCACGGCCCTTAAGGCCCTTCAAAATCCTCAGCACCAAGCCCATGATGCTGTTAATCCGGCCCTGGTCCTCCTCCACCGCCGCTTCCACCTACACCGCCCATAGGTGTGCGCAGCCTATTGCATTAAGGTGTGCACCCCAAAGTTGAAATACACATGCATGTGTTTGCCAGCAGGGAGAGTAATGTATCGGGGCCATGTACCTGTAGGCAAGGAGAAATAGAGCAGAGCAGGTCCCAGGGAGATCTTTCCCATCTCCTCACTGGCAATGCTATGTGCCCTAGGTGATTAGGGTGTGCCCAGGCACACCCAGCACACCCTGTGCGCACGCCTATGTCACCGCCACATCCACCACCACCTCAACCTCCCTCCTACTCCATATGGGCCTCGTCCTTCAGAGATGAAGAAGAACATTGTTTTATTTTTCTGTTTTTTTTTTGTTGTTTTAAGTTATTTCCCTATCCACATTTGTTTGCAGAGCACTTGCCATGCTCTTAATTACGTTTTGCTGCCATTTGCAGCACTCTAGCCCTTTCCTTTGGTGTTTTAGAGCCATTTTAGTGCCTTAAAGTTCGGGTCCCCATTGACTTCAATGGGGTTCGGTGTCCGGGAAAAGTTCGGTAAAAGTCCGGGACACGGACCCGGACTTTTTTTTAAAGTTCGGCCGAACCCGTCGAACACGGACATCTAGGTGTTCGCTCAACCCTAGTGGTGACTATATCAAGCTGTGCATTGGTGCAGTTACTTATATTCAATTGGGAAGCAAGTAAGAAAGGGTGACAACCCTAAGACTGAATTGAATAGCCTTGTGACCCCCGGGAGAGGAAGTGTCTGCAAATATACCTTGCTGGTAGGATCATTTGAACTAATTGAAAGTCAGAAATATACAAAAATGATTTGACTTTTTGACATCACTGCAACAATGTATTTGGTTTAAGTGTTAGATAAGCTTTAAGCAAACATTCTAGTAAAGAGTAATGCCAGAATGTGATATTGGAAGAAGTATGCTTCCTACTTATTGGATTTTTTACAAGTGCAATGAAAAAAAACTGAAAAGCTGAAAAGCAATCTAAAGTTTCTGATAAAGCTGCCATTAAGGCATTATTAATCCATCTACTGATGGACCAATACCACATTATGGGCTCATGGACACTGCATCTCAAAGAAGCTCAAAAAAGCCGCTCCTACAGTATTTTGACCTTTTTTTGAGCTCTCATTTTTTTTCTGCCTAAAAACTCCCCTAGTATCCATGTACACTATGGCTTTTTTTCTGGAGCTTACAGGCATATACTCTTACAGGCAGAACCCCCCCCCCAAAAAAAATCACGTTTTTGAGTGGAGCTTTCGAGCAGAAAAGATGCCTAAAGTGCCCAAAAACAGGAAAAAAAAAAGCGCAAACAAGCATGAAAAAGCTTAAAAAAGCTAAAAAAAAAGCTTGAAAACACACATAAAAAAGGAAAAATTTGCTGAGAGGAGGGTTTGTGAAAAAAAATTGCTTATGCTCAAAAGAGTTAAAGAAGCTCAAAAAAGCTCAAAGAAGCTAAAAAAAAAAAAAAAAAAAAACCCACAAAAAGCACAAGCTTCTTTTCCTGCTTGTGGTGGATTTTAAAGGCACTCACATGAGACAAATTTAAGTATCTCTAAAAAAATATTTTTTTAAATATAATATAAAATATAACATAAGTAACTATGTTAAAAAACACACATATGCACATATACATACCGGTGATTGAATCTGTGGCATGTACATTTTCACCTCTGTACAGTTGCTTCACATAAGAGGTGAGGTGTAAATGTACATGCCACAGATTTAGTCACTGATATGTATATGTGCAAATGTGTGTGTTTTTAATATAGTTACCCATGGCGATTATTATGTTTGATATTATATTTAATAAAATAATCTTTAAGAGATAATTACATTTGTCTCATGTGGGTGCCTTTAAAATCCACCACAAGCAGGACGTGGTCCTGCAATTCCTTGTATTCTAGTATTTACCCGGATGTGGCACAGGTTAAGGTCCCTTTTTTCTTTCAGCCTGTAAAAGCAGCTTTTTTTGAGTGTCAGTGTGCATGAAATGAGCCCTATCACTTGCACAGGTGTATGATTCACAGGCAGTGCCCTCGATTTCAGGCAGGAACTTCATCGCTAATATGAAAAGGATCAGCTTCTCATTGCCTTGAACCAAGTTCCCAGCCTTGAAGTCAAGGAATGCCAGCTTTCTCGGAGGTCACTGAGACTTTACTATGTTTAGGAGTTTTTTAGGCGACTCTGTAGACCCATACTGTACTGTAAAGTTAGAATCATGTGGGCCTTTGGAAAATGAGAAAACATGGTCAATTTATTTGCATATCTGAAAACTCAACTTCAAAGCAATGGACCTCAGGCTAGCTTGGTTTACTAACCCTGTCCCTTTCGGTTTATGGAAAATTGAGCCTGGGATTAACTAGTTGAAATTTGCTCATATTTCTTTCAGCTGAGGTAAGTAACAATGGCCATAGAAATAAGGAGGGTCACTATGGCCATACCCATCCTATTAATGGTCCAAATAGCATAAAATGAGTCACGAAACAGCTCTACTTCAAAACATGCTTAGAACTGGACAGGAGTGTTCTTATCAGATGAGTGTTGAGCAGCCAGGGACACTATCTGGACTCGCCATACAGTATGTGCAATCAAATGCAATGAAACCTTTAACTAAATGATCTAACAAGATCTACCAATACTTGATTCACTTTCTTGGAATCTTTGATGTTATGGATTTGAAAGCTTCTGATAAAATTGCCAGCTGTTTCGCACTCCATGCAGCTTGTGCTGCTTAAAAGACCCTAACAAATATATCTGGAGATGTGATTTCAAGATCAATGATAAGCCACTAGTGGACTGAGAATTATTCAAAGAACCTGCAACTGAATGTTTTCATAGTTACCTTACTTTTAGCTTGACTTTTTATCAGTCTTGGCAACTGATTATTTTAGAGACACTGCATTTTGTAAGAATTGTATTTCTGCAAAATGTAGTTAAAGGAGAAGGGAAGTTCCACTTTATTCCCCCCCTCCCCTCTATCTCTCACTTTTGGGGCTTTTTTTTAGGAAGCGGGTACCTAGTTTTGACAGGTATCCACTTCTGCTAGGATTGCCTGATCTTAATCTGTCTGCAGTGGCCCTTCCCTACCTGTCTGCTCACAGAGGCTCCTGCTGCTTTCATTCAAATCCTGTGAGCAGAGAGTGGGATAGACACACACAGCCCAGCTCGGGAGCGAGCCCACAGGTGCACCCCCACTGGAAGCAGCTCTCTATGGGACACAATGAGAAGAGGAGGAGCTCAGAACGCCAGTGGGGGACCTGAGAAGAGTAGGTTTAGAGTCGCTTTTTGCAATAGCATTGCACAGAGAAGGTAAGTATAACATGTTTATTATTTTAATTTAAAAAATAAGCTTTATTTATCTAGCAAACTATCTGGGTTTACCTTACCCATTTGGCTAAATTCAAGAAATAATGGACATGAGACTACAGTTGGGTGAACGATTTGGCCCCAGTATCAATTCGGACTTAAAAATGGTTGTTCGCCTCTTTCAGGGAACACCCAAATTTGCAGGGTGTTCGACGGGTGTTCGCCCAGCTAAATGCCCTGCAATGCACTGTGTGCTTGCCCTAATGCAATGCACTGTGCCCCAATCAGGGGCACTATAAGCTGGTTGTTAAGGAGCGTGGCTGGGAAGCTGTCATCAGCTGTCCCTGATGAAAGCTGAGTAAAATAATTGTTGTTTAAAAAAAACGGCACCCACCCAGTTCATACCAGACCCCATGCCAAAATAAAAAAAAAACTACGGAGTGGGGACAAAATCAATACCAGACCTTTATCCAAGCATGCAGCCTGGCAGGTCAGGAAAGGGGGGCGAGCGACCGCCCCACCTTCTGAACCATACCAGGCCACATGCCCTCAACATGGGGGTGGGTGCTTTGGGACGGGGGGGCTGAACACTTAGAGGTCTCATTCCAGATCAGACTTTCCATCATCGACTTTCCAGCATCGAGCTCACAAAGTACAATAGACATTATTACAAGTATTAACACATTCCCACAGTAGTTTGCTAGCAGACAATAGGTGTGTTAATTAGCACAATTAACAATACAAACAGATTAGTGGATAACAGACTATAGCAGGAGACCTACTTACAATAAAAACATTATGGCAGGGAACCACAGTGGTTTGGGTGGATTACATTAACATCTACAATCTTTGCTGGTTTTAGGCATAGAGGCCCAAAATATGGAACCTCCAGTTCCCAGAGTCTGTGTGCTTTGGGGAGACGTGAACTTGAATCAGGAACAAGACCACTCCATGGATCCCCCAGGCATACACCTTTCAAAGAGTAGTGTTCCCTAAAATGCCAGGGCCCATAGTCAGTGGGTAAGAGGCTTACTAGAGCCCTCTTCAAAAGCCCCCTGCCCCGGCTAGGTCTTTCATACTTCTCCTCCATGAAAAGTCAAGTAACAAGGTCCCAGACATCCACCTTGTCTGGACATGCAGTAGTCGAGTAGAATGAACTCCCATAGGTGCTCAACCTGATTTCCATTCTTGGTAGCAGGGAATGATTACTGTCAGTAGTTGTGGGACAGAGGTCATTGATTCTCTGTCTGGCCACCAGCACTCTCTGTCCGGCCACCAGTGCTTCAGCTGGGTGGTCTTTATCATTCTATGGCTAAGTCTGTTGCTGGGCTGAGGGGCCGACTGCCCCAATTCCCTGAAGCCGTGGAGATACTGTAGGTGCTAGGCAGAGGCCAGCGGCGATCTGCCCTGTTGCCAGCGGTTCAGCTTGGAGTAAAAGATTCCGTACATATCAGCTTGTCGCTGGGGAGAGGGGCCGACTGCCCCAACTCCCTGGAACGTTGCAGTTATTGCCGGTACTGGGCAGAGGTTATTAGCACTCTGTCCTGTTATCAGCACTTTCAGATGGGGACGCCACATCATCCACTCTAGCTTACCGTTGGGGAGGGAGGCCGGCTTCCTCCACTCTCAGACTGAGGATCTGCTGTTGAGGAGATGGGCCAGTTGCTCCATCTCCCAGACTCCTTGACTCCCGCTATGGATCAAGGACGAATTCCTTTGCTCCTCAGTCACTACACTGCCATTGGAAGGGGATCACGAACACCTCCTCTCTCTTTTCCCCCTGGATCCTGATCTGCTGCTAGGGAGTGACCGCCATTTTTTCACCCTGGGCTCCCAGAACTGCCACGGGTGGGGGCCAGAGGTCCTGGACCCTCTATACAGTTGTCAGCACTTCAGCTGGTGAAGTTTCTTGTAACTCTACAGATGCTGCTGGCAGAAAATCATATGTCCCTGTCAGTGTTGTGGGAGAAAGGCCAGCTGCCTCTTCTCTCTGGAAGGCTGAAGCTGCGGTTGGTGCTGGGCAGAGCTCAGTGATGTTTGGCTGTAATGCCAGCTCTTCTGCTGGAGGCTCACCAGGTTGTTCTTTCTCAGCAGAGGGTGTCTAATAAATCCCCAGTCTCAGGAACTGGTGTCTGGGGATAGAAGTTCACAATTTCCTTTCCCAGAAACCCAGAAGATGCAGTATATTTCTGTGATTTAGTGCACGTTTAACACAGTACATTTCTGTGCGTTACTGCACGTTTAAAGCAGTATAATGCAGTGTGTCAGTGCAGTTTTACTTCAGTATATTGTAGTGTGTCAGTGGAGTGTGTCTTTGTAGTGAGTACTCAGGTTAAAGTGCACCAAACACCACTTTCCATTGATTAACCCCCCTGGCGGTATTCCAGAGTGTGGCTCGGGGGTTAACTTTCAGTACCAAAAGCGGTAACCCCGAACCACACTCGGGATTACCACAGAATCATACTCACCTTCCCCGCTGTCCTCCCCGCTCTGTGCACAGCCAATTGCCGGCACTTGCCTTCCGGGTTCCCTTCCCTGCGAGCATTGCGACGCACGGGGGTGGAACCGGCGGCAAATTCAAAAGTGTAAATACACAAATGACATGATACAAAGCTGTGATCCTAACAGATTACACTGTATCATGCCATTTCACCACATGATTGCCCCTGGTGACCTTTTCAGTGCCCTGCCTGTGCTTTTCCAGTGCTTTGTGCCTGGAAAATTTTGAACGACCATGTTCCACATCTTTATTACATTTTGTTAATAAGCACCCCCCCCCCCAATCATGTCTGGGAGGCAAACAAGGAGAGGCAGACATTTCCATGGCACTATGAGGGGGCCAGCAGCATATGTATCCACAGGCAAAGGTGGATATAGTCAGTCCTCAGGCAGGGGGTCATTTCCTCTGTTTAGTGATGTTGCCCATGCTATCCAGCCACAGCATGCAGAGGAGGAGAACCATCCTCATTCTCCTTAGCCTCCGTCACCCAAGCAGAGACTAGTGTGCAGTCCACTTCAGCTTCCAGAGTGGCTAAATCTGCCTCCTTGTCCACAGCTATTCCTGCCATAGCCTCAGCATCAGGCATGGAGGAGTCAGCTGAGTTATGTGAACACAGTGTCAGCTACTTGCTTCTTGACGATGCACAGCCATTACTTGATTCATATGTTGGTTCTGAGGTTGAGCAAGGTAGGAACATGAGCCTACAGAGAGGGGAGAACACCAGTACACAAATTGGCATTGTCATGCTCCCCCAGTGTAAGATTCTGGTACCTCCGGTACCCTTAATCACCACTTTCTCTGTAATGCGTCCCACCTTTCTCTTCAGGTGGTACGCATATACCTTTAAGAACGATGATGTCACTGCTGAGCGCCGCAGAGCGGCTATTTCAACCGCCGGTGGTCTCACTCACATTGTTCGTTCAACCTGCCTTGTTATCCACATGCTTTCAAGCCTGTCTCTCGATCGGAACCTCCAGCTATTCCCTTTACCTGGAGCAGACCGGAACCTCGCTACTGATCCCTTTATCTCGCTACCGGATCATTCCTTATCTACTGGACCTCTCTCAACTACTAACATTACAAGTGATAAGTACCCCGCAGGGGAACCCTCCATAACCTTATTGCACTATCTACCTATGCACATTAAGGACTGTTACTACCTATCCATACTATCCTATCATCTGCACTGTTACATAGATTGCTAGCTCTTGAGCCTACTACCATCTATCATCTGCACTGCTGCATAGATTGCTAGCTCTCCTGTCTACTACTATCTATCCTTGCACTGGGTTAGTCTATCCTGTATTTGTCATCTGCTGTCCTCACCACCTGTTAGCATACTCGATACTAACCTATCTGCATTCCTAAATACCATCTTGAACTCTCCTATACAAACCTATCAAGTGATTACCATCCTTGTCACTGTTCACACCTGTCCCTTCAGCACATCACCTTCATACTATCATATACATCCTATCACTCCAGGAACATCTCATTGAGTGTGTATATATCTGTATGTTGAAGCTGACAGGCCCACGGTGATGAGTCCTGGAGAGTTGGATCTGGTATTCAACACATCTCTACATGACTACTGAGTGGAGATTTTGCAGCTGCAAATCCAGCCTATACTAAAAACGCAGGAGCGTTACAGATTGAACGAACCTTAAAAATGGATTCAGCAGAATTACCCACTCAAGTGACACAATTAACACAACAAGTAAAAGCGTTAATACTTGCTCTGACTGACGTACAAGAAAAGAATCAGACTCTGACACAGCAGGTAACCCAGCTTTCACGGTTTACTGCTGTTCAGCCTCCTGAACCTAAAATAAACCCTCCTTTAGTGTTTACAGGTGATCGGAAAAAATTTAGTGAATTCAAAAACGCATGTCAATTGCTTTTTTTGTTAAAACCTCGTACATACCCCACCGATCAAATAAAAGTCTGTACCGTTATTTCATACTTGACGGGTGATCCACGGGCCTGGGCAGACTCTCTCTTTGAGAATAATGATCAGATTCTCTACACCTATTCCTTATTCCTAGCGGAACTCGCTAGTTTATACGATGACCCCAATAGGCAGAGTACTGCTGATATTCAGTTGAGGGCCTTAAAACAAGGAAGGAGACCTGTAGAAGACTTTGTATCTGAGTTCAAAAGATGGACCCTTGATTCAGGGTGGAATGACACATCTTTGCGAACTCAATTCAGACTCGGGTTATCGGAAGCTGTTAAAGACGAGCTCGCCCGAGCGGATTTACCTGGCACCTTGGAGGCCTTGATACAACTTAGTATCAACATCGACAGACGACTGCGAGAAAGAAGGGCTGAAAAGATGGGAATGCCATTGTCTAGTCCTTCTCAGATTTCGGCCGTTGACCCTACTCCCATGGATGTAGGAACCATACGCCCACCTTTAACGACTACTGAACGAGCTAGAAGAACATCCAGAAATCTCTGCATGTACTGCGCATCCTCGGATCATTTGATAAGCACCTGTCCCCTTGTCCGCAAAAAAGAGGGTGAGTGTTCACATGTCTTGCTGGGAGGATTAACGACTTCCTTTTCTAACCCCTATCTTTTTGTTCATTTAATATTACAGTGGGACCAAACTAGGATCACCACCAAGGCTATGGTCGACACTGGATCTTGTGGAAACTATATTGATACACGCTTTGTTACCTTAAATAAAATACCTATTATTTCAAAATCTAAGCTTGTTTCTGTTAGTTTCATTAATGGTATTCCACTGTCTTCTGGTCCAATCACCAACCAGACACAGGCACTCCTTGCCACTACCAACGAATCACATGTGGAGGCCATCACCTTTGACATACTATCCTCACCCCATGTCCCATTTTGGGACTCCCCTGGTTACACACACACCAACCAATCATAGATTGGAAAAAACGGACTTTGGTTTTCCCTTCTCACTATTGTGAGAATATGTGTAACCTCCCATCTTATGGGAAGATTCTGTCTGTGGTGTCAGATGAAATTGCACCACTATGCTATCAGGATCTGTCCGAAGTGTTCCTTGAGAAAAATGCTCAAGTGTTGCCTCCCCATAGGGATTACGATTGCACTATCGATCTACTCCCTAACAGCAAATTGCCTTTCAGTCATGTTTATCCCCTTTCACAGGATGAGCTTTCTCATCTCAAGGAATACTTGGATGAGAATTTGACAAAAGGGTTCGTTAGACCCTCTACTTCTTCCACTGCTGCAGAACTTTTCTTTGTCCGCAATAAGGATTCCAGTCTCAGGCCGATTATCGATTATAGGCAATTAAACACGATTACGATAAAGGATCGCTATCCTTTGCCGCTCATCCCTGAACTTATTGAAAAGGTGCGTGGGGCTACTTATTTCACCAAATTAGACCTGAAAGGGGCATACAACCTAATCCGAATCCGTGACGGGGATGAGTGGAAAACAGCATTCAGAACCAGATACGGACTATTCGAACACCTTGTGATGCCATTCGGGCTATGTAATGCTCCCGCAGCTTTCCAAAGATTCATAAACGACATCTTTAGAGACTTACTTGATGTCTGTGTTGTAGTATACCTAGACGATATACTTATTTATTCTCGATCTATGCCTGAACACATAAAACATGTAAGACTTGTGTTGTCCAGACTGCTCTCACACAGACTGTATGTGAAATTAAAAAAATGTCTATTTCATAAAGAAGAAATATTATTTCTAGGATACTTCATATCCAAAACTGGAATTAAGATGGATATGAGTAAGATATCCTGTATTCTAGACTGGCCTATACCAACAACTCGTAAGGCCCTACAGCGATTCCTTGGATTCTCGAACTTCTATAGGAAGTTCATCAAGAACTTTTCCGCTATTGTGAGACCTCTCACACAACTGACAAGTATAAAAAAACCATTCAAATGGTCAGAAGAAGCAAATCAAGCTTTCTGCTTGTTAAAATCAAGCTTTACTTCTGCTCCCATACTACGCCATCCAGACCCATCCCTCCAATATATTCTAGAGGTAGATGCGTCAAATATGGCAGTAGGAGCAGTTCTCTCCCAACGACCAACAAACACTTCATCACTCCACCCAGTTGCTTTCTTTTCAAAATCACTAAGCAGCCCAGAGGTGAATTACCCAGTGGGTGAAAAGGAGTTGCTTGCCATAAAACTGGCACTGGAGAATTGGCGACATCTGCTCGAAGGTACCCAGTTACCAATACTCATATATACAGATCATAAAAACCTTCAATACCTCCAGACTAACAAGACTCTCTCCCACCGGCAGGTACGATGGTCATTATTCTTATTAAGATTTAATTTCCTAGTGACCTACACGCCTGCAGACAAAAATAAAAAAGCGGATGCGCTATCACGATTAACCGAAGATAACTGCACCGAAATCCCTTCCATTCCCATAATACCCTATGAACGCATTATTGGTGTTGTCCGGTCCTTGAAGGAAGAGATTTTGCACAGTATAAGAATGGATTCACCTCCACCACAACTAAGTACTGATGCAGAAGGCTTCCTCTATTACAATGACAAACTCTACATACCCCCTACTATGCGCACCAAGATCTTGGAGTTATCGCATGATGTGCCCATGGCAAGACATATGGGTATAACGAAAACCTTTAATTTGCTCACCAGGCAGTTTTGGTGGCCTGATATGAAGACATCTGTACCAAAATTTGTTTCTTCATGTGACATCTGTGCAAGGTCCAAAATTGACACTACAAAACCATCTGGACTACTTTGTAGTCTACCAATACCCCAGGTTCCATGGGAAGTTGTGTCCTTAGATTTCATAGTAGAACTACCACGCTCTAAAGGATTTAATACCATCCTAGTGTCAGTGGACCATTTGACAAAGATGGCACATTTCATTGCTATCCGTAGACTACCTTCATCTAAACAAACAGCAGAACTACTGATGAAACATGTGTTTAAGTTGCATGGAATTCCAAAAACTCTTTTGTCCGACCGTGGTTCACAATTCATCTCTAAATTTTGGCAAGCACTTTGTCAAATTTTACGCATTGAGTGAAAGCTCACTTCTCCCTACCATCCTCAGACCAACGGACAGACTGAAAGAGTCAACCAGTGCATTGAGCAATATCTACGTTGCTACACATCATACTTGCAGGATGATTGGGTGGATCTCCTTCCTCTAGCAGAATTTGCTTACAACAACGCAACCCACAGTACTACGAAGCAAAGTCCGTTCTACTTGAACTATGGGTTTCATCCCACTCTTCTTCCACCACGCATCCTGCCATTGAGTAACCCAGTAGCCTCGGATTACCTTACCCAAATAAAAGACTCTTTGGGTTTACTCAATACCACTATATCACACGCTCACAGTCAACAAAAAAAGTACTACGACCTTCGTAGAAGACCTTCTCCTCAGTATGCTATTGGGGACCTTGTTTGGCTATCGACAAAGAACTTAAGATTAAAAATCCCTAGCAAGAAGCTTGGACCTTTATTTTTGGGACCCTTCCCAATTAAAAAACTTATCGGAAAAGCTGCAGTACAGCTCACCCTACCAGCAGATCTCAAGATCCATCCCATCTTCCATGTGTCGCTACTGAAGCCCCATGTTCCTAACCAAGGAATAAGGCCTATCATCTTGCCTCCACCTCCAATACAAGTTGAAGGCGGAGAAGAGTATGAGATCAAGGAAATTTTGGATTCTCGCATCCATAGAGGAAGACTCCAGTATCTCATAAGATGGAAGAACTATGGACCCCAAGACGACACCTGGCTAGATACCTCTGATATTCATGCGCCTAGACTTATACGGAACTTTCACTCGAAACACCCAGAGAAACCTGTCCTATAGGCCTTCCGGAGCTGGCCTTAAGGGGGGGGTACTGTAAGATTCTGGTACCTCCGGTACCCTTAATCACCACTTTCTCTGTAATGCGTCCCACCTTTCTCTTCAGGTGGTACGCATATACCTTTAAGAACGATGATGTCACTGCTGAGCGCCGCAGAGCGGCTATTTCAACCGCCGGCGGTCTCACTCACATTGTTCGTTCAACCTGCCTTCTTATCCACATGCTTTCAAGCCTGTCTCTCGATCGGAACCTCCAGCTATTCCCTTTACCTGGAGCAGACCGGAACCTTGCTACTGATCCCTGTATCTCGCTACCGGATCATTCCTTATCTACTGGACCTCTCTAAACTACTAACATTACAAGTGATAAGTACCCCGCAGGGGAACCCTCCATAACCTTATTGCACTATCTACCTATGCACATTAAGGACTGTTACTACCTATCCATACTATCCTATCATCTGCACTGTTACATAGATTGCTAGCTCTTGAGCCTACTACCATCTATCATCTGCACTGCTGCATAGATTGCTAGCTCTCCTGTCTACTACTATCTATCCTTGCACTGGGTTAGTCTATCCTGTATTTGTCATCTGCTGTCCTCACCACCTGTTAGCATACTCGATACTAACCTATCTGCATTCCTAAATACCATCTTGAACTCTCCTATACAAACCTATCAAGTGATTACCATCCTTGTCACTGTTCACACCTGTCCCTTCAGCACATCACCTTCATACTATCATATACATCCTATCACTCCAGGAACATCTCATTGAGTGTGTATATATCTGTATGTTGAAGCTGACAGGCCCACGGTGATGAGTCCTGGAGAGTTGGATCTGGTATTCAACACATCTCTACATGACTACTGAGTGGAGATTTTGCAGCTGCAAATCCAGCCTATACTAAAAACGCAGGAGTGTTACACCCAGCTGTAGTGTATTGCCAAGTTGTCTCCAGTGGTAATGAGGACGGAGGAGATGATGATGATGAGGTTACTGACGTGATTTGGGTGCCAGATAGAGCAGAGGAGGAAAGTGAGGGTGAGGCACAACCTCAACAAGGCAGCCATCATGGAAGAGTATAGAGCAGCCATTCTATTTCATCATATTGTGGAGCTGTTATTTCTCAGCCCACTTCCCACAGCTCAGCTGTCTGGGCACATGTGCAGCCGATCGCACTGTTGCAATTTGCAAACTTTGTCACAAGCACATCACGCATTGTAAAAACACCTCTACCTCCTCTTCCTCCATGCCTTCCTCTGCTGAATTGTCCTACAAACCACAGGTACCCCCTAAGCATTCAAGGGGCTATTCCATGAGTCAGGCTAAAAGGTGCCGTGCAGTGCTACAGTTGGTATGTCTAGGGGACAGGAAACACACCGGAGCAGAGATTCTTGCAGCTCTGCAGAGGCAGGCCCAGAAGTAGTTCATGCCACGTCAGCTGGAGCCAAGAATGATGGTGTGCAATAATGGCACAAACCTCCTGTCCATTTTCTTATATAGGTACCCAGGGTTGAAGCATCTGCTAAAGCAGGCCAGAAGAGTCTGTAGCCATTTCAGGCGGTCACACACAGCCAGTGCTTGGTTGGCTGAAATTCAGCGGGAATTCCACCTCCCCATAAACCGCCTGATTTGTGACATGTCCACCAGGTGGAACTCGACTTTGGCAATGCTGCAGTGGCTGCATATGCAGCAGTGGGCTGTCAATGAATACCTGTGTGAGTATGGCACAATGACAGGCTCAGGCCGGCTCAGCTTTTTTTCCCCAAGCCAATGACTGCTAATAAAGGATGCATGCACTGTACTGTTACCATTTGAGGAGCCCACAAGGATGGTGAGCCGTGACAATGCATGCATCAGTGACACATTCCCTGTTGTGTTCCTGCTGGAGCAGACTCTGCGTGGCATTATGGACAGGGCACATGAGGCAGAGCAGGGGGAGTAAGAGGAAGACTTCCTTTCCTCTCAAGGCCTGCTTTATGCAGACATCATTCTTCCTACACCACAGAACACACAAGAGGAGAGGGAGGAGGAGGATTCTGGCAGATTTGAAGGCACTAAAGCAGAGGAAGACAAATTTGTCAAACCTTAAGAGATGGTTTTCCATCCCCAGAACCCTTTGGAGTAGTACGTGGCTGGGAGGACGCAGTTCCAGATACTGCAATCCTCAGTTACCCCAAGGAGTCTGCTTCTTATGCCTCTGCAAACTTGCGGTGCATGGGCTCCCTCATGCTTCAAAGCCTGTGAAAGGACCCAAGAATATGTGGCATCAAGGAGAAGGATTACTATTAGTTGGCAACCCTCCTTGACAACCGTTACAAGGGGAAAGTCTCAGAACTCATCCCCTCCCCACAGAGAGTGCAGAAGATGAAATCTCTTGAGGACACCTTAAAGAGGAGTTTATCTAACGCTTTTCCTGACTCTGGTAGGTTACATTGTTGTGGAAAAGTCATTTTGAGGCTTTTGTTGGTCAAGAGAGGAGAGGTGGAGAAGGGGGCTGCCTAAGTAATGCATTTCAAAATTTTTTTTAGTCCTCGCTGCCCAGGTCTCTACAGCTTCTACATCCCATCAACAGCATCTGTATCATATGGTGAACAATTATCTAGGGGTGAAAAGAGAGATGGAGAGCTTTCCAGTTGATGATCCACTGTATTACTGGGTCATAGGAATTGACCACTTGCCAAACTTGCCCAGTATGCAGTTGAGCTTCTGGGCTGCCCTGCATCCAGTGTGCTTTCCTAACAGGCATTCAGTGCTGCTGGAGGTTTTGTTACTGATATCAGAACGCATCTGTCCCTAGACTCCGTGGACTGTCTGACATTTATCAAAATGAATCAGTCCTGGATTACCAGCAGCTATGAAGCCCCTGACGCCGAAATCGCTGATTAAGGGTTTTTATGATGTGGAATCTCTGCAAGAATTCTAGGCTGCATAGCGTTGTGGGTGTTGATTTCATCTGGAAAGAGTTTTTTGGTGTAGGTTTCATGGACACAATTAACACCCAAAAAACAATTTTTCCACACCTGTTTGACAGGTGCATATCATTTACATTTTTGACAGCAAGGCCAATTCTTGCTTTCATCAAGAGTACCTCCTTGGGGGTAACGGTGTGAAAGCGCCTCCGACAGCCAAAGACCAATTTTTCTGCACCTGTTTGAGAGATGCATATCATTTAAATTTTTGACAGCAAGGCAATTCTTGCTTTCATCAAGAGTACCTCTATAGGGTTACAGTGTGAAGACAACCAAAGACCAATTTTTCCGCCGCACCTGTTACTTCTATCCAAAGTCTGCAGAAAAGACACCAGAATTTTTCTAAAAAATCTCTAATCTTGATTCCAGTGCACTAAATTGTGGCCTCATCATACAGACTGGCTCCAAAAACCGTTATTTATAAAACAAAGAAAGCTTGCAGGTAAAATGTCATTTTATTGGCTTTATAAATGCAATTATTGCTGCAGCACCAGCCACTATATTGAAAGGATTTTTTCATTTTTATTGTTATTTTTTATTTTGATGCTTTTATTTTAAGAATCAGTAAATCACTGCTCATTTAAAAATTAGGTTTTTTACAAACTTTTTTTTTCATTCATACATGTCCCACAGGGCAGTACCCGGACCCCCATAACCATTGTATGCCAAATTACTTGCATATAAGCCTTCAAAATGGGCACTTTTGATTTTTACAGTTCGGTTCCCATAGACTTCATTGGGGTTCGTTATTCGGTTCCAAACGTGTTCTCTAAAAGGGAGTTTAACATTGGATGCGCAAAAAGTGCTCAGCATTACAATTGTCTGTCAGAGGACAAACCATTTTAGAAAGGTTTCATGAAATCCCATTAGCAGACCTAGAGGACCTCAGACAGGTGAGGTGTTGAAGAGGACAGGAATCAAATGGGAATCCAGAAGTAACTAAGCAGCTCCAATTGTGATAGTGAGGAAGAAAAATGGATCACTGAGAATATGTATAGACTATCGCACCCTCAACAAAAGAACCATCCCAGACCAGTACATAGCTCTTGGAACAGACGATACTGTGCACTGTCTATCAGGGGCCAAATAGCTTAGTATTTTGTATCTGAGAAGGGGGTACCATCAGATCCCCATGCAACTTGATGATTGGGAGAAAACCACTTTTATCTTCCTCCGTGGGGTTCTTTTAGTTTAATCAGATGCCGCAAGGTCTAACACGAGTTCCTGCAATTTGCGCATTTGGTGAAGCGAACTGTTCACCAAATTCTCAACCAGCATTTGATGAATCGAACTGTTGGTGACTTGAACCTTATTGAAGTGTTGGTGTACCTGGACAACATAATCTTCTTCAAAGGTCCCAGCTTTGCGGGCCAATGTTTTTTTTTTTTTTTTTATCAATCACTGGCCAGGGGATAAAACTGGGACTGGTATAATAATTTAGGTCTGTCTTTATTTACTGTTGCTAGGTAAATACAGTTTAGTTCTGTTAATTACTGTTAGTCAGAATACTGCAGATGTTTAACCACTTGCCGACCGCCGCACGACTATTTACTGCGGCAGTCAGCCGCTCCTGGGCAAACCGACGTAGACCTACGTCGCTCGCCCAGGAGCCTGTAGGGGGCGAGCGCGCGCCGCCGGAAGCACGCTCCTGCCCCCGCTCCTGCCCCCGCTCATTCATGGATATCCCCGTGCATGTGACCAGCGATTCCGATGTCCACTGGCCACTCGCGATCTCCCGCAGGAGAGGGAGAAGGATGGACGGCTGATGTACACACAGCCGTCTGTCATTCTCCCTGATGTAAGTACAGAGGCTATGCGATCCTGCTATGTAGGATCGTATGTCTCTGTGGTCACATCACAAGCTACGCCCCCCCCCAGTTAGAATAACATCCCTAGGGTTACATTTAACCCACTGATCATCAATAAAGTTAACCCCTTCCCTGCCAGTGTCATTTTTACAGTAACAGTGCATATTTATAGCACTGATTACTGTAGAAATGTCGCTGGTACTCCCAAAAGTGTCAAAAATGTCAGTCAGGGGTCTGATCTGTGTGCCGCAATGTTGCAGACCCGCAAAAAAAAAAATTGCAGATTGCCGCCATTACTAGTTACTAGAATAACGTTATTATCTTAATGAATGTTTGTATAAGTACACTTATTAACCCCTCTACTTTTAGATTATTCTTGGCCTAATACATTTATTGAAATACAATGTACAAGGTGTGTTGGTTAGTTCTGGGTGAGCGAGGTGTGTCATCTTCTGGTGTGCAGAGAAATCACAAAACAAGTCAACGGCTGCTCTGGGGTAGTGCTACACTTCCATATGATTGGATGATTGCAGTGAACACAGCTTCACTTTATTAAAAAAAACCATGAACATTCACATTGTGAATTTACAAGTCTGTTTTCCTTCAGTAAGTTAATCTATGTGTGTAGGTAGAATCAATGAAGTACTGGGGGAGGACAACACCTATTAACCAACCTTCTAGAAACTCGGCATGATCCCCACCTATGATAATTGAAGGAAGGAGAGACCCAGCCTCAAGCAACAACCCCAGTAGAGAGATAGTTTATACTAGAGCCAAAATTGTCATTAAAAGCTTTCTGTGTTCTTAAAGCTAATAAACAATGTACAGGGTCAATGAAAATGTGCTTAGTTAATATTGTTGAAGATGTTTGCAATATATTAGATTATATTGGTGAAATAATGTAATTCAAGTATACCACCTGTTGACCAATATTAGCAATAGTGTTTTAAATTTGCTTAGTTAATATTGTTGAAGATGTTTGCATTGTATTACATTATATTGGTGAAGTAATGTCATTAAAGTGTACTGCCTGTTGACCAATATTTGCAATAGTGTTATAAAATGTATTAGCTTATAATATGTACTTTATCTCTGTTTTGGATGTTGTTAATTTATGACTAATTTATATAGTATGCCCCCGTTGTCTTCTCCTACTTGCTAGTTCACTGATATTACTTTTTATGCAAAAAATTATATTGATGCAATACTATTCTAAACCTTTGCTTTATGTTTCATCATGTCTTTAACACAGCTTTTCTATATGTACAGGAAAATATCTAAAGGTACCCTTTACTAGACAGGTATTTACTCTATGATGTGATGATTTTAAAAGAGGGTTTCTATGAGTGTGCTTTGCACTCCAGTATTAACTGTAAAAATAATGAGCTGATATAGTTTACCAGCTAATTGAATCATGTTATGTTGCCAGCAAACTGCTTCCAGATGTAGATGTGACATTCAGGGCAGAATGATTGACATATAATATGCTCTTTTCACTCTGCAAGTCCATAGGCTACTTGTTATATTTGACACAGATTCAAGGATTATCTTCACTACCTGTAGATAATCTCTTAACACTTAATATACTACAGCAAGACTCTATAGTGCAGAGTAGTATTTTTCAACATCACTATAAACAAGCAAGAATGGCAATTACTGAGACCAAAGAAAAAAGTTACAGTGTCTGTGTGTAATGTTCCGGTACCTTTGGTACCCTAAATTACACTTTCCACAAGTGTATGCGCCCTACCATTTACTTTTGGAAAGGTGCGCATACACCTTTAAGACTGGAGCTGTCATCACTCAGCGCCGGACTAGATGGCTATTTAAGGCGTCGGTTCTCACTCACATGTGTTCGTTCAAACACCCTTATCTGGATGCTAACCTTGCTTGAAGCTTCCATGCTTGCAAGCTTACTTCGCTGACGGAACCTCGCTGCGCTGATCCCTGTATCCCGCTACTGGATCATCCGCCTCTCCTGAACCACCCTTCGGCTGTATCGCTAATAGTGCTAAGTACCCCGCAGGGGAATTCTCTATAAACTTATACTAAGCTTACACTATCTAGCTCTGCATAGTAAAGACTGTTTATTACATCTGCATAAACTAGATTGCTAGCTCTTGAGACTACTGCTACTTTTCTGGACTGGGTTGATCTCTTTTGTATGTCCACCTGCTATTCTATCATCTGCTATCATACAACATTGCTAAACCTTCCTGCATCCATCTGCTACTGTCTCACCTTCAAGTGTCTATCACCTATCACCTCCATTCAACCTATCCCTCAACCTTCATCATTGTGTTACCACATACATAAAGTCACTCTAGGAACCAGCTTGCTAATTGTGTGTATTTACTGGCTGAAATAAGACCTTCCACACATGATGAGTCATTGAGGTTGGGAATGGTATCTCAGCATATCTCTTACATGACTGCTGACGTGGAACTATTTCTGCAGCTGAAAATCCACACCATATAAGAAACGCAGGAGCGTTACAGATTGAACGAACCAAAAAATGGATTCAGCAGAAATAGCCACTCAGGTGACACAATTAAACCAGCAAGTATCTGCGTTAATACACGCACTTGCTGAATTAAAAGAAGACAATCAGGCTCTGTCGCAGCAGGTAATTAGACTGACACAACTTACCTCTGCTCAGTCCCCTGAACCCAAGATAAATCCCCCTTTGGTATTTACAGGCGATCGCAAAAAATTTCGCGAATTTAAAAACGCATGTGAGTTACTTTTTTTGTTAAAACCTCGTACCTACCTTACTGATCACATTAAGGTTTGTACTATTATTTCTTACCTATCAAACGATCCTCGAGCCTGGGCAGATTCTCTTTTTGAGAAAAACGACCAGCTTCTCAACTCCTATGCCTTGTTCCTGGCAGAGCTCACTAGCCTATATGATGACCCCAATAGGCAGAGTACTGCTGATCTTCAGTTAAGATCCTTGAAACAAAGAGGGAGGCCTGTAGAAGACTTTGTCGCACAGTTCAAGAGATGGACCATTGATTCAGAATGGAATGATGCATCTCTGAAAACCCAATTTAGGCTTGGCCTATCAGAAGCCGTTAAGGACGAGCTCGCCCGAGCGGATCTGCCAAAAACCCTGGATGCACTAATACAACTCAGTATTACCATAGATAGAAGACTACGAGAAAGAAAGGCTGAAAAGATGGGAATGCCATTATCCGTTTCCTCTCGGAGTCTGGCCGTTGACCCCGCTCCTATGGAGATAGGAACCATACGCCCACCGCTATCAACTATGGAAAAAACCAAAAGACGAAATGAAAATCTCTGCTTGTACTGTGCATCCCCGGATCACAAGATAAACGTCTGTCCCCTAGTCAACAAAAAGAAGGGTGAGTGTTCACATGTCTCCCTAGGAGGATTGACAACTTCATTCACTAACCCTTACATTTCTGTTTTTTTGACATTACAGTGGGACCAGAACAGGATTACTACTAAGGCCATGATTGACACAGGATCTTGTGGAAATTATATGGATATATGTTTTGCTGCTTTAAATAAAATTCCTATTATTTCTAAACTCAAACCTGTCTCAGTAAGTCTTATTACCGGTGTTCCGTTATCCTCTGGTCCGATCACCGATCAGACACAAGCACTTCTAGTCACTATTAATGAGTCTCATAGGGAGACTTCTACCTTCGATTTAATACCATCACCCCACTTTCCCATTGTGTTGGGACTTCCCTGGTTGCACACACACCAACCAACCTTAGATTGGAAGAAACGGTCCTTGACCTTCCTTTCTTGTTATTGCGAGGAAACGTGTAACCTCCCGTTTTCCGGGAAGATTCTGTCTATGGTGACAGATGAGATTGCACCACTATGTTATCAGGATCTTTCTGAGGTTTTTCTTGAGAAAAATGCTCAAGCATTACCTCCTCATCGAGACTATGATTGTAGCATTGATCTACTCCCAAATAGCAAATTGCCGTTCGGTCATGTTTATCCTCTTTCACAGGATGAACTTGCCCATCTCAAAACCTATTTGGATGAGAACTTGGAAAAAGGTTTTATTAGACCTTCCACTTCTTCCACAGCAGCAGGACTCTTTTTCGTTCGCAATAAAGATTCAAGTCTCAGACCTATCATCGACTACAGGAAATTGAATGCTATCACAATAAAAGATCGCTATCCTCTACCGCTTATCCCTGAGCTCATTGAGCAGGTGCGTGGAGCTACCTATTTTTCAAAATTAGACCTGAAAGGAGCATACAATCTCATTCGAATCCGTGATGGACACGAGTGGAAGACTGCATTCAGAACTAGATACGGATTGTTCGAATATCTTGTGATGCCATTCGGCCTATGCAATGCCCCTGCAGTTTTCCAACGATTTATAAACGATATTTTTAAAGACTTACTAGATGTCTGTGTTGTGGTATATCTGGACGATATACTTATATATTCACGGACCCTGTCTGAACACATAAGACATGTAAGACTTGTATTATCGAGATTGCTTGCACATAATCTTTATGTGAAGCTGAAGAAATGCTTGTTCCATAAAGATGAGGTACTCTTTCTAGGCTACATCATATCCAAAACAGGAATCGAGATGGACATGAGTAAAATATCCTGCATCCAGGATTGGCCTACACCAACTACACGCAAGGCGCTACAGCGATTCCTGGGATTTTCAAATTTCTACAGGAAGTTCATAAAAAACTTTTCTGCTATTGTGAGACCCCTCACACAGCTCACTAGCATAAAAATACCATTTAAATGGTCAGAAGAAGCAAATAAGGCTTTCCACTTGTTAAAGACAAGGTTTACTTCCGCTCCCATATTACGCCATCCAGACCCATCCCTCCAATACATTCTGGAGGTAGATGCGTCAAACATGGCAGTAGGAGCAATACTCTCCCAACGACCTACCCACACTTCACCACTTCATCCAGTCGCCTTTTTTTCTAAATCCCTGAGCAGCCCCGAGATAAATTACCCCGTGGGTGAAAAGGAACTGCTTGCTATAAAATTGGCTCTGGAGAATTGGCGACATTTACTCGAAGGCACCCAACTACCAATAATTATATACACGGACCATAAAAACCTCCAATATCTTCAGACTAGCAAAACTCTCTCGCATCGACAGGTACGATGGTCACTATTCTTTCTAAGGTTTAACTTCCTAGTGACCTACACACCTGCAGATAAGAACAAAAAGGCGGATGCACTATCACGACTAACTGAAGAAAACTACTTTGAAATCCCTTCCGTTCCTATAATACCTCACAAACGCATTATTGGAGTTGTCCGTTCCTTAAAGGAAGAGGTTCTGCATGGTATAAGTTTGGATTCACCCCCACCACAACTAAATACTGATGCAGAAGGCTTCCTCTACTACAACGACAAACTTTACATACCACCTACCCTACGCACCAAGATCTTGGAATTATCGCATGATGTGCCTATGGCAGGACATATGGGTATGACAAAGACTTTCAATTTGATTTCTCGACAATTCTGGTGGCCTGACATGAAAACATCTATACAAAAATTCGTCTCTTCATGCAATGTCTGTGCCAGGTCCAAAATTGACACTACGAGACCATCCGGTCTACTATGTAGTCTACCAATACCCCAAACTCCATGGGAGGTTTTGTCATTGGACTTCATAGTAGAATTGCCTCCTTCCAAAGGATTTAATACCATCTTGGTGTCAGTGGACCATCTGACAAAGATGGCACATTTCATTGCTATTCGCAGACTACCTTCGTCCAAACAAACGGCAGAACTCCTGATGAAACATGTCTTCAGATTACATGGTATCCCAAAAACTCTTCTGTCTGACCGTGGATCCCAATTTATTTCTAAATTCTGGCAAGAACTATGTCACATACTACGGATTGAGCGGAAGCTCACTTCTCCTTACCATCCGCAGACCAACGGACAGACTGAAAGAGTCAACCAATGCATCGAGCAGTATTTACGTTGTTACACTTCTTACCAACAGGATGATTGGTTGGATCTTCTCCCCCTGGCAGAATTTGCCTACAACAACGCAACTCACAGTACAACCAAGCAGAGTCCGTTCTACTTGAACTATGGGTTCCATCCCTCTATTCTCCCTCCACGCATCCTTCCTTCAAATAACCCAGTAGCCTCAGACTATCTTACCCAAATAAAGGATTCTCTGGGTTTACTAAATACTACCATTGCACACGCTCACAGTCAACAAAAGAAGTACTATGATCTTCGTAGAAGACCTTCTCCACAGTATACTATCGGGGACCTCGTTTGGCTCTCAACAAAAAACTTGAGACTGAAGATCCCTAGCAAAAAGCTTGGACCTCTGTTCTTGGGACCTTTCCCAATCAAGAAACTTATTGGAAAAGCTGCAGTGCAGCTTACATTGCCAATGGACCTAAAAATCCATCCCATTTTCCATGTGTCGCTACTGAAGCCACATGTTCCGGACCACGGAATAAGGCCTAATATTCCACCTCCCCCTCCTGTACAAGTTGAAGGTGGAGAAGAATACGAGATAAAAGAGATTCTGGATTCTCGTATCTACAGAAGAAGACTTCAGTACTTGGTTAGATGGAAGAACTATGGGCCCCAAGACGACACCTGGCTAAACACCTCTGACATACATGCCCCTAGATTAATCCGCAATTTTCATGCGAGATACCCAGACAAACCAGCTCCAGAGGCCTTCAGGAGCAGGCCTTAAGGGGGGGGTATTGTAATGTTCCGGTACCTTTGGTACCCTAAATTACACTTTCCACAAGTGTATGCGCCCTACCATTTACTTTTGGAAAGGTGCGCATACACCTTTAAGACTGGAGCTGTCATCACTCAGCGCCGGACTAGATGGCTATTTAAGGCGTCGGTTCTCACTCACATGTGTTCGTTCAAACACCCTTATCTGGATGCTAACCTTGCTTGAAGCTTCCATGCTTGCAAGCTTACTTCGCTGACGGAACCTCGCTGCGCTGATCCCTGTATCCCGCTACTGGATCATCCACCTCTCCTGAACCACCCTTCGGCTGTATCGCTAATAGTGCTAAGTACCCCGCAGGGGAATTCTCTATAAACTTATACTAAGCTTACACTATCTAGCTCTGCATAGTAAAGACTGTTTATTACATCTGCATAAACTAGATTGCTAGCTCTTGAGACTACTGCTACTTTTCTGCACTGGGTTGATCTCTTTTGTATGTCCACCTGCTATTCTATCATCTGCTATCATACAACATTGCTAAACCTTCCTGCATCCATCTGCTACTGTCTCACCTTCAAGTGTCTATCACCTATCACCTCCATTCAACCTATCCCTCAACCTTCATCATTGTGTTACCACATACATAAAGTCACTCTAGGAACCAGCTTGCTAATTGTGTGTATTTACTGGCTGAAATAAGACCTTCCACACATGATGAGTCATTGAGGTTGGGAATGGTATCTCAGCATATCTCTTACATGACTGCTGACGTGGAACTATTTCTGCAGCTGAAAATCCACACCATATAAGAAATGCAGGAGCGTTACACTGTGTGGTTGTTTGGTACATATTTTTCCTTTCTTTATTTATTATGGTTAGGTCTGCAAAATACCCAATTTAAAAGTATACACTGCTCAAAAAAATTAAAGGAACACTTTTTTAATCAGAGTATAGCATCAAGTCAATTAAATTCCTGGGATACCGATCTGGTCAGTTAACCACTTCCCGACCACCCGCCACTTTTTTACTGTGGCAGGGTGGCTCTCCTGCGCAAACCAACGTAGATCTAGGGGGCATGCTCCCACCCCCACTCGGCAGCGGGGAAGCTGATGCACGGGTCAGGCAGCTCCGATTGCCACCTGACACCCATGATCGTTCCCTGCTGAGAGAGAAGGACGATCAGCTGTTGTAAACACAGTCAACTGTCCTTCTCCTTGGGATGATCACAGAGCTCATGTGATCCTGCTATATAGGATCACATGTCTCTATGGTCATCTCAGAAGCCACGCCCTCCCACTGTTAGAATCACTCCCTTAGGGTCACATTTTACCCCTTGATCACCTATACTTTTAACCCCTTCCCTGCCAGTGTCATTATTACAGTAACAGTGCATATTTTTAGCATTTTATTTGGGTATAGCATCACACGGCCGTGCAATTGTCCATTAAAGTAACGCAGTGCCGAATCCCAAAATAGGGTCTGGTCATTATCGGGGGAAAATCCTTTGGGTCTTAAAGTGGTTAAGTAGCAGAGGGGGTTTCAGCTGCTTTGGTGTTACTGCAATTAACAACATGTGCACTAAAGGGGCAAAAATGAGACAATCTCCAAAACAGGAATGGTTTTAAAGGTGGAGGCCACAGACATTTTTTTCCCTACCCATCTTTTCTGAATGTTTTTCACTAGTTTTTCATTTGGCTAGGGTCAGTGTCACTACTGGTAGCATGAGGCGATACCTGGACCCTATAGAGGTTGCACAGGCAGTCCAACTCCTCCAGGATGGCACATCAATATGTGCCATTGCCGGAAGGTTTGCAGTATTCCCAGCACAATTTCAAGAGCATGGAAGAGATTCCAGGAGACAGGCAGTTACTTTAGGAGAGCTGAATAGGGCCATAGGAGGTCCTTAACCCATCAGCAGGACTGGTATCTGCTCCTTTGTGCAAGAAGGAACAGGAAGAACATTGCCAGAACCCTACAAATTGACCTCCAGCAGGCCACTGGTGTGAATGTCTCTGACCAAACAATCAGAAACAGACTTCATGAGGGTGGCCTGAGGGTCCGATGTCCTCTAGTGGGCCCTGTGCTTACTGCCCAGCACTGTTGAGCTCGATTGGCATTTGTCACTGAACACCAGAATTGGCAGGTCCTACATTGGTGCCCTATGCTTTTCAGACGAGAGCAGGTTCACCCTGAGCACATGTGATATCCATTAAAGGGTTTGGAGAAGCCATGGAGAATGTTATGCTGCCTGTAACATCATTCAGCATGACCGGTTTGGTGGTGGGTCAGTGATGGTCTGGGAAGGCATATCCATGGAGCGATGCACAGACCTCTACAGGCTAGACAATGCTCGCCTGACCTTAATCCAATAGAACACCTCTGGGACATTATGTTTCGGTCCATCCGACGCCGACAGGTTGTACCTCAGTCTGTTCAGGAGCTCAGTGATGCCCTGGTTCAGATCTGGGAGGAAATACCCCAGGCTACAATCCATTGTCTCATTAGGAGCATGCCTCCATGTTGTCAGGCATGCATACAAGCACGTGGGGGCTATACAAACTACTAAATACTGTTTTGAGCTGCTGCAATTACATTTCTGCAAAATGAACTAACCTGCTGCATCATTTTTTCACTTTGATTTTCGGGGTGTTTTTGATTTCAGCCCTCTGTAGGTTAATGATTTGAATTTCCATCAAACAATGTGGCATCCTTTCGTTCCTAACACATTACCCAGTCCATATCAGTATACAAACCCAATTCCAAAAAAGTTGGGACACTGTACAAATTGCAAAAAAGTAAAAATGAGTAAAAAAGGAATAGACTAATTCACAAATCTCATAAACTTATATTTTATTCACAATATAATATAGATAACATATCAAATGTTGAAAGTGAGACATTTTGAAATGTCATGCCAAATATTGGCTCATTGTGGATTTCATGAGAGCTTCACATTCCAAAAAAGTTGGGACAGGTAGCAATAAGAGGCCGAAAAAGTAAAATGTACATATAAGGAACAGCTGGAGGACCAATTTATTTATTTTAACTTATTTTAACTTAGTAGGTCAATCGGCAACATGATTGGGTATAAAAAGAGCCTCTCAGAGTGGCACTCTCTCTCAGAAGTCAAGATGGGCAGAGGATCACCAATTCCCCCAATGCTGCGGCGAAAAATAGTGGAGCAATATCAGAAAGGAGTTTCTCAGAGAAAAATTGCAAAGAGTTTGAAGTTATCATCATCTACAGTGCATAATATCATCCAAAGATTCAGAGAATCTGGAACAATCTCTGTGCGTAAGGGTGAAGGCCGGAAAATCATACTGCATGGCGGTGATCTTCGGGCCCTTAGATGGCACTGCATCAAATACAGGGATGCTACTGTAATGGAAATCACAACATGGGCTCAGGAATATTTCCAGAAAACATTGTCGGTGAACACAATCCACCATGCCATTCGCCGTTGCCGGCTAAAACTCTATAGGCCAAAAAAGAAGTCATATCTAAACATCAAAAGTCAGACGAATCAAAATTTGAAGTTCCTTTTGGAAAACTGGGACGCCATGTCATCCGTACTAACAGGGCCGGTTTTAGACAAAGTGTGGCCCTGGGCAAACCTAAAAGTGGGGCCCCAAATATTTTTATATTCTGCCAAAAATATAGGCGCCATATATGGTGATATGCTGCGCGGCACCCAATTGCACCAACCGGCAAGGGAAAGGGAAGAGAGGGGCCGTGTCCTTCCACAGGTACGCTAGGAATCTGTAAGATCGGTGATATGGGCTCCTGACAGTGACGTGGCCCCTTTGTAAAATCTTTAGACACAAGGAACAAAAGTGCAATAATTTATAAACAAGTGCAATATAAATAATTCACAAACCAAGACCAGTGCATTACAAAAATCATACATAGACAAAACCAGAGCATTACAATAGTAAATTGCCAGGTCTAGGTGGGGTAGGGTTGCTACCTCACCCCTTTAATCCAGGACACATACGAATTACCAGTGGCGGCTGGTGCTCAAAATTTTGTTTTGGGGGGGGGGGGGGCGCAAACAGAAAAATGTAATAGGCATTGCTTTGTGGCAAAAAAACGCTGTAAAAAATTGCGTGACTTAACAAACAATCATTAGGTTGGTTCAAGATTGACCAGCGTGTCCCCATTCACTGCACAGTGACCAGCATGTCCCCCATCAATGCACAGTGTCCACAATGCACAGTGACCAGCATGTCCCCCATCAATGCACAGTGACCAGCATGTCCACATTCAATGCACAGTGACCAGCATGTCCCCATTCAATGCACAGTGTCCAGCATGTCCCCCATCAATGCACAGTGTCCAGCATGTCCCCCATCAATGCACAGTGTCCAGCATGTCCCCCATTAATGCACAGTGTCCAGCATGTCCCCCATCAATGCACAGTGTCCAGCATGTCCCGCATCAATGCACAGTGTCCAGCATGTCCCGCATCAATGCACAGTGTCCAGCATGTCCCCCACCAATGCACAGTGACCAGCATGTCCCCATTCAATGCACAGTGACCAGCATGTCCCCATTCAATGCACAGTGACCAGCATGTCCCCCACCAATGCACAGTGACCAGCATGTCCCCCACCAATGCACAGTGACCAGCATGTCCCCCACCAATGCACAGTGACCAGCATGTCCCCCACCAATGCACAGTGACCAGCATGTCCCCATTCAATGCACAGTGACCAGAATGTCCCCATTCAATGCACAGTGTCCAGCATGTCCCCATTCAATGCACAGTGTCCAGCATGTCTCCCATCAATGCACAGTGTCCAGCATGTTCCCCATCAATGCACAGTGTCCAGCATGTCCCCCATCAATGCACAGTGTCCAGCATGTCCCCCATCAATGCACAGTGTCCAGCATGTCCCCCACCAATGCACAGTGACCAGCATGTCCCTATTCAATGCACAGTGACCAGCATGTCCCAATCAATGCACAGTGTCCAGCATGTGCCCCATCAATGCACAGTGTCCAGCATGTCCCCATTCAATGCACAGTGTCCAGCATGTCCCCCATCAATGCACAGTGTCCAGCATGTCCCCCATCAATGCACAGTGTCCAGCATGTCCCCCATCAATGCACAGTGTCCAGCATGTCCCCCATCAATGCACAGTGTCCAGCATGTCCCCCATCAATGCACAGTGTCCAGCATGTTCCCCATCAATGCACAGTGACCAGCATGTCCCCCATCAATGCACAGTGTCCAGCATGTCCCCATTCAATGCACAGTGTCCAGCATGTCCCCCATCAATGCACAGTGTCCAGCATGTTCCCCATCAATGCACAGTGACCAGCATGTCCCCCATCAATGCACAGTGTCCAGCATGTCCCCATTCAATGCACAGTGTCCAGCATGTCTCCCATCAATGCACAGTGTCCAGCATGTCCCCCATCAATGCACAGTGTCCAGCATGCCCCCCATCAATGCACAGTGTCCAGCATGTCCCCCATCAATGCACAGTGTCCAGCATGTCCCCCATCAATGCACAGTGTCCAGCATGTCCCCATTCAATGCACAGTGACCAGCATGTCCCCCACCAATGCACAGTGACCAGCATGTCCCCATTCAATGCACAGTGACCAGCATGTCCCCATCAATGCACAGTGACCAGCATGTCCCCCATCAATGCACAGTGACCTGACCAGCATGTCCCCATCAATGCACAGTGACCAGCATGTCCCCCATCAATGCACAGTGACCTGACCAGCATGTCCCCTATCAATGCACAGTGACCTGACCAGCACGTCCCCATCAATGCACAGTGACCAGCATGTCCCCCATCAATGCACAGTGACCTGACCAGCATGTCCCCCATCAATGCACAGTGACCTGACCAGCATGTCCCCATTCAATGCACAGTGACCTGACCAGCATGTCCCCATTCAATGCACAGTGACCTAACCATTATGTCCCCATCAATGCGTGACCCCCCCCAGAGGACTTCACTTACCTCTGGTGCCACTGCCGTCACCGTGTCTGGCGTGCTGCTCGGGACTCAGTCGGACGTCTTCTCCCTCCGAGTCCTCGTCTCGACCTGCATGCGCGCCGCCCGTCACCGTCCCGACTCCCTGGTGACCGTGCTGCTCGGGAGTCGACTTCTTCCTCCTCCATGGCGCTGCGACTCGGTCGGCGCCGCCCGCTGTCTCTTCTCTGACGGCGTACGGGAAGGTGTGGTGAATTTGGTGGGGGGATCACATATTAGGGTGGGGGTGTCAGTGGTGAATTGTGTGGTTTTGGGGGGGGGGGGCTACACTGCCACTGTATCATACCCCCCCCCCCCCGGCACACAATTCACCACTGATCTCCTCACCAAATTCACCACTACTGTGTCATTCCCTCCGAATGACACAGCAGTGGTGAATTTGGTGAGATTACATATTGGTGGGGGTGTCAGTGGTAAATTTTGTGGTGGTGGGGGGATGACACAGCGGTGGTGAATTTTGTGGGGAAATCACATATTGGTAGGGGGTTTGTGCCACAGACAGACCCCCTACCAATATGTGATTTCCCCACCAAATTCACCACCGATGTGTCATTCCCACCCCTACACCACCACTGACACCCCCACCAATATGTGATCATGTCCCCCAAATTCCCCACTGCTGTGTCATACCCCCCACACCACCACAAATATGTGATGTCCCCCAAGTTCACCACTGCTGTGTGTGTCGTTGTCCCCCCATCACACAATTCACCACTGACACCCCCACCAATATGTGCTCTCCCCCAAGTTCACCACTGGCACTATGGTGAATTTAGGGGAGATCACATGTTGGTGGGGGTGTCAGTGGATGTGGTAGTTAGCTGGGCTTGCTTATTATCTACTCACTGACCTCTGTCACCACTTATGAGGACACCATAGAAAGACAGCGCCGCCGGGCCCCTCCTCCCACAGATGCAGCGCTGGCCACCGGACTCCTCCTCCCACTTCCATAGCACGGCCGCCGGGTCCCTCCCCTCCTCCCACTTCAATGCCATTGGCCGCCGGGTCCCTTCCCTCCTCCCACTTCAGTAGTGACAGCCGCCGGGCCCCTCCCCTCCTCACACTTCAATATAGAACTGGCCGCCGGGCCCCGCCCCCTAATTCTATAGCGGCGGACGCAGGGCCCCTCCACTACTCCCACTTAGCGCTGGTCGCCGAGCAGCAGTTCCCGGCGATAGCCCGATGTTGTCTCACTCTGAGACAACATCGGGTGAATTAGTGCTGTACTGGGCGGCGGGTTCCCTTCCCGTCCGAAGTGCCCGACCGACCGGCGACCACTCAGTCTGCCCCTGGAGCCCGCTGGCCGCTGCTGACAGTGGCCCGGGGCCCCTGGACATTCGGGGGCCCTGGGCAGTTGCCCAGTTTGCCCCCCCCCTAACGCCGGCCCTGCGTACTAAAAAGGACAAGGACAACCCAAGTTGTTATCAACGCTCAGTTCAGTAGCCTGCATCTCTGATGGTATGGGGTTGCATGAGTGCGTGTGGCATGGGCAGCTTACACATCTGGAAAGGCACCATCAATGCTGAAAGGTCTATCCAAGTTCTAGAACAACATATGCTCCCATCCAGATGTTGTCTCTTGCAGGGAAGACCTTGCATTTTCCAACATGACAATGCCAGACCACATACTGCATCAATTACAACATCATGGCTGTGTAGAAGAAGGATCTAGGTACTGAAATGGCCAGCCTGCAGTCCAGATCTTTCACCCATAGAAAACATTTGGTGCATCATAAAGAGGAAGATGCGACAAAGAAGATCTAAGACAGTTGAGCAACTAGAAGCCTGTATTAGACAAGAATGGGACAACATTCCTATTCCTAAACTTGAGCAACTTGTCTCCTCAGTCCCCAAACATTTGCAGACTGTTATAAAATGAAGAGGGGATGCCACACAGTGGTAAACATGGCCTTGTCCCAACTTTTTTGAGATGTGTTGATGCCATGAAATTTAAAATCAACACATTTTTCCCTTAAAATGATACATTTTCTCAGTTTAAACATTTGATATATCATCTATGTTGTATTCTGAATAAAATATTGAAACTTGAAACTTCTACATCATTGCATTCTGTTTTTATTCACAATTTGTGTCCCAACTTTTTTGGAATCGGGTTTGTAGATAGCCAGCATGATATTTTCCCCATTGAGATCTGATGTGTTTTCAAAGTTTTCCTTTAATTCTTTTGAGCAGTGTATTTTATCCAGCCAGCACATAGAGCTTTAGATTCGTTTATATATTATGAAGTGTTATCTGCAAACGGAGTATTGAACAAAACATTGATCAGTGGCTGAAGCAAAAATGTACACACAGAACCAAATGAGTCATCACAAGGACTCCCTTATTTGACAGGTTAGTCTGCCACTTGCAGCAATGTCTTCTATTTCCTGCCAGGAAATAGAAGACATTGCTGCAAGTGGCAGACGAGGTTCCTGCCAGGAAATAGAAGACATTGCTGCAAGTGGCAGACGAGGTGAAACCCCGCATTGTTTGAAACTCCTGGGACCCAGTACTGCAGATTTCTGGTCGGATTCCCTGGATGTTCGTTTACCATACAGGCTTGGATACCATTTCACATGCGATTTGGGGTCGGTTCTTTGGCCATCTGGTTTACTCAGGCTTTGAATCAATTTCCATGCGGTAAGAGGCAACTCTCACAGGTGTGATATATTACGGGCTCCTGAGTGGTACACCGGATTTGTTTAGCACACTTTGGCTAACCTTTATCTATCCAGGGTAAGAGGCGAATCCAGCTGGTGGTGGTTTAGCACGAGTTTTCCATCGTTTTCCTTCACTGTGTCACTATAATTTTTGTTTGGTAAGAGGCGACTCCAGCCGAGTTTTATCTCAACCATTTAAGGTGTTAACCCTTAACCTATCTGGTAAGGGGTATTTATCCTAATTTCATATTCTTTGCATGGTTCAATTCTCCACTTATTATATTTCATTATCACTTTGGTGGAGGTTATTTCACAATACAACCCATATTTCATCCACACCTGTGGTGTCAGTCACAATTAAATTTGTATGTTGGGTTTTACGCTATTGCGGTTTATTTGCTTTCATGATACAACATCCACTGAGTTGATCGATCATAGAGGCCTGGATCTACTGTCAAGGTGACAAGTTTCCACGCAGTGAGACTGCCTTTTCCTTACCTCTATCTGGTAAGCATACACCCTTAAGGGAGCTTGGTCCTGGAATTTATCAACAATAATTTTTGGACTTTTTATGGACTTTATATCTCCATCTAATATATTTAGCACGACTTATTTACATAATAGCTACAGTCTACACTCAGAGGTGCTTGTATCTTTCTTTCTTTGAAAGCAGGCAACTACTGCTGTGCTACCTAGATCATAGTATGGTGGGAGTCCTTTGGTATGTATTACTATTTCTAAAACAAAGATTGTAAAACATAAATATAAAGAAAATATAAATTGAATTCTCTAAAATCATTAAAATTTCCCTTTAAAAATACAATGTTTACTACCTTAGGTTCCTATTTCAGTTTACTGCTCTTACAAAGCTTTGCTAATGCTGTGTACCTGTCCAGTATCCTATGCAAAATAAATACATTTTAAATAGTAAGGTCAACCCTTTTGCTACAAAATGCCCTCGTCAACTGAAAATGTTCATGGCAGTCAATGAGTATATTATTTACCTCCAATTACTTCACTGTGAGAGTCAGCCTAAAGGCTTATAAATCCTGGGCCTGGATGTTAAGCTCATACAACTCCTGTGTTAATTGGGCAACGTTCCACCTACACTCCAAATGCTCACGCTTAGCAGTAGGAACCCACTGGGAGAAGCAATGTAAATCAATGGACAGGCACAGCCTAAAGTTGAATTAAAGATTCATCATTTAACATGGAATGTAGATTTGAGCATTGAGCCATCGGAACTTCTTAAGAGTGTTATTTGTGGGTCGCTCAGTGTGCACGGGAATTAGGTCTAAGTTACTCCTCTTTTAGGAAAAAAAGAAAAAAAATGATTTGTGCATTTTTATGTTTCATTACAATGATCTGCAATCAACAGCATAGCTACTTCAACAGATTTTGAATCTGATAAAAGAAATCTGTTCTGATTCTCACATGCTAATGGTTGGTTTTATTATCATTCATTCGTCTACAACAAACGATCTATTACTGCTGCAGGCTGCCCCCACAAGTTACAGTTTACGGACAGCAGAAGGACAAGCCTAGCCAAACAATAAGATAGATAGATAGATAGATAGATAGATAGATAGATAGATAGATAGATAGATAGATAGATAGATAGATAGATAGATAGATAGATAGATAGATAGATAGATAGATAGATAGATAGATAGATAGATAGATAGATAGATAGATAGATAGATAGATAGATAGATAGATAGATAGATAGATAGATAGATAGATAGATAGATAGATAGATAGATAGATAGGAGATCATATACTTAACACAATTTAAGATGCAGTAAAGAACGATACACACATCTATTCCTACTATAATAACACTTGGGCATTCTATGGCTTCATTGACCGTTTTTCATGCTGTTTGTACACACCCTTTAAGCCTGTCCTGCTCATTATTACACTTCTGTGCCCACTGTATTCTCAGACCATTCCAGTGATTTTGTTAAACAGAATGAGATTATCAATCTGCTGTATGATCAGGTCAAATTTCCAGACTTGATAACATATTACACATTTCATTTTGATCATATTTCTGCTCCAGTGCCTGCAAGTTAAAAGGATATTGCGTTACCCCATGGGATCTTCAGAATCCTTACTTCTAAAAGATATCCTTGTGATGGTTTCTCTGTTCAACATCCTGTTGAGAAATGGATTGGAGTTATCCGCCACCTTCAAAGAAGGAGACCCCAGAATTAGTATTGGTAATGCAGTGAGAATAAAACATATATATTTTTTTTCTTTTACTCCAAATATATTCTGATGTAAAAATTCGGAGTTGAACTCATACATGATTCATTATGCAAATGCAGAAGTCTCCGCAGTTATGTTTTATTTTGATAGCGTTGCTTTAATGTACTATGTGCAATAAGATTGGAAATGAAAAAAAGAAATTACTACAAATGTGCTGAATTCGTATAAGTATTCATTATTTTGTCATCTTAGCTTTCTGAGATGCAGTTATCATCTAAATCTCAAGATGCAAACAGGAATCTGATTAAATATCTGTTTCCTAAAATATGTTTTCCCAGTCACAGCTCTTCCCTAGTACTAAGTTGCTAAGATAAACTACACACAAGTCATAATGAGAACTGAAGGGAATTTACACCAATAAAAGGGAACTTTTACATGTAGTAATTCAATAACAAAGTGACTTGTTTCTGTCAGTGTCTGAATTAACGTAATTCAAAATGAAATTATTTGTAAAGCCAATTTAAAGTAGGAAGTGGCTGAAACTCCTATCAGGTATTTGTTGTTGCCTGTGTGTGGATGAGGGGAGAAGTGAACAGAAATCCCATCTTGTTCTTTTAAAAACTAAAAAAAAAACGCTGGATTTCCCATCACTTTCATACTCAGTGGTCACCAGAAAAATAAAGAGGGGAGAATCTCCCTAGCAGAGATGCAGGCAGCAATAAAAACTTGAGAAAAACTATAATGCTGGCCACAAATGAAATGAAATTTGGCTGGTTCAATGGGGACTGATCTTATTTTACTACATATAAGGGTATAAGGCTGTTCATGTTCGAGAAAAGTTGACTTAAGCAGGCCATGGATGGTGCTGAAGGGGTTGCAGGAAAGAAATTCCCACGATCCCCCCCCCCCCATAGCACAGACAGCACTGACAGGGGAATCCCTCCTGCAGAACAATTGTCGGCTCCCGGGGGATGGAAACAGGCAGGGGAAGCTGTCCCCGCTGGGAGAAGACAATCATTATCGCTAGCGGCTATAGCAAAATCTGGCAGACTGCTTGTACCAAAGTGGATCGACCGATCGACTGGTACATTCAGCCTGCCCATTCATGGTTTGAATCTCAGCCGGTTCCTGCAGAACCAGGCAAGATTCAAACCATGTATGGCTGGTCTTAGTGATCAACTCCTCTCTAACAGGAATGTTAGAACATTTTTGTTCTATCAGTGCTGCAGCCAATTGGCTGCAGCCCTGATAACTGTATTCTGAAAGTGGGGGACTCCCGCTATCAGAATACAGTGACGCAATGTAAATGATTCCTTATACACCTCAAATGTGTGGTTTGGGGATCCTTTTTTGTTGATCAGCCATCTGGCTGATCAAAAAAAAAAAAACTGAAAACAAATACTACAGAGCATCTATGGCCAGCTTAACTCTTCCCCTTTTTTTCAAAATGTTCATAAAAAATGCCTTTAAATGGACTTTAGCTGTAGTGCAGCACTTTTTAATATTGATTTCTGATGTCCAGGAAATTTTTCAGTGGCCACCAACTAAAGACGATTCACATTTGGCCTCCTGTGATGCAGTTTACACATTACCAGGTAATTTCTGAGATGCATATACATAGAGGCATAGAATGTGTACATGGGTGGAGAGCTTTCAAATAATCTGCTGGTTAATATTTATCTAAAATTAGTATGTTTCCTCATTTATCTTCAGTTTTTATACTAGTATGAGCATTTTTTCCATTAAAGACTTCAGAGCCCTGTTGAGTTTCTTACATGTGCATATGTGCATATTTCACTGTTGTTTTGTATCTGCTCCATCTCTAATTATTTAGCCAGCTCACAAAGGTAGCTACTCTTCTGTGCCAAAATATCACTTTTTTGTTGAAGTACTGCTTAATTTTCAAGTGCATATGAATCATTTTAATGTGTGTTTTTAATCTAAAAACAAAAATATATTTTGCAGCTAACCACTCCTTGAGTGCTGTTGACACCAGATGCGTTGGGGCAGGACAGCCCCAAGGCATTAACAAGGCAAAATGCTCATGTTTCTTATGTTAAATGCTTTGGTGGGTAATTAAGAGTCCCTAGTACAAAAGTTCATATCACTCACAGGTCTTTTTAAAATGTTTATAAAGCCTGGTATACACTATGAGTTTTTTCTGTTCAACCCAGCGGGTTCAGGATCAGAAACCGGCTGCCATTTGGTACGTGTGTACAGCTGCCTGTCCGATAGAAGCCGGTCTCATGAGCTGATCAGCAGCCAATCAGTGCCAGCACTGATCAATGTGTTCTGGCGGGCGGATGGAGTCCCCCTGTCAGAATATAATAGCACAGCAGCTTGTGTTAGCTAGTATGGCAATCAGTTTTTCTTTTTATCGTTCAGCCCACTAGGTTTAACAATAAGAGACTGAGTATGTGTAGCCAAATTAACTTAAGCAATGTTAGTGTGGTGCTCTCCCCTGCTGTGCTATTGTATTCTGACAGGAGGAGCACACCCCCCCCCCCCCCCCCGCACTCATAGCCATAGGCCACTAATGCTGATCGGCTGGTATCCAATGTTTAAATCATGTGTACCCAGCTTTCAGTACGACGATCTTCCAGGTTTTTTATGTTCAGCCCATTGGGTTGAATGAAAAAAAACGAAGTGTGTGTGCCCAACCTATCTATACCCAAGATCATTCCATTTAGTGTGATTCCTGGCATGTTAAATCTCAGGCTTCCTTCTTATTTTATCGTATTAGCTCTTGAAAGAAATGTTGTGAGGTATTCCTTCGAGGATTTCCAACTCCATCCAGTTGACATAGTTCATTTTTCCAAAGTCATATTAGTGAAAAAAGGTTACACGTAGCGATAAAAACTGTATGTCAGTAGGGAAGTGCTTGATTTGATAAAATCTACTCTTGGCTCTTGACACTGGGAGTACAGACTAGTGCAATGTTACCTACACCATGAATAAAATATAGATATATACAGAATTGTCCCAAGGTTATGGTTTATAGTGGTTGTGGATTTGTGCTGTGTGCTAACAAATGAAAGGACAGCATATTGCTAACCAACATTACTGTTACTGGATTATATGTGCCCAAAGAAGTGACACAGAGCCCCAAGAGACAGTAAAAATCACAGGTTCAGAGCTAATTTTAACAATACCTAGTTGTCTTCGATTGCTGTTCATAGTATGTTTCTTTCCACTTAAGTGAAGAATTTTGCTATCAATTTGTTGACCTATAACTATTTTGGAATTGTATTTACACTTTTATATAGTTTATAGCTACTTACACTTTTTTTTTAATACCAGCTGGTGGAGAGTGGAGACTGAGAGAGTATAATTATAGCCCAACCATGTCCAACACTTTACATTGAATCTTCTACAGTATATGTGCTGTATATATATTCATCTGGAGTTCTGCTCAATTCTATGGCCTTTTTATCATATAGGTATGGTTTAAACCGTATTAGTAAACACAAAATAAGACAATAATTTTATTTGTAATTCTGATTTTATTGTTGTTCACAATTGGTATCCTAGTCTGCATAATAAAGAATTGTATATTCAGAATATGTCTCATCTCCGAGCCAGGGGTGGCCATGGCATTTGTTGGCAGGTAGAGAGGGTGTGATCATTGAACTTCTGATCTGTGCTTGATAAGCTGTAGTGGAGTTCAGAGGTGACATTAGGGGTCTAATAGGCCCCCGGATATAGCCTTATAGAGGAGATGTTGCCAGCAATATGCTATCACAGAGGGGACTTGTCAGCCCCCTCTGTGATAGCAATGATGTTAGGAAAAAAAACAGTTAAAAATCAAAATAACACATAATGATTAAAAAATAAACAAACATAAAATGTAAAGGTGCGCCTACATTGAAAACGAAGATAGCTTAACACAACCCCACCTTTTATATATTACCTGGGTAAAATACTGTGTTTGTGTGCACTAAAATTATTTTAGTTAACTGTTACATAATTGCATTTTAAGTTGCATCTACCTAGAGTTCAGATTTAATGAAAGAGATTTAGTTGTATGTAGATGAATGTGGATTTGAAAAAACAGCCTTGGAATTTACTATAACATGGTAAAGCTTATATGAGTTTTTGTGTTTTGGTGTAGCTCTACCTAAAGTAAAAAAAAGCAGGAGGACTAGTAAACTTCTAAATGTTTATTTTCCAGATTATAACTGTATGTCCAGAATATATTGAATGATTTTCAGCAAGTTTGACAATTCCTATAGTCTGCGTGTATAAATTATCTAATTTGGTTCCAAAGGAACCCTAATCCCACATAGACTTTATCACCGACTGACCATCTTCAAGAAATAATAAAGTGAATTGAGTAGTTTTGATGGATTTTCCAAGATGGCACAGTTCATTATACTTTCTTGACTCCCTCTCAAGGTACCCTTAGATTTAAAATATTCATACCACTCAAGTGACAGGCCAAAAGGGTTAATCAGGAATTGGGAGAAAATTTCCTCACTTTAAGTCTCTGCTCATCATGATTACTGGGCCTCTCTCTTTCCATGAGCTGAATTCCCCCATAATAAAAATCTTTATGGTCTATGAGAGACATCCACAACTTCCTCTTCCCATTCCTTGGTCTCCTGATATTTCTGCCATTGCTGTTGTTCAAAGCATCTTTAAATCTATTTGGTCTGACCTTCATAACTCACTTCAAGCTGCCAACAAATTCAAAACCTTCGCTTATTGTTGTCACATCTCCAACTAGAGTACATCAGACTCAGGGTGCCTCAAATACAATATGCCTAGCCATAACAAAATGTCTTCCTTTCCTTTCCTTCCTATCCCCATATGTGATGACAATAAATCATCACATCTGGGGATATAGATTTTCCTTGTGAAAAACAAGGCAAGAAAGCTTGCAATTTGCTTTTGACTGCTTTACATAGATTATTGATGCTACTCAACAGAATAAGGGGGCCACGGGGGTCGTAAGTAATAGAACTAACATCTGTCAATATGATCAAGACTCATCTAACAGAGATAATGCATACATCAAAGACAGAACCATTGCTTTTGCTCTACAAGGAAAGGTCAATGAGAAATATACATTAGTGGGAAGTTGACTAAATTAAATTTTTCAAAAGAGAAGGGATGGATGATAAAACAGAAGAGAAGAAAAAGGGAAAGGGGGATCAGAAGAACCAGAAAAAAAAAAGAAATTAAGGAAAAAATAGAAGAACCCATAGGTCAGTGTCCAGAGGGGTAGCGCCACAAAGGACCATGAAGGTGGATCCAGACTTTGAAAAGTGACTCAGCTGTCACTCAGTGACACTCAGTGAGTTGGCTCAGAGCGGGCAACATCCTGCAACTAGGTGTTCGTATAAGTAAAGTATCTCCTGGGCTTCCACCTGTCTCTGAATTGCTCTTCCGAGTTGTAAATACTGGCTGTCATTTCTTCCAAATGATGGACATGATTGATTTTGAAATACCACAGGACACTGGTAGGCGGTCAAGGCTGCCTCCGCAAATCAAATCAAAGTGAAAAAATGATGCAGTAGACTAGTCCACTTTCTGGAAATTTCATTGCAGCAACTCAAAATGTTTCTCAGTAGTTTGTATGGCCCCCACGTGCTTGTATGCATGCCTGACAATGTTGGGGAAGGCTCTTAATGAGACCATGGATGGTGTTCTGGGGTATTTCCTCCCAGATCTGGACCAGGGCATCACGGAGCTCCTGAACAGACTGAGGTGTAACCTGGCGGTGTCGGATCGACCGAAACATAATGTCCCAGAGGTGTTCTATTGATTTAGGTCAGATAAGCATGGGGGCCATTCAATGGTATCAATTCCTTCATCCTCCAGGAATTGACAGCATACGCTCGCCACATGAGGCTGGGCATTGTCATGCACCAGGAGGAATCCAGGACCCACTGCACCAGCGTAGGGTCTGACAATGTGTTCAAGGATTTCATCCCAATACCTAATGGCAGTCAGGGTGCCATTGTCTAGCCTGTAGAGGTCTGTGCGTCCTTCCATGGATATGCCTCCCCAGACCACCACCAAACCGGTCATGCTAAACGATGTTACAGGCAGCATATTGTTCTCCACGACTTCTCCAAACCCTCTCACGTCTGTCACATGTGCTCAGGGTGAACCTGCTCTCATCTGTGAAAAGCACAGGGCACCAGTGCGGACCTGCCAATTATGGTATTTAATGGCAAATGCTAGTCGAGCTCCATGGTGTCGGGCAGTGAGCACAAGGCACGCTAGAGGACATTGGACCCTCAGGCCACCATAATGAAGTCTGTTTCTGATTGGTCAGAAACATTTACACCAGTGGCCTGCAGGAGGTCATTTTGTAGGGCTCTGGCAGTGCTCATCCTGTTCTTCCTTGCACAAAGGAGCAGATACCGGTCCTGCTGATGGGTTAAGGACCTTCTATGGCCCTGTCCAGCTCTTTTAGAGTAACTGCCTGTCCCCTGGAATTTCCTCCATGCTCTTGAGACTTTGCTGGGAAACATAGCAAACCTTCAGTCAATGGCAGGTATTGATGGGCCATCCTGGAGGAGTTGGACAGCCTGTGCAACCTCTATAGGGTCCAGGTATCGCCTCATGCTACCAGTAGTGACACTGACCCTAGCCAAATGCAAAACTAGTGAAAAACAGTCAGAAAAGATGGATAGGGAAAAAAATGCCAGTGGCCTCCACCTGTAAAATCATTCCTGTTTTTGAGGTTGTCTCATTGTTGCCCATCTAGTGCACCTGTTGTTAATTTCATTAGCACCAAAGCAGATGAAAAGGATTAACAACCCCCTCTGCTACTTAACAGACCAGATAAATATCCCAGGAGTTTAATTGACTTAAAGCTATATAAAGTGTTCCTTTACTTTTATTGAGCAGTGTATACCGGTTGGGTCTTTCTGGATTTCCTGTCAGGTCAGCAAAGGTCAGATGTTTAATTTTTGTTGTTACCTCAAAACAGCCTTAAGCTGACACGGAATAAAAAAAATGTGGTACATCTTGCCAACCTTCCCATTGCACCGTCAACATGCGTCAGGGACTGTAATACATAAGGAACTCTGTGCCAACTAGAGAGTATTTTGTACCCGACTTCCTAGTATTGGTTTGCAATGGATGATTTGTGGGCCTGCACAATGATTCAGAAGGTGTGTGTGAATGTCGGACGAACTTTCTGAAAAGTCTGCAAATAGTGTCAAAATTGAAGAGTGCTCCACTCATCCAGATGTGGACCTTAGAGCCTGGAGATGTCTGAGTTAGAGGGAACCCTGCCCTGCAGTCATACATCCCAAAGGCGAGATCTTCCTTGTTTGCCTAATCTCTTGAAGTTTCTGCTCATGAGACCTGGAGTGAAATCAAGATTTCCTTTGATAGTGTCATTGGTGATAAATCTGTGAAATGGAAGACTGACCTAACTATGGCGAGTGTGGCACAAATCAAAGGATGGTTCTGCATATCCCCCCCGGTATGGACTCTTGCTTTTTAAGGGGTACGTTATAGTACCCCATTGATCAGTAAGGATATGATCCTGAGAAAAGATCTTGGATATCTGATTTGGATATCCTTGCACCTTTTATCTCATAAGAAAATCTTATCAGAAAGTCCCTTTTAAACCCTTCATAAACCTAATGCAACTCCCAGATTGCTGCCAATGCAACGCTTGTTCAAGCTGTATGCTTTGCCCTTTTCTAGTGAGTTTTCCAGCCTTCCTGCCTGTATTGAGTGCTTGTGAGATTTACATGTGGCCTGTCTTTTGGTTTTCCTCGTCTGCTGCCTGCCCTGACTTTCATCTTATATCATATTATCTATGTCTGCTACCTGCCCTGACCTCTGGCTTGTATCCTGGTTATCCAAGTCCAATGCCTGCCCTTACCTCTGGCTTGTTTTCTGTCTAGAATCTGTTCCATTGTTACGCTATCTGGTGTTCTGGTCCAAACCTCTGTGAGGGTCCATGGTAAAAACTGGCTGGCTCTAATACTCCTTGCATTGGTGGATCCCATGTCTCCTGCTCTCATGTGTTACTGTCTTCAAACTTCTTGCCAAGAGAGAAATCCATCTAGGGCTGTGCTCCACAATTCTGGCTTCCAGTCGAACTCTGACAGTTTACACCTCCTGTATACATCTAAAGTATGTTATATACCCTGAATAGTAAAAGGGCCCGCTCCAGTGAAGACACCGTTCAGACAGTTGCTGCCAGTTGCTGGCACTTCCTTGACACATTTTTCAGCAACAGGCATTGGTGGTACAGCATTAACAACAGTAACCTTTTCCCTAGCATTTACCAGCATAAGATTTTTAAGTTAGGTGGAACCATATGCTCCCCTTGTCTAATCCTCCAAGTGCAAGATGAGAAGACCGAGCAAGATTGCATCCTCCAGAAGTGAGGAGGGCAATATTTTTAACCTTTCCATCTGTTCCACTGCTCACAGTGCTGATCTTCTCTGCATTCATAAGACACAGCTGCATGAGACTTCTTCTGATTATACAGGCACTGGTAGTTGGCTTAAGATTTGTGGACAGCCGGCACTTCCTGTACTGAAGCTACAGTTGAAGCTAGAGGGAGGAACCCCAAAGAACAGAAGGAAACCATGCATCAGACACTCCTGAAAATGTTGAATGCCCAGAAATCTTTATGCAGCTGTGCCCTAGGATTGAACTGGTGGATGCATTCTAGTTCAGTCTCAGCTTGCACTTGGAACATTAGATGGCAGCCACTCAGCCGGTATGGATGGATCAGCTTTATAAAGATCCCAGCTTTGTGACAGGCATGTTTACATCAGGAAAATTTGAGTGCATTGAATTGTTTTATGTTGTTATCTCAATAAAAGAAGGGTTTATACCAGAGGAGCGCTTCCCTTGTTTTTCCAATTTCCTTGCTTTAGATACGGATCGCTTTACAGACCTTGTTGGCAATTTCAGGTATAGCAACTGAAATTGCTGGACCTCATTAAAACAGTAAATAGTGAATGGAAGGAATGTCTCATTAGCACAGGAGAATTTAATTTCTCTGTTATCATGAGTTTGGCAAGCTTTTGGCAGAGGAGTGCTTCACATGCACAGTACACTTAAACTTATTCTCACATAGATACAGGCATGTGGTGCAAGCCTTTTAAACATAGTAGGATACCTCCACATTGCACAGACTCTTCCTGTATTCGACACGGGGACTAAGAAGGAATGACAAAGCCAGTGCCGAAAAGACCCCAATTTCTGGATCAGTAGATCACTGGAGAGCTACAGGAGAATTATCCCTGCTATCTTGAATGCTGGTTTTGGGGCTCTGCAGAGATCTTTTCTTGGAAGCAGTAGGGGGTCTCGTTGTATGTGAAGAAATGGGATCTTGTCAGCTGTCAGGCCTGAGTAGACCCTAAACCTCAGCGTACCTTTCCTCCGAGTTCACCAACCAAAGTTTTGGAGTCTCTAAGTCTGCACTCACCAAAATTGCAACAACATGCTTTTCTGCACTCGCCATTATTACAACAATGCGCTTTTCTGCACTTGTAAACATTTCAACAATGCACTTTTTTGCAATGAATAGTTTCCCTGCAGAATCAGAGCCAATCTGAATGGATGCGACATCCATTTCCTTTCAGTTGTTTTAACATAGACCTTAACATACCCATGCTATGTCTAAGGGCAGGTAGGTATATACAGATGTGTACTTGTATATATGCCTTTACCTCCAATTCATCATGTAGATGCAAACCTTTTCCATTTTTTTTTTTTTTTTTACCTTGATGAGGTAATGTGATGTAAACAGATGTGTGACCATTTGCATTTGCCTGCCCATGTGGATCTTCATTTTATATCTGCCTGAATACTGGCACTGATGTGAAAGGCCCTTAACCTCAAAATAATTTGTACTTTAAGTAAATACTATTTTTTTTTTGTGTTTTGTCTAAAACTGTTTTGTTCCTTCCTTTGTTGGGTGACTGGTTTTGTGATCTAGTATCACATCTTGATCCTTTATAAAGACAGCTTTCATTGGCCACAGTTGTCAGTTATCTCCTTGGCTAGTGTAAGTTTGGTATCAGCCAGTAGCCATTTTGTTAAACTTTTTATGATGGTTTGTGATATAATTAATAAAAATGATGACTGCTATTCGACGATGACTGCTATTTTTGTGTAGTTGTTTGTTGAGCTTTGGTAAATGGTAATGTTTATTGATTCTTGTGAAGGTATGTACTCTGTGCATTATATTTTCTCATTTTAACTGAATTTTTATAGAAAAAAAAACGCAAAAGAAGAGAGCGCAAAGCCGCTCTAATGTAACTCGAGTTTAATATAGTAAAATTAAAAACACTACAATGGTCAAACTCACATTGTGTGAAGATAGATACAGCATAAGGTTTCCACTGTGACTGCACTCCTAAAACCACCTGTGTCCTCAGAGCACAGAGCTGGCTAGACCGGGCTCATGCGCATTAGGAACTGCACATGGAGCGTGGTGGTGGATAACCTCGGATGTGCTGCCAGGATTCGGGCAACTAGGTTGAACATCCACGGCTCCCCCCTCCCCTGTCGGGATCTTGAGGTGGTTTTAGGAGTGCGGCCACAGTGGAATCCTTGTGCTGTATCTATCTTCAAACAATGTGAGTTTGACCATTGTAGTATTTTTAACTTTACCATATTAAAGCTGATGTATATATGGGTATGATTCTCACGCCACCCTGAGAGGTATATAAGTGTGGATATCCTCAATGCCGCTTGTACTTATTACTGTTAACCACACAGTTGTAGGAATAGAATTAAAGGGGGGGAAGTACCGTGCTTCAAGGGATATAAATATAGTAAAGTGACTAAGTGATAATAAATAATGAATATATGATAATGCAATAAATGAATAACTAAAATTGGTTCCTAATGTGTTGTGTGCAAGTATACAATCAAATACATAAATAAAGCAAACTTAATACATATGACGATGAATGATTAAAGTGCTAATAGTGATAAATATATAGAGCCATGTATGAATCCAATATTCTCAAAACATATATAAATAAATAGCAAAAGTGCTTATGGTGGTACTGTGTACAAAATAAACTAAATGAAGGTGATATACGTGTGCCAATAAAGTGCTCTGTGCAAACCAATGATTTGCTCAAAAAAATGTTCTCTCAGTGTATTCCCAAATGAGATAAAGTGCCAATATATATCATAAAGTGCTCGAGTGTCCAAAACAACAAAGAAATGGGGAAAAACTGGAAAAAACAGATCTTCCTCTTCTGTGTATCACAATAATATTTCTTCCACCTTTACACCTTGTGAATCAGAGTGCTCTTTGGTGCTCATCACCCATAGGTGTGCTAAATGCTCACCTCAATGCCTCAGGCAATGCGATTTTAGACCTATTAAAGATCTGATCCTTTCTCCTCTCTTACTCTGGGTGTATAAGGTAAGGTATAAGGGATGGTGGTGTACTCCTCCTGGCCTGGATCAAGCTTGGGCTCGCTGGTGATGCCTCGAATCTCAAAATAAGGGGCCAATATAGTGTAGTATTTCACTCACATTTATTGAAGATTCACATTTAAAACTGCTGCTATCGGCCAATATGCCGCGGGACTCGTATCTCCGTGTCCCGTAACGTCACTTCCGGTGCTCTGCCCTACGCTTTACGTCACGATCACACGTGACTTCTTTAGGGGAAAGTGCAGAGTCTATTGGCCTTTAGTAAATCAACCCCATTGCCTTTTATTCTTCTTTCCCTTCACTGAGATACCGATGTTATGCTGCATCATTTTCCTCCAGCCAGCAGGGGAAAGGCTAAAGCTAAGCAGGCCCATAGACCTCTATGCAGAGAATCCTGGGAGTTGTAGTTTGAGAGAGCAACCATATAAAGATAGGAATGGACTTCTTACAACACAAATCCTAATAAGCACTATGCAATAGGAGGAGTGGAGAAATAATTTTTATTAAACTGCTCAGGAAAGCTCTTCCTCTTTGCACCAAGGGAGTTAGACAGAAAGCACATCTTTCTGGATATTCATCTGGCAGCAGAAGACCAAACCAGTGGAGAGTTGAGCCTGAGACTGGGAGTGAGGACACTCAAGGGCAGCACAGCACTGCCCACATCTCTGCACCTGCACCGCTGCAGCAGAGAGACTGGAGCATCCATTCACCCTCTGATTCCCACTGCTGGTAACCGGAGACTTAGGAGGAGAGAACAAGGGAGCCCCACGTCTGCAGCAACAGATCACCGCAGCATCTGGGGGCACTGGTGAGAGGGCTATTCCCCTAGCGGATAGGGACTGAGCAACTGAGAGCAGGACACCAAGTGTACCCATTCAATACTGCACCCATACTGAACTCTAAATCGCACTTATTCCAAACATAGACTATACCTACACCAACCCTTTACTGCATTATACTGAGCCTTTACTGCATCTGAATCCCATCTACCTTTCACCTGTGCTGAGACTATAACCTATCTATACTGTACCTAAACTTCATACAGGTTAACTGGGACTGCTGTAAAGTGCAAAGATGCTCTTAAAGGGTCTCATTAATAGGCAGCAGAAGAACATCACAAAGGACTGCGCCTCCTGTAATAATTTATCTGCAACCTCCCTTTGTTCCCCTACCCCTCTGCTGCCATCCTCCTTTTATTTTGGACAATGCATACCTAGTCAGACTAGGATTAGAATCACCACCATAAATGCGCTTTGGTAGTATAGTTCCAGCCCTCGGTACAGTAAACTGCTACTGTTTATGCTGGTCTGAGCGCCAAATGTCATCTTATGCTTAGTCCTTACTGTTAATCACTTTGTATGCTAAATTGTGTGTTTACCATTGTTAATTCATTTTGTGCTTGTTTAGGTACCAACCATATTGGGTGACAATATATTAAGTTTGCCTTTACTACCTGGTTTGGTGTCTGTTTTTTTTTATATAGCACTACTATTTGGTATGTAACAGAAGGTAATGTGACTAAATGCAGTACTCTTTTTCTTCCTCAAGATGGCAGTAGCAAATGTGCTTTTTTTTTTAAGCTTTTGATGAACTTTAGGCTGTGGCACTCTGGGAGATGTAGTCTGGAGGAGAATCTGAATCACAGCAATCATTGGAGAAGGAACTACAATAGTGAGTGATACCTGAAAGCAGGAGGGGTCTTATATAAAGGAAAAGCCCATGAAGGAGTGGGACATTAGGAAAGCGCACCAGCTGGAGAGATGAAAGGAGTAGAAGTGCTGTGCTGAGTGGCTTCGGAGCTGAGTTTACTGGACGCTGCTGCATGCTGGACCAGGTGGCTGAACTGAGCTAAGGTCGCTGTTCAATCGGCTTCTCTGGTGCCCTGAGATGCCCACTTGTCATCCAGGCCACCATTGCCTAGGCTCACTGGCAAAATTCTGAAGGAAACTGCCAAGGCCCATCTCGTTTCAGTCAATCACAACAAGGGGGTCCCCACCGTGCTGCCCACCAACTGCCACAGGAGAATTACAGAGAGGGTGGTGAGCATGCTATAGACTCACAGTAAAGCTCAACTCATGTGGATGCTGTCCGTTTTTCTTTCAAGTAACCTGTACATAAAGGCCCTGCACCCACTGTTGTGCCAACTGCTGTTATGGTCCTAGACTAGGCCCAACACAGCCAAAATATCTGTTCTGTTTTCCAGACTGCTGCAATTGTGCACACTTCTACATCTACATGTGTGTCACAAACCTTATACGGTCTATACATACTTGAAATAGCACCTTTAATAAAGAGCAGTTTGGATCCTACAGCATCAAGAAAGCAATTTCTTATAGACACATTTATCTAATGAAGCGGCTAAATCATAAGGCAGTGTTATCACCATGGGATCAAATGTAGAGATTTAAAACTACTTTCGGTCATGTTTCCTCAGTTATCTGCTGCCAAAATTACCTTGTTTTTCTGCTAGGAAGACCTACCCAGCCATACCAGGTTGACATAACAATGTTTCTATGCACACCCTTTGGCTCTGGAAGGTGTTAATCTTCTAGCAATAACAACAAATACTATAAAAGGATGTTCCTAAGGAAACAGAAATTGTCCACATACTGGCTTTATTGCAAAGTCTGTGTATGCCTTTTATGACATAGTCCCTCAATGCCAGTGTCAGGAATGGATTTAAAATACTGCCAATAAAATGATTTCCCCATGGGCTGCCATGCTGCTGTAAAATAAGCAGGCAATTTTAAATTTTTTCTAATAATATTATACTCTTACATTTAAGCCTGTGAAGGCTTCTAGAGAAAGAGGAAATCGAAAATACCTGTACATTGTATATTGGTGGTCAATAGCAACTGCAATGTCTTGGTTTTCTCTAATTATCCATCCTAAGGTGCATTCTGTTCCCTATCCATCTATCGCTCGATCAACACATTCAAACATATTAATGTACAATATATTTTGCTCTCTTTCTCTCTGTCTTACCATATCTAACCAACATAATATCGCAGGACAAAAATTTGTGCCTGTTTTTTTAAAATTGCTATATTCCATATATATTCCATGCTACCTGTGTAGGCTGCTGACCCCAAATGTTTTGTCAATAGGGGGCATGTGTACTGATTGCTTTTCAGCTAAACCTATTCTCTTCAGTGCTCTGTGTGTGTCTCTTTCCTAAAATATGAGTACAAATGTAAGCAAGAATTGCCAGGGCTGAGAAGGAATGTGCATCACCCATGCACCTACGTTTTTTTAGATATTTTAGCAGCTGACAGATTAGAAAGGGGGTAAACAATGACTGAAAACAATGTGTTGTTTATTAACTTCCACAAGAAGCCCTAAAGCTCCTGATACCAGTTACACATGTTCAGGGCCAATAATAAGTGGGTACAGGCAGCCCTTACTTACTGGGCCTGGCAAAGGGGCCTGAGTTTGTCTTGGATGAGCCCTATGGTGTAGTAGATACACCACATTCACAGGTAGGGCTTGCTCAGGCTCCTTCCCTGCAGTTGTCACAGAAACCTAAAAGAACGGTACACATCCACTTAACTCACTGGCCATCCTTGCCTCTTCAGTGACATGGTCTCTTGCTGGCCACTCAAACTTGTCTTTTTTATGAAGCTGCAGGTGTGAGGGAGGAGGCCACATGCTTCGAATGATGAGGTGCACTGTCGGACTTACACTGGTCCCTGGCCTCCTACCCAGCAGTGAGTATTTGGGATAGGGCTCATGATCTCCTGTGCTATACTACTCCCAAAAAATCCACCCATAATCAGCAAGGGATCTCTGAGGACGTCACAGGAAGTGACGAAACGCGTAAGTTTGGAATGCATAGCGTCATTAGGGTACGTCAGATGGAACGCAAGCCGGAAGCACCCCTCGCCACTCTGCAGAGAGGACGCACAGCCCGCACAACATAACTGCTGGCCACCAATATTTTATATGTATACTCTACCTGTTTTAAAAACCCACATTGTGGGTAGTAAATTGAACTCTAATATACTACCATCTGGAGCTTCTTTTTCCTTCCTCCAAATTTAACTGGTTGTATACCCCGGAGTAAGGAGGAGCCTGATACCAGCCCATAGGAGTTTAAAGGGGAACTCATCCCAGCCCAGGGGGCAATTAAGCGCGAGTGGTCCTAATGCTATAAGGCATATAGGACCCATAGGATCTGGTAAGTGATTTAATCTACCCACAAACACAGTGAAAGGAATCAATGTCACAGAATTTATGGACACCCATGTTTGAGCACTTGCACTTTTGAACCATTGGAAATATACAGTCACAAAGGACTTTTTGATAATTTTGAGCACTACAGTCAACCAATTTGGACTTTATTATATGTGATCAGTCAATATCTATTTTTTGTTTTTTCTTATTTATTGATTATATATATTGATTCATTATTTATTTAATATTTATGAAGTCACTGATGTAAATTGCGGCACATACTAATTTATTAGATTAATGAATGTTTTTTTGCAAACATCACAAGTTTGTCCAGCAAGCACTGAAACTAGCCATACTATTATTACTTTATATTGATTAATTCCAATTACCTTTACTGATAATTTTATATCCTTCTACTTGTAATATATCACTTGTTACTTTTAATTTGTCAAATTTAGTGAACCATTACTGGATTTCACTATTAGGGTTATACTCAGCAAGCGCTGTAGCTGTCCTTAATATTAAGGCTATACCTTTCATTTATCCCTTTAATCTATAGCAGCTGCTGCACCCTATACTATACATCATAATTGCTAGATTATTCCTTGGCGCGTGGAATATACCTTGGTATATTTTTTCATAAATGAGTATATGTGTCTACTTGTAAGATGGAAAGCATATCAATTCTGTAGGAGAGCAGAAGGTAGACAGATATGCCAATAGTACTAATCTGCTAATCTTTTTAAAGCCTGTTCCTAATATAGGGGTATCAGATACGATGGTCACTATCTACAAGGAGGCCTCCCTCTCTCAAAAAATTTGACTGGCCAATTACCGTGATATGGTGTCTTGCTTCCAAGCCACTCATTGGTCTCAGTCAAAAAGCGCTTTCATAACTACATAGAAAACTACTTATTCACCATCCTAGTAAACCGTGTGCCCCATGTGATGCCCCAAAGTAAAGGGAAAAAACAGGTGCAAAAATAACCTAATCCTACATGTTTCACTCACTAAATTAGCTTCTTCAGGAGTACCAAATAGTTCACCAAATCAAAATAATGGGACAAACAAACATATGATGTCCATTTCGGTGAAAGGAAAATGGCCAACTATATTTAGTAAGGTTTGTACATAATTTGTCTGTCGTTGGGAAAAAGTAAGTTTAGGTGAATATTCTTCATCTCACTTTGAGGGCTCGGTTACACCAGATGTGCCAATCTGCGGTGATCAGAAATGATCATTGCAGGCTTAATGCATGGGTACATAGAAAACAGTTGTTCTCTATGTGCCCTGGTCACACCATACAAGTGCACTTTTTTCTGTTTGATAAATACACAGAATGTCTGCAATTTTACATAGCGCAGTACATGTGCTGCTGTTCATTAATTTTGCATGAAGGCAAAAAAAGGAAACAGTGTGATGCGTTCTAATAATGCATTGCACTGTCTCTACAGACCATAATGTGCACCCAATCGTGTGAACAGGACCTAAGTGCAAGCAGTTATTAAGAATTCCTAACAGGAAGAAAATATTTTTCTGTGAACTTACATATCTTTGGGTGGTAGATTAAGCATTTACTGTATTATAACATCTTGACCTGTCAGCTAAATGTCCTCCCTCTTCATAAAATGATAACCTTTAGAGTAAGTGTAAGCAAAACTGCTTGCACACACAGAACTGGTAACAGGCTATTATTGAATTTCCATTCTTTCTTTAATCATAATTAGGTTGCAAAGTGTAAAAAATATATTAGATAAAACAGTGCAGGGTTCTGACCACTCCCTTGAGATCAGGGCCGGCGTTACCTATAGGCTTGCCTAGAGCGCACATCATTGGGGGTTGGTGGGGCCCGCCCTCCCTCACTCCCTCTCTGCCTCCCTCTCTCTTTACCTCCCTCTTCCCCCTCCCCAGTGTCCATCACTTGTGGAGCAGCATACCTCGAGTCCCAACAGTCCCAAGCCAGCGGGCGTACGACCGCAAAGGGAGCGAATGTGAGTCCATGAATGGAGCTGTCAAATCGAAGCTCTGATGTCGTGGATGGGTGGGCCAATATGGGGGGCTCCACCCCTTCGTTCTGTGCATAGACAAAACAGCTGGCATTTACACATTGGTGGTCGGGAAAAAAGGTGGCAGTGGGCAGAACCAACTACTTCATGTGCACCGAGAGTGGTGTATAATTAAGGTTGACTATACACAGCAGTGGGTGCAAATGTAGTAGTTGGTCCCGCCCCCTGCCACCTTCTTCCTTGCCCACCAATGTATAAACCCCAGCTGTTTTGTCTAAGCAGGAGACAAAGGGGAGGAGCCCCGCATATCAGCCCCCACCCTTCCCGACATCAGAGCTTCAATTTAACAGATCCACTCACAGACTCACAATTGCTCTCTTTGTGGCTGTAAGCCCCGCTGGCTTGCCCACCAATCCCTGACTGTGCTGGATAGAGATTTGCACTGCTGCATGTCCTGCTATAGGCTGCACTCATTTGTTTTCGATCTGATGCCACCATTCTTCCCTCGGCTCCAGTATGCTGCTGATCAAGATTTTGGGATGTAAGTGTGCTATGTTTACTTAATTGGTGTCTTTGCAGTTTAACAAATTTCTGAAACTTGCAACCCTTACAACACATTCCTGAACCTTGCACCCTGTACAACGCATTCCTGAACCTTGCACTCTGTACAATTCAATCCTGAACCTTGCACTCTGTACGAAATGCACTCCTAAACCTTGCACCCTGTACAACGCACTCCTGAACTATGCACCCTGTACGAAATGCACTCCTGAACCTTGCACCCTGTATGAAACACACTCCTGAACCTTGCACCCTGTACAAAATGCACTCCTGAACCTTGCATCCTGTACGAACTGCACTCCTGAACCTTGCACTATGTACAACGCACTTCTGAACCTTGCACTCTGTGAAACACACTCCAAATTCTTGCACTCTGTACAACCCATTCCTGAACCTTGCACACCGTACAAAAAGCACTCATGAACCTTGCACCCTGTACGAAACTCACTCCTGAAGCTTGCACCCTGTACAATGCATTCCTGAACCTTGCACCCTGTACAATGCTTTACTGAACTTTGCACCCTGTGCAACGCATTCCTGAACTTTGCACTTTGTACGAAATGCACTCCTGAACCTTGAACCCTGTACAATGCATTTCTGAACCTTGCACTCTGTATGAAACGCACTCCTGAATCCTTCCACATTTAGCATACCGCACGTTTATGCAGGACAAGGGGGGTGAAGACAGGGACGGAGTCGGGGGGGGGGGGGGTGTTCAGGGCAAAATTAGGTTTCGTCTAGAGTGTCAAAAATCCTTGAATTAGCCCTTCTTCAGATATACAGCAGAGTTCAAAGTGAGGATCCCCAGGGTAGAGAGCAGATTGTCTTTACGTGGCCACATAACTTCTAATGGTGAGCCTACACACATTTGTGGAAACATTACTTTCACAAATTCACCATATCAAATATTCACATAAAGAGGCAAACTACAGGCTTTCCTTTTTGTTTAGATGTCATACAAAACATTTTTGGGCACTTAATATAAGGGGTCTAGAAATGTGTACATATCTAACGGTGATGTATACATGAAGTACATTCATCTGTAAACATCTTCTAGAGGGTGCTGGGTCTGGAATATTCAGAAGAACACACTGAGAGCTCCATTACCCAAAACAATTATTTATTCAGAAGAATGGAATATAAAGATTTCAGGGCAGCAAGGTAGTTCAACAAGTACAAGTTCAACAGATTTAGCTCTTAGATCTCTAGTGCTTACAAAGCAGTGGGAATTGCCAGAGAATGGCTACAATTGGGTTCACAATTTAAAGCGGTAGTTAAAAAAAAAAAAGTTGAGCCCCTGCAGGATAATGTATTCTTCCTTAAGGAAGGGCATTCCAAAAGACAAGATGGCTCCTCTGGACGAACTTCTGTGCACAGGTTAATACATGTTCCTGTTCGTGCACACAGAAATTGGGCACTTGGTAAAGCAAATGGTGAACTTGCATGGAGTTCCTGCCAATATAGGATCAGATCGCAGTGTTCAATTTACCTCTAATTTTGAAAAGCCTTATGTGAGACACTGAAAATTGATCTTCATTCTCTTCGGCATATCATCCGCAAACCAAGGGTCAAACGGAAAGAACCAATCAGTCATTGGAGCAATACCTACGCTGCTTCTCATCCTTTTCACAAGACGATTGAGTATCGCTCTTACCATTAGCCGAGTTTGCATACAATAATTCTAAGCATTCTGCTACTAAGCAATCTCTGTTTTTTGCCAATTATGGGTATCACCCTTAATTTCCAATCACTGCAATTCCTGAATGCCCTGTTCTTGCTGTCTAAGATACGGTACATTTTTTCAGTTCTAATAACAAGTTGCTACATAAAACAATGGCTAAAGCACAGCAAGCCAATAAAACATGTTTTGATAAGAAGAGATGGGGAGAACTGATTTTAGAGCCTGGTGATCAGGTATGGTTGGCCACAACAAATCTGAAACTGACCTGCCCCTTGAGGAAATTGGAGCCTAAATATGTGGGACCATTCCCAGTAAAAAAGAAGATCAATAATGTCCCCTATGAATTAGTATTGCTGGATTCCTCCCTCTTTTTCATGTGATATTGCTAAAACCTGCACTGCTGTAACTGTTGTTCCTTGAAAAGAATCGTGGTCCCCTGGAGCCAGTAATGGTTGAAGGAGAACAGGAATTTGAAGTGGAAGCAACTAAATCCAAATCCAGTACTTGGTTAACTGAAAGGCGGTGCGGGCCTAAAAATAGTTATTGGGAACGTGAGAGCAAAATCCATGGTGGGAGACTCTTCCGAGCACTCAATCGTAATCACCTGGAAAAACTGGCTTGGTTGGGCATCCAGAGGTTTCCTATTGGGCGGGGGGCAATGTATGGAAGGGCATGCCAATAGACAAAATGGCTCCTCTGGATGAACGTTTGTGTACAGGCTGCTACATGTTCCCATTTGTGCTTGCAGAAATTGGGCACTTGCTAACTCAAATGCACATGCGCATACCTGTGCGCACTTGTGCAAGCATGCTGGCGCTCATGTGCACAGATGTTGGCGCCAAATGGGCTATTAAAACGGAGTCAGTGCTCAGGATCAGTGCTGCTTGGTCTTTGTCTGTGTTTCCTTTGTTCCTGTGATTCTGTAACCTGATTCCATTTGCTGACCCGGCTTGTCTTCACCAGTCCCTGAACTCCATCTGCACTGACCTCGGCTTGCCCCCTGACCTCTGCTTCTGTCTGTTCCATTGGTTCCTGCTTCTCTGATCGGTTCCAGACCTGGCTTTTTTTACTGACCACGCTCCTGCCTATACCTACCCTGTACCCCATCCATCCTGTCTGCGTATTACCTCAGCCTGTCTGACCCTGCTACTCTGCCTGCTGTCACTGGTGGTACCTGCCTACCACCCTGCTTTTCTGGCTGACCTACTATTTGCTACCAGCGACTGTCTCAGCTACCCGCTGTCACCAGTGCCAACCTATCTCAGTCTGCTGCCTACCAGCTGCCTATCAGCTCACTTGCTTACTGGAGCCTCTGACTACTTCAGCTGCCCTGCACCTGCTCTGCTGCTAGCAAGACTTACAGGCACTCTTACCACTCTGTACTCCTGCACCTCCTGTCTACACTATCAGGTGCCCTGAGTCAGAGGTGTAAGAGAGGCCTTCCTCATCACACCAGGCTCTGCCTACATGTAAGTGATAGCCATATTGTGGTTGTATGCACTGCATACTAGCACATTAAGACAGACTTACCTTAAAATGAAGCCCTCCAGCAGTGCTTCAATCTGCACCCGGTCTTTCTTACAGTTTCCTAAGTCTCTGGCATTTAAATGGCCGGGCCACGATAACATCACTCCCACGCATGCACATGGAAATCACAGCCGTAGATCAGAGCTCTAAATGGAAGGCACCGTCCATTCAGAGAGCAGTGTGCATGCTTCGGTGATGTCATCGGCTGCTACTAAAGTAAACTGTTTTTATGATCAATACATTTTGGGGCCCCATACTCTTTAACATTGTTCACTGAATTTGATCATAATCTAGCTAAATGCAAGAATTTCCAGAAAACTATGACGAGCGTCAAGTGCAGCCACTCAGATTCTGCTTGATTATAGTCATATCCTCACATGGGCTAAAATAGGTTGCTTGACCTTGGGAGGGATAACCAGTAGCCTTATGAATGCAAATATACACCTACTACACTTTTTTCATACCTTTCACACTCTTAGAGGGATCTCTCTCTGGGCTTTTTATCCCTCTTTTTCTCCTTGTCTCTGCTTTTCTGGAGCAACACTACCTTAACCCCCTCAAAGTGTGCTTTTGCCTTTGGTCGTTCTGAATATTTTGGATACTTAGACTTTTGGATTGCTCTGACCTGTGCCATTTCAGGTTTTACGTCACCATTGCCTATGACCCCCTAGCACCAAAAGAAGTTCATTCATTTCTAGATATGGCTGGATATGACAGAAAGGTAATTACTGATTTTTCAAAAGAGAAAAAAGCAATCAAGTATTCCGGAGTGCAGAACGTGAAACATCTTTTACAAGATTATAGGCATTCTCTGTGATGACCCTATTCTGAAAAGCCCAGATTTTTCTAAGCCTTTTATCGTTCAAACATATGCCTCTGAAGCTGGTTTAGAAGCCTTTCTAAGCCAGGTATTTGCTGGGAAAAAGCACCCAGTGCTCTATATAAGCAGAAAATTGTTTCCCAGAAAGAATAGATATGCTGTTTTAGAGAAAGAACGTCTGGCTAATAAGTGGGTATTGGAGTCTCCAAGATACTACCTATCTTGGAATACGAGTTTGTATAGATCAGAGATCACTGTCCACCTCTGTGACTTAACTCCATGAAATATAAATATGCAGTAACCAGGTGGAATATGGCACTGCAACCCTTTCAATTTACTATTCAACATAGATCAGGTAAAGAACAAGAGAATGCTGATCGTTTATCTTGTTATGGAGTTGGCATTGAGGAACATGTTTTTATGAGTATTGCATTATATGATAAAACCTAAAAAAATTATCCTATTTTAAGGAGGGGGATATGTGACAGGGGTCTTTCCTTCTTTCATTTTACTATTGTCTTCCTTTTTCTATGCTGCCCAGCATATTTTACACAGGTGTTTGCTCTGCTTAGGTATCATAATTGATTTCTTAATGTGTCCTGAAGAAGCAAATATGTGATATGAACATGAGATATGAAGGCACAGAGTCATGTATTGGAACCATTATGCATTGTAATTGGTCACTAATATTGTACAGCAATCACAAGTTGGTTTAATGACCATATTTGGGTCTATTATGTTTTAATGTACTATGGTTGTAATAAAAGGACATTTTTATACATTACTGATGTCCTGAGTGTGCCTGTAAAGTACGACACAACATGTCTTTCTTTTTTCTTGCCTCCATTTAAAGAACCCAATCACAAAGCCTCCCTAAGCTTCCAGTCTTTAAAAGACCGTGCTTCTATAGCAACTACTCACCAGTCCATACAGTGGATTTTAAGGGCACATGACAGTCCAACAAGGGAACCTCAGCATGTAATAAAGCAAGTAATGGAGCTTCTCTGGGAGCCTCATTAGACCCAGCATACCCTGCTGAATTGTTATACAAATAGCATAAGACAAATAACATCAAAAAATAAGAATTTTTATTAATGAGATATATTAAAAGAGACAAACCACGATCAAGATAAAAGCACACAGCATATACTTATATGGTATGGTGGTAATAGAATTTTTACAGTTGTACTCAAAAAGCAAAAAATGGCATTCCGGAGCTCAGCTAAGAAACAGCTTAGATGAGATTGTAGCAAGGTAAAATCCAATGCGTTTCAATATATACAGTAATACCAATTCTTCTTCAGGGATTATTTGCCATTGTCTGCAAAATAATAATATATTTCAAATAGAGTACTAAACAGATATAGATATCTTTACCATTTTAAATAAACCATAGGAAACCAGCTTACATTTTCTGTAAAACCATTTAGTATGAATGCATCCATAGGGGAGAAGTCTCCCAAGTATAGCCAAACATTGCAAAAAGGATCACTGGAAATAAAATTCCATTCCAAGGCCCAACTGAAAAGAAAAGGGGGGATTTCGGGCTAAGCCAAGTATATAAATATCTATATGCCAAAAAATAAATATTAAACTTCTGTTGCGCAGGCTGAGGAAACCACTGTTATGACCAGGATGCAATACTTACTATACTTGAAATACTACAATCTGACCAGACTAGGATGGCCAAAAAGCCAAATATCGTCAGGGCGCCTCAAGATATAAAATGGCTGGCAGAGGTGCAGGCTTAGCAATCCACAGGTCAGCAATATCCCATTCCTCTCCTCCGCACAAGAAGAGGACAACAAATGACATCGGAAGCGATCTCCAGCGTCTCCATATATGTATAGGGTGCGCACGCATCAGATGATGTCACACGCTGCCTGAAGAAGAATTGGTATTACTGTATATATCATTGGAATTTCCCTTGCTACAATCTCATCTAAGCTGTTTCTCAGCTGAGCTCAGGAATGCAATTTTTTGCTTTTTTAGTACAACTGTAATAATTCTATTGCCACCATACAATATAAGTATATGCTGTGTGCTTTTATCTTGAGCGCGGTTTGTCTCTTTTAATATATCTCAATAATAATAATTCTTATTTTTATACAAAATTGTTTGGATTGCCTTTAAAATCCAATTTTTGAGGACCCAGTATGTGTTTTATGACTCTGAATTGTTGTCCGATAAAGGTCCTATTCCCAGGCTGACTGAACCTCCAGTTTCCTCACCTATCAGTGTTGAAGGGCTGAGGAAGAACTTATCCCTAACTGTCTCTGCACTACCCAAAACTGCAAAGCCTGTCTGTACCTACCCATCGTGTAGCTCCATGGTGATGTAGATTGTGCTATCTATAGCATATCTGTGCATCCCAAAATAACTGTCAAAATTTTGTGTCAAATCTAGACACAGGCTATCCCAAGAATAGTGCTCAGATCCCATGGCAGAGGGTATTTTGGTTCTATGATTGGCTCCTCCCAGTGGCAGCATTAAATGGCAGTCACACAAATGATCGTAGGATTGCTGCATCACTTCCTGACACAGCCCACTCTACAGAATGATACCATCACTCCTCTGAATCAGCATGGCTGCCTCATCCACTTGCTTACATTACTGAGGGGCTGCAGGACCCCTGACCATTTGTCTGGACAGAGCTGATTGGCCGTGTGCTGATCAAATGTACTCTCCGAAGAAGAAAGAAAAACTCTCTAGCAATACACTCCAAACTGAGCATGTGCAGCTTGCCCCCAAGGCTCTATACTATGAAGAAATGGGTTGGGGATTGTGGAAGAAGGGGAGGATCAGAGAAGACAGGATCAAACAGCCTTTTTACACAATGCAAAGTATTACCCCCTTAGGTTCCACATTAACAAGCATGCTTTACTGCATATATGTAGCACCCTCCTATGTAGGTTCTAGGTAGGTGTATATAGTTTTTGATTTCTCTGCTTAACAGGGAGACAGCTAGGTAAATCTAGGAGCTGTCTGCTTAACAGAGATCTATGATTCTTAGATAGGTCCTGCCTAGTGTGCTCTGATGCTGCTCATTCTGACTTGATGTTTTACACTAATCCAATAGTAGTGCAGTTTATTGGACAGTGGGAGGAAACCATTCAGATGAGAGCAGGGGATATCTGTACAGCCCAGGCCAAAATGCACTAGAGGGGTCCCAGTGCATGCTGGGTGACTGTACTTTTATCTGAGGTGCACATGTGTCTCCTGGTATTCGAGCGGAGTCCAGGTGGGGAATTGGCTGCTCCCTCTCCCCAGCACAGGCTGCCATGCGGCCTGAGGTGGTCGACCAGAGGGCCATAGTCAGAGATGCTGAAACCCAGGGACTCTTTTGAGGGCTGACTGAAGGAAAATGTCCACCACAGGTGGCCAGTCAGGCACCCACCCACCACAGGTTGCCAGCAAGCCAGCCACCCACCCACCACAGGTTGCCAGCAAGTCAGCCACCAACCACAGGGTGTCAGACAGCCAGCCACCCAGGACAGGGTGCCAGCCAGCCAGCCAGCTACCACAGGGTGTCAGCCAGCCAGCCACCCACCACAGGATGCCAGCCAGCCAGCCATCCACCACAGGGTGCCAGCAAGCCAGCCACCCACCACAGGGTGCCAGCCAGCCATCTACCACAGGGTGCCAGAAAGCCATCCACCCACCCACCACAGGGTGCCAGCAAGCCAGACACCCACTACAGGGTGCCAGACAACCAGCCACCCACCACAGGGTGCCAGCAAGCCAGCCACCCACCACAGGGTGCCGGACAGCCAGCCTCCACCCACCCACCACATGGGGCCAGACAGACAGCCAGCCACCCACCCACCACAGGGTGCCAGCAAGCCAGCCACCCACCACCACAGGGTGCCAGCCACCCACCATAGGGTGACAGGCAGCCAGTCACCCACCACCACAGGGTGCCAGTCAGCCAGCCACCCACCACAGGGTGCCAAACATCCAGCCATCCACCACAAGGTGCCAACAAGCCAGCCACCCACCACAGGGTGCCAGTAAGCCAGCTACCAACCACAGGGTGCCAGCAAGCCAGCCAACGACCACGGGGTGCCAGACAGCCAGCCACCCACCATCACAGGGTGTCAGCCAGCCAGCCACCCAGCACAGGGTGCCAGCCAGCCAGCCACCCACCACCACAGGGTGTCAGCCAGCCACCCAGCACAGGGTGCCAGCCATCCACCACAGAGTGCCAGCAAGCCAGCCACCCACCACAGGGTGCCAGCAAGCCAGCCACCTACCACAGGGTGCCAGAAAACCAGTCACCTACCACAGGGTGCCAGCAAGCCAGCCACCCACCACAGGGTGCCAGACAGACAGCCACCCACATACCACAATGCCCCAGCTATGGGAGGAGTTCCTATCTGTCAAAGAGAATTGGAATCTGGGGAGATCTATCTACACTGAGTAGTGGTCAGATGGCCTGGAAAGAAGAATCTGGAATGGTCCAGCAATATCTGGGGACCAGATGGAAAAATGGTTCAGACACCACATCCAGATTCTTATCTTAGAAGTACATACAAGTTGTTGCTTAACAATGTAGCTGGACTTTTCTGTATGCTTTATCAAGTTTAAAGGCTACTGTGTTAGATAATCGAGGAAGAAACCAAGGGAAGAATACCAATTTTTTAATCACTCCTTGCAAATCAAAGGATGGTTATTTTGGAACTTGTTCTATTCAATGGGAGAAAGGGACTTTCACATGAAGATCTCCCATTTCATCCAGGATATACAAACAGTGGGGGTGTACTGGCGCAAGAGGAAATTAGAGGCATACCATCAATTTCTAACAGAATTGTGGGAAATTGTATTGAAGTGGCACATAGAAGTCCAAACAAAAAGTCCATAAAAAATCCAAGTCTTTACAACACTTGAAGGCTGCTCTGTCCCAAGTAAGAAGAGAAACTTGCAGTGGATTGTAAAAGAAAGGCAGGCGCCACTCTAAGTGTAATATGACTCAAATTTAATGGAACCAAAAGCACACTATATACTCACAAACGGGTAATAAAACCAGCAGTAAATGGGAGCCATGAAGTTCATCCGGGGGATCACTTGATCCCGGTGCCTGTGAGCAGAAGATCCGACCGATCCGCTATATGGTCCGTTTGAGCCAATGGGAAAGCGGCTTTCTCTGAACCCTGGGGACACTGTCGGGGCTTCCGGCGGCGTACTTCAGGCTTCTGGCTAGGACGTGGAGCGTGATGGCATGGGCCTGCCCTTTACTTAATGGACACTTTGAGAAGATCTTTTGGCCAATGGGCTATTTTCTGTCACAAAGCCAAGTCTGTTGAGTTGCTGCCATATGTCAGAGGGCAGTGGCTCGCTACCTTTCTGCAATTAAATGTGCTGGAGGAAAGACTTTTGCTTAAAAAGCTCTTTCAGTTGCTTTACAAAGGAAGTGCCGGAGAAAAGAACTTCTGTGGAAAGCTTCTCCAGATTTGAATGAATCCGGACTGTGATGATGTCTGTCAGCAGGTGAGTCATTGCTGTAGGCTCGGGCAGTTACTTACTACAAGAAGATGTGTTGCACCTGATACTGCAGAGGTGGTGGCACTGCAGGTATCAGTTGAATGGACTTCCTATCTCTTCATGCTGATTCCTGGGTTGATATACAGTTGGCCAAGCCCAAAAAGACAAAAGGAAAGACAAGAGGACTTTTTTGATTCAACAGAAATTGCTAAAAGCCCAGTGTTAGCTTTGAACATGCCTAGCTAGTTAGATTAGGTAGGATGTTATTTTGTCTTTGTACAGAAACACAAGGAGACATCTTTTTAAGAGTTGTCCTTAGGGGTGGGATTCCCAAAGTTATCTCTATGTGAATGTTAGTAGTAGATATATGTCTGGTGGGAAGGGCTCCTCTGTGGAAAGGATGTTTCCACTGTTAGTCTGTTAGGATGTGTACAAATGTTGCAAATATGTATTTTGCTCTTTTTCCTTTGCAGGACTGCAAGGAACCCTTACACCTCGGCTGAGGCATCCAACTGTGATACGTGTTTTAATATATGGTGTAGCATAATTAGTTAGGATGTGTTTGGTTCTCCTACCTTACCAATCATTCTTTGTTTTTGGGGGGTGCACACCCAAAGTGCACTTGGTAGAGTTCTGACTTATCTTGTAAATATCATGTAGAGCAGATGTCTTCTATTTTTTTATTATAATTTATTTGTACATATTGGCAACATATGGGGTATGCCCCATGGCCCTGTTAATTTTTATTTCCCTTTTCCAAGCTTGTGGGATACTCTGTGTAAATTGTTGGTCAAACATTTTGGTAGGGGCGGCTGCACAAGCCAATGAGGACATGGCTTATTTTGGTGAGTGTAGCACCCTCCTTGGTAGGTACTAGGTAGGTGTATATAGTTTTTGATTTCTCTGCTTAACAGGGAGACAACTAGGTAAATCTAGGAGATGTCTGCTTAACAGAGAGCTGTAATTCTTACATAGGTCCTGCCTAGTGTGCTCTGATGCTGCTCATCCTGGCTTGATGTTTCACACTAATCCAATAGTAGCGCATTTTATTAGACAGTAGGAGGAAACCATGCAGATGAGAACAGGGGATATCTATACAGCCCTGGCTAGTAGGCACTGGAGGGGTCCCGGTGCATGCTGGGTGACTGTACTTATATCTGACGTGCACATGTGTCTCTTGTTATTCGGCTAGAGAGCGGAGTCCAGGTGGGGAGGGGGCTGCTGCCTCCCCCCAGTGCAGGGTGCATGCAGCCTCAGGTGGTCAACCTGAGGGCCATAGGCAAAGATGCTGAAACCCAGAGACTCTTTTGAGGGCTGACTGAGGAAGGATGTCCATGGATCTCGTCTGGTACTACGGTAGAAGGTAACCTGCAGACAAGGGCCTTGTAAATACAGACTTCCCACAGGGATCCTAGCGATTGCTGCTTTTGAAATTCCCCGCGGGCTGGGTGTAAGCTAAAGGGGACAATGGCTAGTGTCCTAAAGGTAAAGAGTTCACTGAGTCTGCTGCTAACACAAGCAAAGGACTTATTCTTCCCATGCAAGTGCTGTATGGTTCAGTAGAAGATCTGCTATTCAGTTCCACACCTGTACATAGTTAAATTTGGTGGATCCCAGTAACCCCTTCTCCTATCCAAGTTCTCCAAATAAAACAACAAAACAAATCCCCTAGACTAGTCATTGAAGACAACGAGCGAAAGTGTGTGTGTGCACCTGGCAGCGTGTGAAAATACCTGGTGTCTGGCAACAGGATAATCAGAGGGAGACCAAAAATTGATTTTACAGTTTTAGATTTAGTAACACTTTAAATATAAAGCAGGGGTTCTAAATTTAAACAGGAAACTGGGGGTTCAGAGCTCAAAGCAATCATGAGACAAACTATTAATGTCTCTCCATTTGGCTAGTGAAGACAAAAGGGGTGTGTAGATGCACAGAATAATAAAGACCATGTGCATATTTTTGTATAGCCAACATAGGAGAAAGGAGGAGTACTGAAGGAGAGGAGGGTAACAGTTAATAATACAATACAGGGGAGAAAAAATTTAGAAAATTAGAGAGGCAGACAAACAGACAGACAGGGTGTGACAGACCCTACTTTGAGATGAAGATACAAAAGGGCAAGATCAAGTGTGAAATGCTGTGAAATCATTGAGGACAGGGCAAAGAGAGACCATGAAGTTGTGTAAATCTAAAAAAAATAAGTTGGCTATTAAACTGGATGTAATTGTTGCCTTGGCAACTGAAACTGTACCAGTATACCTTTATTTACACATATGTTTGTCTTTATTAACTCCCCCAGCCAAAAAAGTAACCTTTTTTAAGTGTATTATTTGCTGTTTCTGTGTTCTGCCCTGAAGACCAGGTGTACCGTATGCAGGATCATTTACGGTGCTCAGACATAAACCTTTTTTTGTGAGCCAATGTTTGAAAACCTACAATTGTATTCAAAATTATTCAACCCCCCCAATGCTGGAAAGGGTTTTAGGGAATTTAGTGTACATTTGTAATTGTATTCAGAGTGAAATCCTACAAGGACTTCTTAAAGAACCATATGCAACTAAAATGACATCAATTGGTTTTGTAATACAGTAGTAAATGTTTCTTTTGTGAATTCTTCATTGACAAAATTATTTAACCCCTTAAAGACTACCACTCTGAAGAACAGAGGTTCATTGAAGTGTTTTCAATCAGGTATTGAAAACACCTGTGGATGTCAGGGAGCAGCAATAAAGCATAATAAGCACCAATTAGGCAGCTTTAAAATGACTGTGATACTCAGCTCCTTCTAGACATTTACTGGTGTGGTTACAAACATGGTGAAGTCAAGAGAATGGTCCAGGAAGACAAGAGAAGAGGTGATTACTCTTTACAGGAAGGGCAATGGCTATAAGAAGATTGCAAAGATGTTAAACATACCAAGAGACACCATAGGAAGCATCATTCACAAATTCAAGGCAAAGGGCACTGTTGAAACGCTACCTGGTCGTGGCAGAAAGAAGATGCTGACTTTGACTGCTGTGTGCTACCTGAAGCATAGAGTGGAGAAAAGTCCCCGTGTGACTGCTGAGGAACTGAGAAAAGATTTGTCAGATGTGGGTACTGATGTTTCTGCTCAGACAATACGGCGCACACTGCGTAATGAAGGCCTCCATGCCAGAACTCCCAGGCGCACCCCCTTGCTGTCTCCAAAGAATAAGAAGAGTCGACTGCAGTATACCAAAAGTCATGTGGACAAACCACGGAAGTTTTGGGATAGTGTTCTCTGTTCTGTGGACTGATGAAACAAAATTAGAACTGTTTGGGCCCATGGATCAACGCTATGTTTGGAGGAGGAAGAACAAGGCCTATGAAGAAAAGAACACCTTGCCTACTGTGAAGCATGGGGGGGTCAATCATGCTTTGGGGCTGTTTTGCTTCTGCAGGTACAGGGAAGCTTCAGCGTGTGCAGGGTACCATGAATTCTCTTCAGTACCAGGAGATATTGGATGACAATGTGATGCAGTCCGTCACAAACCTGAGGCTTGGGAGATGTTGGACCTTTCAACAGGACAATGATCCCAAGCATACCTCCAAGTCCACTAGAGCATGGTTGCAGATTAAAGGCTGGAACATTTTGGAGTGGCCATCACAGTCACCACACTTAAATCCGATTGAGAACCTCTGGTGGGACTTAAAGAAAGCAGTTGCAGTGCACAAGCCTAAGAATATGACTGAACTGGAGACTTTTGCACATGACGAATGGGCGAAGATACCCGTATATCGCTGCAAGACACTTGTGTCACGCTATGCTTCACGTTTTAAAAGCTGTTATAACTGTAAAAGGATGTTGTACTTAGTACTAAGATTGAATGTCACTTGGGGGTTGAATAAAACTGATAATGATGTGAGCACAGAAAAGACATTTGTGGTTATTTCATTATAAATGTTATGTTATATTTGTCTGACCTACACGTGCCTCTTTGATTTAATTGTAAGCAGGATGACTGAATGATCAAAATCAATGTCAAACTGGCCAAAACAATCAATTTCAGTGAGGGTTGAATCATTTTGAATAGAACTGTAAGTACAGTGTGGAGTGCAAACTTATTTTGTGAAATAAGAAGACTCCCTAGCTTAGTCTAAAAGCATATCTTTAGTTTATTGTTTGACTTGGACTACCTTATCTTCATACCGTACCTTTGCTTCCTTGTGGTTTTTTTTCTATATCATATTATTGTACCTGCCCTGCTATTTCACTTTTGATTGGACTTTTTTGGACTTGCTTCATGGTGCTATTTTTTTTTTAGTCTGTTCATCTATCTTTTACCAGTAGAGAAAACTCAAGGCTTGCATCACGCCATTACTGCAGGACATCCAGATGTACATAAAACTGATAGGCATGTACGCTAATAAAATGCACACAGATGGACAAAAAGAGTAGATCACACACAAGTTGTCAAGTAACAGCATGCATCCAATACTAGAAAAACAATGACTAATATCATGTAGTTTGTATTAGTGTAATATTGCGTAGCAAAAACAAACAGGTATAATCTGGTGCTGGTAGGAAATCAATTCAAAAAGAGTCAAAGTACATTTGGTATAGTCCTATTTAGTCCTTGTGCATGACTCCTTTAAGGAGAATCATGCGAGTCCACAGTTCAAGGCCGGCCTTAAGGAAGGAGAGTAGAAGTGATCTGCAATACATGCAACAGAAGAAAAGAAAAAACAGGCACCTCTGAGTGTAGACTGCGGGACAATTTATTAATGGTAAATAAGAGTAAAACTCACATAATGGTAGTGAAAAACAGGCATACGACAAAATTTATCCACAGACATCCACGGGTGTAGGGGCTACATGAGCCTGAGCTGAGATGGTTGTCGCCAATTGCTTAGGATGTTCCTGCAGGCTGGATGGTGAGAAGAGGAAGAGCTCAAAGTGAGAGCTGGAACGCAGTGTCGACCTGAATGACACCATGTAGGGGCTCATGTAGCCCCTACACCCGTGGACATCTTTGGATACATTTTTTTCTTGTGACATGCCTGTTTCTCACTACCATCATGTGAGTTTTACTCTTATTTACCATTAATAAATTGTCCTGCAGTCTACACTCTAGAGGAGCCTGTTTTTTCTTTTCTTCTGTTTAATATTGCATAGGCCCTGCCCTAAAGAAAGCTACCTTTTAGGGTTGGGCAAGCTTAAATCAGTATCTACCTATCATATCTATCCTATCTATAACTAAAGTCATATACTTTATTTCTAATGTGATACAATACACAGAGAGAAGTATCCGTTAAAAAAAAGCTGTACCATTTGTCATTAAGAAGCAATGCTTGATCTCAAGGAAATTGACTGTGTCTAGTAGTGGCATAACTCCTTATCACAGGGCCCCCAAGCAATATTTTGATGGGGTTACCACCACTCAGTGACACCCATTTTAATGATATCACTACAGCACCTGGCATTTGGCACCCCTAATAAATGCCCCTTTAATAATTAGTGGGCGCAGACCTTATTGCTCATTGTTGTCTTTTGTACCCCATTTACATTGATGGCTAGTGGACAGTCCCTTCTAAAAGTACATTAATCTAAACACTAAAGGCCCCCATTACATTGTTGGTCAGTGTAAGAAGGGTTGAGGCCAGCAGTAGGGTCTGATTTGTGTGAATTAGTGTGGGGTTTAGAAGATGGCCTCATCTCTAAGCCAGCATCTTAGTATTAGATGCAGATGATAGCCCTTAGTGATGCCTCAAGAATTGGTAAGCTGCAAATTAATTAATGATTGCTTTTGGGTTTAAAACCACTTTAAAATCATAAACAGATTAAGGTTTTACAACATGTCTATTTATATATTGATAAGATTTTTTACATTATAAAAATATATGTATATAATATATTATACATTTTACAATCGACCATAGAAATATTTAGATGGCCCAGTTTGTTAAATAGTTATATTGTTTTATCACATCATTAAGAGTAGAAGTCTGGTCCAAATCTAACTAAGCTTAAACCTACTCCCACCCCCATTCTAAGCCCAATTCTAATTTCCCTGTAAAGTGAGGATGTGTATACTCACCTAATCTATGGGCGCTCTGGTCCAGCATCATGATCTACACAGCAGCCAGCTTAATTTTATAGAAGACAACAGCAACTAGGGCTGTAGAGCCTGGGTGGCGATGTCACCCAAAGACTTTCTATGGATCATTTGTTGTCCACTGTCCCTCCTCTACGCTGAAGCCAGTTCCGGGAGCTGATCACGGGCACCAGACCGAAGCAATCTTTAGATTAGGTAGGAATGCACATCTGTCATTTACAGGTTAGTTAGCATATGGCTTAGAATAGGAGGGGGGTAGTAAATTTAAAGTGGATCTTCACTGCGTATGAGCACCACAAAAAAAAAAACCACTATATAATGAGGTTTTAATATTAATTAAAAAAAACACCTTCCCCATCCATTCATGTCTCTATGCTTTATTTTGTTAAGAAATCACTTAAAAAAAACAACCTCCTAGCATTTCCAGCTTCCGTGAAACCATCTGTCCAATGCTCAAGCATGCATGCAGGAGAGTGTGCTTAGTGGAGAAAACCCCTCCTCCTCTCCTCCCCTCCTGAAGACTTATGGGATGTATGACATAATTTGCCTAGGCAAGATACCAGGAAGTAACTGAAAATGTAACATGTAAAAATATTTTTTATAACAAGTAAATACAATATACTTTCCCATCTATGTACTAATGCCAGCAGCATGAGGATGCAAAATAATCAATGTTGATTGGAAGACTAAAGTTCCACTTTAGGCTTAGTTCGATTTTGACCAGACTTCGACTTTAATATGACATTATAAGTGACATCTTCATGTAAAGATAGTCATGCATAGCACAAAAATATACATTTCTAATAAAAGTTTGAAACAATTCTTTCCTTTTTACTAGAAGAAATGACCAAAGTTTGAATGCAGTGTAGGAAAACACAGAACTCACATTCACGAACAAAGAGATTATAGCCAGGCCATTGGGGTTGCGGGAAGCCTCGCTGACATTACTGTACAAATCCTGGTTATAATGAATCAGCTGTACCTGTAATAAGAGAGTGGTATCTCACAAGGTCAGTAACTAAAGAGAAGACAGAAAGTCAGAGGTCAGAGTTACAAAGAGACACAATGGATAAATAGGAACAAGGGAGATTAGGCATAGACAAGCAAAGATTAATAGGTACATGAAAAAAAGAAAGGAAAGAAAAGAACAGTGAAATTTAAACCAGCATGGGAAATACAGACTCTATAGGAAACAAAGCTCAGAAATATTCTGGTGATAATATATTAGAAATGCTTTGAGTAAAATGTAATAAAAATACATTTTGAGATATTACATCCTTTCAGTACTTGGAGCTTTGCATACAACATATAAGAAGAAATACAAAAAAAGCAGGGTTTAAAAAACAGACACACCCTGACTTACAGTATATAAAGGTTATAACATTCATTAAAGTAAATTTGTTTAATGCGAACTAGTGATAACTACTAATTTACCATGATTACTTCCACCGTACTGAATATATAGAAGATTTACCATGGGCGGAGGACACCACTTCCCTGCATCATAATCCCATGTGAAGTATGTCTTATATGCAAAGAGGGGAGCACAGCCAGAATCTAATGAAAAGATGTTGTTGAATAGTTTTTAAAAGCCTAAGTGTAATCAAAGTATTTGGTGTCTACTGATAGATTCAGGTTGGATCTATTGTTTAAAACCCCCCACCCACCCACATCCCCATTTTTTGTGAAAATGTTTTCAGAGGTTGAGTAGAGTTCTTTCTGTAACCAGATCTGCTCAATGCTCTCCAACTATGTGATACCCACAGATTCTTAGTTTTGTGGATACATGTTATAGAAAAATAACATTATCTTTTGGTTTGTGCTTAGATTTAATTACCACCTTGGGTATGTTTTTTTAGGTGTTCAGAATCCAAAGATATTTAGTAGCTCAATCATGCTATTACTGATACGCTAAGAACAGGAATGTTTCACTGCACAGATGCTACAAATGGCTCTTATGGGGAAAACTACACAAGTGGCATACAGTAGTGATTGAACACACATGATCACACATTGCTCCAAATATGTGTACAAATCACTACTATCTCCTACTTATGAAATTTTGGCAAGGGTAATTCAATTATTTTGCTAAGAGACCTAAGTGATTTAACCAGCTATTGAAAGTCATCTTATTTGCGCCAAAAATTTGTGATTCTACTGAGATACCCATCAACAAGCTGGTATATCCCTCAGTAGCAACGTGATTTATTTGCTTGTGTATCCCTAGCCTCACTACTTAGAAATTAATTTGTTCCATCTGTTTATTAATCAATCGCTACCTAAACTCTAGTGGTCTAAACACTGTGACTGAGCTTACTTTGATACTATATCTTACCAGTCTTGACTACAATTTAATTTAGGCAAGAAAATAATGCCTCTTAAGTTCCCTAGCATATGACTTTGCAGCTAAACCAACTTACAGAGGGGACCCCAATAGAGTTTTCTTCCTGGTACATTATTGAGATTGCCAAAGGTCTATTGAGACCCTCTTATGCAATATAGTTGTAAGACATGGCTGGCAAGACAGACACAAATGGTTTGCTAAAAGAGTTGACAATCTTCCCACAATAAATTGTTTGAATATTCCCTTAACACCTAGTAAACACAGGCCAAATGTTTGGTGGCATTGGCCAGTTCAATAGAAACTGGTCAAAAATCGGTCTGTGTGCACTGCAGTTGGTTGACCTGGTTCTGTCGAAGGGGCATGACTGAAGAAGGTCTGACGACCGTGTTCCGATTAGCGGGCATTCACTGCAGTGCTCTGGCGGTGGACCGTCCCCCTGTCAGAACACAATAGAACAGCTAGGGAGATTGCTGTACTAACAGCGCATAGTTAGTACAGCGGCTCCAACCTGATCTGTCAGGTTTTTTCCATTCAGCCCGCTGGGTTGAACCAAGAAAAACTAGTAGTGTGTATTAGGCTTAACTTATATAATCATAAAGAGATGAAAAAAAGAAACCGGAATTTGTATTTTACATGATTGAATAAATGAAGAGAATAATCATACAGTTTTATTGTGTGTAAATTCGAAATTTCTTTGGTACATCAGCCTTAAAATATCCTGCAAAGAAATGTCATGATTGGAGCCTCCAAAGGAAAAAAGACAGCAGGAGATGTTTTCACCCACTAACATTTTCCTGTGGCCAAAATACCATTTTTGGATAGCCTTTCCCTTTAATTAAGGCAGCATGCTTTCAAATCTGCTCATTCTGCAGATGTTCCTTATAGAAGAAGAACTAGCTACCTGCATAAGATTGTTAATACCATGTGCTAAATGAAGCATAATTGTTATCTGCAGTTAGTTCATTAGGATAACAGTTGCATTGCATGATGAGCAGTTCTAAAACACCTTCTGTTTAATATGTTACTATGGGGATGATTAAATACTCAGTTAAAGCTCTTCCTAGAAAGAGATAACTACAGACAAAGTTGTAGGTTACAAGTAAATAAATGCAGCATAAAATACTAACATATTAAAATTATATCTGTGTAATAAAAGAAATGGCTTGCTCTAAAAAAGAAGAATTAATTAGGTTTTCTTTTCCTCCACATGATGTCTCATGACTGTTTTCTTATGCATCCATAATCTGCTTCCATCTCTAGGCAACAAACAGCACATTTATAATAGTGTAGACTTTCTGCAGCTGGGTCCCATGATGTTTCTGATGGGTAAATCAATGGATTTGTACAGTTGTAGTCCATATTGTAAGGCTGCTATCAAGATTTAATGGTAATTTTTAAGATGAATGTAAAAAGACAATGAAAATAATGTTTGTATCTCTATGTGCAGATACAATCTATATTACAAATCGATATGTAAGTAGCCTAATATTTATCTGCCCCTTCCAAGAAGGTTAAAATGACTCCACTAAACTCTAATTACCCCTATACAAATCTAGATTGAGATGATGTGGGCAGTTCTGTATAGACAACCAATCCTGCCTTTCATGCCTGCATGTCCAACCACCCTCTAATATCTATGGCCATCCTTATTATGCCAAGTCACAGACTATAAACTGAGGACAGACTGTATTTTAGAAAAATTGTTTACCTATAAGGGTCCTAACTAATGTTAGCCATACACAGATTGAATTTCTATTGGTTTCTGCTGAATCCGTCTGCACCACCCAACTGAACAAAAGTTGATTTGACAAAGCTTAAAACATAATTCCACCTTCCCTCTGGGTGATCTATATACATTACAAGGATTTTAACAATTTTGTTGCTGATTCCAAACTTTTGAAGAAATCACTGTTTATTCCTCTGTGCCCCTGTGTTGAGTGAGTCTAATGGGGGTGGATTCATAATTATCAATCAGCTGTGCACAACCTGTAGGACATTAATGAGGAAGGCTGCTGGGCCTGCATCCCATTAGACATGTTCCTATTGAAAGTATTTAACCAAAAATAACATTTTTGTTGCAGGGGATGCCTGAAATCTGAATTGCATCTTCTGTGAAAATTAGTGAGCCAATCACACAAGCAGAAAATTGTTTCTGGGGGCGTTCTGTACACATTCTGTATATAGAACACTTCCAGGTAGCCATATTGCATTGCATTTTCAGAACATTACATCAGCTGCAGATTAAAAAGGAAAGGTATTTTTTTAAAAACATTCATTAACAATATAACTTGTGTCGCAATTGGAATGTGTCCAATTGGTCAACACCAGCATATAACCGCTTTGCTGCATGAGCATTTACAGGCCATCAACCATAGAAGAAGGTACAGTGGTGCCCGTGTGTGTGTGTGTGTGGGGGGGGGGGGGGTGTCACTGTAGGGTGTTAGTTAACCTTCTAATTTTTTTAGAAAACGTGGAAGTACACTTCAGTCATTACGAAAACAAACACACATTAAGGATGTTATACAAATATGAAAAAAGGTAAAGAGTTAAAAGAGAAGAGGAGCAAATCAAGAGTTAATAAAAAAAAGTAATTAATTAAAATATTTGTAGTGGGTGCTGCCTACTGGCTTATGGAGTTCCCGATTGCCTCGCCAATATGGAGTTGTGTGCCAGGATGACTCCTCCCCTTGCTGCTGCTGCCTGGGACATGACAGGTTGGACCGCCGTGTGTGTCCATCCCTCCTACCCCCCCTCCCCCGTAGCCATCCCGGTGGGGATTGATTAAACAGAGAGGAGTGGCATGGCTGCAGGCTACCTATGTCATCTCACTCTCTTCAATGAGCTGTGTAAAATCCTCTTCACTCCTGCTTCCCAGTCCCTCCCTTTTGGCAGCAGGATTGGATTTTTTCAGGGTCAGGGGTGGAGCAGCCAGTAAGGAAGCAAAAGCCACAAAGAACACTGGAACTTTTAGTTCTTAAAGAGACACAGCAGAATACAAGCAAATGGAGAACAAATGAGTTCTGAACTACAAACTTTGTTTCAGAAGGAGGATAGAGAAACAGTTTTGCCTGGGCAAAATCCTACAGTAACAGTCAGCGTATTGAGAGGAGCATGCTGTGGGGTACCCTTTAACCAAGTGTGACAGGAAGTCAGGTAAATCTGTGGATGTAGTCACAGACAGGAGATACATTTCCACCTGGTTTAGAAAATTCACCAATTACTATAGGGTGTCGGCTGCAAAGGTAGCCAAAACTGTCTAAGGACGTTAAACAGACTTCAGCTGTTCAGAATGAGGAAATTAAGGCCTCTATAATTTGTCCAGAGGAAGTCTAAGGATTGCTGCCTCCTGACGCTGTGTGAACTGGGGAGAGGAGGACAGTCAGATGTGTGCCTCCCGACGCTGTGTGAGCATGGGAGAAGGGATGCCCCCTGAAGCTGTGTGAGCATGGGGAAGACCTCCTGAAGCGATGTGCGCTGAGGAGAGTAAAAAGTGTGAAGACTTCTCAAGGTGAGAAAATGAACTATTTCTATGTGAAGAGTGTGAAGAGAAAAACCAATGGATGTTTTCTATGTGAAAGGAAAGTCCAAACATGTGCTGTGAGAAGAGAAAAGGGACATTCTCTATGTGAAGAGATAATAAATGGACTATTGATAGTCTGCTGTATGATCAGCCAAGTCTGCCCAACAGTAGGTTGGAGACAGACTTCCTTAGATAGGTTCCTGTGTGTGAGAAGGTAGCCGCCCACAGTGGCAAGGATTTATTTTGTCTTTTATTTTATTTTGGATGTTTTTGACGCTTGCAGTCTGGTGAAGAAAATTGCATGAATAAACCAAACTGTTGTTTGCAACCACTTCTCGGCTATCTCCCTGTGTAACGAATCCCCCCAAGGGGTCATCCACACCCGCCACCGAGCTAAATCAACCTCACACAAGAGAGAGGGAGGTTGTGCCAGTGAAAGCCCATTGCTGTGTTTGGGACAACCAGAGAGTACAGAATGTGTTCAGAGTGCGGAGGAACAGAGCCAGGATACAGATTTGCTGTACTGCCTACCAGAGTTACCACGGGCAACCAGAGTGAGATCGAAGGGGCCACTGCTGCTTTGTTGCTGGGTTTTGTGAAAGGGCCTTGTGGCCACTCTTTGTTTACACCAAAAGAGACTGAGACAGTAGGAGCTACCTAATCAGCTACCCTACAGCTTTAGTACTGCCTGCAGGACTTGTTGACTGTCTTAAATTGTGCCAATGGTTACCGGGCTCCAACGTTTAGCCAGCTGAAAAGTCAGGACTAAAAACCACCCTTTAATAGTTGCTACAAAGAGACCTTTTGCCCTTTGCTTAGTTAAGAGGTACCTCTTAGGAGACGCTGCACCATATTCCAGCCAATCCCTTAGAGTGTAAAAAGTATAAAAAGAAGAAAGCTGCGCTGATGTGAAAAAAAAAAAACACCTGAAGTGTTAATAAATAAAAAAAAAGATGATAAACTAATATCAAGTGAGATACTGTGAATCAAAAAATACCATAAAAAATACAAATTACAAAATGTGTCCATATAGTGATGTGAACAAATAATAAAGTCCCAATGATATCAGTCCAAAGATGATAGGAGTAGGTGGGTTTGCCAACTATATTCTGGTAAGAAGTAAATCTGTGAGGTGGTGGGAAACCTTAACATTCCATTTGTATCACGATTGTCGTCACTTCTGAAATACCAGTTCACTATTTCTTCACGTTTCAACATTCAGCACCTGTGGATTTTCAATTGGACTTTATTTTGGGAATTATTGCACTTTTCACGTTTGGACTGATTTTTGTGTGATAATTGTAATATATTTTTTCAAGGAATTCTTTTTAAGGAATATTTATTCACGTTGCATATATTGTTTTTTCTGTTATCATCACTATTTGTTTAAAAGGTCAAGAGTTTTTATTGGTATCACCAAACACTTGTATATGATGACAACATTGTAGCGCACCAGACTTTTTTCATTATTATTTATTTCTATTGGATCTTTGGTTGCAGCTCACATACTCTATTAGCGCACTTTTTCACATACATTATATACTTATTATCCTGTCTAGCAGACTGTGTTCAAATTTATGCTTATTTGTGTTCTACTGCCATTTGCTTCAAACTTGCATCAATAGAGAAGTGCATTTACTACTAAAAGTGTGTGTGCCTATTTTTCTGGTAGTAACCCACAGCCAGGCAGAAGGAATTTTATACTGGTGTCTTTGTACATGCTTGCAGTGATTTATATTCAACCCTGTGTGTCAGAGGGGCAAAAGTTGTTCTTCAAGTCGAGGCTCAGAACAAAGAACTTAAAATTACCAAGCAACTCCTTTGGGACTGGCGCTGCATATTTAAAATATAAACAAAATTTGGAAGCAATAAATGAATTAGGATTAACTATAGTTTTTATTTTGGCATTTGTTCATTTTAAAAAGGCACACAAAAAATGTTTCCAGTACAAAGCATTTCTTAAATTTGATGCTACAAACTTAAGCAAACGCAAATGTAAAAAGTTTTTATACAATCTATAAAAATAGTGAAGGTGGAGTAGCAAGGAGTGACAAGATGTGTTCGGGTAGTTTGAAGTCTGAAAATGGCGTAATGCGGTGGAGAGCATGGCGTACTTGGAGGTATTTGAAAAATGTAGATGACTTAAGTGAGTGTTTGGTGCTCAGTTTTTGGAAGGAGAGTAAATTATTAGAGGGGTATAGATTCGCTATGGAGCATATTCCAGCTTTTTTCCAGTCAGACAGCGAAGTACCCTGAATTATTGGTTCTAGTGAGCGTAGAGTGAGATGATAAAGAGCTTGTTTGGAAAGTCCCCTAGAAAAGTCCATCACTGACATCCAAACTTTGAGTTCAGCTATGATGATGTCCAGAAAGTTTGATGAGGAATTCCTTTGGATCCAAATACCAAAGGAGCTAAGTACCAATTTAGGGTCAGTTGGCAGAGCTGAAGATTCAATCTTCGGAGTTGTGGTCTGAGGGTGGTCTGAGTTGTAAAAGGACCGTTGCCTTGTAGTAGGACATTATATTGGGTGAGCTTATCACTGCAGATCTTGTTGGTATGTGCATTACTGTGGCTTTAATGCGTGGTATTTTAGAGGTCCAGATAAAGAATTGTATTATGGATTGAAGTTTCTTCAGATGGGCTAGGGGGTAAGGTAGGGATAGTGAGTGAAAGAGGTACAAAATATGCGGAAGAAGAAACATTTTAGCTAATGAAATTTGTCTTGCCCACGAGGATACTCCAGATTGAAGTATGGTGCACAGTTTTGTAAGGGTAAAGTTAAGTGCTGTGAGGTGGAGGAGGATTGTTCTGGAGCTTGGATAGGTAAGTGACACACCTAAGTAAGATAGGGTATTAAGGAGAGCCCATGAAAAAGGAGCGACTGCCGTGATTTGCCATTTGAGAGAAGGGTCAAATCCTATAGATAACATATGGGATTTGGAGTGGTTTAGTTTATATAGAGAGATTGTTCGAAAATGATCTAATAGTGTGCAGAGGGGGGGGGGGGGATTATAAGAGGTTAGTAATGAAAATAAGAATATCGGCAGCACAAAGGCCAATTTTGTGCTGGGTGTCTGCTATGGCTAGTCCTATAATTGAAGGTAGGGTCTAATATGCTCAGCCAATGGTTCCTTTACTTATGAAAAAAAGATAGGGGAGAGTGGGAAACCTTGTCTGGTGCCATTCGTTATAGAGAAGGAGGTCGACAAAAATCTTGAGGTCCATATTTTGGCAGAAGGGATAGTATATAGGAGAAAATATGGCCGAAAAATTTCGACCTGGAAAAACCAAACTTAGTGAGGACTGCATGCATATATCCCCAGTGGACTTGGTCAAAGGCTTTTTCTGCATCTAATGATATTAGTAGTGATGGAGCTTTGTGGTGTTCCGCCAATTGTATTAAGTTGGCAACTCTTCTAGTGCCATCTGAAGTTTGATGACCAAATACAAATCCGACTTGATCAGGGTGTATTAATGACAGAGTTAGTTTACCTAGGCAATTGGTGATAAGTTTGGCATATATTTTTGTATCTATATTAAGTAGGGAGATTGGTCAGAAATTAGCGGGGTAGTTTGTAGATTTTCCAGGTTTGGGGATAGTTACTATAATGGATTCTAAGAATTCAGGGGGACAGGAGCCTTGATCCGCAATGTGATTAAGGGAGTTGATAAGACGGGAAGCATAGGTGAGGCAAGAAGGTTTTGTAGTTCGAGAAGCCATCTGGACCTGGGGATTTGTGTAAAGGGGACTGGGAAACAATTTTGTTAAGTTTTGCATCTGAGAATGGTGCTGAGAGATCCCGGAGTTGATCAGAATTTAAAGTTGGGAGATTGATTGGATTTAGAAATGATTTGATATCGACAGGGTTAGGGGAAGCATTTTTTAACCACTTTACCACCGGAGGATTTTCCTGTTGTACGTCCAGGCCACTTTTTGCGATTCGGCACTGTGCGACTTTAACTGACAATTGCGCGGTCATGCAACGCCATACCCAAACGAAATTTACGTCCTTTTTTCCCACAAACAGAGCTTTCTTTTGGTGGTATTTGATCACCTTTGCGCTTTTCATTTTTTTGCGATATTAATAAAAAAAATGCGACAATTTTGAAAAAATAACAATATTTTTCTACTTTGGCAGTTAAAAAATATCCAATATATTCAATTGTTGTCATATATTTAGGTCAAAATGTATTTAGCTACATGTCTTTGACAAAAAAATTCTCAATGAGCTTGTTTTTAACCACAATTGCGTGGTCGTGCAACGCTGTACCCAAATTAAATGTATGTCCTTTTTTTCCCCATAAATAGAGCTTTCTTTTGGTGGTAATTGATCACCTGTGCAATTTTTACTTTTTGCGCTATATACAAAAAAAGAGCAACAATTTTGAAAAAATAACAATATTTTCCCCATTTTTTTATATGAAATTCCCCAAAAAAAGAGTAAAAATCTAAATTTTTTAACATTTTAGGCCAATTTGTTTTCTGCTACAAATTTTTGGTAAAAAAATTGCAATAAGCATATTTTGATTGGTTTGCACAAAAGTTATCGCAGCTACTAACTACGGGAAATTTATGTCATTTTTATTGTTTTTTTTTTTTTACTAGTAATGGCGGCGATCTGGCGGTGATCTGCGATTTTTTGTTGCTGGACTGCGACATTGCGGTGGACAGATCGGACCCTTGACTGACATTTTTGACACTTTTGGGGGTACCAGTGACATTACTACAGTAATCAGTGCTATAAATATGCACTGTTACTGTAAAAATGACACTGGCAGGGAAGGGGTTAACTTTTATTGGTGATCAAGGGGTTAATGTATGCCTGGTGCTTACTAACCTGTGTGGGGGGGAGGGGACTGTGTGACACAGGCACAGATCACAGGTTCAGCTATACTGAATCCTGCAATCTGTCACTGTTTGTCACTAAGGAGCTCCGCCCCGCTTTGTTTACACAAGCGGGCGGATCTCCACACTCGATCCCCGACGATCGGGGAAGAGCGGCGGTGATCACCGCCACTCCTCCCCTGGCCCGACTCTCGCTGTGACTGAATACAGCGGGAGCGAGCCTCCAGCGGCGCACGCGCACCGCCCACAAGGGGAGGAGTCTAGGTCTACGTCGCTGGACGATATCGAACCACTTTGCCGCAGTACCAGCTCAGTGAGCGGTCGGCAAGTGGTTAAGTTGTATAGTGAGGAATAGTAATTATGAAATTGCTCTACTAGGTCCAATGGTTTAATGCAGTGGTCCTCAACTCCGGTCCTCAGGGCCCACTAACAGGCCAGATTTTAAGTATTACCTTGGGGAGATGCAAACTATAGTACTGCAATCACTGAGCAGCAAATTATATCACCTGGGATGTATTTCAGTTTTCTTGCAAACCTGGCCTGTTAGTGGGCCCTGAGAACCAGGGTTGAGGACCACTGGTTTAATGAACTTGCTCCCAGCTTGATCTGCGAGAAAGGGCACGCCGCTTATATTGTCTGGCCAGAAAGGCTCCGAGTTTATTACCTAGGGAGTAGGAATTTAGTCATAGTTTTCTGATATAAAAGTCGTAGTCTTTACACATCAGAGAACTAAGTTGAGCAAGAAGGGAGAAGATCTAGTCGATTAGTCGGGCACTATGATGAGCTTTGTTGCTAGATTCTAGGTTTGTGATTTGTGCAGTGGTGTTCCAAATTTGTTGCATGCGTCACTTTTTTCAGGGGCAGAGAATTTAATAAGGATGCCTCTATTGAAGGCCTTGTGGGCATTCCAGAGGGTGGTCTAATTATCAACTGAGTCTTCGTTGATGTGCAAGAAGGAAGTTATCTCCTTTTCTATCTGTTGTTTGTAGGCATGGTTTGTTAGTAGAGGAGCGTTAAGTCTCCAGAGGGAGGCGAGCTAGATGTATTTCCAAGGAGCACTTCTATAGAGATAGGGGCGTGGTTTGATTATGTGATCACACCTATGGTGGACTTGGTTACCTTTTGAAGAGTAAATTTATGTACAAAAAATAGTCAATTCCGAAGTAGACCTTGTGCGTGGGGGAGAAGTAGATGAAGTCTCTTTCGTTGCCATACATCGAAAAGGTCTTCAGAGGTAATGAAGGAGTTCAGGGTTTGTGAAGGTTTTTGGGAAGAGGTAGTAGAGTCAGTTTTAGTGATAGGAGCCAGCTCTCTTCGTTTTTTGTGCAGTGGCAGCTGAAATATCTGAGTAAATTGTGAGTTGTGTATAGGGCTCTGGGAAAGAAGGCATCATTTTTGGAATTAGAATTAGAATTCTTTCTTTCACCTGGAATAAATGTATGTCTCGTGGTTTGTCTGCTGGAATGTGTAGGGGTTTGAACATACTGTGGGCTCTGTCGATAATTAGATCTCCTTCAGACAATGCTGGCATCAGGACCTTAAAGAGCTGCTGCAAGTATGAGGATAGATCTTGGGGGGCTTCAGACACAGGGATGCCTCAAATTTTGAGATTGTTCCTATGGGAACGATCCTCAAGGTCAGCCAATTTGAATTGGATGCGTTCATTTGGTTGCTTGTTCTTTGGTGTGCATCCACTAATTCGTTGTATGCCTCAGTGAAATCAGCGAGTTGCCTCTCAATTCTGTCAGTGCAGTCCCCCAAGTCATCTACTTGGGCTTGGACATGGGAAATAGATTTGTAAATATCTCTTTGAAGACCCATCTGCAAGGATTTGTTTCAGTGTATGCTCAGAGACAGCATAGTCAGAGGTAGGGAGATCTGCTAATGAAACATGTGTGTCATCATCATCATCCTCACAGTCGTTTATAACAGCATGGAAGTTCAGGGACTTCTTTCTTACTGGAGCAGGGTGTGAGATGGAGATGCAAAGGGAGAAGATGCAGCTTTCTTATTCCCCTCCTTTCTGGCAGTGCTTTGTGGGCTTGAGCATTCCATGGAGGGCTGCTGGTCTGTGCCTGGGTAGTGTGGCAAGGAGGGGGGCGTCACTCTGTGTCTCGAGCCAGCGCCGTCTTGAGTTCCATACGGCTGGGAGCTAGAGAAAAACTCTGTGACCTGGCTAGGCGCTTCCAACTTTCCCTTCTTGCGGGACATGGTCTAGTGCTCTGAGCCTGGGGGAAACTGTAAGCGGGTGTACTCTAGGCCGCGGTTGCTTCGGATTGCTTGGTCCCCCTCTGTGGCTGTGGAGAGCTCTTATTATGCGACCATTCCAGAACGCGCCCCCTCAAATGCTCTTTGGTACTAGCAATAAAAATTAGTCAAACTTTTATTACTGCCAATGCCTGTACAAAGTCTCTGCCTGAAAAAGTATTCAAAGCCTTTTTTTTAGAGAAATATGAAGGCTGTCTTCGCTTTCTTTGTGCAAGGACCCAAGCAAAGAATTACAGGCCAAAAAAATCACTAGAAGTTGCTCGATTATACTACAGACTGTGATTACTCGCATCCATAACTTAAACCAATGGAATAGAAAAATGGTGGCAACTGTTTATGTTGGAACTGATTTGGAGCATGTGCTACTGTCCTGTCCCATGAGGTTGCTTCCATTGGTTCTCATATGTACCAGTGGAGGTGATTGATCGCTGGCAATTTTTGTTGCGTTATCATGCTACGTAAAATTATTTTGTTTGCACTTAGCCTTATTGATACATGTTTTGTTAAAACATGTGATTTATTTTATTATTTTTAGCCTAGAGATCAAATTTTCCAGTCCTTAAAGGGGTTATAATAGACCAAATATACAAATCTAACTTAAATTATCTCAGTAAACAAAAAGCATGTTAAAAGCATCCGCAGACATGCTAGCATACTTTTAGGACTGACTTTCCCTTGTTCTTCCGCTGGTCAGATTTCTCTACTTCAGCTATCAAAGTTCTTTTTTTAATATTTGGTACAAACAAGAACAGATGACCCAAGGAAAACAAGCAACTAAACAATATAGCTGGATCACCAAATCTAAGCTCATAGGTAATCTTTAAAATGAAATTTATCTTATCTGTATCAGTATATCTGGTATGAACTGGTGTATCTGTATTGAATTGTATTGCAGCTGTAATGTCTGCCCTCATGTTGTAAAGAGCTGTGCAAATTGTTAGTGTATAATAGTAATATTAATCTCATTATAATTAACTCAAATTCAAGAAGAACCCCATTTAACTTGCTTACCCTGTAGGCCAACAATGAAGGTGAACTGTGATTCTGTATTGCAAGTACAAAAGCTATAATATCCATTAGGATACTACCAGTGCATGACACATAATATGATGTAGGAACAAGTGGGGAATTAGCAACCAGGAGATCATGCATAACCATATAAGGAAATATAAGGAAATAAATATAAAGAAAGAAAGAAAGAAGGGAAGGCCAAATAAAGAAAAGGGAAGGACAAAGATGAGATGCATTAGTGATGTGAAAGAGGACCTAAGAGGGCTGGAAGTAGGAAGAAAAAAAGCAAAGGAGAGAGTGGGGTCAGTTACATTTGTGAAGGAGTTCTTCAAGGGTGAAGCAGGATGGAGTCCTTCAAGGGTTGAAGTGCCATAGAGAGACAAAAAGAAGAAAGAATGAACTTAAAGCATGAAGAAAAAGACATGGAGACTGACAAAGTACAGACAATAAAAGCTAAAGAGAATAAAATACCTGCACTGCAAAAAAGAGAGGCAGGAGTGTTAACTGGGGCAAGACCTGGGTACAACATTCAAGTCCAAAAAGCATGATAAAGGTGTTGTGATTCAGATTTAATTGGTGCAATTGCATCTTGCGTTGTGGAACTCAAATACATGTACTGTACATACATGGTGTTCATTTGGTACTTAAGAGATCCAGTTGCTCCTTTTTCTTGGCTTGAATAATTTTAGCTTTGCAGTTTTGCTAACAAAGGGCCCTGGTGACACTTGTTAAAGTTAATCTGATTGGATGCAGTCACTGTTCAGTCCAAAATTTTCCAAATGACTCTTGATTTTTAAGTCAATGTTTCTTAAGCTTGGTGGTGCCTACAGAACAGCAGAAATCATCCGAAATTCTTTTTACCCTTGTATTTGTATTTTGCTTACTATTTGTAATTTCACATAGTCATTGATATTTATGTATGTTAGGTTTTGTATAACAGTAAATTGATCTAGTAATGTAAGATTTTTATTGGGACACAGAAATGCCTCATATTGATTTGTTCATGCATTGCTGTGTTATTTTAATATTTTGGATTATTTCTGGATCATAGAAGCTGTAGGTAATTGTAATAGGTGGTAATTGTTATGTTAATAAATCAGATCATCCAGATTTTATTATCCTTCTCCTGTACTCACCTCCCCAGCTGCTGATTCTTTGTTCATAAGATGTTCTGAACCAATCCCATTTTCACTACCAAAGTGCATCATGATCTCTTCAAGGCGATGGTTATATAACAGGGGACCACCTGAGATATTTACTGGATTATGCTTGTCCAAGCGAAAGATAACATGTCGCCCTGTGTTAAGCATTGTTCCACTAACCTAAAAGAAAATATTCATAAATAAAAAAGACATACTCTGATGGTGACAAATAATTGATATGGCTAGATTAAGGGTACAACATTTTTTTTCTCCATAAAAGACAATTATTATTTTAATGGTTGGTAGAAATACACATGTGTTGTCTAAAGCCCCGTACACACGCAATGATTAACCGATCGTCCGTCTTTTGTCCAGAGTTGTGTTTTGTTGGTTGGAATGTGCCTAGACTGCACACGAATTTTCTCGCCCAATAAAATTCTACTTCAGAAGTGATATCATGTGTTGGTTTGCTTTCTTTGTGTTCTTTCTTCACTGAGCATGCCCAGACTTGCTCATCAGATTTTTCCCTGTCGAAATCTGTACTGACTGCACGAAAATCGGCCGTTATGTTGACGGCCAACAAAAATTTTATAGTCTGCACACCAGATTTTTTTCAGCCGAAAAGTCGGAGTTGGTTGTCGGAAGCATCATACTAACAAGCCGAAAATAGGCAGATCGGTCATCGGACGAAAATTCCCTGCCAATTTTCGACACGTGTGTACGGGGAATTAGTATGTGTGTCATACACTTTGCAAACAATCCTAGTATGTTCATCAGGCTGAACACCAGGCAAACAGTAAAAAAAAACAAAGATAAAATACATATTGGGGAGGCATTTTAACTGCCAAAGAATGTGTATTTCTGTCTATCCATGGCTGAAATTACTACAGCTCTTTAGGACAGTTCAGCAAGGTTGGTGACTTGACTTTTCTTAACAGAAGTTTAGGTATCAGGATAGGTTACATGTGTTCCCTGTGATTGAACAGAAGATGCGTAAAGAAATACAGGAAGGTGCAAATACCTAGTGCAAGGGTCTTTAAACTATGGCCCTCCAGTTGTTCAGGAACTACAATTCCCATCATGCCTCATCATGTCTGTGAATGTCAGAGTATTACAATGCCTCGTGGGATGTGTAGTTCCACAACAGCTGGGGGCCGTAGTTTGAGGATCCCTGGCCTAGTGCATTACCACCAACATAATTTTTATTCTTTAAAAACATACTCACAAACATGAGAAGATAAAAGCATGTCAAGTCACAACTCTAGTTTAGGTGATGTTCAAATTTCTGTGGTTGGAAATCTGATGCATTTAGGGAGATAAGCTCTCTTCCTCAGAGCTCTGATACCAAGCCAAACTCAGGTACTTACACTGCTTGCATTTAAAGTATACATAACTTTAAAGGCAAAATGTTTTTTTAAATTGTGAATGGTGTGGAGAGGGATTACAATGCTTGTCAGGCTTTTTTGCTGTCTGTGCCTTCGTCAAAGAGATTCCCCCTCTCTCTATTTGTCCTGTTTACCATTATCACTGAAAGGAAAAGTAAAATAAATAGCCCATATTTTAGGTTGTCCCCAGAAAAGTAATAAAAGGGAAATCTTCCAATGGGGTTCATTAGTTCTGGTGACATGAGGGTATCCATGGAATTCCATTAATTTGCAGGGATTTCCTCTCACTTCCTGTTTGGCTATGGGACAGGAAGTGAAGTTAAATGTATTTTATTTATTTCAGGTACTTATATAGCGCTGTCAATTTACGCAGCGCTTTACATATACATTACACATTCACATCAGTCCCTGCCCTCAAGGAGCATGCAATCTAAGGTCCCTAACTCACATTCATACATAGTAGGGCCAATTTTGTTATACAGGATCCAATTAACCTACCAGCATTAGTGTTGAGCGAACACGGACTGTATTATTCGTGTTCGTACCGAATAATTGGATTTTTTGTACCCGAACACGGACACGGACACTTTACTGTATGTTCGGGTAAAAATCCGTGTTCGGTCGTTTTATTTCCGGGTTTTGCATGCTTTGGCGCTCTTTTCATGGCGGGCTTTCAACAGCCAATCAACAATCGTTTAACTGGTGTGCCTTAAGCCATCCCAGCCATGCCTGCAAATGTCTCAGTAGCTGTGATTGGCCGTCTGAAGCATGTGACCAAGTCTTTATAAGTTCGAGGCAGCCGCAGCGGCGTCATTATGCTGCTTAGATTCAGGGACAGAGCACACATCAACGTGCTGGCTGCTGATTAGGGAAAGATAGGCAGGAAAAAACCATTTGTGTCCGGATAGAATTGAGGGACAGGTCGGAGTGTTTAGGCAGGGCGAGTTGTAGGCATTTTAGGGATAGAGTCTGCTGAATTATATAGGGTCAGTGTCTTCTACAAACTACAATCGATATTGCTGTGTGGGGGGTGGGGTCTGCACTCAATCCTGATCTACGATCTCTTCTCAATCCTGTTAGGGACAGAGTCTGCTGAATTTTAGGGAAACTGTGTTCTACAAACTACAATCGATATTGCTGTGTGGTGTGGGATTGGAGATAGGCAGGTGTCAGTGATCCACATCCATTTTTCTGTGTGTGAGCTGCAGTGAACACAATCTTTTTGGGCTGCAGTGAACACAATCTTTTTGGGCTGCAGTGAACACAATCTTTTTGGGCTGCAGTGAACACAATCTTTTTGGGCTGCAGTGAACACAATCTTTTTGGGCTGCAGTGAACACAATCTTTTTGGGGTGCAGTGAACAAAATCTTTTTGGGGTGCAGTGAACACAATCCTTTTTGGTGTGCAGTGAACACAATCTTTGTGGGGTGCAGTGAACAAAATCCTTTGTGGGGTGCAGTGAACACAATCTTTTTGGGGTGCAGTGAACAAAATCCTTTTTGGGGTGCAGTGAACAACATCCTTTTTGGGGTGCAGTGAACACAATCTTTTTGGGGTGCAGTGAACAAAATCCTTTGTGGGGTGCAGTGAACACAATCTTTTTGGGGTGCAGTGAACACAATCTTTTTGGGGTGGAGTGAACAACATCCTTTTTGGGGTGCAGTGAACAAAATCCTTTTTGGGGTGCAGTGAACAAAATCATTTTTGGGGTGCAGTGAACACAATCTTTTTGGGGTGCAGTGAACACAACCTTTGTGGGGTGCAGTGAACACAATCTTTTTGGGGTGGAGTGAACAACATCCTTTTTGGGGTGCAGTGAACAACATCCTTTTTGGGGTGCAGTGAACACAATCTTTTTGGGGTGCAGTGAACACAATCTTTGTGGGGTACAGTGAACAGAATCTTTGTGGGGTGCAGTGAACACAATCTTTGGGGGGTACAGTGAACACAATCTTTGTGAGGTGCAGTGAACACAATCTTTGTGGGGTGCAGTGAACACAATCATTGTGGGGTGCAGTGAACTCAATCTTTGTGGGGTACAGTGAACACAATCTCATACTGAAGGTTTGAGGGTGCTGCCTGTTCCATACTCCCCCTACTCCTCATCTAGCCTTTTAGGGGTACAAACAATAGTAATTGGGGCCTAGTGTGGTTGTGTACGTGTGATATACATACACTTTTTTGGGATCATATTTTCTATTCCGCTATTTAATCAAAAACCTTTGGGGATCAGTTAAATTGGGGGATAGTCTGTGTTGGTACGTGTGAGAGAGATCCACCTTTCCAAGTTGTTGGGGTTCATCTCATACTTCTGAAGGTTTGAGGGTGCTGCCTGTTCCATACTCCCCCTACTCCTAGCCTTTTAGGGGTACAAACAATAGTAATTGGGGCCTAGTGTGGTTGTGTACGTGTGATATACATACACTTTTTTGGGATCATATTTTCTATTCCGCTATTTAATCAAAAACCTTTGGGGATCAGTTAAATTGGGGGATAGTCTGTGTTGGTACGTGTGAGAGAGATCCACCTTTCCAAGTTGTTGGGGTTCATCTCATACTTCTGAAGGTTTGAGGGTGCTGCCTGTTCCATACTCCCCCTACTCCTAGCCTTTTAGGGGTACAAACAATAGTAATTGGGGCCTAGTGTGGTTGTGTACGTGTGATATACATACACTTTTTTGGGATCATATTTTCTATTCCGCTATTTAATCAAAAACCTTTGGGGATCAGTTAAATTGGGGGATAGTCTGTGTTGGTACGTGTGAGAGAGATCCACCTTTCCAAGTTGTTGAGGTTCATCTCATACTTCTGAAGGTTTGAGGGTGCTGCCTGTTCCATACTCCCCCTACTCCTAGCCTTTTAGGGGTACAAACAATAGTAATTGGGGCCTAGTGTGGTTGTGTACGTGTGATATACATACACTTTTTTGGGATCATATTTTCTATTCCGCTATTTAATCAAAAACCTTTGGGGATCAGTTAAATTGGGGGATAGTCTGTGTTGGTACGTGTGAGAGAGATCCACCTTTCCAAGTTGTTGGGGTTCATCTCATACTTCTGAAGGTTTGAGGGTGCTGCCTGTTCCATACTCCCCCTACTCCTAGCCTTTTAGGGGTACAAACAATAGTAATTGGGGCCTAGTGTGGTTGTGTACGTGTGATATACATACACTTTTTTGGGATCATATTTTCTATTCCGCTATTTAATCAAAAACCTTTGGGGATCAGTTAAATTGGGGGATAGTCTGTGTTGGTACGTGTGAGAGAGATCCACCTTTCCAAGTTGTTGAGGTTCATCTCATACTTCTGAAGGTTTGAGGGTGCTGCCTGTTCCATACTCCCCCTACTCCTAGCCTTTTAGGGGTACAAACAATAGTAATTGGGGCCTAGTGTGGTTGTGTACGTGTGATATACATACACTTTTTTGGGATCATATTTTCTATTCCGCTATTTAATCAAAAACCTTTGGGGATCAGTTAAATTGGGGGATAGTCTGTGTTGGTACGTGTGAGAGAGATCCACCTTTCCAAGTTGTTGGGGTTCATCTCATACTTCTGAAGGTTTGAGGGTGCTGCCTGTTCCATACTCCCCCTACTCCTAGCCTTTTAGGGGTACAAACAATAGTAATTGGGGCCTAGTGTGGTTGTGTACGTGTGATATACATACACTTTTTTGGGATCATATTTTCTATTCCGCTATTTAATCAAAAACCTTTGGGGATCAGTTAAATTGGGGGATAGTCTGTGTTGGTACGTGTGAGAGAGATCCACCTTTCCAAGTTGTTGAGGTTCATCTCATACTTCTGAAGGTTTGAGGGTGCTGCCTGTTCCATACTCCCCCTACTCCTAGCCTTTTAGGTGTACAAACAATAGTAATTGGGGCCTAGTGTGGTTGTGTACGTGTGATATACATACACTTTTTTGGGATCATATTTTCTATTCCGCTATTTAATCAAAAACCTTTGGGGATCAGTTAAATTGGGGGATAGTCTGTGTTGGTACGTGTGAGAGAGATCCACCTTTCCAAGTTGTTGGGGTTCATCTCATACTTCTGAAGGTTTGAGGGTGCTGCCTGTTCCATACTCCCCCTACTCCTAGCCTTTTAGGGGTACAAACAATAGTAATTGGGGCCTAGTGTGGTTGTGTACGTGTGATATACATACACTTTTTTGGGATCATATTTTCTATTCCGCTATTTAATCAAAAACCTTTGGGGATCAGTTAAATTGGGGGATAGTCTGTGTTGGTACGTGTGAGAGAGATCCACCTTTCCAAGTTGTTGGGGTTCATCTCATACTTCTGAAGGTTTGAGGGTGCTGCCTGTTCCATACTCCCCCTACTCCTAGCCTTTTAGGGGTACAAACAATAGTAATTGGGGCCTAGTGTGGTTGTGTACGTGTGATATACATACACTTTTTTGGGATCATATTTTCTATTCCGCTATTTAATCAAAAACCTTTGGGGATCAGTTAAATTGGGGGATAGTCTGTGTTGGTACGTGTGAGAGAGATCCACCTTTCCAAGTTGTTGGGGTTCATCTCATACTTCTGAAGGTTTGAGGGTGCTGCCTGTTCCATACCCCCCCTACTCCTAGCCTTTTAGGGGTACAAACAATAGTAATTGGGGCCTAGTGTGGTTGTGTACGTGTGATATACATACACTTTTTTGGGATCATATTTTCTATTCCGCTATTTAATCAAAAACCTTTGGGGATCAGTTAAATTGGGGGATAGTCTGTGTTGGTACGTGTGAGAGAGATCCACCTTTCCAAGTTGTTGGGGTTCATCTCATACTTCTGAAGGTTTGAGGGTGCTGCCTGTTCCATACTCCCCCTACTCCTAGCCTTTTAGGGGTACAAACAATAGTAATTGGGGCCTAGTGTGGTTGTGTACGTGTGATATACATACACTTTTTTGGGATCATATTTTCTATTCCGCTATTTAATCAAAAACCTTTGGGGATCAGTTAAATTGGGGGATAGTCTGTGTTGGTACGTGTGAGAGAGATCCACCTTTCCAAGTTGTTGAGGTTCATCTCATACTTCTGAAGGTTTGAGGGTGCTGCCTGTTCCATACTCCCCCTACTCCTAGCCTTTTAGGGGTACAAACAATAGTAATTGGGGCCTAGTGTGGTTGTGTACGTGTGATATACATACACTTTTTTGGGATCATATTTTCTATTCCGCTATTTAATCAAAAACCTTTGGGGATCAGTTAAATTGGGGGATAGTCTGTGTTGGTACGTGTGAGAGAGATCCACCTTTCCAAGTTGTTGGGGTTCATCTCATACTTCTGAAGGTTTGAGGGTGCTGCCTGTTCCATACTCCCCCTACTCCTAGCCTTTTAGGGGTACAAACAATAGTAATTGGGGCCTAGTGTGGTTGTGTACGTGTGATATACATACACTTTTTTGGGATCATATTTTCTATTCCGCTATTTAATCAAAAACCTTTGGGGATCAGTTAAATTGGGGGATAGTCTGTGTTGGTACGTGTGAGAGAGATCCACCTTTCCAAGTTGTTGGGGTTCATCTCATACTTCTGAAGGTTTGAGGGTGCTGCCTGTTCCATACCCCCCCTACTCCTCATCTAGCCTTTTAGGGGTACAAACAATAGTAATTGGGGCCTAGTGTGGTTGTGTACGTGCGAGATACATACACTTTTTTTGATCATATTTCCTATTCCGCTATTCAATAAAAACCTTTGAGGATCAATTGAATTGCGGGATAGTCTGTGTCGGTACGTGTGAGAGAGATCCACCTTTCCAAGTTGTTGGGGTTCATCTCATACTTCTGAAGGTTTGAGGGTGCTGCCTGTTCCATACCCCCCCTACTCCTCATCTAGCCTTTTAGGGGTACAAACAATAGTAATTGGGGCCTAGTGTGGTTGTGTACGTGCGAGATACATACACTTTTTTTGATCATATTTCCTATTCCGCTATTCAATAAAAACCTTTGAGGATCAATTGAATTGCGGGATAGTCTGTGTCGGTACGTGTGAGAGAGATCCACCTTTCCAAGTTGTTGGGGTTCATCTCATACTTCTGAAGGTTTGAGGGTGCTGCCTGTTCCATACCCCCCCTACTCCTCATCTAGCCTTTTAGGGGTACAAACAATAGTAATTGGGGCCTAGTGTGGTTGTGTACGTGCGAGATACATACACTTTTTTTGATCATATTTCCTATTCCGCTATTCAATAAAAACCTTTGAGGATCAATTGAATTGCGGGATAGTCTGTGTCGGTACGTGTGAGAGAGATCCACCTTTCCAAGTTGTTGGGGTTCATCTCATACTTCTGAAGGTTTGAGGGTGCTGCCTGTTCCATACCCCCCCTACTCCTCATCTAGCCTTTTAGGGGTACAAACAATAGTAATTGGGGCCTAGTGTGGTTGTGTACGTGCGAGATACATACACTTTTTTTGATCATATTTCCTATTCCGCTATTCAATAAAAACCTTTGAGGATCAATTGAATTGCGGGATAGTCTGTGTCGGTACGTGTGAGAGAGATCCACCTTTCCAAGTTGTTGGGGTTCATCTCATACTTCTGAAGGTTTGAGGGTGCTGCCTGTTCCATACCCCCCCTACTCCTCATCTAGCCTTTTAGGGGTACAAACAATAGTAATTGGGGCCTAGTGTGGTTGTGTACGTGCGAGATACATACACTTTTTTTGATCATATTTCCTATTCCGCTATTCAATAAAAACCTTTGAGGATCAATTGAATTGCGGGATAGTCTGTGTCGGTACGTGTGAGAGAGATCCACCTTTCCAAGTTGTTGGGGTTCATCTCATACTTCTGAAGGTTTGAGGGTGCTGCCTGTTCCATACCCCCCCTACTCCTCATCTAGCCTTTTAGGGGTACAAACAATAGTAATTGGGGCCTAGTGTGGTTGTGTACGTGCGAGATACATACACTTTTTTTGATCATATTTCCTATTCCGCTATTCAATAAAAACCTTTGAGGATCAATTGAATTGCGGGATAGTCTGTGTCGGTACGTGTGAGAGAGATCCACCTTTCCAAGTTGTTGGGGTTCATCTCATACTTCTGAAGGTTTGAGGGTGCTGCCTGTTCCATACCCCCCCTACTCCTCATCTAGCCTTTTAGGGGTACAAACAATAGTAATTGGGGCCTAGTGTGGTTGTGTACGTGCGAGATACATACACTTTTTTTGATCATATTTCCTATTCCGCTATTCAATAAAAACCTTTGAGGATCAATTGAATTGCGGGATAGTCTGTGTCGGTACGTGTGAGAGAGATCCACCTTTCCAAGTTGTTGGGGTTCATCTCATACTTCTGAAGGTTTGAGGGTGCTGCCTGTTCCATACCCCCCCTACTCCTCATCTAGCCTTTTAGGGGTACAAACAATAGTAATTGGGGCCTAGTGTGGTTGTGTACGTGCGAGATACATACACTTTTTTTGATCATATTTCCTATTCCGCTATTCAATAAAAACCTTTGAGGATCAATTGAATTGCGGGATAGTCTGTGTCGGTACGTGTGAGAGAGATCCACCTTTCCAAGTTGTTGGGGTTCATCTCATACTTCTGAAGGTTTGAGGGTGCTGCCTGTTCCATACCCCCCCTACTCCTCATCTAGCCTTTTAGGGGTACAAACAATAGTAATTGGGGCCTAGTGTGGTTGTGTACGTGCGAGATACATACACTTTTTTTGATCATATTTCCTATTCCGCTATTCAATAAAAACCTTTGAGGATCAATTGAATTGCGGGATAGTCTGTGTCGGTACGTGTGAGAGAGATCCACCTTTCCAAGTTGTTGGGGTTCATCTCATACTTCTGAAGGTTTGAGGGTGCTGCCTGTTCCATACCCCCCCTACTCCTCATCTAGCCTTTTAGGAGTACAAACAATAGTAATTGGGGCCTAGTGTGGTTGTGTACGTGCGAGATACATACACTTTTTTTGATCATATTTCCTATTCCGCTATTCAATAAAAACCTTTGAGGATCAATTGAATTGCGGGATAGTCTGTGTCGGTACGTGTGAGAGAGATCCACCTTTCCAAGTTGTTGGGGTTCATCTCATACTTCTGAAGGTTTGAGGGTGCTGCCTGTTCCATACCCCCCCTACTCCTCATCTAGCCTTTTAGGGGTACAAACAATAGTAATTGGGGCCTAGTGTGGTTGTGTACGTGCGAGATACATACACTTTTTTTGATCATATTTCCTATTCCGCTATTCAATAAAAACCTTTGAGGATCAATTGAATTGCGGGATAGTCTGTGTCGGTACGTGTGAGAGAGATCCACCTTTCCAAGTTGTTGGGGTTCATCTCATACTTCTGAAGGTTTGAGGGTGCTGCCTGTTCCATACCCCCCCTACTCCTCATCTAGCCTTTTAGGGGTACAAACAATAGTAATTGGGGCCTAGTGTGGTTGTGTACGTGCGAGATACATACACTTTTTTTGATCATATTTCCTATTCCGCTATTCAATAAAAACCTTTGAGGATCAATTGAATTGCGGGATAGTCTGTGTCGGTACGTGTGAGAGAGATCCACCTTTCCAAGTTGTTGGGGTTCATCTCATACTTCTGAAGGTTTGAGGGTGCTGCCTGTTCCATACCCCCCCTACTCCTCATCTAGCCTTTTAGGGGTACAAACAATAGTAATTGGGGCCTAGTGTGGTTGTGTACGTGTGATATACATACACTTTTTTTGGATCATATTTTCTATTCCGCTATTCAATAAAAACCTTTCTAGGGCAAGATCTTAAATTACAGAAATATGAGGAGACCGTCAAATAAGGGCCGTGGCCTGGGTCGTGGTGCTGCTGGTAGAGCTCCTGTTGCAAGGAGAGGACATGGTCGATCTGTGCCAGCTACACGCACAAGTGAAACACCTTCCTCAAGTGTGAGTAGGCGACAGAACCTGCATCAGTATTTGGTAGGGCATCAAACGCCCCTAGAAGTGATGAGGCCAGAACAAGTTGAGGCGATAGTAGATTGGTTTGCTGCTGACAGTGCCTCCAGTTCCTTCACATTGTCTCCCACCCAGTCTACTGCAGAAAGGTCAGAGTTGGCACCTGCAGCCAATGTCCAACCGTCTTTCACCTCACCCCCTTGCAAATCAGGCCAGCAGTCTGAGCCCCAAGCCATACAGCAGTCTCTTATTCTTTTTGAGGACTCTGTCAGCAGGGTTTCCCAGGGCCATCCACCTAGCCCTGCCCCAGAAGTGGAAGAGATTGAGTGCAGCGATGCCCAACCACTTATTTCTCAAGATGAGTACATGCAAGGATCATCGCAGCACGTCTCCGATGATGACGAAACGCAGGTGCCAACTGCTGCGGCGTTCAGCATTGTGGAGACCGACAAGGAGGGCAGGGGTGAAGACTGGGTGGAAGATGATGTGGAGGACGATGAGGTCCTCGACCCCACATGGAATGAACGTCATGCAGGTGAACTGAGTAGTTTGGAGGAAGAGGCGGTGGTCGCACAGAGCCACCAGCACAGCAGAAGAGGGAGCAGGGTGCAGAAGCGGAGCGGCCGTGCCCTAGACACTACGCCCGCTACTGCCCAACGCAGCAAGGGAACGAGCGCACCAAAGTCAGCTCAAAGGAGTTCTCTAGCGTGGAAGTTCTTTAGAAAATGTGCTGATGACAGGACACGAGTGGTTTGCACCCTGTGCAATCAGAGCTTGAAGCGAGGCATGAACCTTCTCAACCTGAGCACAACCTGCATGATCAGGCATCTAAGTGCAAAGCACGAGCTGCAGTGGAGTACACACCTTCAAAACCAAGAAACGTCTCTGGCTCATCCTGCTTCCTCTTCTGCTGCAGTCTCGGCCGCTCCAGCCACATCTGTAGTGATACCGGCACCTGCCACCCCGCAAACAGACGATCTGTCAGCAACACCACCACCTGGGTCACCAACAACCATCTCCACAATGTCCCGTGGAAGCGTTCAGCTTTCCATCTCCCAAACACTTGAGAGGAAGAGGAAGTACCCCCCTACCCACCCGCGATCCCTGGCCCTGAATGCCAGCATTTCAAAATTATTGGCCTTTGAAATGCTGTCATTCCGTCTGGTGGAGACGCACAGTTTTAAAAACCTTATGTCGGTGGCTGTCCCACAGTACGTCGTGCCCAGCCGCCACTACTTTTCCAGGCAAGCCATCCCTTCCCTGCACAACCAAGTGGGGGAAAAAATCAGGTGTGCACTGCGCAACGCCATCTGTGCCAAGGTCCACCTAACTACGGATACGTGGACCAGTAAGCACGGTCAGGGGCGTTATATCTCCCTAACGGCACACTGGGTAAATGCAGTGGCGGATGGGCCTGAGGCGGATAGCAATTTGGCGCATGTCCTTCCACCACCGAGGATTGCAGGGCGCTTCAGTTTGCCTCCTGTTCCTAACTCCTCCTACTCCGCTTCCTCATCCTCTACCGCCTCCTCATCCGGACAGCGTAACACCTTCACCACCAACTTCAGCACGGCCAGGGGTAAACGACAGCAGGCAGTTTTACAACTTGCCTGTTTGGGGGACAAACCACACACCGCGCAGGAGTTGTGGAGGAGCATGGAACAGCAGACAAATGAGTGGTTGCTGCCAGCGAGCCTCAAGCCCGGCCTGGTGGTGTGCGATAACGGGCGAAATCTCATAGCAGCTCTGGGCCTAGCCGGTTTGACGCACATCCCTTGCCTGGCGCATGTGCTGAATTTGGTGGTGCAGAGGTTCCTTAAAAACTACCCCGATATGTCAGAGCTGCTGCAGAAAGTGCGGGCCGTTTGTGCGCACTTTCGGCGTTCTCACCCTGCTGCTGCTCGCCTGGCAGCGCTGCAGCGTAACTTCGGCCTTCCCGCTCACCGCCTCATATGTGACGTGCCCACAAGGTGGAACTCCACCTTGCACATGCTGGAAAGACTGTGCGAGCAGCAGCAGGCCATAGTGGAGTTTCAGCTGCAGCACGCACGCGTGAGTCGCTCTGCGGAACAGCACCACTTCACCACCAATAACTGGGCCTCCATGCGAGACCTGTGTGCCTTGTTGCGCTGTTTTGAGTACTCCACCAACATGGCCAGTGGCAATGACGCCGTTCTCAGCTTAACTATCCCACTTCTATGCCTCCTTGAAAAAACAATTCGGGCGATGATGGAAGAGGATGTGGCACAGGATGAGGAGGAGGAGGAGGATGAAGAGGTAACATTTCCAAGGCTTTCAGGGCAGTCATTCGCAAGGGGCTCCGAGGGTGGGTTCCTGCACACGCAAACGCCAGGGACGCAATTGTCCAGCAGGGGCACAGTTCTGGAGGATGAGGAGGATGAGGAGGAGGAGGAGCTGGAGGAGGAGATGGAACCATGTTCACAGCAGGGTGGCACCCAGGCCAGCTCATGGCCATCACTGGTGCGTGGCTGGGGGGATACAGAGGACACGGACCATACACCTCCCACAGAGGACAGCCTTTCGTTGCCTCTGGGCAGCCTGGCACACATGAGCGATTACATGCTGCAGTGTCTCCACAACGACCGCCGAGTTGCCCACATTCTAACTTGTGCTGATTACTGGGTGGCCACGCTGCTGGATCCCCGTTACAAGGACAACGTACCGTCCTTAATTCACTCACTGGAGCGCGATCGCAAGATGCGCGAGTACAAGCGCACGCTGGTAGACGCCATGCTGCTGGCATTCCCATCTGACAGCGGGGCCACAGTGGAAGCACAAGGCAGAGGAGGAGGAGGAGGAGGTCGCCAACGCAACCAGGGCACCGCCAGCACCTCAGAAGGCAGGGTTAGCATGGCCGAAATGTGGAAAAGCTTTGTCAGCACGCCACAACAAACAGCAGCACCAGCAGCTCAGATGGAACGTCTTAGCAGGAGGCAGCATTTTACCAACATGGTGGAGCAGTATGTGTGCACACGCCTACATGTAGTGAATGACGGGTCTGCCCCCTTCAACTTCTGGGTCTCCAAATTGGGCACATGGCCTGAGCTTGCCCTTTACGCCTTGGAGGTGCTGGCGTGCCCTGCAGCCAGTGTATTATCTGAACGGGTATTTAGCACGGCTGGGGGCGTTATAACAGACAAGCGCAGCCGCCTGTCCAGAGACAATGTGGACAAGCTCACGTTCATTAAAATGAACCAGGCATGGATCCCACGGGACTTTTCCGTACCTTATGCAGAATAGCAATGGATACCGACCTTACCCACCCATTGTTCCATTTTTGCTCTTTCTCACTCTTTTGGGGTGTACCCTCATTTAAAATTTGTGAAAAGAAGCAGTGTTGGCTACCTCGTCCTCCTCCTCAGGGCCAGATTAATGTAGGGGCTATTGGAGCTGCAGCTCCAGGCCCCTACCTTTTATATAGGCCCCGGGTTGGCCATATTCACTGTTACCGCTCTTCTGTCACTTGTAAACACAGAAGTCTGGCTTCTATGCTCGCTTCCCCAGGCAGCACCCTCAGAACCTCCCCACACAGCGTGAAGGCCGGACAAGGAGGGACAGTTGGCGATGCATGGATGTGTTTATGGGCTTCAGAGACAGCATCCCATGTTGAATTAGGCATGCATGGCTGCACCCTTCCTCCTCTGGGTGCATGGCAAGGCACGGCCCTAAGGCCCTTCAAAATCCTCAGCACCAAGCCCATGATGCTGTTAATCCGGCCCTGGTCCTCCTCCACCGCCGCTTCCACCTACACCGCCCATAGGTGTGCGCAGCCTATTGCATTAAGGTGTGCACCCCAAAGTTGAAATACACATGCATGTGTTTGCCAGCAGGGAGAGTAATGTATCGGGGCCATGTACCTGTAGGCAAGGAGAAATAGAGCAGAGCAGGTCCCAGGGAGATCTTTCCCATCTCCTCACTGGCAATGCTATGTGCCCTAGGTGATTAGGGTGTGCCCAGGCACACCCAGCACACCCTGTGCGCACGCCTATGTCACCGCCACATCCACCACCACCTCAACCTCCCTCCTACTCCATATGGGCCTCGTCCTTCAGAGATGAAGAAGAACATTGTTTTATTTTTCTGTTTTTTTTTGTTGTTTTAAGTTATTTCCCTATCCACATTTGTTTGCAGAGCACTTGCCATGCTCTTAATTACGTTTTGCTGCCATTTGCAGCACTCTAGCCCTTTCCTTTGGTGTTTTAGAGCCATTTTAGTGCCTTAAAGTTCGGGTCCCCATTGACTTCAATGGGGTTCGGTGTCCGGGAAAAGTTCGGTAAAAGTCCGGGACACGGACCCGGACTTTTTTTTAAAGTTCGGCCGAACCCGTCGAACACGGACATCTAGGTGTCCGCTCAACCCTAACCAGCATGTCTTTGGAGTGTGGGAGGAAACGGAGTACCCGGAGGAAACCCACGCAGGCACAGGGAGAACATGCAAACTCCAGGCAGGTAGTGTCATGGTTGGGATTTGAACCACGACCCTCTTGCTGGTAGGTGAAAGTGCTAACCACTACACCACTGTGCCGCCCAATCTCTGCAATGGGACACAGATGGCAAAAAGATGGCTCTATCCAGTATAGTTCTACTTTAAGTGCTGTTTTTTTAGATGCCTGGGGTTAGCTTTATCCCCCATCTCCAAAGACTTAACAACCCAGGGTGTCTCCTGCCACTGCAAGACATCAGCTAATATGTCAATAGTCACTAAAGCCTAGTATACACAGGGTGAATGTCAGGTGGCGTTGACCGGTTCAACAGAAAGCGTCTGACATTTGGCCTATGCGTACTGCATTTGTTCCAACAGGAGCTGGCTGATCGGCTTCTGTCAAAGGGGCATTACCGAAAAAGGTCTACCGATCGGCTTTGGATCAGCGCTCTCAGCCAATTGCTGAGACTGCTGACCGGAGTGTTCTGGTGGGGGGGCCGTCCCCCGTCAGAACACTATTGAACAGCAGGGGAGATCGCTGTACTAGCGTCAGATAGTTAGTACAGCGGCTCCTCCTGAGCTTTCAGTTCTTTTTCTTTCAACCCAGCAGGGCCGAAGAAAAAAAAAAATACCATTGTGTACTAGGCTTATCTTATAAATGAAATTAAATCGGCTCGAGTACAACTTACTATATATGGGGATTTTGAATCTGCTTACAACTTTTAGGATGTGTTTTGCAAATATCAAAATGTCTTAAGAGGTGGATTTCAGTCTGTCAGTACGCATTTCTTTGCAGGCTGCAATTGCATGCAGGCTACTGGTGGTAAATCCCGCATATCATGTTGAGTCTCCATTGGTGAAACAACTAAAATCCAATCAAAGAAAGGGGTTGGAGTGGGACTGCCAGGATGGGGAAGAAAGGAAGAAAGTGCTTGATAATGCTGGACAACATCCAGCCAGGACCAGGGTGGTCCCTAATGCACACTGGGAAAAGCTTAGAGTGTTCAATTTCAGTACAGGAGAGGAGCCTGTACAACTGTGAGTAAAAGTAAGGCCTGAGTTCAGATTTAGGCCTCATGCACACTGGATGTTATCAAAACTCCAGTAGAAAGCTGTAGCTATAGGAGGAGTTTTTTCAGCTTTTTTGCAATAGCATTTTTCAGCGTTTTTTTGGCTTTTTTCAGCTGTAGCGTTTTTTTAGCTTTTTTTTAGCAAAACTATACTCCCACAACAGCCTATAGCTCAAAAACGTTGGTAAATGCAGAATAGCTGCATTTTTTCAGTGTTTTTCAGCATTTTTAAGTTTTTAATCAGAGTTAGAGCGTTTTTACAGCTGAAAAACGCCTCTTAAAACCCACTAGTTCTGTGTTTTTTTTTCCAGCCAGAAAACGCCCGTGCCAAAAACTGCTGCTAACCGCCTATGTGTGAATGGACACATAGGATAACATGCTGGGGAGTTTACTGGCTGTAGAAAAAAATGTCTGACGCCAAAAACAGCAGCTGTAAAAATGTCCAATATGCATGAGGTCTTAGGGCAAGGCAATTTTACTTGGTTCTACTAAATCTGGATTATTAAAGCATATTAGATGCATTTTTCTTTTGTCCGCCAACAAAACTGCTATGAAAATAAGAATGACCTGGTTATTATTTATATATTAGTGTCTGTCAGATAACTAATGTTTATTGATAATCTGTATTTGTAAACTTCCCAAAATTCCATCCAGGAATGAAGCTAAGGTGAAAAACTGACAAATTACAAAGCTGTCTATAGGATTGTGCCTATTGATTGCCATTTGCAATTATTGTTTCTTGCACGGGGACATCAATTCTATTGACTATTTTCACAATCATTTTAAGACATTAGTCCAGTGGTAAAACTTTTCTATTGAGTGACCTTTAGCACTCAATAATGGCCTTACCCAGTAGTTAGAAAGGATGAATGAGAATTTCAAACACAACTGAAAGTTTAACAGTCATATTAGACCTGAAAGAACACTTTCATAGAACACATGATGTCACATTTGCTAATGATAAATATGTTCCCAACAAGTATATCATCTGAGACTAGAATGAGAACAATATTGATTTTTCTGTAGGATAGAAGAAACTAGATAATAGAGAAAAGATCTTCAGCTACAGTATCTAACACATTATAGAATTGGGAGGTAACAAATTCATATCCTTTTATTTTTCAATTAAATGTATGGTTAAACATAAATTTCTATTTTCACCTTGAAAGTGGTTTCATACTGCATAGTAGACCTTTTCTAAGTAAACGTGAGGAATGAAAAATGTCTATGGCGTTGGCAAACATTCATATTGCATCTGTCACTATTCTAAATCAAGTTGGTTAATATGGGTTTTATACTTTATCTGTTAGGCTACTCAGTTTCCCTTTGAAGTACAATTCAATGCAGTCACTCCAGGTAACTAAACCCCTCTTCTGCAATTCAGATACTTCTAGCGTGATCACGAGTAGGCAGCACAGATTTTAGCAGTGGAAAAGCCTCACTTATCTTCTGCACACTGGCATTACATCAGTACACCGACTGAGACTTTTGTAGCATTAGATCATTTCATGTTTGATGTCCTCGGTATGTAATTAATCTGGGACCACCTTCCAATTTAACTCATTTAAAATCTTTTCTGTTACAGAGCATTTGTTTTCACACTTTTGTGTATTCTGTATCTAGTTTTGAACACTATCTCATTGGCTGGAATTTCTCTTACACATAATTTCTCTAGGTTTTTATAATTTTTTAGTTGTGACATTACTATTAACCAAATCTAAACAATGACATCACTACTTGTAAACAATGTCAAATATATTTATCATGTGTAGTTTACTGCAATAAAAAAGGTTTTGCATATAATTTAAACAGAATTTAGTTGATTATGTAGTCAGTTTTAGCTAATCTCTATATCATAGATCTGATAAAGTTCTACTATTATCCTAAGATGTGTTTGTTCCTGAAAAGTTTTTTAGACTTTGGGTAATTTATAAATAAAAAAAGCTCTCTGTTCAGTTTATGTAGTTTTAATTAGATTGTAAGCTCCTAAAGGCAAGGGCTGATGTGAATGTGTGGTATTCAATATATGTAAATTTAAGGAGCTATATAAGTACCTGTAATTAATAAATAAATAAATAAATAAATACTGTCTTGTCAGTGTATTCTTTGCTATTGTATGGCATAGAGTCAAATGTGGTCAATGCAGGGCCATGCTGGGGGCAGATACCACTCAAGTTGGGGATTTTTGAATTCCTCCCAAAGTCAGCTCAGTGATATGGAACCTGTTAAAAGTGTAATGTGTAAAAGGTTCAGTGACTGGCAGCACTGTGATCAGGTACACGGAGCCTGCACTGTTAACAGTCTTCGGATCACTGCATTTGAATCACAGGCTTTCCATTGGCTGATGTGCCTACCTGTGTTACAGGTGCAGAGGCCAGGCTGGGAACTTAGTAATGCTGAGCCTGTTACTTTATCAGGCTCAGTGTTACTCAGCTGCTTTGAGGATGGAATGTCCAATTTAGACACTTTAGCCTTAGTGCTGCTCCACTGTGCCACCATGAGTGGAGGCTTGGCTCTGGGTCCATATATGCCATGGAGTCTTGTGTTGTCAAAGTATGGCATTGAGTCGTGTGTGAGAGCTAACTGTGAACATTCAATAAAAATTATATTTATAACTGCTTTATTGTGTAACCTATGGCATCATTATAGTAGGAATGCAGATGCAATTGGGACATTTGCACAAAATCAACAAAATATGTATTAATTGCCTTAGGTTCATGAAGGAAAAGCAAATGTAAAACATATTTGTTATTGCTTTTTCATTCAGTGATATTGTTGTTATCATATACCTTCTTTCCTTCCATGGTCAATCTTAGTGGAGGTAGGAATGGGTCGAAGATGATTTGACTGGTGTTTATGTTAATTGGAGATTGCCGTTTGCCGATCGTACATAAATTCCATGCAGAGTTTACCAGTCCCCAAAATGCAGGACCTAGAATTGAACAAGATAAAACAAACAAGTTCAATACAATTGAAACTGCATTGTTGTGTGTATGAATTCTCTAAAGCTTTGCAAGTTGCAAGTGGATATCAACCTAAAGGGAACTATTTTTCCATCATCAGCTATCAATCGGAAGATGGTAGTGCGCAGTACACAATGAGGCTCATTTAGCACAGGGGTTGAGAATCTTCATTTATTAAATAGTAACTATGTTCACTTTGAATACCATATTATGCGCAGATGAAATAAACAGGAAATCACTGTTCACATGGTTGGAAAATTGAAGTAAATCTTCCCTGAATTTTTTAGGTAAGCTTCTTAAATTCTTTAGTAGCCGTAATATCTGTTGTGGGTATTACTTTACTTTTTAGGAGGGCATTTTGGGACAGAGTTATCTCCCACTACAGTTATTCCCCGGGTTACAAACATCCGAGAGTTATCATAGGAAAAAGGTGTCTCCACTAGTGTTGAGCGAACACGGACTGTATTATTCGTGTTCGTACCGAATAATTGGATTTTTTTTACCCGAACACGGACACGGACACTTTACTGTATGTTCGGGTAAAAATCCGTGTTCGGTCGTTTTATTTCCGGGTTTTGCATGCTTTGGCGCTCTTTTCATGGCGGGCTTTCAACAGCCAATCAACAATCGTTTAACTGGTGTGCCTTAAGCCATCCCAGCCATGCCTGCAAATGTCTTAGTAGCTGTGATTGGCCGTCTGAAGCATGTGACCAAGTCTTTATAAGTTCGAGGCAGCCGCCGCAGCAGCGTCATTCTGCTGCTTAGCTAAGGGACAGAGCACACATCAATGTGCTGGCTGCTGATTAGGGACAGATAGGCAGGAAAAAACCATTTGTGTCCGGATAGAATTGAGGGACAGGTCGGAGTGTTTAGGCAGGGCGAGTTGTAGGCATTTTAGGGATAGAGTCTGCTGAATTATAGGGTCAGTGTCTTCTACAAACTACAATCGATATTGCTGTGTGGGGGGTGGGGTGAATCTGCACTCAATCCTGATCTACGATCTCTTCTCAATCCTGTTAGGGACAGAGTCTGCTGAATTTTAGGGAAACTGTGTTCTACAAACTACAATCGATATTGCTGTGTGGTGTGGGATTGGAGATAGGCAGGTGTCAGTGATCCACATCCATTTTTCTGTGTGTGAGCTGCAGTGAACACAATCTTTTTGGGCTGCAGTGAACACAATCTTTTTGGGCTGCAGTGAACACAATCTTTTTGGGCTGCAGTGAACACAATCTTTTTGGGGTGCAGTGAACAAAATCTTTTTGGGGTGCAGTGAACACAATCCTTTTTGGTGTGCAGTGAACACAATCTTTGTGGGGTGCAGTGAACAAAATCCTTTGTGGGGTGCAGTGAACACAATCTTTTTGGGGTGCAGTGAACAAAATCCTTTTTGGGGTGCAGTGAACAACATCCTTTTTGGGGTGCAGTGAACACAATCTTTTTGGGGTGCAGTGAACAAAATCCTTTGTGGGGTGCAGTGAACACAATCTTTTTGGGGTGCAGTGAACACAATCTTTTTGGGGTGGAGTGAACAACATCCTTTTTGGGGTGCAGTGAACAAAATCCTTTTTGGGGTGCAGTGAACAAAATCATTTTTGGGGTGCAGTGAACACAATCTTTTTGGGGTGCAGTGAACACAATCTTTGTGGGGTGCAGTGAACACAATCTTTTTGGGGTGGAGTGAACAACATCCTTTTTGGGGTGCAGTGAACAACATCCTTTTTGGGGTGCAGTGAACACAATCTTTTTTGGGGTGCAGTGAACACAATCTTTGTGGGGTACAGTGAACAGAATCTTTGTGGGGTGCAGTGAACACAATCTTTGGGGGGTACAGTGAACACAATCTTTTTGGGGTGCAGTGAACACAATCTTTGTGGGGTGCAGTGAACACAATCTTTTTGGGGTGGAGTGAACAAAATCATTTTTGGGGTGCAGTGAACAACATCCTTTTTGGGGTGCAGTGATCAAAATCCTTTTTGGGGTGCAGTGAACACAATCTTTTTGGGGTGCAGTGAACAAAATCCTTTGTGGGGTGCAGTGAACAGAATCTTTGTGGGGTGCAGTGAACACAATCTTTGGGGGGGTACAGTGAACACAATCTTTTTGGGGTGCAGTGAACACAATCTTTGTGGGGTACAGTGAACAGAATCTTTGTGGGGTGCAGTGAACACAATCTTTGGGGGGTACAGTGAACACAATCTTTTTGGGGTGCAGTGAACACAATCTTTGGGGGGTACAGTGAACACAATCTTTTTGGGGTGCAGTGAACACAATCTTTGTGGGGTGCAGTGAACACAATCTTTGGGGGGGTACAGTGAACACAATCTTTTTGGGGTGCAGTGAACAACATCCTTTTAGGGTGCAGTGAACACAATCTTTGTGGGGTGCAGTGAACAACATCCTTTTAGGGTGCAGTGAACACAATCTTTGTGGGGTACAGTGAACAGAATCTTTGTGGGGTGCAGTGAACACAATCTTTGGGGGGTACAGTGAACACAATCTTTGTGAGGTGCAGTGAACACAATCTTTGTGGGGTGCAGTGAACACAATCATTGTGGGGTGCAGTGAACTCAATCTTTGTGGGGTACAGTGAACACAATCTCATACTTCTGAAGATTTGAGGGTGCTGCCTGTTCCATACTCCCCCTACTCCTCATCTAGCCTTTTAGGGGTACAAACAATAGTAATTGGGGCCTAGTGTGGTTGTGTACGTGTGATATACATACACTTTTTTTGGATCATATTTTCTATTCCGCTATTTAATCAAAAACCTTTGGGGATCAGTTAAATTGGGGGATAGTCTGTGTTGGTACGTGTGAGAGAGATCCACCTTTCCAAGTTGTTGGGGTTCATCTCATACTTCTGAAGGTTTGAGGGTGCTGCCTGTTCCATACTCCCCCTACTCCTAGCCTTTTAGGGGTACAAACAATAGTAATTGGGGCCTAGTGTGGTTGTGTACGTGTGATATACATACACTTTTTTTGGATCATATTTTCTATTCCGCTATTTAATCAAAAACCTTTGGGGATCAGTTAAATTGGGGGATAGTCTGTGTTGGTACGTGTGAGAGAGATCCACCTTTCCAAGTTGTTGGGGTTCATCTCATACTTCTGAAGGTTTGAGGGTGCTGCCTGTTCCATACCCCCCCTACTCCTCATCTAGCCTTTTAGGGGTACAAACAATAGTAATTGGGGCCTAGTGTGGTTGTGTACGTGTGATATACATACACTTTTTTTGGATCATATTTTCTATTCCGCTATTTAATCAAAAACCTTTGGGGATCAGTTAAATTGGGGGATAGTCTGTGTTGGTACGTGTGAGAGAGATCCACCTTTCCAAGTTGTTGGGGTTCATCTCATACTTCTGAAGGTTTGAGGGTGCTGCCTGTTCCATACCCCCCCTACTCCTCATCTAGCCTTTTAGGGGTACAAACAATAGTAATTGGGGCCTAGTGTGGTTGTGTACGTGTGATATACATACACTTTTTTTGGATCATATTTTCTATTCCGCTATTTAATCAAAAACCTTTGGGGATCAGTTAAATTGGGGGATAGTCTGTGTTGGTACGTGTGAGAGAGATCCACCTTTCCAAGTTGTTGGGGTTCATCTCATACTTCTGAAGGTTTGAGGGTGCTGCCTGTTCCATACCCCCCCTACTCCTCATCTAGCCTTTTAGGGGTACAAACAATAGTAATTGGGGCCTAGTGTGGTTGTGTACGTGTGATATACATACACTTTTTTTGGATCATATTTTCTATTCCGCTATTTAATCAAAAACCTTTGGGGATCAGTTAAATTGGGGGATAGTCTGTGTTGGTACGTGTGAGAGAGATCCACCTTTCCAAGTTGTTGGGGTTCATCTCATACTTCTGAAGGTTTGAGGGTGCTGCCTGTTCCATACTCCCCCTACTCCTCATCTAGCCTTTTAGGGGTACAAACAATAGTAATTGGGGCCTAGTGTGGTTGTGTACGTGTGATATACATACACTTTTTTTGGATCATATTTTCTATTCCGCTATTTAATCAAAAACCTTTGGGGATCAGTTAAATTGGGGGATAGTCTGTGTTGGTACGTGTGAGAGAGATCCACCTTTCCAAGTTGTTGGGGTTCATCTCATACTTCTGAAGGTTTGAGGGTGCTGCCTGTTCCATACTCCCCCTACTCCTCATCTAGCCTTTTAGGGGTACAAACAATAGTAATTGGGGCCTAGTGTGGTTGTGTACGTGTGATATACATACACTTTTTTTGGATCATATTTTCTATTCCGTTATTTAATCAAAAACCTTTGGGGATCAGTTAAATTGGGGGATAGTCTGTGTTGGTACGTGTGAGAGAGATCCACCTTTCCAAGTTGTTGGGGTTCATCTCATACTTCTGAAGATTTGAGGGTGCTGCCTGTTCCATACTCCTCCTCCTACTGCTCAACCATCCTTTTAGGGGTACAAACAATAGTAGTTGGGGCCTAGTGTGGTGGTGTACGTGCGAGATACATACACTTTCTTTTTGATCATATTTTCTATTCCGCTATTCAATTAAAACCTTTGGGGATCAATTCAATTGCGAGATAGTCTGTGTCGGTACGTGTGAGATCCACCTTTCCAAGTTGTTGGGGTTCATCTCATACTTCTGAAGATTTGAGGGTGCTGCCTGTTCCATACTCCTGCTCCTACTGCTCAACCATCCTTTTAGGGGTACAAACAATAGTAATTGGGGCCTAGTGTGGTTGTGTACGTGCGAGATACATACACTTTTTTTGATCATATTTCCTATTCCGCTATTCAATAAAAACCTTTGAGGATCAATTGAATTGCGGGATAGTCTGTGTCGGTACGTGTGAGATCCACCTTTCCAAGTTTTTGGGGTTCATCTCATACTTCTGAAGATTTGAGGGTGCTGCCTGTTCCATACTCCTCCTCCTACTCCTCATCCATCCTTTTAGGGGTACAAACAATAGTAATTGGGGCCTAGTGTGGTTGTGTACGTGCGAGATACATACACTTTTTTTGATCATATTTCCTATTCCGCTATTCAATAAAAACCTTTGAGGATCAATTGAATTGCGGGATAGTCTGTGTCGGTACGTGTGAGATCCACCTTTCCAAGTTTTTGGGGTTCATCTCATACTTCTGAAGATTTGAGGGTGCTGTCTGTTCCATACTCCTCCTACTCCTCATCCATCCTTTTAGGGGTAGAAACAATAGTAATTGGGGCCTAGTGTGGTTTTGTACGTGCGAGATACATACACTTTTTTGGATCATATTTCCTATTCCGCTATTCAATAAAAACCTTTCTAGGGCAAGATCTTAAATTACAGAAATATGAGGAGACCGTCAAATAAGGGCCGTGGCCTGGGTCGTGGTGCTGCTGGTAGAGCTCCTGTTGCAAGGAGAGGACGTGGTCGATCTGTGCCAGCTACACGCACAAGTGAAACACCTTCCTCAAGTGTGAGTAGGCGACAGAACCTGCATCAGTATTTGGTAGGGCATCAAACGCCCCTAGAAGTGATGAGGCCAGAACAAGTTGAGGCGATAGTAGATTGGTTTGCTGCTGACAGTGCCTCCAGTTCCTTCACATTGTCTCCCACCCAGTCTACTGCAGAAAGGTCAGAGTTGGCACCTGCAGCCAATGTCCAACCGTCTTTCACCTCACCCCCTTGCAAATCAGGCCAGCAGTCTGAGCCCCAAGCCATACAGCAGTCTCTTATTCTTTTTGAGGACTCTGTCAGCAGGGTTTCCCAGGGCCATCCACCTAGCCCTGCCCCAGAAGTGGAAGAGATTGAGTGCAGCGATGCCCAACCACTTATTTCTCAAGATGAGTACATGCAAGGATCATCGCAGCACGTCTCCGATGATGACGAAACGCAGGTGCCAACTGCTGCGGCGTTCAGCATTGTGGAGACCGACAAGGAGGGCAGGGGTGAAGACTGGGTGGAAGATGATGTGGAGGACGATGAGGTCCTCGACCCCACATGGAATGAACGTCATGCAGGTGACCTGAGTAGTTTGGAGGAAGAGGCGGTGGTCGCACAGAGCCACCAGCACAGCAGAAGAGGGAGCAGGGTGCAGAAGCGGAGCGGCCGTGCCCTAGACACTACGCCCGCTACTGCCCAACGCAGCAAGGGAACGAGCGCACCAAAGTCAGCTCAAAGGAGTTCTCTAGCGTGGAAGTTCTTTAGAAAATGTGCTGATGACAGGACACGAGTGGTTTGCACCCTGTGCAATCAGAGCTTGAAGCGAGGCATAAACCTTCTCAACCTGAGCACAACCTGCATGATCAGGCATCTAAGTGCAAAGCACGAGCTGCAGTGGAGTACACACCTTCAAAACCAAGAAACGTCTCTGGCTCATCCTGCTTCCTCTTCTGCTGCAGTCTCGGCCGCTCCAGCCACATCTGTAGTGATACCGGCACCTGCCACCCCGCAAACAGACGATCTGTCAGCAACACCACCACCTGGGTCACCAACAACCATCTCCACAATGTCCCGTGGAAGCGTTCAGCTTTCCATCTCCCAAACACTTGAGAGGAAGAGGAAGTACCCCCCTACCCACCCGCGATCCCTGGCCCTGAATGCCAGCATTTCAAAATTATTGGCCTTTGAAATGCTGTCATTCCGTCTGGTGGAGACGCACAGTTTTAAAAACCTTATGTCGGTGGCTGTCCCACAGTACGTCGTGCCCAGCCGCCACTACGTTTCCAGGCAAGCCATCCCTTCCCTGCACAACCAAGTGGGGGAAAATATCAGGTGTGCACTGCGCAACGCCATCTGTGCCAAGGTCCACCTAACTACGGATACGTGGACCAGTAAGCACGGTCAGGGGCGTTATATCTCCCTAACGGCACACTGGGTAAATGCAGTGGCGGATGGGCCTGAGGCGGATAGCAATTTGGCGCATGTCCTTCCACCACCGAGGATTGCAGGGCGCTTCAGTTTGCCTCCTGTTCCTAACTCCTCCTACTCCGCTTCCTCATCCTCTACCGCCTCCTCATCCGGACAGCGTAACACCTTCACCACCAACTTCAGCACGGCCAGGGGTAAACGACAGCAGGCAGTTTTACAACTTGCCTGTTTGGGGGACAAACCACACACCGCGCAGGAGTTGTGGAGGAGCATGGAACAGCAGACAAATGAGTGGTTGCTGCCAGCGAGCCTCAAGCCCGGCCTGGTGGTGTGCGATAACGGGCGAAATCTCATAGCAGCTCTGGGCCTAGCCGGTTTGACGCACATCCCTTGCCTGGCGCATGTGCTGAATTTGGTGGTGCAGAGGTTCCTTAAAAACTACCCCGATATGTCAGAGCTGCTGCAGAAAGTGCGGGCCGTTTGTGCGCACTTTCGGCGTTCTCACCCTGCTGCTGCTCGCCTGGCAGCGCTGCAGCGTAACTTCGGCCTTCCCGCTCACCGCCTCATATGTGACGTGCCCACAAGGTGGAACTCCACCTTGCACATGCTGGAAAGACTGTGCGAGCAGCAGCAGGCCATAGTGGAGTTTCAGCTGCAGCACGCACGCGTGAGTCGCTCTGCGGAACAGCACCACTTCACCACCAATAACTGGGCCTCCATGCGAGACCTGTGTGCCTTGTTGCGCTGTTTTGAGTACTCCACCAACATGGCCAGTGGCAATGACGCCGTTCTCAGCTTAACTATCCCACTTCTATGCCTCCTTGAAAAAACAATTCGGGCGATGATGGAAGAGGATGTGGCACAGGATGAGGAGGAGGAGGAGGATGAAGAGGTAACATTTCCAAGGCTTTCAGGGCAGTCATTCGCAAGGGGCTCCGAGGGTGGGTTCCTGCACACGCAAACGCCAGGGACGCAATTGTCCAGCAGGGGCACAGTTCTGGAGGATGAGGAGGATGAGGAGGAGGAGGAGCTGGAGGAGGAGATGGAACCATGTTCACAGCAGGGTGGCACCCAGGCCAGCTCATGGCCATCACTGGTGCGTGGCTGGGGGGATACAGAGGACACGGACGATACACCTCCCACAGAGGACAGCCTTTCGTTGCCTCTGGGCAGCCTGGCACACATGAGCGATTACGTGCTGCAGTGTCTCCACAACGACCGCCGAGTTGCCCACATTCTAACTTGTGCTGATTACTGGGTGGCCACGCTGCTGGATCCCCGTTACAAGGACAACGTACCGTCCTTAATTCACTCACTGGAGCGCGATCGCAAGATGCGCGAGTACAAGCGCACGCTGGTAGACGCCATGCTGCTGGCATTCCCATCTGACAGCGGGGCCACAGTGGAAGCACAAGGCAGAGGAGGAGGAGGAGGAGGAGGTCGCCAACGCAACCAGGGCACCGCCAGCACCTCAGAAGGCAGGGTTAGCATGGCCGAAATGTGGAAAAGCTTTGTCAGCACGCCACAACAAACAGCAGCACCAGCAGCTCAGATGGAACGTCTTAGCAGGAGGCAGCATTTTACCAACATGGTGGAGCAGTATGTGTGCACACGCCTACATGTAGTGAATGACGGGTCTGCCCCCTTCAACTTCTGGGTCTCCAAATTGGGCACATGGCCTGAGCTTGCCCTTTACGCCTTGGAGGTGCTGGCGTGCCCTGCAGCCAGTGTATTATCTGAACGGGTATTTAGCACGGCTGGGGGCGTTATAACAGACAAGCGCAGCCGCCTGTCCAGAGACAATGTGGACAAGCTCACGTTCATTAAAATGAACCAGGCATGGATCCCACGGGACTTTTCCGTACCTTATGCAGAATAGCAATGGATACCGACCTTACCCACCCATTGTTCCATTTTTGCTCTTTCTCACTCTTTTGGGGTGTACCCTCATTTAAAATTTTTGAAAAGAAGCAGTGTTGGCTACCTCGTCCTCCTCCTCAGGGCCAGATTAATGTAGGGGCTATTGGAGCTGCAGCTCCAGGCCCCTACCTTTTATATAGGCCCCGGGTTGGCCATATTCACTGTTACCGCTCTTCTGTCACTTGTAAACACAGAAGTCTGGCTTCTATGCTCGCTTCCCCAGGCAGCACCCTCAGAACCTCCCCACACAGCGTGAAGGCCGGACAAGGAGGGACAGTTGGCGATGCATGGATGTGTTTATGGGCTTCAGAGACAGCATCCCATGTTGAATTAGGCATGCATGGCTGCACCCTTCCTCCTCTGGGTGCATGGCAAGGCACGGCCCTTAAGGCCCTTCAAAATCCTCAGCACCAAGCCCATGATGCTGTTAATCCGGCCCTGGTCCTCCTCCACCGCCGCTTCCACCTACACCGCCCATAGGTGTGCGCAGCCTATTGCATTAAGGTGTGCACCCCAAAGTTGAAATACACATGCATGTGTTTGCCAGCAGGGAGAGTAATGTATCGGGGCCATGTACCTGTAGGCAAGGAGAAATAGAGCAGAGCAGGTCCCAGGGAGATCTTTCCCATCTCCTCACTGGCAATGCTATGTGCCCTAGGTGATTAGGGTGTGCCCAGGCACACCCAGCACACCCTGTGCGCACGCCTATGTCACCGCCACATCCACCACCACCTCAACCTCCCTCCTACTCCATATGGGCCTTGTCCTTCAGAGATGAAGAACATTGTTTTATTTTTCTGTTTTTTTTTGTTGTTTTAAGTTATTTCCCTATCCACATTTGTTTGCAGAGCACTTGCCATGCTCTTAATTACGTTTTGCTGCCATTTGCAGCACTCTAGCCCTTTCCTTTGGTGTTTTAGAGCCATTTTAGTGCCTTAAAGTTCGGGTCCCCATTGACTTCAATGGGGTTCGGTGTCCGGGAAAAGTTCGGTAAAAGTCCGGGACACGGACCCGGACTTTTTTTTAAAGTTCGGCCGAACCCGTCGAACACGGACATCTAGGTGTCCGCTCAACCCTAGTCTCCACTGAAGAGTTATCACTAATCCTTGTTTCCACAACAGCCCAAAATTTTTTCAAAAAAATCCAGTTGTCATAGGGACAGAAAGTGAGGTGAAATCTTCTGAACAGGGGTAGAGACAGCAAAACAAATGGTACAGTGGTGTTAACCCTTCCCTATGCTATCCAAAATACTTAAAAAATTATTCTTTTGGCTGGGGCTACACTTAAATTTGACTTAAGAACAAACTTACAGTCCCTATCTTGTTTGTAACCCAGGGACTCATTTCTGAAAGTCAAACAATGACAGTTGACAAGAGGGGAAAACGTGGAAGTAAGTGCAAGTGCACCATATAAAACTGGAATTTCATGTTATAATGAACAATAATTAAATAGTTAAGAGGTGAGAAATTGAATCAAGCAGTTAATGTCTCCCCTTTATGACCACATTGGTTGTACATGGCTCAGGCCAACCAGCAGTAGAGAAATGGTGTCAGGTAAATAATGTGGCTGCCATTGATTAACCACTTCACGTCCAGCCACCGCAGATGTACTGCGGCAGGCTGGCTCTCCCAGGCACAGTCCTGTACATGTATGGCGCTCGCCTGAGAGGAGCTAGGGGGCGAGTGTGCGCCGCCGCGCTCCGACCCCCGCTCATCAGCAGGGAAGCTCCGATGGCCGCCTGACAACAGCGATCTCTCCCCGCTGACAGAGAAGGACGGACAGCTGATGTAAACACAGGCGTCCGTCCTTCTCCCTGAGTTGATCACAGAGACCATGCGATCCTGCTATAAAGGGTCGCATGTCTCTATGGTCATCTCACAAGCCCAACCCCCCACAGTTAGAATCACTTTCCCTGCCAATAGCATTATTACAGTAACAGTGCATATTTTTAGCACTGATTACTGTAGTAATGTCACTGGTACCCCCAAAAGTGTCAAAAATGTCAGTTAGGGGTCCGATCTGTCCACTAAAATGTCGCAGTCCCGCAAAAAATCACAGATCGCTGCCATTACTAGTTAAAAAAAACCCCAAAACAATAAAAATGACATAAATCTTTCTCGTAGTTAGTAAACGCAATATATTTTGCGCAAACCAATCAAAATACTTTTATTGCGATTTTTTTTAACAAAAATATGTAGTAGAAAACAAATCCGCCTAAAATGTTAAAAAATTTTGATTTTTACATTTTTTTTGGGAATGTTATATAGCAAAATTTGAAAAATATTGTTTTTTTTTTTTTTTAAATTGTCGCTCTTTTTTTGATTATAGCACAAAAAATAAAAATCGCACAGGTGATTAAATACCACCAAAAGAAAGCTCTATTTGTGGGACAAAAAGGACATCAATTTAGTTTGGGTACAGTGTCGCATGACTGCGCAATTGTCCATTAAATTCTTGCAGTGCAGAATCACAAAATAGGGCCTGGTCATTAAGCAGCAAAATCTTCCGGTCTTAAAGTGGTTAAGTCAAGATGTATGTATTTTATTAATTTGCCTTCTTCTGGATCTCCTGGATTATATTTCTATCATTAGGCTAAAATACACCTGTTTTTAGAAAAATATTTGAGCTGAACATACTAGTTTCTTGGTAAAACAAAAGGCAAAACTTTTTTTTAGTTTCTAGAGTGTAGAGGAAATCAAATACTTGTCAGTTTTTATTGCTGTCTGTGACCCCCCATATTCACCCTCTTCATTTATCCTGTTTACCATTATCCTTAAAAGCAAAAGTAAAAGAATATCTCAAAATTTGGGCTGTCTCCAATTAAAGCGGAGTTCCGGCCACGAAAAACATTTTTCAATAAAAATACCCCCGGGACAGTCAGGGCTAGTACATTCCACAATGGCTAGCCTCTGAACTGTCCCGGGTCGCACTTACCTGCAAGAAGAAATACTTACCTTTAAAATTTCTTCTCCAGCGCTGCCATCTCAGATGTGGGCAGCTGAAGCCAGCGCGTCCTCTTCTGTGTCCTCTTCCGTGTCCTCTTCTCCCAGAATGCGCCTGCACCGGCCCTGCTCGTCACTTCCGGTGCGACACCGCATTCCTCCACAGCTTCTGGGCATGCCCAGAAGCTGTTTAGCAGGGAATGCGGTGACGCACCGGAAGTGACGAACGGGGACGGTGCCAGCGCATTGATTCCTGGGAGCGATGACGTTCAGCTCCCAGGAATCATCGCAAAGAGGAAGTGACGGCGTGGGCCGCGGCTGCCGAGGGAGGAAGTGGAAGGAAGGTGAGTATATTTTTCTTCAATAACAAGGTAAGTAAACAAAAAAAAATTTTAACTATCCATTTATTTTACAGGTGACCAAAAGCAAGTGGATGGCCCAAAATCGACTATGTCGATTTTGTGGCCAGAACTCCGCTTTAAGTAATAGTTAAGTGACCAGTAACTAGTTCTAGTGACCTTGGTCTAACACAATACACTAAGGCTGCGTTCACACTGCCGCACAGAGTGGCTTACAGCAGGGGTCCGGTGCGCCCCTGTTCACGGTTTTAGGTCTGATTTCAGTCCAAATTTTTGAAACAGACCAGAAGATGCACAGAACTCCTGTGCAATTCTCACCGAAGCCGCTCTGGAGATATGTGAACCGGCTCCATAGAGAGCTGGTCACAGTCTCCTGAAATGCAAATTGGATGCGGAGAAATCTGCATCCAATTTGCAACAGTGTGAACCCAGCCTCAAAAAAAGCTGTATATGTCCTTACAAAACAAGGTTAAATTTATTTGCGTAGGAAGTAAGCCCTTCATTTTTGTCAAGTGGACTTCGATGCTGCAAGGCTGATTTACTGAATGAGATGGGAATTCGAAATTAAAAATTATGTGAATATTCACCTAAATTATCAAATAATGGAAATAGCAAATTCCTGTCCACATTGAACACCTAATCACGTGCAGATCCTTTTAACATAATTGGATAATTGATGTGAATATACACAATATTTTAAGTGAAGGTTCTTAACTGCTTTACTAAATCAGACAATATACTGTCATTGAAAAATGTGGGTTGGATATTTAGCCTTCAATGACCTCTGACAAATATAAAAAGAAGAGGATCAGCATGACAGCCAGTTAATTAACATTTTTTTAGACAGGTATCTTTTTATAGGATTTTCTTTAGACATGCTAAAAGATGTCAGCATAAATACAACTACATTATTGCATAAGCCCCTACATGATCAGATGGCCTTATCCAGCCTTAAGCAGTTGTGTCTTTGCAATGGAGAGCAATTAGGTTTAGAGAAGTTATACTGTATCTATTGCACTCCTTACAGTCTTGCCTGCAGTTTATGTGAGGTGCTGCAGTGAATTGGTGGATGGCACAATTATAGGAAAATAAGGATCTTCACCAGCATACCTTGGTATAGTGATGATCTTGTCCTTTATTTGCAAAAAGCAACAGGCTCGCACGTTGACCTTTTGGGACCTCCCATGAACAAAAGATCCTGCGAGGTCCCGAGGCATTGTCCTGTTATGCCAACTGCATTATGTGAATAAAGGACTAAATTATCACTGTACCAAGGTGTTCTGGTGAAGATACGTATGTAGCCTGGTGCCAAATGACTTGTGCGTTCCCCCACTCTCTCTGTCTCCCCCCTCCCTCCTTGCCGCTTGGCCAATCCACAGCAGGAAGAGGACACAGCAGCTGTGGAGGAACCACTGTATTGTGTCGGACTAAACTACAAATGGGACCAAACTATAAAGCCCCCGCTGAACATTAGCCTATGGGGAGTGGAAGGGGGAGGGGACTTTTGTTAAATTGCCTGGGAAAGTTCAGGGATTTTACAGAGAGTGGGATAGAGGGGACCACTGGTTGTCTGCTTACCGCCTAGAGAGGCCACATGAGCAGGGACCTGATCCTGTAACTGTGTGAGGACATTTGTGGCCATGTAGCATAAGTGGGTAATTAAAGCTAATGTCTGTGGTTTCCTGTGATATTGGATGTTTGTATACTGATGTGTTAGCAAGGCTGAGGCCTTTGCGAAGGTTGTGGCTAGGAAGAGAGGGCACATCTGAACCGGTGACTCCTTTGGGGGTAATGTTACACCTACTGTATTTTCCTAGAATTGGATTTAACCACTTAAGCCCCGGAAGATTTTACCCCCATTCCGACCAGGGGGTATTTTGCGATTCGGCACTGCGTGACAATAACGGACAATTGCGCGGTCGTGCGACGCTGTACCTAAACGAATTTGGCGTCCTTTTTTTCCCACAAACAGAGCTTTCTTTTGGTGGTATTTGATCACCTGTGCGATTTTTTGATCACGCGCTATAAACAAAAAAAGAGCGTCAATTTTGCAAAAATAGCAATATTTTTCACATTTTTTTATATGAAATTCCCCCCCAAAAAAATGTAAAAATCAAAATTTTTTAACATTTTCTGCCAATTTGTTTTATGCTACCTATGTTTGGTAAAAAAATCGCAAAAAGCGTATTTTGATTGGTTTGCGCAAATGTTATCGCCTTTACTAACAAAGAGAAAGATTTTTGTCATTTTTGTTGTTTTTTTTTTAACGCGTAATGGCGGCGATCTGCGATTTTTTTTGCGGTACTGCGACATTGCAGCGGACAGATCGGACCCTTGACTGACATTTTTGACACTTTTGGGGTTACCAGTGACATTTCTACAGTAATCAGTGCTATATATATGCACTGTTACTGTAAAAATACACTGGTAGTGAAGGGGTTAACTTTATTTGGGAGGGAGGGGCTGTGTGTGTCCCTAGGGGCGTGCTTTCTACTGTGATTGGCTGTGGCTTGAGCTGTAAGGACACTGATCAACAGATCTACATAGTAGATCCATGTGATCAGTGTCTTTACAGCGAGGAGAATGACAAGTGGCTTGTTTACACAAGGTGCCTGACATTCTCCCTCTCCCCCGCCGATCGCCGAGTGGCCGGCGGACATCGGGTCCGCTGGTCACACGCGCGGGGGGGTCCTTGACCACGCGGGAGCTGGAGCGCGCCTCCGGCGGCGCGCGCTCGCTCCCTAGACCCTCACAAGCAAGCAACATAGCCCTACGTTAGTTTGCCTGTGAGGGGCTGACCGCCGACGTAGATAGTCGTGCGGCGGTCGGCAAGTGGTTAAAGACTCTTGTATTATGCTCAGTTTTGCCAGTAGGGACTATAACTTGAGTCCTATTTCAGCCTTATTTCCCAGGTACAGCAATGTTTTTCATTCAATCACTACACACAATCTACATCAGTCTTTTTCGACTAAGGTGCCCGGGCATCCTGGGGTGCCTTCGGATTTCTTCAGGGGTACCTTGGAAAAATGCCTAAAAATTGCCCAAAAATTATATACAAGCCAGCAGGTGGATTGAGCCTGCCTTTTAGTTACACAAAGTCACAGGTTTTCATTATGCACCATTACAACCTTCCAGCCATCAGTGTCCTAACAAGTAATGAAGTAATAAGTTGATAAGGAGGACATTGGGAGTCTGCATGGCATCCTTATTTGCCACTCCCCTGTCCTTCTCTATCAGTACTTTGGTCACATTAGCTGAGTGAGTGAGATAAACATTTTAATACTAGTCAGTACCAGTGTGCAAATGTGTATATGCTTTGGATGAATAAGTCACGTTAGGTGTCCTACATGTGTAGATGTTGCTGTGTTACGTGAAAATATTAGTTTCATTTTTTACATTTTAGAATAGGGTGCCTTGAGATTGTACATCCTTTTTAAGGGTGCCTTGATTGACAAAAGGTTGAGAAACACTGATCTACTTCATGTCAAAAATGTTTTAATTACATAGCCTTTTAATTCTCCGCCTAAAAATTAGTTTGGCACATCATAATGGTCAGCGTCTGTTTACAAAAGCAGAGTTTGAATAAGAATAAGCATAGAGCTATTAGAGTAACTAGAAATGTGATAGCCATTCTGTTCTTAGCTTGGATGACAGGAAAAATGTAGTAATTGACTATCCTTTTGGTTATTCACACAATCTGTTATCTGCTACGGGGGTACATATAAGCGTCAGATCTACATGATAAAAACAGACATGTCAACGGGCACTATAATATTAGAAAAAACTTGAAGTATTCATGGGACACTTAAAAGCCAGTTATCAAGACATAAAGTCAAATTCATCCCATGGTTCAGTTTTTAATTAACATACCCACAAAGGCTTTGTGTTTCTGTGCTGTCAAACAGAGACAGTTTATTTTAGATCTGTGCTGTCAGCTACTGTCAAAGCTCCAGACAGTGCCAGTCAAAACTGTTATTAGAATATGAACCAGCACTGTTTGAACTTCCCTTTGGACAATCATTTGGTAGATTGAAATTCTCTATCCCTTTGTTTCTTGCATCTATAATAATACAGACAGTACCAAACAGCAAAAACATTTTAATTTAATATGGCATCTAAAAACTAGAGAAGATTATGAAGATATAAAATATAAAGGCTATCATAAACTGAAATTTTATATTAATCCACAAAGAACAGAAATCACATATATGTGAAAACCGTTGAAGGATGCATGGACTGGTTGCTGTTGGTGGGACTAAGGAACAGCCTGTGTAAGTCCGGGCAACTATTTCACTGGAGATTGTTTACAATATATAAAATATGACAGCTTTCTGGGGCACATAAAGGAAATAGAAAGAATGAATAAAAGAAGCTGGTTTTTCCTGCAACCACCCAATCCACGTGAGAAAAAAAAATTAAGAAAATCCACTGGAATATAAATAAACTATTTATTGAAAAAAATCATGAATATGACAAAACATGTATCAAAATTCTAACATGATGAAAAAACCACACCAAGAGACAAACCACAACACACACAGGACACACATGAATAAAATCAATCAAGCATGACCCTTCCCCCTCTATTCTTGATGTCATGTAAACTATATGTGAACATAAACATATACATAAATATAATAATAAATAAGGAAGAAAGGGATAAGAGGCTGGTTAGTAGATATATAAGAAAAAAATGAGGTTGAATGATTATAAGAGGTGCATGAAAGTCAGCCAGCCCCCAGTCTGATGTACTCACCCTCCAGTCTGTCACCAACCAAGTAGACCTGTCTCTTGATACAAAGAACGGGGGTTTAGTTGACACACATTTGCAAACGCATGTAAAAGCTGCAGAGCCACTTCACGGCACCCTGTTAAATCTGCAGTCCTAACACTCCTAATTTAGTGTCTTCACACTGGAAGCACATGGCTGCTAATGGATGGATGGGGGAACAGGTGAGAGGGAGACAGCCCAACCTCCCCCAACCCACCCTCATCCATGACTGGTCTTGGCTGACTTTCATGCACCTCTTATAATCCTTCAACCTCATTTTTTTCTTGTTATAGGGATGGTAGGGATGGAGACGCCGGGCACTACCTGCTGGGGTCTCACTTAAAGTCCCACCTAGTCCATTATGTTTAAGGCTAGTAGATATATATCTTTGTAGATCATTCCCATAGGCTGGTACCAGGTAAGGAATTAGGACCTCAATGTATGCATTTAAATCTCCTGATAAATACTCAAACGAGGAGTCAGTCCACATCAGTAGAGTAAAGCACTTTGAGTGCACTGGAACAAATCAAGCAGTACATAGTTGTCATCCATAGGTACAAAAGGATACTTGGAGTTTCTTTTGTGTGTGGTCCAGAGGAGGCTACTCCGAAAAGCACTTATGCATGATAAACATGTAAGAGCCAGTGGATTAAGTACACACACCTCCCTCGCACATCACAAAGAGAGCAGCACACAATTGGAAAAATCCTCATATCCAGAGCAATCAACATGGAGTAAATGGAATTGTATACTCATCCATGGATGAATCCAAACAGATGTCCAGCATACAATGTTAGAGAGAAGCCAAGCTTAAGGTTTCAAATAGTCCAGGATTGGGTCCACCTTCCAGCCATAAGAAAGTGAAGCAGCCTGTCACAACTTAGCCAGCCATAAATCCCATAAGGAAGGGGGGAAGGGGTAGCAGAGACAAATAAAAGTGCCGGTGCCTGACCGGATTCACCGGTAGATAGTAGAAAAAATATATATCAAGGGAGACAGCAGAGACCTCTATGATTTAGTAATTAATTGCAATAGTTTTGGTTCTGATGGTGACTTGTGTGCCAAATTTAGGTAGTCCTAAACTACTCCACTTGTACATTGTGGTGCAACACCCACGCCAACTTCAAAATAAAATACAATCTTTATTGATTAATCTGTAAAAAACACCAATAATCTTGCAGCAAGTTGTCCACATCTTTAGATTTAGGAATTTAAGGCATCATAACACCCAAAGATGAACTAATAACAAGTGAATAATCCATGTTATGCTGTATGTATATCAGCTCCTTTCAAAATATAACGTCTGATAATGTACAGTGATAAAAACCATCATAGTCAGACACTTTTACCAGTTATAAATATGGAGAACATCTAGCTTGGATATAGAGAAAATTCAAAGGTTGAGTAAAAGCAATTTGGGGTAAAGACAAGGGAGAAGATGTTTATAATCAGTCATTACAAACAGAGACTCGGGATACAGAAATATATGTCTGAATTGGCTCCCATTTGTGTGGTTTTCCCGAAGCATTAGGCATGGAACTCTAGTGGAGTGAACCTGATGAGGCATTGGTGATCTACAGCCAAGTGAGAGACCCTCCACTGTCAGAACCGGAATGCGGGCTGCCAGGTAGAAGCCTAATTGCTTGCAGCTTTTCTAGAAGACTCAGCTTTTATAGGCTTAAGAAGGACATGGTTTACGAGGACAACCACAGGTAGCTGTTTGTGAGCTGTTTACTGAAGTAGTGATTCTCAACTAGACTCTTTGTTGATATAGAGTCTTTTAGAGCAAATTTTATGCAGCAACATTTTATATAAGTAAGCTGATCATTGTTAGCACTTCTGTCTGCTACCTCTGCAGAACAGCTGGTTCTGTTGCAAAACAACAGATTTACTGACCAGGTGAAAATAAAGGAAGAAAAGCTTAAGAAGAAAACTAATGCAGCCATCACATTTCAGAATTGGGAAGCTGTTTTTTATTCTGATTTAATATTGCTTTAAGCTGACTATACACTGACCACATTTCAGCCATGTGGGGCAGTCTCTGTTCTACAGAAGTCAATCGTTTGATATCTCACTCCAAAACCATGGGTATTAAAATGTAGACCCCCCACCCACACACTTTGCGGCTATAGTAGCCTCCACCCTTCTAGCAAAGCTTTCCACAAGAGTTTAGAATGTGTTTGTGGGAATTTGTGCCATTCAGGCAAAAGAGCCATATAGCATGGGTGTGATGGCCAGGTGCCCACAAACCTTAGACCATATAGTGTAATTATGCTTCTTTGTAACAGATTCCCTTTAAGGTCACTCTCATTGATTTCTCTGATGGTTCTTTTGTGGCTGTATACATTCAACATATTGTGCAATATCTGATTTATAGGAATGGCAAATCATAAATTCCACTAAATACGGTCAATAAATACAATAACATTGGAGGAAAAAGCTAAAAACAAGCAGGTAAATCAAGATAAATCAGATAAAACGGACTCTGTTTTGATCAGCAGGAGATCTGTTCGCTGATCCCCTGCTGATTGGAGCAGACAGGCAGATGACAAGTGCTTTTCAGTTTATTCGGAGAGGACACAGACAGATCCCACCCTCGCTCTCTCTCCAATTCAATCCACCTAGATGGAAGGGTACAAATTCTCTTCCATTTTTTTTTAGCGGACCAGATTAGATCAAAGGTAGCGGGGTGTAAACAGACTGAAATCTGTTTACACCTGGCCAGTTCACAGGGGTCAATAGACCATCCAATCAGGTCCGCCTAAAAAAACTGACAGGTGGACTTGATCAAACCCTTTAAATGAAAGGGGCTTTAAAATATTTTTAGAACAAAACCTTTTTTTCATTTTTTGTAGAGCTGAATAAACCCCCTGTTCAATTTTTGCCAAATGTTCCATTGCAAAGGAAGAAAGTAAGAGGATTACTCTCCAAAGTAAGGGAGATCTTAGACATTGTCAGGGGAATAACTGTCCCCACTAGAAGATCTAATCTCTATTGTTGTTCTGGTGACAACAAAAACCTTTGGATTTTCCATGATTTTTCAGTTCTGGTGACAAAAAAACATTAGTTATAACAGACAGAGTAAATTTCCCTAACTGGAACAAAGCAATAAAGGGTTCTAATTTTTTACCACTCTATTCCACAATAAAATTACTTGTTTTCATTTTAATCTTCAATAAACATTTATTGATAAAAATAAATAAATAAAATGACTTTAGATATACTGTACCATACAAATATTGTAATTATTAACTTGGATCCTTCTATAGGAGTCTTGATTCATTTCTAAAAATGTTTCAAAACACATATGGTATGTTTTACAAAATAAATGTCCATATGTTTAATGAAATAGCTATAAAAGCTGTGAAAATAAAAGAGATAATATATACAAATAGTTATGTAAGTACTATTTTTGTTATGGCATGTGGGCATTAGTCTATATTCCGCAGCAGGTCTCGGGACTTATTCTTCTCATTTTTTTGCAGGACATTATGCTGGTTGTATTTTATCATTTTTCAACATATCAAGTATGTGTAGACCATCTGTAATTTCTACTTTTAGGATTTTTTTATTTTTTATTTAACAGTATACAGTTTCACCCTAATAAATAAGAAAGTTGTTTGGAAAGTTGTCCTAAAATATATCTAAAGTCAACATTTTTTTTTTTTTTTTAGCTTTGGATAGAGTAGGGAAGGGTCAAAGACTCTGTAAGGTTATTATTGGTATTTAGGTCTTCATTGGGGAGATTCACACTTTTTACATTATTTGTCCTGGTGATCATTGTTTTTAATACAGAGTTTTGGCTGTTTCCTGCTCAATCTAAAACAAAAAAAATGTTGACATTTTCCTGCAGTGCTTTTTTTTCTTCAGCCACCAGATGTCTCTCGTCTGATGGTCAGCACATTCAATAGGTCATCCTGGACCAGTCTATTACTGGACTGTTAAAGGAAATGCAGAACATGGATGAGCCTAACTCTATGTTTCTATTTCTCCTTCTATCAGCATGGTTTTGTATTAGCTCATTAATTGATTGGTTCCTTGTGTTGCCTCTTCCTCTCACACTTAAGCCCTGCTGTATAGGAACTGCATGAGGCTGATGTCAGGTCAAAATCAGGTACTTGTATTTAAACACATTTAAAGTAAAATTAAGGGAAAAGCTTTTTTCATTTTTTTTTTATATTGTTGGAAGGGATTAGAACACCTGTCAGGTTTTTATTACTGTCTTTGCCCCATTAGAGAGATTCAACCTCTCTCTTTGCCCTCTAAAAAAGTAAATCCCACATTTTAGGTTGAAACCAGAAAAGGAATGGGGGGGAAATCTTCCAATGAGGACACAAATTCTGTTGACCCTGGTGACAGCCAGGGGTTCCTCTGACTTCCTGTTTTGGCTTTGGGACAGAAAGTGAAAGGCAATCTCCCCATTCCCCAATGGTACAAAGATGGCAAAAAACTAAAACGTCTTTTTCTTCTCTATGTAGCGCTTCCAGGACAGACCAGATAGATTCTGATTGGCCAGTGCTGCCACAGTGAAGTAATCTGGTCCATCCCAGAAGCGGTGCACAGAGGGGGAAGAGGAGGAAGAGCTGGGATTTCAACTTCCTAGACTGCTGACCTGGCTGCAGGGGTGCTGACAGCTCAGCAACCCCAGAGGTAAATACAGCTGGGACCAGGGAGATGGGGAGGAATCACATTTACATATTTTCTAAAAGGTCAACTAACCCTTCAAGGCTATAGGATGATATGATCAATCAAACACAAACACAGCTTGGGACGAGGGTGGGGGATAGGAAGCCCAGCTGCCCTGGACCCAGTGTTTTCACATTGGTTGTGCCATGTGGCAAGCTGCAGTGTCCCCTCCTTGTTGCAGCAGGGTCACAGAGTGCTGCCTTTTGGACTGTTAACATCAGGGCTGGAATGTGGTAGAGACAGGAGGGTCAGATGTAAGTACATTTTTTTTTCGACTTTTAAATTTGATGTAAAAAATATTTTATTGTCTTGGAAAGACACTGGCTCATGCAAATCAACAGAAAAAAAGGGGGGGGGGAGTCTGACATCTTTCCACCTTTGTTCTGATACCGTAAACAAGCTCCACTCCATTACCTCAAGGAGTTAATGGAGTGCGGGTTTATTTTCTTATTTTTTAGAATGAGATCTTGCCTTAACAGCTGTGGCACCCAGGTGTTCAGAATAGGAATTCAGGTGTGATGATTTTGCCATCAAAGTCCTTGAGAGATCCACAAAGCTGGTAGGTGGTTGAACTTGCTAACACTTGCCTACAACTGGAATATTGATTTTTGAATGGACTGGCCATTTGTAGCCCTCTTTGGCTTTCAGGAGATGAAAATAACTATCTTATTTGTTTAAAAATAAATTCTGAATTTCTCACAGTGCCTTTTGAATATTGTTTTAATGCATAAATGTATGACCTGCTGGTTTCTAACTAAGCATATGGTATGCATAATAATAAAGTAACATGTAGAGCATATGCCAGACTAAGATTTCTGACAAACCAAGAATGGACGATAAACAACTTCTTTAGCAGATGCTCTGTTAATAATACCAAGCCTCGTCCATGTAATATGACATGTAACAGTTACATAATCGATTCTACAAGGGGGTAAAATATGCCACCTGTAGAAAGACTTATATTTAGGCAAAAAAAAAGCAATTGTTTATACTCATTTAGGAATGATATAAAACACAGAACATATGTTTTGTTTCTTCTTCTTTAGTTCATTAGTGAAGTTATGATATATACAAATATTCTCAAACCACCAAATTTGGATGACTGATTTAATTATTAAATTCAATTAAATTATCTGGGAAGAGACTTCAGGTATTTGGGCTGGGGTGACACAAGCCTTCTATGTGGAATTATTCAGATTTCTGGAAAAATTTGAATGTTCAAAAATCAGTACTCTTTATAGCAGAGCTAACTAACACAACACATAGCCCCATTATTTCTTTGTCAGACTTCTATTAGTAGTAGTAATAGATGTGGAAATCCTGCCAGAAGTATAGGCTGAACCTATAACACTGACACTAGGGCAGGGAAACACTCATTACTTAAGCTACCCATAGATTAGTTGAAAAATTAACAAAAATTTGAATCAATAGACTGGTTGTTGTCAAATTCTGTCGATTTCCGTTTTAAGATAAAAATGAACAAACGAACATGATAGAAATTTTTTTGCAATCAAATGATTTTGTAAACATTTGTAGGCCAATCATTTGAAAAAAAAAATTGAAGTGAAATGTGCATGAGCAGTAAGGGTAGCAGTAGGATTTAAAGTGGAATTAAACCCTCTAGTAATCTACAACTAAGGAAGCTGCCATCTTAGCCTCTGTTTGATCTTCAGCTATCATAATGCTGCACATGTGATCAGCTATGACTCCAGCCCTTTGATTGTTTGACAGTTTGGTTGAGAGCACGACCAATGTGACAGTTACATACATGTGTCGGGAATGTAAATGTTTTTGAAACTGTCAAATCAATGGGTTTAGTTCTGCTTTAATGTTAAAAATGACCAGAAAAATTTTGAAATTATTCGCAGGAATAATTTTCATGCAATGGCTGGGCCATCAAATGTTAGATCAAATTTTCATTTTTTTTTTCCTATCCATATAAGGCCAACTTTACTGTGTGCAAAGAGTTTAATTCATATTTTAAACACCTACTGGTTGTCAGCATTTTACTGACTGTAAAGCAAAAAAAAAAGCATTTGCTCTGAACCCAACAATTATAATAATTCTGTGAACTTTAAAAGCTAGGTTTCCAAAATTCTCAGTTCACTGTTTATTCAGTTTATCAATGTACAACTAGTGCCCCTTATAAGTGGAGGTGCATTCGCCTATATATCTGCCCACATTAGGTTCATCAGATAGATTGCAATAAGGTTACATCTAGGTTTGCTTTTACTGACCAGACTAGATATAGGCATCCCCACCTTCACTTACATCTGCCCACCTATAGGCATTACATGGGTCTCTTTTTCCTCCATCATTAGATATTGAAAACAATTTAATCAACATGGATGTCACTAATGTGACATTAATTTCTGTTTTGATCTGATACAGCAGGTGATCAGTCCACAATCCTTGGCTGAGATGGAGCACAGGGCACCCATGTGAAAGATGCCTAATAATTTTAAATGTATAAATTAAGTCTTATCCTGTAACATTTGCAGTACCATATAATAAAAGTAGATGTAAACCCAATCACTAAAATCTCACATACCATTTAACATGTTTAAATTAAACATTTTCAGCCTTTTATAGTCCAATACTGTAAATCAAATGTTACATGGAAACCTATGAAGGTCTTGTTCAGGCACTTCCTGTTAAAGGGTGACAACTATCTGTTCTTGTCTCCCAATTGCTCTCCTGCATTGCCATTCTGTCAGAAGTGCTTAGAATTGAGACTTTGGGCCTGATTCATAGTACGGCGAATTGGCGTTTCGGCGTGATTTTGCGAAGCGGCGATTATTTAAGTCTGAAATTGGCATTCAAAGAATGGCGGGCGGAAAATAGCGCCTAGTGTGAGATTCATTAAGATGCAATATGGTCAGAGCGCGACTTAAAACCACGCCAGCTAAAAGCTCGACTAAAGTTTAGCCAAATTTTCCCCTGTACCCCCAAAAATCCCAAATCACTGTGGAAGGTGTGGAAGTCAATTTGGAGATGACTTGCGTTTAAAAAATCTCAAAAACTGACTTAGAAAGAGAGATATCTGCGAAAGTGTGGAAAGGTTAAACAGCTCCTCCAGCCGCGAGCTGCGAACTCGCGAATGTGCGCATGCGCAACGTCAAATTGGCTCAAAAAATTTCGCCAGCGCGATTTTGGGTCAATTTTTTTTTGAATACCGCTTGCAAATCCGCTGTCTCGCCCATAGAAAATGGCAAAAACCGGCGGAATTGGAAAAACATGCACACTTCCAACAAGGGATCCTTTAGTAAACACCATCACATTCCATACACCTTTCCTGCTAACTCCGAAATCATAGCAGTCAAATCTACAGTGTTTATATAGAACCTCCACATTCTCTGAAAAAACCCACAAAATATTACATTGGGGAATTGGTCGTCAGATAGAAAAAAAATAGATGTAAAACATATTTCAAAGAAAGATTATTAGCATTTCACACATATCAAGGAAATGTCACAATTTTGACAATATTTTATGTGTTTCCAAAGAATGTTTTTAGAAATATATTGCAAATACTACCTTTTCTTCCATATGGGTATGGCCAAGTGTTACCATTTTACTACACATTTAACTGAAGGTATATATATATATATCCCTTATACTTGGCTAATTAGCAAAGTATGCCCAACAAACAAATAGAGCTTTAGCTCACAATATTGCTACATATTGACTTTATGGGGCATCTTTTGTATTTTGTTCATGTCTTTGGATTAAAAGTTTGCTGATACACATGCCTTTTTCAAACATGAACAAAATTAATGATGTCAACATTTGGAGGATTGGAGATATCCAAGTGTTGCCCATACAGAGGGCACCTTCCGGATTCGAACTTACAAACCTACAGCAGGAAGGCAGACTCCCTAATCATTGTGCTATTTCTCAGTGAGCGTTGGGTGTTTTCCTCATGCCGTCAAAATGCTCACATGGGAACAGGGGCCATTGAACTGAATAGGATTGGATTTTTTGCCTGTTTTGGGAGCTGATCCTTGAGCTGGACAAATCCCCCTCAAACGCCCCCAAACGGGCTACGTTCACATGTACGTGTTTGTGGTCTGTTTTTGGGGCTTTTGTAGGTGATTTCATATAACAATGCCTGCCCAAAAAATGCATGTCAAAACGCCTGGGAAAACGCCAGCCAAAATGCACATAAGAACGCCTGATATAATTGCCACGCCAAATTTAGGGATGTTCATGAGTGATGAGTCAGATTGTTGGCTTACATATCTGGTCAATCGTCACAATCTCACTTCTCAAATCCCAAAAGGTGTGTTTCAATTGTTTCCCTAAATATATATTTCTCTCTCTCTCACGTAATTGTATATATATGTATGTATTCCTGTATCTAAACATTCTAAATAATGACTAGCAAACTTCAAGAGAGAATTTTTTCAATTCACATATACTATACACACCTACATACATTTCTATTCCTCATTTCTATTTCCCTTGTTTTGGCAACTGAGCATGCTCCAAAACACACAGGATACACACAGTTAATTTTTGGACTGGGCGTTACCATTCTGGGTGTGTTTGCTTGGATTATATATAGCTCACTCAGACATCAGGAAAGATTTGACCTACGAAGAGGTCCAATATATTTGTGTGTCACATGTTTTATGGGTAACATTTTTGGCCCTTTGTTATTTATGGAGGTGAGATTTGGCTGTGTTGTGTGTTGACTCTCTGTAAGTATTTATTGCTGTTAACATAATTCTGTCAATCTGCACATGCATCTGTTGATTATGGGCTCTTTGTCGATGTATATGGTCTAAATGTTGTACAAAGGTTGTTTTGGTTTGAAAAATACAAATGTAATAAACAGCATGTTTCCAATTTTTTTTTGAAAATGTCTTCATGTGTCTAAATAAAGTTTTCTGGTGTCCACAAATGTATGTATTTGTATTTCTTTTTCTAAGTTAAATCTGCTTAATGGTTGTGTATGTTCACTATTCGCGAATTCGCGAATATACAAAACCGCGTTCTCACATTTATACATGAAACCGGAAACGAAACTTTTGCTGCGTGCACACGTTTCCGGAAATTGTCCAGGCCCTGTCGTAAGTGTGCATCATGGCTCCTGCACTGTTTACAGACGAAATCGTGGCATTTGTGTGTAAGGTAAGGAGGGGGTGTGAGTGTGCAGGGTGCGGGATGGGGGATGGTGGCAGGGTGGGTCGCTTATCTAGCGGGTGTGCAAGAAACTTTTGGTCTGCTGATCTGCGCATGCACTTTCTGCCTATTAGACGTGATCTAGAAGCTTCCTGTTATAGAAACTTCCTAGATGTGAACCTGTTCCCTATATATATATATATATATATATATATGTATGTGTGTATATATATATATGTGTATATATATATATATATATATATATATTATATGTATATATATATATATATATATTATATGTGTATATATATATATATATATTATATGTGTATATATATATATATATATATATTATATGTGTATATATATATATATATATATATTATATGTGTATATATATATATATATATATATTATATGTATATATATATATATATATATATATTATATGTGTATATATATATATATATATATATATATATATTATATGTATATATATATATATATATATATTATATGTATATATATATATATATATATATTATATGTATATATATATATATATATATATTATATGTATATATATATATATATATATATATATATTATATGTATATATATATATATATATATATATATATATATTATATGTATATATATATATATATATATATATATTATATGTATATATATGTATATATATTATATGTATATATATATATATATATATATATGTATATATATTATATGTATATATATATATTATGTGTATATATATAGATGTATGTATGTGTATCTAAAAAATATATATATTAGACAATATATATACTATGTATATATTATATACAATATATATACATTAGATACATTATAGAATGTTATATACCATATATTAGTGTATATAATAGGGAACAGGTTCACATCTCTGAACTTTCTATATAGATATAGATAGGCATACCCTGCTTTAAGTACACTCACTTTATATACAATCGTGAGTAAGGACACAGCTTGTTCAGCTTGCCATGACACTGCTCACAAACCATAAGTGACAGGGATAACAAACTTAGGGAGCAACGACAGGGTACCCAGGTACCCAGGACTACACCATATCCATTTTGTGGCTGGCCAGCTTGCCTAGGTAATCTATCATGTCATAGTCCTGGATCCCCTTAACATGCTCCCACATGGTTTGGGAGTAAGGCTATGTCAATGTTGCCAAAATTTACAATGGAGCTGGTGTATTTTCATGCATCGAGAAAAGAAAAAAGGTATTGCTTCACTTTAAGTACATTTTCAGTTTCCATACATGCCCTGGTCCCATTGTGTACTTAAAGTGGGCTATGCCTGTATATAGATAGATTTGATTCGTTTCAACTTTTACACAAAATGAAACCCAATTATCTGTGACAGATTGCTCTGACGCTTTGGAATCTATCTAGATAAAGACAAATGTATTGACCCTTTTCATATATGCAAGATTAGAAACATTATATTCCCTAAATGCATAATGCAAAAAATTATTGCCTTACATACATCCATACACACTGCAAGCTCGGCCCCGTTTGTCTTGTCTGACACTCTTACCATCATAAGCTGGATCTGCACACAGCAGCTAATTGGTTCACCTGAGATGGAATCAGTGATCACAAAAATCTGGAATGGTCATGTCTTCAAAGGATTGCCTTGAACAAATCACCTCTAAAAGAAACACATGAGTGTATAATCACTTGTCTCAATGGATCACATTCCCAACAGACCCATCTCACACTGCCATATGATAATGAATGGGGGTGTCCATTGCAAGTTAAATACACCCCCAGATCCCATTGCTTTGTTAATTGACAGATCTAACTGGAATATGATGGCACTGCTGTGAACCACTATGCCATCAAATTCTGCTGGTGACCTTTAAAAAGGATTATGTGTGATTGTGTGGATAATTATGCCACCTTAAATTTGCATCTCCCACATACCATGTGCAACTCTTGCAGGAATTGTGAATCAAGGATAATTCAGCACAGCTTAATGAACAGACACATTGAGGAGTGTAGGAACACACCGTCAGATTACCCGATCACACTATGGGGTTTTAACTCCTCCATAATTTTGCCACTTTGGAAACCAAGTGCTTACTTTATGTATACTTTTTAGACGGAACTACAATTTCGAGTAGGGTGATATCATTGCATGAGATTTTCCCTCACTTCCTGTCTTAGTGTCACCAAGACAGGAAGTGAGGGGAATATCACTGTGGGGAAATAGCTTGCAATTGTTGCCTTATAATGTCCATAGTATATATAAAAGGAAAGAATTGCTGGCTGTATCCCCACGGGAGATTCCCTCACTTCCTGTCCTGGTGACACCAAGACAGGAAGTGAGGGGAATATCACTGTGGGGAAATAGCTTGCAATTGTTGCCTTATAATGTCCATAGTATATATAAAAGGAAAGAATTGCTGGCTGTATCCCCACGGGAGATTCCCTCACTTCCTGTCCTGGTGACACCAAGACAGGAAGTGAAGGGAAATCTCCTGCAATGATATAACACTGTTACATGTTCTAGTTATGTAGCAAACTTAAGAATATACAAAGCAAACATCTTTTTTTTTCCATTTTGGCAAAATCATGGATTCATTAAAAAAATATCTTTGTTTGTCCCGTGGCTTGCAGGAAAAACATTTTGCCTTGATTCCACCATCAACACAGACAGGGGAAACCCTCCTGCGGAGCCATTGTGTTCTCCTGGTGCTGCCCCTGCCAGGAAAACACAGTGATTATTGCTAGTGGCTACAAGAGATGCTAGCGATAAGTGTGTGTAAAATCTGACAGACTGGTTGTACGTTGTCCTCCAGGTGATCGACCAATCAACTTGGGTACCTTCAGCCTGGCCATACACAGTTTAAATCTGCATCTCAAATGAAGCAATCCCATTTACATATAACACTCCATAAAGGAGAATTGAGGGGCTTATCAGGTCTGCGTCAAAAATTAACAGCCACACCCAATCAGACAGCTCGTGTTAAAAGGGACCTGAAAAGCAATCTGCATGGCTTGCTTTTCCAAGCATTGGCTAGTTTAGTGAGCCTGGACTAATAACAGTCACTGTAATGCTACCCATACTGCTGTCCTTTTAACATGGTGACAAAAGTTGATACCTATGCTACATGTGTGTAAAGTTACTTGCACCCTGCTAAATGGACAGCAATAAGGTTGTAAATACAGTGACTGCCTGTCCCCCCTGATGGCGGCCCTGGGTGTGTCATGAAAGGCCAATTGAGAAAATGGCTATATCATGTAGAGGAAATCACCAGTGTGGGGCAACCTATGTCATGGAGGTAGATTTGGACATCGATGTATATGTATCACCAGAAATGGAATTCTTTGTTCTACAATATCTCAAAGACGACCTAGCATGTTATTTGAAGACTGTACTATTTTGGACATACTTGGACTCAAACATACACTGCTCTTTCCACAGCTCCTCCTCCTCTGGGGGTATGATAAAGTTTATACGCATCTTCACCAAAAGCACAAGATGATGTGTCGTCTCCGGATGAGGCTGCAGCGGAGATTTCAGTTCCAGGCTGATATAGTGGATCTGCAGCGGGCCTGGAGTGATGCCAAAAGGCGCTCACCCAGGCTCCTGCTAAAGGCTGTGGAGCAAATCTCCGGTAAGTAAAAATATACATTACATGTGACCAGATAGGTTACAATTTTTTGGGTAGGTGGACATGTGTTTAGCTATGCAACAACACTAATACCAACACCCCCCCCCCCCTCCCTCTCGCTCCTACCTTTCCTACCTCCATCAAGTGTCTCTTCACAACCTTTAATACTACTATGTACATTCGTATTTTTTATGTTTTTTTTTTTCTTCTGCTTCTAGCCAAAGCGGACGGACGGCACCCTCTTGTGATTTTGGTGAAGAAGGGGAGGAGGAGGACGGCCACACTCCAATATGCAGTCCGAGGCAGCGAGCCCTTTGAGCAGCTGAAAATTGTGGATCGTAAGTAGAAAATAAAAATGTTAGAAATTTCTAATCTCTAATCACATTTTACAGAGCCCCCTTTACATCGGAGTCTCCAGACTTACTACACTGTAAGAGGGAAGTGTGAAGACTCTGATATAAGGAGAGTTTGGGAACCATTATTTGAGGGGGGAAGCTGGGGACTCTGGTGTAAAAGGGAACTCTGTGTTCCCCAAAGCTCCCCCATACATCTGAGCTTACAGAGACCCTCTTACACTTCCCTTCCTCAGTCCACCACAGTCAAGGGCACAACAAGTCCCACTGCAGAAGGCTACCTGCTTGGACTTGTAATCCTCTCTGTAGGGGAATGAGGAAATACTGCCTGCTATGCTAAGACTTGTAGTGCCCTCTGTTAGGGACTAAGGATTCCTCAGTCCTCAACATTCTAGGGCATTATAAGTCTCAGCATAGTGGGCTGTCATACCTCAGTCCCTCACAGCTCGGGTCAAAAACAACACAGTTAAACATCTAAAGGACAACTCCAAACAAAACTACCAATAATGGACAGAGTCCATATGCTCTATAATGTCAAAGACCCGCTACCACTCACCTTCCACCTCTGGTGCTGTCATTGTGTAGGGCAAAGGGCTCCATCTACACCATGTTTGGCTTTCATGTCAGATAGGCAGGACTTGCTCAGCTCCACTCTCTTCCTTGGCAATTGACTCTGGCGTCATTGTGGATCTTTCCTCCTCTAGAAAACCCCCAGGGGCCCTCTCCTTGTCCCCCAGCCACCCAGGGCCTTCTTCTCCTCCTCCTCCACCAACCATTTTCAGACTCTTCCAACTTCCCTGGGGCTACTCAACCACTTTGCATAGTGGACACAACAAATCTATGACCAGCCTGCAAAATATCAAGTCTGGGCCTGGTTACCTGTATGTTCCGGGTCCAGGGCGGAGCTCTCCTCCCAGAGCAACAACTGATGATAGCAGAGTGAGTTGACCGGCCAGTCACTTCCTACTGGTGCAGGTACACACCTACCGATTCCTCCACATCTTAGGATAACATGATCAGACGGCCAATCCCCAGGCAGAGAAGGAGGAGTAAGTGTCAGCGGACAACAGACACCTGGCAGACGCAGTGAAGGGACTGCAGCACACTGCTGCAACTTTTTGATCCGAGGATTGAAAGCAATCTTTTACTTGGGAGATTTCCCTGACTGCGCCCTTCGAAATGTTGGTGCTCCGCCACTGGCCTCAAGGCCCCTGTAGGTGCGAGGCCTTAGGCGCCCGCTTAATTTGCATGGTGCCCTCCTGTTTTAAAACATGGTCAATGCATCTCATTGGTGTAAGTGCACTTCTATGTTCTGAATTGTAGGGGCATTGAGTATGGTGCTAGCATGATGAGAGGTTACTGCCTATTTGTGTCCATAAATAATATATAATGTTTTTCTTTTATTTTAGAAACCAGTGATCAGGATGTTGCGGCTCAGCCTTCTCAGGCCCCCTGTAAGTAATGTGGATGTGCTGGTGTGTTGTGTATTAGGTCGAACTTGGAGGAATGATTGTTTGTTTTGTTTTCTTTTGTGGTTGATGTAACTTCAGCAAGAGAGGAGCCTCAGGCAGGGCCGAGTCGCCTGGATCCGGGCCAGGAACAAACTGTTGGCCAAGAAGAGGCCAATTGGTCCGACTCGGATGAGGACCTGGGCTCTCCTCAAAGGGGAAGTAAGTATTCTACATGTGTTTGTGTGTTCAATGTGTCCTGGTAAATATAAGGGCTGTAATATATATATTTTGACATTGGGGTTTTGTAGCAGCTGACATTGAGGATGTTTGTTGTGGAGGACTGGGGAAGAGGGGCCACTGCTTACCCAGTCCACTGTAACTACTACCTTCAATGTTTCCAGACTACTTTCTGTGTGCCTTTATCAAATAGCTTTTGTTCAAGGATTGTATTTGTGTCTTTGTGTTTCTAGGAGATACAACGCCATCCCCCCATGAAGGGACACCATCCCCCCATGTAGGGTCTCCCCCATCCTCCCCCACTCCAGGCTCCCCTGAACTAGTCTGTAAGTACCTAAAATTAGATTCTCACATGAATTGTGTGTGCTAGGATGATGTGTATCTAGGATAATCTAAGTTGGAGTCAAAGCAAGTGTAGTTTTGCTATATGTGACAGGAAGGTTGGTCATGAAACACTCTTGCTTAACCTTCATGTTTGAAAGGTGGTTTTGGGGAGCTTTACAGGACATGTTATCTTTTGTAAGTTATCTCAAGCCACCCTATTCTAAATTGGTGTTAGTTTCTCTACATTGGAAATGGTGTGCTTTGTACTTGTAAATTTTTAGGGGACATTGTAATTTAATCATGTCCTGATTTAGTCAACACTGAAAATGTGTGTTTGTCAATCTTTCATAAATACTCTTCCTCGGTAATGTACCACATTCCAGTTCACAATTTGTGTTCTTTTTGTGCAGTTTCTCCAGAGCCAGCCACGCCATCCACTTCAGGGGCCCCAAAAAAACCTGATGATGGTAAGTTGTGTGCTTTTCCAGTAATGTGTCTACTTAGTAAGTGGAGAAATGCTAACTGTGTATGTCCCCGCTCAGGCTTCAAGTTGTTCTAAAGGCAGCGGGTTCTTTATGTGAATGCATTCTATGCATTAGTATTCCAAGTGATAGGTGTGCATATTCCCCCTAAGACTTACTGGGACCATTTTTTACGGTCCAAATGTTTGCACTAATACTTGTCTGGAACAGACTCCCCCTCCTCCTTAACTGAGGTGACAGCATGCCAATATTGCCTCCTGATGCTGTCACTCCTAATCATTGAGACCAATGGAAGGGAGGGGGGCAAGGCTGGCTCACAGCCTAGTGCCTGAACAGGCACAGGGTGCTTGGCTTCATCTCATGTGCCTCCATAGCAAGCTGCCTGCTGTGGGGTCAAACAACAGGAGGGAGGTGCCTAGAGGTGTGTACAGGGGCCATGTAAAAAGGAGGATTGTTATTTCTCTTGTCCCCAAAAACCTAGAGAGTGTAAGTCTAACCTGATTAGTTTTCCGCAGCCCTCCCAAAATGATATGTTTCCAACACTTAGAACAGGCAGGGCTGAGGCACCAAAAACATCAGAAAAACACAATCAGCACAAAAGCAGGGAGTACGTATCCTTAACGCTACAAGCTTCACCCAGAAGAATGACGCTTGCACTGTACAAATCTGCATCACCACCATATCAATGTCTAAATAAAACTTTCAGGGAAATGTGGAGGGGTAATGAGTGGGTGTTAGAGCGTTTTCATGACTGCGTAACCTACAGTTAGCGTGAGTCCATTTGTTGATAAACTTTTTCTTCTCTCTTAACACAGCTGGGATGGCGGAAAGGAGATCAGGGGAGCAGACACATCTGCTCCGTCCAGAACTGGCCCTCAAAATTCCTAAGGGTGAGTCTCTACTATGTGTCAGGTTCAATCTATAGACAGTAAGAGTGAGAGAGAACGCTCCACAGATTCCAATGGTGATAGAGATAAATGTGTGCACATGTATCGTGTTGACCAATTGAACCCAAAACACCTTACATTCTTCAAAATGATTGCTTGTGTTTACATGCAGAAAAGCATTTTACTTAGCTTTGGTGGAACTGCTACTAACATTCCAAGCCATCTTATGTAACCTTTTGAACAATTTGCTGTGAAAGTTTGAGTTTAAGGTTTACAACAGCAATTTAGCATATTTGCTTCAGAGTGTTGATAAAAGCCAACCAATAGACTCCTAAGCATATTTGTTGAGGCACATTAATTACAATCCTTGTTTGGATCATTTTGCCTAAAACTAATTGTCATGTTTTTTTCTACCCAGGGCACACCCACCTCACCTACGAGGTCCTCCTGGATTATATGAGGTGGTGCGGAGACCGAATTCTATATTTGGAACACCTTTGTGGCGTGGATCCAGACCCTAAGGAGCCATTCGTTAGGAATGTCACACCTTTAAAAAGATCCTAGTATTTTTTTTTGGTGGTTTGTTTACTTATGTTGCACGTTGCAACACAAAGAAATGTCCCATTTGTAATTGTTGCCCATTATAAACAAAAATCTAACAAAAAAATCAAAAACAGTTTAAAAAAAAACCCTTTTTTTGGGACCCCAAAAAAAAAAAAAAAACAAAAAGCCTTGTTTTTGGCAACCAAAAAAAATATAAAAATTTATAAAAAACCCTTTTTTTGGGGACCCAAAAAAAAAAAAAAAAAAAAAAAAAGCCTTGTTTTTGGCAACCAAAAAAAATATAAAAATTTATAAAAAACCCTTTTTTTGGGGACCCAAAAAAAAAAAAAAAAAAAAAAAAGCCTTGTTTTTGGCAACCAAAAAAAATATAAAAATTTATAAAAAACCCTTTTTTTGGGGACCCAAAAAAAAAAAAAAAAACAAAAAGCCTTGTTTTTGGCAACCAAAAAAAATATAAAAATTTATAAAAAACCCTTTTTTTGGGGACCCAAAAAAAAAAAAAAAAACAAAAAGCCTTGTTTTTGGCAACCAAAAAAAATATAAAAATTTATAAAAAACCCTTTTTTTGGGGACCCAAAAAAAAAAAAAAAACAAAAAAAGCCTTGTTTTTGGCAACCAAAAAAAATATAAAAATTTATAAAAAACCCTTTTTTTGGGAACCAAAAAAACCAAAAAAAAACAAAAAATGCCTTGTTTTTGGCAACCAAAAAAAAAATGTTTACAAAAAAGCCTTGTTGTTTTTATGGCAACCGACAAAACCAAAAATGTTTACAAAAAAGCCTTGTTGTTTTTGGTAACAAACTAAACCAAAAATGTTTACAAAAAAGCCTTGTTGTTTTTATGGCAACGGACAAAACCAAAAATGTTTACAAAAAAGCCTTGTTGTTTTTATGGCAACCGACAAAACCACAAATGTTTACAAAAAAGAATTGTTTTTGTGAAAACCTTCCAAAAAATGATGTCAAAACATAAAAAATGTTTAAAATGTTTATCTAAATTAAATTTAAGTATGTTGCTCTTTGCAACACAAATGTTACATTGGCAATTTAGTTCATTCTATTATATATTGTAATATATTTTTTGTACGCTACAGTTGGTAGACACCCACATGTGTTATTAAAACATTTATTTTATTACCCAAGTTTTCTTTTTGGTGTACACATCGAATGTCTTTTGTGTTGTATTTGTTTACTTGAGTGGTGTGGTCTGTAATTGTTAGTATGTTGGCTTTGGTTTATGTTAGCCTTGAGACTTGTTTTGAAGCTACATTTGAAGGGAGACCTTTTCTTGGGTCGTTATGTGAACATTGAGTTATCTAAATTTACATGAAATCATATGTTTGGAGATCGAGAAGCACGTGTGTATAAATGCCTACATTAACCAGGGCCATTACTTGGCCACCAACACTCCTAAAAAACCAAAGAGCAAACACAAACTAATCATTTTGCATAAAATTTTATTTCATCCCCAAAAAAAGCACTATAAGAAATCATATTGTGCCACCCTCAAATTTAAAAAAAAAATGGCCCCACAAATTGGCCAATGTAACAATCATTAACAAAACCAAAAAAAAAAAAAAAAAAGAAATTAAGTTGGTGGTGGTGGTGGTGACTGAAGCAGTGTGGTGAGCAATGGAAAGGTTCCTGCCATCAAATGGTGGGCCAATAGTCCCATCTGCTCTGGGGTTAGCCTTAGAGTTCTGGTAAAGTGGCCCATTAGAATCAGATCCCGTGTCTGAGGCTGCTGCTGATGCAGGGTGTTGAACCCTGGAAATGTCCCAGACTGAAGATCTTGTGCCAATAGTCCCATCTGCTCTGTGCTCAGCCTAAGAATTTGGGTAACGTGTGCCATTACCATGAGATGGGATCGTTGCTGCTCCAAGGCTATTTGATGCTGCTGGTGGTGCAAGGGTTGTGAAGATGTGTGGGGAGTGGTGGTTGATTGGTTGTTGTGGTCCACGGTGCGGGGGCAAACGACATGTCGCATTGGTGACAAAAAAGAAGAACGGCCTGGGGAGGAGTGAAGTGATAAAGGTGTGGAGGGAATGTAGTCAGGTGGAAGGGGTACTGTGGAACCAGTGCGCATTGAGGTTGTGCAGGAGGATTGCTCATTGAGGGGTGTGGGAGTCCGAACGGAGTGTGAAGTGCTAGGAGTGGCTACAGGAGGAATTGTCCCATCCCCAGCTGCCTGACAAGTGGCCAACACTGGCATTACCCTCCCACTACCACAACCTGCAGTGGCAGGTGAGTGAGATGTTTGGGAGGGCTCTGCCAATGGGGCATCTTCAGATCCAAACAGGCATTGGCGTGTGGCCAGCACCTGAGTGTCAACACTTTGCCGATCCCGTTGATGCTGGTCTGCTAAACTTACCAAGCTGTTACGCATATCCTGTTGAACCTGTAACATATCCTGGTGAACCTGTACCATTGTTGCTACAGATTCCTGTATGAGCCCGAGCAGACGTACTGCCTCAGTAGATTGCTGAGTACGCCTCCTTAACTCATTTTGGACCTGATACTCATCAAGCAGCCTCTCGGCTACATCCAGCATAGATGGACGAAGTTGGGTAGGTGACAATCCCTCTGCATCTAAGGCTACCTGAAAGCAGAAGAAATAGACCAAATCATTATCAAACATCATGACTAAATATTTCAGATTAGTTTGACAACTTAACACCCCAAGCAGAACGTTGAAAAGTTTGATGTGCTTCTAATGAGTACTTGTTCATTGTAAGATTATCCAAGCTAGCAACACTTCTGATAATGGGTACATATTATATTGGTAGGACTAATATGACAAAGGCAAAAAAGATTCAACATGAAGGTGTTCCCAATTAACCCTGGTGTGGTAGGTTGTTTATGCTTTTGGTAAATCTGTTACTACACCAATGACTTTATACATCTACGTATGTTGTCTAAAATCTTGCCATCAATCGGCTAGAGGACAACCCAACCAAACGATACCCATGAATTTGGACCTGGAAAATCAAAGACGGGCCGGACTTTAAAGATCCTGGATGTTTTTGGAACATTAGTGGCACACCAAATTATAACATAATTCCCTGATGTTCAAGATAGAACTCTTGTTGTGCTGGTGCATCGTCAGAATGTCATAGCACTAATTTAACACACACAATGTAAGCCACATCTAGTCCAAAATCAATGCTACCATTGAAATGTTACATGTGCACCTTGTTCCCTTATATCACATACCACAGCACTGGATGCAGAATCGTCGCCAGCTCCTGATCCAACTCCAGCTGCAACGTCAAGAGGGGCCTGATGTTCTTTTAAAAAATAAAAAAAAAAACATGTTTAGTACATAACCTTAGTCAGTAATGATTATGGCCAGATTGCCCTCCTAGCTTCATGAATGAAGCATTGAGGCCAAACATTCAAAAGTGCTTTCCTGGGCTCATAGGACACTTGCTAAACCCTCCCAAAGGTTAAGAAGGCTTGGTCTGCCTACTAATGACGGCACCCATTAATGCTGTCAACTGTGTTTTGCAGGGTAAACATCTAAAAGGCAACACTCTTTCCTAAGAAAAAACATGTGTGTTAATGGGGTTAATAAGATTCAAAAAAACATTATTTGACTAGACATACCAACACCTTCCTCCAGGCCTAGCTGCACTGGGTGTGTTCCCTGCTGCGGATCTTCTGTAAAGGACATAGCAATATGAGCTATCTTGGCCAAAAAAAAACATCTACATTGTTTGGCACAGTATGATATTGGACCTACCAGGAGGAGGGTCAGCACTGATGTCAACACCTGTGAGTCCGTCTGGTTCGCCAAGCTGCATGGGCTGTGGAGGGGCTGAGATCCGTGCTACAGATGAACAAATTGCAGGTTGGGGAAAACAAAAAAAGGACAATTGGAAGGGCAAGTATCACATTCTCTTAATGTCACACATAGGATAGTAGTTAATCTTTTCCAAACAACTCACACAATTGACATCCAAGATAATATCCTACCTCGGTGCAAAGCATCCGAATCTAAGTCCTCTCTGGTAAAGATGGTATCGGGTCCTATGATGTTCAAGAAAGGTAATTGATAATCCCAGAGAGAACTTCGTGCACGTTCATCCAGCCGACCTTGACGGTCATAAAGACCCTCCGCAGCCCATGCAATTAGCTTCTTCCGAACGGACCCACAGATGTCGTTGACCTTCTTCCGCACACTGTCACGGTGGCGAGGTGCTTCACCCAGTGCATTTACAGCATCCCGGATTTCATCCCACAATCTGTTCTTCTCTGTTACTGAGTAAGACGCGGCCCTGGTCCCATGTATCGCCTGATATCTGGCCATATAGGCGTGGACCAGGGCACAGCACTGATTGTGGGTGAAACGGGGAAGCCGGGTTAATGTGGACAAGCTGACTCTGGTGGACGGACCCTCTCCAGGACTACTGTCAGAAGAGCCAGCTTGTCCACTTGGTGTGTTAACACCTCCCCCGGCTTCCTCCTCCGGGATGGGGATGGTGGACTCCCTCATGGATACAGCTGGAGCCTCCCTCACACCAGAGCCAGACGATCTGCCCACCCTGCCCCCCCTGCCCCCCCTGGCCCCCCTGGCCCCCCTGGCCCCCCTGGCCCCCCTGGCCCCCCTGGCCCTTCTCATCCTTCCAGTGGGTGGGGCCATGGGAGCACAAGGTGGGCAGAGAATCTGGCTGTCCAGCAGCAGCAAAGAGCCCCAAACTCCTAAATCTGAAATGACAAAAGAGAAAACAGAAAAAACAGGATTTGCAGATTGCTCTTCATATACAGTATAATTAGTGAACAGTTACAGAACACACTTACCTAATGGCACAAACAGACTTGGTCGTGGTGGTGGTGGTAGTAGTGGGCAAAGAGCAGAAGAGGCTGCAAAGAAAAGGAAAAAAAAAAAACACATAAGAAAACGCATATGGGTACAAATCACACGAGGCCCTCCAAACACTTACCTAATGGCACAAACACGGTGGTGGTGGTGGTGGTGGCAAAAAAAGCAGAAGAGGTTGCAAAGAAATGTACCAAAAAAACACATAAGAAAACGCATAGGGGTACAAATCACACGAGGCCCTCCAAACACTTACCTAATGGCACAAACACAGTGGTGGTGGTGGTGGTGGTGGTGGCAAAGAGCAGAAGAGGCTGCAAAGAAATGTAAAAAAAAAAACACATAAGAAAACTCATAGGGGTACAAATCACACGAGGCCCTCCAAACACTTACCTAATGGCACAAACACAGTGGTGGTGGTGGTGGTGGTGGTGGCAAAGAGCAGAAGAGGCTGCAAAGAAATGTAAAAAAAAAAACACATAAGAAAACTCATAGGGGTACAAATCACACGAGGCCCTCCAAACACTTACCTAATGGCACAAACACAGTGGTGGTGGTGGTGGTGGTGGTGGTGGTGGTGGTGGTGGCAAAGAGCAGAAGAGGCTGCAAAGAAATGTAAAAAAAAAACACATAAGAAAACTCATAGGGGTACAAATCACACGAGGCCCTCCAAACACTTACCTAATGGCACAAACACAGTGGTGGTGGTGGTGGTGGTGGTGGCAAAGAGCAGAAGAGGCTGCAAAGAAATGTAAAAAAAAAAACACATAAGAAAACTCATAGGGGTACAAATCACACGAGGCCCTCCAAACACTTACCTAATGGCACAAACACAGTGGTGGTGGTGGTGGCAAAGAGCAGAAGAGGCTGCAAAGAAATGTAAAAAAAAAACACATAAGAAAACTCATAGGGGTACAAATCACACGAGGCCCTCCAAACACTTACCTAATGGCACAAACACAGTGGTGGTGGTGGTGGTGGTGGTGGCAAAGAGCAGAAGAGGCTGCAAAGAAATGTAAAAAAAAAAACACATAAGAAAACTCATAGGGGTACAAATCACACGAGGCCCTCCAAACACTTACCTAATGTCACAAACACAGTGGTGGTGGTGGTGGTGGTGGTGGTGGTGGTGGTGGTGGTGGTGTTAAAGAGCAGAAGAGGCTGCAAAGAAATGTAAAAAAAAAACACATAAGAAAACGCATAGGGGTACAAATCACACGAGGCCCTCCAAACACTTACCTAATGTCACAAACACAGTGGTGGTGGTGGTGGTGGTGGTGTAATCCTTTATAGGCAAAAGGAGGCTGCAAACATTAAACATACATGAGAAATCGCATGACCTACATACGTGCACATAATAAATTACAGTTATCAGGAAAGCAAAAATGGTGTCTTTGGAAGCTGGGAAGGTAAGGGGGCAGGTTTAGATGCCAAATCTAGACTGCACACCTTTAACAAACATGAGAAAACACATGTCCAAACCACATGCACATGGGGCCAACTGCCAATGATTAAAAGACACTTGAGGGGTTCCCAAGCTATTGTGGGTTGGAGGGGATTCACCATAGACAACTTAAGCACACCCAAGATAAGTACAAATTGTCTCCTTCCTTTTTTTTGGGAGAGAGAGATACAATTGTCTTACCTCCAGATAATGTAGGTTGTGGGTCACAGGGTCTTGCTAGCACATAAGAAACATCGATCTATAACATCCAGCAGCCATATTGGCCATGTGCTCCTTTTATAGCTGGCTCACAGGTGTGATAATTAGCGGCCGTTTCTATATATATCTGCGCATTCGCGAATTTGCGCGTTCAAAATGGAGGACGATATCCCAGACGCATTAGATGGTGCAATGCTGGCATTTATTGGTGCCTTGTTTGAGGAGGCCCTGGCACAGGAGGCAGCAGAAGGTGGGGAAGCTGCAGCAGCAGCAGCAGCAGCACCTTCAGCAGCAGCACCTCCAGTCCGTGTGCCCTTACCTCGCCAGCCACGCATTTTTGCTCCAAGGATCTATTTGGACAAGCTGCGGGATTCTGATGTCAGGAGGAAGTTCCGGCTCGAGCGAGGAACTATTCTACACCTCTACCAGCTCATAGCAGAGAAAATTGACCCGGACACACAGCGCGGCCATGCGGTGCCCGGCATGGCCAGATTGCTGGCCACTTTGTATATTTTAGGGCGTGGCAGCTTCCAAGCCACTTCGGGAAGTATCATGGGCATTAGCCAGCCCACAGTTTCAAGGGTGTTCATGTTGGTCATTAATGCCATAGTGGATATAGTGCCCAATTTTATCCACTGGCCACAGAATGAAAATGAGTGGAATGAAGTCAAGTTGGGTTTCTACCGGCGGGCACACATGCCGCAAATCCTAGGGGCAATCGATGGCACCCACATAGCCATTAGGCCCCCAAGGAGCCACGAAAGTGAATACCGGAACCGCAAGCAGTACCACTCTGTGAACGTCCAATTAGTGTGTGACGCCAAACAGCGCATCATGAGTGTCAACACTGGTCACCCAGGGTCGTGCCATGATTCCAGTATGTTAAGAACAAGTACTCTGTACGAGGTGTTTGAAAGTGGACAAATGCCCGAAGGGTGGCTTATTGGTAAAGTATTTTGTCTTAACAACATAAACTGTAAGATTACATAGACATAGGAATAAGCTACATCGGTGTACACCCTGATTTAAGCAAAGCCTACCTAAAATGGATGTGTTATTAGTTGTCAGGCTGTTCACACACAACCAGATCAGCAGCTTAGCAGCTCACAAAAGAAAGATTTGCAAAGTTGTCTTTGAGTCCAATGAAGGTGGTTAACCAATGTGTAAATGGTGTCCTCTAGCCACCCAAAGAAAACCTACAAATGATTCCAATGGTATTGCCATATCCCCAAAGTACTTTGCATAAGTGAGTCAATATTGGTTTCCTCACTCTAGTTGCAGATATATTCCAGAAGTAAGACCTAGGCTAATGTAATAGGAACAGAATAGGGGCCAAGTTGTAACTTGCAAGAGAAACCCACCACTTTGTGTGTCCTTTTTCCCATTTGTATTAGTGATTTAGGCAGTTAGACAGAGTTGAGATGTTTCATATGATTTTTTGCAAACAGACGAGCAGGTTGTTTAGTAAAATGCCTAATTGTCTCCCATTTTGAGGAGTCATCTAAAGTCACATGATATGAATAACTAATTTATATTTTTCTTATTTTTCAGGGGATGCTGGTTACCCGCAGCTGACGTGGCTGATGGCTCCAATCAGGTACCCCCAGGGCCCAGCAGAGAGGAATTACAACAGGGCCTTGCGGAGAAGCCGGAGTATCATTGAGTTGACCATAGGTCTTCTCAAGTCCCGGTTTCTCTGCTTGGCCCGGCCTGGGGGTGAACTCCTGTACTCTCCTACCAAGGCTTCCAAGATCATCCTGGCGTGCTGCGTGTTGCACAACATGTGCGTTGCCCGGGATGATTCTTGGGAGCTGACGGAGGAGAGGGAGCCAGAGGTCCGTCAGCCGGCGGCCCCCAGGCGGCGGAGCACCGCTGCCGGTATGGCCACCCGGAATACCCTGGTTGCTAGCCACTTTACATGTAAGTACTGTAACCGGTCAAGATAGGGCATGTGTATTAATTAGCTAGTTAGCAGAGGTGCCACTCACAGGGAGACAGAGGGTGATTATCATCTGCCAATGACACTTGCCATTGTAGATAAAGTGTAGTCAACATTGGTAAAATTGTGTTACTTGAGCAAAAACATGCACCTCTAACCATAAACATGTTGGTATTGTGAATAGTGTAAAGGGCTGAGAAGAGCTGGCAGGTGTTTATTTGTGTCTATGCCACCTGTGTAGTTATTGATAACATGAACGGCTGCTTGGTATCTTATGGTGTTGTAATTTTCCAGAACATCAACATCTTGGAATCATGGCACGTACCATGGGAAGCCTGTGGTGATGGGCTGTCTGGCGTCACAGGTGTGTATTCAAATGTTTACATTAATGATTTCTGGATTGTGTAAGTTGGCATAAAATGTGTTATTTCACTCGTGATGTCGAAATTAAATGAAGTTCAGAATGAAGCAAACAGGCATTAAGATGTGATTTTCATAATGAAATGTCTTATCCTTTGTTTTATTTTTCCAGGAGTGGTACTGCTTGCGGGTGTAGGTGGTAGAAACCCACCTTGATGGACTCCACTCATTTTCTTTTGTGGTCAGTGGATATTTGGTAAGGCACATGGCCAATGACCAACATGAACACCCTGGAACTTCGAAAGTGGCTTGGAAGCTGCCCAGCAACCTTGCCATGCCTGTCCCCTATGAGCTGGTAGAGGTGCAGAATGGATTCTGAACTCTGCCGGAAGTTGTGGAAGACATCAGAATCCCGTAGCCATGGAGCAAAGATCGTGGTCTGGCGCTGTAAAGGCACACGGACTGGAGAGTGACAATATTCTTTTGCTGCATCCCTCCTTCTGCTGTCATTCTCAAATAAATAAATACATTAGAATTGAACATGTGTTTTTTTGTTTTGTGTGGGTGCCTACAGACAAAAGGGCCATCCACACTGTAAGATTTAGAGAAGACTTTATCCTTCCGATTGACATTTTCTATGTAGTGCAAGGGCCTGCCTGATTGCATCCAAATTGAAAGTGTTGAGGTTTGAGCTTCTATTATATGGTTTGGTTAAGTCTACAGGAAAAAGTCTAGACAAATTGTTAGTGTATGGCCCATTAAGCTGCCAAGGCCGGAGTTTTGCACTTTGCATGCTGCTTGTACTGGTGATGTGAGGGGTTGTAATGTAGAGTAGGGATGTATCAGTGTTGTGTTGAGGTGTGAGGCAAATGTAGTGTTGGACTATGAGGGCCTGTGTTGTTGAAATATGGAGAGAGTCCAATATCAGACACCTATGTTTATTGGTCAAGAAATTGTAAGAACCATGGTAAATATGTAAAGAATTGCATCTCGATAAAACTAGGACCACACTCATAAAATCAAAATTGTGTTGTTTCCATTGATGTGCTTGAAATTTGGGTAGGACACCCCCCTCCCCCCCCAAATTCAAGATAGTTTAAAAAAACTGTTTAAAAAAATGAGAGTGAAAAGAGATCCCAAGTGTAGTGATGTGATTTGAACCCATGACGTTGTGAACTGCAGTGAAGTTGCAAAGCACTTAGCTATTGTGCAGAATAAAGCTGTATGGTGGAAAAAATGGAGTGTGTTAAGGCTAAAAAGCACATATAGCTAAAGAACTAAACATTGTATGGAATGTGGGAAGAAGACCATGGTAAAATTGTGAGGTTTCATCTTGCCCTGAAGTAGGGTAGGGGTTTGGTCACTTGCCTTTGGTACTTTCCTTCATAAGATCGATTCGACACACAGACAAGATCAAAAAAACACTTAAAATGGTGTAAGCTTGCAAGCGCTTCTGAGTGTAACATTATTTAGCAATATATATGATGTAATCCGTTCCATTTTAGCAATATAAACAAAAAAAGAAAATAAAAAAAGTAGGTGGAGATGGTAAGCCTCGAACCTACAGCAGAGGGAGATGAATTACAGACATGTGATGTGAGCACTAATCCACTAGCCCACATCGCTATGTGAAACTGCTATAAGCAGGAAGACATAAGTTTGCGAATTGGCGAAGCCGCGATCGTAAGTGAATCCCGCTGACGGCGGAATTCATTATTGCTGTTTTACTCGCCAATTCGCCGCAGCGCCAGTTAATTGATTTGAACGCGGCGAAACTGAAACACGTCATAGATGTTTGAAGCTGCAGTTTCTTTAAATCCGGCCCTTTATGTGGCTGTGCTGACACTCGTGCATTGATTGTCACCATCAGGAAGCACACTCTAAGCAATCAAAGGCAGCTGTTGCTGAATTAAAGACATGTAGATAGTAAGTGACTGCAAGGGGGCTAGAGAAGATCAGCAGCATTGATGAAAATAACAAATAATGAAAAAATTGTAAACAATATTTTCTAAAAGAAAAAAAGGACAATAATACATAATGCCATCCAGTGTTTAGATTCACTTTAAAGAATATGTAAACCCAGCATTTAATTTTCCTGATATCTGCCTGCTGTACCATGCATTTGTATGAAAAAGTATCCTGCTCTATTGGCATTGCTTCCTTTTATGTGAAATACCTGGTGTTCCTGCCAGTCCCTCTGCTTTTCTATTTCAAATTGTCCACACTAAGCAAGAGAGCTCAGCGAGGTCAGTTTTCTAGTTGTGTTGAGAACTCAGCCTTCTCTCCTCCAATGAACAGACCTGTCCTAACACCTTCACCCCCCCTCTCCCCGCACAGCGATTTGCTAGAAAGATTAGTGTGCTGTTGTTCCCCAACCCTCCCCCCCACCTCTTATATATATATATATATATATATATATATATATATATATATATATATATATATATATATATATATTTTTTTTTTTTTTTTTTTAATCTGTACACAAATATGTTGCCTTTCATTTCTGTTTTAAACTGACAAATGGTAACTGAAGGGGCTATTCACAAACAAAAAGAACTACGTAGGATTTTTCCTTGCCAAAAAAGGGAGGATGCAATTTTTAACATTTTTTTAGCTTATGCTATGTGAATGGGGACATGTCACTAATATAAAGTAAGTGTTGTCCCAATCTGACTGCAAAAGTGTAAATACACTTTAAACAGGTAAACAAGGCTGATTTACTAAGAGGTTGGTAGTCTACACTTAAAGCAGAGCTCCACCCACATTTTACCCCCCCCCCCCCCATTGGTGATCCCTTTAAAATTACTCATCAGACACTTTTTTTTTAACAGTAGTCTATGTACCTTATTTGCACAGAGAATCCTCCGTTTCTGCTGTGCATCGGTGCAGCAAGGTACGTCATTTCCAGCAGCGCATTGGCTCCTGGGATATGAGTTTCATCAATCCCAGGAGTCAATGGCCATCTTCTCCACACAATTTGTGTGCTGCGATTCCTACGAAATGCACATTCGCGTGATCGAGAGTTGCATGCTGGGTAGTCAGCAGCGCCGTATTCCAGAAGAAGAAATGAGTGGGCTTCAGATGCCCACACTGAAGATGGCAGCATGCTCGCTGGGGAGAGTTGAGTTTAAAAAAAAAATAAAAATATAGAATGATAACATATACATTTACTAATCATACCACTATGTATATGATTAGGTATGACCATCACATGGGTGTTTGAAAAAAAAAAAAGCTGGAACTCCACTCTATTAAATTGTCACTGTGTTCACTTTGCTTAATTAGTCAAGTGCAGCTGAATAAAATAAACAAAAATTGTCTTATCATGTTATTGGAAAATTGAAGTAAATATTTGCTATATATACACTGTATATGGAACATAAGAAAGTAATTTGTAATTAGCTAAGCAAATAATGACATAGAAAGTGGAACTTCAGTCTTTAACTAGCTACCTTGGCATATTAAAGCAGTTGGCTAATTGTTATCATTTAGGAACGCTTGTCTTATGGCCGTTATTTATTACAAACAGCTACATTGTTTTTGCTAATGCCGTGACAGATTCCCACTTATCATTTTCAGAGCCGCTATAGTTGTGTACATATTACTGGGGAAGCCAGCAAAACACAATAACTAATTAGAAGTCGAAAAAGGTGGCTAGAATGCCTGTTATAGATTTCAGATTTTTGCCATGAGAGGACGAAGCATGATCGTGCAAAGAGATGGATAGCACCAATTGATGGATGGCAGACTTGCAGAGTCAGATCGCTTTCTATCTACAGAAACTAGTTATGTCTAATGTCCTAATCAATAACAATTTAATGCCTTAATCTTCTAAAAGAGATGCCATTCTGAAAGCTCCCATGAGTTACGGAGCAAACAAGACAACGGTGCAGCCATCTCAGCCTTTAATTACTTTCTATAGTGATAGTATGTAAAATATTCATGCATAGCTAGTACAAGTACATCCCCCAGGCACCAAAAGGTGCTGAACCTTGTAGCAGAGTGCTGTAAAAAAATAAATAAACTCACCTCCATGCCCTGCTTCTCCAATCAGTAGTTTGAAAGTTTCAGCCCAGGAGCATTTCTAGTTCCTGTGACTAAAGCCAGACTCCGCTAATTTCTGCTACTTGTCAGGGCTCTGGGACTTATGGGATGAAATGATCAGAACAATTTGAATTTATGCTATAAGGGTAGGAAAACTTTTTAACTTTTTGAATATTTTATGTTAAACTTGAAATGGGATTGATAAAGCTTTCTTGTAAATTAATCACAGACCTTTTATTTGGTCAGTGAGGATTTACATCGCAGTGATGGATCTATAGAGAGGTGATAACTGAGTGATTCATCATGGCAACTCTTCTTTTATCAGATGGTTCAGTCAGATGTTCCAGTCATAACAGAGCAAGCCAAAACTGGCAACATCTCCTATGTAATCTCTATAGCTAACCCATGGTGCTCTGGAAATCTTACAGCATGTGCAGCCAAGTGTTCTGCTGTGTGCCCCATTTGTTATACTCCCCCCTCCCCCGAAGACTAGATGGGGGCTGGGCTGTGTAATCTCCAGCAGAGCAGTGACAACCCCTTCCTTCTTGTAGCAGCAGTGGTGGACCAATCAGTGGGTGTAACGCTTCTGCGTTTCTTATATGGTATGGATTTTCCGCTGCAGAAATAGTTCCACGTCAGTAGTCATGTAAGAGATATGCTGAGATACCATTCCCAACCTCAATGACTCATCATGTGTGGAAGGTCTTATTTCAGCCAGTAAATACACACAATTAGCAAGCTGGTTCCTAGAGTGACTTTATGTATGTGGTAACACAATGATGAAGGTTGAGGGATAGGTTGAGTGGAGGTGGTAGGTGATAGACACTTGAAGGTGAGACAGTAGCAGATGGATGCAGGAAGGTTTAGCAATGTTGTATGATAGCAGATGATAGAATAGCAGGTGGACATACAAAAGAGATCAACCCAGTGCAGAAAAGTAGCAGTAGTCTCAAGAGCTAGCAATCTAGTTATGCAGATGTGATAAACAGTCTTTACTATGCAGAGCTATATAGTGTAAGCTTAGTATAAGTTTATAGAGAATTCCCCTGCGGGGTACTTAGCACTATTAGCGATACAGCCGAAGGGTGGTTCAGGAGAGGCGGATGATCCAGTAGCGGGATACAGGGATCAGCGCAGCGAGGTTCCGTCAGCGAAGTAAGCTTGCAAGCATGGAAGCTTCAAGCAAGGTTAGCATCCAGGTAAGGGTGTTTGAACGAACACATGTGAGTGAGAACCGACGCCTTAAATAGCCATCTAGTCCGGCGCTGAGTGATGACAGCTCCAGTCTTAAAGGTGTATGCGCACCTTTCCAAAAGTAAATGGTGGGGCGCATACACTTGTGGAAAGTGTAATTTAGGGTACCAAAGGTACCGGAACATTACAATACCCCCCCTTAAGGCCTGCTCCTGAAGGCCTCTGGAGCTGGTTTGTCTGGGTATCTCGCATGAAAATTGCGGATTAATCTAGGGGCATGTATGTCAGAGGTGTTTAGCCAGGTGTCGTCTTGGGGCCCATAGTTCTTCCATCTAACCAAGTACTGAAGTCTTCTTCTGTAGATACGAGAATCCAGAATCTCTTTTATCTCGTATTCTTCTCCACCTTCAACTTGTACAGGAGGGGGAGGTGGAATATTAGGCCTTATTCCTTGGTCCGGAACATGGGGTTTTAGTAGCGACACATGGAAAATGGGATGGATTTTTAGGTCCATTGGCAATGTAAGCTGCACTGCAGCTTTTCCAATAAGTTTCTTGATTGGGAAAGGTCCCAAGGACAGAGGTCCAAGCTTTTTGCTAGGGATCTTCAGTCTCAAGTTTTTTGTTGAGAGCCAAACGAGGTCCCCGATAGTATACTGTGGAGAAGGTCTTCTACGAAGATCATAGTACTTCTTTTGTTGACTGTGAGCGTGTGCAATGGTAGTATTTAGTAAACCCAGAGAATCCTTTATTTGGGTAAGATAGTCTGAGGCTACTGGGTTATTTGAAGGAAGGATGCGTGGAGGGAGAATAGAGGGATGGAACCCATAGTTCAAGTAGAACGGACTCTGCTTGGTTTTACTGTGAGTTGCGTTGTTGTAGGCAAATTCTGCCAGGGGGAGAAGATCCAACCAATCATCCTGTTGGTAAGAAGTGTAACAACGTAAATACTGCTCGATGCATTGGTTGACTCTTTCAGTCTGTCCGTTGGTCTGCGGATGGTAAGGAGAAGTGAGCTTCCGCTCAATCCGTAGTATGTGACATAGTTCTTGCCAGAATCTAGAAATAAATTGGGATCCACGGTCAGACAGAAGAGTTTTTGGGATACCATGTAATCTGAAGACATGTTTCATCAGGAGTTCTGCCGTTTGTTTGGACGAAGGTAGTCTGCGAATAGCAATGAAATGTGCCATCTTTGTCAGATGGTCCACTGACACCAAGATGGTATTAAATCCTTTGGAAGGAGGCAATTCTACGATGAAGTCCAATGACAAAACCTCCCATGGAGTTTGGGGTATTGGTAGACTGCATAGTAGACCGGATGGTCTTGTAGTGTCAATTTTAGACCTGGCACAGACATTGCATGAAGAGACGAATTTTTGTATAGATGTTTTCATGTCAGGCCACCAGAATTGTCGAGAAATCAAATTGAAAGTCTTTGTCATACCCATATGTCCTGCCATAGGCACATCATGCGATAATTCCAAGATCTTGGTGCGTAGGGTAGGTGGTATGTAAAGTTTGTCGTTGTAGTAGAGGAAGCCTTCTGCATCAGTATTTAGTTGTGGTGGGGGTGAATCCAAACTTATACCATGCAGAACCTCTTCCTTTAAGGAACGGACAACTCCAATAATGCGTTTGTGAGGTATTATAGGAACGGAAGGGATTTCAAAGTAGTTTTCTTCAGTTAGTCGTGATAGTGCATCCGCCTTTTTGTTCTTATCTGCAGGTGTGTAGGTCACTAGGAAGTTAAACCTTAGAAAGAATAGTGACCATCGTACCTGTCGATGCGAGAGAGTTTTGCTAGTCTGAAGATATTGGAGGTTTTTATGGTCCGTGTATATAATTATTGGTAATTGGGTGCCTTCGAGTAAATGTCGCCAATTCTCCAGAGCCAATTTTATAGCAAGCAGTTCCTTTTCACCCACGGGGTAATTTATCTCGGGACTGCTCAGGGATTTAGAGAAAAAAGCGACTGGATGAAGTGGAGAAGTGTGGGTAGGTCGTTGGGAGAGTATTGCTCCTACTGCCATGTTTGACGCATCTACCTCCAGAATGTATTGGAGGGATGGGTCTGGATGGCGTAATATGGGAGCGGAAGTAAACCTTGTCTTTAACAAGTGGAAAGCCTTATTTGCTTCTTCTGACCATTTAAATGGTATTTTTATGCTAGTGAGCTGTGTGAGGGGTCTCACAATAGCAGAAAAGTTTTTTATGAACTTCCTGTAGAAATTTGAAAATCCCAGGAATCGCTGTAGCGCCTTGCGTGTAGTTGGTGTAGGCCAATCCTGAATGCAGGATATTTTACTCATGTCCATCTCGATTCCTGTTTTGGATATGATGTAGCCTAGAAAGAGTACCTCATCTTTATGGAACAAGCATTTCTTCAGCTTCACATAAAGATTATGTGCAAGCAATCTCGATAGTACAAGTCTTACATGTCTTATGTGTTCAGACAGAGTCCGTGAATATATAAGTATATCGTCCAGATATACCACAACACAGACATCTAGTAAGTCTTTAAAAATATCGTTTATAAATCGTTGGAAAACTGCAGGGGCATTGCATAGGCCGAATGGCATCACAAGATATTCGAACAATCCGTATCTAGTTCTGAATGCAGTCTTCCACTCGTGTCCATCACGGATTCGAATGAGATTGTATGCTCCTTTCAGGTCTAATTTTGAAAAATAGGTAGCTCCACGCACCTGCTCAATGAGCTCAGGGATAAGTGGTAGAGGATAGCGATCTTTTATTGTGATGGCATTCAATTTCCTGTAGTCGATGATAGGTCTGAGACTTGAATCTTTATTGCGAACAAAAAAGAGTCCTGCTGCTGTGGAAGAAGTGGAAGGTCTAATAAAACCTTTTTCCAAGTTCTCATCCAAATAGGTTTTGAGATGGGCAAGTTCATCCTGTGAAAAAGGATAAACATGACCGAACGGCAATTTGCTATTTGGGAGTAGATCAATGCTACAATCATAGTCTCGATGAGGAGGTAATGCTTGAGCATTTTTCTCAAGAAAAACCTCAGAAAGATCCTGATAACATAGTGGTGCAATCTCATCTGTCACCACAGACAGAATCTTCCCGGAAAACGGGAGGTTACACATTTCCTCGCAATAACAAGAAGGGAAGGTCAAGGACCGTTTCTTCCAATCTATGGTTGGTTGGTGTGTGTGCAACCAGGGAAGTCCCAACACAATGGGAAAGTGGGGTAAAGGTATTAAATCGAAGGTAGAAGTCTCCCTATGAGACTCGTTAATAGTGACTAGAACTGCTTGTGTCTGATCGGTGATCAGACCAGAGGATAACGGAACACCGGTAATAAGACTTACTGAGATAGGTTTGAGTTTAGAAATAATAGGAATTTTATTTAAAGCAGCAAAACATATATCCATATAATTTCCACAAGATCCTGTGTCAATCATGGCCTTAGTAGTAATCCTGTTCTGGTCCTACTGTAATGTCAAAAAAACAGAAATGTAGGGGTTAGTGAATGAAGTTGTCAATCCTCCTAGGGAGACATGTGAACACTCACCCTTCTTTTTGTTGACTAGGGGACAGACGTTTATCTTGTGATCCGGGGATGCACAGTACAAGCAGAGATTTTCATTTCGTCTTTTGGCTTTTTCCATAGTTGATAACGGTGGGCGTATGGTTCCTATCTCCATAGGAAGGGGGTCAACGGCCAGACTCCGAGAGGAAACGGATAATGGCATTCCCATCTTTTCAGCCTTTCTTTCTCGTAGTCTTCTATCTATGGTAATACTGAGTTGTATTAGTGCATCCAGGGTTTTTGGCAGATCCGCTCGGGCGAGCTCGTCCTTAACGGCTTCTGATAGGCCAAGCCTAAATTGGGTTTTCAGAGATGCATCATTCCATTCTGAATCAAGGGTCCATCTCTTGAACTCTGCGACAAAGTCTTCTACAGGCCTCCTTCCTTGTTTCAAGGATCTTAACTGGAGATCAGCAGTACTCATCATATAGGCTAGTGAGCTCTGCCAGGAACAAGGCATAGGAGTTGAGAAGCTGGTCGTTTTTCTCAAAAAGAGAATCTGCCCAGGCTCGAGGATTGTTTGATAGGTAAGAAATAATAGTACAAACCTTAATGTGATCAGTAAGGTAGGTACGAGGTTTTAGCAAAAAAAGTAACTCACATGCGTTTTTAAATTCGCGAAATTTTTTGCGATCGCCTGTAAATACCGAAGGGGGATTTATCTTGGGTTCAGGGGACTGAGCAGAGGTAAGTTGTGTCAGTCTAATTACCTGCTGCGACAGAGCCTGATTATCTTCTTTTAATTCAGCAAGTGCGTGTATTAACGCAGATACTTGCTGTTTTAAAGAGGAAGTAAACCCTCCTCAGGAAGTTGTACCTATAGGTAAGCCTATGATAAGGCTTACCTATAGGTACTGTAAATATCTCCTAAACATGTACGGTTTAGGAGATATTTACCTTTAATGCAGCCAGTGACGTCACTGGCGCATGCGCTCTGAAGGAACGGCTGATCGTGCCGTTCCTTCAGAGCCCCGTGCCGTGACCGTCGGCTCCCGCGCGCGTGCGCGGGAGTGACGTCACCGCGGCTCCGGCCAATCAGATGGCCGGATGCCGCGATCCCGGAAGACGGGCGACTGAACATGTCGCTCGTCATACAGGTAAGAGAGCGGCACGGCGGGGGCTCGTTCTAAGGTAAGTATTTCATAATGAGCTAGTATGCGATGCATACTAGCTCATTATGTCTTTCTCTTGCAGGTTGTAAGAAAAAAAAAATTTTTTTGAACGGGTGTACAACCTCTTTAATTGTGTCACCTGAGTGGTTATTTCTGCTGAATCCATTTTTTGGTTCGTTCAATCTGTAACGCTTCTGCGTTTCTTATATGGTGTGGATTTTCAGCTGCAGAAATAGTTCCACGTCAGTAGTCATGTAAGAGATATGCTGAGATACCATTCCCAACCTCAATGACTCATCATGTGTGGAAGGTCTTATTTCAGCCAGTAAATACACACAATTAGCAAGCTGGTTCCTAGAGTGACTTTATGTATGTGGTAACACAATGATGAAGGTTGAGGGATAGGTTGAGTGGAGGTGGTAGGTGATAGACACTTGAAGGTGAGACAGTAGCAGATGGATGCAGGAAGGTTTAGCAATGTTGTATGATAGCAGATGATAGAATAGCAGGTGGACATACAAAAGAGATCAACCCAGTGCAGAAAAGTAGCAGTAGTCTCAAGAGCTAGCAATCTAGTTATGCAGATGTGATAAACAGTCTTTACTATGCAGAGCTAGATAGTGTAAGCTTAGTATAAGTTTATAGAGAATTCCCCTGCGGGGTACTTAGCACTATTAGCGATACAGCCGAAGGGTGGTTCAGGAGAGGCGGATGATCCAGTAGCGGGATACAGGGATCAGCGCAGCGAGGTTCCGTCAGCGAAGTAAGCTTGCAAGCATGGAAGCTTCAAGCAAGGTTAGCATCCAGGTAAGGGTGTTTGAACGAACACATGTGAGTGAGAACCGACGCCTTAAATAGCCATCTAGTCCGGCGCTGAGTGATGACAGCTCCAGTCTTAAAGGTGTATGCGCACCTTTCCAAAAGTAAATGGTGGGGCGCATACACTTGTGGAAAGTGTAATTTAGGGTACCAAAGGTACCAGAACATTACAGTGGGAGGCTGGAGGAGGATCATGGGACATATAGTCCCTAAAGGTGCAATGGAGGCTCTGGGTTTCAAGCTTCAATACTCAGGATTCCCTGCAAACCAGGGGAGGAGAGTGACAGGCTTTTTACAGGTTTTCTGAGGGAAAGCTGGGCCTTTTGCTGGAGGAAGCCAAGCTGCATGAACCTGTTGCCCTTTGTTGAGACTGTGCAGAAGCCAGGGGTCATAGCACAACTGTGCTGAGACCAAAGAGTGAAGACATGCTGCCTGTGGAGTCTGTGCCCACTCACCAGAGAGCAAGGGTATCAGAGCTGAGGAGTGAGGCAATGTCAGTTCTCTTGCTGTGCTGGGACCCAAAGGTAGAGGGACCCATTGCTGTGTGTGTCTACATTCAGGGACAACTGGTCTAAACACTGGGACTAAGCCTTCTGGGACAACAGACCACCAAGTGTACTAAACTGCATCAGTTGCCTACCAGGTTTGATGAGCGAAACAACCAAGCTGAACCCCTACTGCCCACAGTTAATACCAATAGAGACTGTTCCATACTTAGCAGCCCATCAGCCATCCATTGTGTACAGGCTAAAAGAAACAGCATTGTGTGCCACACCTTACAGGTATTTCCCCGCCTTCCCTCAGGAGTACCCCTATTCATAGTATGTGTATGCCCACCCACTATTAGAGGTGTAAGTGCTGAGTGAACTTGACAACTTTTTCTTGGTTAGCTAATGCTGCTACATTTCTCACTGTCTATCACAGTTAAAATCTGGTTTAGCTTTATTGCAGTGTGGTTAATTGCCATATTAATGGTTGGTGTTCATCCATTTTTAGTTTGGCCTGTTTAAACGTCTTCTTCAGTTATCTGTTTACTGGTCCATGAATTGTCTAACTTGCCTTGTTACAATATACTTGTTTGATGTACCGTCAAGTTACTTGCGGAGTATTGTCTGTGTACTAGTATATAGTGGTAGCATACTAATGCTTAGGTCACACAGGTGTAAGCAGCCGTCAACTAAAGAGTAGTGGCAGAACAGAGAACCCATTATATCAAGTGGCTCCTGTGGTAGTAAGCACTACACATGTAATAAATATTTGTTAGTATACAAAAATTGTATACAGATACAAAAAAAAAAAAATTCAACATTTTTAAGAATAAAAAACAAATACAAGTGAATAAAAATCATCATATCTTCCCTTTAAAAGTCAACTTAAATGTACTTCTGTGTGAATGCTATTCATTTAACCACATTAGTTGCTCTGGGTGGACGTCATATGAGTGTGAGGCTGTGAGGCTGCCCTCTTACAGAACCTGTCACCCGCTGTGACTGATCAGTGTTACCGCCCGCTGCCAGTACCATGTAATCGCTGTGACCAATCACAGCAGATCACATGACAATTATAAACAATGAATGGCTTTTATTCATGTAATTGATTGTGTACCATTGTGTTACCAGCTGTGATGGGTCACAGTGATCACATGGTACAGATAGGGCCAATCACAGCCCATCCATACCATGTGATTAGTTGTGGCCAATCACAGCTAAACACAATAGTAAACTGAATAAATCAGTTTCATTCAGTAAATATTGTTGCAGTGAAATTCAGTCTGTAAAAAATAAAAAAAATCCTGATCACTTCCCCAGAGTAGAAAAGTGTTACTATGGTAACACTGTATTACTCTGGTCACAGTGTGTTAACAAAATCATAATAAAAAATAAAAAAATGAATAAAAAGAAAAAAAGTATTAGGGGACCTGCCTGCTTGTATAAGATTGATTGGAAAAAATAGGTAGGTCCTCATATTACCTAGTTTATGTTAATCTAAAGTTGATTTACAAGGATTGTACTAGATTGTAACATGTGGGTAATGCATAGTCACAGGACACACTGAGTGTTGAAGGGCAGAAAGAGATACTTTTTCCCTCTGCATCAGTACACCTAGTTTCTAGAACCTACAGCTAGTTTAATAGAAATGCAGGGAAACACCCCCATAACAGAATATTACCACCTCCATACTTTACTGTAGGAATGGTGTTTTTGGATGGTGAGCTCTAATGGATTTCCACCAGACATATCGTTTGGTGTTGAGGCCAAGTAATAAAAATGTTGGCAGCATCTGACCATAATACTTTTTTCAGTGTGGCCTCAGAATCTCAGTATATGTATTTCATTTTCATATTTTTTTGCCTTTATTTATATTTTACTCCTGGCCAAGCAATAGTGTCTTGTACGGGCACTATAACAAATTATTATACTGACAGTGCTACTCACAATAATCAACTTTTGGGCTAGTACACTCTGACCACTGTGTTACAATGCAGCAGTTGGTTGGTATAAACAATAATGAAGTAACCCGCGCTGTGTGTATAAGATTGGCGGCTAAACACAAATATGGCATACCTAACCAACATAACACATATACAGCAAAAAAGTGTAGTGCACTAATAGCAATAATATTCTGTGAACAAGTCTCATAAAAATAGAAGTCCAAAATGAGAATCATGAATATCAAATACATCCATGAAGGTGCAACAAGAGATCACTCATGAAACCCCGCCACCACCAGAGAGATTGAAAACTCACCTGATGATATTGCTACCATTACAGTAGCATATGACCCGTAAACGTAATATGCCAGGGTCGACTCTGGATGCCCATGGAAGGAATGGAGGAATGAACCACAGGTGAACCACCACAACAGTATCAAACTGGAAAAAAAGTAGCTAGAACAGCTACTAAATCGCTAGCCCAAGCTAGCCCAAAATCGCACAGCAGCAAGGGCATCAAATGCCAAATGAATGCAATGACCCGTTTCGTCCTAATGGACGTGGTCACAGGGTCCAAAACCAGTTGGTTTGTGCTGCGGTCAGGGGGGATAGCCACGTTGCTGATGCGCTGATCTAGGCACATTGCACTGTTCACTTTTTTCTTTATAAATGAACTTTATTGAAACGCCACAGAGACAATATATATATATATTTTCAGAATTGTCGCTCTTTTTTTGTTTATAGCACAAAAAATAAAAACTGCAGAGGTGATCAAATACCACCAAAAGAAAGTTCTATTTGTGGAAAAAAAAGGACATCAATTGTATATAGGTAGAGCGTCACGCGACCATTCAATTGTCAGTTAAAATAACGCAGTGCCGAATCGCAAAAAATGGCCTGGTCATTAAGGGGGAAAATCTTCTGGTCCAGAAGTGGTTAAATAACACAAAGATGTTATTCAATGTTCAAAACAAGGCAGGTGCTAGTATTTTCTTTTTTTTTTTTTTTTTTAACATAAAAACGTGTTAAATGCTTTCTGTAAAAGTTAAAATTTGGGGATAGACATGATAAAACACACAAAGCACACTTTTTTTTCCCGTCAATTGACACCTAAGTGTAATATGTTAGGTGGGCCACTAAACTGTATATTGCTGTTACCTAGCAAACTGTTCTGTGCACAATAGGTTGAAAGGCTGAAAATAATACCTGAGACAAAGGCGCTTGCAAAACAATAGAGACTGTTAAGACAGCTTAACTGTTTTTCATTTTCCTTTTATTAAATCGCTAAAATGTTATATCCACCTCAATAAGAATATCATTTTTAATGAAAAGAAGTGAAGAGAGTGTCCGTTCCAATCTGCTGCATTTCATGGCTTCATCTGGAATTGTTCAAAAGCTGCCTGCTTGTGGGATCAAATAATTGGGTAGGTGCTAAACTCAGAACATTGCACGGCAAATGTAGATCCAGGCGAGAGAGAATCTCTTGCTCACAGCTTTGCTCTGCAGTACCTGGATGAGTGATAGATCACATTTCATCTTTTTTTGTTGCTGAGTGCAATTTGCAGGTACAAGTACAGATGCTGCTACAGGAGGCAATAATCATTTGCTAAGAGGAAAATGAAGTTCTAGGGTGGTGCCACAGACATTTGGATTGTTTATAGTAGAACAGATTTTACATATGGTTCCAACTGGCTAGAGTCCACCTCACAGTTTGTTTAATTCTCTTGTTTTGCTGCCATATAACTTATGAGCGGGGAGTTATGGATGATTCACAGTGACTTCTGAAATTAGAATGATACCTCAATATTACAGAAGTAGGAAAAAAATATAATACATTTTCAGATATACAACAATCCTTGTACATGGAACCAAAAAAAGAAATGCAACATTTTTGAGCCAAAAATATAAATACGGTGCATAAAAATATTAGTAATGACAGGAAGTCAAGACACTTCCTGTTTCTGTATACAATATTAGCATTAACGGCTGCCTTCTGGGAAGGAGTTGTGATTTCCTCTAATATAGCTTTTATTCATTATATGCCCATTACCTTTTATTTGTTGTGAGTATTTTTAACCTTATAATTAATACATTGGTCTATTCCTTCTTTGAGTGACACCGGAGAGGAATTTTCTGTGTTTCCTGGTTGGAGGAGTACTGGTCCATGTAAATCCAAGGCTCATTTATCCTTAGGCTCTGGTGAGTGGATTCCCTTAACCACTTTACCACCGGAGGATTTTGCTGTCTTACGTCCAGGCCACTTTTTGCGATTCGGCACTGTGCGATTTTAACTGACAATTGCGCGGTTGTGCGACACTGTACCCAAACAAAATTTATGTCCTTTTTTTCCCACAAACAGAGCTTTCTTTTGGTGGTATTTGATCACCTGTGCAATGTTTACTTTTTGCGCTATAAACAAAAAAAGAGCGTAAATTTTGAAAAAATAACAATATTTTTCACGTTTTTTTATATGAAATTCCCCCCCAAAAAAATGTAAAAATCAAAATTTTTTTCAATTTTTGGCCAATTTGTTTTCTGCTACATATTTTTGGTAAAAAAAATCGCAATAAGTGTATTTTGATTGGTTTGCGCAAAAGTTATTGCGTTTACTAACTAAGGGAAAGATTTCTGTCATTTTTGGTGTTTTTTTTAACGAGTAATAGCGGCGATCTACGATTTTTTTTGCGGGACTGCGACATTGCGGCGGACAGATCGGACCCTTGACTGACATTTTTGACACTTTTGGGGGGTACCAGTGACATTACTACAGTAATCAGTGCTATAAATATGCACTGTTACTGTAAAAATGACACTGGCAGGGAAGGGGTTAATTTTATTAGAGAGGGGGGGGGGTTAATGTATGCCTGGTGCTTACTGACATGTGTGGGGGGAGGTGACTGAGTGACACAGGGACAGATCGCATGTTCAGCTATGCTGAACCCTGCAATCTGACCCTGCCTGACACTTAGGAGATCTCAACACTCGATTCCCTGACGATCGCCACTGCTCCTCCCCTGGCCTGACTCCCACTGTGACTGAACACAGCGGGAGCGAGCCTCCGGCAGCGCGCGCGCCGCCCACAAGGGGAGGAGTCCAGCGACGTAGTACTATGTCGCTGGACGATAACGAGCCACATTGCCGCAGTAGCAGCAATGTGAGCAGACGGAAAGTGGTTAAAGTGGAGTTCCGGGCACAAAAACATTTTTTCAATGAAAATACCCCCGGGACAGTCAGGGCTAGTACATTCCACAATAGATAGCCTCTGATCTGTCCCGGTTCGCACTTACCTGCAAGAAGAAATACTCACTTTTAAAATTTCTTCTCCAGCGTTGCCATCTCTGTTGTGGGCAGCTGAAGCCAGCGCAATCCTCTTCTGCGTCCTCTTCCGTGTCTTCTTCTCCCAGAATGCGCCTGCACCGGCCCCTCTCGTCACTTCCGGTGCGGCGCCGCATTCCTCCACAGCTTCTGGGCCTGCTGTTTAGCAAGGAATGCGGTGACGAGCGGGGCCGGTGCCGTCGCATTGATTCCTGGGAGTGATGACGCTCAGCTCCCAGGAATCATTGTAAACCGGAGGTGACGGCGCGGGCCACGGCCGCCGAGGGAGGAAGTGGAAGAAAGGTGAGTATATCTTTCTATAATAACAAGGTAAGTAAAAAAAAAATCCTAACTATCCATTTCTGTTTCAGGTGAGCAAAAGCAAGCAGATGGCCACAAAATCGATCATGTCGATTTTGTGGCCGGAATTCCGCTTTAAGGGGACTTGAAGAACCTTCAACTGTGTGAAGCACTACAGCCCCTTTGGAAATAGCACCTTTGGCATTTAGCACTTTAAATAGCACGATTGCACTTGGAAAAGAGACCAATCATATTATTGTGGACTCTGAGTACCATTTGCACCTTTGCACTTTTATTTAAGCACCTACTGAATTATTGCATCTAATTATATTTGAATTTAGCACTTTATGCACATATTTATGATTAAGGTTGTATTTAGCAGTTAGCACCATTACACTTTATGGTTTACATTGTATATTAATTGATGTTATCTATTTATATTATTTATACCCTAATATTCATATTATTGCGAGCGCTGTTTTTTAGGTCACTTTTTCTAAGTTTTTACTTTGTGGGCAGCAGCTGCAATACACACAATTTTTTCATATTTATTCAATACACACACATCCAAGCATGGGTTTTAATCTTTATTATTCAATATTACCATTATCTAATTATCTAAGAAAAGTTGGGATTTGCTATACATTATCACAGCTATATTTTTATGACAAAACCAGTTAAACGACTATCTTTTAAAAGTTTTTAAAAATCTATTTACAATACACCCAAAAGTATATATTATCATTTGAATAGTAGGTTCTGCCATTAACTTTTTTTAAAATACATATTTAATGAACTTCTTTCATACATTTGAAAAAGAGCAAATGACACTTTTTGAAAATAAAAACCTAATCAAGAGACTATTTCACTGTATTAACCACTTTACCACCGGAGGATTTTGCTGTTTTATGTCCAGGCCACTTTTTGCGATTCGGCGCTGTGCGAATTTAGCTGACAATTGCGCGGTCGTGCAACACTGTACCCAAACTAAATGTACATCCTTTTTTTCCCACAAACAGAGCTTTCTTTTGGTAGTATTTGATCACCTGTGCAATTTTTACTTTTTGCGCTATAAACAAAAAAAGAGCGTTTATTTTGAAAAAATAACAATATTTTTAACATTTTTTATATGAAATTCCCCCCAAAAAATATGTAAAAATCAAATTTTTTTTTTAAATTTTTGGCCAAATTGTTTTCTGCTACCTATGTTTGGTAAAAAAAAATCACAATAAGCGTATTTTGATTGGTGTGCGCAAAAGTTATTGCGTTAACTAACTAAGGGAAAGATTTCTGTCATTTTTGGTGTTTTTTTTTTTAACAAGTAATGGCGGCGTTCTGAGTTTTTTTTTTTCGGGACTGCGACATTGCGGCGGACAGATCGGACCCTTGACTGACATTTTTTACACTTTTGGGGTTACCAGTGACATTACTGCAGTAATCAGTGCTATATATATGCACTGTTACTGTAAAAATGACACTGGCAGGGAAGGGGTTAATTTTATTGGAGAGGGAGGGGTTAATGTATGCCTGGTGCTTACTGACGTGTGAGGGGGGGGAGGTGACTGAGTGAGTCAGGGACAGATCGGATGTTCAGCTATGCTGAACACTCCGATCTGTCACTCCCTGTCACTTAGGAGATCCGCCCGCTCTGTTTACACAGGCAGGCGGATCTCCAAACTAGATTCCCCGACAATCGGGGAAGAGCAGCGGCGATCGCCGCTGCTCCTCCCCTGGCCCGACTCCCGCTGTGAATGAAAACAGCGGGAGCGCGCCTCCGGCGGCGCGCGAGCGCCGCCTACAGGGGGAGGAGTCCAGCGACGTAGGTCTACGTCGCTGGACGATAACGAGCCACTGTGCCGAAATAGAGGCACAGTGAGCGGACGTAAAGTGGTTAAATAACATACATTTGTGTTTTGGCTAGTCTATTTAGATAATTATGCAAAAAAAATTAGTAGGATGTAAAATTGACAGAAGCTATGTCACAACTGGGACAATACATACAATGGGCAAATGTCCTCACAATGTGGCTTCAAACAAATATCTCAACATTATAACTGGTCATCATAGTATCCGATATGAAACCAATTCAATGTCAGTAAGCGACTAAAATTCAAATAGTAAACTGAGGGCAGAGATAAAAGTGTATTGTGGGGAATCTTGTGCTTATTTTTACATTTAGGCAATGTAATCTGAATGGCCAGAATTTTCTACATATAGATATTAAATGGGTGAGAGCAATTAGGGTAAGGTGATCAATCCAACAGTACTGTGGCACTCCCCTCAGAAAAGCTGGTATTTGCTATGCATTATCACAACTATATTTTTATGACAAACCAGTTAAATGGCTATCTTTTAAAAGTTTTTAAAAATGTATTTACAATAGATACCCAAAAGTATATATTATTATTTGAATAGTACCTTCTGTCATTAACTTTTTTTAAATACATATTTAACCTCCCTGGCGGTATCCCCGAGCGTGACTCGGGGTGGATTTTTCAGTCCAGGATCGATATCCCCGAGTCACGCTCGGGGTAGATATGCAGAGAGCGCAGCGGTGTTCTCTTACCTTCGCCTGGCGATCCAGCGATGATCTCTCATTGCTGTGACCGCCAGCCGAGAGTCCCGCCGCTCCTCCGTCCTCCATCGGTGTGATGACTTCCTAGTTCCGTTCCCTGCAGCAGCAATGCTGCATGGGAGCGGAACTAGGGAGGGAAATTAAAAAAAAAAAAAAAAAACGTTGCACAAAACACAAACACATAACACATTTTATATTATATATATGCACATATATATATATATATATATATATATATATATATATATATATATATATATATATATATATGCATACATATATATATATATATGCATATATATATATATATATGCATATATATATATATATATATATGCACACACACACACACACACACACACATATACATATATATATATATATATATATGTGTATATATATATATATATACATACATATATATATATATATATAATTATATTATTGATTCGATTATAATTCATGCGTTTGTGTTTCAAATTTATCACATCTGGGATGTCTACTAGATTCTTGTTTTGGTCAGGTTTAAGTCAGTAATTACTAAGAATTGTAGGCCTATAATACATAACGCCAAATTTCCATGAAAAGAATTGTACCGCTTTTGGTACAGAATTCCTGACAGAATCATACCGCCAGGGAGGTTAATGAACTTCTTTCATACATTTGAAAAAGAGCAAATAACACTTTTTAAAAAAAAAAGAAAAACCTAATCAAGAGACGATTTCACTGTAATAAATAACATACACTTGTGTTTTGGCTAGTCTATTGAGATAATTATGTAAAAAAATAAGTAGGATGTAAAATTGACAGAATATGTCACAACTGGGACAATACATACAATTGGCAAATGTCCTCACAATGTGGCTTCAACCAAATATCCCAACAATAAAACTGGTCGTCATAGTATTCTATATGAAGCCAATTCCATGTCGGTAAGCGACTAAAATTCAAATAGTAAACTGAGGACAGAGATAAAAGGGTATTGTGGGGAATCTTGTGCTTATTTTAACATTTTAGGCAATGTAATCTGAATGGCCAGAATTTTCTACAGATAGATATTAGATGGGTGAGAGCAATTGGGGTAAGGTAATCAATCCAACAGTACTGTGGCACTCCCCTCAGGAAAGATGGGATTTGCTATGCATTATCATAACTATATTTTTATGACAAAACAAGTTAAACAACAATCTTTAGAACGTTTTTAACAATTTATTTACAATAGATACGCAAAAGTATATTATTATTTGAATAAGTAGCTTCTGCCATGAATGTTTTTTTAAAATATATATTTAATCAACATCTTTCATACGTTTTAGGAAGAGCAAATACCACTTTTTGAAAATAAAAACCTAATTGAGGGACTATTTCAATGTATTAAATAACATACACTTGTGTTTAGGCTATTCTATTTTGACATTCATGTAAAATAATTTACTAGGATGAAAAATTGAACAATACATACAATGGGCAAATGTCCTCACCATATATCCCAAAATTACAACTGGTCATCATAGTAGCCTAAATGAAGCCAATTCCATGTCATTAAGTGACTCAAATTCAAATAGTAAACTGAGGGCATAGATAAAAGGGCATTGTAGAGAATTTTGTGCTTACTTTTACATTCAGGCAATGTATTCTGAATGGCCAGAATTTTCTACAGATAGATATTAAATGGGTGAAAGCAATTAGAGTAAGGTGACTAATCCAACACTACCGTGGCACTCCAGTTTAGACTCCCCTTGATATAGATGGAAATCAGTATATACCATGGCAGGTAGATCCACATATAAATCAACAGAGATTCTGGCAACTTCATTGACCATTACGTGATAAAACATATTTTTTTCAGAGATTAGTTCGCAAAGTTGTGGCCAATACTCTTCAACATAATCACAGCAGGACCATGTAAGGTCACTATATATTGAGGGTTCCTTTCACACATGTATTAATAGCCATAAAAGTGAATTCACTAAGAAGAAAAGTGGAAAAAATGAAAGGTTTTTACAGAGAAAACCTTGGTCCAAGGCAAAAAGCAATGTTTCTAAAACCTAAAACTATGTAAGAGGACAAAATGTTTTGCTGCTGGAGGCTTTTAGCTTTGCCTTGGGTACATCGTATTGTGACAGGTTTAATACTAATTGCTAAGGAAGCTTTTTGAAATGTATAAAAGTCAGAAAGAAAAATATTTTGGGAGGTGAGAAGCAGAAAAGTGGACTCTGATATCTCCTAGAGGTTTACGGTTTTGGGGTTGTACATAATCCCCCTACTGATCTTCAGTTCCAGCTCAAGAAATAACTTGTAGAGGGTCCCTAGGGAGTGGGCTTATTGCAGAGATTCATAAGAAATTCTCCTTCTTTTTTACATTGATTGGTAATATGGGCCGTTTGACTTTCTAATTTGGATTTCTATATTAAATCTGGGGTTTGTGCACCATGCAACATAATTTTTTTTTTTGTCATTTTGGAAGTATTCAACAATGTCGATTGCTTCAAGAGGTTACATTGCCTAATTTGCTTTCAGTTCTAAGTACTAATCTATCATTAATTATATTGTGCATCCTTTCTTTTTTTTCCCTGTCATTAATTCTATATATAAAATATTTTAGGCATATGCATTTACTACTAGAAATGCTGAATTCTACAACATTCAAACTGTCTTTTTTCTTTAATGCTTCATTAAGCCACTTTCAGTCATTGTGACACATGGGAAAAGTGGGAAAGTCACTTCTCATATAATGTATTTTAATTATATGTTTAATTACATGGTTCCTTCATTTTATTGTTTGATAACGTTATCAGGGAGGTCAATATAGAAAAGCTACCACAAAAAAAAAAAAAAAAAAAAGAGTGCCAGTTTTGGTTGAGTGGGTGGATTTCAGCTCTTTTTTTGATCTTTATCCCTGCACAGGTCACCATGATGGAGATCTCATCAATCTGTAACTTAAAGAATTCCCCAACATAGTTAAGATGAATTAATTAATTTAGTTAAATCATTCTCAGCATGATGTGTGATACTAAATTGAGTGTAAAAAATATATATATAAATAACAGATTATTCCAATGAATTATTTATTCATATATTGAAAATCCTCAGTTAATTAACACTGTCATAAAATGCAGACTTCAGATGCATATCAATGCATAAATGTTAGAAAAAAGTAATAAAATGATTGAATCGACTCAACTCCAAAATTCATGACAATAAAAATTTCTCACAATTTTTATAAAACCTGATATGGACCCATTTTTAAAGTCCAGTCAATCCACAATGTTCCCCTGGTGTCAGGGCTCAGCATGTGGTAAACCACATGTGGCAGAAGGGACTTGGCATAACCCAGTTGTCCTGGTGGATGTTGGAAGCAGTGGTAGAATGCAGTGAAAGTGGTGCTGAGGGTTGAGCTAGAGATTAACTTGATTATTTCTAAGCTATATCTTTAATTTTAGAGATCTTTTAACCCATTTTTGAAACGGAACACTATATTTGATACACCATTTAGAAAATGTGATCAAGTGAAAAATGTCATCATTTTATTTTTGTAATACTGCAATTGTATATAATAGGTAATTGCATATAGTATTAAACATAGGTACATTGCTGTATTCAGGCTACAGCTGTATCTGCAGGCCAAAGAGATTAGTTTTGGGAATGATTACTACAGCCATTACAGCCAGGAAAACAAACAACATGTCTGGCGAGTCTCAGAGATGTCATTTAACATCAGGACTTGAGAACTATGAATGTGCACAGGTGCCTGCAACATCAATAACTATTTCCACAGCAAAAAACATAATGTCTGAGAACATAAATGGCCAAAGTTCAGATGCCATCTGTTTTTTTGACTATCACAATGCAAAAAGGGTCTTCACCCAGAAGTATAAATCTGCGAATGTAACTTCTATTATCGGGATTCGGGAATACACTGCCTGGCCAAATAAAAAGTCGCCACCTGGAATTAACTAAGCAACTAACTAAACTAAGCATGCAGTAACTATCCTATTGGATAGAATGTGCCCAAAGAATGAGGTCAGCTGACTATCTGAATATACTGAATGACCAGGTTATTCCATCAATTAATTTTTTCTTCCTTGATGGCACGGGAATATTCCAAGATGACAATGCCAGGATTCATCGGGCTCAAATTGTAAAAGAGTGGTTCAGGGAGCATGAGACTTTATTTTCACACACGGATTGGCCACCACAGAGTACAGAACTTAACCCCTTGAGAATCTTTGGGATGTGCTGGAGAAGGCTTTGTGCAGTGGTCCGACTCTCCCATCATCAATACAAGATCTTGGTGAAAAATGAATGCAACACTGGTTGGAAATAAATCTTGTGACATTGCAGAAGCTTATGAAAACAATGCCACACAGAATGCCTGCCGTAATCAAAGTAATCAAAGCCAACTAAATATTAGAGTGTGTGACCTTTTTTTTTTTTTTTTTTTTTTTTTTTGGTGGCGACTTTTTTTTTGGCCATGCATTGTATATTACAGGGGTTGGAAAGGGACCTGCAAGGATACCAAACGGTGATATCCAGCAAAAGTAAGGGTGACCAGATCTATGTAGCTGTACAAAGAAGACTAAGTACAATTATAATAAGGTTAACAACACAGCAAAACCATCCAACACCACTAACAGTATACAAGCAGAGAGAGAAACACATGTGACAAGTGGGATCAACTAAAAAAAAAAAAAAAAAAATATATACATAACTAACAAAATTACTCTATAAACCCAAGAAAGAAAAGGTATGAGACTTTATAGGTGCTTCAGCTCTCAGGAAGGAACAAACAACTATGTATGAGTAAAACCACTTAGAATTTTATTAGAGTTACATATTTTACATATAGTAAAAGTTACATAGTTACATATAGTATATAGTTACATATACATATATAGTTACATATTTAAAATCTGTATGTTAAAAAGCACACCACAAACATGGGTAAAGCAGCCACATAAAGAAGACGTTATACAGAACAAACTGCAGTTCAACTCAATAAGGTGATGCAAGTTTGCTAATGTCAAATAGAACAGCTCTTGTTACACCATTAGAACATTTCACACATTGAACCTTCCTATTAGCGAATATAAAGGCATGGCAGCCCACCTGCTTTTACTCATTGATGCCCACTCTGTCTCCATGGGCTGATATGATCCTGGACTCTTTCTCCCTCCCCTGATTCTGTACCACACAATGCCACTTTTTATTTGAATATTTTGCAGTTTTGAATTATTTTCACCTTGGTGCCCCTGAAGAAACTTTTAATGCGGAATGTGTTGCTTTTCCCACTGCCTGGCCACATTCTTTGATTATTTTGCAATCATCTGAAATAAGTATCCCTAAATCTTTTTTCTCTGTACCGTTGGCAAACACTGTACCCCCAATATTGTACTCTATTATGGGATTCTTTATCTCTAGGTGCCTATTTTACATTAAAAACATTGGACGTCAGTTTTCATTACTTTGTCCAATCTTCCAACAATGCCAAATCATGTTCCATGTTAGAAACACTTCCAGGGAAATCAACTCTATTGCACACCTTTGTGTTATCAGCAAAAAAAAAAAAAAAAAACATACGTTACCCACAAACTCTTTAGTTAACCCTCCTCTTGTGTTAGGGTCAAAACTGACCCGTTTTCAGGGTTTGAATGTCTATAAGTATCACATAAATTTGTTTATTGCATCAAGATTTTTTTTACTTTGTCAGGAACCTCTATTTAAACAATGTAATAGAAAAATAATCCTTTTCACTAAATTATAAAATACTGTGGTGAAAATTAAGACGTTCATGGTGTTAGGGTCAATTCTGACCCAGTTATAATATAGGATTTTAGGACACTAATAAGTGCCAAAACTGAAATCATAAACACTCTCTCTGCTTAGTAACAGTGACAGCCAATCCCCTCTCAACCCTGTGAGCTGTAGTTAGGGAGGGGCCTATCTCTTTTCCTGCTTGTCTGCTTCTCTAAATAAAGTGAAGAAACATAGGACAAATTCATTTCAGAGTTGCTGACTTTATTTTACCAATTTTTAAATTTGACAATGAGAGGTATGCTATCAAAAGAAAGGTCTAAGGGGTCACACCAAAAATATTAAAACCAATCTTTTCAAGGATAAAGAAGCCTAACAAGGTAACCAAGAGGTAAGAAACAAATTTGATGATAAATAATTATTCAGAGGGTATTTTATGGCTGATTTAAAACACGGGTCATAACTGACCCTAACATCATGGATAGTAACGGAATTCTAACATAAGAGGAGGGTTAAATCACTTTCACATAGATTAAATAGAACAGGACCTAGTACAGAGCGTTGTGGTGCACCACTGGTGACTGGTCTCTGTTCCCAATTAAACCCATTTACAACCACACTCTTGTATCTATCCTTAAAGCACTTGTTACCCACCACTTCATATTCCTGATATGTGCCTGCTGTGTCATGTACTTGTATGAGAAATTATCCTGTTCTCTTTTTATTGTTCCAGGTACTTATATACTGTAGCGTGTCAATATACGCAGAGCTTTACTTATATATATTGTACATTCACATAAGTCCATACCCTCAAGGAGCTTACAATCTAAGGTCCCTAACTCATATTCATACATACACATAGTAGGGCCAATTTAGACTGGAGCCAATTAACCCACCAGCATTTTTTGGAGTGTGGGAGGAAACCGGAGTACCTGGAGGAAACCCACACAGGCACAGGGAGAACATGCAAACTCCAGGCAGGTAGTGTCATGGTTGGGATTCAAACCAGCGACCCTTTTGCTGCTAGGTGAAAGTGCTTACCACTTCACCACTGCCACGCTTGTATTGCCCCCGTTATGTGAAATCCTTAATGTTCCTGCCAGTCCCTCTACTTTCCTATTAAAACTGACCTAACTAAGCAGGAGAGCACACTGCAGTCAGTACTCTACCTATGCTGCAAGCTCAGTGTACTCTCCTTCAATGATCAGACTTGTCCTGACTGTCTCCCTGCTGCACAGCCATTAACTGGCAAGCTCAGTGTGCTGCTGTTTCTCCTCCCCCCCAGCTCTAATGCAGCTTAGAAGAGGGGAAATGTGATCACTTTTAAAAAAGGAAAACAAGGTATTTATAATGTTTTTTCATATCGATACAAAACTTATTACCTTTTCTTTCTATTTTAAACTGAATGAGTTTTTTACAAGGTGATCGTTTATCATGACTTTAAGCTAACTGCATATCCACTGAACCCTACAGTGGTTAAATCCTAGCTTGTAGACTTTTTTGTATTGGATCATTATGTGGAAATATATGAAATGCCTTGCTAAGGAAAATTATAGGCCACAGCACCTCCCTGGTCTAAAACATTAGTGACATAGAAAAAAAATTAAATCAAATTAGTCTGACATGATCTGCAAATCAGTAAAGCCATGCTGCTTTGTGTCCAGCAAGTTGTGTGTTTTTTCAGTGATCAATGATACTTTATTTTATAAGTGATTCCACTATCTTGACCACAACTGATGTTAAACTCACTGGCCTGTGTGACGGTACTCACCGTCACTGGGAGTGAAAGATAGATACTTAACGGACACTGAGAAAATGGTTTGGATAACGTCAAATGAGAGAGTAATATTTATCAACAATATCTTTCAAGAAATATGAAGATTTAATCCCACATTACACTGTGAGACCTATAGCCGGTTGTCATGAAGTCTGTGACTCCTAAATAATCACAGCAATGCTTAGATGTGTATTCCATGTACTTCAATGTAGGAGACAGACAGACTGTCACTGGCGGACTTTTCCTATTGTCTGGCTATTGAGCTGGGATGTGTATTGTGTTACGCCTGTCTGTTCCATTGTTAGATGTTAATGAACTCACATTGTTTCTGTCCAGATGGCTAGAGAATTAATTCTATATCTGTATACAATTTCATCTGCATATGATAATGTAATTAGGCAACCCCTGACCTGTGTGATGTGCTAATGTGTGTATAAATTGAGTGTAAAACTGTTCAATAAAGTAGAATATTCCAGTACAAGCTAAGTTTTCGGCTAGCTTTGTATGGGGTGGCTGGAAAAATCTGATGTCTATGTTTATGACGGGGAGGTAGCCGTATACTGACCGAAGTCCACAAGTACAGTGCGGGTTGAAGTTCCGTTACAGCCTGTAATCAACAGTTTCTACCTTGCTGCCCATCTTGTGGATAGATATAATATTTGCTGTCTGCCAGTCATGGGGAACTTTTCCTGTCAGAAGAGATTGATTTGAAAGATCTTTTAATGGTCCAACAACTATACCTCAACATTCTCTTGGAACTCTGGGATCAATGCCATCAGGACCCATTGCTTTATTAAGCTTTAACCAAGCCAGTTCCTCTGCTACCTCTGTCTCTAGATATCCTGAAAATGAACCATCACTGCTACATCTAGGTCTCCCTCAATATATATGTTGTACCCATTTTTATTTTAGTGATCCCATTGTATTTTCCCTTTATCACTGATGTATCTGCAAAAGGTTTTGTCTCCTATCTTTCATATCTTATCGGTTTTTAGCCAGGCACTGGCTACTACTATGTCAGTGGGAGGTCAGGCACTAATGTTGGTGAGAAGGCCTACGGACGCCATTAAAGTTCATATGGGTGGAAAGGCAGGTGTCCCAATACTTATGGTAATATAGTGTATATATACAGTACATACATAAATTTATATATATATATATATATATTTGTTTTTTTCTGGTAGAAAGAAAATATTGATTGCTTTGATTGCTGCAGTATTTGTGTGGCATGTATGCATATCATTTATTATTTAGATTTAAGATTACATCTTTATTTGGATTTACCATGTAATAGGTTTTCTATATTTGTTTGATATCGTGCAATGGTTTGCAGTGAGAAATTTAGATTGCAACTCTCAGTATTGTGACACTGTGGAACAGATGTGAGTTTGTTGTCTATGGAACCATTTAAACCAGAGGTCTCCAAAGTATGGCCCTCTAGTTGTTAAAGAGGAAGTAAACCCTCCTCTGTAACTTGTACCTATAGGTAAGCCTATGATAAGGCTTACCTATAGGTACTGTAAATATCTCCTAAACATGTACCATTTAGGAGATATTTACCTTACATGCAGCCAGTGACGTCACTGGCGCATGCGCTCAGTAGGAACGACCGCTCGTGCCGTTCCTTCAGAGCTCCGTGCCGTGACCGTCGGCTCCCGCGCGCGTGCGCGGGATTGACATCACCGCGGCTCCAGCCAATCAGATGGCCAGATGCCGCGATCCCGGAAGACGGGCGACTGGACATGTCGCCCGTCATACAGGTAAGCGGACGGCTCGGCGGGGGCTCGTTTTAAGGTAAGTATTTCATAATGAGCTAGTATGCAATGCATACTAGCACATTATGTGTTTCTCTTGCAGGTTGCAAAAAGAAAAAAAATGTTTTTGGGGTGTACAACCTCTTTAAGGAACTACAATTCCCATTATTCCTAGTTATGTCTGGGAATGTCAGAGTTTTACAATGCCTCATGGGAAGTGTGGTTCCGTAAAAGCTGGAGGGCCGTAGTTTGGTGATCCCTGATTTAAACCACAAGCCCTACACAGGTGAAACATGTCAGAAGGTCTTTAATGGTGGGTGGAGAGCCAGCTGAAGCCACAGTGAAACATGTCAGAAGGGCTTTTATGGCGGGTGGAGAGCCAGCTGAAGCCATTTTGTGATACATTTTTTAGCGATTTTCTACATTAGTGTGTGGTCCTGCAAAACTTTTTTCTATTTTTTGGACAGTATGTTAAAAGGCTAGAATATCTGTCAGGTTTTGACTGCTTTCTGTGTCCACAGTTGGTAGGCTCACCCTCACTTATCATGACTACTGGGATGGAAAGTGAAGGGATATCCAAAACATTATTGTTGGCGCCAGAATGGGTGTAGATATTTTCCAGTGGGGGCATTGGAAGGTGTAATTTTCCTTTACTTTCCTGAGATTGCCACTCAGTTCTTGTAATGTATTAGGGTTAGGAAGTAAGAGAAACTCTTCAAAGTACGGATACAGATGGCAATTATTATAGGCCTGTGATAAAGAAGAAAATTATTGTCATAAAAAAATTCAATGAGATGGGTAAGGGTAAATAATTGTTTTAGTAATTTAAAAATCAATGTTTTATGGGTAAAAGTTCTTCAGGGGCTGATATGTGTTAAAGAATAGATACATATACAATGTGTACGATACATTATATCATAATCAGAACATTGTAAGAAAAGTCTGTTAGCTAGATATAATTCCAATAAATATTCAATGAGTACTATAGTAAAAGAATCATACGGACATAAAGGTTGCATAGTAATGTATAAATTATAGGTATCCTGAAAATCTTGTATACAGTCTCAGCATATTATGGAAACAAATGTTTTTTGGTAGAAAAAAAAATACATGAAAAAGTGTCATTAGACTTGTGAATACATATAATAATATAGATAAACATTCTAAAATGTTAACATAGATGAGTACATACATCAAACAATTATATAGGCTGTATATTTCTTGTGCATAAGGGACTTACTGAGCAAAGTGCATGAAATTTCTGGACGTTGCATACAGCATGTTCAATAAATAAATGCAATAATAAATAAAAGTTGTTCTTAAAAAAAAAAAAAAAAAAGAAGAGTTTGAAAAAAAAGCTTTGTTTGGAGTTCTCTGTTGAGAAAAATGCATTATGTAGGACCTATCTACGTGGCATTGAATCATTTTTAAAATACTTCTTTGCTAAGGCTTTTGTTGTCAGTGTATGTACTTTCTCAATAATTTCTGCATTAATTGTGTAAGCTCCTAGTTGGAAGTAAAAGAAAGAAGAGAGAAAAATAGTGTTCATTTCTGGAGGCTAAGCTTATCTTTTGCCATGGGGCTTAACATATTTTTAGCAATCAGTATAAATCACTGTACTAGTTCAGTACACTAAGGGGCTCATAGATCCAACCAAGAAACAGGTATGGAGATCTGTCTCTCCACAACAGAGCCTGTATACAGAGATAGGGTTTAACCACTTCTGGACAGGAAGGTTTTCCCCCTTAATGACCAGGCCATTTTTTGCAATTCGGCACTGCGTTACTTTAACTGACAACTGCGCAGTTGTGCGACGCTGTACCCAAAAAAAATTATTTTTTTTTTCCACACTTTCTTTTGGTGGTAATTGATCACCTGTGCGATTTTAATTTTTTGCGCTATAAACATTAAAAGAGCGACAATTCTAAAATAAAAATTATATATTTTACTTTCTGGTATATAACTTTCCCAATAAAAAAAAATTCAAAATCAAATTTTTTCATAATTTTAGGCCAATTTGTATTCTGCCACATATTTTTGGTAAAAAAAAATCCCAATAAGTGTATAATGATTGGTTTGTGCAAAAGTAATTGCGTCTACAAACTAGGGCAGAGATTTATGTCATTTTTATTTATTTATTTTTTACTAGTAATGGCGGTGATCTGCGATTTTTAGCGGGACTGCAACATTGCGGCAGACAGATCGGACACCTGTTGACACTTTTGGGGGGACCATTGACATTACTACAGTAATAAGTGCTAAAAATATGCACTGTAACTGTAATAATGACACTGGCAGGGAAAGGGTTAACAACAGTGCCGCCTATCAGTCTCCATCAGTGCCACCTATCAGTGCCCATCAGTGCCGCCTATCAGTACAGCCTCATCAGTGCCTCCTCATCAGTGCAGCCTCATCAGTTCCGCCTATCTTTGTCCATCAGTGCCGCCTATCAGTGCTCATCAGTACTGCCTATTAGTGCTACCTCATTAGTGCCTCCTCATCAGTGCTGCTTTATCAGTGCCTATCAGTGCAGCCTCTTCCGTGCACATCAGTGCCCATCAGTGCAGTCTATCAGTCCCCATCGGTGCAGCCTCATCAGCACACATCAGTGAAGAAGAAAAACTGTTTATTTGCAAAATGGTATAACAGAAACTAAAAAAAAAAAAACATTTTTTTTCAAAATTTTAATTTTTTTTCCATTTGTTTAGAAAAAATAAAAAACCCAGTGGTGATTAAATACCACCAAAAGAAAGCTCTATTTGTGTAAAAAAAAAAAAGCTAAACAAGTCATATTGGTACAGTGTTGCATGACTGTGCAATTGTAATTGAAGGTGTGACAGCGCTGAAGGCTGAAAATTGACTTGGTCAGGAAGGTAGTGAAAGTGCCCCTGATATCCTATTCAAAACTGTTTGTAATTCCATTATCCTTAATCCTTGAATCCTCTCTTATGGTTATTAGCCGAGCTATCAGGTCACCACAATAAGCCTGCTGGATAATTCTTCATCACCATATTTACCACTTTCAGCCCATACTTTAGCTGAAAGATGGCTACAGCGCAGACTTCCAGTGTCTGGAGGGCATCCTTACACATCCTCCCTTAATCATGCTGCTCGTGTGCTGCAGGGGATGGTGTGCTCTGTGATCGGGTTCTTTCAACTCGGCTGATCACAGATCGGGGTAAAGGGCCAAAATCACAGCGGCCCTTTACCACATGATCAGCTGTCAGTCAATGTCAGCTGATCATGGAAGGAAGCTGGTAAACGGCTTCTTTTACAGGGACATCAGTCCCAACATTGCTCACCAGTGCTGCTAATCAGTGCCCACCATTGCTGTTAATCAGTCCCCACCAGTGCCACCTATCAGTGGCCATCAGTACTGCTAATCAGTGCCCACCAGTGCCACCTATCAGTGGCCATCAGTACTGCTAATCAGTGCCCACCAGTGGCAACTATCAGTGCCTATCAGTGCTGCCAATCAGTGCCCATCAGTGCCTCATCATCAGTGCCCACCAGTGCCGCCTCGTCAGCGCCAATCAATGCAGCCTCATCAGTGCCCATTAGCGCACCTATCAGTGCCACCATATCAGTGCCTACAGTATCAGTGCCCATCAGTGCAGCCTCATCAGCGCTCATCGGTGAAGGAGAAAAATTACCTGTTTGCAAAATGTTATAACAAACTATGAAAAATGTTTGGTATTTTTTTTGTTTCTTTAGCAGTGACAATTAAATACCACCAAAAGAAATCTCTATTTATGTGAAAAAAATTATAATTTAGTTTGGGTACAGTGTTGCATTACCGCGCAATTGTCATTCAAAGCGCGACAGTGCTGAAAGCTGAAAATTGGCCTGGGCAGGAAGGGGGTATATGTGCCCAGTAAGCAAGTGGTTAAAGTTTGTTGTCCTAGGGAACTAATGCAGGATTTAAAAAAAAAAAGAAAACGGGCTGAAATAAACCTGAAATGGTAGTCACTCAAGGATCAAGCAGTAAATAGAAACACAGCTTTATTGTTAGCAATTAATCAATACAAAAAAGATGAAACACCTCCACCTATTCAATAATTAAAATTACAAACTTTTCACTAGCAGCTGCTCACACCACACACAACCACCAAGCATGCTCCCAGTGAAAGTGGCCTCCTTTTAGGAGATGATGGGGAGAGATGATAAGGATCACGGGGATATTCCCCTTTAAGGTAATGTAGCTAAAAATTAAGTGATAGCTGCCCAGGCAATAGCTGATCCCACCATCTAGTGCAAAACATTGATGAGATAAATGGGCTAATGGGGACCTTTCTCTGAATGTCCAATACATCAATGACACAGATAGGGTTAAAGTGAGGTTCATAGCCACTTATAGCTCAGATAAACTAAAGAAGAAGGTATCCAGATAAATATGAGCCCCACTATTGAGCCATAGACTATAGCAGGGGATAAAGCTCAGTGTGGCTCGGCTTACAAAGGCCGGTGTATACAGAAAGGGGCTTAGGAACAGTCAGTGAAATAGTAAAGCTGCATTGAAGCCCAGTCAGGTGGTGTAGTTAAACATCCAAGATATAGCAGCCAATAACCCAGATAATACAGCTCACAAATCCACAATGGTCCATAACTGGTCTGCTGCAAGTTAATCCAAGGGGGCAGAACAACCTTTCTGGTCAGTAGATTGTGCTAACCCTCCAGGGAACGGGCAGCAGTGCTTCACTGTGTAACAGTAAATGACTCATACCAGCCATGGAACTCAAGCCTCAGAGCCACAGATGGACATGTTCACAGCGGCCAGCATGCGTGTTGAGGTCAAGTGCATGATGATGTCAAACTGACACATTTCGCCCACCAATAGGAACAGGCTTTTTCAGGACAAGGAGGTCCTTATCGAGTTGCCTTAAATCTCCTCAAATTAGTCAGAAGATGTCACTCTCTTCACTAGACATCCATCACATACAAGATACTGAGTGTTTTAGCCCATTATTACCATGACAAATATGACAATTATATGTATATATATATATATATATATATATATATATATATATATATACACACAGACACAACCTCCAAATCGCATGAAATTGTGGGTGCAGTTAAATTTCACTAACAGTCGGGGCGTGTCCGGCCGGCGAGCGTGATGGCCGCATGAACTGAGTGCTCCGGCATCCACCAGACCAAAGCAACTCACAGCGGCTGACGACTTACACTACGAACTCAGTGAACGGCTGTGGAGACTCCCTACACTACCGGGCTACGATGTCCAAGCGCAGAAAGGCGACGAAACCGCCACAACGGCTGACCGACTTCTTCCCGGCGGCGCCGGCTCGGGGTAAGCAAAATGGCGCCGGGCCCGGCGCAGCTCCCGGGCATCAGCGATACAGCGGTGGAGGTGATCCCCTTATGGAGGACATAGCAGACATGGGGACGCTGGAGGAAAGCTCTCCACCCTCCTCTCCCACAACGTCCAGCCCTGCTAAATCGAAGCAACGCCGCAATAGTGGGGATACTTCCCCCTTCACGCAGCGCACCTCAGACAAGGCCCAGAGGCCTCATAGATCCCCAGACCTCTCTATTGACTCGTTCCCTGCATCAGACCAGCCCATATCCGAAGCGACTATGAAGCGGATGCTTCTGTCCTTCAGGAGCACACTCCATGCGGACTTTGATGACATGTTTCATGAAATTAAAGGCAATGTACAGACCAATGAACATAGAATTCATCATTTAGAGACTAAGATGGCGGACCTCTACAACGCGCACAACGACCTTGTAGATGCCTACACTGACCAGGAGACAGAAGTTCAGCGACTTCAAACTAAAATTGCCGACTTAGAAGATCGCTCACGTCGGAATAACATTAAGTTTCGGGGGATCCCTGAAACTGTCCCTCACAGTGAGCTGACCCGCTATGTGCAATGCTTGATGAAGGCACTCCTTCCCGCTCTGAGCGACATTGAGCTATGCGTGGACAGGGCCCACCGAATTCCGAAGCCTAAGTTTCTTCCTGACACAACTCCTAGGGACACTTTGGCCCGCATCCATTATTACCATGTGAAGGAGCGTGTTATGTTGGCAGCAAAGCAGAGCCCAGCAGTGCCCGAGGAATTCATGGGCATCTCCCTCTATACAGATATCTCGCAGCAAACTGCACTTAACCGCAAGAAGCTAGCACCACTCACTAAGATGCTGCGTAATAATAAAGTGATCTACAAGTGGGGCTTCCCCACGAAGCTGCTGGTCACCTGGAATGGCAAGACATACCCTATCTACAGTGTGGAGAAAGGAATACAGCTTTTCAAGCAGTGGCACCTTCTACCGGACGAGACCCCGGTACCTACTGTCCCCCCATTGGAACGCCTGCAGAATGAATGGACATGATTCTCTACAGTCCTCTTCTTCCTGCATGAGTCAGATTTTCCAACTATCTGGAGGAATGCCGTGAGCTTCACCGTTTGCTATTTTTGCTGTTTTGCTTTTTATTTTTTCCTCTTGAAGGTTTTTTTTCTTTTTCACTGCATTGTCACCAGACTTTTTCCCCCCTGGTGCGTTCTACAAATACTCTGTGACAGCTCAGCATGTTGCTGAGCGTTTGTAGACCCCCCTCAGTCGCAGTGGCTTTTTTGGCTGCCCATCATGCCTGCTTTTTTAGTCAGGCCTTTCTTATCTTTGTGTTGTCTGTCTTGTCTGTCTTGTCGTCCCCCCTTTTTCTTACAGCCTCTGCAAACCTACCCACCACCAGCCTACATCCACATCATCCCTGGTGTGCCCTGATGCCCCAAGTATCTGCTGGATCCGGATATCCCTCCTGCACCTCATCCATCTGGCTGCACGCCACCCTGGTGCCTTCCTGTCTACAAAATCTTTTAGTAAGGTACTGGTCACCACACATAGTGAGACCTATTCTTGGTAGGCCCCTCACTAATCATACATATCCTACCATGTCACCATGACTCTGAAAGTTCTCTCGTTGAACACGAAAGGGCTCAATAGTCCTTATAAGAGATCGGCATTGATTAGAGAAGCCAAACTTCACAAAGCTGACATTCTTTTTGTCCAGGAATCCCACTTTGCAGCCCATAAGTGTCCTATAGTGTCTCTCCCCCATTTCCCCCACGTCTATTTGGCCAATGCTCCGAAAAAGAAGTGTGGTGTTTTTATAGCTGTCAGAGACTCAGTAGCATTTAAGTATATTGACTCTATTGCTGATCCTGAAGGAAGGTTTATTGTGCTGATATGCCAACTGAACAACACTGTATTTACCCTACTTAACCTCTATGCCCCAAATACACAGCAAAGGAAGTTTTTGTCCCCGCTGCTCTCTGTGGCGATGAAAATGTTGCAAGGTACCCTCTTGATTGGAGGGGATTTCAATACGGTCCTGGACCCTGCCATGGACTCCACCTCACAAACCAGGAGGCCCACACAATCTATTGTGTCTTTACTGCAGTCTCATGATTTATATGATGTCTGGCGCTGTTTTAATGGCTCTGAAAGGGATTATACCTTTATGTCCGCACCCCATTCCTCATACTCACGCATAGACCTCTTTCTCACTACGAAGGGATCCTTGCAGAGTGTGACTAATGCTCGCATTGGCACAATTTCTTGGTCTGACCACGCACCGCTAGTTCTGGAGTTCGATGACAAGTTGCGCAACTCCCCTCCACCGGTGTGGAGGCTGAACTCTGAGTTGCTGGCGGACGAGAAGCTGCGCCAATCGATACTGCAAGAACATAACGATTTCTTTCAATGGAACGATGGCCCTGATGTTAACAGGTTCACTTTATGGAGCACATATAAGGCATACATGCGAGGTGTGTTGATCAAAATGTCTTCTTATTTACGGAAGCAGAGGCGGAGACAAGTTGAGGACTTGCTGAGGTCCATCAATCTCAAAGAGCAAGAAAATAAACTCAATCCCTCCCCCGGTCTTACACAACTTATCGTTTCTGAAAGACAGAAACTAAGGTCTCTCCTCCTGTACAAATATGAAAATCACCTTAAGTACATGAAGGCTCAATTCTATGCACTTAATAACAGAGCAGGGGCTTCGTTGGCTCGGAGGGTCAAATCCAAGCGACTTAAACAGAAAACTCTATCCTTGACCTATCCGACTAAAGCTGACCTCCTGACCAACCCCAAAAACATAGCAGACGCATTCGCGTCTTATTACCAGAAACTATATGACCTCCGCTCTGACAATTCAACACCCCAACCTACTCCGGAGGGCATTGCCGAATTTCTCTCCAAAACAAAATTGCCTGCCCTCTCTCAGGAGCTGCTCCAATCTATATCACAACCCATTACCTCACATGAAATCTGCTCCGTTATTGCTAAACTCCCTAACAATAAATCTCCTGGAGAAGACGGTTTTTCCAACGACTATTATAAAAGCTTTGCTCCAGAGATTGCCCCTCGATTACGGGACGTCTTCTCTCTTGCCTCCTCCACTGCTTCCTTTCCTCCTGATATGTTACGTGCTGTAATAGTTACCATTCCAAAACCGAATAAGGATCCTTCTCTGCCTGCAAATTATAGACCTATATCACTGCTAAATGTAGATATAAAAATTTATGCCAAGATATTAGCTCTAAGGTTACAGAGGGTACTTCCTCTCCTGATACACCCGGATCAGGTGGGATTTGTCCCTGGCCGTCAGGCCCCTGATGCCACTCGACGTCTTATTGACCTAATATCCCACCTGGGGACCCCTCAAACGCCTTCTCTGCTCCTGTCCTTGGACGCGGAGAAGGCGTTTGACAGAGTCCACTGGGGCTATCTACAACAAGTCCTCGACAAGTTTGGCATTCATAATTGGTTGCGATCTGCCATTTTATCCCTCTATTCTAATCCCTCTGCAGTAGTCCTTACTTCGGGAATTAAGTCCGAACCCCTGCACATTACCAATGGAACCAGACAAGGCTGCCCCCTTTCGCCCATCATTTTTACACTACTTATGGAACCCCTAGCTCAAAGAATCCGTGACTCCCCTTTTATCTCAGGCCCCAAGATTGCTCGTTCTGAGCACAAGATTAGTCTGTTCGCGGACGATGTTTTGCTCATTTTGACCAATCCAGCCAAATCTCTCCCCGCAGTGTATGATTTATTAAATGAATTTAGTGCAGTCTCCTATTATAAACTGAATGCTAGCAAATCCCAAATACTTGCTTTACACTTACCCCCGGCCCTGCGCCAGCTACTATCTCATGATCTACCCTTCACTTGGGTCACAGACTCCTTAGGTTTCCTGGGTATCCAGCTCACCCCAAATCCCTCCAGACTTTATGCCTACAATTTTAAACCCTTACTGGACTCTTTACCACGTACTTTGGCGTCCCTTAAAACGCAGGAATTATCCGTCATGGGTAGAATAGCCACATTTAAGATGATAGTCCTGCCTAAAATTCTGTACTTCCTTCGCACACTGATAATTCCCCTCCCACGTTCTTTCTTCACAGCCCTCCAAAGTATGGTTACCAAATTTATCTGGGACCGCAAACCCTCGAGATGCTCGCTGTATATTATGTCCAGGCACAGGTCCCTAGGGGGGATGGGAGTCCCCAACCTTTACTCATATTATAAAGCATGTGTTCTCGACCAACTCAAGTACTGGTGGACTCCCTCCTCCAACAAATCCTGGTCGCAGATGGAAGGCGATTTAATGCCACATAAGAGCCTCCAACTGCTATTGCTTGCTACTCGAATAGGTGCCAAACCCCCACAATCCACGATCCCTTCGATCCTTTGTTCGGTCCGATTATGGAAAGAACTTCCTCTTACCCTATCGCCTACGGACGGGGGCCAAAAAATTATGCTCCCGCTGAAAGCTTTAGCCTATCTCATTCCCAACCTGGATCTCACGTTGTGGCTGCCTAAGGATGCCCAACCGAGATACGTAAGAGACCTTTTTCAAGGCACCTCACTTTCTACATACACGGACCTAGTGAAAAAATTTAACCTCCCGTTGAAGACCTTTCACACTTATCTCCAAATAAGATCCTATTTACGCTCAGAACCCATACCACACTTCGTTACACTGCCTACTTCCATTCACGAATACCTTCAGGATCTTCCTGGCTCCTCCAAGGGCATAACCCTTTTTTACAAAACACTCACTCAACCAGATCACTTCTCCAAAACACACACCATGATCAAATGGGAACAGACCCTACAGAAAGCATTTCCTAACTCCTACTGGTTGAAGGCCTTCTCATTCACGTACTCGGCCACTAAATGCTTTACACACTGGGAACAGCATGTTAAACTAACCCATCAATGGTATCTAACGCCATATCGGCTTTCCAAAATCTACCCTTCCCACTCGCCCTCGTGTTGGAGGGAATGTGGGGAGTGTGGTACCCTGTTTCACACTATGTGGGCCTGCCTGTCTCTTAGGTCATTCTGGAATAAAATTTTCTGCCTGATATCTGAATTGTGTGACCGGCAGGTGTCCCCTGAACCGGAGTTAGCTCTCTTACACATCCGTATACAGGAATTACGGCCTGCCTCCAGGCAAGTGGTGATTCATCTTCTCTTAGCAGCCAAACTCACCATCACTAGACTGTGGAAGTCCACCACAGCCCCCTTGATAGGAGACACCATTGACACCTTGAACCAACAGTGTGATATGGAACGTATTCTTTCCCGCATTTACCTGAACACCAAAGCATTCCACAGGAAATGGGATATTTGGCTCCAGCACCCTAACTGCACAGTTACCATCTAATGAAATATTGATTGATGTAACATAAGGTGGATTTCATGACCCTGCCCCCTCCACTACCTCCCCAACTTCTTAACCCGCTTTATGTACACCCCTCCCCCCCTTTCGTGTCTTCCCATCCTCCCCCACGCTCACCAACGCCTTTGCCCCTCACCATTGGCAGTTTTTTTCGGCAAGTTCACTTTAGTAGACGATCTATCTACTGTTTATTTGTACTCCAAGGTGGACACCCCCCCTGTGTCACAGGTTGTTCCCATCGGGGTGCCAGGGGTGGAGAGGTCCTCCGTTTCATTGTGCAAGTGTTTTAACACCTTTACTTAAGCTCCATGTGAACGTGTACTGATAGCTATACTTTATGCCTCATATCTGCATTTTTGACATTGCTATGTACATTTTCTTCGTTGTAATGGAGGCACTGTATGTACACTGCTTGTTATGAAGCTTTTGTTTCTGTTTAAATCAATAAAAATCTATTGAAACTAAATTTCACTAACAGTAGTGCATTACGTGCAGAGTTGGGCGGTGTGTTACACACAGAGTTACACACAGAGTTCAGGGTTCAGAGGAACACTGCAAAATTCAGGAGTGCAGAGTTCACGGGTCACTGCATACAGAGTACAGAGTTCAGAGGTGCACTACATACAGAGTGCAAAGTTTAAGGGTGCACTACACAGTGCAGAGTCTAGCCTTGTTCCACAGCTGCTTATCTCTGAATCCCTTATCCACATTTCAGTTTCATCCCTCTTCAGCTCTGACCTCTGCATGCAACCCTATCTTCTCTGTTCCTCCTTAAAAGCTCCACCATCTTCCACATGTCTTACTTGTGTTGCTGCATTACGCTGAATCACCCAGCTAGCTTTAGTACCTATATGCACACTGTGGCTCTGCCTCTCTTACTTGCAGGGGGATCATCTAGTGGGGGTGTCAAGATCTGCACGGCTCCCCAGGCACCTGCATCACTCTTGTCACCATTCTGCAATCAGGTGGGAGCCGATCAGGAGATCAGATCTGTGGGAGCCATTGGGAAACAAGCTGTCACTTGTAAACAAAGAAGACGGACCTCTGTGTTTACAAGTGATAGTGGTGAGCAGGGAGCAGAGAAGCCTGAGCCAGAGGTGGTGGAACTGAGTTCCACCAAGTTCCAGCTGAAAAAAAGCTATATATATATATATATATATATATATATATATATATATATATATATATATATATATATACTTGGGACACAATATTTTATTCAAAAAGCACAGGCAAATGGAACCAAAAGGGGGAACATTCAACAGGAGAATATAGGGTATTGAATACACTGCCAGTCATCATCTTTTTTTCTTAATTCTACAGATGTGCTCACCAATGTGGATTCTGAGTTGTCGTTTGTCTTACCTACATAGGATCTGCCACAGGGTCATTGTAGCATATAGTCCAAGTGGGTGGTTGAACAATTAATAAACTGCCGGATCCTCAATCTCTTTAAACCATCCACTCTGACAAAGGTATCTGTTCTCTCAATGTATTTACATATCTGACAACGTCCGCAGGCGTGCATCCTGTGTACAGGTGGGAGATCCATAAGCCATTTGAAAGATGATGTCCTCTGGAATTATGAATGCACCAGGCAATCACTGGGTTTACAGGCTCTGCAAACAACCATCAAAGGACGTGAACCCACAATTTCCGCCAATATAGGGGATTAAGTAAGGACATGTCAATTTTTGCTGAGAATCAGCCAGGCATAATGATCCTCACCGGGCCAGTATTCACTATATTTTTCCCCTTAGAAGCTGCCGACTTTAACAGGTCTTCATATTTACTCCCCATGGCTTGCTGCCTAGGCTTCCTGATCACCTTATGGGAACATCCCTGTTCTCGACCCTAAGGTCCTCAACATGTGAACTATTCCTATGTACTCAGAGGAATTGTCCTACTGGAATCCCACATACTAGAGAAACAGGGTGGTGACTATGTGCTTAAAGCAGCATATTCACTGCAGTTTCTTTACAAAAGATCTTCATATTTAACTTGTTCCCTGTCACTGAAATCTGCAAATCTAGGAAGGATAAGGCTAAAAAGATCCAGAAAGCTACACACCGATGATCCTCTTTACTGAAGGTTAAAATACCAAAATGATAGGTGGTAACAAACACAGCAGGGCAAAGAAGACCAATGCATTACTCGCTATCACCAGTGCTAATGAAACGCGTTTACCTTCTCTCCCCTGCTGTGTTTGTAGTCGTGGGTAGTCTTTCTAGAATGGATTCTGTGTATAGATTTGTGAATGGATGGATCCTACATGACCACGCTAAAAAAAAAGTGAAATTAGGGCACCCCAGGGAGAAAAACCCTCTCATTCAGGTAGATTGGGGGGGGGGGGGGGGGCTAGGGAACATAACCATGTGGGTGAAACATGACACATGATTGGTAGGGTGGACTTTTTTGTTTCTTGCAGTAAAGCCCCAGTCTGCAATTCTTGTCTCTAAGTGGGCCTAGTCTTGTTTTTTAATATGGCTTACCGCTAGCCAATTTTACACTGCTGTATCACTGTTGGTTTACTAATTCTTTGAGAGTTTAAAAGAATTTGGTAGGACCATTTTGCATCACTGAAAACAAATACACTCACTGAGCTACTAGCCAATGCTAGTCTGCTGGTCAAGGCAGGTTTTTCTGACCCCAGCAGTCTTCCCCACCTTCAATCCTCCTATACTGATTACACTAGGAGAGGGCAGATATCCGGGCATCCCTTTTTATTAAGGTGTCCAGACTCCACAATAAGTCCCCTCAGAATAATCCCACCTCTTTCGACACCCTCTAATCTCTGTTCATCTTTGCAGTGGTTTGCTATTGCTTCAAGTACTAGGCTCTAATTTCAGATCTGTACCCCAATCCTCATTTTAATATATATCCCAAAAGGGAGCCCTCAGGTCTGCAACTAATCTTCTCTTGTCATCTTCTCTTGTTATCATATTGTACTCTTACATCCAGACTTAATCTTAAATGATTTATCAGCCATTAGTTTTGGGGATTGATTTAGTAAAGACAAACATGCTGTGCACTTTGCAAGTGAAGTTGCACTTTTCAAGACAATTTGCCCAGGGCGCAGTGAAGTTTAACTTATCAAAGAATACCCAATCTCGTGAAAGGGAAAAAAAAAATTCTTGGCTGCACATGAAAGGATGATAGATGTTATCAGAGCATCACCTCCTTCAGTAAGCTCCGTGGCATATTCGCTTGCAAAGTGCAATGTCCTTGCAAAATAAACAGTTTATGTCCCTTTAGTAAATCAACCCCATTGCCTTTCATTGGGTACACAATTCTATCCACCATTTCATTTCATTACCTCTACCTATGCATTAGTGACATCTCTTTTTACTCTTTCCTCACACCTAAAACCTTGATGCCTCCTGCCCATTTATGTATTCACAGTCACAATTCCGCTAAGCATTTTATCTCTCTACTAAGATTTATAGGTGAATCAAGTTTAATGACAGGTCCTTTGTTGCCTACTAAATTTTAAAGTCTAATGCATTTTTGAATGATATATGACTGGTCTTCCCCCCATAAAATATGTCTTTTATCATTTCCAGTTCCCTGTTTGATTGTAAGTTCTGCCAAGCAAGGCCCTCATACCCCCTGAGTGCTTCTATGTTCTGCATCCTTGGCAATGTACAGGTGCATCTCATAAAATTAGAATATCACAAAAAAGTTAATTGATTTCAGTAATTCAATTCAAAAAGTGAAACACATATTTTATGTAGATGTGTTACACACAGAGTGATATATTTCAAACATTTCTTTCTTTTATTTGTGATGATTATGGCTTACAGCTAGTGAAAACCAAAAATCTCAGAAATATTAGAATAATACATAAGACCAAAAAAAAGGGGGATTTTTAATACAGAAATGTTGGCTTACTGAAAAGCACCAATGCCTGGTTTAATGATCATGGTATCACTGTGCTTGATTGGCCAGAAAACTCGCTTGACCTAAACCCCATACAGAATTTGTTGGGTATTGTCAAGAAGAAGATGAGAGACACCAGATCCAACAATGCAGACGAGCTGAAGGCTGCTATCAAAGCAACCTGGGCTTCCATAACACCTCAGCAGTGCCACAGGCTGATCGCCTCCATGCCACGCTGCAGTAATCCAGTAATTTATGCAAAAGGAGTCCCGACCAAATATTGAGTGCATACTATACTGTACATGAACATACTTTTTAGTAAGTCAACATTTCTGTATTAAAATTATTGTTTTTTTTTTTATTGATATTATTCTAATTTTCTAATTTTCTGAGAAACTGAATTTTGGGTTTTCACTAGCTGTAAGCCATAATCATCAAACTTAAAAGAAAGTTAAAAATTTGAAATATATCACTCTGTGTGTAACGCATCTATATACAATCTATGAGTTTCACTTTTTAAATTGAATGACTGAAATAAATGAACTTTTTGATGATATTCTAATTTTATAATGTACCTGTATATTGTGAACCATCTACATAATTGGAAAGCACTAATTGAAGAAAAAATGATAATATTAACCACTTAAGCCCCGGAAGGTTTTACCCCCATTCCGACCACGGGGTATTTTGCGATTCGGCACTGCGTGGCTTTAACAGACAATTGCGCGGTCGTGCGAGGCTGTATCTAAATGAATTTGGCGTCCTTTTTTTCCCACAAACAGAGCTTTCTTTTGGTGGTATTTGATCACCTGTGCGATTTTTTGATCACGCGCTATAAACAAAAAAAGAGCGTAAATTTTTTAACATTTTCGGCCAATTTGTTTTATGCTACCTATGTTTGGTAAAAAAAATCACAAAAAGCGTATTTTGATTGGTTTGCACAAAAGTTATCGCGTTTACTAACAAAGGGAAAGATTTTTGTCATTTTTGTTGTTTTTTTTTTTAACGCGTAATGGCGGCGAGCTGTGATTTTTTTTGCGGTACTTCGACATTGGGGCGGACAGATCGGACCCTTGACTGACATTTTTGACACTTTTGGGGTTACCAGTGACATTTCTACAGTAATCAGTGCTATACATATGCACTGTTACTGTAAAAATACACTGGTAGTGAAGGGGTTAACTTTATTTGGGAGGGAGGGGCTGTGTGTGTCCCTAGGGGCGTGCTTTCTACTGTGATTGGCTGTGGCTTCAGCTGTAAGGACACTGATCAACGGATCTACATAGTAGATCCGTGTGATCAGTGTCTTTACACCGAGGAGAATGACAGGTGGCTTGTTTACACAAGCTGCCTGCCTTTCTCCCTCTCCCCCGCCGATCGCCGAGTGACCGTCGGACATCGGGTCCGCTGGTCACACGCGTGGGGGGGGGTCCGTGACCACGCGGGAGCAGGAGCGTGCCTCCGGGGGCGCGCGCTCGCTCCCTAGACCCTCACAAGCTAGTGACGTAGCCCTACGTCACTTTGCCTGTGAGGGGCTGACTGCCGACGTAGATCGGCGTTAGGCAGTCGGCAAGTGGTTAACAATAAACAGTTTATTTTGTACCAATAACCCCACCATAGTCATGTTTGGAAGTCATCATAACAGCTCGGATAAGGTTGGGTTTTGGAAGAGCATTGTTTTACCAGTGATAAGATACTCTGCGATGCTAAAAAACAGTAGTACATAAATCCAGCTCAGACCCCTGTCATTGTGATATACAAAGATGAGGTACACAGAACAAAAAGAAATGAAATGTTATCAGAGATCATTAAATTTATTGCAGACTGTGTTGCCTGCTGGAGAGTTTCCTGGGGACCATTGCCATGGTACAGACAGTGAAGGGACATCCAAAATGTAAGGGTTGTCTTAAGAACCAGATGTGCGGGGAAGTCTTCTACTGGGAACAAATGTTAAGATAACAATTGTACAAGATGGTAATTCCCCCCACTTTAGAAAGACCTCTTCTTTCTTGCTGTTGCAACTCTACGGTATGTGAAGTGAAGCATTATAAAAATGCTAAGTACTGGAAATATGCACTAGATGAGAGTCACGCTCAATGATAAAATCCACACATTACTTTATTCCATTACAAAAAATAAATGGTTGCATACATACATACATATTGTCTTCAACCAACAAAACCACACTCTACAGACAGTTTCACCTACAGTTGGTTGCCCACAGGCACAGAGCAGGTATCAGGGTTGTGGGGAGGAGACACTATGGGGCTGTCTTACTAAAACTGGAGAGTCCAAAATCTGGTGCAGCTCTGCATAGAAAGCAATCAGCATCCAGGTTTTTTGTCAAAGCTTAATTGAACAAGCTGAGGTTAGCTGAAGCTGACTGGCTACCACGCACAGTTGTTCCAGATTTTGCACTCTCTAGTTTTAGTAAATCAACCCCAATATATGCATGCAACTGTGTTTTATTTAGGGATTAAAGCAATAATGGTATTTTAGTACAGAGTGCAACACTCTTCCAGTGCATATTTCCTATGTTGGAGTCGAGACAGTTCATTTGCTGTTAGCCTTTTTCCAAACTTTATTGAAATGCCAAAATTACATTTTATTTTATGTCTTGTCTATCTACTGCAGCACAGCTGTGGTGCCCTATGCTGACATGAGTGACCCGAAAAAGGATGCCATGCCCACTGAAAGGCGTTGTCATAGCAACCTTAGGGACAGATACCAGCTGGCACTGCTCGAGGATCACTTGGATGTGTATCTGGATCGAGTCTCCCGGTGATTGGAGGATCCTCGTTGTGCGTGGGTGGATTACACTGAGAACTTTGGCTGACAGCTTACCTGGATCCAGCCTAGAGCCCTACACATGGGAGAGCCACTACAGTTTCACATAGACGCACTTGTTCTCTGAACACAATGTGAGTGTTTAGTGTTACTTTGTTATCTTTTATTTCTAAACAATAAAAGGTGTTGCACTAGGATCTAGTGCGCTCTGTCTTTTATATTTATGTGTAGCAAGGTTTCCTGGCCTATGGCCTGAGGTGGGTCTGCCATTGATACCGGTTACCTCTCCAGCCCATGTGAGCTGCGGCCCTGGGTGTAAGAACTGACACACTGACAACTCCGGAATCTTTGTTTGGTTGTTTTATTGTAGTTTTAGGGAATGGGAGAAGGATGAGTGGGATACTCCTTTGGCTCAACTATGTACAATTCTGGGACTTTTGTAGCAAAAATGCCCGTTAGTGCTGTCTTGACACCAGCAGACGCTAGCCAACGCTTACTAACTCTTTGAACACACTTTATCTCTGAAAGCTGTGCTGGAACCCTGACTTAAGTCTAGCAGATCCAGGACTGTAGAACCTTGAACATCTGACACTGCTTGCACTGCAAAGTCACTGACTACTCTATCCAGCCTTGCCCTGGCTTGAGGTAGCTTGCTGTGTATTCCTGTATGGCTGCAACTCTCAACTGATGCACTCACACTGTGCATTAACTCTTCAGGGCCCAAACTGCAGGTGCCCCCTTTACCGCTTCAGGGTCCTCAACCTAGCTACCCCCTCTATCACTTCAGGGTCCTCTGACTAGGTACCCCCTTTACCACTAGCTGACACTTGGATCCTAGAACCAAGTAGATAGACAAGAACCTTCTCCGGAGTGGTCCCCACTGACTCTAGGCAGACCCCCAGGGGCAATCCTCAGTACTCACGACCTGTGTAGGCTTTCCTGGGACTGGACCCCTCTTGCTCTCCGCTGGTTCTCGGCACACCAGATCCCCTTCAGCTCAACTCAGCACTCTCTGGATTCTCAGGCAGCACCCGAGACATCCACCTCCTTGGGACTCTGCTTCCCGCCAAAGACCATGAATCATGCTCTCCCTCAAACTTATACCCACTCCCAGAATCCTTTGCAGCAGAATCTGCCTTCTGGGGTAGTTACAAGACTGAATGTATCCCTGATTGGGTTTCCTCCACTACCCTATGAGAAGCCTCTCACAGAGCCAGTGGGGAGACTCCCCCTTTAGCAGACACACCTGGAAACCATTACACCCTACCAAAAAGAAATCATGGCCCTGCTGTTAGGCAGACAAAGCCCACTATATATTTACCTAGCAACTAGCTGTAGGGTGCTACATATGTTTTTGCAGTTATCAGTTATCTCGCTGGTGGATGGAGCAGCACGGCACATCATACACCACACCGAGTTAACCCCTTCCTTGGTGAATGTTTTAAGACTTGGTTAAGCACAATTTTGATCGTTTTAGGATCAACTCATTTTGTTGGGGTTTTACTTAGCTCTTACAGATTAATTTGACTCTAGCACTATGTTGGTATTTTTTGTTTAGTGAACTATGGAAAATGCAGCATTTCTTAATTTTTCCACCCTGCATCACACTGCACATCACATCAGCATTGTATTGTGAACAGAGCGCATAGAAATTAATTGTTTTCTATGTGCTCTTACAGTGACTGGCACTGATCTAGTGCAGAACAACGTAATACAGTGCACATAGTGTGAACAGGCCCAACACTATCTTACTGCTTGTTAATAGGAGGTACATTTAATGTCCATAGTGGGGGCACGGACATACTTTAACTTCCACTTTAAAGTAAATCTTACTCAGTTTTAGACCTTTAAAGATAAACATCCAGTTCTGCATAAAAGCATACGCTACATGATGCATGCTAATAAAAAATGTAAAAAAATAAAAGTAAAAAAAAAACCTCTGTCATTGATTCAGCTTCACTTTTTTTATTGAAGCTCAGTTGCTTCAGTTTTACCAAAGGACAGTCCTGTGGAATCAAGATAAAAAAAAAAGCTTGCCAGTGTCTCCCCCTCCCCAGGGACATCAAAAAGAAAAGAGGTAAAATTAGAAGGGGCGACTCAAGCACAAAGGACCCCAGGACAAATAATCCACGTCAAGCCAAAAACAAGAAGGATTGACACAGATGAACTTTCAGAGTTGCATACCTGATAATGTTGTTTACCTTTCATCTATAGAGTTATCTTCCTCTGAAATGTCTTTATTGTCCAGGGGCTTGTCTTTCACACCCACATCACACTGGTGCAACATGCACATTAGGCCCAGTTCACACTGGTGCAACATGCGCACTGACTTTGAAAGCACAAGTCACATGACAAGTCTCGCCCCATTAAGTGCAATGGAACCATTCTAATAGGAACGACTTGAGTTGCTCCAATTTAGAAAAAGGTGCCTGCACTACTTCTGGTGTGACTTCGGCACAACTTACATTGACTTCTGTCTGATTTAAAGTCATGCAAATATTAACAGCCATATCTGTTCTTGATAAATTGCACTCTGAATCAGTGGATGCCACTTATGGTGCCTCCACTGATAAGACATTCAGGGGTTATAAATATTTCAATCCAATACCCACTAGAAATAGTGCAATTGACTCTTTTCAGAATGTGATTGAGAAGGAATCTTATTAGCGCTTCAGAAGAGTTTGTCCACCACATGTACCCCCCAGTAAGAATAAAATTAGTCAAGCTGAATGACAAGCTTTGTCCATGTTAAAATCAAGCAAGAACATTGTTATCCATGAGGCAGATAAGGGGGGAGCTGTGATTGTCCTCTCTGCAGAGGACCAAAGGTTGGAGGCTTTGAGACAACTACAGGACACTTCAACTTATCATGCTCTGAAGAACAAATAGACTAAACTTTGCAAAATACATCTTTTCTCTTTGTTAGCATTTTATGATTGAACAATATTCCTGTGTTCCACCATTTACCTAAGATACATAAACAGGACATCTTAGTTGAAGGGCACCCCATAGCAGCAAGTTATAGGTCGCTGTTTGAGAGGTTGGATGAATTAATTGATCGATATCTACAGCCATTGGTTACTCAATTGCTAGGATATATTAAGGACATTTCTTCCATTCTAACCCATGTCCAAAACATGAAATGGCAAAAAAATTATTGGTGGGTAACGATGGATGTGAAATCATTATATTCCATTGTTCCACACAATTTGGCTATTTAGGCATTAAAAATCATCTCTCCCATTAAGTGTGAACCAGCCCTTAAAGAATTTATTGTAATAGCTGCTCTTTTTCTTTGGAACATAATTATTTTATTTTTGATAATATGTTTCTTTTTTTTTTTTTTTACAGTGTCAGGGGGCATCTATGGGCCCGAAATTTTCACCATCTCTAGCTAACCTCTGTATGGGTTGGTGGGAGGAGTTATTTCTGTTCTCTCATCTGAACCCATTTGGGACAATATTTTATGGTATGGGAGGAGGTACATACATGATCTGGTCCTTATATGGACTGGTACAGATGTATCGCTAGTAGAGTTCGTACAGTATGCTAATGACAATAGCCTTAATTTAGAATTTTCATGTAAAAGTGGTACAACATCTATTAACTTCCTTGAAATAGTTTTAATGGACAACCTTGATACTGGACTGGTTAACACAAAGACATTTAAAAAGCCTTGTGCATGAAACTCATTTCTTTTGGCTTTGAGTTGTTACCCAACACACACAATCCAGTCTATACCAATAGGGGAATTTACTTGAGCCAAGAGAAATTGTTCTACTTCTGAAGCTTATGGGAAGGAATGTTTCTCACTTACTAATAAACTCAAAGAACATTGCCACAAGGATTGGCTTGTTGACAGGGGTCTGGCTTACTTATAATAAGACATATGTCTTTGGCCTGGTTACTTTTGTAAATGCATTCTCTAGTGTGTATATATGCAGGTGTGTCACCGTGGTAACACGATGCCAGGACGCTGTACATATCTTCCCGGGAACCTCTGAAGAGCCGAGAGCAGCGGAGGGTGAGATCAATACAGAGTGCCAGCATGTACAAGTTTACTATTTTGTTTCATATGGATATACAGTATCACACAAAAGTGAGTACACCCCTCACATTTTTGTAAATATTTTATTATATCTTTTCATGTGACAACACGGAAGAAATGACACTTTGCTACAATGTAAAGTAGTGAGTGTTCAGCTTGTATAACAGTGTATATTTGCTGTCCCCTCAAAATAACTCAACACACAGCCATTAATGTCTAAACTGCTGGCAACAAAAGTGAGTACACCCATAAATGAAAATGTCCACATTGGACCCAAAGTGTCAATATTTTGTTTGGCCCCATTATTTTCCAGCACTTCCTTATTCCTCTTGGGCATGGAGTTCACCAGAGCTTCACAGGTTGCCACTGGAGTCCTCTTCAACTCCTTCATGACGACATCACGGAGCGGGTGCATGTTAGAGACCTTGTGCTCCTCCACCTTCCGTTTGAGGATGCCCCACAGATTCTCTGAAGACATGCTTGGCCAGTCCATCACCTTTACCCTCAGCTTCTTTAGCAAGGCAGTGGTCGTCTTGGAGGTGTGTTTGGGGTTGTTATCATGCTGGAATACTGCCCTGCGGCCCAGTCTCTGAAGGGATGGGATCATGCTCTGCTTTAGTATGTCACAGTATATGTTGGCATTCATGGTTCCCTCAATGAACTGTAGCTCCCCAGTGCCGGCAGCACTAATACAGCCCCAGACCATGACACTCCCACCACCATACTTGACTGTAGGCAAGACACACTTGTCTTTGTACTCCTCACCTGGTTGACACCATCTGAAGCAAATAAGTGTATCTTGGTCTCATCAGAACACAGGACATGGTTCCAGTAATCTATGTTCTTAGTCTGCTTGTCTTCAGCAAACTGTTTGCAGGCTTTCTTGTGCATCATCTTTAGAAGAGGCTTCCTTCTGGGATTAAATGAAAAAAGGGGTCCGAGTGCTTATGGATCTTATCTCAACCCGTAGTATAAATTAATCAAAACATGAAAATTGATCCAAAAAAGGCTGCTGCTGACTGATAAGGTGTAGGGATGATCGAACAGTTCGGGTCGACCATCGGTTCGGCCCGAACATTGGGTGTTCGAGGTTCGGCCGAATTTAGAACTTTTTGCCCAAAAAGTTCGGAATTTGGCAACCAGAACCGCACAAAATGCAATGCTTCAGGAAATGGGCTTTAAAAGCCCGTGATTGGACCAGAACCATTAGCAAAAGCCAATTGAGGGGGCAGGAGAATGCTAGGAATGTGATTGGAGTGACTAGGGGGTCCCTAGACCAATCATTAGTGAATACGCCCCCCAGTATATAAGATCACCCCCGCCATATTCCTAGCATTGTTATACTGGACATGGAAGAGAGTGGAAGCAGTTCTGTTAATTTTACTTTAAAAGTGTCATTTAGCTATTTTTAGTGTGAGGAAAGGGATATCTAGTGTAGTTAGAGTGCTCCTTTACACTTAAAGTAGCTTGAAAAATGTAGTTTCTGTAGGGAAAGTGTTAAGTGTAAGGGGACCGTAGTGTAGTGTAGGGTTAACTGGCAGTGACTGCTATGGCAGGGTGACAAAACCCTTCCATAGCAGGGGGACCGCTATAGAGAAATGATCATTTCTCTGAATTGCTTCGGCACACCCATATGGCTTCTCACCAGCCAAGCATTTTTTATGCTGCAGGGGCTGCCACTGCCAGTGCTTTTTTGAGGACATGTTTCATGTCAGACATGACATCTGAACATGTGTATAGGGGGTATATATAGACATATATGTCTGAATATATACCCCTAGACATATATAGGTGTGATAGTAGCAGAAATAAATGCTTGCGCTAATGAAATCATTTACAGTAATATATTTCTGCTACTATCACACCTATATATGTCTAGGGGTATAAATTCAGACATATATGTGTATATATACCCCTTATACACATGTTCAGATGTTTTGCCTGCCTCAAAAGAACCCAAAAAAATGCCAAAAAAACGCTAGCGTCAAAAAAAAAAAAATTCCCAGGTGTGTTTTTGCTGGCATTTTTCGGGGGGTTTTGGAGGCAGGCAAAACATCTGAACTTGTGTATAGTGGTGTATATACACACATCCATATATTTATATACACACCTAGACATATATAGGTGTGATAGTAGCAGAAATATATGCTTGCGCTAATGATATCATTTACAGTAATATATTTCTGCTACTATCACACCTATATATGTCTAGGTGTGTATATAAATATATTTATGTGTGTGTATATACCACTATACACAAGTTCAGATGTTTTGCCTGCCTCAAAAGAACCCAAAAAAATGCCAAAAAAACGCTAGCGTAAAAAAAAAAATGCCCAGGTGTGTTTTTGCTGGCAATTTTTGGGGGTTTTGGAGGCAGGCAAAAGATCTGAACTTGTGCACAGTACCACTATACACAAGTTCAGATGTTTTTCCTGACTGCAAAGAACCCAAAAAAATGCCTGCTTTGAAACCGGCAAGGTGTGGAGAGAAGCTAACCCCCTGAGCTGAAAGTTTTCTAATACATACAATCCTTTTTTTTTCTGGTTCTGGACATGCTACAGAGCTGAAACTTCACAGGTACACCTTTTAGACCCCCCAGACACAAAATCACACAAAAAAGTTCTAAATTGTCATTTTTGATAAAAAAGCCAATTATTGAAAAAATTTAAAAAAAAAAAAAGAGAGATTTTTTGATTTTTACTTTGGATTTCAGATCTGGGGGGTCTAAAGAGTGTACATGTGAAGTTTCAGCTCTGTAGCATGTCCAGAACCATAAAAAAAAAAAAGATTGTTTGTATTAGAAAACTTTCAGACAGGGGGTTGGCTTCGCTGCTGTAACACCTTGCCGGTTTAATAGAAGGCATTTTTTGGGGTTCTTTGCAGTCAGGAAAAACATCTGAACTTGTGTATAGTGGTACTGTGCACAAGTTCTGATGTTTTGCCTGCCTCCAAAAACCCCCAAAAAATGCCAGCAAAAACACACCTGGGCATTTTTTTTTTGACGCTGGCGTTTTTTTTGGAATTTTTTGGGGTTCTTTTGAGGCAGACAAAACATCTGAACTTGTGTATAGTGGTATATATACACACATATATATATTTATATACACACCTAGACATATATAGGTGTGATAGTAGCAGAAATATATTACTGTAAATGATTTCATTAGCGCAAGCATATATTTCTGCTACTATCACACCTATATATGTCTAGGTGTGTATATAAATATATGGATGTGTGTATATACACCACTATACACAAGTTCAGATGTTTTGCCTGCCTCAAAAGAACCCCAAAAAATGCCAAAAAAACGCTAGCGTCAAAAAAAAAATGCCCAGGTGTGTTTTTGCTGGCATTTTTTGGGGGGTTTTGGAGGCAGGCAAAACATCAGAACTTGTGCACAGTACCATTATACACAAGTTCAGATGTTTTTCCTGACTGCAAAGAACCCAAAAAAATGCCTTCTATTAAACCGGCAAGGTGTTACAGCAGCGAAGCCAACCCCCTGTCTGAAAGTTTTCTAATACAAACGATCTTTTTTTTATGGTTCTGGACATGCTACAGAGCTGAAACTTCACATGTACACTTTTTAGACCCCCCCCCCCCCAGATCTAAAAATCAAAAAATCTCTTTTTTTTTTTTTTTTTTTAATTTTTTCAATAATTGGCTTTTTTATCAAAAATGACAATTTTTAAGAACTTTTTTTTTGTGTGTGATTTTGTGTCTGGGGGGGTCTAAAAGGTGTACCTGTGAAGTTTCAGCTCTGTAGCATGTCCAGAACCAGAAAAAAAGATCATATAGGTGTTAAAGTTAAAGGAGGGTCCCGACCCACATCCCTGTTCTACTGAAACATTATCTTTTTTTTTTCATGGTTCTGGACATGCTACAGAGCTGAAACTTCACATGCACACCTTTTAGACCCCCCAGATACTAAATCCAAAGTAAAAATCTCTCTTTTTTTTAAAATTTTTTCAATAATTGGCTTTTTTATCAAAAATGACAATTTTTAAGAACTTTTTTTGTGTGATTAATAGTTAATGGGGCATGACACAGAACCCTAGGCACTTTTTAGGGGCATTTATTGGGTTTTAGGGCTTAAAAATGGTGTTTTTTGATTACCGAAGTTCGGGTCCCATTGATTTTAATAGGGTTTTGAAATCCGAACCGAACTTTCGGGAAATTCAGGTGTTCTGGTCGAACCGAACTTTTCAAAAGTTCGATCATCCCTAATAAGGTGTAGTGCCTTTAAGATGAAAAGATAAATGAGTCAGCTCTGTCCTTTTTTTTTATCTAACACATTGTGTAATAAAATTATACATATAATAAAGTGCAAATGTGCATATCCAATTATCATCTGTGTGGACCCTAATAGAAATCAATAAACAAACAATTAATTAAATATCTATACAAAATAGAATAATACTTTTTAAATAATCAAAGTGCTGGTTGTGCTTTTCAATCAAAAAATAACCAATGAATAAATATATAAATATGTTAATTTACGATTAAAAAAAGTCCTTCAATAAATCAGTTCGTGGTGAACAAAAGGTGCTTCAGTGCAGTTTTCACACAAAAAGTGCTGGTGCTCCCCTTGGGTGACCCCACTCACCAGAAAGATGTAGATACTGCGCCTTGTATCTGGATATGTATGTAATGGCTGGATAATCTCACACTGATCCTATATCTCTACAGTGTTGCTGGTAATATCACTGGCTGTATCATTCCTCATTTAAACAAAACAAGAATAACCCGCCACGGTGAAGTACATAATGAAAGTTTTATTGAAATAAAAAGAATCACACTTACAATATTGCAGGTAAAAAATGCAGTCTGGTCTGGTCTGATGGACGCTGCTCTCGCAGCGTGCATTCCACCAACCGGAAGTAATAGGGGCTGACCTTTGGGGCTGACCTTAGTAATAGGTCAGCCCCTACACCGGTAAAAATAAATAAGATCTTTGCTTCATCGGAGACTGTGCACTTTATTAATAATATTAATTTTAAGAGACTAAGAATTCTCTCTGGAGAATATAAGGACTTTTATTAGTGTGGTTCGCTCTTCATAGTTCCTGATACCTGAGAAGCGTATCCCATATGTCAAATCAGCTAGTTATTTATTTATAGCAGCTTTACCTTTGATAAGGATTTATTGGTTGTATTGTTTTATTTTTTTATTTAACTAAATTAATATACAAAATAGCTCTGAGCGCTGGGTGAGTGAGTAACAGTAGCGATCAACCTAATCGTACTTCACTCTTGGTTTAGACTGTGTATTATAATTCCTTCCAGGTTACAGTTGGAACAACTTGATTTTCTATATCTGCCATGAAAACAGGTAACTATGATACAACTAAAACAAGACTTAAACATATTTCCAAAATGCTCTAAAATTCCATTACGCCATGTAAGTACGATGTGTATCTCCTCTTTAACAGGTTTATGATGTCTACTAAATGGCATGTGCATTTTAAGAGGGCCTAAAAACACAGGCAGTCTAGAGTAAACATGTCAACTGGCCTATGGCGCTTTTCCTAAATCACACCTAAAACAAAATTTCATCACCTACGGCTAACCCAAAACCAAACCACCTGAGACACAACAAAAGAGAAAATATCATACATTATTCTGAATGTTTTACCTGCTAAAATTATAAACAGCAGAAGCTTTACAAACACAAGAATCAATTGTACACTTCTAGCATTTACAGCACAATAAAGATGAAGTAAAAATAAAAGGATAATATAGCCGTCCCATTATAAAGCGGCCAGTAAGAGACAGGTACCTTAGTTTACAATGTAACATTAAACAAATTTATTAAGTTTCTGGTAAGACGTTCTCAATATGAGACTCCTTGTTTTCTTTCAGACAATTAATGTTCATTTCTTCCAATTTTCTCCACCAGGAAGGGAAGAAGAAATATTTTAAGTTGATGACTTCTTGGTTCCGCATTCAGAGCAGGAAAATAATTATAATATTTTATTACTTCTGATGACAAAATAAATGTGTCCTCGGGGCTATTGCTTTGTAATGTATGCGCAATCACTGTAATTTCTTTGGGAGTTTTGTTTAGGGCTTTTAGTCATATAGTTGCCACTTTTGCTGTGGCGACAAATTAAACAAAATGGATGTTGCTGCATTGTTTGTAGTAAATCAGCTGACAGTTTATTTGTAGTGACAGCAGCATTCTACAAATGTTCAAATTAAAATTGGCTGCCTTAAAGGGGACCTAACGCCAAAAGAAAAAGTATAACATAAAACAAAATCAACATTAGATATGAGTACACTTTGTTTTACATTTACCCAAGGCTGGATTTATATCCCCTGCCCAACTGCCCCCTTCCCCCAGGCCATCTGCCTTCCTACTCTAGTCAACTGGTAAGAAAGCTAGACTGAAGCTGGATGGATCAAAATTCATTTGGTTCAGCAGGGATCATCAAACTTTCAATACATCTATGGCTGCTCCACTTTGTGAGAAATCAAACTAATGATAGACTTCTCATGAATGGACTTGTTGGAAATTTTTTGATCAATCGATTCTGCAGCCAAAAGGCTGCTGCGCTGATAAGTGGATAAGTCCTACTGTCATAATACAATAGCACAGCTAGGAGGATTCCTCCATCCACCTCACTTATGGGGATGGGGAAATCTGTTCAGTTTTTTTCAATTAACCCACTAACTGATTGAAAAAATGGACCTATGTAAAGATCAGATATCATAACCAAACAAGATGGTCCAAGGACGAGGGCAATTTTCAATTAACCCACTAACTGATTGAAAAAATGGACCTATGTAAGATGAGATATCATAACCAAACAAGATGGTCCAAGGACGAGGGTAATTTTCAATTAACCCACTGACTGATTGAAAAAATGGACCTATGTAAAGATCAGATATCATAACCAAACAAGATGGTCTAAGGATGGGGGGCAATTTTCAATTAACCTACTGACTGATTGAAAAAAATGGACCCATGTAAAGATCAGATATCATAACCAAACAAGATGGTCCAAGGCTAAGGGCAAAGGTGTTAAAAGAGGCTGTTTACTAAGTCTAACATATAGTGAATTCTAATAGAGGTGTTTAAAGGTGGTTGCAGCCTTTCACTCAATCAGCGCACCCATTTCTTTCAACAATTCTAATAGAGGTAAAAGGAGTATTAATCAAAAATCAAAGAGCACATAACACTGCAGATAGTGGTGCTCAACATCACTGTCCCAGGGGTGCAGACTGGGTGTGTAGCTAGGTTTCCTGCGATCAGTTTCACGGGTGGGTATCGGTGCTTCCTAGGTCCATGGAACGTACAGCAAGGTAGTTGTGACAGTACTTTCTGGATGTGATGTATGGACGTACGTAGGTGTGAAGAAGGAATTCATGCTCCACAAACGTGTTGCCTACGTCCATACATCACATCCAGGAAGTGACGTCACAACTACCTTACTGTGCGTTCCACAGGCCCTGGAAGCACCGGAACCCACTGGCAAAAATGTTTGCAGGAACCCAGCTACAAACCCCAGTTGGGCACCCCTGGGACAGTGATGTTGAGAACCACTATCTGCAGTGCTATGTGCTCTTTGATTTTATCACTCTTGTGAGTAATACTCTTTTTACCTCTATTAAATTCACTATATGCTACACTTAGTTGGCGCTTGTGTTCTCTTCCCAGTTGTCTCTCAGAGCGGCCACTATAGCGAACGTTCTTATGGACTTCCCATGGACATTTTATGGACTTGAAATTTTTAACAGTTGAATATTTCTGAGAACCCTGGGCTTGGACAAAGTACTTACATTTTACACCAATATTTGTTTTTAATGTAAAAGAGGCTGTTTGTCTACTTTGTTTTAGCACACCCAGAATCCATGACTAGTGAAGTAGGACAAACTGTCATCTTACTTTGCCGGCAGTTTGGCTCTAGGCCTATATACGCAGACTGGATGAAATGTAAGTAAATGATCCTGTGCTAGGACAGTAATGATCTGATCTAACTTGTTCTGACAAGCAGAGCGACAGTCTAAATACACAGGTGTAATCATTTTGTGGTCTCAGATTCTGGTCCGAGCTAACATGTGAACATACTGCTGCTTGGGATGTAGCTTTTTTGTTGCTGTGGGAGCTATTGTATGTGAACAACACTAGCCTGTAGTCCCTATACAGAAACCAGCAGTGATAAAATGGATATCCTAGTAGTAACTCTTCTCAGTTCTTTTACTAAATATATTTTTAGGCTTACAACTCCATAGTAAACCGATGTGGGCAATGTGTGCCTCCAATGGACTACTGATTGACCTGACTGACTCAAACACAATGCAAACACGTCCTTCAAAAAACATTTAAAAAATAGCACATACTGTATTATTATAAGGGTGACCATAGTTAATTTGACTGATCATTTGATAATGTACATCTTTATAATTGCTTTAATCATGGTCATGTCTATTTTGGGAGTGGGCCATGTTTATTACATTTAAGAGTAATTTCTGCAAAGTGACTGAATCTTTTGATAGGCATTCCCCTATTTACTGATACTACTCTATGCTCCCCTGCTGCCCTGTTTGTATGTTAGAGCCCTAACTCTAACCCCTCTGCATGCTTCATGTTGTTCTTTACACAGGGTTAAGGAACCCTTTCCTTCATGATTTGGGCCTGATAATTCTCTTTAACCACTTCAGCCCCGGAAGGTTTTACCCCTGTAATGACCAGGCAATTTTTTGCGTTTCTGCACTACATTACTTTAACTGACAATTGTGCAGTTGTGCGGCGCCGTACCTAAATACAATTGATGTCCTTTTTTTCCCCATAAATATAGCTTTGTTTTGGTGGCATTTGATCATCTCTACAGTTTTTCATTTTTGTGTTATAAACAAAGAAATAGCATAAATTTTGAAAAAAACATCAATATTTTCTTCTTTCTCTATAAAACGTACCCAATAATTTTTTTTTTTTAAAAAATAGAATTTTATCATCTGTTTAGGCCAATTTGTATTCTGCTACATATTTTTGGTAAAAAAAAAATCCCAAAAAACGTATAATAATTGGTTTGCACAAAAGTCATAGCGTTTTCAAACTACGGGATATATTTATGGACTTTTTATTTATTTATTTATTTATTTATTATTAGTAATGGCGGCGATCAGTGATTTTTATTGGGACTGCGAAACTAAGTGACACTTTTTGAGGACCGGTGACATTAATACAGTGATCAGTGCTAAATAATATGCACTGTTACTGTATAAATTAAACTGGCAGGGAAGGGGTTAACACTAGGGGTGATCAAGGGGTTAAATGTGTTCCCTATAAGTGCTTTCTAACTGTGGGGGGAAGGATTGAACAGAGGTAGGGAGAGATCTGTGATTCAGTTTACTGAATCACACAATCTTTCCCTGCCTCTCTGACAGGAGAGCCATCTTGCATTGTTTACATTCCAGATGGCTCTCCTGTCAGTATTGTTGAAGATCACGGTAGGCCAGCGGCAAAGGAGCCCACTCCTCCCGTGGTCTGCCTCTCGCTGAGTCCAATCTCGCACACCGCCGAAACCGCGTGCACATAATCACGTAGATCTACGCAATTGTGCGCAGCCGAGCTGCCCTGCCACAGTAAATCTGCATGGGGCGGTCAGCAAGTGGTAAATCAAAACTAAACCATATCTGAGCACCACAAATCAAATGCACTTTTTAATTCATTTTTAATATTCAGAGCAAACTCACCCATCCATCCATGTCTCTGTGTTTCATTTTGGTGTGAAATCACTTTGAAAAAACACCCATAGCGGTTTTTGGCTTTGGCCATCTTGAGTAAGGGCAGATGATTCGTGTAGCATTTACTTTCTGAAATCCATCTGTCTTTATCTCAAGCATGCATGCAGGAGTGTGCTTAGATGAAAAAATCCCTACTCTTGATGATAAAAAAAATGCCCATGAAAACTCATGGCATGTAGGATATCATTTTGACCTAGATCAGAAACCAGGAAGCAACTGAAGAAATGTAAACAAATTTAAAATAAGTAAATATATATTCCTATCTATTTACTATTTAATGAGCAGAAGGATTAAAAATAGTTAATGTTGGTTGAAAGTGTTTAGCTCCACTTCAAGTAGGCAGGCTTTAATGTAAGTTTGGCAGTAGGACCAGCCTAAGAGAGCTGTTAAATAAAAATGAAATCTTCCCTGTGTTCTCACTTCTTCATTTCAGTGAACTAGCAGACAAGCATTCCACAGGGCAGGATAAGTGTAAGATAAATGGTTCCCAACATATCCTTGATAATTCTGATCTTTTACATAAAAGTAACTGAAAACAGAATTATTTAAGTGCAGATCACTTGCAAAAAGACAACTGCAAGCCTCTTTTGTAAGCTTAAAGTTATTGTAAAGCTTTAATTTATTAAATAAATGTAGCACCCTCCTAGGTAGGTGCTAGGTAGAGTATAGAGGAGCAGCAGTCAAAATCTATATTGATTTGCTTTAGAACCAATTCTATGCTGTCTAATAAATCCGTTCTGTAGTTTAACCACTTGCCTACTGGCCACTTTCCCCCTCTTCCTGCCCAGGACAATTTTAAGCTTTTAGCGCTGTCACACTTTAAATGACAACTGAGGGATCATGCAACACTGTACCCATATGATGTTTTTTATAATTTTTTTCACACAAATAGAGCTTTATTTTGTTAGCATTTAATCCCCACTGGGTTTTTTTATTTTTTGAATAAATAAAAAAAGACCAAGCATTTTGAAAAAACAAAACAAAATGTTTTTCATAGTTTGTTATACTATTTTGAAATTAGGTATTTTTTCTCCTTCATTGATGTGCCCTAATGATGCTGCACCTATGGGCACTGTTGCGCACTGATAATATAGCACTGATGGGCACTGATAGGCTGCACTGATGGGCACTGATGAGGCGGCACTGATGAGGAGGCACTGATAGGCGGCACTGATGGGCAATGAAGGGCACTGATAGGCGGCACTGATAGATGACAATGATAAGGAGGCACTGGATAGCAGAACTGGCCAGCCGGGCTGTAGCCGTCATTCGGCTATAACGTGGTCGGCAAGTGGTTAAACTGGTAACCAAGCTAATTATATCCATCATTTTAGCTGTGCAGTCAAATATTTAAAGTACATGTTACTCCAAATATATATTTTTTTTCTATGGGTGTGTTCACATATGAATATTTTATAAATCGTAGTCTCTATCATTTTCATGTACTTCTTCCATCTGAAATACCTGGTTGATCCTTCCAATTACTTTTCTTGCTTGTTCTAAACTGACCACACAAAGCACACAAGCAGATCTGTGTTAGAGTGGTCAGCCAATCAAAGACTGCCTCTAGCATACACCCTCTCCTAATCACAGCCTGTTTCTTAAACACACAGCCTGCTAAAGCACAGCCTGCATTTTGCCTCAGGCTAAACAGACTATGGAATACAGGCACACTGTATATACAGTATCTCACAAAAGTGAGCACACCCCTCACATTTTTGTAAATATTTAATTATATCTTTTCACGGGATAACACTGAAGAAATGACACTTTGCTACAATGTAAAGTAGTGAGTGTACAGCTTGTATAACAGTGTAAATTTGCTGTCCTCTCAAAATAACTCAACACGTGGCCATTAATGTCTGAACCGCTGGCAACAAAAGTGAGTACATCCCTAAGTAAAAATGTCCAAATTTGGCCCAAAGTGTCAATATTTTGTGTGGCTACCTGTCACGGAACCATGAACCAGACGTACAACAGATAAGTGAAAATAAGAAGGCTTTATTGAAAATCAAGCTGTAAAGCAAAAGTCCAAACGGATGGCAAAACCGAAGCAGAGTCTTTGCAAAGCCAGAGGTCAGGAGCCAGGAGGGTAGTCAGACGAAGCCGGGGTTCAGGAACCAGCAGGGTGGTCAGACGAAGCCAGGATCAGGAACCAGCAGGGTAATCAGACGAAGCCAGGATCAGGAACCAGCAGGGTAATCAGACGAAGCCAGGATCAGGAACCAGAAGCAGCAGCAGTCTTAGAAGCATGTGAACACAGGAGGACCAAGCAAGGAACTGAAGCCACAGACCTCCTATATATATGAGCTAGGCATCCAGCTCCTCCCAGTGGGAAGGAGGAGCCGCAGAGTGGGAGGCTACAAGAAACCCAGAAACCAAGATGGCCGCCAGCACATGTCAAACGAAGGAGAACAGCAAGAAGGTAAGACCATGACAGTACCTCCCCCTCAAGGACCCCTCCTCCGCGGAGTAAAGAACGGTTTCTGAGGGAAGCGTGCGTGGAAGGCACGGAGCAAGGCAGGAGCATGGACATCTGCGGAGGGAACCCAGGAACGCTCCTCTGGACCATAACCACGCCAATGAACCAAAAACTGCACCCGACCGCGGACCAGGCGTGAGTCCAGGATATTGCTCACCTCATACTCCTCACGATTGCCCACTTGGACCGGACGAGGCCGAGGAACCGAGGAAGTGAAACGATTACACACCAGTGGCTTCAACAGGGAGACATGAAACACGTTGGAGATCCGCATGCCAGGAGGAAGCGCAAGGGCATAGGCTACCGGGTTTACCCTGCGAAGCACTCGGAAGGGACCAACAAAGCGAGGCGCCAGCTTTGGAGTGGGCACTCGAAGGTTGAGGTTGCGGGTGGACAACCATACACGGTCTCCGGCCTGGTAGGAAGGAGCAGGCGCTCGTCTGCGATCAGCCTGGAGTCTCTGGCGCTGCGCAGAGGCCTCAAGGGACTTCTGGATCTGTACCCAAGAAGCACGTAGGACGGAAAGGTGATCCTCCACAGCCGGAATATCCTGGGGAGAGAATACCTCCGGTAACACGGCAGGTTGGAACCCATAATTGGCCATGAAGGGAGACGTCCCAGAGGAAGAGTTCACCGCCGTGTTCCTGGCAAACTCAGCCCAAGGCAGGAGGTCAACCCAATTGTCTTGGTGATCGGAGACATAGCAACGAAGGAATTGCTCCAAGGCCTGATTGGATCATTCTGCGGCCCCATTGGACTGAGGGTGGTAGGCCGAGGAGAAGGAGAGATGAATCCCCAACTGGGAGCAAAAGGCGCGCCAGAACCTGGACACAAACTGACTCCCCCGATCCGACACAATCTCCTTGGGCAAACCGTGCAACCGGAAGACCTCCCTGGCAAAAATCGTGGCCAACTCCTGTGCAGAGGGTAACTTCTTGAGAGGAACACAGTGGCACATTTTGGAAAATCGATCCACAATCATGAGAATGACCATATGGCCTCGGGATGCAGGGAGGTCCACAATGAAATCCATCCCCAGGTGTGACCATGGGCGCTCCCCGGTGGCTATGGGTTGCAGAAGGCCCAACGGAAGGTGCCGAGGGGACTTACTCTGGGCACAAACGGAGCATGCCGCTACATATGCGGCGATGTCGGAACGTAGGGAAGGCCACCAGAACAGACGTGAAACAGCCCAGGACAGCTGATTCTTTCCAGGATGCCCCGCGGTCTTGGAGTTATGGTAGGTTCGCAACAACCGAGTGCGCAACTCCTCAGGCACAAAACATCTGCCGTTGGGTCTCCCAGAGGGAGCACCAGATTGAGCTGCCAAAATCTGCTCACCCAGGGGAGAGGTCAGGCTGGTGCGAATGGCGGCCAGGATCTGATTCGGAGGTATGACCGAAGTCGGATTCGACTCCTCCCTGGACAGGTCGGAGTACTGCCGTGATAAGGCATCCGCCCTGATGTTCTTGGAACCGGGTAGGTAGGAGACCACGTAATTAAAACGTGACAAGAACAGAGCCCATCTGGCCTGACGTGGTGTCAATCTCTTGGCCTCAGAAAGGTAGGTCAGATTCTTGTGGTCCGTCAGGATGAGGACCGGAACCACCGAACCCTCGAGCAAGTGCCTCCATTCTTTAAGGGCCTGCACGATGGCCAATAACTCCCTGTCACCAATCTGATAGTTGCACTCCGCGGAAGACAGTTTCCGGGAGTAAAAACCACAAGGAAGCAGAGGACCCTCTGGTGTTCTACGCTGAGACAGAAGGGCGCCTACTCCCGTCTCAGACGCGTCCACCTCGAGGACAAAGGGCAACCCAGGGTTGGGATGCGACAGAATCAGAGCCGACACAAAGGCGGACTTTAGAGCCTCAAAAGCTCGGATGGCCTCGAGCGGCCAGACCTGGGAATTACTGCCCTTCCTGGTCAGATCCGTGAGAGGCTTGGCTAGCATGGAAAAGTCCCTGATGAACTTCCGATAATATTTGGCGAAGCCCAAAAAGCGCTGCAGGGAGCGAAGACCACTGGGCTGGGGCCACTGTAAGACAGCCGAAACCTTCTCAGGATCCATGGAGAACCCCTCAGCGGAAACGATATAACCTAAGAAGGTTACCTGGGATCGGTGAAATTCGCATTTCTCAAGCTTACCGAATAGCCTGTTCTCTCGTAACCGTTGCAACACTCGTCTGACATCCAGAATGTGGGTCTCCATGGATTCAGAATATACCAAGATGTCATCCAAATAGACCACCACACACTGCTGTAACAGGTCACGGAAAACATCGTTGATGAATTCCTGAAAGACTGCGGGCGCATTGCACAACCCAAAGGGCATAACCAAGGATTCATAATGACCGGTCCTGGTGTTAAACGCGGTCTTCCACTCATCGCCCGCCTTGATCCTTACGAGGTTATATGCCGCCCTCAGGTCGAGTTTGGTAATTAACGTGGCCCCTTTAAGGCGATCGAACAGCTCGGAAATCAAGGGTATCGGGTAAGCGTTCTTGATCGTGATGCGATTGAGACCCCTGTAATCGATGCAAGGCCTCAACTCACCGCCCCTCTTTTTCACAAAGAAAAATCCAGCCCCTGCCGGGGACGAGGATTTGCGAATGTGTCCGCGTGAAAGCCCCTCCTTCACGTACTCCTCCATGGCCTCATTCTCCGCTACCGACAGTGGATAGACCTTGCCACGAGGAGGAACGGCACCAGGTTGTAACTCGATGGCACAATCGTATGGGCGGTGCGGAGGTAGGGCAACCGCGCTCACCTTATCGAATACATCCCGGTACTCCTCGTATTCAGGAGGCAACAGAGAGTCCGAGGAAGTACACAGCAACTTGACAGGCCCATGGATGCAACTAGCCCCACACTGTGGTGACCACGAGAGGATCTCGGCCGATCTCCAATCGAAAGTCGGATTATGCTTCTGGAGCCAGGGGTACCCCAAGACCACCGAGTAGTGTGGAGACGAAATAACCTGGAAGCAGACCGACTCTCTGTGAACGGCACCAATGGCTATCCCCACTGGAAGGGTCTCATGAGTCACGTGTGGCGGCAGAAGGGGTCTGCCCTCTATCGCCTCAAGAGCCAGTGGAGAACCTCGGGCCTGCAGAGGAATGGAATTGGCGGCAGCAAACACACTATCAATGAACAAACCACCAGCACCAGAGTCCACCAACGCCTGGGTCGTCACTGAGCCCCCGACCCAGGAGAGGACAACAGTGATCAGTGGTTTGTCAACACGGGAAACTGGGGACGAGGAGACTCCACCCAAGATCTGCCCCCGACAGGATCTCAGGTGCGAGCGTTTCCCGGACGGTTCGGACATGCCAACCGAAAATGCCCACCGAGACCACAGTACATGCATCGGCCCTCGCGTCTCCGGAGTACCCTCTCCCCCTCGGACAGGCGAGCAAAGCCCAGCTGCATGGGTTCATCCCCAGCCAAGTCATCCCCAGGAGGCGTGGGAGGAGAGGGAGGCACGGGTGGGACAGCAAAGGTAGGCGCCAATCTGTTAGGAGGCCTCCGCAGACTCTCCTTAAAGGAAGGTCTCTCCCTGAGTCTGGTGTCAATCAAAATCAGGAAAGAAATAAGAGACTCGAGCTCCACTGGTAGGTCCTTAGCTGCAACCTCATCCTTCAAGGCATCCGAGAGACCATGAGAGAAAGCAGCGACCAGAGCCTCATTATTCCAGCCCACCTCTGCTGCCAGGGTACGAAACTCAATGGCGTATTCAGCTACGGATCGTGAACCCTGTCTGATGGACATAAGGAGCTTCGCAGCAGAGGCAGCACGAGCCGGCACATCGAATACCCTCCGAAGAGAAACAACAAAACCGGAAAACTCGGCAACCACCGGATTGTTGTTCTCCCATAAAGGGCTGGCCCAGGCCAAGGCCTTGTCCGAGAGCAGCGAAATTAAGAAGCCCACCTTTGATCTCTCAGTAGGAAAGGCATGTGGCAGCAACTCGAAATAAATGCCCACCTGGTTAAGGAAACCTCGGCACTGAGTTGGCTCTCCCCCAAAGCGCTGTGGAAGGGGGGCAGAACCGGTCATACCCCGAAACACCGCAGGCGCAACAACAGGTGTCGGGGTAGACTCTGGCGCAACAACCGGAGCGGCAGTAGGAGCGGGCCTAGGAGCGACAACCGACCCATCGGCAACGGGAGCGAAATGAGCCGTGCGTTCAAGCAGGATTTGCAACGCCACGGCGAACTGACCCAACAGGTGATCCTGCTGATCAAGTCTGGCAACCAGCGTGGGTAGCGAGGATGGCCCTGTACCGTCAGAATTCATGGCTTGGTCCTAATGTCACGGAACCATGAACCAGACGTACAACAGATAAGTGAAAATAAGAAGGCTTTATTGAAAATCAAGCTGTAAAGCAAAAGTCCAAACGGATGGCAAAACCGAAGCAGAGTCTTTGCGAAGCCAGAGGTCAGGAGCCAGGAGGGTAGTCAGACGAAGCCGGGATCAGGAACCAGCAGGGTGGTCAGACGAAGCCAGGATCAGGAACCAGCAGGGTAATCAGACGAAGCGAGGATCAGGAACCAGCAGGGTAATCAGACGAAGCCAGGATCAGGAACCAGAAGCAGCAGCAGTCTTAGAAGCATGTGAACACAGGAGGACCAAGCAAGGAACTGAAGCCACAGACCTCCTATATATATGAGCTAGGCATCCAGCTCCTCCCAGTGGGAAGGAGGAGCCGCAGAGTGGGAGGCTACAAGAAACCCAGAAACCAAGATGGCCGCCAGCACATGTCAAACGAAGGAGAACAGCAAGAAGGTAAGACCATGACACTACCATTATTTTCCAGCACTGCCTTAACCCTCTTGGGCATGGAGTTCACCAGAGCTTCACAGGTTGCCACTGGAGCCCTCTTCCACTCCTCCATGATGACATCAAAGAGCTGGTGGATGTTAGAGACCTTGCACTCCTTCACCTTCCATTTGAGTATGACCCACAGATGCTTAATAGGGCTTAGGTCTGGAGACATGCTTGGCAAGTCCATCACCTTTACCCTCAGCTTCTTTAGCAAGGCAGTGGTCATCTTGGAGGTGTGTTTGGGGTCATTATCATTTTGGAATACTTCCCCTGAGGCCCAGTCTCCAAAGGGAGGGGATCATGCTCTGCTTCAGTATGTCACAGTACATGTTAGCATTCATGGTTCCCTCAATGAACTGTAGCTCCCCAGTGGTAGCAGCCCCAGACCATGACACTCCCACCACCATGCTTGACTGTAGGCAAGGCACACTTGTCTTTGTACTCCTCACCTGGTTGCCGTCACACACGCTTGAAACCATCTGAACAAAATAGGTTTATCTTGGTCTCATCAGACCACAGAATATTGTTTCAGTAATCTATGCCCTTGGTTGGCTTGTTTTCAGTAAACTGTTTGTGGGCTTTCTTGTGCATCATCTTTAGAAGAGGTTTCCTTCTGGGACAACAGCCATGCAGACCAATTTAATGCACTATATGGCGTATGGTCTGAGCCCTGACAGGTTGACCCCCCCACCCCTTAAACCTTTGCAGTAATGCTGGCAGCACTCATATGTCTATTTCCCAAAGACAACCTCTGGATATGATACTGAGCACGTGCACTCAACTTCTTCAGTTGACCATGGAGAGGCCTGTTCTGAGTGGAACCTGTCCTGTTAAACCACTGTATGGTCTTGGCTACCATGCCGCAGCTCAGTTTCAGGGTCTTGGCAATCTTCATGTAGAGCAACAATTCTTTTTTTCAGATTCTCAGAGAGTTCTTTGCCATGATGTGCCATGTTGAACTTTCAGTGACCAGTATGAGAGATAACACCAAATTTAACACACCTGCTCCCCATTCACACCTGAGACTTTGTAACACTAACAATTCACATGACACCAGAGAGGGAAAATGGCTAATTTGGCCCAATTTGGACATTTTCACTTAGGGGTGTATTCACTTTTGTTGCCAGCAGTTTAGACATTAATGGCTGTGTGTTGAGTTATTTTGAGGGGACAGCAAATTTACACTGTTATACAAGCTGTACACTCACTACTTTACATTGTAGCAAAGTGTAATTTCTTCAGTGTTGTCACATGAAAAGATATATTAAAATATTTACAAAAATTTGAGGGGTGTACTCATTGTGTGAGATACTGTGTGTGTATATATATATATATATATATATATATATATATATATATATATATATATATATATATATATACTGTATATGTTCTTTTTAGATTTACTGCTCTATAACAATACTATAAACTTACAAATAATCTGAAAAACATCTGGCCAAAGTGTGGTGATGTTAATTTGGCCAAATATAGAAAGCCTTACTGCTTTGAGTGCTTGTCTCTAAGACCCATAACACATTTTACAATAAGTGCACCCTGGTGTCCCATTCTAATGGAAACATTTATCTTTCCTATGTGTGATGCTCCGGTGTGTTGGTTTGTGCACATGGGATTGAGTTTAATGCCATGAAACAAGCAGCATTTTACTTGCAATTAGCATGACCATCCTATGTGATTCTTAGCTAACCTAATCAACAACTGCAAGGATTTCCCACTTCATCCATCCATAATTTATTCACAGTATTAAGATCTGATCTAGCTACTTGTGGTCACTTATTGCCTTTCATTGATCAGAAAGGGATTGGAAAACCTTTAATGGATATTGCATTTAAAAAAAGAAAATAAATGTACTGATACATAAATTTATATGCAGAGGTAGAGACAGGAATTGCCACCAGATAAGCAGGCATAAATAGATAGATAGCAACGATATAACAAAATTTTCTCAAGTAATATTTAACACTGAATAGTAAAACATAAAGAAATCACATAGCTGAGAAAGTGTAAATTAAGATTATATAGAATCATTACAGACAAGTACAGATTTCTAGAGCTGTAAAATTGTACTTACAATAATGAGTATTCCAGTGAGAATGAAATACAACCTATGTTTTGTAAAATGTATCTATCTTAATTTGAAGAACGTAGGCTATTGAGTCCCTGCCCATAATACATGAGATTCTAAAAGTGGTATGTGATGGAGATTATTGGAGATTATTTCACAAGTAGGCAATAGTCCATAATGTAAAGAATCAAAAGCTCTATAGTCATGGGAGAACTGAGGTAGAACCCCTGGAAAGATACAGTGTGTTCTGTTGTATACCAGCATTTTAAAACTTTACAAGATGTTTCCTTTATTTTTAGAATTCTAAATACTGTAAAACCTTGGATTACGAGCATAATTTGTTCTGGAAATATGCTTGTAATCCAAAGCACTCTTATATCAAAGCAAATTTCCCCATAAGAAATAATGGAAACTCAGATGATTCTTTCCACAACCATTTATTTATAAGTCCTTCAGTTTATAGTCCATATAAAAAGATTATAGCAATGTGATAGGTTGTGTAACCATAAAATGTTCATCCACAAATGGCAGTCTATATACTCTATCAGTGTCCACTAGCAAGTAGATATAGGAGGAGTCCCTTATAGTGCAGTTGCACATCTCTCCCAGTAAGGAATAAGTATCTCCAATGGTTTAGAGAGGCTGGATTCATCTTTCTTTTTATGGATAGTGTAGGACCCACTGACAATAGGGTACTTTGACGTAGTGGTGGGCTTGAGCATGATATGGCCATATGGTGGGACTAAATCCCCATTTTTATTTATTGATTGCCTTTATATTTGATAGTCATTTCTTTTGCATGTGTGCTCTATTCTCTGTAAATATGCATGTTGCTTGGTTAATAGCTGCACCAGCTTTAGAAATGCATGTTCAGGGTGTGCCCCCCCAGCTCTTTGTTTGTTAGTCTATACAAGAAGATTAGAACAAAAATCCAGCAGGAGCTACAGAGTATAAAAGAGAAGAGAGGTGCCTCTATGAGCTCTGTGCAATTGTATTGCACAGAGCAGCCCCAAACCTCCTCTTCTGGAGTCCCCTGTGGGCAATTTCCGCTCCTCCTCTTTTCGATAGAAAGTCACTTCCCATGGTGGCACAGACTGTGTGCGTCCATCGACACATACAGTGCAACCTGGCCCTTCCCCTTGCTCCCACCTCGCAGGCTTTGATTGACAGTAACAATGGCTTCCGCTGCTGCCTCAGTGTTTTGTGAATACAGGAATAGAGGGAGAGAGGGAGAGAAGAGCTGCTGCCAGGCACAGTGCTGGTTTGCTCCAGGAGTCAGGTAAGTGAATCTTTTTTACCTTAATGAAGAGAATGCATTAGAAAAAAAAAAGGATTTAACTTTTTTTTAAACAAAAGGGAATTTATTGAAAAAAAAAAAGATTGCAACGTCATACATGGGACATAATACAGAGAATACAGCTTGTATTGTAGCAACATAAACTTATACAGGTGTAAAACCATAGTAAACACCTACAAGGATCATCGGGAACATGCAGTATGCATCCCACTTTAGTATATCTAGGCATTAACCCTAAGATATGTTCTAATACATTTTCCAATTTATATGTACTACTAAATCAACGTCCATCACCCATCTGGGAGAGAGAAGTGAGTATAGGCGGGAAGGGGGGGGGGAATGAGGAGAGGGCAGGAGGGAGAGAGAAAGTCTCAAGAATCAGAAAGATGGTTAAAAACATTTTTAGAAGGTAAGATTCCTATTTGTTAAACATGCCGACCAAATTTTCTCAAACTTTTGGGGGAAGTTACGACCAAATAATGAGGATCAATGTAACATAAGAATATAAAGCAATTTAGGATGACAGACATACCGTCCCTTTCAGACGTTGTAAAATATGTTGACTTCACATATGAACATGAACGCCTCATAGCCCTCAGGTCAGGCAAGTTGACTTCCTTCCAAAATTCCTGGAAGTCATGGTCACATAGGAATAGTTAATGAATACTATGCCATATTTTGTTTCTTGAACATGTATGATCCTTAGAGCCGGTTCACAATGAGGGGATCCGACTTGCCGGGGCGACCTGTGAAGTCGCGGTGCACATCGCGCACCGCGACCTCAGAGCGACATGCACGGACTTCATATCATTGAAGTCAATGCAGGTCGCTCCAGGTCGCCCCAAAGTAGTACAGGACCCTTTTTCTAAGTCGGAGCGACTTGTGTCGCTCCTATTAGAATGGGTCCTGTGCTAATCTATGGCAGGCGACCCACGGCGACAACATGTAAATGTACCCATGTTGCTTACCCCCCCCCCTACCTTTTTCTCCTTATTCCCTATTGTTGTTTATGTTTTTTCATGCAAAACTCAATAAAAAATTCAATTTTAAAAAAAAAAGAATATAAAGCAATTTAGTAGTCAAATACCAAATACACAGTAGGGTTGGTTTACTAAATGAACCTGGCTGCTTTCTTAGCAAAATTAACGTTCACTGAGCTTAGAAGATAAATACTATACACTTAAAATATAATGAAGTTGTGCTCACATTAATCGAACAAAAAGATTCTTGCCCTAGGTGCTTAATTCCAATACGAATGATGTGGTGTAAAGCTGGCCCACAACTGTAAGCACAGAGGGGGAAATAAAGGGTTATTTGGCTATTATGTTTATAGAGACAATTTGAATAAAATACATAGCAGTTGCCAAATGACAAATGTTTCCAAAGAGTAATTATGGAAACAAGTTGTTGGGAAAGGAAACGATAAAAGACAAATTAAGATAAAGCCCATACGTTGTTGTAGTCCAAGTCCTGCAGTATAAATAAAATATCTTAATGTGACCACACACTAATTGACTGGTATTATAGGGATTCAGGCTGCCCACCTGATGGGAGCCAATGTCTGCCAGTTGAAAAGAAAAGGGGAGGGGGAGAAAGGCGCCATAAGCCCAAATAGTGAAGTATATCAATTTTGTGAATAAAGTAAAAACACATGAGAATGCACCCACATGGTGGAGAAATGCACAGGCATGTCAGAATGGTGTCAAGTCCCTCATCCGGGTGGATGGATGGCTGTGCTAGCTGACAGGTGGAATCAATAGGCAACTCAGGGAAAAGAGCCGGAGGACAGGTGTGCTACTGACAGGTGGAAATGAAAGGCAGCTGAAGTCCTTGATCAGCTGCCGTGTGAGGGAAGTTCTGACTTAAAGGTGAGTGGTTCAGAGTATGCACATAACGCGTTTCGGAAGAACCAATTGCTTCCTTCATCAGCTGCGGCTCCCATTCTCACAGCTCCACTCCCGGAATCGCTCATCAAGGACTTTGGCTCAGACTTCCAGCTGCCTTTCATTTCCACCTCTCAGTGGCACACCAGATCCAATCCCCGAGCTGCCCATTGATTCCATATGTCAGATACCACAGCCATTTGTTCACATTTACCAGCCCATCATTTGCAAACAGAAATCTTGTTTTTTTTGATTGGGTATGAAAGTGAACACGTTCACCTTTTTTTACTATTGTTTTGCAAATCAACAGCCTCTAATCCTTTACAGTTTTGAAGCTGCATAGATACTGCTGCCATGTCCTGAACAATAAAATGTTCAATTGTCACTTGTTTCCTGTAATTAATTATAACTTCATGTTTTATAGGATACCCACACACCTATTCTACTTTCTCTCTGGAGGTGGCCATAGAGGATAACTACCTGACCTGAAAGATTTTGCCTTGTTTGGAAAATGGATTTCATGTCTAGGTGCACAGAGTCAATGGGAAAATAGTAATCATTCATACTGGACAATTGCTGTAGCTTTCCCTTATGTTAAAGTGAACCTGAATTCAAAACGTGAAGATTTGCTGTTGTATAGAAGATCTAGAAATGTTAATTGTACCTAGGCAGTACGCTGAAACATTTACCTTTTGTCTTGATCTCCTACTGAAAAATCTAAGTGTACTTTCTGGTATATAAGAGTGCCTAATCACTCCTGTGCCTACAGCCCCATAGCTGTACTGTACATCTGCTGTGTGAGAGGTGCGGCTGACTCTGACTACTAGTCTCACAAGATTTGAATGGATATTTGGTCAAGTCAGTACTGTGCTGCTCGTTGTTCTCATTGCTGGATAGGAAAGCTGTGCCTGAGAATCTGCAGTGCAAAAATAACCTTGCCATCACTTAATTTATTCTGCGGATTTGTGCTTTCTCGTCCTCTCCTGCTGCTTTAACCACTTGCTGACCAGTCACAGATATACGGCGGCCGGTTCCCGCGAAACGACGTACCTATACGTCGCTTCGCGGGAGCGATCGTGGGGGCCCATTCGCCAGTGGGAAAACTGATCTGTGAGGCCGGCGGGCACAAAAATGTAGGCCCATATATATTCTGCTACATATTTTTGGTAAAAAAAATCCTAATTAGCGTATATTGATTGGTTTGCGCAAAAGATATAGCACCTATAATCTCTGGGATATATACTGGAAATACTGTATTGTTTATTTTTTTTATTATAATTCTAATGGAGGTGATCAGTGACTTATAGCAGGACTGTGATATAGCGGTGGATATTCGGACACTACCTGACACTTTTGAGACTTTGTGGTAACCAGTGACACCAATACAGTGATCAGTGTTAAAAAAAATGCTCTGTCACTGTACTAATGACACTGGCTGGGAAGGGGTTAAACATCTAGGGTGATCAAAGGGTTAACTGTTTGCGTATCCAGTGTTTTGCTGTACTATGTGTGCTGCTTTTACTCAGGGAAGTGATGGATTTCATTCCCTGCTTTGCAAAGACACAAAAGACACGGAGATTTACCTTGTTAACAGAGTTTCTGCCTGACGATTGGTGGGTGCTGGTGGACATCCAGTGCCCAGCAACTGCAGATTGGCTTTTGCTGTGAGCAATCAAAGAAGAAGCGGCTTGCCGGCGGCACTCGCGCACCCCCTAGGCGTAAGTGCATAATCACGTATATACACGCGCAGGGCCGCTGATAGGGGGACCACTGGTCCTCTTGTAGGGGGCCCGAGCACACAGGGGAGCCCACACAGGGAGGGGGATTCGTGATGAACGACATTTACAGAAAACTTCCTCCAGCAGTTGAAAGCTGATCTCTCCCCCTCTCCCTGCTGCTAGCTTTTATCTGCTGAGAAAGAGACAGTTGTCCCTCACTAATCCAACTCCCTGTATGGGCCCCCCTCCTAGCCCTGGCTCTAAAGTTAGCTCTGCTCTGGAGTTTGTTATCTCTGTAACTTTGTTTCTCTCCCCGAAGTTCTTCCTAAACTCCTTGTCCCAGCCTGTATATTTTTTCATCTCTCTCCCCATTGCTCTGTTTCCCTGACACTGTGACACAGTCACAGCTGATCAGCTGCATTCCCATGGGGTGAGCAATTTACTGTTACACCGTTCCATAGCTGCCTGTTATCTTGTCCCAGTGCAGTTTATTGTACTTTATGTAGCTGGGCTTCCCACTCCTCTCCCCCAGACTGGTTTCTGATCTATGCAACTTTGCTTCTTCTCCCCTATACAGTCAGTTCCCTCTGCATCCATTTATCAAGTCCTTCCATGTAACCATTTACTAATTGATCTGGCAGTAGTAAACTTAATTTTTTATCTTGTATCTTCAGGTAAGCCTATAATAGGGCTTACATGTAGGTACAGTGAATATTTCCTAAACATAGCAGTTGGTGATAGCACCAGCGCATGTGCACTGTGCTCTCTATGGATGACATACAATCCATTAAAAGAGCTGTGCTGTGACCATGACTCCCGCATGCTAGGGTTGCCACCTCACCCCTTTAAACCAGAATACAGGTTCTGAGGCTAATATAATGCACATAAGGCATTAGGCGAGTTTAATTACTACCTTAATCAGTCACAGAACCTGTGTAAAAATGTGTGTCCAGGTTTAAAGAGATGAGGTGGCAACCCTACTGCGTGCGTGCCACGTTTGGCCAAATGACTGGAGCCCAAGACATCAGAGAGGAGACCAGACAAAAATGGAATTCTGCATTGTTGCCAGAATGTTCTGGAAGAAGGCAGCCTGTACAGACTTCAGAGAAACATCCTTACAGATATTCCTGGCCAGATTCATGTTGCTCAGTGCCTAGAGGACAGCTCAGAGAAGCTGGAGCAGATTCTACCTGTCTTTGTGTCTGAATGAGGAGAGCTAACTGTTGGATTGTAAGCACCACTAAGTTTTCACAAGCAAATTTCTTATCTACAGTGACTGACCAACAGATTTCTAGAGTTGGATTATTTTGCCACAACACAAAAACTACCACATTTTCAGGTATCAGTTCATCCCATCAGAGGTTAGTGTTAATTTTAAATACAGAGGATTAAGATAGATAATTGTTTTACAATAATATATGCTGGATAAGTGAACTGGGTTGACAGCCCATTCATTTGAATGTGCCAGGTGGACATCAACGTCATCATGCTGGGCAAGAGGAGGACGTGATTTTGCTGGAGTTCAGTGTAGGGAATACCCATGTTGTCTAATGAATACCCAATGTTGTCTCATTCGATTTCGACCTATGTACATGTGAGTGAATCTCTTATTTTTAAAATAAACATGGTTTCTAGTGGCCTACACTACACCTTTATGCTTTTACAATATTATACCCGCTGAAGGAGTGGAGGATAGTTAAAAGAACTGGGAACCTTGCTGGCATTTCGTTTTATGCAAAGCTCTTCTGACCCTTATGGCAACATTGGGGTCTATGCAAAAAGGTGAACACCCACAGGGGGTTCGGGTGGTTGGCACACTGATGGTGAAGTGTGTGAAAAATAAGGAGGATTTGGAGTTATGACACATAATTTTTAGCAGCATACGGGATTTGGTTTAAAGATTGGACACTTTTTCACTATTGCTGCACTACTGTTGGACTTTGATTGCTATTTGTTTGCACCACTGATTGTTTAGAGCATATTTGATCGCAAGAAACACAATATATATGTATATATATATATATATATATATATATATATACACACACACACACTATATTTCCAAAAGTGTTTGGCCGCCTGCCTTATAGCTGCAAAGAGTCAGCCAACTCAATATGGAATCCTACGGACTTAATTTGACATGTCAAATCGCATGTCAAATCGGACCAATGTGAATGTGGGCTAAAGCCCAATTGTAAATTAGTTATAATGTCACTCTCCCTATGAATACTGGGGAAAATGATCATTTGGCTTGTTAGAGAGATGTTTAGGTCCTTCGTGCCCTTGTGATGATGAAACTTTTCTACATTGTACTACAGATCATAATAGCCTTATCTCATTTGTCTCTGGAGGCACATATACTTCTTGAGTGAGGAAATATTCCTTGTCCCACTTATAGAGACTGTCCCTTTTTGAAATATTCTGTGATTTTTCCCTCTGCTGCTTGTCAGAAATCCTAATCAATTGAAAAATATAGACATCAGCTTTAATGACCTTTAATTACGAAGTGAATCAAGTACCGTGTCACTGTATCAAGAAAGTTTAACTATTAAAAAGAGAAAAAGAGAATAATGTAAAAACTGGTTGATTGCATCCACTGCCAAAAGCAGAAAAATAATGTATGGTAAAATTGGTACTGGAACTTGAAGGAGAAGTACAGCCTAAGCTCGTTTGGCTGTACTTCTCCTGTGGATCACAGGAGTGCAGTTCATTTTGCCATCTACTGACTTCACAGAGCCGGTCCAGGCTCGGGCAAGATTGCGACCATGGAGTCGGGATCCGCCCACGTGCCTTGACCGACACCTGGCTCAACCTCTCAGCAAGCCACTGAGAGCCTGAGCCGGCCACTCCCTGTGCCTCCACAGCCCAGCACTCCAATGAGCAAGAAGGGGGCAGAGCAGAGAGCTGCTGACTGATAGTGGCGCTGTCAGGAGTGAGCGATCTTCAGTATTAGATCGCTCCATTCTCAGTGTTAGAGCTAGCGGGAACAGATGCAGCATTGGACCGCTTCTCCCCTAGGTAAGTATGAATCTCAAAAAAATATAAGTCCATACTTCTCTTTTAATCTACCCTAATAACATCCTTTATTTCTCTTCCTTCAAACTCCATTCCCACTTCAAAGAGGGCATTCAGAATTGTGACTTTAGATAACTGTACAAAATAATGTGCATCTTCTCTGTCAATATAATGTTATTGTCATTCATATAGAATGAAATAAGCTGTAAATACATTGCTTAAACCCCTAAAACGAATTAAGAAACTGTGTTTGATTTCTTAAATTTACAAATTATTAAAGACCAATTTTTTTAAATAGTTATTTTTGCATGTGTTATTTTTGTCCTAAAGTCACCTAGATTTCTTCCATATCACATTACACAGCAACAAAATATCTATTTGTTACTGAAAAGCATTTTTTAGTCTTCGGTCTCGGTAATGTGACAATGCCAAGTCAGATTAGTGTTTTAAAAATCATAAATGATACATACACCCTACTGTAATTGAAATATATTGTAGGCAACAATGTATCAGTATTCAGTAGGGTGCATCAACTATCCCCTCCCACAGCTCCCATATCCAAACATAACATGTTGTAAGTGATCAAACCAATCATTTGTTTAATGCAAATTCTTATATTTCTATGAGTATAAAAAATATAATTAAACAAACAAATGCACAAGTCAGATTTCACACAAAAAATGGAATATGACGCAATATTACCACTTAAGGACAAGGCCGATATCTGACACTTGTCGTTTACAAGTGTGAGGGGTTAGCTCGGTAGCGGGGTTCGTTACACAGAGAGACAGCCGAAGAGTGGTTGTAAACAACAGTCTATGGTTTATTTTTCCAATTTTCTTCAAACAAGTGCAAGCATCCAAAACAGCATAATTCAAAACAAACATAAAATAAACCCTGGCCACTTGGGGCGTCTACCTTCACACACAGGAACCTACCTATGGTGTCTGTCCCAACCTACTGCTGGGCAGACACTGCTGGTCATACAGCAGAAAACCAATAGTCTTTGTTTTCTTTTCACATAGAAAAAATCCAACACTTCACCTTCAGAAGTCTTTTAGCTCCCTGCTCTCCTTAACGCACACAGCTCCAGGAGGCATTCAACTCACTGCTCTCCTTAACGCACACAACTCCAGGAGGCATTCAACTCACTGCTCTCCTTAACGCACACAGCTCCAGGAGGCATTCAACTCACTGCTCTCCTTAACGCACACAGCTCCAGGAGGCATTCAACTCACTGCTCTCCTTAACGCACACAGCTCCAGGAGGCATTCAACTCACTGCTCTCCTTAACGCACACAGCTCCAGGAGGCATTCAACTTACTGCTCTCCTTAACGCACACAACTCCAGGAGGCATTCAACTCACTGCTCTCCTTAACACACACAGCTCCAGGAGGCATTCAACTCACTGCTCTCCTTAACACACACAGCTCCAGGAGGCATTCATTAGTAATCATCCTCTGGATAACTTATAGAGGCCTTAATTGCCTCATCCTGAATAGCTGAAGCTTTTTTAACGTCCTTACACCTTTCTGGCTACCTCTGCAGCCGATACCCTATAGTAATTGGTGAACTGTCTACACAAGGCAGAAATGTATCTCCCGTCTGTGACAACTCCCACAGATTTACCTGACTTCCTGTCACACAAGTTAAAATCATAATCTTTTGCTTGGAAATTACTTAGAACCCCCAAACATTGTTTTTTTTTTTTTAGCAGAGACCCTAGAGAATAAAATGGAGATCAATGCAATAATTTATGTCACACCATATTTGCTCAGCGCTCTTACAAATGCAATTTTTTTTAGACAAAATAAGAAAACAGGAAAAAACGTTTTTGATAATGTGATCAATATAATGTTATGCTGAGGAAATTGATACCTAGCATGTCATGCTTTAAAATTGTGCACGCTCGTGGAATGGGGACAAACTTTGGTACTTCAAAATCTCCATAGGCAACACTACAGGTTACCAGTTTAGAGTTACAGAGGAGGTCTAGTGCTAAAATTATTTTTTTATTTTTTTAAATTATTTTTTTATTATTTAATTTTTTTACACTATCCCTTTTTGATCACTTTTATTCCTTACAAGGAATGCAAACATCCCTTGTAATAGAAAGAAACAGGTCAGGGCCTGAAAAAAGACCTCAGATCTTACACTTAAAAATTATTAAAAAAGAAAAGTAATCCCCCCCCCCAAAAACAAAATGGGCCCTTTAAGGCCGGAGGGTGGAAGTGACGTTTGATGCTCTCCGGTCTTCCAAGGGCATAGAGTCTAGTGGGGGCCATCTTGCCCTCACTCGACTTCCTGCCCATCCGCAGGATTGGATCATTTACCCTGCTACCGACAGCTCCGTTAAGTAGGGAAAACGACAGGAAAGTGGGGAAAACGACCGCACCTCTCCCACTGCCCATAAAAGTAATCCTGTGGTGAATCAGCCGCTGGGACCACTTTTATGTTAAAGTGGATCGTCTGCTGTCTAAAAATATACCAGGGTTATGGCTGCTATCTGCAGCCATACCACGGTAGTTAATGTCAAACTAGCAACTTAAATACACGGTGGGCAGTCCGGAAGTCGTTTACTAAGCCTAAACACATAAAACATAATTTTTGAATGAGACTTTACACATTTAATATCCCAGCTAAACCCATGGCTGATTGGATGATTGAAATGAACAGAGAAAGTTTATCAAACCATAATACTAACACCCTGGTAAAGAAGAGTGACCGAAATAGGTCAAATGCATAGCTCCCAACTGCCCATGATTTATAGGGACTGTCCCTGGTTTTGAACCAGGTCCCTCTGCCCCTCTTTCCCCCTCATGTGTCCCTCATTTTGGTTTGATCTATATAGTTTTATATAAATGCACTTTTTATCTTTCGAACAGTGTTTCCCAGTGCTAAACCTTTCATCCAATTTCTAAATTGCTGCATTTGTAAATTTTAAAAGCCAATATAAAGGAATAGTAGTGGTAAAAACAGCACTTGTAGGTTTAACTAATCATTTTTTTTTTGGTGTAATTCTCCTTTAAGGGGGTGTGGCAGGGGATGTGTCCCATGCCTACATACTTATGCTAATAGGTGTCCCTTGTTCCCATCTCAAAAAGTTGGGATGTATGCAAATGTTTTGGAGGACCAAAAGGAAACTCCTGGAGAACAAAACAAAATGGTTTTATGGTCCCTCCAATAAAAGCACACTATGACAATAAGATCATCGTAGTGTGCATCAGTAGTAAAAAACATTCGCTCAATCTCCACTTCTCTACTGATCACCCAAGCTGTACACTGAAACTAGAGATGAGGTTCAGGTTCACTGCTACCATGGATTTAAGGGGAATCTTATCAGTTTTGGTTTTACAGTCCATTGAATTAATTTGAATCCTTTCTAGAGCCTGCTCTGGTTTCTTACCTGGCTCCTCTGGTTCTTTTCCACTCATGGTAAACTTACCTACCTTAAAGAGACTAACCAGCAGGGGCAAAGTCGTATGCTAAACATAAAGTACCAGCTCATCCTCTCTGTTCTTTCCAGCAGTTGGCCTGAGGGAGGATTTATGCAGTTGGTAGCAACAGTATCGGAATGCTAATTTTGGGTGGATATGGGTGCCTCAAACCCAAGGGTGGGGACTTTGTGGGCAAGAGTAAGTTGAGTGGTATTTGAAATAAAATAATTTATTTAAATATAACAAATTACATAATATTTTATAATGGGATAAGCCCATAACCATATAAAGGAAAATCCAGTCTATGATACAAGTTGTGGGACTTTGTAAAAAACAAAACAGAGTTCCCATGTAATTTTGGAGCAGAGCAAGATCTTTGTTCCTCAGTAAATTAGATGGGACATACCCTTTCCAGTATCAGCAGCAGCAGCAGCAGCAGCATACACCTCCTGGACCTGTCCACTCCCTCTGTTGGTAGCGGAATGAAGGTCTTCGGATGTTCCCCCGGCCTTTTATGTGAGCCGTGTATGCACTCATTGGCTGCGCGGCATCACGTGACTTGACCTGTTATGTAACCTGCAGGTTAGTCCCATCTAATTTACTGAGGAACAAAGATCTTGCTCTGCTCCAAAATTACATGGGAACTCTGTTTTGTTTTTTACATTATATGACGAGCAACAACGCCTGAACAACCAGGAATACAAACCATTGGATGCACAAGTAAAAGATACAATTTTAAATAAATCCTTACTCTGGAGCAATTATTATTTCAACCATCAATTATCTATGATAACTGACAAAAATTAAGTTTTTTAGGAATCTACCCAATCAATAAGATTGAAACCTTGAAGACCACTAATAATATGAACGAACTGTGATATAATCCATTAGGATCACACCGTTCAAACCAGAAGTAAAGTACTTTTTATTATTATTGTCACTTACTTTAAACTGACCTTATTTGACAACCATCACTCTAAACACCCTGTTTCCTCTCACACAGGAGGTTGATACCACCTGTGAGCAGCATTCTGTTCCCGTTGCAGTCCGAATATCTGAGAACACTGCAGTTACATGCATTATCTGGGCTAGAAAACATGTATGTCGATTGAATTGATCAATTATTTTCATTATTTCCGTTTTCAGCATAGATTTCATTTTCATGAGTTTATGCATCAAATGTTAACACCTATATCATTACTATTTCTAGAACTGGTGATCTATCCTTGAAAAAGGCCTTTTTGGGCCGAAACGCGTAGGCCTTACTACGATCACATCCAGGATCTTTTCCCTTTTTGCTCTGGATTCTATTCTATTCTTCCAATAGGAAAATAGAAATAGCGAAAAGGTCAACCCACATCACCACACCTAAGTCACAAATTTCTTCCATACTTTTCTTTGACTTCACACTATGGGCCTTTACCCATATACCACATTTTATGGTTATGGGCTTATCCCATTATAAAATATTATGTAATTTGTTATATTTAAATAAATTGTTTTATTTCAAATACCACTCGACTTACTCTTGCCCACAAAGTCCCCACCCTTGGGTTTGAGGCACCCATATCCACCCAAAAAGGCAAAAACCTACTACAGGGCTCTACTTGAGACAAACCCCCCCCCCCCCTCCAACAGTATCGGAATGCAGCTTGAGGTATTCTCAAAAACTTGGATATGGTAACTTCACCCAGGCCCACAGAAATCCTTTGCGGCTATGAATAGTGGGCAGGAAAGCTTCTGTCCACCCCTTTAAGACAATCTTGACACACTCTTTATCTTGAAAAGGCAATTTCATCTAAGCTCATAGCAATCCTTTGCGGCTATGAATAGTGGGGTGGGAGACCTTCTTTCACCCTCTTTAAGGCAATCTTGACATATTATTTATTTTTTAAATGCAGCTTCACCCAGGATTCACAGAAATTCCTTGCAGCTAAGCATAATAGGCCAAAGCTTCTGTCTGCTTTTTTAAGGTGGTCCTGACAAACTCTTTAGGCCATAATGTTAGCGTTTGCAGTATAGAAGAGGATTTTCTCTACCTTGGCCTGGATTTCTGATGCTCTTCTCATGCCTATTCCTGTCAGGGGGATAGGATGGGCATCTTAGCAAAGAGAGAGGTCAGTTAGCACCTGAATGCACTCTTTTAGCAGCAAAATACCTACCTGGTCTGATGACCCTTACCTATAGGAACTGTGTGGATCTTTGTTATGCAGTGAGCTCAGTGCAGGGCAGCTGGAACACTGACATCTAGTCAGGTATAATAATAATGCCACACTGAGACATGAGTACAGACATACTGTATCTATTCGCTAGGCAGCAGGAAATGGCCCTTGAGGCAGGGTTTGCTGCTATGGGCATGCTGGCATGCTGTTCTATCATGTGAATGCCCTATCTGGAAGCTGCTGGGTCTTTAGCCCTATGTTCCTCAACTCTTCTGCCTGCCTCCCACTCCTGGCAGTCTTCTCACCCTACCCACTTCCAAGATGGCCTCCTGGTAGTCTTGCCCAACTCCAAGATGGCCACTTGGGGAATACTTGCCCAAACCAAAGATGGCTCCCATGTGAGCTCTATCCACTTCACCTGTTCAGCATAATGCATCATTCCCTTGAATGTAGACACTTAAACTTTCTCTTCCACAGTTGCCACAAGAATGTATACTGGAACATGGTGCAGCTGCAGCCCATCCGAGAGGAGATACAACACACAACTTATGAGGCCATTCACAGATCAATTCCAAAAAATGAGAAAACATACTTATCTTGAAAATGCGGTGTCACAGTTCAATGGATCCACTCACTTCTGGGAGGCAGGTTCCAGACATGGATAGTTTTTCTGGGGAACATAGCCCTGGCTGCACTGCTGTGAGTGGGGCTAGTTAGCACCTGATTTTTCACCTCAAAAGATACACAGAAGGGGTTCCCTGCCTTATCACAGAATTTAGCCTCCCAAGGTCAGGAACTGCACTACAGGAGAGACTTAACCTATGCGGAAAACCACTAAAAGGTGGCAGGCAAGGATTTCTTCTCTTCACACTTGTTGTGAGTTCCGTGAGGACAAAAAAAGGAATGGGTTGTTGCATGGGTGTTAACTTTTTATAGCTATGCACTGGTCCTGTGGGCGGAAGTAGACGGGGCTACTATGACACATATGTTGCCATGGAGGCACCAGAAAAAATGTTTTGCCTTTAGTTATACTTTAAGAGGACCTTTATTTTAGATTCAATTTTTTTTCTTTGCAAGGTTTCCCAAAGAGGGCTTTTGTTTTATCAGGGGTGGTATTTTGGAGTTTTCATCATTTATTTTTTTTAATAACTATTTTATTATTTTATGTTGTCAAATAGATTTTTTTTTACATTTTGAGGCCAAAGTAAAACATTCACTCATCACTGACCATTTGTTCTGGAAGCTGTCTTTTTGTTTGCAGCATGCTGCTGCATCTTTTGATAGATAAAAAAAGAAAATAACAACTAATTGAAAGAACAGTGTGCATCCAAACCACCTTTCAATAAATTATTCACATTCACTGTACCCCCTATCATAGATAAAATAAAAGACAGGAATACACCGGATAATAAGCCTATTATCCCTGATCAAAACTGCCTTTTTCACTGCTGTACACTTCCTGTAGTAAAGACCCAGCCTGTGCTCTTTGTCTGTAGTAAATTTGGGCCTAGTCATGCTCATTAACCTCTTGCCGACCAGCCGCTGCACTTTTACTGTGGTAGGTCGGCTCTATTACGTAAAACAATATACATGTACGTTGTTTAGTGTATTAGCCAACGGGTGCACTTTTGACACTTTTCTGAGGACCAGTGACACCAATACAGTGATCAGTGCTAAAAAATATGCACTGTCCCTGTACTAATGACACTGGCAGGGAAGGGGTTAACATCAAGGGCGATCAAAGGGTTAAATGTGTCCCTAGGGGGTGCTTGCTAACTGTGGGGGGTGCTTTGACTGGGTGAAGACAGAGATCCGTGTTCCTGCTTAGCAGAAACCTAGGATCTCCATCTTCTCCCCTCTCAGAACGGCAATCTACCTTGTTTACATAGGCAGACCGCCGTTCTGCCTCTCTCGGGAATGATTGGGGGTGGCTGTTGTACATCGGGTTCACCAGACCCGCTGATTGGCTCCCCCTCTGTCCAATCAGTACGCGATTGGGTCTTCGGCGGCGAGTGTGCGTCCCCTAGAGGCTATCGCATGAAATGACATACAGGTACGTGATTTCTCGCAATAGAGCCAACCAAAATGTAAGTTACAAGGTCGGCAAGTGGTTAAACATGATTCAATGAACCCTTGGCAAGTTAAACCCTGGCAGATCTGCCTATTCCTAATTATAAAAAACCTGGGAAACGTCAAGTTACTGCTGAACAGCAAAGATCAACTATGAGGAAAGACTACAAGCACTGAACTTATTCTCTCTGGAGAAGAGACGATTGAGGGGGGATATGATATCAATGTACAAATACTGTACTGGCAACCCTAGCATAAGGAACAAACTATTCAGAGAAAGGGAATACAATAGGACACGTGGCCACTCACTAAAAGTAGAGGAAAGGCGGTTTAACCTTAAAATACGTAGGGGGTTCTTCACTGTAAGAGCAGTAAGGATGTGGAATTCACTTCCACAAGCAGTTGTACCAGCAGGGAGCATCGATAGTTTCAAAAAACTATTAGATGGGCACCCTAAAGACCACAAAATACAGGGGTATACAATGTACGGTTAACAGCAAACACACACACACACATCATAGGTTGAACTGGATGGACGGATGTCTTTTTTCAACCTCATTAACTATGTAACTATGTAAGTACTCAGATGATTTTTTTTATATAAAATTAAATACAGTGGCATGATCTTTATACATACATAGAAGAGATTATGGCAATTAAACATTGTGTGTTTAGTATCACTTTAATCTGTAAGAATAGGTGCTAATTTGTGTCTATAGATTTTCTTTTTAGGTGCACTGTTGGCAGAAAATGTAGTGATCCTCATGGATTTTGGTTGCCCCCAAAATCCTTATTGTGCCTAGACAGTTGCTGAGTATGTTTAGGCCAAGCTGAAAGATGGGTACTGAATTTAAATATAGAAAGGTAGAACATACCTCTTTGGGCAGCTAGAGGCAAGGGGGAAAAACACAATTTCTTCTAATTCCACAGAAGAAGACGGCTTGTATGAATTAATCAAACTGCTTCCACATCAGCTTCACTAACAAAGCAGTGGGCAAAGCACAGGATTTTTCAACCAATCATAAAACATCTCTTGCTCTTAGTGTGTTAAACTGATGAAAGTTTAAACTTGATTGGCTATTAAGGATTGCTTTTCTTTGCAAATTCTTGTATCATTAAAGTGGTATAAAACCCACAAGCAAGCAAATATTATATTTCAGCTTACTAATCCTTAGATGTGATGGCAGCATTCGTTTCCTTTTTGAGCTTTCTTTTTTTCTAGTTGTTTTTTTTTTTTTTTTTTCTAGTTGTTTTTTAACCACTTTACCACCGGAGGATTTTGCTGTCTTACGTCCAGGCCACTTTTTGCGATTCGGCACTGTGCAACTTTAACTGACAATTGCGCGGTCGTGCGATGCTGTACCCAAAAAAAATTTACGTCCTTTTTTTCCCACAAACAGAGCTTTCTTTTGGTGGTATTTGATCACCTGTGCAATTTTTACTTTTTGCGCTATAAACAAAAAAATAGCATACATTTTGAAAAAATAACAATATTTTTAACATTTTTTTATATGAAATCCCCCCCCCCCCAAAAAAAAAATGTAAAAATCTAAATTTTTTTTAATTTTTGGCCAATTTGTTTTCTGCTACCTATGTTTGGTAAAAAAAAAATCACAATAAGCATATTTTGATTGGTTTACGCAAAAGTTATTGCGTTTACTAACTAAGGGAAAGATTTCTGTCATTTTTGGTGTTTTTTTTTTTAACGAGTAATGGCGGCGATCTGCGATTTTTCTTGCGGGACTGCGACATTGCGGCGGACAGATCGGACCCTTGACTGACATTTTTGACACTTTTGGGGGTACCAGTGACATTACTATAGTAATCAGTGCTATAAATATGCACTGTTACTGTAAAAATGACACTGGCAGGGAAGGGGTTAATTTTATTGGAGAGGGAGGGGTTAATGTATGCCTGATGCTTACTAACATGTGTGGGGGGAGGTGACTGTGTGACACAGGGACAGATCGCATGTTCAGCTATGCTGAACCCTGCAATCTGTCACTGTTTGTCACTGAGGAGATCCGCCCGCTCTGTTTACACAAGCGGGCGGATCTCCAAACTCGATTCCCCGACGATCGGGGAAGAGCAGCGGCTATCGCCGCTGCTCCTCCACTGGCCCGACTCCCGCTGTGAATGAATACAGCGGGAGCGAGCCTCCGGCGGCGCGCGAGCGCCGCCCACAAGGGGAGGAGTCCAGCGACGTAGTACTACGTCGCTGGACGATAACGAGCCACTGTGCCGCAGTAGAGGCACAGTGAGCGGTCGTAAAGTGGTTAAACAGAACAAGCTCTCCTACAAATGTTTCAGATAGCGTGATATGACAAACTCTATACTCCTGGCAGGGATATTTACAATTATCAGCTTTTATTTATTTATATAAAACCTTTATCCCAAAAGAAAAAAAAAACTGTTTCCTGTAACTGCTTGTGTAACCGAAGTTTGGCTTAAATTTGTTAGTGTTACACTCCCCTCCCCCAGACTGTCAATGCTGCTGTCTGCTGTGCCCACGTGCTACTTCTTCCAAAGTGATGGCACTCTAATACAGGAGGGGTGTTACTGGTAAGATCACCAGGTAAAAACAGAGGGAAAAAGCCTGAAAAAAAAACTAATGCAGCCACCCCATCTAATGTTTGGTAACCTGCAATTACATTTATGGTTTTACTACCACTTTACATTACAAAGAATGTATAATTCATAAACATCTTCTTTTATTTCCACTGTCCAATATTGCAATCTGTAGCAATAATTCCAGGCCTTGAGCCTGATGCGGGTCTGCCATTGTTACCGGTGATACCTCCAACACATTTAAGTTGTGAACCCAAGTGTTAGAATTGAGACATTGACCACTCCGGCATCTTTGGATGGTTTTGTTTTTTGTATTTTGGGGATGGAAGAAGGGAATGAGTGGGATACTCCTCTGGCTCAACTAGGTTAACTGGGACTTTATACAAAAATGCCCGTTCGCGCTGTCTTGACGCCAGCTGAATGCCGACCAGCGCTTCCTGACGCTTGAAGATACTGCTTTGCTGAACTAGTGCTGGAACCTCGACTTTAACTTGTTTGTTAACTCAGAAGATCCAGGACTGTAGAACTCTTGACTCCTGACACTCGATTTAGCTCAAAAGTCACTGAACAGCTCCCTCCAGCCCTTCACTGACCGAGGTAGCTCCTTGTCACTGCTTGTGCCACTGCAACTCTTAACTCTGTACACTACACACTGTACACATTAGCTCTTCAGGGCCCAACCGCTGGCGCCCCCTCTACACTTCAGGGTCCTCTAGCTAGGCACCCCCTCTACACTTCAGGGTCCTCTGGCTAGGCACCCCCTTTACAGCTAGCTGACTCCCGGATCCCTGGAACCTTCTCTGGAGTGGTCCCTTCTACACTTGGCAGACCCCTTGGGGCATTTCACAGTACTCACGACCTTGGCAGGCTTTCTTGGAACTGAACCCCTCTTCCTCCACTGGTCCTCAGCACACCAGATCCTCTCTGCAGCTCAACTCAGCATCCTCTGGATTCCCAGGCAGCCACCCGAGACACCCGATCCTTCTGACAGGAGGAGAGAGAGCCGTATTCTCCCTCCTGGGACTCTGCTTCCCACCAAAGACCTTGTGTCATGCGTTCCCCTCAAACTTATACCCACTCCCATAATTCTCTGCGACAGAATCTGCCTTCTGGGGTAGATACAGGCCAGAATATGTCTCTGATTGGATTTCCTTCACTGCCCAATGAGAATCCTCTCATGGAGCCAGTGGAGAGATTCCCCTCTCAGCAGACACACCTGGGAGACATGACAGCCCAGCTGAAATTATGGCCCTGCTGTTAGGCAGCCAAGGTCCACTATACTTTTACCTAGCACCTACCCTGTAGGGTGCTACAAATCTGTAGACTCAGCAATGTCAAAGAAAAAGATCCATAAGATGCACGTCAAGAAGCAGATCCATGTGCATTATGTAAGTCGAAGAGCAGCCTCAGCCCGGACTCCAGCCAGGCCACCAATGCAGAGTAAAATGCGTTGGAGGCATGATTTTTAATAATTTAAATGAACTACAGTACAGTATGGCTTGCGTAGCAACTGTACGTGCTATATTCATTTTTTTACTTGCTATATTTTTTTCCATAAAAGTGGAGTTATCCTTTGAAAGCAGTAAGCGATTCAGGGGCATGGTAGGTTGTTGGAAGGAATCACTCATTTTCACCATATCAGTCATCAATTTGACAGAAATCGTGATTAATGTTTTGTTTAAAAAAATACTTTTCCAAAGATTATTTTTAGATATTTAGATAAACCCTTTTTATAAGGTTTGCCAAAGATTTCTGAAGGGGCTGGGGCCTATATGCACTTCTGAAGGGGCTTTATATGAAAGTATACCACAGTGTATTATACAGTATATAAGTGTGTGTGTGTTTGTGTGTGTCTCTAACATATCTCATTCCTACAAGATATTGAAAATTTGGCATACTTAGAGATGGGAAGGCCTGGAAAAATCAATAGATTTTTTGGGGAAAAAAGATTGTTTCCTGACAGACTCCATGGCAGCATACGTATCGGGTTTGGCCCCGCCTCCAAACCTACCCATAGGACCTCACTCCCATAAATCTTTGCTCCTGTTCAGCACACGTGTTCTTTTTTTGTCCTCCAAAGGATTACCTGATATCCTACCTGAAGATGGATTCCGGGTGATGGATGGCTCTACCAGTCGGGTATGGAGCTCTCCAATAAGCCCCAGCTGCTGCGGGGTATGGAGTAGGGGCGAAGATGTAGCAGCCTTGGCCAAAAAGCCCAGCTGCTGCGGGTGGCCGGTACCCTTGAAGAGATAAGTCCGGTGTGCATCCATCCCTGGTGGTCTGCGGTTCGTGAGTACTCTCCATGGCAGCTATTTTATATGCTTGTATTGCCTGGTTTTTTGTATTTGTCTCTTACCTGGTCTTTCCTGCCTTCCCTGGTGGCTAGTGGTCCGGGGCCGGTCAGCGGTTCACTTCCTGACCGGCCGCCGGTGCGGTACGCTACTGCGCATGTGCGGCGCCTCGAGAACGAGGCTTGGCTCTCGCGCGTGCGCAGTAGGAGCTCGGCGCATGCGCAGTGAGTCGGCGTCGGTGGCGATCGCTGATGACGTCACCAGGCGCCATATTTAAACCCCAGAACTGTCAGCAGTGTTGTGTTTATACACACTGCTGATACTGGGTGTTCTATACTCCGCATCCGATCGGTTTTTGGACGCCTGCTGTTCGCTGCCGCTCTACCTGCTAACCTCTGGTTCTTGGTGAGTACTGGCCCCAGTTTGGGAGCGCCCCCCCCTCCCCCCCCTCCTCTTTTGCTGGTTTTCTGACATTGCTGTCCGGCTCATTCTTGTAGGTCAGCATCAGAATGGAAGCTACTTTGCCCTCCGGTGGTCAGCCCGCCCCTAACAGGTATTTGGGGCTTCCTGGTGGGGTTGTGGGTTATAGGGGGTGGGGGTAGGAACTCAAGTGTTCCTAGCTTCCTGTCTGTTTTTTCTGTTTTTTTCTCTTGTTCACAGCCCTCCTCGTTCAGAGACTAGGCACTCTTCTCAAAGAAGTGAAAGGCGCTCGAGCTCTCGCCACCGGCACTCTACAGGAAAATCCCGTTCGGGCTCACATCATCGAAAATCGTCTACTTCAGCCAGCCACGCACGGAGACCTGACAAAGCAGGTTGCAGAGGCTGTGGCGCTAGTGTCCCGGAGAGGAAGCTTTTCTGTGACAGATGTTTCTCCCAGGCTGCGGGAGAGAGGGATACTTCCGATCAACGCATTGAGGCTTTGGTCAAGAGAGTGGTAAAGGACTCTTTGGCAGAGTTGGGTGTCAGTCGTTCTCAAGACACTGCAACGGCTTCCCCAAGCCCTTCCCCTGTAGCACTACAGGTACAGGAAGATTTCGAGTCGGCCCACACAAGCCATCAGTCGATGCTCTTGTCAGGTAGCGACTCTGAAGATGAGGATCCCTGCTTGGGTTTTGAATATACCTTGGTGCCTTCCCTGGTTAAAGCGGTCAGAGAGACCTTAAATTGGGAAGAGTCAGCTGTTCCCCCTCCCAAGCAGAAGAAGTACTTTAAACAGCTCAATAAGGAGCGTGTTAATTTTCCCTTCCTGGGAGAGTTGGGTGAAATCATCTTGGAGGAGTGGAGAAAGGTGGAACGAAAGAATTCCTTAGTGTCCAAGATGGCTAAACTTTACCCCTTCAAAGAGGATGATGTGAAACATCTTGAGTCTCCTCCCCTAGTTGACGCAGCAGTCATGAGACTGGTCAAGCACGTGACCCTTCCCTTAGAGGATACGGTCTCATTTAAAGACCCGTTGGACCGAAGGATGGACTCTGATTTGAAAAGAATCTACCTTACAGCAGGTATGGCCTGTAAGCCAGTCCTGGCTTTAGCCGCTCTATCCAAAGCCATGGAGTCTTGGGCTGATGTGGTAGACGAATCGGTCAGATCGGTCTCGGAGGAGGTGGCCAGAAGCGCTCCAATCCAGGAGCTTAGGCTGGGCGCGTCGTTCCTTGGGGAGGCTTCCATAGACCTGATCCGTCTATTGGCAAGAGTTATGCTGTCCTCGGTCACAGCTAAGAGAGCTCTTTGGCTCCGCCCTTGGGTTGCGGATCCGGCATCAAAGCAAGTTTGGTGCCGTATTCCCTTTGAGGGGTCCTCCCTTTTCGGGAATAAACTTGACGAGGCCATAACCCGGGCTACAGGCGGTAAGTCTGGGTTTCTTCCCCAGGATCGGCGCCAGTTCAACGTCAAGAAAGGACAGCCTACCAGAAAATTTGTGCCTGACCGGGCCAGGGAAGCTCGTTCTTATAGACCTGGTCGGGAGTTCAACCGGAACTGGAGATCCAGACAGTCTTCCAGGAAAACGACAAAGAATGTCTCCTCGGGGGACCGTGAGCCCACTAAGTCCTTTTGAAGGTGGGCCCGCTCAGACATGTCGGGTGGGTGCGCGTCTACGCTCCTTCCGACATGTCTGGGCGGCTTCGATTCAGGACCCCTGGGCCGTCAGGACGGTGTCCTCAGGCCACAAGTGGGTCTTCAAGGAGAGGCCAGGCTCAAGGTTCCTGCCTACTGCCATTCCATTCCTAGAAGAAAGGCGTCAGATTTTGTTTTCTTACGTCGAAGCTCTCATTGCTCAAGGGGCTGTCATCTCCGTTCCAGAGTCCGAGCGAGGCCAAGGAATATATTCTCCGCTCTTTCTGGTCCAAAAGAAGAACGGATCATGGAGACCAGTAATAGATTTGACCTTCTTGAACAAATTCATAAAAAAAGAAAGGTTCAAAATGGAGACCCTGTTGTCCATACAGCAGTCAGTCCAGCCGGCAGATTGGATGGTGTCCATCGACTTGAAAGACGCCTACTTTCATGTCCCTGTGGACGAAGATTTTCAAAGGTTTCTCCGGTTCGAAGTGGGAGGATTACATCTTCAGTTTATCTGTCTCCCATTCGGGCTCTCAACATCTCCACGGACCTTTTCAAAAATCTTATTGGCCGTGGTAGCCCTACTGAGATTGAAAGGTATCCGTCTTCACCACTATTTGGACGATCTCCTCCTGTTGTCCCAAGACAGAGACCAACTATTAGTTCATCTGGAGCAGGTCGTGTCCACTCTCCAGAAGTTTGGTTGGTTACTCAACAAGGAGAAGAGTCACCTGATTCCAACTCAGTCCCTGATCTACTTGGGCGCTCTGTTCGACACAGAGAAGGCGACTATCTCTCTTCCAGAGGAAAAGATAGGGACACTTCGAGACAGGATTCGCTTTGCCCTCTCATCCTCTCATCTTCAGGCACGTCAATGCCTGAAGGTGATCGGGACTATGGTCGCAGTAGTCCCCATGGTGAAGTGGGCCCTGTGGAGGATGAGACCCTTTCAGAAGGGATTCCTTCAGCAATGGGATACGTGGCATCTGGATCAACGCATCTTCTTAACCCCTTCAATGAGAGCGAGTCTCCCCTGGTGGTTATGCAGAGACCACCTGCTGAACTGCCACTCTCTGAAGCCAGCTCCGTGGGTAGTGGTTACCTCGGACGCCAGCAACATAGGCTGGGGTGCCCACTGTCTGTCGGAGGTGGCACAAGGCAGGTGGGAGTTTTCCACTCGAGGATTAGTATCCAACATACTAGAACTCCGAGCAGCATTCCAAGCTCTTCGGGCATTTTCTCACCTGACAAAAGACCAACCTGTCATGCTGCGTCTGGACAACACCTCAGCAGTGGCATACATCAGGAAACAAGGGGGAACACGCAGCTGGTCCCTATTGAGGGAAGTGGAGCCGATTATGTCCTGGGCACAGAGAAATCTCTCGAATCTTTCAGCGGTTTATGTTCCAGGAGTCCAGAATGTCAACGCAGACTTCTTGTCCAGAGTGGATCTGGACAACAACGAGTGGTCCCTTCACAAGGAAACGTTCGACTGGATCCTAACATTGGGGCTCTCTCCAGAGGTAGACCTCTTCGCCTCCCCCTGCAATCACAAACTGCCGAGGTACTATTCAAGATTCAGAGATCCACAAGCATCAGGGATAGATGCACTCTCGGATCAGTGGAGATTCCACAGGGCATACGCCTTCCCACCGATTCCGATTGTGTTACAGTTTCTTCGGAGACTCAGGTCGGAGCCAGTGGAGGTAGTGGCGGTGATTCCCTTCTGGCCGAACAGGCCATGGTTTCCCCTTCTGACGCTACTCAGTGTCCGAGACCCAATCCCGCTACCCTTCAGACCAGATCTGTTGTCCCAGGGGTCTGTACTCCATCCGTGCCCAGACCGTCTACATCTCAGGGTCTGGATGTTGAGAGGAGGAGGTTACAGGCTTTAGGCTGTCCAGAAACGGCAATCTCGACATTGCTTAGTGCTAGAAGAAGCTCAACGAACAGGGTTTATCAGAGAATCTGGGAAAAATTTTCTGCACAGCTGACTACAAGGCCTGATCCTCAATCTTCAATTAAGATCCAGGATGTATTGAGCTTTCTCCAATCAGGACTGGACTTGCCTCTATCAGTAAGTTCGCTCAGAGTCCAGGTCTCGGCTATTTCCGCTTTTACAGGGATCTCCTGGGCCACTCATGCCCTAATTCTTCAGTTCTTCCAAGGGGCAGTGAGAATCAGACCTCAGAGAAAACCCAGGTTTCCCAAGTGGGATCTGCCACTAGTTCTGGATTTCCTGGCGGGTCAGATTCAAGACATGTCTGATTCTTTGACCATAAGAGAGCTTACACTGATAACAGTGTTTCTGGTAGCTATAACCTCAGCAAAAAGAGTGTCGGAAATTGGGTCCTTTGGGACACAAGAGCCTTTCTTAACTTTTTTTCCTGACAGAGTGGTGCTCATTCCCATGCTGGATGCGAGACCAAAAAGGACCTCTGTCTTCCATGAAAACATAGAAACAGTATTACCAACCTTTAGACAGGAAGAGGAAGAATCTTCGGTTCATCCGCTGGATGTTGGAGAGTGTATTAAGAAATATTTAGATGCCACTTCCTCTTTCAGAAAATCAGAACATCTTTTTGTTACCTTCTATGGAAAAAACAAAGGTTCAAGAGCCTCGACGAGATCCATTTCCTCTTGGATCATCCAGACCATCCAGTGGGCTTATAGGGCTAAGGGCTTGACCCCTCCAGCAGTAGTTACAGCTCATTCGACGCGGAGCATCTCTACCTCCTGGGCAGTATCCAGACATGTGGCTCCTGAAGTCATCTGCAGAGCAGCATCGTGGTCCTCTATTAACACTTTTTTATCCCATTACTGTGTTGAGCCAGCGGCTCTTTCTTCTGTGAATTTTGGTTTGCAAGTCCTGTCTGTTTGACAAAATGCATTAAACTTTTCTGTTCAGCACCTGCCCACCCTGTGTGTACGGCGAGTTATTTCCCGATACGTATGCTGCCATGGAGTCTGTCAGGAAAACGGAAAATTTATATCAAATACTTACCGTAATTTTCCTTTCCTGATGGACTCCATGGCAGCAGGAGTTCCCTCCCGGATTTCTGTGGAGGATAGTTACAGAACACGTGTGCTGAACAGGAGCAAAGATTTATGGGAGTGAGGTCCTATGGGTAGGTTTGGAGGCGGGGCCAAACCCAATACGTATGCTGCCATGGAGTCCATCAGGAAAGGAAAATTACGGTAAGTATTTGATATAAATTTTCCGTTTTTTCAGTTTTTGGTGTTTTTTTTCTGGAGAATTGAAAAAAAAAAGAAGTGTGGAATATGTTATTTTACAATGATAAATAATATATATATATGGTATTCAAACTATTTAACATATATAGATATAAATATTGTGAGAAGGAATATCATTTTCTAAATGCTACAAGGATGAAAAAAAACACATATTTGAATGCTAGAGGTGCCCTAAAAAGACATTAAAAATACTTCATAGAATGAAATGATGTGGACCATAAGGAAAGTGTTAAGTGGCTTTTCTGTCCAGAGTTCTCAATCCAGAAACACTCTTTGTGCTGCTTCTGGATCATCACAAAGTGTTTCTTCACCAGCAGCATCTTCAAGTAAGGAAGTGTTACAAGCAACTACCTGACAAAAATACACAATGCTATAATTTATAGATACAATGACACCTAACAATCAGGAGAACATGGATCAAGCCATTGTAAGAGCAATAAACTGTATGCTTCTGGGTCAGCATCATCAATAACTGAAAATGCATATTGACAGGAAGCTTTTATACTATTAGGCGGGTGGTTACCTGTTCTCGTGTATAGGTGAAATGTTCTTAACATATACAGTTCATGTTATTCTATTTGTAATAAAAAATTTGATTTTAAAAAGCAAGGTTAGTTTATTTACAGAATAAGCTGTACTTTTATTTCAAGCATAATGCTTTTATACAAGTATGCATATTGTTCAAGTACAAGTATTGTCATGTATTTCTTAATTTCTCCTTTAATGAAGAGACTGGAGATAACAGAACTCCTAAAAGCCTATCAAGGGCCCATATATTTGTACACCACCACACTAATCCTCAGTCATTACTATACAGTTAATTTACTTCAGATATACAGTACTGCTACTGCTTGTAACCACTCCAAAGAAACATCACAGTAAAGACCATTTCTGTGTTTTACTGTAACGTGTGTCTTTTATTGGTGGTGTTCCCGTTAACATTCTTACTAGGTGTACCAAAGGGCTTGGACTGTTCTTGGAGTTGGGAGGCAGAGTACAGAACCAATTATATACAAGCGACTCCTCCGGGATAGCGCTACATACATAAATTAATAAAAGCTTACCATTCATACCCCTGTCAATGGTAAATAGTCTCAACCCCCTAACTGCGACTTTTACTAGACAGTTTGGACTGTTAAAGGAAGTTGAAAAATAACAGACTTACTGGCTAGAGCACCAAGTGACAGTAAGAGCCGGTTCACATTACAGCGATCCGACTTGCCGGGGCGACCTCACAAGTCGCGGTGCGCTGGTCGCACCGCGACCTCGGAGCGGCCGCACGGACTTCATAACATTGAAGTCTATGCAGGTCGCTCCGGGTCGCCCCAAAGAAGCTCCGGACCCTTTTTCTAAGTCGGAGCGACTTGTGTCGCTCCTATTAGAATGGGTTTACAGCTTCTCTATGGCAGGCGACCTACGGCGTCCTGTCAGGCGACCAGGTCGCCTGACAGGTCGCCCCAGTGTGAACCGGCTCTCAAGGAAAAAAAATTCTAAAAACGAATGGAGCTACCACATCTAGGGACTGGTAAGCTGCAATATAACAACATTTTCTTTGGAGAGTTTATTACCACTTTAAGATATTTCCTTTTTTCACAGAAAGGACACCAAAATAGAACCATGCAATGCCATGGGGGTAAAGGAGGCATGTTGATTCTTTACCTTTAGTAAATCCAGAAGAGAACCCACAAGACGGTTTTATTACCAATACTGCGGGGCAGAGTTTATTTAGCAGTCCCTAATCTGAAAAAAGGATGAACACTTAAACTGGCAATATATACCTCAAGAAACCATCTGACAGAGGAACAATGCTACGGTTTAATAAAGGGCACACAGATATAGCTCTTTGCATTTGGTGGAAGTAAACATTTCTGTGATCTGTAGACACACTCAATGGAAGATCATTTTTTATCGGACATAAAAATCTTACCCTATCTAATAGATCTCCCTCTATTCAAGAACAGCTGAGAGATTGAGGGATGTATTCAGTTGTCAGAAAATAGCCATAGACATCATCATTATTGTCCATGCCTTCCAAAATCAGAAGTATTGAGCTACAATTAGCTTGTCTGTAGGTATGTACAGACACAAGAAGACACTTCACTTTCACAGAAAACATCTATTATGTGGGTTGGAATTTTTGGCACACAGACTATTACTCCATCACAATTAGGACCCTGCCAGGGGAGTTTGTTCTGTGCCTAGATAAGATGTCCCTTTGTATATTGGCAGAAAGAGCATTCACAAGCAAACAGCTTGTATGTCTGTGAACTCAGGAACCTATCCAGGAAACACTGCAGATATGATAAAGTAAAACATTAATACAGTTTAACTTAAATCCGTGTTGTAAATATACCATCCTTTTCACTATTTCTGTGTAGAATTTCATTCTCTCTTTCCATCCAACCTACCTCCTAAGCTCTACTGTCTGCAGGTAAGCTGTGACCCATGGTTAGTTTAAAGAAACCTTTACTGAGGGAACAGGCATAGAGCCATTGATCATTACTCCTTTTAAAATGCTGTTTGCCTGGTTTCTATGCTGATACAATGACTTCAAAGTTTTTGCAGCACTGACCTAATGAGTACTGCACAGAGTTCTGACCTCAGTCTGAGTTTTCTAGCATGCTTGTACCAGATCTATGACTCAAAGTAATGTAACGTATAATCTATAGATAGTCATGTAACTAGCATTTTTTAGAGTGAGGTCAGCCTACATGTTTGTCTCACTACAGTATAGAAGTCTAGGGAGAATGTTCATTTTTATAATGACCAACCTGCCAAACCACGAGAAGGAGCCCTGTTCCCATTTAGACAAGTCAGATTTAATCGTTTGCAAGATAGGAGTAAAATTCCTGGCATATAGGCCTGGCAGCTTAGAAGGAAGCTGGATGCCTAGGTATGTGATGGCTTGTGGTTCCCATCTGAAAGGGAAATTCTGTTGGCAAAAAGTCTGAAGGTGTGTCGGTAGGGAGACATTCAGAGCCTCAGATTTTAAGTAATTTATTTTGAGGTTTGAAAGGGAACGAAACATATCAAGGTCTTTCAGGAGGTTTGGCAGTGTAGTGGCGGGTTGTGTGAGGAACAGTAAGACATCATCGGTATATGCCGCAAGTTTAGAGGATTTGTTAGCAATAGTCACTCCCTGAATATCCGGGTTCAAATTGATTTTGCGAAGCAAGGGTTCCAGTGTAACTATGAATATGAGGGGGGACAGTGGACATCCCTGTCGCATCTGACAGGTGGTCATTAACCCGCACTCTGGCCATGGGTGTGGAATAAAGGGTCATGATGAATTTCAACATCCGCCCGGATATTCCAAGTGCTTCCAAAGCGGCGATCATGTAGTCCCATGCTACCCTGTTGAATGCCTTCTCCGCATCGAGCGACAGGAAGAAGCCAGGGGTGTGAGAAGAAGTGAGCCAATGGTGAAAGTTGAGGGCCTTGATGGTGTTGTCCCAGGCCTCGCGGCCAGGGACAAAGCCCACCTGATCAAGGGAAATTATGTCGGCGATAATGGGCAGGAGGCAAGTCACAAGAATTTTGGTGTAGAGTTTAACATCGACATTGAGGAGGGAGATAGGTCTGTAGTTGGACACCACTGTCGGGTCCTTCCCTGGTTTAGGTAACATCGTAATGTGGGCTTCTAGAAAGTCAGGGCCAAGAGCAGGGGAGGTCAGGAAAGCATTGAAGGTATGCAATAAGGGAGCTAAGAGGAGATCCATAAATGATTTGTAGTACCCCACTGTGAGGCCGTCGGGTCCTGGACACTTACCTGTTTGGAGTTGCTTGAGGGCTGTTAGAATCTCATCTGAAGATATCTGGGCATCAAGGGAGCCGTTGACTCCCGCTGCTGTCAGTCACAGCCAGTGAACCAATCAGGAGGCAAAGGTAGTGGGCCAAACCGCGGCTCTGTGTGTAAATGGATACACAGAGCAGTGGCTTGGCTCAGGTGCCCATATAGCATGCTGCTTGCTCTGGAGGTACCCGACAGGAGGGAGGAGCCAGGAGTGCCAGTGTGGGACCTCAAGAAGAGGAGGATCTGGGCCACTCTGTGCAAAACCACTGCACAGAGCAGGTAAGTATAACATGTTTATTATTTTAATGAAAAAAAAAAATGCAAGCTTTACAACCTTTTTTACAACTTTAAGCTTCCTCCCAGACATGCCAGACATACTTGCCTTGCTCTATACACACACAACAGCAGGTCTTATGATCACTGTGGACTCCTGAACACTTCACAGGCCTGCTCTGCTAGTAGGTGTTTATAGAGAGGAGAAAAAATGTCTGACATCCCCAAAGAGGGGAGGTGAAGCAGCTAGAGGGGAAGATGCTGTCAGATGCTCTATACACACCCATCAGTAGATACAGGAATCGTTAAGAAGTCAACGGCGATCACGTGACCTGCACTTAAGCAGCCAAAACATTTTGAAGAGGCGATTTTTTTTATTTTATTTTATTTTAACATCGATTGATTAAAGGCTAAAATTTAACTATTAAAAAATGTATTCAATGCCACTGATGTTCGAAACTACTTTAATGAGGTCTGGTCTGGGTCCTAGAGCATGGAGACTTTTAGAGCTTTGAGAGGAACAAATCCTTCATTTCTAGGTCCCCATCTTACTGATATTTCAGAACATATGATTAATTTCAGTTGTGCACTGGCCTTTTTATAATTGAGCTGACTGATGCTTATGACTCTCTATTTTACTCTCAGTGCTGTGAGGGCCTGCTGCAGGATAAAAAGGCTGACTAACACATAACCCTGAAACGTTGTTTTGGGAACCCATTAGGGCATTAGCAGAGAACTTACTTCGGTCTAATTAGTAGGTAGGACAGCAGACGTTTTGTTTGACCTTTGGCACAATGAAATGCTACAACAATAAAGAAGATGGCATTGATCAATATTCAGAATATATATATATACATACATCATCAGTGCAGCTTTTTTTTATTTAAGCGGCTTCTTTCTTTATTTATTGGGCCCCTTAGTCAAGAAAGCAAAAAGGCAATGGCTGCCCATATGAAAACACACACAAGCATATATATATTGTGACAGGAAGTCAGGTAAATCTGTGGATGTAGTCACAGACAGGAGATACATTTCCACCTGGTTTAGAAAATTCACCAATTACTATAGGGTGTCGGCTGCAGAGGTAGCCAAAACTGTCTAAGGACGTTGAACAGACTTCAGCCGTTCAGAATGAGGAAATTAAGACCTCTATAATTTGTCCAGAGGAAGTCTATGGATTGTTGCCTCCTGACGCTGTGTGAGCTGGGAAGAGGAGGACAGTCAGATGTGTGCCTCCCGACGCTGTGTGAGCATGGGAGAAGGATTGCTGCCTCCTGACGCTGTGTGAGCTGGGGAGAGGAGGACAGTCAGATGTGTGCCTCCTGACGCTGTGTGAGCATGGGAGAAGGAATGCCCCCTGAAGCTGTGTGAGCATGGGGAAGACCTCCTGAAGCGATGTGCGCTGAGGAGGGTAAAAAGGGTGACGACTTCTCAAGGTGAGAAAATGAACTATTTCTATGTGAAGAGTGTGAAGAGAAAAACCAATGGATGTTTTCTATGTGAAAGGAAAGTCCAATGAACATGTGCTGTGTGAAGAGAAAAGGGACATTCTCTATGTGAAGAGATAATAAATGGACTATTGATAGTCTGCTGTATGATCAGCCAAGTCTGCCCAACAGTAGGTTGGGGACAGACTTCCTTAGATAGGTTCCTGTGTGTGAGAAGGTAGCCACCCACAGTGGCAAAGATTTATTTTGTGTTTTATTTTATTTTATGTAGCATTCTACAAGGTGGGTGCTAGGTAAAGTATAGTAGGCCTTGTCTGCTTAACAGCAGGGCCTTTTCCTGATACTGGATTTAGAATTTTATGGAGACCGTCACAAACCTATGATGTTTAGGAATAACATTTTATTCCCGGGATGAGATAGCTGCTGCAGTCAAATGCTACAGCTGTGCAAAAAGATTCCACAAGGGTCCTTCTAACCGCAGAGAGCTGGGATAACCCAACGAAGTAGGTTCCAGCACCAATATGGCACCCATTGACTGGAAGGTCACTGCTCTGGTGAAAAGCACAACTGCCAGGAGAACCCCAATGCCAAAGCCTTCTGAGAGCTGGCAGGGGTCATGTGGCAGGCCCAGTGTCCAGGACGGGAGGAGCCAATGGAATGTGCCATGGGTCGTCATCGATCCATGTATGCCTATGCAGTATTTGTTGCAACCAGCCTGAATCTGCATGAGTGTGTGGTGTGGGTCAATTGACAGGAGGTGGCAGTGCGCCTGGATTCGGGGAATGTCGTCACCCTGCTCTGAGCAGACAGCTTGCAGGAAAAGCTAGTACCAAGGGAACAGGTTGGGGTCATCTGTGTGCATGGGGGTGTTAAAAAAGTCCGGTGGACTGTGTGACTTTGTGTACACCAGCAGGAACTGCTACATTAAAAGCTGGGGTGATCCCAGGATTGCCTCAAGACTTGCTAATCAGGCGAGACTGCCCCATATTTTGGGATACATATGAAAAAAGCTCAAGGGTTCTGGGGCCTCCCTAAAAAGAAAAGGAAGCCTCAGGTGTAGTAGTAGGGGCACAAAAACATTTTATTACTGTCCAGTATTTTAACCCAATAGGCTTTGAACAAACTTTCCTCTGAAATGAATAAAATCCTTGATGTTCATGTCTGGTTAGAATAAATCTGAAGATTTTATGCAGAGGCTGTGTGGTGCCAGCTAGGGCACTCTGTAAAAAATTAAAGGGGTGGGTTTGTAAGTATGACCTATTGTGAATATATCAGGGGAGATGGGGGGGGGGCAGGACAGAATACGTGTACTGAAAGTGTGTAATCATATTGTAGCACTGCCCCGCAGCAGGTGCAGCTGAATAGTGACTTGATGGGCTCCCCTGATTACCAGTAGGGATGATCGAACGGTTCGGGTCGACCGTCGGTTCGGCCCGAACATTGGGTGTTCGAGGTTCGGCCGAATTTAGAACTTTTTGCCCAAAAAGTTTGGAATTCGGCAACCAGAACCGACCAAAATGCAATGCTTCAGGAAATGGGCTTTAAAAGCCCGTGATTGGACCAGAACCATTAGCAAAAGCCAATTGAGGGGGCAGGAGAATTATAGGAATGTGATTGGAGTGACTAGGGGGTCCCTAGACCAATCATTAGTGAATACGCCCCCAGTATATAAGATCGCCCCCGCCATATTCCTAGCATTGTTATACTGGACATGGAAGAGAGTGGAAGCAGTTCTGTTAATTTTACTTTAAAAGTGTCATTTAGCTATTTATTAGTGTGAGGAAAGGGATATCTAGTGTAGTTAGAGTGCTCCTTTACACTTAAGTTAGCTTCAAAAATTTAGTTTCTGTAGGGAAAGTGTTAAGTGTAAGGGGACCGTAGTGTAGTGTAGGGTTAACTGGCAGTGACATAGCAGGGTGACCGCTATAGAGAAATGATCATTTCTCTGAGTTGCTTCGGAACTGGAATATGGCTTCTCACCAGCCAAGCATTTTTTATGCTGCAGGGGCTGCCACTGCCAGTGCTTTTTTGAGGACATGTTTGATGTCAGACATGACATCTGAACATGTGTATAGGGGTATATATACACATATATGTCTGTATATATACCCCTAGACATATATAGGTGTGATAGTAGCAGAAATAAATGCTTGCGCTAATGAAATCATTTACAGTAATATATTTCTGCTACTATCACACCTATATATGGCTAGGTGTCTATATACATATAATTATGTGTGTATATATACCACTATACACAAGTTCAGATGTTTTGCCTGCCTCAAAAGAACCCAAAAAAATGCCAAAAAAACGCTAGCGTCAAAAAAAAAAAAAAATGCCCAGGTGTGTTTTTGCTGGCATTTTTTGGGGGGTTTTGGAGGCAGGCAAAACATCTGAACTTGTGTATAGTGGTGTATATACACACATCCATATATTTATATACACACCTAGACATATATAGGTGTGATAGTAGCAGAAATATATGCTTGCGCTAATGAAATCATTTACAGTAATATATTTCTGCTACTATCACACCTATATATGGCTAGGTGTCTATATACATATAATTATGTGTGTATATATACCACTATACACAAGTTCAGATGTTTTGCCTACCTCAGAAGAACCCAAAAAAATTCAAAAAAAAACGCTAGCGTCAAAAAAAAATGCCCAGGTGTGTTTTTGCTGGCATTTTTTGGGGGGGTTTGGAGGCAGGCAAAACATCTGAACTTGTGCACAGTACCACTATACACAAGTTCAGATGTTTTTTTCTGACTGCAAAGAACCCAAAAAAATGCCTGCTTTGAAACCGGCAAGGTGTGGAGAGAAGCTGTCACTCTCTTCTGACACATGTGACATCCCATATATCCACGGATGAGATTGATTGACCCTTCTCCTCATCATTCCCCACTTCTCCCAACAGATTGTCATAAAAATCTTTTTCTATAATTCCTTTATTTTTATTTTTATTTTATTCTATTAGACTTTATTTTTATTTTTATTTTTATTTTCATCTTTATTTTTATTTTCATTTCAATTGTATTTTTATTTATTTTTATTTTTATTTTTATTTTTTATTTTTATTTTTATTTTTATAATTATTTTTATTTTTATTGTTATTTTTATTTTTATTTTTATTTTTATTTTTACATTTTACATTTTACATTTTATTTTTTCTTTTTCTTTTTTCTTTTTATTTTTTGAAAAAAAATTTTCATGTTATTCCCATTTTTTTCTTTTTCATATATATACATATACACACATCCCTATGGCCATGTTAGGATTGTTTTTATGGGACTCACCATATAAGTTCTTTTTTGTCCTCCTATCTGTCCATGTATTTTGATGCGTTTGTCCCCAGAGACATATATTTTTCTAATTGTTTTTTCTAAATTGTGTTTCAATAAGATGACATTCATTTGAGTCACGTTGTATAAGCATTTTGGCTCCACCCCCCCCTAAACAGATGTCCTTACGATTAGTCCGGCAACAGGGTATAAATTCCCTGCCCACCTGAGACACTCCCATTGCCTGACGAAGGAGCACGGATGCTCCGAACGCGTGCAACCCCTATCTTTCTCCTACCAGGAAGTGATGTCACCAAAGACTGGAAGTCGGCAGCCGGAGCCCTGTTGTGAACGCTCCGCCGCGGCCAGCAACAACAAGCAGCCACACAGCAGCTCGGCTACACCACCGGCACCTAACCACCTCCTTCCACGCCACCTTTCCTGGGAGAAGAAGATGGATGACCCCATCAGACTGATCGTTCCTGTCTCACCCAACCTTGGAAAGTGAGTCACCTTTTTTAACATTGCAAAATAAACTAATGCTATACCCAGCTGGCGCCGCTCTCTCCTTTCTTTCAGTTCAGATGTTTTGCCTGCCTCAAAAGAACCCCAAAAAATGCCCAAAAAACGCTAGCGTCAAAAAAAAAATGCCCAGGTGTGTTTTTGCTGGCATTTTTTGGGAGTTTTTGGAGGCAGGCAAAACATCAGAACTTGTGCACAGTACCACTATACACAAGTTCAGATGTTTTTCCTGACTGCAAGAACCCAAAAAAATGCCTGCTTTGAAGGTGTGTTTTTGCTGGCATTTTTTGGGGGTTTTTGGAGGCAGGCAAAACATCAGAATTTGTGCACAGTACCACTATACACAAGTTCAGATGTTTTTCCTGACTGCAAAGAACCCAAAAAAATGCCTTCTATTAAACCGGCAAGGTGTTACAGCAGCGAAGCCATACTCCTGTGCTGAAAGTTTTCTAATACAAACAATCTTTTTTTATGGTTCTGGACATGCTACAGAGCTGAAACTTCACATGTACACTTTTTAGACCCCCCAGATACGAAATCCAAAGTAAAAATAAAAAAATCTCTTTTTTTTTAATTTTTCAATAATTGGCTTTTTTATCAAAAATGACAATTTTTAAGAACTTTTTTTGTGTGATCTTGTGTCTGGGGGGGTCTAAAAGGTGTACCTGTGAAGTTTCAGCTCTGTAGCATGTCCAGAACCAGAAAAAAAAAGATCATATAGGTGTAAAAGGAGGGTCCCACATCCCTGTTCTACTAAAAAAAAATATCTTTTTTTTTTTCATGGTTCTGAACATGCTACAGAGCTGAAACTTCACATGTACACTTTTTAGACCCCCCAGATACTAAATCCAAAGTCAAAATAAAAAAATCTCTCTCTTTTTTTTTTTTTTTTCAATAATTGGCTTCCTTATCAAAAATGACAATTTTTAAGAACTTTTTTTGTGTGATTAATAGTTAATGGGACATGACCCAGAACCCTAGGCACTTTTTAGGGGCATTTATTGGGTTTTAGGGCTTAAAAATTGTGTTTTTTGATTACCAAAGTTCGGGTCCCATTGATTTCAATGGGGTTCTGAAATCCGAACCGAACTTTTGGGAAATTCGGGTGTTCTGGTCGAACCGAACTTTTCAAAAGTTTGATCATCCCTAATTACCAGCACACGGTTACCTTGAGATATAGTCCATGAATCCCTCCTTGCTCCTGATGGTTCGTCACACAAATAAACAGTTCTAGGGGTGTTGGTTTTTTGGTGTTTATTTGGAATTGGGATAGGAGAAGGGAAAAGTGGGATACACAAGCTGAACTATTCACATTGGTTGAGGACTTCTATCTTCAGAACTTTTATGTCAATTGGAAACAGCTAGGCTGCCTAATACACACTGCCACAAGTGTAGAAGGGGTTAAGTCTCTTGCTCTCTTTACTCTCTGACAAGACGACTTGGTGGATGATAACTTATCATTAGTACACTCTCACTAGAATCCCCTTTCAACTGACACCCGTCCACTGAATATCCTAGGAGCAGAGGTGGCCCCCCTCAGGTCAGGCGCCTTGACACGAAATTCTGTACTCACTGTACTGCAGAGACAGATCCTCCAGTGTCTCCCCTCTCAATCAGCTTCTCTGGACCTCTTGGTTCAGTTCCTCACTGCTACTCTCCAGGCTCTCAGGATGACCCCTGAGGCTGCATGGCAACTCTACAGAGGAGGAGGCAGCCACCCCCTCCCTCCGGGACTCCGCTATCCAGACGTAAGACCCCGAGCACATGTGCTCCTGGCATTTATACAATATCCCAACATGCACCGAGGCATTTTCCCTCTGCCAATCATCAGGACTGTATCAAAAGCCCATGCACTCATTCGTCAGGTTTCCTTCCACTGTCCAACATGCCTCCCTATTGGACCAGTGTGAAAAACTCTCTAGACAGAATGAGTTGCATCCTGAGCACAATGAGCAGATCTCAGTAACAGATCCTGCTCTCTGGTAGGCAGAGAACAATATAAATTTACCTGCAGCTCTTCTGGTAAGCAGACAGAGCTCAAACTATACTTTCTCACTAGTACCTACCTAGGAGGGTGCTACAATATATAAAATGTATTTTGTGCATATGTTAGCTTGGATTGTATAAGCATTCTAAGCAGTTATAGATGCTGCATAGCTGTCCAAAGCTGGTTTGTAAAATATACACCAATATTTTTTTTTGCAATATCTGTAAACTTAGTTTGGCCTCTGTTCACATTTTTGCTATGTATATAGTTTACTTTTTTTCATAAACACTAGACTGAAACACAGGCTGCAGAACATTAGGAGCTAAATAACTTTGTACTTTACCTTTTTTCATAAAAAAATTGCCTGAAACACAGGATAAAGAACATTAGGAAGTAAATATCTTTGTTCTTTTCTATTACTGCACCAGTCCTTCGATGCTATAAAGGGGAACTGTGCATCTGAATCGTGCAGAGATCTTCATGGTAGTGTAAAAACACTTTAATGTCTAATGCAATCTGCCAATGAAAATCACCATCTGCTTCTGAGAGGAACAGGTACAATAGCTAATTCTTCTGTTCAGACATGTGGATAACTCTTCTGTATAGTACTGCTTGTTAATATTCCGTATATGGAACTCTCTTTGCAGTGTAATTATATATTACCAGTTGAATGTATACACTAAGAATATGCCATATAAGCAATAACTCTTTTGAAAACACTCTCGCAGGAATAAAAATTGCAGTTATGGTTCTTTTTATGTGTGTATTTGTATTATACACATTCACATATTTCAATCATTCTCACCACCTTGTTGGTTACTTCTCTCAACTATGAAATCCATAGTTGCTATTGTAAACCTTTAAAAAGTCTGTTGTCATATAAACAGCAGTTATTACTGAGTCCTCAACAGTTTACAGGTCACTAAAGGTTAAGCAGACATATATTTAAAACGTACACTTCACCCGAATACATAGGACACATGATATAAATTACCTTAGAAACAGCCACAGTTGTTCAGTATCCTGTCTAGGCAGCGGCAGTGTGGAAGCCATCATCCTCCCTTTTCTACTGAAGTTTTGAAAAGCAGTAAAGTTTTAAAATAAACACGATCTGAAATGGCAGCTCCTCTCCTCTTATTTTATTTAGGGCACCCTGCAAGCCTTCTAATGTAAATAAACAGCAGGTGGTCTAAATATTTAGAAATTGAATGAGACCAGACTCAAGTATTTCTGTTGTGATCTTTGAAGTTGAATAACTTCACAGTAGCTGCAGCTAGAGAGGTCAATAACGACTTCTTTAAAGTCTCTTGTTAGGAACAAGCAAATCTTTTTTGCTCAAAGGCTTAACAGAGGTGTGAGATTTAGCATCTCAAGGGAGAGTTTTATCTCCCAAAAACTATACTCTTTTGGTGTTTCCCGTGTCGAAGTCCAAATAGGTAGTATGCCTGTGACCGAACGCCTGGTAACCAGCCTGGGTGCTTCTGCAGTCCGGAACCAGGTATTCTAGCTGAATATTGCAACCAAGAACTGGACGACTCAAGCTTAGGTGAAAACTGGAACTAACTTTATTGTAAACTTAGACAGAATATATATACCACACAAAATAGCCCAACGCAAACTGTAAGATAATTAACATAGCTCAGGAACAGCCAACATAAACAGTGATCTAATTAAACAGTAAGCTAACTAGTCCCGTAAACAAGCCTAGGTGACTCAGTGCCCACCCAGATAATGCTTTTATTAATCAGGGATCCCACCCCATTTCAGACTGCCAGGCACCAATCTACAAGAGTCTATGAGAGCTCATACAATGTTCCATCAGTCTGAAAAAAAGTGGAGTTAATGTAGCTTCATAGATTTTTTTGAGGGATATTGTTGAAAAATATTTATGTTCCAAGTGGAGGGGCTTCTCCAACTCAGTCTGCAGGAGGGCCACCATATTTCCTCTGACCCTTAACCTATACTAAATTAATATGACACCTTTCTATCCCCCCCAAAAGGGAAGCTTTATTGTCCTTAATCAGAAAATGAATCCAAGCCTCACTCTCAGCGTTCATCATGTTGTTGTTCATCATTAGAGAATAATCTGCACTCTTAATGGGATCAGAGGCTGAACTGTGCTATTTACCATGCACTGACCGGAAGAGGCAGACAAAATCCCTGGTCTCCTCTATGGACCATCAATGGGTAGAAGGCTTGCCCTTAGTCCCCTCAAAAAGCCTCTGCCCCTGTTTGGTCTGTCACAGTGCCTATTAGTAAACCTAATCCTCAACATATGTAAATCCTTTCCTTTAAAGGAACTCTTAGTTCTAGAAAACTCTTCTTCCAAGAAATACATATCTTCTTTTCTAGGAAATCTAGCTCCTCTCTTGGTCTAAAAAAGCCTTGTACTATGGCATCATCCAATGCCAAGAAAATTAGTTGGAAAGATGATTTGAGGCTTTTTGATAATGAAGACTGGGAGGGGGTATAACACTTCACAAATATTTAAATATTCAGACAAATAAACCCATGTGCTTTTGAAAAAAAAAAAAAAAAAAAACATTTTTAACACCCTAGGTATCTATTCTGACCTTCCCTAGTTCTGCTCTAATGTTCAGGGTTTTTCGGCAGGACATGGTCTAGTTCTTCCATGATGTGATAAGAGCTCCAATTCCTTAGAATCCAAACAATATTTACTAGGTATACTTTTGCATTTCTTAATAAATACACAGATATTTTCATGACTTAACCTGTCCCTGGTGGAGTTGTACCTTGGATCACCTGGATCACTGCAGCATGCTACAGCCTACATAGGAAAGGCAAAGCCATTCTTGTTTTCAGCAACTCTGAAACCTATCAAACAGTAATGAAGAGGTTCAGGTTCAGTGCTATCATTGCTTCCAAATGAATCCTGAGAGTTCAAGTCTTAGGGTCAAATGGAAAATTGTACTCATTTTGACCCCAGATCATGACTTTGAAGATGAAACACAATGGGCTTCTTACCATTCAGGCCATTGCACTATGATCTTGTATACTGGATGATGTTACAAGCGCTTGTTTATTGGGAATGATGTATGTTTTCTACTTTTTAAAATACATTTTGGAGATGCAGTTTTACACTATGTGGAGCCTTTCTTTAACTTTACAGTTGTACGCACTATTTCGACACCAATCTTTGTGGAGCGGATTAATCGCGTGTTATGTGTGGAAACGCTTGGAGTTTTCTAGTAAGACTCCTGGACACATTCAAAACGTGGTTGTCCCAGTACCTGCATGGGTAACTGAGTCCATATGTACTGGTAAGCAGTAATTTTTACAAGTGGTGGAAGGTTTTCACATTGAGGATTGGAGCACAGAAGGTGTCACAACCCTATTCTGCGATTATTCACTGCACTGGTATATATGTTTTCTATTCTGCGGACTTTATTCCCTTGGACTGCACTGTCATTTTATTATTGTTATGATTATATATATTTCTTCACATTTTTTGTTCAGTTTATTATGGGATATCTATTTTGCGATTTTGTTTAGCTCTGCACTTTCTTTGATTATCTATTCATTTTGATTGCTAGTTCCTTGGGCTTTGCTGCCTTGCTTTTTTGTTTGTATTTTTTGTCTTTTAATTTATACTGTGGATGATTTAAGTTTAGCGGTAACTTTTAGCGAAGTGACTTTTCATGGCACTGTAATGATCCTGCCGAACCCTTAAAGAGATTCTCATTCATCTAAGCAAGTCTTTCTCAACCTTTTCAACATAGAAGAACCCTTGAAATAAGTTTCTGGTCTCCGGGAACCCTTGCTAAAAATTAACCACTTTACCACCGGAGGATTTTGCTGTCTTACGCCTGGGCCACTTTTTGCGATTCGGCACTGTGCGACTTTAACTGACAATTGTGCGGTCATGCAACGCCATTCCCAAACAAAATTTATGTCCTTTTTTTCCCACAAACAGAGCTTTATTTTGGTGGTATTTTATCATCTCTGCAATTTTTATTTTTTGCGATATTAATAAAAAAAGCGACAATTTTGAAAAAATAACAATATTTTTCTACTTTGACAGTTAAAAAACATCCAATATATTCAATTTTTGTCACATATTTAGGCCAAAATGTATTTAGCTACATGTCTTTGACAAAAAAATTCTCAATGAGCGAATTTTTAACCGCTTTAAGATCGGAAGATTTTACCCCATTCCTGACCAGGCCATATTTTGCGATTCGGCACTGTGTTACTTTAACGGACAATTGCGTGATCATGCGACGCTGTACCCAAATTAAATTGACGTACTTTTTTCCCCCACAAATAAAGCTTTCTTTTGGTGGTATTTGATCACCTGTGCAATTTTTACTTTTTGCGCTATAAACAAAAAAAGAGCGACAATTTTGAAAAAATAACAATATTTTTCAAATTTTTTATATGAAATTCCTCCCCAAAACATAACATTTTAGGCCAATTTGCTTTCTGCTACATATTTTTGGTAAAAAAAATCGCAACAAGCATATTTTGATTAGTTTGCACAAAAGTTATCGCAGCTACTAACTACGGGAAATTTATGTCATTTTTATTGTTTTTTTTTTAACTAGTAATGGCGCAATCTGGCGGCGATCTGCGATTTTTTTTTGCGGGACTGCAACATTGCGGTGGACAGATCGGACCCTTGACTGACATTTTTGACACTTTTGGGGGTACCAGTGACATTACTACAGTAATCAGTGCTATACATATGCACTGTTACTGTAAAAATGACACTGGCAGGGAAGGATTTAACTTTTATTGGTGATCAAGGGGTTAATGTATGCCTGGTGCTTACTAATTTGTGTGGGGGGAGGGGACTATGTGACACAGGGACAGATCGCAGGTTCAGCTATGCTGAATCCTGCAATCTGACCCTGCCTGTCACTTAGGAGATCCGCCCGCTTTGTTTACACAAGCGGGCGGATCTCCACACTCGATCCCCGACGATCGGGGAAGAGCGGCGGTGATCACCACCGCTCCTCCCCTGGCCCGACTCCCGCTGTGACTGAAAACAGCGGGAGCGAGCCTCCGGCGGCCCGCGCTCGGCGCCGAGAGAGGGGAGGTCTACGTCGCCAGACGATAACAAGCCACTGTGCCGCAGTAGCAGCACAGTGAGCAGTGGGCAAGTAGTTAAAAATCTACAACTCATGTCACATTAGTGTTACAGTCAGAGTGAAGAATGCTCCTTACTCTTGTCATCATTGGGAAGAATTACCCTCTTACGGATAGCTAAAAGGAACAATGGTGTAATTGGAAACTTATCTGAGAGGCAGAAATTGCCTATTACTCAAGGAACCCCTAGCAACCTCCGGAGGAACCCTAAGGTTCCACGAAACCCTGGTTGAGAAACCCTGATCTAAGCATATACATCAGGGGTCTTCAAACTATGGCCCTCCAGTTGTTCAGGAACTACAATTCCCATCATGCCTAGTCATGTCTGTGAATGTCAGAGTTTTACAAAGCCTCATGGGATGTGTAGTTCCGCAACAGCTGGAGGGCTTTAGTTTGAAGATCCCTGATATACATGTTATCCTTTATTACAGCATGCACAAGCATACAGTAAACACAAACCTAAAATACATTTAAACAACTATAGCTTCCCCTTAATCCACACACACTGTACACCTGTTAATCGTTACTACGGCATACTGTGTAAAAAGAACAGCGCACTAAAATCTAAACAAAAAGAACATAGCAATCAACCAGTTCTGTGTCTATAGCAGCCATATCCTTTTATTATTAAACGTATTACTTAAAACACTAGAGTGTACTTTAAATGAAAAGAAGCCAAGGCAACAAACATGCCTGAAAAAAGGAAATGCTGAAAAGGTAATAAAAAGTCAAATTTGGCTATTCCTCATTTTTGTTCATCATTAGATGTTTCCAGCTGATGTCCATAATGTTATTGTAGTCCCCACGAGAAGCTATGGCTTTTACAGTGGTTCCTTATTTATAGGAGGCTGTGTATTTTATAGCTGTTTTTATGTCCTTGACATCTTTTTGCTTATCCCTGAGCAGAAGGCAGAGCCTTAGCACTCTAGTTTTAATAATGTATTGGCTATACTTTAACTGCTAGTTGCACGGCTATTGCTCTGTCTGCCTGTGGCAGCTACCCAATGCTGAAATCTCTGGTACCCACTCATTTTACATATGATCAGGCATATGTGCTTTCACAAATTTATTTTAACCCTTGAGCTCTCAGTGAAAACTGCTGTCCGGCTACATTCAAGGTCCCCCATGTAATGAATTGGTTATTAATGTGTTTTTCTTTCTGCTTTACTGCTCTGTTCCCATCTGTTCGGCTTTCTGTTCACTCCTATTATTCTTCTTCCCTTTTTTGCACATTCTGTCTCTCTCTTGTTCCCTCTTATTTCATATCCTCATCACCTTCCCTGACAGTTGCAAAATTGTTAAAATCCATCATTCATACAGGTCTATCCAACTGTCAAAACAGTCAGTCATCTTGCCTTACAAGAATATTTAGCCTTGAGAGAATTTTTGTTAACGTTCATTTTTACCGGGCTTATGCAGCTTTGTTTGACGTGGGATTACCATATTATGGTCACAATAATACAAAACATATTTAATGGCAACTGGGAGCTTGGCACTTTAGGGATTCTCATTTTTACACACTTAGAATAGTTCATGTGATCATCCAGGAGTTTGTAGTATGCATTTCTTTTATACCAATTTGCAGGATGTGATGATTATACTTTTTAACAGCTTCCATTTACTGTGGCAGGCTGGCCCTCCTGCGCGAACCGATGTAACCCTGCTTGGTGGCAAGCGCACGCCGCCAGTGGCGTGTTCCCGCCCCCACTAGACAGCGTGGATGCCAATGCACGGGGCCGACAGCTTAGATTGCCACCAGGCACCTGCGATTGCTCCTCGCTGAGAAAGAAGGATGGGCAGCTGTTGTAAACACAGCTGACCGTTCTTCTCTCTGAAATGATCACAGAGCGCCTGTGATCCTTCTATATAGGATCACAGGTCTCTATGGTCATTTCACAAGCCCCTCCCCCCACAGTTAGTAAACACCCCTGAGCGGGCACAATCTCAAAAGGACTTGGTAGGTTCACGGTCACCAGAGGGGACATTCTTCGAAGTCTTCAGAAAGGAGGATTGTCTTGACCCCCAATTGTGGCCAAACTATCTGCCGGGCCTGTAAGTGCGTGCCTCTCTGGCATGATCTGGGACATATCTCCTGTTTGGTTGCCCCTTCTTCGTGTTGAAAAGGCGTCAATCCTGGGGAAGAAAACCAGACTTACCGCCTGTAGCTTGGGTTATGGCCTCATCCAGCTTATTCCCAAAGAGGGAAGAGCCCTCAAAAGGAATCCGATACCAGACCTGCTTGGATGCTGGGTCTGCGACCCAGGGGCAGAGCCAAAGAGCCCGCTTTGCTGTCACTGAGGACAACATAACCCTAGCCAGAAGATGGATCAGGTCTATAGAAGCTTCCCCCAGAAAAAGACGAGGCCATCCTTAGTTCCTGAATTGGGGAACTTCTGGCCACCTTCTCCGACACACTCCGAAAGGATTCATCCACAGAACTTGCCCACAACTCCATAGCCTTGGACAAGGCTGCTAAGGGCAAGGGCTAAGGGCAAGGCCGGTTTACAGGCCATACCTGCCGTTAAATAGATCCTCTTCAGATCCGAATCCATCCTTCTGTCTAGAGGATCTTTAAAAGAGACTGTGTCTTCTAGCGGAAGGGTCACATGTTTGACCAGCCTCATTATCGCTGCGTCCACCAAGGGAGGAGATTCTAGGTTTTTCACATCCTCTTCCTTGAAAGGATACAACCTGGACATCTTGGAGAGCATGGAGTTCTTCCTCTCCACCTTACTCCATTCATCTGAAATAATCTCCCCCAACTCACCCAGAAAGGGGAAGTTAAGACGCTCCTTGCTGAGTTACTTAAAGAATTTTGTTTAGGGGGGAATACAGCTGGATCTTCCCATTTCAGGGTCTCTCTAAGCGCTTTAACAAGGGAAGGGACGAGGGTGAATTCAAAGCCCAAACAGGGGTCCTCTATCTCGGAGTCACTGTCCGAAAGGAAAGCTGATGGGTGACTGGGATGAGAGGAATCAAAATCTTCCTGAGGCTGTACTCGTTCTGAGGCTCTCGCGCATGCGCAGTAGGCCGAAAAAACGGCGGCCGGTCAGGAAGTGAATGCTGACCGGCCCCGGACCACTAGCCACCAGGGAAAGCAGGAAAAAACAGGTAACACACAAACCCTGCCGTAATAAACAATATAGCTGCCATGGAGCAAAAGAAAATAGAGGACACATTACTCACTGTGGACCACTAGCCACCAGGAATCCATTAGCCACCAGGGATCCATTAGCCACCAGGGATGGATGGATATGTACACACCGGACTTTCACATGAGGACAGGCCACCCAGGGCAGCTGGGTTCACTGGCCAAGGCTGCATATAGAAGTTCTAGCCCCACTCCATACCCCGCAGCAGCTGGGGCTTATTGGAGACACTCAATGCCAGGCTGGCAGACATCCATCTCCTGGGATCAAAACTGGTAGGATACAGGTAATCCTTAGGAGGACAAAAAAGAAACACGTGTGCTGAACAGGTGCAAAGATTTATGGGAGTGGATGTCCTATAGGGTAGGTTTGGAGGCGGGACTAAACCCGATACGTATGCTGCCATGGAGTCTGTCAGGAAAATCACGTTCAGGATTGCAGTTTTATTCACCAAAAAAAAATGTATAAAAAGTTATTAAAGACACAACACAAGTTTTTGACAATTCCTTTATTAAAAAATAGAAAACAAAGTCCCCCAGTGTAGGTCCATCGTCAATCACGACGCCTGCCGCACCACCGGACCCAAAAAAAGAAAAAAAGAGAAAAACCTCTGGCATCGTCAAATGCTCTCGACTGCCTGCTGCCCTGTCTGACATTTCTTATAGCTAAGGGGCGGAGGCACCAAAGACGTCAGTGGGTGATCCTCCCCCTTGTGACGTCACTGACCTGGGCATGTTGGGTCGATGATGTCACCAGGGGCGGGGCAACCCACTGACATCATCTGTGATTCTGTCCCTTAGCTATTTAAGAAAATCAGAAGGCAAAGCAGGCAGTTGGAGGGAGCATTTTTCTTTTTTCAGGTCCGGTGTTGCTGCGAGCATGGTGACTGATGATAGATATACACCGGGGGACATTGTTTTTTTATTTTTTAATAAAGGAATTGTTAAAAACTTGTGTTGTGTCTTCATTTACTTTTTTGGTGAATGGGTAGGGGTACTATGTGCCCCATACTAATTCACATAGGGGGGCTGGAATCCCCCACAACCACCTCCCCATCAACTTGGGGACAAAGTGCATTCTTTTCTTTCCATTTCAGCTGTCAGTGGGGGAAGCCCACTGACTGCTGATGAATCATCGGTTGTTAGGAATGTGGCAACAAAAATTTAAATAGAAAAAGATGGGGCTTTGCGAGCCAGTGGGAGTAGAAGGATCAGACACAAAACCAATTTATAAAACCATATAACATTTTATTAGTTGCGAAGGTAAAAAGGCATGGATTACCATGCACATGTTACAAGAACAGACTAACATAAAGCAATTGTTAAAATCAAGCAAAGTGAGTCATTAACAGTATAGAAATACATCCCGTAAAGGGAACAAAATCAAAAAAGCCTGTGTAGGATGGAGGATAGGTCTCAGAGTGGAATGCGGTCAATGTAGGTCCCCAGCAAGCCGACGCGTTTCGCTCAAGGCTTCCTCAGGGCCTGAGAGACCATGACAGACCGGTATTTCCTTATTGGTAATGACTCGAGAGGTGACAACGTTGTGGCGACACAGATACTGATAACGATAACCGTCACTGCTTCAGTACTAGGAATACAATCTCCATATTATATCTGCATTTATATATTCATTAAGCGGATTTGAATGTTTAGACCCTCGTCTACCATAGGAGCAAAGCTTTAGAAATATACTGATGGCAATTTTTGGGAGCTTGAATACCCAATTCCCTTTGATGTACTTGAATTATTTGAAGATATAGATACTCAGCGTTAGATATAAAGGATCTACAGAGCTGCACTTCACGTGTCAGCCTATAGTCTCCTCTTTCTTTAGGTACACCCAGGGGAATAGTAGCTTGAAATATCCGAGGCAGGTTGCTGGCGGTGATCCACACAGAGGACCTGTGGAGTCCTGGACATATTGTTCTTTCTACCTGTATGAAATAGATATTTCTTCCTGCCTGAAGTCACCCCTGCATCATAAATAGGACCTGTGGAGTCCGGGACATATTGTCCTTTCTACCTGTATGAGTAATACATATCTCCTCCTGCCTCAAGTCACCTCTGCACCATAAATAGGTTTTTAACCTCCTCTATATATGGTTAAGGATATTTCAAGCTACTATTCCCCTGGGTGTACCTAAAGAAAGAGGAGACTATAGGCTGACACGTGAAGTGCAGCTCTGTAGATCCTTTATATCTAACGCTGAGTATCTATATCTTCAAATAATTCAAGTACATCAAAGGGAATTGGGTATTCAAGCTCCCAAAAATTGCCATCAGTATATTTCTAAAGCTTTGCTCCTATGGTAGACGAGGGTCTAAACATTCAAATCCGCTTAATGAATATATAAATGCAGATATAATATGGAGATTGTATTCCTAGTACTGAAGCAGTGACGGTTATCGTTATCAGTATCTGTGTCGCCACAACGTTGTCACCTCTCGAGTCATTACCAATAAGGAAATACCGGTCTGTCATGGTCTCTCAGGCCCTGAGGAAGCCTTGAGCGAAACGTGTCGGCTTGCTGGGGACCTACATTGACCGCATTCCACCCTGAGACCTATCCTCCATCCTACACAGGCTTTTTTGGTTTTGTTCCCTTTACGGGATGTATTTCTATACTGTTAATGACTCACTTTGCTTGATTTTAACAATTGCTTTATGTTAATCTGTTCTTGTAACATGTGCATGGTAATCCATGCCTTTTTACCTTCGCAACTAATAAAATGTTATATGGTTTTATAAATTGGTTTTGTGTCTGATCCTTCTACTCCCACTGGCCCGCAAAGCCCCATCTTTTTCTATTTCAATTTTTGTTGGTATTCAATAGGGGTAAGGGCAATAGGGGTTACACGGCAACCTTTTGTGTTAGGAATGTGGCAGACGGCTTCCTGACTCGCTCCCTAGCACCCAGGTTTTTTTCACACAGAATCGGTTGATAATTTTTCGACCGCTCTGACTTGTAATTGTTATAAACTTGTGAATTGTTATAAAAATTTTGAAATATTTAGAAAACATATAAAAGAAACAAAATGATGCCTTGGAGCCAGTGCCTGCCGGCCACTTAAGGGGTTTGGAGTGCCGGGAGGTGGGGCGGGGCTTATGGTCATGTGATTGGAAAGCTCCTGATCACAAGCGGTGATCGGTAGCTTTCTGTTACCTGTGGTAACAGTCGTAGGAGATCGCACAGGGTACGTTCTCAGCACAGCTCTATTTGCACTAATGCACACAAATATGCGGCCCCTCAGCGCCAAGGCCCACCCGTCGAGAGGCTGCATATTTGCGTGCACAAATTTCAACTAAATTCATTACTATTTTAATCGGAGATTCAGATACATTCGAATCTCTGAATAACTAGAAATTCATCCAAAAAATTCGGACCAAAACAAATTGCAAATGGATACCTGATAGGAGTCCTGGTGGAATTGTGCACAAGTGCCTAGGTATATACTGTATCGTTATTTACAGAGATACCTCCAGATGAATTTTGCAGCAAAGATCCATACAGGGGTCCCTGAGGATGATGCAGCATCTGCCTTTGTGTCGGAAGCCTGAACACAGGAACTGCGCTGATTAGGAGACCCTCCGGCTATTATCCAACCAGCTTGGAATGCAGTTCTTGTTATCTGGCAAACCAGATTACCCAATCCACTACTGGATTTGTTGATCTGTTTTGTTATAAAAAAAACTATCTAAGAGTCACCAAATCACTAATTTCCCTTTATACACACCGTCCATACATGGGTGTAGCCACAACATTTCCAGTACCCAGTGTTCGATTTCAAATGTTGCTTTATGCAATCACATACCTCCTTATATTTCAGCCTATGCAGACAGCTACTTGCTGATTCAGAAGAATCCACAGACAGCTTAACTCTTCAGTAATATACAGAAGTTAAATCCATCGTAGTTTCATCCGACTAATGATCTGACGATTTTCGGATAGTTAGTATAGTGCTTTTGACAGCCGATTACGAATTTTCAAACGACAAAAGCTGAATGTGCAGGCTATAATTTTTTTATTGTTTAATAAGTGCAGTTTTCGTCTGAAAAAAAAATCATAAGAGCAAGACTAGGCATGCTCAAAAAAACTAAAGAACACATACAAAACAGATTCAACACATGACATCACTTCTGAAGTTGAATTCTGTCGTACAAGAATTTTAGTATGTTGAGTAACCTCTTCACTTTCCATATGATACTTGCATGCAACAAAAAAAGGGATGAATATTCATCCGATAATCTGATGGTGTGTACCAGGCTTTAGTCAGCAGCGATCCTCCTTGCTCCTCTGCCTTGTGCAATTTTTCCCTTTTTCTCTTATCTGCTATCTCCTCTATAAATCTTCACTACACTTATCCTGCAGCCTCTGATCTCAGCTCCGCAATCCACACACAGATCTTACACTCTTTCCATCCCAGTTTGCTTTTAGCGCTTGTAATTCCCCATCATGCAGCCTAGCACATTCTCTGCACTCTGTCACTTTGCTCTTCATTAGCACATACTGTTACCACCCCAACCTCCTCACCGTTTCACTCTTTTCTCATTTCTTAGCCCCCGTTCACAGTAGGGCGATTTGTCATACGATTTGACAAGTCACATCCTATTGCCGGCAAAGTGTTCAAATAGATGCAACGCCGACTTTGAAAAAGTTGTACATGCACTACTTTTGCAATTTTGAGTGTGACTTCAATAGACATCTGTGCATGAAGCCACACAGATGTCTTCAAAGTCGAGCCCGAAGTCGCACTGAGATGCAGCTTTGAAATCATGCTCTTTCAGGTAAAGTCGCACAATTTCAAATCCACAGTAAATGTGAAAGGGGGCTAATAGCGGGTTCACACTGGTGCACTGTGGTTTGGCTGTAGCGCAATTGTATGTGCAATTTAATTGTGTAATAAGTCGCGCTAAAATGATAAAATGGAACAGATAAAGTCCATATAATGTCCATACAATAGTGTAATCCTTGATTTTCAAACCAGGCTCCTTATGGTTATATGCTTACCAGATAGGTAAATTTTGAATGCAGGTTCTCTGTAACAAAATCCTATCCACTTGATGGAAAACCGAAACCGGTAGACTCGTGGTAATACAATGGTCGTAAAGTCCAAAGTGAATCAGGGCAATCACATATAACACTCAAACATCAGTGCTATCCTTCACCAGCTGAAATCGCCTCTTACCAGATGCAGATAGTAAAAGCGCCAAAGTGAATCAGGGCAATCACATGTAACACTCAAAACCAGTGCTATCCTTCACCGGAAGAAATCGCCTCTTACCAAATATAGATGATATAGACGCCTGCAGGTAAATCAGTTTCACTGGGGTGTGGTCACACTTGAAGTTGCAGCTCTTTAGCTTAATTTCCACTAGCGCGGTTTTTATTTCTTTTTTCACGTATGTGCAATTTACCCTGCAGTTTTAGGCTCGCTCCTATTTAATTCTATTGGACTGTTTTCATAAAAACAAATCACAGTCTTGCATGCTACATTGTTGATGTGTGTTCATAAAACACACAGTCCAATAGAATTCATCAGGAGCACACCCAAAACTGCAGGTAAACTGCACATACAATCACGCTGTGGCCAAACCACAGCGCACCAGTGTAAAACCGCTATAAGGCTAGGTTCACACGCTTGCATGTCAGGATCATGCACAATATTGTGGTTTTCCTGACAAACACAGAAGCGCACTGTCCTTTAGTAGATGCACAGCAGTGCCATTGATAGTTAAAGTCACCCTCACACATCTTCTAACGCACACATTTTCACAAACACTAAACCACATAGTGCCACAGCCACATTTTTGGAAAAGGGTCATGGACTTCTTTTCCACATTTTACATTTCTACAGTCACACCACTGACCACTACTCCACCTATGTGTGAACCCATTACCTTCAGGTTGCTGTAGTGTAACACTGTAGGTACTATTATTGTACATGTCACAAACATTAAAGACCTTACACCACTTTTAGTCTTATCACGGGGTGGGGGGGGGGGTGCAGTATGCCATCTTGCCCTGGGCGCTGGATGACCTTTTCCTTTTCCCAGCACTGCTTGATATTGTCTTGAATTTTAAAGGGTGCCTTGATTGAAAAAAGGTTGAGAAACACTTCTCTAAGCTACTACAAATGACTCAGTGTTCATGTACACTGAGTTCATGTAAACATAATATACCACTGAGGAAAGGTCAGGGGCTGCTGAAAAAAACGCCCAACTGCTCCTAAACGTCCGTTTAGAAAGAGGCCTGGAGCTAGATGGGTAACATTAGGCGGAAGGCCGGACATGACTGGGTTAGCAAGATAGGATGGAAGCATCGCAGGGTTGAATAAAACTTGGTATAAACAAAGGTTGGTTTTGATTGGAGATAGAAAGGGTGGGGCAGGGTGGGGCAAGGTGGAGTCACTGGGGGACTAAAGGAGTGGAACTAGGGTCCTAGAAGTAAGTCGCAGTACAGAGTGCAGCTAGCTTCTCCCTCCCTCAAAAGTTGCTCTTGTTTCGGGGGTTCTTTGTGTTTTTGTGGTGTCCCCTTAATATGGTATTGTTGTTCAAGGGGTTACCCAGGAAGAGGATGGATTGGGGGCTATTATTGTTCAGGGATTGTTGAATTTCAGGAGTTTGTCATAGCACTTAGTAGAGGTCTCAGGGTCTTGGAAGGCTGTGCTGATTTAAAAAGGCGGAGAAGGAGGGGTGGTGCCCATCTCAGCTATGGGTGTACCTACCCTGGTAACAATTTAGGGGGTTATGGTTAGGAGTCATTTGGCTGTATCGAGGGCTGTATCAAGGGTATCTTAAAGTGGAGTTCCAGCCATTTACTCACCTGTCCAACGGTCCAGCGATGCGGCCGCCGGAAGCCTCGATCCTCTCCCTCGGCGCCGGCATCACTGCTGTGGGCACCCGGCTGTTACAGTTTGCGGCTTCACAGCCGGGTACCCACTGCGCATGCGCAAGTCGCGCTGCGCGCCGTGATTGGCCGGCAATCTTCTGGGACCTCTGACGTGTCCCAGAAGATTGCAGGGAGGGAGGGGGAGAGGAGAACTTCCGCTCAGGGCGCCGCAGCGCTCTGAGCGGAAGTGGGAGCGGGTACCTGTCAAAACTAGGTACCCCCTTCCCCCCCCCAAAAAATGACATGCCAAATGTGGCATGTCGGGGGGTCAGGACTCCCTAAAGCGGAAGTTCCACTTTTGGGTGGAACTCCGCTTTAATAGTAATAGTCCTCAAGCCAATGTCGTTGCGGCTGAGGGCCTGGAAGTCTATTTTAATGGTAGATACAGCCAGTTGGTTAATACAAGTTGCGGTTGAGGTTGAGGTTAGTTGACAAGGTTAGTCACTGTACTGATTTTGGGTCGTTACTGTTCAGATAATTTAAAAGAACAATATTATGTAATTTTATAATTAAATTGTAATTTTGGTTTAATAAAATGACTGTTATGGCCTTTCTAATCCAAAAAGAATATTAGTGTCATTTGTTTTATGGTTTTCAAGATGTAGGTACCCAACCTAGGGTAGGTACTGACCTTCAAAGGTAAAGCATCCGTAATATCTGCTATACCTCAGTCAAGCAGCTTCACCGTACTTGAAGCCTTAAGCATTGTAGCAACAATAAGAGCTTGGGTGGATGGCAGGCAGGGAGGCAATCTTACATTTTTAGAATACAAAGAATGTTCTACATTCAGCAAAATGATGTGCAGATGGCTGTGCTCCTTCCCTGACACCCAAGGCCACAGGCTATGTTGACTATGCAGAAGTACAGTCCTGACTCTGTCACCTTCTATAGTTTATTGCCATGGGATATGCTTATTAACTCTAGCACTACTGTACCAACAGAACCCTGACCTCCAGCAATGTTAACACCATACATTTCTGCTAAATTTAAGTGTGCATATAAAAAATATTCTCACACAGGCTTAATATAGAAAAGGAATATAAAAAAAGATATAAAATAAATAATTACAGCTTTGGCAATGGTTAAACATGTACTGTATATTAGAATATAAAAAGGAAAAAATTACAAATCAATAATTACAGAACAGTTCTGATTCTTGGGGCAGCTCCAAAAAGTATAACAGTTATTGTATATACTGTACATACTGTATGTATAAATTAATTTATAAAACAAAGCCACTATTTAAACCGTACATAACTGCTTACTAGATTATGACAGTATGAACGTATAACAGCATAATCGTCTATTTTATGGTGGTGGTGGGGTGGCTCACATCTGGGCGGGCGTTTTCAATGCATTATACATGCATTTTAGATACCTTGCTATTGAACTCTTTTTATGTGCCTTTGAAAGTGCATCAAAGAGGCAGCAAACAGGAATTTTTCTTTTTACCTCTTCACCCAAAACATGCATAGGTGTGAATGGGGCCTTATTCAATGCATAGCATATGGTACATCGATAGTTAACCTTACAAAGCCAAGATATGTATAACTTCTAAGACTATCAGAGCTCACTAGAGTAATGTGAAAAAGTATGTACACCTCATAGAAATTGTTGACTTTTTCAGCATATTTGAACAGGTAACTATTAGATCTTCACTCAAAAAGTGCCTACAGAAAGAAAAAAATGATATACAAATGAGACAAAAAATTGACATGCTATATTCATTCTCATGATTAGCAACACGCTTTTGGTTCTGCCCAAAGTAGAATTCAAACTTTCCCTGTTCAGCATTTGACAAATGGGTCGCTGTTAGGGGTTACTGGCTGACTGCTTAATGTAGACAAAAGAGAGGGAATGGCGGCTGGCATTACTGACCAAGCATGGCCATATGGAACTAGGCTAGGGACTGGGGAATTAGAAATACTCCAGGGACCAGGTAAAATGCAAGACAAGACAAGAGACAAATAAAGAATCAAACCCTAGCCTAATGCATTAACAGGAAACTGAAGCCGAGATAGTTGTGTTCTTAAGTTATCATAAGTTGGCAGCAGTGGGGGGTTTACGCACACTCTGGATGCTACAGCTGTGAATGCATATAAATTTGACAAGCACAAGCTGTTGGCTGTTTGGTGAAAGTGATTGGGTGGCATCACTTTCATGAACCCCCTGTATTTTGCCCCTGCTTGATTTTCCTGCCATTTTTGCTGGGCTCTGCTGTCCCCACTGTGACAGTGGCGGGTATCAGACCCCTGGTCTTCTCATCCAACTCGTGACCAAGGACCAGGCAATCTCACACCTTGCCGTCACTTGCGTAACAATGCCACTCTGAGCTGCACACCACAATCTAGATGCCCGCAGGCTGAGAGCGATTGTCACCGGTTAACTAAGCAATTAACCCTTTCTCTGCCACCACCGCTACATTTGAGCCCAGCGGACGCTCGTAATTTTAGAAATACCAATTATGACTTTAGAATAATCATCTGTAACACGCACTGTCACCGCAGAAAGGGATGTCCAGAGGATTTATTCAAGACAGTAGCGCTCTTCAAGAGACAGGTTCTTTGGTTAGTTTGCTTTAAGAGCTTTAGGGACAAGATTAACTATTTTCAAAATAAAGTTTAATAATAAAAAGGTTAACATTGGTGCAAATAAAAACATTTACAGAAAAATGGGTTACAAAGAAATAGAGACACAATTCAGCAATTTAGAAAAAATAAGATAAAGAATTAGAAATTAAGGTACTTGCATTCAAAGTCCTGAGTGGTATCAGAGTTTCAGAAGCTGAGCATGTGTGATCGGTTCTTCACTTGATCGCTGTTACCTCTTTGTTGTTACATGAGAACTGAAAAAAACATCTGCTTCTTTCCTTTTCTCTGTGACCCCAGGGGGTGTCACCAGAGGTCCTTGACCAATAAACACAGTGGCCCAGGGTGGCCCTAGGCTCAGACAATGGCAAGAAACCTCCCATTTAGAAAGATCTATAACATAATTCATATCTTCCAATGTCTACCAGCTGCCTTCTTGAAACTGATATATTATTGTGCCGCATTGAATTTTACATCCATCGACACCAAACACAGGTTATCTCCAAGTAACCTCTGACCCGTAAGGCATCTGACAGCTAGCTTGTCTTCCATAAGAGTGAACGTGATCATGTATGATCTCGTTCCGTTCAGTATTTTATTTCTCATCCAAATATATACATTTTTGTTAATGTGTCATGTTCCTGTCTGTATTTATGAATTGGGTATGGATTTGTTAGATGTATGGGTACATCTCAAATTAACAATTTGGCTGGGGAATTTACAACCCAGCCTGGTCAGCCTTAGTGGACATCTGCCAGGATGTGCTGAGATAAGGTTCTTTGAAGTAACAGCTCTTTTGAAGCTCTGCATCTTTAAGTTAATTAGCTTGAGGGGGGTTGAGGTGGGGGCTGGGAGAGTGAGTGGCCTTTTGTTTTTAAACTGTAATGTCTGCTGGAGACAAAATGGTTGATTTCGTATCCTAGCGCAGGATATCATTACACCCACCTGTTGAACACTGATGGCAGGAGTCACTGTGTAGAGAGGAGGGAGACCAGCAAACAACCATTCTCTGATCTCCCCATGATTAAGTGATGTGTGTTATGTCACTTTTGGGTTCGACTGTCATTTGCTCTCCATTAGTTTCACTGAAAGGCAAGTAAGGCCGTTGTTGTGTTAACTGCTTCCCGCCCGCTGTATTGATAAATGACGGGTGTGTGGCAGCACTCTCATTCTGGGAGAAAGTAATTTAATGTCCCCCCGCTCTCTTTGCGCATGCGCTCCCGTGGGGGCTATTGGCGCGGTGCACAGTGGTGCACTCTGTCCCTGGGACACAGCGCATCCCCGATCCCGATAAAGAGCTTATGATGAGGCTCTTTACCCATGTGGTCAGCAATGTCCAATCACAGTTGATCACATGTAAACAAAGACATGCTGGGTATTGGAGGAGAGCCAATACCCAACATTTTCTCACAGGGGAGATCTGCACAGAGAATCAGGGCACTGATCATCAGTTCCCTGATGATCAGTGCAGCCCCAACAGTGTCCAGCAGTGATGCCAGTCAGTGCCCATCAGTCCTGCCTTTCAGTGTCCATCAATGCCTGCTCATCGGTGCTGTCCATCAGTGCTGCCAATCAGTGCCCATCAGTGCCGCCTATTCGTGACACCTATCAGTGCCCATAAGTGCCCATTAGTGCTGCCTATCAGTGCTCATCAGTTTTGCATATCAGTGCCACCTATCAGTGCCCATCAGTACTGCATATTAGTGGCTTCCCATCAGTGCCACCTCATCAGTGCCCATCAGTGCTGCCTCATCATTGCCCATCATTGCAGCCTATCAGTGCCCATCAGTGCAGCCTCATCAGCTCACATCATTGAAGAATTAAAATTACTTATTTACAAAATTTTATAACAGAAAAACTTTTTCTTTTCGTTTAATAATAAAAAAAAAAACAGCGGTGAATAAATAACACCAAGAGAAAGCTCTGTCTCAAACAATTGATCAAAATTTTGTTTGGGTACAGCGTTGCATGACTGCACAATTGTCAAAGTGTCACAGTGCTGAAAGCTAAAAATTGACCTGGGTAAGAAGGGGGTAAAAGTGCCCAGTAGGCAAGTGGTTAAAGTGTAAATTAAGGTTACACCCAAGCACTTAAAACCTCCACCCAAAATATTGTTGAGCATGCCCCTATACACATACATACAAACGTGAAGAAATGCGTCAGCACGCCTACAAAAAAAAAATGTTGGTTGTGCTACACATTACATATCACTGCATGTGCCGGAGTGAGAGCAATAATTATTGGGCCATATTGTCATGTAACATAAAAATTTAGAACTACCACCGTTTCATTTTCCAGGGTTTCTGCTTTCAGACTATTCTTCAGAACTAAAATTATTTTTTTAAATGTGTGCAAAAAAATGCAAAAATTGCTCAAGCAGCAAAAGGATTAACCACTCCTGGACCAGAAGGTTGTACCCCCTTAATGACCAGGCCATTTTTTGTGATACCGCACTGCGTTACTTTAACTGACAATTGCGAGGTTGTGCGTTGCTGTAATAATAAAAATCGATGTCCTTTTTTCCCCCACAAATAGAACTTTCTTTTGATGGTATTTGATCACCTGTGCAATTTTTATTTTTTGGCTATAAACAAAAAAAGTGCGACAATTCTTGAAAAAAAAAACAATATTTTTTACTTTCTGTTATAAAACATTCCCAATAAAAAAAAGGTAAAAATCAAATTTTTTCATCATTTTAGGCCAATATGTATTCTGCTACATATTTTTGGTAAAAACAAAGATCCCAATAAGTGTATATTAATTGGCACAAAAGTTATTATGTCTACAAACTAGGGGAAGGATTTATGTCATTTTTATTTATTTTTATCTTTTTACTAGTAATGGCGGCGATCAGCAATTTTTAGTGGGACTGCGACATTGCGACGGACAGATCGGACACCTGACTGACATTTTTGACACTTTTGGGTGGACTAGTGACATTACTACAGTATTCAGTGCTAAAAATATGCATTGTTACTGTACTAATGACACTGGCAGGGAAGGGGCTAACGCCAGGGGAGATCAAAGGGTTACATGCAGCTCTAGGGGGGTGCTTTCTAACTGTGTGGGGGAGGGATTGCTGAATGAACACAGAAAATTGTGTTCCTAAATAAGAGGAACACAGGATCCCTGTGTTCATTACTGACAGAACAGCGGCCTGCCATGTTTACAACGGCAGACCACCGTTCTGTCTCCACGGATAGCAATCGTGGGTGTCTGGCGGACATCTCGGCCACCAGACCTGCTGATTGGCTCCCCCTGTAGCCAATCCGCACATGTGCGCGCCTCTGGCAGGCAGCGTCCTTACTGGCGGTCCCGCAAAGCAAAGTACAGTTACGTAATTTTGCGGGAAAGAGCCGACCTGCCGTAGTATATGTACTACTGGCGGTTGGCAAATGGTTAAAAAGAGTATGGAACGATCAGTAGACATGCCCTTACCTGGATCCATGCATACTGTATGTACAGCACATATGAACAAGTAAATGGGGCAGGTACACTTGTGCCAGAACACAGAAAAAAACCTAGACTGCAGCAAAGGGAATAAACGCAGAAGCAGACAGACAGTGGGATTTAGGGAAGACAGGAAGAGCAGCAGCAAAAGTAACAAATAGACAAAGCAAGCATAGCAAACAGTAGGAAAGTCCATGACAGCTATTTGCTCAGCTGTCATATTGATCTACTAGCTGCAATACTTTTTGAGCTACTGATCCAAAACAAGTATGCAGATAGGGAGTCCTGACTTCATTATGACTTCAGGTCTTTGAATTGGATGTATGCTGGACAGAAACAGCCAGGAAATTTTCAGGAGGTAAGGTATTTCTATTTATGACAGATGTTCGTTATACATTACTGCTCCAGAGAAAATCGTGAATTCAATTTTATATAATCCATATACTTAAAACAAAACTTTACTTACTGTCTTCTATAAACTGTAAAAATGAACGCTATATATAAAGCTCTAACACATTCCAAAACTATATTGAAAAATGTGACTGGCTTGGCAGTAAGTCATTCATCGTCTTCATATGTCAAATCATCAGAATCACGTGGAATATTATCATTCAAAATGGATAATTTATCAATCATGTAATAAGAGCACAAGTTGTGTCGTTGGAGGATGTGTGATAAGTGACACATAAAGAATGAAATGTCTCGTGTGAATCATGCCGAGATGAGTGACAACTGAAGAATAACGTGTGATGAGCTATATCACAGAGAAATAGGTGACATCTTATCATAATTCACTCTTTCGCAACCCATTGACCATTTTTGTTTGATTTGGTAGTTTAAATAAAACAGGTGATTCTACTATTAGGAGTCACATAAACTCAAAAGATAAAAGATAAGGAATCTCTCCAAAAATGCACTCGGTTATTAGGTAGCCCAGTAGCCCATGTCTACTGGATCACCACAATCGGTCGGTGTGACCCATGTAACACAGACAACGCATATGAAAAAAAGATGGACTGGAAGAACCCCGAAAGGGCGGATACTAGAAGGTTTATGTAGTATTCGAGAAAAACACTTTATTTACAAATAGAATTACAAACAAAAATTGCATACAAAGCTCCACAGTTAAAATGACAACGTTCCGAAGCAACAGAAGCAGCAGCTCACACTACACAGGACACCATGCACACCCCATAAGAAATGTATGTTGAAAACCCAAAAGCCACATCCAGACTGGACTAGAGCTGTGGAGGAGGGTCAAGGATAACATCTCCTAAAGAAGTAACAACGTAGGTTCAGACAACTTATCCATACAGACACTCGTGGGTTGTATCACTAACCCTACAGCTCACCTTCAGGTGGTTCTGGATGGATGGAGAGGGTGTATTATATATTATTATATATAAATATTTATTATAGGTACTTATACAGCATCAACAATTTATGCAGCACTTTACATACAGTATATATTGTACATTCACATCAGTCCCTGCCCTCAAGGAGCTTACAATCTAAGGTTCCTCACATTCACACATACTAGGGCCAATTTGGACAGGATCCAACTAAAGCCTCGTACACACGCACCGATTGTTGGCCGACCGATCGGCCGTCTTTTGTCCAGTGTTGTTGTGTTGGTTGAAATGTGCTCTAGACTGCACACAAATTTTGTCGGCCAACAACAACCAACTGCAGAAGTGATGTCATGTTCTGGGCCAAAACATTTTTTATAGCATGCACACCAGATTTTGTTCAGCCGAAAAGTCGCAGTCGGTTGTCAGAAGCATCATACTAACAAGACGACAATCGGCCGATCGGACGTTGGCCAAAAATTTACGGCCAACAATCGGTGCGTGTGTACGGTGCTTTACTTACTAGCATGTCTTTAGAGTGTGGGAGGAAACCTACGCACGCAGTAATGTGGTTGGGATTTGAACTGACAATCCCAGGGTTGCTAGAAGATGTGTTAACTATTTAGCCAGTGTGTTGCTCTGTGGTTCTCCCTATTCATCCATCCAGAACAGCCTGGGTGAGCCATGGGGTCAGTCACACAATCCACAAGTGCCTGTATGGATGTGTTGTCCGAGGCCACGTGTGTTACTTCTTTATGCGAGGTTATCCCTTGACCTGGCCTCTTCCACTGCTCTAGTCCAGTCTGGACAGGGCCAGCCCTACCATGGATCCCACTGGTCCATTGGACCCAGGCAGAACTTTAAGAGGGGCAGCAAATTAACGCCCAGCATTTGTTTTTCAGCAGTTTTTTGTGTCATCAGTTTGCGGCACCTTGACGGGTGGCATTTTACTATCTCATACTGCCTGTAGTGCAAACTGATGAGTATGAGGAGGCGGAGTGTCTCCTCCTGGGAATGTCTCTCATGTAATCGTGGTGTGCGCAATGACAGACATCAGACACCAGCGTACACCATGTCATGCAGGGCAAGCTGGATCTTCTAAGGCGGTGGCGACGGCAGACACAGTAGTGGCAGGAGGAGTGAGGACAGACATGGGTGTTTGGTGGACTGGTCTGGTGGTGAGTTATGAAAGAAGATAACAGTATATATAATATTTTCTAAAAGTTATATTTATATAAAATAATGGATGTGGGGACCTTTTGGTTGGTGTGATTTTTTTATTTTTTTTGGGGAGTGGGGCATCATTTCATTCTTCTATTCTTCTATTACCATCTTTCTATGTTGAAAGAGCATTACTCAGAACCACCCCTGAGGAAGAAGAGTCCAATCTTCGAAACATGTTGGGTTCTGGTTTCTGTACTGCATGTCTGTATACTATGATGTTGATTGTTGCTTGCTACAGCTTTTTATAAATTCATTATTATTTTGTACATAATTGTTCAATAAAATACTAATTTTCTATATATTCTAGTCTTTGTGCCTATAAAGTCCCAATCTAGGGGAATTTCCCAATTGTGTGTACTTTAAGGGATGTGGCACTATATATAAGAATTCTGGTCATGAGCAAATCTTTATCATTTCATTCTTGGACCTAGGCAGCACAATGTCTTGGGCCAGCCCTCAGTCTGGATGTTGCTTTTGGGATTTCACCATACATTTCTTATAGGGTGTGCATGGTGTATATAGGGTGAGCAGTTGCTTCTGTTGCTTGACAATGTTGTCATTTTACCTGTGGAGAGGTAGAGATGTGCTTTTCTATGCAATTACTGTATGCAATTATTCTATTTGGTAAAAAAAAAGCCTTTTTGACAAATACTGCAATTTTCTTTTAGTAACTACCCTTTCGGGGTTCCTTCCAGGCCATCTTTTTGTAACGGTGATTCTACTATAATGCAATTTTTTATATTATACTAATGGCAACTATTGCTAATATATAGAAAATAAATGCACTTATCCAAAACAACAGTGCTAAAAAAATAGCATCAATTAAAAAAACAGTGTTTTTTTCATAAACAAAGTTAAAAAAATTAAACCAAAAGTGAGTCCATGGTTAAATAAATAGATGAAAAAAAGTCCCATGCACAAGATAGTGTGATCAGATATAGATTCCCAACCATTCAGAGATGATTCTTCCTGTTTGAAATTGTGAACCTATTTAAATACACCGTGCTTCACTGCACACAAAAGAGGATTTGCCTTTTACCAGATGGATCGACCTTTGCAGGTCTAACACAGCCTTTTTGCAGCTTTTTCAATGCAAGCAAAGAGCACCTCATCTATGGTATGACACTTTCTTAGCAAATCCAGGCTCTCAGTATGACCGCATCTCATTAATATCAAGCTGTGCTAGTAATCCACACTCCAGCTCATAGTGTCACACATGAAAAAGGAGGAAACAACTCATTGCGCAGACATCCATAAAAAACAACTTATTGGTATTGGCATGTACTTACAAGAAAGAAGGATAATGTAGGCAAATCGGTTACACACAGCGTCTGGCGTCCTTTCAGACGATAGGACGTCATCGCTACCACTAACCCGACGTACGTTTCGTTCTACTGAACGTCATCACTGGGGCAACAAGAACTATTGCTAATAGCTCAAGAAGGTGCAATATACAGTACTATATTTTACAAGGTATGGATGTAATTTTTTTTTTTTTTGTCAAAATGTTAATTATATAAATGAACCCTGTAGTGGTAGATGATTGGGATTTGCCTTTGCTGACCTCATTCTGAAATTGCAAGTCTCTGGTTTTAGTAATCTCTGAGATACTGACCTAGAACAAGCACGCAAATCGGAAAGGTACAGGTTAAGTTAAAAACTCCAAATTTGCATACCTCCAGTCCAGTGAAAGTACTAGCAACTTGAAAGCCTAGCAAGTAGTTTGTTTCAGAAAGAGAAGTAAGTAACGGCAGCCTCTATGCCTACTTGGTATAGATTTTTTCTGTAACAAGCTTTTGGGGGAGGTTAGGAGAATTTTACAATGCCAGAAAGATGTGTATGGAAAGATTAAACAACTATACCTGAAATTGGGACTTTTTAGAACTGTAATAAATGGGAAATCCAGTGCATAGTTATATGCTAACAACTTGAGGTCAACTGCCCGAGCAATGGCATATACCAGTATATCCTATACTGTATTATTCACTAAAGATCAGCCAGCACCATCCTACAGTGGCCAAGGCCTATGCTGGCTCTGGCAGTCTTGCATTTCTTCTCAGCAGAAAGGCAGTCCATTTACTGCAAATTTTGCATGTGTGGTTTCTTTTTTTAATATGCCCTATTGAGTAGCTGTTTCTTTGCAGGCGTTTAAGGTGTAATCCCCAACCAATGATAGAGGTTGTTAGCTGATCTAAGGTGGGTAGTGTGGAGAGTGAGGGGAAATAAGCTAGCCCTAGTTTTTTTTAAAAGATTTGCTATGCTTTAAATATCAGTTCAAATGTGATTATTTTAGTACTAGGGGGACTCTGCTGGACTGAATCAGCCCGATTTTCATATTTGTCTTGGATGCTCTAACAGCAAGACCTTTTTTCTATATTTCCTCACTCTACTCTAGCCCACCTTGGATTTGTTGGTGTTTTTGTCCTACCTTTTTTTGGGTGTTAGCACCACCTATTACTATCTCTTTAATATAAACTCTTTACTACATTAATACAGTACCTTGCGAAAGTATTCGGCCCCCTTGAACTTTGCGACCTTTTGCCACATTTCAGGCTTCAAACATAAAGATATAAAACTGTAATTTTTTGTGAAGAATCAACAATCATGAAGTGGAACGAAATTTATTGGATATTTTAAACTTTTTTAACAAATAAAAAAAATGAAAAATTGGGCGTGCAAAATTATTCAGCCCCCTAAGTTAATACTTTGTAGCGCCACCTTTTGCAGCAATTATAGCTGTAAGTCACTTGGGGTATGTCTCTATCAGTTTTGCACATCAAGAGACTGAAATTTTTGCCCATTCCTCCTTGCAAACCAGCTCAAGCTCAGTGAGGTTGGATGGAGAGCGTTTGTGAACAGCAGTTTTCAGTTCTTTCCACAGATTCTCGTTTGGATTAAGGTCTGGACTTTGACTTGGCCATTCTAACACCTGGATATGTTTATTTGTGAACCATTCCATTGTGGATTTTGCTTTATGTTTTGGATCATTGTCTTGTTGGAAGACAAATCTCCGTCCCAGTCTCAGGTCTTTTGCAGACTCCATCAGGTTTTCTTCCAGAATGGCCCTGTATTTGGCTCCATCCATCTTTCCATCAATTTTAACCATCTTCCCTGTCCCTGCTGAAGAAAAGCAGGCCCAAACCATGATGCTGCCGCCACCATGTTAGACAGTGGGGATGGTGTGTTCAGGGTGATGAGCTGTGTTGCTTTTACGCCAAACATAACGTTTTGCATTTTTGCCAAAAAGTTTGATTTTGGTTTCATCTGACCAGAGCACCTTCTTCCACATGTTTGGTGTGTCTCCCAGGTGGCTTGTGGCAAACTTTAAACGACACTTTTTATGGATATCTTTAAGAAATGGCTTTCTTTTTGGCACTCTTCCATAAAGGCCAGATTTGTGCAGTATACGACTGATTGTTGTCCTATGGACAGAGTCTCCCACCTCAGCTGTAGATCTCTGCAGTTCATCCAGAGTGATCATGGGCCTCTTGGCTGCATCTCTGATCAGTCTTCTCCTTGTATGAGCTGAAAGTTTAGAGGGATGGCCAGGTCTTCTTAGATTTGCAGTGGTCTGATACTCCTTCCATTTCAATATTATAGCTTGCACAGTGCTCCTTGGGATGTTTAAAGCTTGGGAAATCTTTTTGTATCCAAATCCGGCTTTAAACGTCTCCACAACAGTATCTCGGACCTGCCTGGTGTGTTCCTTGTTCTTCATGATGCTCTCTGCACTTTAAACGGACCTCTGAGACTATAACAGTGCAGGTGCATTTATCTGGAGACTTGATTACACACAGGTGGATTCTATTTATCATCATTAGTCATTTAGGTCAACATTGGATCATTCAGAGATCCTCACTGAACTTCTGGAGAGAGTTTGCTGCACTGAAAGTAAAGGATCTGAATACTTTTGCACGCCCAATTTTTTAGTTTTTTATTTGTTAAAAAAGTTTGAAATATCTAATAAATTTTGTTCCACTTCATAATTGTGTCTCACTTGTTGTTGATTCTTTACAAAACATTACAGGTTTATATCTTTATGTTTGAAGGCTGAAATGTGGCAAAAGGTTGCAAAGTTCAAGGGGGCCGAATACTTTCGCAAGGCACTGTACGTTGAAATTTCAACAGAGAGCATAGGAACACCTCATAATTTCTACAACAGATGTGGAGACCCCATGAAATATTAGAAAAAGGTGATTTAGCATCTACCAACAACTGTAATATCACTTTTTTGTGAACTGACTCATTTTTTAATTAGACTGGGTGATACAAACTACCTTCAGGAAGAACTTCATTACCATATTCAGTAACTCCTGAGTAACTGGCAATTCCTGTAAATTATAAAGTGTGCAGTGGTCAGGAGTATACAATGCACTTAGAGTGCAGGGGTCAGGAGTAAGTCATTTACAGTTCAGCATTTAGAGTGCAGTTGTCAGGATTATGTTATATACAGCCTACCATTCAGAGTTTAGTGGTGAGAATTATGTCATATACAACCAAGCGTACAGAGTCCAGTGGTTAGGAGTATGTCATATAAAGCCCAGCATGCAGAATGTAGTCTTCAGGAGAATGTTATATAAAGTCCAGCATACAGAGTGCACGAGTCAGTTAAAGCAACCCATAACAACCATCCATATTGGAATAATTTGTATAGCAGTTATATAATCCACTAGGTATTGAGCAGTGGTTCTCAACCTTAGTAAGACCAGGGCTGGGTAATTTTCTTCTAAAACCTTCCATGCTCCAACAGTGAGGACCCATTAACTTCATTGCGGAGTGTTAACAGGTAGAGATGTATAGAACTGTTCGCCGGCGAACAGTTCCCGGCGAACTTAGCATGTTCGCGTTCACCGCTGCCGGCGAACATATGCGATGTTCGGTCCGCCCCCCATAAGACATCATTGAGGCAAACTTTGACCCTGAACTTTACAGTCAGCAGACACATTTCCAGCCAATCAGCATACCTCCCTCCCACACCCTCCCACCTCCTATAAATAAGCAAGGGCAGCATCCATCTTAGATCATTCTGAAGCAGTGTGTGTAGTGAGAGTAGGGAGAGAGCTGCTGCTGCTGCTGCTGCTGCTGCTGTTAAGCTAGGGACAGTTAGTCAGTGTTCCTGGTCTTGCAGTGTTCTTGGTCCACTACTGCTGTAATATCAGCACCCAAAAAAGCCCTTCTAAGGGCTGGTATTTGTGTTTTTTTTTTTTTTAATATATATATATATATATATATATATATATATATATATATATATATATACCTAGCGTCCCCAAAAGCCCTTTTAAGGGCTGGTAATTGAGTTGTTTCTTCTTATATATATATATATATATATCTATATCTATCTAGTGTCCCCAAAAGCCCTTTTAAGGGCTGGTAATTGAGGATTTTTTTTATTTATATATATACATATATATATATATATAGTGTCCCCAAAAGCCCTTTTAAGGGCTGGTAAGGTAATAGAGTTTTTTCCTTATATATATATCTATATATATCTATTGTACACTGCAGTTGCCTGCCCGCTGTGTGTGAGAGGCCACAGACCCACCACAGACTGTACTGTGTGCACACCACACTCATTTCGGGTGGCACAGGCACAGTACCTTGCATTTTAAAAAATATTTTTTTTTCCTCTGTCATAATTGCAGTGAGTGCTGTGTCAGGTCCACAGAGTGCACTGTACCCACTGCAGTGCACTGCCCACCACTGATATATATACGGTGGCACAGCATCTTGTTGCAATAAATTGAAAAAAAAAATATTTTTTATTATTGCAGTTGCCTGGGCTGCCAGTTACTGTCAGGTCCACAGAGTGTACTGTGCCCACTGCAGTGCCACTGTGTGCCCACCCACCACTGATATATAAGGTGGCACAGCAGCTTGCAAAGTAAAAAAATATATATATATTTTTTAAATGCAGTTGCCTGGGTGCCAGTGACTGCTGTCAGGTCCACAGAGAGTGTACTGTGCCACTGCCCACCCACCACTGATATATAAGGTGGCACAGCAGCTTGCAAAGTAAAAAAAAATATATATTTTTTTAAATTGCAGTTGCCTGGGTGCTAGTGACTGCTGTCAGGTCCACAGAGAGTGTACTGTGCCACTGCCCACCCACCACTGATATATAAAGTGGCACAGCAGCTTGCAAAGTAAAAATATATATATATATTTTTTAAATTGCAGTTGCCTGGGTGTCAGTGACTGCTGTCAGGTCCACAGAGAGTGTACTGTGCCACTGCCCACCCACCACTGATATATAAAGTGGCACAGCAGCTTGCAAAGTAAAAAAATATATATATATTTTTTAAATTGCAGTTGCCTGGGTGCCAGTGACTGCTGTCAGGTCCACAGAGAGTGTACTGTGCCACTGCCCACCCACCACTGATATATATGCCTGCAAGAGAAAAAGCCAGCCGCAGAGAAGCCGTATTCCTGAAAATATAAGAAAAATGCTGTTTTTTAGGGGTTCTGGACATGCTACAGAGCTGAAACTTGACAGGTACACTTTTTAGACCCCCCAGACACTGAATACAAAAAATGACATGCCTGCCTAAAAAAATGCCCGCTAAATGCCTGCAAGAAAAAAAGCCAGCCGCAGAGAAGCCGTATTCCTGAAAATATAAGAAAAAATGCTGTTTTTTAGGGGTTCTGGACATGCTACAGAGCTGAAACTTGACAGGTACACTTTTTAGACCCCCCAGACACTAAATACAAAAAATGACATGCCTGCCTAAAAAAATGCCCGCTAAATGCCTGCAAGAGAAAAAGCCAGCCGCAGAGAAGCCGTATTACTGAAAATATAATAAAAATGCTGTTTTTTAGGGGTTCTGGACATGCTACAGAGCTGAAACTTGACAGGTACACTTTTTAGACCCCCCAGACACTAAATACAAAAAATGACATGCCTGCCTAAAAAAATGCCCGATAAATGCCTGCAAGAGAAAAAGCCAGCCGCAGAGAAGCCGTATTACTGAAAATATAATAAAAATGCTGTTTTTTAGGGGTTCTGGACATGCTACAGAGCTGAAACTTGACAGGTACACTTTTTAGACCCCCCAGACACTAAATACAAAAAATGACATGCCTGCCTAAAAAAATGCCTGCTAAATGCCTGCAAGAGAAAAAGCCAGCCGCAGAGAAGCCGTATTCCTGAAAATATAAGAAAAATGCTGTTTTTTAGGGGTTCTGGACATGCTACAGAGCTGAAACTTGACAGGTACACTTTTTAGACCCCCCAGACACTAAATACAAAAAATGACATGCCTGCCTAAAAAAATGCCCGATAAATGCCTGCAAGAGAAAAAGCCAGCCGCAGAGAAGCCGTATTACTGAAAATATAATAAAAATGCTGTTTTTTAGGGGTTTTGGACATGCTACAGAGCTGAAACTTGACAGGTACACTTTTTAGACCCCCCAGACACTAAATACAAAAAATGACATGCCTGCCTAAAAAAATGCCCGCTAAATGCCTGCAAGAGAAAAAGCCAGCCGCAGAGAAGCCGTATTCCTGAAAATATAAGAAAAATGCTGTTTTTTAGGGGTTCTGGACATGCTACAGAGCTGAAACTTGACAGGTACACTTTTTAGACCCCCCAGACACTAAATACAAAAAATGACATGCCTGCCTAAAAAAATGCCCGATAAATGCCTGCAAGAGAAAAAGCCAGCCGCAGAGAAGCCATATTCCTGAAAATATAAGACAAATGCTGTTTTTTAGGGGTTCTGGACATGCTACAGAGCTGAAACTTGACAGGTACACTTTTTAGACCCCCCAGACACTAAATACAAAAAATGACATGCCTGCCTAAAAAAATGCCCGCTAAATGCCTGCAAGAGAAAAAGCCAGCCGCAGAGAAGCCGTATTCCTGAAAATATAAGAAAAATGCTGTTTTTTAGGGGTTCTGGACATGCTACAGAGCTGAAACTTGACAGGTACACTTTTTAGACCCCCCAGACACTAAATACAAAAAATGACATGCCTGCCTAAAAAAATGCCCGATAAATGCCTGCAAGAGAAAAAGCCAGCCGCAGAGAAGCCATATTCCTGAAAATATAAGACAAATGCTGTTTTTTAGGGGTTCTGGACATGCTACAGAGCTGAAACTTCACAGGTACACTTTTTAGACCCCCCAGATGCTAAATCCAAAGAAATTTTTTATTTTTTTTTTTTTAATTTTTCCAATAATTGGCTCTCTATCAAAAAATTATAATTTTTAAGAACTTTTTTTTGCGTGATCCCTCTCCGGCATGCCACAGTCCAGGTGTTAGTCCCCTTGAAACAACTTTTCCATCACTATTGTGGCCAGAAAGAGTCCCTGTGTGTTTTAAAATTCGCCTGCCTATTGAAGTCTATGGCGGTTCGCCCGGTTCGCCGGTTCGCGAACATTTGCCGATGTTCGCGTTCGCCGTTCGCGAACGGCGAATTTTAGGTTCGCGACATCACTATTAACAGGCATTATATTGTGCAGTAAATTGAATATGCCCATTAAAAAAACAATAAAATATGGGAATACATACTTTTAATTTCCATAATGTTATTTATATTCATACAATAAAAGTATAAGAATGCTAAATATGTATTTTCATTCTTTGATTTTATATGTATTGAATCTTTTGCCTGCTGTGTATTGGATGTTAACCTACCTTGCCATCATGTAGTTGCTACGTGAGTGCAAGGTACTGTAGGTCAGCAGACATTTATAGCAGCCACGAGGCAGGCAACATACAGGTGCATCTCATAAAATTTGAATATCATCAAAAAGTTATTCTATTTCAGTAATTCAATTCAATTCAAAAATTAAACTCATATATTTTATTTAGATGTGTTACACAAAGAGTGAAGTATTTCAAGCATTTCTTTCTTTTAATTATGATGATTATGGCTTACAGCTAATAAAAACCCACAATGCAGTATCTCAGAAAATTAGAATATTACAGAAGACAAAGAAAAAAAAAGGATTTTTAATACAGAAATGTTGGCTTACTGAAAAGTATGTCAATGTACAATATAATATGCACTCAATACTTGGTCGGGGCTCCTTTTGCATGAACTACTGCATCAATGTGGTGTGGAATGGAGGCGATCAGTCTGTGGCACTGCTGAGATGTAATGGAAGCCCAGGTTGCTGTCATAGCGGCCTTTAGCTCGTCTGCATTGTTGGGCCTGGTGTCTCTCATCTTCCTCCTGACAATACCCCACAGATTCTCTATGGGGTTTAGGTCAGGCGAGTTTGCTGGCCAATCAAGTACAGTGATACTATGATCATTAAACCAGGTAATGGCACTTTTGGCAGTGTGGGCAGGTGCCAAGTCCTGCTAGAAAAGGAAATCAGCATCACCATAAAGCTGGCCAGCAGAGGGAAGCATGAGGTGCTCCAGAATTTCCTGGTAGAGGGCTGCACTGACTTAAAAACACAAACACAGTGAACTAACACCAGCAGATGACACAGCTCCCCAAATCATTACGGACTGTAGAAAAAATTTCATTTCATTTGGAAATTAAGGTCCCAGAGTCTGGAGGAAGAGTAGAGAGGCACAGAATCCAAATTGCATGAGGTCCAGTGTGAAGTTTCCACAGTCAGTAATGATTTGGAGAGCCATGTATGCTGGTGTTTGTCCACTGTGTTTTATCAAGTCCAAAGTCAGCGCAGTCCACTACCAGGAAATTCTAGAGCACTCTAAAAATTTCCCTCTGCTGACCAGATTTATGGAGATGTTGATTTTATTTTCCAACAGGACTTGGCACCTGCCCACCCTGGCAAAAGTACTAATATTTGTTTTAATTATCCTAAATTATGATTTAATGGGACCTGTATCTGTCAAGCCCATGCATTTCTAGGTGTTTGTCAGTCTTTGGGGGTCTCCTACTCTTACGCCTGCTGCTGCTGATTTCCCTGGTCTCTGTGCCACTCCTGTGTCATGTGTGATTGCTCTGCTACCACAGGTTTAGAAATGACATTGGTGTCCCCCAATGGTCCAAAACCCAGCCTTGGGACACTTCAAGAACATAACCCCAGCACCAGCTTTACTTCTGCTCCCCTCTTCCAACACTGCTTGTTTCTGCACCCTTTGACACCCTCTTCCAACATTGCTCACCTCAGGATCTCCTGAAATCCTCTTCCGATGCTCCTCACCTCTACATCCCCTGTCACCCTCTCCAACACTACTCACCGTTACATCCTATTTACCCTCCTCTAACTCTGTTCTCTTTACCTCCCTCTTTAAGCACTGTTCACCTCTGCATTGCTTTTCACCCTCTTTGAATGCTGCTCATCCCACGACTCTCTTCTAACACTGGTCACTTTGGGAGACATTAGTCCTCTTTCCTTATGGCTATGGCTACTACTTACACGTGTAAGTGACTCCTGCTCCTACCAGCGGTGGTACCAGGAGCTGTGGGTGATACTGGGGGGTATGGTCAAATGACGCAGCTATTATCCGCAGCCCCCCACAACCTGAAGTTTTAGCCTAGATCAGTGATGGCGAACCTTTGCACCCCAGATGTTTTGGAACTACATGTCCAATGAAGCTCAACTACACTGCAGTGTGCATGAGCATCATGAGAAATGTAGTTCCAAAACATCTGGGATGCCAAGGTTTGCCATCACTGGCCTAGATAATTGCAGGAAGGGCAGCAATCTTTAGAAGTAATATGGTTGATGGGCAGGCAGAGGTACAGCAGACAACATAGAAGAATATGAATGTACCTAGCTGCTGCGTCTGCATCACAAACACACACTCTGAGGGGGTTGGACCCCCAAATCTCCCACTTATAACAACCCTGATCCTCAAAGTTGTTATTCAAGTATGCAAGTTTTTATTAAAGACTCCAAAGCTAACCTACTGTTCTGTATTACATATAAAAATGCTGCACCTATTCTAAAACATTGCTAGCCCCTATTCAGGAATGATAAGATGAGTGCAAAGACACATGAAACAAAATGGAAACCATTTGATGATAAAGTTGTTTACTCCATGCAGTCTACAGAATCAATAAGCCCTGAGCTGTTCTAAACCTTACAGGAGAGACACATAAGTATGTCATTCTGAGAGCAGCTACACAGCTGCAAGATAAAGAGTGGCCTACACAGAAAAAAAATAAAATAAATGGTTGATATCTGCAGAGATTTTTGATTACTGCATCATTCACACACTCATTAACCTACTATAGTTAGACCAGAGGAATGCTGATGTGCTCTTTATCAAGGCATTTAGCATTCTAAAGCAAGTGCAAGAATGATAATGTGTTCACCTTCCAAAATTGAAAAGACTACAGCATGCTTTCACATGGCATGCTGTACCTGAAGAGCCAGGTGCACACAGAAAGCTTGCATTTTTAAGCACAGATTCTTCAAGACCTCCAAACATCCCTGACTATCCAGTATAACTTTTTGAATGTTTGTTGACAATCTCAAAACTGTATTTTTCCAGGCATGGTATCCCAAAAGTCTTAGGCCCCTTTCACACTATCCGTCCGTCGGACGAATGCCGTTTTTCTCAGCGGGGGATCGAGCCACCGATCCCCCGCTGAGCAGCAGGAGGACAGCTGTGTCTCCGCGCTGTGTGCGGAGACACAGCTGTCGATTCCCCATGCATCTCTATGGGGGAAATCGGATGGGAACGGACCGTCGGTCCGTTCTCATCCAATCCCATCCGATCCGATCTGCTGGACGGATGGAAAATAGGGTTTCCATCCGTCCAGATTTGATGGATCGGATCGGGTCAGATGTCAGCGGACATGGCTCCGCTGCCATCCGATGCCCCATAGGAATGCATGGGGGGACCGTTCAGATCCGCCAAAAAAAAACGAACAGGCGGATCTGAACGGTCCGCCTCTGTGAAAGGGGTCTTATATAATATGCCTTTCTTCAGCACAAAGCTACACAATTTTCCATTTATAGAAGGAATTCAACTTTAATCTTCTCAATGCAATGGACAAGTGGGGAAAATAATCCATCCTGTAACATTTTGCATTCTTCACTTGTGTTAAATATTTAGTGTTTCACCATTTACAGAACGCACAACTTAAGGATATGAGAATAATGTGTTAGCCTGGTGTGTTCAGAGAAATATGTACCTGAAGCATTGTGGCATCTGCTTGCTACATGTTTCTTAACCGCTTCAGCTCTGGATAGTTTACTCCTTTCAAGACCAGCCCATTTTTTTGCGATATGGCACTGCGTTATTTTAACTGACAATTGCGTGGTTGTGCGATGCTGTGCCCAAATATAGTATCCTTTTTTTCCCCATAAATAGAGCTTTCTTTTGGTGGTATTTGTGCGGTTTTTATTTTTTTTGTGTTATCATTTTGAAAAAAAAAAAAACAATATTTTTACTTTCTGCTATAAAACATATCCAATAAAAAAATGTAAAAAATCTAATCTCTTCATGAATGTAGGCCAATATGTATTCTACTACATACGTTTAGTAATCTCAATAAGCGTCTAATAATTGGTTTGTGCAAAAATTAGAGAGTCTACAGATGATGGGATATATTTATGGAATTTATGTAATTTGTTTTGATTTATATTTTTTACTACTAATGGCGGAGATCAACAACTTATAGAGGGACTGCGATATTGGGGCGGATAAAGCAGACACTAACTGACACTTTTGACACTTTTTTTGGAACTATTGACAGTAAGGGGTTAACATCAGGGGCGATCAAAAGGTTAAGTGTGTTCCTAGGGAGTGCTTGCTAACTGTGTGGGGGATATGCTTGTACTCTGGGAAGACAGAGATCCGTGTTTCTGTTTAGAAGAAACACAAAATCACTACCTTACCCTGTCACAGGGAAGAAAACACAAGCGTCATGCAGCACATGAAGGTTTAATATAAATCTGTAGAATATTACAAAATGACAAAATGAATTTATCAATGGGCATGTAGAAAAGTACTGCAAGTCATCCCTGTCAGCGGAGCCGTATCAGGATGGCCTCAAGCGGCTGTGACTCTGGGGGACACCGCAGGTGGACACCGGCACTTCATGGAGCTGTGGGATACTTGAGCGGCCGGTCCTGATGTAACTTTCGGGTGCTTATGGGATCTCCTATGCGACACGTTTCTGGAGCATGGGCTCCTTTTTCAGACCTATGCAGCCCCATATTAGATAAGGGCTTAAATAGAGATAGAGTGGCGGCCACTGGGTCCTAAGATCCTAAGTTCCTAAGTTCTGGTGGCCACTTTGAGTAATGCAGACTTTGTGATGTGACCTATATGGCACTGATAACAATGAAAAATTGATACCAAATACAATATGGGAATATTAACAACTCATGATTAAAACATGCATTAATATAAAGAGGTGGGGAAAAAAGTGCAGCATTAAGATTAAAAATAAAGATGATACAGTACAACAGGGCTGAGTGTGCAGTGGCATCGGTGTACATATATCTGTGTATATCAGTGATAGTATATTCTATATTATACAGTAAAACATATGAATCATTAAGAATCTCAGTGTAAGATGGTTATCAATAGTACTGTGTTGACTATAAAACATGTAAAAATTGTAATAAAATAAAATAGAATCAAAAACTTAAAATATAAAAAAATATTAAAACATTGTTATTATCCACGGTTGAGACGTGGTATAATGAGGGGGAATGGGAGGAGGGAAACGAGGGAAGAAATTCTGAGGTCAGATCAGTGTATTTACTTCAGTTTCCTCATTGGGCCCATCAGGCACGAGAGTATCTAAGGAGTAAATCCAATATGTTTCCCTTTGGCAGAGAAGCTTAAAGCGCTCTGCCGTTGGGAAAGTGCTCGGTATGGATTCAATGACCCACACCTTGAGACCTACAGAGGATTTTTGTGGTGTTGTAAAAATGTTGGAGAACACTGTGCTTATCATCTCCACCCTTTACAAAGCGACAATGCTCCCCAAACCCCTTTCACAAGATGCAGATGGTTCTGCCTACACAATACAGGCCACAGGGACAAGACAGGTAATAGATTACAAATTCTGTGAAACAATAGTAAAAATTCCTAATGGGGTAAGTTTTGCCTTTGACAGTAAAGTCTTTTTGGCCGTGGGTAACACGTTACTTGAGGCCATCCTGATACCACTCCACTGACAGGAATGTCTTGCAGCGCTTTTCTACATGCCCATTAATGAATTAATTTTGTGAGTAATATTCTACAGATTTATATTAACCACTTAAGCCCCAGAGGATTTGGCTGTTCAAAGACCAGGGCCTATTTTGCGATTCGGCACTTCTTGATTTTAATGTATAATTGCGCGGTCGTGCGACACTGTACCCAAATGAAATTGACGTCATTTTTTTCCCACAAACAGGGCTTTCTTTTGGTGGTATTTGATCACCTGTGCGATTTTTATTTTTTGCGCTATAAACAAAAAAAGAGTGTCAATTTTGAAAAAATAACAATGTTTTTCACATTTTTTTATATGAAATTCCCCCCAAAAAATGTAAAAATCAAAATTTTTTTACATTTTAAGCCAATTTGTTTTCTGATAAATATTTTTGGTAAAAAAAATTGCAATAAGCGTATTTTGATTGGTTTGCGCAAAAGTTATTGCGTTTACTAACTAACTTTATGTCATTTTTATTGTTTGTTTTTTTACTTTTTTGTGGGACTGTGACATTACGGCGGACAGATTGGACCCCTGACTAACATTTTTGACACTTTTGGGGGTACAAGTACTTTTTGGGGTACCAGTGACATTACTACAGTAATCAGTGCTATACATATGCACTGTTACTGTAAAAATGACACTGGCAGGGAAGGTGTTAACTTAATTAGTGATCAAGGGGTTAAGTGTGTCCCTAGGGGCGTGATTCTAACTGTCAAGGGGCGTGGCTTGTGATGTAACCACAGAGATATACGATCCTACATAGCAGGATCGTATAGTCTCTGCAGTTACACAAGGGAGAATGACAGGCGGCTGTGTTTACATCAGCCGCCTGCCTTTCTCCCTCTCCAGCAGGAGATTGCGAGTGGCTGGCGGACATCGGAGCCACCGGTCACACGCGCGGCGATGGCCGTGAACTAGCGGGGGCGGGAGCGTGCCTCGGGTGGCACACGCTCGCCCCCTACAGTCTCCTGGGTGAGCGACTTAGTGCTACATCGGTTTGCCCAGAAGAGGCTGACTGCCGCAGTAAAAATACTGTGGGCAGTCGGCAAGTGGTTAAAGCTTCATGTGCTGCACTTAGTATGGCACTTGTGTTTTCTTCCCAGCAAGTGTCTTCTTGCTTGCACTCTGAGCTGCCATCAAAAGGAGTTACATAGTTACATAGGCTGAAAAAAGACACAAGTCTATCTGGCTCAACCAATAAAAAACAAACAACAGTAAAGAAAATCCAACCATACAATCCCATATACACAATCCTATACTTGCAGTTGATCCAGAGAAAGGTGAAAAACCCCAGCAAAGCATGATCCAATTTGCTACAGCAGAGGAAAAAACTCCTTCCTGATCCCCCGAGAGGCAATCGGATATTGCCTGGATCAACTTTACCTATAAATATTAGTACCCAGTTATATTATGTACACCTAGGAAATAATCCAGGCCTTTAAAGTCTGTATATGGACTTTTGTTTCTACTTATGGACTGTATTATGGACTGATTTTAAACATTTAAACATTGTAATCAGTTCCAGTGGGACACAACAATACTTCCCATTTGCGCCAATATCTTTGTTTATTTCTCCTGCCACAGAACTGCAATCTGCCTTGTTTTCATAGACAGATCGCCGTTCTGCCTTTGCCTCGAACGATCGGCGGGGTCCTGGTGGACATTGTGTCCGCTGATCGGCTCCCGCTGTGTCTAATCATAGCAGGAGTGGGTCGCCAGCTTCGCGCCCCAGACCCAGAAGTGCAGAATTACAGTATGTACCTGTACGTGATTCTGCAAAATAGATGCCGCTGCCCCACTATCAGAATAGAGGTACTCACCGAGGCCGAGATGCCGAGAGCGGTTCGCTGTTGCGACTAAGCGCACTCCGCCCCTCTGGAGGTGATACAGAGGGTGGATGGCACAAAGAGGCACAAGCTACCAGCAGGCAGGGTAGAGCTTGCGTGGAGGTCCTGTAGAGCTGGAGCAGAGACTGATCAGGATCCAGCAGTAAAAGTCCGGAGCAGGCTGAGGGTCAAACACAGGTAAGCAGACAATCCAGGTCACAGGCTGAGGGTCAAGGCACTGGAGATAGGAGACAAGACTTGGTCACAAGCAGAGGGTCAAGGCACAGGAGACTGAAGGTAAATCCGGGTCGCAGGCAGAGGGTCAAACACAGGTAAGCAAAAGCAAAGTCCGTAAAACAAGCCAAGGTCGGGTCCAGGAGAAGAGCAGAGCAGGTCAGGGTCAATCCGGGTCACAGCAGGTAAACGATCACACAGGAAACAGGAACTCAGGTACAGGAAGCTGAAAGACAAACCAGCAATTCCTCTGAGCACTTGCTCAGCTTTTATAGGCAGCCAGGAAGTCATGTGGAAGTCATGTGGTGCTTGTCATGTGATGACCAGTCTGCAGCTGAAGGTTTCTCTGACAGTGCCCCCCCCCGAGGGGCGGCCTCTGGACGCCCAAACTGGACATCAACTCCGGGTGATTCACATGAAAAGCTCGGATCAAGCGAGGGGCGTGTATGTTTCTTGAGGGTTCCCAAGAGTTGTTTTCAGGTGGGTACCCCTTCCACTTGATTAGGTATTGGAGAAGTCTACCCCTCTTCCTGCAGTTCAGTATGGCTTCAACCTCAAATTCATTTTCTCCATCCACCTGGACCGGTGGAGGAGGCGGCTCCTCTCTTCCCGGGAAGGGGCTAGGAATCACTGGTTTTAGTAAGGATGCATGAAAGACAGAATGAATCCTGTAAGAGCTGGGTAAGGCCAATTCAAAGGCCACAGGGTTAACCATCCTCTTGATTTTGAACGGCCCTATGAACTTTGGGCCCAACTTCCGTGAGGGAAAAGGTAATTTGAGGTTAGCTGAAGATAACCAAACTTCCTCACCGACCTTGAAAACCGGGTTCTCCTTCCTTCCCCTGTTGTAGTACTTCTTATAGTCATCCTGGGCCTTTTGCATGGTTTCCTGAATCCTTTGAAAGTTCTGTTGGATGGAGGCTATGCGATCTTGGACAGCAGGAACAGATAATTCAGGGGTAGCGTTTGGAAGGAAAGAAGGGTGAAACCCAAAGTTAGACCAGAAGGGCGTTTGGTTGGTGGCTGAATGAACTGAATTATTATACGCAAACTCCGCGTAGGGTAGCAGAGAGGACCAGTCATCCTGAGAGCCAGAAGAGAAACAGCGGAGATACTGCTCCAGAGTTTGGTTCGTTCTCTCTGTCTGGCCATTGCTTTGAGGATGATACGCAGAGGAGAGACAGACCTTTATTTGTAGTGCTTTACAAAGTTCTTTCCAAAATTTGGAGGTGAACTGAACCCCTCTGTCAGAAACAACACTGTCGGGTACTCCATGTAGCCTTATTATTTCTTTGATAAAAATGTTAGCTGTCTCCAAAGCAGAGGGGGTGCCCACCATGGGCAAGAAGTGTGCCATTTTGGAAAGGCGGTCGACCACAACCAGAATGGAGGTGAAACCTTCCGAGGGAGGAAGATCAACAATGAAGTCCATAGAAACTTCAGCCCATGGGCGTTCTGGAATGGGTAAAGGTCTAAGTAATCCCCAAGATTTGGTGTTAGCCACTTTACTGCGCTGGCAAGAAATACAAGAGAGGACATACTCTTTACAGTCCTGCCTCCAACCAGGCCACCAAAAAGAACGGGCAACCAATTCCAAAGTCTTTTGAGTCCCAAAGTGACCAGCCAGTTTATGGTCGTGAAGCAACTTTAACGTAATGGGTCTAGCCTCCGGTGGGACAAAAATTCTTCCTTGGGACCAGAACAAGTCATCTCGTTTCTCCAAGGAGGATATTTCTGGGTCAGTACAATGGCTGGATGCCAACTTGATGGTGGTCATAAGATCAGTGTCTGTGAGCAGAAGGAAGTTTTGTGGAGATAAGATGGTGCTAGGTTCCGTTGACTGGGGAGATTCAGGGAACATCCGGGAGAGTGCGTCTGCTTTCCCATTCTTGAGGCCAGGCCTATAAGAGATATGAAAGTTGAACCTAGAAAAGAAGAGGGCCCACCGGGCTTGCCTGGGTCTTAAGCGTTTGGCTGTCCTGAGGTATTCTAGGTTTTTATGATCGGTGAAGATCATGATGGAATGGGAAGCACCCTCCAACAGATATCTCCACTCCTCCAGAGCGAACTTGATGGCCAACAGCTCCCGGTCTCCCACATCATAATTCCTTTCCGGGGAACTTAGTTTCCGAGATGCAAAAGCTACAGGATGGAGGAGAGCCTTGGGGCCCTGTCTCTGGGAGAGGATGGCTCCAGTGGCGGTTTCCGAGGCGTCTACCTCCAACACAAATGGCAGGGCTGGATCCGGATGCCGTAGGATTGGTGCAGAGGTGAACAGGGCTTTGAGCTTGGTAAAAGCTTCCTGGGCCTCTTGGGACCACTGAAAACGACTATGTTGGCGGGTTAGTTGGGTGATGGGTGCAACAATGGATGAGAAGCCAACGATAAACCTCCGGTAAAAATTAGCGAATCCGATAAACCGCTGTACCCCCTTTTTGTCTACTGGAGCCGGCCACTCCTGAATTGCCTTGACCTTCTGTGGATCCATTGCGACCCCGTTGGTAGAAATGATAAAGCCTAGGAATTGCACAACAGATTTTTCGAATTCGCATTTCTCTGCTTTAAGGTACAATTTGTGTCTCCTGAGAATTGCAAGGACTGTCTTTACATGAACCCGGTGTAGCTCAATGGTGGCAGAAAAAATAAGAATGTCGTCCAGGTAAACAACTAGGAAATTGTCCAGATATTCTCGAAAGATGTCGTTTACCAGGTGCTGAAATGTGGCCGGGGCGTTACACAACCCAAAGGGCATTACCAAATATTCATAATGTCCAAACCTGGACCTGAAGGCAGTCTTCCATTCGTCTCCAGGCCTGATTCGGATGAGGTTATAGGCACCTCGCAGATCCAACTTGGAGAAGATTCGGGCAGAACGGAAACGCTGAAACAACTCTGGGATAAGTGGAAGAGGATAGCGATTTTTTATCGTTATTTTGTTCAGTTCTCTATAGTCTATGCATGGTCTTAGGGAACCATCTTTCTTTTCCACAAAGAAGATGCCGGCTCCGGCCGGTGAAGATGATGGACGAATGAAACCCTTATCCAAGTTCTCATCAATATACGTTTTAAGAGCCGCTAGTTCAGTCTCCGATAGTGGAAAGATACGGCCAAAGGGTATTTCAGAACCAGGTAGCAAATCAATGGGGCAGTCGTAAGACCGATGAGGTGGTAGGCAATCAGCTTTTTGTTTATCGAAGACATCTCTAAATTCAAGATATACCGGAGGGACGTGCTGGAGATTGTCAGGTGTAGGTGCTACAGTTAAACAGGCGGCTGGAGCTGGAGGAAGGCAATGCTGGGAACAGTAGGGAGAGGAAAAGGAGACTTTCTTCTTGTTCCAATTGATGTCAGGTTCATGTGCCTGTAGCCAGGGGAGCCCCAAAATGATGGGGAACATGGGGGAGAAGATGATGTCAAAGCTTAGAAGCTCCTGGTGGCCGGAGTCCGTGGTGACAAGGATGGGCCTTGTCTGTTGTGTGACAAATCCAGAGCGAGGGAGAGACCCATCAGCCAGGTAGACTTGGAGGCCTTGTTCTTTGGTTTGCAGGGGAATGTGCAGTTTTTGGGCCAGTGAAGTGTCTAGAAAACAACTACAGGCTCCGGAATCAATAATTGCTGGTAGATGAACTTCCTTTTCCATTAGCTGTAAGGAGACAGAGAGGGTGACATAAGTCTGGGATAAACCAGGGTTCTGAAAGTTCATAAAAAACTGCGAGCGTGACTTACTGGGTCTCACGGGGCAAGTACGCAGAAAATGTCCAGTTCCCCCACAGTACAGACAGAGATTGGCCTGTCGCCGTCGTTGTTTCTCTTCAGGGGTAAGAGGAGCACGGACCAATCCAAGCTGCATGGGCTCAGCCTCTGGAGCAGAGGTGACAGGAGTCACTGGAAAGGATGGGTGAACGGGAGAAGGTTTAGGGAGCATCCAACTAGGTCGGGGACCCTGAGAGCGCTCAGAGCGCCGCTCGCGCATGCGCCTGTCTAGCTTGGTAGCGGATTGGATTAAATCCTCCAAAGTGGCAGGGGTTTCAATCCTGGCCAACTCGTCTTTCAAAGCTTCTGACAGCCCCTGGCGGTACTGGTATTTAAGAGCGGGTTCGTTCCACCCTGTGTCAGCTGACCATTTTCGAAATTCAGCAGTGTAGTCCTCCACTGGTCTCTTTCCTTGGGACAGGGAGTGTAGCACGGCTTCTGCAGTAGCGGTGCGTTGGGGGTCATCATATAGTTGAGACATACTTTCAAAGAAAAGGTCCAAAGAGTTCAGAAGAGAGCTCCTCTGTTCCATCAGGCTGTGGGCCCAGGCCTGTGGCTCTTCGGTCAACAGGGAGATGACAAATCCCACCTTAACTACTTCGGATGAAAAAGTCCTGGGCTGAAGGGCTAAGTACAAGGAGCATGCATTTTTGAAGGCCCGGAACTTTTTGCGATCGCCTGAAAAACGCTCCGGTGTGGGAACCCTGGGCTCAGGGGTAGCCATGATCACTGTGGGGCTTGATGCAACTTGAGAAGAGGAGGCTCCGCTGGTGGGCGCAGGGGCTGCGGCTGTTGATGCAGATGACCCTGAAAGTTGCTGGAGACGACCGTCAATCTGGGCATAGCCTTCCTGCAGTTTCTGGACTGCATCAGTGAGGGTTGTGACCTGCTGGCACAGGATCTCAAGAGGAGAACGCGCTCTGTCGGCCTCTGACATGGCTGGTTTGTACTATCAGAATAGAGGTACTCACCGAGGCCGAGATGCCGAGAGCGGTTCGCTGTTGCGACTAAGCGCACTCCGCCCCTCTGGAGGTGATACAGAGGGTGGATGGCACAAAGAGGCACAAGCTACCAGCAGGCAGGGTAGAGCTTGCGTGGAGGTCCTGTAGAGCTGGAGCAGAGACTGATCAGGATCCAGCAGTAAAAGTCCGGAGCAGGCTGAGGGTCAAACACAGGTAAGCAGACAATCCAGGTCACAGGCTGAGGGTCAAGGCACTGGAGATAGGAGACAAGACTTGGTCACAAGCAGAGGGTCAAGGCACAGGAGACTGAAGGTAAATCCGGGTCGCAGGCAGAGGGTCAAACACAGGTAAGCAAAAGCAAAGTCCGTAAAACAAGCCAAGGTCGGGTCCAGGAGAAGAGCAGAGCAGGTCAGGGTCAATCCGGGTCACAGCAGGTAAACGATCACACAGGAAACAGGAACTCAGGTACAGGAAGCTGAAAGACAAACCAGCAATTCCTCTGAGCACTTGCTCAGCTTTTATAGGCAGCCAGGAAGTCATGTGGAAGTCATGTGGTGCTTGTCATGTGATGACCAGTCTGCAGCTGAAGGTTTCTCTGACACCCACAGTAAATGTACGTAGGGCGATTGACAAGAGGTTAAAAAAGGACTAAAGGCAAACTTTTTTTTTTTAATTTTGGATAGAGTAAGGCCCCTTTCACACAGGCGGACCGTTCAGATCCGCCTGTCCGTTTTTTTTGGCGGATCTGAACGGTCCCCCCATGCATTCCTATGGGGGATCGGATGTCAGTGGAGACATGTCCGCTGACACCCGATCTGATCCAATCCGTCAAATCTGGACGGATGGAAACCCTATTTTCCATCCGTCCAGTGGATCGGATCGGATGGGATCGGATGAGAACGGACCGGCGGTCCGTTCCCATCCGATTTCCCCCATAGAGATGCATGGGGAACTGACAGCTGTGTCTCCGCACACAGCGCAGAGACACAGCTGCCATCCTCCTGTTCAGCGGGGCATCGGCGGCTCGATCCCCCGCTGTGAAAAACGGAATCCGTCCAATGGACGGATAGTGTGAAAGGAGCCTAAGAGAGGATTATAACACTTACAAACTTGCAAAGTTTTTTTTTTTTGTCATTTATGTCCCATTGGAAAGATTACCCTTCACTTTTTGTCCCATAGCCAAAACAGGAAGTGAGAGAAAATCCCTTCAAAGTAAGTTAATCCCGGGGTATCACAAGAACTAGTGGCCATTAGAAGATGTACCCTTGTCTACCTAAAACTTAAGATTTTCTTTCACTTTTCATGATAATGGTAAACAGGTCGAATAGAAAGGGTGAAACAGACAGCAAATAAAAACTGATAGGTGTTCTAATCTCTCTCCACTCTATCCAAAATGAAAAAAGTTTTGCGTTTAGTTATACTTTTTACGTTTAAGTTTTAGGTGATGCAAATTATTAATTAGTATAGACTATATACAGTACTATACTACAACCAGGGCTTTTTTTCAGCCAAAACATGTGCCACCTCCAGCGCTAGCCCCTTGCACATCCTTCACTGCTGTCACTTCCACAAACAAAAGCTTATATTCTGTGTGTACAGGTGCAATGCTCCTCTGCCGGCGTTTCACAAGCTCTTCTACAGGCGGAGCGCATCTCTCCTGGCGATCTGCACACAGCCCTCCATGCCCTGCATGATCCCTATGAGAGCAGAGGAGGGAGTAGCCAGGGGATGTGCACAGTCGCCCTAGTGTCTCGGTGGCAGCTGCCCATAAGCCTGCGCACGCAGCCTGTACAAACTTTGAAACCAAGTTGTAGCTGCCCCTCTCTCCTCAAGAGGATTTGGGTGAGAAGGGACGCTTTGTACTGCAAAGGTGTGTTTGGGGGGAGAGGTCTGCACTTGGTATAGGGTGGATTAGTGAGAATTTGGGGTAAACTAGTCTGTGAAATATGCAGTAGATAGCTCTTCACCCTGTATATAGTGCCCTTTTAAGCTTTGCAGCCTATACAAAGTGCATTCTGAACTCTACATAGCCTACTCCTGACTCTTGCAGCTTGTATGTAGCTCAGTTCTGAATCCTGTGCCCTGTATATAGTGCACTGCCAAGTCCTGCACCCTGTTCATAGCGCATTCCTTAACCCTTCACCCTATACCTAGCTCACTCCTGAGCCTTGCGCCCGGTACATAGTGCACTCCTGAACCCTTTGCCCTGTACATAACACACTCCTGAACCCTGCATCCTGTACATAGCACACCCCTTTGTCCTGCATTCTGTATGTAACATACTCTGTATGTAGCACATTTCTGAGTCTTGCAACCTGTACATAGCTCACCCCTGAACCCTGTGCCCTGTATATGGTTCACTCCCAAGTCCTGCACCCTGCGCATAGCACACTCCTTAACTTTTCACCCTGTACCTAGCGCCCTCCAGAGCATCGAGCCCTTTACATAGCACACTCCTGAGCCTTGCGCCCTGTACGTAGGGCACGCCTGAATCCTGTGCCCTGTATATAGCGCACTCCTTAACCCTTCACTCTGTATAAAGCACTTTTCTGAGCCTTGCGCCCTGTGCGTAGTGCATTCTTAAACTCTGCACCCTGTACACAACACACTCCTGAACCCTGCGACCTGTACATAGCACACTCCTGAGTAGTGTTGAGCGAACACGGACTGTATTATTCGTGTTCGTACCGAATAATTGGATTTTTTGTACCCGAACACGGACACGGACACTTTACTGTATGTTCGGGTAAAAATCCGTGTTCGGTCGTTTTATTTCCGGGTTTTGCATGCTTTGGCGCTCTTTTCATGGCGGGCTTTCAACAGCCAATCAACAATCGTTTAACTGGTGTGCCTTAAGCCATCCCAGCCATGCCTGCAAATGTCTCAGTAGCTGTGATTGGCCGTCTGAAGCATGTGACCAAGTCTTTATAAGTTCGAGGCAGCCGCAGCGGCGTCATTATGCTGCTTAGATTCAGGGACAGAGCACACATCAACGTGCTGGCTGCTGATTAGGGAAAGATAGGCAGGAAAAAACCATTTGTGTCCGGATAGAATTGAGGGACAGGTCGGAGTGTTTAGGCAGGGCGAGTTGTAGGCATTTTAGGGATAGAGTCTGCTGAATTATATAGGGTCAGTGTCTTCTACAAACTACAATCGATATTGCTGTGTGGGGGGTGGGGTGAATCTGCACTCAATCCTGATCTACGATCTCTTCTCAATCCTGTTAGGGACAGAGTCTGCTGAATTTTAGGGAAACTGTGTTCTACAAACTACAATCGATATTGCTGTGTGGGGGGTGGGGTGAATCTGCACTCAATCCTGATCTACGATCTCTTCTCAATCCTGTTAGGGACAGAGTCTGCTGAATTTTAGGGAAACTGTGTTCTACAAACTACAATCGATATTGCTGTGTGGGGGGTGGGGTGAATCTGCACTCAATCCTGATCTACGATCTCTTCTCAATCCTGTTAGGGACAGAGTCTGCTGAATTTTAGGGAAACTGTGTTCTACAAACTACAATCGATATTGCTGTGTGGTGTGGGATTGGAGATAGGCAGGTGTCAGTGATCCACATCCATTTTTCTGTGTGTGAGCTGCAGTGAACACAATCTTTTTGGGCTGCAGTGAACACAATCTTTTTGGGCTGCAGTGAACACAATCTTTTTGGGCTGCAGTGAACACAATCTTTTTGGGCTGCAGTGAACACAATCTTTTTGGGGTGCAGTGAACAAAATCTTTTTGGGGTGCAGTGAACACAATCCTTTTTGGTGTGCAGTGAACACAATCTTTGTGGGGTGCAGTGAACAAAATCCTTTGTGGGGTGCAGTGAACACAATCTTTTTGGGGTGCAGTGAACAAAATCCTTTTTGGGGTGCAGTGAACAACATCCTTTTTGGGGTGCAGTGAACACAATCTTTTTGGGGTGCAGTGAACAAAATCCTTTGTGGGGTGCAGTGAACACAATCTTTTTGGGGTGCAGTGAACACAATCTTTTTGGGGTGGAGTGAACAACATCCTTTTTGGGGTGCAGTGAACAAAATCCTTTTTGGGGTGCAGTGAACAAAATCATTTTTGGGGTGCAGTGAACACAATCTTTTTGGGGTGCAGTGAACACAATCTTTGTGGGGTGCAGTGAACACAATCTTTTTGGGGTGGAGTGAACAACATCCTTTTTGGGGTGCAGTGAACAACATCCTTTTTGGGGTGCAGTGAACACAATCTTTTTGGGGTGCAGTGAACACAATCTTTGTGGGGTACAGTGAACAGAATCTTTGTGGGGTGCAGTGAACACAATCTTTGGGGGGTACAGTGAACACAATCTTTGTGAGGTGCAGTGAACACAATCTTTGTGGGGTGCAGTGAACACAATCATTGTGGGGTGCAGTGAACTCAATCTTTGTGGGGTACAGTGAACACAATCTCATACTGAAGGTTTGAGGGTGCTGCCTGTTCCATACTCCCCCTACTCCTCATCTAGCCTTTTAGGGGTACAAACAATAGTAATTGGGGCCTAGTGTGGTTGTGTACGTGTGATATACATACACTTTTTTGGGATCATATTTTCTATTCCGCTATTTAATCAAAAACCTTTGGGGATCAGTTAAATTGGGGGATAGTCTGTGTTGGTACGTGTGAGAGAGATCCACCTTTCCAAGTTGTTGGGGTTCATCTCATACTTCTGAAGGTTTGAGGGTGCTGCCTGTTCCATACTCCCCCTACTCCTAGCCTTTTAGGGGTACAAACAATAGTAATTGGGGCCTAGTGTGGTTGTGTACGTGTGATATACATACACTTTTTTGGGATCATATTTTCTATTCCGCTATTTAATCAAAAACCTTTGGGGATCAGTTAAATTGGGGGATAGTCTGTGTTGGTACGTGTGAGAGAGATCCACCTTTCCAAGTTGTTGGGGTTCATCTCATACTTCTGAAGGTTTGAGGGTGCTGCCTGTTCCATACTCCCCCTACTCCTAGCCTTTTAGGGGTACAAACAATAGTAATTGGGGCCTAGTGTGGTTGTGTACGTGTGATATACATACACTTTTTTGGGATCATATTTTCTATTCCGCTATTTAATCAAAAACCTTTGGGGATCAGTTAAATTGGGGGATAGTCTGTGTTGGTACGTGTGAGAGAGATCCACCTTTCCAAGTTGTTGGGGTTCATCTCATACTTCTGAAGGTTTGAGGGTGCTGCCTGTTCCATACTCCCCCTACTCCTAGCCTTTTAGGGGTACAAACAATAGTAATTGGGGCCTAGTGTGGTTGTGTACGTGTGATATACATACACTTTTTTGGGATCATATTTTCTATTCCGCTATTTAATCAAAAACCTCTGGGGATCAGTTAAATTGGGGGATAGTCTGTGTTGGTACGTGTGAGAGAGATCCACCTTTCCAAGTTGTTGGGGTTCATCTCATACTTCTGAAGGTTTGAGGGTGCTGCCTGTTCCATACTCCCCCTACTCCTAGCCTTTTAGGGGTACAAACAATAGTAATTGGGGCCTAGTGTGGTTGTGTACGTGTGATATACATACACTTTTTTGGGATCATATTTTCTATTCCGCTATTTAATCAAAAACCTCTGGGGATCAGTTAAATTGGGGGATAGTCTGTGTTGGTACGTGTGAGAGAGATCCACCTTTCCAAGTTGTTGGGGTTCATCTCATACTTCTGAAGGTTTGAGGGTGCTGCCTGTTCCATACTCCCCCTACTCCTAGCCTTTTAGGGGTACAAACAATAGTAATTGGGGCCTAGTGTGGTTGTGTACGTGTGATATACATACACTTTTTTGGGATCATATTTTCTATTCCGCTATTTAATCAAAAACCTCTGGGGATCAGTTAAATTGGGGGATAGTCTGTGTTGGTACGTGTGAGAGAGATCCACCTTTCCAAGTTGTTGGGGTTCATCTCATACTTCTGAAGGTTTGAGGGTGCTGCCTGTTCCATACTCCCCCTACTCCTAGCCTTTTAGGGGTACAAACAATAGTAATTGGGGCCTAGTGTGGTTGTGTACGTGTGATATACATACACTTTTTTGGGATCATATTTTCTATTCCGCTATTTAATCAAAAACCTCTGGGGATCAGTTAAATTGGGGGATAGTCTGTGTTGGTACGTGTGAGAGAGATCCACCTTTCCAAGTTGTTGGGGTTCATCTCATACTTCTGAAGGTTTGAGGGTGCTGCCTGTTCCATACTCCCCCTACTCCTAGCCTTTTAGGGGTACAAACAATAGTAATTGGGGCCTAGTGTGGTTGTGTACGTGTGATATACATACACTTTTTTGGGATCATATTTTCTATTCCGCTATTTAATCAAAAACCTCTGGGGATCAGTTAAATTGGGGGATAGTCTGTGTTGGTACGTGTGAGAGAGATCCACCTTTCCAAGTTGTTGGGGTTCATCTCATACTTCTGAAGGTTTGAGGGTGCTGCCTGTTCCATACTCCCCCCTACTCCTAGCCTTTTAGGGGTACAAACAATAGTAATTGGGGCCTAGTGTGGTTGTGTACGTGTGATATACATACACTTTTTTGGGATCATATTTTCTATTCCGCTATTTAATCAAAAACCTTTGGGGATCAGTTAAATTGGGGGATAGTCTGTGTTGGTACGTGTGAGAGAGATCCACCTTTCCAAGTTGTTGGGGTTCATCTCATACTTCTGAAGGTTTGAGGGTGCTGCCTGTTCCATACTCCCCCTACTCCTAGCCTTTTAGGGGTACAAACAATAGTAATTGGGGCCTAGTGTGGTTGTGTACGTGTGATATACATACACTTTTTTGGGATCATATTTTCTATTCCGCTATTTAATCAAAAACCTCTGGGGATCAGTTAAATTGGGGGATAGTCTGTGTTGGTACGTGTGAGAGAGATCCACCTTTCCAAGTTGTTGGGGTTCATCTCATACTTCTGAAGGTTTGAGGGTGCTGCCTGTTCCATACTCCCCCCTACTCCTAGCCTTTTAGGGGTACAAACAATAGTAATTGGGGCCTAGTGTGGTTGTGTACGTGTGATATACATACACTTTTTTGGGATCATATTTTCTATTCCGCTATTTAATCAAAAACCTTTGGGGATCAGTTAAATTGGGGGATAGTCTGTGTTGGTACGTGTGAGAGAGATCCACCTTTCCAAGTTGTTGGGGTTCATCTCATACTTCTGAAGGTTTGAGGGTGCTGCCTGTTCCATACTCCCCCTACTCCTCATCTAGCCTTTTAGGGGTACAAACAATAGTAATTGGGGCCTAGTGTGGTTGTGTACGTGCGAGATACATACACTTTTTTTGATCATATTTCCTATTCCGCTATTCAATAAAAACCTTTGAGGATCAATTGAATTGCGGGATAGTCTGTGTCGGTACGTGTGAGAGAGATCCACCTTTCCAAGTTGTTGGGGTTCATCTCATACTTCTGAAGGTTTGAGGGTGCTGCCTGTTCCATACCCCCCCTACTCCTCATCTAGCCTTTTAGGGGTACAAACAATAGTAATTGGGGCCTAGTGTGGTTGTGTACGTGCGAGATACATACACTTTTTTTGATCATATTTCCTATTCCGCTATTCAATAAAAACCTTTGAGGATCAATTGAATTGCGGGATAGTCTGTGTCGGTACGTGTGAGAGAGATCCACCTTTCCAAGTTGTTGGGGTTCATCTCATACTTCTGAAGGTTTGAGGGTGCTGCCTGTTCCATACCCCCCCTACTCCTCATCTAGCCTTTTAGGGGTACAAACAATAGTAATTGGGGCCTAGTGTGGTTGTGTACGTGCGAGATACATACACTTTTTTTGATCATATTTCCTATTCCGCTATTCAATAAAAACCTTTGAGGATCAATTGAATTGCGGGATAGTCTGTGTCGGTACGTGTGAGAGAGATCCACCTTTCCAAGTTGTTGGGGTTCATCTCATACTTCTGAAGGTTTGAGGGTGCTGCCTGTTCCATACTCCCCCTACTCCTCATCTAGCCTTTTAGGGGTACAAACAATAGTAATTGGGGCCTAGTGTGGTTGTGTACGTGCGAGATACATACACTTTTTTTGATCATATTTCCTATTCCGCTATTCAATAAAAACCTTTGAGGATCAATTGAATTGCGGGATAGTCTGTGTCGGTACGTGTGAGAGAGATCCACCTTTCCAAGTTGTTGGGGTTCATCTCATACTTCTGAAGGTTTGAGGGTGCTGCCTGTTCCATACCCCCCCTACTCCTCATCTAGCCTTTTAGGGGTACAAACAATAGTAATTGGGGCCTAGTGTGGTTGTGTACGTGCGAGATACATACACTTTTTTTGATCATATTTCCTATTCCGCTATTCAATAAAAACCTTTGAGGATCAATTGAATTGCGGGATAGTCTGTGTCGGTACGTGTGAGAGAGATCCACCTTTCCAAGTTGTTGGGGTTCATCTCATACTTCTGAAGGTTTGAGGGTGCTGCCTGTTCCATACCCCCCCTACTCCTCATCTAGCCTTTTAGGGGTACAAACAATAGTAATTGGGGCCTAGTGTGGTTGTGTACGTGCGAGATACATACACTTTTTTTGATCATATTTCCTATTCCGCTATTCAATAAAAACCTTTGAGGATCAATTGAATTGCGGGATAGTCTGTGTCGGTACGTGTGAGAGAGATCCACCTTTCCAAGTTGTTGGGGTTCATCTCATACTTCTGAAGGTTTGAGGGTGCTGCCTGTTCCATACCCCCCCTACTCCTCATCTAGCCTTTTAGGGGTACAAACAATAGTAATTGGGGCCTAGTGTGGTTGTGTACGTGCGAGATACATACACTTTTTTTGATCATATTTCCTATTCCGCTATTCAATAAAAACCTTTGAGGATCAATTGAATTGCGGGATAGTCTGTGTCGGTACGTGTGAGAGAGATCCACCTTTCCAAGTTGTTGGGGTTCATCTCATACTTCTGAAGGTTTGAGGGTGCTGCCTGTTCCATACCCCCCCTACTCCTCATCTAGCCTTTTAGGGGTTCAAACAATAGTAATTGGGGCCTAGTGTGGTTGTGTACGTGCGAGATACATACACTTTTTTTGATCATATTTCCTATTCCGCTATTCAATAAAAACCTTTGAGGATCAATTGAATTGCGGGATAGTCTGTGTCGGTACGTGTGAGAGAGATCCACCTTTCCAAGTTGTTGGGGTTCATCTCATACTTCTGAAGGTTTGAGGGTGCTGCCTGTTCCATACCCCCCCTACTCCTCATCTAGCCTTTTAGGGGTACAAACAATAGTAATTGGGGCCTAGTGTGGTTGTGTACGTGCGAGATACATACACTTTTTTTGATCATATTTCCTATTCCGCTATTCAATAAAAACCTTTGAGGATCAATTGAATTGCGGGATAGTCTGTGTCGGTACGTGTGAGAGAGATCCACCTTTCCAAGTTGTTGGGGTTCATCTCATACTTCTGAAGGTTTGAGGGTGCTGCCTGTTCCATACTCCCCCTACTCCTCATCTAGCCTTTTAGGGGTACAAACAATAGTAATTGGGGCCTAGTGTGGTTGTGTACGTGTGATATACATACACTTTTTTTGGATCATATTTTCTATTCCGCTATTCAATAAAAACCTTTCTAGGGCAAGATCTTAAATTACAGAAATATGAGGAGACCGTCAAATAAGGGCCGTGGCCTGGGTCGTGGTGCTGCTGGTAGAGCTCCTGTTGCAAGGAGAGGACATGGTCGATCTGTGCCAGCTACACGCACAAGTGAAACACCTTCCTCAAGTGTGAGTAGGCGACAGAACCTGCATCAGTATTTGGTAGGGCATCAAACGCCCCTAGAAGTGATGAGGCCAGAACAAGTTGAGGCGATAGTAGATTGGTTTGCTGCTGACAGTGCCTCCAGTTCCTTCACATTGTCTCCCACCCAGTCTACTGCAGAAAGGTCAGAGTTGGCACCTGCAGCCAATGTCCAACCGTCTTTCACCTCACCCCCTTGCAAATCAGGCCAGCAGTCTGAGCCCCAAGCCATACAGCAGTCTCTTATTCTTTTTGAGGACTCTGTCAGCAGGGTTTCCCAGGGCCATCCACCTAGCCCTGCCCCAGAAGTGGAAGAGATTGAGTGCAGCGATGCCCAACCACTTATTCCTCAAGATGAGTACATGCAAGGATCATCGCAGCACGTCTCCGATGATGACGAAACGCAGGTGCCAACTGCTGCGGCGTTCAGCATTGTGGAGACCGACAAGGAGGGCAGGGGTGAAGACTGGGTGGAAGATGATGTGGAGGACGATGAGGTCCTCGACCCCACATGGAATGAACGTCATGCAGGTGAACTGAGTAGTTTGGAGGAAGAGGCGGTGGTCGCACAGAGCCACCAGCACAGCAGAAGAGGGAGCAGGGTGCAGAAGCGGAGCGGCCGTGCCCTAGACACTACGCCCGCTACTGCCCAACGCAGCAAGGGAACGAGCGCACCAAAGTCAGCTCAAAGGAGTTCTCTAGCGTGGAAGTTCTTTAGAAAATGTGCTGATGACAGGACACGAGTGGTTTGCACCCTGTGCAATCAGAGCTTGAAGCGAGGCATGAACCTTCTCAACCTGAGCACAACCTGCATGATCAGGCATCTAAGTGCAAAGCACGAGCTGCAGTGGAGTACACACCTTCAAAACCAAGAAACGTCTCTGGCTCATCCTGCTTCCTCTTCTGCTGCAGTCTCGGCCGCTCCAGCCACATCTGTAGTGATACCGGCACCTGCCACCCCGCAAACAGACGATCTGTCAGCAACACCACCACCTGGGTCACCAACAACCATCTCCACAATGTCCCGTGGAAGCGTTCAGCTTTCCATCTCCCAAACACTTGAGAGGAAGAGGAAGTACCCCCCTACCCACCCGCGATCCCTGGCCCTGAATGCCAGCATTTCAAAATTATTGGCCTTTGAAATGCTGTCATTCCGTCTGGTGGAGACGCACAGTTTTAAAAACCTTATGTCGGTGGCTGTCCCACAGTACGTCGTGCCCAGCCGCCACTACTTTTCCAGGCAAGCCATCCCTTCCCTGCACAACCAAGTGGGGGAAAAAATCAGGTGTGCACTGCGCAACGCCATCTGTGCCAAGGTCCACCTAACTACGGATACGTGGACCAGTAAGCACGGTCAGGGGCGTTATATCTCCCTAACGGCACACTGGGTAAATGCAGTGGCGGATGGGCCTGAGGCGGATAGCAATTTGGCGCATGTCCTTCCACCACCGAGGATTGCAGGGCGCTTCAGTTTGCCTCCTGTTCCTAACTCCTCCTACTCCGCTTCCTCATCCTCTACCGCCTCCTCATCCGGACAGCGTAACACCTTCACCACCAACTTCAGCACGGCCAGGGGTAAACGACAGCAGGCAGTTTTACAACTTGCCTGTTTGGGGGACAAACCACACACCGCGCAGGAGTTGTGGAGGAGCATGGAACAGCAGACAAATGAGTGGTTGCTGCCAGCGAGCCTCAAGCCCGGCCTGGTGGTGTGCGATAACGGGCGAAATCTCATAGCAGCTCTGGGCCTAGCCGGTTTGACGCACATCCCTTGCCTGGCGCATGTGCTGAATTTGGTGGTGCAGAGGTTCCTTAAAAACTACCCCGATATGTCAGAGCTGCTGCAGAAAGTGCGGGCCGTTTGTGCGCACTTTCGGCGTTCTCACCCTGCTGCTGCTCGCCTGGCAGCGCTGCAGCGTAACTTCGGCCTTCCCGCTCACCGCCTCATATGTGACGTGCCCACAAGGTGGAACTCCACCTTGCACATGCTGGAAAGACTGTGCGAGCAGCAGCAGGCCATAGTGGAGTTTCAGCTGCAGCACGCACGCGTGAGTCGCTCTGCGGAACAGCACCACTTCACCACCAATAACTGGGCCTCCATGCGAGACCTGTGTGCCTTGTTGCGCTGTTTTGAGTACTCCACCAACATGGCCAGTGGCAATGACGCCGTTCTCAGCTTAACTATCCCACTTCTATGCCTCCTTGAAAAAACAATTCGGGCGATGATGGAAGAGGATGTGGCACAGGATGAGGAGGAGGAGGAGGATGAAGAGGTAACATTTCCAAGGCTTTCAGGGCAGTCATTCGCAAGGGGCTCCGAGGGTGGGTTCCTGCACACGCAAACGCCAGGGACGCAATTGTCCAGCAGGGGCACAGTTCTGGAGGATGAGGAGGATGAGGAGGAGGAGGAGCTGGAGGAGGAGATGGAACCATGTTCACAGCAGGGTGGCACCCAGGCCAGCTCATGGCCATCACTGGTGCGTGGCTGGGGGGATACAGAGGACACGGACCATACACCTCCCACAGAGGACAGCCTTTCGTTGCCTCTGGGCAGCCTGGCACACATGAGCGATTACATGCTGCAGTGTCTCCACAACGACCGCCGAGTTGCCCACATTCTAACTTGTGCTGATTACTGGGTGGCCACGCTGCTGGATCCCCGTTACAAGGACAACGTACCGTCCTTAATTCACTCACTGGAGCGCGATCGCAAGATGCGCGAGTACAAGCGCACGCTGGTAGACGCCATGCTGCTGGCATTCCCATCTGACAGCGGGGCCACAGTGGAAGCACAAGGCAGAGGAGGAGGAGGAGGAGGTCGCCAACGCAACCAGGGCACCGCCAGCACCTCAGAAGGCAGGGTTAGCATGGCCGAAATGTGGAAAAGCTTTGTCAGCACGCCACAACAAACAGCAGCACCAGCAGCTCAGATGGAACGTCTTAGCAGGAGGCAGCATTTTACCAACATGGTGGAGCAGTATGTGTGCACACGCCTACATGTAGTGAATGACGGGTCTGCCCCCTTCAACTTCTGGGTCTCCAAATTGGGCACATGGCCTGAGCTTGCCCTTTACGCCTTGGAGGTGCTGGCGTGCCCTGCAGCCAGTGTATTATCTGAACGGGTATTTAGCACGGCTGGGGGCGTTATAACAGACAAGCGCAGCCGCCTGTCCAGAGACAATGTGGACAAGCTCACGTTCATTAAAATGAACCAGGCATGGATCCCACGGGACTTTTCCGTACCTTATGCAGAATAGCAATGGATACCGACCTTACCCACCCATTGTTCCATTTTTGCTCTTTCTCACTCTTTTGGGGTGTACCCTCATTTAAAATTTGTGAAAAGAAGCAGTGTTGGCTACCTCGTCCTCCTCCTCAGGGCCAGATTAATGTAGGGTCTATTGGAGCTGCAGCTCCAGGCCCCTACCTTTTATATAGGCCCCGGGTTGGCCATATTCACTGTTACCGCTCTTCTGTCACTTGTAAACACAGAAGTCTGGCTTCTATGCTCGCTTCCCCAGGCAGCACCCTCAGAACCTCCCCACACAGCGTGAAGGCCGGACAAGGAGGGACAGTTGGCGATGCATGGATGTGTTTATGGGCTTCAGAGACAGCATCCCATGTTGAATTAGGCATGCATGGCTGCACCCTTCCTCCTCTGGGTGCATGGCAAGGCACGGCCCTAAGGCCCTTCAAAATCCTCAGCACCAAGCCCATGATGCTGTTAATCCGGCCCTGGTCCTCCTCCACCGCCGCTTCCACCTACACCGCCCATAGGTGTGCGCAGCCTATTGCATTAAGGTGTGCACCCCAAAGTTGAAATACACATGCATGTGTTTGCCAGCAGGGAGAGTAATGTATCGGGGCCATGTACCTGTAGGCAAGGAGAAATAGAGCAGAGCAGGTCCCAGGGAGATCTTTCCCATCTCCTCACTGGCAATGCTATGTGCCCTAGGTGATTAGGGTGTGCCCAGGCACACCCAGCACACCCTGTGCGCACGCCTATGTCACCGCCACATCCACCACCACCTCAACCTCCCTCCTACTCCATATGGGCCTCGTCCTTCAGAGATGAAGAAGAACATTGTTTTATTTTTCTGTTTTTTTTTGTTGTTTTAAGTTATTTCCCTATCCACATTTGTTTGCAGAGCACTTGCCATGCTCTTAATTACGTTTTGCTGCCATTTGCAGCACTCTAGCCCTTTCCTTTGGTGTTTTAGAGCCATTTTAGTGCCTTAAATTTCGGGTCCCCATTGACTTCAATGGGGTTCGGTGTCCGGGAAAAGTTCGGTAAAAGTCCGGGACACGGACCCGGACTTTTTTTTAAAGTTCGGCCGAACCCGTCGAACACGGACATCTAGGTGTCCGCTCAACCCTACTCCTGAGTCCTGCACCCTGTATGTAGCACAGTTCTTAACCTTGTATGTAGCTCATTCCTGAGCCTTGCCCCCTGTACATAACACACTCGGCCTAACCCTATGCCCTGTACATAACACACTCCTGGGCCCTGCACACTGTACAAAGTGTACTTGTAAGTCCTACACCCTGTATTTATTGCACTCCTGAAATCTGCAGCATGTATGTAGCGCACACTTGAGCCTTGCACCCTGCACATAGCGCACTCCTGGACCCTGCACCGTGTACAGTACGTAGGGCACACTTGAGTCTTGCCCCCTGTACTTAGGCACTACTGAACCCCGCACCCTGTATGTAGTGCACTCCTGAGTTCTGCACTCTGTACATAGCAAACTCCAGGGATACTCCTTAGGCCAAATGGTGCCCTGTGCAAACATGAATTGTTATGCATCCTCCAGAAAGTGTACATTATTTTTTCTTCTTGTACCTTCTGCCTCCAGAAGCTTCCCCCTTCTATAATCTCTATTACATTTTCTACGTTCCCTCTGCCACAAAGTGCAAGGATCAAGATTTGTACAGCAGTTTTTTCAGCTTTTTTTAAGCACAGGATGGTTCATGTTTTACATTGTACTGAATGACAGATGCACTTTACACTACTATCTTTTCTAATACTAGTGAAAAAGTAGGTTTTAAACAGTCCTTTTCTAAATAAAAGTAAGAAATCTTCTTTAACTTGGAAATAATCATTATCCGAAGAGCTGGCCAAGGCTGTGTACACCTGCAAACAGAGCTTGTTTGTATGTTTCTGTATGGGTTTCTTGAGACACATTCCAATCAACCCCATCTCTGCTGCAGACTAGAGCTGTCTAAATATTTTATAATTAGGAAGAAGCCAGAGAAACAAGATTTAAGAAGCTATTAATCTCATTCCCAACTCTCAGCATTAACACACGAATCATGAATCGCAAAATCCACAGCATGTTATTTGTGGTGTTTATGTTAGGCTGACATAATGCATCTATCAGAAGGAGAATATTTTCAGTGAAAGCTTTTTTTTTAGAGAAAGCATTCAGAGGGGAAAGTAAGAGATATTGATGTTTCCCAGCAATACATGGAACCAGAGATGCTGCTGATGCAGTGGTCATCCGATGTGTGATAAGCGTTGACTGATGTTTCTAGGACACAACAACATCTTTATGAAGACAAGAACATGCAGAGCATTTCATGCTTTTCCTACAGTAAAAGCAATGAAGCAAAACAAATGAAAAACTGAACGGTGAATTTAAGGGAACCTTTAAAGAAAGGCGTCTGGGAGGCAATGCTACTAGGTTTTTTTTTTTTAAGTACCGGCTCTGGACTTATTTAGTAATGTGCTCAAGGTTTAGTCCAAACACAGATTAGGACCAAACTTTGCCTGTTCAGGCATTCATATAAATGCTGGACATTTTTTTTTATTCAACAGGAGCCAAACATGTATAGTAGCAGTATTTTTACCTCTATTATAAATGACAACTTCCTGTCAATGGTCGTTAAGAAACTCCCTAGCCACCAGGTCCTTAGCGACTAGTGATATCACCAGGTCTGATTAATATTAGCCAGGCTATTGACCAATATTAGGTCAATGATATTGACCAAATATGGCCATGTCTATATCTGGTCAATGAAATTCCTTGGGAGACCCGACCTCATTATTACAATGTTGTACATTACTGAAATGTAATTCGTGAAAGCAGTCGTCTGGATCCGAAATGTCCTTCATTTGGTGTTTTATTAAAGTGGGTGGATTTCTTTCATTATGTATGACAAGGATTTGGGATAAGGCCATGTTTACCACTATGTGGCATGCCCTCTTCTTTTTACAACAGTCTGCAAATCTCTGGGGACTGAGGAGACAAGTTGCTAAAGTTTAGGAATAGGAATGTTGTCCCATCCTTGTCTAATACAGGCTTCTAGTCGCTCAACTGTCTTAGGTCTTCTTTGTCACATCTTCCTCTTTATGATGCACCAAATGTTTTCTATGGGTGAACAATTTGGACTGCAGGCTAGCCATTTCAGTACCCACATCCTTCTTCTACGCAGCCATGATGTTGTAATTGATGCAGTACGTAGTCTGGCATTGTCATGTTGGAAAATGCAAGGTCTTCCCTGAAAGAGACGACGTCTGGATGGGAGCATATGTTGTTCTAGAACTTGGATATACCTTTCAGCATTGATGGTGCCTTTCCAGATGTGTAAGCTACTCATGACACGCATTCATGCAACCCCATACTATCAGAGATGCAGGCTTCTGAACTGAGCGCTGATAACAACTTGGGTTGTCCTTGTCCTCTTTAGTCCAGATGACATGGCGTCCCAGTTTTCCAAAAAGAACTTCAAATTTTGATTCGTCTGACCACAGAACAGTTTTCCACTTTGCCACAGTCTATTTTAAATGAGCCTTGGCCCAGAGAAAACGCCTGCGCTTCTGGATCATGTTTAGATATGGCTTCTTTTTTGGCTTATAGAGTTTTAGCCTGCAATGGCGAATGGCACAGTGGATTGTGTTCACCAACAATGTTTTCTGGAAGTATTCCTGAGCCCATGTTGCGATTTCCATTACAGTAGCATTCACTGCATGTGATGCAGTGCCGTCTAAGGGCCCGAAGATCGCAGGCATCCAGTATGGTTTTCCGGCCTTGACCCTTACGCACAGAGATTGTTCCAGATTCTCTGAATCTTTGGATGATATTATGCACTGTAGATGATGATAACTTCAAACTCCTTGTAATTTTTCTCTGAGAAACTCCTTTCTGATATTGCTCCACTATTTTTCGCCACAGCATTGGGGGAATTGGTGATCCTCTGCCCATCTTGACTTCTGAAAGACACTGCCACACTGAGAGGCTCTTTTTATACCCAATCATGTTGCCAATTGACCTAATAAGTTGCAATATGGTCCTCCAGCTGTTCCTTATATGTACATTTAACTTTTCCGGCCTCTTATTGCTACCTGTCCCAACTTTTTTTGGAATGTGTAGCTCTCATGAAATCCAAAATGAGCCAATATTTGGCATGACATTTCAAAATGTCTCACTTTCAACATTTGATATGCTATCTATATTATATAGTGAATGAAATATAAGTTTATGAGATTTGTAAATTAGTCCATTCCTTTTTTACTCACAATTTGTACAGTGTCCCAACTTTTTTGGAATCAGGTTTGTAGACTGTTGCTAGATTAATTCAGTTATGATCTGTTATACACTAGATGTTTAACCATGTCTCTCAGAGTAACATTATTGTCTCATTGATTGTATTGATTGTTTGTAAAAGCACAATGGCTAATCATTTCTTCTTTTAGGCTACACTTGGCCTAATAAATTCCTTGAAATACCTTAAGGTGTTTCATTAAGTGCTGGACGGGTGAGGTGTGTCATCCTAAGCTGTGCAGAGAAATCACAAAACAATTAAGCGGCTCCTCTAGGGGTAGCACTACATGTACAATACTCTACGATAGAATGTAAGGCGTAACCTTTGATAAGCTTGCTAGGGCTGATAAAACTATTCATCCTATGCACTAAATTCCTTCAATATCCTTTTATTTAACACATTTACTTTAACTATCCCCAAACTATACTGTGATTGTGTTCCTACCATTTTACCATAAGGATTCTGACTTTGTTTAAAAACAAGTTGTTTTTTCACTCATAGATCATGGAAAGGGGGACTTTTTCAGTCTCTGATTTTGTTTATTTAGAGCAATATTATTGCAATTTTAAAGCAATTCAATAATGCTAGCTTTCAAAGGTTATACAGATAAAAAGAGCAACCTGCAAGGGAAATGATTATAGAGCTGTAATAATGTTGTTTCCTTTAGGTATTTTGCAAGTGTTGGAGTAATGTGGGCATGTAGGTTTAATGCCTGCTATGAACGTATCACATTTTTTTTTTTTTTTGAGAGGCGCACCTGATGCGTGGGAATATGCACATTGATTGTTTTATTTAAAGTGACAAACAAATAGCCCCTGCCTCCACCTATAACTGGCCTTCACAGCAAGGCTCACATGGAATGGCAACGCATACTTAGCAAAATCAACGAAAATTCCCAGCTCAACTCGCCAACCAGTCTGCAACCAACTGAATTGTCCAGTCGTTTTCAACACAAACTGTTAGGATAATTTGGTTGGCGAGTTGAGCTTGGAATTTTCTTTGATTATTTAAAGTGACCCCGATACCTAACCTAAAGTCCATATTTAAAAATGTGCTTCTAAAGCAGAAAGTATATACTATTATGGAGTTGACCCATGACCTAATACAGTCCTTGTTGGTTATGTTAACAGGGCCCTTAGGCCATGTACGTTTCTCCCTTCTGAAGCAGCCATGGCTACTGTGCCGTTTAGTCTGGCTCCTCTTCTGGCTGTTATGGTCTGTCACTCCCGGGGTCCTGCCTGAGCCGGATGTGATGTGGGTTGAGACCAGAGGTGACGTGGTAGCTGGTGGAATGCACGCCCATCGGAACTTCCGGGTGGCGGATGTTAGCGTGCATTCCACGGAGGCTTCGGCGTGGCCCGGATGAGCCGCTTAAGCTTCTGTAAGCTGAGGCCCCCTGTCTCCACCATGTAATCTACCTTGCAGCCCACTGAGGTGTCCATTTGGTGTTTTTTGCTGCTAAAGGGATTTAGTAGGTGCACATATATTTTTAAATATACATAATTAGTTTTTATGCATTTCATGCATTTCTAATGAATAGCACTACTAACCATTACAGATGTATATTTTTAGCTGCGACTGACTCTAGGTCTGTGTTTTATGGGTCACTGATATATTTTTAGGTTTAAGTACATCATGTATTTCATTTATTTACATTTTTCTACAAGCTACCATTTGTATGTTAATGATGTTTGAGGGGCAGGGCCGACCTATGTGGGAGGTCCTGTTTGCTCTGCTGCACTATATATATGTGTAGCAAGTCATTTGTGATCATGGCTCTGATGAAGAGGGTTCTCCCTTAAAACGCGTCAGCCCCATCAGCACGGACGCCTTCCACTCCTCCTGCATTACTGAAAAGCATTCCTGTCCTGGAGGTCTCCTGATTGCAAAAGGAGTTTTTATATGCATATTTTCAGCATACGTTTGTGAGTATAATGTATGGCATTCCTTTTAATTTTCCAATAAATGTCTTATGATATTGGACAAGGTCGGTGCGCCTTTCTGTTGTTTTTCTATGTTTTCAGTCCATATGGATACCCATCGCCCTGAGAGGGCAGCAAGAGCCTAGATGCCAGCAACACAGCCTTCCCTATAACTCAGCACCTGAGTGCAGGAGATTTTACTTGATTTTTATATACAGTACTTACCTCTCCTGCTCCCCATGCTGTTAAATTCTGCTCCATTAATGAGGAATTACTAGGTGAAATTTACTCTTAATCCCATATCTCTGGGACTGTGAATTTTCTGGTCCCCCGCAGCACTCACTGGTTCCTCTTGCCAATCCAAACATCAATACTGATCATGGTAGTAACGTAAGGGTTAGCAGGAGCAACCAATGAGTGCTGTGAGGCACACAGATCAAAACTCCATGAAGTGTTGTTTCAGAAGAAACCTAATCTGGCAATTTCTCTTTGATGAAATGGCATGAGGGGCAAGAGGCATAAATGTATAATTTCTGTTTTAGGTACGTTTTTAGGGAAGGGACCTTAAAGTGATTGTAAAGTCTAATTTTTTCCCCTATAAAAATACCAAACATGTTATACTTACCTGCTCTATTGCAGTGGATTTGCAGAGAGCAGCCCGGATCCTCCTCTTCCCAGGTCCCTTTTCTGTGATCCTGGCCCCACCCTCTTGTTCAGTGCCCCCACAGCAAGCAGCTTGCTTTGGGGGCACCAGAGCTAAGTCATAGCTCCCTATGTCCATTCAGACACAGAGCCAGGGCCCCACCCCCTCTCTCCCCTGATTGGCTAGCTGACTTTGATTGACAGCAGTGGAAGCCAATGGCGCCAATGCTGTGTTTTAGCTAATCATGAAGAAGAATCTTGGATGGCTGAGACATTCGTGGACATCGCTGGACAGAGAGGGACCTCAGGTAAGTGTTAGGGGGGCTGCTTCACACAGAAGGCTTTTTATCCTAATGCATAGAATGCATTAAGATAAAAAAAACCTTGTGCCGTTAGAGCTCTTTTAAGGTTTCTTTCAACGGAGTGGAGACTGCTCCCATCAGAAAGGGAACTGATCAGAACAGAATGGGACAGTCACATCCTTGCTCAATCAGTTTCTGCCTGGCGGACACAGGTGGACCCCAGTCAGCTCTATGGGTATCTGAGTGTAAATAGATTCTGCTGTCCATTTACACCAGGCTACCTCTGGTCCAGTCCGCAAACATTTCCTGTTTTTCTAGACCTTTTTTTTGTCATGTGTTTTTGTTAAACACACCTTTTGCACTTCATCCCTGATGAAGCCTTGTTTTATAAGGGAAACATGTTAAGGGATTTTTGTGATTTTTAATTCTTCTTCTTTATTTTTCATTATGGGCACTTAGATTTATTGGAGCAATGTGGATTTAGTTGTAGGAGGAAAAGGGAGTTTTTTTGTGGTCTGGTAGCGATAGTGGATTGATAGGAGTGCATTCTTCTCCCAGGCTGGAAGGGTACTGTGGTATATATGATTTTGATGGGCAGATGATCCTTTTAGTAACCACAGTAACCCTTAGTATTTATCCATGCCATTGGGTTGTGGTATGTGACCAGGATACTGGTCCTACCCTATAGACATCTTCAGACAGAAAAATTGACCTAGGGCAGCTAAAGACTTACTTGCTGTCTGACTGTTATCTCCCTATAATGAAGGCAATTGTATATTTGTTCCATCCTTTTGTATTTTTGCACTAATTCTGTACTGCCCTATAAGGTCATACGCCTGGCATCCTTATGACTTCTTTTAATTTTTTACATTATGAGTTTTAGACAGTTATAAAAAAAGGTTTTAGGTCATAGTGAGTTTGGAGCGTGGGTATAGCACCACTGCTGTTGTTTCTCTATATTAATATTTTCTACCTAAAGACCAATCTTATAGTATAAGTATATATCAGGTCATTTTTTGAGTGTTTGGAATTTTTTTCCATACCTGCAGAGACTCAGAGATAGGTAGGTGTAAATGGACACAAGTCTGTTTACACGTCCATAAATTCATTTAAACTTTCACTATTCTGCATCCTATATGTTACATTGTCTTGTTTTTATGGAAATGGCTAAATGTTAATTCTGGAAACTAAAAAGCAAGTGTGCACAACATGCTTACAGCATGGTATTAAAGATGCAAGACTAGGGAGAGACAGGTAAAGATATGTACTTATATGAAGTTCTCCCTTGCCCCTTCCTGCATATTGAAATGGCCAGTGATGCCCATCAAAGTAATGAGCCAATAAGAATGTGTAGGGCAGGGGCCTAACTACAGGGGTTGCAGGGGTTGCAATTGCAACCGGGCCCCATGCTCCAGGGGGGCCTGTGCGGATCCCCCGTACACCTGGATAGGGTAGGATAGGATGACACAATAGAGAACCAGGAAGGGGTCGGTAAATATGTAATTTACCAGCTCCTTCCTTTTTTGAATGGACAGAGTCATAGTCAGTGACATTGTAAAAAAATAAATAAAATGAAATGATAAAAAATAATACAGTTCAAATACCAAAAAATAAAAAAGATTGACAAAGGGTCCTGCAACGAGAGTAAAGGGCCCCAGGATCAGTGGGAGAGCCCCAGGCTTGAAGGGAAGGGTCCCAGCCAGGGGTCCAGGGGGCCCTTCATGGTTTCTTGGACCGGGGCCCTGAAGGTTCTAGTTACGCCTCTGGTGTGGGGCTTAGTAGCAAGCACCAGCACTACCCTGAGTAAGCCACTTAAATGAACAGAAAAACATCTTCATCATTACTGAACAAGTCTTGGTGAATTTTAACTATATACCACTAGCGATAACATTAGTTGTATAAATGAAAACGTGCACAGATCAGAGGCATACGTATAGGGGTTGCAATTGTGCCCCCCCCCATACACCTGGATAGGAGGGGACGACAGAGGGGGTGACACATAGAGGAAAGTGACCCCCTCCATTTTCCTTCTGCAGCCGCTGCCGGGTATGCTTTCAGGATGGAGAGCAGAGAAGGGGCCAGCAAATGTGTCATTTACTGGCCTCTTCCTTGTCTGAATGAATAGAGTCAGTGATTCCTACCATTCACTGACTCTGTTCATTCATAATTGAGGCATAGTAATTTGTGTTTTCTATGCTTCAGCTTGTGAATGAGAGGACACTCTGTACAGAGCTATTCCTGTCCATTCATTTTGTGCTGCTGAGGCTGTGTCCTCAATCATTTTTTCTCTGTCTCAAAGAAGGAACATCATCAATTATAAAAACTAAAATTGTAAAAAAATATATAAGAAAACAAATAAATCAAATTGATAAAAAAAAAATACAAAAAGAATACAATAAAAAAACTACCGTGGCGGAACTACCAAGGTTGCGACCTGGACCATGGCATTTTTCCATTGGGGTGGTTCAGGCTGGGGTTCAGGGGGTCCCTTGCAGCGGGCCCTGAATGTTCTAGTTATGCCTCTGGCACAGATACATAGATAATACATAGATAATTCAAAAAATGATAGCCAGTTACATAAAAAATCAGTTGTTACTAAAACTGATTTTTTTTTCTAAGCTTGGCATGGATTGTTACAGAAAACAATAGACTGCATTCAGGCTTATAATACCTGTAACTCTCTAAAGATATGGGAACTTGTACATATATTTTGAAGCATTTCATCTTTCTGCTGCTTCTTTGTGACCTGCCCTCTAGAGAAGAACAGCAATTATCACTCTATTGTCGGGCCATTGTTTTTCCTCTCCCAAGTTGTACTTTGTTCTATTTCTAATTCCTGTCTTCTCCCCATTGGAAGCCCTGCATAGTTGCCCCATGGATGATTACTGCCTTAACCACTTGACCTCCAGAAGATTTATACTTTTGATACTTTGTGGAGAGAAAGTGACACTAATACAGTGATCAGCGCTAACAATATGCACTGTCACTGTGCTGGTTACACTGGCTGGGAAGGGGTTAAACATCTAGGGAACTCAAAGGGTTAACTGTGTGCCTAGCCAGTGCTTTTGTGTACTGTATGTGCTGCTTTTACTAGGGGAAGAGATGGATTTTAGTCCCCGCTTTGCAGGAACACAAAATCCATTCCTTCCCTCCTGTCAGAACCGAACTCTGCCTTGTTTACATAGGCAGAGATCTGTTCTGAGTCTCTGCTTGACGATCGGTGGGTACCAGCGGACATTGAGTGCCCAGCACCCACAGATCCACTTCTGCTTTAAAAAAATACAGCAGAAGAGGCTTGCCTGCTGCGCTTGCGCCCCCTGCAGGTGGAAGTGCAGAATCAAGTATATGTACATGATCCGGTGTGCACAGCTGCCGCCCTGTAACAGTAAAACTGCTATAGGGCAGTCAGCAAGTGGTTTTCAAAGAACAGACCTTTTACACCCTTTCACAGAGGGTATCATAGGTTGTTTATTTGAAGGGCATTTGCCAAACTATAGGATAGTTTTAACATGCTTCACTTGTTGGAAGAAAATAATTAAAACTCAAATAGGTTTTATTTATTACAAGTTACAACATGACCCCTTCAAAGTTTTCTTAACACTGGCCATATTTTGGACAGAGCATTTAATAGCTAATTGCTAGAAAAGGCTTTATGGTAGGTTTCTGTGCTTGATTGTTATTTTAATGCCTTTTTTATATAGGGTAATAAATCATAATTTTCTCCTAGAATAGTCTCCTATCATTAGGTAAATCATGTGACCTCTAATATCCTCTATGCTTGGTGGAGTTGCACTTCCTGCTGTTCCACTCTTTTCAGGCATAGATTAGCAATGGTCACACATTCACAATAGTCATTATGCACACTTGTGGTGGGGAAGCAGGGAAGGTATGCGCATTAGGCAGGGTGGGCATAGTCTGGTACCTATTGAACAGCACAGAGGTATTTAGATAAATTGTGAATTTGTGCTAACAGAAAAGTAAAGGTAGGATTGGACTAGTTGGACCCCTCCTGGTTATTCCTGAAGGAGGCCAATAACCTATCTATCTCGCTTGCTGGCCAAGAATGAGCGATCGGGAAGGCGGGCACAGGGTTGTGGCCTCTAAGCTGTCTGTCTCAATTTAATCAAGGCTTTCGAGGCCCATCAATGAACAGATAGACAGCAGCCCCAGAGGGTGGTAGTGGTCCGCAAGCCCCCATACAAAAACTGCTCCTGGCGCCCCTCCAAGAGGTTGTTTGGTCCCGGCCAGTCGGGGCGCACAAGAAGCTGAGAGGGGCGATGGTATTGGTTGAGTCCTTCAAAGACCTTAATGGTGCCGGGGGAGTGGTTGCCAGTCTGCACCTTGTCAAGGGTTCATTGAAGGAAGGTACTAGTCCAGCTCATCAACTTGGGAACCTTACTAGTTGCACTCCTGAATCACATCACCATTGCGGATCTCTAAGTAGTACCCAGCCACTGCATTTTTTGTGCCCTGCTGCAAGCCATCATAACCTCCCTGGACGAAGGAAACAACTACCCATTGCCTTCAAGGATTACCCTCTACCTAAACAACTACTAGAAAAACACCTACTGATCTTCTCAACCAGCCCAAAGGACTAAAGCTGCACAGAAGCAATTGATAGAAAAAGTAATCGTAAGAGAGTTGTTCCTGTTGTGTTGGTGAGAAAAAAAATGGCAGCTTGTGGTTCTTTGTGGACTATCGTAAGTTGAATGCCTGTGCCCATCGTAATGCCTATCCCTTGCCCAGGGTAGCCGGATCACTCATGGCGCTGGGTCAAACCTTTACTTTTCTGCGCTTGACCTGGTGAGTCCTGGAAAGGGAACAGGAGGACCAGGAGAAGACAGCCTTTATCATCCCCCTGGGACTGTTTGAGTTCAATTGCATGCCCTTTGAGCTGAACAATGCCCCTAGTACCTTTCAATGATTAATGGAAAGATGTATATGTGGGATTACAATTTTAAGACTGTACTAAGCTATTTCAACAACATCATCACATACAACACCTGGACTGGGTAAAAGAACCCGAAATATGAAAGAGTCAGGAAACTGGAGCCCAAGTGGGAAGGCACCCCCTATTGGGTGGATAAGCAGCCTTTCCCATTGACCCCTCTTTATGACGTGGTCTCAGAGTACCCTGAACCTTTCAAAAGATGGCTTTAACACAATCCGTGTCCTAAATGGAGTCTGGTCCATCAAACCTGTCGCCACCAGAAAAGATTGTAGCCAGGCGCTGGCTAGTCTGGGACATTCTTTAACAAGGGATGCCGTGAGATTGTTTCCCTCTAGTGTTTAGCCTGGATATTGTGTCATAATTTCCTGAGGGCAGAGAGAGAGAGACCACTTCTGAAAGCAGGGAATCGTGGGACGTGGGGATTTCCATGGAGCCAGTGCTGCTGCAGACTACAAGTTCCAGCCGGCTGGAGAGAAAAGAATGCTGGATGAGGACATAAATAGCCTGGTCCGGGGATGAGCCTTCAGCTGAGAGCAGGGACCGGGGTGCTCTGGGGAATACAAGCAGGCGCCGCAGCCCAGATGGTGTGGAGAGTCTTTAGGGAGGGAGCGGTTGCAGACCCAGGTGCTCAGCCAAATACCCTTCACTGGTTGCAGATTCTTCAAGAGGATGTTCCGGGACATCCTATTCTCTTGAGCCTTGGTATCATCAGGATTGGTGAGCGGGCACAAGCCCATCCTGAGTACATCCTACAAAATACACTGTATGAAGACACCCTTATCCTGTATCTTTACAAAGCTTCTATTAGGAGACACTTTGCATATGCTATCCACAATTGATGGTCAACATTGCACAGCAATCTCTCTGGGTCCTTGTTGGGCTAACTGAAGATTCTGAACACCTACACTACAAGGTCTCCCCCCCCCCCCCACATACAGAACTCAGTTCATAACTTTCGGAATTCATTTGGTTTAGTTTTGAATTCCTTTCAAATAGCATTCAAATTCAAATCAAATTCCATTTGAAATTCAAACTTTGGAAGATGGTTATATTCTTTCTATTCCTTTCTATTATATTGTTTTTTAGATTTTTTTTTCTAGTCTATTCTTTTCTATTCTATTCTATTCTATTATTTTCTATTACATTCAAATTAAAATTTATTCTGTTTGAAGTTTGAATTTTGGAAAAAGGTTATATTATTATATTCTTTCTATTCTATTGTCTATTCTATTCTATTCTTTTTTATTACCTAATTTTCTATTCTTTTCTTTTTCAAATTCAAATTTATTCTATTAAAAATTAGAATTTCAGAAGATGGTTTTATTCTATTCTATATTCTATTTTCAATTCTATTCTCTTATTTTCTATTATTTTCTATTCTAGGCAATTCTATAATTTTATTTTCAATTCTAGTCTATTCTAGTCTAATCTATTTTATTCAAATTCATTCTATTAAAATTTTGGGCAATGGTTATAGTCTTTCTATTCTACTGTTTTTTTTTTTTTTTTATTCTAATCTATTCTTTTATTTTCTATTCTTTTTGTTATATTTAAATTAGAATTTATTCTATTTAAAATTTGAATTTCGGAAGAAAGTTATATTGTTTCTATTATTTTCTATTGTTTTCTTTTCTATTATATTATACTATATTATATTATATTATATTATATTATATTATACTTTATTACATGTTTTTTTCTATTATATTCATTTTTTTCTGTCTGAAATATGAATTTTAGAAGATGGTTATATGCTTTCTATTTTATTCAATTCAATTCTATCCTATTGTATTCTATTCCTTTATTTTCTTTTCTATCCATTTATTTTCTATTCTATTTTTTTCTATTTTTCTAATTAATTTACAGTATTTTTATTCTGTTCTGTTTTAATCTATTGTATTCTATTATTTTATTTTCTATTCTATTCTTTTCTATTTTATTCCTTTGTTTTTTATTCTATTTTGTTCTCTTCGGAAATTCTAATTTGATTAGAAAATTATTCAAATCCGATTTGATAACTATTCAAATTCAATAGGAAAACTATTCAAATTCAACTAGAAATGTTGTGTTGTTATTTCGTATTCGTTCTAAATTTGTTACTATTGAAAAATTTGTCTGGATTTTGATTCAGAACAAAACAAACCGCACATGTCTACTATTAGTATCTCCCATTGCCCCATCCCGATTTTCAGGCTCATTTAGGTTTCCCAAAAATGCTCATTTGCCAGAAGCAATAGTGACAAAAGCAAAAAGGGGTCACATGAGCTCTGGTTTCTGTTTCAAAGCAGAACTACCTGGCATTTAGGGGCAATTACTCTACTGATGGCTGTTCATAGGATTGTAGGTGGTAGGCAACTTAAACTAAATTTAAATAAATAAAACAAACTACTGAGTTGGATAAATAATGGCCGTGGCTTTATTATTGGTTTAGCAAGTTGAACCATTTAAACATAACTAATGAATATTTTGTATTAGCTTTCAAATCAAAATTGCGGATACTTCAAACATGGCCCAGCCACTACGACTCAAGCCTAAAATCCTTTAGGCCCCTTTCACACTTGTGCGACTTTTTCTGTGATTTGGGGATACAAAGTCGCATGACAAGTCGTACTTCGTGATTTCCAATGAGTACCGTTCATATCTGTACAACTTCAAGTCACAATGACTTCAAAGTAGTCCCTGCACTACTTTGGGCCGATTTGAAAGCGTTTTGAGGTCCATAGACATAAGCATTGCTTCAAGTCCAGGCAAAATTGTGTCAAAATCACGGTAAACTCATAGCAAAACAATTGTGGTAAAATCGCGTGACTTTTAGGTCACAAAGGTGTGAAAAGGGCCTTACTTTTAACAAAAGTTATCAATTTCCCACTGCTCTTTCTATCTTAAAAGGGGAGGGGGTCCCACCACATAACAAGCCACGATGAGGGAAGGGGGGGGGGGCAGGGAGCTGTCCTGGTAAATTCCTTCTGGTGACTGGCAACAACCTGTGTCCAGAGCCCATTTTTATAGGGGTCCTCTAGAATTCCCAAATTTTCCAGGGGGTCAGGTGACCTTTCCTGACCTATCCTGATTGACCCCCCTGGATTCTGGAATGTTCTTAGGGGTCCCTTGACTTCACTGACCTGTCAGAGAAACCCCCACATACTAAACAGCTCAATCCCATGAGGAAAAAGGGAGGAGAGGGCTCAAAACCGACCCCCCCCTTTTTTCCTTACATTCTTGCTGCATAGCAGCCTAACATGGTGGTTTTAAAAGTATATACCATACATCTTCATAGCTCTCCAAAAGATGTGACAAATGCTATTGCTGTCTGGAAAAATATTAATTGAACTAGACAGCGCTGGGCTCTCGAGCTGATGCACTTAGCAGCAGCCTGGATTTACAATCTAGTCTTATGGGCACACAGTGATTGCTCTGAGGATCGTTTATAGGACGTAAAAGATCTGAAGAAAGTGTGTCATGGCTGTATATGTAGGCTTTCCATTTACATGTGCTATAAAAACCCAAGGAACTATACTTTAAAATATTGATTACTTTAGTTATAATCTGCCCTTGGTAATAAGAGTTACCTACTTTCTGACAGTCACACTTTTATAATGTAAACTCCTGTTCTGCGTACTCTTTTACTGCTCAATTTATCATCATCATATTGTCTGTCAAATATTAAATTTGACGTCTCTCTTTATTACCTCGTTATTTCAGGCAAGTCTTGTTTCCATGTTCCTATTCAGTTTTAATTCCCTTTATATCCTTCACACTTGTTTCCGATCCTTTTATTCTGTAGAATCTCACCTCTGTAAATATGCTTCCATGCTGAAGATTCATTCCACCTTGTAGCTTTCAGTTTGTGTCTCCCTCCCAGCTCATATTCTTCTTTCTCTCGTTGCCTTTCATTCTATCTTAGCCTCTCCCCATCTCCTTGCCATCCCAGTCCACCCGAAGACACATTGCAGCCTCTTTACATCAAACAGAGGTGAAAAAAAATTACATCTCAGTTCCTATTAAACATAAAGATAGACAGATGGGGAGGGAGGTGAGGAGGGATAAGAGAGACAGAGAGGGACACTCAGCATTGATTTGAGAGAAATCTGGAGTAATTTCCCACAGGTCGGGAAGCCCTATAAATCTTTAACAGGCTGTGTGAGTGTGTAGAAGAAGTAGAACATCTGTGGGGGGAAGCACAGCAAGAGGAATAAGCCAAAGCTGTAACAATAACGAACACCCAAGAGTGTGCATTAACCCGCTGAAATCTGGCGCTTATTGGCAGAAGGTATCAACATGCTCCTTGTCGAGACATTGAATATGATATGTTGAAAGTTTCAGCCCTAAGAACTTGGGGGTTTGCTAAAAGTGAGATTTGTTTGTTTGGAAGCAGATGTCTGCCAGTTTAGTTTTGTGAGCGAAGCAGAATGCACGGTATTATGTGACAGTGTACGTGTGGGCCTAAAAGTTTGATGCCGTTTACCAATTCTGGACCAGAAGATTCCCCCCCCCCTAATGACCAGGCCATTTTTTGCGATTCGGTACTGCATTAATTTAATGGACAATTGCGCAGTCGTGTGACGCTGTACCCAAATGAAATTGATGTCCTTTTTTTTCCACTAATAGAGCTTTCTTTTAGTGGTATTTGATCACCTGTGAGTTTATTTTTTGCGCTATAAACCAAAAAAGAGTGACAATTCTGAAAAAACAAAAAAAAAACAATATTTTTCACTTTCTACTATATAACATTCCCAATAAATAAATAAATAAATAAAATATAAAATTGTTTCATAATTTTAGGCCAATTTGTATTCTGCTACATAGTAAAAAAAATCCCAATAAGCGTATTTTGATTGGTTTGCACAAAAGTTATCGTGTCTACAAACCAGGGGAAAGATTTATGTAATTTTTATTTATTTTTTACTAGTAATGGCGGCGATCAGCGATTTTTAGTGAGACTGCAAAATTGCGGCGGACAGATCGGACCCCTAACTGACATTTTTGACACTTTTGGGGGGACCAGTGACATTACTACAGTAATCAGTGCTATAAATATGCACTGTTACTGTAATAATGACACTGGCAGGGCAGTGGGCAACCCAGGGGCGATCAAAGGGTTAAGTGTGAGCCTGGGGGGGGGGGTTTCTAATTGTGTATGGAAATAGGAGGAACACAGGAGCTCTGCATTGATACTAGAGAGAACAACGGTCTGCATTCTATCTTCAAAGGGGAGCATTCGCGAGTGCCCAGCGGCAATTGCGACCGACGGCCACGTGGATTGGCTTCCCCACTAGCTAGTGGGCACGCACACACCTCCCCAGGTGGGAATCTGCCGACCTAATTATACGGCGGCTGGTCGGCAAATGGTTAACACAAAAGGTAATAACAAATAGACAAATAATCAGACAACAAATAGCTGTAACCTGCAGTTTGCTCAACAGGTACAAAGTAAGAAAAAATATTAATGCAGAACAGGCTAGGATGGCAAAGAGCAGGCATAAACTACAAAATAATACAAAACAGTTTATGAAAGTTGCACAACCATGGACTCTTCACAGCAATTTCTCTCTGGCACAATAAGGGTTACATTGCCGCATAGCATACCCTCTAGAAGATTTTAGAAAAACAGAGATGTGAAGGACACAGGTATCAGATCCCTGTCCTTCCCACTAACTCGTAACAAAGGACCAGCAAATCTCACACCCCGCTGTCACTTATGTAACAATGTCACTCTCAGCTGCACCCTGCACAAAGATTTTCCAGCTCACGGGACCACAATCTAGGTACCAGCAAGCTGAAAGCGCTTGTCACTGGGCTAGTTAAGCAATTAACCCTTTCAATACCACCACCTCCGTTTTGTCCGAGCGGGAGGAAGCTCCTAATTCTAGCAATATCAATTAGGATTTCAGAATAATCGTCTGTAAAACATGCACTGTCACCACAGACAGGTATGTTCATAGGATTTACCCCATACAGAACCACTCTTCAAGAGACAGGTTCTCTGTTAGCTTGCATTAAAAGCTTAGGGACAAGGTTAACACTTTTCAAAATAAGGTTTTAATAATGAAAAGGTCAAAGTTGGTGCAAATAAAATATTTACAAAAAAATGGTGTTTCCTGAGTTTATGACAATATCAGGTCCCTCTCCTCTATAGACAGTTTTATACCACTATTCATATCTTGAAATTTGTATCGGTTGAATTCTTAAAACTGATAGATCATGGTTCAGCTGAATTTCACATCCAGGGACACCAAACACAGGAAAGCTCAGATAAACCTGTCACCCGGGGAATATCTAACAGCTATCTTTGCTTCTATATGTGCTAGTGTGGTCATGTATGACCTTAATTCATTCAGTATGACATTTCTCATACAAATATATACTTATTGTTAATGTGTCATGTTCCTGTCTGTGTTTATGAATCGTGTGTGTATTTGTTAAGTCTTGATATGGGCAGGGCTCTATGATTGCCTTTTATGATCCCCATTAGTTCTGGTTATACTTAATGGATTTGGTCAAAGTTTTACGATATGCCTGGACTTAAGAAACAGACATCCTGCCAGGTCTCTATTAGCGGTTTACAGCTCTGCACAGGCCTAAGTACTGTTTTTTTTTTATGTCTCTGAGTTGAAATAAAGGTTCTTTTGAAGTGTAAAACCTATGCATTCCATGAATAAAGGAGGAGGGAGGGGGATAATATCGCTGTGTGTATAACTGTTATGCAAGACTGTCATGGCTGACCTATAATGACTGAACAACATGGCTGCTTGCTACAGCTTTTCATGTGTCCAGTACAGAATATCATTACAAGAGAGTCTGGCTGAGAATCACTGCTTCACTAAAACAGTTCAGGCTACTTGCAAATATCTTCATAAACAGGGCCGTTGATAAGGCAGTACAGCCAGCCCTCCTGTACTGGGCCCAGGCCCCATCAGTCCAAAAGGGGGGCCCAGGCACCTGCTGAACAGGAGTACCAGCTGTTCTGTCTTATTATAAAACAAGAAAAACAGTGCACTTGTTCATGAATAAATCCACAAAAAACTCAATAGTGGAATACACCATTAATATGAAGAAACATTCAATTAAAAATAAGTGTAACCCTACAATCAAAGTAATATATAAAAAATGAAAAAATTGAAAAAAAAAAGTGAAATAAAAGAAGAAGAAAAGTCCAAAAAATGTGCCAAAAAGTTCACATGCTTATTATCTATCCGCAAGCAGTTCTATATATATTCATTCATCCAGCAATATATAACAATTCTTGAGATCCCTTCCACTGCAGTAGTCTCCCTCCCTGAATCACCAGATAATTCCACCAATCAATCTCTGTGGGTATTGAGGATCCTCACTTCCAATATTGGTGAATCACTCGGAATAAAGGAAGGATGCAAAGTACAATATTGCCAATTTCCATCATATTTTATTTTAAAAACCAATTCAAAGAGTTTAGTGTTGTAGTGATACTACTCAATACTATGGGTCCCGATAGATCCCCCTTTAGAGCAGGGTCCCCATAGATTCCCCTCCTAGACCTACCAAAACATCTACCTCTTTCTCCTTATCCTTCCCAGACTTAACCATTTTTAAACCTACTGCGCTTATCCTTCCTTTAGCTTTTCTCTTTTCTGTCCTCTTTTCTCTCCCAATCTGACTCTACAAATAAGGAGATCAGTATCTTTCTGTAACAAAGAGCCGGATTGCTTGTTCAACGTTTTATAAGATACTTAAAGGGCAATCTTAGACCCTAGTTTAACACAAGAAGTATCTGTACACGCATAGTTTTCTCAGACATTTTTGATTGGGTCATTGATATGGAACCTAAGTTCCATTTAGCTTTACACCCATCACACTAATACCCTTGTTCCTTTAACTTGGGGGGAGGGAGTTCTCTTCCTACTCTCAGGGAGGCAGTCTTAGTTCCCAATGGGGTCTCCTTTGGGGTGGGAGGACCTCACCCGGTTTATTCCTTTTCCCCTCTTCATATGACAGGGCTAATGGACTTATAATGTACTTCTTAATTGTTGGGCATTTTGAAGCAACCGTTTGGCTGTTTGTCTAGAGTTCAATAAAAATCTTTAAAAGTAAAAACCAATTCAAAAAAGGCTGCTCACATTAAAATCATATGTAAAGCACACGTAGGGATAAAACGCAAGTGAGGATAAACCTCAAGGGAATTGCCCCGCACCGCACTTCCGTGTACTGGAGTCACCCAAAATGAAGTCACAGGCTCCAACCGATGCGTTGCGTCACTGGTCACATTACTTTTTCAGGGATAGGAGCCTAGTGACGAGCGTTGGGCTTTTAAAGCCCACATTTGCTAATTGATTGCCTAGGTGACTTGGATCATTGGATCCTGGGAATTTGCCTGCTGTAAACAGCCACTAAGAGGAGGTTAAAACGAGCAGTCTCCTCTCCCAAAGCTACCGCAGCTGAGAAAATAGACAACAGAAGATACATCTGAAACACGGAAATTGAATGAGAACATACATAGAAAAGAAAATAAACAAATACACTTGTTTCTGTATGTGGACAAAAGACAATAGCCGGTCACAACAATTTAAAACACACTCGATTGTCCACACACAGTGGCTAAACAACACAAATCATTAGAATAGTCTTTATCAAATGATTATTTAAACAACCATCAATAAACTTGAGATTCCAGACAGAAACCAAATAAAAAAGAAAAATTAAGTAAAGAGCCTCAGAATAAGTAGTGACATCTAGTGGAGAGATCTAATAATTTCACAGAGAGACTAAATTAATTGGGACTGACTCATAAGTGGCACCTAGTGGCAAACAAATGTAAAAAAAACATAAAAAAAAAATATACCTTTCCCTATATGAAAATAAATATTAAAAGGGGACAAAATCAGAAGTTGGAAATAAAGCAGTTAAGGTCAAAATCATTATTCATTCCTCGTGGGTGAAAATAATTTAGTTCATAAATCCATTTGGATTCAGTTCTACTAAGTTGATTGATTTTATCACTACCCCTCCAGTGGGGATTTTACTTTTTAATTGCCCAATATTTTAGTACTGAGGGATCTTTAGAATTATATTATGCAAAATGTCTAGAGACACTGTGTTTACTGAAACCTTTATGTATATTTTCAATATGTTCACGTATCCTCTTCCACATAGGATGTTTTGTTCTCCCTACATATTACATCCGACAAGGACATCAGAGAACATTCTATCTAGAATCCTATTTAAGAGACACCAAGCACCTTTTACAGATCTTGAATGGAATTAAAATGGAGAATGAACAATTACTTTTGGCAACGGCTGATGTAACATCTCTGTACACAATTATTAATCATGATGAGGCCATAGAAGCATCGAAATGGGCTTTAGATACTTTTAGTGAGTTGGTGTCCAAACAAAAATTGTTTATTCTCAAATGCCTTGAATATAGTTTACATCATAAATATTTTTAGCACAATTTGGATTATTACAAACAGATCAAAGGTATTGCGATGGGAACTAAATATGTGCGCAGCGTTGCCAATCATTTTATGGATAGATGGGAAGAGGAAAGTATGTTTAGGAACCCCCAAAGGAGCTTTTATTATACAAAAGGTACATTGATGACCTTATAGTATTATGGGCTTGGGATGCGTCGAGTCTTACAGATTTTTTTAAACGGCTGAATGACAATTAAAGAATATCAGTTTGTCACTAGAATACCCTGAAAAAAGCATTCACTTTCTGGATTTGGCTTTGGGGATTGAGAACCATAAAATTCTCACCAAGATGTTTTTCAAACCAGTAGATCGAAACAGCTATATTTCTGTAGATAGTTGTCACTATGATCCCTGGCTTATAAACATACCCAAAGGGCATTTTATTAGATTTCAGAGGAATTGTAGCAAGGAGGATGATTTTAATGAGCAGGCCAAATTTATTGGTAACAGATTTGTGCAAAGAGGGTATGATGAAGTTTCAGAAGTGACAGCATTGAAAAAGTGTCCAGAATAGGAAGAGAATATCTCATTGAAGATAAACCTAGGAATGAAAGGACTACGGATAATTCACTCATTATTTTGAATTACAATGTACAACATAGGCAGGTTGAAAAACTTTGTAGGAAGCAATGGTCCATTCTAAGAGTAGACCCACAATTGTGCACAATCCTACCAGAACGTCCAAAAGGTGCATACAGAAAAGTACCCACTATTTGTGACATTATAGCTAAAAATGTCACAGGCCACCCCGAGCGGTCCAATAATCTTAATTTTTTTTTTTCAGGGAAAAAGATTCTTTCCTTGTAAGAAGTGTCATTCTTGTAAAAACACCAAATGTATTGGCCAAAAGGGAAAAAAGTTTATCTCCAGTGTTACTAAGAATTTAAAGAGTATGTCTTCAAGAACTTTATTTCATGTGGGACGGAGGGTGTAATTTATGTTCTCCAATGTCCTTGTCTGATGCAATATGTAGGGAGAACAAAACGTCCTGTGTGGAAGAGGATACGTGAACATATTGAAAATATATATATAAAGGTTTCAGTAAACACAGTGTCTCTAGACATTTTGCACAATATCATTCTAAAGTTCCCTCAGTACTAAAATTTTGGGCGATTAAAAAGTTTAAACCCCACTGGAGGGGTAGTGATAAAATCAATCAACTTAGTAGAACTGAATCCAAATGGATTTATGAACTAAATTCTTTTCACCCACGAGGAATGAATCATGATTTTGACCTTAACTGCTTTATTTCCAACTTCTGATTTTTTTCCCCTTTTAATATTTATTTTCATATAGGGAAAGGTTTCTTTTTATTTATTTTTTTTATATGTTTTTTCACATTTGTTTGCCACTATGTGGCATTTGTGAGTCCCAATTCTTTTAGTCTCTCTGTGAAGTTGTTAGACCTCTCCACTAGATGTCACTTCTTATTCTGAGGCTCTTTACTTAATTTTTCTTTTTTCTTTTGTTTCTGTCTGGAATCTCAAGCTTATTGATGTTTGTTTAAATAATCCTTTAATACAGGCTATTCTAATGGTTTGTGTTGGAAACAACATTAGTGCTATGGCGAAGCCTTTCCTGACGATGTCCTTTCATCAGTAGTGTCACTCAAACAAATACATGTCTTTGTTAGACATGTCTGGATTAGGTTGTGAAACTAAGAAGTTATCTTATTGATGAAAGAAGTTAGGTGTTTGATGCTGCTGCCCAAAGAGGTCCAAGGCACATTTTTAATATTATCAAGAAAGCTAGTCAAGAGTGCAATGGCAATGTTGTTGTGCACCTTGGCACCAATGATTCCTCGCAGAATGATGTGCTTTCTGTATGGAAGGAGTTTCAGAGTTTGGGCCAGGATATTTGCAAGGTTGGTCTACCCCTACATTTTTAGAGGCCTTACCTACCAAAAAGGCCAAGTCTTTTGCAGTGTTCAATATTTGGTTAAATTAACTGTGTAAAGCTGAAGGTTTTTAGTTATGTTATTTATTAAGACAACAGGTAGTCTGTTATTGAGCTGCAAAAAAGAAATGGTCTGCATTCCTCACATATGCCACATATTACTCTATCTGTACTGGGCTACATGGCGTGGAATTCAGGAGTTTATGGGACATGCATTTAATCTGAGAATGGGACAAAACTGTAATTGATAAAGAACATTTCTGTCCTCAGCAGGTAAAACAAAGGACTTGCTATTGGGGTAGTTTATGCAGTTAAATATTTTGGTACTAAAATCTAATACCAGATAGCATTTTTTTCAGGTCATATGCACTAATGCTCTAAATTTATGTAACAAGCTTTGTGAGCCAACAGCACCTATGTTTAGGGATAACTTGGACTTTGCTGCAATTACAGAGACATAAAGCTAACATTAAAAAAATACATATATTTGAAACCTCTGGTTCTGTCTACAAACCAGAAAATGATGAGAAGGATCTTCCTTTAAGCTGGAAAAAACGAATCAAGGGCATAGGCAGACACCATAGGGAGGTCCGGCTAGGTCCCTGAAGGAGGGGGGATTTAAATGTGCCTCTATAAGTCACAAAACTATGCATATGTTTACATCAGACATGGCAACACATATATGTTAAAAGAATAACAAATCTTTATTTGTACAAATGATAAAAACAGTAAGTACGTCGTTCTATCTATATAGGTGAACCATTAATATATGGTACAATGTTTAACAAACATATCAAAAGATGGCTGGAACTACGCGTTTCGCATTATGCGCTTCATCAGGGTCCAGCAATGGAATATATTTAGACAGAAATTCAATCTTTAGTAATCTAGAGGTACATAAAACATTTGTTATAAACATAATCATGTACATACATTATTTTTATTTATTTATGATTTATTGCATTTAAACTCTAAATATCAGGCTGTTCACTTAACCTCAAGAACATTATAATTATTCTAGAGAATCTAAAACAGATTCACAATGTATAATAGAAGATATATAGAGGACTTTTCACATATGGCTAATGAGATATTTTACCTCTTCATCTTATGAGTTTATTGAGAAGTTTAGAAAGAATCTGAAAGACTTTATTAAAAACTCAGAAACTACGTCTAGACATTGCAGCAGAAAACTAAGTTAAAAAAGGAAAAGACAAAAAACAGGAAACAAAAAAAAAAACCAACAACATAGCAAGGGGAAAAGACATAGAGAAAACGGAGAAAGGAAGTGGGGGAAAAGGAAAATGGGGGGGGGGGGAAAGGGGAAGGGAGAAGGGGAAAGGGAGGAAACCGTGTGGAGTATGCATTACCACGTAGTCCAAAGGGGGGGCGGTGAGAGGGATAGGTTAATTCCACCGGATCAATAAATCCAGGAAAAAAGTCCATCCACATAGGAGGCATGGAGGGGATATAATACAATGATACATATGAAACACCATATTTGCTTAAATAGATATGGGATACTCAGATATTGGGTTATCTTACCCTAGTCGCAAGGTCACAGTAGATAGGATGGATCATACTTATATTGATTTAAAACTCAGCTGTGAGGGAGGGAAGGAGCCAATCGCCCCTGAAGTTAGCATAAAAAGAACAGAGAATAATACCCATTAATTCTCAATGTAAAAGTGGATTTCACCAAAAGTGTAATAGTTATAGTATTTAGAGAGGCACTTACCGGAGACTCTTTCTACAGAGATAATGCTGGTGATCATATGAGGATAATGGAAGCGTGCAGTGAGGTATAGATTAGAAAAAGGTTCCACACTGGTCATTAGCACATATCCCAGTTTTATAGATCAAAAGTGAATAAAATGGTGTATAGAAGAAAAAGATCCCCTTCAAAATTGGGGATAAATATAGTGCCAACAAACTGAGGATTAAATAAGGAAGAATCGTTGAGTGCTGACAAGCACTTGACTCCCACCCAGGATCTGAAATATATATGTTTGAAAAAAGGGGGGGGATTAGTAAGTGGGAAAGCCTAAGAAGAAAAAGAAAGCCTTTTGATGCAAGGGACAGACTTACCAGACACAGCAGTTCAGAATATAATGTAGCCGTCTGCATGGAGACATGCTATTGAGAGCTGTCTAACATGGGGGCTATATATACTACCTGTTGAACATTAGGTCTCCTCCTCCTCCGGGTCTCCCGCCCCCCACATCCGCCCGCCAAAGCGTCCACGTGTGGACGCCGCGGGAGGATGTTCCCGCAAACCGGAAGTGACCGTCACCTCCGGTTCCGGGACCGGAAGTGACGATCCGCCGCAGCCTAGTCTGCAATGAAAGTTAGTATGCAGGAGATTCAGATAGCAAAACGTCCCAGGGCATACCAAATGGAAAACCAATCAGAACACAGCCAAAAATGACATACATGAACAATATTTGTATATAATTCGTCAATCACTATTTATCTAAACCTAAGATCCAATTTACACAGAAGATAGACCAAATTCTTGATAAGTGTTCATGGATAGATGGTTTTCCAAAGGATGTCACCAGTAGTCATATAAAATGACCAAACAACATGGAGAGAAATACTCCTAGAATTTAAATATAAAAGAAATAATAAATTAAAAAGGGATTATTTATATAAATTATTGAGAAAAAAAAAAAAAGAAAAAATATCTGCGGCAACTGATCTGCAGGACAATGGAACACGCGGTAGTCAGACCCACATGAAAACAAACAGAAAGGAGGGAAACGGAGAAAAAAAAAAAAAATATTAAAATCGTTGGATAAGGATTTACCTCCCAAGTGTTCTATTTTACCCGTTAAAAAGGTGTTAATCACCCAAAAAGGGAGCAAAGCTAAGATGTTCGTTGAGTCCTGGAAGTGTACATGCATTCAAAGAAAAAATCCAACGTGCTTCCCTTTGTAAAATTAAATTATCAAAGGGTCCCCCTCTAGGTCCAGGATGGATCCTATCTAGGGCGAAGAATTTAAATTTTGGACATTTATATCTATGCGTCTGGGCTATATGCCTAGCTATCGGACTTTCTAGATCGCCACCTCGTGTGTACGATACATGATCCTTAATTCTCTCCCAGAAATGTCGTTTAGTTTTGCCCACATAGAATGCGGGACATTCGCATTTCCAAAGGTAAACAATGCCTATGGTTTTACATGTCACAAAATGCTTTAAAGTGAATGGACGCCCGTTTGGCAGAGTTTGCTGAGCCCTGCTGGCGATGAATTTGCAATATTCACAAAGTCCACAGGGAAAAGTTCCCTGAGGTAGTTTAATGCAGGGGTCTGCCCTCTTGTCTCTCTGATAGTGACTGGCCGTCACCATATCTCGGATGGACTTGTTTCTTCTAAAAATCATGTTGGGTTTTGGATCTACGAAGTTACTGAGGACTTTATCCTCTGCCAATAGGTGCCAATGCTTAGCTATAATACTTTTTAGTTGTTTAGACTGTGAACAGTATCTTGTAATCATTTTAGTTGGATTTGAGGAATTTTGGCATTCTCCTTGGAAGAGGAGGAGGTCTCTTGGGCTATCTTTAGCTTTTTTATATGCTTTTTTGGTGCTTTTTCTGCTATAGCCTCTTTGCAGAAATCTCTCCTGCAGCTGTAAAGCTTCCTTCTCAAATTCAATGTCTTCAGAGCAGTTCCTACGAATCCTGTAGTATTGACCAACTGGTATTCCTTCAATTACGTGTCTAGGATGGCTACTGTTGGCATGTAGTAATGCGTTTGTAGCCGTTGGTTTTCTATAGAGAGTAGTTGCTAGTGTGTTATCCATGTTTCTATAGATTTCAAGATCCAAAAAAGGGATCTTGGATTTATCATACACGTAAGTGAAATGTAAATTGAAGTCATTTACATTCAGGACTTCTACAAATTCCTCTAGAATGTCGAGAGGACCCGACCATAGGACAAATATGTCGTCAATATATCTTTTCCAAATTTCTATGTATGCTAGATACACCGACATAGATTCTTGGGAAAAAAGCCATCGTTCCCACCCCCCCAGGTACAGGTTGGCGTAGGATGGGGCACATTTGGTCCCCATCGCTACTCCCTGTACCTGGAGGTAGTGGGAACCATCGAATACAAACACATTGTGTGTTAAAATAAAAAATAGTAGGTCCAAAACAAACTTATTAAGTCTCCTATGGTCGAGTCCTCTCTCATCCAAAAAGGATTCTACAACCTCTACTCCTCGGATATGTGGAATATTTGAGTATAGTGACTCAACGTCTATTGATACCAGGTATGTATCCTTTTCAATCTGTATATTTTCAAGTGTTAGTAACATATGCATAGTGTCCTTCAAATATGAAGGCAAAGATTCTACATGTGGGCGGAGGTATGCATCCACGTATGAACTCGCATTCTGTGTAAGACTATTAATACCTGAAACTATCTTCCTTTAAGCCTAACACACACTACTATTTTTTTTTTAGGTTGAATGAAAAAAAAAACTCACAGCTCAGGTGATGTACTAACAATCTGATGTTAGTACAGTGATCTCCTTTACTGTGCTATTGTGTTCTGACAGGGGGACAGTCCCTCAGCCAGAACACTTCGGTCAGCGTTCCCAGACATTGTAGGAGAGCACCAAACGGAAGCCAGTTGGCAGACTGTTTTCGGTCATGACCCTTCAACAGAAGCCGCACGGAAGGCTGGCTTCTGTCGGACCAGGTGCCATATACATGGGCCCATCTTAAGCCATGTGTACTAGGCTTAAGAACTGATATAGTATGCAGACCCCCAGGGCAGTCTGTTGATTACGATAACCTGCTGATTGATGAAATAACTCAAACAGCAATGAAGGGAGAGGTTTTAATTATGGGTGACTTCAACATCCTAGGAATTATAAACTGCGTCTATAAACAGGAGCAGAGCTATGCTGTATGAATTAAAAAGGATTTCTCTAAAACAGTTAGTAAAAAGCCCAACCCAAGGAGATCATATTCTAGACCTAGTACTGACAAATGGGGATCAGTTTTCTGATGTTTGAGTAGGAGAAATTTTTGGTTCTAGTGATTACCAATGCATTTGGTTTGATAATAGTTTTAGATTTCAAAAGGACAAATGTTGCTAAAATGTGTGAATTTATAAAAAAAAACAATTATTGAAATGGCAGGAGTAATTAATCAGTGAGCACTATTAAAGTCTACCATCCTGGTGGTGGCTACTAGATTATACTGCATGTCAGGCACATGAGTCTGACTATTAGTAAAAGTAAATGGCAGAAAAAAAGCAATATGGTTTACTACTGAGATGTGTAGGACAGTGAAGGAGAACAAATCAGCATATGAGATCCAGGACAGAAAAGGTAATCTTATATAAACAAATGATGAAGTGATTGGTATATTTATATCATGTGTATTGTGTATACATTTGTAACAGCATCCCAAAAATGATCTACAGTACAGCATTTTAACAATGATTAGACTTAGCAGTTGCTACTCTCATAGTGAAATTACAAAAATATTTTCTTTATACCAATCAATAAAATAAAACATTCTACCATAACACCAATGGCTGACATAGTGGTATTCCTAATCACCCAGTTTGTATTTACCCATCATAGCCCCACATATGATAATTATGAGTGTATCGACCTGGCAGATTTGGCTACGGAAACAGTGGCATAGGTGGGGTGGGGCGGGGGGGTAGGGTCAGAGGGGGCTGTGGCCCCGGGTGCAAAACATAGGGGGATGCATTCTGCGCCCGCCATCCACAAAGTCACACTGTCCACCCTTCTTTATTCATACAATGTCCCACCTGGTGGCCCTCCCACCATCTTTCCCCCATTTGGACTGTGCTGGTGATGATGGACAGCGGACTAGCTGAAATTGTCACATGTGGCCTGTGGGTGAAGATTGTACGCCACTGACCGGAAGCATACAGTTTTATACTGCTATTACATTGTCTAGTACTCATTTATCTACATTTAGTCTTCTGGTACCTAGGTAGAGGTTTTCTGTGTAACATTTATATGCTGTCAAGCCTTTGTTTTTATGCATTTGCTCTTAATCTGTATTAATAAAGCTACCGTTCTTTTGTAAACTTGGTGTTGTCTCCCATGTTGAGCCTTTAAAGTCCAGGTATTTTGGTGGGTTCTGTTGTAGCTGGTCCCACAATTTTTTTGCATCTTCTGTTTCGGGTGTGGCTTTTAGCCAAAATGTATCCCCTATAAATGTATCAACATTTCCAAATATATACAGTGTTCACATACCGGTATATGGGATGAGCCAAAAGGGTTTCAAAAATATTCATCAGGGATTAGACTCGAAACTTATCAATAGAGATATACTGTACATACACTGTGTATATTGATATACCGTATATAATGACAGCTTGAAAGATCATCATAAAGCGTTTTCTAACCTGTGGCTAAATCAATTACTCGTGTATATACAGTATAGTGATATAATTACACATCAGCCGAACATAAAAAACAGTTCCAGTCTCAAAACCCAAAGATACCACAAGTGGCCGCAAGAGGATCAATGTACACACAAGGACCCCAGCAGTGCCAAAAAGTGGTTTCTGTTAGGCATAACCATTCAAACCATTGCATGTAAGAAAAATGCCCATTAGTGGCTACTCATTTAGTCATGCTAATGATCACTTACTACATACTGTACCTATAATCAAAGAAAGTATTAGCCAAGGGCATATTTAATTAATGAATGGCACGTCATTTTTATAGATTGGTATAATATTATTTATTGAAGAATTGTGTGGCCCTAAATGTAGTTGTTCATACAGTATTCTCCCCATCTATCCCCTTGGAGATGGATAACAATGCCATGCAATGGGTTAGGCAGGACATTTTTATTATATCGGTTTATTATATTAACTAGACATTAAGCCGTTAAATTAACGGGCGCTAGAACATATGTGGTCAAACATGTGTAAAAACAGACTTGTTCCAGTCACGTGACATCGCTCGCCCCCCGCCACTTGTAACGGCCGCTGCAGCTTAGCAGTAAGTCCACGCGAGCGCGCACCCGCCGCGTGCCCGCGCACACCCGCCGCTTCATCAGTTTTGCCCGGCCGCCCGAAGTCTCTGCGCTACAAGTCCCAACGGCTGTCCGTGGGGCACATGCGCAGTAGTGCAATCCCACAGACACATGGACTGGACGCAGAGAAACTTGTACTTTATATGTATAAATGATGTTGTTGATTATTATGATTTCATTGCTAATGATGATGATTAATATTAGTAGCAGTAGAATTATATAAGCGTAGATTAGTAGAATTTTACAGTATAAGTGTACAGTAATGTGATCGGCATCAGTAGGCTCTACCAGTGCTGTGTAGTACCACTTGTGACCACCAGGAGCGCCAATCCTCAAACCGCTCAGCGCTCTCCGACCTCCCATTGTATCGCAGGTAAGGACCCCTCCTTCTCCTCGCCCAGACTACATCTCCCAGCACTCTACGCTCCCGGGGTTTGACGTCTCCCTCGTGCCAGGCACGTAGTGCTTCCCCTCAAACCTCTTGCTGCAGTTGAGCCATCCACGCGCGCGAGGCGAGCAGGGAGCGCGCTCCGGCGAGAAAGCGGGGTAAAGCACGGCAGCACAGTCGCGGCTCGCAGAACTCGTAGTGTCTGCGCTCCAAGTCCCAACAGCTGTCCGTGGGGCACATGCGCAGTAGCGCAATCCCATGGACACAGGGACTGGACGCAGAGACACTTGTACTTTATATATATGGTTATAAGCTATATAAGGACTGGATATGATTGTCAGATTGGGTTACTGATAAGATGGTTGTCTGTTTTACATCTAGTAGAAAAAATAATGGAATCTCTCCTTAAAAGAAAGATCATTGTTTATTCAAAAACACACAACTTGCTGGACCCAAAGCAGCATGGCTTTACTGAGGCCAGATCATGTCAGACTGAGTTGACTGAATTTTGTAACTTTAAAGTGTGCTAAAAATTGTACACATGGTACCTACGTCCCAAAATACTGTACAGAGTAAATATGGTTGGAGCAGTACAGACTTTTATGGTACATAAAAATACTTTATATAGATTTAAAACAAAATGTTTTATTACAAAAATATTAAATACTATAGACATTTGACCATGCCTGAAGAGATCACATTAATAACTCTCTCAAAACTGGAGTATTTATGTAGATATATGGTACTATGAAGTGCCACAAATCAGATGGTATCATCTTGAACATATTTAACCAGTTCTTCTCAACATGTTTCGTGGGATTACTGCTTCTTCAGGAATATTTGAGATTGGGAATTCTAAAATCTTCAATATCAGGCAGTGGACAGAGGTACATAGGGGGACAGCATATTGAAACTCGCATCTCCAAGTTGTATAGCCATCAAAATTTATCGCTACAATATATATAAACATCAGTATAAGAAAATATATCACATAGTTTAGATAAACTATGGACCAACCAGAAACACCCAGGGTGAATCAATATTTCTCACCTTCATAATGTAACTTAATGATAAATTCTGGCTTTAAAGATTCCAGAGTATAGTGATCATCATCATATATGACAAATACTCGTACTCATATAAATGTCCACAAGGAATCGATATGCACTAGCACTGAATCTGTGTGCTTCTCTCAATAATAGAAGCGCCGTCCAACATAGACAGGAAGAAGAAAAGTACAAAATAATATTTTCTCCTGAGGCTCCTAGAGCAAAAGTCAAAGCACAAGAATGAGTATATAAAGATAAGCATTCCCTTCACATCAACATATCATCGCCAACATAACTCACCTAGGGAGTCTACAATTGGCCTTGGCATTGTTGGCGGCTTGTTGATGGGGCGCACCAGACCAGTGTGGGTATATACAGTATAGGGATAGGCTCTCACTTTACTTTCATTCTAGCTAGCGGGGGACAATTGTTTGGATACAATACTCCCTAGGTGAGTTATGTTGGTGATGATGTGTTGATGTGAAGGGAATGCTGATCTTTATATATTCATCTATGTGCTTTGACTTTTGCTCTAGGAGCCTCAGGAAAAATGTTCTTTTGTGCATATCTTCTACCTGTCTATGTTGGACAGCGTTTCTAACATTGAGAGAAGCACACAGGTTCAACTCCTTGTGGACATTATTATTATTAGCACAAGTATGTGTCATATACTGTATAATGATGATCAATATACCCTGGAATCTGTAAAGCTAGCATGTATCATTATGAAGATGAGAAATATTAAGTCTGTATTGCCTCAACCAAATTTTACGCTATACTGAATTTTGTAACTATATCACAAATGTTTTGGACCAAGGTGGTGCTGTGAACATAGTCTTGATTTCACCAAAGCATTTGATACAGTTCAACATTCAACATAATGTTCTCCTAAACATTTGTAGAAAGTAGAACCTAACTGTTGGGTAGTATGCACATTATGGTGACAGCCCATTCCCACCCAAAGACTTTAGTTTATCTACGTCTATTAGGTATTTAAAAAAGTGGCAATGATTGGTTCAATGATTATGTACCCTTATTTCAGATGTTACACCCATTAAATCTTGCTGCATCTGGATTTTTGTTTTACTACTTTTGGGTGAACATCTGAATTTAACCACTTGCCGACTGCCGCACGACTATTTACGTCGGCAGCCAGCCCCTCACAGGCAGAGTAACGTAGATCTACGTTGCTAGCCTGTGAGGGTTTTGGGAGCGAGCGCGCGCCGCCGGAGGCGCGCTCCCACACGGTCACGGACCCCCTCGTGCGTGTGCCCGGCGGACCCGATGTACGCCAGGCACTCGCGATCGTCCGTGACAGCGGGAGAAAGGCAGGCGGCTAGTGTAAACAAAGCCGCCTGTCAGTTCTCCCTGTGTAAGAATGATGATCAAATGGTTCTACTATGTAGGACCATTGATCACTGTTCTTACACATCAAGCCACAGCCAATCACAGTTAGAAGCATGCCCCTAGGACACACTTAACCCCTCCCTCTCCAATACAGTTAACTCCTTCACTGCCAGTGTCATTTTTACAGTAACAGTGCATATATATAGCACTGATTACTGTAGTAATGCCACTGGTAACCCCAAAAGTGTCAAAAATGTCAGTCAAGGGTCCGATCTGTCCGCCGCAATGTCGCAGTCCCGTAAAAAAAAATAATCGCAGATCGCCGCCATTACACGCTAAAAAAAAAAACAACAAAAATGACAAAAATCTTTCCCTTTGTTAGTAAATGCAATAACTTTTGCGAAAACCAATGAAAATACGCTTTTTGCGATTTTTTTTTACCAAACATATGGTTAAAAAAAAATGGCCTAAAACGTTAAAAAATTTTGATTTTTACATTTTTTTGGGAGAATTTCATATAAAAAAATGTGAAAAATATCGTTATTTTTGCAAAATTGACGCTCTTTTTTTGTTTATAGCGCATGATCAAAAAATCGCACAGGTGATCAAATACCACCAAAAGAAAGCTCTGTTTGTGGGAAAAAAAGGACGCCAAATTTGTTTAGGTACAGCGTTGCACGTCCGCGCAATTGTCCGTTAAAGTCACGCAGTGCCGAATCGCAAAATAGGCCCTGGTCAGGAAGGTGGTAAAATCTTCTGGGGCTTAAGTGGTTAAATGTAGAACAGAGGTCTCCGTTACTCTCCAATTTGTTCAAAAGAATTCACCACATTCTTGTAAAAGTCTTTCACTTGATCTCTGATTTCTTTCAATAATTGTATTGATTTTTTTAGAAGAAGAGCAAAAAAGTATACAAAATCCAAGAAACGAGGCAAGTAGAATGGCTCAACATGGAGTTTAACCACTTCAATACCGGGCACTTTCACCCCCTTCCTGCCCAGGCCAATTTTCCCCTTTTAGCGCTGTTGCATTTTGAATGACAATTGCGCGGTCATGCAACACTGTACCTTGTAACGCTCCTGCGTTTTTGTTATAGGCTGGATTTGCAGCTGCAAAATCTCCACTCAGTAGTCATGTAGAGATGTGTTGAATACCAGATCCAACTCTCCAGGACTCATCACCGTGGGCCTGTCAGCTTCAACATACAGATATATACACACTCAATGAGATGTTCCTGGAGTGATAGGATGTATATGATAGTATGAAGGTGATGTGCTGAAGGGACAGGTGTGAACAGTGACAAGGATGGTAAGCACTTGATAGCTTTGTACAGGAGAGTTCAAGATGGTATTTAGAAATGCAGATAGGTTAGTATCGAGTATGCTAACAGGTGGTGAGGACAGCAGATGACAAATACAGGATAGACTAACCCAGTGCAAGGATAGATAGTAGTAGACAGGAGAGCTAGCAATCTATGCAGCAGTGCAGATGATAGATGGTAGTAGACAGGAGAGCTAGCAATCTATGCAGCAGTGCAGATGATAGATGGTAGTAGTCTCAAGAGCTAGCAATCTATGTAACAGTGCAGATGATAGGATAGTATGGATAGGTAGTAACAGTCCTTAATGCAATAGTAGTAATGTAAGTTATGAAGGTTTCCCCTGCGAGGTACTTATCACTATAGTATAGTAGTAGAAGGGTCCGGTGATGAGGAAGTGATCCAGTAGCGAGATACAGGGATCAGTAGCGAGGTTCGGGTCTGAGGAAGTGATCCTGGTAGCGAGATACAGGGATCTGTAGAGAGGTTCCACAGCGAGACACGTTTGTAAGCATAGATGCAAGGCAGGTTGAACGAACATGTGAGTGAGAACGCCGGCGGTTGAAATAGCCGCTCTGCGGCGCTCAGTGATGACAGCATCGGTCTTAAAGGTGTATGCGCACCTACCAGAAGAGAATGGTGGGACGCATACACGGAATGGAAAGTGGAATAAGGGTACCAGAGGTACCAGAACATTACATACCTAAACCAAATTTATGTCATTTTCCCCCCACAAATAGAGCTTTCTTTTGGTGGTATTTGATCACCTCTGGGTTTTTTCCTTTTTGCTAAACAAATAAAAAAAAGACCGAAAAGTTTGAAAAAAAAAAGTATTTTTGTTTATGTTATACAATTTTGTAAATAAATAAGTTTTTTCCTGCACTAATGAGCACTGATGAGACTGCACTGACAGGCACTGATGAGGAGGCACTGATGGGGTGGCACTGATGGGGTGGCACTGATAGGCGGCACTGATATGTGGCACTGATAGGTAGCACTGATATGCAGCATTGGTGGGCACTGATAGGCGGCACTGCTGGGCACTGGTAGGCGGCATTGATGGGCACTGATAGGCGGCACTGATAGGCAGCACTGATAGGCGGCACTGATGGGCACTAATGGGCACTGATAGGCGGCACTGATGGGCACTGATAGGCGGCACTGATAGATGGCAATGATGGGTACTGGTGGGCAGCACTGATAGGGAGGGCACTGGCGGGCAGCAATGATGGCATCTATGAGGTCTGTCCAACTTCAAGCGATGGTCCGGGATGTCAGGAATCATTTCTTTAATAAAGGGCACGGACTGCTCCTTGAACTTCTGTAATTGCTTCAGGTAACCCCTAATTCGAAAATTATAGTGATTTTCCAGGTCATCAACTTTGGAGAGGGCCGTATCCAATTGATTTTGTAAATCTTGTATACGGCCTGTATTTTGGTTAGTTCTGGAGACTGTCTGTTCCGCTTTTTGTTCAGGGGGTTCAATCCTGGTGCCTAGGTTTTGAAGTTCAACTTGTATGGTGGAGGTAATTTGGGCTGCCATTTGGGCCAGCCCCCTGGAGAGCCTTTTAGAGAAAGTATTCATCATAATGTAAAAGTCCATCGGGTTAGCAGAAGAACTGGGGTCTAGTAAGTCTGACATGACTGGACTACCAACTGTGTCCCTCACTGGTGATGTTATCAGCTCATCCAGCGTTCTTTCTAGGAGGGAAACTGTGGATGCTGGTGATTGTAGCAGAGGGAGAAGATTACTCACTTTGTTATGCCCAGGAGGTGGATTGGCTTTTGTGTTCCCTGCCCCTACCTCCATGTCTTCCTCCCTGTTACCTCCTCATGTTGAGCTCCGGGTGCCATGTTGGCGGCTTCTGGGGCCAGGTTGCCGAATCCGGAAAGCCAGGATAGGTCTCTCCTGACCAATCTTGGGTGCATGGGACTATTCCCCGGCAGCTCTGCTGTCAAATGAGCCCGGGAGGAGAGGTCAGTGACCGGCTGTTAGCTGGTGCGGGGCTGGAAAGCCGGAGCGGGCCAGAGCTCTGAGCTTAGGTGTCCATCTCGGAAGTCCTGCGCATGCGCATTTTGACTTGATCTATGATTTATTCTTAATTCCTATAGTAGGGCTGCCATGCTTGACCCTACTCACTCCTAGTGGAAAACATTCGTTTAACAACTGACACCCTCAAAATTAAGATTTTTGTCTTAAATCCTTATTTGCATGCACTGGTGTTATAAAAATGCACTTAAGTTATAAAACACAAAGGTCAAAATCAATTTTCCAAAGTTTAATCACAGGATGATGCTTAAACTGCAGGTCAAAATAAAACAATTCAAATTTGTTCTGCTTTTATACTGGATATTCTTCATAATAAACCTACACATTATGATTCCATCCATGACTGATAAATTGTGCCATTAATAATGTTAATCTTATATGCCTATATTTTGGTCATTAAACATGGCAGAGAACATTGGAGTGGTAGGAGTTTTTACAGAATTGAACTATATTAATTCTGCCCACTGCATTGTATGACAACAGAACTGCAGTGACAGAACAGTACAAGATAATTAATAATTGAACAAATATTATTGTAAGTAACATAAGATGCCTTGACAATGGAATTTTAGCTGTAAATCAATAATCCTTAAGTGAGTATTCCTTTTTATTAGCAATCTGTGTCTTTCATTTCTAGGAAGAATAAGGGATGTCAACCAGGTTGTTGGTTGACTTTTGGCTTACTAGGCATTTATTTGACAATTTTAACATACTGTATGTGTTTTGTAAACATGGTTTTCCTACTGCTTGCTTATATGCTGGCAATTGAGTTTCACTAGGCAATAGTGCCCTTGCCAACTACTAACAACAACTTAAAGGACACGTATGTGTACAGGAACTAGATAGCATATTGTCATAACTCCTAATGACATTAGAAAATGAATTACCGTAACTGTAAAAATTGCTATTTGTTGCTTTACTGTGGTAGTGGGCCAGTGGAACGAAAACATGGTAAGTCATAGGAATGCACATAATGACGCACTCACTATGTCAATAAGTAATTGAGCCAAACAATTTTACATAAGTCTGGACATGGGACAGTGATCAGACATAGCTGCCGTCTAGCCAGGGCAGAAGGACAAGCCTGGGCAAAAGCACCCGCCTGCACTACCCAGAGTCTTTCAAAAATGGTACTCTTGGTCTTGGGACTCTCATAAAAATCAAACAACACGAGAACAAAGTAGTGAACTGAACAATGGCTTCTAAAACCATACTGTCTGGTTCAAAACAGGATGGGCATGGTTGTGTAACGCTCATGCGTTATTTGTTAATGAATGGATTTGCAGCTGCAGAATTGTTACACTCAGTAGTCGTGTAGAGATTCTGTTGAACAACATATCCAACTCTCAGGACTTCATCACCGTGCACAGCCTGTTATGCAATATACATACACTCAATATGATGTTCCTGGAGTGATAGAATATATGATAGTATAGAGGTGAGAGACAGGCGATAGTATGGTGAGCACTCAGTAATAGTATTCAGGAGAGTGGTAGGTGATGGTAGTATGCAGATAGGTTCTAGCAATCATGTATAGTACAGATGGTAGGGGACAGCAGAATGTATACAAGATAGAGTAACCTAGTGCAATGATAGATGATGGTAGTCCCAAGAGCTAACAATCTATGCAGATGATAGGAATAGATTATATAGTAATAGTCTTTGTAATATGCAGTAGATGATAGTGAAAGTATAGGTTAGGAAGGAATCCCCTGTGGGGTACTTATCACTAGATAGTTAGTAGTAGCAAGGTCCAGTAGTAAGGAGTGATCCGGTAGCGAGATACGGGATCGGCAGTGAGGTTCCGGTTCAGTTCAGGCAAAGGGTATAGCTAGAAGCTCCGGCAGCACAAGACAAGGTAAGGTGAACATGCGGTTTGATCGAGCAATGAGTGAGAGCAAACCGGCGATTGAAATAGCCGCTCATAGCGGCGCTCGGCGATGATGTCATTGCCTTTAAAGGTGTATGCGTTCCATTTGGATAGCAAGATGGGACGCAATGTTAGGAGAGAAATGGAAATAATGGTACCATAGGTACCAGAACATTACAGGTTGGGGAATAGTGCCCCAAATACTTTGCAGTTCCCCTTAATAACAAGCAAGATCTCTACATAGAAAAACAATGCAGCACTTTTGGAATGTGCACAAAAGTCCTTCAAAAAATGTTCATACAGATCCAATGAAGTTATAAACAGAAGGCACCTCAGGTGTATATATAATATCACAAAATAATGGTTAGAAGAGTCCTCCACCTGCACACGGGAGCTTCTTACACTCAATTGTGGACTACCTAATTATAAGCGGTCAAACAGCGCTCAATCAATCACTGTCAGATTATCAACAAGCTTCACAGAAGTTACAGCTTAATTGTGGTCTCCCTTCAGGGATAGTCCCTCTAGGAGTCAAATCCCCAAACATACATATCAGGAAGGAGAACAAAACTGCCTCATGGTGTAGTATTTCAAAGCACTTTGACATTTATTAAAATACTCCAGAATACTCACTAATGTATATGATCAAACAGACATGCCATCAAAACTTGTAAATGTTTCCAACTATCAAGATGGCTGTGGGCCTTGTGCGTAGTGATATCACAGGTCCAAGCACCACCCAACGTGTTTCATCATCATAAAAGGTCCTCAGGGGTGTGGCAAACATTGGTCACTACACTATTTATAGAGTGGGGACCAGAAGGACCCGCCTCCCACACTAATTGTGCTCCAAAGCCCAAAAGATCGAGCTTGACCGGAACTAGAAGTGACGCCGGGACAAGAGGCAACATTTGGTTGAACTGAATGGATTTGTGTCTTTTTTCAATCTGACTAACTATGTAACTACGTAACATGCTAAGTGTTTAGAGCCGGAATGGAAATGATGCAAGAGCGTCTCAGATCCGAAAATTATATTGCCAAGCCAGCTATAAGGGGGCAAATAAAGAGAGAATCCAGCCAAAAATATGTCACAAAGACAGATCTGTACCTGTGTTATATGCTGTACTTTTAATATTCACACAATTTGACTCTAAAAACTTTGTTGTACATTTTATAATTCTCACCAATCCCAACTGTGCACTGTTCTTTACATAAACTATTTTAATCTGTCCACTGTGCTTTTATCTCTACATTGTACTGTTTATTCTGTAATTTGCTGTACTCTGCACAATGTATGTTGCTTATTCTTCACCACTTCTCTCTGCTCACCATGCTGTACATTCCATATCCCACACAGCTTCACTTTATACTCCACCTAATGCTGTAAATTCTGTATTGCACATTACTTTTCTCTATTCATGGCTCTATGCACTGTATACTCCACCCCACTCAACTCTTTATACTATGCTGTACATGATATTCTCCACATCTCTCCACTTTGTATACTGTGTTGTATGTTATATACTAATTACAGCCCAACTTTTTACAGTATACAGACGGTTCCTGGGTTACAAACAAGATAGGGTCTGTAGGTTTGTTTTTTTAAGTTGAATTTGTTTGTAAGTCAGAACAAGTACATGTTTTAAGTGTAGCTCCAGCCAAAAAAATAATAATTTAAGTTTTGTGGACAGCATAGGGAATGGTTAACACCCTTGAAAGGTTTGTTTTGCTGTCTGTGCCCCTGTTCTGAAGAATTTACCTCACTTTCTGTCCCTATGATAATTTAATTTTGAAAATGTTGGGTTGTTGTGGAAACAAGGATTGGTGATAAAGCCTCAGTGGAGACAGCTTTTCCCCATGAGAACTCTTACAGGAGTGAATTTCCCTTCCTAGGGGGAGATTTCCTCTCACTTCCTGTTGTCTCCCTCTGTTTGTAAGTAGGAGTCGTTTGTAAGTTGGATGTTTGTAACCCAGGGATCGCCTGTACTGTACATTATATACACAATAGACAGAATTAATTTCAATGGAACCTTTTGCATCCAGGCAGGCACACTTGCCTGTATGCCAGATCTCCTAATGGTCTAGACAAATTATGTAGCTATGCTGCAGAAGGGGCTCTTTGCTTCTGTGCTTATTAGTAAGGTAAGGGCTTGGTTTGCCCTGGCTATAATTTATTCTTTATGTGAAATAATGTTTTTTGCTCATTTATATATACCATTTCTGATTAAGGTAAAGACCCAACACACCGAAAAAAATATTGTAAAAAGTACTAGTATTTATTGGAATTTATTGAAATGGTATTTATTTGGAAACGTATTAAAATAATTATTGATGTAATTCTAAAAAAAAAGGTTTTGAATAAAATGTGAACATAATTTTCAAACGAATATATATAAAATGTAAAGTAATAACAATATTATTGATGTGGTGGCAAAACAGATAAAGGCGACATTCTTATCACTGATCATCAATGTAAGGCTGGCCATAAGCAAGACACTGTGTTGCTCCAGGACAAAAAGCCTCCGTTCAAAGTTCAGCCTCAGAGAGGAAATTCAGGTACATGCCCTGGTTGCAACAGAAGCATATGGAAGAAATGGAATGGATGGCAGCACTCCAAAAAATGAGTCCTTTATTGAAGAAAACAAAAATGCAGAAATACATGAAGGATGATCATACCACAGCGGAGATGATGACACTGGCAGCTAACGCATTTCACACCCAAGCTGGTGCTTAGTCATATAGTCAATAATGGGCAAATGTGCAGGTATATATATATATATACAACAGTGAATACCTCTAGAGATCATTCTAACTAGGCTCACCTGCACATGTCCAATTAGGCAAAATTTGACAACACATATTAACTATTAGCAACTGGAAATGGCCATAGGCAATAAACAGTAAAGACCATATTCCTGAAACAAATAGAAAGAAAATAAAACATAAATCAATAAAATGCCCAAAAAGTTACTGGCTGGCCATACATGGATGGAAATTCGGCCAGTTCAGCAGGGATCGGCTGAATTTTGGTCCATGTATGGGCAGTTTGATTGCACCCAAGTTGATCCATCGATCCATTTGGGTACAACCAGCCTGTTGGATTTTTTGATTTTTCTTCATGAAATTACTGCGGGCGGCTATAGGCTATAGCCGCTAGCAGTAATTATTGTATTCTGTCGGCTGGGAAGGCTCACTGCGCCATTTAAACAGCTACATTTGTGTATACCCATGGCGGAAGGAAAGAAAATCCAGTAATCCTTGGGCTGCTTAAGGGGCATTTTTCTGCAAATACTCAATTAATTTATTTCAACATAGGTTTTCTAGGACCAGAAAATTATTTCAATGGTTCTTCTGGGGTCAAAAGATTGAGAAAGGCTACTCCAGAGAATCCACTTTAAGTCTTTGGTATTTTCACAATGCTATAACCAAGCTGTCACTTTTTATGTGACAGTGGACTGTCATTTTGTTTATTTTACCTTATAGAAAATCTCATGTGGGCATTTGAAATCATCATTTGGCTTTGCAAGGACTGTAGTTTCAGAGAAACCTGGGAAATCTGAAAATCCATTTAGTGCATTTCCAGAAGTGTGTGACCCTTTATTCTAAAGACATAATTTTTCACTAGATCTGGTATTTAAAATTGCAGTGACAAATTGCCAAATGTAATAGGCCTATTTTACACTAAATAATTCATCCAAAGTAAATTAATAAAAGTGTGATGGCAACTACCAAACCAGAGAAAAATTGGCAAAGCAGATCGGTTCACATGTGTCAAACTTCACCTTTTTCTTGTAATGTGGTCTGTGAGCTTACGTGTTTAAACAGCTACATTTGTGTATACATGCATTTATACGCTTACAGATTCTGTCTCTAATTGTGTTTGTTTCTTTCCAGAGGCACCCACACACTAGTTGAAATGCGCATTACTAATGACTCCATGTCCTCCATGTCACTTTACTGGTGAAGAGGGAGGAGGGGCTGAAGTGAGATCTTTCATTAAATATTAAAGAAAAGCATATAGGAGTTTGTCTTATCCTTTGTGAATGCACACAGACAGAAAATATGACTCTCTTATGCACATATCAGCCAGAGTAATAAATGCTCAGCCTTCTGTTCACTATATAATGCAACATTATATCAGAATATTATCTTATCAGAGTAGACCATTTAACAGTTGTTTTGTCATACAACTAATTCTTAAAGCAATTTATAGTAATTTTGCATGTAATGTAAAGTGAATGCTCAGGGCTAAAGTTACATTTTTTTAATTTTTATTAAAGTAAATATAAAATATAAACTACTTGTGAAAATGTATTGTTTACCACTCACAGCAAAAAAGATAGCAACTCAAGGCAACAATTCCAGCTTTCCTCTGTAGGTTAACCACTTGACCACCGGAGGATTTTGCTGTCTTCCGTCCAGGCCACTTTTTGCGATTCGGCGCTGTGCGACTTTAACTGACAATTGCGCGGTCGTGCGACGCCGTACCCAAACGAAATTTACGTCCTTATTTTCCCACAAACAGAGCTTTCTTTTGGTGCTATTTGATCACCTGTGTGATTTTTACTTTTTGTGCTATAAACAAAAAAGATTCCCCGACGATCGGGGCAGAGCAGCGGCGATCGCCGCTGCTCCTCCCCTGGCCCGACTCCCGCTGTGAATGAAAACAGCGGGAGCGCGCCTCCGGCGGCGCGCATGCGCCGCCTACAGGGGGAGGAGTCCAGCGACGTAGGTCTACGTCGCTGGACGGGAACGAGCCACTTTGCCGCAGTACGCTCCATGTGAGCGGTCGGCAAGTGGTTAATTTACAATAATGCTGCCTAAATAGCAAATGCTGTGTAGAAAACTGCCAACAAGCATGTAAGCAGTGCTGGGCTTTCTGATGACAAAGCCCAGTAAGCTCTGCAAGTGTCATGGGTGCAACGAGTTGTTAATGTTTATTTCCTAAATACATTTTATACAAATAAAGCAGAAATTATTTAAAAAAAAAAAAAAAAAAAGCTTTTGACTAACAACTATTACAAATTCCATACACTTACAGGACAGTTTTCTCTACAGGCTATGAGTGGCACAGCCTACAACTGTTTATTGATAGTGATGGCTAAATCTGGGGTTCTACACTGTCCTGAATTCTCATGTGCAGTGCACAAAAAATATTGCATGAGAGTCATAAACACATGCCACAATGGGTATTAAATAACTCCAGATATGAGGAAATATATCTCTCATGACTCATGATTTTGTGATTTTTGTAGGCAGTGATGTCACAGGGAACCTTTAAAACTGTTTCCAAGCCAGGATATCCCTCTTTCTCCAGCTGAAGTCCTGTGGTGCTGGTTGTGTAATCTGATGATTAGCAGCCTTGTCTCAGATCAGGCACTTATTAATTATAAAAGATAGGTAATTGTCCTGTAGATAAAACAGTGAAAGAAATATGACCATGCTGGATCTGTGTTTTGTTGGGTCTCAAAGTGGGAAGGACTGAGAAAATTTGTAGCTGATGGTATGGTGTCAGTGAGACCGATTTAGGTCTGTTGCTGCTGCCTTTCTAAAAGATACTGAGAGATGCTCTGGGGGATGATCAAGAACAGGTAAAGGTGCATCTGGTGTAGAAGTAAGGCAAGCTATACAATATGCAATTTTCTTTCATTCAACCACGGGTTGAAGTAAATCCCCAAAAGGCCACTCTTTGCTACAGCGTGCTTTTGATTTTGGGTGACTTCAACATGCCTGCCATTAATTTGAATTCTCAAACTGCTCTTACAAACAGGGGCAGGGGTATAATTGAGCCAATGAATATGGTTTCTTTAGTAAAAAGTCCAATCATATTCTAGACATAGTACTGACAAATGGGGATCAGTTATCTGATGTTGAGATGGGAGATAATTTGAGTTCTAGTGATCACCAATGTCTTTAGTTTGATATTAAAACAAGAACTGAAAATAATTTACAAAAAAACAAAAGTTTTAGATTTCAAAAGGAAAAATGTTGCTGAAGTGGAGGAATTTCTAAAAAAATAATTGAAAGGTTGGAGTAAAACAACAGTACATAATCAGTGAGCACTGTTAACGTCTACCATCCTGGAGGCAACCGGATTATATGTCAGGCAAATTAGTAATAGTAAATGGAATTAAAAACCAGTATGGTTCACTGAAGAGGCAAGTAGGATAGTAAAGGAAAAAAGTCAACATATAGAAGATTCAAGGAAACAGGAGGTGTACCTGACAGAAAAGAGTATAAAAATAGCCTAAAAGAGGCCAAACACATTATGAGTGCTGCCAGAGCAGAGAAAGAGGAGGGGATTGCTAAATCTATTAAAAAGAAGATAAAACCTTTGTCAGGTACATCAGTGAAAGAAAGAAAAAATACAGTGGGATCACTAAAATGAAAACTGGGAAAAACACTCATGTTGAGGGAGACCTGGATGTAGCAAACTATTTAAACAAATAGTTATTTTTTTTTAATCCTGTCTTCTCAGAAATACATTGTACTAACTATAACAAGTTGGAAAATCATATTGGTTCAAGTAATGACAGTTCAATTTTAGGATTTCTAGAGACAGAGGTAGCAAAGGAACTGGCTCGGCTAACGCCTAATAAAGCAATGGGACCTGACGGTATTCATCCCAGAGTCCTAAAATAACTTTGAGGTATTGTTGTTGGACCAATACAGCAAGGTAGAAGCTGGCAATTACAGGCCATTAGTTGTAGTCAAGTTAATGGAATCACTCCTAAAAAGAAAGATCATTGATCACTTAAAAACATTCAACTTGCTGGACACAAAGCAGCATGGCTTCACTGAGGGCAGCTCGTGTCAGACTAATCTGATTTAATTTTTTTACTATATTACCAATCTTTAGGACTAGGGTGATACTGTGGACATAGCATATCTTGATTTCAGCAAGGCATTTGATACAGTTTCACATAATGATCTAATACAAAATTTGCACAAGCTGGGACTTAACACTTGGGTGGTTTAGTGGAAAATACAGTTGCCTAAAGGATAGATGCCAGAGTGTGGTTGTAAATGGTATTCATTGGGAATGAAGAGCAGTCACTAGTGGTGTACTACAAGGCTCTGTGCTAGGTCCTGTTCACTATGCAAGTGATATAACTTATGGTTTGTTGGGCAAGGTATGCATTTTTGCTGATGAATGATACAAATGTGTGTAATAGTGTTGATATCCCTAGAGGTGTCTGTGATATGGAATAGGATTTGGTTTTGCTGGAAGATTGGTCAAAGCAGAGTTCAATGTTTCAAAATGTAAAATAATGCACCAAGGGAAAAATATTCCTTTGCGAGAGTACAACGTTGGGGGTACAGTGTTGGCCAGCACTACAGAGGAAAAACATTTGGAGGTACTTATTTCAGATGTTTGCAAGATGAGCAAACACTATCCCCAGGTAGTGGGAAAATGGAAAAGAATTCTAGGATGCACAAGGGGTCACCAGTAGGAGGATTCCTCTATGTAGATCTTTAGTAAAACCTAATTTAGAATACTGTGTCCAGTGCTAGAGACCTCACTTACAAAAAGATATTGATAAGAACAAGTCCATAGATGGGTACCAAAAATGGTATAATGTTTGGGGAATAAAACATATCAAGAGAAACTCCAGGAACTTAATATGTACAGTCTAGAGGAAAGAAGGTTAAGGGGAGACATGATTGAAACCTATAAATACCTCAAGGGAGTGAATAAGGTTCAAGAGGGCAGTATTTTCAATATGGAACCAAGATCAAGAACACAGGCACATGACCTCAAACTAACTGGAGGAAAGCTCAAAACGAATCTTAAAAAGTATTATTTTACTGAAAGGGTAATTGATGTTTGAAATAGACTTCCATCAGGGGTAGAGAGTTTGTCAACAGTAAGTGGTTATACACATGGTTGGAACAAACATACATCTTTAAAGTTACCTAGAAAAACAAAAAAAAAAAAAAAAAAACGGGCAGGCTCAATGGACCACTTGGTTTTTTTTCTGCCTTCACTTTTCTATGTTTCTATGAAGTAAAATTGCTTGATTCCCTCATCAACCTGGTCAGGATGGTTCCTCTATGATTCCCTGAGTCACTGGGGCAACAATCCAGTTGGATGCTGGCCACACATGTGACTCTGGTGGCCATCTTAGGTGTGATAGTGTCTATTTAGGACCCTGGCTCCTTGGGTTTGGTGCGCATTACTTTGCCTTTTGTAGTGTAGGGACAGGTTACCCGGTATTAGTGGTAGCTAAAGGTTTCAGACGAGTAGGAAAAGTGTAGGGCTCCATACCTCTTTAAACGCCTTCTCAATTGGGCTCAGACCGGCCGAGCTGCATCCCGCCCCTCCAGACAGACGCTGTCAGTTTAGCTGCAACCTGCTCCGCTGCACTTTGTTGGCATTCATGAGTAATCCCGGTTGATCATCCTCACAATGGGCTTGTTGTGAACTGTTTTGCCTTTATTTTAATACAAGTTCTCTTACACCTGCACTGTGTATGTTATTGCCGCCGCACCACGCTGTACATGCCCACATTGGGGTCTGATATCAGAGATAAACTTTGGATGAGACTTTTTTCAGTGCTGTCAGATCATTGAGACTCAGTTTGACCTTGAGTTGCAATGATCTGACAGCACCAAAAAGGCTTGCAAAAAAATGTCAAAACAGGTGTCTCCATTGTAGGATTTCTTCTCTATTCTTTTCCCTGGGCTAGCTTTGGGCCAATTTTGGATTTCCAGACACTTGCTGTACCAGTGTCACTGGAACAAATAGAGAGAGTGAAACTTCCCAGAAAAACTATAGATAGGAAAAAAACAAAAAAAGAAAAGAACTTTAAGGAACGGTAAGCTTCAAAAAGTGTGCAAGAAGTGTCCCTCCTGCACATTTTCCAGGAGATAACAACAGCTGAAACACCTCTCTCCTTGATAAATCAAGAACTGATATTACATTTGATAAAAACACCTGAAACAACTCTTTAAGCATGCAGTATGTGGTACTACAGGCCCTGCTAATGATGTTGTCAAGCCATTGGGTTTAGTAAAGCTATAACAAAATCATCAAGAATAAAGGACGCCAAATTAGCACTTCCAGTAAGGTTTTGTTCCATTGATGGAAAAGAAACATAAAAAAATGTGAAAAAAAATTCCAAAAGGCTAATACTATATAAAAAAACAAATGATTGAATGATAAACACACTTTCTGTTTTAAAGGACTATATTATGAATATAGTACAGTACTTTGGTTAAAATGAAAAGGCTTAATCAAATCAAAATTTGTAAACTTATTTTAATATTGTTTGCAAGCTAAACTATATTGTTTATCTGACCAGGTAAAGAATTTCAACCTATACAGAAGTTGAAATACAGTGCGTTACACGGTACAATTTATCCTGTTAAATGAGCTGCAATGTAAAAGTAATAGAATGTTCCCTATCTTTTTATAAACAAGTGCTAAGTGATGATTGTGCCTGTAATAAAATGGCAGAACAGATGCTATCTGTCACTTAGCTATTTTGTATTCCCTGTATTAATTCAGATTTTATGTGTGAAAATATATCTGTAGCAAAAAAAAAAATATTTGAAATCATAATATGATATTATTAGATCTGCTCTGATTAGCTTCTTATTATGGGAAATGACAAGACAGTCTTTGCAAAGCCTAGAGCCTGCTGAGTAGCTGTGGTGTGTAACACAGACAGTAGATGAAAGATGCATATTACATCTAGACCAGGTCCTTCAGGACCACTGCTATAATGCACATAATAATATTGGGCTTCATAGTGCTGTTGGTGAGCAGTTGCTTGCTGCTGAGATGAATTAATGGAGTCATCTTGGGTTAAACTTGGTCACAAAATGAGATACGTAACAATTTGAATTTGGGTTTTTATTTTAGCTATCCAGTCTGCTTTGTAGTCTTTGGTATTACACAGTATTGTAGCATGCACGTTCCTGCTCATTCCTAAAATGCACCCCTTCGGTGCTGATTGTGTCCTACTTGCTTAATGCAGCAAACAGAACTCTAATTGGAGAAAAGCAGGTCATGAGACTTTTTACCGGACATGCGATAGAGCTTATTTTATTATTTTTACAAATCCAAGTAATTTTTTTAATTTTGCATGCATTGTGTAAATAGTAGAGGCAAAGAAAAACAAAGAAAGGGGGCACCGACCTAGCGCATTATCCTCATTAATAGGCTTTATTCATGCAACATATAAAATGGCTACTCACAAACATAGGCGAAAAAAGATCATATCAAGCTCAGATATGGACTAATTTATGGACTACTCCTGACATTGGAGCAACTGAGCTTGATATGATCTTTTTTCGCCTATGTTTGTGAGTAGCCATTTCATATGTTGCATGAATAAAGCCTATTAATGAGGATAATGCGCTAGGTCGGTGCGCCCTTTCTTTGTTTTTCTTTGCCTCTAGTATCGTTGGACTACCCCAGTCCATTTTGGGCAGCAAGACCTTAGCCATCTGAGATGCCAGTTGTGAGTCCCGTGGGGAGTGTGGTCGGGGAGCTTGGATTCTAAGTGCGGGAGTAGGGTGGTATCACCTTATTGTTTTGGATTGTGTAAATAGTGTCGTAATATATAACGAAAGCCAAGCTTTGTCTAGCTTAGATAAAAAATGAAATTGTTAGAACCCCTATGAGGTTTTCTTTTGCCATCAGCATATCATAGGGGAGAGCCCCCTTCACTTCATGTCCCACAGATGGAACAATAAATAATAATAAATTCCAAATAAATACAGTTGTCACTGAAATAGGTGTCACCATTAGAAGTTAGATCCTCATCTTCTGTTCCAATGACAAATGTAAAAAAATAAAAAATTGATTTCCAATAACTTTCTTTCTAAAACAAAAAGAGACAATGAATCTAACCAGCAAGATATAGGTAGCATTACCTGACAGGGGTTCTAACCCTTTCCTATGTTATACAAAAAAAAAAAAAAGATTTAGCTTTAGATACACTTTAGCTAAATATTGTTTAACCGAATGTGCCTGGAAGCGCTCATTATCTTTCATGGGCATTTCTGCGGCAAAAAATAATCTTTCACAGCATGCATGGTGCATTCGTTCATCTTCATTATCTATGGAAAGCTCTCGGTCTATGGTGAGCATTAGAAACAAAAAGTATCTGTATCTGGTTTAACTGCATTGGAGGACAAACAGATCTTTGCATCTCTAATAATTTTTGTGGTTAGCAGCAGGCTTTTAGAAATGATTCTGTATGCAAACTAGACATCCATTTAACACAGGATAGCAATTACTTGTTCTGCATTTGCAGTATATTTGTGGAGTGACAATCTTCTTTGAACCGCGAGCGTTCTATAATAGTAAACCACGAGGAAATATGATGACGTGCGTTTGTTGTTATTGTATTTGTCACTTCACATTATTATTTCAAGTTGAAGGTTGTGAATTGGTTTTAGGAGAAAGGCTTGTGTGACCTTTGTATTGACTATTGCGGTTCATAGACAAAATAACTATCAAGGTTACAGTGAATTAAAAGGTTCCTGAAAGCCCTCCGGTGAACATAACGCAGTTTCAAAGACAAGGTTTTGTCAGCTAAATTTAAGCGCTTACCTTATTCCTCAGAACTTGAGAATGAAGATTTAACCTTCAGCATTGTATTTAACAAAGATGATGCCTTGGGGGTACTACATTTATAGTAGCACTCTGGGTATGTACAATGTTGGTGGAGGTGAACCAACCTAAAGGCATGCTGGTATTCTTTAATAAGTTCTTTTCAAACTCTGGCTTGTGTTGAGGTTTGGGGTTTTCATCTGTGTTGGAGGTTTTCATTTGTGCTAAGTTATTGTACAACATCAACTTACACGTGTTATGTGCCCATATAGGCTGGATATTTATTGTACATTAAAACCCAATTTACCTTCACATACAACATTCAGAGACAAACTGAACATAAAACATACCTGGTACAAAGCTTCCCTGGACAGCTTCTTTATATGCCCACCATTCTTCATATGTCTTAGCTGGACTGAACTGTGCTGAGAGAACACAAGGTACATATTAATATACATAAATCACAAACAGATATAAAAAATGAAGAGCTTTTTAAATAACATGGGTTAATCAGCAAAAACATGCAATAAATAGTCATAAATCAGAGTTCACCCCAGTGTGCTGTGGTTTGGGTATGTGCCTTTTTACACTCGGTTTTTGTGGCAATCCCATTGACTTGTATTAGCCCATGTACAGTATCTCACAAATCCCCTCACATTTTTTAAATATTTTATTATATATTTACATGTGACAACACTGAAGAAATGATACTTTGCTAGAATGTAAAGTAGTAAGTGTACAGATTGTATAACAGTGTGAATTTGCTGTCCCCTCAAAATAACTCAACACACAGTCATTCATGTCTAAATCACTGGCAACAAAAGAGAGTACACCCCTAAGTGAAAATGTCCAAATTTGGCCCAATTAGCCATTTCCCCTCCCCAGTCTCATTTGACTCATTAGTGTTACAAGGTCGCATGTGTGAATGGGGAGCAGGTGTGTTAAATTTGGTGTTATCGCTCTAACTCTCTCATAATTGTCACTGGAAGTTCAACATGGCACCTCATGGCAAAGAACTCTCTGAGGATCTGAAAAAAAAAAAAAAGAATTGTTGCTCTACATAAAGATGGCCTATTCTATAAGAAGATTGCCAAGACCCTGAAACTGAGCTGCAGCACGGTGGCCAAGACCATACAGTGGTTTAACAGGACAGGTTCTACTCAGAACAGGCCTCGCCATGGTCGACCAAAGAAGTTGAGTGCATCATGCTCGGTGTCATATCCAGAGGTTGTCTTTGGGAAATGGATGTATGAGTGCCATGTATGAGTGCCAGCATTTCTGCAGAGGTTGAAGGGGTGGGGGTGGTGGGGGGTGGGTCAGCCTGTCAGTTCTCAGACCATACACCGCACACTGCATCAAATTGGTCTGCATGGCTGTCATTCCAGAAAGAAGCCTCTTCTAAAGATGATGCACAAGAAAGCCAGCAAACAGTTTGCTGAAGACAAACAGACTTAGGCCATGGATTACTGGAACCATGTCCTGTGGTTTAATGAGACCAAGATAAATGTATTTGGTTCAGATGGTATCAAGTGTGTATGGCGGTAACCGGGTGAGGAGTACAAAGACAAGTATGTCTTGCCTACAGTCAAGCATGGTGGTGGGAGTATCATGGTCTGGGGCTGCATGAGTGCTGCCGGCACTGGGGAGCTACAGTTCATTGAGGGAACCATGAATGCCAAAAAGTACAGTGACATACTCAAGCAGAGCATGATCCCCTCCCTTTAGAGACTGGGCCGCAGGGCAGTATTGCAACGTGATAACCGATAACCACCCCAAACACACCAGCAAGATGACCACTGCCTTGCTAAAGAAGCTTAGGGTAAAGGTGATAAACTGGCCAAGCATGCCTCCAGACCTAAACCCTATTGAGCATCTGTGAGGCATCCTCAAACGGAAGGTGGAGGAGCACAAGGTCTCTTACAACCACCAGCTCTGTGATGTCGTCATGGAGGAGTGGAAGAGGACGCCAGTGGCAACCTGTGAAGCTCTGGTGAACTCAATGCCCAAGATGGTTAGGGCAGTGCTGGAAAATAAAGGTGACCACACAAAATATTGACACTTTGGGCCCGAATTCAACATTTTCACTTAGGGATGTACTAACGTTTGTTTCCAGCGGTTTAGACATTAATGGGTGTGTGTTGAGTTATTTTGAGGGGACAGAAAATGTACACTGTTATACAAGCTTTACACTCACTACTTTACATTGTAGCAAAATGTAATTTCTTTACTGTTGTCACATGAAAAGATATAATAAAATATTTACAAAAATGTGAGGGGTGTACTCACTTTTGTGAGATACTTTATTTTCATCAAAGTCCTGCATGCTTATTGATGGGTTTTCAGAAACTGCACGGTCTAAGAGGAGTCGATTGGAGTGCACCTAAATTCACATGTAAAGCACGGATACAATCATGCTGCACCCAAACTGCAGCACCCTGGTGTGAGCACAGCCTAAATAAAAGGATTTCTGATTGCTTGATAGCATATAGTATACAGTGTGAAGAGAGTTAGGACCACTGTGAATTTCGCCTCCATTTTCCTTAATCAGTTCAGCTCCAGAGCAATATTTTTTCTTTGTCACATACATGTAAAAATCCAAATATTTGGCAATAAAATTACATGAACCCCCAGAACATTATATATTTTCTGAAAGCAGAGACACTGTAGAATAAAAAGGCGATAGTTGAAAATTTTTGCTTCACGTGATATCTGTGCAACTGTTTAATAGATGCAAGTTTTCTGGAAAAAATATAATAAAATAAATTTTAGTGCAAAACCACACCATATATACCTATCGTTGGTTAAAATAAAAAAGATGAGGTTACACTGAGCAACATACCTAACATTTTATGTTTTGAAATTGTGTGATGCAGTTTACATAAATACAGTATAAGCACCCTGGGCTTGAGTTTGCATTTACGCAGGTGTGCAGGGCAATGGGGGTTTTGGCAATTATAGGGTTCTTATAGACCCAAATGTCTCCTTTTCCCTTCACACTATCCAACCAAGCACAGATCGGCTTGGTTAGATGAGTCTCCTTCAGTTTCATTGTTTACATGTGAGATCGATGGAGATGGATTTGCCTCGGTCTCACTGCAGTCTCTCTCCCCCTGCCGGCGGATGTATTACCGGTGTCGGTACACACGGGGACAGCCCAGGAACCATGGGAGGAGGGGGGCCACCAGCGGGAGGGGGGCACTGCGCAAGTGGCTATGTGAGAGTGATCAGCAGCTACGGAGCTGCTGCATCACTTTCACTTTGAAGGCGGTCACTTTGAAGCCGCTCACCGCTGTTTAAAACTCACACAAGTTGATGGCTGCTGCTGAAGCCATCAGCTTGTGATCAAAAGTTCACTCTTTGGACATACATTGTACATCCAAAGAGGTGAACTTGTTACAACACTCTACATGTCATGGCATCAGAGGGTGTCACTGGCATAAGACGTGACAACATTTTTACAATGGGGACACAGACAAAAATACATATCTGATGAAGGTTTTAATCTCCCCATTCTATCCAAAACTAAAACCTAATACACACTGCAAGTTTGTCTTTAATTCAACCTAGCGGGATAAGTGAAAAAAAAAAAAAAAACTGACAAGATTGCCGTACCAAGATAAACAATGTTGGGGTAGCGACCTACCTCACTGTGCTATTGTATTCTGACAGGGACAACCCCCTCTCCATAAAACACTGATCAAAGCTCAGTCATTGGCTGCAAACGCTGATCGGATGCTCGTTTTCCAGCATGTTCCATCAACAAAAGCCAGTTGTTGGACTGGCTTCTGTCAGAACGAAAGCTGTATGCACTGACCAAGAGTCAGCCGATTACCGCTGAACTGGTTCATTTTCAGACAGTGTGTATCCAGTTTAAGAAAACATATTTTGACTTCCATTCTTTGTGCATATGTTACTTCATTTTCATATTGTTTTTGATCACAGCATAAACACTGCAAAACTAGTTCTAGAATGATTTGAGGAACACAATGTTGAGTTTGAGGTATTGATGTGACCTACAAATACTCCGAATCGAATCTCAATTCAACAGAGCCTCTGTAGGATGTGCTGGAAAAACAAGTATTTTGCAGGAAGGCCCCACCTCGCCTTGACAGGTCAGGGCTGTTTTGGTGGAAAAACAGGGACCTACTCATAATTGGGTGGGTAGTCACAATGTTATGGTGGGTGGTCACAATTTTATAGTGGGTGGTTAAAATATTATCGCAGATCAATGTATATACATATATAGTATGTCAATACATACAGGTAAGTTAACCAGTTTTGGACCGGAAGGATTTTCCCCCTTAATGACCAAACCATTTTTTGAGATTCTACACTGTGTTACTTTAACGGACAATTGCGCGGCTGTGGGATGCTGTACCTAACGAATAGAGCTTTATTTTGATGGTATTTGATCACCTCTGCTATTTTTATTTTTTGCACTATAAACAAAAAAAAAGAACGACTTTTTCCCTTTCTGCTATAAAACATTGCCAAAAAAAATTAAAAAATCATTTTTTTTCATTCTTTTAGGCCAATTTGTATTCTGCTACATATTTTTGGTAAAAAAAAAAGAATCGCAAGAGTATTTTGATTGGTTTGCGCAAAATTTATTGCGTCTACAATCTAGGGGAAAGATTTATGTCATTTTTATTATTTATTTATTTTTTTTACTAGTAATGGCGACGATCTGCGATTTTTATCGGGACTGTGACATTGCGGCGGACAGATCGGACCCCTAACTGACATTTTTGACACTTTTGGGGGTAGCCAGTGACATTACTACAGTAATCAGTGCTAAAAATATGCACTGTTACCGTAATAATGACACTTGCAGGGAAGGGGCTAACCTAGGGGTGATTAAAGAGTTAATTGTGAGCCTAGGGGAGCGTTTACTAACTGTGGGGGGAGGGACTTGTTAAATAATAACAGAGACCTGTGATCCTATGTAGAAGGATGACAGGCGCTCTGTGATCATTTCAGCGAGAACAACGGTCTGCTGTGTTTACAACAGTTGACCATCCTTCTCTCTCAGCGGGGAGCGATCGTGGGTGCCCGGCGGCAATCTGTGCCACCATTCCTGTGGATCGGAATCCCTGCATTCACGCAGCCAAGCCAGCCTGCCACAGTATACTGTATATGAGGCGGGTGGTCGCCAAGTGGTAATTGGTAATACTTTGGAAATCTCATACTACGTTGTCCAGCAAAGTGTGCAAAAACAGAGTTGAATGCTCAGCTCAAAATATCTGGCATGTTGGCCAGGCCAGGGCTTAGGTGAAATAAAATCACAGCAGCAAAAAAGACATTTAGAGATTTGGAGTATACTGAGAGCAGTAGAAGCTTTTTTGAGTTAGGAATACATATTTAGGCTGGCTTGATGCACCAGGCTTGGCCCCAGTAGACCTAATTATAGATAGGATATTGGGGTAGAATGCTGTTGGTTACTCAGTGCTGGTTATTACTATCTGACCTTGCAGTGTGCAATAATAATGCTCTATTGGCATTGTCATTTCTGTTTTCAGCCACTGGGTGGGGCTGTATGTTCTCTTTAGTGAGCGCTATTCTGTAATTGCCTATTTATTTTCTTTCTTTTTTTTGTTGTATATTACAACTTTGCATTCTTTTGTGAGTGTTTATGAAACAAGTATGCTTCAATGTGTTCAAATAAAACTTTCTTCTGATTACAAAAAAAAAAAAAAAAGAATACATACATTTTCTAATTATATGGTTTGTTTTTAACCCAAAGTTTAGTGACACTCTAACATTACACCTGTTATTAACCGTAATACTTTATCTCTCTCTGAGCACATTATTATAAAGCTGTAAAACAAGCCATTTTGGACCCCTGTAGACAGGGCCGCTGATAGAAATCATGGGGCCCCGTACAGCCTACCTGATGGGGCCCCTTAAGCCCCACCCCTGCCCCCTCCCCAGACCCCGCCCCTGGCCCCTCCCTAGACCCCGCCTGGAAACAAAGTGCAGTTTTGTCTTTAAGTGATATTTATCTTCCTCCAGCCAGTTATAGGTTTGATTATCCAAAAGGAATACTGATTTCAGAGGGGAACAGACCTCTTTTATCTCAGGATAGCTCTATGAAATAAATACCGCATATTTCAATGGAATAACGTAGGCCATAGTTTACAAGCATTTTTTGCTGAATGGCAAAACATTTTTTGAAAAATGCTATGAGCTTTTTTAACACTGCTCTTAAAGCGGTAGATAGGTTTCAGGGATGGAGCCCAGTGTCTTAAGATACTATCAGCTCAAAAACACTCATGGTTGCTCAAAAATAAAAATCATACATATCCACTGCTTACTGGCCCTATAATCTATTTTTTCCTGAAATAGTGGTTTTCTGCCTCCTTGTAATGTCCTCTGTGAGCTCCAGAAGCTCTCCTTTCCACTTTCCCTGTATCAGGAAGACGGAGCACTGCAGAAGAAAGTTTGAGATTTTGAGTAGGCTGAGTGCAATAGAAGGGACTTTAAAGTGATTGTAAAGTCTTGTTCCCCATTCACACCTGAGACCTTGTAACGAGTCACATGACACCGGGGAGGGAAAATGGCTAATTGGGCCCAATTTGGTCATTTTCACTTAGGGGGTGTACTCACTTTTGTTGCCAGCGGTTTAGACATTAATGGCTGTGTGTTGAGTTAGTTTGAGGGGACAGCAAATTTACACTGTTATACAAGCTGTACACTCACTACTTTACATTGTAGCAAAGTGTCATTTCTTCAGTGTTGTCACATGAAAAGATAGAATAAATTATTTACAAAAATGTGAGGGGTGTACTCACTTCTGTGAGATACTGTATATTTAAAGCAGTCCTAAACCCAAAAGCAGACATTTAGTATATTGCATTGCATTAGTTTTCTTTTTTAGACTCTCTTTCCTTAATTTTTATATGGTGATCTGGCTAGTAAGTCTTTTGTCTTTCAAAAGAACAAGCTCTCCTGGAGATGTATCAGTTTACAGAGATGAGAGAAACCATTTACCACTGAGAAGGGGCTTACAATGATCAGCTTCTTATGAGCTTTTAGTTATTCATGTAAAATCTTCACAGATCCCAGGAGGCTACAGAAGCTGGGAGTGACACACAGTGGTCTGCTACAGGCACTCCTATGGAATGCTGCGTAGCACAGGAAAATATTTTTTCAGCTTCTGGGTTTAGTGTTAAGTTGCGGTTCACATAAATGCAATGCGGGAACCCTGTGAATCCACTGCGGGTTCCCGCATCACATTCAAATCACAAGCAGTTCACACTGCCATATGCGAATTGTTGGGGGTGTCAATACAGGGTTAACAACACCTCCAGATCAGTTTGCATATCGCAGTGCGAACTGTCAGTTCGAACATGAATCGCATAGGTGTGAACCACCATGCGATCCAATTCTGCTGCGGACCAAAAAAGAAGGGTCCTGTGCGAGTTGTGTCCGAATGCGATGCAAATTCAGCCATACAATCTGTATGGCTGAATTTGCATCGCACAGACATCGCATGTGATTTGCAGAGCAGTGCGCTCCAAATCATATGCGATGTCTGATATCGTACTAATGTGAACCAGGACTAAATCCTGGCTTTCACAGACAGTCGGTGATTCTAGTACTAAATTCAACGGGGGGCACACAGAAAATGCTGGGGCTAAGCTAACTGTTTTGAAATAGCACTGGGGTGGCTCTGAAATAAATTGCCGCCATTGCTATCCCTACCCCGGTGGTGATGGGAACTCAGGCCCTTATATACATGGAGGCTAAAAATAAGCTGGGCATAAAATTTCTGCACCTGAGGAGCTGCAGGTGCCACCGTATACAGCCTTCTTACACCGTATACAGCCTTCTTACACCGTATACAGCCTTCTTACACCGTATACAGCCTTCTTACACCGTATACAGCCTTCTTACACCGTATACAGCCTTCTTACACCGTATACAGCCTTCTTACACCGTATACAGCCTTCTTACACTGTATACAGCCTTCTTACACCGTATACAGCCTTCTTACACCGTATACAGCCTTCTTACACCGTATACAGCCTTCTTACACCGTATACAGCCTTCTTACACTGTATACAGCCTTCTTACACCGTATACAGCCTTCTTACACCGTATACAGCCTTCTATACAAGTTCCTGTTCTCTTGATAAAAGCTGATGCTTCAAATACTGTATATAGATTGTCCAGTTCATCTCACTGCTCCTCTCTGCACTCTCTTCTGTTCTCTGTCTCTCTCTTCCCTCCCTCAGTCGTTCACTCTGTTCCTTTCTTTTTTTTTGGTAGCTCATCCTTTCCTCTCTCTCCATATATCTTTCTGCTCTCTCTTTTTCCCTCTCCGCCCATTTCTCTTTCTGTATCTATGATATATATTCATTCTATCTTTCTCTGCTGTATCTCTATCATTTCAGTCTCTCTCCCTCTCTATCTATCTTTATTTTGTGATATATAATCTTTAACTCTCTGTCTCTTTCTCTCTTCTTCTCTTTCTTTCTCTATCTCTCTCTTTCTCTCTCTCTCTCTTTATTTCTCACTCTCTCCGCCCCTCTCTCTTTCTGCCTACCTCTCTGCTTCTTTCTCCATTTCTCTTTTTCTCTCTCCCTCTATCTCTCTCCATCCTTATATTATATAATATTTATCAATCTGTCTTTTTCTGTCTGCCCCTCCATCTGTAATTCTCTCTATATCTCGTTTTCTCTATCTCTCTCTTTCAGTCTCTTTCCCCTTTCATCTCTCTCTCTCTTTATCCCTCTCTTTCTCTATTGCTCTCTCCATCTCCCTCTCTTTCTCCATCTCTCTCTCTCTGTCCACCGCTCTCTCTATAATATTTATCTGTCTCTTTCTCTCTGTCTCTCTCTTTCTGTCTGCCCCTCCATCTCTAATTCTCTCTATATCTTGTTTTCTCCATCTCTTTCCCCTTTCATCTCTCTTTTTCTCACCCTCTCTTTCTCTTTCTGTCTCTCTCTCCATCTCTTTTCTCCTCTCAGTCTCTCTCTCTCCCATCTATATATCTCTCTCTTCTCCTCTCAGTCTCTCTCTCTCTATTTCTTTCTCTGTCTCTCCATCTCTCTCCCATCTATATATCTCTCTCTTCTCCCCTGTCTGTCTCTCCCCATCTCTCTCTCTGTATGGGATCAGAGTTTTTAGATAAAGTGAAAGCAGAGATTTTTAGGGCAGAGTCACAATGCTTCCCACCTCTGGCAGAGAGAATCCTCTGTTCATTACATATTGAACTCCTGTAACTTTCCCTTGTGACAGAAGTGACAGGATGCCTTCAATGACACTGCTATGGCTATTGATCATTTTATTTCCAACCTGAAAAAAAAGCTTTTCTGTTCTCAGATAGTTTGATTAAAAAGCACAAATTTGAAAGCATAACTTTTTTTTTCTACTATAGAAGTCTTTAGGCTGACTTGGGAAATACCAGGCAAGCACATTTAGCTACATCAATCCTGTAAACGTTTACAAAGTCAAATACATAAAGAAACAATCTGGATTTTCTGGGCTTTCCTTCAATCTTTAGCCCTGCCTGACTTTGTGTGAAATAAATGTGTCTTCAGTGTTCAGACACACCTGAATGTTCTGCTGTGTTAGGCACTGGGACTGTCTGGCAGCCTCACAATCGCGAATCTCTTCTTCTCCTCACTAACTTACCTCTTCTCCTCAGTTCCTTCCTGCAGTGCTGTTGCCTGCTTCCTGGAGAGAAATGTCGGCTGCCTGTGTCTGAGATGTTTCCTCTCTGCCTCCTCACTCACAGACACAGCTTCCTGGCCGAGTGGGGAGCAGAGCTGAGCACCATAAGCAGGGGAAGATAGATCACTCCGCCAGGGCAGGGAAGGCATTACACAGGCTGCAGGCAGGAATCCTATGCAGAGCGGGCACTGAATAGACATGCGCCCGAAACAGAAGAAGTAGTCCCTCCCACACATACCAGCACATTATTACAGAGGGGCCCAGAAAAAGGAAAAACACTAGTTAAGTAAGTAGGAGAGGGGATGCTGTGAATTCAAAAAGGCTTTTTTTTTTATTATTCTGCACTGTGTTTTAGATTTTAGATTGCCCGGGCCCCCCTGCAGAGCTGAGGACTCCGGGCCCGGTACAACAGGGCCGGTTGTACTGGCCTATCAGCGGCCCTGCCTGTAGATACTGTGCTGAGCTCACTCTACTCTCCTTGCCAGAACTCCTGCTTTGTTTTTGCATTAGCAATTAGAAGGCTGGAAGGCATCCAATTTACTGTACTGTTGGAAGGGTGTAAAGTAACACAGGGTTGAACACATAGATATTACCCCCTTTGAAACTCTAGGCAAGGCCTAGCCTAGCCTAACAAGGATACAATTCCACTACTGAGCTCTCTCTCTCTAGTTGGCACAAATCCCTCTGTTCCCACAGATCCATGTTAAAGAGTAACTTCCCCATAAATAACAATAATCTAAACTGGGTTTCATAATAAATGATCAACACTGTACTGTACAAGTCAACAATTAAGCTGCACTATATCAATGACATCTGTTATTTTAAAGTGGTTGTAAACCTCAGACATAAAATATGAACAAAGCATATCCCACTATAGTGTGTACTTGTCTCAATTAGGAGCACTTTTGTTTCGCTCTTCTGCTATCTGCATGAGTCACTTCTGAGAAATTTTCCTGGCATCAAGAGAAAAATGGCGACAGGGGAGGGACCTCTAGCAGATTGCAGAAAGGAAAAAAGAGGAGCGCCATCTAAGTGCAGCAATAGTGATACATTTTATTACAAGGATAAATAATAAAACTTACAAGATGACAAAGTTTTCAGCACGTGTAGTGGTATTAATGGGTTCATTCACTCCAAGGGAGGACGGGCTGTGGTGAAGGATGAGGTTGCCACTTGTTACGGCTGCCCTGATGGCTCCCAACGCTTTCTGGGACTCTGGTACACTCAGACACAGCCGCTGCCATCACATCCAGTTTGAGAGTGGAGTGGCAGGTGCGTGTTTTCAGAGCATGCATGCTCCTACATCAGACGCCTGACCTGACGAAGGAGCAAGCATGCTGAATCATCATGTCTTGTGAGTTTTATTATTTATCCTTGGAATTAAATGTATCACTTTTGCTGCACTTATATTGCGCTGCTCTTTTTTCCTTTCTGAATTTCCACAGAGTCCTTTCTAGCTCTTACCGGAGCCTGCAGCTGTCAAAAGTCAGCACTTTACTCCTAGAGAATATCCCTGTTAATTCATTAATTTTGGCTTCCGAGACTCTGATTGCCCGTGTTCTTTCCATCCAGCTAATAGTGCGCTCATGAGTGTTTTGGCTACCTCTAGCAGCTCTGTTCCTGTGTGCTGTGTGGAGTGGGGTGTGTATCCTCCCTCCAATCAGCTCTCAGAGCTCTCCTCACTGAGCTCTGGAGAGTGTAACTTCAGCTCTCTGCCCCCTTTTTTATGAACACTCAGGCTGGGTTCACACTGGGGCGGCCTCAAAGTCGCCCGACTCTGAAGCCGCTCCATGCAGCGTGACTTCAGCGGGGCTTGCAAATGACTTCTCTAATAGAAGTCAATGCAAGTCGCCCCCAAAGTAGTGCAGGAACCTTTTTCTAAGTCGGAGCGACTTGAGTTGCTCCGATTAAAACGGTTCCATTGCACTGACAAGTTGCCCCAGTGTGAACCAGGACTAAGACAAGCTTTATGATTCAGCACTTTGAACCAATGTAGAGAAGAGAAGACTGCAGATAAACAGGTACAATTTATTTAGTATAATTTGTTTAATCTCTGTGTATACCTGTGTATACCTGAGACCAGTCGCTTCCCTGGGTATATGTAAGGGTTTACAATCACTTTAAGGCACAGCTGAAGACACTTATAGTCCTGGCTGCTTTCTTACCAAGGAAAGAAAGCTCTCTCTTTGCCTGCTGCATGCCAACTGGGGGCTCCACACACTTGGCCTTTTATACATTTACTAAGTAAACCTAACTTGAGATCCCAACCTAAAGGGCTTCCTTATAAATAACTAACTTTACTAGACTATATGAATTTGTCACAAATAAATAGAGCTATCATAGGAAATTACAACAGCTGCTGCTCTACTCTACAAGGAAAAAGCATGAGAAATTGAGAAAATGATTTGAACTACTTCAGCTCTTCTGCTTTAAACTTTGAGAATGATTTGCCTTACAGTGCCTGCAGCTACAGAGGTGAGGGCTTGTTTTAAAACCTTGACACGGGTTAACTTTAAGCTAATCCTGAAAAGGAACACTTTATATAATGTTAATACACAGATCTTAACCTAACAAGTAAAAAGGAATCTTAACTTAAACCCTAAAACTCAAACAAACACAAACCTTTAAATTTTAACCTTCACTCTGAAATAGGGATGAGCAAAATTTAGATTTTTTTTTTGGCTTCATCAACATTTTTGTGGTAAAATACCAGGTAAAATTCAGAAGCCTATACTGTGTTTAAAAAATACATTTAAGGAAGTATTAATTATTACAGTGCTAAATATTTTTTTTTCTTTGATATCTACCTAAGGTTTAGCCTAAAAGAACATACTGGTGATTTAGTTGTGTGGTACATTTGTTAGCCTGGCCACGATTTAGACCTCTGATCTCTGTGCCGGAAAAATTTCATTACATTACCTTTCTGAATGGGGGCCAGCTGAGAATATGTACAATAAAGTAGCATTATTGGAGCACTGAATCACTTTTTGGGCAGACCTGGGGCAAGCACCTAAGGCTCTTGGGACTTGTGACAGCACTGCTTATTATGCAGCCTTAATTGGTATTTTGCCAACATTTTTTAAAATAAAATATTATTTTCTGAACATTGTGATTGAAAGACCAAAAGCATGACACCGCATAGTCAATTCCTTTTCACTGGCTTTTAAATGGTTCTGATTATCTTCTGAATTTAATGCTCCTTCAGAAACTGAAGTTGATTGGGACCTACGTCTTACAAATAGCGAAGTATTTGCAAATGGTTTAAACCTTATATTTTCAATTAAGAAAAAAATACTGTATTAACAAGTCTTTGAATTTCTCCCTTTGCATAAAATGCTGCTTTAACATATTTGAAATGAAAATCATAGCTTTTAAATCTATCAAGCATTCATTCATAAGCTAACTCTGCTGCACAGAAATGTTAGGTAAACATGTTTTAGAAGTGCCTAAAAATTAAAATACGCATACATAAAATGCAATGTGTTTTTTTATTTTATTTTTTTAAGTACATTTGGGGTTTTTTCTTTGTAAACATCTCTACTGATTAAATTACTCTTAGGCTCCATTCAAACCTGAGCATATCGATTTACTGGCGTTTTTCTGGCATTTTTTAAAGTTTTTTTTTTAAGCTTTTGATAAGCTTTTTTTAAAGTGTTTTAGAAGTGTATTACAAGCGTTTTACAACTTCAAGCATTTTTATTTTGCCAATAGAAATACTAGAGGCAAGAGAGGGAAAGGAAATAAGGGGTGAAGAGCGGCTCTTTGAGCATTTTAGGAGCGTTTTACGAGCCTTTTTCTGCTCAAGTCACACTTGTAATCTGCCAAATAGAAGCTCATGTACTTTTTTGAGCTTCAGAAGTTTTGCTTCAGGTGACAGAACGCTCATATGTGAACAGGGGCCATTGAAGTTAATAGAATTTTGCTTGTTGGCTATTTTGGAGTTTCAGAGCTGATCGTTTTACAAGCTGAAAATCACTCTCGGTTCACACTCGCAAGGTTTCAAAGTTGCCAGACTTTGAAGCAGCACTGCACAGCGCGACTTCATCGTGGCTTGCAAATTACTTCTTTAACAGAAATCAATGCAAGTCGCTCAGAAGCTGCTCCCAAGTAGTGCAGGAACCTTTTTCTAAGTTGGAGCAACTGTTTCAGTGTATTCCACTGAACGGGGGTGGCTTGTCAGGGGACTAAGTCACCTGATAGGTCGCCCCAGTGTGAACCGAGCCTTAAAGCTGAACTTTGGGGAAAAAAAATTCCCTTGCAGTGTGAGCTTACCCTATACAGCAAAGGATAAATGCATTGTCAGTTGGGATGCAAAGGTCTTGCCTACAACTCAGAATGTTGGAGAGAAGAGCAGAGCCACCAGCTAGCTACCAAGGAAGCAAGGAATAAGGTAAGTAAAAATGCTTGTTAATGTTCCCCTAGACCAAAACAAGTATTTCCTCCATGCCTTGTAGGGGGAGAACCAACTGAAAGAGTCCTTTTTTATTACCCTTTAGTCCAGCTTTAACGTGTACCTGAACTCAAATAGTGAAGATTTATTATGTTTTAGAGAACATCTAAAATTTTAATTGTGCCTAAGCAGTGTCCCAAATATAATTATAATAATAATTATAATAAAGTTGCCTTGTATTCCTTCTGAAAAAAAGCAGTGCACTTATTGTGCCTAGGCATCCCTGTGCCTTGTGCTGTATATGTGCAGGCTGAGATCATCTATGGCATGACTTTTTTTGGCCGGTGGGTGCCAGGTTCTGCCACCACCAGGGCTGGGCCTATACCCGCCGCTCACTGCTGTCACTTACACACACAGAAGCCCAGGTTCTGTATGTACAGGTGGCAAGCTTCTCTCTCTGCAGTGCGCACAGCCTTCCCATCCTGAATGATCCCTGTGAGAGCAGAGGAGGGAGGGGGCTGGGTATTTGCACAGCCGCTTTATCGTCCTGGCGGCTGCTTCTCCTAAAGCCTGTGCACACCTACTGCACACACTATGTAACTGCTCTTTGGCATCAGCCCCTCTCTCCTATCTCTGGCACACTCTGGGTGGGGGAGAGAGGATTTAGGTGAGAAAGCTTTGTACTGGAAGGGCAGGTTTGGGAGGACAGCTCTGTACTGGGGAGGGGGGGTATTGGGGTAAACTGGCCTGTACATTGCAAACTCCTACGCCTTGCACCCTCTACATGGTGAACTCCTGAGCCTTGTGCCCTGTACATAGTGAACTCCTGAGCCTTGCACCCTGTGCATAGCAAACTCCCAAATCTTGTGCCCTGTACGTAGAGCATTCCTGAGTCCTGCACCCAATAAACAGCAAACTCCTGAACTCTGCCTCCAGAACGAAGTGCCCCCTGTACACAGCACACTCCTGAGTCCTGCACCGTGTATGTAGTGCACTCCTGATCCCTACCCCCTGTACATAGTGTACAGCTGAGTCCTGCAAATTATAGGTAGCACACTCCTGAGTCATGGACTTTGTACACAGCACATTCCTGAGTCCTGCACCCTGTACCTAGTACACTCTGGATTCCTGCATTCCTTACATAGCACACTTCTAAACCCTACACTCTGTATGTAGTGTACTGTATGTCTGAGCCCTGTGCATAATGCACTTATGGTATTTAACAATGCCTTTGTAAGGCTCTCCCACTGTGCAATTTAGAGACACCCACCATTTCATATTGTCAGCTTTTCCCTTGTGATGGGGGTGTGGTCTTGTGGTGGGGGCATGCTTGGATTCCTGCACCTAGTTTCAGAGAAAAAAACTCTAATATATGGCATTGTGCTTTTGGCCGCTAGCCTCATAAGATTTGTCATGAGATTTGGTTATATCACTAGTGTTCTGCTCATTGTTTTTCTTGCTGTGGAGGATGCTGTACCTAAGGACCTGCACAGCAATGAATCCCCTTGCATCTGCTTCATTCACTTTGTTGATCTGTGCTTCTTCCATCTCTCTTACTGCTTTTTAAATATCCTCCAATAGTCACTGGGGGGTCATAAGGAAGTAAAGCCTTTTCTTTACCAACTTGGTCTCTTCCACTGACAAGAATCTCATGCAGCAGGTGCTCATTCCTGTGCAGCAGGTGCCCATTCTTATGCACATGTGCAGAGTCACAAGCACAGAAGCCCAAGGCAATCAAGGACTAGAATGCGCATGCAAATGCTCACAAAATGCGCAATGACACATTCATGGGAGCACGTGCACTTACACGTAGATGTGCGCATGCATCCACTGATTCTGGCACCCAGCATCCTATTTGAACTAAGAGTCTGCCTGGCTTCAGTGCTGGATTATCTTCAGCTCTGGTTCCTATGTTCCTGATTCTAATCCATGTCTGCTAACCTTGTTCCTAACCCGGCTAAGTCTGGCACTAATCTTGGATCACCCCTGCCTGTTATATTTATTGCTCACTTACTGAATGTTACTGACCTGGGCTTGGATTTATGACTAGTACTATGTCTCCACTTCCTGATTTGGTACCCAACCGCCAGAACGTTACCGACTTCTGCCTGTTTCCGACTTTGAACCTGATCCTGATTCTGCACCTGTTTGCCTGGCTCCTGCCGAATAAGGCTTGTAACCAGACTCCACACCACCACTGGAAGGACTCTTGTGTCTCCAAGCCACAGCTCACTACCACAGCTTCCTGGAACCTGCACCCTTCCACTACCCTGGCAGTCCCTGTCTCCACTACCAGGGGTGGGCTTAGGTCCTCTTAAAATTATTCCATGTGTCTTTACAGATATCAGAAGGTTTTTGCCTGATATTATTGTTTCTAGTAAATGCAAACACCACCTGCAGAGCTTTCTCATGGGGAATGTCAAATAGATGGGTTGGTTTTTCTCGATCACTATTGGTCTACTACTAACATAGGCTGAATATATCTGCTAAGAACTCCTTCTAACATCTTCATAAACAAATCAAACATGTGTGTTTAAAACAAAGATATATGTTTGTACCATGATTATTGTTTAATATTATTGTTGAGGGTTTTTTTATTGCTGTATGTGTCCTCATAGGAGGATTGACCCTCTTGTCCTGGTGATCATTGATAATAAGACAGAAAGTTATAGGAAATCCAAAATGTTATTGTTGTCACTAGAACATAATGAAAAGGGGACATTTATTCAATAGAGATACCTGTTTCAAGTTGTATAGGACATGATTTCCACCTAATTCCTTTTAGATATAATACAAGCTTGAGGTCATTGTAGCCCTATTAGTGCACTTGCGACAGAGACAATTGAGTACTGTCCGTGATACTTTTTTTATTTGCACTGACATACAATTTTTCAGGACAAGCTTTCAGGGTATGTCCCCTTCTTCAAGATCCAAGCAGTACTGATTCACAAAATGTTTAGCTGAATGGTAAAAAAACACAAAATCTCTAAGCCAAAGGAAAAAAAAAGAGAAAACCAAACAAACATAAACAAATTTAACTGGCAATGGTAATAAAACTAGCATAGTTATTGAGATAAGACAGAGGGAGAGCTGAAGACAAGGGGGAAGGTGAGGGGGATAGTCACAGAGGGGGTCGTAAAACTGTGGGATAATGAGTAAGGAAACCCATATCTAAATTTAAGCCGTTATTTCAGATATAATACAAGAAATGTTTTGCAACTGCAGCATTGTCTGTCTACAATAAATTATAATAGATGGTTAACAAAATTTAGAGCCAACTGTCATTCACAAATAATGATAGTAACTAAAGGAGAGTATTCATATCTGCCATTTTCTTTTGTTTTCATTCTAAATAACATGTTGGCTTCTTAGATCTTTAATAGTGATGGGCCGAACACCCCTTGGTTCGGTTTCCACCAGAACTCCTGAATATGTAGCCGAGAACCCCATTGAAGTCTATAGAACCCAAACTTGAAAAACAAAAGTCCCCATTTTGAAGGCTTATACGCAAGTTTTTGGCCATAAAAAGGTATGGGGGTCCAGGGACTGCCCTGGGGGAAACTCGGGGGTTCGCTGAGCAGGCCCAAAACTAATCATTAAGCAAGATCCCCTTGCTGAACTGCCTAGCTCTGTTTTACTATAGAGTCTCTAGGAGAGAGCATGACACACTCTTGGGATGGTCATGTAGCAATGATAGTGGAAATCACAAGTTGGCCTCCAGGCAGCCATCTCTGAATACATTGTGCTCTTTTAGGCCTTCTTCCTGCATGCTGCAGGGATGAAATATTGCAGTTCCTGGAGAGTCTACATTTTAATGGCTAGAGTGAACTAAGGAAAAGGGTGTAAATAGAATAGCATCCCATGAGACCAAAATCGTGCAGCAAATGCACCAAAGTAGCACAGGGCCCTTTTTCAAAAACTTGCTGTGCTGTGCAGTATTGATTTGAATAGGCACCATAGAGAATAATGTGATTTCCATTGTCATGCAATTAGTACGACACAAGTTGCATAGGATTGCACACTAGTGTGAACCAGGCCTAAATCACCTCAAGCATTAGGGCTAGGAACAAATCCCCAGCGAATGACCTGAACAAACAAGCAACATAAGGAACAATTGTGGAAGTTATAAAAAACCATGGGCAGGCATCATAAAAGGTGAAGATGATGTAAAATGAAAGATTCAAAAACAATGTAGGAGACAAATGAAGGCCTTGAAGTAAGAAAGCAGCTGACAGAAAATGGCATACCACCTAACTTTTAGAGATGGGAACGAGGGACACCTATTAGCAAAAGTATGTAGGCATAGGACACACCCCCTGACACGCCCTCTTAAGGGAGAATTATACAAAAAAATATTAGTTAAACTCACAAGTGCTTTTTTTACCACTGCTATTCCTTCATATTGACTTTAGAAAATTTATTAGAATTTGGATGGAAGGTTTACACTTTTCTAAAGATAAATAGTGTATTTGATATACAACAATATAGATCAGACCAAAATGAAGGACAAATGAGAAGGAAAGAGGGAAAGAGGGACTGTTCCAAATCAGGGACAGTTCCTCTAAATCAGGGACAGTTGGGAGCTATGCAAATGACACTAAGTAGGCAAATATGCAAGACAGAAAAGAATGTGAGGGAGATGAATAGTAAAGAGATGTGACAGTACAGACACTGAGCATGGAGCTAGAGAGCTTAGGAAAGAAAGGATATATGGTGACTGGCATTAGTATCGAGTGAGATTGTTGTCAAAATAATTTTCTTACTAGAAAACTGTGTACAACTGTCTATTATTTTTTGCTCAAACACACAGAGAACTTTTATTTAGCAAAAGTACTACTTTGACTTATATAAAATGGTGTCTTGCTATTTTAGATGATACAGTTACTTTTAATGTTAGGATTTGAACCTATAGTTAATATTTGTCATTCCACTTAGTAAAACTAGAACAAGCTGTAAATGATTCTATAACAGTTGATATATGGTATGTTGTACTAATTTGTCTGTCAGTTGGTTTCTCTTGAGGCTGTAAATATTCATCATGAATAAGTGTTTTCCAATAAAGTGAAGGAAATAGACATTTTTATATGACTAATGGCTTGTTAAAACTGAAATTATTTGTTTGAGGAGGAGAAGATCACTTTTGCTTAAATATTACTTTAGTCCAGGAAAGGTTCTGAGGTGGCACCAGGCACTATACGATGCTAAAGAAGTGCTCTGCTACATTGGGAAACTCGATTAAGGCTCCTTTCACACGGCCGCTCCGTGTGAAAGGTCCGCTGCGGGATTTATTTATTTTTTTTTCCACGGAGCGGATGACATTTCTGTCATCCGCTCCGTGTGCCCGCATATCATCCCATCCGTTTGCGGATGATATGCGGACCTAATGTAAGTCTATGGCACTGCGGATGTCAGCGGATGACACCGCTGACATCCGATTTTCCTTCCTTTCCGTTTTTTACACGGATGGAAAAATGGGGTTCTGTTCCGTTCCAAAAAACGGAACAGAACCGAAAGGAGGAAAATCGGATGTCAGCGGATGGTATTCCGCTGACATCCGCAGTGCCATTCACTTACATTGATGTCCGCAAATCATCCGCAAAAAAATAGGATGATTTGCGGACACACGGAAAGCAGCGGAGCGGCCGTGTGAAAGGACCCTTAAGTAGATTCAGAGCAACTCATAGATCTTCCCAGGAGATGTATGTATGTATGTATATATATATATATATATATATATACACACAGTATATATAGATATATGCACTATATTACCAAAAGTTTTGGGATGCCTGCCTTTGAACATACATGAATTTTAATGTCATTCCAGTCTTAGTCCATAGGATTCAATTTGAGTTTACCCACCCTTTCCAGCTATAACAGGCTAATCTCTTCTTGGAAGGCTGTCCACAAGGTTTAGGAGTGTGTCCATGGGAGTGTTTGACCATTCTTCCAGAAGCGCATTTGTGAGGTCAGGCACTGATGTTAGACGAGAAGGCCTGGCTCGCAGTCTCCACTGTAATTCCTTACAAAGGTGTTCTATCTGGTTGAGGTCAGGACTCTGTGCAGGCCAGTCATGTTCCTCCACCCCAAACTTGCTCATCCATGTCTTTATGGACCTTGCTTTGTGCACTGGTGTGCAGTCATGTCGGAACAGTAAGGGACACCCAAAACTATCCCCACAAAGTTGGGAGTATGAAACTGTCCAAAATATCCTGATATGCTGATGCCTTAAGAGTTCCCTTTACTGGAACTAAGGGGCCAAGCTCAACCCCCGAAAAACAAATCCCACGCCATAATCCCCTCTCCACCAAATATTTTGCACCAGTGCACAAAGCAGGGTTCATAAAGACTTGGATCAGTGAGTTTGGGGTGGAGGAACTTGACTGGCCTGCACAGAGTCCTGACCTCAACCCGATAAAAAACACTTTTGGGATGAATTAGCAGTGGAGACTGTGAGCCAGGCCTTCTCTTTAACATCAGTGCCTGACCTCACAAATGTGCTTCTGGAAGAATGGTCAAACATTTCCATAGACACACTCCTAAACCTTGCGGACAGCCTTCCCAGTTAATCTGTTATAGCTTCAAGTGCGTGTAAAGGCAGGCGTCCCAACACTTTTGGCAGTATATATATATATATATATATATATATATATATATATATATATATATATATATATATATATATATATATTAAAAAAACGAGGATGAAATCTCAACTTTGTAAAATATTTACTTCATCATCGAGTCTTCATACAAAGTTACAGTAAATGTAGCTACAGTTACTGTAACTTTGTATGAAGGTTTGATGTTAAAGTCAATATTTTTAAAATTGGAGATTGCATCCTCATTTTTTGATATTTTGATTGGTGGATGATTGGGAGCCCACTATTGATACAATAGTGCTGAACTTGAATACGAAGGGAGTAAATCACCCTCTATTTGTATATATATATATATATTCATTGTATATGTACTCTACTGTAACATATAAGCAGAGTAAATAATGGTGGGCTGCATGACCTGAAGCGTGTCAAGTAGTGTGCACACCCAAACTGGAGCAGTATTTATTATTTTACTATTTAGAAAGAGTATATATGGCAAGTGAACCTAGAGCAAACAGCAGCCTTTCATGTTTTTTTGAGTTGTCAGAGAAAACATTTAGTTACACTGTGGTGATGATGAAGTAAACCTGTGTAAGAATAAGTCATATATCTGCTTATGACAACCATTGGTGAACTTGTTAAGTGTATAAGAGAGAACAAGGGAAATCACTAGTGATTAGTTGAACTGCCCCAAGTTCGGTTCAAGTGGGGTTTTGTAAACTTAAAGGATGCCAAACCCAAACCCCACTGAAAACAACGTGTGACGGGAGTCACTTTGGGTGCGGGGTGACCAGGAAACTGGGGGGCACTGGGCATATGGTTTGGATTGCTCCAAATGAGACAGTGATATTCAGGAATGATGTCTCTCTTGAAATATGAAGATTTTATTCCCTGTACATTGTGAGGTCCATGACCAGGAAGTACAACACCTAATATGGGCATTCCAGGAAGTTTAATCTGGAGACCGACTGTCTATTGGTTAACTATGTTGCTTTTGTCTGAATAAGTAAATTGTGATATTCTTGTCTGAGGTGGCTTTCCATTCATCTATTGTTAAGTGTGCTAATGAACTCACCTGTTGTCTGCTAAGGGATGTATTGACATCCAGAGTAATGTGTATTGGGGGCTCGTTATGTAACCATTGTGTGATGTTGGGGGCTGGATTTGGGTCATTGTTCATGTAGTGACTGCATTACTTCTAACGTGTATATAAAGCGTGTATTCCTTTTCAATAAACAGTCTGATTCCTGCTTGACCCTCAATACAGAGCCTCGTCTCGTACTTGGGGGGGATTATTCGTATGGGTTTCTTGTTTGGCTGAGTGGAGTGTCCGGTAGCTGCCTTTGTGTTCGGGAATTAAATGTCCTGAACGACTGTAACCCCTTTCATACCCGGGGTGTCGTTACACAACGGGAGACAAAAAAATGATGTTTTAGCAATCAATATACTCACTTCAATGGGGCAGAAGAGAAATACCTGATGTTTCCAGGTATGGGGACTATGTGAGTCACTATGTAAATCTGTATTTGGGGAGAACAGTGTCTATGCTGAGAATGTTGAGACTTAGGAGAAAGGTTTGGGAGGGGATCAATCTGTGATGTGGGGGCCAGCTGTATTGAGGAATCTGTGTTGCGGGGGGTTAGTGGTCAGTCTGTGCTAGGGGCGTCTGTGCTATGGAGTTCCATCTGTACTGAAGGATTATTGCTTGGGGACAGGGGTCAGTCTGTGCTGGGGAGTCTTTGCTGAGGGTTTGGTCTGCATTGGGGGTGCAGAGGTTCTGTACTGTCGGGAGGTGAAATTGTATTGGGGGTGCAGTCTGTGCTGGAGGGGAATCTTTAATGAAGGGTTTGTACTATTTATGCATTTAGGGAAGATCTGATCTGTGGGAGATATGGACTTGTGGAGGATCATTTGTTCTCAGAAGATGGGAGTGATTTTGGTTGCACTCTGTAAAATGGCCTGTGTGTTACATACTCCTGACTCCTGCATTATTTTATGAAGACTGTAAAAGACAAAATTTGGAGAAGTTGTGCATGGCGACAAACCAACTTCTAGCTTTCATTTTTAAAACTTAACTGAACAAGCAGAAGATAAATGATGATTGGTTGTCATGCACAACTGCTCCACATTCTGTCTGCTCCACCTAGTACTGTGTTTTAGATTTCATACTCCTGAGTACTGCACTCTATTTACATTACATTCTTCTGTGTGCAGAAAAGTATACATAATTAGGGTTGAGCGAACACCTAGATGTCCGTGTTCGACGGGTTCGGCCGAACTTTAAAAAAAAGTCCGGGTCCGTGTCCCGGACTTTTACCGAACTTTTCCCGGACACCGAACCCCATTGAAGTCAATGGGGACCCGAACTTTAAGGCACTAAAATGGCTCTAAAACACCAAAGGAAAGGGCTAGAGTGCTGCAAATGGCAGCAAAACGTAATTAAGAGCATGGCAAGTGCTCTGCAAACAAATGTGGATAGGGAAATAACTTAAAACAACAAAAAAAAAACAGAAAAATAAAACAATGTTCTTCTTCATCTCTGAAGGACGAGGCCCATATGGAGTAGGAGGGAGGTTGAGGTGGTGGTGGATGTGGCGGTGACATAGGCGTGCGCACAGGGTGTGCTGGGTGTGCCTGGGCACACCCTAATCACCTAGGGCACATAGCATTGCCAGTGAGGAGATGGGAAAGATCTCCCTGGGACCTGCTCTGCTCTATTTCTCCTTGCCTACAGGTACATGGCCCCGATACATTACTCTCCCTGCTGGCAAACACATGCATGTGTATTTCAACTTTGGGGTGCACACCTTAATGCAATAGGCTGCGCACACCTATGGGCGGTGTAGGTGGAAGCGGCGGTGGAGGAGGACCAGGGCCGGATTAACAGCATCATGGGCTTGGTGCTGAGGATTTTGAAGGGCCTTAAGGGCCGTGCCTTGCCATGCACCCAGAGGAGGAAGGGTGCAGCCATGCATGCCTAATTCAACATGGGATGCTGTCTCTGAAGCCCATAAACACATCCATGCATCGCCAACTGTCCCTCCTTGTCCGGCCTTCACGCTGTGTGGGGAGGTTCTGAGGGTGCTGCCTGGGGAAGCGAGCATAGAAGCCAGACTTCTGTGTTTACAAGTGACAGAAGAGCGGTAACAGTGAATATGGCCAACCCGGGGCCTATATAAAAGGTAGGGGCCTGGAGCTGCAGCTCCAATAGCCCCTACATTAATCTGGCCCTGAGGAGGAGGACGAGGTAGCCAACACTGCTTCTTTTCAAAAATTTTAAATGAGGGTACACCCCAAAAGAGTGAGAAAGAGCAAAAATGGAACAATGGGTGGGTAAGGTCGGTATCCATTGCTATTCTGCATAAGGTACGGAAAAGTCCCGTGGGATCCATGCCTGGTTCATTTTAATGAACGTGAGCTTGTCCACATTGTCTCTGGACAGGCGGCTGCGCTTGTCTGTTATAACGCCCCCAGCCGTGCTAAATACCCGTTCAGATAATACACTGGCTGCAGGGCACGCCAGCACCTCCAAGGCGTAAAGGGCAAGCTCAAGCCATGTGCCCAATTTGGAGACCCAGAAGTTGAAGGGGGCAGACCCGTCATTCACTACATGTAGGCGTGTGCACACATACTGCTCCACCATGTTGGTAAAATGCTGCCTCCTGCTAAGACGTTCCATCTGAGCTGCTGGTGCTGCTGTTTGTTGTGGCGTGCTGACAAAGCTTTTCCACATTTCGGCCATGCTAACCCTGCCTTCTGAGGTGCTGGCGGTGCCCTGGTTGCGTTGGCGACCTCCTCCTCCTCCTCCTCTGCCTTGTGCTTCCACTGTGGCCCCGCTGTCAGATGGGAATGCCAGCAGCATGGCGTCTACCAGCGTGCGCTTGTACTCGCGCATCTTGCGATCGCGCTCCAGTGAGTGAATTAAGGGCGGTACGTTGTCCTTGTAACGGGGATCCAGCAGCGTGGCCACCCAGTAATCAGCACAAGTTAGAATGTGGGCAACTCGGCGGTCGTTGTGGAGACACTGCAGCATGTAATCGCTCATGTGTGCCAGGCTGCCCAGAGGCAACGAAAGGCTGTCCTCTGTGGGAGGTGTATCGTCCGTGTCCTCTGTATCCCCCCAGCCACGCACCAGTGATGGCCATGAGCTGGCCTGGGTGCCACCCTGCTGTGAACATGGTTCCATCTCCTCCTCCAGCTCCTCCTCCTCCTCATCCTCCTCATCCTCCAGAACTGTGCCCCTGCTGGACAATTGCGTCCCTGGCGTTTGCGTGTGCAGGAACCCACCCTCGGAGCCCCTTGCGAATGACTGCCCTGAAAGCCTTGGAAATGTTACCTCTTCATCCTCCTCCTCCTCCTCATCCTGTGCCACATCCTCTTCCATCATCGCCCGAATTGTTTTTTCAAGGAGGCATAGAAGTGGGATAGTTAAGCTGAGAACGGCGTCATTGCCACTGGCCATGTTGGTGGAGTACTCAAAACAGCGCAACAAGGCACACAGGTCTCGCATGGAGGCCCAGTTAAATTAAATAGCGGAATAGAAAATATGATCCAAAAAAAGTGTATGTATATCACACGTACACAACCACACTGGGCCCCAATTACTATTGTTTGTACCCCTAAAAGGCTAGATGAGGAGTAGGGGGAGTATGGAACAGGCAGCACCCTCAAACCTTCAGAAGTATGAGATGAACCCCAACAACTTGGAAAGGTGGATCTCTCTCACACGTACCGACACAGACTATCCCGCAATTCAATTGATCCTCAAAGGTTTTTATTGAATAGCGGAATAGGAAATATGATCAAAAAAAGTGTATGTATCTCGCACGTACACAACCACACTAGGCCCCAATTACTATTGTTTGTACCCCTAAAAGGCTAGATGAGGAGTAGGGGGGGTATGGAACAGGCAGCACCCTCAAACCTTCAGAAGTATGAGATGAACCCCAACAACTTGGAAAGGTGGATCTCTCTCACACGTACCGACACAGACTATCCCCCAATTTAACTGATCCCCAAAGGTTTTTGATTAAATAGCGGAATAGAAAATATGATCCAAAAAAAGTGTATGTATATCACACGTACACAACCACACTAGGCCCCAATTACTATTGTTTGTACCCCTAAAAGGCTAGATGAGGAGTAGGGGGAGTATGGAACAGGCAGCACCCTCAAACCTTCAGAAGTATGAGATGAACCCCAACAACTTGGAAAGGTGGATCTCTCTCACACGTACCGACACAGACTATCCCGCAATTCAATTGATCCTCAAAGGTTTTTATTGAATAGCGGAATAGGAAATATGATCAAAAAAAGTGTATGTATCTCGCACGTACACAACCACACTAGGCCCCAATTACTATTGTTTGTACCCCTAAAAGGCTAGATGAGGAGTAGGGGGGGTATGGAACAGGCAGCACCCTCAAACCTTCAGAAGTATGAGATGAACCCCAACAACTTGGAAAGGTGGATCTCTCTCACACGTACCGACACAGACTATCCCGCAATTCAATTGATCCTCAAAGGTTTTTATTGAATAGCGGAATAGGAAATATGATCAAAAAAAGTGTATGTATCTCGCACGTACACAACCACACTAGGCCCCAATTACTATTGTTTGTACCCCTAAAAGGCTAGATGAGGAGTAGGGGGGGGTATGGAACAGGCAGCACCCTCAAACCTTCAGAAGTATGAGATGAACCCCAACAACTTGGAAAGGTGGATCTCTCTCACACGTACCGACACAGACTATCCCGCAATTCAATTGATCCTCAAAGGTTTTTATTGAATAGCGGAATAGGAAATATGATCAAAAAAAGTGTATGTATCTCGCACGTACACAACCACACTAGGCCCCAATTACTATTGTTTGTACCCCTAAAAGGCTAGATGAGGAGTAGGGGGGGTATGGAACAGGCAGCACCCTCAAACCTTCAGAAGTATGAGATGAACCCCAACAACTTGGAAAGGTGGATCTCTCTCACACGTACCGACACAGACTATCCCGCAATTCAATTGATCCTCAAAGGTTTTTATTGAATAGCGGAATAGGAAATATGATCAAAAAAAGTGTATGTATCTCGCACGTACACAACCACACTAGGCCCCAATTACTATTGTTTGTACCCCTAAAAGGCTAGATGAGGAGTAGGGGGGGTATGGAACAGGCAGCACCCTCAAACCTTCAGAAGTATGAGATGAACCCCAACAACTTGGAAAGGTGGATCTCTCTCACACGTACCGACACAGACTATCCCGCAATTCAATTGATCCTCAAAGGTTTTTATTGAATAGCGGAATAGGAAATATGATCAAAAAAAGTGTATGTATCTCGCACGTACACAACCACACTAGGCCCCAATTACTATTGTTTGTACCCCTAAAAGGCTAGATGAGGAGTAGGGGGGGTATGGAACAGGCAGCACCCTCAAACCTTCAGAAGTATGAGATGAACCCCAACAACTTGGAAAGGTGGATCTCTCTCACACGTACCGACACAGACTATCCCGCAATTCAATTGATCCTCAAAGGTTTTTATTGAATAGCGGAATAGGAAATATGATCAAAAAAAGTGTATGTATCTCGCACGTACACAACCCCACTAGGCCCCAATTACTATTGTTTGTACCCCTAAAAGGCTAGGAGTAGGGGGAGTATGGAACAGGCAGCACCCTCAAACCTTCAGAAGTATGAGATGAACCCCAACAACTTGGAAAGGTGGATCTCTCTCACACGTACCAACACAGACTATCCCCCAATTTAACTGATCCCCAAAGGTTTTTGATTAAATAGCGGAATAGAAAATATGATCCCAAAAAAGTGTATGTATATCACACGTACACAACCACACTAGGCCCCAATTACTATTGTTTGTACCCCTAAAAGGCTAGGAGTAGGGGGAGTATGGAACAGGCAGCACCCTCAAACCTTCAGAAGTATGAGATGAACCCCAACAACTTGGAAAGGTGGATCTCTCTCACACGTACCAACACAGACTATCCCCCAATTTAACTGATCCCCAGAGGTTTTTGATTAAATAGCGGAATAGAAAATATGATCCCAAAAAAGTGTATGTATATCACACGTACACAACCACACTAGGCCCCAATTACTATTGTTTGTACCCCTAAAAGGCTAGGAGTAGGGGGAGTATGGAACAGGCAGCACCCTCAAACCTTCAGAAGTATGAGATGAACCCCAACAACTTGGAAAGGTGGATCTCTCTCACACGTACCAACACAGACTATCCCCCAATTTAACTGATCCCCAGAGGTTTTTGATTAAATAGCGGAATAGAAAATATGATCCCAAAAAAGTGTATGTATATCACACGTACACAACCACACTAGGCCCCAATTACTATTGTTTGTACCCCTAAAAGGCTAGGAGTAGGGGGAGTATGGAACAGGCAGCACCCTCAAACCTTCAGAAGTATGAGATGAACCCCAACAACTTGGAAAGGTGGATCTCTCTCACACGTACCAACACAGACTATCCCCCAATTTAACTGATCCCCAAAGGTTTTTGATTAAATAGCGGAATAGAAAATATGATCCCAAAAAAGTGTATGTATATCACACGTACACAACCACACTAGGCCCCAATTACTATTGTTTGTACCCCTAAAAGGCTAGGAGTAGGGGGAGTATGGAACAGGCAGCACCCTCAAACCTTCAGAAGTATGAGATGAACCCCAACAACTTGGAAAGGTGGATCTCTCTCACACGTACCAACACAGACTATCCCCCAATTTAACTGATCCCCAAAGGTTTTTGATTAAATAGCGGAATAGAAAATATGATCCCAAAAAAGTGTATGTATATCACACGTACACAACCACACTAGGCCCCAATTACTATTGTTTGTACCCCTAAAAGGCTAGGAGTAGGGGGAGTATGGAACAGGCAGCACCCTCAAACCTTCAGAAGTATGAGATGAACCCCAACAACTTGGAAAGGTGGATCTCTCTCACACGTACCAACACAGACTATCCCCCAAATTTAACTGATCCCCAAAGGTTTTTGATTAAATAGCGGAATAGAAAATATGATCCCAAAAAAGTGTATGTATATCACACGTACACAACCACACTAGGCCCCAATTACTATTGTTTGTACCCCTAAAAGGCTAGATGAGGAGTAGGGGGAGTATGGAACAGGCAGCACCCTCAAACCTTCAGTATGAGATTGTGTTCACTGTACCCCACAAAGATTGAGTTCACTGCACCCCACAATGATTGTGTTCACTGCACCCCACAAAGATTGTGTTCACTGCACCTCACAAAGATTGTGTTCACTGTACCCCCCAAAGATTGTGTTCACTGCACCCCACAAAGATTCTGTTCACTGTACCCCACAAAGATTGTGTTCACTGCACCCCAAAAAGATTGTGTTCACTGCACCCCAAAAAGGATGTTGTTCACTGCACCCCAAAAAGGATGTTGTTCACTCCACCCCAAAAAGATTGTGTTCACTGCACCCCACAAAGATTGTGTTCACTGCACCCCAAAAAGATTGTGTTCACTGCACCCCAAAAATGATTTTGTTCACTGCACCCCAAAAAGGATTTTGTTCACTGCACCCCAAAAAGGATGTTGTTCACTCCACCCCAAAAAGATTGTGTTCACTGCACCCCAAAAAGATTGTGTTCACTGCACCCCACAAAGGATTTTGTTCACTGCACCCCAAAAAGATTGTGTTCACTGCACCCCAAAAAGGATGTTGTTCACTGCACCCCAAAAAGGATTTTGTTCACTGCACCCCAAAAAGATTGTGTTCACTGCACCCCACAAAGGATTTTGTTCACTGCACCCCACAAAGATTGTGTTCACTGCACACCAAAAAGGATTGTGTTCACTGCACCCCAAAAAGATTTTGTTCACTGCACCCCAAAAAGATTGTGTTCACTGCAGCCCAAAAAGATTGTGTTCACTGCAGCCCAAAAAGATTGTGTTCACTGCAGCCCAAAAAGATTGTGTTCACTGCAGCCCAAAAAGATTGTGTTCACTGCAGCTCACACACAGAAAAATGGATGTGGATCACTGACACCTGCCTATCTCCAATCCCACACCACACAGCAATATCGATTGTAGTTTGTAGAACACAGTTTCCCTAAAATTCAGCAGACTCTGTCCCTAACAGGATTGAGAAGAGATCGTAGATCAGGATTGAGTGCAGACCCCACCCCCCACACAGCAATATCGATTGTAGTTTGTAGAAGACACTGACCCTATATAATTCAGCAGACTCTATCCCTAAAATGCCTACAACTCGCCCTGCCTAAACACTCCGACCTGTCCCTCAATTCTATCCGGACACAAATGGTTTTTTCCTGCCTATCTTTCCCTAATCAGCAGCCAGCACGTTGATGTGTGCTCTGTCCCTGAATCTAAGCAGCATAATGACGCCGCTGCGGCTGCCTCGAACTTATAAAGACTTGGTCACATGCTTCAGACGGCCAATCACAGCTACTGAGACATTTGCAGGCATGGCTGGGATGGCTTAAGGCACACCAGTTAAACGATTGTTGATTGGCTGTTGAAAGCCCGCCATGAAAAGAGCGCCAAAGCATGCAAAACCCGGAAATAAAACGACCGAACACGGATTTTTACCCGAACATACAGTAAAGTGTCCGTGTCCGTGTTCGGGTACAAAAAATCCAATTATTCGGTACGAACACGAATAATACAGTCCGTGTTCGCTCAACACTATACATAATGCAATTATTTTATTCAAATGAGTGTGCTGAGGTTTATACTTGTCTGTTGCACTCATGCTTGTTGCTCCATCATTAAAATATATTTTGTGTGTTGAGTATAGGGGGGTTGTCTTTAAAGGGTAACTCCCCTTTTGTAGGAAAAAAAAAGTAAATAAAGTAAAAATAATATAGTAGTCATTTTCTGAAAATGCAATGTAATATGGCTACCTGGAGGTTTTCTGTACACAGAATGTGTACTGACCACCCCCCAGAAACATCTTTTTTGGTGAGATACTCCAAATAGGAACACGTCTAAAGGGATGCGCGCCCAGCAAATTTCCTCATTAGTGTTCTGCAGCTGCACAGCTGATTGATAACTTTGAAACCACTCCCATTAGACCCACTCTGCACAGAGGAACAAACAGGGATTTCTTTAGAATAACAAAAGTTAGGAATCTGTAACACAATTTGCTATAATCCTTGCCATGTAAATATAACACCCAGAGGAGAATGATTTTTTCTCAATAAAAGTAGTGTTATGCTTTAACTATGACCTTTTAAGCCCTTCCCACTGTGTAATGTGACCACACCCTCAGTTCGGTGTGGCACTCTGGGGAATGGGGGGGGGTTGTAAAATATTATATTCAGCCTCGCATGCCAGATATGCTAGGTATGCCACTGCTCGTATTGCATATAACTGTATTGCTATCTGTGCCAGTCACGCTGTCATAGACAGAGAGTTCATGGTGCATACACAATATTTTTGTGGTTCACTTTTTATACAATATAGCCAAAATAAAAAAGGCAGAGTTTAATGACCTATTTCATCATAGGCTTTGTTTGGAGTTCTGTCTTAAATGTGGCTCTTTGAAAGACATTGCTTCTTTTTAAAGCAGAGCTCCATTCCCACAAACACTTTTTTTTTTTTCAAAGACTCCTCTGTATTTGTCTAAACAAGTATATTTGAATGGAGGCTAACAACAAGCAACAAGTTATATCTGTGGTAGTTTTAGTTTATGCAAAAATATTTTATTACTAACAAGATCTTGGAAGCAGGCAGCTTCCATGTTAGCTGTGGGCATTTGAAGCCCCCCTGTCTTCATTTCCGGGATTTCCATGCAGCTGGCTACCCAGCATGCACCTCCCGATCTCGCAATAAGCAACAAGTTATATGTGTGGTAGTTTTAGTTTATGTAAAAATATTTTATTACTAACAAGATCTTGGAAGCAGGCAGGTTCCATATGAGCTGTGGGCATCTGAAGCCCTCCTGTCTTCATTTCTGGGAATTCCATGTAGCTGGCTACCCAGCATGCACCTCCCGATCTCACAATAAGCAACAAGTTATATGTGTGGTAGTTTTATTTATGTAAAAATATTTTATTACTAACAAGATCTTGAAAGCAGGCAGGTTCCATATTAGCTGTGGGCATCTGAAGCCCTCCTGTCTTCATTTCTGGGAATTCCATGCAGCTGGCTACCCAGCATGCACCTCCCGATCTCGCAATAAGCAACAAGTTATATGTGTGGTAGTTTTGGTTTATGTAAAAATATTTTATTACCAACCAGATCTCGGAAGCAGACAGCTTCCATGTTAGCTGTGGGCATCTGAAGCCCTCCTGTCTTCATTTCCGGGATTTCCATGCAGCTGGCTACCCAGCATGCACCTCCCGATCTTGCAATAAGCAACAAGTTATATGTGTGGTAGTTTTAGTTTATGTAAAAATATTTTATTACTAACAAGATCTTGGAAGCAGGCAGGTTCCATATGAGCTGTGGGCATCTGAAGCCCTCCTGTCTTCATTTCTGGGAATTCCATGCAGCTGGCTACCCAGCATGCACCTCCCGATCTCACAATAAGCAACAAGTTATATGTGTGGTAGTTTTAGTTTATGTAAAAATATTTTATTACTAACAAGATCTTGGAAGCAGGCAGGTTCCATATTAGCTGTGGGCATCTGAAGCCCTCCTGTCTTCATTTCTGGGAATTCCATGCAGCTGGCTACCCAGCATGCACCTCCCGATCTCGCAATAAGCAACAAGTTATATGTGTGGTAGTTTTGGTTTATGTAAAAATATTTTATTACCAACCAGATCTCGGAAGCAGACAGCTTCCATGTTAGCTGTGGGCATCTGAAGCCCTCCTGTCTTCATTTCAGGGATTTACATGCAGCTGGCTACCCAGCATGCACCTCCCGATCTCGCGCCTGTGCAGTAATTCCACTGCGTGGCTCTCCCTCTTCCTGACAGGTTGCTATAGCAATGTCGGCGTCAGTGGAAGTTCCCGCCCTATTGCTATAGCAACCTGTCAATCAGAGAACGAGAGGAAGGTAATGGAAGTCTGTTAACGCGAGATTTCGTCAGTAGGTGATTCGGAAGGACTCCTGGGATACATTACGCCGCTATTCCAGGAGCCCTGGCGAATCGCATAGTGAAGAAAAAGAGAAGAAAAAAGGTATTTGCATATCAAAAAAAAATTACATTGGAAAAAGCATGCTCAAAGGGGAGAAGATAGATAGTGACTACATAAAATGGGTGGAACTCCACTTTAAGTTAAAAAAAGTCTACAAAATTCTGTATCTTCACAAACAACAACAGAATTTCCATCTGTGGCCAGTCCTGTGCTACTCATTCACTCTGACATAGCACAAGATGGCTGTAATATGCTGCACAATGGGCCATGCAAACTCAACCTTTTGGTGTGACTATATTTAGCTGACAGCAATGATTTTTATTACATTTAGTTATTAATGCTTTGTGACTGACTAGAAGCGATGAACCCACTCAAGCATCCCCCCATAGCAGTCAGGCAGGTGTGGAAATGCTTCACGGTGTTAAGTGAACTGTGTGACCATCTTCCCAGAGCAAACCATTAACAATTAATCATGGCATAACTATACCAGTGCTCCAGAGCCTGTGCGCAACACACACGACTGCCTTTAGTGCCAAATGTACTGTCATTTATTGAAGCACATTGTCATGTGCTGATATAATATTTACGGCTGAAAGTGCAATAATATTCATCTTTTCAAATTACAGTTGTATCTTTCTTTAATAGAATGGTGTGGGTTGGGGGGTATCTAAAATGACAAAGACTGGTCCACAATATAAGACAAAAAGTAATTATATAGTTAAAGGACCCTGCATTCACTATATCTGGTCTCCCACAGTACACAGAACATGAAAATGCTATAGATTTAATAAATATAAACTGCTAAATACCTTTTCTCATCAACAGAATATAGCAGTCTTGTGACTTCTATTAGTGTCTGGTTAAAGCTTGTGGGAGGGGGTTTTCATTCTACTCTGACTGTCCTATCTGGATGCAGGACTCCTGACCCTCTGCTTGGTCAGTGCTGATTGGCCCTGTGCTGATCACATGCACTCTCCAAAGAAAAAAAAATCTCTCTAGCAATATACACCACACAGAACATGTGCAGCCTGTCCCCTGGCTGCTATAATATCCAGAGATGAGTTGGAGACACTGGAAGGAGGTGAAGATCAGTTAAGACAGGATCAAACAGCCTTTTTATATAAGCCTTTTTAGCATTTTAAATATAAACTGCTAAATACCTTTTCTCCTCAGTAGTATATAGCAGTCTTGTGACTTCTGTCAGTGTCTGGTAAAGCTTGTAGGAGGAGTTTTCATTCACCCATGAATGTCCCATAAGGATGCAGGACCCCTGACCCGCTGCCTGGTCAGTGCTGATTGGACCTGGGCTGATCACATGCACTCTCCCAAGAAAAAAAAACAGAACTCTATAGCAATACACACCAAACGGAGCATGTACAGCCTGTCCCCTGGCTTCTACAATATCCGAAGATGAGTTGGAGACACTGGAAGGAGGGGAGGTTCAGTGAAGACAGGATCAAACAGCCTTTTTAAATAAGCCTTTTTAGCAGTTTAAACACAGTGCCTTGCGAAAGTATTCGGCCCCTTTGAACTTTGCGACCTTTTGCCATATTTCAGGCTTCAAACATAAAGATATAAAACTGTAATTTTTTGTGAAGAATCAACAACAAGTGGGACACAATCATGAAGTGGAACGACATTTATTGGATATTTCAAACTTTGTTAACAAATAAAAAACTGAAAGATTGGGCGTGCAAAATTATTCAGCCCCTTTCAGTGCAGCAAACTCTCTCCAGAAGTTCAGTGAGGATCTCTGAATGATCCAATGTTGACCTAAATGACTAATGTTGATAAATAGAATCCACCTGTGTGTAATCAAGTCTCCGTATAAATGGGCCTGCACTGTGATAGTCTCAGAGGTCCGTTTAAAGCGCAGAGAGCATCATGAAGAACAAGTAACACACCAGGCAGGTCCAAGATACTGTTGTGGAGAAGTTTAAAGCCGGATTCGGATAGAAAAAGATTTCCCAAGCTTTAAACATCCCAAGGAGCACTGTGCAAGCAATAATATTGAAATGGAAGGAGTATCAGACCACTGCAAATCTACGAAGACCTGGCCGTCCCTCTAAACTTTCAGCTCATACAAGGAGAAGACTGATCAGAGATGCAGCCAAGAGGCCCATGATCACTCTGGATGAACTGCAGAGATCTACAGCTGAGGTGGGAGACTCTGTCCATAGGACAACAATCAGTCGTATACTGCATAAATCTGGCCTTTATGGAAGAGTGGCAAGAAGAAAGCCATTTCTTAAAGATATCCATAAAAAGTGTTGTTTAAAGTTTGCCACAAGCCACCTGGGAGACACACCAAACATGTGGAAGAAGGTGCTCTGGTCAGATGAAACCAAAATCAAACTTTTTGGCAACAATGCAAAATGTTATGTTTGACGTAAAAGCAACACAGCTCATCACCCTGAACACACCATCCCCACTGTCAAACATGGTGGTGGCAGCATCATGGTTTGGGCCTGCTTTTCTTCAGCAGGGACAGGGAAGATGGTTAAAATTGATGGGAAGATGGATGGAGCCAAATACAGGACCATTCTGGAAGAAAACCTGATGGAGTCTGCAAAAGACCTGAGACTGGGACGGAGAGTTGTCTTCCAACAAGACAATGATCCAAAACATAAAGCAAAATCTACAATGGGATGGTTCACAAATACACAAATCCTGGTGTTAGAATGGCCAAGTCAAAGTCCAGACTTGAATCCAATCGAGAATCTGTGGAAAGAACTGAAAACTGCTGTTCACAAACGCTCTCCATCCAACCTCACTGAGCTCGAGCTGTTTTGAAAGGAGGAATGGGCAAAAATTTCAGTCTCTCGATGTGCAAAACTGATAGAGACATACCCCAAGCGACTTACAGCTGTAATCGCAGCAAAAGGTGGCGCTACAAAGTATTAACTTAAGGGGGCTGAATAATTTTGCACGCCCAATTTTTCATTTTTTTATTTGTTAAAAAAGTTTGAAATATCCAATAAATGTCATTCCACTTCATGATTGTGTCCCACTTGTTGTTTATTCTTCACAAAAAATTACAGTTTTATATCTTTATGTTTGAAGCCTGAAATGTGGCAAAAGATCGCAAAGTTCAAGGGGGCCGAATACTTTCGCAAGGCACTGTATAAACTGCTAAATACCTTTTCTCATGAGCAGATATATAACAGTCTTGTGACTTCTGCCAGTATCTGGTAAAGCTTGTAGGAGGAGTTTTCATTCTCCCATGAATGTCCCATAAGGCTGAAGGAATACTGACCTTCTGTCTTGACAGTGCTGTTTGGATCTGTGCTGATCACATGCGCTCTCGCAAGAAAAGGAAAAAACTCTCTAGCACTCTCCACTAACTCTGTCTTATCCAGATATGTTTTGAGGACAATGCAAGAAGGGGAGGATCAGAGGAGACAGGATCAAACAGTCTTTTTCGCACAATGCAGAGGATTAACCCCTTTGGTTCCACCGTGAGTATAACAAACATGCTTTACTGCATATACATACTGATTTTACTGTTCTGGGTTTAGTAACACTTTAAGTAAACGTTCCACTAATTTGCAAAGTGCATTGCCTGAAGTTCTTTAGTAAAGGTGTGCATGCAAGGCATATAAAGAACAAGGCTTGTACAAAGAAGGGGATGAAGAGCAGACACAAGTGGGTCACCATGAAAGAATTAATTATGCTGTAAAGTTGGCAGGAGATGCAGCCGACTGCCATTGTCATGGGTAACCAATGAACTGGTGAAGAATGTAATAGCAGTCATCCAGTGGGAGTTTGGGTGGCTTGGCATGGGAGGTGGTATACACTGTTAGTGGGGTTTGTGAGCTTGACCCTTTGCTAGAGACTGGTACCCCATTTCTTTGGGACCGATCTCATAGCACAGGGAATCAATGCACCTAGCCTGGAGGTCACAGCGGAGAGACTGAGGGAGAGAGGCAGCTCTAAGTAAAGTATTAAAGCTTGTAACAACAGAGGACTATGCTGTGTGAAAGGCAGAATTCTCATTTTGTCACTGGGATTGAGGTGGCAATATGGAATGTGCTGGTGGCCAAGGCCATATAGCGGTTTAACAGGACAGGTTCCACTCAGAACAGGCCTCGCCATGGTCGACCAAAGAAGTTGTGTGTATGTGCTCAGCATCATATCCAGAGGTTGTCTTTGGAAAATAGACATATGAGTGCTGCCAGCATTGCTGCAGAGGTTGAAGGGGTGGGAGGTCAGCCTGCCAGTGCTCAGACCATACGCCACACACTGCTTAAAATTGGTCTGAATGGCTGTCATCCCAGAAGGAAGCCTCTTCTTAAGATGATGCACAAGAAAGCCTGCAAACAGTTTGCTGAAGACAAGCAGACTAAGGACATGGATTACTGGAACTGGATTACTGGAACCAATATTTACCCACTCTTCTTTGCAGAACTGCTTAAGTTCCTTTAAATTTGATGGTGACCGCTTGTGGACTGCAGTCTTCAAGTCATTCCACAGATTTTCAATGGGGTTTAAGTCTGGGCTCTGACTAGGCCATGCAAGGACATTCACCTTTTTCTCCTTCAACCATTGTGAAGTAATTTTGCCCATACATTTTCCCTTCTATCCTGACATGTGCTCCAGTCCTTGCTGAAGAGAAACACCCCCATAACAGGATATTGCCCCCTCCATGCTTTGCTGTAGGAATTGTGTTATTTGGATGGTGAGCTGTATTGGATTTCTGCCAGATATATTGTTTGGTGTTGAAGCCAAATAATATAATTTGAGTCTCATCTGACCATAACACATTTTTCCATGTGGCCTTAGAATCTTCAAGGTGCGTTTTGGGCTCAGTTGTGACTGCATGTGGCTTTTCTTGAGGAGTGTTATTTTTTTCTTGCAACCCTCCCATACGAACCACATTTGTGGAGAATTTGTGATATTGTTGTTACATGCACACAATGACCACTCTCTGTCATATATTCCTGTGTTGTACCAAATATCTTCCACTTCTTAATAATAGACTTCACTGTGCTTCTAGACATTGATAAAGCCTTTAAAATGTTTTTGTATCCATCTCCTGACCTGTGCCTTTCCACAACTTTGTCCTGGAGATCCTGGTGAAAGTGCCTTGCCCCCCATAGTTGATTGTTTGCTTCAGTGGCATTATAATGGACTGAAATGCTCCAGGATAGCTCTTTTCATGTTGAGCTAATCAAAATGACCACAGCTGATCAAAGTTGAAAGTCAAATGTCTTTGTGTGCAATTGAAAAGGTGATTAGCTACACCTGATTGAGTTTACATGTCATTTTTAGGAGGGGGTGATAGTTTTTTTTCAACTCAGTGATTCTGTTTATGAATTGTTAAAAAAATTCTGACATGTTGGTGTTATATCTTGGATGTTATAAATTTCTAAATACAGCTGGATAAAATGAAAATTGTGTCTGTCTTCACTTCAGGCTACAAAGCAACAAAATTGGATTATTTTAAAGGGGGGAATTCTTTTCTATACCCACTGTATACTGTATTGCAGCCTACTACTGCTTAAATGTAGTAGCTGCATCTTTTTTGGGTTGTTTTTTTGTTAGGCTTGGTACATTTTCTAAAAGTACAAAAGGAGGTAGTTAGGTGGTAAAGTATAACTAAAGGCAAAACATTTTTTTCAGTTTTGGATAGAGAGGAAAGGGATTAGAACACCTGTCAGTTATTATTTCTGTCTGTGCCCCTGTACCCTGTTTCCCGAAAGTAAGACCTACTTACAGTTTTGCCTCTCGCTGAAATATAAGGCATCCCCCTGAAAATAAGACCTCCCCAATAATAAGGCCTCCTCCGAACATAAGGTCTCCCCGATAATAAGGCCCCCCGAAGCTACCGTAATTTTGGACTCTGGACTGTAGCAGTGGGTGCCCCAGCGCAGCTCACTGTTGGCCGCAGTGCAGCCGGAGCAGACAGGAAGTGTGAGGTCTCTTTTAATCAGAGAGCCCGCGCCGCCACCAGGACAAGCTGCCGCCTGCTGCTCGCTCTGCCCTGACGGAGTCTGGCTGACTCACAATTAGACAGTGAGTCGTGTGGGGCAGGAGTCGGGCACATTGTGTGGAAACACAGGGTTGACTGAGATAGGGGGGAAATGTCTGATAAAGGGGTGGGGTGGATGTCTGGTGAAGGTGTCCACTGGAGGATCAGAAGGGGGGGGATCAAAATGACACAGGAGGATCAGGGGGGGGGGAATCAAAATGACACAGGAGGATGTAATTTGCTGGTTTGTGATGACAACTACTACCGTACCGCATACAGGTAATACATTTCCTTTTTTTTTTCGTTCAACAATAAATGTGTACCGTATTCTTCTTAATGGAAAAATTAGACATTTCCTGAAAATAAGACCTAGCGCATCTTTGGGAACAAAAATGTATATAAGACACTGTCTTATTTTTGGGAAACAGGGTAAGAAGATTCACCCTCTCTATTTGCCCTGTTTACCATTATCATGAAAGAAAAAGAAAATCATTAAATTTGGGTTGTCCCCAGAAAAGTAATAGGGAGGAAATCTTTCAATGGGGTCTGTAGTTCTGGTGACCTAGGGGTCCCAAAGAGATTCCCTTTATTTGCAGGGATTTTCTCTCAATTCCTGTTTTGGCAATTGGAGAGGAAGTGAAGATAAATCTTCGAAATGAAACAGAGGGCAAAAATAAACCTCCCATTAGGAAAAAAAAATGTTTTGCATATAGTTCTACGCTAGAGTCTATATGTAGGTGTCCAAGTATTGTGGATTGCTTTAGAACACATTATATACTGTTATTTTCTAAAACTCTGGTCAGCTACTGTTTGTACACTAGTTTTCAGTACCAGAAGATTTACACTAAAAGTTCCCCGCACCAGACTTCCAGCAAAAGGAACACATGTATCATCTACAGTGTACACATTGATGCAAACATGGTCAGTCTGTGGAGACTCTGTGGATAAAAATTCAATTATTTGATCATCATTGCCTGAATTCCTCATGTGTATGAATGTCCACACATCAGACAGATCAAAATGTAAATATGCAGACAATTTAAGAATTTGAAAATTGCTATGTCTCTTGATTAATTAGTGAGCCACAAACTAGTGACTGAGACGTTTCTAAATGTATTCCCAAGCATTTCTGTGTAATGAACAGGCAATTATACAATTCAGGGATCCCAGCCTATCATATGATGTGAACAGAACGACTCAATGTAGCTTGACCAAGCTTGTATGAATGCATTTTGACAAATCAAAGAAATTTGTGAAGCACCCGATTTGCAAATCTTTTCACTTCAAAATAAGAACATCTGGTGGTTGCCACACTATTTTTATTCTATCTATCTGTCTGTCTGTCTGTGTGTCTGTGTGTCTGTCTGTGTGTCTATCTATCTATCTATCTATCTATCTATCTATCTATCTATCTATCTATCTATCTATCTATCTATCTATCTATCTATCTATCTATCTATCTATCTATCTATCTATCTATCTATCTATCTATCTATCTATCTATCTATCTATCTATCTATCTATCTATCTATCTATCTATCTATCTATCTATCTATCTATCTATCTATCTATCTATCTATCTATTTATCTATCTATCTATCTATCTATCTATCTATCTATCTATCTATCTATCTATCTATCTATCTATCTATCTATCTATCTATCTATCTATCTATCTATCCTGAACAAAATGATAAACGCAACACTTTTGTTTTTGCCCCCATTTCTCATGAGCTGAACTCAAATATCTATATACACAAAAGACCTATTTCTCTCAAATATTGTTCACAAATCTGTCTAAATCTGTGTTAGTGAGCACTTCTCCTTTGCCGAGATAATCCATCCTCCTCACAGGTGTGGAATATCAAGATGCTGATTAGAGAGTGTGATTATTGCACAGGTGGTGCCTTAGGCTGGCCACAATAAAGGCCACTCAAAAATGTGCAGTTTTATCACACAACACAATGTCACAAACGTCCCAAGTTTTGAGGGAGCGTGCAATTGGCATGCTGACTGCAGGAATGTCCTCCAGAGCTGTTGCCCTTGAATTGAATGTTCATTTCTCTACTATATGCCATTTCCAAAGGCGTTTCTGAGAATTTGGCACTACATCGAACCGGTCTCTCAACCGTAGACCACATGTAACCACACCAGCCCAGGACCTCCACACCAAGCATCTTCACCTCCAAGATCATCTGAGACCAGCCACCTGGACAGCTGCTGCAACAATAGGTTTGCATAACCAAAGAATTTCTGCACAAACTTTTAGATATCGACTCAGGAAGCTTATCTGCATGCTCGTCGTCCTCATCGGGGTCTCAACTTGACCGCAGTTCTTCGTCGTAAACGACTTGAGTGGGCAAATGCTCACATTTGATGGTGTCTGGCACTTTAGAGAGGTGTTCTCTTCACGGATGATTCCCGGGTATCAATGTACAGAGCAGATGGCAGATGGCAGACAGCGTGTATGACGCCGTGTGGGTAAGCGGTTTGCTGGTGTCAACGTTGTGGATCGAGTGGCCCATGGTGGCAGTGGGGTTATGGTATGGGCAGGCGCATGTTATGGACAATGAACACAGGTGCATTTTATTGATGGCATTTTGAATGCACAGAGATACCGTGACGAGATCCTGAGGCCCATTGTTGTGCCATTCATCCACGACCATCACCTCATGTTGCAGCATGATAATGCATGGCCCCATGTTGCAAGGATCTGTACACAATTCCTGGAAGCTGAAAACATCCCAGTTCTTGCATGGCCAACATACTCACCGGACATGTCACCAGTGAGCATGTTTGGGATGCTTTGGATCGGCGTATATGACAGCATGTTCCAGGTCCTGACAATATCTAGCAACTTCGCACAGCCATTGAAGAGGAGTGGACCAACATTCCACAGGCCACAATCACCAACCTGATCAACTCTATGTGAAGGAGATGTGTTGCACTGCTTGAGGCAAATGGTGGTCACACCAGATACTGACTGCATTTCGGACCCCGCCCCCGGACACCGCCCCCCCCCCCCCCCCCCGCCTGACATCTCTAATACAGTAAAACTGCACATTTTAGAGTGGCACAGCCTAAGGCACACCTGTGCAATAATCTGTCTAATCAGCATATTGATATGCCACACCTGTGAGGTGGATGGATTATATCGGCAAAGGAGAAGTGCTCACTAACACAGATTTAGACAGATTTGTGAACAATATCTGAGAGAAATAGGCCTTTTGTGTACATAGCAAAAGTCTTAGGTCTTTGAGTTCAGCTCATGAAAAATGGGGACAAAAACAAAAGTGTTGCGTTTGTTCAGTCTGTCTATCTATCTATCTATCTATCTATCTATCTATCTATCTATCTATCTATCTATCTATCTATCTATCTATCTATCTATCTATCTATCTATCTATCTATCTATCTATCTATCTATCTATCTATCTATCTATCTATCTATCTATCTTCTGTCTACAAAGCTCTATCTTCCAGTTTTTGTGAAGCTAATACTAGTGTAAATTCTGAAATGTGCTGACGTTAAAGGCCTATATTCAAATTCTTGCCACTGAGCCTGTCTCATTCCAGCCCTGTTAGCAGAACCGCACTCCTCTGGAACATTTAATATAAGCACTTGCTATGTCTACACGCTGCAAACTCCTTCAGATTCTGTGGTCATCAAGATAAAATTGGAGGATACGTGGTTTGAATATACCTTGCTTTGTGTAAGTTAAGTAAAAGTGAAATGGAGAGAATCTGTATCTTTTACTTAACCTCGTTATTGTAAAGGTTTTCATCTCCAGGGAATTGTGTACTTTGTTTCCTGCTGCATTTTGACAATATATTCTATCAGAAAAGAATTTGTGGCCTCTGCACTGTGCAACAGTGATCATCAGATAAAGATGTATCCATGTGTGTGTACACAGTAAAGTGTAGTGAGTGCTGAATCTGACAATTTTACACATTCTGAACTGGATAACTTGATCTTCACCAGACCAACTTTTTTAATAAAATGCTTTATCACAGATACACATTTAGTGTTGCAAGTAATATATTTCAAGTTTTTAATTATTTAAAAAGTTTAGCAAAGGTAATTTTAGTCCATAGTAAAATAAAGGCTGTTCACTTTGAAAATTGCACAAAGTCTAATCACTGTCCTCCGAAACATCTCCAAAATATGCCCCTTCCTAACTAATGACACCACAAAGCTCCTAGTTCACTCTTGCCTCGACTAATGCAACTCCCTCCTCATGGGATTACCTTTACATAGACTATTCCTCTTTCAGTCCATCATGAATGCTGCTGCCAGGCTCATCCACCTTACCAACCGTTCAGTGTCTACTACTCCTCTCTTTCGTTTTCCTCCACTGGCTTCCACTCACCCAACAAATTCAATTCAAAAGACTAACAACAACTTACAAAGCCATGTACAACTTGGTCTCCTGCTACATCACTAACCTAGTCTCAAAATACCAACCTACTTGTTCTCCTTCTCTCTAGCTCCCTCATCACCTCCTCCCATGCTCGCCTCCAGGACTTTTCCCAAGCCTCTCCTATCCTATGGAACACCCTACCCCAATCTGTCCGACTATCTCCTACTCTTTTTGCTTTTAGACGATCCTTTTAAACCCTCCTCTTTAAAGAAGCCTATTCTGCCTCTACATACCAGCTGTATTATTATTTTCTCCATCAGATCATCCCCCATAATTATTACCTTTTGTATCACCTAACCATCCCTCCTAGATTGTAAGCTCTAATGAGCAGGGCCCTCTGATTCCTCCTGTATTGAATCATATTGTAACTGTACTATCTGCCCCTGTTGTAAAGCGATGTGCAAACTGTTGGCGCTATATAAATCCTGTATAATAATTAATAATAAGTAAGTAGTGTAACTAGTACCAAGCACCCAGGGAATCTGCCTAATATTTGATGCTTGGTTCTCCAGGTCACAAGGCTTTGAACCTCTGACCATTCAATTATATTTAATGCTCATACTGCACAGCCTGAACCGCCACTAAGTCCCTCCATCATAATATTTGTGTGCGGTTCCCTGGGCAGACCTGGGTTCTTGGGTAGGTCAGTGCTGCTATCCTCCAGACCACTCATATGTTGTCACTAGGAGGAATAGGTGCCCAGCAACTGGCCTTGAATTTAGAGCCAGGAACTGCCAGCATGTGACCATCAGCCTGCCTTCCAGCCTACCCACCCACCAGCTTGAGGATGCTGCTTGTTTGTCAGGAGGGGGCAGCCAGGGTAAGAAGCAGAGCACAAAACAACAGAAATTACCTGTACCTCTTAGTTAATGTAGCATATGAGGCTTAATGGCTAAGTTCCTGCTCACCCATCAGATCCATCCAAAAGAATATGCCAGAACCCAGCTGCAGACTTTGAAATCTTTATTGATTAGACACCAACCACCAATGTAGTGGGACTCACTGACCACGGATATAAGGGGCACACTGACCACCAACATAAGGGGGTACACTGAGCACTAATCCCCAATGTAAAGGGGTATGTTGAGCCTGACAATCAGTGAAAGGGAGAATACTGAGTTCTGACCACCAATACACGTGAACTTACTCAGCACTGAAAACCAATGCAAGTGAACACACTGAACATTGAATACCAATGTAAGGAGGCTCACTAAGCACTGACCACCTATAGAAGAGAACATCCTGAACACTGGCCACCAAAGTAAAGAGGCATACTGAACACTGACCACCCACGTGGGGATGCAAGCTGAACACTGACCACCAGTAAAAGGGGTACAAGAAATACCACTGTCTTGTCCCTTGAATTCTGATGGCTGCACTATATGCTCTATTTTGTACATTGAATAATCCTGACTGGCGAACTCTATACACTAAATTGTGTGTTATACAGTATAAACCTGATCGCTGCGCTTTTCATGCTACACAGTCCTTGTTCTTGTACTATATATGCTATTTTATACGTTACAGAGTCCTGACCTCTTCGCTCTAAAAACTATGTTGTATGTTACATTTTCCTGACCACTGCACTCTATACACTGTTGTATATTACATAATCTTAGTCACTTATTTCATATGCCGTGTTGTATTTTACAAAGTCCTGACTGCTATACTCCCTACACTAGATGAAGATGACCACTGCACTCTATACACTATGTTGTACATTATGCATTCTTGGCAACTGCACTTTATACTTTATGTTGTGCATTACATAGGACTAAACACTACTTTGTACATTATATAGTTGCTGTCCTCTATACATTACACTAATTAGCAGGAAGGATGTACTTGAACTAGAAAGAGTTTAGTGGAGGGAGGGGGGGAGCTACAAAACTAATAGGGATAGTGTAGGACCTTGGCTATGGGGAGCGATTAAGTAAATGACATGTCTTTACTTAAGAAAAGAGGCATTTAAAAGGAGACATGATTGCTATCTAACCACATGGTGCATTATACAATTCTGACTGCTGCTGTGTATAAGATATGCTGTATATTAAATACTCCTTACCTGTTTATTGTCCTATGTAATGAAAGAGTTTACATTTTTTTTAAATGATCCTTTGTGCCAATGTTTATGTGTGTCTTTTGAAACCTTTACTTATGGCCCAGTATTGAGATATATTTTTTAAGCGCCTTTGAGTGTCCTATGCCTTCTACAATTCTAGCAGTGACCCTGATTCAGGGGAACACACAGCTTGATCATATTTACTATGCTCAGGTAACTTTGGCAATTGTTTTTATAGAATTTTCCATTGTACATATTTTATATTATAATATATACTAATTCTGATTGGTGTTTAGCACGTTATGAGTGTTAAGCAGCAAATCAGGTTGATAACAAAGAGATATACATGTCTAAACATTCTGTGGATTACATTTTCCAAACATAACCATGTTTCAGCCCACAAACAGATTGGGAGGCAGATTTCCCTTAAAATAATACTTACTTCAAAAGTAATTCTAAGCATCCTTTTTGAGGCACAGATAAGCATCTACTTGCATGCATGTTTTAGAATTGTATTACAATTGGCTTCATATAAACCTAACTTGGACCACAGGTCCCATAAATACAACCAAGAGCACCCTGATGTTGAAAATAGCCAAATGATTTAAAGTGGTTGTAAACGCTCACCTTGTAAAACAGCCCATTCATTCTAAAGGGCAAAACATTTGAGTATAGATATAAAAAACTGTTTAAAAATACCTTTTTTTCACTTTTTTTGAAATGTGATCACATTCCCTATGTTCTCAGCTGCATAAGAGTCGGGGGAAGGAGCAGCAACAGCACACTAAGCTTCCCAGTGAGGGGCTATGCTGGGGGAGGGGCATGTCAGGATCAGTCTGATCATTGGAGGAGATCAGGTTGTGTTCCCAGCATAGCTAGAGAACTGACCACACTGTGCTCTCCTACTTAGTGTGGTCAGTTTTTAAAAGGAAGGTAGAGGGACCGGTAGGAACACCAGGGATTTCACACAAAGAAAGCAATACAAAGAGAACAGAACAAGTACATGGTACAGCAGGCACATATCGGGAATATGAAATGCTAGGATAACAAACACTTTAATTCACACAAGCACTCAGTAAAAGTGTTTTTTTTTTTTTTTTTTGCTATGGGAATATTTACTGTAGCATATGTTCTTTGGCAAGGGAGGACTGGACTGGGGCACAGTAGTAGTTTCTCCCTAAGACCAGTACAAATGTTATATGTTGGGCTTGTGGCTGAGTGGAGATACTCAACTGGGACCTACAGTTGATGCAGCTGATGGACAATATATAGTTCCCTGCTCCCTGTCCACACCTGCAATCAATGTCTCCCATCATCAATTTTCGATGTGGCTGTGAGATATTATGCGACCAAACTCAGAGAGACACAAAGGTAGTCAATAGTGGAAGAATGAAAAACTATCAACTGTGTTCTTATTAGGGATGAGGTTCCTGCCATGGTTTGAAGTGAATCTGCAGGGTTTTACCCCCCGAAATATGGTACAGCCTATAATGCAGTGAAAAGCTGTTGCCCGTTGTCAGCTAAGTCAAAGAAGCCAATAATTTGATGAAATAGATAACTCAGTCCCCTTTTTATAAATGTGCGGGCTCCCAGCATTCACATCGTCAGTGTGCAGTGGGAGAGCTGATATTCTGCGTAGTGAGAGATAATGTCTTTTTCATTTTGGCATTGCCATGTGTTCTCCCTGGCAGAGCTAGCTTCCCATGGCTTTTGTTTGACACTAGCATGCCTATTAGCCATACAAAGGCTGGAATTGAGTAATGTTTAAGTTAAGATTCACCCCCAAAGACTTCAAAGGGGTTTACGCCAACGTTTTTGAAATCTGAGCAAGATTCACAAAACTGTTGTAAATCTAACCAAGGCAGACTGTCTCATCCCTAGGGCTCATGTGTTAGAGAAAGCTGCATGATAAAGATTATTTGAGATTATATGGTATTGCATTTAGTGTTTTTTAGGTGAGCCCAAATCATTTTCCTAGCAGTCAACCTGTTCAGTGGCGGAGCTCTAAAATATGAAAGTAAGGGTACACTTTTCCAGGCTGCAATCTCCCTGATGTGTCCTTTACGACTTTGTCCACTCACCGCATTCTCTATCTCCTTTAGCCCGCTTCCCGAAGTGATCGTTTTTACATCTGTATGGTGACACAAAATCTGATGGGAGTGGACTTGCCTGGTTACAGTTTCTGATCAAGTTGCTTTTTGTAATTTCAATTTATTTATTTTTTAAAGATTAAATGGTGGCACTCATACTAGAGCAATATCTTTACCAACATAGAGGACGGCCCCATAAATTCGAAAGACTGTGGTCTCCCTGGCTTGACACCCCTGAGATGTCCCCCGGGGAGCTAGTAATGCAGAGGCTCTTGCAGTAATATGTGTTGGAGGAGACCGAGTGGGATTGGAGGGGTACAGAGTCCCACGGGTGCCTTATGACTCTTGGATCCCCCCCAAAAGGTAGTTACCTTTTCTTTATATTGTGACTCACATGCACATTCTTTACTATGAGCTGGGTGGGTGGGTGGCTGGATGGAGGCACTAATAGACTTGCCGGAAAGAGGTGAGGAGGTTTTGAGATGGTTATTCTATTTTGGGCTTTCTTTCATGTTTTTTGAAGTGTTAGTTAATACATATATACTTGATGGGATTGTTTCTGTCCTGCTTCACATGTGTAAAATGTTTCATGATCTGTACTGTGCTTTATTTTTAGTAAAAACTTTTCTGATTTAAAAAAAAAAAAAAAAAAGATGTAATGGTGTTTTATCGGCACTATCTTGATCACTCTGTTTTGTTCTATTCTCACTATCTGGTTATACGTACCCTTCGATATACACTGAGCTTGCAAGGAGGAGCAGACTGCTTTGGTACCAGTGAAGTGTGTTGCAGCTTCTATTTACAATATATTGAGAAGAGCAAGGAGCCTCTAAGTGCAATATAGACCATTTATTGGAGCATAGAGAGATTAAAACAACTTACAGGAAGTTAAAATAAAAACAGCATGTCTTAGAAGCCGAAGGAGTCGATGCACAGTAATCCAGTGTCAGGGAGACTGCTTCATGTGTCGGCATGCACACAGCATGGTAGGGCTTCCGGTAACCACACTGACCAGGTCTGATGAAGGAGTTGCGCATGCTCCGAAACATATTACCGCCCACCCCCTTTTGACAATCAGCTACGTGCGTTTCAGGGTGGTTACCGGAAAGCCTTACCACACTGTGTGCTCGCCGACACATAAAGCAGTCTCCCGCACACTGGATTACCGAGCATCGGCTCCTCCAGCTTCTAAGACATGCTGTTTTGATTTTAACTTCCTGTAAGTTGTTTTAATCTCTCTATGCTTCAATAAATGGTCTATATTGCACTTAGAGGCGCTTGTTCTTCTCCATATTTCTACAGAGACACTTTTTCTCTCAGGTGCTGCCCAACTGCATGCAGATCTACATAATCCATTGGATCCAGGGCTTTACCCTACGGAAGCGCCCACTCTTATCTATTTACAATATATCCCCTATAATCACCAATTTTTGCATATGTATTTGAAAAGGTATCACTATAGCTAACAATCCCTGTGGCCATATGACACACTTTGTGTGCTGTGTTTTCTTTAACCCACAGGGAACTGTGTCGAACATAAAAGGGACAAACATTTCCAGTACTCCCTTAGCTTGAGTCTGCAGGACTATCTTTTCACACTGTTTTCCAATGGAAGATCATGTCAGTGCTGGACAAATAGCCCGTAGCCATAAAAGTACTGTTTGTGCATCTTCTTCCCTGTATAGGAGCCCTTAGGTTTCGCAGTTTTTTGAAAATGTACAGAACCGGAAAGATAATTTGGAATAAAGTTAAAAAAAAAACCTATTGATCAACCAAAAGGAGAAAATGAAATACCAGAAAGATGCAATTAAAATAATAAATTATAATAAATTGCAAAATGAGAAGTCAGACACCTGGGTATTGTAAAATGTCTAATAAATATTAAACACGTCAAGGGAAGTTGGCTGTGCTATAAGGGTAATTCAATAAAAAAAAAACAGAAGTACACTAGAAATGTATTATAGGAAGGAAAAAGGGGAAATATTATTAAAAAAATCCAAAGAAAAAAATATTTTTGTGTGTATTCCCTTTTTTTCAGTTTCCATTGTGCAGAAACAAATAAAACAAACATGAGTAAAGTCCAGAAAGGAAGAACATAATTAAAATTTATGTACACAAGATTTAAGACAAATTCATAGACCAACTGAATACATGAATAAAATGAATACATCTAGATGCAGTGGTAAGAAATATAATCCCAGTAAGTGAAACAAGTAAATTACAGTGGTAAATCACTTGTGCAATTCATGGACAGACTGGCTAAAATATCAAGAATTGTGCAGCACATCAAGGGAAAGGGGAGCTCTTAAGTAAGTTATCTCTTTAATCCTTCTGCGTCCTGTGAGATACTTCCTCATTTATGTTAGATAACCTCTCTTCCATTTAGACTGACATTTCCATGCACCTGCATTGCACTAAATCACATACCAGTATTTATATGATAAAACACATATTACCCTGTTATAACCCTAGCAAATGTTTGAAATTAAAACGGTTCACATTTTCAACACTTCCTAGTAACTGCGCCAATGCATACATTAGTAACATGACCATCAAAAGACACTAATTTTATTTTACCTACAACAAATATGGCATTTTGTGGGGCTGACATGGAGGAATTGCTCACAACTATCCCACCTTTAGATAGGTGGGCCCACTTCTGAACCAAAATTCTCTGTTTGTTGAACTATAAATGTAGAAATCAGAAACCTTTTCCCATTCAGTGCCAATTTACAAGCATTAGACAAATTGCATGCAAGTGAATAATAAAGTGCTGTATATCGCCGATCAGCCCCTTATCCTGTACCTACAAACCTCAGATAAGCTCCAGTTTCTGCACCTTGTGACTGGATTCACACCTCCGTGCGGAGCAGCTCACAGCAGGGGTCCGGTGCATCCCTGTTCATCGTTTCAGGTCCAATTTAGGTCTGACATTTGGGCTGAATTCAGACCTGAAACGGACCAGAAGACACACATGACTTCTATGCAGTTTGCTCCACAGCCATCCCGGAGCTGTGTGAATGGCTCCATTAAAAGCCGGTCACAGGCTTCTGACATGTGAATTGGATGCAGGGAAACCTGCATCCAATTCACAAAAGTGTCAACCCAGCCTAAGACTTAAAATCACCCAAATATTTTAACCTTAGACCTCACATCAGCTCCAATTCATGCACCTTCACACCTGAGGTATGCCCCATTCCCTGCAGAAGCACAAATATTTACACTCCTACCTGCTGCAGCTGGTATCACCGAAAACAGGCTGTTTAACCGCTTGCCAATCACCCGCTGCAGATATACTGCGGCAGGCTGGCTCGGCTGCACGAATCGGCCTACCCGTACGTCGCTCCTTGAGAGCGAGAGTGGGGGCACACGTGGTGATTCGTGGGCAGGGAAGATTTTCTGATTGCCGCTGGGCTCCCATTATCACTCCCTGGGAAGACAGAACGGGGGTCTGCTGTTGTAAACACAGCAGACCGTTGTTCTGTCATCAATCAACACAGGGCTCCTGTGTTTCTCCTATTTAGGAACACAGGTCTCTGTTTTTACTCCATAAACCCATCCCCCTCACAGTTAGAAATCAGCCCCTAGGCTCACATTTAACCCTTTGATCACCCCTGGTATTAACCCCTTCCCTGCCAGTGTCATTAGTACAGTAACAGTGCATATTGTTAGCACTGATTACTGTAGTAATGTCACTGGTCCCCCCAATAATGTCAGTTAGGTGTCTGATCTGTCTGCCGCAATGTCGCAATCCCGCTAAAAATCGCAGATTGCAGTCATTACTAGTAAAAAAAATAAAAATGACATAAATTTTTCCCCTAGTTTGTAGACGGGATAACTTTTGCTCAAACTAATCAAAATACGCTTATTGGGATTTATTTTACCAAAAATATGTAGCAGAATACAAATTGGCCTAAAATGATGAAAAAAAAATAGATTTTAAATTTTTTTATTGAGAATGTTATATAGCAGAAAGTAAAAAATATTGTAATATTTTTTTTTTTTTTTCAAAATTGTCGCTTTTTTTTGTTTATTGCTCAAAAAATAAAAATCGCACAGATGATTTAAATATCAGCAACAGAAAGCTCTATTTGGGGGGAAAAAACTACATCAATGTTATTTGGCTACAGCATCGCATGACTGTGCAATTGTCCGTTAAAGTAACACAGTGTCGAATTGCAAAAAATGGCTTGGTCATTAAGGGGGAAAATCTACCGGTCCAGAAGTGGTTAACAAAAACATAGCTGCACTTAACATTAAGCAATAAGATCACCTGTCACATTCTAGAACTAACTGTTCACTGTCTGCCACCCTTTCTGCCCATCCATCCACTGGCTTCTGCTTACCAAAGGAAAAAAAAAGAAAACTCGAACAATAACATACAAAGCTCTGCCCTAAGCTGCATCATCAACTTCGTCTCAAAATATCACCCAAACCCTCCTCTCTGCTTCTTCCACTACCTCCTGCTCTCTAACTCCTTCACCACTTCTTCCCATGGTCCCCTCCAGGATTTCTTCAGAACCTCTTTCATCCTCTGCAACTCCCTATCCATATCTGTCAGGCTATCTTCAATTCTGTCTGCCTTCAGACGTAAGCCTCGTACACACGCAACGAATTTCCGCCGACCGGTCGTCCGTCTTTTGTCCAGAGTGCGTGTCGGTTGGTTGGAATGTGCTCTAGACTGCACACGAATTTTCCTGTATGACAGAATTTTACTTCAGAAGTGATATCATGTGTTGGATTGCTTTCTATGTGTTCTTTCATCTCAGAGCATGCCTAGTCTTGCTCATAAGATTTTTCCCTGTCGGAATCTGTACTAACGAGATGAAAACCGGACGTGTGTTGACGGTCGACAAAAATTATATAGTCTGCACACCAGGATTTTTTCGGCCGAAAAATCGGAGTCGGTTGTCGGAAGCACCATACTAACAAGCCGAAAATCGGTCGTCGGACGAAATTTCCCAGCCGAATTTCTTCTCGTGTGCTTTAAGCTTTTTCAGGAACAAATAATAACATATAAACTGTTCTTTAACTTTCTCTATCAACGCATCCATCAAATCCATTAACTATTTTGAAGTTACTAACTAATTTGCATCACCTCCCCCTCCCTTTTAGATTGTAAACTCTCCTTAGCAGGGTCCTCACAACCCATTCATATTGAAAGATATTGTAACTCTACTGTCTCAATTTATTTTGTGAAGCACTGCACAAACTGTTCTATACATCCTGTATAATAATATTTCCAACCAGAAATAAGATGAAATTAGGATGCTATGGGGAGTTGTGAATGAACCTAGAATAGAGCATTTGCATGATTTTTGTTTTTTATGTACTTTTTTGATATTACTTATGTTCACGGTATTGGGAAATGCTTAGAAAAATGTGTTCGGACATAAATTATTCATGCTGTGCCTGTATTTATCTGTTTGCAACAATAAAAGAGTACATGAATATGTAGCAGAGGTGTGTCTTTGTTAAAAATTTAGGCTCCAAAACTTTTTCCCCATGCTTTAAAAGATTTGAGAAATCCAAACTGATGAATGACATTGGACAGAGTGGTGAAATCTTTTTTTTATTTAAATTTAATAGCCAGAGAGATTTGGGGGCTTCTACAGAGCTCCTAATAGTGCTGCTGTGCTGAATGAATTACAGTAGATAATATTATAGATGCTAGCATTTGATTGCCGCTCAGTGTATTTGTTTCTTCAAAATGTCAATGTAGTACACCCACACACGCACACATGCGCTAAAAAAATTACTATAATACTAAGAATAAAGTGGTGCATACAGCCTGCAGCATAAATTGTGGGTGTACCCCCCACCCCCCTTTTTTTTTCTCTCTCCTTTCTCTTACACCCCCCGCCCCTTTCATTCATGTTTAATCCCATATCTCCCCCTATACACCCCACACCCCTCCCTGACCCAGACCCTTATATAATTATGCAACGGACTCATTTATGGCACTTTTCCACTGCAAGTACCGGCTCGTACCGGCTCGGCTCTACTCGGCCCTGCTTGGCCCGGTTTGCTTTTCCACTGCTGGTACCGCATGGTACAGTGTTGGAGCGGTTCGGTACGGTACGGTACGGTATAGGTTTGCTTTTCCACTAAAGTAGTACTAAAGTTAAGTGGGTGGGATAACAACAGGGTGGGTGGGATTCTCTGACCAATCAGTGGCTAGTAGTGACTGCATGCAAAGGATTGTGGGATATGGTACCAGTTTGGTACCTGTTGGAACCACAATCGAGTAGGTACTGTTTTTTCAGAGCCCTACCGTACCGTACCGTTCGGTTCCATGCAGTGGAAAAGCAAACCTATACCATACCGTACCGAACCGTTCCGACACTATACCATGCGGTAACAGCAGTGGAAAAGCACAAAACCGCGCCGAACCGTTACGGTTCCATGGAGTGGAAAAGCGCCATTAGAGCGCCACTTCAAACTTACATTATACTTCTTTAGTTCATACAAAATAAATCCCTGGATACTAAATTCCCATGAGAATATAGCTATTTGATGTCTATACCTAACCCCTTGGACGTACTGACCCCCGAGCATGGCTTTTCCACTTTGCTTTCTGAATGATGTTATCGTTACTTTTTACCTTTCATGACAAAGCCAGAAATGTATTTGGAAATCGGGTTTGATGTTTCTAGGTTTACCTACCTGGATGTTTTTATGTTTACTTTCCATGCAAGATGCCTACTGAAACTAGATAGGTTTTCTTTCTTCTTTTTTCTACTTGTAATCCTAACATGATGTATCAGTTAATTGTTTTGAACTAGAGTTGACATTTTGTATCACTCTTTGTTATTTGACAATAAAACATTTTTGTGGAAAAAATATATACATTGTGGGTGTGGCCTAATTTTGCTACAAGTTAGGGGAGCTTAAAGTTGCATGGTTAAAAAGAAAAAACCTGAGCCTACTCACTGTATACACAGTACACATATGGCACAGTATGCAGTTACATCTGGTTGAAAAAAAAATACAAGTCCATCTAGTTCAACCAATAATCTTGTACCCATACTTTCAGTAGTTGGTAACTCACAGGCCAATGCACAGAATACAACCACAAATGATCCCCTTCTGCCAGTACCAACAGCCATAGTTTCCCCCCAGTACAGATCTTCTCCCAGAATCCCTCTCCAAGCCCACTATCTCAGTACAGACTCCCTTCCCAGCCTAACCCCCCCCCCCCCCAGTACAGCCCCCATCCCTACAGAATCCCCAGTACAGATCCTCCCCAGTACAGATACCTGTCAATACAGGAATCCCCCTGTACAGGCACAAATCAGAACAGGCCCCCTTAAGTACAGATACCCCCTTGGTACAGACACCTCTTCAGTGCAGACTTCAGTCCAGATGCAATGGCAGTTCAGTGTGAGGGAAGTCTTCCCCTCAGATGTGTCATGTGACTGGAGCCAAGGAGGAGCCTTTCCTAACTGCCACTGCGAGGCTGGCAGAAATGGGACTGCAGCACAGTGCCGTGCAATTATCATGAACTGCATAATCTAACACTGGCTTTTATTCATTCAAAGCTTAGCAAAAGTGAAATTGATTGATGTTTTTTTAATAGAAATTTTAGAGAAATGTGATGATTTTTGGTGAAAGTTCACATATACAGTCATGTAAAAAAATTCATACAACTCATGAAAATCAACTTTTTCAATAGATTTGAGCAGACAAATATCAGATCTTTAATTTAAATAGATAAAGGGTATATACATGAACAAATACACATAATACACAAATACACATAAAATTGACATTTTATATACATTTTCATTATCTAGATTAATGAAACTATAATTGTGAGTTGTCCAGATACCCTTTGCAACAGTTGATGGTAAAAGGTATGCATATTCAATCAGAAAGATATTTCACCAATGTATCCTGTATGGTTTACATGCCAGGAAAAAGCCTTTGCTGTCCGCAAAGAACATTAGCGCAAGATAACAGTTTGACATTGAACATAAAGGCAAAGACTAGGCCTTCTGGAACAATGTGCTGAGGACTGATCAACCAAAGATAGAGATGTTTGGTCTCAGTAACCATAAACATGTTTTCCATAAAAGAGGATGGCTGCACACTGGGGTGGGAAATCCAGAAATATTTAATAAAGCGAAGTCCACATAAAACCATCACAGCAACAAGATCTAAAGGAGATGCGTTGAAGCATTTCACACTTGAATTTGCTTAGTCATAACCAGAGATGTATAGTAACGAAGTAGAACTACTTAAGTACTGTACTTAAGTACCGAAATGCGGTATCTGTACTTTCCTAGAGTAGAATTTTTTTCTCCTACTTCTACTTTTACTTCACTACATTTTTTCGATGATTTCGATACTTCTACTCAAGTATTTTTTTTTTGTGCTGCATAGTTACTCGTTACTTTTAAAAAAATTACCACTGCCAGAACAGTAGATGGCAGGTTGCATAAAGCTCAAAAAAATGTGTATAATGTCATTTGTAAATCAGCGCATACGAAAATAAAGGCTGTGTATAATAAAAGCTGCTATACCAAATCTTTCCAATAAAAAGAAAATATGAAACAAACAAATAAATGGTGCTACAGCGCTTAAAGTGCATCAAGAAACTACTAACAAACACCGGTTAATCGTTTGAATAAATCATTTGAAATAATAAAAACAATATGATGTTCATACTTTTGACTTCTTTCTTTAATAACTACATAACACAGTACTTGTACTTCTACTTTCAGTACTTGAGTAGAATTTTTTTTTCAAAACTACTGGTACTTTTTACTTTTAGTACTTAAGTAGCAAATTTTTTGAAAAAACTACTTGCAATACTTAAGTAAAAAAAATGTTGAATACTTTAGTACTTCTACTTAAGTAACTTTTTCTGCGAGCACTTCCACTTCTACTCAAGTAATTTTTTGATCGAGCACTTGTACTTTTACTCAAGTAGAAATTTCGAGTACTTTATACAAGTCTGGTCATAACATAACACAGCTGAGAGCACATCAGTTAAATACAGCCATACACTTTAGGCCCCTTTCACACATGCTGTCCGTTTGTCCGTTTTTCATCCATCCGTTGACGGATGAAAAACGGACATCAATGCATCTCTATGTAAAAATGGATGACAACGGATGATCATCAGTTAACATCCGTTTTCATCCGCTTCTGTCAATGTCCGTTTTTTTGAACGGATGAATGCCCTATTTTTCATCCGTCAAAAACACGGATCGGATGAAAAACAGATGACAACGGATGAAAAACGGATGACAACGGATGAAAAGCAGAAAACAACTGATGAAAAACGGATGAAAAACGGATATCAACTGACGAAAAATGGATGAAAAATGGATGGAAAAACGGATGGAAAACTGATACATTTTGACGTGACTGAACTGATGAACTGAACAGAACGTATGTGTGAAAGGGGCCTAAAGATCTACAGCTCAATCAGCAATCAATATCTCCTGCAGTCAGATAAAATAAAGCACCATTATAAAACAAAAGTACTAATAAAATCTAGAATAGAAAAAATAAATAAATACAAAACACTCAGGACTGAAACCTACCAGAAACAACATCAAAGCTAACAGCTAATGTTAAAATTATTAGTATACAGCAACAAGAGGGACAAATAAACAGGAAGAGGGTCAATGGGGGATAAAGAAAGAGGATCTGTTTCCTTCCCCTTCTTTTTGATTCAATGAAGGTTTCTAGATTTTTGGATTTCCTACCCCCATGTATGGACATCCTCTTTTCTTGCTGCTGTTGTTCCAGTTACGAACCAGGTCGGCACCTATGTGAGGATTTTGAAATTGAGTATTGTGTGGGCCAACCTGGAGCGTTACTTCGCTACCTTTGCTTTCAGGCATGTGTGCCACATACCAAAGACAGTATTTCAGGGGAAGAACCTCATACCAATGTAGGGTGGTGGGAATGTTATAGTTTGTCTTTACTTTGCTTCTACAGGGCCTTAGCAGCTTGCAGAGTCACCAAGGTTGATTTCTTAATGACAAATAGGCTGTTCACTTTTCAAGGAAAGTTGCACTTTCCATTGTAATCGTCCCCAGAGCTCAGTGAATGAGATGAAGCTCTACTAACTTCCATCGTCCAATCATGTGCAACAATTTTTTTTTATTTCCTTGTATGTGATTGGGTATTCTTTGCAAAATAAAACTTCAGCACATTGACTAAGCTCTGGCGTAAACTCCACTGCAAAGTTCAACTTCCCTTGCAAAGTGAACAGCCTATTTGCTTTTAGTAAACTGCATCAAGTAATTTGTACATCATGTCATATAAGTGTGCTTGATGAGAATGTGAGGCCATCTTTCTGATATTTGAAACTGAACTTCTTAGGTCTTTCAACAAGATAATAGCTGAAGCACAATAGGAAATCCAATGAGCTTAAAATAGAATGTCTCAAAAGAAGAAATAGAGGGTTATGGACTTCCCTACTCAAAGTCCTGATTTGATTCTCATTAAAGTTTTGTACGGGGATTTTGAAATGAGCAATTAATGTAAGGAAACCCACAAACATCTTGCAACTGAAGGAATTTTGCGTAGAAAATTGGTCGAGAATTACAAAATCAAAGACAGATACTGGTGGGCAGATGTACAAAATGCCTACAAAAAGTAATTTCTGCTAAACAAGGCAATATCAGCTTTTGATTCCACTTTTTCCACAGTACACCATTACATCTATTGATATTTTTGTCAAGAAATGATTGAAAAGTCAAAATTTTCTTCTTGTCTTAATCAAGTATATCACCTTTCATATGTAGGCATTGTTTCAACAAAGATTGAATGTTTGCATGTTCAAATAAGTTAAAAAGTAAATTGCCAACCGCATACTTTACATATATTGCAGCAGGGCAGCTGCCCTGCACCAGATCACGTACCTAGTATGTGGTGTGACACCTCCAAATCTGGAGCGTGCACTGGTGCCACCAGTGACCTGTTCCCACCGTGATCACACACAGCAGAAGCCTAGCCGCGGGTACTGCGGACTAGATTTCCACCGTTACCCCGCCGATTACACAGTACACAGGCAGAACAGCAATCTGCCTATGTAACCAAGGCAGATTGCCATTCTGTTAGAAGGGAAGGTATTGATCTTGTGTTTCTACAAAGCAGGAACACAGATCTTTGCCTTCCTCTGGTCAAATCACCTCCCACACAGTGAGTAAGCACAGGCTAGGTGCACAGTTAACCCTTTGATTACCCCTGATGTTAACCCCTTCCCAGCCGGTATCATTAGTACATTGTCAGTGCTTATTTTGTAACACTGATCACAAATATTAGTGTCACTGGTTCCAAAAAGTGTCAAAAGTGTCAGCTAGGTGTCCGATTTGTCCAGCCACAATATCGCAGTCCCACTATAAGTTGCTGATCGCCGCCATTACTAGTAAAAAAAAATCCCATCAATTGTAGACTCTAAAACTCAAACCAATTTAAAATACACTTATTGGGATTTTTTTTTACTTAAAATATGTAGCAGAATACATAGTGGCCTAAAATGATGAATAAATGTAATATTTAAACATTTTTTATTAGGCATGTTTTATAGCAGAAAGTAAAAAATATTGTTTTTTTTTTTTTAAATTGTCAGTTTTTTCTGTTTATAGTGCAAAAAATAAAAACTGCAGAGGTGATAAAATATCACCAAAAGAAAGCTCTACTTGTGGGCAAAAAAAGGACATTTTATTTGGGTACAGTGTGCCATGACCGCACAATTGTCAGGTAAAATAACACAGTGCCGTGTCACAAAAAATGGCCTAGACATGAAAGGGGTAAAACCTTCCAGAGGTCAAGTGGTTAACTATTACCCTGCCGGTTTTTAAATTGTATTTTACTGTTAATTGATTTTTTTTCCTATTGTCTAGAAAACAATAAAAACATTTACATACAAATATATACTACTAAAAATTTTTTACTTTTGTTATTTTTTTATAGTTCGGTGTGTCCACTATTGTTTTGGACAAAAATAAAAAACTGGATAGGGAATAGTAGAAAGTATTCATCCAGGGAGTGACATTGACACAGGAAGAAAGGAAGAAAGACCCTCCCAGTCTGCCGAAGAAAGGAAGAAGATTCAGGATGCGATTAAGAGTAACATGACCTCAATTTAGGTCAACATTTTGGCCTTTTACATTGTTTAGAAAAAAAAAAAAAACTAACATAGTTGTGATGCACTGTATTCAAAGATAGTCAGCTCTCTGTTAAAGTGGTTGTAAACATCTGAAATAAAAAATGAACAGAGCACATCCCTCTATAGTGTGTACTAGCCATAGTCCAAAGCACAAGCGTGTTATCTGCCTCCCCTCTTTTCCCTCTGCTATCTGCATTAGTCACTTCTGACAGGTTATCTTGACACCACAGAATCTCAGGAGATGGCCCCCATCCCTCCTGCAGCACACAAAAGGTGATTGACAGCCTCAGCTGTGCATGTTTCCCTATGAGATTATGTAGGGAGGGGGGGTGTCCATTCCCTCCATTCAGGTATCATAATACGCTCAGCTCCCTGCTGGGAAATGTATAGCATCAGAGCCTCGCCCCCTGCCTGTTTTTGCTAAGGACTAGTCTTTGATCTGTGCGTTTTAGACGGCTGTAGATGAGAGGGGCTGTAGATAAACATGTACAACTTATGTAGGAAGATTTGATTTTTGATTCTGTGTATCATCTGAGGTTTTCCACTTTAGTGGGTATATGTAAGAGTTTACAGCCACTTTAAGATGTGCTGCCAGCACGTTAAAAATAAATGGTCTGCCTTAACTCAGCATACCTTAACATATAATAACATGTGTTAATGTAAGACACAGTCTGAATGGCCCTTAGGTTTTACTTCTATTTTAAGCAATTCGTTTGTGTGAATGCAGAAGCTAGACTTGTGCAGTTTGTTTCATTCTGAACTGAAATTCGGATGAATTTTTCATTATTCGTAAATTTGGATGTATCCGATTTTCTGAATTACAATAGTAATGAATTTAAACAAATCTGAAATGAAAAAAAAAAAAAATTCAGATGAAATTTGAATAGTTTTCAAATCAAATTTGAATAGTTTTCTAATTCACTTTTTAACAGTTTTTTTGAATTTGAATCATTTTTGAATTTGAATAGTTTTTGAATTCAAATAATTTTTGAATTGCTTCAAATTTGAATAGAATAAAATAGAATAGAAAAGAATATAATGGAATAGAAAATAAAAAAAATATAATACAATAGAGTAAAACAGAACAGAATACAAAATAGAAGAGGAAAAAAGGAATAAAATAGAATAGAATAGAAAAAAGAATGAAATAGAAAAAATTTAACCATCTTTTGAATTTGAAATAGAATACATTTTAATTAGAATACAATAGAAAATAATAGCACAGTAAAAAAGAAGAATACAATAAAAAGAATAGAACAGAAAAAAAAGAATAGAATAAAATAGAAATACAAACTTCTTCCAAAATTCATTTTTTGAATAGAATAAATTCAAATTTGAATAGAATAGAATAGAAAATAAAATAATAAAATAGAAAAGAATAGAATAGAATAAACAATAGAAAAGAATAGAATAAAATGGAAAGAAACTAACAATATAACTGTTTTCTGAAATTCCAATTTTGCATAGAATAAATTCGAATTTTAATGGAATAGAAAAGAATAGAATATATTAGAAAAAATAGAAGGGAAAATAAAAGAATAGCATAGAAAAAAGCAATAGAATCAAATGCAATAGGAAGAATATAACCATCTTCCAAAATTCAAATTTCAAATAGAATGAATTTTATTTCAAATGGAATTCGATTCGATTACAATTCTAATGCCATTTGATTGAAATTCGAATGGAATTTGAATTGATTCTAATTGTCCGATTTCAGAAAATTCAAATCGATTCAAATAAACTAAACAAATTTTGAAAACAAATTAAACAAATTTAACAAAACAAATGTATGTAAATTCTGAATCGAAATAAAACACATTTTTTTGTTCTGCATATGTCTAGCAGAAGCTAATCTACCTTTTCCTAAGTGACACTATTTTGAATACTTAGATTTAATGCAATAAAAATATGGAAGAACAAACATGCAAAAATGAGAAGCCAAAGTAAAATGACTTCAACGGAAAAATTGCAATACCAACTGAACATATTTGCTTACTGAAAATAAGTTATACTTTCATGTAAATGTGCAACATTTAGAAACACAGAACCCCTTCCAGGCAGCCATTGAAGAGGTACAAGTAGTGGCCAAGTAAATGATCCTAATTTTCATGTACATACAGTATGTTTCTGCAGATAAGAGCCTAGTTATGAGATGATCAATAATTCATAATCTCTCCTCATTTTTGTATTGCACCCCCGGTACTAAGACATCTTCTGCAATTTGCGAATGAAGTGCATTATCTAGGTAAATGCTTACTTTTATTCAATAATGTACTTCTGTATTCATTGCCGTGTCTAATCATCACCCCAGTACTAATTTATACTATTATCCACAACATGATTATTTAGTAATAGACCTATGCACTAATACTTTAAAATTCCCTAACAGCATCTATTAATGTATGTTGGAAGTCTGCCATTTGCAGCTCACATCAAGGAGATATAAATGGATGACGGCCTGCTGCTGCTGCTAACTTTTCTGCATGCCGTGTTTGGCGATCGTCAACTACTTTCAGTACTTTATTTATGAATGTTTGTATAATTCTGTATGCAAAGTTTACAGTATAGAGAAGGTAATAAAAAAGAGAAATATAATATGCGGATTCTGGGAACCAACTCCCTGGGTGAGGCTTTAATTCAAACATCCCATCAGTAATAACAAGAGAGAAATGTATGTTTGCAGCAAGAAATGACCTTCTGCGGTTGAGTAGGAGTGGCTGTGCAATGAGAAGTCATTAATAAAGTGGCACTGCCACTACAGGATCAAAACTGAAAGAACGCATACCTAAAGTAGAAGAGGCAATATACACCTTGCCAGCAGCCCATGTTGAAATGTAGCCACAGTTCTGCTCCTCAAATACTGCAAATATTAAACCAATTAAGTGGGTTGAATACCTATAGGACAGTGATGGAGAACCTTGGCACCCCAGATGTTTTGGAACTACATTTCCCATGATGTTTATGCACTCTGCAGTGTAGATAAGCATCATGGGAAATGTAGTTCCAAAACATCTGGGGTGCCAAGGTTCGCCATCACTGCTATAGGATATTCCCCTGCATATATGCTCTGGATATATTTGTGGAGGTACATTTGTGGAGGCTCATACATGATGATCCATGCTGGATGATTTGTGGAGGCTCATACATGATGATCCATGCTGGATGATTTGTGGAGGCTCATACAAGATGATCCATGCTGGATGATTTGTGGAGGCTCATACATGATGATCCATGCTGGATGATTTGTGGAGGCTCATACATGATGATCCTTGCTGGATGATTTGTGGAGGCTCATACATGATGATCCACGCTGGATGATTTGTGGAGGCTCATACATGATGATCCACGCTGGATGATTTGCGGAGGCTCATACAAGATGATCCACGCTGGATGATTTGTGGAGGCTCATACATGATGATCCACGCTGGATGATTTGTGGAGCTCATACATATTGGAAGTCGGATCCTGAGGAAGTGGGTGAAACACGTTGATCTGCACACCTTCCTGGGATCATCCAATATCCTAACACATGTATTGTATGATTACATGCAATTATGCAGAATTTTTATTGTACTATGTGCTCTGTGGTATTTTAATTTAATTACCAAAAAAAATTTATGTTTTTTAGCCATTTTCAGCTTTTTTTCCCTTGGGTACATTTAAACCCCCAACTTCCAGTGTCTCTCCGTTCCCCCTCCTCTTCCCCTTTCCCTTCCCCCTCCCTTTCTTCTCCCACTGAGACCTTGAACACATTTTGTACCTTCTTCCCCTGCCACATGCTGTGGTTCCTTCTGCCAGCATATACATCCTTTAGTGGTGTACAATCTGGTGGGAAGAACCACAGCATGTCGCAGGGGATTAAGTATTCTACATACCAGCTAGTGTGAAATTACCTGCAGTGGCCAGGGAGTAGTAAAGCATCTGCCTTTTAACACACGGGTTGACTGATAAGTTTACTGTTTTCAAGTATGTGTTCTTATAGTTTTGACTCTGTAGTGAATGGCTCACTTTAAATATATTATCCCGGTTGCCAGTTCATAGTTACATAGTTACATAGTAGTTGAGGTTGAATAAAGACAACAGTCCATCCAGGTAAACCTGTGCAGGTGTGTGTGTGTCAGTGGCCTGATCATTTCCCATAACCCTGAATGTTGTGATCTGTGAGATGCCCGTCCAAGAGTCTTTTAAAAGTAGCCATACTCCCCGCAGCTACCACCAATTGTGGAAGAGAGTTCCACAGTCTCACCGCCCTTACAGTGAAGAACCCCTTACGCAGCTTAAGGTTAAACCGCCTCTCCTCATTGTGTGGCCATGTGTCCTCTTGCAATCCTTGAGACTATATAGTTTTTTTCCTAAGCTGAGATCACCATTGAGATATTTGTAAATCGCTATCATGTCCCCTCTCAGGCGTCTCCTCTCCAAAGAGAATAAATTAAGCGCTTGTAATCGCTTCCATCCTCTAATTAGTTTAGTTGCCCTTCTTTGGATTATTTCCAGTTCCAGCTCGAGTTTCATCACATTGCTCGTTTGCAGTACCAGGACAGGGTCATCCAGCACCCAGGGCAAGGATGCAGAATTGTGCCCCCCCCCCCACTATTAATACATGCCATAGAATGGGTGTGCCACCCTGTGTTCATTTTTTGCCTCCTTTTGCTTTACTGCACCCAGGGCAACTGTCCCTCCTGCCATTCCTTGTCTTGGCCCTGCTTGTTTGGTACAGCCCAAGTCTGGCAGTTTTCTTATCATTGTAATAATAGTTTCTGTTGGCCTATTGGGAAGTCATAGTTGAACTACTCAGAGGGATTAATGTACTAAAACTGGAGAGTTCCAAATCTGGTAAAGCTGTGCATAGAAACCAATCAGCTTCCAAGCTTTTTTGTAAAAGTTTATTTGAACAAGCTGAAGTTAGAAGCTGATTGGTTTCTATGCACAGCTGCACCAGATTTTGCACTCTCCAGTTTTAGTAAATCAACCTCAAAGTATTACAGTGAAGGTGACATGCTTTCTGCTACACATGATCCTTGGAAAAATGTATACTTATTTTTATGAATCTCCAACCTGGAAAATAATGGCGAAGAGAAGAATAGCATAGATAATGGTGAAGAGAAAAGCAACTCACAGTAGGTATCATGCTTTCTCTATGTATATACGCTCTATTAACCTCCCTGGCAGGATTCCAGAGTGTGGCTCGGGGTGAAATTTTAATGCCATTATACCACCAGGGAGCATTGCTGGATCCTGGTAGAGGTTACTTACCTTGTCCCCGGGATCCTGCGATGTGTTCCTGCAGCATATGGCGGCCGAATCTTCCGCCCGATGCTCTGTGCCCCGGCTTCCGTCTCCTGCCAACGTGACGCTCGCAGGGGGGTGGAACCGGCGGCAAATTCAAATAGTATAACACACAAACACACTGATATATTGTAATCCTGTTGGATTACATTACAAAATAAAATAAAATGACATTAGTTTGCCCCCCAGTGCCCTTTCCTGCAGTTTTACTGTACTTTTTATATATATCTCTATACATATGTACAGTGCCTTGCGAAAGTATTCGGCCCCCTTGAACTTTGCGACCTTTTGCCACATTTCAGGCTTCAAACATAAAGATATAAAACTGTAATTTTTTGTGAAGAATCAACAACAAGTGGGACACAATCATGAAGTGGAACAAAATTTATTGGATATTTCAAACTTTGTTAGCAAATAAAAAACTGAAAAAATGGGCGTGCGAAATTATTCAGCCCCCTTACTTTCAGTGCAGCAAACTCTCTCCAGAAGTTCAGTGAGGATCTCTGAATGATCCAATGTTGACCTAAATGACTAATGATGATAAATAAAATCCACCTGTGTGTAATCAAGTCTCCGTATAAATGCACCTGCACTGTAATAGTCTCAGAGGTCCGTTTAAAGCACAGAGAGCATCATGAAGAACAAGGAACACACCAGGCAGGTCCGAGATACTGTTGTGGAGAAGTGTAAAGCCGGATTTGGATACAAAAAGATTTCCCAAGCTTTAAACATCCCAAGGAGCACTGTGCAAGCGATAATATTGAAATGGAAGGAGTATCAGACCACTGCAAATCTACGAAGACCTGGCCGTCCCTCTAAACTTTCAGCTCATACAAGGAGAAGACTGATCAGAGATGCAGCCAAGAGGCCCATGATCACTCTGGATGAACTGCAGAGATCTACAGCTGAGGTGGGAGACTCTGTCCATAGGACAACAATCAGTCGTATACTGCACAAATCTGGCCTTTATGGAAGAGTGGCAAGAAGAAAGTCATTTCTTAATGATATCCATAAAAAGTGTTGTTTAAAGTTTGCCACAAGCCACCTGGGAGACACACCAAACATGTGGAAGAAGGTGCTCTGGTCAGATGAAACCAAAATCAAACTTTTTGGCAACAATGCAAAATGTTATGTTTGGCGTAAAAGCAACACAGCTCATCACCCTGAACACACCATCCCCACTGTCAAACATGGTGGTGGCAGCATCATGGTTTGAGCCTGCTTTTCTTCAGCAGGGACAGGGAAGATGGTTAAAATTGATGGGAGGATGGATGGAGCCAAATACAGGACCATTCTGGAAGAAAACCTGATTGAGTCTGCAAAAGACCTGAGACTGGGACGGAGATTTGTCTTCCAACAAGACAATGATCCAAAACATAAAGCAAAATCTACAATAGAATGGTTCACAAATAAACATATCCAGGTGTTAGAATGGCCAAGTCAAAGTCCAGACCTGAATCCAATCGAGAATCTGTGGAAAGTACTGAAAACTGCTGTTCACAAACGCTCTCCATCCAACCTCACTGAGCTCGAGCTGTTTTGCAAGGAGGAATGGGCAAATATTTCAGTCTCTCGATGTGCAAAACTGATAGAGACATACCCCAAGCGACTTACAGCTGTAATCGCAGCAAAAGGTGGCGCTACAAAGTATTAACTTAAGGGGGCTGAATAATTTTGCACGCCTAATTTTTCAGTTCTTTATTTGTTAAAAAAGTTTGAAATATCCAATAAATTTTGTTCCACTTCATGATTGTGTCCCACTTTTTGTTGATTCTTCACAAAAAATTACAGTTTTATATCTTTATGTTTGAAGCCTGAAATGTGGCAAAAGGTTGCAAAGTTCAAGGGGGCCGAATACTTTTGCAAGGCACTGTATATGTATGTGTATATACATACATATATATATGTATATGTACAGGGGGACCGCTCCTCTGGACAAAACCACATACAGCTACGTGATTTTGCACCTCCAGGTCTGCGGCATCACCGGCATCCCGCTTCCGCTGTGATTGGACACAGCAGGAGCCAATCAGCAGGTCCGGTGGATCTGATGTCCACCGAGACCCGCTCATAGTTTCCGAAAGAGGCAGAACGGCGGTCTGCCTATGTAAAAAAAGCAGATCGCCCTTCTGTTAGTAGGGAAGACAGAAATCCTGTGTTTCTGCTAAGCAGGAACATGGATCTCTGTCTTCCCACAGTACAAGCACCCCCCACACCATTAGAAAGCACTCCCTAGGAGTTACCTCTGATGTTAACCCCTTCCCTGCCAGTGTCATTAGTACAGTGACAGTGCATATTTTTTAGCACTGATCACTGTATTGGTGTCACTGGTCTCCAAAAAGTATAAAAAGTGCCACTTTTTTGTTCGATGAAATGTCGATGACCACCGCCATTACAAGTAAAAAAAAATACAAAAATTAAAATTCTCTAAAAATTTCCCATAGTTTGTAGACGCTATAACTTTTACGCAAACCAATCAATATACACTTATTGGGATTTTTTTTTTATCAAAAACATGTAGCAGAATATATATTGGCCTAAATCAGTCATGTCCAAAGTCCGGCCCGTGGGCCAGTTGCGGCCCGTTCTTTAGTTTTATACAGGCCCCTGAGACACTGCTGACTTTAAAGTGCCTTTCTCTCAGAGACTCCTCACATCCCCGCCCCAATGCCGATGCGATAGCTCGTGGGCGGGGCCTCTGGCCACCCTCAGCAGCTCGGCTGCTCCCGAGCCCCGCTGAGTCCCGCTCGGCTCTATCTGCCCGGCGCCGCCCACGACTGCGCAGGAGTGCAGAATGAATTTGAAAATTGCATGCCTTCTCGCCTTCTCTCCTTCACCGCACACAGCCACCTGTAGGAGGAGGATCTTGTGGAGCTGACCGAGGAGGTGTCACTTCTACAATCCTACTGCCTGTTTCTGTAAGTGTGATTTCATTCATAAAGTACTGATGCTTATTATTTCCTATATATATGTGTGTTTGTGTGTGTGTATGGATGGATGGATGGATGTGTGTGTGTGTGTATGTATGTGTATGGATGGATGGATGTGTGTGTGTGTGTGTGTGTATATATATATATATATATATATATATATATATATATATATATATATATATATATATATATATATATATATAATATACTGTGTGTGTGTATATTTATTTTAATGGTTCAAATGTCAGGCAAAATGGTTGGCCCTCACGCATGTTCACTTCATCAAATCTGGCCCTCTTTGAAAAAAGTTTGGACACCACTGGTCTAAATGATGAAGAATTAGATTTTTTACATTTTATTTATTGGATGTGTTTTATAGCAGAAAGTAAAAAATACTGTTTTTTTTTTCAAGATTGTAGATCTTTTTTTGTTCATAGCGCAAAAAAATGAAAACCACAGAGGTGATCAAATACCACCAAAAGAAAGCTCTATTTGTGGGAATAAAAGGACATCAATTTTATTTGCGTACAGTATCGCACGACCGTGCAATTGTCAGTTAAAATAACGCAGTGCCGTATCGCAAAAAAATGGCCTGGTCATGAAGGGTGGTAAACCTACCAGAGCAGCAGTTAATATTGTTGACACAGTTGTCAGTCCATAAACATAGCTTTCCATACTTACAATCAATAAAGAGGCCATTGATTGATTAACCTTCCACTCTCACTCCAGAGCCAGAAATCTTTATAATCTCCTCTAGCATTTCTGTTTGATGTGCTTCTCAACCCTAGGGTGCAACCATCCATGAAATGGGGGTGACAAGCTACAACATTGGTAAATTAGGTCCTCTCTTTGGCTGGTCACAAATATATTGCAACAAAAGGTAGGTAGTGGGATTTTAAATACCCCTCCAGTGATCACACACATACACTTCCGTAAGAAAAAAGATGTACGAAATCTTTATTTTAAACATTAAACTATTTAAAAACATATTTAAATTGTTTGCATTTAAACAAATTGTCATGGCTTGCATACTGATACCAGCAAAACATTTGCTACTGTTTGTTGAGATGAGGATTTAGGGTCAACGTGAAATGACCGCTTCTTCAGGGCCTCCTAAATGTACATGATCACAAAAGTAGATTCTAGGAACAAAATATAAATATGAGTATAATTTGCAGAATATCAAAAAGCAATTACATTTATTTATAATAATCGTTAATCCAAGGATTAATATAAATAAATGAAATTGGTTTTTGATGTGCTGCAAATTATACACATATTTATATTCTGTTCTTAGAATCTTTTTTTTTTTTGGGATCATGTGCATTTAAGAGGTCCTGAAGAAGCGGTCATTTCCGTGAAACACGTTGACCCTAGTTCCTCATCTCGACAAAGAGCCATGTCATGGCAATTTGATCCGTAATTTTAAATATTTTAGTGTTTAAATTAAAGATTTTGCACATATTTTTTCTTACGTAAGTGTACTTGTGTGATCACTGGAGTTGTATTTAACCACTTTACCACCGGAGGATTTTGCTGTCTTCCGTCCAGGCCACTTTTTGCGATTCGGCGCTGTGCGACTTCAACTGACAATTGCGCGGTCGTGCGACGCCGTACCCAAACGAAATTTACGTCCTTTTTTTCCCACAAACAGAGCTTTCTTTTGGTGGTATTTGATCACCTGTGCGATTTTTACTTTTTGCGCTATAAACAAAAAAAGAGCGTTTATTTTGAAAAAATAACAATATTTTTAACATTTTTTTATATGAAATTCCCCCCCAAAAAGATGTAAAAACCAATTTTTTTAAAAAATTTTGGCCAATTTGTTTTATGCTACATATGTTTGGTAAAAAAAATCACAATAAGCGTATTTTGATTGGTTTGCGCAAAAGTTATTGCGTTTACTAACAAAGGGAAAGATTTCTGTCATTTTTGGTGTTTTTTTTTTAACGCATAATGGCGGCGATCTGCGATTTTTTTTGCGGGACTGCGACATTGCGGCGGACAGACCGGACCCCTGACTGACATTTTTGACACTTTTGGGGGTACCAGTGACATTACTGCAGTAATCAGTGCTATAAATATGCACTGTTACTGTAAAAATGACACTGGCAGGGAAGGGGTTAATTTTATTGGAGAGGGAGGGGTTAATGTATGCCTGGTGCTTACTGACGTGTAGGGGGGGAGGTGACTGTGTGAGTCATGGACAGATCGGATGTCCAGCTATGCTGAACAGTCCGATCTGTCACTCCCTGTCACTATGGAGATCCGCCCGCTGTGTCTCCAGACTCGATCCCCGACGATCGGGTAAGAGCAGCGGCGATCGCCGCTGCTCCTCCCCTGGCCCGACTCCCGCTGTGAATGAAAACAGCGGGAGCGAGCCTCCGGCGGCGCGCAAGCGCCGCCCAGAAGGGGGAGTGTCCAACGACGTTAATACTACGTGGCTGGACGATAACGAACCACTCTGCCGCAGTAGTATTACTGTGAGCGGTTGTAGAGTGGTTAAAATCCCACTACCTACCTTTTGTTGCAATAAGTTTACTATAGGGATGATACCCTCCACTGGCACATTTTCTAGTTGATCCCCTCCACTATATATACCCAACAAACACACAAAGAAACTTGTTGGCTAGTCACAAAGAAACACTTGATGCTTACTGTTATTCATAATGTAACTATTTTCCGTTGCTTATAAAAAATACTGAATATTTTGGCTGTGGAATTCCATAGAATCAGGAGAGTATGTATCATGGCAAGATCTGCCAATGTAAGATCTGCCATGTAAGATCTGCCAATGTATGTGTAGATTCTTCTGACCATACCTACAATTTTTTCCAATCCTGGACTGCTATTTTTGAAACACCCAAACCACTAAATCTACAGCAATAATTGCTGTTACTGCTTGTCATATTGTCCTACTGAAAGCAAACAAAAAATAACCAGGTGGTTTGCTGGTAGATAAATGATAGCATCCCACCAACTGTGTGGATTCTGCTTTCACTCTAAGGGTCCATGTACACGGGACGTTGTTAAAAGTCCCTTTGAATGCTGGAATTTTTAGGATGTTTGAAACGTCCGTTCGGTCGCGTTTGTACCCGCGTTTAGCGGGCGTTTAGCGGGCATTTGCGGGCGTTTGCGTTTAGAACCGTTCCTAGAGGTCAAAAAAATGATTCCCCTTTAAAATGGAAAAACGCGAACGGCAAACGCTGGTCATCACGTTCGGTCTCGTTCGGACGCATTCGGACGTGTTTGGTCGCGTTTTTGCGTTTGAAACGCCGGGAAACACACGTTCGAACGCAAATAATTGCGTTCTAAAAAAAGTCCCTGAACGCAACTGCCCACAAATGACCGCAAACGACCTGGTGTACATGGACAGATAAGATAAAATGTAGATGGGTTCAGGGGCTTCTAAAAAAAACGCCCAGCTGCTCCTAAACGGCCATTTCCAGTGTCCCGTGTACATGGAGCCTTATAAGGAATGATACAACCTGGTAATGCTTCATGTAAGTTGAATGTCAAGGTTGGAAAACATGAAGTCATTGGCAGTGCAATTGAAAAGAAGATATACTTTCTAAATAAAAATACTTATTTCAGATTTTTCATGATTTTTTGGATCATCACAATGTGATGATCCAAAAAAGTTTTTCTGACTTAAAAGTGTGATATTATCAAGGTTTTTGACACCACCTGCTGCCACCTTGTGAAGAGTGATCTTGTATGTGAATACCACCACCGATGAGTGAAAAATTCCCTTACTGGATCCTATAGACCTCTCATTACAAAAAGTTTGCAAGCACTTGTGGCTCCAAACCCAACCAGGGCCTTTTAAACCATCCACAAGGGTCTTCCAACATGATTCATAACACTCCTCAACTCCGTATCATGGATGTTTACCCAAAATATAAAAGGCTCCACATAGTGTAACTTGTAAATATTTATTGTTAAGTAAAATAATATATTGCACTTACAGAATAGAAGTTTAGAAGAGCCTAAAATCGTGTGCATAGGCCAGAACACACACAATAACCTGTCCTTCCGGGACTCGTGGGAATCAGTGACCACAGCGCGTTGCTCTTTCCTACGCGTTTTGTCATATGTTGACGTCGTCCATTGACACCAACCTACGGACATGATTTTAGGCATTTTTAAACTTCTATTCTGTAAGTGCAATATTTATTTCATGTATATGTAGCACCCTCCTAGTCAGGTGCTAGGTCTTTATTCACTCTACTTATCAGGGAGCAGGATTTGTAGTTAGGTCTACTCAGTGTGCTCAGCGTGTGATTCATCTGGTCTCAGTGAGTGTTCCCCAGCTGATCCAATGGGGAGGCACGTTGGATGCTGGAGGAAACCTGACCAATGACACAAAGGCTTTTGGTACTGTCCCAGGGGTTGGCACAGAGAGTGGTGCATTATGGGACAGGGTAAAAAAAGCCATGAGCACATAAGGTAGAGGTCTTTGGGCGGGAAGCCTGGTCCCAGAAGGAGGCTGGTGGCTGCCTCCTCTTCTGAAGCAGTTGATGGTGGTCACAGGCAGTCAGCCTGGTGTGAGGTTGAACCCGGAGGTCCAGGAGAGTTGACTACTGGAGTTGGGGCATTGGAGAATCTGGAAAAACAGTGTTGTGAGTACAGAGGAACTTGCCCAGGGATCTGCCCAGGAAGAGGACCACTCCGGAGTGTAGAGTCAGTGGACAGGTGTCAGCTAGCCCTGAGAGAAAGGGGGTACTAGGGGAGTACCCTGAAGAGAAATACTTTAGGAACACTTACCTCATCTTCATTCAAGTGGCAGGAAGTAGCAGCCTTGCTGCATTCTCAAGTTAAAAATCCTCAGCATTGTGAATAGTTAACAGTTGGAGTATCCCACTCATCCCTTCTCCCATCCCAATTTAAATAAAACCACAAAAACAACAACCCCTGGACTGATCTTTGACTGAGCCAAGAACTTAAAGTGTTAAGCTTTCTGCAAACAGTTGCTACGGGTAACCCAGGGGGATCCCTAAAGTGTAATATCCAGCAGCCTTCTGGGGGGCTGTACTACATATAATTTAGATCATTTCATGTATAATTCAGCGCAACTGAAATTAGTATTTTTGGATTTGAGCTGTGACGATATCACAGATTAGTTGCTGCTTATATTTTTAGTTTTTTCTGTATATTACTTTTTAGCGCATTTGTTTTCCTCTTTTGATTTACATAATTTTTAAACACCCAGGACATAACCTTTCATAGCGTTCTAAAAATATGTATACAAAGTGACCCCTGCACTACCCACGTGAATAAATCCTCTAAATAGTGTGCTATTAACCACTTGCCGACCGCCGCAAGTACATATACTGCGGCGGTCAGCCCCTCACAGGCTAGTGACGTACCTCTGGGGAGCGAGCGCGCGCCGCCGAGTGCGCTCCCGCTCTGTCACGGACCCCCCGTGCGTGTGCCCGGCGGACGCGATGTCCGCCGGGCACTCGCGATCATCCGTTACACCGGGAGAAAGGCAGGCGGCTAATGTAAACAAAGCCGCCTGTCATTCTCCCCTGTGTAATAATAGTAATCATACAGTTCTGCTATGTAGAACCGTTGATCACTGTTCTTACAGCTCAAGCCACAGCCAATCACAGTTAGAAACACGCCCCTAGGGACACACTTAACCCCTCCCTCTCAAAAAAAGTTTGCTGCCAGTGTAATTTTTACAGTAACAGTGCATATGTATAATCAAATGTATAATAATAGCCCAATCTGTGTGTCTCAGTTCGTTATATCATACATTCAGCGGCGCTTCAGCACACACAATGTATGTGTGCAAGTATATTAGTCAGTTCCTGCAGTGCTTCAGAGCCTGCAATTGCAAACTAGTCCCAACTCCACAGGATGTGCAGTCACAGCCAGCAAAAAGATTTCTCCTCTGATGTTCAGCACCAGTGATTGTACACACAGTATCACTAATCCTTCACCACACCGACTGTGCACCCCTATGAAGTGGCCACTCACCGAATTGCCCTTGAAATATCGCCTTTATGCATAAGCTGCATGAGCCCTTGCTTCTAGTTGGTCTGTCGTCTCTTAGGCACGTCCAGATCCTATCCGTCCACCAGGGGTCACTATCAGGCTGTATATCTCCTCAGTGCAATTTGTAAGCAAACGACATGAAGCAAGAGAGTAGTGTAATACTGTTTCGACTTTATTAATTAAATAAAACTTCCCTCCCCTTCAGCGTATATGCTTACATTTCAATCACCCTTTGCACGCATATCATAAACACAGAGGCTTTGAAAGGTACCGCCGCTCGCCGACCGCGAGCTAGTCCCTGCTGTGGATTACAGCGCTCCTGCGGCTAACAGGCGAGATCCAGAACAACATCGGTATCCTCCCTTCGTCTCCTCAGCAGCAGCGTACGTGCATCCTGACCGGTTTCGTCTGGTAGACTTCAACAGAGGACTAACGTGCGCTGCTGCAATCAAGATTAATGTATGCAGCCGGAGGACCTCCCTCCCATCATGATTGGTTTACACCACTGATGGGTTCAAACACCTCTTCATTGCCATTACCTGGCCTGAAGGAAATTCAATATGGACATACCATAGAATCATTTTCTAAATACCGGAAAAACAAGATTAATCGATACAAAACAAAGTTTAATACCGCTATTAACTCTCTTATTACTGCAACCAGTATCTGAATGGGTATTCCCCGGGTTTGAATCACACAGAACCCCAGTTTTTTTCAGATTGGCCATCTTTGCCCGATCTGAGCATGTATGTTCAAAATTTCCAAACCTATCGATTTGTAAAAATTGGTCATGGAGTTCTTTCTACCCCTAATTCTACATGCCATCTTGCCCTATCCGGATGCATACATCTTAAGTACTACTAATATTTAAAACGGTTATGCTAAAATCGATATAACCAAAATTTGACACAAAAATAAACCTACAGCACCTGGTATTCCCAGGTGGTCTCCCATACAGGTACTAACCAGGCGCGACCCTGCTTAGCTTCTGAGATCAGATGAGATCGGGCATGTTCAGGGTGATGTGGCCATAGGTAAAATGTAAAGTGCATTCTAATGGTGAAACCATCATGTATGACCACTGTCCTCAAGATGTCATACTTATTACATAATTAGCACATGTCATGTAATTTCTGATATGTTTTAAAACCAGTAAATGTCAAATCTTAAATAAATCATTTCATAAATAGTAGATACATAATAAATAAATACATTAACTTCATAAATAATAGGTACAATTCATATGTTGAGATTACAAGAAAATGTTGTTCATAGAGGCCAAATCGCAAATATAATATATAAAATTCGCTCTAAAATATCTTAGTCCATAACCAATGGTACTAAAGGTTAAAATATATAAAAAATAAAGGCGTGTTGCCATAAGGAATCAATGGTCGAGGCATAATCATAAATTCGAGTAAAATTGGAGAAGGATAAAAGTATATATAAAATTTTGTATATAAAAATCTATATATAAAATGGAATCCATAAAACGTCCTGTCTAAAAAATACTTAATAGTTGCTTAAAAAACAGTTCAGGTCAAGTTCTATATTTAACCCGTTGGGCGCCAAGGAGTTTGTCTTGTAAATCCATTCAGTTTCCTTTTTGGACAGTTCTCTTACTCTATTGCACCCTCTCCAGTTGCTTGGCATCTTTTCTATACCCCAAAATTTCAGTGCTGAGGGGTCTTTATCATGCTTTTCCCTGAAATGTAGTGGGACACTGTGTTCCTTGAAGCCTGTTGTTATTTTATAAATGTGCTCAGAAATCCTGATGCCCAATTTTCTCTTTGTTCTTCCTATATACAACATACCGCAAGGGCACTCCATTCCGTATACCACGTGGGTCGTGATACACGTGATACACTCCTTTATTTCAAAGGTCTTCCCATTTGCTCCTGAAGTGAACTCCGTTAGACCCCGAAAGTGTGTATTCACTTGTCTGCAAGCCTTACACCTTCTGCATGCGTGAAATCCAGACAAGTCCCAGAACATCTTTGGTGGTCTGGGAGGGTCCAAAACTTTCCTCACCACTCTGTCTCCAATAGTGGGAGCCTTTTTGTATATAAATATTGGGTTATCCGGAATCACGGGGCCCAGAACCTTATCAAGCTTCAATATTCCCCAGTGCTTTTTCATGATAGATTCAAATTCCCTGAACTGGACATTATAATTTGTTATGAAGCCCCATTGGTGCGATTCATTTGGAATCTTATTAGTTGGAGCCAGGCAGGACTCATGTGAAACCGCCAGTACTTCTTTCACTGTCTCCTCCAGTACCTCCGGTCTGTATCCCTTATCGGTAAATTTGTCTGTTATCACGCGTGATTGTTCCAAAAAATCCTCCTCCAAGGTGCAATTCCTCCGTATCCTCAGCAATTGCCCCTTGGGGATGTTCCTTAGCCAGCACGGGTGATGGCCACTGTATACTGGAAGATAGCCGTTTCTATCTGTAGGCTTAAAATACGCCTTAGTGATGATCCGTCTGTTTTCGATCCGCACAGATACATCTAGATAGTTAATTTCTTTTTTGTCCCATATACATTCTAATTTGATGTTGTGTTTATTTATATTTAAATGCTCAGTGAACTCTGCTAGCGATGTCTCTGTACCAGCCCAAATAAAAAATAGGTCGCCGATGTATCTTTTGTAGAAGACCAGCTGCTCTTTTCTGTGGGCATATATACTCCTATCTTCCCACTCGCCCATAAATAGGTTGGCGAGGCTGGGTGCATATTTTGCACCCATCGCCACACCTTTCTGCTGCGTGAGAAAGGGATATTAACGATTTCAGGAACAAGCAGATATATTTATGGCAAATTCCAATGCAGGAAGGGGTGAATGATACTGAAGTCAGATGGACTATGGATGATGAGGGACCATCAACTAGTGCAGGTCAGATGAAAGAAATGGCCAAAGTAAGTACCCCCCAGGAAAAATAATTGGCAGCAGGCCAAAAACGCATGGAAGAAGCCCAAACCAGCGAACACTGTGAACACCATCAGGCCAGGTGGCCCTACATCACAGCAGATAAACAAGGAGGGCACCAGAAATGGAAAAGAGGGATTCCAGCATCATACCCCGCAGAGGGTACCAACTATGAATAGATTTGAACCCCTCTGGAGGCAAAACGAACAACAAGGCAATGGTTTCCGTCCTTTTTTATGGAGAGGTGGGAGGGGGAGGGGGAGGGGACGAGGAGGGAGACCATGGAGGGGTCGACGCTGGAACAGGGAAGCGCCCAGAGACATGAGGGACTACGGCCCACAACCAACAAACCAGTATATGCCAACAAACAATCAACAAGTAGGGGCTGCCGAGCTGGACGAAAAATCCAAAAAAAGAAGGCTGGGACAGGATTAAAAGGGATTTATAATTTGGCTGAAATAGAGCTGAACCAAAAAGAAATCAACGTATTAAATGCGGGACTCAAATGCGGTATTAAAAAGTCGCTAAACAAATTTGATGTCTACATTGATATTCAAAAATACACACGAAAATTGAATATGAAGAAGTATTTCTTGAATATAAACCCAGGTAAAAATCGGGAGAATATTGTCCCATCGGCAACAACAAGTGTTAATAGTGGACTCAAAAACAATTCGCTTTTTAATCCTCCACAGACGTCCAACCACAACATCGAGGTTTTTAAACAATTAATAACGACAGACTTGGAGAAAATAAAACCAATAAGGAATGCCAATCCTAAATACATACAAGAGGGCATTGAGGCCCTAGAAAACAGAAAAGAGGTCGTGATCAGACCAGCAGATAAAGGAGGGGGAGTGGTTATTTTAAAGAAAGAATTCTATCACGAGCAACTGATAGGCATGCTTAATGATGTCACCACGTACAGGATTTTACCTAAGGACCCCACATTGATGTATAGAAGGGATTTGTGCAATTTGGTTGAATTTGGTTTTAATGAACGCATTTTAACTATGAAGGAGAAAAAATATTTATTCCCAAGTTTTAATCGCGTACCTACCATATATACGCTCCCGAAGATCCACAAAAATCAGTCTTGCCCTCCAGCAAGACCGATAGTAAACAGTATCGGATCAGTGACCTCAAGAATTGGGGAATACTTGGATGTATTCCTTCAAAAAAGTGTGGTTGAATTAAAAGCGTATTTGAAAGATACGAAGGAATTTTTAACCTTGTTGGACAATCTAACTCTGCCTGATGCCCCTGAGATATATCTTGTAACAGCTGATGTAGCATCTCTCTACACGATTATCCAGCACGAGGATGCATTACTAGCCCTTAATTGGGCAATGAGTAAGAGAGAGGACATACCACATACCCAGAAAAAATTCTTGGGGATAGTTATGGACTTTTGCTTAACCCACAACTATTTCTGGTATGGGGGACAATTCTTCACGCAGCAGAAAGGTGTGGCGATGGGTGCAAAATATGCACCCAGCCTCGCCAACCTATTTATGGGCGAGTGGGAAGATAGGAGTATATATGCCCACAGAAAAGAGCAGCTGGTCTTCTACAAAAGATACATCGACGACCTATTTTTTATTTGGGCTGGTACAGAGACATCGCTAGCAGAGTTCACTGAGCATTTAAATATAAATAAACACAACATCAAATTAGAATGTATATGGGACAAAAAAGAAATTAACTATCTAGATGTATCTGTGCGGATCGAAAACCGACGGATCATCACTAAGGCGTATTTTAAGCCTACAGATAGAAACGGCTATCTTCCAGTATACAGTGGCCATCACCCGTGCTGGCTAAGGAACATCCCCAAGGGGCAATTGCTGAGGATACGGAGGAATTGCACCTTGGAGGAGGATTTTTTGGAACAATCACGCGTGATAACAGACAAATTTACCGATAAGGGATACAGACCGGAGGTACTGGAGGAGACAGTGAAAGAAGTACTGGCGGTTTCACATGAGTCCTGCCTGGCTCCAACTAATAAGATTCCAAATGAATCGCACCAATGGGGCTTCATAACAAATTATAATGTCCAGTTCAGGGAATTTGAATCTATCATGAAAAAGCACTGGGGAATATTGAAGCTTGATAAGGTTCTGGGCCCCGTGATTCCGGATAACCCAATATTTATATACAAAAAGGCTCCCACTATTGGAGACAGAGTGGTGAGGAAAGTTTTGGACCCTCCCAGACCACCAAAGATGTTCTGGGACTTGTCTGGATTTCACGCATGCAGAAGGTGTAAGGCTTGCAGACAAGTGAATACACACTTTCGGGGTCTAACGGAGTTCACTTCAGGAGCAAATGGGAAGACCTTTGAAATAAAGGAGTGTACCACGTGTATCACGACCCACGTGGTATACGGAATGGAGTGCCCTTGCAGTATGTTGTATATAGGAAGACCAAAGAGAAAATTGGGCATCAGGATTTCTGAGCACATTTATAAAATAACAACAGGCTTCAAGGAACACAGTGTCCCACTACATTTCAGGGAAAAGCATGATAAAGACCCCTCAGCACTGAAATTTTGGGGTATAGAAAAGATGCCAAGCAACTGGAGAGGGTGCAATAGAGTAAGAGAACTGTCCAAAAAGGAAACTGAATGGATTTACAAGACAAACTCCTTGGCGCCCAACGGGTTAAATATAGAACTTGACCTGAACTGTTTTTTAAGCAACTATTAAGTATATTTTTTAGACAGGACGTTTTATGGATTCCATTTTATATATAGATTTTTATATACAAAATTTTATATATACTTTTATCCTTCTCCAATTTTACTCGAATTTATGATTATGCCTCGACCATTGATTCCTTATGGCAACACGCCTTTATTTTTTATATATTTTAACCTTTAGTACCATTGGTTATGGACTAAGATATTTTAGAGCGAATTTTATATATTATATTTGCGATTTGGCCTCTATGAACAACATTTTCTTGTAATCTCAACATATGAATTGTACCTATTATTTATGAAGTTAATGTATTTATTTATTATGTATCTACTATTTATGAAATGATTTATTTAAGATTTGACATTTACTGGTTTTAAAACATATCAGAAATTACATGACATGTGCTAATTATGTAATAAGTATGACATCTTGAGGACAGTGGTCATACATGATGGTTTCACCATTAGAATGCACTTTACATTTTACCTATGGCCACATCACCCTGAACATGCCCGATCTCATCTGATCTCAGAAGCTAAGCAGGGTCGGGCCTGGTTAGTACCTGTATGGGAGACCACCTGGGAATACCAGGTGCTGTAGGTTTATTTTTGTGTCAAATTTTGGTTATATCGATTTTAGCATAACCGTTTTAAATATTAGTAGTACTTAAGATGTATGCATCCGGATAGGGCAAGATGGCATGTAGAATTAGGGGTAGAAAGAACTCCATGACCAATTTTTACAAATCGATAGGTTTGGAAATTTTGAACATACATGCTCAGATCGGGCAAAGATGGCCAATCTGAAAAAAACTGGGGTTCTGTGTGATTCAAACCCGGGGAATACCCATTCAGATACTGGTTGCAGTAATAAGAGAGTTAATAGCGGTATTAAACTTTGTTTTGTATCGATTAATCTTGTTTTTCCGGTATTTAGAAAATGATTCTATGGTATGTCCATATTGAATTTCCTTCAGGCCAGGTAATGGCAATGAAGAGGTGTTTGAACCCATCAGTGGTGTAAACCAATCATGATGGGAGGGAGGTCCTCCGGCTGCATACATTAATCTTGATTGCAGCAGCGCACGTTAGTCCTCTGTTGAAGTCTACCAGACGAAACCGGTCAGGATGCACGTACGCTGCTGCTGAGGAGACGAAGGGAGGATACCGATGTTGTTCTGGATCTCGCCTGTTAGCCGCAGGAGCGCTGTAATCCACAGCAGGGACTAGCTCGCGGTCGGCGAGCGGCGGTACCTTTCAAAGCCTCTGTGTTTATGATATGCGTGCAAAGGGTGATTGAAATGTAAGCATATACGCTGAAGGGGAGGGAAGTTTTATTTAATTAATAAAGTCGAAACAGTATTACACTACTCTCTTGCTTCATGTCGTTTGCTTACAAATTGCACTGAGGAGATATACAGCCTGATAGTGACCCCTGGTGGACGGATAGGATCTGGACGTGCCTAAGAGACGACAGACCAACTAGAAGCAAGGGCTCATGCAGCTTATGCATAAAGGCGATATTTCAAGGGCAATTCGGTGAGTGGCCACTTCATAGGGGTGCACAGTCGGTGTGGTGAAGGATTAGTGATACTGTGTGTACAATCACTGGTGCTGAACATCAGAGGAGAAATCTTTTTTCTGGCTGTGACTGCACATCCTGTGGAGTTGGGACTAGTTTGCAATTGCAGGCTCTGAAGCACTGCAGGAACTGACTAATATACTTGCACACATACATTGTGTGTGCTGAAGCGCCGCTGAATGTATGATATAACGAACTGAGACGCACAGATTGGGCTATTATTATACATTTGATTTTGCAAGTTTTACTTTTACAGTGGCAGCTAGTGCATTAAAAGGATGCACAGAGTGACATGTTTTACATGATTTTATCTACATGATTTTATTTACTATTTATTCATGATTTGAGTAGATATATTTATTTCTTTATACCTTACACTGATTTATATATATATTTTAGCGCCGGGCGGGTGGTTGACGTTTTTTAGCATCAGTTACCTTTTACAATAAGTGCATATGTATAGCACTGATTACTGTAGTAATGTCACTGGTAACCCCAAAAGTGTAAAAAATGTCAGTCAAGGGTACGATCTGTCCGCCGCAATGTCGCAGTCCCAAAAAAAATCGCAGATCGCCGCCATTACGCGTTAAAAAAAACAACAAAAATGACAAAAATCTTTCCCTTAGTTAGTAAATGCAATAACATTTGCGCAAACCAATCAAAATACGCTTTTTGCAATTTTTTTTTTTACCAAAAATATGTAGCATAAAACAAATTGGCCTAAAATGTTAAAAGAATTTGATTTTTACTTTTTTTTTTGGGGAATTTCATATAAAAAAATGTGAAAAATATTGTTATTTTTGAAAAATTTACGCTCTTTTTTTGTTTATAGCGCATGATCAAAAAATCACACAGGTGATCAAATACCACCAGAAAGCTCTGTTTGTGGGAAAAAAAGGACGTCAAATTAGTTTAGGTACAGTGTCGCACGACCGCGCAATTGTCCGTTAAAGTCACGCAGTGCCGAATCCCAAAATAGGCCCTGGTCAGGAAGGGGGTAAAATCTTCCGGGGCTTAAGTTGTTAAACAAGGAATAAATAAAGTAATAATAATAATAAAGGGTTAATTCAACACCTAAATGTGTTCTTACAGTGTGTAAGTGTATCAGTAATAATAATGTTGCACAGGATTATGAACAAAAGGAAATAACAAAGGTGACCATTAGTATTACCAAACACCGTTTTGCAAATAATAATATTAAAAAATATTTTTATTACAGTGTCCATAACAACATAAGTGATAAGTGCTGAGTGTTTTGCTGAGTGATAAATCGATAATCTTCAATCGTGAAAAAAACAATTCTTCCGTGATAAACGAAAGTCCACACTTCCAAATGAAAACCGCGCTGTTGCTCCAACCTCCACTTGTCACCTCAGTGCTCACAGAACTCTCACCTTCATTTATAATGAAGTACGCCATATGATAAAGTTGATATCCAAGTTAGTGTTCAAATCACAATTGGCTCCAAATTCTCTCCATATCGTTCCAGATAAGGTGATCAAACTCAAGTACTGGTCCCTTTAAGGTGGCATTCATCTTGCACTCACCAATATTTTAGAATAAAACATATACAGTGCCTCCCATAGCGTAATATTTTAAATGCCACAAGTTTATTAAGTTAAAATTATGCTTACATCAAACAAACTTTAAAACCACATTAAAATAGCAAGATACTCAGTAGTAGCTGCCCCTCACATCACTTCCGCTCTGCTGTCTGCTCCGAGTTGCCCTACGCGTTACGTCACACCACGTGACTTCCTCAGGGAACACCCAGACCTTTATCCTAGCATTCAGCTTTTTGTATTTATCTTATTTGAAATGATACAACATCAAACCAAAATGTAGAAATTGTTGATTTAAAAACTAGTGATATCCCTACATGAGATATTATTAAAGGTTCTCAAACACATTGTATATAAAGTGTAAAAGAGAAGAGCAAAGAACAAAAGATTAAAGAAAAGCAAGGAACAAGTACTTCTCCCCTTAGTCAGTCTTTCAGCTCTCCTTTTCTGTTTTTAGTCTTTTCCTTTGGGTAATGTTTAAACTTGTAGACATTTGATCCAGGAATCCCAAACCCTCTCAAATGTAAGGTGTTTGCTAATTTCTCATGAATCACCATCCAAGAGATCTTGTTGTTTTTTCTTTGACACATACTAAATACCAGCAGGAAAAAATACTTTGTAGTTTGCTTCAATGACAGACATTGTAAATAATCTTTAAAGTATTTTTTTATTCCATTTGTTCCAGTCTTCAATGTCAGTATTTGTATTTAGATCTAATTCCCATGCTCTCATGTGGGGGAGTTTGTAGTCATGTCATAAGCACCAGTTTTCAAAGGCTGATGTAGCAGTGATGTTGCCTGTTTCTTTTTTTTTAATGTTTTTAGGAGCATGGAACATTTGGTGCATCTGAGAGATCTCTGAGGGAGGCCTTTGTAAAGTATCTATAAAGTGTTGTGGGTTTTGTAACCCATTTTATGTATGACATATCCTATTTTTTACAGCCATTTGTCCATTTATATTTTTTTGCTCAGAAAATCAGGTTTACTAAAAATTGTAGCTAGAGGATTTTGTTTAGACTGAAAAAAAAAATGATTTTACTAACCGTATGAACTGGTCAAATGAGTGTGTGGTGCACTTTGCTGGCCACTGTTTGGGTGATATTAATATAAGAAGGTCCAGTGGCGAAGCTAGACATTCTTTCTCCTGGGGCAAAGACTCAGTTTAGCGCCCTCCCGAAAAGGACAGTGTCAGCAGGGCAGAGGATGATGTCAGCAATTTTTATTTTTATATTATTTTATTTTTTACCATTTTATTATTTTTTAATAAGAGTCTCACAAATAAGTATAAACCCAAGCACAATGCTTTAAAAAAATAAATAAAATAAAACTGTTCCATTACAAATAAATTTGCGTACACTGACATTAGTCAAAGAGCTAACATTTTATCTAACCTACCTTAAATAAGACTTTCAATAAAAAAGCCAGGGACTGCTTAACTACCAGTAACTGTTGGGAGAATGAACACTTTGGTGAGACATATGTAATGCACAATATTGTGATTATAGTGCAGGAGTCTGTAATCTACAATACAGTGTATATAGCGCAGGAGTGTGAAATGTACAATACAATGTATATAGGGCAGGAGTGTATAATGTACAATAAAGTGTATATAGTGCAGGAGTGTGTAATGTACCATATAGTGTATATAGTGCAGGAGTGTGTAATGTACCATATAGTGTATATAGTGCAGGAATGTGTAATGTACCATGTAGTGTATATAGTGCAGGAGTGTGTATTGTACAATATAGTGTATATAGTGCAGGAGTTTGAAATGTACAATATTGTGATTTCAGTGCAGGAGTCTGTAATCTACAATATAGTGTATATAGTGCAGGAGTGTGAAATGTACAATATAGTGTATATAGTGCAGGAGTGTGTAATGTACAATATAGTGTATATAGTGCAGTAGCGTGTAATGTACAATATAGTGTATATAGTGCAGGAGTGTGAAATGTAAAATATAGTGTATATAGTGCAGGAGTGTGTAATGTACAATAAAGTGTATATAGTGCAGGAGTGAGAAATGTAAAATATTGTGATTTTAGTGCAGGAGTGTGAAATGTACAATATAGTGTATATAGTGCAGGAGTGTGTAATGTACAATATAGTGCATATAGCATAGGAGGGTGTTAAACTGGCCATATTTCGATTTTTCACAACCCTTCCCCCCAGCCCAGTCCACCTAGCTTCCCCCCCATTATACTCTGTATAGCCCCCCCCAGCTCAATCTGCACAACCCTCCATGCTCAGTCTGCACAGCCCCCCATCTTACTCTGCACAGCCCTCCCAGCTCAGTCTGCACAGCCACCCATCTTACTCTGCACAGCCCCCCTAGCTCGGTCTGCAACACCCCGCTAGCTCAGTCTGCACAGCCCCCCCATCTTACTCTGTACAGCCCCCAGCATCTGACATCATCTTAGACACATCACGCCTCCCCTGGATGACATCAGCGCCCTGCCCCTCACAGAAGCAGTGCCTGTCCCCACACTACCTGGCTCTTGAAGTCCCTGCAGGAGCTACCAGTGCTATGCCAAACTCGACATCCCCGACATCCCTCCAGAGGTGTCCCGGCTTGTCCCCATCCCCAGTATCCCTCAAGACGGGCCATGCCAAGCACAGGAGTAGTGATACCGATGTCGCAACTCCTGGTGGCGGAGGCACCTGCCCCTGCTCTCCCCTCCCCTCCCTAATTTGAGCCCTGAAGGTCGATGGGTTGCAGATTTCTAGCAAACGCTTCTAGACTGATCCAGTCTGGAGTGTAGGTTTCATATTATGTTAGTAATAATTGGGCTAGCATAGATGCACTGTAATAGCATAAATGTTTTGGAACTTCCAAATCCTCATTTTGTTGTGGTGCATAGAAATTTTGCAGAATCTTGAGAAGCCCACTTCCCTTAATGTTACATAAAAATTTGATTAGCTGGGATTTACATTTTTTATTTTCGACACTGTTAATTAATTAATACATGAAGACAATATGATAATTTTATTCACATCATTTCATCCCATCCAAGAGAGGGATCTTTTGCCCTACAATTTTCTAGTCTAGGTTAATCTATACATATATAAGACAGAAGTGGCTAGTTTAACTTACATAAAGGAGAATGAATCTATCCCTCAGGGGAAGTGTTATTTTTTTAATAAGATAATATGTATTTGGTACATTTATATTCAATACTTTCAATCTGAGAGAATTAGTTAGAGGATTTGAGATGTCTCTGTATAATTTCAATATTTTTATAGGTCATTAGCGAGTGTTGTTATGGGGATAGTATTAAACAGCAGTAAGTTATCCTTGAATAGTGGACATTTATGTTCTCCACATATTTTACATTTTATGTTTTGGTTATCATGTACAGATGTAGCTAATGTCCCAATAGCCATAGAAAATTGTAGAGGAAATAAGTGGGAACCTTGTTGTGTTCCTTGCTATACCTAAATCTCATCTGATTTGTATTCTGTGATTGAGATCATTGATTTTGAGGAAGAGTAAAAAGACAACAATGGTTTTAAAAAAAATAGGGACAAAGTCTCACCTGTCTGGAATGTAAAATAGGTTTTCTCAGGAGACAGAAGCAAATTCTTTATAAAGATTGAAGGAGTATACCAATTATTTTCTCTCCCTATCTCTATTATATCCTGAATGTAAAATGGATAAAAGTTCCAAGTGCATGTCTGATTTGATTGAGAGTTGAACTCAACTTGATTCATTCTTACATTTACCTAAAGATTTGGTCTGTGAATAGATAAAATACACGTATAATTACTGGATTTGGGAATCATACTGATGAAGGCTTGTTTGACTCAGAATCCAAGGAACCCCTATTGTTCAAACTGGTAAGGAACTTTCCACATGAGGAATTATTTGTACCACAAAAAGGCCAAAAAGCTATCGGGTCCTGGTGTATTTGATGTTTTGGCTTGTTAACTTGCCTTAAAAATATTTTCCTTACCGATGTCTTTAGAAATGTATTCAGTTAGTATTAAGTAATTTAATGCATTGTTAAGTAAAAGCTAAAGTAATAATATTGAAATGCTAAGAAAAGGAAATTTTTTTTTTTTTTAGAGCGAGTGAAATTATTTTCCTGAAAAAAAATGTCTGTGGATAAGGGTGTGTGGTTAAATTTTCTAGTTGATAATGTGTATAATAAATCTAATTGGGAGTAAAATTTAAATTTGGTTCATTGCAGGCTTCTTCTGCCTTCTGTCCAAATGTTCCATAATAGATGAAGAGCAACTGAGCAATTAAAAAGTAGTAGTAGTAACAAGAGAATACAGTATATTCTTGCTGCTTTTGGGGTAAGCTGTATGAGTTGTCCTTATTTCAGTGCTCATGACAGGGATCTCTGTGTTTTTTTTTTATTTTTTTTTTACTGGACAACATGGGCAAGGTTAAAGCAGAAGATGAAAAAAATATGAGCTTGGTTTTGAATGAGAACCAGACTGTTTATGAGGAGAACAATGGGAATTTTATATTTTGCCTCTAGGAGACTGTGGGCTAAAGTTTCCAAATGTACAGCTGGATGACACTAAAGACTCAAGCTTTGTTGCTTTCTTTTACAACAGAAGCACCATAACTGGGGTGGGTGGTGAATGACATGAAGATATACTTATAGTATAGTGGTACAAGGAAGGGGAAAACTGAGAAGTACAGAGGTTTCATCATCCTGGTGCAAATTATACATTTACTCTCTTTCTGCCACCAGCGTTTATCATGATACATAGAGTATTGCTCTTTACTGAGTACCAGAAGTTTGACACAGTACACTTCCCTTGTTTCTGCTACAGAATGATGACAACTGGAAAATACTCTTTGTACTTTGTCCTATTCACTAACTTGGGTGTCGACTTGGGTACAATCAGCATGCTCATAGATGGTTTGAATCTTGGCCAGTCCCTACTGAACTGGCCAAAATTCAAACCATCTATGGCCGGATTAATGCTATATTGGGTTAGCATACTAGCTATACATTCAGCATTTTAAGAAGAACACATTCACTGCAGTGGCATAGTGGAAAAAACTGGTAGAGAGGAAAGGAAGGTAAAGATAGAACATTAAGACAAGAGTTTAAAATGGAAAATAATTAATTAAACAGGGAACGTAAGCTTGTAAACATCAGTCAAAAACATGGCAGAATGTGTGAGATTTTTGACTGATTGTCTAATAACATAGCTCTGTATTGTCACCCCTCCTGCCCACAATGATAATCATCTTTAAACTTCCAGAGAGAACTTTGTTGTATTCATGGAAATTATGTGCAGAATAAATTATACCAAAATTAATAGTAAATTGCTCAAGAGATTAGGTTACATGTCATTTTTGGAAACATCTTGATTTTCTTGGAATCATCCTTTTTTACTTAGACTACTCAAAAAAAAAAAAAAATTACACTCCCATATGCCAAGTTTTAAGTCACATATTATTTATTTGGGTTCCATACATGTTACAGAAAATTCCTACAAACAATTCCAATTTTTCCTGCTTGTGCCACTGATTCTCTATCAGCATGTTGTTGTTTGGTTGCCAGATGAATTAGCAGATGATATACTCCTATCCTCTGCTGCCAATTGGCTGTCTGTATGAAATGTTCCCTTGCCGAATTGCATGTACTGATTATATTATATTTGAAATAAAGATAAAACTTTGTTAAGCTAAGTGTATGTGGTTCCAACACAGAGAGGGGCATTTCTTGGAAAAAAACTTTAGTAGTAGTGCACCCAATTTATTATGCTTCTTCTGTCATGGGCAGGATCTCAGTAAAAGGCAGCCTTGCCACTGCTTTCATTTAAATTGGAGCTCAACCCAAAAGGGAAAGCTCCGCTTGTCTGCCTCCTCCCCCCTCCGCTGTCACATTTGGCACCTTTTGGGGGGAGTGGATACCTGGTTTTGGCAGGTACCCGATCCCACTTCAGCTCAGTTTGCTATGGCCCCTCTGAAGCCTGCTGGGACACTTCACAGGTCCCAGGAGACTTCAGCCCATTCACAAAGAGCAGCAAGCTTCGCACGTTAGCAATAGGAAACCAGCTGTGAAGCTGTAAGACTTCACTGCCGGTTTTGCTAAGTTAAGATGAAGGCGCCAGCACCCAATTGTCGTTTGAAGAATTGGCTCAGGTGAGGACACAGCTGGATGCCTGGACAGGTAAGTGCCCTAATATTTAAAGTCAGCAGCTACTGTATTTGGATTGATTTTTTTGGCATCATTCATCATGGACAAAAAACAGGAGTTTTAACATTTTTTGATTTATTGATTTAAATTTTGTGCTTTTTATAAGCACCATAAGTGTCCATTTCTTTACACATGTTTTTTTTTCAAGCATCCTGGTGACAAGTTTACCTCTTAAAGGGGCATCTACACACTTGCACATTTATCTTTTTTTTTGGTGCCATTTTTTGTTAATTTGACACTTATTTACGAAAAATCAGCCACCTTCTTTTTGCCCCTTAGAAAATCTATCTTCAGACTGTTGCTTTTGCATTAAATTCCCCCAAGAGAAAATACATTTCTTCAGGAATCTAGCTATTTCACAAGTATTGAATTTAATTCTGTTTGCCCGTTCTTTATAAATAATCCTCAAAGTGACAATTTAGCAAAGGTAAAAATTACTCAAAAGTGAAAATGACTTGTTTAGCGTATCATCCACTAAGTTGGAAGTGAAAATTACTGATATCAAGTAATAAGCCTTGGCACCTTGTAAGTGCACTAACTGTAAGCATGTTAGATGATAATGGTGCTGAAACTGTGTGAGAGCACAACTGATCTTAATGAACTGTAACTGTATCTGATGATAATGTTGAGCAGCACTGAAAAGCAATGTCCAGCTCCAGTACACATTCAAAAACGCTAATCACAGTTGCTCTACAATGCTTTTACATAGCCAGTTTTGTACAGCAAACCGAAAAAGGTTTGCCAATGTCCATATAAAGGTAATATTGATTCTTAAGTCCAATATTGGCTTGTGTAAATAAGTTTGTTCATCTTTATTTTGCAATATTACTCTGTAGGAAGGTTAGTCATGTGATTACATAGTACCAGCTGCCTCTCTGTCCCGGTGGGATGAAATGCAGTGATACCAACCAAGATGGTGCAGCAGTATTATCGTTATTATATACTCTAGATGCAGTTTACAAATATTGTTCTATATTTTGATTACTTTTGTGGAATACTGAAATTGATTTTGAGACCAGCCATTTCTTGCAAAAATAAGAGTGGCTTTGCCATCTGCCCCTTGTGTCTTTTGAAAGCCTGTTAAAATGTGTTGCCAGCAAATCTATGAGTCAGAACTTGCAGTCAGCAAAACTATGAGTAGCAGATTTGTCTATGTGAACTTTTTTTTTTTCTTTATTGTTTCCCATGGAAAGATCCATAAGTTTTCAAGATTTGTCAAAAATCGAATGCAATGTTGAATTTATTAGCTTTTTGATCTGTGAAGGTTTTATTTTATTGTACAGGATTATGTTCCTCTCATGTGCTCTAAAAAGTAGATAGGAGCTACAGGAAGCTGGGAGAATTGTCTGACCACCAGGAGAGTAAATCTGGAAGTATTCTCTGCGATAGTCTATGTTCACAGTGGTGCGGGGCAGCAGGCTGACACATAAGTATGTCTTATATTACATTTGCTATGTAAGTGCGTCTGTTTGAATTTTGGAGACTAGTATGAAAGAATAAATAATACATATGATGTAGTGTAAATGGTATTTCTGTAGTTTTTGCTGTACAGCATTTCATCAACATACATTTTCTTTAGGTGTGATAATGGTAACAACTGAAATTATTATAGAAAGAATGTGATCATTTCTGGTATACATACTCAATAAAATGGAACACATAGCTCTCATGATGATATAATAAATACATCATGACATCATACATTAGTGATATACAAAAAAAAAATTTCCAAAATATCTATAAATGGCTCATCTCATTACCAGTGGGCATTTCAGTAAATTCTGACATTTTAAACAATGATGGCTGTAAATAAAGGTGTCGCTCTTGCTCACCCCAGGCTTCCAGTTCTCAGGGGTTAGCTTCAAGTGTGATCTTGCAACCGCTACAGTTAGACCACCTTTACTGTAGTCTTTGTTTACTGGTACTAGGCTAGGACTTGAAATGTTATTAGTGATTAGGAATGAGCTTTGAGTTTGACTTGAACATTGGCTGATCACCTGTTTGTTGAATGGTGAACAAATGGGCTTCTTTGTGGGAACTTCGAGTTCCTGCATTCATAATGCACTGTGCACTAGCAGTCCATTATGTGATTGGCCAAAGCATGAACTAAGACCTCTTATTCCACTTATAAATCACCTGCTGGCCAAGGGATTTAAACCCACAACTATCTCATTTGCAAGCCTGGTATTCTACCACCTTTGCTACCTTCAAGCCTGCTTAAGGATGAACACACTCTCCCTGCCTAACTAACTAACTTCTATCTCACCCACTGTGTGTAGGGTGAGATAGAAGATAGTTAATTAGTTAGGCAGGGAGAGTGTATCCAGCCTAAGTAGGCTTGACGGTGGCATAGGTGGTAGAATACCAGGCTTGCAATTGCGAGGTTGTGGGTTTGAGTCCCTTGGCCAGCGGGTAATTTATAAGTGGAATTCTATATTTAATAATACATTGCTGGCAGGGAGAGAGATTTTTGCTTTTTACAGTTTGTGGAGATCAGATAGTGCAGTGTATACCACAATATATATATATATATATATATATATATATATATATATATATGCATACAGTATCTCACAGAAGTGAGTACACCCCTCACATTTTTGTAAATATTTTATTATATCTTTTCATGTGACAACACTGAAGAGATAATACTTTGCTACCATGTAAAGTAGTGAGAGTACAGCTTCTATAACAGGGTAAATTTGCTGTCCCTTCAAAAGAACTCAACACACAGCCATTATGATCTAAACCACTGGCAACAAAAGTGAGTACACCCCTCTGTGAAAATGTCCAAATTGGGCCCAATTAGCCATTTTCCCTTCCCGGATTCATGTGACTCGTTAGTGTTACAAGGTTGCAGCTGTGAATTGGGAGCAGGTGTGTTAAATTTGGTGTTATCGCTCTCACTCTCTCATACTGGTCACTGGAAGTTCAACATGGCACCTCATGGCAAAAAACTCTCTGAGGATCTGAAAAAAAGAACTGTTGTTCTACATAAAGATGGCCTAGGCTATAAAAAGATTGCCAAGACCCTGAAACTGAGCTGTAGCACGGTGACCAAGACCATTCAGCGGTTTAACAGGACAGGTTCCACTCAGAACGGGCCTCGCCATGGTCGACCAAAGAAGATGAATGCACGTGCTCAGCGTCATATCCAGAGGTTGTCTTTGGGAAATAGATGTATGAGTTCTGCCAGCATTGCTAAAGAGGTTGAAGGGGTGGGGGGTCAGCCTGTCACTGCTCAGACCATACGCTGCACACTGCATCAAATTTGTCTGCATGGCTGTCTTTCCAAAAGGAAGCCTCTTCTAAAGATGATGCACAAGAAAGCCCACAAAAAGTTTGCTGAAGACAAGCAGACTAAGGACATGGATTACTGAAACCATGTCCTGTGGTCTGATGAGAGCAAGATAAACTTATTTGGTTCAGATGGTGTCAAGTTTGTGTGATGGCAATCAGGTGAGGAGTACAAAGGCAAGTGTGTCTTGCCTACAGTCAAGCATGGTGGTGGGAGTGTCATGGTCTGGGGCTGCATGATTGCTACTGGCACTGGGGAGCTACAGTTCATTGAGGGAACCATGAATGCCAACATGTACTGTGACATACTGAAGCAGAGCATGATCTCCTCCCTTCGGAGACTGGGCCACAGGGCAGTATTTCAACATGATAACAACCCCAAACACACCTCCAAGATGACCACTGCTTTGCTGAAGAAGCTGAGAGTAAAGGTGATGGACTGGCCAAGCATGTCTCCAGACCTAAACCCTATTGAGCATCTGTGGGGCATCCTCAAGTGGAAGGTGGAGGAGCGCAAGGTCTCTAACATCCACTAGCTCTGTGATGTCTTCATGGACAAGTGGAAGAGGATTCTAGTGGCAACCTGTGAAGCTCTGGTGAACTCCATGCCCAAGAGGGTTAGGGCAGTGCTGGAAAATAATGGAGGCCACATGAAATATTGACACTTGACATTTCCACTAAGGGGTGTACTCACTTTTGTTGCTTGTAGTTTAGACAATAATGGCTGTGTGTTGAGTTATTTTTAGGCTTTGGTTGTGGGTGTCTGCGGGGGGAGGCTTATTGGCCCCCCTCCCTAGATCCCGGGCCCCCGCCCTATGTGAATGGATATCGGGTACATCGTACCCCTACCCATTCACCAAAAAAGTGTACAAGAAATAAAATAAAGACAAAAGCCAGTTTTGGACAAGTTCTTTATTAAAAAATAAAAAAAAATGGTGTCCCTCGATCATCAGTCCCCGCCTGCAACCAAAAAAAAAAAAAGAAGCTCCTGCCTCTTCGAACGCTTCCCATGCTAATGAGCTGTTTGAGTTCATGAATAATTTACATGACATCAGTAATATATTCACTGCATCTGAGCAGTGCATTGTGGGGCAGCTTGTAACGTCAGATCCCTATAAAAGAGCTGTCAAACTCAAACAGCTCATTAGCGTGGGAAGCGTCCAAAGAGGCAGGAGCTTCTTTTTTTTTTTTTTTCTAGTTTTTGGTTGTGGGTGGGGACTGATCATCGGGGGACACTATTTTTTTATTTTTATTTCTTAATAAAGGACTTGTCCAAAACTGTTTTTTGTATTTATTGTTTCTGTACACTTTTTAGGTGAATGGGTAGGGATACGATGTACCCGATATCCATTCACATGGGGTGGGGCGGGGTCTGGGGGCCCCCTTATTAAAGGGGGCTTCCAGATTCCGATAAGCCTCCCCCCCTCAGACCCCCACAACCACAGCCCACGGTTGTCGGGAAGAGACCCCTGTCCCCATCAACATGGGGGCAAGTTGCTTTGGGATGGGGGGGCAGAGCCCCCCTGCCCCAAAGCACCCACCCCCCCATGTTGAGGACATGTGGGCTGGTATGGTACAGGAAGGGGGGTGCTCGCTTGCCCCCACCCCCATCCTGACCAGGCAGGCTGTGTGCTCGGATAAGGGTCTGGTATGAATTGTAGGGGCTGACAATACATTACAGCCGTGAGCAAATTTAAATGATATTTTTTCCTTTAAAAATGTCAGTACTTCCGGTTCCGGCGCCTCATGTAGGGAGACGCGCGGAACAGCGGCTCCGAATACACCGGCATAAAAAGCCCGCCGCACTGCCCGTACGAGTCATCGGGTCTCCCGGAGCCGAGACATCTACCCGCCGACACGCTACTGCTATGGACAAATTCGTCCTCCACGGCCCCCCGCCGACCTCACAAGCCTCTCGCAGTGATCAGGCTGCACAGGCCTCCTCTGAGGCAAATATGGCGGACGCCACGCAGCAGCAGCCCGATCCCCCTCAGGGAGCGAACGCATCTGTCTTCCCCCGATGCCCAGATAGCTATGCTGGCACAAGCAGTAGCTGCTCTCCTCTCGCCCACGATCACAGCGGCGGTAGATAAAGCAATAGCACAGGGCCTCACTCACCTCAGGAAGGAGCTGGGGGAACAAGCAGGCAGGCTAGCAGAGCTGGAGCACCGGGTCTCCGACATAGAAGATGAGGTACAGAACTCCTTCACCCATGACCAGCAGGCCCGGCAGACGCAGAGTTACATTCTTGAGAAGTTGGACGATTTGGAAAATCGGTCCAGGCGCAATAACCTGAGGATTATCGGTTTACCAGAATCTGTTGGCACAGACTCTCTTCACGATGTTTGCATGACCAGAATCCCTGCTGCCCTGGGAATTTCTGCACCCTGCACGGTGGAAAGAGCCCATAGACTGGGAGCGCCCTCAAACGAACGTCGATCTCCTCGCCCAGTTATTGTGCGATATTTGAATTATATGGACAGAGTTAATATCTTGAAATCTTTCTGAAATTCCAAATCGCTGCAATTGGATGGCCACAAGCTTCTCATATTTGCGGATTACTCACAGGAAGTGTCCAGGAGAAGGAAGGCTTTTCAGCCGCTCTGTCAGGCATTATACCACAAGGCTATCAAGTTTACTCTCGCTTACCCTGCCACCCTCCGCTTCTCTGATGCGGCGGGGGTACAGAAATCTTTCACCCATCCCGAGGAGGCAAGCCACTACCTGCAATCCTACCTTCACATCTCGCTGGACCCCACCCGGAGCCCCAGTCACCCAGGACCCAGGGAGCAACGTAGCCCGAGAAAAGAACCTGCAAAAAAACAGCGCCTGAACGGGCCTTTTGGCCGCCCGTGATCTGTTTAATAAGGCCCTTTCACACCTGGTTCTTATTGTTTGCTCCAGGCAGGCACACTCAGTTACTCTTCACCATGCTTTGTCCCTGGCTCAATGAGAATCTGCGGATATATGTACCGCCCTGATGCTGCCCCTAGATGGCGTTAGATGCTTAATGATTGTATTGATTTTGATATGTTATGCATTACTACAGTGCTTGATGTTTGAATCTCATGGTTGTTACTGCATACATGCAGGTTTACTGATTTATTGTATGTCTTTTCCTTCTCTCCCTAGCTACAGCCTTGCCGTGTGTCATTGGCCCGTTCGGATTCGTCCCTCTTGTTAGATGTCTCCTACGCTCCCGAGATCGCTATTTACGCATTGTTTTCTTGCGTTGGGCGCCAACGGCAGACTATCGGTAACGCTGTCTCTGGGTGACAGAATGACTTACATGAGGAAAGAAGTGAACTCCAGACTTCCTCTTACAGGTACCCTTTTGAGTGTTCCCCCGGACCCCTGTTGGGTCCGCTCCCTCTACTTCCCCCCTTGCAGAACGTCCTTGTACTTGATTGACCCACAAGCTGATGTGCCATTGCACCGATGGCTGAGACCCACCAGTACTATTTTGAATACTTATGCAATCCTACATCTGCTCATCAGCCCCCCCCCCCCCCCCCGACGTTTTCCATGTCGCTAAAAAATTGTCAGCTGGAATGTTAAGGGCCTTAAATCCCCTAACAAGAGAATGGCTGTCCTCAGGCATCTGAAACGCCTGAGGGCAGACATTGCGGTGTTGCAGGAAACTCACCTGGCTGCTGGGGATATAGACCGCATGCGCAAGTTGTGGGTAGGCAAAGTCTTTGGATCTCCGGCGGTAAAGGGTAAGGCAGGAGTAGTTATACTAATGCATAAATGTCTGGCATACACGGTTAACGACACTTCCCACGACGACTCTGGACGTATACTGACCCTGAACCTCACCACTGGTTCCAGTACATGGACTTTGGCCGGGGTGTATGCACCAAACGCCCCTACTAAACACTTTTTCCAAATGCTTACCTCCTTTTTGGCTCCCATGGCCCATACCCCACTCATTGTTGCCGGTGACCTCAACACAGTGATGCAGGTAACGGAGGACAAACTGGGTGGAGAGGACCGCCCCCCCACACGTCCGCTCCCCCCCCACCTCGCCACTGCAGACATTTGCGGATGGCCTGCTCCTGACGGATGTCTGGCGTTTAGCACACCCCACGGCACGCAAATTCACATTCTTATCGCACCCGCACAACTCCCTTTCACGCATTGATTATATACTTTCTAATGCTTCCCTCCTACCACACATCACCGCCCTGACATACACGACATTGCAGTGTCAGACCATGCACCTATATCGGTAGAATTGTCCAATATGACCCCTCACGCTTCCAAACCCCCATGGCGCTTCCCAGCATATCTGGCAAAGGATGCCGGGCTCCAAAAGCTAGTTAGAGATACCTGGGCGGATTTTCTGTCTACCAACTCCTCGCCAGACTGTTCTCCCACACTTCTGTGGGAGGCGGGCAAGGCAGTGCTAAGGGGACGCATTATTTCCTATGCCACAGCCCATAAACGTAAGGTTACTGCAGCCTATACAGCGGCCAGTGCTTCTCTCCGTGAAGCACAACGGCTTCTCAATAGCTCCAACACGGCGGTCAACAGAGATCGGTGGTCCAAAGCTAAAGCTGACTTTGAGACATGGGCTGAGGCACAGGAGACCATGTATACCCATTTTCAGGATTGGCGATTTCACAAATATGGTAACAAACCGGGTAAGCTCTTGGCGACGCTGTGCAAACCTCCCTTTACCCCTACAGTAGTGACCGCACTAAAAAATACACAGGGGACGCTAGTACATACACCGCAAGAGGTATTGACCACATTTGAACAATTCTATACTTCTTTTTATGGACCTGACCCTATAGATATCACAAAAGCGTTAAGCCCTCCTCGCCTCGGTCACCCTTCCCACGGTTACAGCCGAACAATTGTCCTCCCTCAATGCCCCTTTTTCCCTCAAGGAACTCACTTTGGCTATTAAGTCTCTTTCGCCGGGTAAAGCGCCGGGACCGGACGGGTATACCTCAGAGTTCTACAAACTGACTCTGGATACGTTGGCCCCATCCCTCCTTGACCTTTACAACTCGATCTACCAGGGAGACAGGTACATGCCCACTGGCTACCAGGCCTACATTAAATTGATTTACAAACTAGGGAAAGACCCTACTAACCCCGGCTCATACCGACCTATCCCGCTGCTAAATCTGGACGCCAAACTTTTGTCAAAGATGGTGGCGAACAGACTGGCTTCTATCCTACCGTCATTGATTCACCCTGCCCAGTCTGGATTCACCCAGGGGAGGTCGGCCACCTCCAACCTTAGGAAGGTAATCGCTGCCTTGGAATACACTGAGGCCAATCCAGCCGCGGATGCTGCCATTGTCACATTGGATGCTGAGAAAGCTTTTGATAATGTCAGCTTCCGCTGGCTGGATATGGTCCTCACTAGATTTGGATTTTCCGGGGCCTTCCTTCACCTAATCAGAGAAATGTACCGGACCCCCATGGCGCAAGTGATGGTGGCCGGCCTCACCTCGGCAGCTTTCCAACTCCACAAGGGCACCAGGCAGGGCTGCCCTCTTTCCCCCCTTCTATTTAAGGGGTGGCTACTCGCTGGAATACGGTTCTGTCCTCCCAGTCTGCCCATACCCGAATTCTGAAAGGATACAATGACACGTGCCTCTTTGTGCATAATGAATTTTGGAGAGAGCAACAACTCAAAATTTTACATGGGGCATACATCCCCTGCCTCCGATGGTCCCCAGACCCTAACAAATCTCTCTGTACTCTCTGCAACCATCATTTGCCTTCCCTTCTCCACAAATTCTGGCTGTGCCCCAAGGTTTCTATATTTTGGGACAGGGTCTTGACCCTCATCAACCGTACTCTGGACCTGCTCCTGCCAAAGGATGTATATCTGCTTCTCTTTGGAGACACTCAGGGCACGCTGCCTCTCCTGCCCAAACCTCAGAGGAAGCTGCTCCAACACCACAAACCCTGGCTCTTGAGTTGCCTGGTGATTGCTAGGAGGATCATTTTAAAGCACTGGACAACAGACGAACCTCCCACTATCACGGAAGTTAAGGGGAACTGCAAATACTTCTGCGAAGGGACATAGTTGATTTGCACCAGCTGCGGCTCCCCTCCCACACCCGATTCCATCGGAAATGGTCTACTTACCTCCTAGCTACGGGCTCTCCCGCCTCACCCCTTCACTGACACTGCCTCCCCTTAGCATTCCATGAAGTAAGGAGCGTCGGGCTCCTGCATACCGACAACCGAATAATACTCCTATAAGTATTATTGTGCTGCTTTTGGTGTTCTTTCATACTGGGTCTCCACGTTCTCTTCCCTACACCTATGATCACCCTACCCTTACGCATCCGCTACTGTGATGTTTTGTCACTCTGCACCAGTCTTTCCTCTTATCTTCCCCCCTTCCTTTTTCTTTCTTCCTCTTCCTCCTTTATAATCTTTCCTCCCCCCTCCTCATTATCTTCCCCCCCGCCCCTCCCTTCTCCCCATTCCCCTTTACCTTTACCCTCCCCCCTCCCTTCTTTCTCTCCCCCCCCCCTCTTCCCACCCTCTCCTCTCCACATTACCCTCCATCCGGCTGTTTTGTCCTGTGTTCGACTATTCTCCCAGTTGGGATCGTCATAAGGTATAACATGTGTAATGAAGTGTCGATGACAGCCTTTACAGTCATTCAAGGACTCATAGTTTCTCATTGATCTGCTTTACTTTTGTTGTTTATCCCTGTTTCAAATGTTTCGATGTATTGATTATCGACCTTCAATAAAATATTATCAAAAAAAAAAAAAATGTCAGTATTGCTGCAGCAGGCTACATACATTGCATAAATGTGCCACTTTATAGGCACATTAAGGGGGCCCCCCAGGCACGATATTTAAAGGAATTTTTTATTTTTATTGTTTCACTTTAAGCATTATTAAAACCACTGCTCCTGTAAAAACGATTGTTTTAAAAAAAATGTTTGCATTGATTCATGTCCCCCAGGTCCCCATACACTTTTTTTGACCAATAATTTGCATTTAAGCCTTTAACCACTTTACCACCGGAGGATTTTGCTGTCTTCCGTCCAGGCCACTTTTTGCGATTCGGCGCTCTGCGACTTCAACTGACAATTGCGCGGTCGTGCGACACGGTACCCAAACGAAATTTACGTCCTTTTTTTCCCACAAACAGAGCTTTCTTTTGGTGGTATTTGATCACCTGTGCGATTTTTACTTTTTGCGCTATAAACAAAAAAAGAGCGTTTATTTTGAAAAAATAACAATATTTTTAACATTTTTTTATATGAAATTCCCCCCCAAAAAAGATGTAAAAACCAATTTTTTTTAAAAAATTTATGGCCAATTTGTTTTCTGCTACCTATGTTTGGTAAAAAAAATCACAATAAGCGTATTTTGATTGGTTTGCGCAAAAGTTATTGCGTTTACTAACAAAGGGAAAGATTTCTGTCATTTTTGGTGTTTTTTTTTTTAACGCGCAATGGCGGCGATCTGCGATTTTTTTTGCGGGACTGCGACATTGCGGTGGACAGATCGGACCCTTGACTGACATTTTTGACACTTTTGGGGGTACCAGTGACATTACTGCAGTAATCAGTGCTATATATATGCACTGTTACTGTAAAAATGACACTGGCAGGGAAGGGGTTAATTTTATTGGAGAGGGAGGGGTTAATGTATGCCTGGTGCTTACTGACGTGTGGGGGGGGAGGTGACTGAGTGAGTCATGGACAGATCGGATGTCCAGCTATGCTGAACAGTCCGATCTGTCACTCCCTGTCACTATGGAGATCCGCCCGCTGTGTTTACACACAGCGGGCTGATCTCCAGACTCGATCCCCGACGATCGGGTAAGAGCAGCGGCGATCGCCGCTGCTCCTCCCCTGGCCCGACTCCCGCTGTGAATGAAAACAGCAGGAGCGAGCCTCCGGCGGCGCGCAAGCGCCGCCCAGAAGGGGGAGTGTCTGACGACGTAGTACTACGTCGTCAGACGATAACGAGCCACTCTGCCGCAGTAATATTACTGTGAGCAGTCGTAAAGTGGTTAAAATTAGGACTTTTGATTTTTCATGTTCGTGTCCCATAGACTTTAATGGAGTTTGCATGTTCGCTAGAGCATTTTCCCTGTTCGAGATGTTCTGGTGAAAAAACAGAGGGGTGTTCGGCTCATCACTATTAGTGATACAATGGAAACATAATAACTTAATTTAAGCCTTTACTGAGAGAATCTGAAGACTGCCAAATTAAATCTGTGCTTCTTAAAATGCTGAATATCTAGCTAGTGTGCTAAACCCGATATAGCATTAAGCCTGCCACAGATGGTACAAATTTTGGCTTGTTCAGCAGGGACTGGCCGAGATTCGAATAATCTATGGGCACGCTGATTGTATCCAAGCTGATAAATTTTCTTTTTCTTGGTCAGCCTATTGAAATCAGAGAAAGCCAGGTAACTAGTATAATGAGGCAGTGAGAAATGACAGCCCATGTATTGCTCTCAGTACAGCTTTTGATTCTTCCTTGCTAATTAATATGCACATTAGGTTAATATATATTAACCACTTGCCGACCTCCGCGTGACTATTTACTGCGGCAGTCTGGCTCTCCTGGGCAAACCGACGTAGGGCTACGACGCTCGTCCAGGAGCCTCTAGGGGGTGAGCGTGCGCCGCCGAAGGCGCGCTCCCACCCCCGCTCGTTCCCTGACATCCCCGCGCGAGTGACTGGCGGCTCCGATGTCTGCCGGTCACTCGCGATCTCCCGCTGGAGAGGGAGAAAGGCAGGCGGCTAAGGTATACAAAGCCTCCTGTCATTCTCCCTGGTGTAACTGCAGAGATCATACGATCCTGCTATGTAGGGTCGTATGTCTCTGTGGTTACATCACAAGCCAGGCCCCCCACAGTCAGAATCACGCCCCTAGGGATACATTTAATCCACTGATCACTAATAAAGTTAACCCCTTCCCTGCCAGTGTCATTTTTACAGTAACAGTGCATATGTATAGCACTGATTACTATAGTAATGTCACTGGTACTCCTAAAAGTGTCAAAAATGTCAGTCAAGGGTCCGATCTGTCTGCCGCAATGTCGCAGTCCCGCAAAAAAAATCGCAGATCATCGGCATTACTAGTTAAAAAAAAAAACAATAAAAATGACTACATTTTTCCCATAGTTAGTAAACGCAATAACTTTTGCGCAAACCAATCAAAATACGCTTATTGTGATTTTTTTTACCAAAAATATGTAGCAGAAAACAAATTGGTCTAAAATGTTAAAAATTTAGATTTTTTACATTTTTGGGGGGGGGAATTTCATATAAAAAAATGTTATTATTTTTTCAAAATTGTCGCTCTTTTTTTGTTTATAGCGCAAAAAGTAAAAATCGCACAGGTGATCAAATACCACCAAAAGAAATCTCTGTTTGTGGTAAAAAAAAGGACATCAATTTCATTTGGGTACAGCATTGCACGGCCGCGCAATTGTCCGTTAAATTCATGCAGTGCCGAATCGCAAAATAGGCCCTGGTCTTTGAGCAGCCAAATCCTCCGGGGCTTAAGTGGTTAAACGTCTTGACACACTGATGTCTATTTACTAAAAGAGAGAAGCATGCTGATTGTACCCAAGTCGATCCATCATACTTGTTCCTGGTAAGCCCTTTGAAGCCAGAGATAGCCAGGTAACTACAATATATAGAAGGAGGTGAGAAATGGCAGCCCATGAATTGCTCTAAATACGCTTTTGGGTCTCTGCTGATAATTAATATGCACATTAGGTTTATATATATATATATATATATATATATTAAAAGTTCTGACACATTGGTGTCTATTTACCAAAAGAGTACAGCACGTTCACTTTGCAAAGTGAAATTTCACTTCAATATGTGAATGAGGTAAAAGCTAAAATTACCTTTGCAAAAAAATGCCCAATTGTGTGCAGGGCAAAAACAAAAAAGGATGTTTGCTTGCACACGTTTGGATGACTGTAGTGAGAACAACTTCACCTTATTCGCTAAGTTAGGTAAAAATTCACTTTGCTCAGAAAAACAGCCTGTATATACCTTTAGTAATTCAACCCCAGAGGTAGATCTACAAATGAATACCCTTTCCTTTAGAATGATTTGAAAGTAAGCTCTTGCTGAGACTTGAGTTTAAAATATATCAGGAACTCATTAATAGGCAAAATGAGGATAATGTATTACTAATTGGTGTCCCCCAGTTCTGGGGAAGCATGGTATTATTGGTTGTATTCCGTCAGGGTAAAATATTACTCCGATGGAGAAAAGTGGAACTGACGGTACCTCTTTTTTACAGAATCTAAATAGCAGACAGAGGGGTTGATTTACTAAAGACCAAAAAAACTGTACTTTGGAATTTTCCCTTAGATTATTGACTGTGGAGAAAATTAACTTTGCAAAGAATATACTCAGAAATCAATATTTTTGCCTGCACATGACTGAATTAATGAAGTCAGCAGAGCTTCAGCCCATTCACTTTGCTTGGGGAAAATTCCCTTGCAAAGTGAACAGACATTTTTTTTACATTTTGTAAAAATACATCACTCAAGTCACACTATAAAGGGGACCTGTCTAAAGGAAGAGATATATGGGGGAAAGTTGAAAACATCTGGTGACCTAGGCCAACGTGGTTCTCTGAGAGGTATACTGGATATATATATATATATATATATATATATATATATATATATATATATATATACACAGTGGGTACGGAAAGTATTCAGACCCCCTTAAATTTTTCACTCTTTGTTATATTGCAGCCATTTGCTAAAATCATTTAAGTTCATTCTTCTTCCTCATGAATGTACACATAGCACCCCATACTGACAGAAAAACACAGAATTGTTGACATTGTTGCAGATTTATTAAAAAAGAAAAACTGAAATATCACATGGTCCTAAGTATTCAGACCCTTTGTTGTGACACTCATATATTTAACTCAGGTGCTTTCCATTTCTTCTGATCATCCTTGTGATGGTTCTACACCTTCATTTGAGTCCAGCTGTGTTTTATTATACTGATTGGACTTGATTAGGAAAGCCACACACCTGTCTATTTAAGACCTTCCAGATCACCACAATGCATGTCAGAGCAAATGAGAATCATGGAGGCCAAAGGAACTGCCTGAAGAGCTCAGAGACAGAATTGTGGCAAGGCACAGATCTGGCCAAGGTTACAAAAAGATTTCTGCTGCACTTAAGGTTCCTAAGAGCACAGTGGCCTCCATAATCCTCAAATGGAGGACGTTTGGGACGACCAGAACCCTTCCTAGAGCTGGCCGTCCAGCCAAACTGAGCTATCGGGGGAGAAGAGCCTTGGTGAGAGAGGTAAAGAAGAACCCAAAGATCACTGTGGCTGAGCTCCAGAGATGCAGTCAGGAGATGGGAGAAAGTTGTAGAAAGTCAACCATCACTGCAGCCCTCCACCAGTCAGGGCTTTATGGCAGAGTGGCCCGACGGAAGCCTCTCCTCAATGTAAGACACATGAAAGCCCGCATGGAGTTTGCTAAAAAACACCTGAAGGACTCCAAGATGGTGAGAAATAAGATTTTCTGGTCTGATGAGACCAAAATATAACTTTTTGGCCTTAATTCTAAGCGGTATGTGTGGAGAAAACCAGGCACTGCTCATCACCTGTCCAATACAGTCCCAACAGTGAAGCATGGTGGTGGCAGCATCATGCTGTGGGGGGTGTTTTTCAGCTGCAGGGACAGGACGACTGGTTGCAATCGAGGGAAAGATGAATGCGGCCAAGTACAGGGATATCCTGGACAAAAACCTTCTCCAGAGTGCTCTGGACCTCAGACTGGGCCGAAGGTTTACCTTCCAACAAGACAATGACCCTAAGCACACAGCTAAAATAACGAAGGAGTGGCTTCACAACAACTCCGTGACTGTTCTTGAATGGCCCAGCCAGAGCCCTGACTTAAACCCAATTGAGCATCTCTGGAGAGACCTAAAAATGGCTGTCCACCAACGTTTACCATCCAACCTGACAGAACTGGAGAGGATCTGCAAGGAGGAATGGCAGAGGATCCCCAAATCCAGGTGTGAAAGACTTGTTGCATCTTTCCCAAAAAGACTCCTGGCTGTATTAGATCAAAAGGAGGCTTCTACTAAATACTGAGCAAAGGGTCTGAATACTTAGGACCATGTGATATTTCAGTTTTTCTTTTTTAATAAATCTGCAACAATGTCAACAATTCTGTGTTTTTCTGTCAGTATGGGGTGCTATGTGTACATTCATGAGGAAGAAGAATGAACTTAAATGATTTTAGCAAATGGCTGCAATATAACAAAGAGTGAAAAATTTAAGGGGGTCTGAATACTTTCCGTACCCACTGTATATATATATATTTTTTTTTTTTTTGAAGCATTCAAAACACTGCATTTCCTGGGGTGAACGATATTGAAGCAGCCTAGCTCATGAGGAGGCCATGTTCCTGGGTGAAGATGTGAAGATAGCGTGCTGGAGTTGTTAGCAATTTACTGAATGCAAGCTAGAGGCATTAAAGAGGAGCTCAACCCCCCCCCCCCCCCCGCCTAGAATTAGCAGCTACAAATACTGCAGCTGCTCACTTTTAATATTAGGGCACTTACCTGTCCAGGCATCCAGCAGTGTCCCTTTCAAAGGGAACAGACATTCCCTTGCAAAATTCCCTTGCAAAGTGAACAGACATTTTTTTTTTGCCTTTACTAAAACAACCCCATAGTGTATCTATATATATAGATATAGATATAGATATATATATATATAGATATATATTTGAAGCATTGGAAATACTGCCCTTTCATGTGGTAAACAGGATTGAAGCAGCAATAGGCCTAGTTCATGAAGAGGCCCTGTTCCTGGGTGAGGCTAGCAAGCTGAAATTGTTAGTAATTTACTTAATGCAAGCTGGAAAAGGTATTAAAGATGAGCTCAGGGGGGCGTGGCCTGGCGCAGCATGTGAGAGGACGTGTGTGAGAGGAGCTCCGCCGGACCGATATCCTTCACCGCTAATCCTGCAGCCCTTCGGGCAAGATAATCCTTCCTTCACCTCCCGCACACCCGCGGCACCGACCTCCGCATGTCTCCGCCGAAGAAAGGCTCTGAAGCTGCGGCAAAACTGGCTGCATTCCGGAGGCTGGAGAAGGAGGCCCCGATCCAAGATGGCGCCGGCCCGTCGCTCGTGGTGGAGGAGCCTGAGAGCCCTGCTACATCCAAGGTTTTGGAAGCGATTGCTAAAATCGAGGAGGTGAAGGTAGATATATCTTTGATGCGTCAGGATATGCAGAAGCTGAGGGACAGAGTTGGTGAGGCTGAACACAGAATTAGTGAGGTGGAAGACTCCCTCCCCCCATTGCAAAGCTCCTCAGACAGGCTGCAGCAACAAGTACACCTTATCCTCCAAAAACAAGATGACATGGAGAATAGGCTGCGCCGCTGTAACCTGCGGTTCATTGGCCTCCCGGAGGGCTCTGAAGGTGCTGACCCCTCATCATATTTGGAACAATTGCTCACTCAGACTTATGGCAGAGAATCCTTTTCACCCACTTTTGTTGTGGAACGTGCACATCGCCTCTCAGGGCGCCCCCCCCCCCCCTCAGGGTGCACCCCCCCGCACGTTCATCGCTAAATTCCTGAACTATCGGGACCGAGATGCCATATTGCGCCTGGCCAGGGTTAAGGGGAACATTCCATTTGGAAATCACAAAATAGCGATTTTCCCCGACTTCTCTGCTGAGGTCCAGAGGCGCCGCAAGAGCCTTTTGGAGGTCAAACGCAGACTGCGTATCAAGAATATCAAATACTCCATGTTGTATCCGGCCCGTCTTAGAGTGGAGGGCGAGGACCGAGCCCACTTCTTTGAGGATCCGGAAGCCGCCATCTCCTGGCTAGAAGGACTGGAAGCTAGAGCCTGACCACCTTGCCCTGGCGACTTCATGATACTTTCTCCCTGATGGCCTATACCTTAAGCTGCTGCAAGGGTGGAGGAGGGGTTTTGTAGATCCTGTGGAACTCAAGACTTTGCATCCCCCTTCCCCCCCCCCTCCCCCCTCATTTTCCTGCACTATTGCTCCTGTGTTTGACCGGCGGAGCGCCCTAGCTCCACAGATGGAACTGATTTCTCTGTTCTCTTCCTATGGACTTCCACCTGCCCATAGGCTTTGCTACCCAGCGATACACCTGTTGGTTTTCGCCCCCTACACCCGCTAAGGCGTGTGTTTGTGCCCAACTCCCCTGTTGCCCCCTGCGACTTCTGCTGGACCTGGGCCCCCGGGCCCCCTTGTTTATTCTATTTGTATTTTGCTGTATTTTTGCTGCATACCTTGGGGGTCCCTGGCCTCCTGATCTTGCTCTTTCCCAGTCACATGTGGGCCTGCTCTGGTTGAGGCACTTGTTTGGGAACATGCCCGCACAAGTTGGGGTTGGTGCAGGGCAGGGAGGGGGGATTGGGGTGTTACCATTGTTTATGGTTTATATTTGGTACAATCTCTATACTGTTTCTGTTTTATGCACATTGACCTCAAGTAATAATTATTTGCTCTTTTGCTGCCGTTTATCGCCGCTGGTGTGTGACCGTGGACTTGTTGGTTCCGCGGCCTTACTGCCTGAGATCCTGGGAGCCTCCGCTCCGCGCTCTGTACTACCCCTGCCATGGCCGCATTGAAATTGTTGACGTGGAATGTCAGGGGTATGCGTGATAAGATTAAACGAACGGCTGTCTTTAATGTCCTACGCCGTGTACGGGCTGATATTATAGTTCTGGTGGAGACACATTTGGAGGGCCGTGTACAACAGTCCCTCAAACGTCCCTGGGTTGGTTGGGTGCAGCACTCTGCTTATAGCTCACACTCCAGGGGTGTGGCGCTACTGGTGGCCAAATCGGTACATTTCCAGCTCCTAGGATCTCAGGTCGACCCAATGGGTAGATATGTTTTTCTCAAAACGTCAGTCTATGGGGAATTGATGCTACTGATGGCTTTCTATGTGCCCCCCCCCCTTACTCTGCTGTGATTATTATGGAGGGACTGGCGTTTATGGCACAGAGCCCAGGGGCCCCGGTGATCTGGCTGGGTGACTTTAACAATGTGATGGACTCGGGTCTGGATAGGTCCGGTGGCGCCTCCCAGGTGCCGCCGGGGTCGTCCCCGACCAGGTTCTCCCGGTTGTTGGAGAGCTTTGGTTTGGCCGACTCTTGGCGCAGCAAATACCCCGCGCAGCGCGCGTACTCCTGTTTTTCGGCTGCACACCACTCTATGTCACGCATTGATCTGATATTGCTGTCTCGAACCCTGCTCCCCAGGTTACTGACGGCAGGCTTCGCCCCACGGACTCTGTCTGATCACTGCCCTTATTGGATACTGTTGTCCTTGCCCTGCAATAGACCTCCCCCGGCCTGGCGCCTGAATCCCGCCTGGCTCCCCTTGGTGTCGGATGGGAACGACATTGAGGGGACCTGGACACAATTCTTTTCTGACAATGAGGGCACTGCCTCCCCGGCTGCGGTGTGGGAGGCGTTTAAACTGTTCGCCAGATCCACTATGATTTCCAAAATCAAGGCTGTTAGAGCGCGGGCTGCCGAGGAGATCTCCAGGGCAACGACAAATCTAATTGAAGCTGAACAGGCCTTTATGGGGGACCCGACTCCGGCACATGAATCTCAGTATAAATTGACCTCTAAAGTCCTTTCCCAACTTGACTACGAGAGGGCGAAATCTAAGATGTTTTTTCAGAAGCAGAATCTGTTTGCACATGGTGAGCGGGCGGGGAAACTCCTCGCATACCTAGTTCATTGTGAGGATAGGCCCCCGGTAGTTATTACTTTGAAGGATGACCTGGGTAATGAGATCGCTGATCCTGCTGCGGTGACACAGTGTTTCCGCTCATTTTTTAGTACTCTTTACACCTCTAGGGCTCCCGCTGACTGCACTGACATGCATGACTTTTTGGACTCTATTGACTTTCCCACTTTGACACCCGACCAGTTGGCGACCCTCGAGGCACCCATCTCTGTGGAAGAGATTGCAGCAGCCGTGTCCAAGTTCCCTAGGTCTAAGGCCCCCGGCCTGGACGGCCTCCCGATTGAATTTTTCTCCCAATATTCGGAACTCCTTTCTCCTAAATTATTGGCTTTGTTTCAATCTCTATTCAAAGATGCAACCCTACCCCCTTCTATGCGGGAGGCGCTAATTGTGCTCATTCCCAAGCCGGGCAAGGATGTACACGCCCCAGAGTCTTACCGTCCCATCTCTTTGCTCCCAGTAGACACTAAAATCCTTGCGAAAATTTTATCCCTCCGCCTTAACAAGGTGATCCTTTCACTCATACACTCGGACCAGGCCGGGTTCATGCCTGGGAGGAACACCTCATTTAACCTTCGCCGGTTATTTATGAATCTCCAGGCACGGCACGACGGAATGGGTGGCAGGGTGGTGGTCTCATTGGACACGGCTAAAGCATTTGACTCGGTAGAGTGGCCGTTTCTGTGGACCTGTCTGGACCGGTACGGCTTTGGACCTAATTTTATTAAGTGGGTCAAACTTCTATATAGCGCCCCGGTAGCTAGGGTCCTGGCAAATGGCTGGCAGTCGACCGCCTTCCCTTTATCCCGTGGCACTCGACAGGGGTGCCCCCTCTCCCCCCTGCTGTATGCCCTGGCCGCGGAACCTCTGGCGATGGCCATTAGAGCACATCCCGGGATTCGAGGCCTACGTAAGGGACCGTTGGAGGAGAAGATCAGCATGTATGCAGATGACACTTTGTTATATTTGGAAGACTCTCGGGAATCCCTACTCACGGCCCTTTCTTTAATTGAACGGTATGGACGATTCTCCGGTTTTCAGATAAACTGGGATAAGTCACAAATTCTCCCGCTTGACGAGAGCCCACAGGCAATCACCCCCGCAAGCCCAGCCCTACAATGTGTATCCCGCATTAAATACTTAGGGATTCAAGTGACAGCTAACTCAGCAGATTATGTCCCGGATAATGTTCAACCCCTGTTCCCTCTGCTTAAGGCTAAAATTCAAGTATGGTCCAAATTACCTCTGGGAGTGATGGGTAGAGTCAATTTAATTAAAATGATTCTCCTTCCCAAAATACTTTATGTTGTATGGCACTCTCCTATTTACCTGCCACTCAAGCTGTTTAAGCAGATGGAATCACTCCTCAAGACCTTTGTTTGGGGTGCTAACCGGCACAAGATCTCCTGGCGCAAACTCAAGAATTCTACAAACCTAGGGGGATTGGCCCTGCCGGATTTTAATCTGTACTATCTGGCAGCTCAGTTGTCCCAGTTCTTTCACATAGATAAAACGGATAGAGAACGTTTTTTGACCCTGCTCTGCCCTGGGTGGGCTCATCCCCTCGGGGACCCCCTCCTAGTTATCCTTAGGGGTGTCAGGGGCTCGCCGGAGCCCTTGTGCCCCAGATCTCTTCTATACCACTATTGTCGGATCTGGGAGGTGGTAGCGTCCAGGCTTCGGTGCCCTCCATTTCACACATTCACCCCTCTGTGGCATAACAGCGCATTACGCGAGTTCCTTTCCATCCCTGACCTGTCGATATGGAGCGGGAGGGGTATTCTTCTCCTTAGCCATATCTCCACGACCACTGGTCTGCGGTCTTACGAGGCCTTGCAGGATCAGTTTGCGATCCAGGGCCCCATGCACTACAGATACTTACAGCTCTCCCATGCCTATAGATCTCAATTCCCTGATGGCCCTCCTGAGCTAGAATCGGTTACCACCCTTGAGATTGTTAAAAGTACAGCACCCAGTCACCTTATTTCCATGTTCTACTCTGAACTTCACACACCTTCCTCGACCACCTTGGCTTTTGCACTTAAGACCCGCTGGGAGCGCAGTGTGGGGGCCATGGAGGATGAGGAATGGGAGGATGCCCTGGAGACGTGCCGCAGAGTGTCGCCAAAACTGTCGGATCGCCTAACTCAGACCTTTATAATACACCAGGCTTATCTCACCCCACTTAGACTGTCCAAATATCACCCTGACTTGGTCCCTTCTTGTCCTATGTGTGGAGACCCTGACGCCTCCTTCTTTCATCTCTTGTGGAGCTGTCCCCAATTACAGACTCTATGGCAACAAGTAGTCACATTCCTCCATGACAAGATGGGGTCTCCTCTGCAACTCTCCCCTAAGGAGTGTCTCCTGGGGGTTTACCCAGATGGAGAGATGCCCAAATCCACTGTCATATTTCTTCAGGAAACTTTGTTTATAGTACGTAAACTGATAGCCAGGAGGTGGATGAGACCTACTCCTCCTACTCTAGGTTTGTGGATTAAGGAGGTTAATAGTGTCATCCCATTTCATAAACTTTTATATAAACATAGGGGGTGCCCTCAGAAGTTCAACAAGATTTGGGACAAATGGGTGCAGTGCCCTGATACGGCTCGGTAATGCAGTGGGTAACTATTCTATGTTGACCGCCCCTGGTAAATCAATATTTTCTGTTCGAGGGTTGGATCGACGGAGAGCCAATGACTACTGTTTTGTTTTTTACTATGTCTGTTCTGTCTCTCGGTGCTGATCATTTTGTATATTTGTATTTTTGTACCCCAATGTGTTATGAACCTGATTGCAGTTTCAATGCACGGTTTATTTTTGTATTGTACCAAAATTTCAATAAACCTCACTGTTTTGAAAAAAAAAAAAAAAAGATGAGCTCAGGCTCCCCCCCCAAACAAATTAAAAGTCAGCAGCTACAAATACTGTAGCTGCTGACTTTTAATATTAGGGCACTTACCTGTCCAGGCATCCAGCAGTGTCCTCACCCACCCTTCTTTAATCGGCAATGGGGTGCTAGCACCGCCATCTTAACTAAGGGAAACCTGCAGTGAAGTCTTAGGGCTTCACAGCCGGTTTCCTATTGCTCATATGTGAAGTGCGCTGCACTTTGTGAATGGGCTGAAGTCTTCTGGGACCTGTGAAGTGTCCTTGTAGGCTGCAGGGAGGCCATGGCGAACTGAGCCGAAGTGGGAGCGGGTACCTGTCAAAACCAGGTACCCACTCCCCCCTAAAAGGTGTCAAATATGACAGCGGAGGGGGAGGAGGCAGGCAAGCAGAGCTTCCCCTTTTGGGTAGAGCTCCAATTTAAATCAAAGCAGTGGCAAGGCTGCCTTTTACTGAGATCCTGTCCATGACAGAAGAAGCATAGTAAATTGGGTGCACTGCATAGAGTATGACGCTGAAAATGGATGATTTACTAAATACTTAAAAAATGTCACTAATGTCATTTTCTAAGAAGTGCCCCTTTGTGTTGGAACCACATACATTTAGATTACCAAAGTATTATCTTTATTTCAAATATAATATAATCAGTACATGCAATTCAGCAAGAGAACATTCCATACAGACAGCCAATTGGCAGAAGAGGACGGGAGTATATCATCTGCTACTTCATCTGGCAACCAAACAGCAACATGCTGATAGAGAAGCAGTGGCATTAGCAGGAAAAATGTAATTGTTTGTAGGAATTTACTGTGACATGTATGGAACCCAAATAAATCATATGCAATTAACTTGGCATTTGAGAGTGTAATTTTTTTTATTTTTTTTTTTGGAGTAGTCTAAGTAAAAAAGGATGATTACAAGAAAATCATGATGATTCCAAAAAATGACATGTAACCTAATCTCTTGAGTAATTTACTATTCATTTTGGTCTAATTTATTCTGAACATAATTCCCATGAATACAACAGTTCTCAGTGGAAGTTTAAAGACGATTGTCATTGAAGGTAGGAAGGGTGACAATGCAGAGCTATGTTATTAGCCAATCAGTCAAAAATCCCACATATTTTGCCATGTTTTTGAGTGATGGTTATATGGTTACGATCTCTGTTTAATTCATTATTTTCCATTTTATACTCTTGTCTTAATGTGCTATGTTTACCTTCTATCCCTCACTACTAGTCTTGTCCCGCTATGCCACTGCAGTGAATGGCAGGCTTGTTACATGGGAAATAATTCATACATTAACATTTACTAGGATAAACAGCATAATCAGTTTTTAATCATTTTTATATATATTGTGTTCTAGGAACTTAGGCTTGCGAATGGGGTGTAATCACCCCATGCTGTGCAGATTCCCCTTGCCGTCCGTGCCCTCCCCATGCCCCCCCCATGCCCCCCAGCCCTTTCCTTTTCTAAATTCTTTACTGAATCAACTGAACAACTGTGTTAATTATGCTTCAGTTTGTGAATGAACAGGAAGCCACTCAGCACAGAGCACTTCCCATTCATTCACTGGCCAGTGCAGCTGAGGCTGTAGAGAAAGGGACTGGCAAATGTTTTTCCTCAGTCCCTTTCTCTTTCTCAAATGTAAGACATTAGGGGTCTGATATTTTACCAAAGCCTACCAATGAGGCTCCAAAAAATTAGAAAAAAATAATAAAAGAATAAAAATAATAACGTAAAAAATAATTAAAAATAAAATTAAAAATAAAATTACTTGCAAGGTTCACTGCCTTATTGACACCAATCTCTGCCCTACTAACACCATCCCCTGCTCCAGTGACACTAATCTCTGCCCTACTGACATAGTCCACTGCTCTACTGACACAGTCCTCTGCCCTACTGAAAAAAGCCCCCTTTCCTACTGACGCTGTCCACTGCTATACTAACTGACACCATCCACTGTCCTACTGACACCATTCACTGCCCTACTGACACTTGTTTTAATATTTTATTATATATATATATATATATATATGTATATACACACACACACACACACGTGTGTTTTAGCTTATGGGGTGCACACCTTGATGCAATAGGCTGCACACACCACTGAGTATGAAGGCTTTTTGTTATTGGTGCTCTAGTGTCAACACTTTGCTCTGTGCAAACCACCAGCAAGACATATCTACTGACCACTTCCGAAGACGTCACATCTCTGACAAAACGCGTCAAGTTGGTACGCACGTTGCCTCGTTCTGAGCAGACTGCTGAACCGCACGCCGAGATCCCACTTCCGGGTAAGGCGCACCTCACGGTTGATTACACAGCAGCATCCTGTTACACCAGCCGCGAGGCTGAATAGGAGCTCAGAAGTGGCAGCTTTAGCAACGTTTTTCATTATATTTGGGCATACATTTTTGCCGTGACACTTAGTGTTTGGTGCTTTGGAATGAATTGTTTTTTTACCACTGCAGTGTTTTTTATGGATGTTTTTTATGGAAGTTTTTATCTACACTGATGTTCGTTTGAGGTGTATAAATAAAGGGTGTTAACCTTCTACACGATGAGGAGCTTCTTCTTTTTTCTTTCGTCCTGAGTCTAAAACAGCACGCCAAGGATTCCATCCATCTACAAAGTTGGAGTAGGATACAAGCGCAGATTGATTCCTGTTGGCGTAAGCCACAGGAATCCACGCCATATGGTAAATGAGCTACCTTACCAACTAGCACTTTGTATTGAAGCGGAGGGTCGCTGAAGTCACTATACCAGTATCATTTGCACTAAAAAGACTTTTATAGCACTATTGCACTTTCCTTCCCCTTTTTTTAGCAGCATCACAGACTGTTACTGAAGCAATTCACTATCACATTTGCATATTATTGTTTATTGCACTTTCTAATTCAGCAGCACTATGGACTTTCATTGATGTTATTGCATTTAAATGTTTTGATCATTATTGGCACTATTTATGTATATATATATATATATATGCACTATTTGATATTTTGATGTTTTGGTGTAAGTGAGATAGTTATATTTCACAATCACTATAGCACTTTAAATTTAAAATCATTATAGCACTTTATTAAGTCCTCACATTTACCTAAAGGTTAGCACAGTATCCTCTTTATCTTTATTATATCTACATTGAACATTTGAATCAGTGTCCTCTTATTGTTATCATTCTTTATTTAGTGTTACATGTACACTATCTGCACATTTCAGCTGTTTACAAGACAGGATGTAGATAATAACAACACTTAAAGGCATTGTGAACATTCCTGCCTACATAAGCTGGGCATTGATCATGTATTTTGATGGTTTCATTTGTTGTCCTGTACCAGCATAGAATTTTCACATTTTTGTATCAGCAGTTTCTGTTTGTTTGAAACCATCAGGTTTTTGGCATAGCACTGTTTCGACTATTGCATGAGGCTGTTTAGTGTGAGAACTGACATTTTTGATGAAGGAACTCGAGAGAGACATGATCCTGGGGGATATCATATGACATCCACTCAGGATGGCAGCGCTCCCACTTGGCCGTTATTTGTATATAGGACAGGTAGGAGGTGGTCAAAGAAAAGGACCTCCAAGGCAAAAATACTGCCTGTATCTTCAGCCACACAAGAGAGGCAGCATGAGCTTAGGGAACTTAACAAGTGGCTGAGGAACTGGAGTACGAAGAAGGATTTGGGTTAATGGAGAAATGGGCTGACTTTTTGGTTGGTTACCGGCTCTATAGCAGAGACGTACTGCACCTGAATGATGAGGCCAGAAGGTTGGAAGAACTTTTAAACTAGGTGATGGAGGAAAAGGATCGGAGGAAGACTAATGCATGTAGACTAGCAGAATTCTATTGCTTTCTTAGAACACACAAGTTGAAAATAATATGCATTTGCAAAAACTTAAAAAGCATGTTCACAAATACTATAAGCTTGGTTAATAAAATGGAAGAACTGAAGCTGCTGAATCATGAGGAGGATATTGACCTAATGGGAATATCAGAAACCTGGTTTGACAACTCACGTGACTGGCTTGCGACTGTCTAGGGGTACTCCCTTTATTGGAGAGACAGGGGAGGTAAAAAAGTGGGAGGGGTGTGCCTGTATGTCAAGAGTGATTTGATAGTGAATACGAAGGATGACATTGCTAACAGGGCAAGGGAGGAGATGGAATACTTGTAATTGGAGCTTCACAGAAAGGAAACAATTAGTAAATTATTAGTGGGTGTATGCTACAGGCCCCTGGAGGATGAACAGGAGACTGATCTCTACGCACAGTTAGAAATTGCAGTGAGGCAGGGCAATGTTATTATCATTGGAAACTTAAATTATCCTGATATTGACTGAGAAGGAGGAACGAATCCCTCGTCTAAGGCTTGTCATTTCCTAAATGTCTTTCAGGACAATTTCATGTGTCAATTGGTGGATGCTCCATCTAGTAATAATGCTTCGCTAGACCTACCAATTACAAACAACAGCTAATTGCAAATGAGGATTTAAGTGATAACTTATGAAAATAGCAATCACAGGATAGTTACATTCACCATAATTCAAAGCAAAAGTTACACTAGGCTAGGACAAGAACACTGAATTCCAAAAAAGCCAACTTCAGTACTGCACTCCATACTTCATGTCATTAAAGAGAAGCTGCAGGCTCCCCCCAAAAAATTAAAAGTCAGCAGCTACAAATACTGTAGAAGGTGACTTTTAATATAAAGACACTTACCCATCCAGCGATCCAGCGATTTCCTCACCTGAACCGATTGTTTAATCAAGTTTGGTTTCAGGAGTCAGCATAGCAAGTAAGGAAAACAGGGAGTGAAATCTTATGGCTTTACAGCCAGTTTCCTACTGTGCATGCATGAGCTGGACTGCGCCTTGTGAATGGACCTATAGTCTTCAGGGACCTGTGATGTGTCCCAGAAGACTGCAGGGGAAGGAAGAGGGCCAAACTTCCAGCTCAGATCGCTGCACTGATCTGACTAGAAAGTGGGAGTGGGTACCCATCAAAACCAGGTATCTGCTCCCCCACCCCAAAAAGTGCCAAATGTGGCAGTGGATGGGAGGAGGGTGCGAAAAAGCAGAACTCCTTCTTTTGGATGGAGCTCCTCTTTAACAAAGAACATTGGGGAAAAATAGTAGTGCT